>NC_064562.1:75280524-77780524 GCF_937001465.1 Orcinus orca | reverse complement strand
TGTGGACCCTCCTGGACCGGGGCACGAACCCGCGTCCCCTGCGTCGGCAGGTGGACTCTCAACCAGTGCGCCACCAGGGAAGCCCTATTTCCACTATTATATCTTCCCAGTTGCTTATCTGTTTTTCTGTATCAGTTATTCTGTTATTGATTCCTTCTAGAGAATTCTTAATTTCATTTATTGTGGTGTTCATCATTGTTTATATACTCTTTAGTTCTTCTAGGTCCTTGTTAAATGTTTCTTGTATTTTCTACATTCTCTTTCCAAGATTTTGGATTGTCTTTACTGTCATTATTCTGAACTCTTTTTCAGGTAGACTGCCTATTTCCTCTTCATTTGTTATGTCTGTTGGGTTTTTACCTTGCTCCTTCATCTGCTGTGTGTTTCTCTGTCTTCTCATGTTGCTTAACTTACTGTGTTTGGTTCTCCTCTTTTCATGCTGCAGGTTCATAGTTCCCATTGCTTTTTGTGTCAGCTTCCAGTGGCTAAGGTTGGTTCAGTGGGCTGTGTAGGCTTCCTGGTGGAGGGGCCTGGTGCCTGTGTTCTGGTGGATGAGGCTGGATCTTGTCTTTCTGGCGGGTAGGTCCACGTCTGGTGGTGTCTTTTGGGGTATCTGTGACCCTATTATGATTTTAGGCAGCCTCTCTGCTAATGTGTGGGGTTGTGTTCCTGTCTTCCTAGTTGTTTGGCATAGGGTGTTGAACACTGTAGCTTGCTAGTCGTTGAGTGGAGCTGGGTCTTAGCATTGAGATGGAGATCTCTGGGAGATTTTCGCCGTTTGATATTACTTGGAGCTGGGAGGTCTCTGGTCGACCAATGTCCTGAACTTGGCTCTCCCATCTCAGAGGTACAGCCCTGACACCTGGCTGGAACATCAAGAACCTGTCATCTACACAGCTCAGAATAAAAGGGAGAACAATTGAAAGAAAAAGATAAAGTACAATACAATAAAATAAAATAAAGTTAGTAAAGTAAAAAATAAAAATAAGTATTAAAAAAATTCAAAAGTAATTAATAAAAGAAAGAAAGAAGAGAGCAACCAAACCGAAAAACAAATCCACCAATGATAACAAGCACTAAAAAGTATACTAAAAAAAAGGAAAAAAAATAACGGACAGACAGAACCGTAAGATAAATGGTAAAAACAAAACTATACAGGCAAAATCACATACAGAAGCATACACATGCACACTCACAAAAAGAGAAAAAGGGGGAAAAAATATATATATATCGTTGCTCCCAAAGTCCACCTCCTCAATTTGGGATGAATCGTTGTCTATTCAGGTATTCCACAGATGCAGGGTACATCATATTGACTGTGGAGAGTTAATCCGCTGCTCCTGAGGCTGCTGGGAGAGATTTTCCTTTCTCTTCTTTGTTTGCACAGCTCCTGGGGTTCAGCTTTGGATTTGGCCCTGCCTCTGCATGTAGGTCGCCTGAGGGCGTCTGTTTTTCGCTCAGACAGGACGGGGTTAAAGGAGCACGTGCTTCAGGGGCTCTGGCTCACTCACGCCGCGGGGAGGGAGTGGTATGGAATGTGGGGCGAGCCTGCAGTGGCAGACGCCGGGAGATGTTGCACCAGCCTGAGGTGCGCCATGTGTTCTCCCAGGGAGGTTGTCCCTGGATCACGGGACCCTGGCAGTGGCGGGCTGCACAGGCTCCCGGGAGAGGAGGTGTAGAGAGTGACCTGTGCTAGCACACAGGCTTCTTGGTGGCAGCATCAGGAGCCTTAGTGTCTCGTGCCCGTCTCTGTTTTCCACGCTGTTAGCCGCGGCTCACGCTCATCTCTGGAGCTCGTTTAGACGGTGCTGTTAATCCCCTCTCCTTGCGCACCAGGAAACAGGCAAGAAAAAGTCTCTTGCCTCTTCAGCAGCTCCAGACTTTTTCCCGGACTCCCTCCTGGCTAGCCGTGGCACACTAGCCCCCTTCAGGCTGTGTTCACACCACCAACCCCAGTCCTCTCCCTGGGATCCGACCTCCGAAGCCCGAGCCTCAGCTCCCAGTCCCCGCCCGCCCCGTGGGTGGGCAGACAAGCTTCTCGGGCTGGTGAGTGCTGGTCGGCCCCGATCCTCTATGTGGGAATCTCTCTCCTTTGCCCTCTGCACCCCTGTTGTTGCACTCTCCTCCGTGGCTCTGAAGCTTTACCCTCTCTGACACCCGCAGTCTCTGCCCGCAAAGGTGCTTCCTAGTGTGTGGAAACCTTTTCTCCTTCACAGCTCCCTCCCACTGAGGCAGGTCCCGTCCCTATTCTTTTGTCTCTGTTTTTTCTTTCTCTTTTGCCCTACCCAGGTACGTGGGGGAGTTTCTTGCCTTTTGGGAAGTCTGAGGTCTTCTGCTAGCATTCAGTAGGTGTTCTGTAGGAGTTGTTCCACACGTAGATGCATTTCTGTTTTATTTGTGGGGAGGAAGGTGATCTCCACGTCTTACTCTTCTGCTGTCTTGAAGCTCCCCCCTCTTCTCTGTTCCTTTGTCTAATGCTGGGACACATCAGAAATGCCGTTTGCGTTGTATTATCATCTAGGATATGAATATGACTTCTTTAACCACAGAAGTAAAATGATAGCTATTTATTAGATTCAGACTCTGTATATCCAGACTGTATTTTAGCTGCAAGGTGCTTGTGATGAGCAGCCAAAATACATGTATGGCATGTGTAATGGTCGCAATTTGACAAATAATTCACATATACAAAGCTTCTAAAATGCACTTAAATTGAAATGGTTTTGGAACTATAATTATAAACAGAAGCCTTCCTGGCTTTCAGTTCACCCTGGGGTCATAATTTTCTTTTGAAAATTCTCTCAGGAGAGTATTACCACTGAATGGGCTTTCTTACTGGCTTCCCTGTTGATCTCTGGTGAGTCTAGAGTGTGTCAGGAAAATGTTTTTACTCCATCATATTTCTGCTTGGCTAGAAAAAGCTTTTAATCTCTGGGAAGCTCACACTTTGTAAGTGTGGGTTGTAAAAGTAGTTTCTTTAAGAGAAAAAAATGCCATTGCTTTCTAAATATGAACAAAATTATATGGCTTTGATCCATTTGGCAGTTTTATATCAACACACCCATCTCTGGAAAGTACTTATTATTTCGTGAATACTGTGTCTTATCCCAGGTTCGATGTGCAGGTTCAATAAATAGATATCAGAATGTTGTGTACAATCATACTAAATGTTATCTTTTACAAAAAGACCTAGTATAATTTCTAAATATTTGGGGGTTCAAAATAATTATATTAATGTTTATGATGATGATGTTGGAAGGTACAACTTATAATGAGAGCACATATAATTAAGCATGTTATAATCTTTGGAGAATACATGCTTGATATGTTATAAAGAATAATTCTACCTTTCCTGTTTTTTTTGTTGTTGTTGTTGTTAGATACTATGTGGTACTGATCTTGATTACTTAAAAAGTATGTTTATATTATAGTTCCATATTTAGAATATTTATTATTTTTTTGTGTGCATAGGAATGTTTCAAAAGGAAAGTGACAGTAGCTGTCTTTGAATTTGAATCTTTTTGTGGGGTATCATTAGGTTTTCCCACTGGATGATGGGTTTTTCTTCTACTGACCTCTTTAATTATGCTATCTTGGTTAATAACAAGAGACATAGAATCCTAGAATGTTAGAACTGGTAGAGACCTTAGTAATTGTCTAATCTCTGACCACACCTCACATTAAAAATATGTTTTATATTGCAACCAAATGTACACAAGTGGACACTCATTCCCCTGCCTGCTCCACACAAATGTATGCATGCATGTAAAAAAAACTGGAACAAGAGTGTTGTGAAAAAATATTTATGCTTCGTGTGGTGTACCTTAGCAATTCTTCTCAATTCATTAAGAAAAAAATACTTACCTGAACCCATCAAACAGATCTTACCACCAGGACCAGCTATATATTTTGTAGGGCCCAAAGCAAAATGAAACTATGGGTCTCCTTGGTAAAAAAATTATTTAAAAATTTCAGGCTGGCATTAGCAGATCATTAATCCAAGCATGGGGCCCTTCTGAGCATGGGGCCTTGTGAGACAGCACAGGCTTTACAGCAGTGAAACCACCCCTGCTCACCACTTCTGAATAGATGTTGGCCAGCAGTTTTAAAACACTTTAGAGCAACTCTCATTTTATAAATGTGAAGACTGAGGCTCATTGCAGGTGAATGACTTAAGATAAAAAGATGATGAAGTGCAATACAAAGACAATTCTCTGACTTCTATGCCAGTGTTCTTACCTCTAACCTCAATTAGATTACTCTGAGGATGGAATAATAGAGTTATAAAATTTCTGGCTTTTTGTAAGCTATTCACTCCTCTGATCCCAGCTCTTTTTAGAATTTTATTTTATTTCAGATGTTGTTGAACATGTTTTTAATATTACTTTATCACTTAGTCTATTTTTATGTCTTGGTAAGAGTAAATAATGATTTTCTTTTTTTCTTCTTTTTACTTTGAGGCTTTCTGAACCACCAGCTACTATTATATTGTACTGTAGTTGTTTGAAGTTAATGAAGGAAAAGGCCAAACATAAGTTTCAGAATCTGGGTCAAAGAAGAAAGTCATAAAAAACAGGGACTAGTAATGCCCTACAGAAACTGAGAAGTGATATGGAGGAGTGAAATAGAGGGGTTATATTTAGAGAAGGAGGGAAACAATTATTTCCCTGAGCCTGAAGGAGAAGATGAGAGGACAGCTGTGTATGCCGAATATTGCTTCTAAGTGTGTGGAGAAGAAATGTGTCCATGGTTTTTATGTCTACACAGAAATGGCACCCAGGGTCATCATGTGGTAAAGATGGTGTGGAGGTCAAACAGAATAGAAGGTTTAGAACACTACTGGGTGAAGCTGGACAGCCTGAGGAATCCTGATTCTTCTATAAAGGATCTGCAGCCTGAAGATTTAATTCAAAGTCTCGTATCTATTGATATATATCCAACTAAATAAGATATTTTGTTAATTACAATAAGTAGAATGTAAAATTATTAATAATTGCATTTCATTGATTATTAGGCTGAATCCAGATTGTTTTAAAGTAAAAGTGAATCTGAGCCAGTTAAACAAAATGGGCTATCTGAAATAGGGTCCCTGATCTGAACCTACAACATTTTTTTTGTGTATTTGTCAGTGAAGTTGATTAAACTATTTTTGTATTTAGACCTAGTCTTTAAGTCAGTGATTAATTTGGCAATATAAATAGAGTATGTTTTAATGCATCTTTATTTTTCTTTTAAAATTCTTTTTTTTTTTTTTTTTTTGCGGTACATGGGCCTCCCACTGCTGCGGCCCCTCCCGCCTTGGAGCACAGGCTCCGGACGCGCAGGCCCAGCGGCCACGGCCTACGGGCCCAGCCACTCTGCAGCATGCGGGACCCTCCCGGAGCGGGGCACGAGCCCGCGTACCCCGCATTGGCAGGAGGACCCCCAACCACTGCGCCACCAGGGAGGCCCCATGTTTATTTTTAACAGAAGTCAAGGGAGGTGCAAATGGAGAATAACTGGAGCAGGAAAGTAAATAAAATTTTTTAAAATGTCATCTTATGTTTTTTTTTTTGTTGAAACCTGTAGTGTTTAATCTTGTACATTCAAACCATGAGGGAACACCACTTTCAAAACTGTGAGTGAATGTTAAACAATCTTTATCAGACTTCCAGGTATAATTCTATGTTACAATGGCTTTCATTTATTAATAGAAAACTTTGAAAAAGGCATCAAAAACATTTTTCCAGATCTGAAAGTTTTAAAGTATATTCATCCACATTCTACGTTTTTTCCTCTCACGCCATACTTCGTTCTCTTACTCTTTTTTATTTACCTTTTATTTAAGTGTTTGTTTTCCAATTTCAGGCAGGACCTAATTTAGAAACTTTAAGTCCTTTCACCCAGTGTTGTCCTGCAGGGCTTCAGTAACAGACATTATTAAATCAACACATATGGTACTTGTTTGTTTTTTTTTTTTTCCAAGTGGCTGGCCCTGGAGAATTTGGGATCTCTTCCGCAGAAGTATTTAATATTGTGTTCTTAGCACATGTATCTGAAAAACTGTGCTTAGCTCAACCTGAAAGAGAAACTGTTCTGTTTGTCTCTCCCTCAGGATCAAGCGAAGATCAAAAGTTAAAATGCTTTAGGAAGGCCTTTTATTCATTTTGAAGCCCCTTTTCATGATCAACTTTTAGTGGTGTACAGCTGTGTGGTGATTAAAGACCCTTAGCATCTCTTTACGCGACTTTTCAAATGTCAAATGCCCACGCACACAGTAGGTATAAAATGTCTTCTCCAATGATCAGAGCAAAATGTAAAAATAAAAAATTGAAAGTTACCTTCTGATAGCCCTACTGAGATTTCAAGACAGTGATTAAAAATAGTTTCTCCCAGTAATTTGCATATTAATACCATGAAATATTCACCATATTAATTTTTTAATTAAATTCTGATCACTGTGATAATTAGTTTCAATAATTTTAGGAACAGCAGTCCCTTAAAAAGATCAATGGTGAACAACGTTTAAGATCTAAATGACTGCCTTCAATCTCTTGAACTATTTCTCAGTAGTTTACTTAATCTGAAAAATAATCCAATGGATTGCAATGCCTTGATTAAAATTAAGATGACTCAGAATTTCTAGGGCTTTATTTCTTCAGCATGGTTATTGTTACTTGTAATATTAAAAAGTTTTTTTACTTTAAAAAAAAGCCTTCCGAGTGAAACATAGTTTAATGTTTCACTTTGATGAGATTTCTAAGAGCCATTAAAATGCTGGTATTCATTGTGACTCTCTAAGGGAGGAAGGATAGAGAATACAGCGTTTTCCACATTTGTTTGACTAATTTTTAGAAAAGACACTTCGGGGGACAATGCTATAGAATATGTTTTGGCAAAAACTGATACAAAGGGTGTCTGAGTTTCTGTTTATACATTCAAGGACATAGTCGTGGAGTATATAAAAAGTGTCAACTTTTTGTTAGGTTATGAAAAAAATGTGTTGTCTTAAGGTGAAACAAGGTCATGTGAAGTGGTTGGAATGTAAGGTATTTCTAAATTTAAAATTAAAAAAAAAACTATGCCTTAAGTTTTCTGTTAGCTTGTGAGGTGATGGGTTTTTTTTTTTTTTCTTTCTTTCTTTTTTTGCGGTACACGGGCCTCTCACTGTTGTGGCCTCTCCCATTGCGCAGCACAGGCTCCGGTCGCGCAGGCTCAGCGGCCACGGCTCATGGGCCCAGCCACTCCGTGGCATGTGGGATCTTCCCGGACCGGGGCACGAACCCATGTCCCCTGCATCGGCAGGCAGACCCGCAACCACTGTGCCACCAGGGAAGCCCCACGAGGTGATGTTTTAACCGACTATCTTTGAACAAAATTCCTCTGTATGTACTCTACTTAACATGGAGGATGAAAGTGGAAATTCCGGTCATCTTAGCTCTAAGGAAATCTGAAGTGACTCAGGAAGATGAATGACCATGGGGAAGAGGATGTGTGTTGGGCACCAAAGGAAGGGTTGTGCTTTTGGATTCTGTATGTTGAAGCACATGGCTTCTGAATCACTGAGTTGCAGATGATCTTAAAAAGATATGTATATACCAAGCTAGAGTAAGATTATACCAAGTCATTTTTCCATTGAGGGAAGAGAAGACAGAAGACCTCCAGTGTGATGATGATTGATAATATTATGAAAAGTAGTAATCATAAATCACTCTTGGAGTGTTACATGCTTGCTACTGTGCTAAAGTGCTTTATGTGGATCATTTCATATAATCCTCAAAAAAATAAAGTTAGTATAATATTCCCATTTTTAGATAAGAAAATTAAGGCCTGGAGAAGTTGCATTATTTTTACCCACATCTCACAGCTATAAGTAAATGAGCCAGGGAACATACAAACAGGAAGTCTGACTTGCAAGCCCATGTTTCTAAACACTAGAGGTTTGCCTTCTGTGTTATGTTTGTTTTACCATCAGTAATAAAGTTTCCAATAACAAAGCATGTTATTGGCAGGTCTGTTCTTTATGGAATAGAGGCACCTCTGTGGCTACAGATGTCCCAACTTTCTCGGACCCTTACTGTTTACTAGTTACTGTTTGAATAGGGAATTTCTTTTCATTTTCTTCCAAGATATGTCACTGTAACTTGTAGTTGTAACTAAGGTTTTGAGAGGTAAGGAATAATGTTAGGTAAACAGATAGAAAAAGTTTTTGTTTGTTAAGAAAGTGAAGTCTTTTTTGAAATAAAGCATAGAAAGAAGTGGGGAAAAGTAAATGAATTTTAATAACTTCAAGTTATGCAAAAGAGCACAGTGGGATAAATGTTGCAATATGGGTATAGTATGTGATTTTAAAATTAAGTCAAAGACTGCATGGATGGTCCTGTGTAGTTGAATACATCCATGCAGATGGTGGCAGAATAAGCTTGCATTTGCTTCAGGAGTGGCTCCCAGGACCGACCAGTTCTTATGCTCTTGGAGACACGATGTAATAGAGTTAATGGAGGTGTCACCGCTGCTGTGATAGGATCAGTTACTGCGGGTGATTCCTAATGGGTTTGGAGCTCAGCGTTCTTTACTAATTTCTCGTTTCCATTCCCGCTGTCATAGTTCAGGCCCTTATTACCTTTTTTCTGGACTACCAGCTGGTCTGATTACCTTTGGTCTCACATTTCTCAAAATCACCCTACAGAGTTTAAGGTTCTTGAAGCTCCCTTTTTATCATGCTACTCTCCTGATCAAAAGTCTCCAGTGGGTTTCCATCACTTACTGAATGAAGAACAGACTTTGTAACCTGGCATAGTCTCCTGAACTGGCTGTAACCCCCTGTCCTGCCTTATCCTCCTGTTAACTTACACGTGTCCTTCATCCATGCCTACCAACAGCTGCCTGTAGCCTATGCTTCCTCATGCCATTCCCTTTGCTTTTGCTTCTCTGTCAACTAAAATCCCTTCTCCTCTTTTTCTTCCATCAGCATTCTACATAGGCACTATTTATTTTTTTCTTTAAACTGCTTTACTGAAGTGTGATTGACATGTAAAATGCTGTACATATTTAATGTATACAATTTAGTGAGTTTGGGGATACATACATACCTGTGAAACCATCACCACCATCAAGGCCGTGGACATATCTATCATCTCCTCAAGTTTCCTCCCATCTTCCTTACCATATCATCATTTTTTGTGTATGTGATAAGAACACTTAACGTAAGATCTACTCTTTTAACAAATTTTAAGCATATATTAAAGTATTGTTAGCTATAGGCACTATGTTCTATAGCAGATCTTCAGAACTTATTTATCTTGTGTAGCAGAAACTTTGTACCCTTTGACAATTACTTCCTCATTTCCCCCTTCAGGCCCTGGTAACCACCATTCTACTCTACTTTTATGAGTTTGACTATTTAGATTCCATATATAAATGAGATCATGCAGTATTCACCTTTCTGTGTCTGGCTTATTTCACTTAGCTTATTGTCCTCCAGGTCCATCCGTGTTGTCACAAATGCAGGGTTTCCTTTTTGTAAAGGCTGAGTAATATTCCATTGTATGTATATGCCACATCTTCTTTATTCATTCATCCATCAATGGACATTTAGGTTGTTTCACATATGCATTCATTAATGACATTACAAATGTCTCCTACTTCATAAAACTCTTTGATCATTTCAATGGTGAGGAACTTTTCATCCTCTGAACCTTACAAATGAATTGGTGATCTCCTTGCATGAAGCTAATAAATTTTTCTTTAGATTATAGTTAGAGTACCTCTTTATTACTGGATTTTGAGGTTATTAAGTGCAGAGGTTTCATTTTAATCATCTCTGTACCCCACAGTGACTATCCCAGGGTCGTAACATAGTAAATGGTTAAAAAAAATATTTGTTGCACCAGGGCCATAACATAGTAAATGCTTAAAAAATATTCTTGGCACTTATATAAGCTGGCTTCCACCATTCTTGAGAATATTATCCATAAAATCCTAACTCCCCAAAGGCAGGTGGTTGTAATATTTCTTCCGCTCTATTTGCTCTTCTAGAACTCTCTGTTTTTGTTTTGAAAAATCATCACAATTGGAATAAAAATCTTAATTTACATAATTATTTATTGTTGGTCTTTGTAAGGATAGAGACTAAGTCTGCCTAGTTCATCATTGTATAACTAGCATAGTATCTGGAACATGGATGTCGTATAATAAATATTAATTGAATGAGTGAATGAATCTCCTAATATAATCTGTTTTCCAAAAACCTGAATAATAGCTATTCATTCAAAGATACTTATTGGGTACTTGCTATATAGAATACATTGCTAGGGCTAATGAAACAAAAATTGAAAGAGAATTCCTTCATGTCCAAATGTGAATCCAGTCAATAGGCAAAATAAATTCAGCCAGCCACTTTGGCTTTAGTATGCCAGAAGATCAGCCCTGCCCTAACTGGTCTATAAAGGAATCACAACATCTCTCAGTCTGGTCTATCATCCTGGTAAACAAATATGATCTGCCTTACTTGTAAGGGCTATTGAACACCTTAAACTTGACTTGTCAGGTAGAAGAAACCATTTCTTCTGTGTAGTAGATTTAACCCCATATGAATACTGTCAGTGGACATGTATCTACAGTACATGACTCAGTTGACAATACAGAATGCGTAAACTTCAAGTGCTTGATAGCATCCCCATATTTGAATGATCTGTCTCTGAGTCCTGCCAAAAGTGCAGCTGAGACCCTTAATATTTGAGTGGGTTACTCTAAGAAGCACATCATCCATAAAACTTTCTCATTCTAAGCTTTAAACGTGTATCAGGTTAGATCAGGATATACTGGGCTATGTACTATAGAACAACATTATAAAACTCTGTCCTTGGATTTTATTGCACTCATATGAGAAATGATTCTATGTAGAAGATCTCCATATTGTCTTCATAAAACAGCAGTTAAGGATATTATGTATAAAGTTATTCAGTATTTCTTATATGAGGACCCATGTCCTCATATATATTTTTTTCAGAATTTAGGGTTAAGATAAACTTTGTCCACTGATATGATCCTTTTCAGTAGTTAATGAAAAATTTGCAGCTCATCATCATATATATATGATATTCAGAGAGCTAAAAGCTAAGCCTTTTGCCTGGGTTCCTTTATCTTGAGTTTTATTCTATAATTCCTTTCCTTTCCGTCTTTCTTCCCACTTATTGTCTCATTTTTTTCTGTGCTTTTGAAAATAGTTTTATTGTATTGATTACTTGCACTGTGGTTTGAATCAATTATTTTCAGATGTAGTTGGAGGCATAAATAAATAACACCTAAATAAATAATAGACTTGTCTTTAGGCATCCATATTCTCTCTTACAAACATTCATTGCAGGAGTTAATTGGAAATGGAACTAAATATTAGTTTGATTAATTAGTGTTCATTAAGTTCCCTTGGTGTACTTTATAGAACCCTAGAAGCTTCTGGTGTCTGCTGTAACACAGCTTGAATGGTACTTTTGGGGAGACAGCACTGAATTTTTCTCATATTTTAATGAGTATTATATATACAGATTAATTATTTTTGTTCAACATTCCATATTGTTCCCTCTGCTTTGAAATGAAAATTGTAAATGCTTAAATAAATTAATTGAAAAGTTGTTTACCATAACTGAAACTCATATACGTACTTTCATGTCATCAGCTGAAATGAAATTTTCTAATGCCTGACACAGGTAATATGTTTAATGAATCACAGCTGAGTTCATTTTTGGCTTCTTTAGGGAAAAAAGAACAGAACTCTCTTCCGTTGTTCACTAATATGAATATAAAAAATATAGAAATGTCCAAGCTGCTCATGATCTAGAAAACAACCGGAGACTTATTAGTACACCTGTTCTTCACATTACCATTAGTGGGGCATACAATTCTCTACAAACATAAATATCAATCCCATCTTATATTGGAAGAAAAAACGTCCTACTGATAGAAAGGAGTATTTGAATATACAGACATGGTTAGTCATGGACAAAAACTTGACCCTTGGATTGTACCAGCAACTCTTTTGTTTTGGGGACGCTGGGCTCTCAAAAAAATGTATTATCCTTTAAAATTTTTTTTAAAAGGTATCATCCTTGAGTTGTGTTTCCTAGACAGTATTTAGCAAAACACTTTTCCTGCAAGACACACTGTGGTAATGGGGATTCTTGATCAAATACATGTGGAACATACAACATATCACACCTCCATCTTCTTGGAGAGTCATAATTTCTTTTTTTTTTAACATCTTTATTAGAGTATAATTGCTTTACAATGGTGTCTTAGTTTCTGCTTTATAACAGAGTGAATCAGCTGTACATATACATATATCCCCAAATCTTCTCCCTCTTGCGTCTCCCTCACACCCCTCTAGGTGGTCACAAAGCACTGAGCTGATCTCCCTGTGTTGTGTGGCTGCTTCCCACTAGCTAGCTATTTTACATTTGGTAGTGTATTTATGTCCATGCCACTCTCTCACTTCACCCCAGCTTACCCTTCCCCCTCCCTGCGTCCTCAAGTCCATTCCCTATGTCTGTGTATTCCCGTCCTGCTCCTAGGTTCTTCATAACTATTTTTTTTTTAGATTCCATATATATATGTTAGCATATGGTATTTGTTTTTCTCTTTCTGACTTAACTTCACTCTGTATGACAGACTCTAGGTCCATCCACCTCACTACACATAATGCAATTTCGTTTCTTTTTATGGCTGAGTAATATTCTATTGTATATATGTGCCACATCTTCTTTATCCATTCATCTGTTGATGGCATCCATTCAAGTGTCGATGGACACTTAGGTTGCTTCCATGTCCTGGTTATTCTAAATAGTGCTGCAATGAACTCTTTTTGAATTATGGTTTTCTCAGGGTATATGCCAAGTAGTAGCATTGTTGGGTCTTATGGTAGTTCTATTTTTAGTTTTTTAAGGACCCTCCATACTGTTCTCCATAGTGGCGGTATCAATTTACATTCCCACCAGCAGTACAAGAGGGTTCCCTTTTCTCCAAACCCTTTTTTTTTTTTTTTTGCGTACGCGGGCCTCTCACTGTTGTGGCCTCTCCCTTTGCGGAGCACAGGCTCCAGACGCGCAGGCTCAGCGGCCATGGCTCACGGGCCCAGCTGCTCCGCGGCATGTGGGATCTTCCCGGACCGCGACACGAACCTGTGTCCCCTGCAGCAGCAGGCGGACTCTCAACCACTGCACCACCAGGGAAGCCCCCCCCCCCCTTTTTTTTTAGCATCTTTATTGGAGTATAATTGCTTTACAATGGTGTGTTAGTTTCTGCTTTATAACAAAGTGAATCAGCTATACATATACATATATCACCAAATCTCTTCCTTCCTGTGTCTCTATCCCACCCCTCTAGGTGGTCACAAAGCACCGAGATGATCTCCCTGTGCTATGAGGCTGCTTCCCACTAGCTATCTATTCCAGGTTTGGTAGTGTATATATGTCCATGCCACTCTTTCACTTTGACCCAGCTTACCCTTCTTCCTCCCTGTATCCTCAGGTACATTCTCAAGTAGGTCTGCATCTTTATTCCCGTCTTGTCCTTAGGTCCTTCTTACCATATTTTTTCTTTCTTTGTTTTTTTTTTTAGATTCTATATATATATGTGTTAGCATATGGTATTTGTTTTTCTCTTTCTGACTTACTTCCCTCTGTATGACAGTCTCTAGGTCCATCCACCTCACTACAAATAACTCAGTTTCGTTCCTCTTTATGGCTGAGTAATATTCCATTGTACATATGTGCCACATCTTCTTTATCCATTCATCTGTTGATGGACACTTAGGTTGCTTCCATGGCCTGGCTATTGTAAATAGAGCTGCAGTGAACACTGTGGTACATGACCCTTTTTGAATTATGTTTTTTTCAGGGTATATGCCCAGTACTGGCATTGCTGGGTTATATGGTAGTTCTATTTGTAGTTTTTTTAAGGAACTTCCATAATGTTCTCCATAGTGGCTGTATCAATTTACATTCCCACCAACAGCGCAAGAGGGTTCCCTTTTCTCCACACCCTCTCCAGCATTTATTGTTAGTACATTTTTTGATGATGGCCATTCTCACCGGTGTGAGATGATATCTCATTGTAGTTTTGATTTGCATTTCTCTGATGATTAATGATGTTGAGCATTCTTTCATGTGTTTGTTCACAATCTGTATATCTTCTTTGGAGAAATGTCTACTTAGGTCTTCTGCCCATTTTTGGATTGGGTTGTTTGTTTTTTTGATATTGAGCTGCATGAGTTGCTTGTATGTTTTGGAGATTAATCCTTTGTCAGTTGCTCCATTTGCAAATATTCTGAGGGTTGTCTTTTGGTCTTGTTTATGGTTTCCATTGCTGTGCAAAACCTTTTAAGTTTCATTAGGTCCATTTGTTTATTTTTATTTCCATTTCTCTAGGCGGTGGGTCAAAAGGATCTTGCTATGATTTATGTCAGAGTGTTCTGCCTGTGTTTTCCTCTAAGAGTTTGATAGTGTCTGTCCTTACATTTAGTTCTTTAATCCATTTTGAGTTTATTTTTGTGTATGGTGTTAGGTAGTGTTCTAACAAGACTTTTACATGTAGCTGTCCAATTTTCCCAGTACCACTTATTGAAGAGGCTGTCTTTTCTCCACTTTATATTCTTGCTCCTTTATCAAAGATAAGATGACCATATGTGCGTGGGTTTACCTCTGGGCTTTCTATCCTGTTCCATTGATCTATATTTCTGTTTTTGTTCCAGTACAATACTGTCTTGATTACTGTAGCTTTGTAGTATAGTCTGAAGTCAGGGAGCCTGATTCCTCCAGCTCCGTTTTTCTTTCTCAAGATTGCTTTGGCTATTCGGGGTCTTCTGTGCATCCATACAAATTGTGAAACTTTTTTGTTCTAGTTCTGTGAAAAATGCCAGTGGTCGTTTGATAGTGATTGCACTGAATCTGTGGATTGCTTTGGGTAGTATGGTCATTTTCACAATGTTGATTCTTCCAATCTAAGAACATGGTATATATCTCTCTATCTATTTGTATCATCTTTAATTTCTTTCATCAGTGTCATAATTTTCTGCATACAGGTCTTTTGTCTCCTTAGGTAGGTTTATTCCTAGAAATTTTATTCTTTTTGAAGCAATGGTAAAAGGGAGTGTTTTCTTAATTTCACTTTCAGATTTTTCTTCATTAGTGTACAGGAATGCAAGAGTTTTCTGTGCATTAATTTTGTATCCTGCTACTTTACTAAATTCATTGATTAGCTCTAGTAGTTTTCTGGTAGCATCTTTTGGATTTTCTATGTATAGTACCATGTCATCAGCAAACAGACACAATTTTACTTCTTCTTTTCCTATTTGGATTCTTTTTATTTCTTTTTATTCTCTGATTGCCTTGGCTAAAACTTCCAAAACTTTGTTGAATAATAAAGATGAGAGTGGGTACCCTTGTCTTGTTCCTGATGTTAGCAGAAGGGTTTCAGTTTTTCACCATTGAGAATGATGTTGGCTGTGGGTTTGTCATATATGGCTTTTATTATGTTGAGGTTGCTTCCCTCTATGCCTACTTTCTGGAGAGTTTATATCATGAATGCGTGTTGAGTTTTGTTGAAAGCTTTTTCTGCATCTATTGAGATTATCATATGGTTTTTATCCTTCAGTTTGTGAATATGGTGTATCACATTGATTGATTTGCGTATATTGAAGAATCCTTGCATTCCTGGGATAAACGCCACTTGATCATGGTGTTTGATCCTGTCAATGTGCTATTGGATTCTGTTTGCTAGTATTTTCTTGAGGATTTTTGAACCTATATGTTCATCAGTGATATTGGCCTGTAGTTTTCTTTCTTTGTGACATGTTTGTCTGGTTTTGGTATCAGGGTGATGGTGGCCTTGTAGAATGAGTTTGGGAGCGTTCCTCCCTCTGCTATATTTTGGAAGAGTTTGAGAATGATAGGTGTTAGCTCTGCTCTAAATGTTTGGTAGAAGTCGGCTGTGAAGCCGTCACTTTTGTTGTTGGAAGATTTTTAATCACACTTTCAATTTCAGTGCTTGTGATTGGTCTGTTCATATTTTCTATTTCTTCTTGGTGCAGTCTCAGAAGGTTGTGCATTTCTAAGAATTTGTCCATTTCTTACAGGTTGTCCATTTTATTGGCATATAGTTGCTTGTAGTAATTTCTCATGATCCTTTGTATTTCTGCAGTGTCAGTTGTTACTTCTCCTTTTTCACTTCTAAATCTATTGATTTGAGTCTTCTCCCTTTTTTTATTGATGAGTCTGGCTAATGGTTTATCAATTTTGTTCATCTTCTCAAAGAACCAGCTTTTAGTTTTATTGATCTTTGCTATCATTTCCTTCATTTCTTTTTCATTTATTTCTGACCTGATCGTTATGATTTCTGTTCTTCTGCTAACTTTGGGGGTTTTTTGTTCTTCTTTCTCTAATTCCTTTAGGTGTAAAGTTACCTTGTTTATTTGAGATGTTTCTTGTTTCTTGAGGTAGGATTGTGTTGCTATATACTTCCGTCTTAGAACTGCTTTTTCTGCATCCCATAGATTTTGGGCCGTTGTGTTTTCAGTGTCATTTGTTTCTAGGTATTTTTTGATTTCCTCTTTGATTTCTTCAGTGGTCTCTTTGCTATTTAGTTGCATATTGTTTAATTTCCATGTGTTTGTATTTTTTTTTACAGTTTTTTTCCTGTAATTGATATCTAGTGTCATAGCATTGTGGTTGGAAGATACTTGGTACGTTGTCACTTTTCTTTAAATTTACCAAGGCTTGATTTGTGACCCAAGATATGATCTCTCCTGGAGAATGTTCCATGACCACTTGAGAAAAAAGTGTATTCTGTTGGTTTTGGTTGGAATATCCTATAAATATCAATTAAGTCTATCTTGTTTAATGTATCATTTAAAGATTGTGTTTCCTTTTTTATTTTCATTTGGATGATCTGTCCATTGGTGAAAGTGAGGTGTTAAAGTCCACTACTATGATTGTGTTACTGTCAGTTTCCCCTTTTATGGCTGTTAGTATTTGCTTTATGAATTGAGGTGCTCCTCTGTTGGGTGCATAAATATTTACAATTGTTATATCTTCTTCTTGGACTGATCCCTTTATCATTATGTAGTGTCCTTTTTTTCTCTTGTAATAGTCTTTTTTTTAAAGTCTATTTTGTCTGATGTGAGAATTGCTACTCCAGCTTTCTTTTGATTTCCATTTGCATGGAATATCTTTTTACATCCCTTCAGTCTGTATGTGTCCCTAGGTCTGAAGTGGGTTCTCTTGCAGACAGCATATATACAGGTCTTTCTTTTGTATCCATTCAGCCACTCTATGTCTTTTCGTTGGAGCATTTAATCCATTTACATTTAGGGTAATTATCGATATGTATTTTCCTATTACCTTTTTCTTAACTGTTTTGGGTTTGTTATTGTAGGTCTTTTTCTTCCCTTATGCTTCCTGCCTAGAGACGTTCCTTTAGCATTTGTTGTAGAGCTGGTTTGGTGGTGCTGAATTCTCTTAGCTTTTGCTTGACTGTAAAGGGTTTAATTTCTCCATCGAATCTGAATGAGCACCTTGCTGGGTAGAGTAATCTTGGTTGTAGTTGTTTCCCTTTCATCACTTTAAATAGGTCCTGCCACTTCCTTCTGGCTTGCAGAGTTTCTGCTGAAAGATCAGATGTTAACCTTATGGGGATTCCCTTGTATGTTATTTGTTGTTTTTCCTTCGCTGCTTTTAATAGTTTTTCTTTGTTTTTAATTTTCTCCTTGGATTTATCCTGAATGGGACTCTCTGTGCTCCTGGACTTGATTAACTATTTCCTTTGCCATATTAGGAAAGTTTTCAACTATAATCTCTTCAAATATTTTCTCAGTCCCTTTCTTTTTCTCTTCTTCTGGGACCCCTATGATTCAAATGTTGGTTCATTTAATGTTGTCCCAGAGGTCTCTGAGATGGTCCTCAATTCTTTTCATCCTTTTTTCTTTATGCTGCTCTGTGGTAGTGATTTCCACTATTTTATCTTCCCGGTCACTTATCTGTTTTTCTGTATCAGTTATTCTGTTATTGATGCCTTCTAGAGAATTCTTAATTTCATTTATTGCGTTGTTCATCATTGTTTGTTTGCTCTTTAGTTCTTGTAGGTCCTTGTTAAACGTTTCTTGTATTTTCTCCATTCTATTTCCAAGCTTTTGGATCATCTTTACTCTCA
Source organism: Orcinus orca (assembly GCF_937001465.1). Lineage (NCBI taxonomy): Eukaryota > Metazoa > Chordata > Mammalia > Artiodactyla > Delphinidae > Orcinus > Orcinus orca. The sequence continues at coordinate 77,762,344 of NC_064562.1, read as the reverse complement.
TTACTCTGAATTCTTTTTCAGGTAGACTGCCTGTTTCCATTTCATTTGTTTTGTCTGGTGGGATTTTAATTTGCTCCTTTATTTGCTGTGTGTTTCTCTGTCTTCTCATTTTGCTTAACTTACTGAGTTTGGGGTCTCCTTTTCGCAGGTGGCAGGTTCGTCTTTCCCGTTGTTTTTGGTGCATGCCCCCAGTGATAAGGTTGGTTCAGTGGGTTGTGTAGGCTTCCTGGCGGAGGGGACTGGTGCCTTTGTTCTGGTGGATGAGCCTGGATCTTGTCTTTCTGGTGGGCAGGACCATGTCTAATGGTGTGTTTTGGGGTGTCTGTGAACTTATTATGATTTTAGGCAGCCTCTCTGCTAATGTGTGGGGTTGTGCTCCTGTCTTGGTAGTTGTTTGGCATAGGGTGTCCACCACTGTAGCTTTTTGCTCGTTGAGTGGAGCTGGGTCTTAGTGTTGAGAAGGAGATCGCTGATAGAGCTTTTTTCATTTGTTATTACGTGGAGCTGGGAGGTCTTGGTAGACTAATGTCCTGAACTCGGCTCTCCCACTTCAGAGGCACAGGCCTGACACCCTCGCGGAGCACCAAGACCCTGTCAGCCACGTGGCTCAGAACAAAAGGGAGAAAAAAAAAAGACAGAAAGAAAAAATAAATAAAGTTATTAAAACAGAAAATAATTATTAAAAATTAAAAAAATAAAAAGTAATAAAAAAAAGAAAGATGAGTGCAACCAAACCAGAAAACAAATCCACCAATGATAACAAGTGCTAAAAACTATACTAAAAAAATAAAAACGAAAAACAAAACACTGGCAGACAGGACCTTAGGACAAATGGTAAAAGCAAAGCTATACAGAGAAAATCACACAAAGAAGCATATACATACACACTCACAAAAAGAGAAAAAGGAAAATATATATGTATATCATTGCTCCCAAAGTCCACTGCCTCAATTTTGGGATGATTCGTTGTCTATTCAGATATTCCATAGATGCAGGGTACATCACGTTGACTGTGGAGTTTTAATCCACTGCTCCTGAGGCTGCTGTAAGAGATTTCCCTTTCTCTTCTTTGTTCACACAATTCCTGGGGTTCAACTTTGGATTTAGCTCCAGCTCTGCATGTAGGTCGCCTGAGGACATCTGTTTTTCGCTCAGGCAGGACAGGGTTAAAGTAGCAGCTGATTAGGTGGCTCTGGCTCACTCAGGCGGTGGGGGGTAGGGAGGGGTACGGATGCAGGGCGAGCCAGTGGCGACAGAGGCTGTCGTGATGTTGCAACAGCCTGAGGCACGCCATGTGTTCTCCCAGGGAAGTTGTCCCTGGATCACGGGACCCTGGCAGTGGCGGGCTGCACAGGCTCCTGGGAGGGGTGAGGTGGATGGTGACCTGTGCTTGCACACAGGCTTCTTGGTGGCTGCAGCAGCAGCCTTAGCGTCTCATGCCCGTCTCTGGGGTCCGCGCTGATAGCCACGGCTTGCTCCCATCTCTTGGAGTTTGTTTAGGCGGTGCTCCGAATCCCCTCTCCTTGCGTACCCCAAAACAGTGGTCTCTTTCCTCTTCGGCAGTTCCAGACTTTTCCCCAGACTCCCTACCGGCTAGCTGTGGTGCACTAGCCCCCTTCAGGCTCTGTTCACACAGCCAACCCCAGTCCTCTCCCTGGGATCTGACCTCCAAAGCCTGAGCCTCAGCTCCCAGGCCCTATCCGCCCTGGCTGGTGATCAGACATGCTTCTCAGGCTGGTGAGTGCTGGTCGGCACTTATTCTCTGTGCGGGAATCTCTCTGCTTTGCCCTCTGCACCCTGTTGCTGCACTCTGCTCTGTGGCTCCAAAGTTTTCCCCACGCCCACCAGCCCCCTCTGCCAGTGAAGGGGCTTCCTAGTGTGTAGAAACTTTTCCTCCTTCGCAGCTCCCTCCCTGTGGTGCAGGTCCTGTCCCTATTGTTTTGTCTCTGGTTTTTCTCTTTTCTTTTGCCCTACCCCGATACGTGGGGAGTTTCTTGCCTTTTGGGAAGTCTGAGGTCTTCTGCCAGCGTTCAGTAGGTGTTCTGTAGGAGTTTCACATGTGGGTGTATTTCTGATGTATTTGTGGGGAGGAAGGTGATCTCCACTTCTTACTCTTCCGCCATCTTGAAGGTCTCCCCCATCATTTCTATTAGTATCAAGGTCTAATAACTTCTGCAGGAAAGACATATATTGTTAGATCTAGCATTTTCCTAGAAGGAAGAATTTCTTCTCAGAACAAGCAAACAATACCCCAAGAAATTATGCTGGTTGCTATTTTTATTGTTGTTTTCATGTTCTCTGGAGGACACTTTGATTGGGGGTGCTTTAGGAGTTCTCTTCTACCACCTGGAGCTTATTCCTGTGCTCTTTGTTTCTTATAGAATCATGGGGTATTGGAAGGGCCTCAGAAGATGCTGTAGCTCAGTGGTTTTCAAACTGTGGCATTCATGATAACAACCTATGGAAGTTTTGTTGAAACAAGGATTTCTGGGCTCCACTCCTGGAGTTTGGGGTTCAGTAGGTCTGAATTAGGAGGCTAAGAATTTGCATTCTAACAAGTTCCTAGGTGACTCTGGTGGTGCTGGTCTTGGATGATCCCTTGAAAACCCATGATGTAGTGATTTGATGTAGTCTACAATATCTCCCACCCCACTTCCGGCATTTGAAACTTTCATAGACATTTTTTACTTTCAATTTCCTCAAGTAACCTTAATTATCTAGGACACATCACTTATCCCCAAATCATTAGGCTTGAATATATGAACCAGGTGGTCACTCATTAGTTCTGGAGTTATTTCTGGAAAAAGCAACAGCTTGTTCTCTCAATGACCTCTACCACCTCTGGCTGCCTAGGTGCTTTATGTATCAATCTGGATGTTCATTCATTTAGTTTTTGAATAATGCTTACTGGGTACATACTATATATTGGGCACTCTTTTAGGTGCTGGGCATATAATGGTAAACAAAACAGACACGGGTCCTTACTCTCATGGAGCTTACATAGAAGGGGAAACAATTTAGGAGGGAGATAAATGAAAACAAACAAAAACAAGACATAGTAATATTAGCGAGAATGTCTATGAAGGACTAACCAATACTGTGGCCAGAAAATGGCTTCTTTGAAGAGGTAGCATCTGAGGCTAATCCTCAGTGGCTTGTCTTTCTTTTTAGATTATTCTCCTTTGTATTTGGCCACCTAATGTCTGGATTGATTATTTCACCAGCAGCCTCACTGCTTCTTTGGATTTTGGTGCTGTTGGATTACCTTCCTGCAGCTTTGCTGCTTTGCTTATGGCTATGGATAGAGGTGCATAATGACCACTCCTGGTCATTCCTCCCTTATCGACCCCCAACTCTTCCTCCACCTCTTTCACCTACCAGAAAGAGTAAGATATCTGTCTGCTTCACCAACTGTATTCTTTTTTTTTTTTTTTTTTTTTTTTTTGCGGTACGTGGGCCTCTCACTGTTGTGGCCTGTCCCGTTGCGGAGCACAGGCTCCGGACGCGCAGGCTCAGCGGCCATGGCTCATGGGCCCAGCCGCTCCGCAGCATGTGGGATCTTCCCGGACCGGGGCATGAACCCGCGTCCCGTGCATCAGCAGGCGGACTCTCAACCACTGCGTCACCAGGGAAGCCCACCAACTGTATTCTTTTAAAAAAACATTTTTTTTTTGATGTGAACCAGTTTTATAGTCTTTATTGAATTTGTTATTGGTTCCGTTTTTTTTAATTGGTTCCGTTTTTTTTAATGTTTTTAATATTGGTTCCGTTTTTTAATGTTTTTAATGGTTCCGTTTTGGTTCCGTTTTTTAATGTTTTTAATGTTTTTAATATTGGTTCCGTTTTTTTTAATGTTTTTGTTTTTTTGGCTGTGAGGCATGTGGCATCTTAGCTCCCTGATCAGGGATCAAACCCACACCCCCTACAATGGAAGACGAAGTCTTAACCACTGGACTTCCAGGGAATTCCCACCAACTTTATTCTTGAATAGTTACTGAAAAGGAATGCTGTACATTTTGAAACAGGCCTTTCCATCTCTGAAATGTTCTTTAAGAAAACTTTAATAAATGTAATGAGCTGAATTTAGTTTCCCTGTCATTTCTCTTCGTAATTGTACCCATTGGACGTAACATAGATCTAATCTAACCCCTCTGCACATGACAGATATTTGGATATTTGATGACAGCCACCATGTCCTCCACATCTCCTGCGAGATTCTTCTTTCTTAGGCCAAACTTCTCCATTGCCTTCGAATTAGTCACTCCTCATTGGATGTGGCTTTGAATCTCTTCTCTTTCTTGCTTTCTCTCCTTCATATGCCCTTTACTTTGTCTTTAACCAGTCATCCAGATGTGGTTTGAATAACAAAGAGCAAGATTATTGCCTCTTGTCGATCTGAGTGCTATTCATCTATGATGCAGCCTAAATGCACAGGGGCTTTTTATTTCTTTAATTTTGAATATTAATCTCATTTTTAAAACTCAAATTGAGTTTGACTAACCTCTTCTTCCCTAATTATGTTTTCTTGCATGCTTGCTGCAGTGAAATCATGCTCCCTTCATCACTACACTTAATATAGAACTCACTTTACGTCAGGTGCTTTTCTAATGCATTGACTTATTTAATTCTTAAACAACCTTATGAAATTGAAACTGTAATTAACTCCATTTTATAGATAAAGAAAGCAAGTCACAGTGAGGTCAAATGACTTGTCAAAAGTTACACAGCTATTTACAAGTGATGGTACCAGAATCTGAACCCTGATAGCCCTGCTCTAGTGTTTGTGCTCTGAAACACTATCCTATAATGCTCTTAATTCTGTTGCAATCAAGTACAAAACTTTTTATTATCCCTGTGAAATTTCATGTCATAAGATTTACTCCAATCTCTTCAGTCTCTCAAGATTATTTTGTGTCCTGGCTGTGCCATCCAAAACATTCAGTATCCCTAACAAGTTCATGTTTTCCATAAATATAAAAGCAATCCATTAAAGTACTCTACCTATCTATCTATCTATCTTTGATCCTTTTAGAAATGAAGAATTATCCATCATCTATTCACATGTTCTGAGAGCCTTCAACTGATGAGAATTTTAACGTATCTTAAGTTAAATGCATGTTGTCTGTGGCTTCCCTTCCTATCCTTTATTTCATGTTCTGTTGAAGAATTTTGACCCATGATGACTGGTAGAAGGTACCCTGAATTTCTTACAAGGAAACAAAGGTCATGTATTGAGATGGATGTTAAAAAGCAAATTGTATGAACTTCAGGTTTCCTTCTAGGCAATGATCATGGAAACAGAAGGTAAAGTTTGGCAGACAATTAAGGTTGGTAGAAGTCTTTTGACATTAAGAAGGATATCATAAACATCTTTACAGTTTGGAGGAATTTGGCCAACAGTTGTATAGAAGTAGCTGGAACAAATGATAGCCAGAGTCTTGCTTTGAATCCAGGGGGTTAGAAGAAAATGTAAAAACTAATGCTGGTGTAGGGTGCTGGGATTGTAACTTCTGCCACAAGGACTCTGCCATAATGACCTAAAAAGGTGCTGATCAAGTTAGAAAGAGATGTATGTACCACACTGAAAGAGGTATGACTATGCCTCATAGTATGTAACATTGTGTAGTGTTTGGCCAAAACAGGTGGTCAATAACTGTCAGTTTCTTTAACTGTCTATTAAGTCAAGTATTAATATGCCTCCCAATTTTGGATTTCCATAGGGACAAGATGGCAACTAGACAGTCTTTTAAACTATTTTATTTTAGTGATAATAGGAGACAACAAATATAGAAACAATTATTTGTCCTGTTTACTATCTTATCCCTAGAGCAGGGCTTCTCAACAGCAGCACTATTGGCATTTGGAGCTGGACAGTTCTTTGTTGTGGGAGCCTGCTCTGATGTTGTAGGATGTGTAGCAGACTGTCAGCCTGGTCTCTACTCACTAGATGCCATTAAAATCCTGTCATTTGTGATAGCCCAAAGTATGTCCAGACATTGTCAGTTGTTCCCTGGGAGTAAAAATTACTCCTGTTGAGAACCACTGAGCTAGAACATCAAACAGTCAAATATTTATTAAAGGGATAAAAAAGTGGATGAATGAAATGTTTCCTATTGTCCACATTCATATTAATTCTTTGTTGTCTAACACAGTAATGACTGTGAGGGGGGCTAGAAATCAGGTTATAAGAGAGCATTTTTGTTAGATACTATTCCGAGCCAAGAGGAACATGCATTTGGGTTCAAATCCTACACAAACCAGCAGAAACTGTTCTCCCATCCAGTGAACACTTGGATTACTCACTTACCAAACTTTATTCCTGAATGGTGACTACAATTCCACCATTCTCAATTCACTCTTTTACTCAGATGTTTTCCTTTTCCTGAAGAGTTCCTTAAAAAACAAAACAAAACAAAAAAAACAAGTACCCCAGGAAGAATTGCTTAATCCTTATCGTTAACAAGAGTGAGATATCATGCATTTGATATTTTCTCCTACACAATTAGATATGAACACTTGGGGAGCCCTTGGACCTTTGGAAGTTTTAGAGGTCACAATGGAAAGAGGAGAAAGTGAAGAAGGCAAACTTCACCAACCACTGAAATTTCCAAGCAGTCTCACCAGTGTTATTTGTTTATTAAATACACATGCACAGTCTCTGGGACACACAGAAAACATTAAATACCCAAATATTCAAGATCATGATACCTAGAAACTTAAATTTTCTGCTCTAATTGCTAATCTCATGGTCATCATTTAATACTTTTCTTAAATAGTAGTTAATTTGAAGGTTACATTTTCCATCTTGTATTTCCACAATTGTTGATCTCTGTGAAGACCTGGTGCTAAAGTCTCCAGATTTAATTGTCACAAGAATTCTCAGCCAAGCCACAGTCTTTGAGCATAAGCTGCTAAGACGATTTCTTCAGAACTGGCTCTGGTATCTGTTATTCTAGTCCTTGCTTGAATTGATTTCTGCTTTTTATTCATTAAAATACATTTGTTAAAATATGTTTATGCCTGCCCTAAATCTAAATCATGGATAATTTTGTGCTGTATTGACTGATTAAAATAATGAGTTTGATAAGTACTTGTGCCCACGTACCCCTTCCTGCTGTAGGAGCCTCATGCATATAGCTGATTCCCTTTGTTATACAGCAGAAACTAACACAACATTGTAAAGCAATTATACTCCAATAAAGATGTTAAAATTTTTTTTAAAGTAAAAATAAAAATATTTTCTCTGTTAAAAAAAAAAGAAATACATTAAAAATCCTTACTTTGACTGAAAAACACGAACAGCACAGCTTTAACCTCCTTATTTCTGTCCTTAAGTGCATGAGCATCTATACAATGTTAAAGGCACTTCCTTATAAGGCACTTTGGCTCTTCATAAAAAATAAATCAATAAAATAAAATAATGAATTTGAGTCTTCCACTTAGAGGTTATCATTCTTGTCTTTTAAGCAAAGGTGCAATAATCATACCTACAGGAGAGTATTTCTCTTGACCAATACAATTACCAAATACTATAAAGGGCAACAGGAATATTTCTCACAAGAAAAATTTCACATGGAGCAAACTGAGCTCCTTGCAGTAGTAGATGGTTATCTTGAAGCCATCCCTGGGATAGTATATTCAGTTCAATTCAGTGTCCATTTATTATATACCTATTGGTACTGAGGAGAGAAAAGTCAAATAAAGTTACTTCCTGGGCAGAAGAGTAGATTTCCTTTCCAGACATTTAAATATTATGTTATGGGCTATTCCTTTGTATGTTCACTTACTCACCTAGACCTTGACAAAATAAAAGGGAATTATGACAATATTAAAAAAGATTTCACAATCAGAGCTATCTACACCTCTATGGCCTCTTTAGGATATGGACCACATTTGTCTTTGCTATCATATATCTAGAAACCTTTCATTTGTCTGTGTGAGAGAACTTTCTGATGAATGCTCTAACACTCAAAATGGCCATAACTTCAGTAACTATCCTTACCTATCATAGCTGGTTTCTTTTACAACCTGGATTTGCTTCATGAGAAGAAAGGGCAATTTATAACTTCTCCTTATTTGTTTCTGGAGCATGAGTGTCTATGGGTTTCTGTTCATTATTTATATCCCAAAGCAATGCTATGAATTATCCAGGAATCTGCTGGATCACGGTCATGTTTATCTTGGGAGTCTCAGAATCTGCTTTGGCAAGGAGGACGTAATCTATAGCTTTCTGAGGAGGGGTAAGACATTACAGTCTTCAAAATTCTGACTATTGTGTTGTGGATTGCTACAAACACCTTTCTTCACTTACTTGACATGCTCCATCTTCCTGTATTCTTGCTATTTCTAGAGGAAACAGACTCTGCTGGTAAAGCCAGATGAAGAACTTTTGCAGCCCCATTTTCTTTTTGTTAGATATTATTCTTTCATTGAAGTAAAGAAAAGGTACTTTGAAAATGTGATAAATGACATATGTATTAGAAAGCATGGACTAACTCTGTCTTGCAGAGTCTTTAAATTTTTTCAAGGTAAAGACTTGTAATTTTAATATTATCTGAGGAGTCTAGATATTTATCAAATAGTAGATAGAAACTCATGGAAACAAAGCATCCTTCATAAAGGTTAACACTAGAGTACAGCTCCTATGATTATGATTCCTAAAAGAAATGCCACCAACTGTGTTACTTCAGTTCGATGGCTCTTCCTTACACACTCAGGGGACAAGCAACTTTCCAGGCAGAGAGCAAAGATGGCTCATGTCTTTGGCTTTGTTCCTCTCTTTTTACACTTCCTTCCAGTTTCTTCCCAAGTACATAATAAATATTAATGACTACTTCTTAAAGTCAGGAATTCAGGAGAAGGTATTTGGTTGAACAAAATTGTGTCTAGGGCACGTACCAATCATTGGCTCCTGTTCGTTGGACGTGAGTTATACCAATGTGACCAATGTTTGCAGTAGGTATGCTCCTGCCCCTTGGGAAATGACTCGATGGGGACATCCATTTATGTTTTTATGAGCAGAAGGGAAAACCAGCACACTTGCACTTTCTTATCTGCAGAAATTTTTATATTGGTGTTATCTTACTTACAAATTCCCATCTTCTCTTTTAATGGGGTGGAAGAGTAGTTAAACCTGTTTTCAGTTTGGCCAGAACTGTGTTTGGAAACACAGTTGCTTGAGGACAAAGTGTATGTGCAACTTTGAATGTATGCTTAGTGGAAAAACAACAACAACAACAACTCGATCTACATTGCAGTTAGAATAAACTCTCCAGTGAATACATTATATACAACCCGGGAGGAAACATTTTTTTCCGTGAGTTTTGTGACACATGTCAATGTGAAACCCATACGTGGATAAGATTGTTTTCTATATTTTCAGTAAATGAATGTCAAACCTGAAGGCTTTTTATTGTAAAAATAGACTCCACGGTATTAAATAAATCATGCATAGATCATGACATTCACCCACAGTCTAAGAGCTCGTTTTGAAAGAGGTTAGATTGTGTTTTGTACCTGAACCTTAGCTTGCATGTTATACACACACTTTCACAAGTACAATCCAAGGTAAACACCATTTCATTGTAACCTTTTAAAATTCCTCAGCATGATGACTAGCTATGACATGAATAAGTATGCTAAAAAAAAACCCTTCAACAAACCTATTCTCATGCTTCATTTACATTATTCCCAGAACACAAATAGTAAGATATTAAAACTGGGTAAGACTGTCAAATGAGATTCACTCACCTGACAGTTCTGTCACTTTAAATTGCTTTGTTGTTTATTCCAGGGTTGCAATCTCAGCCCTGTTACTTGTTAATTGCTTAGTCAATGCAATTGTATCACAACACATTTATCAGAATTTTAAGAGAAGAACTGTCTCTTGCTTAGATATGAAATTACTTTGATGGATTGAAGGTGATTATCATCATTAAATATGATGAGCACAAAATAAAAATTCTGGTTTTAAATTCCTCTGCAGTAAAGACACAATAAAATTCTATTTGGAGCCTTCTGATAAAGGAATGAAACATCATGTGAGCAGCTGACCATCAAATGAAATATTTATTGAGCAATTAAGAAGTGCAGAGCACTTTCAATATTTGCTGTTAAAAACAAAAGCATTGCACTTACATATAAGTTGTGAATGTATTTGTGTGTGTGTGTGTGTGTGTGTGTGTGTGTGTGTGTGGTCAGATTTGGTGAATGTTTACTTGAGGATTGGCACTGGATTCAGGATATTGAAGGATTCTTTAGACTCTGGCAATGGAATCATCCTTGTTCTTCATTTTGAATTCAGCTTTTGCCATATGCAAACTCTTTTACCACTTTACATTTATACTTATATTGTCTTCTTTCATTTAGAATAAAATCCTAATGAATTTATACTTTTTCAGATAGCAGAGTGTGGTAGATAGAAAGAGCACCAGATCGCATCTACAACTGAAGTTATAATCTGCACCCATTCTCATCTTCTCCTGCATTCTCTCCAAACCTCTTCTTTTTCTTAAATATTTATGATATTTGCAACATTCCTCATTAGATTATTGACCCAGTCCCAAATCTCATCATCTTTTATTTTTCTCTCTCCCTATCTTACCTGTGCAACTCATCACCAAATCTGTTTTTATTCTACTATGTGCATTGTTATTTTAGTTCAGGTCTTCCCATCATCTCTTCTTCTCTGGATTAGTTTCTTGATCTTCTTCAAACTTTACCTCCAACTTAGATTCCATGTTGAAAACAAAAGGAAAGTTCCTATTGTTACAACACCAAAAATTATTTCTGAATTACATATCTGACCGTGTTACTCACCTTGCTTAAATCCACCATGGATCCCTATTAACTACAGGGTCAAATCAAAGTTTATTAACTTAGAATAGCAGGTTCTTCTTCATATTGGCCCATTCCAGTTCTATTTTGCATTGTCTTCTTTTCCCAGTACTCTCATTTGTCCCTGTGTTATAAAAGTATTCACCTACTTATGGCTTCTTGATCTAGTCATGGCATTTCATGACATACTTTGTTTCTTCTCTCTTCCTTCTTGTATGATTGTTAAACTGTGGGTTCCTCTGGTAATCCATGCTACTCTTATTTTCCTGAGCTATAGTTTGTTGCTTCGTCTACTTCACCTAGAAGATCTCTCTTTCAGCATTTATAGTAGCAACTGATATTTATTAAGCACTTACTATGTGCCAGGTGTGGTTCTATGTGCCTCATTTAATCTTTATAACTAACTTATAAAGTTCATAGAATTCCCATGCACCTCTTAAGAAATGGGGGAAATTGCAGCCCAGAAAGGGTCAGTCATTTGCTCAGGATGAGGGACAGAACTGGAAAACAGTGATATCAAGATTTGAACCAAACTGGTTTGCAGTAGAACCTGGGATCTTAACCCCTGCATTATGTGTTCACCCATTGGAAATGGTTTTGTAGACATATACCTCCTCTTCTGGAATGCAAACTCTCTACATTCAGGAACTGTTCTTTATATTTTACTCCCTGAGCCTAGGACAGTGTTGAGCTTAGAGCAGACATTCAGCATACATGTGCTGAACAAATGGTTAGGAGTTAGACATGGGTTTATCCCCTACCTTTTGCATCATTGGGAAAACTCATTCAGCTTTCTTGAAAATAATATTCTTCCTCATATGCAAAATTGGAATTATAACACCAACCTATTTCAGAGTGCTGATGGGAGAAATAAATGAGATAATTAAAGTGTTTGAAAACATCAATAGTCATACAAATGAAAGGGAATAATGTACTTTTTTTAATAAGTAACAGTTCAATAAATTGAATAATATGTAAAGTCTACTATGTGCAAGAGTCTTTTGGTGGCTCTTAGAGATATAAAATGAATATAATATCGTTACTACCCTGCAGTTGTTTAGAATAAGGAATTATCACCTAACAATTATAAATGGCTTTTCTGATTACACAGTCTTGACAGAAACTGTGGATCACTTTAGTCAAAGACATATTGAAAAATACATTCATTTGTTCATTCATTTATTGCCGTCTGTACCTACAATGTGCTGGGCAGTTTCCTAGGCCCTGAAGATACAATGGTGAGGAAGTTAGACAAAGCCCCTGCTATGTGAAGGGGAAAGATAAAGATATATAAACTCATACTATAGGAAAAAAGAAAGTAAAATGATAGAAAGAGATAGGGTAGGTGGGATAATTTCACTTAGGTTGTCTCTTCTTTGAGAAGATGTTAATATTAACATTCTTAGGTAAACATCACTAGACTATTTATAATACATTATCCTTTGGGCTTGACCATTGAGCTAACAAAGGTGTAGTACATACTGTCAGTGCTCTGCCAATATCCTCTTAGATCCCTTTACCATTTCTGTGCATGTCAACTTGATTTTAAATGGCCAACATCCGTAGCTTTGGACTGCTGGAACACACTGCTGGCTCATACCACAGGCCAGAAGCACCTGGCCATTAATGTTACTCCAAGGCAGCCCTTAATCAATAACATGGGTGTGGGGGTATGAATACCCTAGCTCACTCTCATCCCTTGGCCAAGATAATTCTGAGGCATGCATTTTACATCATTTCCAGATGGAAAGCTTCAGTTTCCCACTGTGGCATCTGCCTTTACAATGTACCTCTTTTTCTTGTTTCTTGAGGTAGGCTTGTATTGCTATAAACTTCCCTCTTAGAACTGCTTTTGCTGCATCCCATAGGTTTTGGATTGTTGTGTTTTCATTGTAATTTGTCTCTAGGTATTTTTTGATTTCCTCTTTGATTTCTTCAGTGATCTCTTGGTTATTAAGTAGTGTACTGTTTAGCCTCCATGTGTTTGTGTTTTTGACATTTTTTTCCCTATAATTGATTTCTAACCTCATAGCGTCATGGTCAGAAAAGATGCTTGATATGATTTTAATTTTCTTAAATTTACCGAGGCTTGATTTGTGACCCAAGATGTGATCTATCCTGGAGAATGTTCCGTGTGCACTTGAGAAGAAAGTATAATCTGCTGTTTTTGGATGTAATGTCCTATAAATATCAATTAAATCTATCTGGTCTATTGTGTCATTTAAAGCTTGTGTTTCCTTATTAATGTTCTGGCTGGATGATCTGTCCATTGGTGTAAGTGAGGTGTTAAAGTCCCCCACTATTATTGTGCTACTGTTGATTTCCTCTTTTATAGCTGTTAGCAGTTGCCTTATGTGTTGAGGTGCTCCTATGTTGGGTGCATATATATTTATAATTGTTATATCTTCTTCTTGGATTGATCCCTTGAGCATTATGTAGTGTCCTTCCTTGTGTCTTGTAACATTCTTTATTTTAAAGTCTATTTTATCTGATACGAGTATTGCTACTGCACCTTTCTTTTGATTTCCATTTGCATGGACTATCATTTTCCATCCCTTCACTTTCAGTCTGTATGTGTCCCTATGTTTGAAGTGGGTCTCTTGTAGACAGCATATATATGGGTCTTGTTTTTGTATCCATTCAGCAAGCCTGTTTCTTTTGGTTGGAGCATTTAATCCATTCACGTTTAAGGTAATTATGGATATGTATGTTCCTATTACCATTTTCTCAATTGTTATGGGCTTGTTTTCGTAGGTCCTTTTCTTCTCTTGTGTTTCCCACTTAAAGAAGTTCCTTTAGCATTTGTTGTAGAGCTGGTTTGGTGGTGCTGAATTCTCTTAACTTTTGCTTTTCTGTAAAGCTTTTGATTTCTCCCTCAAATCTGAATGAGATCCTTGCCAGGCAGAGTAATCGTGGTTGCAGATTCTTCCCTTTCATCACTTTAAATATATCATGCCACTCTCTTCTGGCTTGTAGAATTTCTGCTGAGAAGTCAGCTGTTAACCTTATGGGAGTTCCCTTGTATGTTGTCATTTTTCCCTTGTTGCTTTCAATAATTTTTCTTTGTCTTTAATTTTTGTCAGTTTGATTGCTATGTGTCTCCTTGTGTTTTTCCTGTATGGGACTCTCTGTGCTTTCTGGACTTGGGTGGCTATTTCCTTTCCCATGTTAGGGAAGTTTTTGACTATTATCTCTTCATATATTTTCTCAGGTCCTTTCTCTCTCTCTTCTCCTTCTGGCACCCCTATAATGGGAATGTTGTGGCATTTAATGTTGTCCCAGAGGTCTCTTAGGCTGTCTTCATTCTTTTTTCTTTATTCTGTTCCGTGGCAGTGAATTCCACCATTCTGTCTTCCAGGTCACTTATCCATTCTTCTGCCTCAGTTATTCTGCTATTGATTCCTTCTAGTGTAGTTTTCATTTCAGGTATTGTATTGTTCATCTCTGTTTGTTTGTTCTTTAATTCTTCTATGTGTTTGTTCTTTAATTCTTCTAGGTGTTTGTTAAACATTTCTTGCATCTTCTTGATCTTTGCCTGCATTCTTTTTCCGAGGTCCTGGATCATCTTCACTATCATTATTCTGAATTCTTTTTCTGGAAGGTTGCCTATCTCCACTTCATTTAGTTGTCTTTCTGGGGTTTTATCTTGTTCCTTCATCTGGTATTTAGCCCTCTGCCTTTTCATCTTGTCTATCTTTCTGTGAATGTGGTTTTTGTTCCACAGGCTGCAGGATTGTAGTTCTTCTTGCTTCTGCTATCTGCCGTTTGGTGGATAGGCTATCTAAGAGGCTTGTGTAAGCTTCCTGATGGGAGGCACTGGTGGTGGGTAGAGCTGGCTGTTGCTCTGGTGGGCAGAGCTCAATAAAACTCTAATCCACTTGTCTGCTGATGGGTGGGGCTGGGTTCCCTCCCTGTTGGTTGTTTGGCCTGAAGTGATCCAACACTGGAGCCTACCAAGGCTGTTTTGTGGGGCTAGTGGCAGACTCTGGGAGGGCTCACTGCCAAGGAGTACTTCCCAGAACTTCTGCTGCCAGTGTCCTTGTCCTCACGGTGAGCCACAGCCACCCCCCGCCTGTGCAGGAGACCCTCCAACACCAGCAGGTAGGTCTGGTTCAGTCTCCTATGGGGTCACTGCTCCTTCCCCTGGGTCCCGATGCACACACTACTTTGTGTGTGCCCTCCAAGAGTGGAGTCTCTGTTTCCCCCAGTCCTGTCGAAGTCCTGCAATCAAATCCCACTAGCCTTCAAAGTCTGATTCTCTAGGAATTCCTACTCCTATTGCTGGACCCCCAGGTTGGGAAGCCTGATGTGGGGCTCAGAACCTTCACTCCAGTGGGTGGACTTCTGTGGTATAATTATTCTCCAGTTTGTGAGTCACCCACTCAGCAGTTATGGGGTTTTATTTTATTGTGATTGCTCCCCTCCTACCATCTCATTGTGCCTTCTCCTTTGTCTTTGGATGCGGGGTATCTTTTTTGGTGAGTTCCAGTGTCTTCCTGTCGATTACTGTTCAGCAGTTAGTTGTTATTCCGGTGCTCTTGCAAGAGGTAAGTGAGCGCACATCCTTCTACTCTGCCATCTTGAACCAATCTCCATTGTGGTTATTTATTTTTATTTTTTATTTTTTGGCTGCATTGGGTCTTCGTTGCTGCATGTGGGCTTTCTCTAGTTGTGGTGAGTGGGGACTACTCTGTTGCAGTGTGCGGGCCTTTCACTGCAGTGGCCTCTCTCGTTGTCAATAACACAACCATTCTTAAATTCAAAATGTGGTTGTTTATTTCTCCTCCACGTTGATAGTAACTTAGTGTTTTAATATTCAGTTCTTAATATCTGTTTGAACTGAAAGTTGTTAATTATAAAATTGTTAGTTAAAATCAGTTTTTCGTCTGATTTTGCTCAGATTAATATTACTAATTTATATGTAATATAAATTTAATATAAGAGCAGATTTCTGCACATAAATGCCAATAACATCAAAATCAAATAATGGCCCTGACTCAGGTCTGGACAAGGGGTGGAATGAGAGAGTTGAGCTACAGTTTTTAGATAATATAGGTATAGTTAATATACATAATAAAAAGATTAGCTAAATGTTAATTTGCCTGAATCCAATAACCTGAACTCAGAAACATTCCCCTTTAGAATGCAGAAAGGGAATTGTAGCTGATCCTTACAGTGCCGGTGTGCAAGATTTAGGACTGAATATTAGCTTAACCAGTTTTCTTGGATCCACTTTAACACCTGTGATCCTTAGGAGCCATATTCCCCAGTAAGCAGCATATTGATGGGTTGGGACATATTGAACCAACCATTTTCATATCACTGAACTTATCATCAAATAGAGTAAAGTTAGAAGGGAGAAGCAGACGGACTGAACCCAACTCATGATAAAAGGAAGAGAAATGCAGCAGGGATAGACCTGGAAAAAAGATCTTCAAGATTCTGACTACTGTACTAATAATGATAATTACTAGAGTTACCATTATTTAAAGGGTATAGACATACAATAAATGATCAGTTTTTTTTTCCTTTGCCGTGCCATGGGGCATGTGGGATCTTACTTCCCAGAACCGGGATTGAACCTGCGCCCCTTGTTTCAGAAGTGCAGAGTCTTAACCACTGGACCACCAGGGAAGTGCCAATAAATGATCAGTTTGATATTCCTCTTCTGATTCAAAAACAATTGTTTTCCATTACAGTCCGTTAGCAAAAAGCCTCCTGTTGTATTGATCCTGTTTTTAAATAGATCAATAGTTTGTATCCATAGTATTTCAGTAGTAAGCAATAGGAATAAACTCCAACTAATTTTAGCAGGATAAAAATTTATTAGAGGGCTGTTAGAGAGCTCTCAGTATAGTTGGGAGACTGGAGACCCAGGCTAAGTACTGAAAAGTACAACTTATACCCAAGCCACACTTCAGCACTGGCCTGATGATGAAACTGTTGCTGCCTTCATTGAATACCAGCTGTGACAGTTTGCTCTCTGTCAACTTCTCAACCATATGGCAACTGCTAATGCTGCCAACTAGAGAGACTGGCTTCTCAACTGAAGTCTGATATGGATGCATGTGATTGGCAGAGCTCAGGTTTATCTTTACATCCTAGCTTCAAGGGAACCTGGGAAATGTATGCTTATATTTTCTCACTTCTGGGATGGGAATCTATTTTTCCTGCTATGAAGACTTATAAAGTGTAAAATTGCCCCACATAGGAAGAATGCTGAGATGATAAGTGGTTAAAAAGAATGATGATTGGGCTTCCCTGGTGGCGCAGTGGTTGAGAGTCCACCTGTCGATGCGGGGGACGCGGGTTCGTGCCCCGGTCCGGGAAGATCCCACGTGCCGCGGAGCGGCTGGGCCCGTGAGCCATGGCCGCTGAGCCTGCGCGTCCGGAACCTGTGCTCCGCAATGGGAGAGGCCGCGGCAGTGAGAGGCCCGCGTACTGTAAAAAAAAAAAAAAGAATGATGATTGTCCAGTCCATGACATCTTTATGTAAAGCCCTTTTGAAGAGCTCTGGCGTCTGGCCTTGTCAGAAAACCAAGTTAAGTGGTCTCTAAATTTGCTCCAAGGATTCTGACTGACGGTATAACACTGTCGTTCAAATAATGGATCTCTCAGACATACTGACGTAATCTTGAATAAAAATGTCCTTTACTATTCATGTAGAAGTGAATATCAGTAAGTCTATCAGTATAGAGAGAAATATATGGAGTTAATAATAGTATGTTTGACACTAGTCCTTGATGCTGGTATGAACATGAGGAATGACCAAATGCTAAGTCTTTTTTATTAAGAAAAGAAGTGATATTTTTTCCTTGTATATTTTATCCACAGACCTAAATTCTCTAGGTTTTTTTTTTAACTTTTTATTTTATATTGGGATATAGTTGATTAACAATGTTGTGTTACTTTCAGGAGTACAGTGAAGTGAGTCAGTTATCTCTAGGTTTTTTAAAACTGTCTTTCTAAAATGTTCTCAAAGCAGAAGAATAAAAGAATATATTATGTTGACCAGTGCATTGAATTTTCTTTATAGATGGAGTATGCCTGATTTGGCATGCAATTTCTATGTTGTAAACTTCAAATATTTATCAATTATAATGCCCCAAATTATACAACATAGTCTCAAAATTTGTTCTCCATGTAGAAACAACGGTTTTTTCTTTAAGCAATATGTTTTAATTACGTTGACATAGGGAAACTGCCCATTCAACAAAGTTTGTGCAGAATGATAGTTGGATTACTATTGATGATGCTTCTGTAATTTGTATGCTTTTAATTAAAAAACATAAAACATATACAACAAGCTTGTGAAGACAGGGCCTCAGTGAGGAAAGAATATAGAGTTCTAATTCAGAGAGATTATTTTCCAGCCCTGTATCTTTTACTTAACAGCCTCCTTACTTAATTTATTTAACCTCTGTTAAGTCTGTCTTCTTGCTTGTAAAAGTGAGAATGATGATTGTAATGGACTGAATATTTGTGTCCACCCAAAATTCATATTTTGAAATTCTAACTCCTAATATTTTGATGGTATTAGGAGGTGGAGGCTTTGGAGGTGACTGGGTCATGAGGGTGGAGCCCTCATCAGTGGGACTAATGTCCTTACAAAAGAGACCCAGAGAGCTCTTTCATTCCTTCCATCATGTGAGGACACAGTGGAAAGATGTTTGTCTATGAACCAGGAAGTGGAACCTCACCAGACATTGAATCTGCTAGTGCCTTGACCTTGGACTTTCCAGCCTCTGAAGCTATCAGAAATAAATTCCTATTGTTTATAAGCTGCCCAGTCCATGGTATTCTGTTATAGCAGCCCAAGTGAACGAAGATGAACATATCTTCCTTGAAGGACTGTGGTGAAGATTTAATGAGAATTTAAGTCAAAAGCACATCGCTTAGGCATGGGTACTTTGTGATCTCAGTAATGTTGGTGGTTATTTCTGTTTTAGATGAAGATACTTTCATGCAAACAAGGGGCAGAAGTAATATGAAAATACCTTTAAGATGCTTATTACAGAGACTTTCAGCTCCGTAAAAGTAAGGAAGAAGCACTGCTTGGAGACTCAAAATTCTGTAATCTACAAGGAGAGCTGAAGCATTTTCTTTAAGATGACATTAGGGTCACCACCAAAAAAAAAAAGGAGCTAAGATTGAATAAGCTAGGCTGAGACAGGTAACCATGGGGTAGAAATGGTTAGATATAAACAGTATACTGATCAGAATTACTGAATAATTAACTGAAACTCAGTGGAACTCCTTGACTTTGTGTGACACTGATCTGACACAGAGTATCTTAATTCTCATATCAAAAGTTTGGTAAACAGAGCAGTTCAACAGGCACTTTAGAAAATGACACTATTTAATAGCATCAGCATAAGAGGCAGCAGGTGCTAAGATGAAAAGGACTTTGAAAGTTCTCTGTGTGTGCACATGTATGTGTGTCTGTGTGCTATGTGTTTGTGGGAGATAGAGAATGCAAGAGAGAGAGAGAAGGAAGGAGAGAGGTAGGGAGAGAGGAGAGGAGGAGGAAGGGGAGAGGGGAAAAAAAGAAAAAAATGAGAGTTAAAAAGATATTTAATTTCACATTAAGGAGCTTGTCTTGAAAATCTCTCTCGCACTTAGCCGGGTGTGGTATTTTACCTCTTTCACTATTATTATTATTAAAAATAAAATACTACTTTTCAGGGAGATTGCAGTGAGGGTTAGTTGTATTCAGGCATGTGAGGGCACTTAGAACAGTCAGGTAAATACCGGATGCTCAATAAATGTTGAATCTTGAAATGCTATATTATTATATAGAGCTGTTATTATATATCTCTTCTGATTGGTCAGTGCCTCTTATGGAAAGGTAGCTAAAGAGTTTGAATATCACCTGATTATTGAAATAAATTTTAGCATTTTGTTGCATTTTTATTTCTAAGAATTAAAGCATTCCAAAAGATATTCAGAATTGGTGCCAAAAGTCAGCGAACTTTTTTCTGGAAATAAACCAAATGTTTTTCTCCTGACAGGTTGTGTCCCTCTTTCCTTCTCTTCTCACAGTCCATTTGTCCTAATACCTAGATATTCTTATTGTGTTTGAGCTCTTTCTGGAAAGCTCAGCAGCTGTTTCTACAAAGGCTCCCTTTGCATGCTGACCTCCTCTGTGAAATACAGTTGAATTATTTATGTGTGCCACGCTTCACAAAGTGGAGAGCAACAGGAGCCACTAACATTCACTCTCCAATTGGTAGAAGTCAGTAGGAAAAAAAACGGTAGCCCAAATAAATTACTTAGTAGAATGAAAATCAATGACATCTTTCATCAAGTGCTGTTAGCTCAGGCCTCCAAGTGTCAGGAAGAAGACATCTAAAACATTTGGCCCATTCAAGTGAAGGACAAAAAAATGCTCTTTTCAGGGGCACCAAGGCTGAGGGAACTCTAGTTAAATAAAATCAGGCATAAGATGCTGACTGAAGTTGAAGTCCTGCAATTCCTCTGATTATTCACATGGATGAGCCTGATAAGAATTCAGCTCCTAATGACAGAGCCTGTTAGTCTTGCTGTTTGCTTTTGGAGGTAATAGATAGAAAGCTGATGAAGTCCAAGAAATTAAGAACACTACTAAAGTGATTTTTGTCCATTTGTGGTGGAATTTGAGAAAAGAAAATCTGAAAAGGATAATGGCTTCTTCCCTTCCTTTCCTCTGTAGATATTTATTTGCTTATTATAGAATAGAAACCTATATAGTTATTTTTTTAAAAAAAAAGACCTGAAGATTCTCTGTAGTGCAAGAACTCACAGTCAATCACAACCAATGCCCCAAGCAAGCAGAATGTGAAAGTTTTGAGTTCCTCCTATTCATTTCCTGAGAGATTTTGAAATACAACTTCAAAATATTAATTACAGTCAAGTTTGATGAAACTGAAGGGCAAACTATTGTGTTGATTCAATTTCATAAGGGATAAAGGTTTCAGTGAGAATTTAATTTTCTTTCTTCCGCAGGTTAAGTTACTGTAAGTGTACAGTGATTCAGGTAACATGGGTCTGTTTTTGGTTTTTTTCCTTGAATGAGTTTTGCAAAGTTCCCTTAGAGAATTTCTAAATTGAAGAGGAGAGATGTGGATTGGTAGTTTTTCTAAACAGTGCTGCTATACACAGAGGTTCTGGATGGATCAACACAAGTCTGTTGCCACTTGTGGGAAATAATTCAAAAGTGCATGCTCCAAGGGGACTTCTCTGGTGGTGCAGTGGTTAAGAATCCGCCTGCCAATGCAGGGCACACAGGTTCCATCCCTGGTCCCAGAAGATCCCACATGCCATGGAGCAACTAAGCCCGTGCGCCACAACTAACTGAGCCTGCGCTCTAGAGCTCACAAGCCACAACCACTGAGCCTGTGTGCTGCAACTACTGAAGCCCGCTCACCGAGAGCCCGTGGTCTGCAACAAGAGAAGCCATCGCAGTGAGAAGCCTGCGCACCGCAATGAAGAGTAGCCCCCTCTCGCCGCAACTAGAGAAAGACCGTGCGCAGCAACGAAGACCCAATCCAACCAAAAGTAAAATAGTTAATTAAAAAAAGTTATTAAAAAAAAAGTGCATAGTCCACCAATGGTAGGTCAAGAGCATTAACTTAATAAGAAAGATAGTACACTATGCTTATTTCTAGTTTCCACTGTTAATTTTTTGTTACCTTAGGGAAGCCATCTGGAAGAAGGAATTTAATATTAAAAAGAGGTATGTGTCCTTCCTTTCCTAAGCTGGCCAAAGGCACATTTCACTGCTTGAGTTCCTCTAAACACTAAAAAACAATTCAAGCTCTGTGCTCCTGCCCAATTTACATTGTGCTTGAAACCAGAGTGTAAAAGGATCTATTTACTATGGTCACTTTAATTTTTGCTTGTTATTTTGAGACCTAAATTTATGCAATTATACTTTTAAGACTATAAACTTAGATAAAATTGAGTTCTTAAAATATATATCATCATATACATATTCTATGTATCATAATGCATTATGTTGGGGTACATGTATTCCTTCTCTTGTAGAGTGTTTTCTTTTCTTCTCTTTTTATGATTTTGAATTTTGAAAATTAGAAAATATTTGCTGTACATTTTTATGGAGAGAAGATCCACACCTCCTTTGGCTTCTCAAAAGAGAGTATAAACTCCTCCTTACATGCTTATTAACCACTGCTTTCTTTACATTCCCTCTGGACAATCTCATCCTTGCCAGAGTCTCAGTTACCAGCTAATTCCTATGACTCTCAAATTTATATCACAAGCTTTTCTTCTGAGCCCCAGACCTTTATATAAAAGACATTTACACCAGCAAGTTCAAACTAAATTTGTTTCTCTCCTTTCCTCATCTGTCCTCTTCCAAAACATGGTCAAACTTGGAATCCAAACAAAAATCTCAACTTTTCCTTGTTCTTTCCCCCCTGTGTCCAGTTACCACCTTCCTTGGAGTCTGCTTTCTAAGGCATTTTCACTGCCCTTCTTTTCTCCTTTCCTGTTGTTTTTGTCCTTGGAAACTAGCATCTAGTCCAACAATCTCCAAAGAGGGGTATGCACACACTTGATGGTTCTTGAAAGTCAGAGAAAACATTTTAGAATTTTTCTTTATGGTTATTTTTTCTTATCCTTTTAAGTTTCCAAATGAACTTTATAACGTATACTTTACATGAGTATGTCAGTACATAAGATATGCATGTAGTAGAGAGTGCATGCTCAATATTTTACTGATAAGGTTTCATGGTCAAAAATGTTTGGAGGGGGCTTCCCTGGTGGCGCAGTGGTTGAGAGTCTGCCTGCCGATGCAGGGGACACGGGTTTGTGCCCCCGTCCGGGAAGATCCCACATGCCGCGGAGCAGCTGGGCCCGTGAGCCATGCCCGCTGGGTCTGCACGTCCAGAGCCTGTGCTCCGCAACGGGAGAAGCCACAACAGTGAGAAGCCCGCGTACCGCAACAACAACAACAAAAGTTTGGAGGCCACTGATCATTGCAGGACTCTTCTACCCAGTTGCCTTGTCCCTGTACTTACAGTCTCCAATTCATTTATATTATTAAAAATAATTCCCATATCAACTGGATGAGATCAGACTTTATTTTTGGCAAGATAAACTGTGCTCTTCATTATCTACTCTAAATACTCTTCCAGTTTCCTCTCTCACAATTTCCCCATCATATATTCTTAGTACGGGGCAAAGGGAGCATTAGGATTCTTAACGGTTAATCCCTCACCCTGTGACTGGCTCTACCTATTGTTCTTTCTGTGCAGGCAGAGCCCTTTCTTCCTCACCTAGAAAACTTCTGCTCTTTCGAACTCTGGTTGAGATCACTTCTTCCTGAAGCATTCCCTGACTTGAAGCAGAGTTAGTCATATCCTTTCTTGTATACATGAAGCAATTTACCCACAGTGCTATCATTGTATGAGTTGGATTCCATTTTAGGTGTTCAAGATTTTCTCTCTTCTTCTAGACTCTGTCTTTAGATTCTACCTTATTCATCCTTATACTCTCCAGCACTCCTAGTTCAGTGGTTGCCATGCAAGGCAATAAATAAATGATCTTTTAATGCATATGTTAATTTAGTGGAAAAATAAGAGCTATGGTATTATTGTTAGAAATTTCATATTATTCTGATGTAAGTGTTAGAAGAGATAAGAATGGATGTTAAGATCAATGAAGTAATGCAGTGGTGCTGTATTAAAATAAGAACTCTTTTTCAGTGTATTAATCTGAGTAAGGTGTAATTTTTATATTTCAGGGGTGACTTTAGAAGGGCATGTTCTTTTACCTTTTGATGAGTGGACTTTTTCACAGAGACACCTACCTATATAGGGTAAAACATATTTGATGTTTTTATTTTATTTTACTGTGAAAAGAACACTTAACATGAGATCTACCTTCTTAATTTTTTGAATGTACAATATATTATTGTTGACTATAGGTGTAATGTTGTACTGCAGATCTCTAGAGCCTATTCATCTTACTTAACTGAAACTTTTTGCGTGTTAGTGACTCCCCATTTTCTCCTGCTGTCCCCTAGATCCTGACTACCACCATTCTACTCTTTGATTCTGTGAATTTGACTATTTTAGAAAGCTTATATTAGTGGAATCATCTGATATTTATCTTTCTCTGACTGACTTATTTCACTTAGCATAATATCCTCAAAGTTCACCCATGTTGTTACATACTGCAAAATTTCCTTCTTTTTAAAGGATGAATAGTATTCTTTTGTATGTACATACCACAGTTTCTTTATCCATTCTTCTGCTGATGGACATTTAGGTGGTTTCCACATTTTAGCTATTGTGATTAGTGTTGCAATGAATATAGGATTGCTGATATCTCTTTGAAATCCTGATTTTAATTCTTTTGGATAAATACCCAGAAGTGGAATTGCTGAATCATATGGTCATTCCATTTTTAATTTTGTAAGGAACCTCCATACTGTTTTCCACAGCAGCTACACCATTTTGCATTCCCACCAACAGTGTGCGAGTGTTCCTATTTTTCTACATCCTTGCCAACTATTATTGTCTTTTGTTTTTAATCTCTAAAATATATAAGAAATTCCTGCAACTCTATAGTAAAAAATACAAAAACAAAACAAGAAACCCAAAACTAGTAACTTGTTTAAAAAATAGGCTAAGAACTTGAATACGTATTTCCCCAAAGCAGACATACAAATGGCCAACACGTATATGAAAAAATACTCAACTTCACTAATCATCAGGGAAATGCAAATCAAAATCACAATGAAATATCACCTTATATCAGTCAGGATTACTATTGTAAAAATATATGTATGATATTTAAGTAAACATTGATACTCTT
Organism: Orcinus orca; assembly: GCF_937001465.1. NCBI lineage: Eukaryota > Metazoa > Chordata > Mammalia > Artiodactyla > Delphinidae > Orcinus > Orcinus orca. The sequence continues at coordinate 77,737,687 of NC_064562.1, read as the reverse complement.
CCCTGTTATACCAGGACTCAGTGGGGAAGAAATCAGTGGGCCAAAGAGGTGAATTGAGGGATTCTCACTTTTCCAAGTACACTAACCTGAGAATAAAGGAGGAGTTCCTATAGGTACAGACCATTGTTCAATAGCCATGAGTTCTCAGACTATTTGGTCTTTTCCTCTCCAAACAGGGTGGATTCAGCTCTTTGATGATCCCAACAAATGTGATGTATGATCTGTTCCCTTACGATGTCCCAGGCACTAAGCTTTATAGGGCTAGATCAGTTTAGACAAGAGTCACCAGCATATCAAAGCAGATCAAAAATGGCCAAGTGTTCATAAAACTCATCATTTATTTTAAAACACAGGGCTAAAAGTTATTTACCCATTTATCATTTCAATGTTAGCAGCAATATTCAAACTACTCTCAACAGATTGCATCAGCAAGCTTCACATCAGTAGTCTATAGGCTTAAGTACTGTGGGGAATGGACTGATAGCCAGAGACTGTCTCATCACAAAGTATTATGTGCTGGCAGTAGGTCCCAGCTAGGTTGGGGAATATGCAGAGAATAAGCAAGAAAGTTACTAAGATAAACAGTCATTTTGGTTTGTCTGTGTTGTATTTTCATGATCTAACTCTCACCTTCTGCCTTTTTTCACTTTCTGTATACCTCACATATTCTTTACCTTCTCTAATAGCATTTTATTATGGGAAGCAATTCTTGTTGGTAATGAAGATATCACTGTATTTCAAGTTATATATTCTTAGGGTTTACTAAATTTTTTTCTTTTTAATAAGCTTTAATTTAAAAAATAAAGGATTTAAGTGAATTTTTTTCTAAAATTGCAGCTAAAAGCTATTTTTATTTGGAAGCATTTCCTAAACTCTAAGGCAGAGGTATTTATTCCAACGATGATCTCCCAGGACTTTATAAATATGACTATTAGGACACTCATTACATTCATTATAGTTATTTTTTATGTTTGACATCACAACCCTAAGGTAATCTCCATGAAGGAAGATGATGTATTTTATTCATTTCTGTATTTTTCTCAGTGCCTGACAGTATGTGTTCAATAAATATTTATTGAATAAAGATAATTAAATAAGTGCATGAAAATGTGATTTCTATATTTCTCAGAGCATCATGAATAGTATCATGATCATTGCAAACACTCAATAAATATATGATAAATTATTGAAGTATTTTCTGGGTACCTCTTTACTTTTATTGAAACCCTACGTGCAATGATTGTTCCCTGAGTCTTCTATTTGTAGGCAGAGGGAGGCAATAGAAAAAGCGCTGACCTAAGAATCGATTTTTAGCTTTGGCTGGAATTTTTTTTGGTATGATTTTGGGCAATTCATTTCTACCTTTACAACCTTCAGTATCCTCATATGTAAAAGGAAGGTAAGACCTGCCCTGTACTCTTACTGGGTTGTATTGAGAATGAAATAGGATACTCTATTTTATAAGTAAAGCAGCCCTGTAAATGTATGTGATAAGTTGGAGTATTGGGTCTGCAATTTTGTCCCACCAAGATTAATTTTCTCCATTCAAAAATGATTTGAAAGACATCTTTTTGTGGTGGTCAAACCAGTTAGGAATGTAGATAAAGCCTTTGTTTAAGGTTTGAAAGTACATCTTGTTTAATATTAACTTGAAATATTTTATGAACACACAAAAATATTTTGATACATTTAAGAAAAAAATTTAAAAAGATATGTATGCTAAAAAATAAAAATTCTAATTCATGATAAATTATGCATTCTAGGGAAGTGTAATAAAAATTAGACGTGTCTAAGTATTTCTCTTCTAGCCAGAAGTGATAATCAGGGGTTCTTACATATTTTATTTTATTTTTCACTGGAAGACAAGTCACATTCCTAAATTCCAGATTCATAGCTATGTTGGAGGTAATTCAATTTTTAGCAAAACATAAACACCAAACTCCAGGTTCAGCACTTGGCTGTATCGGAATTTTCCAGTTTCTTTGACAAGTTCTATCCTGTATAGGCATTTTGAATGTTCATGTTCAAAGTTGTCTTCAAGTCATGAAAGCAACGCTCAAATAAAACTCAGTAAATTACATTAATCAATTATCCCAATATTAAAATTTAATTAAAAATTTAAATAAAATTAACACAAATTTTGAAGCAGACATCTAAGTGTATATTTCTCTAGGAATTTCTGAAAAGCCAGGAGTGAGAGCAACAGTAATTAAAGACTTATCAGTAACCTGTTTAAGCTGAGCGTCTGAAATAGCCATTTAATTTACATTAGGATTTAACACAACTACTCTTGAACTGACTGTAAAATGAATATCCACTTGTTATTAAAAATAATAGTTGAATATTAGCATTTAACGATGTTGATGAAGCAAAATTCATCAAAATTCATCAAAAATTCACATACTCTGAATTCAAGTAGATATTTCCCCCCAAATATATGTAAATACGTATTTAGTAAAGGCTCCCATCTTCTTAGAAAAACGGCATGCTAGTGTGTTCAGTAAATTAAGAAAATTTTTTGATATAATAGAAAGTACTAAAATAGCGATTATAAAGTGTGCTTTTGAAAAGAGTATTTAAGATAGCATTTAAATATTCAGCAATATTGTAGTTAGTTTTAGGGGATATATTACAAATCTAATAAATGCCAATTTGAGCATTTAATCAGTAGCTGTTGGACACCTATTGGATACTACTGTACTAAAGTCATACTGAAAATACCATGGGGTATTTTACAAGAATGTAAAGTATATTTTATTTGCTTTCTAAATGCTTGCACTAAAATAGGGGGGATGCAAGGTAGAAAGTAATAAGAACCAAAATAGATCAGATAAAATACTAAGCTTGTTTAGAAAAAAAATGCAAAATTACATCTGACTGGAATGACTAAAGGAAATTCTATGAAAAAGCATTTAACTAGTCCTTGAAGGATAAAATATCAGATCATATGAAAACTGAGGAGGAAAAGCTAACTAGATGTAGACTAGTTTGAACAATTCAATCCAATTATATAGATATGAATTCATGAAGACATTAATGGAAGAATAATTAATTAAAAGCAGAAGGAATCTTCCCTTTAGCAAAAGACTTATACGTTTCTTTAAAAAAGCATTCAGGTAGACTTAAAAATTTTATTAATTTATATTATAAGACAGAGGTGCTTCAAGGATATCTATTTCAGAAAATAAGAACAACTATACAATTAACATTAAAGGAACTCTACCATTCACTTCTTCCATTTAATTTGAGTTTATGAAAATATAATCTTCATGTCAATGCCTTTTACTGATTAGCCTCATTCAGTGTTCTTTTGCAAAACCTAGAATCTGAAACACAGCAGTCGGGAGAAAAGGTTATCTTTGAAAATGCAAAAATTACCAAAAATGGAGGAAAATACAACAAAAGGAACAACAATGATAATAGTATCAACCATATGCTTTATAGGTTCAAAGAGATTTATGTAGTGGAAGGAGCATCAACTTAAAATCAGATCATGGTTTTCTATCATTTCTATAGTTATCTCTGTGACCTTATGCAACTTACTTCAATTTTCTAAGTTTCAGTGTCCTCAACTGTAAAACAGAAATCTCAGTGCCTACTTTACATGATTGAATGTGTTAACACAGAAGTAAAATGATCAGCATATAGTAGAGGCAGAACAAATGTTAATTTCCCTTGTCCTCATAACACATTATCTAGTAACATATTATCTCATAACAACCTAGTAAAGTAATATTACTCATTCAACTGCTGTGTATTTTTTGAGCTCCTACTCCAGTGGGCTTTGCACTGGTCTAGGAAAGGATACAGTAGAAGACAAAACAAACAAATATCTATATTCATCAAGATTTCAATAGTAGAGGGTTGAAAATAAACCAGTAAAGAAGGAAAGTGCATAATATTATTTATTTTTCTTGAATTTTAATAACACACCTAGGATATTCCTCAATTTAGATTGGTTGGTTTTACTTTTATTGTATCACTTTTTGATTTGCAGATTTATTTTATCTTTTGTGTTAAAAACAACTTATTCAGTGATTATATTTTCTCTTCCATATGTTGTTTTTTTTCTGAAAATTTATGATGTTTAAAGTTTAATAGGTTTGCACAAATTTCCACGTATAAAGTTATAACATCATGTAGACTGAAGTTGGTGCACTAGTGAAAACTATATTGAAATATTATTTTAAAAGGCATTTCAAGACTAAAATGGAGGAGGAAAATATGTATTTTATTAAGCACCTATTACCTTTTAAAATATACAGCTCTATATAGCTTTCACTTTCAGTCTATGATTCTGTACTTTACAAATTTGCACCTGTTAAACTTTGAAAATTAGAAATTTCCAGGAATCACAACAGATGGCAGAGAAAATACTTTTAATCACTGAATAAACTTTTCTTAACATAAAGGATAAAATAAATCTGAAGATCAAAAGGGTATTCCAAGCTAGAAAAAAGTAAAACCAATAAAAATAAAACCTAATTTGAGGTGTATTCTGGATGAGTTACAGAACTTCAAGGAAAAGAAAAAAATCTGAGTCATCCAGGTAGAAAAACAAATCCAGTCAACTATAAAGGGGAAATAAAGCAATAATCACATTTCTCCATAGCACTATTCAATGCAAGGAGATAATAACACAGGACCCACTCATTCTACAGTAAAGAAAGTGGGATCCATATTTTTATTTTAAAAAATCAAAGAAAATGGGCAGGCTTTCTCAAACTTGAAGGAATAGAATAATAAATATGTGTGATTATTTTGAATCAGTTACACATACACACATGTAACCAATCACAAAATGGATGGAGAAGATGTAGTAAAAGGAATAATGCAACATGCAATGCCATATGAAAGTGGGAACATGTTAATAAAGTTTTGAAGAACAGGAATTTTGTTCTAAGAATTTTATACCCTGCTAAGATGGATATTTGTAACAGGCATTTATTCTCAACTACATACATACTTAGGAAATACAGTACTGTGGAAAAAGAATAATATAAGCTTCCCCTTAATAAGAAAAAAAATGAAATATGAAATATAAGTTTCTATTTAAGAAGAGAACTTGCTTTCATTAAAGGGAAATTATGAAGCAAATTACTTAGAAAATACTTTGTTCATGGGCTGTGTTATAAATTGTTTTCTTTGTATCAACTAAAAAACTGGAATAAACAAATATTTTAGAAAGCTGGGGATAAATAAAGCCTATGCTCTGACTAATCATAATGAGCAAAGGTTCCATGTCTGATTATTTTTGACTACTCAGTTCTCTATCATGTGTGCTATTTCCTCTCTTCAGTTTCTTAAAAGTATTCTTTTTTTTTTTTTCTAAATCACACCTTGCTTTATTCACAGGAAATAGTTTGTGGTCAGTTATTAACTTTTACTGGTTGATTGATTTGATACATGTGTATATTGTGAAATGATTATCACAAAAAGGTTAGTTAACAAATCTTTCATTTCACATAGTTACAACTCTTTTTTTCCCTGTGGTGAGAACTTTTAAGATCTATTCTCTTAGCAATTTCCAAATATACAGTACAATATTATTAATTTTAGTTCTCATGCTGTACATTGGATACCCAGAACATATTCATTGTATAACTGAAAGTTTACGCCCTTTAACCCACCTTCGCCTATTTCCTCAACCCCCCTCCCCCACCTCAAGCCTCTTAGCAACCACCCATCTACTTTCCCACTCTGTTTCTGTGAGGTTTTTTTAGATTAAAAAGCATTCTTTAAAGAGATGAGTACTCTTGTGGTTGAATTGTTTTATAGGGGAAATTTTCTTTTTCCAACTGAAATGTAAACTATGTTTACGTAGATGTGTCAAGGTGTGTAAAATGTGTTTCAGGTAATTGTATAAAGCCATAAAATAATGCTAGTAGTGTAGGAAAGAGAGATAATCACAAACTGTACTTGTTTTTAATTACTTCATATATAAAAACTCACTGTAACCTTTGGTGCTAGAAATGTTTTTTTATAAGTGGTAGCTACCTGCTGGAGCTGCATACAAGATTAAATTAGAAAAAAATCCTCCCAACAGTTATCACATCTAAAAAACAACATGGATCATTGTTTGATAACAATTAAAAGCCCTTTATAAACAAATATCCATCCCCTTCACATGACTTGATATTAGTGACAAAGGAGTAGAGAGATGGAGAAGCTGTGGCAAAAGTTGGCGGTAAAAATTTAATGTAGTAGTCTAAGATTTAACAACTGATATTAGGATGTTAGAACAAAACATTTTCAAACATTGTCAAAAGAAAAATGATAATAAACAATAAAAATGGGAGGTGGAGAAAGAATGCTCACTTTCTCACCTTTCAGAGTAGAGAGTCACTTATACTCTTCAATATTGTAACATTGATGAAAAAAGACTCAGTAAGAGTGTCCTCATATTTTTATCATTTTTAAACATTAAAGGGGTCATAAGAACTTATTAAATATTGAAACAAAAATATTTCATCTGAAATTCAGCTCTATCATTTTTACTACTGATTTTTAATTTTCTGAACTTCAAGAAAATAAATTCAATGCTTTTTATTCAGTAATACTATAAGTGCTATATGTTAATTTGAACACAATTATCTCTCTGTTCCTTCTGTGTATATATATGCTTGAGCAAATGTATGTTGTATTCTCTAATTTTAGTGATGATTACTTTTCTTTTTGTTTTTTTTTTTGAAGTGTAGTTGATATGTAATATGTATGATATTAGATTCAGGTATACAACATAGTGATTCAATATTTTTATAGATTTATACTCCTTTTAAAGTTATTACAAAATAATGGCTATATTTTCCTGTGATGTACAATATATCCTTGTTGCTTATTTATTTTATTCATAATAGTTTGTAGCTCTTAATCCCATACCCCTATCTTGCCCATTCCCCTGGTAACTATTATTAGTTTGTTTTCTGTATTTTCTGTTTTGTTATATATATTTATTTATTTTATTTTTTAGATTCCACATGTAAGTCATAACATAGAGTTTTTGTCTTTTTCTGTCTAACTTATTTAACTAAGCATAATAACTTCTAGACCTATCTATGTTGTTGCAAATGGTAGAATTTCATTCTTTTTATGGCTGAGTAATATTCTATTATATATATATATATATATATATATATTTTTTTTTTATCTATTTGTCTGTTGATGGACACATACACTTATGTTGCCTCCATATCTTGGCTATTGTAAATAATGATGCTATGAACATTGGGGTGAATGTATCTTTTGAATTAGTATGTTCATTTTCTTTGGATATATACCCAAGAGTAGAATTGCTGGGTCATATGGTAATTCTATTTTTATTTTTTTGAAGAACCTCTACACTGTTTTCCACAGTGGCTGCACCAATTTACATTCCCACTAACAGTGTACTAGGGTTCCCATTTCTCCATATCCTCTCCAATATTTGTTATCTGTAGACTCTTTGATGATAGCCATTTTGACAGGTGTGAGGTGATATCTCATTGTGTTCTGATTTACATTTCTCTGATGATTAGCAATGTTGAGCATTTTTTCATATGTCTGTTGGCTACCTGTAATCATCTTTGGAAAAATGTCTGTTCAAGTCTTCTGCCCATTTTTTAACTGGGTTGTTTGCTTTTTTTGTTATTGGTTGTATGAGCTGTTTATGTATTTTGGATATGAACCCCTTATGGATCAGCAAATATTTTCTCCCATTCAGAATGCTGTCTTTTTGTTTTGTCAGTGGTTTCCTTTGCTGTTCAAAGGTTTTTAAGTTTAATTAGGTCCCATTTGTTTATTTTTGTTTTTGTTTCTCTTGCCTTAGGAGACAGATCCAAGAAAAAGTATTGCTATGATTTATGTCAGTCTGTTCTCCCTATATTCTCTTCTAGGAGTTTTATGGTTTCAGGATTTTAATTTAGGTGTTTAATCCATTTTGTGTTTATTTTTGTATATGATGTGAAAAAATGTTCTAATTTCATTCTTTTACTTGTAACTGTCCAGTTTTCCCAGCACCACTTATTGAAGAGACTTTTTTTTCATTGGATATTCTTCCCTCCTTTGTCATAAATTAATTGACCATAAGTGTGTGGGTTTATTTCTGGGCCCTATATTCTGTTTCACTGATCTATGTATCTGTTTCTGTGCCAGTACCATGCATTTGATTACTGTAGCTTTGTAGTGTAGTCTGAAGTCAGGAGCTTTGCTCATTTTTCTCAAGATTGCTTTGGCAGTTCCAGGTTTTTTGTGGTTTCATATAAATTTTAGGATGATTTATTCTAGTTCTGTGAAAAATGTTATAGTTATTTTGATAGGCGTTGCATTAAATCTGTAGATTGCTTTGGGTACTGTGGACATTTTAACAGTATTAATTCTTCCAATCCAAGAGCATGGGATATCTTTTCATTTCTTTGTATCATCTTCAGTTTCATTTATCAGTGTTTTATATTTTTCAGAGTATAGGTCTGTCCCCAACATGGTTAAGTTTAGTCCTAAGTATTTGTTTCTTTTGATGCAATTTTAAGCAGGATTTTTTTTTTTTTTTGTCTTTCTCTTTCTGGTAGTTCATTACTAGTGTACGGAAAAGCAAGATTTCAGTATATTAATCTTGTATCCTGAAAGTTAGTTCATCAGTTCAAATAATTTTTTGATGGAGACTTTAGGGTTTTTATTATTTTCTTCCTTCTGTTGGCTTTGTTTGGGCTTTGCTTATACTTCTTTTTCTAATTCCTTTAGATAGTAGGTTAGGTTGTTTATTTGAGATTTTTCTTGTTTCTTAAAGTGAGCCTATATTTCTATAAACTTCCCTCTTAGAACTGCTTTTGTGGCATCCCATAGATTTTGGAGTGTTGTTTTCATTTTCATATGTCTTGAGGTATTTTCTGATTTCCTCTTTGATTTCTTTACTGACTCATTGATTTTTAGTAGCATGTTGTTTAGTCTCTATGTATTTGTGCTTTTCCTGTTTTCTTTCCTGTAATTGATTTGTAGTTTTGCACTGTTGTGGTCAGAAAAAAATGTTTGATATAATTTCTATCCTGTTAAATTTGTTGAGACTTGTTTTGTGGCCCAACATGTGATCTGTTGTGGAGAATGTTCCATGTGCATTTGAAAAGAATGTTTATTCTGCTGTTTTTGGATGGACTGTCCTGTAGATATCTCTTAAGTCCAACTGTTCTAACATGTCATTTAAGACTACTGTTGCCTTATCCATTTTCTGTCTGGATAATCTGTCCATTGATGTAAGAGGGGTGTTAAAGTTCCCTGCTATTATTGTATTATTGTCAATTTCTCCCTATATGTGTGTTAATATTTGCTTTATATATTTAGGTGCTTCTTTATTAAGTGCATGTATTTTAACAAGTGTTATATCTTCTTCTCAGTTTTATCCCTTTATCATTATATAATGCCCTTCTTTGTCATTCATTATAGACTTTGTTTTAAAATCTGTTTTCTCTGATGAGTATTACTACCCCATTTTCATTTCATTTCAATTTGCATAAAATATCTTTTTCCATCCCCTTGTTAATATTCTCACTGTGTTCATCTATTATTTTCCCAAATTCAGTTAGCATTCTTATTGCTAAAGCTTTGAACTTTTTATCTGGTAAATTGTTTATTTCTGTTTCATTAGTTTTTTTTAGGGGTTTTCTCTTGTTCTTTGATTGAAACAAATTCCTCTTCTCATTTTGCTTAAATTTCTCTGTATCTATAAAATTAGTTGAAATAGTTGCCTATAGCAGTAGGTAACTGCTGAGGGGTATCCTTCAATGGGAGCATCCCTATACCGTCTATGTGTTCCCAGTGGCTTTGGTGGGTAAGCTGGATCTAAAATGAACACAAGCCACATCTTTCCCCAGGGTGTTCTGGCAGTTATCACCATGGTAGAAGGTGAAACTTGAGGTTGATGGGCTAAGGCCAGAGCCAGGTGTCAGTTGGGATTTCTCCTCTGCTCAGTGACCATCATTGCCCTATCAAGGGCAGGGTTGGGCCCCACACTGCTGGAACAGAAGCTCTGAGGGTCAGGTCTGAGGTGGCTCCATTCCATTTAAGTGTGTACTCTCCCCTGCTCCCAGCACTGGCACCCTTGCTGGAGTAAGAGGCATTGGCCCAGGTCAATGTGGGTTGACGTGTGGGTCACGGTGGTCCTGCTACAGTCTGAGACTCAGGTTACTTCTGATGTGTTGCTTGTGTACGGTCCAGTAATGTCTGCCTCCACCCTGCTCAGATGCCTCATCGGGTCTAAGCTGCTTTTGTGTCTCACAGCTGAGTTCTTCCCTCAGCCAAGGCACCCCTCTCTCCAGTGTGGAGTTGTGTCATGAAGCAGGAAGGGCTAGAGCAGTCTCTCAGCTCAGGCTGGGACATGGACTGGGGAGATCACGGGAAACTGGCTAATGACCTGTGGAGTTTCAATCTGCCCTGTTTCAGAAGTAAGCAATAGTGTGCATGCTCCTCATGAGTGGAGTTCAGGCTTCTCTCAGTCCTTCTATGAGTACCACCAGCCCTCTAAACAGCCAAGGAGATTTGTCTTTCCAGTGTTGGACCCCAGGCCTGGGGTGCCCAATATGTACCTCAAACCACTCATTCTCCAGGGAGGATCTCTGACCATGTAATCTCCCTCCTTCTGTGTGTATGTGTTTTTTTTTCTAGTTTTTATAATAAGCATTATATTTTTAAGAGAAAAAAAATTTATTATTCAAAAAAAAAGGAAGAAATTGAGTCTCAAAGAAGTGAAATAACTTGTTAAGGTCACTTAAAAATTTACTCTGAGTACTTTTTGGGTGAAGCTTTAAAATAATTCGTGTAATATTTCAGTTTTTTTTTTTGGACACAGTATTTCTCTGGATCACCAGTATGTGGCAAATATTTAAAGTTGCAGTTTTTCTTGTTTTTTCATATATTTTTAGAAAGATGGATAGAATATTGAATGGATTACTTTTCTTTTTTGTATGTCTCACAATGAACAAATAAGTATAATTGACAATTTTAGACCATTTTACCTTAGATTTGATACAAAGATAGAAGATTATAGCCCAAAATTCTTTAACACACAGACACACACAGACAGACAGTAAATGAGAGAGAGAGAGAGAGAAAGAGGGAGAGAGGGAGAGAAGGGGAGAGGAGGGGAGGGGAGGGAAGGGAAGGAGAGATGAGAGGAAAGTGGAGGGTAGAATGAGGGGAGAGGTTGGGGAAGAAGAAGAAGGAGCAGAAATAAAAACTGAGGATAGATTAAGGGCTTTGGTTATTTATCTGTACCATCTGTTCTTTCTTCTCCATGGTACTCAATTTGAATTCTCTCTACAGATATCTATGTAATATATGTGTGTTTGTATACATATATATGCATATAATTTAAATTTTAAATCTGGATTTTTATCCCATATAAATGTTCAGTCTATAAAAGGTTATAGAAACTGGAAGGCAGTCCATGTATTTTAAACTAGTCTATTTTAGAGTACCTTTAAATTATATTCAACATAGAAGTTTTATTAAATTCCTTGATTTAAAGTATTACTGAATTATCCTGTAATCTACAATTCTCAGGTGAATAGACAAAAGTCCCATCAAGCTAAGGAGATGGGAATCCAATTCCACAGAACGAAATGTGCTTTTAATAAACTGTTACAAAACAGTCAAGAGAAAGAAAAAGGTTTAGGAGGCAAAAGATCCAAGTCTCAGACTAATGAAAACATTCAATCCACATGTCACAAGTAAATAAGAGGAAAGAATACGGTGAGTCGGCACAGACCTTCAAGAATACATTTTCTCTACACCATAGCAAACTTAACCTAGAAGAGCAATGAATCCCTAATAAATGTTTATCTTACAAAGAAGTACAATAAAATGGTTAAAAGACTAAACTTTCAATGCAACAGCACAATGAAGCCAACATAGCTAAAGGAATATACTTCACACAATACAAATATAATGCTTATTGAATGATAGCTCATATCTGTGCATGTATAGGTGCATATACACAGCATTAAGATGGCTTGGTTGTAAGCTGATTCCATTTTCTAAATTCTGTTGGTATTTGAAACTTAAATTGCAAAGTAAGGATTCTGATTGTAAGTAACTTATATCCATTATAGAAAACTAAAATTGCCAAAATTAGAATTAAAGACAAAAATGACTCACATACTTAAAATAGTCACTGTTAACATTTTTGTGCATTCACTTTGTATTACTTTTTATTTTGCTGGAATTTTATTTGCAGAATTGAGATATTACTTTTATCTAATTTTATATCCTTCTCTTTTCACTAAATTGAACATAGAAGTTTCCAATCACATTTAAGAAAATACCTTAATTTTAAATGACTGCTTGATATTTTAATAGGTTCATATACCTCAATACCTAAATATTCCTATTCATGGATATTTAAGACATTTTTTTGCTTCTAAATAATGCTGCATTAAATATCTTTGTCTATACAGTTTCTGTATTTCCTTGGTATAACTTCTATTAATGTAATTTTCAATGCCAAGGCTAGGAACATTTTGAAATCTCTTTGGCTTATATTACCAATTGCTTTCCAAAGCTTTGCATCAATTTATACAGCATTGCATGGGGGTGAGCTCTTACCCTATGATTGAGCTAACATTGATTATGATTTTCAATTTTTTATAATTTCTATTTTTTAAAAATCCCTCTTTATTCAATTTTTGTTTATTCTTGACTATATTGATATTGACAATTTTATATGTATAAAGTATTTTTGCATTTTGTTAACTCTTTATTTTCTTGCTTATTTTCTTTTGATGTTTTACTCTTTTTGTTATCTGCTGTGCTTTTTATATAGGAAGGCTCAAGACTTTTGTCACTCATATTTTTACTTTTCTACTTCTTTATTACTATTTTTTCCTTGGATGGTAATTATTCCAATCATGCAAATATTTGTTATTTTTTGTTATCTACATTCTTTTTCAGCTGTTAAAAACTTAAAGTGCTCTATTCAAATTTGCATCTACAGGTGTTTTTCTATTTCTCTTAGCATTAATAATAATGCTGCTGCTGATGGCTAGCTTATATGTAGTGCTTTCTGTGTGTTTGGTACTGTTTGAAGTGCTTGTTATATTATATAATTTGATCCTCACAAAAACCCAAGAGGAAGGTCATATTATTAAGTCCACTTTTTAGATGAGGAAATGGAGGCACAGAGAATTTAAATAACTTGCTCATCAAAATCCCAACCCAGTCAATCTGGCCCCAGAATCCATTTTTGCATATGGCACTTTGATAGTATTCTGTTCAGTACCCAGAGGTTCATGATCAGCCCATCTTCATTGTGTATGAGATCTTTAATCAATTTAAGCTTATCCTCTATATTACCTTTGAAACCAGTTTACAGTGAATGAATGGGCTAAACTCTGTGAAGTACAAATAAAAATGGATTCATCTTCTCTAATCACTGACTTCCGCCATCCTATGTTGAATTTCCTTTTACTGATGACACTTAATGGTACTTTTATCTCAAGCCGATCCCATAGCAGCCCCAGAAATATGCTTTCTGATCAGTGATATTAAAAGCCCACCCATTGCACAGATTACTTATATGGTACAGGAGTTCTAGCTCAAACTACTCCAAATCTCCCTCCTTTCTGTCCTGTCAGTACATCCCATTGTCTCTTGCTTCTGAGCTCCTTAGTCCAGCAGGTGGCCTTCTTCAGGGGCACCTTCAAGACAGCTCAGTCTGTGCTACCTTCTGTGGTGTCCATTGGACCTGCTGGAAACTTATACATTCTCTCATCTGCCAGGAGGCTGACATGCTGGCTCCTCTATTGCATCTCTCTACTTTGCTCTTTTTATCCAATTTTCTTTCAATCAAATAGGCTTTGGGGTAGAGGTGGGGCTCTGACAGCTGAGCCAATCCACTGCATAAGTAGGTATCCAACTGGAGAATGAGATGCCTGTTCGATTACACATTCCTAGTTCCTTGGAGTGATTCTCTCAGGATCCCTTATTTGATTTCAGGAAATGAGGATTTTCTCTTTTTCTCTCTCCCTCATTTTGTCTCTATCTCTTTCCCTTTCTTTTTCTCTCTCACTCTCCTTCATTTACTTCCTCTCTGGCTTTTGTTTATACAGACTGACGGGGCTGAGAAGTAGATTGGTTGAGATGATAGTGGATGGCAGGAAATCCGTTTCACTCCCTCTCATAAGCCCTGGAAACAATGCCTGGCTGCTGCTCTTTACCTTGCTCTTTCTAGAATGTAGTGTATGTATTATCTTTGGATCCTGTCAGTTTGGGGTTAACCAGAAAAGTCTTGTTACACATTTACACATTCTATTTTTTTTTTTTTTTTGCCAGCCCAGATGACTTTTTTTTTAATAGTTCATAGTTCTCAATTTTTAATTTTTATTTATTTATTTATTTATCTTTGGCTGCATTGGGTCTTCATTGCTGTGCAGGCTTTTAGTTGTGACTAGCGGGGGCCACTGTTCGTTGTGGTGCGCAGGCTTCTCGTTGTGGTGGCTTCTCTTGTTGCGGAGCACGGGCTCTAAGTGCGTGGGCTTCAGTAGTTGTGGCTCATGGGCTCTAGAGTGCAGGCTCAGTAGTTGTGGCTCACGGGCTTAGTTGCTCCGTGACATGTGGGATCTTCCCGGACCAGAGCTTTAACCCGTGTCCCTTGCGTTGGTTAAGTGGATTCTCAACCACTGCACCACCAGGGAAGCCAGGCCCGGATGACTTTTGGTTAGTGTGCTTCATTGGTGTTTGCCTAGATTTTACTCTACTTTTTAAAGGTATGTTTCTTATACGCAACATAAATTCTATTTTATAAGTCAGCTGAAGCACTTTGTCTCTTTATGGCTCAGCAAGGTGAATGATGTGCCCAAGGTCACACCATTAGTGAGAAGAGATATTGGAATTCAATCCCAGGCATGCCTGCCTATGAAGACCATGCCCCTAATCACTACATTTCTTATTTTTCTTGAGTAATGTGGAAAATATTATCTTGATCTAAATTTTACTGATTATTGTAATGCTTTTCAAACATTCATACTTGAAGCTTTAATTGTCTAATTCAAGGATAGTGCCATAAGTTTTAATCAGATGAGAAAACGAATACACTTTATTTCCTGCTATTTCTGCTCACATAGTTCCCAATCTTTTAATTAATTAATTAATTTATTGGCTGTGTTGGGTCTTCATTGCTGTGCATGGGCTTTCTCTAGTTGCGGTGAGCGGGGCTACTCTTTGTTGTAGTGTGCAGGCTTCTCATTGTGGTGGCTTCTCTTGTCGCAGAGCACTGGCTCTAGGCGCATGGGCTTCAGTAGTTGTGGCACATGGGCTCAGTAGTTGTGGTTCACGGACTCTAGAGCTCAGGCTCAGTAGTTGTGGTACATGAGCTTAGTTGCTCTGCTGCATGTGGGATCTTTCTCGACCAGATATCAAACCTGAGTCCCCTGCATTGGCAGGTGGATTCTCAACCACCAGGGAAGTCCCCCCAATCTTTCTTGATCTTTGATTTTCAAATTGGTTTAGTGATTAAACTCATGAGTATTGGAGTCAAAGAGGCCTGGGTTTAAATCTCAGATCTGACACAGTTCCATCTATAAAATGAGGATTAAAGAGCTAACACAGTAAAGTGAAAATTATACCGTGAGTCTTGTATTAATCAACTGATGGAATTTAAACACATTTGTCAATGCCTAGAAAACTGGTGACACAAGCCCAATGAAAGTCTGTTTGCATTTTGAAGGTGAAGATGCTTCTGGGAAAGAACTTGATCTGTAGTGCTGGGGTATAGCCTTACCTGAAATTTATAATTAGTGAGTAAGTCTAGTAAAATTTTATTTATATGCATGGGATATATTGTTTAGCTCTTTAGGGAATAGCTGAATTTGACCCAAAATAAGGCCTAATGATCATGATTTTGAACATAGCTTGGGGCTCTTATTCAAATCTGTTTTTAGTTCAGTCTCCAGAGAATATTTGATCCTAGAGAAAATGGAGTGAATTTAAGTAAAATCTGAGGAGCTGTTTTGGAAAACTGAATTTTGGAGCACAAATAACACTACTTTTGAGCTCTTTAAAAATATATATATATGATGATGCAAAGGAAGAGAATGGCTTTTTCCCTTCTCTCTCTGCCCCATTTTTGCCACAGGTACCAGTGTTTAGTGGAGCTCCCCCTGAATAGCAGCTTTTCCAGCATGGAGGCTATTTGACCCGTGGGTGCTCAGTGCATCAACCAGAGCCAGAGTGAGGAGTGAGGAAGGAATGGTGGAGCCTCAAAGAGCAGTAGGTTAGGCGAATAGTTGCAAGTATTCCTACTGGCTGCCAGGTGCCCTTTTGCCAAGTGCAGCAGTAGTGGCACCTATTTGCTCCAAAACTACCAGTGTAGAGTTGCTGGTGCCCTTCAGAGTAATGGTAAAGCAGCAGTAAACAAGTTTATGAGCATGAACTCCTGATTTACCCCCTCAAATCTGCCCCAGGCACAATACTCTACACTTCAGTAAATGGCACTTCTATCCTCCCAGGTATCTGAGCCAAAAACTTCTGCATCCTTGACTTTTCCTTTTTTTTTTTTTTTCCTCATCCTACATTCAAGCCATAAAGAAATCTCACTGACTCAACTTTGAAATATAACCAGAATCCAAACATTCTCACCCCCTCCACTGCTACTCCCCTGGTGCTAGCCCCTACCATCTCTCACCTGATTATCACTATAGTCACTTCACTGATCTCTCTGCTTTACCTTTGTCCTCAATAATGTGTATCCGACACAGCAGCCAGAATGCGCCTTTTATTTTATTATTTTTATTGAGATATAATTGACATATAGCACTTTGTAAGTTTAAGGTATATCATGTGATGATTTGATACTTTTATATATTTCAATGTAATTACTACAGTAGCATTAGCTAACACCTGTATCAAGTCACATAATTATCATTTCCTTTTTGTAGTGGGGACAATTAAGATCTAGCCTCTTAGCAATTTTGAAGTTTATATTACAGTATTGTTGTTAATAATCACTATTTTGTACATTAGGTCCCCAGGACTTATTTATCAACTGGTTGCAAGTTTGTACTCTTATACAATGACTCCCCCATTACAACCCCCCACCCCAGCCCCTGATAACCACCAATATAGTCTCTAATTTTACGAGTTTAGCTTTTTTATATTCTACATGTAAGTTATATCCTACAGTATTTGTCTTTCTGTGTCTGACTTACCTCATTTAGTGTAATGCTCTCAAGGTCCATCCACGCTGTTGCAAGTGGTAAGATTTCCTTTTTTCTCATGGCTAAATTGTACACACACACACACACACACACACATATATATATTATACATATATATATGGTATATTTGTCACATCTTCTTTATCCATTTATCCATCAGCAGGCACTTAGGTTGTTTCCCTATCTTGACTATTGTGAATAAAGCTTCAATAAACATGGAATGCATATATCTCTTCAATATTCTATTTTTACTTCCTTTGGATATAACCCAGAAGTGGAATTGCTGAATTATATGGTAGTTCTATTTTTAATTTTTTGAGGAAACTCCTTACTGTTTTTCATAGTGGCTGCACCAATTTGCATTCCCACCAGCAAGCTACAAGGGTTCCCTTTTCTCTATATCTTTGCCAACATTTGTTATCTCTTGTCTTCTTGATGATAAACATTTTAAACCTTTTAAAGGAAAATCAGCTCATGTCCCTCCTCTATCCAAAACCCTGCAAATCATTCCCAGTCTCACTCAGAGTGAAATTTAAATCCTTGTAATAGGTCATAAGACATTACATGATCTGCATTCTCTCCATAATCTCCCTGGTGATGATTATATTAAAGTATAATATAAAATATGTCACTTGTAATAGTTAATATATTACAATGGATAACATGTAAGATATACCTCATAGGGTTGTTAAGAGTATTATATAAATTAATACATGTAAAATGCTTAGAAGAGGGTCTGGCACGTGGCAAGTGCTCAATAAACTTAATTTATACTTTTTATTGTACCTTTATTATTAACCAGGAAGGTAGAATCATGAAAAGGAACAGATCCCCAATTCAGGGATTAAGGACTTATAGCTCATGAAGATGGAGAGTCTTGCCTAGAGCCACTGCTAAGATGTGGTAGAGCAGGGATCCTATCTCACTTCTCTTGACTTACTCAGAATGCCCAGTCTTATCCCCCCAAAAGTAATTATTAATATCCAGTATGATCCACCTTGCAAAATGGTTTCCTGAATTCATCTTTTATTTCACATTTTCACTTAAACTTTCCAGAATAAAGGGTGTTGAGAAAAGTTCCAAATTGTATTTACCCAATATTTCTCACAGTTATGTACATAAGATCACATATTTGTAAGTAAGTGTCTTCTATGTCTCCTAAATATTCTTCCATGTGTCCTAAATATTCAACTCTTTCAACATTGGGTAATTGTAATTTGTGATTCTCTAAGGTTATAAATCCAGGGCCAAGAAAATAAATAAATACAGTGCATTGTTGATGAGTATTAATGCATCTTTATTGGCATTGATCTGTCAATATTGTTTTAAGTATACTGACCAATAACCTCAACTCTCTTATAACTTGAAAGCAAAGTTTCCTGTAATTTGTCTTTTTTTCTTTCTCTTTGTTTCCCTGTGAGTTGTTTGTAGATCTTTTTGAGTTTGTGATCCACATTTATTTATATTACAACAGTTTTTTAAATCACAGCTAATTCCCAGACTTGACATTAAAAATTGCATCTCACATGGGCTTCCCTGGTGGCGCAGTGGTTGAGAGTCCGCCTGCCGATGCAGGGGACACGGGTTCGTGCCCCGGTCCGGGAAGATCCCACATGCTGCAGAGCGGCTGGGCCCGTGAGCCATGGCCGCTGAGCCTGCGCGTCCGGAGCCTGTGCTCAGCAACGGGAGAGGCCACAACAGTGAGAGGCCCGCGTACCGCAAAAAAAAAAAAAAAAAAAAATTGCATCTCACAAAAACGTAGTCATTTCTTTCACAGGGTGACATTCATATGAGTGAAAATACGAATTCAGGTCAAGACCTGTGTTCAAACTAATAAGAAAAAGGTTTATATACTTTTTTTTGCTGAAACTGTTTCTCAACTGCTAGAAATTAGAACAAAACACCAGTAGCAAATGGAACCAAAATGATCAACACAACATGAGCAATACTTAGGAGAAAGTCTATATAGAAAGTCCTTACCACTCATCTATATACCTTTGAGTGTGCTAGAATATTATACAGGCATTTGCATTAACTTAAAAACATTGGTGTGCTGGTAAGCCAGAATTGCAATGCCCTTTTTCTCTTTAGTTTTAAATTTGTTGTATTCAGTGACCTGGCTATCAGGGTTAATGATCATATTAGTTAAGGTGAATGACTATTTTTCAAGCAATGAAGAGTTGTATTTTTTTCACTCAGAGCATCTCAGATGAGCATAAATATTAAACCATAAAGACCTTTGCTGGCTGCTGGTGAATGCTGGTGCAGAGGCACAGTGATGCAGCTCAGATAATAATAAGAAAAAGTACAGGTTGTTGCTTTTTTCCTCCAGTGATCCTCCACGCCAGCAGTCGTAGGAACAGCCTCAGCTTTCAAAGGATTAGAATATTATACTTTCATTTGTTTGCTTAAGTTCAGACAATGCTTTCTTTCCATTCTGCCTAAATAGCAGAGAAGAATTTTCACCTCCAGAATATTAGATTGTAGAGAGAGGATTTTGCCTAAGATTTTGTCTCATGTCTCAGACTCTGAATGGGCATGGGAGATTTTACGATTTTAAATTATTAGAAACATTTTCCAGCAAGAATCATTTGGCAGACATAACATTGTAAGTCCAAAGTAGCAGATTTTTAGTGTTTCTTTTTGTTAAAAATTTATTCATTTGTGTAAAACTAAAGTTAAATTTCTTCTTCAGATGCCTATGTTCCACCAGCTTTTACCCAAAAACATTACATATCACTTTTCTCTGTTATCTTCTCCATCCCATTCTGAAGCATCCTACAATCTCTATCTACCATTGCCTCTAACTTTTCTTTCCATGGTCAAACTCCTAAAGAATGATGTAGTTATCATATATCTTTATTTAGTATCAGTTATTTCTCAGACTTTCTATGTTTTGGTCTCTCAGTACCCAAATTCTTCATTTTCTGTGGTTTTTAATATGTTCCTAACTGCCAGAGGTGTAAAAAATCTCTGGCCTCAAATTTTGAAGGTTAAAAATTTATGCCATCTCCATTAGCAGAGCTGAGTAGACAAATGATCTCTGTGGAAGATTCCAGCTTTTTGATTTTATGGTTTCAGATAATAAGTTCCTTGAAGTTTTCTGAAGTATGTGCCCATTTGACTATAGTGATGGAAATCAGTTTACATTTATCACTTGGGAATTGATGTGACACTAGGAAGGAGGCAATGGTAAGCAAAAAATCTGCTGCTCCATCATTTTGAAACAATGTGACAGCTACTTTCCCAGGGACTTTCAGGTACTTGTGGGGTGGAGCATGCCTTAAGTATGTGATAGATTGATACTGGAAAGGGCTTTGTAAATTTGAAAGTAAAAATTATAGCCAAACTAATTTGTAAACGTAATTTTGCATAAGTAGGGAGTTTTGTGAAATTACATATAGATCTATTCTAGAGGATAATGTTATAAGGCTGTGCTATACACTTTTCTTCTGCTTACCAGTCATACTTAGGGCAGATTTTCTTTCTTTTATCCTAATGATTAGAAAAGTAGTCCTTGAAGTTTTTGTTAAAGTTAAAATAGATATATTTATAGATATAATGTTATGTGATATCAAGAACTCAGAATTCTAAACAACTGATTCTATTCTTTGACTATCACTCACCATGCTCATGATTCTCGATGGACAAAAATAGGCTAGGGCACACATTTTATTACTGTTAAGCTTCAGACTCAATCTTAGGCAGGGCCATTGGGAGGGCTCAATTTAACCAACATGGTGAAATATTTTATTCTTTTCCCCCTAATTTCCTGTCTAACCCTGCAATTTAACATTCCAATAATGATAAAAAAAAAATGTTTAGGATATGACAGTCAGCAAGTAGAGGAGTTCAAAAACATTAGCTCTAGATGAAGACAGAGATGGTGAACCCTATTCACTGAAGACCAGGCCCTAAACACAGTCTTCTTTCTATAGCCTTGTGAAGGAAGAACATCCAAAGAGAATGCCTGCCATGTAGAATCTGACTTTCACTTGGTGCCATCAAAATCCCCCCACCCTGCCCCTTGGGATTGTGATCCAATAAAATAGCCACAAATACAACCCATTTCTCACATATCTCCCCTACTATGTGAGCAAATTTGAGGTGGGAGTTAGCTAAAGCTATCCCTGAAAGCTTTCTGAAAGCTATCGTTACCCCCTTTGCTCTGTAACCAGACTGAGGAAATTTACAGGCAGAAAAGAAGAATCGGAGGACAAAGTGCTTCGCTTCTATTAAAAATCTTTGTTTTGATTGTCTTTTCAGAAGTGTTTAGAAACATTTTAGAAAGCGCCTTTCTTCTACCAACACATGAATGATAGATGAAATCTGTGTCCTACCAGTCTCATTGAATAACAGAGACTCTAGGAATAACAAAAAAGAATTGATACAAATAAAGGCAAGCAAACAATCAGAAAAACAAAAAGTGAATTAAAAAAATCTTGTTTAAGTTAATGAGTTATATCAAATAAGGAAGCATAAAGTTTGTTTTATTTTTATCTTGGGTAGAAATTAATGAATTTAGCTCTTAAAACAAATTTCTCAGAATTAAAGCATCCTGTAGGAACCTTGGGATTTGACCTTTAGAACTAACATTCAGCATTTGATTAAACCAATTTCTCATGGTAGGATGTTTTTCACTATTTTAAATGTGAGGATGAAATTCTTGTAGCCAAAGTTCTGAAGGCTTCCTTAATTCTTAATTCTGTAAAATAAATTCCTGAATGTGAACTTCTGGATCAATCTGGGCTTCCCTGGTGGTGCAGTGGTTGAGATTCCGCCTGCTGATGCAGGGGACGCAGGTTCGTGCCCTGGTCTGGGAAGATCCCACATGCCGCGGGGCGGCTGGGCCCGTGAGCTATGGCCGCTGAGCCTGCACGCCTGGAGCCTATGCTCCGCAACGGGAGAGGCCACAACAGTGAGAAGCCCGCGTACTGCCAAAAAAGACTAAATAAATAAATAAATAAATAAATAAATAAATATCCTTTCAGAGCCTGCTTACCATGTCTCAGGTCTAGGACTGATGTTTTTCATTCTCTTACTTTTCTATTGGCAACGACCCCCCCCCTTTTTTTTACAATGGAGCGCTATGTAGCTATGAAAAAGATAATATAGAACTAGAAACAAACAAACAATCTGGATAATATTGCCCCTGAGTTTTCTCTTTTGTGGTTGAAAACTGCAGTCTTTTTTAGTCTGCCTTTGTGAGGAAGCAGTTCCATTCTCATAGTCATTTGTGATTCTCTTCATGGTTCTGCTAAATCTGTCCCAATTCTGTGAGCAAATTAAATGAGTGAATCTTGACCCCATTAATGGTGATAGTAAACTACTGGTCCCGTTATCTCAACCACATTTGTTTGTCTTGATGAAGGGGCCATATTCTTCAGAAACCTCAAACAACTTCTAAAGCATAAAGAAAAATCCCAAGCATTGACTTACAGAAGGGTAAAGAAGTTAACCCAGAACAGATAATGTTATGATTAGTGAAATTTCAATCCTGATTTTGTTTCCTTTGTCTCAAAGTATGTTAAATTATTAGTTAAACCAGAAACTTAAGATACTTTCTAACATTTTAGAAACTGGAATTAAATAAAATATTTCAATTAATTTAAAAAAACCTAATGTTCAGGACAGATTTTGAGAGATAATTACCAATAACGTAATTTCATTAAGAGAATTGGAAGAAGCTTGGTTTCCCAATAATATTGGAATGGTTTCTTTTTCTTCGGTTAATAACCTTATGCAATTGCTTTGTAACCTTATTTACACTATGTTCATTTTAGGCTAGAATCAGTAACTCTTCTTTTCCTAACCCACCGGAAAAAAATGAAGCTGAATTTATTCATAATGAATTAGCTTAAGACCATTTTACACTGTCCTGGCTGTTCTGACTGGTGATCTTTAATCATAGTATGCTGCTTTACTTAATACCTTAGGTATGTTCTTTTTTCTGGAATGGACTGAAATTCCAAAGTGCTCTATTTTTATAGAGGTCGATTCTCTGTTGCATCAAAACTACAGTCCTATTCATTTTGTGCTTATTCTTCAGCTGTAATACCAGTTTTCTAGAAATTTCAAATCTGGATGCTGTTGGTGGAAAATCCAGTGAAGGACCTGCAATTTATCTACTCCTCTTGGGATTCTAAATGCTCTTGTCAAGCCAGAGCACCAGGAGATGCATCCATGTGTTTTGCAATCTTAGCTCATCATAGCATAGAATTTACCAAATTGCATTTTATCATTATACCACTGGCCTTTAGGGAAACATCGAAGGCAGGCTATGGCTCAGTGTGTGTGTTTACCAGGCTCTACTTCCTTTTCTTCCTGGAACACAGCTGGACTATCTTTCCCAGCCTTCCTTTCAGTAAGGTGGGTCAACTGGGTTCTGGCCAAATAGAATGTAGGCAGAAGTGATCGTACTTGGTCCATTTTTCAGGCCCTTTTACTCCCCTATCTGCCAGCCAGATGTAGAAGATTCCATGCAAACCCTAGGGATGCTGGAATAGGTAGACAGAAGTAGTTGAGGCCTTGAATGATTGTGTGGAACAAAATTCCCACCACTCCCATAATCCTTTTTAGACAGTGATTTAAGTGAGAAATAAAGTGGAAAAAGACAAAAGAAGAGAAAGTCATGAATAAGAGCAGTTTGCAAAGTAAGAGCCAAGGGTCCTGTAATGTGAGTTAAAGAGCTGAATAAAAGAAACATGATTTGAAGTAGCTAGCCACTTAAAAACACATATAAACCACTGAGTATAATATCCTCCATGTCCATCCATGTTGTCTCAAATGGCAGGAGGATTAAGAGGTGTAAACTACAAGGTATAAAATAAATAAGATATAAGGATATAATGTACAGCACAGGGAATGTAGTCAATATTTTATAATAACTTTATATGGAGTGTAATCTATTAAAAATATTGAATCACTGTGTTATACACCTGAAACTAATATAATATTGTATGTCAACTACACTTCAACTTTTAAAAAACCCATGAATAAATTAGGAGTGAAAAAGAAAAGAAATAATTCAAATAGGATATATTTTGAATGGTTAGTTTTGAAGGAAGAGACAGAGGGTGAGAGAGATGATGGAATGAGGGTGATATTTCTAAAGCTTTGGTTTAAAACCAACTACAGTCTGTTAGGAAGGAAGGTATCAGGGGGCAAATGGGCTGTATCAGAGTGACTGGTTAGGTTTTGCTGTGTAGAATTCAGCATGTAGCCATCTTGGGTGACAGAGTTAGAGCTGTATAAAGAGGGTGGCCAAATAATTTATTATCCAAACTGGTAACTTTTGAGAGAAAAAAATCTTACTACTTAATTATCCTGGGAAAATCGGCATAAAACTGTCCCAGACAAGCAAACAAAACTGGTGAATTAGTCAGGGTTCTCCAGAGATACAAAAACAATTATATACATATGCATATATATATATATATATTCAAAAATCCACAAATAGCAAAATTAAAACCAGGAAATCACTAAATAATATGTAATAAGAGTTTACTGTGCATGTAAGAATAGTTTGAGAAGTGGGAGCTTTCAAATTGAAAACTGATATGAAGCTAAGGGGCATGGTGTTACAGGATGGCTTACAAAGTGAAAATGAGGAAGTTGTTTATGATAATTGGTTATTACAATGGGGGTTTGCAGACGGTAGGGGATTGGTTAAAAGTGATTACCTTATACCATTTTTTTAGGAAGATGACTTAAGTTTCTCTTATTATTATCAGAGGCATTTATAACAAATAACCAAAGTTAAGTTTCACTTGTTTTGCAGAATAAGCTAAATTAAATATCACTTATGTGGTTAAAATGGTTTTGTCTGCTCAGGGAATTTTCAAGTCCGGTCTCCATTTTGTATGTAATTTTAACGATATATATTCATATATATCCATATACATATGGAGAGATGGATAAAGAGAGAAAGAGAGAGAGATTTATTTTAAGGAATTAGCTCACATGATTGTGGAGGCTGACAAGTTCAAAATCTGCAGGGTAGGCCAAAAGGTTGGAGACTCAGTGAAGAATCAGTGTTGCAGTTCAAGTTCAAAGGCAGTCTGCTGCCAGAATTTCCTCTTCTGAGGGGAGCAGCCTTTCTCTATTAAGACCTTCAACTGATTGGATGAGGCCCACCCACATTATGGAGGGTAATCTCCTTTACTCAAAGTCTACAAATTGAAATGTTAATTTCATCTAAAAAATACCTTCTAAGCAACATCCAGTTGTGTTTCACCAAATTTCTGGGTACTGTGACCTAGCCAAGTTGGCATATAAGATTAACATTGTACTTGGTTTTATGGTCCATCAACACAGAAAAGGTGTACCTAACCGGCAGCCCTTTGACAGAATTTGTCCTGAAAGCATGATGTATTTGGCTCTGGGTCTCAAAAGTTTTTCAGTCAGCATTTTAAATTGGGAAATTCCACAGGCAGACAAAATATATTCACATTTCCAGCTTCTCTTTTTTTTTGCGGTACGCGGGCCTCTCACTGTTGTGGCCTCTCCTGTTGCGGAGCACAGGCTCCGGACACGCAGGCTCAGCGGCCATGGCTCACGGACCCAGCTGTTCCGCGGCATGTGGGATTTTCCCGGACCGGGGCACGAACCTGTGTCCCCTGCATCGGCAGGCGGACTCTCAACCACTGCGCCGCCAGGGAAGCCCTCCAGCTTCTCTTAAACATTGCTACACCTACCTCCACTAGGTCCTCATTGCCTCACAGCAGCAAGTGTCTAGAAGTCAGTAGCATCTACTTCCCTACGATGGGGTATGCCTTCCCTCCTTCTCCATAGTCCCTACATTGCTTTGTTTCTTACACCACACCATCTTCATCCTCTTATATGTTCTGCCTAGATCTTGCCGGCATTTAAGTTTTGAATCCTAACCATATATCTTGTGTGTAATGAACATGGGTTGAAAAGCCTCGTAATGCTTTGTGCTATAGTTAAACCAAAGATAATAATATTAATGAAATAAGCTCAAACAACTTCAGCTGCTTCAGGGAGTGCACAGCTACTTTAGATGGGGGCTTATGTTCCTAACATAGGTACTTAGAATGAACAACCTACTACAGTGAACACAATTTACCTGGGAGCCTTTGACAATAAAAGCAATAAACGGGAAGTTTTTTCTCTCTTTGTAGTGTTCATTTTCCAAGGAAATCTAACTTACATATTTATCTGGCCTGTAGCTATAACTTAAATAGCAATTTTAATGGAATGTATAATAGAAGCTCTAAGATAACTCATATGGAAAAAGAAAAGTGTTGACTAGTTCGCTTTAGGATCGTCATTCAACTTTTTTATTCTAATGGAGACCTTTATAAGAAAGGTGAATGGAAATGCATCTGTATGTTACAGGGAAAGTATGGCTTTTAAGGTTTTGACAGCCTAAAATTTCTTAATAATGAGATTCACAATTGATCCGTGATGCATTTTCTTAGCCATATATGTGAGCAAATATGAACTTATTTCTATGGGCCACTGCTTTCTGTGACCCTGTTCTAAAACCCTTTTAAGAACATTCTTTTGGGTTGGCAGAAAATATATAGTACCTTAGAAATGCTTACAAGGGAATCTGTACAAATATTAGCAATTCAGTTGAGCTAAATGTACTACTTTCAATCTGTCAAAAGCTTTCAGGGGAGAATGTCTTATATGGGATATGTTCCTAAGGTCTAGAGCAGTTGGGTTCCTCCTTTTCCCTATTCATTATTTTCTGGTCTTGTGGGATTTTTCACAAAATCCATTTCTTCTTAAAAAGCTTTGGATTATTAACTCCCAACCAAGTAGGAGTGTAACAGTAGTCAGGAAGTGTAGTGGAGCCTTCAGGGAAGCCCCATACCTCTTGGGTATCAGTGGAAGACCCACAGACATTGAGCTGTGTGAGTAGGTCTGTGTACTTAAGGATGGAAGAAGAGAGAGGAGGTATGTGCAGCATGTCTAGTGAGAGTGTCCTATGCTACAATACCTGGTCCTCAGCTTGGCCTCAGGCCTCAGTCTGATTGCTACAAAAAAAAGGAGGCATCATTCTCATTTTATGCATGGAACACAGTCTGGGTTCAGTAGAGTGATGACTAAAAGTAATGTAGAATTTTTGGCATTGAGAAGGGTTTGGCATTGCACTGGTATATACCAGAGGAAAATACTTGGTCAGGGAATGAGAATGGACTTGAGGCTGTATAGCCAATGATGGTGCAAGTCAGCTTGTCAGATGCCAAATAGAGGCTTGTAATAAGTCCCCTTGAGATGTGGGGTGTGTGTGTGTGTGTGTGTGTGTGTGTGTGTGTGTGAGGTAAATTGGGGAATGCTTTGTAAGGAACCAATTTTCTGAAATTAAGAAGATATAGGGCAGGATCAGAATTTGGGTTCTATAAGACTACTCTTACATTGGCAAGACTAATTAATCTGGCCAGTTAAAAAATATAATTTGCCAATAGTATGCCCATTGCTACATTCTAACTCTAACCAACTATGAATCAGAGGAGTCCTCACGATCACACAGTGCATAGCTGGAATTTTGTCCCCAAACAAAAATTTCTTTAAGTATTCCACTTCCCCTTTATACATTTAACTTTTAGTTTATATACAGTAAATTTTTCTCTTTTTAAGTATTTTCATGAATATTAACAAATGTATATAGAGTAGTGGGATAATCAACAAACAGAACAGTTTGTTGATCACTGTTCAGATTCCTTCACCCCAGGTTCCTTGGAGTTTCCTCTTTGTAGCTAGCCCATCTCCCACTCTTTCCCTTTTGAATTACAAACAAGATAGTTCTTCAGATGTTCTGAAATCTAAACAACTTCTCAGCTGAGAGAAATAATAAAATAATGTAGGCCTCTGGCTGATCACCTCTGATTCCTTTGCTTTGACTCTTTTTCCATTAACAAGCAAGTCTTTTGCATTTTTAACCCAAGCTAGCCAGGGTTATATGAGTAATTTCACCTTTAACAAGCTCAGTCACTGCTCTTCAGGGAAGTGGGTAACTCCTGAAAATTTAACTAGAGTGTAAATGAAAGTTTCTTAAGCTTTGTGAGTCTCTGATCAAACAACCATAAATATCTCTTGTTAAATTAATAAGACTTCCCATGGGTAGGTGTTTAGATGTTCTGCTCTGGGTCTTTAAGCCATTTAAAAGTTATCAGAACGTGCCCTGCCTACTTTTCTGTGCCTCAGGCTACTCTGTTGTGAAAGCCTTTCAGAGCAGTCCAGAAAAAGACCTAACTAACATGTGCAGGGAGTCCTTGGTGTTATTCTTACTGGTTTAACTGGAATGAAAGCTTCCTTTTTTTTGTTAAATTATGAAAAGTTAACATATTTTATTCATTTATAAGACTATTTTTATGTATTTTTTATTTTTCCAGACAATTCTTATTGCCAATGAAGTGATGTCATACTCTTTGGATATAACAACCAAAATACAAAGGAAAATACAAAATGCAAAAAAATACAGAAGACAAATTGTATGAAGGTGCAGATTGAGTTTATCAAATAGATTGCAAAATTCAGGCAGATTATTCATCCTTTCTTCTTTTTGGACTTGGGTCTTAAAAGCTTACTATAGAACTTACTCTCTAGGGCTGCGTTACTTATACTAAAGTATCAGATGATAGGCGGTCAATTTTTACTTTTCCTGGAAGTTGTTCAGATATATAATGAATAATATGGATTCATTAACAACTTTATAGTTGTAGCTTAAGGCAAGAAAATAGAAATTCCCCCTAGTTTTGGAAACTATTTAAAAAATTCTTATCTACGTCTTATTTTGAGGTGGGGCAGTTATGTCAGTGTATTATAGATTATAGCATTTTACATATTGTCAAAGCTCTTTGCTGTATATTAAATCCCTTGAATATCAAAATTTAAATTAAGGCCTTAAACATGTAAGCACAGACTTTTCAAGATCTCCTAATTCATAAATTTGGATTCTATTGACTATCAATTGGTATAGACCCTGTTTTCTGTTTACATTTGCACATAGATAAAATAATTCCACCGACAATAGTAGTTACAAAAGTACATATTATTCTTCATGGAGACAATTCTCTGTGTAGGAAAGATGAGCTGAATCAAAAGAAATGAGAACCAATAGGAATATTTTGCCAAAAGATTAAATAAGAAGCCTGATTATGGTTGGAAAATGCTGAATTCATCTCCATAATATTTATATTTCTGATACCTATCTGGGAAAGAACAAATAGAGAGAACTTTGCATTATGCTACATTTTTGTGAATTATATCTTTTCTAAAAGGAACTTGTACTAGCTACAGGCAGTAATAATAAAACTATAATAATAACTATTTCAATTTTCCAAAGTAGAGATTCAGTTCATATAACCCCATAAAGAAAAGTCCTCCACAGGTATTGTGTAGAGGGAGAGATTAATAAACACATTTTATGGGTACAATCAGCATTTAATGCAATTGCTATATTCTTAATGGGACTAGTCACAATATGGAGTCCCAGGGAGTTTCCTTTAGAGCTGATCTAAATCCTCACTTTATATTTCTGTACTTTGTCCAAAACTGGATCCATCTTCTCTTCTTTCTCTTTGGATCCATGTCTCAGCATTTGACCCCACTGTCTGTCCACCTGTCTCCTTCTTTCATATCTAACCTCTCCTTTGCCTTTCTACCAATGATATCTTAGTTCAGAACGTCATCATTTCTTTTCCAAATTGTTTTCCTCTATTATTGATTTTCTTAAAATACCCCTCCCTTCACTGCAACTTGGGTACTTTTCCAAATTACAAATATGATTATCACATACCTTTCATTTACTTTCTGGTTCATTCATTCATTCATTCATTCAATATTTAGTGTAAATCTATTATGTGTTATTCTGTGTGCTGGGAACAGAGTTGTGAACAAAAGAGTTAAGTTTCATATTCTCAGAATCTTTCTATGAGGGAGTATGGACAATAAATACACATAAAAATAAATAAATATACTTTTTCAGGTACTGATAAATGCTATGTAAAGAAAATAGAATAGGGTAATATGACAGAATTGCCATGGTAAAATAGGCTTTATTGGATAGATTGGACAGGAGAGGGCTCTCTGATAAAATGGCATTGCCATCCACATGAATAAGCCATACTGATAAAGATAGGGGCAGAGCATATTAGATATAAGAAACAGTAAGTGCAAAGGCAGGAATGAGAAATGCAACTGAGAAACACAAGAAAGTTGGTCTGGAGAAGCGAGCAAGGGAGAAGATAGTGAGCAAAGGAGAAGATAGAAGGCGAAGAGGTCAAGCAAAAGGCACGGGCCAGGGTATTTGACCAAGGCAGTTCCAATTGTACTCATCTGTCATTATTGCCCCCTTGATCTCTTTGGCTCCTCAACCAGGGAGATCCCATTGCATTGTTTTGAACATGCTTTTGACCTCTCTACATGGCCCTCACTTGTCAGTCTCTGGGACTCAACTTTGATGTTGGGTCATTTCCCCCAGAAATCTGTTGCTAATTCTTGAAGGCTCTCCATTATACTCTTGTGATACCTTGTACATATAATCTCATTGCATCGCAATGCTGAATTGCCATGTTATTCATTTATTCCTTCCTTTATTTATTTTTAAATGTATTTTTTGATTTATTATAGAAATTACGTTGTGAACTCCTTTTTATTGAAGTATAGTTGATTTACAATATTATATAAATCTCAGGTATACAATATAGTGATTCATAATTTTTAAAGGTTATACTCCATTTATAGCTATTGTAAAATATTATTTCCTGCATTGTACAATATACCCTTGTAGCTTATTTTATACATAATAGTTTGTACTTCTTAATCCCCTACTCCTTTATTGCCCCTCCCCCTTTCCCTCTCCCCACTGGTCACCACTAGTTTGTTCTTTATATCTGTGAGTCTGTTTCTTTATTGTAATATTCACTAGTTTGGTTTAGTTTTTAGATTCCGCATGTAAGTGATATTATGCAGTATTTGTCTTTCTCTGTCTGACTTATTTCATTTAGCATAATACCCTCCAAGTCCATCCACGTTGTTGTAAGTGGCAAAATTTTATTCTTTTTTATGGCTGAATAGTATTCCATTGTGTGTGTTTGTGTGTGTATGTATGTATATATATATCTCACATCTTATTTATCCATTCATCTGTCCATCTGATGATGGACACTTTAGTTTGCTTCCATATCTTGGCAATTATAAATAATGCTGTTCTGAACATTGGGATGCATATATCTTTTTGAATTAATGTTTTCATTTTCTTCAGACATATACCCAGGAATGAAATTGCTGGGTCATATGGTAGTTTAATTTTTTGTTTTTTGAAGAACCTCCATACTGTTTTCCACATTGACTGCACCAATTTGCATTCTCACCAACATTGTGGGGAGGTTTCCTTTTCTCACATGCTTGCCAACATTTGTTATTTGGGTTCTTTTTGATGATAGTCATTCTAGCAGATGTGAGATGATATGTCACTGTGGTTTTGATTTGTATTTCCCTGATTATTAGCCATACTGAGCATCTTTTCATGTGCCTGTTGGCCATCTGTATGTCCTCTTTAGAAAAATGTCTATTCAGTTCTTCTGCCCATATTTTAATTGGGTTGTTTGTTTTTTAGATGTTGAGCTGTATTAGCTGTTTGTACAGTTTAGATATTGAACCTTATTGCAAACATTTTCTCCCATTTGTAGGTTGTCTTTTCATTTTGTCAGTGGTTTCCTTTGCTGTGCAAAAGCTTTTAAGTTTAATTAGGTTCTATTTGTTTATTTTTGTTTTTATTTCCTTTGCCTTAGGAGACAGCTCCAAAAAAATTCCTACAATCTTTGTCAGAATGTTCTGCCTATGTTTTCTTCTAGGAGTTTTATGGTTTCAGGTTTTTCATTTAGGTTTTTAATCAATTTTGAGTATATTTTTGTATATGGTGTTAGGAAATGTTCTTACCTCATTCTTTTACATGTACCTGTCCAGTTTTCCCAGCACCACTTTTTGAAGACACTGACTTTTCTCCATTGTATGTTCTTGCCTCCTTTGTTGTAGATTAATTGACCATAAGTGCATGGGTTTATTTCTGGGCTTTTATTCTGTTCCACTGACCTATGTGCTTGTTTTTGTGCCAATACCATACTGTTTTGATTACTATAACTTTGTAGTATAGTCTAAAGTTAGGGCATGTGATTCTTCCAGCTCTGTTCTTCTTTCTCAAGATTTTTTTTGGCTATTCAGCATTTTTTTGTTTCCATACAAATTTTAAAATTATTTGTTCTAGTTCTGGAAAAATGCCATTCATATTTTGATGGGGATTGCATTGAGTCTATAGATTGCCTTGGGTAGTATGGTTATTTTAACAATATTAATTTTTTTAAGTCCATGAACATGGTATATCTTTCCATCTTTGTGTTGTCCTCAATTTCTTTCATCAGTGTCTTACAATTTTCTGAGTACAGGTTTTTTTACCTCGTTAGGTAGGTTTATTCCCAGATATTTTATTCTTTTTGATGTAGTTGTAAATGGGATTTTTTTCCTTATTTTCTCTTTCTGATAGTTGTTAGTGTATAGAAATGCAACAGGGTTCTGTATAGTAATTTTGTATTCTGCAACTTTACTGAATTTATTGGTGAGATCTAGAAGTTTTCTGGTAACATTCTTAGTATTTTCTATGTATAGTGTCATGTCATCTGCAAACAGATGACAGTTTTACTTCTTCCTTTCCAATTTGGATTCCTTTTATTTCTTTTTGTTGTCTGATTGCTGTGGCTAGGACTTCCAATCCTATGTTGAATAGAAGTGTTAAGAGTGGGCATTCTTTTCTTGTTCCTGATCTTAGAGGAAGTGCTTTCACCTTTTCCTCACTGAGTATCATGTTAGCTGTGCATTTGTCATATATGGTCTTTATTATGTTGAACTATGTTCCCTCTATTAGGTTGTGAACTTCTTAAAAGCAGAAATCATATCTTAGTCACTGTGAGTTCCCTAGTACCTAGCACAACATTTGGCTTATAGTAGGCTTCAACAAGTACTTGTTGAAATATAAATAAATGAAAGATTAAAAATTGTGGGCAAACGGCAATAATGAATTGAACTTCAAGCTGATGAACACAATTGGCTTGGACCTAGACTTGCAATCAGTGGGACCAGGAATAGAATATCTCCAGCTTCCTCTTGCTATAAGTATAAATCCAGACACCTTTCTTTTGCATTCAAGGCTCCTCAAAATCTGATCACAACCATAGTCTCATCTCACAGAATGTTCTCCCCAACCCTCAAAAGCTTTGATCATCAGGAACTGATTTCTGTCCTTTCACAGCATGTCCTTTCATGTCTTCTGGTCTTCATAGTTATAGTTCAATCTCTTTGTAATTTATTTCCCACACTGTCCTTTTGGGCATATTCAATTTATCTTTAATGACTTAGATCCAATGTTATTCCTGTGAAGACTCCCATGAGCTAGTGAATAGACTCTCATATGAAGAGTTAGTAAAGAGTTAGTTTTTCTCTCCATTATGTTCAACAGCTCTCTGTCTATATCACTATTATAGCATTTGCTATATCACTCTGCGCATGTCACTGTTATAGTGCATTGTAATTATTTATAAGTATGTCTTCCCAACTTGGATCTCTGAAGTCTGTAATGGTGGCTTACTGTTTTAGCTTCAGTGCTTAGCCTAGCAGTTGTATAAACTTTATGCTTCATAAATGGTTGAATAAAACAAATTTGAAAAACAAGAAAAATAAGTAGGAAGTTCTGGAATAAACTTAAAACATTTTTTAAATTCTAAAATCCTTACTTTTCCTGGTAGACTAACATACCCAAGGTATTTCAATTTTTTTTTTTAATTAGCATGTGTCTTTAAGTATATCCAGATATGTGCTTTCTCCTTTGGTCACTTTAGCATGTCATCACGGGACAATTTGTTTTTCCTAGATGCTAAGTTTTATGCCTAAGCTTGCTTCAAAGTATTTGTTTGTTTTATCATTTTAAGGCAATAATATAAAATTTTCAGTGCCAAGTTCATTTGTGAATAATTGTGTTCAGCCATACAACACAGAATAATAATACAGAAAGCATAAAATCAGATTTTTCTCCTTTGATAATCTGTTTGTCAGTAAGTGCATACTTCTAAATGCCTCAATTTTGCAACTACTACTTTTTTTCAGTTTCATGGAGATAGGTGGGATATAGTTCCTTTGAACCTGGATTAATCTAGGTAACAATATAATATTAAGAGTTTTAGGACACAGTTCTAGATATGTCAAGATGTTAATAAGTCATTAGACATGGCTTGCTCAGTTACCTTAAGTAATTGAGAACTATTTAATTACACGTGGTTGTTTTGGGACAGAATTCTCCATGGATCTCTTGTGTTTCTGTATACCTTGCATGTGAGGCACTAACTACTGTTTGTTCTGAACCATCTTTTCAAAGATGTTTGTATAGTGTTCAACAGTGGAAGGTGGGGATAGCATGTCTCTCTAGAACAAAGATCAGACATGATTCTTACCCACTATAAAAAATTTGGGTTCTTTAAGCTTATGATTCCTCTCCTGTAACACAACCTATTGCAGGCATCATCTGAACCTTTTCCCATTACCTTGTGGGATTTGGGCTCTGGGGTATGGCAAAAGAAACAGACAAAAACAATAGTCTGGCTAGTGCTGTTGCTGTGCATAATAAATTATCCTTCATCTCTGAACCAGGAGTCTCATGTCCTTTACCAGCATCCATGAAACTGTGTCAGACTAACTTATTCGTTTGCAAAATGAATTAAAATTTCAGTCTCAAATCCTTCACAGTTCTTGACAGATGGCTTGTTGGGCCTTTCTGGGCATTTAGCTACACTATATTTCACAGCCTGTCTTTTAGATTTGTGTGGCCACGTGATGGAGTTCTGGCCAATGAGTTGTAGGCATACAACTAGGACTGGGCCATATACTACTCCAGATACTCTCTCTTCTTTATCTTCTGGCTAGATATAGATGATCTAGTGGGGAACTCCAATAACTTAGAAAATTACAGAAGATCACTAGATGGAGGATCCTGGATCCCTAAATGACTGTATGAATCAGAGCCCCCTAGAGACCCTCAGTGGACTGTGATAAAAGTATAGGGGAAAAAAAATCTTCATTAGATTAGACTTTTTAAATTTGGGGGTAGTTTGTTATAGCAGTAAGGCTTTCTTAATTAATATACACACTATGGTCAGCTTCACATTTAAAGTCTTTTTAAGCTGTTAAAACAAATGTAACAGATATTTAGAAACATTATACTAGTGTGATTTTAATTTTGACCTATCTTTCACAGGGAGTTGGTAATATTTCCCTACCCAGTTAAGATTAACTAGTTCCATGTCTCAGTCATGCTGTTCTAATCACTTGCTCTTAGTTTTTCCTCTTTTTTTCCTTCATGTCCTCTTTTCTCCATCTATTTCATCACTTTGCATGTTACTTTAGGGGATTATGCATCCCTCTAAATCACTCTGCATCCAATTATTGTATAACTAAAGCTTTCGCACCCAGCCTGCAGAGCACTAAAAGTACATTCTCGCTTCCGTCCCACACACTTTTTTGCAGTTTCTCCCACATACCTCCATTTTATTAGAGTTATACACTGTGATTTTTGTTGCTGTTTGATACAGTTGTTGTTTCATACTAAATCATTCCTTGTATCTTGGAGAAGTTTGTCATGTGCACAGAGAAGAGTAAATGCAAAAAGCATTGATTATCTTGACTTGTTCATGGAGCAAGAGAGAGGAGAATGTGACTAAAATAGGAGACAATGATAAGAAATAAGATCCAAGAGGTAATGGATCTTATGTGCAATGTTAATGAGCTTGAATTTCATTATGTATATCACGAAGAGATTTTAAGTAGTAGAGTGATATATTTTATTTGATTTTGCAAATAACATTCTAGTCATAGTGTGGAAGATGTGTAATAAGGGAGCAAGTTTAAGTGAGAGATGATAAGTACTGAACTAGCAGTGTACCAGAGTATATGAAGAAGAAGTGTTTGATTTTATTATTGCATAGGAAATATATCTGGTTAAATAGCCAATTAAATGACTAATTAAATATAGAAAGAGATAAAGAGAAGCAGAATCTAGGGTCATTCCTAAATTTCTGGTGTGTATGACAATTAGATGTAGAGAATATAGGTAGAGAGGTTTAGGAGGGGATATGTCCGGGTTAGCTTTGTATATATTTTAAGAGAAACTTTTGGGATATCAAGGTGTGGGGATTGCCATCAGACAGCCAGAAGTGTGGGTCTGAAACTCAGAAGTGAGATCTGGCCTGGAAATACAGATTTGGACATCACTGGTACATTTTTGATAGTTGTGGTTTGGAAATAAATAACATAATGAGAATAGAAGAGAAGGGGGCTAAAACCTCCAGGTATTGCTAAGAATATGCCGGTAGAACAAATTTTGATGATTTGGAAGCCAATTATTTGGCACTGCAATTAACTAGAATCCTTTTTTATGTGTGGGGGGGAAAATAGTAGATTTTAGGATTAACACTATCAATCAGCACTTATCAGTGATTTAAAAATGCTAACAGCAGTCTGTAGTCCGCAAATAAGGCCAAATCTAATTTGTTTTCCATCCTTGTGATACAATGGGAAAAAAATCTTCTTAATGATAAATCTAAAACATTTCAAGATTTCAGTTATCAAAGAATGATGAAATTCATCCAATATATTCTACTTACAAAAGCAGGAGGCTGAGTAGAAAATTTTAGAAAGATTACTACTAAGGGTAATAGGAATTTTTTTTGTTAATTATGTCAGTTATTTATCTTCAGTCAGTCAATCAATCCATCAATCAATTGGTTCTCAATCTCCAAGGATTTTAGTTCATGCAGAGTTTAGAGTATATATTTATCTAGGTAAATAGCTTTTACATGATATCTGGCAAAATTATATTTTTAAAGAATATTATGTTAATGAGGGCGCTATGTGTTTCTTTTCCTGAGAAAATAGTCATAGAGCACAGCCATTTTCCGTCTGTCTCACAGGCATGCTGTGGTGGCAGCACCTCTCAGCACTTCCCTAGTATTCCAAAGGTTAAACAGACTTTAAGAAATAGCATTCATTTTGCACTGTATGACTTTCTAGTATATCACAGTTCTTACCAGTTTAATGCCATATCCCTAGATTCTTCAAAATGAAAGACGTGACACATTTCACAGTCAACAAGAAAGCAGAGATTCTAGGAAACCTCTCTCCTGCCTACTTTTCAGTTCCTTCTGTGGTGACAGGTGCTCCCCTGACTCTCTCGGCAGTCAGGATTTGGGCCACTGCGGAAATGTAAGGAGCCTCAAGATTTGTCCCGACGCTCTGAGCACGAGAATGAATACCTTGCCAATTTCCCTTATTTCAGAAAATCCACTCTTTTGGAATAACGCTAGTCTTGGCCCACTCTGCACAAATAGGATTTTGCTAGACTTATAAGAACTGACCTTAGAAAATTGTGAGTTTGTATGATGCTAATACAACAGAGACTTTGGGTATATTTTCCTGTAAGTGACAAGGAAACAAATGTTGAGCTTATTCCTTCCTTGCATTTCCTGCCTTGGTATTGGCTCTTCGTCCTTCTTTGCTGTCTGGGCGCAGCGCTGGCAAGCTGTGAATTTCTTTAGTTGTTTCCCAGGAGACTGCAAATCTATGCAGAGGCTTTTCTCAGGGTAGCCTCTTCACCAGAGTTTATAACAACGTCTCTTTTCTGTAGTGAGGAAGTCACCCATTCAGCCTTCTATTCCTCATCCTGCTTGCCTTCTTTCTCCCTGTAAATGATCTCTAGCATTCTCCAAGACCATATGTGTGATCCAGTGGGTGAAACAGGATGATGGCCTTTTATAACTGTCAGGAAAATTAGAGATCATGTAATACAGCTGCCTCATTTTACAGTTGAGGGACTGAGACTCTGAGAGCAAGGGATGTGTCTCGAGTCATATGGCCTCTCAAGTTGCAGAGTTTGAGTTGGAATCAAAGTTTTCTGATTTTCAGTCCAGTGTTGTGTATACAGTCCCACCTAAGCAAAGCCATAACTTTACTTGCTGTATGTTCAAGGGTAAAAGTTTTCTTTAGATGGCTCTTAGTGACCATACTTCTCTTTCTTCCCGACCTTCTGCCTTTGTGACAAAGGCGATACGCACAGCATTTTGGTTCTTTCCACCCAGGCCTTTCGGAGGTGCATTAGCTTTCCTCACGAGCATGTTCTCTCCAGACTAGAGATACAGTGGTGGGAGGGAAGGCAGCTGGAATAGACCTCTGTAAGGTTAGGTTTAGGAATCAGAACACATCTCCTTTATCAAGAGATGCCAAATGTGATTTTTGGTAGAGAGCTATGAAAAGCAAATTACTACTATCACCAACAATACCTCTTAAATATTCCTCTCAACATGAAAAACACACAGGTACCTGTATACCATCAGGTACAGTCACCTTTCTGAACTAGCAGAAGGCAGACAAAGCTGAAATGGTTGCCTGAAGAATTGCTTATCACTTCATTAGTTATTTGGACATAAATTTATGCATTCAGAAATATAATCCAAGAAGCATTTCCTTTGGAATTTCTCTCCTAAGAAGCTGATGTTTAGCCATCACGTGGAGAACTGGAGTTATTAAGAGTCAAAATGCTAAATTCAGATTCTAGTTCTGCTTCAAAGTGTGTGAACTTGCACAGGTCAGGTAACCCTCACATTATATTCTCATCTAAAATTTGTTACTAATACCCATGCTGCACATATTTAAGACCTCTGGAGAGAAAGCTGGAATATGAGCCTTAAGAAATAAAACAACTCATAGCATCATTACTAGTACAAAGGAATGAGATACATTGAAAAGCATTTAATATAAATTAAAATATGTCAAAGAAGACAATTCTTTTTCCTATACATCCAAGGGTACATTTCCCTGGCTTTCTCTCCACAAATCCCTAGTATATTTTAAAAACTTAATCTGATATCCTGGTAACAAGGGCCAATCCAGGTTTTGTGAGGGGTGAAACATATACAGTTTGGAGGGTACTTTTAAGGAAAAGAATACAAAATTTGATACAACACTGAATATTCATTTAAAATGAGAAGTCACAACAAAATAAAAATTTTCTAGAAACATTATAAAATTCAAAAAGTATGTGTTTTCAGTAATAACTGGCATAACTCTATAATCATATTGATTAGCTACACTTTTTGGATGCATGCTTTTTGATTACTTCTTCATATGACAACAATTTTATATTATCAATTTCTATAAAGATAGCTCCTATGTGAGGCTTTTCTGTAGTGTGGTCAATGGCAATTTCTCTTTTATTATTGAGAGTTGGGTTGCAGAAGACATGTGACTTCATACACAGATGTGCTTGCCGTTTGCAGGACTGCTGTGGCTTAGTCCCCTAGAACACAGGGGAGTTAATACATTCTAGTCCTTGTGATTTCCATTAAAATTGTGTAGAGTGTATTTGCAGTCATATTTGCTGCATTATCATGTATATTCTCGACAGAACAAAAAATTACATTTTGACTAGGCATCAATGAGAATTAGTGTTCACAATTTTATTTTCAGACTAGTTTCTGGCTTTGTACATTTCAAGCCTTTTTTTCCTTTCTCTATCAATGTACTTCTGATGTCAGAGGTCTCAGGAAATGGCCTTGTCGTGATGCTGTGTGGGTCCTGAATTTTGAGGTTAACTCAGCAGGTCACTTGGCACAGTTGTCTGTAGAGAGAGTTCTCAGAAACCATGCCTACACAATGACATTTAACAATAACTTCAACATGCAAAGCAGTAAGGACCGTATAAATATAACCCAATAAACCCCAATAAAATGTATCCTTATCTCAGTTTCCCATTAGCTGGATCCCTAAATCATCTAGGCACCTTCAGTCCATCGAAACAAGAGGAAATGAGTGTGGAAGAGAAATTGGAGTGGAAAGAGAAAGCAGTCTTAACTAACAGTGATTGAAATATCTTACTTACAGAAATTGTACAAAAAATCTGATCATATTAAGACATTACTGGTGCCCGCTCCTTGGAAAGGGCTCCTATAAGTGAGGGTCCTGAAGCTGAAGTGTCTTTGGCTTCTCAGGGACTTTGTGTCTCCCTGACAGAACCCCTTATTATGGAGCATATGCTTGCCTTACAGGTGCTGCATCTTCATTACAAACTGCCTGTACTCATTTCCTAGGGCTATCGTAACAAATTTCCACAAACTTGGTGGCTTAAAGCAGTAGATATTTATTCTGTCACTTCTTTCAGTCCAAAAGTTTGAAATCAAGGTATTGGCAGGGCCTCACTCCCTCTGAAGGCTGTAGGGGAGAATCTTTCCATGTCTCTTCCAGCTTCTGATGGCTCCAGGCCTTCCTTGGCTTACGTCTGCATAACTCCAATCTCTGCCTCTGTTTTCACACAGTCTCCTCCTTTCTGTCTGTCCTCCTCTTCTGTCTCTTCTAAGGACACTTGTCATTGGATTTAGGGCCCATCTGGATAATCCAGGATGATATCATCTCAAAGTCCTTAACTTAATACATCTGCAAATATCCTTTTTCCAAATAAGGTTATATTCACGGGGTTAGGGGTTAAACCTGGACATATCTTTTGAAGGGCCACCATTCAACCCACTACACTGCTCTTAACATATATCATTTGGGAACAGTCAGAATATGGGTCCTAATTAATTTATGTGAGATAGAACCTTTATTGTTTATATATCATTGTATTATCTTCTAATTTCCTAAAATTTCATATTCATCTCTTTTCCAGATTTTAAGCCAGATAGCCTTCCAAAAACAGTTACCCAGTGTTTAGTGCCCAATTCTCCTAAATCATTCAAGGTATAAGCAGTCTTTGTTTTTATAGCTCAACATGTCATGATGTATGAAGCCAGGGCATATGAAACCTAGTGTGTATTAGAAATGGCTAATCCAATTACAAAAGCAATAGGCAGTGGCTTTGTAATTTTGTATGTTTTCATGCGACAGGATGTGGTTCCCCTGTGGAAACATTTATTAGTAGGAGATGTAAGTGCAGACATGTTCTCTAATGGATGTTATGGAGTAGTACTATCTGTCTGGTTCCACAGAATCTGTGACTTAAGGCTACACTAAAACAAGTTTATGAGACCTGTAGGCGAGCTCAGTGGCAAGATTACAGTCAAATCTAGGGATATATTACCAGGATGTGGACACCCATGAAAAATAACAGTTGCAGAATAGTGTTAGGATGTGCTCTGAAACATTCCCTTCTGACATCCTCTGAGCAATTCATCTGCATCATGATTTTACTGGACCAATCTCCACAGCCAGGTAGAAAGGTAGAATGAGGATTATGTGTGGGCAGATGCAATAAAGAAGCATCCTTAAGATCTTTAATGCTTGGCTTTATTAACACTGTACTAATTGGCAGCTGTGGATATCTCATTTTGGTAAAGCAATTGTTCACAAAAGTCTCCCAGGTTCTTTTTAAAAATCTTTTAGAAAGATGCTTTGTTAATCTCTGTCAGACTATTTTCTCCATAATAGCCAACTTTTAAAATGTAAGCATGCTGTGCAATCATTTGTAGGTTCTGTGCACAATGAGCATAATTTGGCTGAAAGATATAGGAATCTTAGAACAGGTGGAGTTGCAAATTCCTTTATTTTTTTTTCTTTCAAGTTTTGCACCTGTACTTTATTATTTTAAAAGATCATCAGGAATACATCAATTTTATTTTGCAATTAGATCACATCCTTACTCCTACTCTTAAGGTTGTGTACAGCCTGAGAGCAAAAACAGTACTTACAGAGTTTCTATTTCATTTATTTATTCACTCATTTTTTTCACAAATATCTATGGAGTTTCTAATACATGCTAAATATTGTGCAGAATTTCATTTGGGGCCAAAGAAATTTTAAACAAGTTTACATACCTTGAGTAATGAACCTTTCTGAAATGGAAAAAGAGAAAATAACAAGATTCATTTGCCTTTATTCATTAAATATTTATTAAGTGCCTACTGTAGGCCCTGCTCAGGCTATGGTCGCAAATAAGACAAAATACCTGCTCTTAATCAGCTTACTCTCTGTTTGGGGAGCGAACACGGCAATCAACCTTTACGGTGTAGCATAATAAGTCCTATCACAGAAGTGTGTACAGGGTGACAT
Organism: Orcinus orca; assembly: GCF_937001465.1. Taxonomy (NCBI): domain Eukaryota; kingdom Metazoa; phylum Chordata; class Mammalia; order Artiodactyla; family Delphinidae; genus Orcinus; species Orcinus orca. The sequence goes on along the minus strand of NC_064562.1, from coordinate 77,695,403 downwards.
GAGAGCACAGAAAAGGGCATCATAATCAGCCTGTGGATCAAAAATATCTTCTTGGAGGAGGCAGCATATAAGCCAAATTTGGAAGAATGCATTTGAGTTAGATCCACGAAGGAGTGGACACAGGACCTAGGCTGTGGAAGGTGCTCAGGTAAAGATTTTAGAGCAGCTTGACAACTTATTACTATGTTGAAGACTCTCAATGTAAGAAATTTCATAAATAATTCCTATAACACTCTCTGATATAAGTTTTACAGACTCGGCTTGGTAAAGTCCAGGGATAAGATTTGCTGCCAAGAGAAATAATTAAAAGCTTTGAAGATAGAGTAATAAATAGGAACAACCTGCTAGGTGATGCAATGGGAGTGTGGATGAGAATTAGCTCTGATAGCTATATGGTTTATAAACTTCACAATTTCTCCTTAGGGTCCGTAGCCAGACAATGATGTTAGAGTCACCGTACGATGAACTTGCAAAAAGATGCACACATCAATATACATAACTCAATGAAATTGTCTGCTAAATGGGCAATGTTGGCCACAAAAGAAATAGAATGAACTTTCTTAATGGTGTTTTTTCAGGGAAGCAAGTTTTTCTTAGCATCATTTCTAGAAATACATTTGTAGAGGAGAAAGGAGGATCAAATTGTGTTATGGACCTGAGGTTGGAATGTATAAAAAAAAAATCCTAACATTGTATGTGAGGTGCACATTTATGAGAAAATATAATTGTAAGAAGATCATAACAACATTTTGTTGAAATACATGGCATAGTATAAAGGAGGAAATGAAAAAGGGACAAAACAAAGCCTAGACTAATGTAATTATCAGTATACGTTTACATCTGAGTGCTTAATTAGCCTGTGTCTGAGAAGGTTGTATAATGACTGCAAAAGAGAAGTTTGGCACACAAGTTTTGCAACTGTCATTTATGATCACTTACTTCACAGGGCTATTGGGAGGTGCAATAAATATAAGAGAAATTTCACCCTGCTATATAGCCCGGCAAAATAAGGTGCTTTAATAGGTCAAGTGAGTCAGTGCAAATCAATACAAAAATGGATGATTCGGGTTCATAGGCCGGTCAGCCAAGTTTATTTCCCAGGCATAGATCTCCCTACAAAGAAAGCAATTAATATGCTCACCAAATTAGGACAGTGCCTTTATAAGCAAGAGGGAGCACTGAAAATAGATTTCTTGTAGATTTTTACAAATCTCATCTGGTAGGTACCATTACCTGCACTTAAGACCAAATACAATTTATACCATGTTTTGTTCAACAGCAAGTAATGATGAGATTCCCATAATGAACTGTAGGAATCATACAATGCTATATTAAGGCCATTGTAAAATTCCCAGAGAGTCATAAAGGGATACCAGTCCAAATTCTGCTGCCAACTACAGTATTATCTTGAGCTATTAGGATACATCCAATTTTGTAGGTCACAGGTTTTAATGGATTCTGTCCTGCCCTAATTCAACTGTATTTTAAAATCATTTTCAGACCAATCAGATTAGACCTGAATCTATTTTGGAAATTCCAAAATAAGTGGAAACTATGCAAAAACAGAGTGCCATTGCACATCATTGGAGAAAACAATGGACTATTTGGTATAAGGTGCTGTGAAAATTGGTTGTATGTATGGAAACAAATAAACCTTTATATAACAGTAGTCCCCAAATGAGTTCAAGGTGGGTTAGCTATCTACATGTAAAATGTAAACTTTAACTTTTAGCAAAAATTATTTTTATGACCAGAATTTGGGAAGAATTTTTTAAAGTATGACACAAAGAGCAATAAATAAATAAATAAATAAATAGAAAAAACTGATAAATTCAACAAACATTAAATTTAAAGCCTATATTCATCAAAAAGCACCATAAATAAAAGTTAAATGATGAGCCATAAACTTTGTAAAAATAGTTTTAACACATTAAACTGACAAAGAATTAGCATCAAGAATATATATTTGTAGAACTACGTATCAAAAGGAAAATGACAACTTGTGCCAACAACAACACTTTATGAAAGACGAAATGTGTAAAATGGTGATCTTCCTTGTTAATCAACCACAAAGGGGCAGATGAGGGTCACAATAAGATGAAAAATTCTGAAAAAATCAAGTGTTGGCAATGATGTGGAGCACCACTAATGCTCAAACTATACTACTGATATAGGTTCAATATTTTGGAGAAATTTTTGTAATTAATATAAGGTATTGCTTTAATATTTATTTATATTAATCTTAAATAAAATATTGAATACAATTAAAGGTATACATCCAGTTCTTCTCTCCTATCTAACCCATGGGAGGATTAAATTCTCCTACTGCCTTGATGGTCAGCATAGCTGTGAATCTTGCATACATCAATGACATGTGAGTGAAAATATGTTTTATTTGCAAGTCAAGTATGTATCTGCTATTATCCAATACTCCATGCAGTCTCTTGCTCTGCTCTAGGGACCGTGTGAGTATGTGGTGATATGGAGTTACTATAAACTCAAAGCACTATGAATGTTAAGCATACACCTACAAGACAGCTCCCCTGGAGCATTACCTGGACAGAAAACTTTTGTGAGCAAGTCCTTAACTGTTGTATGTTATGTTACTGAGATTTTAGAACTATTAGTTGCTGCAGCATAACTGGTTTATCTTGACTAAATAGCCCCTATAATACAGAAGTTTTATGTTTATGCAGTTACCCTGTGAAAACTCGTGTATGTGTACGGAAGGAGACATGCATGAAGTTTTGGGTAGCAAATATTTTTTTTTTAACATCTTTATTGGGGTATAATTGCTTTACAATGGTGTGTTAGTTTCTGCTTTATAACAAAGTGCATCAGTTATACATATACATATGTTCCCATATCTCTTCCCTCTTGCGTCTCCCTCCCTCCCGCCCTCCCTATCCCACCCCTCTAGGTGGTCGCAAAGCACCGAGCCGATATCCCTGTGCCATGCGGCTGCTTCCCACTAGCTATCTACCTTACGTTTGTTAGTGTATATATGTCCATGCCTCTCTCTCGCCCTGTCACAGCTCACCCTTCCCCCTCCCCATATCCTCAAATCCGTCCTCCAGTAGGTCTGTGTCTTTATTCCTGTCTTACCCCTAGGTTCTTCATGACATTTTTTTTTTCCTTAAATTCCATATATATGTGTTAGCATACGGTATTTATCTTTCTCTTTCTGACTTACTTCACTCTGTATGACAGACCCTAGGTCTATCCACCTCATTACAAATAGCTCAATTTCATTTCTTTTTATGGCTGAGTAATATTCCATTGTATATATGTGCCACATCTTCTTTATCCATTCATCCGATGATGGGCACTTAGGTTGTTTCCATCTCCGGGCTATTGTAAATAGAGCTGCAATGAACATTTTGGTACATGACTCTTTGCAAATATTTTTAATAGCAAAAGTTTAGAAACAATCCAAAAGTTCATGAATAGAAGGGGAAACCTGTGTTATAGACATACAATGGAATGAAGCATTAAAAGTGCATAAATTAGAGTCACGTGTATCAATAAGGATAGATTTTAAAAGTATAATGTTAACCAAAATAAGCAAGTTGAGAAGAATACATATAGTAGTGCTCATATAGTATGATGTATACGTATAATGTATATATACATTTATATCATTTAAACACATGCAAAACAATACTGCATATTACTTAGGAAAAGATATTTGTGTTAAAATAACAAAGAAATACATACAGGTGTTAAACATCAAATTCAAGAGAGTGGCTATCTGGAAGGGACAAAAATGTGACTGAGGAGGGGTTCAGCATAGGATTTAATTAGAGTGAAGATATTTTATTTATAAAGCTGTTTGGAAGGCATATAGGAAGTTGTTTTATTCTCTATAACTTTTGCATATCTTAATACTCTTGCTAATAAAAATACTAACAATTTACGTAAATATAAGATATGCAGGCAACTATAGCCTATCTTGTAGAGTGAGCTGTGTACTATGGTCTGATTTTTTTATTTTATTTTATTTTTTTTTGCGGTACGCGGGCCTCTCACTGTTGTGGCCTCTCCCGTTGCGGAACACAGGCTCCGGACGCGCAGGCTCAGCGGCCATGGCTCATGGGCCCGGCCTCTCCGCGGCATGTGGGATCCTCCCGGACCGGGGCACAAACCCGTGTCCCCTGCATCGGCAGGCGGACTCTCAACCACTGTGCCACCAGGGAAGCCCTGATTTTTTTAAAAATGAAGAAACTTTAGGAGATAAATATACCCCAAATAAGAAAGACCCAAATATAAAGATATTCATTGGAAAATTCATATGAAAAGCACTCCCAAATTCTGTTAATTAGCAGTATGTAGAAATGTAAATATAAATCAAGAAAGTCTGTGAGATTTTTAAAAGAGTAAGAGGCATCAATTGGCATTCAAATATGTGGATTTAATCCATATGTATTAATCTGCATAGGTGAGCTGATACAAAAAGTAATCCCCCAAATTTCAGTGGCTCAATTCAATAGAAATGAATTTCTTCCTAATGTAGCATTAATTTGGGTGTATGGCAAATAGACTTCTAAGAAGTAATTCACAAGCGTCTTCCATCTTATGGCTCTGGCTCTTCCATGTCCTCCTGAGTCCTTTTCTTTCAGCCAGAGGGATGGAGGAAGCATTCAGGATCACACAGGGAAATTTTAGCGATCAGCCCTGAAGGTTGCATACACTTTCATCATATTCCAATGACCCAATATTAGAAATATAGTCACATCTGACTTTAAAGGAGGCTTAAAATCAAATCTAAGGGGAGAGTGAAGTGAGTTTGGGGCTTGCAGAACCAGCCTTAGTCACACCGTTTTTAATATAAATGGTGAAATTGGATTATAAACAAAGGGCTGGGTTCTTTTATTTTGTTTTGTTTTGAACTTCTTATTTAAATATAGATATTAACACATTGTATAGAATTGCTATGTAATTTAACACTTGTTTATCGTTAAACTAGTACCTCAGGTTTTATATTCTTTCCAAAAGGCTAAGTTTATTAACCTATGCATGTAAATAAGTCCGTATTATTATGTACATAACCTAGAAAATTATGCTTACTACTTTCTGCCTCTGTACCTCACAGATAACTGTTTGTTTACTCATTCTGATGTATTCAAGATAACCTGACTGAAATACGATTTTGCATTTACAAATCTGCCTCGATATATGTTGATTTCTCTATCAATTATGCCTAATCTGTACTTCAGTTATAAACAATGCTTTTCAGTATGTTATATATTTGATTTCAAAGTGTTAATATCATATAGCTCTGAAATCAGAATGGAAAACTGAATAGTACTAGGGAAATAAGAGATGTTGTTAGTTTATACCCTTCCCATTAAAAACTTGCAATTAGATTCTCAAAACAATCCTTTAAAAATTTTTGAATTGTTGTCTGGGTTAGTAGTGGGCACTATAGAGGTCTTCTCTTTTGATGAATCACAGACTAAATAAAATGAGATTTATGTAGGCAGCCAATTGCTGCCTACATTAGTCAATCAGTTCTTTTCATATTATTCCTGCTATGTTTTCATCTAGTTGTTTTTATGGTTTGTAACAAGAAATTTTATACTCTGAACTCTTTCTACAGTTCTACATATTTAAGGTTTTAGCTATTTAAGGTATTACAATTACTACAACTCTTTTCATAAAGCTGCAGAGCCATAATTTCCTGCTTGTTGATGGGCTCCATCACAGGTGGCCAAGGTCAAAGTATTGTTCAGAGCACCTCAATAGCAAAGAGAGCTTCTTAAACAGATGGGTCTCCTTCAGGGGAAAGCCTGTTTATCCCCGTGTGGCCATCAAGAACTTTTACTAAAATAGACAGGACTGTACAAACGTATGGACGCCAGGGCAGGAAAGGGGAGGTGGTGGTATGAATTGGGAGATTGGGATTGACATATATACACTATCAGTACCATGCATGAAATAGATAACTAATGAGAACCTACTGTGTAGCTCAGGGAACTCTACTCAATGCTCTGTGGTGACCTAAATAGGAAGGAAATCCAAAAAAGAGTGGATATATGTATATGTATAGCCGATTCACTTTTCTGTGCAATAAAAACTAACACAATATTGTAAAGCAACTATACTCCAATAACAATTAAAAATAAAATAAAATGTATGAAACACATGTCATATACTATACTATGAAGGTAAATTCTGCATTTTATCATCACTAGCGAAGATTTATTGCATCCTTATTGAGTATCTGACACTAAAATAAACATTACATGGAGTAAGGCTAGAGGCCTGGAGAAGCTGTCTGGGGTCCTCTGTCACTTCTCTTTGTGGCAGAGTGTGTCTTTGATTTTGATGCCTGCAAACTTGCTCACAGTCCTGTCTACTTCAGTAAAAGGGCTGGATTCTGATCATCAGTGATAGATCATCCAACAAGCAGAATTAGTATGAGCTAGAACGCTAGTCAATCAGAGCCAATAAAGGTATTCTTTGAAAGAATTAGATAAACTATCAAATATGTCATCATGGGAAAATAACTTTATTTTTTAATACATATTTTGTATATCAGGATGGTTTGATTATTAATACCTTGGAAATGCACCATCAATTATCTTTTTAAAGCTTATGCCTTTGAAGAAATGCACCCCTACTTTAAACCTGTCTGGGCTGGATAATTATGAGGGGGCAGTGCTAATCAGCTGTGGAATGGAGGGCTGCAATAGGGCATCCAGCACATTATTAAGCAGAGAGAGACAGCAGAATGGGCAGAATGACAGCAGGGCATTTTGCATTTGGAGTTATACAATTTAGACCAGGTCTTAGTGCTGACTTCATTAGTCATGGAATTGTAAACAAGAAATTGCATCTATCTGTATAAAATTTACTCCATGATACAATGAGGGGATGGGACTAAATATCTTTAAGACTCTTTCCAGTGTTAAAGACAGTCTGGCTGTCTAAGTTAGGCACTCTAACTATAATCTTTCCCAGATTACAAACAGCAATTCAATAAAATGTTGTTCTTTCTGAGCAAAGCCAGTGGACAGCTAGCAGGTCCAATGGGCAGATAGCACTTAAAAGGCTTTGTGCATGGTTGACTTAGTTACTTTTTTAGGGCATGCAGTGAAGAAAGGACAAGAATTTTTTAGTTGCATCTGCATGTAACTATAGTAGCACATTTCAAAATTTCTGGAACCTTTTTCCATTTCACATTTCTTAAACATTTTTTTGTGATTTCTTTTTCTCAGTAACAGTGTATCATCAACATATATATTTTGTTTATTTTTGATTCCTCCCACTTGAGTGGATGGTCATAGAAGGCAGACATTTTGCCTGTTTTCTTAATGTTGTATTTCCAATATTTAGAACAGCACCTGGCACATAATAGAATATTCACTAAATATTTGTTGAGTGAGCACACACAATATGAAGTTATGGAGACTTTAGAATCATCAGGAGAGTTTCTAATGAGGCAAAGATGAAATTTTTGCAGTTTGGATATGAAGAGCTTTTTGAGAACAGTAAACTGAGTGTTGGCATTGCTTTTCTAACTCACTGAAAGTAAATCAGGACTGGAGAAGGACATTTTATTGGGTGGGGCAATTTTTCATACCGTTGAAATTTTTTAAACCTCTGAAATAAAAAATTGTCATAAAAGACAGATAAACATCACATGAAATTCTTTCCATAGGGACTATGCTAACAATATGTAAAGAGGAGGTTAACAGAGTTTTATTTTTAAGTTTCAGGCAGAATTCTCATGAGGATTCTAATTTAATTCAAAAGTAGCAAAAACAAACAATTCTTAATCCTCTCAGTGTAAAGTACGGTAACAGTACACACAAATCTCCATGTCTCCTACTTCAAATTTGTTTATTTATTTATTTATTTATTTTAGGCTGCTTTTGTTCTTCGTTGCGTTGCACGGCTTTGTCTAGTTGTGGCGAGCAGGGCCTACTTGCATTCGGGTGCACGGGCTTCTCATTACGGTGACTTCTCTTGTTGCGGAACGTGGGCTCTAGGCACGTGGGCTTCAGTATCTGTGGCATGTGGGCTCAGTAGTTGTGGCTTACAGGCTCTAGAGCACAGGCTCAGTAGTTGTGGTGAACGAGCCTTGTGGGATCCACAGTTGCTCCGTGGCATGTGGGATCTTCTCGGACCAGGCCTCGAACCCGTGTCCCCTGCATTGGCAGATGGATTCCTAACCACTGCACCACCAGGGAAGCCCTCCACGTCCCCTACTTCAAATCAACATCTAATTATCAATATTTATGTATTATTACAAGTTCTCATATAACTCTAGACCACTATTTAATCATGATGGATTGTGATAGCAGCATCATTTGTGGTGCAGGCTATGATCTGCTGTGATTCCTCTGCAAAATTATTATGATGAATCACACTTGTCAATGGTTTTTGAATGAGACAAATCCAAAACTAATTTGCTATCTGCAATCCAGATGTAATTGGCTATGTGTCATAAATCTTCCATGAAAATATTCTTCTGTTCCATTTCTGTCAACAAACAAAAGTGTTCTTCATAGCTCACTCCCCAAGAAAAACAATAAAGTATAATTAGAAGGGAAGGGAGAAAGTGCATAGTTGACTTTAATGTAAAAAACAGAAAATGCCTTGACCAAATTGGCTGCACAAATGCATCTCTTATCAAAATCATTGTAAATTGCATCTCTCCATTTTTGGTCCAGGGACTCACTACCTTAATATAGCCATAAATTATTTTACCTTTGTGCTAAATTGTGGAAATTAAACAGTGCTTATAGAGTGCTCTGAAATTTGAAAACTATATTTATTCATATTGAAATAGATGAAAGTTCAGTTACAAAATATTGAGGGGGCAAAGGTGGAATTCATTATTGCAGTACAGTGAACATAAGATTTAAACAATTTTTGTTTTATTCACTGGAGGGAGTCTTGAGTATTAATTAACTATGATACAAACAAAACATACACTATAGTTTCAAACCATATAGAGTCCAGAAAGCTTTGTACCGAGACATACCAACTACTGACTCTGGGGAGTGTGTGTGTGTGTGTGTGTGTGTGTGTGTGTGTGATATAAAAATGGTATCCTTGTTTGAAATGGGAAGTAGTTGAGAAATTCTGCATGAGTATAAACCTATCATTCTTTTGTTTTTAATGATTTAAAGTGTTTTTTTTCCTCAGTAGTGGGTCAATAACCTCTTCCTGCTATGTATGAAACACAGAACTCTTCATTGTGCAGATTTCCAGTATCTGTATAATACATCTTTTCCAAATATAAGAAAGAAAGCATTTTGGCCAAAGTTCAGAAAGTGTAAATAGACCCCTCCTCAGAAGAAAATAAAATCTTCTCTGAGATGAAAAATATCTAATCACAAATCTCATTTCTTTTCTCCATAGCACATTCCTTTGTGCTATTCTTCATCTAATCCTTACTTCTAAACTAACCTCACATAATAACATCATTAATAATACTTAGCACTTATACAGTGCATTACATTTTCAAAGTACTGAACAAATGTTAAAAATTTGATGTACATTGAAAAAAGTCAACAAAAGTATAGAACCTCCAAATTCTTATGAGATGAGCAAAAATACTTAATTATTAATTTTTGGATGATATGGTTTAATCTATTTTTAAAAGTAGTTTTTACCTTGTCATATAAGAGGAATAATGTTCACAGTGAGGAAGTATATGAGCCTGTAACTGGTTTTTACAAATGATTAAATGCTGAGGTTGAAGCCGAGGCTTTTGATAACTGCTAGAGCCATTTATGACCTCATATACTACTCCACTGTGGAGTATTAGGTCTTAAATAACATCAACCATGTGCTTTTACTGAAAAGAGGAGAAATAAAAATAAAAGTCCCTTTCAGATGAAGACAAAATACATGCAGGGAACCCGATAGAAATGTCATAAATATACATGAATAAAATTAAATTTAGTGAAGGTTCTGTAATAGATTTGGGAACCAGGGTATCACTTGACACCTGTCTGGGTAGCCTTTGGATAGAAAACTTATGAAGGGATATTTCTGTTATCTATGGTTATAAAAAGTGCACTGGGTTTATAATTGGTCCTGCCATTAGTCACTGCTATACAGAGGACTCAAACCTCCACACAAACTGACTTGACACAGTGATCATCTGCTTATGTTGAACATGGTCTCTCTAAATGGACAATTTGTGAAAAATCACATCTAAATATACTATTGGATTGACAATGTCATGCTTAAGATATACTTGGTGGGAGCCATCTGGTGTGCAAATGTGGCCAGAGGGGTACTAGGCTTTAAGGGTACAAACTTGTAACAAACAGTAAGTAAGCAACAGAGATCGAATGCACAATATGATGAATATAGACAATAATTTGGTACTATAATTATGTAATGTGATAAATATCACCACATCAGCAGTCATAGTATGTAAATATATGAAAGTAACATGCTGTGTATACTTTAAACTTATACAATATGACACATTAAATTTATTCAATAAAAAGGGGGAAAAACCCTAAAGAAAACCATCTGAAAACTGCCTATATTGCTTTAGACTGTATCGAACAGAATGCAAAGATTATTGCTTCTTAGGTTGCCACTTAAAATATATTCATTGAATACCAAAATTGTAATTGTGAGGAGAGGAGAGTACAAATTCAGGGTTGAGAAAATGCATTTAAGTTAAGAAATCAACTAAAAACAATCACATACATTTATAGATTGCTATATATAAAGCTCCTAGTAACCACCAATCAAAAATCTATAATATACACACATAAAAGAAAAAGGAATCCAAATATAAGACTAAGGATAGTCATCAAATGACAAGAGAAGAGAACAAAAGATGAAGAAATGAACAGGAAAGAACTATAAAGGCAAATCCAAAACAATGAACAAAATAGCAATAAGAACATACATATCAATAATTACTTTATATGTAAATGAACTAAATGCTCCAATCAAAAGACATAGAGTGGCTGAATGGATACAAAAACAAGACCTGTATATATGCTGCCTACAAGAGACTCCCTTCAGACCTAAAGGTGCACAGACTGAACGGTAAGGGATGGAAAAAGATATTTCATGAAAATGAAAATCAAAAGGAAGCTGGGGTAGCAATACTTATATCAGACAAAATAGACTTTAAAAGAAAGACTGTTATAAGAGACAAAGAAGGACATTACATAATGATCAAGGGATCAATTCAAAAGGAAGATATAAGAATTATAAATATATATGCACCCAACATAGGAGCACCTAAACACATAAAGCAAATATTAACACACATAAAGGGAGAAATCGACAGTAACAAAATAATAGTTGAGGACTTCAACATCCCACTTATATCAATGGATAGATTATCCAGATAGAAAATCAAAAAGGAAACATTGACCTTAAAGGATACATTAGACCAGATTGACTTAATAGATGTATCAGTATATAGAACATTCCATCCAAAAGCAGCAGAAGGCACATTCTTTTCAAGTGCACATGAAACATTTTCTAGGATAGATAACATGCTAGGCCACAAAACAAGCCTCAGTAAATTTAAGAAAATTAAAATCATATCAAGCAGTTTTTCCAATCACAGTGCTATGAGACTAGAAATCGACTACAAGAAAAAATTACAAAAAACACAAACACATGGAGGCTAAACAATATGCTACTAAACAACCAATGGATCAGTGAAGAAATCAAAGATAAAATTTAAGAAAACCTGGAGACAAATGAAAATGATAACATAATGATCCAAAATCTATAGAACATAGCAAAAGTAGCTCTAAGAAGGAAGTTTATAGTGATACAAGATTCCCTCAGGAAACAAGAAAAATCTCCATTAAACCACCTAACCTTACACCTAAAGGAGCTACAAAGGAAGAGCAAACAAAACCCAAAGTTAGTAGAAGGAAAGATATTATAAAGATCAGAGCAGAAATAAATGAAATAGAGAGTAAAATACAGTAGTAAAGATCAGTGAAACTAAGAGCTGAGTTCTTTGAAAAGGTAAACAAAATTGATAAACCTTTAGCCAGACTCATCAAGAAAAAAGAGAGGACTCAAATCAATAAAATCAGAAATTAAAAAGGAGAAGTTATGGGCTTCCCTGGTGGCACAGTGGTTGAGAGTCCACCTGCTGATGCAGGGGACACGGGTTCGTGCCCTGGTCTGGGAAGATCCCACATGCCGTGGAGCAGCTGGGCCCATGAGCCATGACCGCTGAGCCTGCATGTCTGGAGCCTGTGCTCTGCAACAGGAGAGGCCACAACGGTGAGAGGCCCGCATACTGCAAAAAAAAAAAAAAAAGGAGAAGTTACAACTGACACCACGGAAATACAAAGGATCATAGGAGACTACTGGGAAAAACTATATGCCAATGAAATGGACAACCTAGAAGAAATGGACAAATTCCTAGAGATGTACAATTTCCCAAGACTGAATCAACAACCAGGAAGAAATAGAAAATATGAATAGAGCAATTACCAGTAATGAAACTGAATCAGTTAATAAAAAAAAAAACAGGCAAACAAACAAACAAAATAACTCAACAAAAGTCCAGGACCAGTTGGCTTCACAGGTGAATTCTATCAAACATTTAGAAAGGAGTTAACACCTATCCTTCTCAAGCTGTTCCAAAAAAGTTGCATTGGAAGGAATGCTTCTGAACTCATTCTATAAGGCCAGAATCACCCTGATCGTAAAACCAGACAAATATATCACAAAAAAGAAAATTACAGGCCAACATTACTGATGAACATAGATGTGAAAATCCTCAACAAAATATAAGCAAACCAAATCCAGCAATACATTGAAAGGATCATACACCATCATCAAGTGAGCTTTATCCCAGGGATTCAAGGATGGTTCAATATCCACACATCAATTAATGTGATACATCACACTAATAAACTGAAGAATAAAAATTATATGATCATTTCAATGGGTGCAGAAAAAGCTTTCGACAAAATTCAACATCCACTTATGCTAAAAACTCTCCAGAAAGTGGGCATAGAGAGAACATACCTCAACATAATAAGCATCACATATGACAAGCCCACAGCTAATATTGTACTCAATGTTGAAAAACTGAGTGCATTTCCTCTAAGCTCAGGAACAAGACTAGGATGCCCACTCTTATCATGTTTATTCAACATAGCATTGGAAGTACTAGTCACTTTGGATGAGGCCAGATCCTGGTGCAGCTGGCCACATGGCCTGGTGTGTTCCAGGGCTGGTGCCAGCCTACTAGTGGGCAGGGCCAGGTCCTGGGGCAGCTAGCTGTGGGGTTCAAGGGTCCCAGGGCTGAATTTGGCCTACTGGTGGATGAGTAAGCCCCCAGTGCTAATAGGCTAGAGGGAGAATTTCTGCACCAGTGTCATCATGTTAGAGCAAGCTCACAAAAATGGTTGCCGCCAATATCTATATCTCCAGGAGGAGACTCATTTGCCTCCTATTTCTCCCAGAGGCTCTACAAGATCAGCAAGTGGCTCCTTTCAAATTACTGCCTCTGTGCTGGGAGTCTTATTATGTGAAATTTTGCTTGAACCTGTTAAGAGTGGAGTCTCTGCTTCCAACAGTCTTTTGGCTGTCCCATATGCAAGCCTTGCTAGCCTTCAAAGTCAGAGGTTCTGGGGGTTCATCTTCCTGGTGCAGGACCCCTGGATTGGGAAGCCCAATGAGTTACTTGCATCCCTCATTCCTTGTGGAGAACCTTTGTAATTGTGATTATCTTCCTGTTTGTGTGTCAGCTAACCTGAGGGTATGGGTCTTGACTATACCACATCTTTTCCCCTCCCACCTATCTTGGTGTGATTCCTTATTTACATCTTTAGTTGTGTAAAATCTTTTCTGCTCGTCTTCAGGTCATCTCATAGATAGCTGCTCTATTAATAGCTGTAATTTTGGTGTGCACCTGGGAGGAGGTGAGCTCAGGGTCTTCCTACTTCCCCATCTTGGCCCCAATATCAGTCTCTTATTTTTAAATAGGAATTTTTCTGCAGTAAAAATTTAAGGATAGGGGCTTCCCTGGTGGCACAGTGGTTGAGAGTCCGCCTGCCAATTCAGGGGACACGGGTTCGTGCCCCTGTCTGGGAGGGTTCCGCATGCCGTGGAGTGGCTGGGCCCGTGAGCCATGGCCGCTGAGCCTGCGCGTCCGGAGTCTGTGCTCCACAACGGGAGAGGCCACAGTGGTGAGAGGCCCACGTACCGCAAAAAAAAAAAAAAAATTTAAGGATATAAATTTGATTCCACAGGCAGGCATCCAAAAATCATTGGTATTCTAGTTAACATTAACTGCATTTTACAGATAATTTTTTAGGTGGCTCTGCTTAATAGTGCAAATGGCAATTTCATACAGATGTTCACCACTTCTCTGTATCTCAGTAGGATCTGATTGTGATATGTGTACCTGTAAGTATTTTCCCCAGAACAGTAAGTTCCTGCTTTTCAAACATGTGCCCAGTAAATATAGTGCATGGGGAAGAATTTGGTCAAGTAGAAAGTTAATTAACCCATGATATGCCTTCCTGATATAACAGCGGAGTACAGTATAACCTGAGAGTGGCATTCATTCATTCATCTTTTAATAGATGTTATTTGGCATTTGATGTGTGGAATCACTTTATTGTTTTACCACAAAGTCTCCTAACAATAATACATAACCTCATTGGCCCACAACAATAAGCCTTTATTAAATTTATACTTCTAAGGAGGTTGGCAGGTGGCTCTGCTAATTTGGGGGAATTCAATTCCATTTTGGGGGTATAGCAGGCTGTTAGATGATCTGGAAAATCTTCAGCTGGAATGGCTGGGTCTGCTGCTTGGCTCAGCTCCACATGTTTATCATCTTCTTGCAGGCTGGCCTGTACATGTCCTTCTTATGTTGATTGAAGAGATTTATGTCAAGGGCAAGTATAGTTGTACTAGACCATTCCAAGCTTCTGTTTGCATCATGTTTACTAACAACTCATTGACCAAGGCATGAGACATGACCAAACCCAAGGGGGGGGGGAATTATATCATTCCTTCTTCCACCTACCTTGGGAAGGTTTGAAAAGTTATATGGCAGAATATGTGGTTACAGGGAGAGATAAATGATTGAGTCCATTAATCTAAGTTAGTACAATCTTCACTCATAGTTACAATTATTTAACAACCTCTAATATGTAACATTTGCTCAACTCTATTCCACTAAGACCCTGAAATATCACGTAGTCATAGCATTAGTCTCACATAGTCCAAAACCTTATAATCATCAACAGGTTTAAATGTGGGTCCTCTTGATTTGGAGAACTGTGAAATAAAAAGACAAATTACCTCCAAACACTCAAACTTTGTGGCTTATTATATCTTAAAAATGGTCTCTGTAATACTTCTGGTGGGACCCAACCACTGTATTGTAAGTAAGCTAAGTCCCTGTATGGGAGGACTATGTGAAGAAGATATTACACTCAGTAGATCCAGCTAAGGTCCAGAGCAGCATTTATCACCAGACATATTAGTGAATAAACCTTCAGATAATTATAACCCCTGGCTTTTAAGTCCTCTAGCTGAGGTTACAGAGATTGTTGAGTAGAGAGAAGCTTGCCTCACTATTTCTTGTCCAAATTCCTGAACCACAATATCCATGGACATAATAAAGGTTGGTTTTGTGCTACTCAGACAGGGAGAGGAAAATTACAAAAACACTTTTACTTGAATAAAGAAAAACAGGAGGCACTAATCAGTCCATATCAGTTCTGAAATTCTTCTAGGCAAAATGTTGCCAAATTTCTGTACCCTGGAATGGAGTTTGTTCCTTGATTAAGCCCTGGTTCTGTAATATGGGAATAACTAAGTCCCTTTAATATAAGCTGGTGGTGCTTTTGCAAGTACAGCTATCTTGAAAACTCTGTGGGTTTTCTATGTTTCAGATTTGAGTTCACCACATGCACTACAAGCTGCATCCCAATTGTTTTTGAGACATGCCTATCTCTCTAGACTTAATTATTGATAATTTTGACGTGTCAAGTTGCTGTGAGACAACAACATTAAGATTCTCAGGAGTCCATTTGTCCAACTGCAAAGGTCTACTAGGCAACAATTCAATCCTTTAAGAGGTCTTAACATGTAGATAACAAAGTTATGGTTACCAAGGAGGAAAGGGAGAGGGGAGGGATAAATTAGGAGTATGAGATTAACAGACACAAACTACTTTACATAAAATAGATAAGCAACAAGGATTTACTTTATTGCACAGGGAACTATATTTAATATCTTGTAATAACCTGTAATGGAAAATAACCTGAAAAAATATATATAACTGAATCACTTTGATGTATACCTGAAACTAACACAATATTGTAAATCAACTATACTTCAATTAAAAAAAGAAAAGAGGACTTAAAAGATCTCAAAGATCCTTGATCCTGAAGCAATGTATTAATAAGAGAATCTTTTCCTTGGTTGAGAGGCTGGCAATGTGAATGTTTTTATTTTCTATGCTAACAATTTCCAAAATTCCTGAGCTCTCCACATTCATGGTGCTGGGACACTGACCAGTTCTTTAATCTACATTTTTCTAGTAGAACCTTACCATGAACAGCTAAATGCAACCAGATGTTTTCAGTAGTCTCCTTGGATATCTTGTGAGTCAAATCCCAAAGTTCATTTGGGTATACTTTTTAACTTTCACGTGACATGTGACAGTTTTACTAAATGTGGCACAACTTCATAGCACTGGTCACTATATTTCACTTTTCCTGTTACAGTTCTCTTCCAGTCTTTCCAGTCTCCTCTAATGGTATCCTTACTACCTATCTCCTGGTCCCCAAATCAATGGATCACATTTTTGTTACAGCAGCACTCCATTTTCAGTACTTCTTTCTTTCATCAGCTATCTATAGCCTTAAAAATGATGCGTAACAAGTGACCACAAAAGTGTGACAAACAACCTTAAGAATTTTTATTACATGAATGGAATACTACTTGCAGCAACTCTGCTGATTATGCCTGGGTGTTAACTCATTATCAGATGATTTAGCATGGTCTTACCTGAGACAACTGGGAAAACCCAGCTATGCTCCTTATGTCTCCTATCCTTTATCAGGCTAGCCCAGGTATGTCCTTTCATGGCAGTAATAGAGGGCAAGTGTGAGAATGAACCCAATTGTCCATTTTAATCTTTTTTTTGCATCATATTTGTTAATATATCATTAACTAAAGCAATACATGGCTGAACCCAGGGGTAGAAATTGTGTCTATTCCTGTGTCTGTGGGAGGGTATTGCAAAGTTACATAGCAAAGAATGTAGATACAAGGAGGGGCAAACTCTTGGGGCCATCTCTGCAATCTACCAATTCTAGATCTTCTGACTCTAGACTTCCAATTCTTATGCACAAGACCAATAAACATTGTCAGTTACTTTAGTTTATATTTTATTGGAATGGTATAAGTATTTCACTTCAGATTTCACAGTGCTTATAACTTATCTTGTACATTTAAAAACACTAATTAAAGCAAAATTTTCCTTTTGAGGAAAGTGTCTTTTATTTTCTTGGTTAACAGATAAGGAAACCTCAGTAGAGAGTTTAAGACACTTGCTAAATTTTCTTCCCTTCAGGGACAAATAGTTAATGGTTTTCACATTGGTTCCAGTTGTCAATTAGAATATTTGTTTCTGCAATTAAACCATACTATCTAGTAGCAGAGTTTATTTCATTTGAGGGGACTTGTCCCCTAAGTCTTTTTTTTTAATGTTTATTTATTTATTTTTCTTATTAGCCATCCATTTTATACACATCAGTGTATACATATCAATCCCAACCTCCCAATTCATCACACGACACCCCCACCCCCCACCGCTTTCCACCTTTCGTGTCCATACGTTTGTTCTCTACATCTGTGTCTCAATTTATGCTCTGCAAACCGGTTCATCTGTACCATTTTCTACATTCCACATAATATGCGTTAATATATGATATTTGTTTTTCTCTTTCTGACTTACTTCACTCTCTATGATAGTCTCTAGATGCATCCACGTCTCTACAAATGACCCAGTTTCGTTCCTTTTTATGGCTGAGTAATATTCCATTGTATATATGTACCACATCTTCTTTATATATTCATCTGTTGTTGGGCAGTTAGGTTCGTTCCATGACCTGGCTATTGTAAATTAGTGCTGCAGTGAACATTGGGGTGCATGTGTCTTTTTGAATTATGGGTTCCTCTGGGTATATGCCCAGTAGTGGGATTGCTGGGTCATATGGTAATTCTATTTTTAGTTCTTTAAGGAACCTCCATACTGTTCTCTATAGTGGCTGTATCAATTTACATTCCCACCAACAGCGCAAGAGGGTTGCCTTTTCTCCACACCCTCTCCAGCATTTGCTGTTTGTAGATTTTCTGATGATGCCCATTCTAACTGGTGTGAGGCGATACCTCATTGTAATTTTGATTTGCATTTCTCTAATGATTCGTGATGTTGAGCAGCTTTTCATGTGTTTCTTGGCTATCTGTATGTCTTCTTTGGAGAAATGTCTATTTAGGTATTCTTCCCATTTCTGGATTGGCTTGTTTGTTTTTTTAATATTGAGCTGCATGAGCTGTTTATATATTTTGGAGATTAATCCTTTGTCCTATGATTCATTTGCAAATATTTTCTCCCATTCTGAGGGTTGTCTTTTCATCTTTTTTATGGTTTTCTTTGCTGTGCAAAAGCTTTTAAGTTTCATTAGGTCCCATTTGTTTATTTTTGTTTTTATTTCCATTACTCTAGGAGGTGGATCAAGAAAGATCTTGCTGTGATTTATGTCAAAGAGTGTTCTTCCTATGTTTTCCTCTAATAATTTGATAGTGCCTGGTCTTACATTTAGGTCTCTAATCCATTTTGAGTTTATTTTTGTGTATGGTGTTAGGGAGTATTCTAATTTCATTCTTTTACATGTAGCTGTCCAGTTTTCCCAGCACCACTTATTGAAGAGACTGTCTTTTCTCCATTGTATGTCCTTGCCTCCTTTGTCATAGATTAGTTGACCATAGGTGTGTGGGTTTATTTCTGGGCTTTCTATCCTGTTCCATTGATTTATATTTCTGTCGTTGTGCCAGTACCATATTGTCTTGATTACTGTAGCTTTGTAGTATAGTCTGAAGTCAAGGAGTCTGATTCCTCCAGCTCCGTTTTATCCCCTCAAGACTGCTTTGACTATTCAGGGTCTTTTGTGTCTCCATACAAATTTTAAGATTTTTTGTTCTAGTTCTATAAAAAATGCCATTGGTAATTTGATAGGGATTGCACTGAATCTGTAGATTGCTTTGGGTAGTATAGTCATTTTCACAATATTAATTCTTCCAATCCAAGAACATGGTATATCTGTCCATCTCTTGCTATCATCTTTAATTCTTTCATCAGTGTCTTATACTTTTCTGCATACAGGTCTTTTGTCTCCCTAGGTAGGTTTATTCCTAGGTATTTTATTCTTTTGGTTGTAGAGGTAAATGGGAGTGTTTCCTTAATTTCCCTTTCAAATTTTTCATCATTAGTATATAGGAATGCAAGAGATTTCTGTGCATTAACTTTGTATCCTGCAACTTTACCAAATTCATTGATTAGCTCTAGTAGTCTTCTGGTGGCATCTTTAGGATTCTCTATGTATAGTATCATGTCATCCAGCAAACAGTGACAGTTTTACTTCTTCTTTTCCAATTTGTATTCCTTTTATTTCTTTTTCTTCCCTGATTGCTGTGGCTAGGACTTCCTTAATATGTTGAATAATAGTGGCAAGAGTGGACATCCTTGTCTTGTTCCTGATCTTAGAGGAAATGCTTTCAGTTTTTCACCATTGAGAATGATGTTTGCTGTGGGTTTGTCATATATGGCCTTTTTTATGTTGAGGTAGGTTCCCTCTATGCCCACTTTCTGGAGAGATTTTATCATAAATGGGTGTTGAATTTTGTTGAAAGCTTTTTCTGCATCTATTGAGATGATCATATGGTTTTTAATCTTCAATTTATTAATATGGTGTATCACATTGATTGATGTGCATATATTTTAGAATCCTTGCATCCCTGGGATAAATCCCACTTACTCATGGTATATGATCCTTTTAATGTGTCATTGGATTTTGTTTGCTAGTATTTTCTTGAGGATTTTTGCATCTATATTCATCAGTGATATTGGTCTGTAGTTTTCTTTTATTTTTGTAGTATCTTTGTCTGGTTTTGGTATCATGGTGATGGTGGCCTCATAGAATGAGTTTGGAAGTCTTCCTTCCTCTGCAATTTTTTGGAAGCCTTTGAGAAGGATGGGTGTTAGCTCTTTTCTAAATGTTTGATAGAATTCACATGTGAAGCCATCTGGTCCTGGACTTGAACCAATCTCCTCCCTTATGTCTTTCACAGATATATTTTATTTTCTCATACATTAAGTGTTTCAATGAGATTTTCCTAATGAGGACATACTCAGACTGTATTTTTCCAACACCATAAACAGGATTAAATATATTTCCACATGAATAATGAATGATTGTATATGCTTTGATCATTCAAGATTTTCTTGAAGAATAAACTATATTGTCATATGTAACCATTAGCAGAAGTATAGATGACCAGAAGGATAATCACTAGTTGTTACCAAAGCTGTCATATAAGAAACCACACCCCTGACATAAAAGTCCAGTTTATTTTTTTTAAACATATTGCAGTACAATTTTATGGAAACATTTTAGCCTTTTGTGGTCCTTTATTTCCCAAAGTAGTAAAGGAAAATTAACTAATATCTGAGGACAAGAATGTAACATTTTTGTGATTTTCAGCCCCAAGAGTAGCTATAGACTTTTCTCTGCAGCAATGAGCTAGTGTATAATCAATTTATATTCATCTAACACTGTATATCAAGGTGGCAAATCTTGCTGTGTCTGTGCTTCTGTTTCCTATGAGAGCTTGTACCAGGCTCTACATTAAGTCTTAAGAGATGAGACGCAAACTGGAGTCTCAATGGTTATATAACAATTCTTTGTATCTGACCTCAATCACCTTCTTAACAATCTCTGAGCAATAAACATTTAGTTTAATCAGTACTTTTCCTCTGGATGAAACAACCTAATCATTAAAACTTCTGATACTTTAAACAAATTAATATTAATAATAGGCAATGTATTTGCCTAATGTTTTCAGTTGTCTCTCTTTCTTTCTTGCTTCCTTCCTTCCTTCCTTCCTTCCTTCCTTCCTTCCTTCCTCTCTCCTAAGCTCTCTCTTATTTTTCTTATTCCCCTCTCTTATTTTTCTCTGTTGTATTTTCAAAGACTAGTTTTCTTTGGAGTATGGAGACTTTTAGGTATTGAGAAATGTCTCATGTGGTCTTTTTTTTTTTTTTCATGGAAAGGCATTTTATTTTAAATATAGCAGTGTATACATGTCAATCCCAAACTCCCATTCTATCCCTCACCCCCACCCTTCCCCCTGGTAACCATAAGTTCATTCTCTAAGTTTGTTCATCTGTTTCTGTTTTGTAAATAAGCTCATTTGTATCATTTTTTTTAAGATTCTGCATATAAGTGGTATCATATGATATTTGTCTTTCTCCAACTTCACTTAGTATGATAATCTTTAGGTCTATCCATGTTGCTGCAAATGGCATTATTTCATTCTTTTTAATGGCTGAGTAATATTCCATTGTATATATGTACTACATCTTTTTTATCCATTCATCTGTTGGTGGACATTTAGGTTGCTTCCATGTCCTGGCTATTGTAAACAGTGCTGCAGTGAACATTGTAATGAACATTGCATGTATCCTTTCGAGCCATGTTTTTCTCCAGATATGCCCAAGAGTGGGATTGCTAGATCATATGGTAGCTCTATTTTTAGTATTTTAAGGAACCTCCATACTGTTCTCCATAGTGGCTGTACCAGTTTACATTCCCAGCAGCAGTGTAGGAGGGTTCCCTTTTCTCCATACCCTCTCCAGCATTTATTGTTTGCAGATTTTTTGGTGATGGCCACTCTAACTGGTGTGAGGTGATATCTCATTGTAGTTTTGATTTGCATTTCTCTAATAGTTAGCAATGTTGAGCATCTTTTCATGTGCCTCTCGGCCATCTGTATCTCATGTGGTCTTAATCCAAAGAAATTAAGAAAAATTAAGCTTCTGGAATATTTAAATAATCTGAAAATATAATGTACAAACCTATAATTTCAAGCCTGAATTTTTCACTATATTCACTGATCAAAATATTTTTGTTTCTTTCAAGAATTTTTATATTGTGTAGTTTTATTTCTTATGGTTACTAATTGATGAATTTTTTGGTATTTTGCAAGTAGACAAAACTGTTTGGAAATTTTCTGTTACCTTTTAGGCAGAAGTTCTGACTCTCTAACTTTGCACAATCATTGAAGCCTCAGGTTCTTTATTTCTCAAATTTAAATAACAACAATTCTTCCTTTTTTTTTTTTTACCCCAACTATGGTTTATGAGGATAAAATTAATCATAAATATGTGGATGCCTTCTGTGTACTATAAATCTTTCTACAAATGCAAAGACATGATATATGGAAAAGAGAAATTTTTCATCTTATAATTTCCTAAGAAGATACTGTAACAGGATTTTAAAAACCACCCTCCAAACCTCTGCTGCGATGTGGTGCACCATACATACCCCACCGTCCTTTCAATGGTCATGGGTCATACTAAGCTAGGATTAAGAAACAATGTTTATTTAGTCTTAGTAAAGTGGCAAAAACCCTTTTAGCAGAGTTCAAACTTTTACTAAAATGTTGAGAAAAATACTAGAGAAAATGTTTATCTGTCTTGTAAATACATTGAGTCACTCCTAGGCTAGACTGAGGCAAGCCTGGAACTCCACCTATTCCTTATCTTGTTTCTAATTCCCGTGGTAGAAGGAAGAAGTCAACATAATGGAATGATTGTTATCTGGGTCTGGGACATAGAGAAGGCTAAATGAGACTCCACAAAGTAGACGAGGTAAAAGACCAAGAAAACCAAGATGAGAGGAGAAGAAAAAGGCAAACGGGTAAGAGTCCTAATGATTAACACACAGTGACTTAGGATGAACTGATTTGCCACTGGAGGGAAAACAGAAAAACTCTTTTGTCCTATATTCTAAACTCATAATCTGTGTTTGATAATAGCCTTCCTCCTTGCACATACAAAGACATAGTCAGGAGGTCACAATATTTGCACTAAAATCATGATTATACAAGCACCCAATACTTAGATCATTTTCAGCAGTGGGTCCAATGAGGTATGTATGATGTAGTCTAGTCAATTTATTAATATAAGGTAAAGCAAATGCTATCCTTATGTTAATGAAGATGTTGCTTACCATGTGATTATAATATTTTTATTGAGAAATAATTTATTCACACTTATTAAATGCCTACCAGGTGCCAAGCAATGAACTGGGGAAATAAATTACAGTTGACACTATACAGTGACTTTGGTTAAAGAAGCAGTGGAATATAATTCATGTACACTAATTAGAAACAGCAAATTAATATACATTATAATAAGGAACATTACCACACTCTTACCAAAACCACACCATCACCACACACACACACACACACACACACACACACACACACCTTTATATTTTGAAATCTCAGATTTGAAATATTTGCTATGCATCCTGAATAGTTTTTACTGCTATGTTCTTTGTGTTTAGAGAGAAATTAATATGTATTAAAATTCAAGTGTTTATATGGAAATGTAAAGGAAATAGATAATTAAGACACTTTTATCGAAGAATAGTAAAGTGGGAGAAATCACTCTACCTAATATCAAGTTTTATTAGATAACTACAGTAGTCAAGACTCTGTTATTGGTGGAAGGAATGTCACATAGATCAGTGGAACAATATAGAGAACCAAGAAATACCCTACACAAGTTAGACAACTGATATTTGACAAAGGTGCAAAAGAAATCCAGTGGAGGAAAGACTACTTTCAACAAATGGTTCTAGAACAATTGGATATTCTCAGGCAAAATGGAAACATGAATTTCTATCTAAATCTAATATCTTATAAAAAAATTAACTCAAAGTGGAACATGGACTTACTATACAACTTTTAGAAGAAAATGTAGGAGGAAAATCTTCAGAACCTAAGATTTGGTGAAGAGCTAGATGTGACACTAAACATGTGATCCATAAAAGAAAACAAGGTGGATTTCAACAAAATTTAAAACCTTTGCCCTTCAAAAATCCCTGTTAAAGGATAAAAATCAAGGTACAGAGTGAAAGAATATATTTACAAATCTAGTAAGACATGTATGTAGTAAGACTCATTTCTCAAATATATAAAAATCCCTCAAACTCTACAATAAAAAAACCCAATTTGAAAACAGGTGAAAGACATGAAGCGATATTTCACCAAAGAGAATATACAAATGACAAATAAGCACATGAAAAGATGCCAGTGTATATTAGTCATTTGGGAAATACAAATCAAAATCACAATAATATACCACTTCACAACCACTAGGATAACTGTAATAAAAAAGACAATAACAAGTGTTGGTGTAGATGTGGGGAAATTAGATCACTTATGCACTGCTGGAAGGAACATAAAACAGTGCTGCCACTCTGGAATATAGTTTGGTAGTTTCTTACAAGGCTAAACATACTCTTACCAAATGATCCAGCAATCAAATTCCTTGTATCTACTTTAATGAGTTGAAAACTTCCATACAAACCCTGCACATAGATGTTCATAGCAGCTTTATTCATAATTGCCAGAACTTGAAAACAAAAGACGTCCTTCAATAGTTTATTAGTTTGCTTTCGTTGCCATAAAAGAGTACCACAAACTGGGTAACTTAAACAATAGAAATTTATTTCCCCATAATCCTGGAGGCCAAAAGTCTAAGATCAAATGTTGGCAGGGTTGATTTCTTCTGAAGGCCTTTCTCTGCTTACAGATGGCCATCTTCTCCATGTATCTTCACATGGTCTTCCCTCTGTGCATATTTGAATCCTAATATTTTCTTATAAGGACACCAGTCATATTGGATTAGGGCCTAGTCTAATGACCTCATTTTTAACTTAATTAATTAAAGGTCCTATCTCTTAGGAAAGTCAAATTCTGAGATGGTAGGGGTTAGGACTTCAACATATGAATAAGGGGGAAGACACATATTAACCTACAATAGTATGTGAATAGATAAATTTTGGTACATCCATGAAATGGAGTACTATTCAGCCCTAAAAAAACAAGCTATCACACCATGAAAAGACATGGAGGGAACTTAAATGCATATTAATAAATGCAATTTACAATATGAAAAAGCTATATGCTGTATGATTTAGCATTCTGGAAAAGGAAAAACTGTGGAGACAATAAAAAGATCAGGGGTTGCCAGAGGTTGCAGGGAGGGAGGAATAAATAGGTGGAGCCCAGAGAAGTTTTAGGGCAGTAAAACTATTCTCTGTGATACTACAATGGTGGATACATGTAATTATACATTTGTCAGAATTCATAAAAGGTGTAATACCAAGAGCAAACCCTAATACAAACTATGGACTTTGAATGATAATGATGTATGGATGTAGATTCATTGATTGTAATAAATATACCACGTTGGTATGTGATGTTGTTAGTGGGGGAGGCTGTTATGGTGTGGGGAAGCTCTGTGTATATGGGGGTCAGGGATATATGGGAATTCTGTACTTTCTGATAAATTTTTCTATAAACCTAAAACTGCTCTAAAAAATAAAGTCTATTAAAAATTAATGACAATGTGAAATACTGATGGGTATGCAGAAAAACTGGATCTCTCAAATACTATTGGTGGGAATTTAAATTGATAAGGTCACTCTGGGAAATAGTTGGCAGTTTCTTAAAAAACTGAATATACAGTAATCATATGACTCAACAATCACACTCCTGGGCATTTATCCCAGAGAAATAGAAACTCATATCTGCACAAAAAACTATATAAGGATGTTCAGAGCAGCTTTATTTGTAATTGCTAAAAACTAGAAACAACCCAAATGTCCTACAGCAATTGAATGGATAAACTGTAATACATCCATACCATGGAATATTATTCAGCAATAAAAAGGAACAACTTAGATGCATCTCAAAAGTATTATGCTGAGTGGAAAAAGCTAACCTCAAAGGTCACATAATATATAATTCCATTATATAATATTCTTTATATATGTACACACTCAATTGGTGATTGCCAAGGGTTAAGGATGAGAGGGGGATAGGTGTGACTATAAAGGGGTAGCATGAGGGAGATCTTTGCAGTGATTGAGCAGTTCTACTAAGAAATAGATCTCCCTCATGCTACCCCTTTATAGGGGTATTGAGGTAGTGGTTACAGAAATCTACACATGTGATAAAATGGCATAGAACTATGCACTAACATTGTAATAATGTGAATTTCCTGGTTTTGATGTTATCTTGTAGTTACATAAAATGTAACCCTTGGGGAAAACTGGGTTAAGGGTACATGGGATCTCTGTATACCAACTTTTTGTGACTCTATAATTATTTCAAGGTTAAAAGTTAAAGAATGTACTGTTACAGACATATTAGTATTCAATTGAGACTTTTTTCTTCTAAAATACTTTTATAATAATGAGAACCTTTGAAAAGTCATTGGAAACTGATGAGAAAAATCTTCCAAAATATTCCATGTAGGGAAACAAATAATATTGATTTGTTTATATAAAATGCTTTCTACTTTCTAGGATCTATTTTATGTAGATGGAATTACACTTATGTAAGTTATTCTTTTTTAAAAATAAAACTTTCTGACAAAATGATAGATTAGTGCTAAACAAAATGATGTTAAAATATAATAAGATCACAGAAGGAAATTTATGTTTTCAAAGGTCTGATAATTTACTGAAATTAATATGATTTCTCCTTCAAGAGTTTTTAAAAAACATTATTTTTATCCCCTTGCCCATTTTTTGTTCATAAAAATATCATGTTGGACCAGTGGCTCAGAGAGAAATAGAAAAATGTTTTTATTCAGAGTTTGTTTCCATGCTGGAGTGCTTCCTAGTTTAAATTCTCGACAATTCTGTTTTCTCAGCAATATGACATTTATACATTAGATCTGTGATGATCATTATGACAGTCATTGCATGAACCACTTTCTTGAACTCATAGTAGTAGAAAAGCTCAAACCTTTCCATGAAAGTCTTTGTCCTTATAAAAATTCCTACCATTGAAATTTTTTTATTCTTTCCATCATCCAAACATTCTTGTATATTATTATATTGCTTTGACTAAGTTTCCCCTGTTGATGTATTTCTTTAATGAATTTTTAAAAATAAAAGTATACACACATACAAAATTACATAAAAGTTTGTCAAATATCTCTTGAGTGGAAAAAGAATGGTGGAGGAAGGAGGGTGCTAGTTCTCCATCTTTTCTAGTCTCCATTCCATCTTCTGATAGTGGATATAATATAAGAACAAAAGATTGCTCTGGCACAGCATGGGGAGTTGTGGTATCCCTTTTTTATTAATGCTGCATGAGTACTAGAAAATGATAAATATGTCTTTGCATAGTACCATGACAACCATCAGGTCTTTAAGGATACATATTATTCATTTTAATTACTTGTTCAAAATTTTCTAACATACATAGGAAAATATGGATTTCACCTTGGTCTTTTGTGCTAAAAACCTTGATTTTTTAAAAAATACATTTGCTGAATAGTTTTTGTTTTCATAAAGCAGATGCTGCAAAATGATTGAAGGTTTTAGAATTTTTATTATTATTACTTTTCATAAATTTATTTATTTTTCGCTGTGTTGGGTCTTTGTTGCTGTGCACGGGTTTTCTCTAGTTGCAGCAAGCAGAGGCTACTCTTCATTTCGGTGTGCGGGCTTCTCATTGTGGTGGCTTCTCTTGTGGAGCACGGGCTCTTGGCACATGGGCTTCAGTACTTGCGGCACGTGGGCTCAGTAGTTGTGGCTCACGGGCTCTAGAGCGCAGTCTCAGTAGTTGTAGCACACAGGTTTAGTTCCTCTGTGGCATGTGGGATCCTCCTGGACCAGGGCTCGAATCCGTGTCCCCTGCATTGGCAGCTGGATTCTTAACCACTGCACCACCAGGGAAGCCCAAAATGATTGAAGGTTAAATGATGATAATAAAGGATTATTACTTTTAATTTTGCTGCGATCTGAAATCATCACTGAGTGCTTGGCTTGTTCTATAGTTCTTTTTATATTCCTGGGAGGAAAGACTTTGTATTAGTCAGGGGTTTTCAGAGAAATTGAACCAATATTTATTGTAAGGAATTGACACAAGATTATGGAGATTGAGAAGTCCAGACCCAAGGGGAACTGATGGTATAGTTCCAGTCTGAGTTTTAAGGCCTGAGAAACAAGACAGTGTAAGTTCCAGTCCAAGTCCAAGCTCAAAGGCAGGAAAAAGACCAATGCTCCAACTGGAAGACAGTCAGGCAGAGAGAAAAAATTCTTTCTTACTAAGTCTTTTATTCTATTCAGGACTTCAGTGGGTTGAATTAGACCTATCCATATTGATGAGGGTAATCTGCTTTACTCAGTCTGTAGGTATTGATACAAATGTTAATCTCATCCAAAAACACCCTCACAGACACCCCCCCAATAATGTTTAGCCAAATACTTGGGCACTTCATGGCCCAGTGAAGTTGGCACACAAAATTAACCATCATATTTTGACCACTGCATTATTCTGCAGTGGTCACTGAGTGTATTTTTTTGCTGCAAATGGAATATGAATAACATTAGAAAGGATAAAAGAGAATCAAAACTACACTGATTTCTTTTTATTAGAGGACTCCAGACATCTGTCTTTCTGATATCTTTTTCACCAGTCTTATGTGCACCAAAGGCCAAGAAGAACTGTACTTTCTTATGAAAATGACTCAGAGAGAAGTCAGTGTGCTGTGTACAATGTAGTATTTACTGCTTTTTATCCAATTTCATTTTCCTGACACTATTGAGGCAGATATCCATTTCTCCACTTAGCCTCCATAGAAATACAGATCACCATGGTACCCAGTAACTTCAGACAGTCCATAGATAACTGTAGACACATCAGGAGGTAATGGAAGCTGTTTCTATATTATTAGAATCAACAGTGGTTAATTTCCTCACTTACCTATCAGTGTAAAAATAGTATCAGAGAAGAGATAATGGCAGGAGTTATTCCTCTAATAAGCAGGAGTATGAAGCTGCTTCTCCAAATAATAAGTTATATTTATTTAAACATTTACTTATATAATTTATTCAACACACATTAATGAAACATTGGCTAAATTTAAGGTACTGCAAAGTCCTGCAGGGAAACATGAAGATGAATAAAATATTCTCTCTTAGGATTTAGCAGAAATGCAAGAAAGCAGTTAGCAATAGGGCATTCTATTCAGAAGAATGAGATGATGGAAGTTTGAGTGATTTTTGGAAGTCTAGGCAGGAAGCTCCAAAAGTTCTGAAGATACAGTAGGGCTTGGGTCATAGTTATTTTAATGAGGAAAATATGTCCAGTCTCTGACTGGACTGAAGAAAGCAAAGAGAGCAATGAAGAAATAGACCAATTACTAGAAGTGGAATTTCAGAAGAGAACTAATTAAAAGAATTGAAGCACCTGGTGTGAGAAAGCAGATGTGTAGAATAAGGTTGGAGCCCCCCCCCCCATTCAGCAGAAATACAGTACTTTGTTGGGGTCTCATTAATAACAATGGCAAACTGATGCTTAGTCAAAAATGCTGTTGGTGTGAAGATCCTTAGAGAGCACCCATTTTAGTTCATATTTGGTCTTGGGATCTGAATGCTCTTAGCTTTCAGGTGGATATTTAGTCTCAGCTATGGAAAAGAGGAAAAATACAAAATCAAGTTACAGCATAGGTCTTATAGAAGTCAGAGTTCCCAGCTTCAAGAAGCCATATTTCTATATACTTCTATCACATATCTGCTTCAGTGGTAGAGAAGAAAGAGCACAGGCTTTATAGTTGAATGAGCTAGGGTTAGCACTTTTTGTTACTAAATCGTAATGAGTGAATCATTTAAGCTTCTCATCATTTGTTTCCTTATATTTAAATGTATATAGGGTTGATCAATTGCATTAATGGTCTTAACTTTTCACTTCCCATTGTGGGTAGGACATTCTGCCCTACTTCTTGACTCTGGTAATAGTCTTGTGATTTGATTTGACCAGTGGAATATTATTACCAAACATGATACAAATAGAGTGTCTCAGTCATCTGTTGCTATATATAAAACCACTCCCAAACATAGTGACTTGAAACAAAAATCATTTTATTTCTGTGGGTCAGCAATATGGGCTTGGCTCAGCTGGATGGTTTTCTGCTGGTCTTTTCTGGGATGGCTTGTTGAGATGCATTCATCTGGTGGCTTGATTTAGGGATTAGTTTGCCTATGATTTCTCACCTGGGGTGATTGGTCTCTGTTCCATGTGGTCTTATCATCCTCCAGAAATCTGTATAGAGAATTTTCTCACAGGATAACATGACTTTCCAAGAAGATGAAAGCAGGAGCTGCAAAACCTCTTGAAGCCTAGGCTCAGAAGTTGAACAATGTCATGATGACACATTCTATAAGTCAAAGCAATTCACAAGACCATCCCAGATTCAAGAGTTGAGTAAACAGACACATTGCAAAAATGCATGTATAAAAGGAGGGGAGGAATCATTGTGGCCTTCTTTGTAAACAATTGGACATACAAAGGCATGAAAAGCACTTGCATATTGAGGCTTGCTACCTCTATCAAATCTTCCAGCTATTTTTCTGGAGGATGAGATCTATGGAATGGAGCTGCACCATTCATCATCCCTCCTATGCCAGGCTAGACTTCAGTCAGCTGACCCCAGGTATGAGTGAACTCAGTCAAGACCAACTAGTTGGCGCACAGTTGACTGCAGATGTGTAGGTGATCCTATTTAAGCTGTCACAATCATCCAGTTGACCCAAAGACTCATGAACAATAATAAATAGTTGATATTTTAAGTCACTGAGTTTTCTGTTATTTTCTTACTCAGCATTATAGTGCCCATAGATAACTTATACAAGGTATAATAAAGCTAGATTCTCTGAGGACTTTTGTGTATGTTTAGGGGTGTGTGTGTGCATGCATGTTTATGTGTGCAATAGACAAGGGATCTTATCTATTGTGATAAGGGATCAGTATTGTGCCTGGCATACAAGGTGGTCAGTAACTACAGCTGATCCTTGAACAACATGGATTTGAACCACGTAGATCAACTTACATGTGGGTTATCTTCAATAATTGTATTGGAAAATTTTTTGGAGATTAGCAACAATTTGAAAAAGAAACTTGCAGACAAAACATGTAGCCTAGAAATACCAAAAAAAAAGAAGAAGAAGAAGAAGAAGAAGAAGTTAGGTGTGTCATGAATGCATAAAATATACCTAATCTATCTTTACATAGGCATAAGGTGAGTGATATTTATTATAAAATTAATAATGCATTAATTTTGTTACTGTTTTATCATCACAGGTAAGTGGTTTTTAAAAAATTGTAGCTATGTTTCCAATATTGTTTTATGAATATGACTATGATACTGTATACCATAACAAGTTTATAACAATTTGTTCATTAATGTACAGGCTAGGCTACCACAAAGCTATCATATTTATTACACTAGGCTTAGGCTACCATAAAGCAATCATATTGCTGCTTTTTTGTTGTCAATGCATGAATCATTATACCTATAAATAAATATAAATTTCTTTTTCATATTATCCTTTCATCTTTGATGTCCGGTGTTAGTAATACATATAGCATCTACAGTGTTTTGTATCATGTAAGATGATATTGATATAGGTACTAACAGACAATTCATCTCATAAACAGAGGATGTAGTATCGATAATACAGTACAGTATTATAAATGTATTTTCTCTTCCTTATGATTTTCATAATGATATTTTACTTTCTCTAGTTTACTTTATTGTAACAATACAGTATATAATACATATAACATACAAAATATCTTTTAATTGACTGTGTTATTGGTAAGGCTTCTGGTGAACAGTAGGCTATTAGTAGTTAAGGTTTTGGGGAGTCAAAAGTTATACTCGGATTTTTGACTATGTGGGGGGTTGGTGCCCCTAACCCTCATGTTGTTCAAGGGTCAACTGTATTCACTGAATGGACTGATTCAGATGCTAATAAATATTATCAGAGAGGCCTTAAAATTTTATAGAAGAGACTATGGTAGTAGAATGTCATGTAAACCCTGATTCTGGATAATTGTAGATACATTTCTTTTTCTCAAAAGTTTGAGTTTTCTGTTGTGAAATGTATTGAGCTAAGACTGACTACTTTTATTTCACAACATAAGTTAGTGGTTTTCTCTGGGGGAGCCAGAAAAGCAGTGCCCTTTAAGGAGCTGCCCTGACCTAGAGCAAATCTACTCAATGTCATCAAAGCTGTATTTTAAATGACCAGGGTCAGAATGGGGGGCGGGGGCTGGAATTTCTGGTGGTCCAGTGGTTAGGACTCTGTGCTTCTCCTGCAGGGGGCATGGGTTCGATCTCTGGTCAGGGAACTAAGATCCCACATGCCATGTAGCATGGCCAAAAAAACAAAAACAATAAATAAATAAATAAATGAGAGTGGTGGGTGGGGAATGGATCAAAGAGTGATTGGTTTCTTTTAATTACTCTTCTGACTAATGCATAAATCTCTGGTTACTATTACATTTTAGAGTATGACATTTTTCCTCTGGAAACTTTATGTCAAGGCAGGTAGAATTTACAGTATAAGTAGAATGTATCAAACGCCCTCATTTGTGAGAGACTATTTCCACATGACACATAAAAGGATAGAATTGGCTATTGGGTTGAATTCTAGCTGGTGTGTTTGCACAAATAATTGGTCTAGAAGGCAGTCTTTAAGTGTAAGTAGGCACAATTTTACCATGTTTTTAATGCATTGTATGTTTAGGGTTTAGGGTATTGTTTTTCAAATCTTTTATGCTTTCCACACTTAATTTGAGAAAGAAAGAAAGAGAGAGAGAGAGAAAGATGGAGGGAGGGAGGGAGGAAAGGAAAAGAAGAGAAAAGAAAAGAAAAAAGAAAAGAAAAGAAAATCTTTGTAAGCTAAAAAAAATCTAAATGCAAAATAATTGAAAGGTCTCATTGTAAAGCCCTGTGGTTGTTCTAACCCTGCTGATGTAATGGCTGGTGTTTGCACACAATGCTGCAAATTTTGTGAAGAGAAAAAAAGAAGAAAGTAAAGAAAGAAGAAAGGAAGGACAGTAAGAAAGAGGGGAGGGAAGGAGGAAGGGAGGGAACCAGAGAAAAAAAAGGGAAAAAGAGAAAGAGAAAACATCATCTCCAGCAAGACATTTAATCACCTCTGAATGGTATTTCAAGTGTTTGGGGTTTTGTTAGAGCAGGAGACAACTATTAACCTTGTGTAATGTTGTAGAAGTAATTCTTTGGGCAGGAGAAGGAAAGTAGATTACTGGCCCGGGGCAGTAAAGAGTGAATGGGCTTTCGTGACTAAAATCTAGGCATGCTTGATGTCAAGATCTGTTCTCAGATGACAAGAGCTTAATCTCTTTTGTGAGGGTGACAAATGGAATGGTGGATTGGCTGTTATTGATGGTGCAGGCATACATCCAGATTCCCAGAACAGCAGGGAATTTATTTCCGTCAAGTCCCACGTAATAAATAGGCAGTGTTGCTATTATCATTATTACTAATAAGTGACAGAAATAGAAAAACATGCTTTCAAATAGTCTAACTAAAACAGAATGGCATTCTCATTAGCGAAATACTAGCTTTGCATGTTTGTTGTTCCTGATTGATGGGGGAAGAACTGAGGCAAAAAATTGGGAGGAGTTGACTCTTAACTTGTTCACATCGCTAACTAGTCAGTAAGTGACCTTGGGCAAGTGCTCCAACCTCTGTGAATTTTAGATCTTTTAATCTAGGTTACTTGTCCTAACAATACTGTAAAAAGCAACAAACAAGATAATATTTGTATGAAAAAAGCTCCGTGGAAAGTAGTACACAGGGAGAGACCTTCAAGATGGCAGAGGAGTAAGACGTGCAGATCACCTTCCTCCCCACAAATACATCAAAAAAATCTACATGTGGAACAATTCCTACAGAACACCTACTGAATGCTGGCAGAAGACTTAAGACTTCCCAAAAGGCAAGAAAATCCCCATGTACCTCCGTAGGACAAAAGGAAAAAGAAAAAACAGAGACAAAAGAATAAGGATGGGATCCACACCTCTGGGAGGGACCTGTGAAGGAGGAAATGTTTCCACACACTAGGGAGCCCCTTCACTGGTGGAGATGGGGGGTTGGGTGGAGGGAAGCTTCGGAGCCGCGGAGGAGAGCGCAGCAACAGGGTGCAGAGGGCAAAGCAGAGATTCCTGCACAGAGGATTGGTGCCGACCAGCACTCACCAGCCGGAGAGGCTTGTCTGCTCACCTGCCAGGGTGGACAGGGGCTGGGAGCTGAGGCTCGGGCTTCGGAGGTTGGATCCCAGGGAGAGGACTGGGGTTGGCTGCGTGAACACAGCCAGAAGGGGTCTAGTGCGGCACAGCTAGCCGGGAGGGAGTCTGGGAAAAAGTCTGGACCTAGTGAAGAAGCAAGAGACCGTTGTTTCGGGGTGCGCAAGGAGAGGGGATTCCTTCCCACTGTGCTCACAGAAGGCAGAGCACCACCTGAGTGAGCTCCAGAGATGGGTGCGAGCCACAACTATCAGCTCAGACCCCAGAGATGGGCATGAACTGCTAAGGTTGCTGCTGCTGCCACCAAGAATCCTGTGGGCAAGCGCAGGTCACTATCCACACCCCTCACCAGGAGTCTGTGCAGCCCACCTCTGCCAGGACAAGTTCCCTGGCAGAACACATGGTGCACCTCAGGCTGCTGCAATGTCACTCCGGCCTTTGCTGCCTCAGGCTCCCCCACATTCCAATTATGACTACTGTACCCCACCCCTCCCACCCAGCGTGAGTGAGCAAGGGAGCCCTAATCAGCCACTTCTTCAACCTCCAACTGTCTGGGTAGGAACAGACTCCTGAGGCAGCCTACACACAGAGGTGAGGCCAAAACCAAAGCTGAACCCCAGGAGCTGTGCGAACAAAGAAGAGAAAGGGAAATCTCTCCCTGCAGCCTCAGGAGCAGAAGATTAAATCCCCACAATCAACTTGATAAATGCTGCATCTCTGGAATACCTGAATAGACAATGAATGTTGCCAAAATTGAGGCAGTGAACTTTGGGAGCAACTGTAGACTTGGGGTTTGCTTTCTGCATCTAATTTGTCTCTGGTTTTATGTTTATCTTAGTTTAGTATTTAGTGCTTATTATTACTGGTAGATTTGTTTATTAGTTGGGTTACTCTCTTCCTTTTTTAAATATATATATATTTTTTTCTTTTTTCTCTTTCTGTGAGTGTGTATGTGTATGCTTCTTTGTGTGATTTTGTCTGTATAGGTTTGCTTTCACTATTTGTCCAAGAGTTCTGTCTGTTCGTTTTTTTCTTTTTGTTTTTTTGCTTTTGTTTTTTGCTCTCTTCCTTTTCTTCTGAATTGTATGGCTGGCAGGGTCTCAGGGCTCCTGCTGGGTGTCAGGCCTGAGGGTCCAAGGTGGGAGAGCCAAGTCCAGGACATTGGACTACCAGAAACCTCTTGGCCCCACGTAATAACAATCGGTGAGAGCTCTCCCAGAGATCTTCATCTCAACCCTAAGACCCAGCTCCACCCAATGGCCAGCAAGCTCCAGTGCTGGACGCACCATGCCAAACAACTAGCAAAACAGGAACACAAGCCACCCATTAGCAGAGAGGCTGCCTAAAGTCATACTAAGTTCACAGACATTCCGAAACACACCACTAGACGTGGCCCTGCCCACCAGAAGGACAAGATGCAGCCACATGCACCAGAACACAGGCACATGTCCCCTACACCAGGAAGCCTACACAACCCCTTGAACCAACCACACCCACTGGGGGAAGACACCAAAAATAATGGGAACTACAAACCTGCAGGCTGCGAAAAGGAGAACCCAAACAAAGTAAGTTTAAAAAAATGAGAAGACAGAAAAATATGCAGCAGATGAAGGAGCAAGGTAAAAACCCACCAGACCAAACAAATGAAGAGGAAATAGGCAGTCTACCTGAAAAAGAATTCAGAGTAATGATAGTAAAGATGATCTAAAATCTCAGAAATAGAATGGAGAAAATACAAGAAACACTTAACAAGGACCTAGAAAAACGAAAGAGCAAAAACCAATGATGAACAACACAATAAATGAAATTAAAAATTCTCTAGAAGGAATCATAGCAGAATAACTGAGGCAGAAGAATGGATAAGTGACCTGGAAGATAAAATAGTGGAAATAACTACCACAGAGCAGAATATAGAAAAAAGAATGAAAAGAATTGAGGACAGTTTCAGAGACCTCTGGGACAACATTTAAACACACCAATATTTGAATTATAGGGGTCCCAGAAGAAGGAGAAGAGAAAAAGAAAGGGTCTGAGAAAATATTTGAAGAGATTATAGTTGAAAACTTCCCTAACATGGGAAAGGAAATAGTCAATCAAGTCCAGGAAGCACAGAGAGTCCCATCAAGATAAATCCAAGGAGAAACATGACTAAATACATATTAATCAAACTATCAAAAATTAAATTCAAAGAAAAAAATATTAAAATCAGCAAGGGAAAAACAACAAATAACATACAAGGGAATCCCCATAAAGTTAACAGCTGATCTTTCAGCAGAAACTCTGCAAGCCAGAAGGGAGTGGCAGGACATATTTAAAGTGATGAAAGGGAAAAACCTACAACCAGAATTACTCTACCCAGCAATGATCTCATTCAGATTCAACAGAGAAATTAAAACCTTTACAGAGAAGCAAAAGTTAAGAGAATTCAGCATCACCAACCCAGCTTTACAACAAATGCTAAAGGAACTTCTCTGGAAGGAAACACAAAAGAAGGAAAAGACCTACAAAAACAAACCCAAAACAATTAAGAAAATGGTCATAGGAATATACATATTGATAATTACCTTAAATGTAAATGGATTAAATGCTCCAACCAAAAGACACAGACTGGCTGAATGGATACAAAAACCAGACCCATATATATGCTGTCTACAAGAGACCCACTTCAGACTTAGGGACACATACAGACTGAAAGTGAGGGGATAGAAAAAGATATTCCATGCAAATGGAAATCAAAAGAAAGCTGGAGTAGCAATACTCATATCAGACAAAACAGACTTTAAAGTAAAGGCTATTACAAGAGACAAAGAAGGACACTACAAAATGTTCAAGGGATCAATCAAAGAAGAAAATATAACAATTGTAAATATTTATGCACCCAACATAGGAGCACCTTAATACATAAGGAAAATGCTAACAGCCATAAAAGGGGAAATCAACAGTAATACAATAATTGTAGGGGACTTTAAAACACCACTTTCAACAATGGACAGATCTTCCAAAATGAAAACAAATAAGGAAACCTGAGATTTAAAAGACACATAAGACCAGATAGACTTAATTGATGTTTATAGGACATTCCATCCAAAAACAACAAAATACACTTTCTTCTCAAGTGCTCATGAAATATTCTCCAGGACAGATCATATCTTGCATCACAAATCAAGCCTTGGTAAATTTAAGAAAGTTGAAATCATATGAAGTATCTTTTCTGACCACAACGCTGTGAGACTAGATATCAATCTCAGGAAAAAAATTTGTAAAAAATACAAACACATGGAGGCTAAACATTACATTACTAAATAACCAAGAGATAACTGAAGAAATCAAGGAGGAAATAAAAAAATACCTAGAAAGAAATGACAAAGAAAACACGGTGACCCAAAACCGATGGGATGCAGCAAAAGCAGTTCTAAGAGGGAAGTTTATAGCAATACAATCCTACCTCAAGGAACAGGAAAAATCTCAAATAAACTACCTAATCTTACACCTAAAGCAATTAGAGAAAGAAGAACAAAAAACCCAAAGCAGAAGGAAAGAAATCATAAAGATCAGATCAGAAATAGAAGACAAAGAAATGAAGGAAACAATAACAAAGATCAATAAAACTAAAAGCTGGTTCTTTGAGAATATAAACAAAATTGATAAACCATTAGCCAGACTCATCAAGAAAAAAAGGGAGAAGACTCAGTTCACCAGAATTAGAAATGAAAAAGAAGAACTAACAACTAACACTGCAGAAATACAAAGGATCATGAGAGACTACTACAAGCAACTCTCTGCCAATAAAATGGACAACCTGGAATAAATGGACAAATTCTTAGAAAAGTACAAACTTCAAAGACTGACCAGAAAGAAATAGAAAATATGAACAAACCAATCACAAGCACTGAAATTGAAACTGTGATTAAAAATCTTCCAGCAAACAAAAGTCCAGGCCCAGATGGCTTCACAGGTGAATTCTGTCAAACATTTAGAGAAGAGCTAACACCTATCCTTCTCAAACTCTTCCAAAATAGAGCAGAGGGAGGAACACTCCCAAACTCATTCTATGGGGCCACCATCACGCTGATACCTAAAGCAGACAAAGATGTCACAAAAAAAGAAAACTGCAGACCAATATCACTGATGAACATAGATGCAAAAATCCTCAACAAAATGCTAGCAGACAGAATCCAACAGCATATTAAAACGATCATACATCATGATCAAGTGGGGTTTATCCCAGGAATGCAAGGATTCTTCAATATATGCAAATCAGTGATACACCATATTAACAGATTGAAGAATAAAAAACATATGATCATCTCAATAGATGCAGAAAAATCTTTTGACAAAATTCAACACCAATTTATGATAAAAACGCTCCAGAAATTGGGCATAGAGGGAACCTACCTCATCATCATAAACACCATATATGACAAACCCACCGCCAACCTCATTCTCAGTGGTGAAAAACTGAAAGCATTTCCACTAAGATCAGGAACAAGACAATGTTTCCCACTTTCACTGCTATTATTCAACAGACTTTTGGAAGTTTTAGTGACAGCAGTCAGAGAAGAAATAGAAATAAAAGGAATCCAGATCGGAAAGAAGTAAAACTGTCACTGTTTGCAGATGACCTGATACTATACATAGAGAATCGTAAAGATGCCACCAGAAAACTAGAGCTAATCAATGAATTTGGTAGAGTAGCAGGTTACAAAATTAATTCACAGAAATCTCTTGCACTCTTATACATTAACGATGAAAAATCAGAAGGAGAAATTAAGGAAACACTCCTATTTACCATTGCAACAAAGAGAATAAAATAGCTAGGAATAACCCTTCATAAGGAGAGAAAAGACCTGTATGCAGAAAACTATATGACACTGATGAAAGAAATTAAAGACTATACAAACAGATGGAGAGATATACCATATTCTTGGAATGGAAGAATCAACATTATGAAAATGAGTATACTACCTAAAGCAGTCTACAGATTCAATGCAATCCCTGTCAAATTACCTATGGCATTTTTTACAGAACTAGAACAAAAAAGTATACAATTTGTATGGAAACAAAAGAGACCTGGAATAGCCAAAGCAATCTTGAGAAAGAATAATGGAGCTCGAGGAATAAGACTCACTGATTTCAGACTATATTACAAGGCTACAGTAATAAAGGTAGTATGCTACTGGCATAAAAACAGAAATATAGATTAATGCAGCAGGATAGAAAGGCCAGAGACAAACCCATGCACCCAGAACAAAGTAAGTGTTTCCAACACCCCGTATGTTCCCTCATGCTTCCTCTCAGTTGGTATACACTCAAGGATAACTGCTATTTTAATCTCTAACGTCATAGATTTGCTTTGCCTACCTTGAACTTCATGTTAATCAAACATAGTATATATGCTTGCTTCTGGCTTCTTTGGTTCAATCTTATATGGGTGTGAAATGTATCCATATTTTTGTCTGCAGCAATAGTTTTTTTTTTTTTGCCATTGCTGTTGACAATTTTCATTTGTTCATTCTACAGTTGTTGGGTATTTGGATTGTTTCCAGCTTTTGATTTTTGTAAATAAAACTGCTATGAACATTCATAATAGTCTTATACAGGTCTTTTCCTTGTCAAAGCACCCATTTCTTCTTGAGATATATTTAAATTTGCAGCTATAGGATGTGTGTTTGTGTGTGTGATTATAGCAGATACTGTCAAACTGTTTTCCAAAGTGTATGTAGCAACTTACAACCCATAAGAAATGTATGAGTGCTCCAGTTGTGCCATATCCTCATTGACACTTGATATTGGTCAGTGTTTGTATTGTGAATAAAATAAAAAGTATATATCTATGTATAATTTTAACCATTCCTGTGGGGATGTAATGTCTCATTGTTATTTCAGTTTACATT
Source organism: Orcinus orca (assembly GCF_937001465.1). NCBI lineage: Eukaryota > Metazoa > Chordata > Mammalia > Artiodactyla > Delphinidae > Orcinus > Orcinus orca. The sequence continues at coordinate 77,655,081 of NC_064562.1, read as the reverse complement.
TCTGTGAGGACAAATGATGCCGAATATTTTTTCATATGCTTATTTTTCATTTTCATTTCATTTTTGGTGATGTTCCCTTTCAAGTTTAGTTCACTTAAAAAATTAGATTGTAGGATTCTGAGTTCGAGTCCTTTGCTGTACCTAAATATCGGGAATATCTTTTCTCTGTAGCTTGCCATTTCATTCTCTTATTGTAATTTTGATGACAGAACTTTTTTTTTTTTTTTTTTTGTGGTACGCGGGCCTCTCACTGCTGTGGCCTCTCCCGTTGCGGAGCACAGGCTCTGGATGCGCAGGCCCAGCGGCCATGGCTCACGGGCCCAACCTCTCCGCATCATGTGGGATCTTCCCGGACCAGGGCACGAACCCGCATCCCCTGCATCAGCAGGCGGACTCTCAACCACTGTGCCACCAGGGAAGCCCGATGACAGAACTTTTTAATTCAACATTTTTTTCTTTTATAGTTAGTGGTTTTGTGTCCTGTTTAAGAAATTATGCCTATCTAGGGTTAAAAAGATATTCCCTTATGTTTTCTTCTAGAAGTTTTTGTTTTATTTTTCACACTTAGGATTATGATCTATCTCAAATTATTTTTGTAGATGGTGTGAGGTAAGGGTCAATTTTATTTTTTTCCTTTATAGATATCTAATGGACAAGCACAATTTATTGAAAAGACTGACCTTTCAGTCTGAATTACAGTGGTACTTTGTTGTAAATCAGGTGACCATATATGTGTGAGTCTATTTCTGGATTTTATAATCTGTTCCATTAGTTTCTTTGTGAACACATTTTTATTATACTTTTGTTCGTATTTGATATCAATTGCAGTGTTTGTGATTTTGCATTCTTCAATAAAGTAAGACAAACATTTAAAATTTTGGAGCCATTGGATGGTAAAATTATTCTTTCTCTGAAATAAATGAGTTGTTTGCTGTCAAACCCTACTTAATTTTCTATAAACAATCACAAATTCAGAATCAAAAGGGACTTTTCTGCATTGGTTTCAAGTATTGATTTATCAATATTCTTTATAGCGTTTGAATTTCAAGTTCAGTCCATAATGTGTTATTTGTTTATCTATTCATACATTCACTGTTTGAGGACTTGCTACTTTGTTCTGAGCATTAATGCCAGTATCACTCATATATCAATTCAGATACTGGCACATGACATGTATCTGCATATGCTATTAAACCATATAGGTAAAGGTAGGAATGGATTAGATTGAGGAATGGGGAATGGATTTGGGTGATAGGATCTATGTTTCACAATAGAAACTAAAATTTGCATTTTGAGTCATTCTTGGCCATAGAAATGCTAAACAAATAATAGCTATGGATTTTTGATTCTTGGAAATTTTTTTTTCTAAGAAAGATCCCTTGATACAGAGTGACTGACTTTAATTCTCCCATGTTATTCCACTTAAATTCAATTATTAACTACCTATCATTTAGAGAGAAGAATTTTCTTTTAGAGCATGTGTGAATCTGATGTATTCCCACAGAAAAAAATAGTAAAGCTACTCAAAATACTATTAAAAATGTATTGCAAGTAAGAGCTCTGTTTTCTTTTCCCATTTTAAAAAAAAGAAAATACAAGTTATTTGATGATGGATTCAGTTTGCTTTGAGTAGTCTTTTATCACAGGTTTCAAAGGGAGATTTCTTTGAAGCATATCTTTGCTGAGACATAAAAAACACAAGTTGGCTAAAGCTGACAAGTTTGCTATAGTGACAGTCTGGAATATAGGAAGAAATAGGAGGCATTCTCAATTGCAATGAACAGCTACAAAAACCTGCCTCCTACTTTTTACTGTAGGGTGTGTTGAACGTTACACATCTTTCTCCTGAGATAGGATTAAAATTGATCATTTTCTTATTAAATTCAAAGAGTGTGTTTCAACAGTATTCCGTTTAGCCTCCAAAGAGCAAAACTGGGAGGTTAAATGTGAATCATAAAACTCTGTTTATCAATAAACAGATTGGGTAGGTGGAAAAGGCAATGGCCAATAAGAGTTGATATGTGGTGGTCATTGATTCTATTTAATATTCTGAAGCTTTCTTTTTCACTTTTTTCTGTCCAAAAAAAGAAATAAAACCAGGCAGGATTTCAGTTAGTTTTTTGAATAAGTTGTGTAGGTTCTTAAAGAATAAAATTCAACAGAATGGTTCAGGCTTCATAAAATAGATCATCATTGTTCTAAAGCAGCATAGTCATAAAAAACAATAACAGCAAAAATATATCTGTTGGCTAAGTAACTGATACCTTTTATCATGGTTTAAAAAGTCTAATAGGCTTTTAAAGATACAAATGAGAAGATTCCTTGTTACTTATTTCAATATACTGCATTTTATTACTTTTGTAATTATGTTACTTTCACCAATTCATCCTACTTTAGCATATTGCAGATAGATTTTTAATGCAATTAGTTTGGTATAAATATAGCAACTTTCCAAATATTTAGTATCTTGGTTATAGAACATAATACTGAGAATATCACTACCCTTAAAGCATCTGTTCTCAGGGAATATATCTTCTTCAGAACCTTTTAGCTTTTCTATCAACACTGCTGGTCAAACAAACATATTTCACAGTAGTGTCTGGTGGAAACTTAATTTAAAAAAAAAAGATAATTTCTATTCCTAGACAAGTACATTTAAATTTTTATTAGGAAATCATAAAAGACATTTATCAACCATAAATTTAGTCAGTCATGGTGCTAGTAGAAAACAGAAGGCACACTCAAAATGTTAACTGATACAAGTTAAAACAAGGGGCTAATTATGAGGAGAGTGGCAGAATTAAGAGAAGCAAAAAGGGATAGTGAAGCATTCAGGGGCCCACAACGATGGAAAGCCATGACTGCTCCAAATCCTGCTGGTGTAAGGTTAGAGAGTGACACCCATCAGAACCCAGTGATAGCTGAGGCTGTGGGAAATGGACTGCCCAATAGTAGTGGACACACATAGGGGAGCACAGCCACTGTCAAAATCATGGGTTGGGAGGGAGGGAGCTTAGGTGTGGCAGAAATCAGTACCTGATAACTTTCCTCTTACTTGTTTTCTCCTGGTAGTGCCTCCTATTGGTTGAAACCAAGTTGCCAGAAGGCAAGAGATGCCAAGTAATGTAGTTCTGGGACAAAGATCAGGGCAAAGAATGGGTCCAAAATGGTAAAAATAAATGCAAAATATCTAGCATAGTCAATCCCTTTTTTCCAATTAGCGTTCATTCCCATTCTTCATCTAGATATACAGATCTGAAGTACAAGGGAAAAGAATCCTCAAACATAGAGGAAACATAAAATTTTTTTACCTACATTATCACCTTGGGGAGATGTCATTGTAGCTAGAATTTCATCAGAAATTTTAATTGTAATGTTATTGAGCATTAGTGCCCTTCATAGAAAATATCAATATCAGGGATGGCTGGAAAGGAGAAAAAAGATTAATATAAAACATAGCTGATATAGTCAACGAATCATCCCAAATTAAGGAGCCCTGTGGATGAAAGGCTCTTGGTGCTGCAGCCAGGAGTCAGTGCTGTGCCTCTGAGGTGGGAGAGCCAACTTCAGGACACTGGTCCACAAGAGGCCTCCCAGCTGCACATAATATCAAACAGCAAAAATCTCCGAGAGATCTCCATCTCAACGCCAGCACCCAGCTTCACTCAACGACCAGCAAGCTACAGTGCTGGACATCCTATGCCAAACAACTAGCAAGACACGAACACAACCCCACCCATTAGCAGAGAGGCTGCCCAAAATCATAATAAGTCTACAGACACCCCAAAACACACCACCAGACGTGGACCTGCCCACCAGAAAGACAAGATCCAGCCTCATCCACCAGAACACAGGCACTAGTACCCTCCACCAGGAAGCCGACACAACCCACTGAACCAACCTTAGCCACTGGGGACAGACGCAAAAAACAACAGGAACTACGAACCTTCAGCCTGCAAAAAAGGAGACCCCAAACACAGTAAGATAAGCAAAATGAAAAGACAGAAAAACACACAGCAGATGAAGGAGCAAGATAAAAACCCACCAGACCTAACAAATGAAGAGGAAATAGGCAGTCTACCGGAAAAAGAATTCAGAATAATGATAGCAAGGTTGATCCGAAATCTTGGAGATAGAATGGACAATAGAATGGACAAAATGCAAGAATCAGTTAACAAGGACCTAGAAGAACTAAAGATGAAACAGGCAACGATGAACAACACAATAAATGAAATTAAAAGTACTCTAGATGGGATCAATAGCAGAATAACTGAGGCAGAAGAACGGATAAGTGACCTGGAAGATAAAATAGTGGAAATAACTACTGCAGAGCAGAATAAAGAAAAAAGAATGAAAAGAACTGAGGACAGTCTCAGAGACCTCTGGGACAACATTAAACGCACCAACATTCGAATTATAGGGGTTCCAGAAGAAGAAGAGAAAAAGAAAGGGACTGAGAAAATATTTGAAGAGATTATAGTTGAAAACTTCCCTAATATGGGAAAGGAAATAGTTAATCAAGTCCAGGAAGCACAGAGAGTCCCATACAGGATAAATCCAAGGAGAAATACGCCAAGACACATATTAATCAAACTGTCAAAAATTAAATACAAAGAAAACATATTAAAAGCAGCAAGGGAAAAACAACAAATAACACACAAGGGAATCCCCATAAGGTTAACAGCTGATCTTTCAGCAGAAACTCTGCAAGCCAGAAGGGAGTGGCAGGACATATTGAAAGTGTTGAAGGAGAAAAACCTGCAACCAAGATTACTCTACCCAGCAAGGATCTCATTCAGATTTGATGGAGAAATTAAAACCTTTACAGACAAGCAAAAGCTGAGAGAGTTCAGCACCACCAAACCAGCTCTACAACAACTGCTAAAGGAACTTCTCTAGGCAAGAAACACAAAAGAAGGAAAAGACCTACAATAACAAACCCCAAACAATTAAGAAAATGGGAATGGGAACACACATATCGATAATTACCTTAAATGTAAATGGACTAAATGCTCCCACCAAAAGACACAGATTGGCTGAATGGATACAAAAACAAGACCCATATATTTGCTGTCTACAAGAGACCCACTTCAGACCTAGACACACATACAGACTGAAAGTAAGGGGATGGAAAAAGGTATTTCATGCAAATGGAAACCAAAAGAAAGCTGGAGTAGCAATTCTCATATAAGTTATATATATATATATATATATATATATATATATATATATATATATATATATATATGTAGTTTGCTTGAGTGCAGTGTTTTTGTTTTCTGTACTGAATTCATTAGCATGGGTCGGTATAAAATTTAGCATAGGTCAATATGTAATTTGTAAACTAATAAGGTCTTAAAAGTGAGGAATTAAGTCTTTTAAATTTAATTATTTATTGTAAAGAGCAGAATAGCATACATAAACAGGTGCCTAAGGAAAACTTGTATTCTAATATGGAACTCTCATGAACACCTTTTTTTTTTTTTTTTTCTTTTCTTCTAACGGTATGATAGTAGGCCATTTGATTATTTTTATGGCTTTAACTTTACAACAATGAAATATTCGTAAATTTTAAAAAGTATTTTTCTTTATTTGATGTGGGTGGGATACTGGAGAAATGAAAGGTCAAACATCTATTGAGGAATCCATACTTGTCTATATATTGTGTACTTTTATTTCAAGAACTGATTTAAAATTCCTAAAAGGATGCTATAATAAGTTATTATGCCATTTTACAGACTGAATTAAGTGAATTTCAGGGAGGTATGAAACTTGCCTAAGGCTATCCAGCTACCAAGCGGTAGAAGTGAGAATTAAATCCAGGTATACCTATAAAAAAAATAAATAAAAAAAAAAAAAAAGAAGGCGAGGGCAGCACCAGGGTATGGGGTTGTTAGTTTTATAGGGGTGAGTAATTTCATACGCTGATGAGTGGGAGGAGTATTCCAGCTATTTTGGGGAAGGGGTGGGGATTTCTAGGAATTGAGCCACCGCCCACTTTTTGACCTTTATGGTCATCCTTGGAACTGTCGTGGCACCTGTGGGTGTGTCGCTTAGCTTGCTGATGTGTTACAATGAGTGTATACTGAGGCTCAAGGTCTAGTGGAAGTAGACTCGTCCGCCATCTTGGACCTATTTTGTTCTAATCAGTTTATGTTGTGTCCTCGGGCTATGTAATTCTTTTAAAGGTTGTGCCCTGCCCCCTTTCCTCCTGTTTCATATTGAATATATAATATTTACCAGAGTATGTTTTAATAATTAATACATGATATATTGTATAATTAATTTATATATCATATATATAATGATATCTATAGGTATTTGTTCTAATAAGTCATTAAAAATAAATGAATATTCAAAAAAAAAAAAAGAATGCTTAAGACAGGAATAAAGACACAGACCTACTAGAGAATGGACTTGAGGATATGGGGAGTGGGTAGGGTAAGCTGTGACAAAGCGCGAGAGAGGCATGGACATATATACACTACCAAACGTAAAATAGATAGCTAGTGGGAAGCAGCCGCATAGCACAGGGAGATCAGCTTGGTGCTTTGTAACCACCTGGAGGGGTGGGATAGGGAGGGTGGGAGGGAGGGAGATGCAAGAGGGAAGAGATATGAGAACATATGTATATGTATAACTGATTCACTTTGTTATGAAGCAGAAACTAACACACCATTGTAAAGCAATTATACTCCAATAAAGATGTAATAAAAAAAAAAAAACATAGCTGATCATAGTGTCCACTTCTGTAGCTGATTATAATGCTTAGGTTACAAGGCTTGTTGAAATTACAGCTTCATTCTTTGGTTACCAATTTCATGTTCCCTTTATTCCCTGCCAACATCAGTTGGTGAGGTTTTTTGTTTTTTTTTTTCTTGATGGGGTGACCCAAATCTTCACTCCTATAGAACCCAAGTCTCTAGTGGCCCTGACTAGATTATGTTGTCCCAATTACCCATTGGCAATTAATAGAAGAATGGCTGTGCTAACAGGTGCCACTGTGAGTTGCCTGGTTTTCAAAATTCTCTTTGTCCCACTGGTTGGAAGCAATCAAATTTCTCCTTGGAAATTGAATTAATTATTCAAACCAGTACTCTGACCTCATTCTTAGCCCGTTGGTTCTTCAAAATGAGAAGCCCAAGATAGCCTGAAGTCAGTCTCAGTTGCTATTTCAATGGAATCATGACTGTGTTCCCCCCTTGTGTTTGGAAGCATCAGCGTTCCAGTCACACTGAGGTCACTTCTAGTGCACTATTAGGTGTAATAGTAAGAAGGGCTATTCCCACATCTACTCCTTGTTCCTCAGACTCATGCATTCTGTCTACAGAGGAGTTGGCTCTATTTATTGTCTACTGGCTTAAAGCATATTCTGCGTCCTGTAAACAGCACTACAGACTCACAGGGGTTCTTTACTTACCAAGTGCCATTCTTGCACCTTTGTTGGCTAATCCACCACTTTATCAACCAACTGCTCTCTGGGGAATGTGATTAGACTAGAGAACACATTGAGAGGAGCACTTTGCTATGTTTCTTTCACTGTAAAATGTGTCCCATCAGCAAAAATGATTTTTTTTATGATACTAAGGTGATGAATGAGGCATTTTGATAGTCCCTGCATAGCAATATTGGTAGAGTTTTGCAGAAAATCTGTTTTTGGAATATGACTATATTCCTATGAGAACGGACTTTGTGAAAGAAAGCTCCAGAGTAATCAACTTTTACCTGGTGAATTGATAGCTCCCCAGGAAATTGGGAGCCTAGCATTTACTTCTGCTGTTGACATGTTGGATACTCAGCGACAGATGTGATCAGATTAATCTTAGTGAAGGGAAGTCTGTGTTGTCCATGTTATTGAGCCTGTGCATAGCCTCCATCCCTGCCACTATGGCCACTTTGTAAATGGGCCCATTAAACAAGTGACTTAGCGGCCAAGGATAGAAGCTGACTTATATACACACAACAGGTAACTTTTTTCACTTGATTGGTGATGCCTTCACTTCACTGGAGAGACTTTATGTGGCCCATGAATATTTTCACACTCTGTGCTCATTCTGAAATGTTTATCCACAGTCCTCTCTTTTAGATTCCTTTGTCACCTATTTTCCAATCTTGTTTTTTTCCGATACATGCCCAACAACTAACCTTTTGTCTACTGATTATGAACTAACATAGATTTTACATCAGGTCATCCATCTCACCTTCCAGTTTTCCATAGTAAGTGGACAAGCAGACACACTGACCAAAAATCCCCACCCCAATTTTCAAAGTTTTACTTCTTTCTAACTGGTGTCTTTAAACTTAGCAGAGAGATCTGAAGTAATTGTACATTTAACTGCCATTGAATCTCTATAGCACTTACGATCAAGCTTTGTATCTGATCCACAGTCATGTTTGCACTCCAGCTATGTGAGAGAAGCTTCATAGCAGCTTTCTGTACTTTGAAAAGGAATTCCAGTCTTTGAGTTAATTTGTGTGTGTGTTTGTGTGTCCTTTAGAAGCAACAAATATGTCTTAAATTTTTACATCAACAATGTCAATATAGCAACTAAATGCTGCAGAAAATTGATCTCCCAAAGCCTCTTTGCACTGAACTCCATCTCATGCCACCTGTGACAATTTGAGTAACCATGGTGCCACTGCAACCATGAAGTACCAGTGTCCTGTTGCCCTCTAGCAAAGAGATAATCTGTCTGCTCATCAAATATGTGATACATGAATCCTGAAATTCAACTTTTAGAGTTTATTTCCTGGGGGAAAAAAATTCTTGTATCAGCCATGGTTCTGGCAAAAAATTGTTGACATACTCAAGGACGTCATTAAGAGAGTATAAAGATGAGATTATTTACAAAGTGAGGGTAGGGTTAAGGGTAACAATAAAAAAGGATAAAAACCCTAGGAATTAGAAACAATTAGTATGGAAAAGTTACCAAGGACTAGCTATTACCAAGCCTAGCTTTAAGGGGAAAAATGGGGAGTAATGTTTTTGGAACTCATTGAGAGGAGACACTTGGCTGACTGATGACCAAGTGGAGAGGATTCTAGCCTCCAAATTTCTCCTCTTTATAAGGATACCAGTTATGTTAGGTTAGGGGCCTACCCTACTCTAGAATGACTTCATCATAATTAATTACATCTATAATAACTATTTCCAAATAAAGTCACATTCTGAGGTGCTGGGGGTTAGGACTTCAGCATATGAATATTTGGGGGGACACAATTCAACCCATAATCCTAATACCTAATACAATGGATGGCCCAGAGTAGATACCCAGTAAATATCTTTGAATAAATGTATGAGTAGAAGAAAACAGATGAGAACCCATTTCTCTATTTTTAAAATTTTGGGGGTGTTAAATCTTATGCCCTATCAATTAATCTACATCTGATTCTCCTGAAAACTATTAATTTAAGAAAGTTGAGCTTGTATCAGGATTTTCTATTTGCCCCTAATAATTAATTAGTGACATAAGAACTGTGTACTGTATTGGGTAATAAATCCTTCTACTCAAGTTTTACCTCTGGCAGTGTCCATTTAGCCAGTTTCAGAGACAGAAATCTCTCACACCCATAAATGTCATTCTGACCTCTGAATTATCAGTTTACCCCCTGCATCATGAGATTTGATTAAAAAATTATTGCTTGAGCTAGTTACCTGCAAGTACCTTTGAAGCTCATAAAATAGTCCAATCACTTTTAAATCTAATTTCAATATTTATCCCAGTGATAACCTGTGCATAAGAACAATTAAGATAATTTTTGCCAACCCCCTCTGAGTCCTTACCCAAGTTAATTTCATTTGCTCTCCTGCTGCCTGTCCTGCTACCTCCTACATTTAAATCCCTCTTTACTTTCTAAAATTCACAGGCAGCTTTTTCTTTTCCAGCATCTAAAATTCACAGGAAGCTTTTCCTTTTCCAACAAACACTCTCCAAGATTTTTGAACATGGAAACAAAAGATTCTGATATTTTTAATTTCCCCACCGAATTTTCTTCTCTGCCAAATCCTAAATAGCAATAACGTGTTTACAAAGCTTTTCTGCAGGAGCCCATCCATAGAACCTTACAATGCTGTGCTGTGTAACAGTCCCCTGGAGTTGGAACCCAATTCTTGAATTAAGAATTGAGTTAGGAATTTAGGTATTAAATAAGATAAAGTTACATATCACTATGTTAAGCAAGAATTAATTTTTTTTACAGTTACTTAGCTATTATTTGGGCCTTTCATCTTCACTGCAACTCTATTATGAACTTCATTTAACACATGAGGCAATTTTTAGAGATTAGTTAACCTGCTCAAAGACATGGTGGCAGAGTCTTTGCCTACTCGGTAGTGGTAGTAGAGTTAAATTTATTTTATTTTATTATTATTTTTTTTGGCGGTACGCAGTCCTCTCACTGTTGTGGCCTCTCCTGTTGCGGAGCACAGGCTCCGGACGCGCAGGCTCAGCGGCCATGGCTCATGGGCCCAGCCGCTCCGCGCCATGTGGGATCCTCCCGGACCGGGGCATGAACCCGTGTCCCCTGCATCGGCAGGCAGACTCTCAACCACTGCGTCACCAGGGAAGCCCTAGAGTTAAATTTAGAACCGCAGCTGTCTGCCTTCAGAGCCCACCATCACTTGCATCGTCACCAACTACTGAAGAGCAATTCAACAAAGTAGCAGGCTGGACTGTTCTCTAACCACATCTGCTTTTTTTTTTTTTTTGCCTTGAACTCTCTTTGCACAGATAACTAGATAACTCTTTCTCATCTTTTGGGTTTCTGCATAGACATCAACTATGCAGTGATACCTTCCCTGCTCACACTTGTCATTTCTAATTGGTGGAATTTATTTCACTCATAGTTTCTTATTTAATGTCTATTTTCCTCATGAGTTGGTTAGGGCAGGGATGTCTCTGACTTGCTTACCACCATGTCTATAGCATAAAGTACAGTTCTTGACTGTGCTCCATACATGTTCCTAGATACACAGATGAATAACAACACATATGTCACTATGTTTTTCTTACATAGGGCCTAGAATGCAAATAACAGTCTTGCAAGTATTATGCTCAATAAGTGCCAAGAAAAATTCAGACAGAACAGTTAGGATTTGTAAAGGAAATACCTCTTTCTTCTCAAATATTCTGAAAATTTATGCAGGAGGTAATAGTATAATGCCTATTTTAGAGGCCTTTAGATTCCATGAAATGCTACAAAAACATGTACACATTTATAACACGATACCCTTTTCTACAAAACTATAAAAATTGATGCATTTGATTAAAATAAGAATTAGTGCTCCAAAAAACACTAGCTTGGAGTAATATTTTCAATTTTAATTGGAATTCTTACTGTTCATAGCATATGTTCTCATAAACATTGAACCTGTGCTTTGCATCTCCCATTTTAGAGACCATAGTTTACTTATTAGATTAGATCTATTTAAAATTCACCTTAATAAGATTTTTTTTTTTTTTTTTTTTGCGGTACGCGGGCCTCTCACTGCTGTGGCCTCTCCCGCTGCGCAGCACAGGCCCCGGACGCGCAGGCTCAGCGGCCATGGCTCACGGGCCCAGCCGCTCCGCGGCATGTGGGATCTTCCCGGACCGGGGCACGAACCCGTGTCCCCTGCATCGGCAGGCGGACTCTCAACCACTGCGCCACCAGGGAAGCCCCTTAATAAGATTTTAATGCAAGCATGAATCACGAATAAGAAATTAAATGGTTTTTATTTAAACGTATCAAATTATTTGTTCATAGTAAGGTGATTAAACATAAAATAATATTTAAACACTTGATGCCTATTACTATGGAAAACCCATAGGTATTAGCTCTTCAAATTTATGTCTGATAACTTCTAGTCAAGTGGTTCTGAACATCAGAAACATTTAGGGGAGCATTATAAGGTAACACAAATGGTTTTATCTAATTCCTGGATATTCTTAGGATGTTTGGGTTAGAGCCATGAAATCTGTACTTTTGAGGAATTTTCCAGTGATTTAAATTTTCACATGGGTTTGGGAAATAACCAAACTCTTCAGTATCAAGATAGAATATTTGATTTTGCTTCATATATAAACCACTCCTTAATGATGCGTTAGTAACTTGGGGAGTTGAATTATTTCATATAGCAGTCACTCGAACTTTCACCATTTTTTTCCAACCAAAATATAGGGGCCAGGAATTTTCATTCATCCTTTATTTAAATAAAATGGGATATAAGGATAGGCAGTAATCTTGGGGCTGAAATTAATATAATGGCACTTGGGTGCAATTATTTTATGCATTGAATTTTGCACTAGACACTATATTTCAAAGTGTAGTAGGAGGCCACATAAAACTCAATTCTTCTCTTATATTTATCTCTCTTCAACATGTGCTTTTCTTTTAAAAGCAGAATAAAGATTCATAACCAGAAAATTGTAACTAAAAATGTATATGAGGAGTATGTAATTTTCAAATCTTAATTTTGCTTTCTTAACCTAAATCCCAAATTACTTTCAAAAGCTTCCATTATGCCTGTATTATATAATGCTTCATTTAAGAAGCCAAGTTTTGGAAGAAAGTGTAGGAGAACTTTACTTAGATCCGTTATGCAAGAATACCAGGACTGTCTTAGCCAAGCTTCACAGAATTGATTCACAAAGAGATGAAGGTGAGATGGGAAAGAGCTTTTATTTCTTATGAATGCCTTTTTCCCTTTGAAATGCTATGTTTAACTGTGAAACCATTTTCTAGGTCCCAACAGTATTAGTGTGAGCTAGAATCTCAATAAATGTTTTTCTATGGAAATCTTCAAAGTGTCTGATAGAAGTGTTAACAATGACAGATGAGGCAGCTTGGAGTGGTGTTTACCATAATAGAGTGGCATTGCTGTCATAGTCAATCTGGATGAAGCTACATGCAGATCACATATTACAGTTGGCTTGAGGACAGATGATTCTTCTTTGTTGAACAAGAATCACAGAATCTGATGGCTCATCTTTGTGTGTCAAATTGGGTTAATTTCTAAAAATGTTTATGTCTCAATTTTCTTTCCTAAAAGTCTCAAGTCAGTAGGTTAGTTTGGAAGTTGGAGAAGACGCATTTTCATATTTGTTACTTAAAGTTTTTCAAGTTTTATACTGTACAGTCCTAGGAAATAATTCATGATGGTCTTGGAAACCAGGAAAGAAGATAAAATAGAGATTTTCCTCTTCCCTAATATTTTCCAATTCTCATTTTAATTGGAAAAAGTTTACTTCTTAGTTCCTAAATATTGTTCCAGCAATTTGATTTGTCACATAATTATAGCACAAAGCACATACGTTATAGACGCTTGAATCATTATTTCAAATAGTACTTTGCCATTTGTGGATTGAACATTTGAGGTTTCATCAATTATCCCATAACCATAAATATTTGTGTCCTGCAAAAATTTATTATTTGGAGAAAGCACAAACTTGAACTCTGTGTGCTGATATGCTGGAGCCTGTCACTGATACAGGCACTTTAACCAACTGGGTCTCAGGTCATCTTTGGGCTTCAACTCATTGTCACCTGTGAAAGAAGTGACTTCAGGCCCCAAGCATTTTATAGTTCATGAAAAAGTAGCTAAAAAACACATTTTATATAAGTTGAAAAGGTAGTTAAGTTGAAATGGATATATGGAAAAATATAATTTTGCTTGGAAGTACAGTTTGAACAAAAGCTCGGAGGCTGTAGTTACATTTCCACATTTATGAAGGTATCAAGATTTATCATCTCTTGAATGTCAAATGTCTCAGGTAGGAGTCTACTTTGATATGATGAAATTTACTATTTCTTTTCATGAAAGCTGTCAATGAACTTTGTCATACTTTCAATTCAAATTTAAAGGTGGGGAATAATTTAACTTGCATTATCCTCAATTTTTCTACATGTGCCACTATTAGAATGGTAAATTTTAATAATATGCTTCATAGGATTGAATTCCTCAGGCAATTCTCTCTTCTACTCTCAATGATTAAAAACTTAGTCATAAAGAGGTTTTATTTTAAGCTATGGCTATTAAACATGCACAGACACACAGACACACAGGTTATAAAATTTTAAAGAATTTATGAGGTTTGTGTGGATAACTTTGAAGGATGAGAAACTATGTACTGAAATATGCATCCATGTTCTAGCTGGAAGGAATAGAAGATAAGAATTTGTGTCTATGTCAAAATCACAAAAAATAAAAAATAAGTTGATATGGAAAGGAACAATCCATAGGAGTAACTTACATGGTTCAGAGAAGAAAACTGAGTTTTGAATCTGCATTCTAGATAAAGTGTTACCGAGTCTAAGCTCATACTACTCTCCACATGACAGGCCAATAAATCGAGAGATGAGTTGTTGGGGTAAGGAATAGCAACTTTATTTGGAAAGCCAGCAGACTGAGGAGATGGTGGACTAGTGTCCCAAAGGACCATCTTACTCAAGTTAGAATTCAGACTTTTTATACTAAAAAGGCAGGAGGTGTGGTTGGTTGTTGCAAACTTCTTAGTGTTGCAATCCTTTGTTCTTGCAGCTGTCCACATAGATCAGGTTACAATGTTCCTAGAAACCTCCAACAAGACATATGTTATTCTCTGTTATGCAACTTTTTATCTCTATGTTAATGGAAAACCATTATACCTTTAAAGGTCAGAGCCTTGAGAATAGGCTATCCCATATATTTCAGGCTATTGGCAACATCTTTTTTTTTTTAAATAATTTTATTTATTTAATTTTTATTTTTGGCTGCGTTGGGTCTTAGTTGCTCCACATGGGCTTTCTCTAGTTGCAGCAAGCAGGGGCTACTCTTAGTTGCAGTGCATGGGCTTCTCATTGCAGTGGCTTCTCTTGTTGCAGAGCTCGGGCTCTAGGTGCACGGGCTTTAGTAGTTGTGGCACAGGGGCTCAGTAGTTGTGGCTCACGGGCTGTAGAGCACAGGCTCAGTAGTTGTGGCGTATGGACTAAGTTGCTCTGCGTCATGTGGGATCCTCCTGGACCAGGGCTCGAACCTGTGTTCCCTGCATTGGCAGGCGGATTCTTAACCACTGCACCACTAGGGAAGTCCCCTAGGCAACATTCTTAACTTGAAGCAAAAGCAGTAGAATACAAAGGTTAATGTAAATGAAAAAGATCCAATATGGAGTCAGATTTGTTCTTCCCTATTACAAAAGTAGAACAATTACATTTATAAGAATGAGTGACAAGCAAGTATCAGTCTTAATGAAGGGATCTGATTGGGAAGCATGTGCATTTGGAAATAATCTTGAAATAAAAAGTACATATATGAGTTAGAAATGATTAATTCAGGGGAAAATCTCAATGGGGTTAAGATTAGCTTCTCAAACTTTTGAAAATGTTTTCCCCTTCCCCTAGCATTCTGTTCTACTTAAGATCCCTGTTTGGCGTATCTTTAAAATTAAAGTTAATTAATATAAAGTTTTATTATCCTTAACATAGTTAGGCTTTCAAAACACCAAAATGAGCATTTTGGTAAGTTAATAGCAAATAGAAAGAAAGGGAATTGAGAAAAGAATGTTAGAATATTCAAATTCATTTGAAAAGAGTGGCAAAGATCAGTAATAATAAAAACAATAATAGTGATAATACAGAAAATCAGTCAGAGAATAAGATTAGGGAAGAACAAAATGACAGAAATTTAGTAGAAGTTCATGATTGTCTGAAATAGATTTTTGTGCAACTTATAGAAGAAATTATTAAATAGTTAAGGAAATTTGCCATGCATAATTTCAATTACTGAGCTGAGAAGCTAAAAGAATGGGGAATGAACAGAGAATAGATGAAAGGATTCAAAGTAGACTGAAGAGATGGTAAAACAATGTAAAGTGATTAGCAAATAAAGTTGTAAGTATTGAAAAAGAGAACATTGGAAAGTGGCAAGTGGCTTCATATTATAAAATATGATTGAACAAAGTTATCCTTCTACTAGGAGCATATAATCAGGATATTTATAGATTCAAAGCAAATTCAAGCAATGCCAAGAGATACAGAAAAGCCTGCAGAAATGTGAATGGGAGATGCAGTAAGGTGACATGAGTTTGTGCAATGAAGGCTAATAAATAGTAATGATGAAACAAGGAAAGAAGTAATTGAGCACATTTCAGACATGAAATACATAGGATAATCCTGAATCTGGAACAATTCTGACCAGTGAGGCAACTTGGAAAGGACAAATTTGAGTGAATATCTCATCCTTTCAGACTTCAATGTGTGGAGTCAATTATCTAGTTATTCTACAGGACTCAATAAACTGTTAAATGTTGTGCAAGTTAATTTGGATTTTTTGTTTTGTCTATGGCCTGAATGCTTAGTTCAGATGAGGTTTAGGTGGGAATGAAAAACGGACAGCAAGAGCCTCTGAGTTACTTCCCACGATTTTCTTCATCTATGATCAGCCTCCTGGTTTTTCTAGGGTTCTGTGTCAGTTCATAGATATAAATGGTATCTTTCTCTTCGTTATTTGTGGGGGGAGGTGGATTAGAGACAAACAGAGAAAAATTAATTGGACACATCCAAACTCTAAAGAAACACATCATTTTTAAGGCTTTGATCAAATAACCTACTTAGTTCTTGAAACATTCATTGGATAGTTGGCTTACATGAATCAAATTCTTCCTTTTCTACCCTCTAGCATAGCTACACTATGACAAGGTTATAATCCTTGAAAATATAGCATTAAGTGATATGAAAATGTAAGATGCTATGTAATTATAGTCCTGGCATAACAACTAATTTAAATAAATTTCCTTATATGTGAGCACATACAAGTTTAACTTGGGTGTAATTACAGTGGAGCTGTCAAAATGCCTACCCAGCAGAATTTCATACTTTCTATGGAACAGTGACAGCAGATTTTATTGGAGTCTTCTTTTCCTGCTCCACCACTGAGAGTTTTATGGGTGGGGAGAAGATAACATGTTAGTTTGGTTCCTAGGTTGCTGGAACATGGGGAAATGCATCTGAACCTGATGACAAAAAATGTGCATCATCTGCAGTTTCTGGACATTCAACTGAATCCATGAATGAATGAGACTTTGGGAAAGGGTGAATGAGTTCTATTGTGAGAATAAGAGTAATATTTATAAAAGACTATTTATTTGATATTTATATGAGAATAAGAGGATAGGGAGTAATAGCAAGTTTGTGTTATCAAAATGAATTCCTCCTGGATACACAGCTAGACTAAGTTCTTCAGTCTTCCTTGCAGTTAGCTGTGACCATATGACTAAATTCTGGTTCATGGAATGGGGCCCAAGTGATGTAAGCTATTTCCTGGAATAGAAATCTCCCGTGGAAATCCCATAGAAATCTCCTGCATAAATCTTCATGCCTTTTCTTTCCCAATCTGCTGGTTGCATTATTAGAATTGTTGGAGAATTCCAAGGGATACATAAGAGAAGGGCCTGAGTCAATTGGATGAGCACATGAAATATTCTCTAACTATAAACCTTTACAGGAGTTAGATGTGAAAAACAAAAAAAACAGAACACTATCATTTTAAGCCACTGAGAATTTGGGGGTATTTCTATTATAGCAACTAGAATTACACTAAGAAATACATAGTCGTTATAGGAAGTGGGGAGGGACAGCAGCTTTTAACTGAACCAGAGAACCTACAGAAAAGGGAAATTTAAGACTTTAGATTGTCAACTCATGGCACAGTTAGAGACCCAGAAAGTCTTCATGAATACCCTAAAATAATTTCTTATCTTTTATAACCATAGGGTCAATGGCACCTATAATCTGACTCAAACTTATCCTGTGGTAAGCAGAACTACAACACAATTAAATTCACCTGGCTAAGGACATGGAAGCAACCTAAGTGTCCATCGATAGATGAATGGATAAAGAAGAGTGGCACATATATGCAATGGAATATTATTCAGCCATAAAAAGAAATGAAATTGAGTTATGTATAGTGAGGTGGATGGACCTAGAGTCTGTCATACAGAGTGAAGTAAGTCAGAAAGAGAAAAACAAATACCATATGCTAACACATATATATGGAATCTAAAAAAAAAAAAAATGGTCATGAAGAACCTAGGGGCAAGACGGGAATAAAGATGCAGACCTACTAGAGAATGGACTTGAGGACATGGGGAGGGGGAAGGGTAAGCTGGGATGAAGTGAGAGAGTGGTAATGTATATATGGATATATACACACTACCAAATGTAAAATAGATAGCTAGTGGGAAGCAGTCTCATAGCACAGGGAGATCAGCTCGGTGCTTTGTGACCAGCTAGAAGGGTGGGATAGGGAGGGTGTGAGGGAGGGAGACGCAAGAGGGAAGAGATATGGGGATATATGTATATGTATAACTGATTCACTTTGTTATAAAGCAGAAACTAACACACTATTGTAAAGCAATTATACTCCAATAAAAATGTTAAGAAAAAAATTAAAAAAAAAAATTACCAACCCCCCCCCGCCACACACACACACACACAAATTTACCTGGCTAGCCAAGTCTCATATGTTAGGGAATTGGTTGAAAAAGGGTGGGACCCTTAAGTATTAAAATAGGAATGTATGTATATATTCAGATATCCTTGACTGCTCAAATTTCATTGAACCTCTCTTGTCACCAGAAATAGCCTGTAATAATTTTACCTAAGGCAAGCAACTTTCAAGAGGAAGTTAATACTCCTTAAGACACTCCACCAAGCCTCTTGATTCCAAATCTGTAACAAAGGGTCTGATCACACCTAGTGAGGGACTAGCAGAATGAATGATCTGGGGGAAGATAATTCTCAAACCTAAATAATTTCAAAATTTTGTTCATTTATATCAGTAAATTCCAAGAGTATATGTAGAGGAAGGATAGTACAGATATTTGACCAAAGAGGAAAGAGCATAACATTGGATTGGGCTGAGCTTACTTATATGGGTTCACTTTTCATAGACTTTAAAAACAATTTTTGGCAGTTTTGAGCATCATAGGACTTTGTTTAAAGGTTTTAAGTGAAGGAATTAGTAATGAATCATATTGTTTTCTTGGTTGGTTGAATGAAACCTGTAAGGAAGGATAACCTACATTATCAGAACTTTCTTGGTCAGTATCCCACTTAAATAGCCAACCCAATACTTGGGGATGGGAAGAATGGAAATACTTCTAATGGGCTGAATATCTGTATGTTCAGTTTATGTTGAAGGAACAATGACCAGAGGTGTGGATTTATATCTATTTTGGGGCAAGGGCTAATTTGGCTGACTGGCCAGGGACCTAAAAAATCATGATGAGAGAATTTTTGCCAAAACAAGTATGGATGGACCTCTCAGAGTGTAAAGATATTGTATTGCTGCTGCATACAAATGCCCTCCAGAGGATATCCACTCAGTAGAGGCTCTCAGTGTTCAGGTAGACAAGATGACCCATTCTGCAAATGTCAAGCAGCCTCTTTCCTCAGCCATCTTTGTGTTTGTTCAATGGGTTCATTAACAAAATTTCCATGATGACAGGAAGTGGGGTTAGCTTTAGGTAAATAAAATGCACATCAACTCACCAAGTCTGCTATAACCACTAATAAATGACCAGTTTTCCAGTGGTGGAAGCTAATGCTGAGCTCCTGATATGACACCATTTCCTGAGGAGACCAGCCAGTCCCAGATGGCAAATCGATTATATTTGACCTCTCCTATTTTGAAAGAGGCAATGATTTGTCCTCTTTGGAATAACAGTCTGAAAATGGATTTGCCTTATCCACATGCTAGTTTCTACTAGCACCACCACGTGTAGACTCTCCAAATGCTATGTTTACTGCTGTGTTTGACTAAGTAACATTTTTATAGCAAAAGTAGTGATAAATGGGCTTAACACAGAGGATTTACAAGTTTTATCATGTACCAATTCAGCCATTGTAATGGAAGAAAGGTTTAATGGAAGAATAACCTATTAAAGACACCAGTAACAGTCTTGGCTGGGTGATAACAAATTGCAGTGTTGGGGTACAGTCGAAAAGAAGCACCGTATGCTCAGAACCAGTGACTGGTGTGGTGTGGGAATGGGGGCACCTCCCGTCACTAACAGCCTATTCACAGACTTCTTGTGTTCAGTTCCCATGACTTTGGGCTCTCCTGCCTTAAATATGAAGTGGAATGATTTCACTAGAAGACATAACCATGGTCCCATTGAAAGAGAAGTTGTGATTGCCATGTGGACACTCCTGTCTTCTCATGTCATTGATTGAACAGTCAAACAAAGGAGTTAAACTAATGTCTAGGATGATTAAATCTGATTATAAAGATAAAATATGCTTATTGGAGTTAGGAGTGCTAGATAAAAATATAAGGTATCCAATTAAATTTGAATTTCAGGGAAACAGTAAAGGCAATATTAGGGACATACTTACATTAAATAATTATTTGCTATTTATCTGAAGTTCAGATTTGATTGGGTTTTCTATGTTGTTATTTTCTAAATCTGACAACTCGAATTGGGTGTAAGGTGGTATATTTCTGGAAACCAAGGGATTCACAGGTACTGTTGATCTTACTTTTCTTTCCCTTTCTAACCATTTTAGTTCACATCCTCATCACCATACAAACTATTGCTATAGCCATGACAGGCCTGCTTACTCTGGTGTTTCCTCTACAGTCAATCCTGTATACCAAGAATAGAAAAGTCAACCTAAAACTGCTAACATACTATATCACACTCCTGCTCAAAAAGTATCAAGGAGTCTTCTTTGCTACAGAGACAAAAGTTCAAACCCCGGAGCATCAAACTCAAAGCCTTTCATGCTTCATGCTCTTTTCCCACAACACCCTTAAGTGAACTCCTTAATCCAGCCAGATATGTTTTCTTCACTGATGCGTGTTTTCTCACATAAACTTATCTAAATCTGAGATTTAAAGTTCCCCATCTTCTGTTCAAGTTTCTCTTACAATTCCAACAATAAAAGGTAACTCCCTCTGAAATAATACAACAAGAAATCATAGATTTGTACTTATAACTCTACATGTATTTCCCCAAATTGACAGTAATCTCTTTCTTTGGGTTCATATTGAACTTTTAAAATATTTTAAATTACACAAGTTATAAGAATTAACATTACCATGTATTAGGGCTGGTTCTAAACTCCATATATATGTGTGTGTGTGTGTGTGTGTGTGTGTGTGTGTGTGTGTCTCTCTCTCTCTCTCTCTCTCTCTCTCTCTCTCTCTATATATATATATAACCACTAATAAATAACCAATTTACAGCATTTGGAAGGTCTACACATGGTGGTGCTAGTAGAAACCAGCATGTGGATAAGGCAAATACATTTTCAAACTAACTGTTATTCCGAAGAGGACAAATCATTGCCTCTTTCAAAATAGAAGAGGTCAAATATAATATATATATATATATATATATATATATATATATATATATATATATATCCACACACACATACATATATATCCACATATATATACATAACATTTTAACTCAATCATCAGATATATCCAAAATAATGTATAAGTAGTTTCAATTGTTATATTCATCTTACAAATAAAAAAGCAGAGGAACAAAGAAGTTAAGTAACTTGCCCAAGTTCACATGTGTAAATGGCAGAGTTGGAATTTAAAAGCAGGCAGTCTGTCTCCAGAGTCTGTACATCTAACTACTCTTTTGTACAGTGTCTGTGAGGAATGCATTTTCCTGATTTAAAAAATTCAAGCAGTAAAATATGATTAAATTATCCCTTTTTTTTTTTTTGCAGTACGCGGGCCTCTCACTATTGTGGCCTCTCCCGTTGCGGAGCACAGGCTACGGATGCGCAGGCTCAGCGGCCATGGCTCACGGGCCCAGCCGCTCTGCGGCATGTGGGATCTTCCCAGACAGGGACACGAACCCGTGTCCTCTGCATTGGCAGGTGGACTCTCAACCACTGCGCCACCAGGGAAGCCCTAAATTATCCTTTGATTTACCAATTTTCATAGTTACTCACCCAGAGGTTATTATTATAATCAATTTGGTTTGTATTTTTTCATATGTTTTTTGTGTATTTCTATGTCTATGGATATGTACCCATAGAAAGCATATACTATTGTTTGAATATGTTTTAATGTATATAACATATAGTCTATGTAAAAATAATAACAGTATAGGGAACATCAGTGTGCATGCCTCTTTGGGAATATATTCTGTAGGGTAGGTACAGAACAAGTGAATTTTTACTTTTAAAGTGCTTATATCTAGTCACATTCCCAATAGTAGTGCTTGATAGTATCTATTTCATTTCACCCTTATTAATACAATTAAGTATATAATTGTATAATTATAAAACTTTTTGTTTTAATTTGATGGATGAAATTTTCAAACTCATTGCTTCTGTTTTCCCAAATGCTGGTAAAGCTGGACCTTTTCCATATGTAATTGACCATATTTGTATTTTATCTGTGAATTGCCCATTTCTATTTCTTACTTATTTCCACTAGATTGTTCATCTTATATGCATTGATTTTATGACTTTCATATATATCAGTATACTAACTCTGTGTATATATGCTGTCAATATTTTCACCCTGTCTTCTGCTTAAATTTTAACTTTGTTTACCGTGTCTTCTTTTCGTTATTTATAGTATCTTTTGTTTTACAAGATTTTTTCTATATTTAAATTTTTATTACCCTACCCCTTGCAACCTATTCAATACCTACTACCTGGACTGATCTTTTAAAAATAGAAATAAGATCATTTCACTTTTCTTCTTGAAACACATGGGTGACATTCCATTGCAGACAACTTACTCTGGCTGTATTGCCCTATGTGCTCTCCCTTGGGCAGTCTCACACTATGCTGCTCTTTTAATCTCTCTTCTCCAGTTGCATGAGAGCATGTTTGCTGGTCTTTTTTTTTTTTTTTTTACATCTTTATTGGAGTATAATTGCTTTACAATGGTGTGTTAGTTTCTGCTTTATAACAAAGTAAATCAGTTATACATATACATATGTTCCCATATCTCTTCCCTCTTGCGTCTCCCTCCCTCCCGCCCTCCCTATCCCACCCCTCTAGGTGGTCACAAAGCACCGAGCTGATCTCCCTGTGCTATGCGGCTGCTTCCCACTAGCTATCTGTTTTATGTTTGGTAGTGTATATATGTCCATGCCTCTCTCTTGCTTTGTCACAGCTTACCCTTCCCCCTCCCCATATCCTCAAGTCCATTCTCTAGTAGCTCTGTGGCTTTATTCCTGTCTTACCCGTGTGTTCTTCATGATATATTTTTTTTCTTAAATTCCATATATATGTGTTAGCATACGGTATTTGTCTTTCTCTTTCTGACTTACTTCACTCTGTATGACAGACTCTGGGTCCATCCACCTCATTACAAATAGCTCAGTTTCGTTTCTCTTTATGGCTGAGTAATATTCCATTGTATATATGTGCCCCATCTTCTTTATCCATTCATCTGATGATGGACACTTAGGTTGTTTCCATCTCTGGGCTATTGTAAATAGAGCTGCAATGAACATTTTGGTACACGACTCTTTTTGAATTATGGTTTTCTCAGGGTATATGCCCAGTAGTGGGATTGCTGGGTCATATGGTAGTTCTATTTGTAGTTTTTTAAGGAACCTCCATACTGTTCTCTCCATAGTGGCTGTACCAATTCACATCCCACCAGCAGTGCAAGAGTGTTCCCTTTTCTCTACACCCTCTCCAGCATTTATTGTTTCTAGATTTTTTGATGATGGCCATTCTGACTGGTGTGAGATGATATCTCATTGTAGTTTTGAAATGCTGGTCTTTAAATAATGCTTTCTTTCCAAACTCAGGAGATTTGTACTTGCTGTTCTCTCTGCATGGAATGCTCTGTCCTGCATCTCCATGGGACTGGTGTTATGGATTGAACAGTGTCTTCCAAAAAAGATATATTGAAATCCTAGCCCCCAGTTAGTGTGTGTGGTAGATGGAAATCAGCATTCAGATCAATAGATTAGCTAATACTTACACCAATACTGACATCAGTGAGAAGGCCCCAGAGGCAGAGTCAACCAGTACAATTACTTAGTAACCAAGAGTTACAGATTACCGGAACTTTTTAAGGCAGATGACTGAGATAGAGGATTTCCTTTCAGGATGACAGGGCAAAAAAAACATTTAGTAAAGAGGAAAAATGTTTTTGAAAGGTTGAGTTTTGTTTTTTTCTTAACAGAGCATTTGGCAATTTGGCTAAAGAATTTATAGAAAAGAATTGCTGAAGCAGAAATAGAAAAAAATTGAATTATTTAATTGTAAGAAAATAATATATTTTGGCTTTATTTTTCATACATTTATGGTGCAAAAGAGTTATTTCTACCATTTCAGGGATATTAATGTTGCATTAATTTTTAAAACATAATTTGAGGCAGAAATTAGAAGTTGTACCTGGTTGCATTCTTATTTGCTAAGGCAATACATCAGGTAGGATTCAGTCACAGGGTCAGAACCACTATGAGTGAAATGAAAAAAAGGATTTATTGCATCATTAAGATTTCTACAAACTGGTGAAGAGTCTCTGGAAGGCTGTTGTCTCTGTTCCTGGAGGTGGGCCTGAGGTTACTCTTAGGTCAGCAGGGCTGAGTGTGAAGTGGGGAGAATCCACATCTGGCCCCCACTGCTTCTAGCCTTAGGTGACCTTCAGAAGAAGCTGAAGCTCTTTACCAGAGGACTGCTCACCTTGCTGAAGTAGGACCAGAGAAGGTGAAGTAGGAGGTGCAGCAGGAGTGGAGGGAGAGCCAGATAAAACCAAATCCAGGTTTAGTAAGCAGAGACTTTATCTGGAAGTGACCAAATTGGCCTTACATTTCCCCTCAGCATGGGCTTCCCTGGTGGCACAGTGGTTGAAAGTCTGCCTGCCGATACAAGGGACACTGGTTCGTGCCCTGGTCCGGGAGGATCCTACATGCCGCTGAGCGGCTGGGCCTGTGAGCCATGACCGTTGAGCCTGCGCGTCCGGAGCCTGTGCTCCACAATGGGAGAGGCCACAACGGTGAGAGTCCCGCGTACTGCAAAAAAAAAAAAAAAACATTTCCCCTCAGCTTGACCAAACTTTAGGCAGGTTTCTTCCTAACTGTAGATCCCTGACCTCCTCTTTCTTAGATCACTTTACCTTAGGATACTTGGAATTGTAAACTCTTTCTCTGCTCCTTAGAAACATCCCACCCTCTTGTCAGTTTCACCTCCCTGGAAGTGACTTTCTCAAAAACCTGGGGACCATCTGACATGTGAACATCGAAGCAGATAGCACCTGTATCTCCCAGACTTTGTGGGAAAGTAGGAGCCTGACTTTCATGGGCACCAATGAGCAGACAGATGGCCTAGTCACAGAGAAAAATATTTGCAAGCTCAGGAATAACTCAATATGCTGTGCACATCCCATTGATCAGTCTCCCCCACAGCAGCCTCCAGTACTTTTCCACTAGCTCACCCTGGTCCCTAAACACAATCCCACCTTGTGTTTCAGTAGAGTTGAGTTCAGTCTTCTCTCCTATTGCAATATTCTTGAACAAATTCTTCTGTGGCTGTTTAACTTTGTCTGGTGCGAAGTGTGGGAGCTACAGTGATCCCTGGCACCTTACACTGACCTTCAGAAGACAGTGCCTGTTGCTTCCTTTCCACGTTCTGAGTCTCTTGCAAATTTCACTTGTGGCCAACCACACAGGGAAAAGAATTTTGGAAAATACTGTTTCAGCTTGGGTAAATTGATATAGTACAAAATGAACCCAGTGAATAATTGATTACCATTTCTTGTAAGAGTATAGGCTGTTCCTCACTCTTAAATGCACTGATAATAACCAGAAAGACCAGAAAGACTCCAGTTCTATGTAAGGTGTTTTCATCCATAGTTCCTAACATTGTCCTGCCCCAAATCTTTCCTTTTCATCCCCCCCATTTCTGTCATTGTTTCCACTTAATTCAATATCATTGTCTCCATATCAGTATAATATTTCTGATAATAAATTACATTACTATTTAATTTACTTACCAAATACCAGTAGTGATAACTGTGCTGTAGACATTTTCAAAAGTGATTTTCCAGGATGAATCATGTAAAGCTAGTACAAACTGTATGAGGATGATCTTGTTATCCCCATTTTACAGATGAGAAAACTGAATCCCAGAAAGTTTAGGTTATTTACTTGTTATCGCTAATAAGTGGCAAAGCCAGTATTGAGAACTGAGAAGTCTGGCTCCAGAGACCAAACTCTTAACCTCTGCACTATGCTGTCCCCCATGACAGCAGAATGAAAAAGAGAAAATAGAAAGAAAAGAATCGTCTATAGGAAGTGATAAAAACTGAAAGACAGTTTAAGAAAAAGAACTGCAGAGATGAACAATGACACAGAATGATAGTAATCAGAGAAGAAAATGAGGAAGATAGGAATGGAGAATGATAGACAGAAGTCCATACAATCAGAGAGGCAGAAACAGAAAAAATTGTCAAAAAGACAGCAGCACAGAGGCCAAGACATTCAGGTTTTAAAAAAAGTATATTAAATATCCTGCCTATTTGTGAGGTGTGTTATTTTTTTTTCTGAACTGCAAATCCTCAGGAGTAAAAGTTGAAGTATTTTAAATACATTAAAATGGACATATATACACTACCAAATGTAAAACAGATAGCTAGTGGGAAGCAGCCACATAGCACAGGTGGATCAGCTCAGTGCTTTATGTCCAACTAGAGGGGTGGGATAGGGAGGGTGGGAGGGAGATGCAAGAGGGAGGAGATATGGGGATATATGTATATGTATAGCTGATTTACTTTGTTATACAGCAGAAACTAACACACCATTGTAAGACAATTATACTCCAATAAAGATGTTAAAAAACAACAGCAACAACTAAAACAACTGTTAGGTGAAAACAACTAAACACAGATAAAGGAGTTTATATTTAGACAAATATGATCTATGAATAAGAGTGATGAGGAATAATTTAAAACAAAATGTGGAGAAAAAATGTTAAAATGAGTAGCTTAGCAACAGTAGGTCAGTGACACATTTAAGAAATAATGACAATATTGGCTGTTTGTTGGGAGACCGTAGATTTTTTTTTTTAAAGTTACTTGGTGTTGTATATGCTAACTAAACTTGGAAAGAGACATGATTTAGAACTGAGTGAGCTGTAGTCTCTAAATTGTCTGCACAAAAGTCCTTACAGTGACGCCCTCAGTGTGCTAATTTAAACCGGAAAAAATGTACAGATTTCTTTCAGGTCACAGTGGCTGTTAGAAACTTGGGAATCAGCAGACCTGTAAAAAAACCTCTATGGAGAAAATGTTCTGGTTCCTTTTTCAGAGCAGGGGAACTCCTGTTTAAACTGTGTTGGAGGATGGTCTGAGATCATCTCCATTTTTTCCACGTGCTTTGTTCCTGAAGCATGGATGTGACTACAGTAAAGTATCAACATCACGAAGCTGGCAGTGTGTGCTACAATCAGTTGTCAGGTGTTCCTGGTTTTGTTCTGCAGATGGCACAGAAGGAATGGGCAGAGATGACTGCCTATTTCCCAAGAGTCTCAGACTAGTTGTTGTACACCTGCATAACTGAAGACTTTGTTCTGCTCAGTTACTTAAGTTCCCTCATTCATTCATTTGAACATGCACCAACAATCTTCTTCACACATTTTTGAAGTATAATTGAAGTACAGTGAACTACACACAGTTGATTCTAATTTGCACATCTCGTATTTGTGAATTCGCCTAGTTGCTTAAATTTATTTATAACCCGGAAATCAATACTCGCGATGCTTTTTCAGTCCTCCAGACATGTGCAGAACAGCAAACCATTAAAAATTTGCCTTCCCTTCATGTTTCAATTCTCAGATTGTAAACAAGTGCTTTTTTTTGGCGATGCATACAGTGGCATCTTGTTCACAATTTTTGTGCTTTTTTTTTTTTTTTTTTGGGTACGCGGGCCTCTCACTGTTGTGGCCTCTCCCGTTGCGGTGCTCCGGACGCGCAGGCTCAGCGCTCAGCGGCCATGGCTCACGGGCCCAGCCGCTCCGCGGCATGTGGGATCCTCCCGGACCGGGGCAAGCCCTGTGCTTTTTGTTGGTGATTTTGCTGTTTAAAATGGTCTCCCAGGGCTTCCCTGGTGGCGCAGTGGTTGGGAGTCCGCCTGCCGATGTGGGGGACACGGGTTCGTGCCCCGGTCCGGGAGGATCCCACATGACGTGGAAAGGCTGGGCTCGTGAGCCATGGCCGCTGGGCCTGCACGTCTGAAGCCTGTGCTCCGCAATGGGAGGGGCCGCGATACTGAGAGCCCCGCGTACCGCAAAAAAAAAAAAAAAAAAGTAAAATGGTCTCCCAAGCCTAGTGCTGAAGTGCTATCTGGTGATCCTAAGTGTAAGAAGGCTGTGATGTGCCTAATGAAGAAAAGATATTGTTTAGATAAACTTCCTTCAGGCTCTGAGTTCAGTGTTAATGAATCAACAATATGGTACCTCCAGAAAAGGGAGAGGAAACTTGCCAATCTGTATCTGAGGCTGCTTTGGAAAGTGCTAAAGTAACATTTATAGGTGAAGCTGTGGAAAATATGGGAAAGTGGCTAAATTTGTGTATTCATGAGATGATGACTGATTTAAAAAAAAACATAGCGGACAGAATTATGCTGAGGCTAAAAGCCAAAGAAATGTACATTTATATTACCTAAGGTCAGGAAAATGTTAAACCCTCTTTGACTACTGTTGGCTGGCTTGCATGTTTCAAAAGGTGATATCACGTGTAAAAATGATTAAAGAAAACAATTTAGGTGATACAAACAAACTTTATTTAACACTTCATGAAACAGCAGTTTCCTCTCTTAGGAGTTCAGAGAGCTGCAAAGTAAGGGGGAAGGGCTGCAAGCTTTTATAGAAAGGCAAGTGTTATAGACCAGAGGGCTCACTGGGACTACGTGCATAGGAGCCACAGCACTATGGCACTGGCTTTTGAGAAAAGACCTTTTTCTTACGAGGTTGGCTAGCAAGGAGACAGGAATCATGGTTCATATCTCGCTCCCTTATCTGGGGTTGGGTCAAGCTTTTAGGAGTTAGGAGAGGAGCCCTGATGTTTGGACAGGCTGGCGAAGCAGGTTTCCATTGGAGGGTTTTGGCACTTGGCCATCTAGGAGTGGTAAAGGGGCTTCAGCACCTGATCTTCCTGGACGCTGGACCCTTCGCTTTGCGAAGGGGTTCCGGTGTGTAGGCTCCAGTCACGTCCTGGTCCGTTGGCTCGGGGCTGGGAGAAACTTTGGTTTCCGGTGTTAGAGGTCAAAATTTTCTCCTCCGCGCATGCTTGGGCTGCATGACTTGCGGTTTTGTTCTGTTGTCTTGTGAGAAACAGGATGGGAGCAGATTTGGAGTGGTTCTGCGGTTACACAAGCGGGAAACAAGGAAGTAGCCGGCTTCAGTTAATTGGTTGGGGTTTCATATCGGAGCTTATTTGCATAGATCAAGGAACAGGAAAGTAAGTATAGAACCTAAAGTTGGCTTGGTGTTTGGGGAGTGTCTGACTGGTTACACTGAGTTTCTAGCCTAGCGGAGGAGCTTTAAGAGCGAAATGAAAATTGTGTAAGTTTCGGTTTGCTGATGAGGTACCCCAGGAAGGAGCGGCTCCATCTTGGGGCTAGAAATTTAACACAAGTGAAAAATGTTGAATTGGTGTGTGAGGTGGGTTTTGTAAATCAGGAGACAGCAGAAGAATTTTTTTTTTTTTGCCGTACGCGGGCCTCTCACTGTTGTGGCCTCTCCCGTTGTGGAGCACAGGCCCCGGACGCGCAGGCTCAGCGGCCATGGCTCACGGGCGCAGCCGCTCCGCGGCATGTGGGATCTTCCCAGACCGGGGCACGAACCCGTGTCGCCCGCATCGGCAGGCGGACTCTCAACCACTGTGCCACCAGGGAAGCCCTATAGTTGATTTTTAAGACTTATTGTCTCATTTTAAGTGCTACGTTTTTCTTTTTCTTTTCTTTTTTTTGGCGGTATGCGGGCCTCTCACTGTTGCGGCCTCTCCCGCTGCGGAGCACAGGCTCCGGACGCGCAGGCTCAGCGGCCATGGCTCACGGGCCCAGCCGCTCGGCGGCATGTGGGATCTTCCTGGACCGGGGCACAAACCCGTGTCCCCTGCATCGGCAGGCGGACTCTCAACCACTGCGCCACCAGGGAAGCCCCACTGCAGAAGAATTTTAAAAATACCTTCTAAGTTTTACACAAGAGGAAGGTTATGTGAGAGAACAGGTTTTCAGTGCTGATGAGACAGGATTATTTTACAAGGATTTTGGCAAATGAACGTGTATTACACAAATGACATATTGGTTGATGAAAATGTAGACTGGAGAGGCTCACAGGAACCTAACTCTATTTCCCCAGGAGCAATAGTTGTATTCTCTAATTGAGTATTTACAACAACTATATAGAACGTAACTACCGTGTATAAAAAGCAGTGACTGTATATTTAAAGTATACAGATTGATCCATTTATATACATACACATATCATAGCTACAAGATGATGAGCGTTTTCATCACAATCTAAAGTTTACTTGTGCCCCGTTGCAATCAATCCATCCTGTCCTCCACCACGTGCTCCAGAAAAATCACTGAATTGTTTTTTGAATCTTTAAATTAGTTTTAGACTTTTATATAAATGTAATACACTCTTTAAAAAAGTTTGACTCATTTTACTCAGCATAATGGTTTTGAGATTTTTTCGTGTTATTTTTCCATTGCTGAGTACTGTTCCATAGAATGCATATACCATTCCTCTGTTCATGGACATGCATACTGATTTCAGTTTTTTAGCTGTTACAACTAAAGCTGCTATAAACACTTTGTGCAAGTGTTGTGTGGACATATGTGTTTGTATCTTTTGGTTAAATAGCTAGGACTGTAATGTCTGGGTCAGGTGGAAGTGTAGATTTAATTTTTAAGAATTAATTTTAACCACTAGTATCTCACTGTGGTTTTAATTTGCATTTCCGTGATAACCAATAATGTTGAACATCTTTTCATGTACTTTTGCTCATATATACGCCTTTCTGAAGTGACTTCACATGTTTGTTTTTCTAAATGCGTCGTTTGTCTTTTTATTATTAAAGTTTAAGAGTTCATTGTATATTCCAGTTACAATTCCTTTGTCTGATACATGTGTTGTGACTGTTTTCTCTCAGTTTGTGTCTCGTCCTTTTGTTTTCCAAAAGTTTTAAATTTTGATGGAATCTAATTTATCTATTTTTTTTATGTTTTGAATTTTTAAGTTCTCTCTAAAATATCTTCACCTACCCCAAGATGGCAGATTTTTTTTCCTACAACTTTTTCTAGAATTTTATAGTTTAAGTTTTACATTTAGGTCTATAATCCATTTTGAGTTACATTTCATGTTTGGTATGAGGCAAGGATCAATGTTCACCTTTTTCCATATAGATATCCAGTTGCTCCAACATTATTTGTTGAAAAGACTTTCCTTTCCCCACTGAATTGCCCTCTTTGTTAAAAAAAAAATCGTCTGTATATGTATGTGTCTATTTCTAGACAATATCTGTTCTATTCATTTATTTGGTTATCTTGTTTTCAATACCATACGGTCTTGATTATTATAACTTTGTAGAAAGTCTTGGTTTCAGTTAAGTCCTGAAATGTTGTTATTTATTTATTACTCTTTTATTTTTGGCCATTCTAGATCCTTTGTATTTTTCTATAAATTTTAGAATCTTCTTGTTGATTTCCACAAAAATAGAAAGTTCACTGGATTTTTTTAAAACGTCTTTATTGGAATATAATTGCTTTACAATGGTGTGTTAGTTTCTGCCTTATAACAAAGTGAATCAGCTATACATATACATATATCCCCATATCTCCTCCCTCTTGCATCTCCCTCCTACCCTCCCTATCCCACCCCTCTAGGTGGTCACAAAGCACTGAGCTGATCTCCCTGTGCTATGTGGCTGCTTCCCACACGCTATCTGTTTTACATTTGGTAGCATATATAAGTCCATGCCAGTGTCTCACTTCGTCCCAGCTTACCCTTCCCCCTCCCAAATACCGTATGCTAACACATATATATAGAATCTAAAGAAAATAAAAATGGTTTTGAAGAACCTAGAGGCAGGACAGGAATAAAGACATTGGATGTTTTTATTGGAAATATGTTGAATGTATAGAGCAAATGTATATTTGTTTGCTAGGGCTACCATAACAAAGTACCACAGACCGGGTGGCTTAAATAAAGTGATTTATTTTCTCACAATTCTGGAGGGTAGATTTTGAGATCAGGCTGTCTGCAGGGTTTGCTTCTTCTGAGGCCACTCTTCTTGGCTTGTAGATGGCCATCTTCTCTCTGTGTCTTCACATGGTCTTCCTCTGTACGTGACTATGTCCAAATTTCCTCTTCCTTTAAGGATACCAGTCATGTTGGATTAAGACCCACCTTAATGACCTTATTTTGTCCTAACAACCTTTTTAAAGACCCTATGTCCAAATACAGTTACATTCTGAGGTTTTGGGCATTGGGACTTAAATATATGAATTTTAGGAGGGCACAATTCTCTCTATAACAAAATGTATCACATTTTCTGGCCGTTTAAAAATTTTTTTCAGTTATCTTTTACTTCAGCAGTTTGGTTATAAAGTGTCTATGTGTAGTTTTTTTGCATTTAATTCTGTTTAGTGTTCACTTAGCTTTATATCTTTCATCACATTTGAGAAATTTTTGGTTTTGATTTCTTCAAATATTTTTTTCTGCCCAGTCTCTTTCTCCTCTCCTAATACTTCAATTTTCCTCAGTTAGGCTTTTTGATATTTTTCTCACAGGTCTTTGAGGCTCTGTTAATTTTTATTTCCAATATTTGTTCCCTGTCCTTCAGATTGAATAATTTCTATTGACTGTCTTCAAGTTCACTGATTTCTTTCTTATCCGTTCTGTTCAGCTCATCCAGTAAGGTTGGTTTTGCTTTTTGTGTGTTTTGTTGTTGTTGTTTGTAGTTGTTTTACTTTAGATACTGCATTGTTTGTTTTTTTTTTTTTTTGCGGTACGCAGGCCTCTCCCTGCTGTGACCTCTTCCGTTGCGGAGCACAGGCTCTGGACACGCAGGCTCAGTGGCCATGGCTTACGGGCCCAGCCGCTCCGCGGCATGTGGGATCCTCCCGGACTGGGGCACAAACCCATGTCCCCTGCATCGGCAGGTGGACTCTCAACCACTGCAGCACCAGGGAAGCCCTGCATTTTTAACTTACATTACCAGTTGGGTTTTTGTTATAAGATCTATTTATCTGAGAATTCTTTTCATTGAATTCAGTGCCTTTTATGTATTTTGGGAGCATGGTAACAATCACTGCTTTAAAAATCTGTGTCAGGCATTGTTCTTTCTGAGTGATCTCAGGGCTGGCATTTGCTGGTAGTCTTTTCCCTTGAGAATTTTCCACATTTTCCTGATTTTTTTATACACTGAGTAATTTTCAATGGTGTCCTAAACACTGTGAATATTAAGTTCTATAGGCTCTGGGTCTTGTTATAATCCTCTAGAGAATGTTGATGTGTTTGTTTTAGGAGCAGTCAATCTGGTTAGGTTCAGACCTTAAGTTCTCTTTGTTTCTGTGGGTGGTGGTTCAAATCTCAGTCCAGTTCTCAAAGCCTTTGCTACACTGGTTTGGTTCTGTGCCACACAGGCATAGCTCAAGGGTGAATCTGAGGCTTGTGACAATTCATGCTCACAATTAGTGGATTCTCTTCTCCAGTTCTCTTTTCTTCATGATTCCCCCTCCCCTCCAACCTGCAGAGGCTACTCTGCTGGTTTTGGAAAGATGGGGTTTCTATAGAGTTTTAGTTACTTGCTTAGGTTACTTTTCAAACTTTTAGCTTTCCTTCATAATCTGCCCATTTTCCTTTATTTTTCTAGATTCTTCAGGTAATTATTTTGCCTTTCATCTATAGCTTTCAGTTGTAATCAGTGTGAAGGGTGAGTTATAGTGTGCTTAAGCCACCATGCCATAACAGCAACTCCAGCTCAACAGCTTTGAGAAAATATTAAAGCACTAAGCCTTCTAGCATTCTGGATCACCCTTTATTTAATATCCAAATAAGATAATTTGAGATTCTATCAGTCCTGTGTATTGTAGAATATTTTCATAACATTTATATAAATTTCTAGGTGTCTTACATCCTCCTACAGTCTTCACTGTGGCCTACTTTACCCAGTCATCAGTTCCCAACTGTTATTCTTGATGCAAGTGTCTATTGTCTGCACACTGGCTATGTTCCCTTCTTTTTGGCTCAAAACTACCGCTCCCTCTTTGCATCCCTCTACTTTGCCCAGATTTCTCATTTCTCTGTTCTATTTACCAATCCTCAACACCTCATACTATTTTTACATTCTTATACATAGCAATTATGTCTCTACCTGTGCTTCTGAAACACGTCCAAATAGTCACTAATATGTTCTACTCTGCAAGGAGCCATCCATTTTTGGTCTCAACCTCTGACAAAGAACCAGGGAATGAGTTTTAAAATTATGTATTTTTCCTTTCACCTATTTGAGATCAACTCTAAAGCAAGGGTCTTAAAACAACCAGAGAAAATTCTATGAAGTGATACTGTGAGGTGATTTCCCATTGTTCTATATTATAGGCACTAGGGCAGGCACTGGGTCTAGGTTTGGGGAGGGGGAAAAGAAAGGATGCATATGACCAAACTCACATTTGTTTTCTTCCTCTTCCTTCCTCAGTCAAATTGTTTTCCCAGTGAGTTAGTTGCACGTTATCAATTGTGATATTACATGTTAAATCTTATAATAGAACTGTAGAAAAAGTGCTACAGTTGAAAATTTGTGACACTTTGAGGGACTTGGGAAACTTTCACAAAGGAGTGTGTTGATGGATGTTAAGACTTCTGGAGAATTTTGAGGATGTAAAACAGTTTACCAGATGGATAGGGAAGAAAAATAAGTATAATACAAGGCAAGTAGTCTGGAGGTGACTGGAGTTTAAGGAGTGGAATGAGATGAAGATGGCAAGAGAGGTTAAGTTCAAATTGCTCATGGCTTTGAATGCATGCTATGGAATTTCCACTTTATTATATAGGCAAAAGTGTTTATATTTGAGTTACCCTTTCAAGTCTGTTGCTCATAGGAATCTGTAAACAACATCACGTAAAACAAAGACCATACCCACTAACTATTCTGATTTTCAGTATTGCATGTATAGTTATATCAGAAATGTCCTTAGCACAGAGTGTCAAGCTTAAATGATTAGGCGGAAATCTGGCACTGTTTCTTCATTAATTTGTCTAGGAAACTGGCAACATGAAATTGATCACAGTGAATCTGAAAGATGATATATAAAACTGGAAGGAAAAATGATGATATATTTTGGGCTTTAGAATCTTAGTAAGAAAAATATTTTAACCAAAAATGAAAATCTTAGAGATCATCCAGGATAATGCCTCCAATTTTCTGTTGTGACAGCTAATGTCTAACAGGAAGTTGTACCTTTTGACCACCTTCATCTGTCTTCTTGTTCTCCAACAAATGTAATTTTGATCTGGCATTTGTGTGCTCAAGTTCAATACCAAGTCTTTCTCTCTTGAGACGTTGTGGTGATTTTCTTTGAAATTTCAAAGTCTGCAGCCTGCTTTGTATCAAGCAATACCTCTTTTCTGTTGGGAGCTATATGACACCCCCTCAGCTTTCCCCTCCAATAGTATACGTCCAGTGCCTCTTAGCTGAGGAGTCTCTTTGACAGAGTCTCTTTGAAGTGGTGACCCTAAAGGCAGCGTCCACTTACATGATCACATCTGGACCATGGAAAACCCTCCTCCACTCCATCTAATCAGTGGAAATACAACTCGTTTCCAGTGTGGTCATCTCTTGACAGTTTTAGCTATATTAGTCAGAGTTCTCCAGAGAAACAGAACCAACAGGATGTCTATATATTTCTTATAATAAATGTATTATATAGATAGGTATATAGAGAGATAAAGGTGTAGATATGTAGATCTATAGATATATAGGTTTATTATAAGGAATTGTCTCATATCATTATGCAGGCTGAGAAGTCCCAAGATCTGTAGTCAGCAAGCTGCAGACCCAGGAGAGCTGATGGTGACAGTTCCAGTCTGAAAGCCAGCAGCCTCAAGACCCATGAAGAGCCAAAGTTTCAGTTTGAGTCTGAAGGCAGGAAAAAAAAATAAAACAATGTCCTTGTTCAAGACATCAGGCAGGGGGAGGTCTCTCTTACTCACAGGAAGATCTGCCATTTTTTTGTTTTGTTTTGTTGTGTTTTGTGCAGCCTTCAAGCGATTGGATGAAGGCCACCCATATTAGGGAGAGCAATCTGCTTTACTCATTCTACCTGTTCAAATGGTAATTTTATTTCAAAACACCCTCACAAATACACTTAGAATAATGTTTGACCAAATATCTGGGCAGCCTGTGGCTCAGTCAAGTTGACACATAAAATTAACCTTCACATTAGCTCTCTCTCTTTTACATTACATTTCCCAGGCATAGGGCAAAACCTGGTCTTCTGCGTTTCACGAGTATTCCACGTTTCGTGAAATATATGTGAGCTGTATAAATAGTTCTTTTACAGCCCTTTTCACTTGACATGGAGTGAGGGTGAAGTATCTATCTTTCCTCCTGCGTGAGATGGATAGGAAAATGCCACAGAACCCCAATCATTTTCTCTGGTAAAAGCTTTTCTTTTGGCTCATCAGGCTCAATTGTTTTATATCATTGAAGTTCTGTTGAGCTTCAGGTCGCAAGCTTTTGATTATTTCTTTTCATGGGCTGAATTGTATTATCCTCCCCAAATTCATATGTTGAAGTTCTAAAGCCCCGCCCACCCCCACCCCCCCATCAAGTACCTTAGAATGTGACTGTATTTGGATATAGGGTCTTTAAAGATGTAAAATGAGGTCATTAGGGTGGACCTTAACCCAACAAAACTGATGTCCTTGTAAGAAGAAGAAATTTGGACACAGACATGTACAGAGGGAAGACAGTGTGAAGATAAGGTAGAAGATGGCAATCTGCAAGTTGAAGAGAGTGACCTCAGAAGAAACCAATCCTGCCGATACCTTGACCTTGGAAACTAGCCTCTAGAATTGTGAGAAAATAAGTTTCTATTTATTGTTTAAGCCACCCAGTCTGTGGTACTTTGTTATGGTGGCCCAAGCAAACTAGTATATCTCCTTTTCAGGTCTTGCTTAGATGGTCTAGCAAATCTAGTTTGAACTACTGCCTCTTATTATTTTGTACTTGGCCTTTGAAGCCTTTAGCAGAATCCAAGCAAGGAAGAATCTCATTTTAAGATTATTACTATATGTTTCATATCCTTTTGAGTTTGCTGTGTCCATATCCCATTTTTTTAAATCTCTGAACTTGTTTCAACTAACCTAGTCTTATAAAATTTCAGATTTATGATCATATGTTCTAAGAAGCCCAAACCATTTGGAGAACAACATCACTTTGAATGTTGCTTTCTGTTTAGAAAACATTAAATTTTGATAGAATGTCAATGGAGAAAAGGTTTTTTAAATGGCCTCTTAAAGTACAAATGTGATCCTGTTTCACTCTCCAAAAGGGAATAAAATGAATGAGTCAATGCTTCTGATGATTGTCATTCGAAATGGAACCCGTATTTTCTTCCATGTCCTAAGTGGAACTTGCTTGGATAAATAAGTTTAATGATGATAAGGCAGACATAGCACAATCCAGAAGACATTTCTGTTACTGCTTACATCTAAAGGGTAATGTGTCAGGACATCAGATGTCTCTGTAAGTATATAAGTCTGGGAGTTAAAGGCTTAAGCAAAACAAATAATACAAGAGAGAATACTGAATGAAATATTTTTGTGGTGTAACATTAAATCAACACTCTATCAGAACTTCGTTAGCACATAATTCATTTATCCTCAGTTGTAAAACATAACAATGCTTCTAAAAATATACAGCTGTGTGACACCTCTCATTTGGTCTCATAATGCCATACATTGAGGTATGGTCAGTAAGTAGTTATAACATAGAAATTTAAGTTTATCTCTACAATAAAGTAAATAAATTCATTGATAATACATACTTTGGTTGACACCTTATATAGTTCTTCAAGAAAACTATTAAATTGGAAACAAACAGTATCAAAGAATTAACATTTGCAGCCAGAATAATTCTTCATCAGTATTCCTAAATTGTGTACCTTTTCATATTCTTGCTTTATTCAGAAAGCTTAATGAAATCCAGTGTGTAGAACATGTTCAGAGGGTCTGCAATTTGTCAGATACTCTCATATTTTTCTCCTCACAGTGCACAGACTTCTGTAAACATGCAGTCTTCACAGATTCTTTTTGTCAAGAGCTTATTGGAAACAGAAATCTGTTCTGTCTACTAAATATGAGGAACTGAGTTTCAAGTTCTGGCACAGCTAAGCTGTCAACAAATTGTAATGATTAGGCTGATGTCCAATTTTCTAATATTGACCTGGTTCTTTGGAATCCTAATAAAGTAAAGTAGCAATGACAACTATAGCAAAAGGCATGCTTTGGACACCTTTATGTTTTGTGGGCACCCATATCAGTTTTCTGTGGCAACATGTAATATTTACTTTATTACCTGTGATGTGTTAGCACCAGGTTCCTGACAACTAACAGACTCTCAAACCTGAGGCATTGCATTGCCTTGGAAATCAGGCACTCGGGCTCCAGTCTTCAGAACTCACATTTCCCACTTTAATGAAAAGTTTAAATGCTGTGGGACCTGTGAAAATATTTCAAATAATATTCGTAAGAAAACCTTTCTGATTCAAGTTGGAAGCAGCTGAATTTTCTCCTAGAAGCTTGGGGTTAGGAAAGGATAGCAAGTGGTTTCTAGTTAACTCTGTCCCTTCAGGGAAGACTGACTTTAAAGAACACATAGACATTTCAAACTATATCTTCATGGTTTCTTTTAAACTTTGCATCCCCTCTGTTTAAAAGGTAATTCAGTTTTTTTGTAAACTGGATGTCAGCTGAATCCACTCAGTTGGTTGAGATTTAAGCAAAAACCATGAATGCCCATGCTGCATACAGTGCAGACTGTCTCTAAATTTCTGTGGGTTTCCAGGGGTTTACAGCCTTGTGGTTCCTTCTGACTTTGAGTTCCTACTTATACTGACCTCTTATTATCATTTCTGTTCCCTTGTTTACATCACAATGAACTATCCCCATACCTAATCTGTTTTCCTTAATTTTGCACAAACCACCTGATAAATCATTTCTACATGCAGTAGGCTTTACTGAGATTATAGGGCAATGGAAGGAATTTTATGTTGCATCTCTGCAAATTATCCTATCCTAAAAAATCCTTTGTCTATTTGCTACTGGGAATTTTTCACTGGCTGTGTTTTACTGGTAGATCATTTAAACTACCCCTTCACCATGGTGCTTTCCCCACTGTTCCCCCTTTTGCCCCCTTCTAGCTTTTGGTGTTTACCTTTTGCAAAATTGCTCAAAACCAGGTTTCTTCCCTTCAGCCTAGTTTCCCTCACCCTGTTTAGCTCAATTCCCCTAACTTTTCTTTGGGTCTCTGTTTTCATATCCAAAGACCTATTAACGTTTCTGGTAAAAGGAAGTGTCACCACTCTCTTGCCCTTTAGCAGACCCAAATGTTGGATGGTCTTTTCTTCCTCATTCCACTATAGTCATGTTAAGTTAGCAGAAACTAAGACAATATTTTTGGACATTATTTAAGATGTATATTTAGAAATATTTAGACAATATTTCAGAAGTATATTTTAGAAATATAGACAACATATATCCCCAAAGATGGGCACGGCTATGTTCAGTCAGCTTTGGTTTAAAATTATCAAAGATCATGGTACATTTGAAACTTAATTTGAATTTTCTCTTCCGGTAAAGAATAAATATCTGCTACCATCTTTTTTAGACTGGATTTCACCAATGTGGGCATTTAATTTTTAGGCAAGACTTCTGGAAAAGGGAAGATTAGAAATAGTTCTAAATCTTTTCTAAGTGATTATGTATTAGATACACTAGTCTTTTAAGTTTGAGTAAGAGCATAGTTAAATACTATTGAATTATTTTCCAATTGCTGGCCCAAAGAATTGCCAGTGCAGGAATAGTTCCAGTGAATATTTCAAAACAAGCTAAAACATGTGCTTCTAGTCATCTTTTGAGATGTTCTGAGAACTGTCTTTTTAACTATGATTATTTCCAA
This sequence comes from Orcinus orca, assembly GCF_937001465.1. Taxonomy (NCBI): domain Eukaryota; kingdom Metazoa; phylum Chordata; class Mammalia; order Artiodactyla; family Delphinidae; genus Orcinus; species Orcinus orca. Next base: position 77,614,931 of record NC_064562.1, on the reverse strand, counting down.
GCCAAAGGTAGAAATGCACTGCTACATATGAAAGTATTGCACAGATTCAGGCCTCCAGGTTCTCAGTAAGTTTTCAATGGCTCTGAAAGGGAAGGCATGAAGCTTCTCCACTTGTTTCATGGTTGGTTATCTCAGTTGGTGATTTTTTTCCCTTGTTTATTCATTTATTTGTTTCCCTTCTTTTTCCTAAAAATATTATATTGCAAGATGACATAAATTAGACATGAGAAGGAAGAGGCAAAGAACAAACAAAGAAATAAAGGGCAAGGAACAAAGAAAACAGAGGCAGGGAACAGAAGAGCACATACAATGAAACAGGAATAAGGCTTGAACAAAATGACAAAATATCATACTACAAAGTCTTAAAGGTATGTATACCAAGAAGTTGGTAAGAAATGGTAATTCGAGATAGTTCATTTGGCTTTGTTAACGTAGGGGTAGGGCCATAGTTTACAGATTTAATCCCAACTAGGTGCTCACAAATTTGTTCTGATTGTTACGTCAGGGTTACCCTTATGTTAGTTTAGAGAGACTCTTTTGATAATGGCGTATGCAGAAGCTTAGAGGGAAGAATGCAAAGAAAACCTCCAAATATGTTATCTTTCTGGAATATCTTCATGGTGTTCACATTTATTGGAAAGAGTACTAGCAATGCTTTCTTTAGGGAGAGCACAAGACATCACATGATAAAACTGTGAGTGGTAAAAAGTCTTTGCAAACTCTTAAATTCAATAACTTCCGGGTAGGAATATACTTTGAGTCATATAAAAAGAAAGTTACTTTGCTTTTTTGAGCGAGTCTGTCGATATCTTTGAAGTGATTTTGTGATTTTTTTCTGTGAGTCCCACTAACATTGGCTTTCTAGAGCTTTGGAGCCAAAGAGAAGTTGTTGTTCAAATTAAGGGGGTAAAAGATTTGAAAGAAAAGAGGAATTAAATGTTTTTGACATATGTATTGGGCTGATAGCTGTAGTAGTCAAAAATATGTTAAATTAACTATTGATAAAATAAAATGGAAAAACAGGATATGTATGTGATTGTGTGTGTATGTGTGAGTCTGTATTTGATGAATTAAATGCTGTGTTTACATACTATGGGATGGATATGTATATGATAAATTATCATTTTATCAGATCATTTTATGATCATTTATCAATCATTTTATTATTATTATTTTTTAACATCTTTATTGGGGTATAATTGCTTTACAATGGTGTGTTTCTGCTTTATAACAAAGTGAATCAGTAATACATATACATATGTTCCCATATGTCTTCCCTCTTAAAATGATTATTTTCATAGGGAACCACTCCAGAAGAATTTAGTATAACTTAAAATTTAACACACATATTTTCAAATATAACTGGGCTCTGATTTTTAGATAAAAGTGTATCAGATAATACAAAGTATGATCGTATGATTGGGTCTTTTCTCTTTGTGTTTAAAATACTGCTTCTTAAAGGGACTATAACAATTAAGAATGTGTGGGGATTCAGGAAAAGTGTGTTTGCATGAATTGGTGTAGAAAATAGCTTTATTTTTTTAAAGGACAAGACTAAGAATGGCCTAAATCTTTAATATTTCCTTATCTACTAGCTTTAGTAAATTATTGAAATCCAATTTTGATTTCTTTTTTTAAGAAATTTAGCATCTATTGGCCAAAGCTTGGCTCCTCTAATTGCTAATATTATAAACTTGGCCAATTTATATGACCTCTATGTCTGTATTAACTCAACTGTAAAATAAAGATGAAAATAGTACCTACGTGGTGAGATTACAGTGGAGATTAATGAGAATGCCTGAAAGAGTACCAAGTACCAGCTGCATAAATGTTAGTTACTATTATTACTTTGTTACTTAAATGAAAGATGAATTCATATGATGTTTTAGGTACTTTCTTGGGAAACATGCTATGAGAAAATGTGTGTTTGGTGTAATCCAGCTCCAGAGGAAACACCTTTGGTGCCTGCTGATGTACCTTGTAAGACTGAAGCGTAATTAGTTTATTTTTTGGACCAAGAGTTTTCTAAGACTGTTGACTATTTACCTGTTCTAAATTTGCACTCTTCCTATGAATGTAACCAAGGGGAATGATTTTCCTTTATATATCACAGACTAATGAGAATCTATTGACCCTGTTTATCAATATCATTCTTAAAATCTTTCCTCTGCCGTGCTGTCCTTCACCTTGGATACAGTTGGAACATTTCATGTAATACATTATTCTGTTTCTTATTTTATAGCCTACATGGGGATTTGGTTTATATATTTTTTGTGTATGTGAAATTCACTGGAATTTCAATTAAACATTTAAAACAAACAGTTACAATTCTAAAAGTTATATAAACTGGTGTGCCTTAGACTCTACTGTAGGGATTGTATCACAGGCAGAGAAAGAAGAATTTCACTGAGATTCTGTTTCATGTAATAACAAAGCACTGTCTTAGTGGTAGGAAGAGCAGCAAAGAAATGTATTCAATTTCAACTTTTATAGGCTTCAGTTTTTATCAGCTAATGTAGAAAATTTACAACGAAGTTGCTTTGAATCCTTATTTGTTTGTTAATTTATTTACTTTTACATAGGCAACAAGAAGGCTGTATTTAGTATATACTATTAAAAATATTGACTCAGTTTAAGCAATCAATGGAAATCTTAAACTCTTCATAAATTATTTAATAGGATAAATTTTAGAGCCAATAAATAGATAGATAATCTTTTAATACCACATTGCAATTACAAAGATAATATTTTTTGCTATTCACAAAGTACCAAGATTAGAATTTCTTTAAACTAAATGCATCCATTTGCACATATATGAGAAATACAATTACTCTGTTTATCCTCATAGGGATGAGATATACTGGACAGATTTTGCTTTTTAATTACGAAGGAAAAGATTATTTCTAAGCAGTTTCTAGATATTAGCCTTGGACAATTTTTTATTCAGTTCTTTCTCTAGAAGGACAAATAGCTTCACAAGTAGGCCCTTTAGAAATATGTTTTATAATCAATTATAAAAACACTGAATGTTTCCTTGAGACAGCCTTTTAAAAGGTGCTATCATAAATCACTTGACCTTTATTTGCATATCCATTTAAAATTCCAAGAAACTACAGTGATACTGAAAAGCACATTGATAAGGCAGTGTTAAAGTAACAATGAGGAAAGTTTAATGAATGACAGAGGGAAATCAACATATAGCATTTACAGTGTTTCAGATATACAAGGGGAAAAAACAGAATATGCAAATACTATCCAGTAATACTAGATAGTAGTGACTAGTTTTGTGATTTCCACAGGTGACCTAATGAAGCTTTCTGTTTCTGGTTTAAGAAAACCATTTTCTCTCTCTCTCACACACACACCTCAAAGTATTTTTCCATTGTTTCTCTTGTTCAGTGCAGCAGTGTCTCTGTTCTTCGTCTGTCTAACTCCTTTATCTCCCTTTGACCTGTTGTTGACCTCAGCTCTAAATTGCATAAAGTCCCTTTTAGGAGTAAAATTCTTAGATTCTTTGATTCTATTTCCATTCTGCACACATCAGCTGTATTTATCTATTACCAGCACATGGACGTAGAGGCAATTTTAGATTCCTTTTCTGTTTCTTTTCCTAGTCTACTAATTTTTCAAGAACATATAGCATGATAGAAAAATCATAGGATTTACATGGTGAAAAACAGAATAGATGGCTTTTATTCACTCATTCGTTCCCAAGTGATTGCTTACTACATGCCAAGCACTGCACTGGATACTAGAGACTCAAACAAGACATGGTTTCAATTCACCCCACCAGAAAGCTCTCAGTGAAGTAGGAGAAGGTAGACATATAAACAAATATAAGTGAAATAATATAAGTGGCTTCATCTTGAAAGATAAGTGGACTTTTGTCATGTGCTGAAAAAGTCATTCCAGGCATAGGAAGATATGTGACCAGTAAACATAGATGTGAAGCCACTGAGTGTACTTCGGGAACTACAGTAATTTGGTTTAGCTGGAATGTAGAGAGGGCCTCCCATGTGGAGGAGTTTGGACTTTATCATCTAAAATATTGGTCTCCTATGTGTGGGAATGCGTGTGGTTGCTTAATATATTCCATCAGAGTATGTAAGAATATATTAGAACTTCTATATAAAATTATATCATCCTTTAATTTTTATAAAAGTATGCTTCATCATATATATGTTTCTAACTTATAAGTAAACAAATATACCATGTTGGGAGTATGCTTTAAAGTTGTTTAAGGATGGAAAGGATGTGTAACCGAAATATTTGGAGGTGACTACTCTAGGAATTAGAGCCTTTGAAGAATTTTAAAACCCAAGTGATCTGTTTGGCATTGTAGAAAGGGCCAATAAAATTGTTTGGAATTTTACATTTAAAACTGCAGCACAATATATAATATAGCACGTGGTCATTGAAGATTAGTTGTCGTTGTTGTTACCATCGTCATCTATAGTAATGATAGATATAGAGAGAGTGTAGTTTAGAGGAGCTAATACTGGCTTTGGCATCTGGCATGCTTTAATTCTGGCTCTGTCAACCATGTGAATTTTTGGCAAGATACTTAAGCTTTTGGAGGCACAATTTATTCATCGGCAACATGAGGATAACAATTTCCACCTCACCAGTTTGTAGTGAAGACTTCAAATAATGCACATGAAGGACCTGGTGTAGGCCATGGTCAGCACTCCATAAATACCTACATAAAGAAGCAAAGATATTGCAATCACAATGTAATTACTGTCTTCTTATTCAGAAGACTTTGCAGCTTGTTTCTTTTTTTTTCTTATTTGGATTTTTAACATTCCCATCATCTTTCAAGTCCTTGACTTTTACAGATGACAGTGATAAGGGCAATTTGCTTCTGTTTCTTCTAAAACAAATAAATGTTTATTTTTACTAATGGCCTTCTATTTATAAAAATATAAAATAATATCTTCACATGGAATATTTTGCATAATGGAAAGATTTCAGCAAGTGTGATTACTCTCTTGACCATGTTCACACTTTTGAACATGTTGTGCAGAAAATGTCTTTCTTTGGCTTTTACTCAGACTGACTCTGTAAATAAGAATCAGTTTGCCCTGAGTTCAGTAGCATGAGCTAAGCCCTTGGTGACTGATATCTATGTAGAATTGTGTGTCTTACTAGTCTTATGAAAACAAGGGTAAGTTAGAATGTTTCCCTGTTCAGCAGATAATTTCAAAGAGTGTAAAACACAGCTGTGTTTGGACCTCTCTTCCTTTTGTCTTTTATATAAATATTTTGAATTGATTTTGGCTCAACTGCATAATCTGCATACATGGGCCATGATATGGAAAGCAGAATTCTTAAATTGTGAACTAGGCATGACTTTATTGAAGAATTTATTATTCTACCTAGGTGCTATCAAAAATTATTGATAAAAATCAATAAAACCTGTTAAAAAAACTAAAATAAATATTTGTGGCTGACATCACTTGGACTTTTGATTATAGCGTATCCCATAATTTCATAAAGAACTTTAACTTGTTTAATTACACAAAGATACACTTTGAAAATAATTTATTATTGGCAAGGTCACCAGTGTGTGTGTGGGAAAACCCCAAATGTTTCAGTTTAGCCTTAAATAGAAAATGTAGCAGAAGCAAAAGTAGGCCTCAGTCACAAGAAGAGCCTTGCTAGAAGGGGAATCTGTTAACACAGGTGTTTGAGAAGCCCAACCTTGGAGAAATTTTCATCTTGTTAAGTAGATAAATATTTTTACATAGGTGTGATTACAAAATGTAAGTCAAATCTTTTTTCTACTTCTTAGCATAAATTTGAGTCTCTCTAAAGCTCTATGCTGGGGCTTCCCTGGTGGCACAGTGGTTAAGAATCCGCCTGCCAATGCAGGGTATATGGGTTCGAGCCCTGGTCCAGGAAGATCCCACATGCCACAGAGCAACTAAGCCCATGTTAAATCTGTTATACTGAACATTTTGTATGATGGTTTCAAAAAATGTTGCTTTGTAAAGTTGAAATCAGTTTTCTTTGGTTTGTTTCAATTTTTGTTTTCTGATATAGACAACTACATTTGTTAAAATATTTGTTTTAGCAAACTGTTCTATTGAAATTGTAAACTACAGTTATGATAAGAGATTGAATTTAGCCATTAATCTGGTGATAATTCACTATACATAACGAGCAATTATAATTAATCCCACATATATAAAAGAACTAGGTAGGTTTTCTTAAATTTAGGAAGATTACTAAAAGGCATATTTTCTTCTTTTAAAGTGCCCTAAAAAGCCAAATAAAGTGACTAATACATTAACTTTAAAACACAATGCGGAATCTCAGTTTCTGATGAATAGGGGGAACTACTTGGTTCAGTGCTAATTGTGGGATTAATACTGCAATATTTAAAATTTAAGTGTATTTTAAAATTTTTTATTCAAAATTTTAAAATACTTCCTGTGTATTTTAGGATAAAGAAAAGAGCATTATACGGATATTATTTAGAAATCTTGCTAAGTTCTTTATTACTTCTAATAATTAACTCCTAATTTTATATCTGTATAGACTTTTATATCTTCCTTTACATATTGAAAGTCATAGTTGTACCTTTTCATTCTGTATACATTTTATTTGTCTTTCTTTATTCACTGTACTGGCTAATACCTTTAGAACATTGTTGAATAGAATTTGTGGTGGTGGGTATCGTTGTGTCTTTTTGTGATTTTGAAAAGAATGTTTCTAGCATTTCATTATTAAGTATGATGATAACGATTTAGATTTTTATTAAGATTTTCAGTAGTTGCCTTTCTCCTGTTCTTGGTTTTCTAATCATTTGGTTTTATCACAAATAAATGTTGAATTTTTATTTAAACATACTTCCTCTTTTTAGTGAGATCAAAGTATGGTTTTTCTCCTTTAGCCTGGAAATTGGGTGAATTTCCTTTAATAGATTTTAAAAATATTAAAGTAACATTTCATTCTTGGATAAAACCAAGGTAGACATGACATATAATTCTTTTAGCTTTGCATGATACAGTTTGTTATTGCTTTTTCTAAGGATTTTTAATCTGTTATCACCTTGTGATTTTTCTTATACTGTTTTTGTTGGTTTTGCTGTACATGTTATACAAGTATTTTATAAATGAGTTAAGATGTATTTTCTCCCTTTCCATAATTTAGAAGACTTTGTGTTGGATAGAAGTAATCTTTCTTCCAAAGTATAAAATAGCCAGGGTCTGGTGATATCCTGGTGATTTTAACAACAGCTTCAATTTCTTTAATCATTATGCCCTGATTCAAATACTCCAAGCGCTACTAAGCCACTGAGACATTTGGAGGTAGTAGTATCTTGGCATTTGTGCAATATGGGACTACAGGAACATTCTGTTTTAAAATCTTTGCAGTGGTCGTAGTCATTGACTCTCATTTATTTGTGTTTTCTGCCCTTTTTCTTAATCAGTGACACTAGAGGTTTGCTTATTTTATTATTAATTTCAAAGAATCAATTTGTAGTTATTTTTATCTTACATGTTATACTATGTTTTGCTAGTTAATGTATTATACCATTTTATTTGTTGTCAGTATTTTCTTTGATTTGTTCTGTTCTCCTTACAACTAAACTTGGGTGACAGGCTCCTAATTTTCTGGCTTTCTTATTTTCTACAATAAGAACACTTTAACATTTTTTACAGATATCTTCTGTAACCTATGAAATATTTAGAAGTGTAATTTTAAAGTTCCCATATTTATTCACCAATTGATTTAATTAGATAGTATGTTACTGATTGTTTGAAAAATTTTCAGATATGCCTTATGGTCTAATACACCAAATTTTTGATATAATGTTCAATTTTTTAAGTGTTCCATGTGTGCTTGAGAAGAAAGGCTATAATCTGTGAGGGGCAATGTTAAGTATTTTTTTATTAGATCAAAATGTTTAATTATGTTGTCCCAATTTTCTACATTCACACTAATTTGTTTTTCCTGCTTGGCCTATCATTTATGGAGAAAATAGGTCTGCCAATGATGGTGAATTTATGAATTTTCATTTGTGTGTTTAACTTATACCTTTAAAGAATATTTTATTAGTTGCGTATGTTTAGAAATTTAAAAATCACATTGTAAAAGGGAACTTAATCATTATTTAAAAATCTTACATAGCTTTAATAATGTTTTATATTTTGTTGGCTAATATTAAACTAATATCGGTGTAAATAGTCCAGCTACCTTTTGGTTGTTCTTTGCTTAGTTTGCCTTTTCTAGCCTTTTACTTTCAACCTTTTTAGTTTCTTATGTTTCACTTGTCTCTTGAAAGGCATATCTAGCTATAAATATGTAACACATGAATATTCTATCTGGAAATCTTTATGTATTATTTGGTGAAGTTTGCCCATTTATGTTGTATATATATATGGATTTATTTTTACCATATTATTTCATGCTATGTATGTCATTTGTCTGTGCTTTTCTTCCCTCTTTCTTTCTCTTTTTAGAATACATTATTTTTTAATATTCTTATATGTTTCCCTCAACTAGATTAGAATTTTTGTACCCTCTTTTTATAATTTTTATTACTACTCTTGAGATATTACCATGAATACTGAATTTCAAAGTCTAAAGTTAATCAATATTTTCTTCTCACCACAAAATGGAGCAAGAACCCTAGTATTATTTTTAACTGTTACAAACTCTCATTAAGCTTTACAAGTTATGATTTTTCTAATGTATTATCTCTGTTGTTTATTTTAGCCTCACACTTTAGGTTTGTTTGTAATCTTTGAATCCAGCTAATTGTCCATTCTACTAATTTTTCATTTTCTGAGTCACAGAATTTATTAAATCTTTTCTTTTATCATGTACTGTACTTAGCATTAGGGACATGAGATGAAAAGGGTGGGATCCATGCCATCAATAAGTTTTACATTTGACTAAAAGGAGTGTGATAGAATCTTCATCAAGGGACTTCACTAAGAGTGATGTGAGCACAGAGGATAATGTGACCAAATAACTGGAATTATGTATCACGTTTGATTACTGGTATTTTATAAACAATGATTTTTAGATTTTTTCCATTTTATGAATATGTTTTTACTCACAATTCCTTCTTAATTTGAAATTTTTTCTATGTGGATAACTGCATTGCAAATAGACACCGTTTTATTTCCCCCACCCCCATTCTGTATGTCTTTTAAAAGTTTTATTGTCTTGTACTGGCTAAGGCCTCCAGTCTTTAGTTCAGTAGGAGTAGTGGGAGCGGCTTTATTCCCGAATTTAAGGAGGAAGCATTCATTCTCTTACTATGTATGATGTTACAGTAAGATCTCTTTGTAGATGCCCTTTAACAGTTAAGAAAATTCTTTTCTATTCCGGATTTGCTGAGAATTATTATGCTGCTTGTAAATTGAATTTGGTCAACTTTTTCTTCTATATCTTTTTTATATGATCGTATGATTTTTCTTCTTTAGTCTGTTATATGGAAAAATATACTGACTTCTTTTTTAATATAGGTTGGTTTATGGCTCAGATTATGGTTTATCTTGGTGAATGCTCCATGTGCAATTGAAAAGATTGTCTACTCTACTGTAGTTATGTGAATTATTCTACAACAGTCAATAAACATCAATTAGGAAAGTTAGGTTGATAAGGCTGGCCTGGCCTTCTATATTCATATTATTTTCTGTTTGTTTTATCTCTTAGTGAGAAAGAGTGTTAAAGTCTCCAATTATAATTGTAAACTTGTCCATTTCTATTTTTAGTTCTGTCAGCTTTTGTTTTATGTGTTTTGAATATCTGTTGTTATATACATATACATTTAGGATTATTGTGGCTTTTTGGTGTAATAACACTTTCACCATTATAGAATGTCTCCCTTTATTTCCAATAGCATTCATTTCTTGAAGTTTACTTTCTCTGATGTTAATATAGCCACTCAGGCTTTCTTTAAATTAGCATTTTCATGATATATCTCTTTTCATCCTTTTAATATATTTATTGCTTTATATTTAAAGTGAGATTCTTATAGATGACATATACTTGAATCTTGATTTTTATCTAATCTATCTCTGTCTTTAATTGTCATGTTCAGATCATTTACATTTAATATAAATATTAATATAGTTGGATTAAAGTCTACATTCTAATTGCTTTCTATTCCGTTTGTGATTTGGCCCTCTCACCTTAAAAAAACTTTTTTTTCTGATTGATGTTAAATTATTTAAATATTTCTTATGATTCCATTTTAAGCCTACTATTGCTTTTTTTTTATTGGTACCTCTTTTATTTATTTATTTATTTTTTACATCCTTATTGGAGTATAATTGCCTTACAACGTTGTGTTAGTTTCTGCAGTACAACAAAGTACATCAGCTGTATGTATACATATATCCCCATATGCCCTCCCTCTTGAGCCTCCCTCCCACCCTCTCTATCCCACCCCTCTAGGTCGTCACAGAGCATGGAGCTGATCTCCCTGTGCTATGAAGCAGCTTCCCACTAACTACCTGTTTCACATTTGGTAGTGTATATATGTCAATGCTACTCGCTTACTTCGTCCCAGCCTCCCCTTCCCCTCCTGTGTCCTCAAGTCCGTTCTCTACATCTGCGTTATTCCTGCCCTGCCACTAGGTGCATCAGAACCATTTTTCTAGATTCCATATAAATGCGTTAGCATATGGTATTTGTTTTTCTCCTTCTGATTTACTTCACTCTGTATGACAGACTCTAGGTCTATCCACCTCACTGCAGATAATTCAGTTTCATTCCTTTTTATGGCTGAGTAATATTCCATTGTACACATGTGCCTCATCTTCTTTATACATTCATCTGTTGATGGACTTAGGTTTCTTCCATGTCCTTGCTATTGTAAATAGTGCTGCAGTGAACACTGGGGTGCTTGTGTCTTTTTGAATTATGGATTTCTCTGGGTATATGCCCAGGAGTGCTATTGCTGGGTCATATGGTGGTCATATGGTAGTTTTATTTTTAGTTTTTTAAGAACTTCCATACTGTTCTCCATAGTAGCTGTATCAATTTACATTGCCACCAGCAGTGCAAGAGGGTTCCCTTTTCTCCACAGCCTCTCCAGCATTTATTATTTTCTAGATTTTTGATGATGGCCATTCTGACCAGTGTGATATGATAACTCATTGTGGTTTTGATTTGCATTTCTCTAATGATTAGAAATGTTGAGCATCTTTTCATGTGTTTGTTGGCAATCTGTATGTCTTCTTTAGAGAATTGTCTGTTTAGGTCTTCCACCCATTTTTGGATAGGGTTGTTTGCTTTTTTGAAATTGAGCTTCATGAGCTGCTTGTATAGTTTGGAGATTAATCCTTTGTCAGTTGCTTTGTTTGCAGATATTTTCTCCCATTCTGAGGGTTGTTTTTTCACCTTTTTTATTGTTTCCTTTGCTATGCAAAAGTTTTTAAGTTTCATTAGGTTCTGACTATGATTCCCTCTAAGAGTTTTATAGTGTCTGGCTTCACATTTAGGTCTGTAATCCATTTTGAGTTTATTTTTGTGTATGGTGTTAGGAAGTGTGCTAATTTCATTCTTTTACATGTAGCTGTCCAGTTTTCCCAGCACCACTTATTGGAGAGACTGTCTTTTCTCCATTGTATATTCTTGCCTCCTTTGTCAAAGATAATGTGACCATATGTGCATGGGTTTATCTCTGGGCTTTCTATCCTGTTTCATTGATCTGTATTTCTGTTTTAGTGCCAGTACCATACTGTCTTGATTACTGTAACTTTGTAATATAGTCTGAAGTCAGGGAGTCTGAATCCACTAGCTCCATTTTTCTTTATCAGGATTGCTTTGGCTATTCGGGGGTCTTTTGTGTTTCCATAAAAATTGTGAAATTTTTTGTTTTAGTTCTGTAAAAATTGCCATGGGTAATTTATACAGATTGCATTGTATTTGTATATTGCTTTCAGTAGTATAGTCATATTCATAATGTTGATTATTCCAATCCAAGAACATGGTATATACTTCCATCTGTTTGTACTGCCTTTGATTTCTTTTCATCAGTTTCTTATAGTTTTCTGCCTACAGGTTATATGCCTCTTTAGGTAGGTTTATCCCAATGTATTTTATTCTTTTTGCTGCAGTGGTAAATGGGAGCATTTCATTAATTTCTCTTTCTGATTTTTCTTTCTTAATGTATAGGAATGCAGGAGATTTCTGTGCATTAATTTTGTATCCTGCTACTTTACCAAATTCATTGATTAGCTCTAGTAGTTTTCTGGTGGCATCTTTAGGATTCTCTATGTATAGTATCATGTCATCTGCACACAGTGACAGTTTTACTTCCTGTTTTCTGATTTGTATTTTATTTTTTTTTTCTTCTCTGATTGCCGTGGCTAAAACTTCCAAAACTCTGTTGAATGATAGCAGTGAGAACGGGCAACCTTGTCTTGTTCCTGATCCTAGAGGAAATGCTTTCAGTTTTTCACCATTGGGAATGATGTTGCCTGTGGGTTTGTGATATATGGCCTTTATTATATTGAAGTAGGTTCCCTCTATGCCCACTTTCTGGAGAGTTTTTATCATAAATGGATGTTGAATTTTGTTGAAAGCTTTTTCTGCATCTGTTGAGGTTATCATGTGGCTTTTATCCTTCAGTTTGTTAATATGGTGTATCACATTGATTGATTTGAGTATATTGAAGAATCCTGGCATTCCTGGGATAAACCCCACTTGATCATGGTGTCTGATCCTTTTACTGTGCTGTTGGATTCTGTTTGCTAGTATTTTGTTGAGGATTTTTGCATCTATGTTCATCAGTGATTCTGGCCTATAATTTTCTTTTTTTGTGGCATCTTTGTCTGGTTTTGGTATCAGGGTGATGGTGGCCTCATAGAATGAGTTTGAGTGTGTTACTCCCTCTGCTATACTTTGGAAGAGTTTGAGAAGGATGGGTGTTAGCTCTTCTCTAAATGTTTGATAGAATTCGACTGTGAAGCCATATGGTCCTGTGCTTTTGTTTGTTGGAAGATTTTAAATCACAGTTTCAATTTCAGTGCTTGTGATTGGTCTGTTCATATTTTCTATTTCTCCCTGTTCAGTCTTGCAAGTTTGTACTTTTCTAAGAATTTGTGCATTTCTTCCAGGTTGTCCATTTTGTTGGCATATATTTGCTTGTGGTAGTCTCTCATGATTCTTTGTATTTCTATGGTGTCAGTTGTTATATCTTTTTCATTTCTAATTTTATTGATTTGAGTCCTCTCCCTCTCTTTCTTGATGAGTCTGGCTAATGGTTTATCTATTTTGTTTATCTTTTCAAAGAACCAGCTTTTAGTTTTATTGATCTTGCTATTGTTTCCTTTATTACTTTTTCATTTATTTCTCATCTGATCTTTATGGTTTCTTTCCTTCTGGTAACTTTAGGTTTTTTTGGTTCTTTCTTTAATTGCTTTAGGTGCAAGGTTAGGTTGTTTATGTGAGATTTTTCTTGTTTCTTGAGGTAGGATTGTATTGCTATAAACTTCCTTCTTAGAACTGCTTTGGCTGCATACCATAGCTTTTGTGTCTTCTTGTTTTCCTTGTCTTTGTTTCTAGTTTTTAAAAAATTTCCTCCTTGATTTCTTCAGTGTTTCTTGTTTATTTAGTTGTGTATTGTTTAGCCTCCATGTGTTTGTAATTTTTACAGTTTTTTTCCTGTAATTGACATCTAGTCTCCTAGCACTGTGGTCAGAAAAGATACTTGATATGATTTCAAGTTTCTTAAATTTACTGAGGCTTGATTTGTGACCCAAGATGTGATCTGTCCTGGAGAATGTTCCATGTGCACTTGAGATGAAAGTGTAATCTGCTGCTTTTGGATGGAATGTCCTATAAATATCAATTAAGTCGATCTGGTCTAATGTGTCATTTAAAGCTTGTGTTTCCTTATCTATTTTATGTTTGGATGATCTGTCCGTTTGTGTAAGTGGGGTGTTAAAGTCCCCTACGGTTATTGTGTTACTGTTGGTTTCCCTTTTTATGGCTGTTAGCATTTGCCTTATGTATTGAGTTGCTCCTATGTTAGGTGCATAAATATTTACAATTGGTGTATCTTCTTCTTGGGTTGATCCCTTGGTCATTAAGTAGTGTCTTTCCTTGTCTCTTATAATAGTCTTTATTTTAAAGTGTATTTTGTCTGATATGAGTATTGCTACTCCAGCTTTCTTTTGATTTGCATTTGCATGGAATATATTTTCCCATCCTCTCACTTTCAGTCTGTATGTGTCCGTAGGTCTGAAGTGGCTCTCCTGTAGACAGCATATATATGGGTCTTGTTTTTGTATCCATTCAGCCAGTCTATGTCTTTTGGTTGGAGCATTTAATCCATTTACATTTAAGGTAATTATCGATGTGTATGTTCCTATTACCATTTTCTTGTTTTGAGTTTGTGTCTATAGGTCTTTTCCTTCTTTTGTGTTTCCTGCCCAGAGAAGTTCCTTTAGCATTTGTTGTAAAGCTGTTTTGGTGGTGCTGAATTCTCTTAACTTTTGCTTATCTGTAAAGCTTTTGATTTCTCTGTTGTATTTGAATGAGATCCTTGCTGGGTAAAGTAATCTTGGTTGTAGGTTTTTCCCTTTCATCACTTTAAATATATCCTGCCACTCCCTTCTGGCCTGCAGAGTTTCTGTTGAAAGATCAGCTGTTAACCTTATTGGGATTCCCTTGTATGTTATTTTTTGCTTTTCCCTTGCTGCTTTAATATTTTTCCTTTGTGTTTAAATTTTGTTGGTTTGATCTGTATGTGTCTCAGCTTGTTTCTCCTTGTGTTTATCCTGTATGGGACTCTGTGCTTCCTGGACTTGATTATTTCCCTTCCCATGTTGGGGAATTTTTCAACTCTAATCTCTTCAAATATTTTCTCAAGGACCTCTTTTAAAAAGTTGTGGTTTGTGGACTTTCCTGGCGCTCCAGTGGTTAAGACTCCGTGCCTCTACTGCAAGGGGCACGAGTTTGATCCCTGGTTGGGGAACTAAGATCCCTCATGCTATGCAACATGACCAAAAAACAAAAGCAAAAAGACAAGCACCCTCCCAGAAAAGTTGTATGTATTTTGTTTTATTGGTTGCTCTAAGGTTTACAATAAAAATCTTTAATTAATTGTAATCTATCTTCAAATGATATCATACTGCTTCACACCTAATCTAAGCACCTTACAACCATATACGCTCTATTCCTTCCTCACACTTTTTGTGCTATTTTTGTTATACATTTTAGTTGTATGTATACTTAAAATCCTCAGTATATTCTTAGCATTTTTACATATACAGTCTACTACACTTGAGAGTGATTAAAAATAAGAAATATGTGTTTTTTATTTATCTTCATTTTAATTATTAACCTCACAGGTTCTCTAAAACAGTCTTGGGGCCTCCAGGAACTCCAGGATCACACTTTGACTGATGTAAATCTATTAGGATTTATATAAGCTACGTTATCTTTTCCTTATAATTTTCAGTTTTTATTTATCTGAACTTTAAGACATTTTTCTAACTTAGTACTCTGCTTTTGGCAGCAGATGCAAAAGATGTTTTATTAAAAAGCATCATAGTTTGCCTTTGGAAGACTAAATCAAAATGTACTAATTAAGGAGATAGACACCTACATATTCCTGAGAAATATTTTTAAGAACTAGTGATTTTCTTACTATTTAGCACTGTGAGCCATTTGTAATAAATACATAGTATTATTGTATATTCTTTTATCTTTTATGTCATAAGAGATATCACCATTGGATGTGGTCCAGTGCTTGTACCTTTTAATTTTTCTTGGAGTAACTCAGTTTATCCCTTGAATTAGTTGAACCATTTCACTGCATTATGAGCTGTCATATAGCAATTGGATGCACTCACATGAAGTAGTGACATCCTGTCAACCATGTAAAGGCTCAAGATTATCAGCTTGTTTAGGTCACTCTACTTCTCAATTGCTCCCAAAACTGATACTTCCAAATGGGAATAACAAACATGTGAAACATATCTTCTCTTATGCAGATATGGGGCACAGCTCTTACCAATTACACTTCCTACATAGAGTAATGGCAGTATACTTTGAAATATTTGAAATATATAAAACTGTTAGGACGTAATTTTATCTAAAGATTTTCTAAATATATATTTTGATTCTCTGCTTTTTGCTTCTAAAACATGCCATCTTCTGTTAGCTGTATTCTTTTTGGTGTTCCTTATTGTCAGTTCTTCATCATTTGGGAAAAAGTTATAGAATATCTCTGTGCCTCATCTTTATTTGATGGAAACATTTTCCTTTTTGCTTTCAGGAAATTGCCACTTTTAATATGATTATGTAAAATTAAATGGCTTACAGTTTTCAGTTTTCCAGAAATGTTAACATGAATTGGATTTTTACACAAAAATATAGTAGTATGTAATTTTAAAAATCACATGTTAAGGTATCATAATTACAATCTACTGAATCAACCTCATTATTTGTGAATGTGAAAGTTCTAGCACTGGGTAATAGATGTGAACTTAAAAGTAAGGCATTAGTCTAAGAATCATTACTTTTTAACCTCTAAAAAAATCTATTCTAAAGAGCTTAAATATATATTTGATGTAGTTTTCATGTTTATAAAATAGATGGCTGCATAAATGCTAACTATGTCTTTGCAAAGTATTACAAAATACTATATCGCAATAATAAAAATAGTGAGTTTAACAGATTTACAAATTAAAATCAAAGCAATATTTTAAAAAAAACTGCAAGGATCTTTACTTGCTTTTCAGAGACATCATTGAGCTTCAAGTAATCTTGTCAGGTCTGATTAAAGATGTCATTTAATGCTATGAGGATATGATTTCTTATGTTGTTATAAAACTATTATGAAGTAGTCTATAGTAGATCTTAACTAACTAAAGAGGAATATTTTTATGTGTACTCATTTTCTAATGTTATTTTCAGGGAAATTGGAAAACATATCTCATTTAATTTTAAACAGTTAGATTTAGTTTAACATGCAGCTGAAATCAAATTTTAAATCTTGGGCCAAATGACAATCTCTTACAAGTAGATTTTTTTGTTCTATTGGTTATTTGTTGTTGTGTAACAAATTACCCCGAATTTAAAGGCTTAAAACAACAAATAATTAATATTTCATAGTTTCTGTGTGTTAGAAATCTGGGTATAGATTAGCTGGGTGCTTCTGGTTCAGGGGCCCATAAGGCTACAATCCAGGTGTTGACTGGGGCTGTGCTCTCATCAGAAGGATTGGCTGAGGGAGAATCTATTTTTAAGCTCATTTAAGAATCTATTTTTAAGTTATGCTTATTAGCAGGATTTAGTTCCTCATATGGGATTGTTCGGCTGTGGACCTCTAATCCTTGATTGCTGTTGGCTGAAGGGTTTCTGAAGGCCCTTGACACATGGGTCTCCGCATAGATGAGCTTATAATATGACAACTAACTTCCATCTAAGCAAATAAGCAAGAGAGCAAGAGAGGCATGCAAAATGGAAGCCACCATCATTTTTTAACTTCTCCTTGGAAGTGACATCCTATCACTTTGCTACATCTTATTCATTAGAAGAGAATTACTAAGTCTAGCTTATTTAGTAGGAAGGGATTACATAAGTCTGTGAATACAAGGAGATGGGGATCATTAGAGGCCATGTTAGAAGCTTTCTACCATGCTTGTTTAAAACTCTTTTTCATTTCTTACACACAGAAAAAATTTAAAATGAATGCACATTTGGTAAACGTCACTAAATAATGTTGAAGTAGATGCAATAAAGGGGCAATATTTTGTTTCTTTTAGAAAGTATATTTGTTTTATTTGTTCAATACAGATATCAAAATTTTCTGTCTAAATCTCTTACCTATTTTTATTTTACCCTTTTATTTTTGATGACATGAGTTCGTAGAGGGCAAAATTTGTATTTCTAATGCTCTTGCCATTTCCTACAAATGCAGTGCTTGATCTGCTTAAATTCAATTTATTTATAGGTCAGAAAGCCCTAGGGAAGTGTTCTACTTCAACAAGAATACACCTTCAAGATTATGACTTGGAGCTTCTCAATGAACTATTGACCATCCGTTAGCTTTCTAACATGCAGAAGGTTGTATTAACTAATCTATATTTCTGGGTCAAGAGAGAAACATCCGTAAGTGTGCTTGGTCTAAGTTCTCTACGATAGAGGCTAGAAAATCATTAATATGCCTACATTTGCTCTCAATAATTCTTGATCTTCCAGATGTACATTTTTAATTTGCACAAAAGGCAAGACTATAAAGAAAGAGACCAACTGATTTTATTAAAAAGATGATGTTTAAATTCCCTTTAGCTTGCCATTAGTTCTCCTATGCTCTGATTTCTCTTCAACAATCCATTAAAATTTTATCTTGCAGAGTGATAATAATAGTCTTTGTCCTGTCATTAATGTTAGCTTGTCATTAATGTGACCCAGTCACTATGGCAAGGAATCCCAGAGCCAAGGCAGTGAACTATAAAATATAAGACTATCCAAACTAGAGCTTCATTAGATTTAGTGCGTGTCTCATGGCACAGCTTCATAATTTAAATACAGAGGTTCCCAAACATTGCATTCTATGACTTGATACCACTAAATGCTCATCAGTGTGCCTTAATCTGTCTAAAATATTTGTAATGAGCCTAGATTTACATCCCTAAGAATTAGCACTTAGGACGACCAATGACTTCTTTCATTATTCATCACTTCTTGCTTCCCATTAGCACAATTAACTGCTGTTCCACCCCAAATGATGAGAATGGTTTCAAACTATTTAACAATGTGGATTGAGCCAAAGAGTTGTTAATTTTGTCTGACAGATATTCAAAGGATTGTGAGTCTTACTGTTGCGTGATAATTTAAAAAGTAAATATAAGTGGCCATAATTGCAAAAATTACTCTTTTGCTTATCAGAACAGATTGTAGTAGGATAATATTGATAGCTAAACTGCCCCTATATCTTAGTATGAAACTGAAATTGAGGTAAGCTCCACATATTTTATTAATTCTGCTTATTTTATTTTTATTAATAAAATCATATCTGCCTTATTTTTTCTTTCACATCTTCCAAGATTGTATTTGAAAGTAGTTTTCTCTTTCTAATGAGACTTATATGATCAGACTTTCTTTGATGTTGTTCAGATGCTTTCAGAAGTAACAGGGATTGCTATTCCCTAGAATGCAATTAAGTAACATGTATTTTTGATATTCTCCTTCCTTCTCTCCTCTTTTGTCATTTAACTTGTTATTTTCTAGAATTTATAACTTACAATGAGTCCATAAGCCTGAACTTTATTACTCTTCCAACTCCTGACATTTAAAATTCTTTTTGGTGAAAAAAAATGGTGGAATCAATGGATTGGAGAGTCTAATAAGGCTAAGGCTAACTCTGTGTGTGTGTGTGTGTTTGTATGTGTGTGTGTGTGTGTGTGTGTGTGTTTAGTCAGATTAATACAGTGAATAAACAGGTAGAAAATGATTGGAGAATGAGATGTTGAGTTCTTGGAACAGAGGTTTCAGAAATGGTGCAGTTGGTGGTGGTGGCAAGGGCTAGTTTACTGAAGGAAGTAAGTACTTGAGATGACGGCAAGGATATCCAGAAATTGAGAAGTCAGGGATGTACTATATTAATGTTAAAAAAAAAAGCTAGTATGAGTATGAGTAAAAGAGGGAAAAATCATGGAGTAAGGGCCAAAGGCATCAATAAATTGAGAAGTTACTAAGTAATAGATGTGAGCAATAAGCAGAGGGGAGATTGGTATAATCTGGTGGTTTATAATGACTATATGTATAGTACAGAACATTTTTTTCCTACCACTTCTCTTATCAGGACAGAAATTGTTAACTCTGTTACTTCCTGTGTTGCTCTCACAGGCATTTCTTATTGTTTTATGCTGTCATGTTTTCCTTTATAATTATTTTAGGCACATTTAAGTATATGCTAACACCAGAAATTCACAGAATAAAAAGAGGAGAAAAAAAATTTATAACAAAGGGTTCCACTAGGCTTTGTTGCTTTAGGAACAAATGAAATACTTTTGATAAATTGTGATTTTCATAACTAATTGGCCTTTGGATTCCCAAATCTTTGCATCTTCCATTACCTGTCTGGCTCCAAACTCGATTGGAGTTCACAATTCCAATTCAACTCCTCTGTGGATATTAACCATGTAAGATTAATTACCTTAAAACCCCCAATGAAATAAATTCAATGACATTTACTGTACCATTCAGCCATTTACACCTTTTCATCAATCTTACAATGCTTCTTGAATTACAATTAAAACCTGTAATAAATAAAGATGCTGAGAGGTTCAAGCAGCATTTCTTAATGATTTAACATTTAGATTGTTGTCAGTGCCCAAAAGCAATTTGGGAAATAAATTCTGCACAATGAAAGAAGCTAGACAGAGGTCTTCATATTTTTGTGGTCTCTAATTCTTTTATAATGGGTCTGAACTATAGAGATACTTACAAAGATTAGCAATCTTTATAAACAAAACTGGTCTTAATTTCAACTAGGATTTTTCAACAGAAGAGTTTACTAATGAGAGAAGAAAAATTGGAATGGTCTTTGATGTTGTTTCTGTATTTAGAGTTGTTAATGATCTGTTACTGATGCTATTTAGCACCTTATTATTCTCTTAAAACAGTTTAACACCAGTGGAAAACTTGGAGAAAAAAAAAATCCAAGTGGACTAATTGAACATAATAATGCTGTATGATTTCTGTGTGATTTCCTTCTCATCCTGTTTCCATATATCTTATTATTTTTTTTAATAAAAAATGGGAATTGCCAAGAACCTTTGTCTTTACTTGAATGGTATAAGTTTAAGTCCCATTCTCACAAGCAACAATTTGTCAAAAGTCCTAATGCTAACACACCATCTGAAAATACTTGCCCCATGGAACCTTGATTTTTAGAATTATGTTTGATTTCAAATTCTACTCTTCTTTTGAAAGTAAAGGCAATGCTGACAATAATACTCCAGATGAGAGCACAAAGATGGGCCTCGTAAGAAACTCATTTTGTAGTACTCATCCACCCGTACTTTTCATTTAAAATAGATGGCATTATGAATGGAAAATTTTGACTTGATGTGAGCCTCAGAAATGACATAAAAAGTTAAAAATAAGAGTCAGCCTAGGAAGGACCATAAATTGTCTGATGGTCTATTTCTTTTAATCGCTGCTTAATGGGTACACAGAAGCAATAGTAAATATTGTAAAAACTGAATTATTTCTTGAGTTAGTCTCTGTAGCAGTAAAAGCAAAGCTTACTTTATCTTAGATAAGCAAAACTGTGTAAGAGTCTAAAGATTCAAAGAAGTCACATAATAGTCTTCCAACTTATTGCTACCTTTTTCAATTCTTTGGAATAGTTGTATTGTTATAAAGTAATGAGAAGTGTATGATTTATATCTTGCCAAGGTAGAATTGATAAGCAGAAAAAGAAAGCGAAATGAATATATATGATTTTATAGATTTCTGTAGAGATTGGGTAAATCTGGGGCCATGGGTTCTTATTTTATTTATTTATTTTTCTTTCAATTTTATTGAGATATAATTGACATACAGCACTAAATTTAAGGTATACAGCATTATGACTTGGCTTACATATGTTATTGAATAATTATCACAATAAGTTTAGTGAATATCCATCATCTCATATAGATACAAAATTAAAGAAATAGAAGAAAAATATTTTTCCTTGTAATAAGAACTCTTAGGATTTACTCTTTTAACAACTTTCATATGTAACATAGAGCAGTATTAATTATTTTTATCATGTTGTACATTACATCTTATTACTTAACTATCTTATAAATGGAAGCTTGTACCTTTTGACTGATTTCATCCGATTTCCTCTCTCCCCAACCCTGACCTTTGGTAACCACAAATGTGATCTCTTGTTCTATTTTGTTTATTTGTTTTTGGAATATAATTGACATACAATGCTATGTTAGTTCCTATAACACAACAAAGTGATTCAATATTCCTATACATTTCAAAATGATCACCACGAGAAGTCTAGTTACAGTATGTCACCATACAAAAATATTACATAATTATTGACTATATTCCCTACATTATACATTTCATACTGGCCATTCATTTATTCTGCAACCGGAAGTTTATATCTCTTAATCTCCCTCACCTATTTCTTTCTTCCCTCCCACTCCTCTCCACCCAGACAACTACCTGTTTGCTCTCTGTATCTATAACTCTGTTTCTGTTTTGTTATGTTCATTTATTTTGTATTTTAGATTTCATATATAAGTGAAATCACACAGTGTTTGTCTTTCTTTGTCTGACTTATTTTACTTAGCATAATACCCTCTAGGTCAGTGCATGTTGTTGCAGATGGCAAAATTTCACTCTTTTTTATGGCTAAGATTCATTATATATACATGTACCACACCTTCTTTATCCATTCATCTATTGATGCGCACTTAGGTTGCTTGCATATCTTAACTTTTAAAAATAATACTTTGGTGAACGTAGGGGTGTATATTCTTTTGTAATTGGTGTTTTTGTTTTCTTCGGGTAAATACTGAGGAGTAGAATTGCTGAATTGTATGGTAGTTCTATTTTTAATTTTTGGAGAAATCGCTGTACTGGTGTCCTTACTGGCTGCACCAAAATACATTTCCACCAATAGTGCATGAGGGCTCCCTTTTCTCCATATCTTCTCCAACTCTTGTTATTTTCTATCTTTTTGATAATAACTATTCTGACAGGTATAAGGTGAAATGTTTTTGTGGTTTTGATTTGCATTTCCCTGATGATTAGTGATGCTGGGCATCTTTTCATGTGCCTGTTGGCCATCTGTGTCTTCTTTAGGAAAACGTCTATTCAGATCCTCTGCCCATTTTTAATTGCTGTTGTTGTTTTTTTTATGTTGAGCTGTATATAAGTTCTTTGTATATTTTGGATATTAATCCCTTATCAAATCTATCACTTGTAAATATCTTCTCCCATTCAGTAGGTGGCCTTTTTGGTTTTGTTGATGATTTCCTTGCTGTATCAAACTTCTTAGTTCGATATAGTCCCATTTGCTGATTTTTGCTTTTTTTTCCTTTGCCTGAGGAGACATACACAAAAAATATTACTAAGACTGGTGTCAAAGAGCATACTGCCTGTGTTTTCTTTTACGACCTATGTTTTCTCGTCTTACATTTAAGTCTTAATCCATTTTGAACTTGTTTTTGTGCATGGTGTGTGAGAGAAGTCCAGGTTGATTCTTTTGCATGTAGGTGTCCAGTTTCTTCCCAAATACCATTTATTGAAGAGGCTGTCTCTTCCCCACTGTATATTCTTGCCTCTTTTGTCGTAGATTAATTGCCTATAAAAGTGTGGGTTAATTTCTGTGCTCTTTATTTTGTTCCATTTACTTATGTGTCTGTTTTTGTGTCAGTACCATATTGTTTTGATTAATGTGGCTTTGTAGTATAGTTTGAAACCAGTGTGTGTGATACCTCCAGCTTCATTCTTTCTCAATGTTTTTTTGGCTATATGGGGTCTCTCTGTTTCCATACAAATTTTAGAATTATTTTTCTAGTTATGTGGAAAATGCCATGGTATGTTGATAGGGATTGCATTGAATCTGTAGATTGCCTCAGGTTGGTCATTTTAACAGTATTAATTCTTCCAGTCGATGGGCATGGTTTATTTTTTCATTTATTTGTGTTGACTTCAAGTTTTTTCATCAGTGTCTTACAGTTTTCTGAGTATAGATTTTTTACCTTCTTGATTAGATTTATTCCTAGATATTTTATTCCTTTTGATGCAGTGGTAAATGGGATTGTTTTCTTAATTTCTCTTTCTGATAGTGTGTTGTTAGTGTATAAAAATGCAATAGATTTCTGTATATTAATTTTGTGTCTTGTAACTTTACTGGATTTACTGAAGAATTCTAGCAGTTTTTTGGTAATGTCTTTAGGATTGTCTATGCATAGTATTGGTATAATGTCATCTGCAAACAGTGACAGTTTTACTTCTTCTTTTCCAATTTGGATTATTTTTATTTATTTTTCTTGTATGATTGCTGTGACTTGGACTTCCAGTACTATGCTGAGTACATGTGGCAAGAGTGGGCATCCTTGTCTTAATCCTGATCTTAGAGGAAATGCTTTCAGCTTTTCACCATTGAGTATGATGTTAGCTGTGGGTTTGTCATATATGGCCTTTGTTATGTTGAAGTATGTTTCCTCTGTGCCCACTTTCTGGAGTGTTTTTTTTTTTTTTTTTTTTTTGCGGTACACGGGCCTCTCACTGTTGTGGCCTCTCCCGTTGCTGAGCACAGGCTCCGGACGTGCAGGCTCAGCGGCCATGGCTCACGGGCCCAGCCGCTCTGCGGCATGTGGGATCTTCCCGGACCGGGGCACGAACCCGCGTCCCCTGCATCGGCAGGCGGACTCTCAACCACTGCGCCACCAGGGAAGCCCTCTGGAGTGTTTTTATCATAAATGGATGCTGAATTTTGTCAAAACCTTTTTCTGTTTCTATAGAGATTATCATATGATTTTTATTCAATTTGTAAATGAAGTGTAACACATCAGTTCATATGTGGATATTGAACCATCCTTGCATCCCTGAGATAAATCCCACTTGATCATGGTGTACAATCCTTTCAATGTATTTTTAAATTCCATTTGCTAATATTTTGTTGAGGATGTTTGTATCTATGTTCATCAGTAATATTGACCTGTAATATTTTGTGTGTGTGATATCTTTTATTGGTTTTGGTATCAGGGTGATTGTGGCCTTGTAAAATGAGCTTGGAATGGTTTCTTCCTCTGCAGTTTTTTGGAATAGCTAATGGATAATTGTTAACTCTTCTCTAAATGTATGGTAAAATTCATATGTGAAGCCATCTGGTCCTTCACTTTTTTTTTTTAGGAGTTTTTTTTTATTACCAGTTCAATTTCATTACTGATAATTGGTCTGTTCATATTTTCTATTTTTTTCTGAAATCTTGGGAGATTGTACATTTCTAGGAATTGTTAATTTCTTGTAAGAATTGTTTTATTTCTTCTAGATTGTCTATTTTATTAGCCTATAATTAGTAGTCTTTTATGATCCTTTGTATTTCTGTGATGTTGGTTGTAAAGTCTCCTTTTTCATTTCTGATTTTATTGATTTGGGCCCTCTCGTTTTTTTCTCGATGAGGCTTGCTAAATATTTATATATTTTGTTTATATTTTCAAAGAAGCACCTCTTAGATTCCTTGATCTCTTCTATTGCTTTATTAGTCTCTTTATTTCTGCTCTGTTCTTTATAATTTCTTTCCTTCTACTAACTTTGAGTTTTGTTTGTTCTTCTTTTCCTAGTTCCTTTAGGTGTAGGGGTAGGTTGTTTACTTGAGGTTTTTCTTGTTTCCTGACTTGGCTTGTATTGGTATAACCTTACCTCCTAGAACTACTTTACAGCATCCCATAGATTTTGGATCATTGTGTTTTCATTTTCATTTGTCTCCAGTTATTTTTTATTTCTCCTTTGGTTTCTTCAGTGATCCATTGTTTGTTTAGGAGCATATTGTTTAGCTCCACATGTTTGTGATTTTTGCAGTTTTTTTCTTGTAGTTGATTTTTAGTTACAGCATTGTGGTCAGAACAGATGCTTGATATGATTCAATTTTCTTAAATTTACTGAGGCTTGTTTTGTGGCCTAGCATGTGCCCTATCCTGGAGAATGTTCCACATGTATATTCTGCTGCTTTTGGATGGAATGTTCTTATATATCTATTAAATCTGTCCATTCTACTTTGCCTTTTAAGGTCAGTATTGCCTTATTGATTTTCTGTCTGGATAATCTGTTCATTTATGCAAGTGGGGTGTTGAAGTCCTTTACTATTATTGTGTTACTGTTAATTTCTCCCTTAGGTCTGTTAATATTTGCTTCATGTTTTTGGGTTCTCCTATGTTGGGTGCATATATATTTACAATTGTTATATCTTCTTCTCGGACTGATGCCTTGTTCATTATGTAATGTCCTTCTTTGTTTCTTGTTGCAATCTTTGTTTTAAAGTCTATTTATTCTGATATAAATATTACTACCCTGGTTTTCTTTTGATTTTCATTTTAATGGAATAACTTTTTCTATCACATGCAGTCTGTGTGTGTCTTTAGATCTGAAGTGAGTCTCCCGTAGGCAGCATATATGCAGGTCTTGCTTTTGAATCCATTCAGCCACTCTGTGTCTTTTGATTGGAGCATTTAGGTCATTTGCATTTCAAGTAATTACTGACATGTATGTTGCTATTTTGTTTATTGCTTTGGGGTTGTTTTTGTAGTTCTTTTTTGTTTCTTCTTCTTTTGCTCTTTTCCCTTGTGGTTTGATGACTGTCTTTAGTGTTATGTTTAGATTCCTTTCTATTTTTGTGTGTGTATATCCATTATAGAATTTTAGTTTACCATGTGGTTAACATGAGGTTTACATATAGCAATATATATGTGTGTGTGTGTGTGTGTATATATATATATATATATATATATGATAATTTTAAGTTGCTGATTTCTTAAGCTCAAACACATTTTAACAACCCTGCATTTGTACCCCACTCCCCATGTTTACAGTTTTTGATATCATATTTAACCTCTTTTTGTTTTGTGTTTCCCTTAACTACATATTGTTGATAGAGATGATTTTACCACTTTTGTTTTCTAAGCTTTATACTGGCTTTATATGTGATTGATTCGTTACTTTTACTGTGTATTTGCCTTTACCAGTTAGATTTTTCTTTTTGTAATTTTCATATTTCTAGTCATGACCTTTTTGTTTTCTTTTAGAGAAGTCTTTTTAACATACCTTGTAAAGCTGGATGGTGGTGCTGAACTCTTCTAACTTTTGCTTGTCTGTAAAACTTTTGATCTCTCCATTAAATCTGAATGAAAGCCTTACCAGATAGAGTATTCTTGGTTGTAGGTTTTTCCCTTTTATCTCTTTAAATTATCATGCTCATGCTTCTCCCGTTGGTCTGCAGGGTTTCTGCTGAAGAAGTCACTTGATAAACTCACTGGAGTTTCCTTATATGTGACTTGTTGCTTTTCCCTTGTTGCTTTTACTATTCTCTCTTTATCTTTAATTTTTGCAGTTTTAATTACAGTGTCTCTTTTTGTGGTTGCTCTTTGGGTTGATCTGTTTGGGATTCTCTATGCTTCTTGTACTTGTATGTCTGTTTCCTTTCTCAGGTTAGGGAAGTTGTTAGGTATTGCATTTTCAAATATGTTCTCTGCCCCTTTCTCTTCTCCTTCTGGGACCCCTATAATGATGCAAGTGTTAGTACTTCTGATGTTGTCCCAGAGGTTTCTTAACCTATCCTCATTTTTTTTTCTTTTATAGATTCTTATTTTAGTGATGTTAAATATATTTTTTATGTTCTTAATTTTTGACTGAAGGTCTATAAATTGGCAATTAACCCCATGAGTTAGGATAAATTATTCTGTCCCCTAGTCTTCCACATTCATTCTCTCTTATTTAGGTAAAATTTTAAAAATAAAATTGAGTAAAATATAATTACGAATTTAGCATGATAATTCATCAAGTTCTGCTATTAGAGGGGTTCAACATTAGCCCAAGAAGACCTTGTTTTATTAAGGACCTTTCACTCCAAAGAGAGTGAAGATCTAAGAAATGTAAGAATTCATGTCACCATTGATAAATGGATGAAATCATCAACCTTGACCTCAGGGAAAGAATCCAGGATGGGTGGGAACAGGATAGTTGGATCAAAAACAAAAACAAAATAACTTTGTGTTGTACCTGGGGAATGGAGAATACAAAAAAATTGGGGGGAAAGGAGAAAAGAGACACCCATCTGAAGCCAACTTTGAAAGACAGTTTGATGAAACAAGTTAAGAAATGTTTTGCACCATCTTCTATACTCTTTGTGAGTTAATGCTAGGGACTGAGTTGTGTTCCTCCCCAAAATTCATTTGTTGAAGCCCTAACCCAGAAAGTGATGGTGTTTGTTGGATGGGGTCTTTGGGGAACAATTAGGTTTAGATGAGGTCAGGAGGGTCAGAAACTCATGATGGTATTAGTGTACTTATAAGGAGAGACACCCGAGAGCTTGCTGTCTCTCTCTCTCTCTTGCTGTGAGGACACAGCAAAAAGGTGGCTATCTATCTGTAAGCCAGGGAGGAGCTTCACCAGAACCTAATTATGCTGGCACCTTGATTTTGGATTTCTAACCTGTAGAATCATGAGAAAATAAATTTCTGTTGTTTAAGTAGCCCCATCTATAGTATTTTATTATGGCAGCCTGAGTTGACCAAGACAGTCTATGACATGCTAATTGTAAGATTTTTTTTTCTGGTAATGTATTACAGTAATTGTAAGGGCATAAATAAAATACTTACAGAGGCCAACTGGTAACTTTGATACTTCAGTATTTGAAAGTCATTAGGCTCTGTGACTTCAGTAGTCATTCCTTTGGTTTAGACTTGAAGGCAGCTTTAGCTTGCGTTTGCTAGCGAAAAAGTGGATTCAGAAAAAGGAATCCATGAAACTACTTCCATTCATTTAATGGCACATATTTATTGAGTGCCTGCAATTTACCAGGCACTATCATGGGTACTGAAGATCTAGGGAACACAAACAACCCAAAACCCTGCCCTTGTAGAGATAACATTATAGAAAGGGGATGCACACAATAAACTGAACAACACAATCTATATGGTATGATAGATGTTGATATTTTTTGTTAAGAAAGAGCAGGAATTGGGATAGCTGAGGATGGGGTTCAGTTTTCATGAGGGTGATCAGAGAGGCTATCAATGAAAAGGTGCCATTTGAGCAAAGACCTGAAAGAGCTTGAGGGCAAGCCATATACAAATGGGAGAAGATCACAGACATAGGGAATGGCAAGGACAAAGGTTCATAAATGGCAGTGTGTCTGTATGTTTGAAAATAAGCAGGGAACCCAGTGTGGCTGGAGTGGAGTGAAGAGGAGAGAATTAGAGAAATGTTTGTAAGTATGTGTGTGGTGTGAGAGAGCAAGTGGTTAGAAAATTGGCTGTGTTAATGTTTTTGTGTTGACTTTTCAAAGGAATGCTAATGAATCAAGCTCAAATATAATAACACATAGTCACAATCACCAGAAGACTTAATTCCTATAAAAACTTTGCAAGTGAAACAGGGATTATAACATTTTTGTGCTGACGGTTTTTTAACAGATGGTTATTTGGTTAACCTGAAGCTCACCTTCTACATGCTGTGTTTTAAATAGACAAGGATGCTGCTAATTGAGCAAAACCTTTAAGCTCCAATCTTTTTGACGAGGCAAGGTAAGCCAGAGTTTACATTTGAGGGCAAATCTATTCTCTTTGAGGCTGAGGATGGCATTCTCAATCTGTGCAATTTTCCGGATGTGGTTGAAATAAAATGAAGCAAGAATACACTTTACACAGCATAGTCAATACTCTGAATAAAATCAATGTTTTACAGTCACCATTAGATATTTATTTTTAGCCCTTGGGTATTGGTTCTGGACTTTTAATATGTATTCAGGGTGTTTCGTTGCTAAAAATGGTCACTTCTAATTAAGATAATATAATTGTTTTAAAATCCAGGTTAGCATTTTAAACAAATACTTGGGCTATTTACAGTTATAATATTTTGAGAATTGATATACCATTGAAGGAAAAAAGAAACTGGGAGGATATCTCAGCTGTAAAACCTGAGAAGGATGGGTGTACAGTAGAAACACTTTTTTTTTTTTTAATGTTGAGGCTTCTTTTAATTAATTTATTTTTTTATTTTTGGCTGTGTTGGGTCTTTGTTTCTGTGTGAGGGCTTTCTCTAGTTGTGGCAAGCGGGGGCCACTCTTCATCACGATGCGCGGGCCTCTCACTGTCGCGGCCTCTCTCGTTGTGGAGCACAGGCTCCAGACGTGCAGGCTCAGTAGTTGTGGCTCACGGGCCTAGTTGCTCCGCATCATGTGGGATCTTCCCAGACCAGGGCTCGAACCCGTGTCCCCTGCATTAGCAGGCAGATTCTCAACCACTGCGCCACCAGGGAAGCCCTAGAAACACTTTTGAGAGTTCTGTTTACATGGTTGGTTTAACATTTCTTCCTTAAAAAGTTTTAAAATTATGCTTTTTGCTCTATGCTTTATGAAGATTTCCTGACGTATTATGGTGAATATCTTACCCAAATTTTATTCTAGATGATTTTGATTATTATGGAATGTGTTCAGCAGAAAATTGGAAAAAGAAGTGAGATCACACAATAACTTGTCCATGGTAATATGGAGGAAGGCAATGGAGACATACACAGCACCAGGATGAGAAGGATGATGCTAACCCACTCTGTGAACTGTGTCTCAGATTCTGCTTTTAGTATTATTATGTATCATTAAGCCTTCATTGTTTCACATTGAGGCAATTTTAGTAACATCTATCTGAACTCCTTGCCTTTCATTTTCTTCCATTCTTTCAGTCCATCCTTCACATCACCACAGAATTCTAATTATAGAATTTATCTTCTAAACTCTGCAAAGGCCTGTTAATGTTCCTAAAATAAATTCTGGACTCTGGCACTAAAACCCAGACCCTCGTGATCTGGTACAACCTCTCTCTGCAAACTTGCCTGGAAAGATTGGATATGAAAAGGCAATACTTCCCTTCAAAACGTCGTTCTGATGGGCTTACATGTTGTGCACACAATGTGATTATCCTTTTTTTTTTTTATTTTAAGCTAGCAGCTCCCATGGTAAGAACAGCCCAAGGGAAAATATTCTGTAAATGTTTATGTAAAATTTCAGACCCAGATGGAGGAGTAGCAAACTCTATTTCAGGAACTTTGGTCCTTGATTCATTTTATAGACCTGCAGCAAACTTATTCACAGCTCTTCATCCTCAAGGATAAGAAGGGAAATGTGACAGCTCTGTTTTCTTCAAAAAGTTATTTTGTGGATTAATGAGGCAGAATTCTTACAGTGTTTCCAACGTTTAATATGGGTCATATAAATGTAGATTATAATGAGGGTAGGCAGAAAAATTAGTTGGTTTACAGCATGGTGAGAAAGTTAATGAATTCAGCAGAAGTAACCCATTATGCAGAGACATCTAGGAGGAGTCAAAAGAAATTGTTTACTCCTATTTGCAAAATGACCTTGAAAATTCATTACCTGACCTCACTGTATGCATCGATAAATTCTGCTGTATTTGGAAAAGCCTGAGGGAAATGAGGCATTACCAGAGTACTGGCAGTGTTTACAAGGTCTGCAACAGTAGGACAAATGTTTTCATTGTGTGGAGGGTCTGTGTTGTACGACAGTATAATTAGGTTTGGTCTGATTTCATTTTCAGTTAAAGTGATCAGCTTAATTCACTTTTCTTCCAGTTACTAACAAGGTAAATTTGATAATATTTCAGGCTTATTAACAGTGTATCCTGTTCTTTGTAACTCTTTAGGATATAGTTTTATTTCTCTGGGTTGCTAAATGTGAACATAGTTCTTGCCTTATTGTAGATAAGCATACAAGCTCAAGTTGGCCAACCGTTACTGCGGGCCTGTGCGTCAGGACAAGAGAGAAAGCAAGAGGAAATACATGAAAAAACTTGGTGGGTTTGGAATAGGAAGTTCAGAATGTGCAAAATCATAATGTGCTTGAGAGAAGCAGAAGTTGAGGCTATGTAGGTTGGTTAGCAACAGATTGTAGAGGGCCACTGGTGTTACATTCTGGAGTTTCTGCTTTATCTTTAGATGATGGAAAAACAAACAAGTATAAAAAATAATCAGAAGTATGGTTTTGAAAAGTTCCTTTATTGATAATATATAAGAGATACTGTGCCTATCCCCAAATCCCTTAATACTAAGACATGAATGGTTAAACAACATGTCTGTAATCCATTCACTCACTTTGACGAGTGGGCTTGGGAGGCAGACAGGAAGGACACTTCTGAGGTGAAGAGGAGGAGAAGGCAGGAGATTGGGTCTGATCTCCTTATATACAAACTAATAATAGACTGCCAGACAAACCAAATAGTCTTTGCTGGCAGGAGTGTCACCTATCTATGGAATGCTTTTAATGAAATATACCTAGTTTCTAGGATTGCTTAGGGTAAACATCTATGGAATCTATGGATTATTGGAGCATGGCTCCTTGCAAATGTCACATAAGGTATGAAATTATTTTATTATAAAATGGACATGTTTTACAACCCAAATGTCACCTTCTAGGTAAGTGAGGTGACATAAGTTATTTGGAAATCTCATCTGTTAAACTGGGCTACAGCATGCTGGTGTGCTTGGCGTGCTGGAAGAAAGGGCCTGGGTAGCTGTGGTAGAGGCCCCAGAAATCATATTGCTTGTATTCGTGGAACTATTAGTAAAAGTTGTTACTGGGTAAGATCTTGATGCCTATGAGTCTGATTTTATAATATGAACTTTTGTGTTACCTCAGGTAATACAGAATACTCATGAATATTCAAAGAAGAAAGATTTTTCAACAGTACTGGAATTTTAGAATCAGTGAAAGACTTTAACTGACTAAACCAGTCTGTCCTCAGTACTCTCTAGCCTTATCCCTTAGTTCTTTTCTTTTTATATCTATATGACGATAGCAGCATATCTAGGTAGGGGTGTGGATAATAACAAGTACATTTTGAGATGTGTGGCCATCTTAGAAACTTTGTTGTACTTGGCAGTGGGTGGGGATGAGACAGAGATGGTGGGATCCCTATCAACATTTTAAAGAGGGGGGAAACTGTCTTTCAGGTGTTATATCTGGCCAAAGACAAATTATATCTGATTCAGGTCTATTTAGAGAACTTGATTGTTGAGACTGGAGGTCTCCCATACTAGACCAGCACATTATATAAATATCTATAGGAAACGAACTGAGCGCCTCCAGGTCTGGAGTTGAGAGGTAAATCTGCTATCTTGTAAGTCAAATTTCAGACTGTATACTCTATACACATTGTCAGAGAAAAGACCAAGTCTGAATAGATTTCTCCTTGTTTAGGGATGAGGAAAGAAAAAGAAAGAAAAAAAAGGTCTAGAGGTAATAGGGAAGAAAATTCTATAATATAAAGGAAAACAAGCACTTTAAGAAATAAAATTTTTATCTCTAAAAATTGTTTACTAGAGGAATATATATTACTTATTAATAAAATTCAACAAGACTTGGCCTATATAAAACCAGAAAAGGAAGTGATAAGTGCATAATAGATAAGGGTCATGTATATATGGAATGCATAGAAATGGAATATATAATTTATATATAGTGGAATCTTTAGAAATAAAAAAAATGTTTCAAGGAAAGACAAAGTTTAATAATTGAATTGATACATTAAAGACATTGAAAGAGCATAATTGGTATTGCAGGAAATCAAATTATTGCTCTAAAGACAAATTTGAAAAAGCCTCATAGATGTATAAAAATGAAAGATGAAAATGATGAAGAAAGATAGTGAAGAGTAAGACATATATGGTAACATATTGAATTAATAGATGTTCCCACAAAAGAAACCAGAACAAATTATATAATAACCAAAGAAGAATCAACAGAAATAAAAATCACATTAACCTTATTCATCTCTCTAATATTTAATACTAACAGGCAAGGATATACAGAACTATACAAAGAAGGCTGCACCTCACCCAAATTTGGAAGCATATGTCAAAATAACAGAAAGATACCCTCATATATACCCTTTCTGAAAAATATTATTCACAGGTCTGTATTAATTGAACAAGAGTACAATAAAAATTAACAATTAAAATCTTTTTCATGTAATGAGGAAAGCAGTACTAATTTTTCCCTTAACTTTGATAATTTAAAATATCTAGATCTCCTATTTAATAGTCAAATAGTTTCATACCAATAAAATATAGTACTCAATAGGAAAATAAAATTAAATATGATTCACATGATGAGAGAGAAATAAAGGAAATAAAAAGCAAAAAAATGACAAAAATATAATAAAGATGTATAATAAATAATACCAAACATATGTTAGGTCAATGAAACTATGTTTATCACTGAATTAAAAGATATTATCAGATTGAGTTAAAAGACAAAATTAAAATGCATTCGACTCGTATTAAAAATACCTTTAAAGTAAGGATATATAGCATCATAAAGATAATAGTCATAAATCTGTATGAATTGAGAACCTATACAAGCAAAAGATACAAAAATAAGATATATATTAATATGTATAAATAGCAAAGTTGCATAAAGAAATATAACTTTACTAAGAGATTATTACCATTTGTCTCTGATAAGCATATCTGATGAGCATATTGATAAATGTTCACATATAGGTAGTTTTTACCGTAGAAAGAATAATTATTTTAAGTTCCCTTAGAAAAAATGCAAATTATGATCATAAACTAGGCTGCATATAAATTTGAAAAAAGGCAGACATCACTCAGGGAAGTTCTTAGATTATGATGAAACAAAAAAATAAATATATAAAAGTACTCTACCCTTTGGAGATGGAAGAGTTAGAAGGCTTAAACTACTTAAACTACCTTAAACTACTATTGTTGCATAGATTAGGTAAAATTATATTTACAGACAGTATTTTTTGAGGAGAAATTACATTATATATAAAAATAAACTGGTTATAATAAAATCTATACCTGGAGATAAATACATCGCTTTAAATGTGTTATACATTAAAGGATAAAGAAAGAAAATAAATGGACCAAACATTTAACTTCAGAAATTAGAAAACGCTTCAGTGTGTGTGTGTGTGTCTGTGTGTGTGTGTACACATGTGTATGCATGCAGAGAAGGAAACAATAGATAGAAAACAAAAGAAGGAAAAAATATAGAGTTTATTGTTACCTAATCAACCAACCAACCAACCAACCAATCAATAAATACAAAAAAAAATTCAGAATCAATAATGAAATCTGAGATATTTAAGAATAATTGAGAAAATTGTTCAAAAAATGAATCTGTCAGCACAATCTTTGTTAAAATGGGAGTGGGTGAGTTTTGTTTTGAGTATTTTGAATTCAGTTGTTCACAGCATTGTTGCAGAGAGTTGAATATGGACACTTTCATAGACTAGCTTCATCTTTTGAAGAGGCAAATAGATTAAAATCTAATTGTTATTGTTTGGGGCTTGCCCAGTTCAAGATAATAATTTTCTCTAATGTTACTAATTTAAATTATAATTCTACTTCAGTCAACATTTGCCTAATGTTACTCATTACTATTTTTACCATACCATATTACTAAAGTTATAAAATAAAAATTTAACACTTTGAGGGCTTCCCTAGTGGCGCAGTGGTTGACAGTCTGCCTGACGATGCAGGGGACGAGGGTTCGTGCCCCAGTCCGGGAGGATCCCGCATGCCGCGGAGCGGCTAAGCCCATGAGCCATGGCCGCTGAGCCTGCGCGTCCGGAGCCACAACGGGAGAGGCCACAACAGTGAGAGGCCCGCGTACCGCAAAAAAAAAAAAAAAAAAAAAAATTAGCACTTTGATATCTTTCCTCTTGTTACAGATTATGAGTTGTTTTTCTTTTGAAGCATCCATTCACCTCTGCCCTTAATAGTAGTATCTCATCTTGCCTATGTCTTTATTCTATCAACAGTAAACTTTTTTCCTGCATCTTCAATCTTTCCCCTGCCTTCTCTATGGTACATCAAATTTCCTGTTCTTTAAAAACATTTTTAAAATCCTGTCACCCAGTCTTTTCTCTTTCAAATTACTTATATACTCATTGCCTCCAATTTTTAATTCCCTATTACCTTTGAACTCTTTGTGATTTGAATAAGATAGATGAATAGATGGATGGAAGATGATAGAGAGAGAGAGAGAGAGAGATGTCAAGAGCAGCCAGGGATGTAGGAGAATATGATGTGATGATAGTCAAGAGATGAACATGTTGATTCTCTTGAGAAAATGAGTTCCCAGTAATTTTCATAAAATTAATTTCAGTTGAAATTTTACATTTATTTATATGACTCTTTGATGACTGTTTGTTTCAACCACTAGACTCGTGTCTTTTTTGTATGCTTAGTAAAACATATAATGCAATGAATGTTACATAGTAGAAGCTCAATATGTATTTATTGAATGAAAAATGCATTTGTTAAATGAATCATTGGTCAACTTAGTTAAATGCAGTTTAGATGTGAAATAAGAAGATGGAAAATAATTCAATGAATTTTGTAGTATGGAGGTATCTTATGATTCTAACCAGTGGTGAATGTGAAATTATGCAGTTTCCATACTTAATAGGAGATGAGTGTGAGGATACTGCATATATAATCAATTCATTTGAGCAGTTTGTGAATTTGAAGGAAATAAATGGAGGCTACAGATGGGGTCAAATTAGAAGAGTGTATAAACTGAGATTTATGAGATAAAAGAACAAAATTCCTAATCTTTCTCCCAAACCTGTGTCAAACGCTAATAATGTTTTGCCTAGAATACTGCAAAAGCTATTGGTTAGTGATCTCTCCATAATGTATTATTCGCACAGGAATATGGACTCACATTTCTTTTTTTTTTTTCCAACTCAGCATAATTTTAATTGTACTTACAGATATAGGTTAACACATTAATATTTAACAATCATTTTCACCCTCCAAGAAGCCATCATAACTGATTAAAATCTTTTGATATACTAGTGAATCTTTCAGGTTTTCTTGGAATTATAATAACTATAAATTTGTGCTTATAATTCACCAAGCAAACCTCCCTAGAGTTTTTTTCATCATAAATTTCTGAAAATGTGAAAATTATTTGAAAGTTATTACATTTCTTTTTTTTTTAACATCTTTATTGGAGTATAATTGCTTTACAATGATGTGTTAGTTTCTGCTGTATAACAAACTGAATCAGCTATACGTTTACATATATCCCCATATCTCCTCCCTCTTGCATCTCCCTCCCACCCACCTTATCCCATCCCTGTAGGTGGACACAAAGCACCGAGCTGATCTCCCTGTGCTATGCGGCTGCTTCCCACTAGCTATCAGTTTTACATTTGGTAGTGTATATATGTACATGCCATTCTCTCACTTCATCCCAGCTTACCCTTCCCCCTCCCCATGTCTTCAAGTCCATTCTCTACGTCTGCGTCTTTTTCCTGTCCTACTCCTAAGTTCTTCAGAACCTTTTTTTTTTTTTTAGATTCTTTATAGATGTGTTAGCATATGGTATTTGTTTTTCTCTTTCTGACTTACTTCACTCTGTATGACAGACTCTAGGTCCATCCACCTCACTACAAATAGCTCAATTTCCTTTCCTTAATGGCTGAGTAATATTCCGTTGTATATATGTACCACATCTTCTTTATCCATTCATCTGTCAATGGACACTTAGGTTGCTTCCATGTCCTGGCTATTGTAAATAGAGCTGCAATGAACATTGTGGTACATGACTCTTCTTGAATTATGGTTTTCTCAGGGTATGTGCCCAGTAGTGGGATTGCTGGGTCGTATGGTAGTTCTGTTTTTAGTTTTTTAAGGAACCTCCATACTGTTCTCCATAGTGGCTGTATCAATTTACATTCCCACCAACAGTGCAAGAGAGTTCCCTTTTCTCCACACCCTCTCCAGCATTTACTGTTTCTAGATTTTTTTGATGATGGCCATTCTGACTGGTGTGAGATGATACCTCATTCTAGTTTTGAGTTGCATTTCTCTAATGATTAGTGATGTTGAGAATCGTTTCATGTGTTTGTTGGCAATCTGTATATATTCTATGGAGAAATGTCTAGGTCTTCTGCCTTTTTTTGGATTGGGTTATTTGTTTTTTTGATATTGAGCTGCATGAACTGCTTGTATATTTTGGAGATTATTCCTTTGTCCATTGATTTGCAAATATTTTCTCCCATTCTGAGGGTTGTCTTTTTGTCTTGGTTATAGTTTCCTTTGCTGTGCAAAAGCTTTTAAGCTTCATTGTGTCCCATTTGTTTATTTTTGTTTTTATTTCCATTTCTCTAGGAGGTGGGTCAAAGAGGATCTTGCTGTGATTTATGTAATATAGTGTTCTGCCTATGTTTTCCTCTAAGAGTTTTATAGTGTCTGGCCTTATATTTAGATCTTTAATCCATTTTGAACTTATTTTTGTGTATGGTGTTAGGAAATGTTCTAATTTCATTCTTGTACATGTAGCTGTCTAGTTTTCCCAGCGCCACATATTGAAGAGGCTGTTTTTTCTCCATTGTATATTCTTGCCTCCTTTATCAAAGGAAACGTGACCACATGTGCATGGGTTTTTCTCTGGCGTATCTATCCTGTTCCATTGATCAGTATTTCTGTTTCTGTGCCAATACCATACTATCTTGATTACTGTAGCTTTGTAGTATAGTCTAAAGTCAGAGCATGATTCCTCCAGCTCCATTTTTCTTTCTCAAGATTGCTTTGGCTATTCAGGGTCTTTTGCGTTTCCACACAAATTGTGAAATTTTTTGTTTTAGTTCTGTGAAAAATGCCATTGGTCGTTTGGTAGGGATTGCATTGAATCTGTAGATTGCTTTAGGTAGTATAGTCATTTTAACAATGTTGATTCTTCCAATCCAAGAACATGGTATATCTCTCCATCTGTTTGTACATCTTTAATTTCTTTCATTAGTGTCTTACAGTTTTCTGCATACAGGTCTTTTGTCTCCTCAGGTAGGTTTATTCCTAGGTATTTTGTTCCTTTTGTTGCAGTGGTAAATGGGGGTGTTTTCTTAATTTCTCTTTCAGATTTTTCATCATTAGTGTATAGGAATGCAAGAGGTTTCTGTGCATTAATTTTGTATCCTGCTACTTTACCAAATTCATTGATTAGCTCTAGTAGTTTTCTGGTGGCATCTTTAGGATTCTCTATGTATAGTATGTTGACATCTGTAAACAGAGACAGTTTTACTTCTTCTTTTCGAATTTGGATTCTTTTTATTTATTTTTCTTCTCTGATTGCTGTGGCTAAAACTTCCAAAACTATGTTGAATAATAGTGATGAGAGTGGGCACCCTTGTCTTGTTCCTGATCTTAGAGGAAATTGTTTCAGTTTTTCACCATTGATAATGATGTTGGCTGTGGGTTTGTCATACATGGCCTTTATTATGTTGAGGTTGATTCCCTCTGTGCCTACTTTCTGAAGAGTTTATATCATAAATGGGTGTTGAGTTTTGTTGAAAGCTTTTTCTGCATCTATTGAGATTATCATATGGTTTTTATCCTTCAGTTTGTTAATATGTTGTATTACATTGATTAATTTGCGTATATTGAAGAATCCTTGTATTCCTGGGATAAACCCCATTTGATCCTGGTGTCTGATCCTTTCACTGTGCTGTTGGATTCTGTTTGCTAGTATTTTGTTGAGGATATTTGCATCTGTGTTCATCAGTGATATTGGCCTGTAGTTTTCTTTTTTTATGACATCTTTGTCTGGTTTTGGTATTAGGGTGATGGTGGTCTCGCAGAAGGAATTTGGGAGTGTTCCTCCCTCTGCTATATTTTGGAAGAGTTTGGAGAAGGATAGGTGTTATCTCTTCTCTAAATGTTTGATAGAGTTCAGCTGTGAAGCAGTCTGGTCCTGGGCTTTTGTTTCTTGGAAGATTTTTAATCACAGTTTCAATTTCAGTGCTTGTGATTGGTCTGTTTATATTTTCTATTTCTTCCTGGTTCAGCCTCGGAAGTTGTGCTATTCTAAGAATTTGTCCATTTCTTCCAGGTTGTCCATTTTATTGGCATATAATTGCTTGTAGTAATCTCTCATTATACTTTGTATTTCTTCACTGTCAGTTGTTATTTCTTTTTCATTTCTTATTCTATTGATTTGAGTCTTCTCCCTTTTTTTCTTGATGAGTCTGGCTAATGTTTTATCAATTTTATTTATCTTCTCAAAGAAAAAGCTTTTGATTTCATTGACCTTTGCTATCGTTTCCTTCATTTGTTTTTCATTTATTTCTCATCTGATCTTTATGATTTCTTTCCTTCTGCAAACTTTGGGCGTTTTTTGTTCTTCTGTCTCTAATTGCTCTAGGTATGAGGTTAGGTTGCTTATTTGAGATTTTTCCTGTTTCTTGAGGTAGGATTGTATTGCTGTAAACTTCCCTCTCAGAACTGCTTTTGTTTCATCCCATATGTTTTGGGTTGTTGTGTTTTCATTGTCATTTGTTTTGAGGTATTTTTGATTTCCTCTTTGATTTCTTCAGTGATCTCTTGATTATTTAATTGTGTATTGTTTAGCCTCCATGTGTTTGTATTTTTTACAGTTTTTTTCCCTGTAATTTATATCTAGTCTTATAGTATTGTGGTCGGAAAAGTTACTTGATATGACTTCAGTGTTCTTAAATTTACCAAGGCTTGATTTGTGACCCAAGATATGATCTCTCTTGGAGAATGTGCCATAAGCCCTTGAGAAGAAAGTTTATTCTGTTGTTTTTGGATGGAATGTCCTATAGATATCAATTAAGTCCATCTTGTCTAATGTGTCATTTCAGCTTGTGTTTCCTTATTTATTTTCATTTTGGATGATCTGCCCATTGGTGAAATTGGGGTATTGAAGTCCCCTACTATTATTGTGTTACTGTCGATCTCCCCTTTTATGGGTGTTAGTTAGCATTTTGCCTTATGTATTGACATGCTCCTATGTGGGTGCATAAATACTTACAATTGTTAAAACTTCTTCTTGGATTGATCCCTGATCATTGTGTAGTGTCCTTCTTTGTCTCTTGTAATAATCTTTAAAGTCTATTTTGTCATATATGAGAATTGCTACTCCAGCTTTCTTTTGATTTCCATTTGCATGATTTATCTTTTTCCATCCCATCACTTTCAGTCTGTATGTGTCCCTAGGTCCGAAGTGGGTCTCTTGTAGGCAGCATATATAAGGTCTTGTTATTGTATCCTTTCAGCCAGTATGTGTCTTTTGGTTGGAGCATTTAATTCATTTACATTTAAGGTAATTAATGATATGTATGTTCTGATTACCATTTTCTTAATTGTTTTGAGTTTGTTTCTATAGGTCTTTTCCTTCTCTTGTGTTTCCTGCCCAGAGAAGTTCCTTTTGCATTTGCTGTAATGCTGATTTGGTGGTGCTGTATTCTCTTAGCTTTTGCTTGTCTGTAAAGGTTTTAATTTCTCCGTCGAATCTGAATGAGATCCTTTCTGGGTAGAGTAATCTTGGTTGTAGGTTTTTGCCTTTCATCACTTTAAATATGTCCTGCCACTCCCTTCTGGCTTGCACAGTTTCTGCCGAGAAATCAGCTGTTAACCTTATGGGGATTCCCTTGTATGTTATTTGTTATTTTTCCCTTGCTGCTTTTAATATTTTTTCTTTGTATTTAATTTTTGATAGTTTGATTAATAAGTGTCTTGGCATGTTTCTCCTTTGTTTTATCCTGTATGGGACTCTGTGCTTCCTGGACTTGACTATTTCCTTTCCCATAATAGGGAAGTTTTCAACTATAAAACTCTTCAGATATTTTTTCAGACCCTTTCGTTTTATCTTCTTCCTCTGGGACACCTATAATTTGAATGTTGGTGCATTTAATGTTGTTCCAGAGGTCTCTGAGACTGTCCTCAATTCTTTTCATTCTCTTTTCTTTATTCTGCTCTGCAGTAATTATTTCTACTATTATCTTCCAGGTCAGTTATCCATTCTTCTGCTTCAGTTATTCTGGTATTGATTCCGTCTAGAGAGTTTTTAATTTCATTTATTGAGTTGTTCATCATTGTTTGTTTGCTCTTTAGTTCTTCTAAGTCCTTGTTAAATGTTTCTTTTGTTTTCTCCATTCTATTTCCAAGATATTGGATCACATTTACTATCATTACTCTGAATTGTTTTTTACATAGACTGCCTATTTCCTCTTCATTTGTCTGTTCTGGTGGCTTTTTACCTTGCTCCTTCGTTTGCTGTGTGTTTCTCTGTCTTCTCATTTTGCTTAACTTACTGTGTTTGGGGTCTCCTTTTCACAGGCTGCAGGTTTGTAGTTCCCATTTTTATTGGTGTCTGCCCCCAGTGGGTACCATTGGTTCAGTGGGTTGTGTAGGCTTCCTGGTGGAGTGGACAGGTGCCTGTTTCCTGGTGGATGAGGCTGGATCTTGTCTTTCTGGTGGGCAGGACTGTGTCCAGTGGTGTGTTTGGGGGTGTCTGTGAACTTACTACGAGTTTAAGCAGCCTCTCTGCTAATGGGTGGGGTTTTGTTCCTCTCTTGCTAGTTGTTTGGCATGAGGTGTCCAGCACTGTAGTTGGCAGGTCATTGAGTGGAGCTGGATTTTAGCATTGAGATGGAGATCTCTGGGAGAGCTTTCGCCGTTTGATATTATGTGGGACCAGGAAGTCTCTGGTGGACCCATGTCTGGAAGTCAGCTCTCCCACCTAAGAGGCTCAGGCCTGACATGGCCACAGCACCAAGACCCTCTCTGCCACACAGCTCAGAAGAAAAGGGAGGGGAAAAAAGGAAAGAAAATAAATAAAGTTATTAAAATAAAAAAGAATATTATTAAAAATAAAAAGTAATAAAAAAGTAAG
The DNA here is from genome assembly GCF_937001465.1 of Orcinus orca. Classification (NCBI taxonomy): domain Eukaryota; kingdom Metazoa; phylum Chordata; class Mammalia; order Artiodactyla; family Delphinidae; genus Orcinus; species Orcinus orca. Next base: position 77,572,525 of record NC_064562.1, on the reverse strand, counting down.
AAGGAAGGAAAATAGTGAGCAACCAAACCAATAAACAAATCCACTAATGATAACGAATGCTAAAATCTATTCAAAAAAGAAAACGGACAGACAGAACCCTAGGAGCTCGTTTAGGAGCTTGTCTCTGGAGCTCGTTTAGGCGGTGCTCTGAATCCCCTCTCCTTGTGCACCTGAAACAATGGTCTCTTGCTTCTTAGGCAGGTCCAGACATTTTCCTGGACTGCCTCCTGGCTAGCTGTGCCGCACTCGCCCCCTCAGGCTGTGTTCACGCAGCCAACCCCGGTCCTCTCCCTGGTGTCTGGTCTCTGAAGCTGGAACCTCAGCTCCCAGCCCCCACCCACCCCGGCAGGTGAGCAGACAAGCCTGTCGGGCTGGTGAGTGCTGGTCGGCAGCGATCCTCTGTGCGGGAATCTCTCCTCTGTGCCCTCTGCACCCCTGTTGCTGTGCTCTCCTCCGCAGCTCCGAAGCTTCCCTCCCCCGCCCACACCCTGTCTCCAGCAGTGAAGGGGCTTCCTAGTGTGTGGAAACTTTTCCTCCTTCACATCTCCGTCCCAGAGGTGTGGATCCTGTTCCTATTCTTTTGTCTCTGTTTTTTCTTTTTTCTTTTGCCCTACCCAGGTATGTGGGGAATTTCTTACCTTTTGGGAAGTCTTCTACCAGCGTTCAGTAGGTGTTCTGTAGGAGTTGCTCCACATGTAGGTGTATTTTTGATGTATTTGTGGGGAGGAAGGTTATCTCCATGTCTTACTCCTCCGCCATCTTGAAGGTCCTCTTGGACTCACATTTCTGATGGGGTGATTTTGCCACCTCCCTCTTTAAATCCCTCCAGTAACTTCTCATTAACCTTAGGATATAAACAAATTTCCTAAGCATGTCCCACAAAATTCAGCATCCTCTGTTGTCTTCTAACTTCTTGGCCTAATTTCTTGTGTTTTTCCTCTTATTTTCTTTGCTCTAGTAACACTTGTCATTTTTATGAACTTAGAATAATTTTTGCATTTTTCTTTCTAGAACTCACTTCTCTTTTCTCTTGGTCCAATTAATATGTACAGATCCTCTGTATGTCAGCTAAAATCCTACTTCCTCAGGGACTTCTCCCCTGATTTCTCTGAAGAACTTTCATTGCATTATTTGGTTATCTTATAGCAGTTAACACAGTTATAAGTTAATGTTTATTTGTGTGATTGTTTGATTAATGTCTTGGGCTTCCAGCATGCTAGAAGCTCTGTGAGTGTAGGGATTATGCTTCTCTGTGGCCACTATTGTATTTCCAGGACCTTCCATTGTGTGTAGCAACTTCCATGGTGTGTAGCAAAGAATAAGGGCTCAGTAAAGATATTTTGACTGAATAAATGAACAGCATTCCTTTAAAAGCTGATGAAGGACAGATTCCAAAACTCTTGCATAAGAATTGGACTTCCTTAAAGAAAGATTGACTTTGTCAGTTGTAAGAGGAGGAAAGAAAAATATGGAGTTAGATGCAAATTATTGTGTAGATTTGTTTGGAAGACAGTTACGTTCTTGCCTAATGATTTCTCTTAGTATGAGGCAGTCATGTATCCTGAACTTGTGGGATATAGGAAATTTATGGAGAGAAATTAAGGTATGAAATAATCATCTTGTAAAAGGGAAAGGCAAACTTCCTTGAAACCTGAAGGAGGAATGAAGAAATGAACATTCTTATTACCAGTTCTTTTTCAGTCTCTTGCCCCCATGCAGCTTTTTATCCACAGCATTTAAAATGGGTAATTAAACCTTAACATAGTTTCATCCCTTTCTTTCTTCTTTATTGTTTATTCTCAGTCTTCTTTCTTTAGATGTTGGGCATTCAAGCAACTGCCATTGTTTTGCTATATAGCTCTCATATCCCTGATCCCATATCTAAACTTGGATTTCTAACTGCTTTGTAGAAGAAATGAGCTTCATGTTTTTGTCAGAAAATAATCTGTTAGAGTAACAGTTCATTTTCATAAACAGGATTATAAGGAAAAAACAAAGTCAAAGAACTTAAGGCTTTTTGACTACCAAGCAATGGAATTACAGACTAAATTTAAGTAGAGAACAGATAATGAGCTAATTAGCATATTGTTGTTGTGTATATAGCAAATTCAGGTGTGTATATGTCATTTTCTGTTAAGAATGTTTCTAACATATTCAGTTTTCTATTAAAAATGTAGTAAGTAAAACTTCCTATTAAAAAAACTTGTAAGAAAAACTGTATTAAAAAAAAACCCTATAGGAAATGAAAAAATAAAGCAGAAGTAACAAGAGCAGAATATTACAGGAGAGCTTTTTTTCTCTCAGCAAATAAAATAGCCCCAAATTCTATTTCATTATAAGATAGAGTAGCCAAGTGCTCTTTATTCATTGTGTCTTTATGGTAACTGGTATATAAGTAGTCTTCAAATAACTCCTTTTTTTTTTTAACAAAAGGTAGTAAATAGTTCAGTAGTTTATATTCTCAACAGGGCTTATAAAAATATTTTTTTTTCTTAGTTTCTTGATTATGAAAAATGTCAAGGTTTCTCATTAAATACTCTTTTGACTTTGGCTTACCGTTTTCAGAAACAACTTTAACTCTGAAAAAAACGTATTTTGGGACACACGCACAATACGTGTGCATATTTTATTTTCACATGTTGCCACCATCTTGAAACCATAAGAATTCCATTATTTTTTGTTTTCACCCTCTTCTCCAACTCTGTTTCCAAATACATGTTGTGTATTTCTTTTCTGATATCCTACGAGATGAACCTCTTTGTATTTCTTTGAAAAGTGTATCTTAAGGAGCATTTCCTCAGCATTATTGACATATACACAAATTCTTTTTGTCAGTATTATTATGAAACCTTGCAAATTTCAATTTCCAAGATTCCTATACATTACAGCTGCAGAAGATAGTTCTCAATTTTTGACTTGTTCTGGTCTGTTAGTCTCCTTTCTTTATGCATTGTATACATCCTCATCTTTTACTGGCTAGGATAAAATTAAAAGCCGTATTTTTTAATAGAATCATTGCTCTAATAACTACAATAGCTTATTGTAGTTAGGTCTAGAAAAATAGGTGTATTCTTGCTGACTTCTTCTAATATATAAAGCACATCTTTTATTTACCTAATAAACTTGGAAATCACATTCATTGGAAATATCATTGCCTCAAACTCTTAGTTTCAGGTGTGTCTCAAAGGTTGCATTAATTTCCTTTGGGAAGCAAGAAACGAAGAAATGGCATGGCTGGAGTATATTTTCTGTATCAAGTGTTACAGAAGCACATTGGTAGCCATGGATAGGCAGATATCCTACAAATGAAACAAGCCCCTTATGATTCATCATACCATCTTCCATTAAGTTAATGGATTACTAAGGACTTGAATGATTTTTGAGTGCTGAATAGGTACTTCAAAACGCTTCTTAGTAACATAGAAAACTGCTATTAGCATCACATACTAATCCAAAGATAGTAGTTACTGATGGGTACCTGTGAATTTTGCCACTGCTCATGTGTTTTGAAGGATCAGTTTGTAATATAGGTTAATACATCCCAGGAATTGTGAATTTTGAGTGTCCACCTCTCACACATGTTATTCTAGGTGAAAGACCTAGATTTCCCAATTATGTTCAGTCTTAGTCCTCTTTCGTCTATGATAGAAAATCTTAATCTTACAGCATACAACAAAATGACATAAAACAGATTACACGAGAAAAACTGAAATTCCATGGCAATATTGCTGTGATTATAGTTATGTCCTCAGTAACTTTTATTAAGTCTCATCTATGAAGGAGTGTTACAAAATAATAAGATCACTCATTCTTTATGCATTGAGCAGTATGCATTTATTGGTGTGACTTGGGTATGGTAATATTTATATGATGATAAAAAAAAATGGTATCTTTCTCTGGCAGAGGTTACGGGTAATCACTTTATTCTTGACCCTGCTCATGATGGGGATGGCTAAGCCCTTACTTCTTCCTAGGAATAATTACTTCTCTGCACTTTGGAATGCACTGTTGCAAACAGTGCAGCCAGAAACATGCAGAGAGAAAAGCAGACTCTTTCAGTCAAAGAGAAGTGGGTTAGGAAAAGTCTTTTCATGTACCATCTATTGAAGAACCCACTTGAAAAAGTCTTCGTGGTTTGGAAGCAACTTATAACATTTGAGGTATATTGGGCCAATATTTGGAGACTGACCGTTGAATGCAAGTAGATTCACAAATGCAAACTTCATGAGGAATCCAAGGGAATGCTATAGGTAAGCTGATCTGTTTCTTATGTCAAGCATAAGAATGGATAAAAGATTAAAAATAAAAAACTTCAACAGTATCCATCTGCTATCATTAGTGAACTTCTGACGTCATTCAACACGAATACCTGGTTTGGGATCTATTTCCCTTTGCAGTTTGTCTTCTATTACTCCAATCCATGTCCCTGATGCTTTAACCTAACTGTGCAGTGCAAAAATGTGCTCTATATTTTATATCTCTAATTATTCTGCTGTCATTTTCCTCCTGGGAAACTTTCCCACGTCTCTGCATGTCAGAGATGCACCTCCTCCACAGGTGGCTCCAAGAAGTCCCAACCTTAAAAATATCAGTTTCCTTTAGGTGAAACTTTGCAAATAGTCATTAAAAAAATCTTAAAATTATATGGACAGTATGTTTCCTATTTATGTTGCACCATCTGATTTGACAGGAGTTTTAATGAAAATGATACAAGTGGAGAAGCATTAGCTTTTAGAATGAGGGAGATAATTCTGTTTAAACAAACATATGCACAATCACATCGCAACTTCTGTGTTGTTGAATGCTTGGTTTGAAGATTAATTTTGTTGTCAGGTCATTAAGCTTTCTTTGTAATTTAAGACAAATTAGATACTGGCTTTTGGATCTGATGTGTCTTTTGAAGCTGTTACATATAAATAACCTCCAAAGTCCCCCCTCCACTTTTTTTGGACAAGTTGAGTTTTCTTTATTATTTCTTTCTTTATTATATTTTAATTGGCAATTTCTTATGGCAAGGTAAGTTCAGAGAGGTTTTGTAGCAGTTCCTCATGTGCAACAGAATGGACCAACTGTGGAAGTAGAAATAGATCCATCCTTTTAGGATAGAACAGGTACTATGAGACCTCAATGGTCAAAGACCTGATGAGTAACATTGCCAGTATTGGAATAATGATTGCTGTAATTTATTAAATCTGTTTCAAAATGTGTTATGAATATATACAAAAGTCAGTTTTGCATATATAATGAATCCTATTAAAGTGAATGAGTGAAAATATTGTTGGATAAAATCTCAATTTATCCAAAATGTTTACCTTAAAAATGAGACTGGGAATTGTCATTGGACAAAAGAGAATTGCTGATGTTGGGCAAAGATCATGTTATGTTTGGCAAGACTCTGCTTTCATGGAAAACAACTGAACCATCAATCAAAAATGATATCAGATACAAAGGATACAGAGCACATTTAGACACACATGGTAATATGAATTGGGATACGGGTAATACATAGCAAAGAAGAAAAGATAAATAGCCCAGATGCACATGCATAGCTCCTCTAGGTTTTCTATAATACAAAAATTGTTCTCTTTAGTTTCCTAGATCCAGAATAAATGTATAGGAACAATTTTGGCTCTGTTAATAGTAGGTTAAATGGAGGATATACATTTCTTACCAAATATGAAAGCAAGAAATAGGCTGTTGTTGGTATTAGTTCTCAGTTCACTTGGCGTTCTTTTCATGGTCACAAGATGGCTTACCACCTCCAAGCATCACGTTCTCACATTATCAAAGGCAGAAAGCAGGAGGACAGGTGATTTGAGTGAACTCTCCTTATGTATCTTTTATTTTAATAAAGGAACAAGAGCTCTCCTACACCACAGTATATTTACCTTCTGTTTAATTGGCTAGAACAATGGGTTGGGCCATTCCTTGCTGTTAATAAGAGGCTGGAAAAATAAGTATCTGTAAAAAGAGGACAGGATGATTACGACTGCCTTAAATCAATTATGATTACCCCTTGGCGCTAGTCACTATGCAATCTCAAAAAAATTAGTAAGAAGCAGCAGAAAATGGCTATTGGGAAAAATCTAACAATTTCTATGAAAAAAATAGAACCTGAAAAACTAGTTGTTGTGTACAGTTGCCAAATCCTTAAGAAGTTTTATCTTGAATCAATTAATAAACAAAAATATGTGTTCCTGGGCTTCCCTGGTGGCGCAGTGGTTGAGAGTCCGCCTGCCGATGCAGGGGACATGGGTTCGTGCCCTGGTCCGGGAAGATCCCACATGCCGCGGAGCAGCTGGGCCTGTGAGCCATGGCCGCCGAGCCTGTGCGTCCGGAGCCTGTGCTCCGCAACAGGAGAGGCCACAACAGTGAGAGGCCCGCGTACCACCCCCCACACACAAAATATATATATATATATATATATATATATATATATATATATATATGTGTGTGTTCCCAGCCAGAACTATAGAATGACTGAATACAATTTGGAAGACACTATAGTATACAGAGCCAAAGATTTCCAAATAATTTTCTCTTAATTTTATTTTCTTTATTAAAATTTTAATTTAATTTCTCTAAACAAAGACAAAACAAAACAAAAAGCCTACAAAAGCAGTTCACCCATTTCTCCCACCCCTACCCCTTCTTCTTGTGACCACCAATCTGTTCTCTGTATCTGTGAACTTGGCTTTTGTTTTGTTTTTAGATTTCACGTACAAGAGAGGTTATATAGTATTTGTCTTTCTCTGTCTGACTTATTTCACTGAGCATAATGTCCTTGAGATGTATCCATGTTGTTGCAAATGGTAAGATTTCCTTCTTTTTTTCTGCCTAAATAATATTACATTTTATATATATATACAGCATTTTCTTTATCCATTAACCCATCCATGGACATTAGTTGTTTCCTTACCTTGGCTATTGAAAATAATGCTGCAGTGAACATGGGGGTACGTATATCTTTTCAAGTTAGTATTTTCATTTTCTTTGGGTAAATACCCAGAAGTGGAATTGCTATATAATATAGTTGTGATGGTTTTAATTTTTTGAGGAAATGCCATACTATTTTCCAGAGTGGCTGTACCAGTTTACATTTCCACCAACAGTGCACGTGGTTTCCCTTTTCTCCACACCTATGCCAACAATTTTTTTTTTTATGATAGCCATTCTTACAGGTGTGAGGTGATATCTCATTCTGGTTTTGATTTGCATTTCCCTGGTGATGAATGACGTTGCGCATCTAACCTGTTGACCAAATGTATTATATATCTTTCTTAGAAAAATGTCTGTTCAGATCTTCTGCCCCATTTTTTTTTTTTTTTTGTGGTACACGGGCCTCTCACTGTTGTGGCCTCTCCCGTTGCGGAGCACAGGCTCCGGACGCGCAGGCTCAGCAGCCATGGCTCACGGGCCCAGCTGCTCCTCAGCATGTGGGATCTTCCCGGACCGGGGCACGAACCCGTGTCCCCTGCATCGGCAGGCGGACTCTCAACCACTGCGCCACCAGGGAAGCCCATTCTGCCCCAGTTTTTAACCAGATTTTTTTTTTTTCTTTTTTTTTTTTTTGCTATTGAGTTGTACGAGTTCTTCATATATTTTGGATATTAGCCCCTTTTCAGTTATATGATTTACAAATATTTTCTCGCATTCAGTAGGTTGCCTTTTCATTTTATTGATAGTTTCCTTTGCTGTGCAGAAGCTTTTTAGTATGATGTAGTTCCACTTTTTATTTTTGCTTTTGTTGATTTTGCTTATACTGTCAGATTAAAAAAATATATTGCTAAGATAATGTCAAGCATTACTGCCTATGTTTTCTTCTTAGAGTTTTATGGTTTCAGATCTTACATTAAATTCTTAATACAGTTTGAATTAATTTTTGTGTATGGTGTAAGAGAGTGGTCCAGTTTCATTCTTTTGCCTGCAGTTGTCCAGTTTTCCCACCACCATTTATTGAAGAAACTGTCCTTTCTCCATTGTATGTTCATGGCTCCTTTGTTGTAAATTAATTGACCATATATACATGGGGTTATTTCTAGGCTTTCTATTCTGTTTCATTGATCTGTGTGCCTGTGTCTATGCCAATACCATACTGTTTTAATTAATATAGTTCTATAATGTAGTTTGAAATCAAGGAATGTTAGGCCTCCAGCTTTGTTTCTTTCTCAAGATTACATTGACTATTCAGGGTCTTTTGTAGTTCCATACAATTTTTAGGATTGTTTGTTCTGTTTCTGTGAAAAATGCCATTGGGATTTTGATAAAGATTGTATTGAATCTGTAGATTGCTTTGGGTAGAATGGACATTTTAACAATGTTGATTCTTCCAGTCCATGAGCATGGAATACCTTTCTATATTTGTGTATTCTTAATTTTTTTTTTTTCATTAATGTCTTGTAGTTTTCAACATACAGATCTTTCACCTCCTTGGTTAAATTTATTCCTAAGTACTTGATTCTTTTGACACAGTTGTAAATGGGATAGTTTTCTTAATTTCTTTTTCTGATAGTTCATTATTAGTATAAAGAAGCACTGCAGATTTGGGGGCATTGATTTTGTATCCTGCAACTTTACTGAATGCGCTTATTAGTTCTAACAGTTTTTTTTAGATGGAGTCTTTATGGTTTTCTATATATAATATCATGTCATCTGCAGATAGTGACAGTTTTACTTCTTCCTTTTCAGTTTGGATGCCTTTTATTTCTTTTTCTTGCCTAATTGCTCTAGCTAGGACTTCCAATACAATATTGAATAAAAGTGGCAAGAATGGACACCCTTGTCTTGTTCCTGGTCCTAGAGGATGAGCTTTCAGTGTATCACTGTTAAGTATGATATTAGGTATGGGCTCGTTTTATATGGCCTTTACATATGAATATGGAGTTACATTTCCTCTATACCTACTTTGTTGAGAGTTATTATAAATGGATGTTGAATTTTGTCAAAAGCTTTTTCTGCATCTATTGAGATGATCATATGATTTCTATACTTCATATTTTTAATATGGTATATCACATTGATTGATCTGCAGATGTCGAACCACCTTTCATTCCTGGAATAAATCCCACTTGATCTTGGTGTATACTTTTAATGTATTGCTGAATTCTGTTTGCTAATATTTTGTTGAGGTTTTTTTGCATCTATGTTCATTGGGGATATTGGCATGTAATTTTCTTTCTTTGTGGCATTCTCATCTGGTTTTGGTATCAGGGTAATGCTTGCCTCATAAAATGTGTTTGGAAAACTTCCCCCATCTTCTGTTTTTTGGAAGAGTTTGAGAAGAATAGGTTATAACTCTTACTTAAATGTTTGGGAGAATTTACATGTTAAACTGTGTGGTCCTGGATTTTTGTTTCTTTGGAGGTGTTTGATTACTGCTCAATCTACTTGCTAATAATTGATCTGTTCAGATTTTCTATTTCATCATAATTCGGTCTTGGTAAGTTGTATGTTTCTAGTATTTATCACTTTCTTCTAGATTGTCCAATTTGTTGTTGTATAATTGTCCATAGAATTCTCTTAAATTTTGTCATTTGTTAGTCTCAAGATATTTTTTGATTTATATTTTTATTTCTTCTTTGACCCCATTGGTTGTTTAGTAGCATGTTGTTTAATCTCCACATATTTGTGAATTTTTCAGTTTTCTTCATGTCATTAACTTCTCACTTTATACTGTTGTAGTCAGAAGAGATGCTTGATATAATTTCAATTCTCTTAAATTTATTGAGGGTTATTTTTTTGCCCTAACATATGATCTGCCTTGTCAAATATTTCATGTGAATTTGAGAATGTGTATTTAGTTTCTTTTGTGTGGAATATTCTGTAAATATCTGTTAAGCGCATCTGGTCTAACATATCAGTTAAGGCCAATGTTTCGTTCCTGATATTCTGTCTGAGTGATCTTTCCATTGATGTAAGTGGGGTATTAAATTCCCCTACTATTATTGTACTGCTGTCTATTTCTTTCTTTAGGTCTGTTAATATTTGCTTTGTATACATAATATGTGCTTCTCTGTTTGGTGCATACATATTTACAAATGTTATATCCTTTAGTTGGATTGACCCCTTTATCATTATATAACTCTTTTTTTTTGTCTCTTATTATATGGTCTTTGTTTTAAAGTCTATTTTGTCTAATATAAATATAGTTACTCCAACTTTTATTGGTTTCCATTTGCATGGAATATCTTTTTCCATCTCTTCACTTTCAGTCTGTCCTTCTCTACATCTGAAGTGTGTCTCTTGTATAGCTAGACATTGTCTTTTTATCCATTCAGCCACTCTATGCCTTTTGAATAAAGAATTTACTCTATTTACATTTAAAGTAATAATTACTGATTGGTATGTGCTTATTGCCATTTTGTTCATTGTTTTCTGACTTTTGTTCTTCCTTTGTTCTTTTCTTTTTCTCTTGCTTTCTTCCCTTGTGATTTGATGACTTTTTGTAGTGTTATGCTTAGATTCCTTTCTCATTATCTTTTGTGTGTCTCTGATAGGTTTTTGTTTTGTGGTTACTGTGAAGGTCACATACACCAGTCTATATAAATATACTGGTCTATTTTACATTGACAGCAAGTTAAGTTTGAATACATACTAAAACTCTGTTTTTTAGGGTTTTTTTTTGCGTTACGCGGGCCTCTCACTGTTGTGGCCTCTCCCGTTGTGGAGCACAGGCTCCGGACGCGCAGGCTCAGCGGCCATGGCTCACAGGCCTAGCCGCTCCACGGCATGTGGGATCTTCCCAGCCTGGGGCATGAACCCGTGTCCCCTGAATCAGCAGGCGGACTCTCAACCACTGCGCCACCAGGGAAGCCCAAAATTTTATGTTTTTCATGTCACATTTTGTATCCTTTTATCTTGTGTATTCCTTAGCTAATTATTGTGATCATAGTTATTTTTATGATTTTTGTCTTTTAACTGTCATACTAGTTTTATAAGTAATTAATTACCTACTTACTACATATTTACTTTTCCAGTGAGATTTATTGTTTTATATGTGTTCTTGTAATCAATTAGCACCCTTTCTTTTCAGCATAAAGAAGCCCTTTAACATTTCCAGTAATGCTGGTTTAGTGGTGATGAACTTCTTTAGCTTTTGCTAGTCTGGAAAACTCTTTATCGTGCCTTCAATTTTGAAAGTTAAATTTGCTGGTTAGAGTATTCTTTATTGGAAGTTTTTTCTTTTAGGACTTTGAAAATATCATCCCACTCCCCTGGCCTGCAAAGTTCATGCAGAAAACTCTGCTGATAATCTTATTGCAGTTCTCTTGTAGATAATAAGTTGTTTTTCTCTTGTTGCTTTTAATATTCTTCTAATTTTTAGGGGAAAAAACCATGTTTCTTATTTTGTTGGTATTCAAGTTTGTAAAGATTAAAAACTGAGGTACATTTGTTATCATTTTGCTGGACTCAAGAACTTTTATAGGGTGACATTATTTTCATGATACAGGTTTGGGGGCTTGGCAAGCATGTAAGCTGGGTTTAATCAGTCAATATGGAGATGGTTAGATATACTTTTTAATTTTAGTGGAGATATATTTATAATCTAGGATGCCAAATTATTTCTCTACAATGAGACATTTCCCTTTTTGGTAAAAAGACAATGTGCATTTTCAGATAAAAATATTCAGTCTTGATATAAATGTACATGGGTATCTAAATTTAGTAATTATAACAATGTTTGGTACAGATGGAATTATGAAGGCAAATAGTCTTGAGTGATATTATTTAAAGTCCAGGGAAGAGTCTGTAATACCTTTCTGCCACAGCAAAGTGTGTCTCATTAGTAACTGGATTATTTGCATCTGCCAGAGATATATTTTAAAGTGCTTGAATGTTGATGAACATGGATTATGAAAGCTTGTTTTAGGACTTGCTTTTTCCATATTTCATTTCTAAATATGACCCTTTGCTGATGTTTCAGTCTTTCCTTAGCTATGTTAATAATACTGAGTAGACTACATAAATAGCTTGATACCATGAGCATAGAAGATATTCCTTCTCTTTCATTTTATGTTGTACCAATTAGTATGAATTTTCCAGGGTAACCTTATCTTTTTTTATCTTTATATCCTTGCAGATCAACTTACTTTATAAATATATTTTATATACACCCACCCTCCATACATACATATATACACTTGTGGTTGAAGAATGAGATGTCTGGTAACAATTTAAAGAAAAGATTAAAAATGTAGGAGAAATGGGAAAATAAGATCTCTAGGGCTACAACTGAAAAAAATCAGGGAAAATAATGACCAATCAGCTAATACTTGGCCAGAGAAACAAGGTGAGGTAGATAATGAGAGTAATCAATTAAAGTGAATGAAGGTTGTGAATAAGAACTAGAGGTAACTTTAGGTTGGGAAGAGAAAACAGAAACAATAGATTGCACAGCATGAATTAAGTCTTTATGACAATGCAGCACTGAGACAGTTAAATAAGCTCTGGGTGCATTTTTCTTTCTGTTGGCAGAAAAGAGGTTGAGACAGAGGGATAGAAGGCAGCAGAGTCAGGAAATTGTGTTTGGCTAAAATTTATCATTGAGTAACAGTCATATCTATTATATAAATGCTTGTTTTTCGTTATATATTCAGTGAAGTACCACCCTAGATACACCAGAAATATCCCAGAATTAGTCCCACTGGGGTTGTGAATTGGAAAAATTAGAGTTCTAACATAGACTCTTATACAAACCATACTTTACTGTAAGAAGCTCAGAGGATACAGGTTTCAGCAAAGGATACAGGGATATATCTGGATGGAGTTGTTCAGTTAGTGCTGGAATTTTTCCCAGTTCCATTAAGGAAAAGACACTCAGGTGGTGGCAATGATTGCCAGCTTCTCCACAGTGAGATCTGCCATGCTAGGACTTTCTGAATGAAGGTTTTCTCAGCTTCTGGTACCCACATCCATATCACCGAAAGCTCCAACATAATCTTGTGTAGTTGCAAAAGCAGCCATGGTAAGCCATGCCACCCAGATCAATTTCTAGGTTTAATATCTTACTTTGCTACCAACCTCATGTTGCTCTATTTCGTCTTGAATTATATAATAATGACCAGATCCTGTTCTATACATTAAAGCAAAATAAAAATGACCAGTCTTAGGCTTCCATTACTTCTTTCCTGTGCAAAATGTTGATGGAGGGGGTGCCAGGGACACCAAACGCAGCAGGTCTTCACCCCATTTTACCTAATGTCATCTTTTGCCATCTCAAGCACCTAAGTTAGTCAGCATGTCCAGAGCCGTAGTGAATCTGAGACATGGGAATCAATACAAAGAGCATTAGAAAGAACTGAAATATCAGACAGATGTGGTAAAAAACATGTTTTAATTTGTATTATTTTTCACTTATCTTTAAGGAAATCAATGTGGGAAACAGATTAAGAACTGGGAAACCAGATAGGCTTCATCCTGTATCTTTGCTTTCTTCAGCTCGTTGCAGCACTTGGGTTGAAATTACTAGCTTCCCTCTGGATTTCTATTTTTTATGTTTTAATTTAATGATTCAGATTACTTTTCTTCCTAAATATATAAGACAAAGTATAATTTCTACTATTTTTTGTTAAATTGGCTTTACTATATTCATATAAAGATCAAATATAAATGATGAAGGAAAACAAGGCTGCTTATTGATTCCTTCTCACATTTTATCATGCACATTCCTCCCACCCAGTGTGGTTAATTTTGCTATGATTTTTAGTTTAAAGCTAAGAATACAAAGGTCCAGAGAAAGCACGTGACTGCCTATGGTCACTACTTTGTAAGTAACATGGAGGTGACTAGAATCAGGTACCCTGATTTTAAAGACTGCTTACTTTCTACAATACTACCACATTATTATATCCACTTTTGTAACTTCAGTGTCTCATTCTAATATGTTAATTCATTTATTGTAGAGCTCTTTCACAAAGGTGTTACTGAAATATCATGGAAGGTTGATTACCAAAACTTTCCATCTCTCTTGGGTCCCCAGGACACATAGATTCTCTTACTGTGCTACCAGAGGGATAGAGCCAACTCCAGTGTATGTGCAGTTGGTGTTGCTGTCACTCATGCAAAGGCCTTTCGGTACTTGGCCAACTATATGTCAGCATGGCTGTGCTTTCAAATCTTGAAATTTGTTTGTTCCATTCTGAAAACGTGAATATTCAATTTAAGAAAAATGTAGAGGCATCTATTCAGAAAACAGATCCTGTGAAAAAAGCAAACATTTCTTACCAGAGGTGGCTTATAATTTAGTTTTTCACATAAAGAAATGTTTCAGTATTACACATGATAAAAAAAAATCAAGGTAGAAGCAATATACACTTAGCAAGGAGGGTGAGGAAACATGAGGCATGAAGCATCTGTTAGTCTGTCAAATCAAGTGACGGATGCAACATCTAAAAAAAAAAAGGTTTTGTGAGATGAGTGTGAAAACCTTGAAAATAAAAAGAGCCTAGAAATTGAAACAAGTTCCATATCTGCAGGTAATAGCACAGAGGGCTTGTGAGACCTCCATCTATTTTATTGCATATTTTTGCTACACCATTATTAAGGTGAATTATCAGTTATGCATAAGTAACTGATATTTCCTCTTACAATTTTGTTTTAAAAATAACTATTCTAAAATCTTATCCAGCTCTTATGCCATCATTAATTCTCAGGATAAAGCTTAATAAAATATTCTGAGCCGGATTCATAGGCAATATCAACATGATTCAGATTTGCTTCTTACATATTATTTTTGTTGGAGGCTCTTCTTTTGGATTGAATGAAGAAATACTTATTGAAATGCAGATTCCTTGGCCCCATAACAGACTTGTTGCATCAGCAGGTCTGGAATGGGGTCTGAAATCTGGATTCTTAAGAATCTTGCCAAGTGAGTCTTGTAGTCATGCAGGGGTGGGCACATGTGCACTGTGCAGACCACTTTTGATAGTAACTGAATTATGAAAAAAATACGGTAGTGTTTAGCAGCAGGGATGTTTATTTTAATGGCTTTGTGTTTTGTTGGAAATATGACTGGGGGGTAGGAATGTGTAAGAAGAACTGTGGTAGTGCGAAAAGACCAGCCATTGCTCTTGAGCAAATGAGAGAAACTTTTAAAGTTTGGGTGACATAGGGATGTTTAGCTTCCGGATGCGATGTTTAGTTTTTACAGCTTTTATGGTTATAAAAGCATTTTTTAATTTAAATATTGCAGGAAAAATAACTTTTTTTTCCTGGTCTGAAGTTCCCTTGCCCTTAATTTTTTTCACTAGTTTTATTAGAAAATAAATATAATAAAACTGTTATATTAATATTTTGATTTTGTTTTGAGTTCTCTTAGGAACACAATGTTATAGCAGAGAAGGCTGCATGCTACTTTAATACTCACACACCTATGAGATACCCATTATTATTCTCATTTCATAGATAAATGAACAGAGCCTCAAAGAGGTTAATTAACTTGACCGAACTCACACAGCAAATAAGTGGTAACGCCAACACTGATTTCAGACTGCCTGGCTCCAAATCCAAGGAACTTTCTGTAACATCATGCTACTCACTTCAAAGAGTGTACTTGTTGTTGTTCTTTAAAATGGACATTCTTGTCTTCTATGCCCCATAAGCAATGTAAAAATCCACAAATTGTATTCTTTAAAATCAGTTTGGTCAGATGGTTTGATGGTAGTACTCTTTTAAATAGAAATTCTAAGAACGAGTTCACAAAGGACCAGTGTAGTGTGTGTGTGTGTGTGTGTGTTCTGTGCTGCAAAGTGAATGAGGGATGGCTATGCTATGAGCAGTATTTGTCTAAATGGGCAAATAATATTCCGTTCTGTCACCATGTACTCTTTTCATCATGATGTTTTCATATCCTTTATTGCAACTTTCCAAATGGAAATTGCATGATGTCTGGCTAGTTGTACAAGCATACCTTTTCCATTTTAAAAGCATATGCGGAACTCTGCAAGAAATGAACCACAGACTACTAAAATTTTCTCAGATTTGAGCCTTCTGCACTATTCCAATTAAAGTGGATCTTTCTCTCCACCATGGGAATTGCACTGTGTGACTGATTACCAAGCACATCATGTAAACAGCTCTTAGAAACTGCAAACAGCCATTATGGAGAATGCAACTTATTAACAAAGGTCATATTAGAATTTCACCCTGGTAACTAATCGCGTCAAAGGTACAGTACATCAATAGGCACATAGACTAGGAAGCAGTGTTTTCCAATTAAGTGAATCAGTTTCACCTTCTGAACTATAAATAAACTGCAGCAACAGCTCCTGATTAGGCTTAAGGAGTCTGACTTCCATGGCAAACAAATGCCTCAGAACTTAAGCATACTTAGAAAGTTAATCCTGTAAGGAGTCAATGAACAGATTTAAAGTTTCAGCATTAATGCCTTGGACCTGAGTTTCCTCACATTTCTGCAGTGCAGGCAGAATGGGAATGTATCCCTCTGAATAGATAAACAAGCCCTGAATTAGTTTTCAGCCTCCCTCAGGATAACTAATTTAACAGACATAAATCCATTTTCAAAAACAGAATAAAAATATTTGCTTCCCTAAGTATTTTACTTAGCAAATAAAATATTTGCTTTCCCAAGTAATAGCTTGGTTGGGCTCCTGCCCCTACATGAATAAGTGCAATTAACTCTACTCAGTGGAAATTGTAACAAGTATGTTAAAAAACAGATTTTGACCCTTGTTTATTTTTATTTGATGTCTGTCTTTAGAACTAATTCAAAACCCATTCATTCAGTTTAGATCTGAATTTAAATGTAATCCACTTCTTTAATTTGAAAGCATTGTACTTAGTAGTTATATAGGGCTGGCAATGCTGACCCATCTTCAAGGGAGGGTACACTTGAGCTGTTTTTCTAATGTTAGTACTGGATTTCTGTAACCTTTGTAGGTCTCAGTTTTCTCATCTATTAAATGAAAGCCTTGGACTAAATAAGATTTAAGCCTTTTGTAGCTAAAATTTCTATGTATCTGTGTACATACATAGCTAACAAAAGTTCAGACATTATTTAACCAGCCCGGATAGAAATGATTAGTTTTCAGTATCTACAGTATTCACTGTAATTTTTGTTATAATGTATGGGAGAGAGATGATAAATACATAAGAATGTAAATTTCTGCAAATTCAAAGAAATAATGGTTAGTATATTTTCCTATTAGGAAGATAAGAGATTTATTAATTAGAAATACAAGCCCACTTTACATAAAAATCATTTTAGGATTTTTATATAAAACATTCAATTTCTGAAAACAGCTTTGAATAGCTATGTGTTCTCTTTAAATTTGCATAAAAAGTCCTAGCCTAGGGCTGTGACTGATGATAGGAGATAATAGGAACTGGGTTTTTTCATACCATTTCCTCTTTTACAGAAACACTGGAGACAACAAATTGAACTTAGAAATCTCCGATATCAAATCCCATTATTTAAATTTATAATCTCTTTACCTACTGGGTTTAACAATTCCAGCAATTCCAAGGCAGGGATAGAGGAGGGGAGAAACATTTCCTTTTATTTTTTTATAACTTTTTATTTTATAATGGAGTATAGCTGATTAACAATGTTGTGATAGTTTCAGGTGCACGGCAAAGGAGAAACATTTCCTTGAACTAAGGTTCAAGAGTATTTATTTCAAGTGTTGAGAAAGGTTAATGTGAGGTTGATTGATCATATGGTAGGTGGTTTTGGGGACAGACAAAATTGACCTCCATCACATGAAGTTGCAGATTGAATGTTTTGTTTGACGTAGAATGGTCCCCGACTTGGTAATAGTTTGACTTAACGACTTTACAGTGATGTGAAAGTGATATACATTCAGTAGAAATAGTACTTAGAATTTTGAATTTTGATTGTTTGTCTTTTCTGTGGGCCAGAGGTACTCAGTATGATACTCTCTCATGAAGCTGCGCAGTGGCAGCAAGCTTCAGCTCCCAGTCAGCCGCACGATCACGAGGGTAAACAACCAGTATGCTTACACCCATTCTGTACCCACACAACCATTCTGTTTTACACTTTCAGTACTGTATTCAATAAAGTAGATGAGGTATTCAGCACTTTATTATAGAATAGGCTTTGTGTTAGGTGATTTTGTCCAAATGTAGGCTAATGTAAGTGTTCTGAGCATGTTTAAGGTATGCTGTGCTGCTCAGCTATGATGTTCAGTAGTTTAGGTGTATTAAATGCATTTTTGACTTATGATATTTTCAACTTACGATGGGTTTATTGGGACATAACCCCATCCTGAACTGAGGAAGATCTGTAGTGCAATGGTTGGAAAATGAACTCATCATCTAAATATTCTAGGGTAAAATCTTGGCTTTTGATAAGGTTTTTCCTTAAAGTTTTGTACACATGAATGCAGAATTACTTACCATGACATGCTTTGATGTGTGAAGTGAAATTATAAGGTGGGAAATGTTTCTTCATTTTGCCCTCTGTCTGTGTACCTTTTTTGTGTCCTTAAGCACTCTTGTCCTCTAGATACCACTTTTTTTCCATCTCAAAGAAAGACATCTGACAGGTAGATTTACACGAAGCTCTTGTGACTTAATATATCATTCCTTCCAGAAGATTTAATATACTTAATTTAATATTTAATGTATTTAAAAGAGGGTTAGAGGATTAACTCAGGTGACTGAATCTCTACTAATAATATGCTACCTGGATCCAGGAGATATTTCTAATCAAAAGGATCTTCTGGATGCTCTTCTTATTCTATAACACAGGCAGGTAGCTATTATTCTTTCTTTTCGCAAAGCTGTGAGAAGATGCTGAGATAGTGTAAGCTCATCAGGGTTAGCATTTTTGTTCATTTCAATTACTATTTTTCCCTAGCACTTAAACAAGTGTCTGACACAGAGTAGGCACTTAACACATATATATTAATTTATGAGTCCTTACTATCTCTTACTATCAAAATTCAGGTATGTCAACTCAGGGCCAGTAGGGACTGCAGCCATCTGTCTGTGAAGCTTAGTATATTGGGAAGCCCAGTTATAAGTGGAAACTGGATGAAGAACGATAATGGGCAAGTGTGGTGGAGACTGCCATGGACGTACCAAAATAATTTTCTCTTCTTCCTGAGCAGATAGCTAGACTACATTTCCCAGCCTCCCTTGCATTTAGATGTGGTGGCCATGTGACTAAGTTTTAGCCACCTGAATATGGGCTGAAGTGATTTGAAATACTGCCAGTCCTAGTTCTTCAAAACCTCCTTTATGATTCTTTATACTTCCTCTTCCGCCATTTGCCATCTGGAAAAGGATCCTACAGAACACTTCAAACCCTAAGGGAAACTGGAAGGAGACTGGATGCTGAAATGATAATGTGGAAATCACCCTGACTGAACAGGAACATCTGTGTTGGATTTCGTGTAAGTGAAAGATAAACTTTTTTACTAAGCCATTATGGCTTTTAATTTAGAGGAGAATGGAGGACCATTCAGAAAAAGAGTGGTGAAGCAAGATAGGGCAACAGGTAGGAGCAAGTCCGGAGGGATAGAAATGTGGTTGAAACATTAGTATAGGGGGTATGAGAAGTAGGCAAGTATGGGGGGGTATGAGAAGTAGGCAAGTGGGTAATTTGGGGTCAGAGTCTGATGCTAGGGAATGAATGACAAGAAATGGAGTTACTGGCTGAAAGCTAGTGATATTAGTTAGTCTTAATATTTTGGGCCAGAGTCTTCCTTTGAAGTTAATAGTTATTACATAAGCTCAGCCCCAGCTGTTCATGAGTGTTCATCATTCTACCACATAAAACTTAAGATCTCATGGCCTTATTGCCTAACAAGTCTTCTCTTAACCAGCTAAAAGCTTCTCCAGAGACCTTGTTTAGAGGTAACACTGAAGTAATTTTCCTTTTATCCATTAAAGTTTTAATTAACAGTTACTTTGTCTTTGAACCTTTCATATTTAGTGAGAATTTATTTCCAATAAGCCATTAATGTCTTAAAGTCTCCACCTGTTGTGCTTAATTTGTCTGGTTTATGTATTTATGGAGAAAAGCAGTGTAATAATTTTTGATTCTTCTGCCAACATACTTCAGTGACATTTTTTTGGCCATTTTTAAAAAGTTTCTTTACTTAGATTTTAATCTCCATAAGTGCATGTCAAGCTCAACCATCTCCTTAGGGAGGCTTTCCCTAATACTCCACCCTTCAGACTTAGTTGTTGACCCCACTTATGTGTTCAAAAAACAACAACAACAAAAAAAACACCCAGCTTTGTCTTCCCTAATCATAGGAATTCTACCCTGATACAACTGTACCTAAGCTTATATGTCTCCCCATACTAAACTGTGAGCTCAAGGACGTATTATGTCTTATGTCTACACTTTCGATGCCCCAGAAAGTATTACTGAAGAAATAATCAATGAGCTAACTAAATATTGCTATTGTATTATATTATTTTAGTGCTTAAAGCTAGTACTGTATAAAATTTCAAGAATATAATAAATGCCATTTTTGTGATAATGATAAATGAAAAAAAAAGCCTTAAAATTTTTTATCAAGGTATAATATATATAAAGCATATACAGTGTGCTAATCTTAATTGTACAACTCAACTAATTTTTCATATATATATTCATGCATTAGCCTCTACCTGTTTCCCACACCCCAGGAGTTTCCCTTCTGCATCTTCCCAGACAACACCAATCCTTTCCTCGTCCTGAGATAAACACTATTCTTCTATCAATTATTTTCATACTTAAAAAAAACTATACTACAGTCAATACCAAATATTGCTGTTGGTGAAATAAATTACTGTGAAGTAGCAATAATGTGAAGACCTGACCTACAATACAGACTACTGCCCAATTCCCAAATAATCCCTTGGGGCATTTGATATAAGATAAAAATTTAAAATTAAAAAACTCAATGCCAAACAGGATAATTTCAAAGAAATACACACCCAAACTACTGAAAAACAAGGATAAAGATAACAAAGATAAAGGTTCATTCTATATGCATGCATATACCACTTATTATCTATTGCTATGGTTATCCCAAAAGATTGTCAATGACTGAAAGCTAAAGGAACATAAAAATGTGCTTATAGGAAAAAAAAGTAAAGTATTAGTAAGGTATATTTTATGAGAATGGGGCAGTGGTGACACAAATCTTTGAAAACCAAAATTTGATCCTTATACCCTAAGTGCTATGTTTCTCAACAGAAAGATGAAAGAAAGAAAGGGAAAATAGAATATCATGAAATACAAAGTCCACTTGGTGTTTAATTCTGTTTTTGTTTTTGTTTTTTAATGTTGGAACCTTCAGCAATATTAGGTTAAAAGTTCATTGCTCTTTACAGTGTGGAATGGACTTCAGTTTGTCACAGTGCTAGACAAATGCTTTGAAGAAGAGGAAGTCATAGGTAAGTTTGTCCCATGTAACTAGTTATTTTGGGATGTAGTGAGGGAGTGTCTGTCTGCACTTTAAGATGAAAAAGGAACATGAACTGTGAGAGGCTTTCCCATCAGGGCAAAGGCAAGTATACAGACTGCTCCTTTGTGTTTTGGTGGGTAGTTTCAGCTTTGTCATAGGTTTTTATTTTTTTTTCTTTAGGGTATTAGAATTCTATAAAGTTGAATTTTCAGGTACTGAATGGCAAGTTCCCCGAAATAGGAGAGGAAATTGTTCTAGCTAACTCTGCCTCTCAGGCAAATGTTTACTGAAGAACAGCCATTCATTAATCTTGGAACAATAAAGTTCTTTTCGTGTCCTGTCTCCTGTTAATAATGCATGACTGAAAGTTATGTTCTAACTGTAAATCAGGACAAACAAAACATACCACAAAGTTATTTTCCTCTCAAGTCCAATAGCTTGATATGTGTGTTGTTTTATTATTCCCACTTGGGGCTGTACATCTAATGTTATCTTTGAAAATGTGCTAACAAGCCTGAAAGTATTGGGGCTTTTTATCACATTTTTATTACAATGGAGGATTTTGAAAAATGAAATCTGATGCTTCTTACTCAGAATGTAATGTGAAAGCAAATTAGGAAATGAGGACATGGCATAGAATTTATGCCACATGTAGAATTGTCTTAATTCATTATCTTGCATGAAGTACATTTTTTCTTTCATTTATGACATAGCTATTTTTATGTTGCTAACATATTTTTAATAAGAATGCTGTTCAGTGTTCTTTTTTTTTTTCCTTCAGAAGATCTTTTATAGTTAAACTGATCTCTAGGAAGGGGGCTTGGATGACCCAATAGTAATGTGTTAAGGCCACTGGCATTGCCTTTAAAAATGTGACAGACTATTAGGAATAATATTGAGGTGAAGTTTTAAAATTCTAGAGAAGACATTTTGGAACTCTGGGGAGAGTTGTTGAGTTGGAAATTAACTCATCATTCAGATACATAGTAGTCTGGTTCAAAGGAAATGGACTTCTTTACAAATATCAGTAATGCTGACAATTATGAGTTATAAATTCATAAATTTACCATAACAAGAAATGTGAGGCCACATTGAATAGTCTAGGAGAGTCCAATTTAACTACTAAATGCCTTTGTAAAGTGGATAATTTATTGAATTCCATTGGGACCTATTTCTACATAGTAAAATGCAAAGATCGAATTAGACCTGTGTTATAAAAAATATAATTCAAGGATCCATTAGGTTTCATAGACTGATATTTGGGAACTTGGTGGGGAGAAAACTTGTGTGGTATTAGGATCTAAATTGAATATCCAACTGCCATAAATGGAATTAATATAGCTTGTTGTGTGGATCTCATGCCTTCAAAAATTTTTAGGAAAAAAAAAGAAAAAGACTTATGATAGATCTATTGGTTTTCTCCTTACCTTAGGAAACAGACATTCATCATAAAGCTACAGATAGTGCACCTTAGTTAAAGTGAGGATGAATCAGATTGTATATCCTAAACCTAGTTGTCATCAGAGATGATGTCAGAAAAGAAAGAACTATGGGCAATATCTGTGATAGTTTGCCTTGGTGAGGGATCTTCTCTGTATCCTAATAGGGGAAACTTTTAGCGGTAACAGAGGCCTATACTGTGGCCCCTGTGTGTATGGATATTTCAGGAGCTTCTGGTCAATCATCTGGGCAGGACTGGAAATATCTGGAGCAATAATCTGGGCAGAAAAGCAGCAATAGAAGCAGGCATTCAATCTGCCAAAAGTAAAAAGGGATGCAAACTCCAGTTGTGCTGGTTTAAACAGGCACTTCCAGTAACAATGGGGATGGTAACATCTCTGGCAATCAGCTGTTCGTTATTTTACAAGAACTTTCCCAAAGATGGAAGTAAAGTGTTTTATTTTTGCACAATTCATATATTAATATATCATTCTCCTTTGACTTATGAAAGAGGAATGAGTTTGATAACTGAAAGAGCTCATTGATCTAACAGAATTTAAAATTAGCTGTTTCTACATGACAGTCTTATTTTTTATTTCTTTGAAATTGAAAGAAAAAAGATTCTCCATTGTAAGTGGATTAGTTAAGTTGATATATAATATTCTCCTTTACATCGTCTTGCCATATGTTTATAGGACAAAGATCATATAGCTGAGTTCACAATATAAATTACAGGTATCTTCGTTATTACATGAACCACTATGTAATAACTAATTATCACTTGTTGTGGTAGTTAATTTTATGTGTCAGTCTGACTGGATCATGGGATGCCAGATATACGGTTAAACATTATTTCTGGGTATGTTGTCTGTGCACGTGTTTCCAGAAGAGGTTAGCATTTGGATCAGTGGACTGAGTAAAGGGAAATGACCTTCCCAATGTAGATGGGCTTCATCCAGTGGGTTGCGGGCCTGAATAGAACAAAAAGGTGGAGGAAAGGAGGTCTTTCTTGTTCTAGCTCTCTTTTTCTTTCTCTTATTCTCTACCTGACTACTGAGCTGGGGCACTGATCTTCTGCTGCCCTTGGCATTCCTTGTTCTCAGGCCTTCACGCTTGGACTGAAATCTACACCATTGGCTCTCTAGCTCTCAGGTTTTCTAACTACACCATTGGCCTTCCTGGGTCTCCAGCTTGGAGACTGCAGATCATGGGACTTCTCAGCCTCCATCATTGTATGAGCCAATACCTTATAGTAAGTTTCTTTATATATATTCTTTGCTTCTGTTTCTTTGGAGAACCCTGACTAATACATTTAAATCACAAAGTAGACATTGCATAGATATAAATTATCCTAACTATAAGTACTTATAAATTATCAGGTAATTGGCCAGTTGTTTTTGAGCAAATGTTCTATTGTTGGAAATTTTGTCAGTGCAAAAATTATCTACTGTTAAAATTTTATGGGTTTATTATGTTCATATATTTTCAAATTGTTACATATTTTAAAATAACTTCTAAGTTATTATATGGTGTTTTTCTCATATGTCGGGATAAAAATATAGGTTTTAGAAAACAAAATGGAAAGCCATCAGAGAAGTAAACAAAGGAAAATATTTTGTATTATTTAGATACATTTTTGGAGAAAAGAGATGTAATGCTATAAAAAGGAGATTTCAGAGCTATCCATCTCAGTGTAATGTAGCACTAATGTGTCACTGATGAAGAAGGATGCGAATTTAGCTTCTAGCTACATGTCAACCAGAAATGGTAAATTTCAAGAAAAACTAGGATAAAATGTACATGAAGATTCATTAAACCAAATATATTTTCTGGAGATCTGGATACTTGATGTAACATGAATATTAAACAATGGAAAATTTAAAAATTACCAAATGACAGAACAGACTTTAGAAGCATTAATGGGTTCTTCCAAATTGCTAAAAATATACTAGATCCTTGTTACTTTATTACAAACCAAAGGATTTTATATATGTTTTTCTATTTTGCAAATTAGGTGGGGATGTAAAATGTTCAGCTGAAGAATGAGAAGGGGCAAAACATAGACAACATTCATGACAACATCTTGACAAAGATGAAAAGAGTGAAAATAGCGTTGTGTTCAAATTTGAAATCCGATAAACTATTGAAGCTTTCTAAACAGAGTAGAAGTAAACATAAGAATACTGGCAAGGTTTTGTTGAGCAAATTATATACAAAATTTAGTTTTTGCCAAGGCAATGACCAGTGTTCAGAGGATAATCCAAGAAGCTCTATGATATTTATATCATGGGATTTTCTTCTACTTCAGAAAAATATATCAAAATGAACATTTTAAGTTTTCTTTTAAATCCAACAAAAGACATAGTCATAGAACAATCATACATATTCTTGGAAAAGTACTTAAAGAAAAAAAGAGCAACCAAAATCTAGATATAACAACGTAATTTGAGGTGTAAGAGATACAATAATACCCCACATATGCTTGGAAAAGAGAATGGGTAGAAGATACTCAAAATAGTTGAAGATATTTTACACGTCTGTGCATGGTCTAAATTTGTGGTAAATAGTAAGGTATTGGGTGGGCCAAAAGTTTCGTTCGTTTTTTTCCATAAGATGGCTCTAGTAGCACTTAGTTGTCTTTAACTTCATTCAGTTTTTAGATTGTATATGAAAGCTGTCATATCAGCGTGCATTTTAAAAAAGACATCAAAATTGGTGAATTTTTGTGTAGCCATTTTAATATTGAAGATGGAAGAAAAAAGCAACATTTTCGGTGTATTATGCTTTATTATTTCAAGAAAAGTAAAAACGCAACTGAAACGCAAGAAAAGATTTGTGCAGTGTATGGAGAAGGTGCTGTGACTGATCGAAGATGTCAAAAGTGTTTGCAAAGTTTCGTGCTGGAGATTTCTCGTTGGATGATGCTCCACGGTCGGGTAGACAAGTTGAAGTTGATAGCAATCAAATCGAGACATTAATTGAGAACAATCAACGTTATACCACGCGGGAGATAGCCGACATACTCAAAATATCCAAATCACCAAA
Organism: Orcinus orca; assembly: GCF_937001465.1. Classification (NCBI taxonomy): domain Eukaryota; kingdom Metazoa; phylum Chordata; class Mammalia; order Artiodactyla; family Delphinidae; genus Orcinus; species Orcinus orca. The sequence continues at coordinate 77,546,654 of NC_064562.1, read as the reverse complement.
TCAAGCGTTGAAAATTATTTGCCCCAGCTTGGTTATGTTAATTGCTTTGATGTTTGGGTTCCACGTAAGTTGACTGTATTTCTGCATGTGATTCTCTGCTTAAACATAATGAAAATGTTCCGTTTTTAAAACAAATTGTGATGGGTGATGAAAAGTGGATACTGTACGATAATGTTGAACAGAAGAAATCATGGGGCAAGGGAAATGAACCACCACCAACCACACCAAACACTGGTCTTCATCCAAAGAAGGTGATGCTGTGTATATGGTGGGATTTCAAGGGAGTCCTCTATTATGAGCTCCTTCTGGAAAACCAAACGATTAATGCCAATAAATACTGCTCCCAGTTAGACCAGCTGAAAACAGCACTCGATGAAAAGCATCCAGAATTAGTCAATAGAAGACGCATAATCGGGCTTCCCTGGTGGCGCAGTGGTTGAGAGTCCACCTGCCGATGCAGGGGACACGGGTTCGTGCCCCGGTCCGGGAAGATCCCACATGCCGCGGAGCGGCTGGGCCCGTGAGCCATGGACGCTGAGCCTGCGCGTCCGGAGCCTGTGCTCCGCAACGGGAGAGGCCACAACAGTGAGAGGCCCACGGACCACAAAAAATAAATAAAAAAAAAAAGGAAACGCATAATCTTCCCTCAGGACAACACGAGACCGCATGTTTCTTTGATGACCAGGCAAAAACTGTTACAGTTTGGCTGGGAAGTTCTGATTCATCTGCCATATTCACCAGACCTTGCACCTTCGGATTTCCATTTATTTAGGTCTTTACAAAATTCTCTTAATGGAAAAAAATTCAATTCCCTGGAAGACTATAAAAGGCACCTGGAACAGTTCTTTGCTCAAAAAGATAAAAAGTTTTGGGAAGATGGTATTATGAAGTTGCCTGAAAAATGGCAGAAGGTAGTGGAACAAAAGGGTGACTACGTTGTTCAATAAAGCTCATGGTGAAAATGAAAAATGTGTCTTTTATTTTTATTTAAAAACCTAAGGCACTTTTTGGCCAACCCAATAAAAATCTATATTAATTCCTATACATTTAAAATGCTTTTCAGTGTGAACTAATATTGAAGTATATTAAAAGTATATTTACCTGCATAAGTTTGCCACCATTGTCAAAACAGCAATGAGAATGTCGAATTGATGCCTTTGTGCCATAGAATACTCGTTAGTGGATACTCTTCTAATGCTCCTTTAGAAATTGTTGATGTATTTATAAAGATCTAAATCCTGTAATGAAAAACAAAGATATATTTTAAAAATATACTTTAAAAATTTGTTTGGTCTGCACTAATGATATTTTAAGCAAACTTAATGTTATAGGCAAAATGATGCATAAACAAAAATCAGTGTATAACAGTCCCTGAAATCATTGAAAAGATTATGAAATTCTTTGCAGAAAACAAATTGTTGACATTTATGAAAAATATTATTGATGCCAAATAAATTACACACTACCATTACTGACACCAGTTTCTCCAATTCAAGAAAAAGGATAAAGAAGACTCATTTTGAGTACAAACCTCATAATCGGCACATCTGTGATTCAAATATAATCTGAAAATCAATTTTTCCATGTCAAATGCAGTTTCTTCCTTATGAAAGGCTTACTATGTTGAAAGAATTAGATTTTATATGTTTAAAGTAGCATATATATTTACCAATAAAATTAACTGATGAACATAGTAAGAAATGTGCTATTGATGATACCTCTATTCTTGAAGAACTAAAATGCTTAAATTTTATAAAACCTAGTACAGCTTTCATTATCATCTTGTGATATATTTGGACACAAATTTGCTGGACATATTTTAAAATATCTTTATAGCCCTTTTTCTATATTACCTTTGCCAGCAAAGGAAGAAGTTCCTCATAAAATATATTACAAATGACTTAAGATCCACCCTGTCACATTAATCAAATTTAATTTTTGATAGAAAACAAATATTGGAGCAAGTATGCATGGAAATTGTAATAAACACTTTCATTTCCATGAAAGCAAGGAGTATAACTCTTTCACAACAAATTATTATATCCTAGTGACCTTAACTTTTAAATAACTGTAATTAAAAATTCAAATTTGTTACATTATTTTCAAATTTTGATCTACAGTATTTGTACAGAATGACTTTGTTTTTTGTCACTGTTATTATTAAAAATGAAAAAAAATACTTTCACTTCTTTCTTTGAGTTGAGGATGGTATGATTCTTTTCTAATTTGCCTAAAGACAGTCTGCTCCAAATACTCCCTTTTACATTTCAAGAGCCGTGTCTGGGGGTCTCAAATCATAGAATTTTATTTTAAGTCATAGTTAGGATTTAAGATGTGATGGAAGGAAAGTTTCCACCAGACAAAGAAGTGAAGGAGAAAGTGCTCTGCTTTTGTAAATGGGGCCAGAGGAAGGGTGACTATGATGAGAATTTTGCCTAAGACCACCATGGAAATAAGGAGAAAACAGAGTTTCTTTGAAGAAGCAGGAATATCTACATGGATAGGATATTAGATTTTTTAAATTTACTGACTATTTCCCAAACAGCAACAGCAAAACAACAACAACAAGCATCCAATAACCACTGTTTTAAAACTGAGATAGACTAAGATAGTTTTGGTGCTGAGTTGAAAGTCTGTTCACACTGCTTCCCCTCTTCCCACTATTGAGTGGGAATGAGGAATCTAGTAGAGATTAGATCTGTTTCTGGTAAAAACACAAACAACATATTTCAGCCATCTAAATTGTAGAGTGTAACTTTAAACTCATGCTACATTAACATTTATTTATCGTTTATTATGCTTTAAAAATGCTCTAAGTCTTTTATATCTGTTCAGTTATTGTTCATAAAAACTTATGAAGTAAGTTTAAAGAGATTAAGCAAGTGCCCAAATCATAGAAAATTACTTGCTCCACCAAAAATGTGTGCTCTTTGCACTTTATATTACCTCTTGATAACAAAAGTTTATTTTATAATTATTTCTGGAGAAAGAAAAGCAGATGGCAGTGGGGGGTGGTGCTGAAAGAGAAGTAAGCCCAGGCGGAGGGAGGGAGGGAGGGAGGGTGGGAAGGAAGGAAAGAGCGAAAGAAGAGAGGGAGGGAGGAAGGAGGGGAGGGAGGAAGGGTAGAAGGGAGGGAGAGAGGAAGGTGAGAGGGAAGGAAGGAATTGAGCCCACTCCTTGGGTTTAGAGGTATAAATATACATGAGAAAGATGTGAAGAGATTATAACTGCTCAAATTGTTGTCCTCTCACTTAAAGCAAATATCTGGAAAGGAAGAAAAAGGAGAAAACACCTCCAAAGGATGAAGAAATTGTAAGGGAATGATTGGATTCTAAAAGTAAGTTTTTACATTTCTTTTATTCTAGGATTAGATTCTGTTCTATGAAAGAACTTGTAGAAGGAATATTAGAGAGTAAGAATTTTTAAGAATTTTAAAGACTAGGAATTCCCTGGCAGTCCAGTGGTTAGGACTCAGTGCTTTCACTGCCAGGGCCCAGGTTTGATCCCTGCTGGGTGAACTAAGATCTCACAAGAGGCATGGCGTGGCCAAAAAAATTATGAAGACTAAGATAAATGCCAGAAAAGGATATTGGAAATTGTAATTTGAATTTTCACCATGGTAATATGGCTCTAGAGAAAATAGCATTATCAGATGGATATATAAAGGATTGATGGTATCTAAACAGTCATGATGAATAGCTTGATATTAAACCGGAGGGAGAATTTTAATGCAGGAACAATGAGTTTGCCTCTCAACACTGGCAATGGCCTACATTTTATAGCACTGACCTATATGGAGAGAGATGTGCCATGTTTGAATTTGCAAATTACACAAAATTGAGAGGGACGGTAAAATATTGCATGGTAAAGAAAACTAGAGGCAAATTAATGTCAGTATGTTGCTGTGATAAATATAAAAAGATATAAACCATTCTGCAGTTTATTTAAAGAAAACACAAAACTTTACAAGTATAAAATGAGGGATATGAGGCTTAGACCAGTGAGCTTTCAGATGACCTGAAGCTCAATATGAATTGTTATTGTCATGTGGCTGTTGGTAAATCTACTTTGAGCCTGGACTTTATTAAAAAGAGGCACATTATCTCAAAAAAGGAAGTACCATGGCTAGTTCCGTACACCATTCTTTCAAAGAGACACAGGAAAACAAGCAAAGGGTAGATTTGGAGAAAGTGACCAGTCCAGAGTCAGAGAGCATTGCAGGCCTTTAAGGAGCCAGGCTTCTCTCAAACTGCCTTCTATATTTAAAAGCCTGTGTGGTGAAAAGTCAGCACACTTACTCAGGAGGATCTCTAGTCCTGTGGAAATAGTGTTAATGAATAGAAATTGCAAAGTAACTCATTTTTACTTAATTTAAGGCAGTATATCTTACATCACAATTGCCTAAATGAGCTGCTTCAGGAGGTAGTAGGTTTCCTTTCACTGGAGGTCTTCAAATAGAAGTTTGATGACCAGTTGGGGGAATGTATTTAATATTGTTCATTGCTTTGTCACCGGTTCCCAAAACAATGTGTGCCACACATTAGCCACCAACAAATACTTATTGAATGAATGATTGAATAGAAGGAAGTTACTTATAACTAGCATTTATGGAGCCCTCATGATTGGTCAGTGACAGCTAATTTTCCAAAACTTTATAGGAAGGGACAGTTATTTTTTTCATTTGGCAGATCAGAGAAGTGAAAGCTAGCAAAGGGAAAAACACTTGCTCAAGTCACCCAGAAGTGAGTGGAAGAGGCAGGGTTTTGATTGTGCTGTATCAGTTTCCTGAGCCTGTTTCAAGTTTCAGAATGTGGTTGACCTAGATAATTTATAAGATTCCTTCATCAAACACTCCCTGATATATGCTGTTATTAATTAAACAAGGAGGCCAGGAGATGAGGTGGTTCTAATACCTTAGCAGCCTTTATAACAAAACCAAAACCTAAGCCTGTAAACACCTCAAGGTTGAGAAATCAAAACCTAAGTACAACCAATCACAAACAGCCAATTAAACTTTTGCAAATAAGGCAAAAGCTTAAGCTATAGCCAATCAAATAATTTCCTTGTTTTGCTTCTTCCTTTTCTTCGTAAAAGTGTCTCTCCTATTTCCTATCAATGGAGTGCTCTAACCACTTCCAGTTTGCTACTGCCTGATTGGAATTGATTTTTGCTCAAAAAAACTCTTAACATTTTTAATATACCTTAGTTTATCTTTTAACAATGCTGGTAGGAAGGACTTGAATTTATCAACTCTCACTACATTAGAACCAATTTATTGACAAAATTTGTTACCATTAAAATAGGTGGGTAGACATTTGGTCTCTGAGACAATTACATATATGTTATGGACATTATACTTAATTAGCAGGAAGAAGCACAGGAAAGTAGCCAGGCAGATTAATACAGTGTATAGGTTTGAGTAGCTGGAGGCCAGGATGGCTCTGGAGCTCTGTTGTATCTTGGATGCCTAGAAGAAGTGTATGGTGGTAGTGGAAGGTGGAGCTAATAACAGATTGCACTACTTTGCAATCTTGCTGGGTTTAAACTGTTAGTTACGTTTTGAGGATTAATGCAGAGTGTGAGCTCTTTGAGGCCAGGTTTAACACCTTACTAATATTTACATCCTTTGAGCCTTACACTGTGACTTTCAAAAGTATTGCATGAAGGATATGGTCAGGACAGGATAAATGTGTGGTGATTGCCATTGTGCTTAGGGCAGCTGGAATGGTACTGGCTTTAATTTGTAACTCTTACTAGTAATGAGCCCTTGCTTGTTATGGTAACCCTAAAATTTACTAGTAGCTTATCTTTAAGATTTACCTCAAATTTTATTCTGGAAAGTATTACATGACCTACTTGTTTAAGTACCTTGGTTTGTTTGCTGTTTTTAAAATTATTTATCATTCTGTGTATCCATTTTATAACACCACTATGACAGATTGTAATGACCTCTTTAATTATCTGCATGTTCCCACTTCCCTCGCTCCCAACTCCGAACTCCTTGATGGTGTGGTAAACATGCTACTCATCTAGGGTTACCCTCAATGTCTAGCAAAATGCTTAACAAATAATTAATGCTGCCAAAGCGAAAACTGCACCCAGATAGGCAAGGAAGACTATATTTGAAGCTACTGCAATAGAGGAGAGAGGCCAAAACTCAGTCTGATGTCAACCCTACTGAGCCAAAGGGTGGGAGAGTTTTTAAGAGCTGGGTGGAAAGATAAACTTTTTCCTCTCTTCATGACAGAGGGTAGTTTTACAGCTTGGCATAAGTTAGGCTTCTGCCTTCCCACAGAAACTGAGAAATAGGGTTCTATCTTGCTTGATGATTACATTTCAAAGGGATGGCTTGTAGGTCCTTGAGAAAGACATTCTTGGGTTGTAAAATTAGAAGGAGTCTTCTAAACAAATTACAACTCAAAGGGTTAGAGAAATAATTTATAATTGCAAGTTTTCTAAAGTAAATTCTCTAAGTAAAGGGAGTTCAAGGGCATAGAGTCAAGAAGAAGCTTGTCTAAAGTCTAGTTGAGCTGAGGGGAACATTAAGGCCATTTTGGTCAGTGCTCACTCAGTAAGTTGTTGAATGAATGAACAAATGAATAAAGTTCATTCCTTAGAATCCTAATATTAAATGTGTCATCTTATTGAAAAAGTAATATTAAGAGTAATTAGAGCAAATTAAAATAATATTTAAAAGACTTCTTTTTTCTCCTGTTGTTCATTTGATACTTCATTGTGTAAGTTCCATACCTCCCAAAATATATTACATGTTGAATATGCATAAGGTTTTAAAAAATTTTTTAAACTCCCCCATTTTTCAACTAGAGGCATCTTTATAAATCATTTCTTGCAGTGGAGCACATAATGATATATTAAATAACTTAAAAAATTTTTTTTCAGAAACTGTTGTATTTTCAACATTTTTCTTCATTCTCAAATCAAAAACATTACATCAGACTCTGAAACATTATGTACAAACTTTCTCTGTGGTAGCTACAGCTATAAAATAGAAATAATGCTGCTTTCTCTTCCTACGTTGATGGGTTGTTTATAAGGAGCAAATGAGAATGCGAAAGCACTTTAGAACTGTAAAAATAATTGTAGAAATGCAAGGATAAAATGAATAATGAACATATAAAGTCGATTATGGAGATATTTTTATTTTCTTTAATAATAATTTCTAAAGATATGATATGAAGACTCAGACTATCTCCTAGGACATGGAAAATAATATTTGGTAACCATTACCTTAAAATTATTGGTAAGTCTGAGTTAGTGATATGTTTATTGAATTTTTCACAATCAATACAGTTAAAAATGTTTCAAATATACTGATTAGTGGTCTCTCAAAACACTGTAATTTCTAGAAGCATAATTATCAGGGAGATAGTGTCAAATGCTTGTTAAGATTACAGACTTTATTACTTGGATCCTGGTAGTCTATTTTCAAATCCCAGGTCTGCTACATTTCAGGTCTATAATCTTGAAAAAGTTATATGAACTCTCTAAGCCTCTGGTTTGTCATTTGTGAAGTAGGAAAAATATCTACCTCCTTTGGTTGCTGTGAGGATCAAATGGGACGGAATATGTATGGCACTGACTGAGCACAGTGACTGACTCATAGGGAGGTCTCAAAACTTGTGAAAAACACACACACACAAACACACACACACATACACACACACTCTTATACATAATTAGACCTAAAGCACGTATATATAATCCTAACCTGTACAGATTAACTTTCGGTTATATGTCTTTGGAATTTCCAGTGGTTTTGAAACAGTTCATTTTTAAAAATTTAAATACCAGTGTTTATAAATCTTTATCACACAATCATTTGACGTATGTTTTCTGTTTCTGCAGAAATTTTGATGGTGCAGAAATTTTAGCAAGCCTCATATAATATATCATTAATTTTAAATTACTCTTGAAATAAAGATATTTACCAGACCATATTTGGAAAATGTATCAGAGGTACTGTAGTACAGAAGCAATAATACTGGTTGGAGTTTTTGAGATACAGGCTTTTCATTTACCATCTGCCTTTGAGGAAGTCACTCATTTTCTAGAATCCCAGTTTACTGATCTGTAACCACTTAGATAATTAAAACCACCTGAAAGGATTATTGTAAAGATCAAAGAGTTAATACATTTAAAAACACTTTATAAAATTTAAGAATTTGTTTAAGCCATCCCTCAGAAAAATGATGAACCCTCCTCAAAATTTGGTTTGGATGTCAAGACTGATGTTACTACGTACACACTAAGAGGGTATAAGAAGGTTTATGACTCACTTAAATGAGGTTTTCTGGGCAGAACAAGACAGACTCCCAAGATGGTTAAAAAATGGCTTGAGAACGCAGGGAAAGGAGACTAGTAAGGGGTTTTTATGGTGATTAGGCAATGGAGCCAGGGTGAGGGTCCCACGGTGCCAAATGTGGGAGTGCCTGGGATTATTTCTTATCAGCTTGTCCAGATGGGGGGCAGAAGGGGTGGGCCTTAAAAAGCTGTCAGCGACCACACATCAAAAGTAGAGACAAACTATTTGTTTAGCCAGTGCAGAATTATGAACTTTATTATTAAACTGTCAGCGCTGGTACTGTGGTGCTGTTTGCTGCTCCACAGCCACTTCCTTTCTTCCTCTTTGTTGAGAACTGATCTGCCGCAATAGAGGCTGAAAATGAAACCTGGCCAATGGGACCTGAGAGGAAGTCTGCTGGAGGGCTATTAGGAATGATTTTACTGTCTAATAAAAAGAGTTGCATAGGAGTCAAAATATCATCAGGATATTTTGTGATTCAAATTCACAATTGAATAAATTAATAAAATTTAGATTTATTCAAGAACATTTCAGCATGAATCCAGAAAATCCAATGTGTTCCAAAAAGTCTAACCTGAGCAACTTAAGAGAAAGATAAGTAAACGAAGGCAAATATGATGTTTCTTTGTGGTATCAACTCATTTTAATAACAGTAGCTACCTCCTGGGAATCAGACGATCTCATTGTTAGTAATAAAGTACTTTGATTGATAAAAGCACAATGAATTTCCGGTCACTTAATAAATATAAGTAGACTAGATACAAATTTTCAAAGTATGGAATCTGTGTGTGAAGCATTCTTGGCTGTGATCAGTTTAGATAGATTGATTTAAAGTATGACTCCTTTCTTTGAGAATCAGTACTTTAAAAGGGGATTGTAGTAGACAGAATAAAATGGCTCCGTAAAGATGCCAAACCAAAAGTCCAGAACCTGTGACCATGTTACATTACACTACATCACTTTGCAGTCAGTGAGGGAAAGAGAGTTTTAGGTACGAAGTCCTGCATTCTTCAAACACTATCACAAATTTGGCGGTCTAATTTCATCCTCATAATCTTAACCCTGACGTCACGGACAAACATAACTGTATTTAACTGACTTTATGGGTTTTGTCCCCCTGCCAGTCTTAGTGAGGTGGTATCATGAAGATATAACTTTTGAATATCTATCTGACAGTTTTCCAACCAAAATTATTTATGTAAATAAAACAGCCTGTGTTCTCATGGAATTATTTAAATGTATTGAGGAGAAAGGTATTATTTTCTTCCTCAATTGAAGCCCAGGAAGGTAAAGAATTTGTAGATCCTTCTTTGTTTTTAAATCCTAACATCAGCTTTTATATATTTTTAAATGTTAATTATTGGAAACAGACAAGCTGTGAATAAAAAGCTTCAACTGTTTTTTTTTATTTAAAAATTTCCAAATATCTTTTCTACTTCAGAACCTCTTTTTTTAATTCCACCTTCTCCATTTTCCCTTTTTCTGTGTGACATTTGAGGGAGAAATGTTGAAAGCTAAAATGCTGTTTTGCTTCTTGGTAGTTGTAGCTTCTACTGGGTATCCTTTGACAATACAATTATGTAATGATAATAAAAATGATAATGCATCATCATATACCTTAAGATGGTGTTTCTGATTTCTCCATCCAGTCATCTTGTTAAAGGGCCCTCAATCCAGAAACTATAAGAAAACATAAGTCAAGAAATCCATTTTTTTCCCTTCTGTTTCTTAATTCTCCATTTCTTAAATTACATGGCAACATTTCTGTGTTAAATGTTTGGAAAATTGTATACTTGTTTTTGCATGAATAAATAGGAAATGAGGCTGGCTCAGTTTTTCCTGAGGCATGGTCCCTGTCTTAGAGTCCCTTTCTAAGTATATATTGATCATTTTATAGTTATACAGGCAGCCATGCATAGCTGAAACATGATCGTATTAAAGTTGTTTCTTAGATATACAGTTTTGGCTGGTAAATTGCAATTCTGAAACCATATCTGTAAGTTACAGTATCTGTCTTAGAATAGCATAAAACCTGACATTTTATTTTATCAGTTGGGTTACTTGTCCCTTGCCTTATAACCCTTATCATTAACAATGAGGTGAAGAAATAAGCAACTGATTTTCCCTACAAAACCCATAAATCTCATGTGCTTAGTTATCCCAGATATATTCTGAGAGAATTTATGCCAAAATGATAAACTTGGAAAATCCACGTTATGTCAAAAAATATTCGTAAAGGAATATTCCTTGTGAACTTTAAACTACTGTAACTGTTAATTGCCATGACTCCTATGTATGAATCAAAGTGTCAGCACTATATTGGTATCTTTACATTCAGAAGATGTTATATACTTCTAGAAGTCATATTTCCTAGTCCTCACCTAGGAAATATGAGTCAAAATATATTTTGACTCCATTGCATACCATAAGAAACCATTTTTGATGTATCTGGATAATATACACCATTGTGGGTGGTGGGATATGACTCCAGGTAGCTCATTTAATAATAATCATAGCATATCTAAATTGTGCAGTTGGCTTGAGATAAGCATGTTGATACATAACATCTATTTTAAGAGACCAGTAAAATATGGGTAAACAGAGACCTTCTGTAACTATTGAAGAACATTATTATATTCCCGGGAGTAAAAACTGACTCACAGACACAGAATATGTAATTTGGAAAAGAGTGTTACAGTTCTAATCCAATAAATCAATCCAGTTAAGTTCCACTGTAGCACTTATTCATTCACTTATTCATCTCTGTCTTATAGCAGAGTTAGTCTTTTTTTTTTTTTTTTTTTTTTTTGGCAGTACGCGGGCCTCTCACCGCCGTGGCCTCTCCTGCTGCGGAGCGCAGGCTCAGCGGCCATGGCTCACGGGCCCAGCCGCTCCACAGCATGTGCGATCTTCCCGGACCGGGGCACGAACTCGTGTCCCCTGCATCAGCAGGCAGACCCTCAACCACTGTGCCACCAGGGAAACCCCCAGAGTTAGTCATTTTATATGTCTCTCTCTTCTACTAGACTACCACTAATTGAAGGGTATGTCATATGTATTTAAAAGCAAAGAACAGGTATTCAGTATATGATTGTGGAATTAAATTGCTTAATGTAGGAGAGAAGAGATAGACTAAATTCAATTTGTGGTACTTGCCATTGATGCTTTATGTGCAAAAGACCACTGAAAGAAATTGGAGGTTATTACACATAGTACCAAGCACCTCACTTATTAGTAAGTCTCTTCTCTTACAATGTCAACTACATAGAATCCAGATGCCTTGGACATATGCTCTTCTGTCAAGCATCTCTTTAGGGAAATGGGCCCACTTTATCCTTGGTCTATGTGTTTAATGTAGGGTTGATCTCACCTGCTATGTCTAGGTATGAGAATACCCTGTACAAGGTCTGTGTAATCACAACACCTCAGAGACAGGTTCAGGAGTTCATGACTCAAGCAAAGTTGGTAAGAGACCTACTCAGAGGATTTTGTTAGAACTGTTAGAAAATAACATCCCTTTATTTCCTGGAATTATTACCTTTCCAAAAATTTAAGCCTAGAGCTGCCAGGAATCATCCTCACCATCTCATAGAAAGAATTTAGCCCATAAATAAGCCAACATGGGAAAAGTAGAGTAGGGCGATAGAAAGAGATGCTCAGATGACTTGTTTAGATCATCCACTGAGTTCAGCAGCCCCTCTAGCCAGTTGTACCCAGAACTTTAGATTTATGATATTTGGAAACATAAGAAACCTAACCAATATTATAAATAGGAAATGGGCTTGTACTTTCCAAGTAGCAGACCTTAAAATGTGGAATGTGGTGAATAGAGATAGATTGAATGGCAATGGAGATTTCCCTCCCGAGGCTGCAATGTTGGCATATTTTTATATACATAATCGAAGTAGTCATCAAACTGCTACCTATTTTAGATAAAATGTCTTTTAAGGTCTATATTTTAGGTCCCTAAAAATTGTCAGACTGTGAATAGCTTCCTGTAAATGTGACTTGGTGAAATAGACATCACTCACAGGTGTTAGTCATCGAGCTAGAGGCAATAATTAGATAAAATCTTGGGTTAGTTCCCTTTGTAGATAGAGTGTTTTGTACTTTTAATTCAAGTTGGAATAGTAGAGTTATGTTGAAACTAGAATTTTGAAATTCTGTGGGAAGAGAAGTGTGCATTCACAAACAAAGTTTGGAATGTAGTGGACACAGTGACCACAATAACTATGTGAAGCCACGTTTCCACCATTTTCAAACCATGGGGCTTAAGGTAACCTGACTCACCCTGTGAGTTCAGGAAAAAGCATGAGGCACAGTCCTGACTATCAGAGTAAGATGGAGGTTAATTCAAGGATAGGAATACAACCAAACCAGGCCAACCAGTGCCCACCTCAAAACATTTGCAGCATAAGAGCACTCTTCTTTTACATTTTATTTTATTTATTTTTTATACAGCAGGTTCTTATTAGTTAACTGTTTTATACATATTAGTGTATACATGTCAATCCCAATCTCCCAGTTCATCCCACCACCACCACCACCACCTCTCCCCTATCCCCCTTGCTGTCCATATGTTTGTTCTCTACATCTGTTGTCTCTATTTCTGCCTTGCAAACCGGTGTATCTGTACCATTTTTCTAGATTCCACATATATGTTTTAATATGTGATATTTGTTTTTCTCTTTCCGACTTACTTCACTCTGTATGACAGTCTCTAGGTCCATCCACACATCTACAGATGACCCAATTTTGTTCCTTTTTATGGCTGAATAATATTCCATTGTATATATGTACCAGTACTTCTTTATCCATTCGTCTGTCAGTGGGCATTTAGGTTGCTTCCATGACCTGGCTATTGTAAATAGTGATGCAGTGAACATTGGGGTGCATGTGTCCTTTTGAATTATGGTTTTCTCTGGGTATATGCCCAGTAGTAGAATTGCTGGGTCATATGGTAATTCTATTTTTAGTTTTTTAAGGAACCTCCATACTGTTCTCCACAGTGGCTGTATCAATTTACATTCCCACCAACAGTGCAAGAGGGCTCCCTTTTCTCCACACCCTCCCCAGCATTTGTTGTTTCTAGATTTTCTGATGATGCCCATTCTAACTGGTGTGAGGTGATACCACATTGTAGTTTTGATTTGCATTGCTCTAATAATTAGTGATGTTGAGCAGCTTTTCATGTGCCTCTTGGCTATCTTATGTCTTCTTTGGACAGATGTCTGTATAGGTCTTCTGCGCATTTTTTGATTGGGTTGTTGTTTTTTTTTTAATATTGAGCTGCATGAGCTGTTTATATATTTTGGAGATTAACCCTTTCACCACTGATTAATTTGTAAACATTTTCTCCCATTCTGAGCGTTGTCTTTTCATCTTGTTTATAATTTGCTTTGCAAAAGCTTTTAAGTTTCATTAGGTCCCATTTCTTTATTATTGTTTTTATTTCCATTAATCTAGGAAGTGGGTCAAAAAAGATCTTGCTATGATTTATGTCAAAGAGTGTTCTTCCTGTATTTTCCTCTAAGAGTTTTATAGTGTCCGGTCTTAGATTTAGGTCCTGAATCCATTTTAAGTTTATTTTTGTGTATGGTGTTATGGAGTGTTCTAATTTCATTCTTTTATATGTAACTGTCAGGTTTTCCCAGCACCACTTACTGAAGAGACTTTCTTTTCTCTATTGTATATCCTTGCCTCCTTTGTCATAGATTAGTTGATCATAGGTGTGTGGGTTTATCTCTGGGCTTTCTATCCTGTTCCATTGATCTATATTTCTGATTTTGTTCCAGTACCATATTGTCTTGATTACTGTAGCTTTGTAGCATAGTCTGAAGTCAGGGATTCTGATTCCTCCAGCTCTGTTTTTTTCCCTCAAGGTTGCTTTGGCTATTTGGGGTCTTTTGTGTCTCCATACAAATTTTAAGATTTTTTTGTTCTAGTTCTGTAAAAAATGCCATTGGTAGTTTGATAGGCATTGCATTGAATCTGTAGATTGCATTGGGTAGTGTAGTCATTTTCAAAATATTGATTCTTCCAATCCAAGAATATGGTATATCTCTCCATCTGTTTGTGTCATCTTTGATTTCTTTCAAGAGTGGCTTATAGTTTTCTGAGTACAGGTCTTTTACCTCCTCAGGTAGGTTTATTCCTAGGTATTTTATTATTTTTGTTGCAGTGGTGAATGGGGTTGATTCCTTCATTTCTCTTTCTGATCTTTTGTTGTTAGTGTATAGGAATGCAAGAGATTTCTGTGCATTAACTTTGTATCCTGGTACTTTACCAAATTTATTGATTAGCTCTAGTAGTTTTCTGGTGGCATCTTTATGATTCTCTATGTATAGTATCATATCATCTGCAAACAGTGACAGTTTTACTTCTTCTTTTCTGATTTGGATTCCTTTTATTTCTTTTTCTTCTCTGAATGCTGTGGCTAGGACTTCCAAACCTATGTTGAATAAAGGTGGTGAGAGTGGACATCCTTGTCTTGTTCCTCATCTTAGAGGAAATGCTTTCAGTTTTTCACCACTGAGAATGATGTTTGCTTGGGTTTGTCGTATATGACCTTTATTATGTTAAGGTAGGTTCCCTCTATGTCCACTTTCTGGAGAGTTTTTATCATAAGTGGGTGTTGAATTTTGTCAAAAGCTTTTTCTGCATCTATTGAGATGATCATATAGTTTTTATTCTTCAGTTTGTTAATATGGTGTATCACGTTGATTGATTTGCGTATGTTGAAGAATCCTTGCATCCCTGGGATAAATCCCACTTGATCATGGTGTATGATCCTTTTAATGTGTTGTTGGATTCTGTTTGCTACTATTTTGTTGAGGATTTTTGCATCTATATTCATCAGTGATATTGGTCTGTAATTTTTTTTTTTTGTAGTATCTCTGTCTGGTTTTGCTATCAGGGTGATGGTGGCCTCATAGAATGAGGTTGGGAATCTTCCTTCCTCTGCAGTTTTTTGGAGGAGTTTGAGAAGGATGGGTGTTAGCTCTTCTCTAAATGTTTGATAGAATTTACCTGTGAAGCCATCTGGTCCTGGTCTTCTGTTTGTTGGTCACAGTTTCAATTTCATTACTTGTGATTGGTCTGTTCATATTTTCTATTTCTTTCTGGTTCAGTCTTGGAAGGTTATACCTTTTTAAGTGTTTGTCCATTTCTTCCAGGTTGTCCATTTTATTGGCATAGTGTTGCTTGTAGTCTTCTCTTATGATGCTTTGTATTTCTGTGGTGTCCGTTGTAACTTCTCCTTTTTCATTTCTGATTTTATTGATTTGAGTCCTCTCCCTGTTTTTCTTGTTGAGTCTGGCTAAAGGTTTATCAATCTTGTTTATCTTCTCAAAGAAACAGCTTTTGGTTTTATTGATCTTTGCTATTGTTTTGTTTGTTTCTATTTCATTTTTTTCTGATCTGATCTTTATGATTTCTTTCCTTCTGCTAACTTTAGGTTTTTGCTTGTTCTTCTTTCTCTTCTTCCTTTAGGTGTAAGGTTAGATTGTTTATTTGAGATTTTTCTTGTTTCTTGAGGTAGGATTGTATTGCTTTAAACTTCCCTCTTAGAACTAACTGCTTTTGCTGCATCCCATAGGTTTTGGGTCATCGTGTTTTCATTGTCATTTGTCTTTAGATATTTTTTGATTTCCTCTTTGTTTTCTTCAGTGACCGCTTGGTTAGTTTGTAAAGTATTGTTTAGCCTCCATGTGTTTGTGTTTTGTACGTTTTTTTTTTCCCTGTAATTGATTTCTAATCTCATAGCTTGTGGTCGGAAAAATGCTTGAAATGATTTCAATTTTGTTAAATTTACTGAGGCTTGATTTGTGACCCAAGATGTGATCTGTCCTGGAGAATGTTCCATGTGCAATTGAGAAGAAAGTGTAATCTGCTATTTTTGGGTGGATGTCCTATAAATATCAATTAAATCTATCTGGTCTGTTGTGTCATTTAAAGCTTGTGTTTCCTTAATAATTTTCTGTCTGGATGCTCTGTCCATTGGTGTAAGTGATGTGTTAAAGTCCCCTACTGTTATTGTGTTACTGTTGATTTCGTCTTTTATAGCTGTTAATATTTGCCTTATGTATTGAGGATCTCCCATGTTGGGTGCATATATATTTATAATTGTTATATCTTCTTGTTGGTTTGATCCCTTGATCATTATATAATGTCTGTCCTTGTAACCTTCTTTATTTTAAAGTCTATTTTATCTGATATGAGTATTGCTACTCCAGCTTTCTTTTGATTTCCATTTGCATGGAAATGCATCTTTTTCCATCCTCTCACTTTCAGTCTGTATGTGTCCCCAAGTCTGAAGTGGTTCTCTTGTAGACAGCATACATATGGGACTTGTTTTTGTATCCATTCAGCAATCCTGTGTCTTTTGGTTGCAGCACTTATTCCATTCATGTTTAAGGTAATTATCAATATGTATGTTCCCATTACCATTTTCTTAATTTTGGGGGGGTTTGTTTCTGTAGGTCCTTTTCTTCTCTTGTGTTTCCCACTCAGAGAAGTTCCTTTAGCATTTGTTGTAAAGCTGGTTTGGTAGTGCTGAATTCTCTTAGTTTTTACTTGTCTGTAAGGCTTTTGATTTCTCCATCAAATCTGAATGAGATCCTTGCCGGGTAGAGTAATCTTGGGTGTAGGTTCTTCCCTTTCATCACTTTAAATATATCGTGCCACTCCCTTCTGGCTTGTAGAGTTTCTGCTGAGAAATCAGCGGTTAACCTTATGGGAGTTCCCTTGTAATGTTATTTGTCATTTTTCCCTTGTTGCTTTCAATAATTTTTCTTTGTCTTCAATTTTGTCAGTTTGATTACTATGTGTCTCGGTGTATTTCTCCTTGGGTTTATCCTACCTGGAGCTCTCTGCACTTCTGGGACTTGGGTGGCTATTTCCTTTTCCATGTTAGGGAAATTTTCAACTATAATCTCTTCAAATATTTTCTCGGGTCTTTTCCCTCTCTTTTCTCCTTCTGGGACCCCTATAATGCAAATTTTGTTGAGTTTAATGCTGTCCTAGAGGTGTCTTAGGCTGTCTTCACTTCTTTTCATTCTTTTTTCTTTATTCTGTTCCATTGCAGTGAATTCCACCATTCTGTCTTCCAGGTCACTTATCCGTTCTTCTGCCTCAGTTATTCTGCTATTGATTCCTTGTAGTGTATTTTTCATTTCCGTTATCATACTTTTCATCTCTGTTTGTTTGTTCTTTAATTCTTCTATGTGTTTGTTCTTCAATTCCTCTAGGTCTTTGTTAAACATTTCTTGCATCTTCTTGATCTTTGCCTCCATTCTTTTTCCAAGGTCCTGGATCATGTTCACTATCATTATTCTGAATTCTTTTTCTGGAAGGTTGCTTATCTATAATTCATTTAGTTGTTTTTTGGGGATTTTATCTTTTTCCTTCATCTGGGACATATTCCTCTGTCTTTTCATTTTGTCTGTCTTTTTGTGAATGTAGTTTTTGTTCCACAGGCTGCAGGTGGATGAGGCTATCTAAGAGACTTGTGCAAGCTTCCTGATGGGAGGGACTGGCAGTGGGTAGTGCTAGGTGTTGGTTGTTGCTCTGGTGGGCAGAGCTCAGTAAAACTTTAATCCTCTTGTCTGCTGATGGGTGGGGCTAGGTTCCCTCCCTGTTGGTTGTTTGCCCTGAGTCGACCCAGCACTGGCACTTACCTGGCTCTTTGCTGGGGCCAATGGCATACTCTGGGAGGGCTCACACCAAGGAATACTTCCCAGAACTTCTGCTAGTGTTCTTGTCCTTGCGGTGAGCCATAGTTACCCCCTGCCTCTGCAGGAGACCCTCCAACACTAGCAGGTATGTCTGGTTCAGTCTCCCATGGGGTCACCGCTCCTTCCCCTGGGTCCTGATGCACACACTACTTTGTGTGTGCCCTCCAAGCGTGGAGTCTCTGCTTATCCCAGTCCTGTCAAAGTCCCGCAATCAAATCATGCCAGCCTTCAAAGTCTGATTCTCTGGGGATTCCTCCTCTTGTTGCCAGACCCCCATGTTGGGAAGCTTGGTGTGGGACTCAGAACCTTCACTCCAGTGGATGGACCTCTGTGGTATAAGTGTTCTCCAGTTTGTGAGTCACTAACCCAACGGCCATGGGATTTGATTTTATTGTGCTTGTGTCCGTCCTACCATCTCATTGCAGCTTCTCCCCTTTCCTTGGATGTGGGGCATCTTTTTTGGTGCGTTCCAGTGTCCTCCCATCAATGATTGTTCAGGAGTGAGAAGAGCACTCTTTTTTATCCTGCTGTTAGCTACGCTGCTGGTGACTACTTTTACAAATATGAAGAAAGCCTATTTGAAAGTGAAAACAAAACAAGAAATCAGAGCTGAAAATGGAAAAAACATGATGGTGAAAGAGAGAGAGGAAAGAAGAAAATAAAGGAAGGACGGGAGGAAGGGAGGAAAGGATGAAGGAAGGGAGGGAGG
Source organism: Orcinus orca (assembly GCF_937001465.1). Lineage (NCBI taxonomy): Eukaryota > Metazoa > Chordata > Mammalia > Artiodactyla > Delphinidae > Orcinus > Orcinus orca. The sequence goes on along the minus strand of NC_064562.1, from coordinate 77,527,888 downwards.
GAGGACAAAGAGGAAACCTGGCAGTATTCTTGAATCCAGTTTTTATTGAGGCTAGACATATTTCTGGTATTCTCTACAATGTGAGTCAACAAATTGTCTTTGGCCTAGTCAAATTTGAGTCAAAAATAAAATTGAGTTGTATTTCTGTTATTTGCAACCAAGAGAGTAGTTACAAAGATCACATTTTAAGAGACAGATTTCCAAGTAGATAAAAGAAATATCAAAAGGTTCAACTTTAGAAGCTCATGTGTTTCTCTCATGTGAAAAAAACCTTAGACCTTAATCCACAGCCAATACGATAGTATAATTTTGCAAGCAGTTCCAACAAGTTTGGTTTTTTGAGTTTTCAGCTTTAAGTAGATAAAATCCAGCTGATTTGTTATAGGGAAAATGCTATGGACAGGCATATTAATGACAGTAAGTTATAACTGACTGCATGATATAAAAGGAAAGATATAAAATCTGTGAAGATTTTATACAAATACTAGAAAAATCTATAGTTATATAAGGACAACTAAAATATGAATAAAGTCCTTACAATGAGTGCCATTTATTGAGACATAATCAGTTAATTTTATTGTTACCTCATTTAGTTCTCATAACCATTCTGGGAGGTAGGTGTGATTTTGTTTCCTGTTCTCCAAATTGGAAGCTGACTCTCACAGAGGTGGCCTTAATCATCATATATTGCTGGGGAATTAGTTAGGGTAATACAGGTGAAGCTCTAGTAACAAATACATCTCAACATTTCTGTGGCTTAACCCTATAAGTCCTTGCAGGACATTTGGTCCTCTCCAAAACATCCATAAGACATTTGGTTTATGCCAAAACTTCCTTGATATTTCATCGTATCCAAAACCATTTGGCATGGACCAAATATGCTCATGTATGTTTTGGATAGGAGCAAATTTTTACACCTTTTGGCATGAACCAAATGTCTTATGTACATTTTGGACAGGACCAAATGATTACTAACCCTGTAAGTGTATTTCTTGCGTAACAGTTTTGAGCAGATAATAAGGTCTGCAGAGTAGCTCTCCTCTCTGCTATCCTCGGTACTTGACTTTGAACATCCCAGTCACAGAAAATAGAGAGACCATGGAGGAGCCTGTGAGGGAGGAATTTATGGACCAGATCTTGAAGTGGCACATACCATTTCCATGATATTCCATGCACAGAACTTAACTGCAAGGGAGGCTGCTTTATGTTGCCTAGCTGTGGGCTCAAAAAAGAATGAACCATTTTTAATGGATAGCTAGAGGTATTGCCTTCCTTGTTTACTTTAAAATTTTTAGTTAATATAGTGTTAATAAAATTACAGAGAAAAGTGCACTGGAAAAAGAAGAAAACAACCATAAAAAATTTAAAAATAAATCCCTTTTAAGACACTAGAAACTAGAACAAGTTCCTGTATGGATAATTGTCAAAAGTAAAGATAGGGTAAAACTGAAAATTCCCAAAGGAAAAATTATTATTAAGTTGCTTATGTTTTCACATTTCAGAAGATCAATAAAGTTTTAGAAGGAGCATGGGATTTGAAATCAGAGAGAACTGGGTTTAAATTCTAGCTTGAACATTAACTAACCATTTGATATTGGATAGCTATCATCTCTGAGCTTCTTTTTCTTTGGTGGAAAATGGGTAGAATACATACCAAATAAAATTCTTATAAAGACTGAAGTTGATATAAATAAAGGATCACTATGTGTTAATTGCTACTCTTAACATCCTTGTGTAAAAAAAAAGTAAGTAGCTAGTTCATTTTAATTGTATTTCCCTGTTTAAAATGCTCAGCTGTGGATTTTTATATTTCCCCTGTAGTACAGGATTTACCCTGAGCTGGGATTTGGGGGGAGGGAGTGATGTGGTGAACAAGTAGTTTTAGATGGAAAAAGCAAAGGACTGTAGGGGCAGAGAATGAGGTGGGTCAGGGGTGTGTTTTGTCCTCTAAAGCCACATAAAATTCATGTGACTACTCTTTAAATTTCTGTGGTGGACTAAATTATTTGTTGTGTTTTTAGATTCACTGCCTTAAGTGGCTTGAAAGCTTGGTTTTCTCACTTTCTTGGAATCCAGTCTCATATAGTGTTTATGGGAGTATTTATTTGTCCATCAGGATTTCAGCAAGAGTAAATACTGTGAGAATAAAAGCTAATTAGAATAAAACAAACTGTCACTAACTCCCCAACAATAATAAAAATTAAGCTTAACTATGGACCTCAGCTGTCCTTGAAGATTTAATTTGCTTTTTCTAATTCTTTTTAGTTACCTTATTTTTGGTATCTGCATTACTAATTGTGAAATACTGAAGTAATGCTTTGAGGTATAAATCTTTATAGTTTCATTATCTCTAGCATAGAGCATAATGCCTTATATGAAGCAGATTTTGCATGTACTTATGTATGTATGTATGTGTATTCAGTGTTTAATGTACTCAGCCTATATCTCAGAAAATGTGAGACTGAAGAAATGCAAACACAGTATGTGGTTAATTGGTTGCTTTTAAAAATAATGTTATCATTTACTTTCATTGTTATCTTTTAGCACATTAAACTCCCTTGACCAGAAGTGTTCTTTCTTATTTTCTAGTTGGTAACCAGGCATTCATCCATTCATTCATTTATTTATTCATAATTAATTCATTTATTCATTTATTTAGCATAGAACCCTTTTCTCCTCACCATTTTCTCTTCAATGACTCTTATTTATCTTTCAAGTCTCAGAGTATAGGTTTCTCCTTCTGGAAAACCTTCCCTTATCCTAAATTCAGGAGAAATATTCTTATTTTTTTTTAACATCTTTATTGGAGTATAATTGCTTTACAATGGTGTGTTAGTTTCTGCTTTATAACAAAGTGAATCAGCTATACATACACATCTATCCCCATATCACCTCCCTCTTGTGTCTCCCTCCCACCCTCCCTATCCCACCCCTCTAGGTGGTCACAAAGCACCAAGCTGATCTCCCTGTGCTATGCAGCTGCTTCCCACTAGCTATCTATTTTACATTTGGTAGTATATATATGTCAGTGCCACTCTCTCACTTTGTCACAGCTTACCCTTCCCCCTCCCCGTGTCCTCAAGTCCATTATCTACGTTTGTGTCTTTATTCCTGCCCCTCGGTTCATCAGAACCATTTTTTTTTTAGATTCCATATATATGTGTTAGCATACGGTATTTGTTTTTCTCTTTCTGACTTTATGACAGACTCTATGACAGACTCTAGGTCCATCCACCTCAATACATATAACTCAATTTCGTTTCTTTTTATGGCTGAGTAATATTCCATTGTATATATGTGCCACATCTTTTTTATCCATTCATCTGTTGATGAACACTTGGGTTGCTTCCATGTCCTGGCTATTGTAAATAATACTGCAATGAACATTGTGGTACATGACTCTTTTTGAATTATGGTTTTCTCAGAGTATATGCCCAGTAGTGAGATTGCTGGGTCATATGGTAGTTCTATTTTTTTGTTTTTAAAGGAACCTCCATACCGTTCTCCATAGTGGCAGTATCACTTTACATTGCCACCAACAGCGCAAGAGGGTTCCCTTTTCTCCACACCCTCTCCAGCATTTATTTTTTGTAGATTTTTTGATGATGGCCATTCTGAGTGGTGTGACGTGATACCTCATTGTGGTTTTGATTTGCATTTCTCTAATGATTGGTGATGTTGAGTATCTTTTCATGTTTGTTGGCAATCCGTATGTTTTCTTTGGAGAAATGTCTATTTAGGTCTTCTGCCCATTTTTGGATTGGGTTGTTTGGTTTTTTGATATTGAGCTGCATGAGCTGCTTGTATATTTTGGACATTAATCCTTTATCTGTTCATTCATTTGCAAATATTTTCTCCCATTCTGAGGGTTGTGTTTTAGTCTTGTTTATGGTTTCCTTTGCTGTGCAAAAGCTTTTAAGTTTCATTAGGTCCCATTTGTTTACTTTTGTTTTTATTTCCCTTTCTCTAGGAGGTGGGTCAAAAAGGATCTTGCTGTGATTTATGTCATAGAATGTTCTGCCTGTGTTTTCCTCTAAGACTTTTTATAGTGTCTGGCCTTACATTTAGGTCTTTAATCCATTTTGAGTTTATTTTTGTGTATGATGTTAGGAAGTGCTCTAATTTCATTCTTTTATATGTAGCTGTCCAGTTTTCTGAGCACCACTTATTGAAGAGGCTGTCTTTTCTCATATTCTTTTTTAATTTGATAGAGCTGAGTAGTTCCTCTGTTAAACCATACTGTGTTTGCATATTTGTCTCTTCTCATATTAAATTCAGTAAAGAAATCAACAACCCAAATTATTAAAAAGATATCCATTCTTTGCTCACTATTTCTCAAAGAATGCCAACTCTAATTTTTAACCCAAAGCAATAGTTCTTAAAATTGTTTTCCATAGTAGATGCCCTTGAAGCTTCTCTCCAGGCCCTGTTTTTCCTTCCTCACCAAAAATACTTCCCCAAATTGAGGCCAAAGTACTCTTGGCTCTTTCACCCCTCCTGTCACCTACCTGGGCCTATGGTTTTCTTTTCTTCCTTCTTCAGTATGATATCTTCCCATGCAGTGCTCTGCTCAGAGCAGTGTGCAGATTCATACTGATCCTAGAAATAAATGTATGGTGCCAACAGAAATGAGAAAAGTGCAGAAACTGAAAGGAAACACTTAGAATCCTTTACAGCGTATTGATGAGTAGTTTTGTGTGATGAATCTAGTAACAAAACATGGACTTGAATTTTGTCTTTTTTAATTTCATTTTTATATTACTTTATTTTTATTGTATTTAAAAATTATATTGGTGTTTGATGAATTGGGAAAAAGCTAGTCCTTCAGCACAGTTTGAGAAACATTGTTCTAGTTTCTTTTGGGGTTGATATACAATGTATTTAACTACCTTTACAGCACATACACCATCTAATTGGAATGGAAGCCAAGACAAACCATGTTTTTTGCCTTCTGAACAAGTGTTTGAATATCATCCCCACCTCTCCTAGAGGTCTCTCTTTCCTGATTTCCCCAGTCCTATAAAACAGCTCAGGAACAAAGCAAGGCTTTACATGGTGAGGCAGCAGGAGAGGCCAAGAAGCCAAAGACAAAGTCCTCCTTTGCAGCCTGCTAAAAGTCTAGGGAGGGTGGCAGGCAAGAGAAGTAGAAAGGGTCAGAGGCTAGGGTTTGTCAAGTACATATAATTTAACATCTTTTCTTCTATACCTATTACAAAATATAAAATTATTTTAGAGGAAAAGGACCGAAGACCTGATATACATTTATATATAAGGTTAATCTCTTTTGTTACGGATTTGAAATTTCAGTGTTTTAAGAGATAATAGCAGATATCCAAAGGGGAGGATGTTAAGAAAGATAATGCAGGGAGATAAGAAGAGATATTGAGTTTGAAAATGACTTTATTAGACACTTTGTATTTTGTGCTTCATTATAAAGATTTTGAATAAGACCATAGAAGTCAAGATGGAAAGAAGGAAACTTCTGTTTAAGTTAGGTTACTTTTCATGTGTCTATTATTATCCAGTTTATTTGATTGTGTCTGATTTTATAACAAAAATTCCACAAACGCTCTAGCTACTGCTGTACTTTTAATCCAAACACGCTATATATTCTACTTTAAAACAATTCCTTTAATGGTCTATTGAGCTATTTAAATTCTTAGATGGCAGTGTTTCTAAAAATAAAATGTTTATGAGATAAATTGTCTTGAGAGATATGTATTTGTAAGGCCATTTGCATCCCATTTTGAAAATGGCTTCAGGTTGGCTTTCTACCTCAACCTTTGTTTTCTAAAGGCATTTCCTTGGGACCCACATACTTTGCTTTCTCAAAGCTTTTATTATACAGGAAATACTTTGCATTATTTAGGAAGGCATTTAAAAATAACATGATTAGCCACCTTCCTTCTAGCATCAGTAATCTCTTCCTTTTGCTCACATCATCCTTAGATTTCAAATGTTGATTCATGTGATAAATTGATCATTTTATGAGGTAAGTAGGCTGTATAAACCATTCTCCACTCATATACGCTGGCTACATCTTTCTCTTCCATTCATATTTACTGCTTAAAATATCATCATATTCAGATAGCTCTCAAATCACCTTCAGTTGTAAGCATTCTCTTTGTTGACAATCTCAATTGTCAAGAGCCTAATGAATACCTTTACTTGCATATACCTGGGTTCCTTAAACATAGTACATTTGAAATGAAATGAATTTTCTCTACCCACTCTCATTCTCATCCCTGATGGAATAATTTACTCTTTTTTATTGTCATTATTTTTATTAGTGGTGACACCAATCTTCCAGTTGCCTACGATACAATGTCTTATCCTTCTCCCTTTCCCCTTTATGTGATTAGTCACTAAATCATGATTTTAGCTCAAAAATATCTTTTGTATCTTATCTCATCTTTTCTCTTCTTACTTCTCTTCCTTTGGCCTGCACTTTACTTCTTACTTTAAATTTCTTGCCATCAATTTTGCTCCCCATTCTACCACTAATATTTTCTTTCTGAATCACAGGTTGGTTCATAATGACCTTTCCTCATCTCAAAAATCTTCCAGTTTTCTACTACTTGCAGAATAAATCTAAACTCTTTTGCATGGAATTCAAGGCCTTTCAAGATATGTGGTTTAATATAAATAAGAACCTCACCGAATTCAGTATATTCCTCATTTCTAGGACTTGCCCTTTCATATGTCTCTATCTTTTGGAATATTTTTCTTTTTAATTCTTTTGTTCACATATCATTGTTCTCCTAAACTTTCAAAGTTTACCTGAATTGCTTCCTTATTTCCTGTACATAGGAGACTCATTCCTGTGAACTCCTAGGGTAATTGGTTTGTATCGCTGCTTTGCTTTGGCTTTATTACAAATATAGTGTAGTTTTATCAGGGATTCATTTAACTTAATCACCTACATATGTGCTCAGAATTTCAATAGTACTGTTGAATCTACCTCTACCTGCCATACGTTTCAAAGAAAGCATGAGTTGAAAGTCATAGATTTTGAGTTCTCCATATTGGTCTCAGTTCCCACGGGCTTTTGGTAACAGTATCTTGCTGAGTTATGGCCTGATGTGGTCCTTGTTTGGAAGAATGTAGCATATTTTGTGTATTTTAACAATGTCCCAAAATACTAGTCAAATGGTAAAGAAATAATTCTTTTTTTTTTTTTTTTTTGTGGTACGCGGGCCTCTCACTGCTGTGGCGTCTCCTGCTGCGGAGCACAGGCTCCGGACCCACAGGCTCAGCGGCCATGGCTCACGGGCCCAGCCGCTCCACGGCATGTGGGATCTTCCCGGACTGGGGCACGAACCCGCGTCCCCTGCATTGGCAGGCGGACTCTCAACCTCTGCGCCATCAGGGAAGCCCAAGAAATAATTCTTACTAGCTTATTCCTTCTCAGCCTGTGCTGGACTAATTTAGAGATGTATGTTCATTTCCAGTGTGGCATTTTCCTAAGGAGATTTTTGATTTTTGAATATGAAGCAAATCTGCAAACTTTTAGGTTTTAAACTTTTAGTTTTAGAGTTTTGAGTTTCCTGTGGGCATATGTATGTCATTTGTTTCCTTTTTAGTACATATCGCATTGCTCTACTCATAGTGTTTGGGCATGCTCTTTAAGCTAGATTTATTTTGGCTGTGTCTAAACAACATGGGCCTCAGAGAGAGCAAATAGTCTCAAGTAATATTAGGATTCTTCTATTCTGCTGTTTTCGTTGTATGGTAGGAATTCTATATATCCTCTCCTTTAACACTTCATGATCAATTGAAACATTCTACAGGAAGCCCTTACTACTGCTTTTGTGAATTACTGGAATTGGTAAGAATATTAACTTCTTGTTTCAGTAAGTAAAAGTGCTGGGCTGATCTGATTGGATTTGCTTGAAATTTAAGGAGAAGAAAGTTCACCTCAGCCCTCCAAAGACTCAGAAAACAGTGTCAGGTGGCTCACAAATGTGGTGAATTTGTGTCATGTGGATTCAGACTCACAAATTATAGTTAACTGTGACTTCCAGGCATTTTCAGTGTTTTTAGTTTGATCAAGAAAACAGTGGTTTAGTGTACTTACATGAATATATATATATATATATATATAACTTTATACATGACATATACATATAACCATATAACATTATTACATTTTAGAAATAATAAACTCTCCTTTTCTATGATGTTGTGACATTTTAATGCCTTTGCAGGAAAAAATGACATAGAGTCTTCTGCAAGTTATAGCATTTCATTTTTACACTTTAGAGATTTCATCTTTTGATGGAATCCTTTTTATAACCTGAATAATGTAAGGTTATGTTGTCTCTCATTCCACCTTTGATCATCCTCTCAGCAGAGAAAGGCTAATGTCATCATCATTAAGCTCTGGAAGAATTTCCTGCTGGTTTTTTAGATAATCACAATATTTTTCATTTTATGAAAAGCATGAAAGAAGTTTCTACTTCTCTCTCTTATTTCTTATATTGAGTGTTTGGGTTGGAGTCAAAAAGGAGTAATAAAATAAGGATCCTGAATAAAGCAATCTTAACTATCCTTCTAAATTAAACTTTCTCCCAGAAGTATTGTCCCATGTGATTTCTGGATGGACCTCTGCCAGAAAATGAGGCTTTGGATTTAGGAACCAGGTTAGATGTTTATCTAAATTGTCATATTTCAACTAGATCTTTAAACCTCATCGTGGATAGCGAAGTACAGTAGCTACCAGAAATCTAGCCTGAAACTGAAAGCTTATTTTTTTTAGTGTTTGGCTTGCTATCCTGCCTAATATTTTCTACCACCGTTCACATTCCAATTAAGCTATTGAGAATAGATTACAGTTTTATTATGTTAATGCTATATTTTGGGTTGTTTTTGTAGAGCTTTTTCATAATTGGAATATGATAAATACTATATGAAATTATTTATGCAAAGCATATCTGCTATGCTTATATCAATGTCAAGGAATATTATTAGTATCTGGACTGCTCTAGAATGATGGTGGAATCTGAATAATTAATTGTCTGCTGAAAGGTCAGCTTGGTTGTCTCCACAAACGTTTAGGAAGGCACATTATGTTTCAGTCATAAAGTACTTAACCATAGCTTTGACTGTTTATTTCGTACCGCCATTATATGAGGTCAGGAAGAATTATCTTTGCTGCTGTGACTCTATGAATAGAGGAATTGAAGGATATGGAAATAGATGGATACTGTGCTTAAGCCAGTTACCCAAAGTTATAACCAAGGTCACAGATACAATAGAAATCTGAAATTACATGTCTAAGCCCCTGTGTGTTGTTTCATTGTTCAATCAAAGGAGGCAGATTACTTCTTAGATGTGGTATGTTTGCAATTTTTAGCTTGGAACAAAACAATATCTTATATTTATATAGCACCTTTAAATTTCATCTCATCCAGTCATTCAGCAAATACTTCTTTAGTGTCTACTATGTGAACTGCACTGTGAAGGAGTGTGTACATGACAATGTCATATTTTCTGTCTTTAAGGAACTTCATATACATAATTCATCTTAATATAAGACATAAAGGAGGGAAAAGACACAATAACCATTGAAAGGAAGCATTGAATCAAAGGGCAGAAGTTGATTTTAAATCTTTTAAATCTTTCTTTGCTTTCCTAAGTTCAGACATAGGCCTGAGGCCACGGTGTATAGCCACCTGGACAGCAAGTGATTTGGCATGCCTTTGAATTAATAATCTTTAAATATTTGTTTAACATTTATTTGAGTAGATAAGAAATGTTAATTTCCTATTTACTAAATTTATAAATCTTTTTTAGTTTCAAAATAAGCAATTTATAACTTGCTAGGATGAATGAATCTTGGTTCAGAGTCTCAGATGTGAGATTTAATGTTTTAAATTTTCAAGTCATCCATTTAATTTTTGCTTTTGAACCGTTGGTTAGTGCTATACTGATGAAAAACTTTGGGCCTTCCATGAGGTCCTGCCATCCTAGGGTCATGTCATAGTGACAAGAGAGGGATAGAGTATATTAAGTTCTCAAGTACTGCTACAAACTGAGTACTAATAAAAGAAATGGGAAAAAAGTAGGAGCAAAGTGTGCACAGATTAATATCTCAGAATATTATTTCAGGCACGTTCTCTTTCAGTAAATTGTTGTATAGTCATCAAGTATTTTCATCTAGGTTCATTTTCTCAGAGCTGTCTAAGAAGATCAGACATGACTTCTTATCCCAGGAAAGTAACTAGCAGGTCTTGCAAGTCTAATAGAGTTGAGTAGGTTCCTCAGCAGGAGATGCAGCCCCGTTTCCCCATGAGATCCTCTTTCCTCCCAGCCTTGGGCCTCTACTCTTACCCCTCTTCAGAGAGCCAGGCACAGGCAAGCAGAATTCCCCTTGCAGGACCAGAAGATAAACAACTATCTGTGGTTTAAAGCCATCCATGTGGGAATTTTAGGTGTTAAGCTGACAAAGGCATTATCACTTACCTAAAACCCTACTGTCATCTCTTTCTTTTAATATTCCACCAACTCTCTGGACTTCTTAGTCTGAGCTGTCACCCCAGGCCGCATCGACTCTGTCTAAATTTGCCCACAAAGAGTTCTGGAAAAGGAGGAGAGCTCTCAATCAAGTGACCAAGTCCTTATACCTCCGCATTTCCGTCATGAGTGGGCATTTCTGACTCTTTTACTTCCTGGCCCGTGTCACTATTATCTCGCATGATGGAGAAACTGGAGTGGAATGTCACTAGATCATTATGGAATTAGAGAGGCTCCATTCCTGTTCCACCTCTGGATTCCTGAGACCACCCCTAAAAGCCTTAACTTCCATGTCATTAGATGTGACCCCTGACCCCTGTGTACAGCCCATTATGCAGTGTTCTTCTACTCCATGGGCAAATCAAAGAGGAGTCCTTCCATTTTACTAGTTTCTAGTTGCTGCCCTAGTATGTTCATCCTCTAAGCCTCTCTCTACAAAGAGAGCTGCCTGGCCTGAGAGGGTGAAACCAAAACTTAGAGAAAAGAAGGGAAACAAAAACTTGCTAACAAGGGAAATAAAAAAAATACTGTAGGTTTTGGTTTCTCTTCCATATTCTTTGGTAATTTCCTTAAATACACAATTTCATTGGAAGACATATCAAAGGGCTTAATTTAGATAATAAAATAAATCTTTAAATTTGTGCTTTGCACCCTCTGGTTTTATAATTTCAATTGACTGCAATTTCTGACTCAAGGTTCCAGGGCTGGCTGATGGTTTGACCTATAGTTGTACCCCCGAATTTGAACATCTGAACCAAATAAATAAATAAATAAATAACAAAAAAAACACACACTGTACGGAGATAGGAGTCATTGACAAGTGATCCTCTCTAATTCAGAAGGAGTATGATCAATGTGCATTTTGCTATTTTGTTAATTATGTTATAAACATTTCCTATTTAACTTGTATCATATTTTCGATTCTGTCCAGTGATCATTTTAGCAACTTTTGATGTTGGTATCTCAGGCATCTGCCTGATTGGTCCATCCTATAATCTAACAGTTTGGTCCACCCTCATGTCTTGCTTGTACCCCTGTAATAGCCATCTAATTAGTCTCCTGTCTCTGGTCTTGCCTTATTCCAGTCATTCAGCCACAGGGTATCCAGAGTGTGTATCTGAAACGCAGATCTAAGCATGTTACCCCCTTGCTAAGAACCTTTCAAAACTTTCCAGAATCTATGATAGTGAACTACATAAGCTACATGTTTAGATTACCCTGGAATGTCTTTAAAAGTGCAGAATACTGGGCCCTACTTCACACATACTGATTGAGAATTTCTAGTGGCACTGGGAAATCTCTGGTGGAGGTTGGAAATTTGCATTTGCATTTGAGCAAGAACCCTGGGAAATTCTTATGACAAAGTTTAAGAATCACTAGTATAGAGACAGTAAAAAAATAAAAGTCATTAAATATGATAGCCTTGTTTATCCCTGTACTATTATTATGGACTCTCTGTTCAAGCCATGCTTGATTACTTGTAATTTCCTATTTCTTTTATGTCTTCATGCTTTTGCACAAGCTATTTCTTCTTTCTTGAATGCCCATTCTTATCTTTTTAACTGGCTAATTCCTACTTGTTCTTTAAGAGGCAGTAGGAACAATTTTTCATCTGTGAAGCCTCCTCTGACCTCCCCCCTCCCACAGAGAACCATTTTCACCCCTTTAGGTGCTCCCATCACACAATAAATACTATCATTACAGTGAGAAAAGGTTCAAGTTAAAGTTAGTGGGCAGCTGTGATTATTGTGACCAAAGACAGAGCATGAACTAATGCAGCTGACTGTAACTGTGAGGGTGGTAATTATATCTTATCCATCTTCTATATCAGCATGCACTACAATGGCTGTTGTGTAGAAGCCATTCAGTAGTTGTTTTGAGTAATGTATTAAAAAAATAAATGTGTAGTAAGAAAAAGATAGGACTTTGTTTCCTAGGACTTAACAATTCAAGTCAGGCCAAAGCTGAACAAAAAGTCACTAAATGCATTCCATTCTAAAGATAGCTAACAAAAATTGATGCCACATTTCTCCTGCCAGGCCTTACTAAGTGCCATTGGAATCAGTCTTTCTTTTACCACTGACGACCTCAACTTTACTTTCTGCTCAGTATATCTAAGAAGGATAGAGACGCAAGGGATAAAGGGAGTGTTGTCAGCATCATGGGCATCATGGGAAGTAAACTGTGGCTGGTGAGAAGCTTTTCCACCATGAGGATGAAAGGTGGGCACTCTGTCGCCAATTCAAATAATGGGGACACTCGAAGGGAATCACTCACATACCTGTACTACAATGAAAGAGTCTGGTGTTCTTTCCCTCGATTGTATATACACTTGGGCAGTGGGTTTCTAACTGTTCCTCTGCCTTTCTAAGTAGAGGAAAATAATTGGAGAGAGGGAGCAGGGCAGGCTGGTGTGGGTGTAAAGCATTCTGCATGCTCACTGGCATGGTATGGATGTGTGAATTTCCTTTGTGTCTGGGGCACAGTATGAAAGGTAACTGATTTTTAGTCACCCTTGTGGGAACCAACCCAGGAGGGCTGATGGCCAAGGAAGATGCCTTTATATAAGGCAAATACCTTGGGGTGGAAGCTGGGAGGATAGTGGTGGAGGAAGATGAGCTTGAATTCCCATATCCAGGAACTGTGGAGTGGAAAGACCTGTGAGGGGTGGTGGTACTCTGAGGCAGGTGTGCCTCATGAGAGAGGCACACTTGACAAACAGAGGCCATCCGTCCCTGTTGGTCAGAAAAGCAGCAATAGCCACTACAGAGAGAATTTTAGCTGTACCAGTGAAGTTCACTGACGTTCACCATTTCCCATTCTTTCTCCTTAGCCTCATTATTAGAGTAGCTATTCCTAGAAGAGGAAAAGAAAAGAAGGACTAAAAAAGCAGACATGACTCCTTTCCAATGAATGTTCCTGAAGCCATAATTACAGCCAACAATGGGGACAAGGAAAGCTTTAAATAGATCATCATGTGAAATTTTAAACTGAGTTGGACTAACTATATAGTCAACAATGTCCAGAAGGCTATAGAAATTTCCTAAGATGGTCGTGAAAGAATCTGGTTCCCAGTGGGGAACAGCAATTCAATAGAACATTTTGGAAGGCAGTGATTAAAGAAAACTAAACCATTCTATATTTTTATACCATCAAGTTGAGCTTTCTTTTAAAAAATCCAGTTTACTTGAATGAAAATAATGAGCACTAGAAGCAACAAGAATTCACCAAGGGCTAGTTATATCCCAAAAATATGATTTCACTTTTTGAAAGTGTTTATAGAGGTTTGGAAATACTCAAGTCCAAGCAAGATGAACAGAGAAGCCTCAGGATAAGAATGAAGATAAAGAAACTTGTAGTTTGTACATGTGTCTAAGGGAATAAAAGTGTCAACCAGAGGAGAGTAAGGTTTATATTGAGTTTAGAAAAGGAAAAATAACAAAATTTCTTGGTCAGTTTTTACTTGGCGTCCCACATTAAGGAGAAGCATTGTATTGAAGTGGAGAGTTTAAGAGTATAGCAGGGAATAGGAAGTTCCTAGGCTGGGCTTTTGTGTCAGAGGGACCTGAGTATGCATCCTGACTCCACTCCCTGGACTTCAGATTTGTTCCTAGTAAGTGAAAATAACACTGTCACCCACTTTGGATGCAAATACTGTTGTGTAAATAAGTGAAATTATGTGTATGCATAATATGATAGCTGACACAGAGTAAATCATAAATGTGAATTTCTTTTTTTTCCGAGAGAAGGATTCCACTGCTAGAGAAGGTATTAGTTCCTCGCAGTTTTCTAACAGATGAAACCTCTTTCAGAAATATCCAACTTTAACACTGGTTCAACCCCCATCAGGCTACATTTAAATAGTAAATTCTGCCTTCTAGATGTTTTGATTCTGACAATGGGTGATTTGGATGAAGACACCAGTGTAGCTAGGTTTATGAAACCCAGAGCTCCATTCTTTCTTAGTGAATCATCATTCTCTTCTGGGTTTGGTTACTCACATCCTCACTTGAGTCCCCAAAGACTGATCAGTTCTTGATGACATGATAAAATTAGGTTTCTGGGTTAGCAAAGCTAAGGGCTAGCCCTTGGAAAGTGGTGACCATGTGAGGATGCGACTTCCCACTCTCTAAGGACCAGTTAATCTTCATGTGTCAGATTGCTGCTACCTCTCTTTTGAATTGCTCTGTGGAACCACATTATGACCTTAAGAACAGACAGTTTTGGGAACAAAGCAAATCTAGACTGTTTCATGAAACTATCGCTATAATATAGGCATGCACAAAATGGCAAACTCATCAGGCAGGATAGTTAGGCAGATTAAACAGCAGGCACACTCTTCTCCTCAGGGCAGAAAATGACATGAAACCCCAAGCCGGCATTAAGGAAGAAGGTTCACAGTGGTAAAAAATTGTTAGCCACCTGCCAGTTCAACAGAACAGCAGGTGCACATGTTAAATGTCCATGAAATCAGAATAATTTTTTAAAGCTTTTGTGTGGTTATAATGTCACTTTTCACCCTTTGAAAACAAGACAGTGCTGAGGTGTGTTTTAAGTCTTTGTCTTGAGAATAAATGATAATTTTATTTCTTAAGTTGAAGAAAAATGTAAAAAAAAATTCTGAATCCATGGACATGTGTTTTTACAATAAATTTTCAAAATTTAACCTTTCCTCCCATTATAACATTTCAAGAATGTTAATTTTGATTTCTTACATAAAAATAATTACTTTTACCCAAATTGCTGCTTGATAGTATTCCTTGTGGTTTGCTGATGGCATGGTATGTTAAAAATGTAACTTGCAAAACAAAGCTTTCTGAAATACTCCCTGGGATTATGTGTTGAGCCCTTGTCTGATTGAACTTTGCATCTGTGTTAAATTATGGTATCTGACACATAGACACTCAGTAAATATTTTTTCAATCAATTCATTAATTATGTTGCTTAATAGATTTCAGAAGATGTCTTTAGGAGGATACAACAATTTGAGTTGAAAAAAAGTTCATGGATGTTTCATAAAATCATAGATGTTTAGTGTTGAAAAATATATCAAAGGCCATCTGTTTCATCTCCTTAATTTTAAAAAAACAGTAAACTAAGGGCCAAAAAGGTGAAATGACTTGTGAAACATTATCGGCTAATCTTTTAAAGATTCAAATATAAAAATAACTTCTTATTTAAATATATAATTTTAAGCATATAGTCACCATTGTACTAATTCCACTCCTACTTTAAGAACTCAAGAAAATAATTTTCTTTTTGTTTTTAATTTTTTTCCAAAGCTTTTAAAACCTTTTTTACTTTTCTCCTTTCCTTAACTACCGGGTCTTATGATGATGATATACAATATTCCTTTACCAACTAAATATGTAACTACATTATTCTTGTAAAAAATTGTGAAACATACAGATTAAAATAATTATTCCAACCAGAATTTTGAGTCAGTACCACTTGTAAAGATCTTAATTTTCTTGGTGAAGGTCAATGAGTTGCTAAATCTATCTTGCAATTCCATATGATTAGCAATGTAAGATACATATACAAACTATTTCTTGAAGGTTTTATCTAAAATCCTCTTATTTGTTTTTTTTGGAAGGAAAAAATCAAGAATTATGTATTTTTTCCATCAGAGAAAGTTATTTTAAAACATAAAAAAATTATAAACACAATCGTACAAATAAAACAATGCAACGTTTTGCTGCTTTACTTATTTAGGAACATTGGTACGTAAGAAAATAATTTTTTAACATCTTTAATCCATCTGTGGATGATGCAGTTCTCATCTGATTTCCATTGGTGATTTATAATATCAGCTGAGGATCCATTTAACCTCAAATGAGTAACACAGTCTAAACTTTTCTTCAGTATTCACTAAGATAATGTTTTATAATAAATATACCTCTATATTCACAACTAATGTGGATATATTTAATATTATGAAATAGACCCTCAAAACATTAAAATATTTACATGCTGGCCCTCTGCAGAAAAAGTTTGCTGACCATGCTCTAAACTTTGAGAAATATACCTGTGAGATCTTGTGATTTTTCTCTTAGGTTCCAAATAAAGTTTATTTAAAATTAGGTTTTCCTTTCAAACCTGTAGCACATTCTCAATCTTCTGTAACCAGGTCAGAACTGGAAAAAGAATGCCAACAATAAAGTGACAATATTTTAATAATCTATTAAAATACATCAGACCTTACTTACCTTACTTTGTAATATCAGGAAAATAAATAAATATATTAATTGTTTCACAATTCATTCAGTAAATCATTTCTTTTTGAGCACCTAATCTATGTTGGGAATTGTTCTAGGGTCTGGGTATACAGTGGTGCCTTTCATATAGTTTGTATTCTCCTGGAGCACTTAGTCAATAAGTAGTCACATAAATAAGTTAGGTAGTTTTGAAAGTAATCTGTTTTGAAGGAAACACCGTGAACTGAAAGTATAGCTAGTGGCTTGTGAAGGATGGGGAAGTACCATTTTAAATAATTGCCAACATTTATCAAACAGTTACAATGTGCTAGGTAATGCTCTTTGCAGTTTACACTTATTAACTCACTGAGGGCTAGCAACCACCCTGTGTAAAAATAAACCCATTTTACAGATGAGGAAACTGAGACAAAGAAGAGATCAGTAACTGCCTAAGTCACACAGCTAACTTGTGGTAGGAGCCAAGATTTGAGTCTAGGAAGTACAAACTCAGAACTCACCATTCTGCTGAGCAATCAGTGAAGATTACACTAAGCATACTTACTAAATCATAATATGGATCAAGCCATAAAAACTCCTTGTGGAAGAGAGTGCTGGGCAGAGGGAATAGAAAGTATACAGGATCAGGGGCTGAAATGAACTAGGGCTTTTGAAGACTAGATAGTGTGGTTATTGCAGAAAGCAAGGGGAAAAATAGTAGGAAATGATGTGGAACTATATCGCCACATGTAGGCCATGGAAAAGAACTTAGATTTTATTCTATTTGGGATGGCTTTAAAAATAAGGATGCGACTTGATTCAATTTATGTTGTAAAAAGACCTCTCTGACTGCTCCTGGGAGATGGACTTCAGGAGAACAAGAGTGGAAACAAGGTATAGAAAAGACTCCTAATCACCTACCCAATATCCCTTCCCTCTTCTTTTTTCTACTAACATAACCCCAAATTTCTTCAGGTTGCAATGCACACTGGTAAAAATTCCATTTCTCAGTGTCCCTGGCAACTTGGAATGGTCATGTAATTGCTATGGCCAAAGGAGACTAGCTGAAGTCTTTTGGTGGGACTTTGGGCAAAAGCTCTATATATGGAGCTAACTCTTCTGCCAGCTGTTTTTCCTTCTCCTGCTGCTTCTTCCTCCCCAGAACATGGAGATAAAGGATGGAGATGCAAGGACCAAATTGCAACTGTAAGTAGATCTACAGGGTGGAATCTGTAATCAAGGACGTCTGAGGGACAGAATGGGTCAGGGACCGAGGACTGTTGCACAAGGCCTGAACCACTATATTACAACTTCTAGCTTCATGAGAGAAAAATCATCTTCAGTTTTATCTAAGCCACTCTTATTTTCCAATATGCAGTCAAATTCATTCTCTGCAAACTGAAAATAAAGGATTCTCAAAGTAGTCCAAGCAAGAGAAGTTAGTGGTTTGTATACAGTGGTATCTATGGAGATAGTAATTCAATGTAATGCTGGCTTAGAGAATGCACTCCATAAATATTTACTTGAAAGAAACAATGAATGAATAAACACATGAATGAAGTGAATACTTTAACTTGCTAAAATGATAATTAAGGTAGTTAAAAGACTATAAAACTAATATTCACCATGATTACAGTCATGTTAGAATATATTTTAAAAATTAAGTAACGTACAAAAGGGAAATTAGTAATGTCTAGTTAAAATAAAAATGACTAAAAAATTAAATTTAGCTTCTTAAAGCCTCATTTAATCATAGGATCATTTGGAAGAGAAAGCAAACTAAATCCATCTAGGCCACCATATACAGGCAGCTTCCCAGGGACAGAAAAACATTTAAATTCTATGGGGGAATTAAATTCTATGGGGGAAGCTGTCTTTTTCTGAACTCTAAGGAGACAAAGTCATTCATCTTTTCTTTCCAATCCTTACAGCTTTACATATGCCACATTTGCCAGACCGATACTTTTGGTGGGTACATTAAAGACTTTTTAATCCCTCTTTTTGTGAGATCAATGTAATCTCCATCTACTGCCTGCTTTATACATTAGGGGATTCTATAAACCAACCAAAGAATTTAATAACAGTGATGGCTGATGCACTGGATAATTTAGAGATGCAGCCACCTGACAGCTGCTTCTTCAGTGACTCCACTTCTACTGAGAGAGGTAAAAGAAAATGCTGAAGTTGTCAGTCCGCTTCTATTTTTTATGAGCAGATTTTGTACTTTCTGGAGCTATGGGATGGAAGTGCATTGCAGGAATGAACTTCATGTGCCAATCTGCAAAGAAATCCTTGCTCTTTCTTGTGATGGGAATAACACTTGCGGAAGCATTTTTCACCTGAGGATGGCAAAGCTCATTAAAATGGATTTATTAAACCTCCAGGGCCCTCTGTAGAAGAGGAATGGTCAGCTGTTATTTCATCAAGATGGGAAACCTGGGCAAAAAGGAGTACGAGTGACTAGGTTACAGTATCAAAATTTGGCAAACTATATGCTTTCTGTCCTGGTTTTATATCTGAGGTCAGTACAGCCATGAGGCATATTGGTACTTTAATCACCAATGGTGTACAAGAAAGAGGAAAATGCTAGATGCAGGATTTCTCAATCTCAAGACTACTGACATTATGGGCCAGATAATTCTTTTTGGGGGGTGAGCTGGGGGCTGTCTTATGCCTTATAGGATGTTTAACAGCATCCCTGGTCCCACTAGATGCTAGTAGCATCCCCCATTGTGACCACCAAAAAATGTCTCGAACATTGCCAAATGTCCCACAGGGGACAATATGCCCACTGTCTGCTCATCAAGAACCACTTAAACTGATGTAAGCTCAACAGGGAACTGAAAAACAATCTAGATTCTAGAACTGGCACTTTAGAAGAGTATCCAGCTTCACATATAGAACATCCAAATATAAGATGCAAACACAAGCTTGATTTAAGCAAACATTGTAATAAAACAGTGAGATGATTCAGAGCCCAAGAAGGCTTCGGGTGGCAAGTAGTAGTAAAGGCATTGGAGAAGGCAAGAGTGATTTAATTTGAGTGATCCATCCATTCAGCACAAGTGAAAGAACGTTGGTCAAAGTTAGGTGAGGTCTCGGGCCCTCACTGAGCAGGCTAGGATACAGGTATGGGTGAATGTCAGGCAAGAAACTGAAACCTCACTAGTGACACAGAATGAACCAGTAGAATAGGATGAAAGCTTTCTCTGTCACTTCTAGATTGTGCCAGAGGATAACTTCTGTGGCTGAAGACACCGCACATAAACTTCCTTGGGAAGTGAGTGGTGCTAAGACTGGTAGGGAAAGGCATCAATAATGATTGAGGACAAGGGGGAGTTGGGGGTCATCATTGATCAGAGTTTCACTCCCTTCATAATGAATGATTAGTTCCCAGATACTAATTTATCCCCTGAGTCTATATTAAATCAATTCTGAAGCTGTAATTACTGGGAGAAAGTAATTTTTAAATATTTAAGTACCATTTTAAAAATTTTAAATAGCAACTGTTAAAAGCATTACTATCATTGTCATCTAGTATCTGAAAGAAAAGCTTTCCCTTTGGGGCTGGCAATCCTTTTCTCTCTCTGTGATTGTGTATCTTCTTTCAAAAGTACTAAGAATATTTTTTCTTACAGTAAAATATACTCAAACCAGCTTAGAATTTATATGGGGCATGGTAATTTTTACAGTAACCTGTCACTCACTAATTCATTTATCCATCCATCCAAACAGTCCAACTACAAACATTTTTTGAGCATTTTTTGGTGTTAGGCACACATCTAAATATGGGGCATGCAAATGTAAAAGACCTCAGTTAGATCATGGAATCTTAGGGATATGATAATTAATTATGGCAATGTTAATTCATGCCATTTGCAACACATTACAGATAACCATGCCAAAGGCACAATATTTCAGTTAAAATTTGAAGAATTACTGACGTTTCACTGGATGAAAACATGGATTTTAGGACATAACAGTCAGAACCAGCAGGGAATACAGAGGTGTGAAAGAATGTCATGATGAGAAAAAAGGAATACAGTTGACAAAAGCAGTTGGAGCTAAGCCTAGGAAAATGGGCAGAAGCAAGTTTGTGAATATTCTTATTTGGCAGGCTAAGAGATGGAGATTTTAACTTTTCAGCAGAGGACTTACAGCAATGGAGTGACTTGACCAGGTTCGTGTTGTAGAAAGATAACTCTGAAAGTAGAGTGGAAGATTTATTAGACTTGAGACAGAGACCAAGAGAGACTTGATTAGCTGGTTATTGCAGTAGTGAATGTGACAAGTGATGATGGCCTGAACTGAAGGAGTGACAGTGGGATGGAGAGAAGAGAGTTGGTTTGAGAGATGTTTAGGTGGTAGGAGTAAATGGATTTGGGAATTAGGTTGATTTTATATGAAGGTGTTAGCAACTGAGGAATCATGGTTCAGTGTTCTGAGTCTGCTTTTAGGTCAACATGATCTACCTGTGAACAGTTTGGCAGTTGGTGTCAGCCACAAACCATGGACATTTCCCTACCATTATCAACTATCACTCAGGAATTTTCTGGGTATTTTTGCCACAAGTATTTTGTCTTATTCTATTTTATTTTCTTAGCTTTGACTTAAGGTATTCATTTGGCCCTAGGCTCACCACTCTTTTCCTCTTGACTATCTGGAGACAGGACTGCTGATCTCTCCCTCGTTTCTTGGACTCAAATTCTAACATGGATATACCTTATCTATTTAAAGGGAGTTATGGCAAGTTTTTATATTGGATGAGTGGATTAATGGAGATCCTTTAATTTATAAGAGAATATCCAGTTGTAGATGTCTATACATATTCATCTGGTAGCTCAAGAATCAGGACTGGGCAAAATGCAAGTATGAGTATTCTCAAGTCTTATTTGGCCATTGAATTCATGAGAATAAATATGACCTTGAGAGGGAAATGTATAGAATAACAGAGGGTCAAAGATAGAAGTTAGGAAACAAAGTACTTTAGTGCTGAGTGAAGAGGTAGGGTTAAATGAAGGGAAAAGAGGGAATTGGTAGTAGACTTAGGAAGAGAATGATATTCTGAGTTCAAGAGGGGAAAAAAACATTCTTAAGAAAACAACAGTGGCAAATACCTCTGAGAGATCAAGCAAAATAGTAAATTTAAAATGCCCACCAGGACCTAATGAAACTTAAAAGCTTTTGCACAGCAAAGGAAGCCATAAACAATACAAAAAGACAACCCTCAGAATGGGAGAAAATATCTGCACATGAAGCAACGACAAAGGATTAATTGCCAAAATTTACAAGCAGCTCATGCAGCTCAATATCAGAAAAACAAACAACCCAATCCAAAAATGGGTGGAAGACCTAAATAGACATTTCTCCAAAGAAGATATACAGGTTACCAACAAACACATGAAAGAATGCTCAACATCATTAATCATTAGAGAAATGCAAATCAAAACTACAATGCGATATCATCTCACACCAGTCAGAATGGCCATTATCAAAAAATCTACAAACAGTAAATGCTGGAGAGGGTGTGGAGAAAAGGGAACTCTCTTGCACTGTTGGTGGGAATGTAAATTGATACAGCCACTATGGAGAACAGTATGGAGGTTCCTTAAAACACTAAAAATAGAACTTCCATACAACCCAGCAATCCCACTACTGGGCATATACCCTGAGAAAACAATAATTCAAAAGGAATCATGTACCAATATGTTCATTGCAGCTCTGTTTACAATAGCCAGGTCATGGAAGCAACCTAAGTGTCCATCGACAGATGAATGGATAAAGAAGATGTGGCAAATATATACAATGGAATATTACTCAGCCATAAAAAGAAACAAAATTGAGTTATTTGTAGTGAGGTGGATGGACCTAGAGACTGTCATACAGAGCGAAGTAAGAAGGAGAAAAACAAATACTGTATACTAACACATATATATGGAATCTAAAAAAAAAAAAATGTTCTGAAGAACCTAGAGGCAGGACAGGAATAAAGATGCAGCTGTAGAGAATGGACTTGAGGACACAGGAAGGGGGAAGGGTAAGCTGTGACAAAATGAGAGAGCGGCATGGACATATATACACTACCAGTTATAAGTAGATAGCTAGTGGGAAGCAGCTGCATAGCACAGGGAGATCAGCTCAGTGCTTTGTGACCACCTAGAGGGGTGGGATGGGGAGGGTGTGAGGGAGATGCAAGAGGGAAGAGATATGGGAACATATGTATATGTATAGCTGATTCACTTTGTTGTAAAACAGAAACACACTATTGTGAAGCAATTATACTCCAATAAAGATGTTAAAAAAATAATAAATAAAATCTAAGCAAAGTGTTTGAACATAAAAAAATAAAATGCCTACCAGGTTCTGAACCTAAGAAGTACCTAGCTATAATATTAATGTAATTTTATTAAGTAATGAAGGCAGAAGTCACCTCTGGATTAAGAAGGGAATGGTAAGTGAGAAAGTGGAAAAAAAAATAATTGTAGTCTGTTCTTTCAAGGACTTGGGCAGTAAGGTGAATTACAGAGCAAGGATTATATACTCTGGGAAGAATATATGGCAAAGAAAATATATTTAAATGGGAAAGAATAAATATGTTTAATATGCTGAGAAGAAAATTGCAAAGTCCAACAGAAAAGGGGTATCATCAATCAAGCAGGGTCCCAGATGGAGCAGTGGAGAATGAGATTATTAACATAGATGGAGCTGTCTGTCTTGGAGGTGAGGTGCGGCATCTAATTTGAGACATATCAGAAAGAAGACAGAATAGGTGTAGGGGAAAATAGTAGGTTGGTAGTTAGTGGATAGATGAGTTTGAATGTGGTAAGAGGGAAAGTTGATAGAGTTTATGTTTCATTGCCTACTAGATTCTCAGAGGAGTATAAGGCAAGATAATTTTTGGGGACCGAGGGTAGCAGCCTGAGATAGGGCTGTAAAAATATAATAAGGACTTAGAATAACTAAAAGAAGGTACACTAAAGGGAACAGCCTAGAAAGCAGTAAAAGGAATCTCAAGCTTTACTGGAATTGTTTAGTTGAGGCCAGATATGTTTTTATTGCATCAAGTTTAATAGCATAGTCACAGAAGTGTTCCTGTTAGTTGGCTAGCTCTTAGGGTAGGAATTAGCAGTGAATTCTTCATAAGGACAAAGAAAAAGAAGAAAGGAAAGGAGCAGTTAACTTTTATTTAGCCTTTATTTCTACTGATCAACTTTACACGTTATCTCATTTAATCATCACAGAATGTTCAGAGGCAGACATTATTTCCATTTTACTGAAGAAGAATCTAAAGTTGAGAAATCATAGTGCCTTAGAGAAGGTCACAAGTTCCAAATGGCAGACACAGGATTTTAACCTGTATATGTCTTATTTTACATTCAGTGCCCTTTCAACTAAATTATGCTAGGTAGGAATTAGGAATTATCTGAAGTCATTAACCAGTGGGTCTAGATAGAGTGAAGAAAGCAGATGAAACATAGACAGGGCTTTTGAAGGAATAGAATAGAGTAGGGTCAAGAGAAAGGGTAATTAAACGTTATTGAATATTTGGTGCATTTAGTGCATAGCTATAGAGGATGTAAAAGAAGAGAAGGATATAACCAGAGAATAGGAATTGGAAGGTCGAGAATCCATAGGTGAAGAACATCCAAGTGATAGAGTCCTAATGTGAGGTCCTAAGAGTCCTTCCTTACGGTAAAGGTGAATTATTCTGGATTCCAAGGAACAGTGATATTAGGACATTGATTAAGTTAACCAGTTAACCATATGAAAGCTGCAGTGGTCCTAAAATGAAAGGACTTAGGTTGGCAAAGAAGAGGATGAACCTCATCATTAAGGTACCAGAAAGACAAGGGTAAAAATTCTCACTCTGCCACTTTTATTTATTTGTTATTTATTTATTTATTTATTTATTATTTTTGGCTGCTTTGGGTCTTGGTTGTTGCGTGCAGGCTTTCTCTAGTTGTGGCCAGCAGGGACTGTTCTTCACTGCAGTACGCAGGCTTCTCATTGCAGTAGCTTCTCTTGTTTAGGAGCACGGGCTCTAGGCGCATGGGCTTCAGTAGTTGTGGCTCATGGGCTCTAGAACGCAGGCTCAGTAGTTGTGGTGCACGGGCTTAGTTGCTCCGCGGCATGTGGGATCTTCCTAGACCAGGGCTCGAACCCATGTCCCCTGCATTAGCAGGTGGATTCTTAACCACTGCGCCACCAGGGAAGCCCTCTGCCACTTTTGATGCCACCTTTGGAAACTTGAAATCTTCTCTAAGTATTGAGAGACAAGAACCTCAGGAACAGACGGAGAAGAAGGGTTTTGTTTTATGATTTGTTTCTAACCAGCCTTTACTTTCAATCAAATTTCTACTCCCAGTTAATCTTTCATTAAACCCATAAAATTACACTTTTTTGTAATCTTTTAATAAGTTTTGTCTAAACCTGGAAACCTTTTTTTTTCTTTTCAGTACTAATAAGTGACTTTTAAATCTCTTTAGTTCACTTTGGATAACAGTGATTAAAGCAGGATGGCTTACTTCAGTGGAAAATTGGAAAATCTCCTTGCTCTGTTGTCTTGCCCCTCCCAATTTATTTTGAAGTACAGAATAATGGAATAGATTAATCCTGCTCAAGTTATAGTGCTGCATTATTAACCAAAACTACTTTTTTATGTCTGTTTATAATTATGTTTCAACAAACCATAGATAAATGGTTTTACTATAGAGGATTTATGCTAAGTCAAATTACTGGGAAGGAATAAAATCTCTGTGCTTCTAATTACAGCACTTCCCATTATTATTAGAGAAGAAGATGATTTCTCTAGTGGGTGCCAAGGATATGAAAAGCATTTTTATTCTTTCTTTAACAGAATCAGAAAAGGAAAATGCTAAAACCAATCATAAAGGTCCATAAGTGACCTAAGCAAAGTTTCCTCTGTAGAAGAATGAGCCCCAGTACCACAGATCGGTTGGTTACCTCCCACTGTGTGCTACTCTTTCAATGCCATCATACATAACTTTAATGTAGTTACTTTTTTTATCATCATCACCTGTTAGTGTCTTCTGGATGTCATCTCTGGCCAGAAGAACTAACACTAAAAATAATAGTGTAAAATAGAGTGTTACAATATTATTTGGTAACCGGCACTTATAAATGGGAGCAAAGTTTTATCTTTTACAATCAGAGAACACATTAACAGCATTTTTCCTTAGACAAAAAGGATGCTCTTAATCTCCAACCTATTAATGATTCTCATTATGCCCTATAGGTTCATTTTGTCCTTTGAATTTACTTTTTTTTTTTTTTTTTTTAACTTAGCCTTATTCAATATATTTTCTAAAGGTGCTATAGTGGACCATGTATGTCACTATCCTTGAAAATACTGCTTCTTCAGATTTTGTTTAGATTCCTTTTGTGTTGCTCATGACTAGGTGGGATGGAAAGGAAGCAAGTTGGTGGTAAATTAATGAGCATAAAGGTAAATTTGGAGACTTAAAATTTTGTTTGTATTATTGCAAAAGACAATGAGGATAAAAATCAACACTTTTGGTTGATAAATATATAAAATAAAATTTTAATTTCAAACCTGTGTAACCATTGTGGGGCACTTTTGAGTATGGAATGGAGCAATGTCAATAATTAAGCCAGGACAACAGAATTAATCCAGGATTGTCCTAGGCAAACCACATGCATGGTAACTCTGCTTTTATGCCCTGTACACCATTTCATGCTATTTTATGGTTATTTATGATGCTGCCTTATCTGTTTTTGGTCAGTTGAAATCTTCCTGAATGTGATGTTATTTCTCTCTACATGCCATTGTGTTTTCCACAGTGATTTGCATGTAGTACATCTTCAGTAAATCTTTTCCCAATAAATGATGAATATTTGAAATAGGAATTAGCATCCTCTACCACAATGTGACCAGTATGGCACATAGCAACTTCAGTTTCACATGAAAGACATTTTTCTGATGTCCTGCCTCTTTCCTTTGTATGATAATCATGTTAGAACTCTTATCTTCCAGAGCTCCATCCTAATTTTTTATCTTAAGCTCACTTAAAAGTAATATTTTTGTATTTTGTTATCTGTAATTAGATATATATTCTTCTTGGCTTCCACTTGTTGAGTGTATGAGGTCTCGTCCCAGATTCACCCAGTTTATCCAAGATCAAATCCTTGGTAATCTCTCTAAAATATTTTCAGTCTCTTCTCTCAGCTATAAGTGGTTCAATTTACAGAGCAGTTACAAGTGAAGGAATACTTATTTTTCAATTACCTTTGGACCTGTCATGGAATTCTAGAACTTTAGATGGAAAAAATTAACTTAAATATTAGTTAAGTCAACTACCTCACTTTTGGATATTAAGATCCTGATAATTAAAATTACTTACCCTAGGTCAAATAGTGGTAGAACAGAGACTTACATCAGTAAGTCCTTTACATTTATATTTTAAATCTTTATATGTGGATTGTAAAGATTTCCTATTTAGAAAAAAAATAATCTTTTTGGATAGTGTATCCCCTGCAATGATCAAAAGTTTGCCTATAGTGGTTTAATCAAACAAAAGCCTATGTGTCATAGATAAATAAAAGTCTTAAGAGAAGTGATATAGCGATGATACAGGAGCTTTAAAACATCAATATTTCAGGCTTCTACTGTCTTTCTTCCTGTCTGTCCATAGCCTGTAGTTTAATTCTCCTGATTTTCTCATAATCTCAAAGAAGCTACCCAGTTTACACATTTCCATCCAATTTTTAGACAGGAAGAAGAAGAAAGGACAGTACGTATATTTGGAAGGCAAAACATTCCCAGAAGTCTCTAGGAGACTTCTACTTGAATCTCATTGGCCACCATGGATGTGAGAAAGGGTGGGACATGTAGGCTGTTTCTTTTTAAACTGATACATTACCACTCAAAAAACCCTACAATATTTTTCTAATAAGGAAAAATAATAATTGAGTGTTCAGTAGGCATCTAGCAGTGGGCTTAAGTAGGAAGGGAATTTATGAAATTATCTGAGTATATCTAGGAAGATCAGAGAGTCTGACTCAAACCATGGGACCAGTAGTGACACCCAAACAAGCCTCACTGTCATTCTGGTACAAACACCATTCCTACTACTCGATACCAACATCTCACCATGCCAGGACTTGATAATTATCCACTCTACACATGCTTTCCCCAAGGAGCTAGACTTGCAACTTATTTTCCTATAGACATTCTTTTTCATATTGATTATCTGAAAAACTTGTATCCCTGATGGTTTAACTTAATGAATTCAGTCAAATTTGGTTGATAATGACTGAAGATGATCTGAAGCTATGTTGATAGGTTACCACTTTTTCTGACACTTTTATATCCACAGGTCCTTCTGTGGTTTTATGCAAGGGGAAACTCGTGATGTGGAGAGTTTAGGTTCCACTGCAAGGCTTTAGTATAGACGTGTTTTAGGAGACATAGTCTTTTCTAAAGTGTCTGAAAGAACATTAAGCAGGGAGTTAACCTCAGTCATGTGATTTATCATAGGGAGAGAGCACATGATTTTGGTTTTTGGAGTCAGAAATTTCAGATTAACATCCAGCCACTATAACTATTGTAATGTGACCTTGTCCAAGTGTCTTCAACCAGTGTTTCAGAGGTAAAATGAGGGAAAATAAGTCTTCCTTAATAGGCTACTCTGAAAGTTAGAAACAACTATGTGTGTGATGACGCTGTCATTAACTGTAAAGGGCTATGCACCCTTTACGTGCTAGATTTTATTAGTAAAATATAAAAATAGGGCTTCCCTGGTGGCACAGTGGTTGAGAGTCCACCTGCCGATGCAGGGGACACGGGTTCGTGTCCCGGTCCGGGAAGATCCCACATGCCGCTGAGTGGCTGGGCCCGTGAGCCATGGCCGCTGGGCCTGCGCGTCCGGAGCCTGTGCTCCGCGACGGGAGAGGTTGCAGCAGTGAGAGGCCCGCGTACCGAAAAAAAATAAAAAAATAAAAAAAAAAAAATAAAAATATGTAAACTGAAAACAGGTGCTGACCTTCCTTTAAAGAACAGCTCTGTCAGGGCCATGAGCTTTGTTTTAAACACTTGCATGCTCCCCTTGCTGACTCTGCTGAAATCACTTAAACATTTCTGGATTTCAACTTCTTCATTAGTAACAGAGAGAATTATTTGCTTTTTGTTATCACAAGAAGGATATGGTGGTGTAGATGTTTAAGAATCAAAAACTAAAACATCTACTGGTCTCCTAGGAGTTGCACAGGAAAATGGGTTTACAGTGGAGAAGAGCGTAAACCTAGGAGAATGGAACCAACGTACCTGGTCAAATCATAGAGATCAAAAACATACACTGGACATACATTTATAAGACACTGATGAAAGAAATTGAAGACAACACAAACAGATGGAAAGACACACTCTGTTCAAGGATTGAAAGAATTAATATTGTTAAAATTTCCATACTACTCAAGGCAATCTGCAGATTCAGTGCAATCCCTATCAAAATGACATTTTTCACAGAACTAGAACAAATAATTCTAAAAGTTGTACTGAAACACAAAAGACCTCCAATAGCCAAGACAATTTTGAGAAAAAAGAACAAAGCTGGAGGTACCGTGCTCCCTGGTTTCAAGCTATACTATAAAACTGCTATCACCAAAACAGTATGGCACTGGCACAAAAACACATATAGGTCAGTGGAACAGAATATAGAGCCTAGAAATAAGCCCACACTTACATGGGCAGTTAATCTGTGACAAAGGAGGCAAGAATATACAGTGAGGAAAAGACAGCCAGTTCAATAAATGGTGTTGGGAAAACTGGATGGCTACATGCAAAAGAATCAAACTGGACTTCTCTCTCACATCATGCACAAAAATAAATTCAAATGGATTAAAGACATAAATTGAAGACCTGAAACCATAAAACTTCAAAGCAAACATAGGCAGTACTCCTTTTGACATTGGTCTGAGTAATATTTTTTGGGATGTCTCCACAGGCAAGAGAAGCAAAAGCAAAAATAAACAAATGGGACTACATCAAACTAAAAAGCTTTTGCACAGTAAAGAAAACTATCAGCAAAACATAAAGGTCACCCACTGAATGGGATAAGATATTTGCAAAGATATATCTGATAAGGGGTTAATATCCCAAACATAAAAAGAACACATACGACTCAACATAAAATAAAAAACAACCAACCTGATTTAAAAATGGGCAGGGGATCTGAATAGACATTTTTCCAAAGAAGACATACAGATGGGCAACAGGCACATGAAAAGATGCTCAACATCACTATTGCTCAAGATCACTAATTGTCAGAGAAATGCAAAGAAAAGCCACAATAAAATATCACCTTATACCTGTTAGAATGGCTATTAACAGAAAGACAGCAAATTACAAGTATTGGTGAGGATGTGGAGAAAAGGGAACCCTCTTGCACTGTTGGTGGGAATGTAAATTGATACAGCCACTATGGAGAACCGTATGGAGGATCCTTAAAAAACTAAAAATAGAATTACGATATGACCCAGCAATCCCACTACTGGGTATTTATCCAAAGAAACAAAAACATTAACTCAAAAAGATATATGCACCCCTATGTTTACTGCAGCATTATTTACAGTAGCCAAGGTAGCTACCCAAGTGCCCATCAATAGGTCAGCAGATAAAGATGTGGTATATAGATATATAATGAAATGTTACTCAGACATAAAAAGTATGAAATCTTGTCATTTGTGACAACATGGATGTACCTAGTAGGTATTATGCAAAGTCAAATAAGTCAGAGAAAAACAAATACTGTGTGATTTCACTTATGTGTGGAATGTAAACAACAAAACAAATGAACATATAACAAAGCAGAAACAGGGTTATAGATACAGAGAGCAAACAGGTGATTGCCAGAGGAGTGGGGAGGAGGAAAAAAAATAGGTGAGGGAGATTAAGAGGTATAAACCTCCAGTTGCAAAATAAATGAGCCATAAGTATGAAATATACAGCATGGGGAATATAGTTGATAACCAACTGTGAATTAATCTTTGTATGGTGACATATCACAACTAGACTTACTGTGATCATTTTGAAATGTATAGAAATATCAAATCACTGTTGTGTAACAGGAACTAACATAGCTTTGTAGGTCAATTGTACTTCAAAAACAAACTCATGAAAAAGAGATCAGATTTGTGGGGGATCAGGAGGGGAGTGGGGGAGGAGGAATTGGATGAAGGCAGTCAAAAGGAACAAACTTCCAGTTATAAGATAAATAAGTACTAGGGATGTAATGTACATCATGATAAATATAATTAACACAGCAGTGTGTTATATATAAAAGCTTTTAAGAGAGTAATTCTTAAGAGTTCTCATCACAAAAAAAAATTCTGTTTAATTCTGTATATGAGATGATGGATGTTCACTAAACTTATTGTGATAATCATTTATTGATAAATCTAAGTCAGATCGTTGTGCTGTACACCTTAAACTTACACAGTGCTGTATGTCAATTATATCTCAGTATAACTGGAAGGAAAAAAAACATACACTGGAAAGAATTGAGGTGAGAAACTGGAAAAAGGAAAATTCTGTAGGACCTTAAAGGGCAGAATCATTGGCTTTAGTATCAAGTCAAAGAAAATGTCACTAGCGCAGAGCAGTGTCTCCCTCTATATATTGCAGGCAGGGGTTTCCAAAACTCATTAAAGGACTCTTAACTTTCATTTGGCTGCGTTCAGTTGAAGTTTCCAGAGAAAATAGGCTTTTTTTTATTGTCTCATACTGTCTTCTTTGGATGGCTTTTCACATTTCCTCCTTCAGCATCAGTATACCTAATTCATAAAATGGATGTCATATTTAAAGGGAAGTGGTCAGTGTAGGGGAAGGCAGGGTGTGTCATGGTACCATCTTGCCATACATCTAAGCTTCTGTTTTGTTCTGCTCCTCACTCACCACAATTTTAGAAGCTCAATATCATTAGATTCTCTTTGGATCTATTAGATCAAAGTCTGAGCTTTTGGGACACTATCATGTCTTGAGACTTTGTGTGACTCAATGCAGGGGAACCTTTGTCACGTATTATGGCAAACAATTGACTGGATGGGGATGCTTTCTGTTGATTTGAGAAGACTACAGTGTCAGAAGTTAATTGTGAGCTGCCTGATGTTTTTATAGCTCTACAGACAGAAAGAGGACCGGCAATAATTTATTTGTTGTATGCTATCTTTTGTTGAGTGCCTACTGTGTATATGTCATGGTGTGAAAACCATTAAATACACTATCTTTTAAAATTCTCCTTACAATTCTATAATGCAGATAATGCCCTTTTACAGATGAGGAAGCTGAGACCCAAAGAAGATAAGTAACTCACCCAAAGCTACACAAATAGTACACAGTGAAACCAGGGTTTAAACTCATGTTTGGATGACACCAATGTTTTTGTAGCTAATGACCACATTATTCTGCTTATTCTGCTATTTAGAATATCTTTTCCATCAACCATTAAAATTAAGACCAAAAAAGTCGAATACTTCCAGGAAGGTGTACCAGTCTCCTTGAAGACAGACGTCACTTTTCTATATTTCTGGTGAAAGTATGCCACCAAGCAAACGAACAATGAAAAAAACCCACTGGTATGTAGGTAAATTCAGTTACTGATTGAGGTTAGAAAACAGAGTAAGTAGACTTAGCTATAGATTCAACTAACAACATTTAATATATTTGCTCTTAAGAACTTAGAAATCTAACCTCAATAATTGAAAACAGTCTTTTCACAGAAAGAGTCTTGGTAGGAGGGCAGTATATTGGCACAAGAGAGATTTGGCATTTACAGCACTCACATGAGAAAGAGGGTGGTAAAAGTGAAAAAAAAAAAGGCAGAAGCAAAGAAAATATTTCAAAGTATTCCTATGTCTGTTTCATGAAAGAAAGCACTGCTCATCACACCAACAAAACACTTTTAATTAGGGGTTCTGTTAATCTTGAGTATTCACCAATCTATGAACCATTCCAAATTGCATTTAGTTATAAATAAACTGAATCTTCTCAGACTTTGAATCCTCTCAACTGACTCAGGCACAATGAAGATTACCATTAGATGTTGCTGCTTGTATCTAAGGCAGATTAAAAATTCCACTAAATTTTTAATCCATAATTGTTTCTAATTTTGACTTTTCAAATATTCCCGGAGGAGTCATGACTGCCTCCTGATGTACAGAGTCTGGTGGTTTGATCAACTAGTCCCATAAAGTGCATGAAGAGCAGGAGGTAGACTGCTCCATGCCACGCCCCAGAAGTAATTTGCATCATGTTTGAGGCTACCTGATACCACCAGGGAATGAGATACTCAAAAAGGATTTCTCAGTCTTTGACATTTCAGAAGCTGTAGAACAGCTGAAGGCTTGAATGTCATTAACCAATGAGATTTGTTCAAGTTACCCCATTCCTCCTACTCTACCCAGTTTAATTGGTAAGTCAGTGTATGGATCCATCCTGTGTTAAAAGGCCAAATGTCTACTGGTTCTCCCAGCCTGACTGGTGAGTTTAAAGGAACTCTGGAGTTGCTTGTAGACAATGAGACCATTCAGTGAACCTTGCTATTGAAGTTGACAGAGAAGCAGACTGAGTGCAGGGAAGAGTATTTCCACATGCATTATTCTAGTCAGATACATTATCAGAAGTGAATTGGAGTAGCTGTGAGGCCACGAGCTTGTGTAATGCCTTTCTTTCTTTTCTTTCCTTTCTTTCTCCTTTAAGAATAGAGTAATTAAAAGTCACAATATAATCCAAGCTTTCTTGGGTAAGGCAAGATTTCACTTTATGAAATGGGAAAAAAAGGTTGGGAAAGAAAGTAATATTTCTAGAGGAAAAAAATTAATATCCTGAGATTGGGTTTTCTTTTATGTTTCTGTTTCTGTTTGGCTGTGGTAATGCTCTTTCAGCCAGTGTGCCCTACCTATTGCATGTGTTCTGCAATATCTGCTGTTGAATCTGACATGGCCTGGTAAACTGTTTGACCCATAATATCTGCCATAAGATGTCAGATAAATGATAGGGTTGGACTTTTAAAAAGAATCAAAAGAAGTATATTAAGTGGGATGTTAAATAGACCTTTAATCATGGCTGGAGGCACATTTCTTGTCCACAAATGCACAAGAAGGTAAACAGAGCAGGGATTTCTAGAGATATTATGAAAGGTATCAGAAATATCTCTGCATCCTGGGCTATTTGACCAGTTATCAAATAGGTAGTTGGAGCCTGTCATGAATTCAGGTGATCAAAGAAAAGGATGAACATGTGTCAGTGAAAGACACTAGGATTGCATCACCATAGAGACAGCATCACAGTGCCTTTAAATAGTCCTGATTCAGCCTCCCCTCCCATTTCCAGAAACTCATCTTTCTACTAAGAGAAGACTGTGAGCATAGTTGTACATACATCTTCCTTTTCGGAAATGGTTAACTATTATTTATCCAACTAAGCTCACATCTTGGTACCTTTCAAGCTTTATATTCTAAAATTCCTTTTACATTTCTTACCTTCCGGTCAAACCAACTCATTGATTGCTATTTGAACATGTTTTCTGTTTCTGTGTCTTTTCTCACGCTGTTCTGTCAGATAGTATGCCCTGTCTTCCATCTTATTCCATCTGTCAGACCCTGGCTACTGTGCTGCCTCTTTTCTGCAACCTTTCCTGGTGTGCCCAGCCAAAAGAAATCTCTCCCTCCCTTGAATTCCTCATATGTTCTTATTATCTCTCTGATGAAATTCATATTTTGCCTTATATTATGTTTTTCTTCCCTACTATAGAAAAAGCTCCTTGAGTGTCCCATCCTTAATATGATACTATACTTTAATAATCTAGTTAGAATTTCTATCTTGTCAATAGAAAACAATGTAAGAGTAAAGAATGAAGATTTTCCATTTTCATTTATTTTTTTAGTACTGTATTTTGAAAAGTTATGTAATGACATTCTGAAATGAGTGTATAGTAATGATGAAATAAGTAGCTTAAATGGAGAGAGTATATATTTAGGGAGTTCTGTGTGTCTAGCATAAAATGTTATTCAGTATGAATTCAATAAAAGTTTAGTCATTCCTCATTATATTCACTAGAGAATGTATTAGAGGCATATAAATGATAAGACATTTATGGACAAGTTACTTAGAATCTATAATATGCAGGACAACAAGTTAGGGATTTAATAAGCTATCTCAGGTCCTTATAACAACCATGCAAGATAAATATTATCTCAGCTTACAAATGGTAAAACCAAAGTTTATGAAGAGTAAATGACTTGCTAAAGGGCATGCACATAATAAATACAGCCAACAATTCCAAAGCCTGGCCTTAAAAATGTCAATCTTTAAATCTAACAAAAGAAATCTCAGTAAGAGATGAAGACAAGGCCCCTGCTGAAGAGGAGATATCTTTCTGCTTCATTTATTGATTGATTGATTCATCCATTCATTCATTTGACAATTTTTTTTATTATAAGCATTTTTTCATTTAATATTCACAATACTACTGAAGTATAAACATTACTCTGCTTTAGAGAGAAAAATACTGGATCTTAGACTATGTAACTGACTCGATCAAAACAGCTATATGAATGTTACAGCACTAACTTAAAGGTTTTTCTGACCCAGTCCCTCTTCTTAACCATTATGCATGTTACTTTCCTTCAAATTCTCTGGGTGTTGGTTTTCTCATCTGTTATATAAGGGGAATGTAGCACAACCTAAACTTTTCTAAAGTTCGTTCTGGCCTTTTAAGACATTGGAATTCTAGTGAGGTCTGACTCGCCCCACCCCCAAAAAAAGCACATTGTATCAATAGATCTAATCAGCCTCCTTGCTGGAACTTATGTAAGTCAATGAAGTTATCATTACTATATGTAATGTAGAAAGTAAAAATCCATACATTAAAACATACAGATGAAAGGATCACAATGTTGACAAATATTTTCGAGTCCCATATCAGCCACTGTTCTAGAACAGAATGCTGCAGTGAACAAATGTATTTGGTCACAAAAGAGCTGATGAATCTCTAGCCATCACATCTACATCCTAGGCAAAAGAAAGGGAAAAGAGAAGAGACATCCTAATCTCTGCCTTTTAAAGGGTTTTTGATGGAAGTCATTTTTAAACCTTTTTCTTATAGCTTACTGGCCAGTGCTTAATCATATGGCCACCCCCACCTGCAAGCCAGGCTGAGGAATGGAGTTTTCAGTTGTGCTCATTAATATTGCAACAATATGTATTTAGGGTTATTTTTGTGGATAAAAATGTACAATGGCTATTTAGTGAGCAGCTACCTGTCTTTGACACTCCTCTTCAAAACTATAATACACAGAATAATTAGAGTGATCAGTTAGTACTGTCTGGCTGTTAACTGATTTTGCCCTATATCTAAGGTTTCCTAGCCCATAGTGAGGATGCCTATCCTTTCTCTATTTACTCCTTTCTATATCCTCTTTCAGTCACCTTCAAGCTCATCATAGTTTTATAAACAAGAACATGGCCATTCTGTTTTGCTCACAACTCTCTTTTTGGCTCAAGTGAGTTATGTTTATTTCTGTATCATCAAAGACACAACAAGATGTCAGACTAGGTCCATAGAGGTACCTTGTGTATATAGGAGAAAGGGAACTAAAAGAAAAGGAAAACAATACAAAATGATAACATACAAATGAAAAGGTCTATTTAAATTAAATTTAAATAATAGCCAAAGGATAGGAAATGTTTATATTTAATTGGTCAAGTCATTAAAGAATTAGAAAAGTACTTTGTAATCAATATAATTAACTAATTTATCCATTCTTTTCAAAGAAGGAGATAAACAAAGGATTGCCCCATTTTCTGAATTACTCATTCTTTTAGGACAAATTTTTTACTTGGAAAAATGGCAAGAATAAAGAAAAGTTATCTTAAAAAGTGATTGTCATAATAACTGTATAGAGAATAGCGAATATGAAGGTATTGAATGTCTTTTGGATGTTTGAGTTAATTTATCTTAGCAGCTGTTTCACTTTATTTTGAGGAAACAGCTGGAAGATCACAGGTTTAAAAGAAAAGATTTAAGAGAAAAAATGGAACCAGTAGACAAAATGTATTGTTCATTAACAGTCAACTATAGTTTATATTCTGTGTTTTAAAATGGATTTAATGAAGCTGGTGAAGCAGTGTTCCTCAGGCCTTGCTAATTAACTAATAAAGCCCCCATCACTCCCAATTGTCTTGAACAGAGACAATTACTACAGAAATGAAACAGTTGCTGCTAAAGGCAAATCCAGTATTCCCAGTATTAAAAATAGCAAAAATTGGACAATGAAAAGAAATTTGTATACATCACATGGAATTACTAGCTAATCTAATTTAAGTATGGTCAAAGAATATGAAGTATTGATAGAAACAGTGAGGAATGATGGGAGTCATATTTATATGAACACTTTTATAATCAATTGCTTGATTAATTATTTAATTAAATATCTCCTTTCAAACCAAAAAGGAGGTATCAATTGGTGAACAGATATAAAAAACCCAGATTAATATAAATGAGAAATAATTGTGACAAAAAATTTAAAAGCAAATAAACTTAACCAAATATAGTTATTAAAAATACTTCATAATTGTCTATGTTCTTGATAGCTATTGGTGACAAATCTGGTTCTTCTAGACAGTGTAAAGAAGGAAATCTGGTAAGTCATATAATTCACTGTCTCCATAAATTTAAGAGCAAGTCAGTATCTTAGGAAAGGCACAACTACAATTAATCCTAAAATCAGATGAATTTCTTTTGAGGGTTCTCATATGTAAGTACATATTATGTATAACAAACTGAACAATATACTCATCAACATATTTTCAGAATGTTTTGGAATTAAGTCCAAACATATTCTAATGGTACCACATTAAAGCACGTTCAAAAATCTAGAATTAATCCAATGTCTGTGTACCAGTTTTCCACATGTTTAGCTTAAATCTAGAGATATAATAGACTATTTGGGGAATGAACTGTACCTACTGAAAGCAATCCACCCACAGATATTGGCCCTCTCAGGCTATTTATGTCATCATAAATAGTTGTCAATAGGTAAAGGGTATTGATAGTTTATAAACTGACCTACTATTCATTAGTAATAAACAAATTAATAAATTTTTGAGTTGGTAAGTTTATTCACATCCCTAATGTTTTCTTTACTGACTTCTTAACGGTTCTTATCAAATAATGAAATAACTGACCTGGTGACTGGCCTTTGGAGAGGAAAGGGTGAGAAAAGCACACTTTTAATATTTACCAAAGATAAGACTCATCAGCTAAATTATACACCTTTTGAATTTAGAATAAAAGTTCAGGTACAGCCTACTAATTTTCTTATTGTTAATAGATATTATCAGTTGTACAAAACGAGACCACATGAATGGTGCTGGAATGAAACACTGAATTCAAGGCACTTACCCTCAAGGGTTTTTACATTTTGCTTTTTACGGTAAAAGGCACAAAACCAAGAAGAAATATATACAGTATGCTTCTACCTATTTTTAGAGTTAACTGGGTATTGAAAAGTTAAACAGTCTTTCTGATTATGATTTGCAGCTTTCTTCATGATTATATGTTTTTATGTTTTTTTTTTTCTTTTCCACAACAAACAAAAGTCATAAAAGGGAATAAAAGTATATGTGAAATGTCAGTGTGGCTAGATTTATCCCAATCTATATGAAAGCTATAGATCTGCACTTTAGAATTATAACACGGAGTAATACAAACCTTGTTGGAAAAGTCTGGAAAATCTGAATGAGTGAAATATTTTTTATTTTTTTATTGTGATAGTAGAAAAAAGTCATGAATGGATTGTGTTAGGCTTCAGAGTGATGATAGAGGCTACATATAAAAGTTGTCCTGCATTTACTCTGCTAGACTCCTGTGTACCCTCTCAAT
Source organism: Orcinus orca (assembly GCF_937001465.1). Lineage (NCBI taxonomy): Eukaryota > Metazoa > Chordata > Mammalia > Artiodactyla > Delphinidae > Orcinus > Orcinus orca. Next base: position 77,489,259 of record NC_064562.1, on the reverse strand, counting down.
CAGCAGTGCCTGAGACAATAGTTCTTTGACATTACAAAAGCAGTCCGTTGGCTTGTCTGCATTCTGTCACTCATCTCTGTATTAACTTTCTTCCCATCCCAGGTTAGATACAGTGTTCTAGCACTCTTCTGCTGTTATCTTCAACTACCTTGTTTCACTGTTCTACTAGTATGTGAACAATTTGAGTTGAAACAAATTACCAAGGCAAGAAAGATAGTCTAGATATCAAACAAGTAAAATCAGGAAACTTTATTGATCAATTTATTTCAGATAGATTCTGTGAATAAACAAAGTCCTTGTTAAGTATCTATTACCTAGCACTTACACTGATCAATCAATCTGGATTAGTGTTGCTAAGGATATGCTAGGAGGAGCCTAAACATAACATAAATTTTGAATAGAACTCCCTTGAGCTTCATTCAACCAAGAGCTAACTGAGAAAATAAAACAACAAAGATGAGTGTGAGAAAAAACCCAAACCCTAGATATGCTTTTTAATCATGTATTACTCTCAAAAAATATATATAACTATGTTTTTTGAACATCAGTACTAGTTGCAATGGCAGAAATGTAATCCTAATTGTTGAGGATAATTCTGACATTGAAAATTTAGTAGTTAGAACTAAATTCTGGTATTTCTGGATACAGATGCTCAAACGTCAAGAACCTGTCTGTCTCTAAATATTGTTCTCCTTGGCTTTGGATTCATTTTCATGCAGACCTTTTCCGTGCAGTTGCCAATATGGCCCTAAGCAGCTTCAAGATTCTATTCAACCAGCCTGGCAATTCTAGTGTGTTTGAAAAACTGCACTTTCGACAGATACACCAGAAATACATCTACGCGTGGAACAACTCCTACGGAGCACCTACTGAACGCTGGCAGAAGACCTCAGACCTCCCAAAAGGCGAGGAACCCCCCACGTACCTGGTTAGGGCAAAAGAAAAAACTAAACAGAGACAAAAGGATAGGGACGGGTCCTGCACCAGCGGGAGAGAGCTGTGAAGGAGGAAAACTGTCCACACACTAGGAAGCCCCTTCGCGGGGGGAGACTTCGGGAGGCGGAGTGGGGGAGCTTGGGATCCGCGGAAGAGAGCACAGCAACAGGGGTGCGGAGGGCAAAGCGGAGAGATTCCAGCGCAGAGGATCGGGCCGACCGGCACTCACCAGCCGAGAGGCTTGTCTGCTCGCCCGCCGGGGCGGGCGGGACTGGGAGCTGAGGCTCCGGCTTTTGTCGGAGCGCCGGGAGAGGACTGAGGTTGGCGGCGTGAACACAGCCTGCAGGGCGTTAGTGCACCGTGGCTAGCCGGGAGAGAGTCCGGGAAAAGTCTGGACCTGCCGAAGAGGCAAGAGACTTTTGCGTCCCTCTTTGTTTCCTGGTGCACGAGGAGAGGGGATTAAGAACGCTGCTTGAGAGAGCTCCAGGGACGGGCGCGAGCCGTGGCTAAAAGTGCGGAGCCCAGAGACAGACATGAGACGCTAAGGCCGCTGCTGCCGCCACCAGGAGGCCTGTGTGCGAACACAGGTCACTGGCCACACGCCCTTCCGGGGAGCCTGTGCAGCCCGCCACTGCCAGGGTCCCGGGATCCAGGGACAACTCCCCCGGGAGAACGCACGGCGCGCCTCAGGCTGCAACGTCACGCCGGCCTCTGCCGCTGCAGGCCCGCCCCACACTCCGTGACCCTCCCTACCCCGCGGCCTGAGTGAGCCAGAGCCTCCGAATCAGCGGCTCCTTTAACCCCGTCCTGTCTGAGCAAAGAACAGACGCCCTCCGGCGACCTACATGCACAGGCGGGGCCAAATCCAAAGCTGAGCCCCTGGGAACTGTGAGAACAAAGAAGAGAAAGGGAAATCTCTTCCAGCAGCCTCAGAAGCAGCGGATTAAAGCTCCACAATCAATTTGATATACCCTGCATCTGTGGAATACCTGAATAGACAACGAATCATCCCAAATTAAGGAGCCCTGTGGATGAAAGGCTCTTGGTGCTGCAGCCAGGAGTCAGTGCTGTGCCTCTGAGGTGGGAGAGCCAACTTCAGGACACTGGTCCACAAGAGGCCTCCCAGCTGCACATAATATCAAACAGCAAAAATCTCCGAGAGATCTCCATCTCAACGCCAGCACCCAGCTTCACTCAACGACCAGCAAGCTACAGTGCTGGACATCCTATGCCAAACAACTAGCAAGACAGGAACACAACCCCACCCATTAGCAGAGAGGCTGCCCCAAATCATAATAAGTCTACAGACACCCCAAAACACACAACCAGACGTGGACCTGCCCACCAGAAAGACAAGATCCAGCCTCATCCACCAAAACACAGGCACTAGTACCCTCCACCAGGAAGCCTACACAACCCACTGAACCAACCTTAGCCACTGGGGACAGACACAAAAAACAACAGGAACTACGAACCTTCAGCCTGCAAAAAAGGAGACCCCAAACACAGTAAGATAAGCAAAATGAAAAGACAGAAAAACACACAGCAGATGAAGGAGCAAGATAAAAACCCACCAGACCTAACAAATGAAGAGGAAATAGGCAGTCTACCTGAGAAAGAATTCAGAATAATGATAGTAAGGTTGATCCAAAATCTTGGAGATAGAATGGACAATAGAATGGACAAAATGCAAGAATCAGTTAACAAGGACCTAGAAGAACTAAAGATGAAACAAGCAATGATGAACAACACAATAAATGAAATTAAAAGTACTCTAGATGGGATCAATAGCAGAATAACTGAGGCAGAAGAACGGATAAGTGACCTGGAAGATAAAATAGTGGAAATAACTACTGCAGAGCAAAATAAAGAAAAAAGAATGAAAAGAATTGAGGACAGTCTCAGAGACCTCTGGGACAACATTAAACGCACCAACATTCGAATTATAGGGGTTCCAGAAGAAGAAGAGAAAAAGAAAGGGACTGAGAAAATATTTGAAGAGATTATAGTTGAAAAATTCCCTAATATGGGAAAGGAAATAGTTAATCAAGTCCAGGAAGCACAGAGAGTCCCATACAGGATAAATCCAAGGAGAAATACGCCAAGACACATATTAATCAAACTGTCAAAAATTAAATACAAAGAAAACATATTAAAAGCAGCAAGGGAAAAACAACAAATAACACACAAGGGAATCCCCATAAGGTTAACAGCTGATCTTTCAGCAGAAACTCTGCAAGCCAGAAGGGAGTGGCAGGACATATTGAAAGTGTTGAAGGAGAAAAACCTGCAACCAAGATTACTCTACCCAGCAAGGATCTCATTCAGATTTGATGGAGAAATTAAAACCTTTACAGACAAGCAAAAGCTGAGAGAGTTCAGCACCACCAAACCAGCTCTACAACAACTGCTAAAGGAACTTCTCTAGGCAAGAAACACAAAAGAAGGAAAAGACCTACAATAACGAACCCAAAACAATTAAGAAAATGGGAATAGGAACACACATATCGATAATTACCTTAAATGTAAATGGACTAAATGCTCCCACCAAAAGACACAGATTGGCTGAATGGATACAAAAACAAGACCCATATATTTGCTGTCTACAAGAGACCCATTTCAGACCTAGAGACACATACAGACTGAAAGTAAGGGGATGGAAAAAGGTATTTCATGCAAATGGAAACCAAAAGAAAGCTGGAGTAGCAATTCTCATATCAGACAAAATAGACTTTAAAATAAAGACTATTAGAAGAGACAAAGAAGGACACTACATAATGATCAAGGGATCGATCCAAGAGGAAGATATAACAATTGTAAATATTTATGCACCCAACATAGGTGCACCTCAATACATAAGGCAAATACTGACAACCATAAAAGGGGAAATCGACAGTAACACATTCATAGTAGGGGACTTTAACACCCCACTTTCACCAATGGACAGATCATCCAAAATGAAAATAAATAAGGAAACATAAGCTTTAAATGATACATTAAACGAGATGGAGTTAATTGATATTTATAGGACATTCCATCCAAAAACAACAGAATACACATTTTTCTCAAGTGCTCATGGAACATTCTCCAGGATAGATCATATCTTGGGTCACAAATCAAGCCTTGGTAAATTTAAGAAAATTGAAATTGTATCAAGTATCTTTTCCGACCACAACGCTATGAGACTTGATATCAATTACAGGAGAAGATCTGTAAAAAATACAAACACATGGAGGCTAAACAATACACTACTTAATAACGAAGTGATCACTGAAGAAATCAAAGAGGAAATCAAAAAATACCTAGAAACAAATGACAATGGAGACACGACGACTCAAAATCTATGGGATGCAGCAAAAGCAGTTCTAAGAGGGAAGTTTATAGCAATACAATCTTACCTTAAGAAACAGGAAACATCTCGAATAAACAACCTAACCTTGCACCTAAAGCAATTAGAGAAAGAAGAACAAAAAAACCCCAAAGTTAGCAGGAGGAAAGAAAGCATAAAAATCAGATCAGAAATAAATGAAAAAGAAATGAAGGAAACGATAGCAAAGATCAATAAAACTAAAAGCTGGTTCTTTGAAAGGATAAACAAAATTGATAAACCATTAGCCAGACTCATCAAGAAAAACAGGGAGAAGACTCAAATCAATAGAATTAGAAATGAAAAAGGAGAAGTAACAACTGACACTGCAGAAATACAAAAGATCATGAGAGATTACTACAAGCAACTCTATGCCAATAAAATGGACAACCTGGAAGAAATGGACAAATTCTTAGAAAGGCACAACCTGCCAAGACTGAATCAGGAAGAAATAGAAAATATGAACAGACCAATTACAAGCTATAACAACCCTCAAGGAAGACTCCACAGCCTGGCTCTGAATTAACAGTTACTCTGGGGGAGGGAGACGCAAGAGGGAGAGGATATATGGGGATGTATGTATACATATAGCTGATTCACTTTGTTATACAGCAGAAACTAACACACCATTGTAAAGCAGTTATACTCCAATAAAGATGTTTAAAAAAAAAAAAAAATAAGAAACTCGGGATTTAAACCACAAAAAAAAAAAAAAAACAAAAAACTAAGCATACTCTTAGCATACAATACAGGAACTGGACTCCTTGGTACATACCAAAATGAAATGAGAACTTAAGTCCACGTAAAAACCTGTACATCAGTGTTTATAGAAACTTTATTCATAGTTGCCAAAACTTGGAAACAGCCATGATATTTTTTAGTAAGTGAATGAATGAATTAACCTGTGGTATATTCAGACAATGAAATATTTTTTAGTGCTAAAAAGAAATGAACCATCAAGCCATGAAAAGACATAGAGGAGGGCTTCCCTGGTGGCGCAGTGGTTGAGAGTCCGCCTGCCGATGTAGGGGACGTGGGTTTGAGCCCTGGTCTGGGAAGACCCCACATGCCGCAGAGCAGTTAAGCCAGTGCGCCACAGCTACTGAGCCTGCACTCTAGAGCCCGCGCGCCACAACTACTGAGCCCGTGTGCCCGCCTGTGTGCCCCAACTACTGAAGCCCATTCGCCTAGAGCCTGTGCTCTGCAACAAGAGAAGTCTTCTCAATGAGAGGCCCATGCACCACAACGAAGAGTAGCCCCTGCTCTCTGCAACTAGAGAAAAGCCCACGTGCAGCAAAGAAGACCCAACACAGCCAAACAATAAATAAGTAAAAAATAAATTTATTTTAAAAAATAAGAGCAATTGAAGGAATTTGAGTGAATGTTAAAAAAAAAAAAAAAAAAAACTGCACTTTCTAAATAATTTCTGCAACGCTTCCACAGTTCGGTCTTACTGCCCTAATTTAGGTTACATTTACACTATCACTGTGCTGAGAAGAAAGATGTTGCAAAATGAACCAAGCCAATTTGATCATGTGCAACTATTAGATTCCTTTTGGTAAATGTCAGTAGTCTACAATAGTTAGAGGCAAGTGATGGTGGGGAGTTCTCCCCACAACAGTGTCATACCAGGTATCAGTGAAAACAAGTCTGGAACATAATCCTGACGCAAGTACAAGAAGACACAAAGTCCTCAGACGAACTGTGTTATGGCTTTATTAAAATCCCAGCTTTATTTTTGATGCTTCAAATGTGATAATCATCTGTTGGCAAGATTCAGCTCACATTACTGGTGGGAGTCAGGAAAGCAAAAATCATCTGAAGTAAGTAGATACACATAGGACCATTTAGGAATAAAGCTGAGAGTAGGATTCCTCAGGGCAAGATTACTCTGCTTCCTTGATTTTTATGACCTGTTTATTCAAGGGCAGGAATGTTTCTGAAGTGCTTCTAATGAAAACTATGTGTGTTGAAAACTACTAATCCACTACTGAAAACCCATTTCTAATATCCATAATGTTCACTAACAGCCAATAATTTTAACTTTAAAAATTCAATTCTAGTATGTGGTTATGCTAATTAATTAAAAATTCTGGTGTTGATTAAAGATAAAGATACTTGGAATGCTATCACCAGCTGCCTTGGAGTTAGTCCTTTGGAATAAAAATCTAGCTAATTATATTTGGAATCTGCATTCCAAATTAGCACAAGTTGATCCCCCTTAGGTATAGATTAAAACTAACATACGTTCACATTTATATCTCACTGTCTATACTATATTTTGTTTAATTTTTTAACATTTTTATTGGAGTATAATTTCTTTACAAGGTTGCGTTAGTTTCTGCTGTATAACAAAGTGAATCAGCTATACATGTACGTATACCCCCATATCCACTCCCTCTTGCATCTCCCTCCCACCCTCCCTATCCCACCCCCTAGGTGGTCACGAAGCAACGAGCCAATCTCCCTGTGCTATGCAGCTGCTTCCCACTAGCTATCTATTTTACATTTGGTAGTGCATGTATGTCAATGCTACTATTTCACTTCGTCCCACCTTACCCTTCCCCCTGCCCATGTCCTCAAGTCCATTCTCTAGTAGGTCTGCGTCTTTATTCCCGTCCTGCCCCTACTGCCCCTAGGTTCTTCATGACCTTCTTTTTTTTTTTTTAGATTGCATATATATGTGTTAGAATATGGTATTTGTTTTTCTCTTTCTGACTTACTTCACTCTGTATGACAGACTCTAGTTCCATCCATCTCACTACAAATAACTCAATTTTGTTTTTTTTAATAGCCGAGTAATATTCCATTGTATATATGTGCCACATCTTCTTTAACCATTCATCTGTCTATGGATACTTAAGTTGCTTCCATGTCCTGGCTATTGTAAATAGAGCTGCAATGAACATTTTGGTACATGACATTTTTTGAATTATGGTTTTTCTCAGGGTATATGCCCAGCAGTGGGACTGCTGGGTCATATGGTAGTTCTATTTGTAGTTTTTTAAGGAACCTCCATACTGTTCTCCATAGTGGCAGTATCAATTTACATTCCCACCAACAGCGCAAGAGGGTTCCCTTTTCTCCACACCCTCTCCAGCATTTATTGTTTGTAGATTTTTTGATGATGGCCATTCTGACCAGCGTGAGGTGATACCTCATTGTAGTTTTGATTTGCATTTCTCTAATGATTAGCGATGTTGAGCATCCTTTCATGTGTTTGTCGGCAATCTGTGTACCTTCTTTGGATAAATGTCTGTTTAGGTATTCTGCCCTTTTTTGGATTGGGTTGTTTGCTTTTTTGATATTGAGCTGCATGAGCTGCTTGTAAATTTTGGAGATTAATCCTTTGTCCATTGATTCGTTTGCAAATAATTTCTCCCATTCTGAAGGTTGTCTTTTCACCTTGCTGATGGTTTCCTTTGCTGTGCAAAAGCTTTTAAGTTTCATTAGATCCCATTTGCTTATTTTTGTTTTTATTTCCATTTCTCTAGGAGGTGGGTCAAAAAGGATCTCGTTGTGCTTTATGTCATAGAGTGTTCTGCCTATGTTTTCCTCTAAGAGTTCTATAGTGTCTTGCCTTACCTTTAGGTCTTTAATCCATTTTGAGTTTATTTTTGTGTATGGTATTAAGAAGTGTTCTAATTTCATTCTTTTACGTGTAGCTGTCCAGTTTTCCCAGCACCACTTATTGAAGAGGCTGTCTTTTCTCCATTATATATTCTTGCCTCCTTTATCAAAGATAAGGTGACCATAGGTGCATGGGTTTATCTCTGGCCTTTATATCCTGTTCCATTGATCAGTGTTTCTGTTTCTGTGCCAGTACCATAGTGTCTTGATTACTGTAGCTTTGTAGTATAGTCTAAAATCAGAGATGATTCCTCCAGCTCCATTTTTCCTTCTCAAGTTTGCTTTGGCTATTTGGGGTCTTTTGCATTTCCACACATATTATGAAATTTTTTGTTTTAGTTCTGTGAAAAATGCCATTGGTCATTTTATAGGGATTGCATTGAATCTGTAGATTGCTTTGGGTAGTCTGGTCATTTTCACCATGTTGATTCTTCCAATCCAAGAACACGGTATATCTCTCCATCTTTTCGTATCATCTTTAATTTCTTTCATCAGTGTCTTATAGTTTTCTGCATACAGGTCTTTTGTCTCCTTAGGCCGATTTATTCCTAGGTATTGTATTCTTTTTCTTGCAGTGGTAAATGGGAGTGTTTCCTTAATTTCTCTTTCAGATTTTTCATCATTAGTGTATAGGAATGCAAGAGATTTCTGTGCATTAATTTTGTATGCTGCTACTTTACCAAATTCATTGATTAGCTTTAGTAGTTTTCTGGTAGCATATTTAGGATTCTCTGTGTGTAGTACCGTGTCATTGGCAAACAGAGATGGTTTTACTTCTTCCTTTCCAATTTGGATTCCTTTTATTTCTTTTTCTTCTCTGATTGCCTTGGCTAAAACTTCCAAAACTTTGTTGAATAATAGAGATGTCTTGTTCTTGATCTTAGAGGAAATGGTTTCAGTTTTTCATCTTTGAGAATGATGTTGGCTGTGGGTTTGTCATACATGGCCTTTATTATGTTGAGGTTGGTTCCCTCTATGCCTACTTTCTGAAGAGTTTATATCATAAATAGGTGTAGAGTTTTGTTGAAAGCTTTCTCTGCATCTACTGAGATTATCATATGGTTTTTATCCTTCAGTTTGTTAATATGTTGTATCTCATTGATTGATTTGTGTATATTGAAGAATCCTTGCATTCCTGGAATAAACCCCACTTGATCATGCTGTATGATCCTGTCAATGTGCTATTGGATTCTGTTTGCTAGTATTTTGTTGAGTATTTTTACATCTATGTTCATCAGTGATATTGGCCTGTAGTTTTCTTTCTTTGTGAAATCTTTGTCTGGTTTTGGTATCAGGGTGATGGTGGCCTCATAGAATGAGTTTGGGATTGTTCCTCCCTCTGCTATATTTTGAAGAGTTTGAGAAGGATAGGTGTTAGCTCTTCTCTAAATGTTTTGATAGAATTCGCCTATGAAGCCATCTGGTCCTGGGCTTTTGTTTGTTGGAAGATTTTTAATCACAGTTTCAATTTCAATGCTTGTGATTGGTCTGTTTATAATTTCTGTTTGTTACTGGTTCAGTCTCGGAAGGTTATGCTTTTCTAAGCATTTGTCCATTTTATTGGCACATAGTTCCTTGTAGTAATCTCTCATGATCCTTTGTATTTCTGCAGTGTCATCTGTTACTTCTCCTTTTTCATTTCTAATTCTATTGATTTGAGTCTTCTCCCTTTTTTTCTTGATGAGTCTGGCTAATGGTTTATCAATTTTATTTATCTTCTCAAAGAACAACTTTTAGTTTTATTGATATTTGCTTTTGTTTCCTTCATTTCTTTTTCATTTATTTCTGATCTGATCTTTATGCTATCTTTCCTTCTGCTAACTTTGGGGTTTTTTTGTTCTTCTTTCTCTAATTGCTTTAGGTATATGGTTAGGTTGTTTATTTGAGATGTTTCTTGTTTCTTGAGGTAGGATTGTACTGCTGTAAACTTCCTTCTTACAACTGCTTTTGCTGCATCCCATATGTTTTGGGTCATCATGTTTTCATTGTCATTCATTTCTATGTATTTTTTGATTTCCTCAGTGATCTCTTGGTTATTTAGTAGCATATTGTTTATCCTCTGTGTGTTTGTTTTTTATAGAGTTTTTTTCCCTGTAATTGAACAGTCTGATACTGTTGTGGTCAGAAAAGATACTTGATATGATTCCAGTTTTATTAAATTTACCAGGGCTTGTTTTGTGACCCAAGATATGATCTGTCCTGGAGACTGTTCCATGAGCACTTGAGAAGAAAGTATTTTGTTCTTTTCTAATGGAATTTCTTTTAAATATCAATTAAGTCTATCTGGTCTAATATGTCTTTTAAAACTTGTGTTTTTATTTCTTTTCATTTTGGATGATCTGTCCATTGGTGAAAGTGGGGTGTTAAAGCCCTACTATTATAATGTTACTGTCGATTTCCCCTTTTATGGCTGTTAGCATTTGCCTTATGTATTGAGGTGCTCCTGTGTTGGGTGCATAAATGTTCACAATTGTTATATTTTCTTCTTGGATTGATCCCTTGATCATTCTGCAGTGGCCTTCTTTACCTCTTATAATAATCTTTCTTTTAATGTCTATTTTGTCTGATATAAGAATTGCTACTCCAACTTTTTTTTTTTTAATACAGCAGGTTCTTATTAGTAATCCATTTTATACATATTAGTGTACATATGTCAATCCCAATCTCCCAATTCATCACACCACCTCCACCCGCCACATTCCCCCCTTGGTGTCCATATGTTTGTTCTCTACATCTGTGTCTCAATTTCTGCCCTGCAAACGGGTTCATCTGTACCATTTATCTAGATTCCACATATATGCATTAATATATGATATTTGTTTTCCTCTTTCTGACTTACTTCACTCTGACAGTTTCTACATCCATCTGTGCCTCTACAAGTGACCCAATTTTTTTCCTTTTTATGGCTGGCGACTCCAGCTTTTTTTTGATTTCCATTTGCATGGAATATCTTTTTCTATCCCCTCACTTTCAATCTGTGTGTGTCCCTAGGTCTGAAGTGGGTCTCTTGTAGACAGCATATATATGGCTCTTGTTTTTGTATGCATTCAGCCAGTCTCTCTTTTGGTTGGAGCATTTAATCCATTTACATTTAAGGTAGTTATCGATATGTTTGTTCCTATTCCCATTTTCTTAATTGTTTTGGGTTCGTTATTGTACGTCTTTTCCTTCTCTTGTGTTTCCTGTCTGTAGAAGTTCCTTTAGCATTTGTTGCAAAGCTGGTTTAGTGGTTCTGAATTCTCTTAACTTTTGCTTGACTGTAAAGTTTTACTTTCTCCGTTGAATCTGAATGAGATCCTTGCTGGGTAGAGTAATCTTGGTTGTAGTTTTTTCCCTTTCATCACTTTAAATAGGTCCTGCCACTCCCTTCTGGCTTGCAGAGTTTCTGCTGAAAGATCAGCTGTTAACCTTATGGGGATTCCCTTGTATGTTATTTTTTGCTTTTCCCTTGCTGCATTTTATATTTATCTTTGTATTTAATTTTTGATAGTTTGATTAATATGTGTCTTGGCGTGTTTCTCCTTGTATTTTTGCTGTGTGGAATTCTCTGTGCTTCCTTGAATTGAATGACTATTTCCTTTCTCATATTAGGGAAGTTTTCAACTATAATCTCTTCAAATATTTTCTCAGTCCCTTTCTTCTCTTCTTCTTCTGGGACCCTTATAATTCAAATGTTGGTGTGTAATGTTGTCCCAGAGGTCTCTGAGACTGTCCTCAATTCTTCTCATTCTTTTTTCTATATTCTGCTCTGTGGCAGTTATTTCCACTATTTTATCTTCCAGGTTGCTTATCTATTTTTCTGTGTCAGTTATTCTGCTATTGATTCCTTCTAGAGAATTTTCAATTTCATTTATTGTGTTCTTCATCATTGTTTGTTTGCTCTTTAGTACTTCTAGGTCCTTGTTAAACGTTTCTTGTTTTTTCTCCATTCTATTTCCAAGATTTTGGATCATCTCTACTATCATTACTCTGAGTTCTTTTTCAGGTAGACTGCCTATTTCCTCTTTATTTGTTTGGTCTGGTGGGTTTTTACCTTGCTCCTTCATCTGCTGTATATTTTTCTGTCTTCCCATGTTGCTTAACTTACAGTGTTTGGGGTCTCCTTTTCACAGGCTGCATGTTCATAGTTCCCGTTGTCATTGGTTTCTGCCCCCAGTGGGTAACGTTGGTTCAGTGGGCTGTGTAGGCTTCCTGGTGGACGGGACTGGTGCCTGTTTTCTGGTGGATGCATCTGGATCTTGTCTTTCTGGTGGGCAGGACCGCAACCGGTGGTGTCTTTTGGGGTGTCTGTGAGCTTAGCATGATTTTAGGCAGCCTCTCTGCTAATGGGTGGTGTTGTGTTCCTGTCTTGCTAGTTGTTTGGCATGGTGCATCCAGCACTGCAGTTTGCTTGTCGTTGGGTGGAGCTGGGTCTTAGTGTTGAGTCGGAGATCTCTGGGAGAGCTCTCACTGATTCATATTATGTGGGGCTGGGAGGTGTCTGGTGGTCCAATGTCCTGGACTTGGCTCTCCAACCTTGGAGGCTCAGGCCGGACACCCAGCCAGAGTACCAAGACCCTGTCAGCCACACGGCTCAGAAGAAGAGGAAGAAAAAAATCAAATTAAATTAAAAATAAAATAAAATAATATTAAAAAATTTAAAAAAAGAAAAAGAAGAGAGCAACCAAACCAATAAACAAATCCACCAATGATAACAAGCACTAAAGACTAAATAAAGGTAAACATGAAAATCAGAAACAAATCAGTCACAGACAGTAAACCCCAAGTCTAAAGTTGCTCCCAGAATCCACTGCCTCAATTTTGGGAACATTCGTTGTCTATTCAGGTATTCCACAGATGCAGGGTACATCAAGTTGATTGTGAGGATTTAATCTGCTGCTTCCCAGGCTGCACGGAGAAATTTCCCTTTCTCTTCTTTTTTTGCACAGCTCCTGGGGTTCAGCTTTGGTTTTGACCCTACCTCTGTGTGTAGGTCGCCCTCAGGCATCTCTTCCCCACCCAGACAGGAGAGGGTTAAAACAATGGCTGATTAGGGCTCTCTTGCTCTGTCAGGCTGGGGAGAGGATGGGGTATAGTAGTCATAATTGGAATGTGGGGCGCGCCTGCAGTGGCAGAGGCCAGCATGACATTGCAACAGCCTGAAGCTTGCCTTGTGTTCTCCTGGAGAAGTTGTCCCTGGATCTTGGGACTCTGACAGTGGTGTGCTGCACAGGCTCCCAGGTGGTAGGGGGTGTGGGTAGTGATCTGTGCTTGCACACAGGATTCTTGGTGGCTATAGCAGCAGCCTTAGCATTTCATGCCCATCTCTGGGATCCAAGCTGATAGCCGTGGCTTGCGCCCATCTCTGGAGCTCGCTTAGGCGGTTCTCTGCCTTCTGTGGGCGCACTGGGGAGGAATCCCCTCTCCTCGCACACCCCAAAACAATGGTCTCTTGCCTCTTAGGCAGTTCCAGACTTTTTCCCGGACTCCATCCTGGCTAGCTGTGGTGCACTAGCCCCCTTCAGGCTGTGTTCATGCAGCCAACCCCAGTCCTCTCCCTGGGATCTGATCTCTGAAGCCCGAGCCTCAGCTCCCAGCCCCCACCTGCCCCAGTGGGTGAGCAGACAAGCCTCTTAGGCTGGTGAGTGCTGGTCGGCACCGATCCTCTGTGCGTGAATCTCTCTGCTTTGCCCTCTGCACCCCTGTTGCTGCACTCTCCTCCATGGTTCCAAAACTTCTCCCCTGCCCACACCCCCGTCTCCACCAGTGAAGGGGCTTCCTAGTGTGTGGAAACTTTTCCTTCTTCATAGCTCCCTCCCAGACGTGCAGGTCCTGTCCCTATTCTTTTGTCTTTGTTTTTCCTTTTTTTCTTTTGCCCTACCCAGGTACGTGGGGATTTTCTTGCCTTTTGGGAAGTCTGAGGTCTTCTGCCAGTGTTCAGTAGGATTTGTTCCACATGTAGATATATTTGTGATGTACTTGTGGGGAGGAAGGTGATCTCCACATCTTACTCCTCCGCCATCTTGAAGGTACCCCCTATACTATATTTTAATATTAATTACAGACCAGGTAACATTTCACCTCTAAATATTTCAGAATGCTTCTCTAAAACTAAGAAATGTCTGCTTTCATAACCAAAAGAATAAGATAACACCTAATAAAGTGCATTAAAATGTCTTAATATTAACTAATACCCCACCCCTATTAAAATGTTCCTAATTACCTTAACATATTCTTTCCTGATTATCTGTCTTAACTAAGATCTACCCGTCACAACTTTTATGTCCCTTTAGTTTTCTTTTCTTAAGTAGCACCTTTTTGTGAAGAAACTCTCATGAGCTGAAGCATATTGGTTGTTCTAGTAAATGTTCCCTCTCCACCTTTCAGATTTGGCTGGTCATCCTTGTTGTATTGATTATTTTCTTCCCAATAATTCCTGTAATTTCCCCTTAAGTTACAAGTTAAATTTAAAGGTTTAATTAAATTAAATTGAAATATTTTTAGCAACAAGATAGTGTATACTTTATGAAGACTTATTTTTGGTGTCATTATGAACTCGTGGCATTTTATAAATTCAGTTCATACAACTATATAAATTTCTTTTTTGATGCCTAAATTGTTACACTTTTGTCCCATTTTAACCTCTTCAGTGTGGTTCCTTGATTCCCATGTCCTCACTGCATGACCCATTTAATCTTTGAACATTTCCTTGCTTTCTGACCTAGCAAGAAGTTCTAATCATCTTTTAAGGAGCTTAAACTGGCCTTTTCCCATCTGCCTCTCTGTCTTGGGGAGACTCCCTATCTGGCTGCAGTATGCCATGAGTCAGTATGGAATTGACTCTCTCATAACAGGGCAGCCAACCACTTGTGGCATCTCTCATCTGTTTGATGAGATGCCCCTCCAGTTTGGTGTCATCCTATGGAATGTGGAAAGCTGACACCATGTTGTTATTGCTTACACTGTCTAAGTAATAAACTGTCACAATTGAGGTCCACTGTGTCCTGATCAACTTACCTATGGTAGAATGGCAAGAGCAGCCTAGCAGCTGCTGCTTGCTTATACAGTGCTCAGTTGCTTCACAATACCACATATTGAAATTTTACATATTTTACAGTTCAATTACAAATGTTGCTAGATATTTTTTTCTGCCTGAATTACCTCTTTAGAATAGGAAATAAGGCAGCATTGCAGAGGATTTTATATAAAATCATAAAAATTCACAGTGTCTTTTATTGAGCAACAAAGATTGATTTTAACTTAAGACCAAGCTATCTTTTTAGTTAAAACAATAAAAAAATGGTCACATATAATTCTTTGTGTTTTTACCCAATGCTATTCACAGTTAAACCAGAAAATAAGAATTGTTTTAAATCTTTCCTCCTCATTTCCTTTTTCTCTGTGCTCTCCTCTTGTCTCTCCTCTCCTTTTCTTCAAAATCAGATATCCAAGACTAACATGGCTTGTATGAGCACCTACCCCAAAGACATGTATAATTTAATGAAACAAAAACCTAAAGCAAGAAAAATGTAGCATGCTTGGAAATATGTTATATTAAAAAATAAAATGAAAACTTGAACAAAATCATCTCTAACACAGCTAGTTTCATTTTACATACTAGCTTCCTCTTCCACCTGCCAACATATCAATACATTTATATTATTATAATCAATTTACATACCATTTGCATTCTACTTTAAACTCCTCACCTTTCTTATTTCTGTATTATCTCCTAAATACTCTTTTGTATGTCCATACTTTCTCAATTTTATATATTTGGTTACTTTTTTTGTTATTTATTATTTATAACACTATGATTACTATCTTTTTCTTTGACCAAGTTTTTTTTCCTTCTCTGGCATTATGTCCTTGGGACTACTTCACATGGAAAGTGAATTAATGTTAGCCCTGGATATCAGTCCTTGTTCCATCACGTACAATGTAAGAAACCTATAAAAAGAGGGTAATATGAAAGAAAGCACCTATATCATTGGGCTTATATGGAATTTATATGAGATTTCATATACAAATCTCACACACTGCTCTGCAATAGGAAATGCTTAATAACTATTACATATAGCTATTATTATTTTTATTCCAAAGTACATATTTTTTAAAATACCAATTTACTTTAAAATTCCACCTAGTGTTTATTATTTCACTGTAACCACACCAGCGCTGGGAATTATCATTTCAAAATACAGCCATGTACACAAGAAAAATTTGCTAGTTTAGCCCTTGTAAAATAGTTCCCTGCGTTTTTTTGATGTCACTCCCTTTAGCAAGTGAGAACTAGTTTTTCTCAGTATGCATGTTTACTATTATATACCTTCTTCAATGATTTACAGTTTATTTATTCAGGTATTGATATTCTTAAAAGCTTGAAAATTTTTATCTTCTTATTTGATGATCCCATTAGTTAAATTTTATTATTTTCTCATTGCACATTTATTCTTTATATGTTTTAATTAGGCAGATATTCTAATATTTGCTTCCTCTATCTTTCTACAAATTTCTAATGAGCATAAAAAATAAAGTCTTAATTCTTATCCTATGATGTTTTGCATTTTGAAGGTGATAAAATAATTGTTGCTGTTTTTATGTACTTGAAGGGCTGACATGTGGAGAAAAGTCTATATTCATTCTCTAAGGATAAAAAAGGACTAATGAGCATCAACTTTGAAGAGATAGAATTCATCTTAATATCTTTTTCTTTTCACTTTTTGTTTTGACATCAGAGCTACCCAAAGAAGGCATTAGAATGCTTGTCAATGAAAGTCATCAACAGAAGCTGAACCATCTTTGAGCAAAGAGATTGTAGAGGGTACTCAAGTGTCAGATGGTTGGTTTACATAATTGACTTCTGGGTTTTATTCTGACACAGCAGTTTCATGATTTGTGTTATCTAACTATATTATTGGGTCTTATTGGTTAATTTTCTCTCTCATACCATTATTTCTATGTCAGTCTATCAATGTATGGTATTCTGCTTTTCTTTTTTTTCATGTGTACTTCCTCAATTTGACTTGAGCTCCTAAAGAGAAGGGGCTATATGATTGAGTCATTTGTGTCCTTAATATACATTATAGTACCTAATACGTAGTAAACAATAGATGAATATTTGTTGAAAGAATTGAAGAAAACATGAAAGGAAAAATAAATGAAAGAATATTTAAATGTGTGGATACTTTGTTGGTGCAAAGCAGTCTTTATGGCTGCTCTAAAATCTCACCAACTAATTCCTTCTATAATGAAAACATCATGATTTTGTCCTTTTATAGAGAAAATTTATGTTTGATGCATATATCATGTTATCACATATATAAAAACTTAGTCTCTAGGAGAAAAGCATTTAATGCCTGACAAACCACATGTGGTTTAGTTTATTTTAAGAAAAAACTTACAAGACAATGAACCATCTTTTTTTCTCATTGACATCAGGAACAGGAAATAACATTTCTTAAGATAAGGAGCTAAGGGGCATTTTGCCAAATATGTTCTATAAAGTCGTAAAATCCTACCTCCATGGAAATTTCAATGTGCAAACAAAAACAGAGGATTCAATTTTAAAGTACGCTAATGTAGAACTTACGGGTGATAGAAAAACAGGGAAATACTCCTGAATAAATTGTGGGAAAAACTCATTGGATAGGATAGTCTGACATACTAGGTAAGTCCTTTCAGTGAAGGACTGGTTTCTCAGCTACAAAGATCTACCTCGCCAACATTATTTCCTTTCCCACAGCAACTCAGATCAGTACCCAAACTTTCAGAAACTGTAAAGACCTGGCCATCTTAGCCCAACTGGGGGAAACTCTGAGGGGCCATTGTAAATTCAAACTCCCTGTGAGGGTGTCTAAGTTTGTTGGACCTGCTTAAAACTGTCTTAGTTAGCTTAGGCTGCTATAATGCAGTACCATAGATTGACTGTGTTAAACGTAAGACACTTGTTTCTCACAGCTCTGGAGGCTGGAAAGTTCAAGGTCAAGGTGCTGGCAGATTCAGTTCCTGGTAAAGACTCTCTTACTGGCTTAAGGATGGCTGCCTTCTTGGTGTGTCCCCATACACATGGTGGAGAAAGGGAGAGGGAGCTCTGGTCTCTTTTCCTCATTTTTTAAAAATACTAATCCAATCATGTAGGTTCCACCCTCATGACCTCATCTAAAAATAATTACCCCCTAAGGGACCCACCTCCAAATGCCATCACTTTGGGGGTTAGGGCTTCAACATATGAATTTTGGGGAGATAAAAAAAATTCAGTTCATAACAACAGCTCAACTTCTCATTTGATTCTGTTTTCTTTCCTTTCCTTTCTCATTCTTTAACATTGTGCACATGGAAGTCCTCAGAACACTATAAATCAAAAAAGCCAACTTTAGACAACACTGTAGAAAATATTAAACTTAAAACTGTGTTTGGGGCTTCCCTGGTGGCGCAGTGGTTGAGAATCTGCCTGCTAATGCAGGGGACATGGGTTCGAGCCCTGGTCTGGGAGGATCCCACATGCCACGGAGCGACTAGGCCCGTGAGCCACAACTACTGAGCCTGCGCATTTGGAGCCTGTGCTCCACAACAAGAGAGGCCGCAATAGTGAGACCCGTGCACTGCGATGAAGAGTGGACCCCGCTTGCCACAACTAGAGAAAGCCCTCACACAGAAACTAAGACCCAACACAGCAAAAAAAAAATAAATAAATTAATAAACTCCTATCCCCAACATCTTCTTAAAAAAAAAAAAAAGTAATAGTCTCCCCAGCTGTAAACCAGGGACAACAGCGCCTACCTCATAAAGTTACTGCACTCAATAAAAAATATCAGCCTTCTACTGGCGTTTGAAAAAGCACACCTTCATTTAAAAACAAAAAAAAAACAAAAAAAAACAAAAAAAAAACTGTGTTTACTATTTTATGGTATTATGTAATATCCATTATGTTTTTGACTACAAGTCAAGCTTGTAAACTTAACATATATTGTGACATGAAATGTCCATATGACATAGTCATGCTTTAAAAATTCATTCTGCAGTTTTCCCCTACTCCAATTATTTCTTGATAAAGTCACTTTATTTAATGATTACTATATAATAATTTAGTTTTAGATTTGCCTCTCAGATCCATCACTTGTTAGCAAAATTTAAACTAATTTCTTTGTTTCAGAATTTCCTGATCCTGTAAAGTGGGAGTCTAAATAACTTCTTGTATTTTTTGTATAATTGATAGCAAGTCAAACTTCTGTGAAACTTCTTTTTAAATTCTAAGACCTATGCACATATAAGGAGGTTTTCTTAACAATGTAGTAAATAACAAAAAAAATAAATATGTTAAAGCTTACTTTGAAGAGATAATAAGTAATATTAAAACATTGCATCTCTTAGTAGAAAAGTGGTTTTCCATGTGAGCTGAGCATCAGAATCAAAAGGTGAATTTTAATTAAAACACAGTTTTATTCTTAATTCACTCCATAAAGTCAGCATTACCCTAATACCAAAGCCAGACAAATACATTACAAGGAAATAAAACTACAAACAATATACCTTATGAGCACGGATGCAAAGATCCTCAAAAAAAAAAAATACCAGTAAACTGAATTCAACAGTATATTAAAAGGATTACACACCATGGCCAACTGGGATTTATTCTTGGAATGCAAGGATGGCTTAACATTCAAACACTAATCAGTGTAGCATGCCACAGTAACAGAATAAAGGGGGAAAAAAGCACATGATTATTTCAATCGATGTAGAAAAGATATTTGACAAAATTAAATATCCTTTCATGATAAAAGCACCCAATAAACTAGGAGTAGAAGAAAACTACTGCAACATAATAGAGGTCATATATGAAAAACCCATAGATAATGTACTCAGTGGTGTAGGACTTAAAACTTTTGTTCCAAGATCAGGAAGAAGACAAGGATGTTCACTTTTGCCATTTCTATTCAACATAGTACTGGAAGTCCTAGCCAGAGCAATAAGGCAAGAAGAAGAAATAAAAGGTATTGAAATTGGAAAAGAAGAAGTAAATTTATCTTTTTTTGCAGAGGACATGATCTTGTATGTATAAAATCCTAAAAATTTCACAAAACCTGTTAAACTAAGAAACAAATTTAGCAAGTTGTAGGATACAAAATCAACATGCAAAATTCACTTGTGTTTCTCTACATTAACAGTGAAAAATTCAAAATAGAAATTAAGAAAACAATTCCATTTAAAATAGCATCAAAAAGAATAAGGTACTTATGAATAAACTTAACCAAGGAGGTGAAAGACTTGTACACTGAAACCTACAAAATGTTGCTTAAAGAAATTAGACAATAAATGGAAAGACATTCTATGTTCATTAGTTGGAAGACTTATTGTTAAGAACTCAGTATTACCCAAAGTGATCTACAGATTCAATGCAATCCCTATCAAAGTCTACTTTTCTTGTAGAAATAAAAAATCCATCCTAAATTTTACATGAAATCTCAAGGGACTTTGAGTAGTCAAAAATAACCTTGAAAAAAAGTTAAAGATCTCATACTTCCTGATTTCAAAGCTTTCTACAAAGCTACAATAATTAAAACAGTGTGTTACTGGCATAAAGACAGACATATAGACCAGTGGAATAGAATAGAAAGCCCAGCCATAAATCAAGAATGCCAAATTTATTCATTGAGGGAAAGACAGTGTTTGGAATGAACAGTGTTGTGAAAACTGAATATACACATGCAAAAAAAAAGTTGGATCTGAATCTTACTCCATATACAAAAATTAACTCAAAGTGAATAAAAGACCTAATTATAAGAGCTAAATCTATAAAATTCTTAGAAGCATGGGGAAAATTATTTATTGGATATGACACCAAAAGCACAAGCAGCAAAGAAAAAAATAGTAAGTTGGACTCCATCAAGATTAAAAACTTTTGTGCATCAAAAGACCCTGTAAACAGTGAAAAGGCAACCCATAGAATAGATAAAACTATTTTTAAATTGTATATCTGATAAGGAATTAATAGCCAAAATATATGCAGAACTTCTACAACTCTACAACAACAACAACAACAACAAAGCAATCTTATTAGAAATGGGCAAAGAACTTGACATTTCTCCAAAGAAGATACAAAATGGCCAGTGAGCATGTAAAAAGTTGCTCAGTATCACTAGTCATTAGGAAAATGCAAATCAAAACCACAATGAAATACCACTTCACACCAATTAGGAGGTCTATTTTAAAAAACAAAACAAAAAGCAAAATGAGTGTTGGTGAGAATGTGGAGAGATTGAAACCCTGTGCATTGCTGGTGGGAATATAAATGGTGCACCCACTGTGGAAAATGATACAGTGGTTCCCCAAAAAGTTAAACATAGAATTATCATATGATCCAGAAATTCCACTTCTGGATCTGTATCCCAAAGAATTGAAATCAGGAACTCAAATCAATGTTCATAACAATGCTACTCATAATAACCAAAAGAAAGAACCTAGTGTCCATTGGTCGGTGAGTGGATAAACAAAATGTAGTATATACATATAGTAGAATGTTATTCAGTCTTAAAAAGGAAGGAAATGTGACACATGCTACAACATGGATGAAACTTAAAGACACTATACTAAGTAAAATAAGCCAGTTACAACAAAAACAAAAAAAACCCCACATTGTATGATTCCACTTATATGAGGTACCTAGAGTAGTCAAATTTATAGAGTCAGAAATTGGAATGTTGGTTGCCCATGGTGAGTAGTGGGGAATAGGGAGTTATTGTTTAATGGGTACAGAATTTAATTTGGAGGAAATGAAAAAGTTCTGGAGATGGTGGTGGTAGTGGTTGCATAACGATGTGAATATACTTAATGCCACTGAACTGTACACTTAAAAATGGTTAATGTGGGTAAATTTTGTTATGTATTTTTACCACAATTTTTAAAATGCAGTTTTATAAATGTATATACATTTCTAGAACCCATCCCTGTGAATCAGAATATGTGGAGTTAGTCCCCATAATCAATTTTTAATAAAAAGTCCACACATGATTCTTGTGCAGTCACATTTGAAAAGGTCTATTCTGGAATGTTCATGAGAATTCTTCAACCTGTGTTCTGCTCTGCAGCTATTCTGTAATGTAGTAATACATCTGGAATAAGTTTTTTAAAATGCTAAGAGTAGAGTTAACTGGACTTCTCATGTCATGCTTTATTATATTCTTTATTATATCTTGATTCAGAATTACATTAACTGTGTTGAGAGAAAAATTTAATTACTTGATGGATCTCATTTTAATATCCTATCCTGTGTAGTATTGGCTGCCTGCAGTTAGCTTTAAAGGACACTCTATTATAATAATCATTTTTATGGTCTGGAAAAAGGTGACAAAGTATCAAAGAGTTCATTTGTTTAAATATATCTATAATAAATTTAGAGAAAAAGTATAGTTTTTACATAATAAAAGCATCATGGTTTGACAAGAAAGGACTGGACTGGAGTTTAGAAGCCTTGAGTGCCACGCTGAATTCTGCCACTACAAAGTGCACAACCTTTGGTAAACCACTCATCTACAGGATACTATACATGTTCATTCATGAAGGATGGTTTTATGTTTCCTCTTCTGTGGATCTTTTATCTCAAATTTCATTCTCTTCCATTTCATTCCCTTCCAGTTAATCTCACTACAACTGTGACTATCTCTCAGCCTTGCAACAATCTTCTCCCACTGAGCTTTGTGGAACCTCTGTGAGCAAACTCTGCATCCCCAACCTTTCTGATAACATTTTCATTAACCTTAGTTGAAGTCTCTCTTTTTGGCAATTAGTATCGTCTCACCATAGATTCTGCATTAAAGATTATTCCTTCTCTCACTGTGCTTGTTTACTCTGATTCACACGACAAGTGCTCAGTGTGCTTGTTTGATTGTTTAGGAATCACCACAGGCAGGTGGCTCATAGGCCAGAGATAATCTGAAGATGTGTTTTGTGGTCTTCAGGTGGTTGGCTTCCAAACTAATGGAAAGCACAGTTTTTAAATTTGAATTACTTTGTAGGAGTTTTCTATTAAAAATAAGAATTTCCAGCTTCTCTTTGAAATTGTAACACTGGTAAAGAGCATGCGTATTCCTATGTGGCAACAGGTATTTGAGACTAGTAGTATCTGTCTTCTTAAATGAAGTTTTACATTATCCACTTCACTGAAGTCTGTACTATTCCCTGTTCCTTCTCTGTGTCTCATGGGGACAGTGAGTTCCTATTTACCATCTAATATTTTACTCATAGTCATTTATGTACATTTACTTCCAGGCCCTGTAGGCATTTGAATTTCAAACTTGGACCCAAACCCTGTTACTCAGTGCCACCATTACTCCCTGAAATTTTTATTTATTCTATGGAAGTCACAGCCTCACCACTCTATTCTGGTCTACTATAATATCCAAAATATATGTTTTATGAAGACTAAACTGTGTTATGAAGATGATTTATTCTTTTAGGTATTAATAGATGTTTCTCTAGAGCAGAGGAAGATAAAAATACTTGGAAGAAATGAGGCGAAGCATAATGGAATGGGTCTTGGAATGGGACTTTAAGATGCTACTCTGCATTGTGGGTCTCCTAAAAAGGGAAGCAGTCTGCAGCATTTCCTAACTCATTAAACCATAGAAAATTCTGGTATCATTCCTCGTGGATTCTTATCAGTTGGAAAGATGGTATCATTCCTCGTGGATTCTTATCAGTTGGAAGGATATGTCTTGCTAGGCTTATGTTTGTAGTGATATTCATTTCATTTTTGCTGATCTTGCATCCTCACATACTCTTCAGCTACTGCAAGCTCACTCGTCTACATCTCCCATTTTTTTTAAACTTACCAGCCTCATTATGAAGTGAAGCCTTACTTCACTTGCTACCCTGCTTTTAAAGGGGCAACCATTTTAACAATACTCCACCTAGCTCATTTGAATGGTGATTTTTTCAGCTAGGGTGGTCTGGAGAGGAAGGAGGGCACTAACACAATCATAACCACATGGGTAGGGCTTCCCTGGTGGCACAGTGGTTGAGAGTCAGCCTGCCGATGCAGGGGACACGGGTTCTTACCCCGGTCCAGGAAGATCCCACATGCCACGGAGCGGCTAGGCCCGTGAGCCATGGCCGCTGAGCCTGCGCGTCCAGAGCCTGTGCTCCGCAACGGGAGAGGCCACAACAGTGAGAGGTCCGCGTACCGGAAAAAAAAAAAAAAAAAAAAAATCACATGGGTATTCTAGTGATTTTCCAAAATACACACACCCTATCCCTGAATCTTCTTATAGACCTACTGGTTCCTGAAAGTTCTGATATTCTCTTGAGGGGTGCATAGCCATAAACATTTTCATTGATTGCTTATTATTACTAGTCATGAGTATTTTGTCTCAAGAAGCATTTACTAGTAATAGCCAATTCTTCTTGATTTTGAAATGAGGGGTTTTGAATTAAATGTTTCCTTCTGATAAAAAACATGGTATAGCAGACATCAGATAGATGGACTTTGGGACTAGAAATTCAGTAGTAGAATCAGCATACCAACCTAGCTTGATTTGGGTCTGGTGTTAGAACTTACACTAAGCTTCCACACTGAAGTGTTTCTCTCTGGGAACAGGTGTTATACTTTCATAATGGTGACTTAAGGATTATGTCAGAAAACATGTAAAATACTCAATATAGAGTAGTTTCCCTCTAAATGCTATTCCTTTTCTTCTGCCAGTTAGAGTGATTAATGAAATAAGCCACTGTTAATTTCCTTAAGGGAGGAAGAGGTTGAAGATTAGGGCAGTACTCTGCTGAGAAAGTATTACACTGTTCTGGTATGAGGTGTTATTTGCCCTGTAAATGATGACTTGTTGCTTTAACAGTTCTGTAGGGGAGAGGAGATCTTGCTTCCTCTCAGCAGTCCTTATTAATCCCCTTGCCTGGGTGACAGAATGCTGTAATACGTAAATTTTGCAGAGTGAGTGTTTCTTTATTATTTACTCCTTGTGAAGAGAAACATTGATCAAATCCAGCATATCTGTACTGGTGATTTATTATTCCTTTTTATTCTCTTGCAAGAAGATTAATGATTGAGGTAAAAGTCCATTCAACTATTGGAGAAATATATATGCTACTTGGTTATTCTGTTACACCAAAAGAATTTTAAATCTTTAAGGTTACATTGGGTTTAAGATAGCTTTGAGCAAGAAGTTCCAAATTTCCCCAAGAGTTTTGACTGAGGGGATCTTTTCTGTTCTTTTTTGCTTGTTTGTTTTGTAATTAAGTTATAATGTCCTGAGTTCTAAAATTCACTGTGAGGGACTTCCCTGGTGGTCCAGTGGTAAAGGCTCCACGCTCCCAATGCAGGGGGCCTGGTTTCGATCCCTGGTTAGGGAACTAGATCCCACATGCCTCAACTAAGAGCCCGCATGGCACAACTAAAGATCCCGCATGCCGCAAAGAAGATCTGCATGGCACAACTAAGACCCGGTGCAGCCAAATAAATAAATACTAAAAAAAAAATGTCACTGCTATATGTAAAGCATATAATAAGTCATGTTAATGGAAGCAGTTTCAGGCATAAATGCTCTGGCACTCTGATCTTCTAAAAAGAAAGAATTGTTCCCACATGAGGAAATAGAAGGTGGGTTGGAGAAGTCTCACTTCACCTGTGTCTTGAGAGGTCACCTTGGGGAAACCAAAATCTACAATGAAAGAGTGAAGCAGAGGCCTCCCATCCTTTAGGTTGTACCTTTATTTCAGCAGTCAAGTAGTTCATCTTGTTATTTTAGACACAGTACCTAATGCATCTGGGGATAAAATACTAAATATTGACTAAAATTGTCCTACTTATTTGCTGTCCCTACATCTGCTCCTTGGTCTTAGAGTTGTTTGCATGATCCATTTCTTACCAGATCTATCACCTACGTTCTGCCTTCTCTTCCTTTCTTGTCTATTCTAAACTTAATGGTTAATCTTTTGAGCTACACTCTTACCAGCATCTTCAACTCACTTGCTCTCCTAGCTTTCCTTCTGACCTAGTCAGAAAAATCTCAGTCCTTGGTTAGACCTATAATTCTCTTTTTTTTTTCCAGTCTTGAATTTTTGTTCCAAAAAAAAAAAAAAATCCCAGTTTTGAATGCTGTTGCCACTAAATATTCATGTCCATCAACTTTAACTGTACCCAAGCACTGACCAGTCTATCATTTTACATGGACTGGCCATGCTTTTTACCATTTTTCTTAGCAATGCTACTACTCTTCACCACAATCTTCAGTCATGCTTCACATGACAATCTTGCATTTAATGCAGCTAGAATTCCTTAGGTGGGTCTAGCACACATAACAAAGAGACAATCTACTGATGAGGGGCAAAAACAAATTCAAGTCTAATGTGCATTTTCTATACAACATAAAATACTGCTTTAAAAAGATATAAATGAAAAAATATGAAAATTAGACTAAAATGATTTTTTAAAAATGTCTTCAGGTGCATTCTCTACTTTTCCATATTCTCCCCCATATGCACAAATATAGCCACTTTCATCTTCATCTCCTTTAGTTTCAGTTGCTGCAGACTTGAGATTCTTTTTTTAAAATTTTTTAATTTTTTCATGATGAATAGGTAACTATTTTATTTCAGTTACTTCAAATGAGTTAACTCATGTGTTTGTATGTTTGGTCAGGTCATGGCCATGAGATTGGGTCAAAATTTGAAGTCCTAAATGTATGTTTTTTTTTTCTTTTTTTAAAAAATATCTTTATTGGAGTGTAATTGCTTTGCAGCATTGTGTTAGTTTCTGCAGTACAGCTATATGTATACATATATCCCCATATCCCCTTCTTCTTGAGCCTGCCTCCCAGCCTCCACGTCCCACCTCTGTAGGTCATCACAAAGCATTGAGCTGATCTCCCTGGGCTATGCAGCAGCTTTCTACTAGCCATACATTTTACATTTGGTAGTGTATATATGTCAGTGCTACTCTCTCACTTCATCCCAGCTTCCCCTTCGCCCTCTGTGTCCTCAAGTTCATTCTCTACATCTGTGTCTTTATGCCTTCCCGACCACTGGGTTCATCAGTACCGTTTTCTTAGATTCCATGTATGTGCGTTAGCACACGGTATTTATTTTTCTGTTTCTGACTTACTTCACTCTGTATGGCAGACTCTAGGTCCATCCACCTCATTACAAATAACTCAATTTTGTTCCTTTTAATGGCTAAGTAATATTCCATTGTATATATGTGCCACATCTTCTTTATCCATTCATCTGTCGATGGACATTTAAGTTGCTTCCATGTCCTGGCTATTGTAAATAGTGCTGTAGTGAACATTGTGGTACAAGTATCTTTTTGAATTATGGTTTTCTCAGGGTATATGCCCAGTAGTGAGATTGCTGGGTCATATGGTAGTTCTATTTTTACTTTTTAAGGAACTTCCATACTGTTCTCCATAGTGGCTGTATCAATTTTTACATTCCTACCAACAGTGCAGGAGGTTTCCCTTTTCTCCATATCCTCTCCAGCATTTATTGTTTGTAGATTTTTTGCTGATGGCCATTCTGACTGGTGTGAGGTGATAACCTCATTGTGGTTTTGATATGCATTTCTCTAATGATTAGTGATGTTGAGTATCTTTTCATGTGTTTATTGGCAATCTGTATGTCTACTTTGGAGAAATGTCTATTTAGGTCTTCCACTCAGTATTGGATTGGGTTGTTTATTTTTTTGATATTGAGCTGCATGAGCTGCTTGTATAGTTTGGAGATTAATCCTTTGTCAGTTGCTTCATTTGCAAATATTTTCTCCCATTCTGAGGGTTGTCTTTTCACATTGTTTATGGTTTCCTTTGCTGTGCAAAAGCTTATAAATTTCATTAGGTCCCATTTGTTTATTTTTGTTTTTATTTCCATTACTCTAGGAGGTGTGTCAAAAAAGATCTTGCTTTATGTCATACAGTGTTCTCCCTATGTTATCCTCTAAGAGTTTTATAGTGTCTGGCCTTATATTTAGGCTTTTAATCCATTTTAAGTTTATTTTTGTGTATGGTGTTAGGAAGTGTTCTAATTTCTTTCTTTTACATGTACCTGTCCAGTTTTCCCAGCACCACTTATTGAAGAGGCTGTCTTTTCTCCATTGTATATTCTTGCCTCCTTTGTCAAAGATAAGGTGACCATATGTGTGTGGGTTTATCTCTGGGTTTTTTTCTATCCTGTTCCATTGATCTATATTTCTGTTTTTGTGTCAGTACCATACTGTGTTGATTACTGTAGCTTTGTAGTATAGTCTGAAGTCAGGGAGCCTGATTCCCCAGCTCTGTTTTTCTTTCTCAAGATTGCTTTGGCTATTCGGGGTCTTTTGTGTTTCCATACGAATGTAAAATTTTTTGTTCTAGTTCTATGAAAAATGCCCTTGGTAGTTTGATAGGGATTGCATTGAATCTGTAGATTGTTTTTGGGTAGTGTAGTCATTTTCACAATGTGGACTCTTCCAATCCAAGGACATAGTATATCTTTCCATCTGTTTGTATAGTCTTTAATTTCTTTCATCAGTGTCTTATAGTTTTCTATATACAGGTCTTTTGCCTCCTTAAGTAGGTTTATTCCTAGGTATTTTATTTTTTGTTGCAATGGTAAATGGGAGTGTTTCCTTAATTTCTTTTTCTGAATTTTCATTGTTAGTGTATAGGAAGGCAAGCTATTTCTGTGCATTAATTTTGTATCCTGCTACTTTACCAAATTCATTGATTAGCTCTAGTAGTTTTCTGGTGGCATCTTCAGGATTTTCTATGTATAGTATCATGTCATTTGCAAAAAGTGACGGTTTTACTTCTTTTCCAGTTTGGATTCCTTCTATTTCTTTTTCTTCTCAGATTGCTTAAATCTAGCAACTTCTGGGGCTAGAAACAAAATATTACTTCTGTCTCATGTATCTTTTCTGTCTAATCACTCTTGACTCCTCTTTGTCTAGAAACACAGTCAAGTGTTTTCCCTTCCTCAGAAGAACCCTGCTTATATCATCTATCCCTTTTCAGTTACCATCTAGTTTCTCTTTTGCCTATATCACCCAAACTTCTTGGAAAAAATGGTTAGCACTCGTTTCTCTCCTTTTCTTTACTCTCCAATATACCATAATTTGGTTTTTGTTCTTAAAACACTATGAAAATTACTCTTGCCTAAATAACCAATAGTTTACTGATTGCCAAGCCCAAAGACCACCTGTAATATTTGAGACTCTTAATCACAGTATCCATGATAATAATCATATTAATGAGAACTAATATTTACTGGCATTTTCTGATATGACTTGATTATACTATGTATTTTCCGTTCATTATTTCATTCAATTCCCCACAGTGACTGTATGAGAGAGTTACTGTTATTATCCTCATTTTACTGACAAGGTTAGAGTCAGAAATATTACATAAATTGATGTCTCACTGTTAGTAAGTGGCAAAGTCATAGTTGAACCTAGATCTCCTTAAACTGTCCAATCCTTTATCTTTGGGGATACCACACTTTCTTATTTTTTCCATTGACCCCTCTGACTCTACCATTTATTTTTTCTCTGCAGATTCCTCTCTCTCATTCATCCCTTAAAACATTGCTTCAGAATTCTTTCTGTACAACAGAATTAACTGAAGATATTTTTAAGACTACAGATATTGTGGACCTACCCCCAAAGACTGAATTAGAATAGCCAGCGTTGGGATATTATACATACCTAGAAATGTGCATCTCAATCTCTCACATCATTTGTAAAATACAGTATAGTTTGAGATCCACTGCTACACAATCTTCTAATGATTTCATCTAGTTTCATGATCATGCCTACCAGTATAAACTGATGTTCCAAAATGTATATTCCCTAGCAAAAGGTCTCTCCCTTTTTTATTCTGTCTTCAATCTCTGGTCTCCAATATCTTTCTACCTTATGGAAAACTGAATCTGTACATCGTGCAGTAAACTCATCATTTTCCCCCTGAAGCCCTTGGAGAAACCAGGCATATGGTCATTCTTTTTCTAACTGCTTGGATGATTTCCTTTAGCTACAAGATAATATTTGAGGCTCTTAACATGGCATGCATAGCCATGGCATGGTAATCTGTCCTCTACCTATTCTACAGCTTTTTTTGGTCAGTAGTTAATAACCCAAAATGTATTTGTCATCTTTCTGGAGTACTTATACCTCCTTCTATACATGCTGTGGCCTGTCTAAAATGCTATCCTCGCTTTGTTAGCCTGTCTTACTCCTTTCAGAATTGTATAGGTATCACTTTTTCCTGGAATTGTCGATTAATTATCTTTTCCGTTAGCTACACATTTTGGTTAGATGTGCCTCCTCCACATAATACCCTATGACAACTAACTGCTGTGCCCCTGTCTGCTGCTGCATTGAACTGAAGTGGTGGTATTTTCTAGCACATTGCTGCATGTTGGAACTAAGCCTGAGTAGCCCTAGCTGTTGCTTCGTGTTCACTGATTTCCATGTTAGAGGGTATACATTGATTCTAGTCAGTTTCCCAGACTTGACTGGATAATCCCCTGCTTTATTCCTGTTTTTTACCAGGCCATGCTGAGTTCCCATTGGGCTTGAAAATGCTGCAATTATGACAAGCTTTAGTTCTAAGTGATGAAGTGGACAAATTGGGAGATGATAAAATACCACAGGAGAAGTATATAGAAGTGTTAAGGGAACAGAGAAACAACCCAATGATTTTGCTACTGAGAGGGTGTTAGGGATGTATTCCTAGATTAATTGAATTTTGAGTTGGGTTTAGTTTCATAAATGTAGATACTTTAAGTTTCTGGAAATTTTGAATGATGCTGGAGGTGCTGTATTAAAAAAAAAAAGAATTGATTGCTGTATTGTCAATTTTTTAAACCATGATTATTTCTTTATCATTTGTCTGTACTTTCAAAGAATGCTTAATGTAGTCTACCCATGATTGCCAGCATTGAACAACTCCATGGGCGCCATCAGTATTTTCTTCTATCCCATTTGATCTTGTTGACCATGACTATCTTCATAGTGCTAATAGTATTCACACTGAATGCTATATGAATAGTATTCCTTGGAGTTGGGCACTAGAGTATCGTGGTTGAAGGCAACTAATAAATACATTTGTAGAGCATCGGTTATATAGCCAATCCTAGGCTAGGTCCCCTGTGCCTTTGCAGGTACAAAAATGAGTATTAGATCTGCTTTCCTGAATCAAGGATTTTTACGCAAGGTTATAGAAACAAAATTTACTTATGTGTCTGATAAGGGCAGTGAACTATATTATATAAATAGGTGGTACATTGTTAAGCATAATGAAAATTGCTAGAAGACAGAAAGAAATCAATGTCAACTGGAATAACAGAATTTTCTGAGAAGTCTTTTGAAAACAGAGTAGGGTATAAATAATCAGGGAAAGGAGATGAGTAATGTACAGCAAACTAAAGCATGACATACGGAATTGCACAAATGATACCAAAATCTGAAAGAGGGTTCAGAAAATCTCTCATGTAATGCTTGTTTGTGGTCAGCAGAGGATGCTGAAAAATTGTCTCTCACTAACCAAGGCTAATTAGATGGGTGTTTTGTTCACTTGTTTGTTTTTCTTTCACAACTTAATATCTTACTGTCTCATAAATAGTATCCAGGTTTTGATAAAGAACCATCACCCATGGGCATCAAGGCAAACCAAGTAAACATTTATAAGGAGCAGTTAGTTCCTTTCTTCCCGGCCTTGATTTTATTTACTCAATTAATTATTTATTCTTAATAAGGAAGATTGCTTCCCTATGCTCTTTTCATCCTTTTGAAGTAGTCAGCAGTGAAGGGAGGCAAGGCAGTAAATGGACTCTGTATGGAGGGTTAAGAGAATTGCAGACAATTGTTGTTTTAAGTCCCGCGACTATAACAGCAGCAGCTTGGTAATAATAATAAAAAAGTAATTTATATTGAGCATATCTAGAAAGGTTATTATATAGAGAATGATGACTGGTTGTTCTCTATCACAAGTAGGCACAGAAAAAGATGATCGGGATTTAAATATTAGTAGACTATATTACTGAAAGAGATAGTAATATTTCACCAGTAAGACTTTGACATAAGTAGGAATGGTTATTCATCTGTCAAGAACATTTTAAGTTAAAGTCTGTATATAACTAGGTGGTTGGATTCAAAACCTATCTTGTATAAAGATTATCACTATTTTTTTAATAACTTGGAATCCTAGAGAATTAATTCCTAGAATAATAGCCTGTGTTGCTTAAATAGCACTGTACATCATTATTTTGTTTTCTTTTTGATATGGTTGCTTGACTCCACATATTCCATTGGAGAAGATACACCCTGAGTAATTATAGAACCTGCTCAATGACACAGAGCTACTTAATAGTGGTGGAGTAGGAGCTCAAAACTAGGTATTCTGACACCAAAGTCAATGCTTAAATTGCAGCTTTGCCATGAAGAACCCTTCAAAAATATTCTACAATGGCTCTCAAGTTGTAGATGAAGAAATTGAGACCAAGATAATTAAAATTACAAAATTTTAAAAGGAACAGAATATGAATCTCCTGTCTTCATGCAAGTGTGTTTCCCACTAAGTACAACTCTCCTGAGCGCTCCTGCATATGCAGAGAGCAGTACGAATGAGTGCTTGTGCATCCACATTCTCCTTGCACGTCCAATTTGTAGCAGGGACAGAAGACTCCACTTCCTTCTGCTGCTTTTTGTTCTTCAGTGACAGGATAAAACATGAAAGTCAGAGAATTCATAATACTGTCCTCATCTCCTGTCTCCTAAAGATATAGTATTTCTTGTGCTGACGGTCTCCCAGGAATTTGCTGATGGTGTTGACAGTCATAGGAAACCTGGAAGAAACTAGACAAGAGAGTTAACTAACGTGTCCATTAGAAAAAAACATAGAGTGCTTTATGGAAGGAAATTGAAAAGGCTGGATGAATGGGTGGGTGAAATAGTGGAGAGTGGGGTGGAATGGTAGAAATGGAGAAGAGGTAAATTTGTGAACAACGGCTATGATGAGAGGATTTCTCAGAAGAGAGATGTCTATAGAGGACTTTTAGGAAGTTTTGTGCCGTTTGTGCAATTTAATTCCTCACCCTTCTTCCTGATCCTCTACCACCTTTACAAGGGAATTCAGTAAAATCCTGCATTGCTCTTCAATTACATTGCTTTTAAATTACATTTTTGAGGTAATTGGGGAAATGCTTCAATGATCACTTTATGTGAACAAGAAGCTCAATTCCT
Source organism: Orcinus orca (assembly GCF_937001465.1). Taxonomy (NCBI): domain Eukaryota; kingdom Metazoa; phylum Chordata; class Mammalia; order Artiodactyla; family Delphinidae; genus Orcinus; species Orcinus orca. Next base: position 77,456,125 of record NC_064562.1, on the reverse strand, counting down.
TTGGTTCTTATACTTATGCCTTTAAAACTGAATTTCATGCCTAATGTTAAAATTTTATTACAGTGAAATACTAATCAATTTTATAATCTCTTATGTGTTTATTCACTTTGGAAATTAAGGGTTTGTTGTTTTTAGCTAGTAAAGTTTATTATGGTTTCTCTTTCTTCAACATCTTCCCTATCCAGTCAGTCTTCTTGTATGTCTGTTAAATTTCTGACTTTACCACTCCATGCTTAAAATCTACCTTCAAGATTAAATCTTTACTCCTTCTCTGGCATATAGAATGCATCATTATCTGGACACAAACCTACCAATCATGTCTCCTAGTAGGCATGTACCTAGTGTGCGGAGTACCTGATACATTGCCGCACTTTAAGGTCTCTAAACATGCCGCTCTTCTTTCTTGTCAAGGACCTTGACACATACCATCTTTGTATCCTTTCTTTTGGCTTTTTTTTGTCTGATGAATATAGTCTTCAAAACGCAGCTTAAAAATGCCATTTGTGTTGTCTGCCCAAAGCACAGAAAGTTTTGCTTTATTTGTATAGCTTAAGGGTTTGGAGCTTCCCTTTGTTATGGAACATACCACAGTATTGTGCAGTGATAGTCTTCATGCCTGTGTGGTGTTGGTTTTGATGATACAGACTGTGTCTTATTCACATATGTTTGTTTAGAACAGCTCATGGCATATAGTAGGTGATAATAAAAATTTTGCTGAATTAAATTGAATTTGACTAGAGGATCAAATTTCTTAAACAAATTACCTGATATTTCTACATAGTTTAAATCAAGGAATTTTGGGGAAAAGAAGAAACACACACCACAATCCTTGGGGCCTATTACTCTATTCCTTCATTTATGCAAATATGTTTGATAGACTTCTCACTAGAGAGAGAATTCTTTGAAGACTAGGCCCTTGTCATCTGTTGAGAAGGTGGCCTGCAGAAGTCTTATTCACAAAGAGATAAGATTTCTGAGATTTTGTATTGTGACATATCTTGAGGAGTGGACTGCCACCAAATGGGGTAGAAGAAAGACAAAGGAAGTGGGAAGTCTCCAGGTTATGGGGTGCTGGCTACTACATAGGTGATGGAGAAATTGCATGAACAACAGCATTTGTAGGACCAATACTGATTCCTATATTACAACTCATTTAGATTCTAGAATTCTCCTTGCTGTGTGGTCTACTGGAGATACGGCCTCGAACAAATCATTTCATGCATTTTAACACCTCCCATCTAAAATTTTTGAAGAGGTGAAGACTGATTAATATGAACAATTAGGAGAAAATAGGGCAGTTTGTGTGGTATGTTAGGATGAGAAAATGGGGTGGGTTATTATCATGTGTGTATAACACCTCCATTTTGCCTGGTTTCTAATAATTTTAGGTCTGTTTTAGTATTAACTACCTGCAGCATCCCCCTTCCCTCCTGGAGCTTCCCGTTTACGACTGGATCCCCAGAGATGTTTTCCAAGGCCCTCTTATAATTTAGTCCCAGAAAATAGACTAATTTGTGGCATTTTTAAGGACAGTTTACCTTCAAGGATCGGAAAGGGAGAAATGGGTCTTATCTTCACTACTTTACTGAACTGTCAATATTAATTTTGCTAGTCCAATGTTAGAAAGCAGTAAGAAGTAGTAAAATGCCTTCTGCATTCTCTTCAGTGTTATCTCCACTAGAACATTACATGTTTCTATAGGTAACTGGATACCTATTTATAATACAAAAGACACCGCAGCGTGAACCTGACAACACTTATGAAAGAACAAACAGCCACTGATGAGTCATTTGCTCAGAAAAATTTTACCTTGCTCTTGTCAGTGCCTCAGCCAATGTCTTATGCTCTGGAAGTTGCCCTCATTGCTTAGAGGAATCCTTTGTTGCAAATGTGCTACTAGATGATAAACTCAATCTTTGAGTCTTTTATGTTTGTAATAGCAGCTATCTCTCTTTCAATTTAAGTATAATTGAACTTGAGATTAGCTGTTCACAGATGCTGGTAAACTTTGACATTTGTTGCCTAAAAACAAATTCTAACTTCAATTTGAATAGCACCTTCACGTCAGTGCTCTAAATTGCTTCGCAGTAGTACATCATCAATATTTTGCAACAAGGCATCACTGAGCAGCATATTCAATGACTTAGCCATCATTTCAAATAATCTAGAGAAGCAACAACCAGAGGAAAGCAGGTCTTTTTTTTTAACTGTATAGTGATATAGATTTAATATTTTCCAAGTGTTTCACCCTTAAACCATGTTTAGAAGAACAGTCTAGCAGAAAGGTGTAAAACTGCTCCAGAGGCACCATTAATATTTGCATCAGTATATTCAAATCAAACAACAAAAACCACTACTATATGCATAAGTTGATACCTGATATTTCATTTAACACTACAGCTTTGAATGCAGTCTATGAAACATTTTTAAAAATTAAGAATGGGTGTACAATTTGTCCAAGCTAGGAACAAGAAGAGTCATGCCTCCAGAATCCATATTATTCCATTGTCATATCCATAGTTCAGTGCTTGTTTTTTACTTGTATTAAAAAATACCCAGGGCTTCCCTGGTGGCGCAGTGGTTGAGAGTCCGCCTGCCGATGCAGGGGACACGGGTTCGTGCCCTAGTCCGGGAAGATCCCACATGCCGCGGAATGGCTAGACCTGTGAGCCATGGCCGCTGAGCCTGTGCGTCCGGAGCCTGTGCTCTGCAACGGGAGAGCCCACAACAGTGAGAGGCCCGCATACGGGAAAAAAAAAAAAAAGTACCCATACATCTGACTGGTTTTCTTGAACCTAGTTTTGCTTGGACATTCTTCTACCTTGCTACCTTATATATTCCTCATAATAAGTGCCAGGGTGAGTATAATGGAAATGGATAATGTCTCTTCTTAGCTGAAAGTACCTTCTAATGACTCTCCATAGATTTTAAAATGTTTAAAGTCCTTAGCATGACACATAAGGCTTTTCATGAATTGACTTCTATCTACATTTCTACTCAAATCTCTTTTTATTCACAAAATGAGCACTCATGTTGTCTCAACACGTTAAATTCTTTGTAGTACCCTGAACATATGACCTTCTCTATCATATTTGGACTTTTGAATTCATTAAATCTCCTGCCAAGGAAATATAATCATCTGTTTACTCAATTTTTTCCCGCACTAGGGCAAGATCTGTTGCATATAGTCATTAATGTCTGATATATGATACCTAATATTTGATTTCTGAATTGAACGTAATTTAATATGAAGCTGTAAAAGCTCTCTACCCCTCACATCTTCTGTTTATCGCACAAAGCTAGACACAGGCTACGATCTCAAAATCTTAAATTTTTAATATTTTACAAAAGTTATGAATCTCTTTTAAAATCTGTTGAAAGCTGTAGACTCTCTCAGCAGAATAAAAGGCACAGATACTCTTGCATACACAAATTTCCATTCAGCTCCAGAATGTTCATAAACACCTTGAATTCACTTTGGAGATTTGCAGCTAAAAAACCCTGCTCTAAGGCATTCCCATGTTGATAAACATACCATTGGGGAATTTGTTCATTTGTGTTAGCTTACTCTGTCTCATCTCAGTTTAGAGAATCATGGAATCTCAGGATTGGCAAAACCTCTAAATATTTATCCCAATTTCATATCTAACATATGAAACATCTCTACAATGTTTATATCGTATGCTTTTATTTTTTGTGTCAAATATTGTTATTTAATGAAAGTGAAGCCACTATCTCCTAAGCTTGACCAGATATACTTTGAAATATCCTGTCTAGTTAAGAATTATCTGACACTTCTTATTTGAGCTCAGACATAAATGGAGCTGGAAAGTCATCACTCTCATCCTTAAAATAAGAAAAAGCTAAGTAAACTTAAAATCAGTGACTTTTTTTTAACATCTTTATTGGAGTATAATTGCTTTACAATGGTGTGTTAGTTTCTGCTTTATAACAAAGTGAATCAGTTATACATATACACATGTTCCCATATCTCTTCCCTCTTGCATCTCCCTCCCTCCCACCCTCCCTATCCCACCCCTCTAGGTGGTCACAAAGCACCGAGGTGATCTCCCTGTGCTATGCGGCCGCCCTCCACTAGCTATCTGTTTTACGTTTGGTAGTGTATATATGTCCATGCCACTCTCTCACTACCATACGACCCAGCAATCCCACTACTGGGCATATACCCTGAGAAAACCATAATTCAAAAAGAGTCATGTACCAAAATGTTCATTGCAGCTCTATTTACAATAGCCAGGAGATGGAAGCAACCTAAGTGTCCATCATCGGATGAATGGATAAAGAAGATGTGACACATATATACAATGGAATATTACTCAGCCATAAAAAGAAATGAAATTGAGTTATTTGTAGTGAGGTGGATGGACCTAGAGTCTGTCATACAGAGTTAAGTAAGTCAGAAAGAGAAAAACAGATACCGTATGCTAACACATATATATGGAATCTAAGAAAAAAAAATAAAAAGTCATGAAGATCCTAGGGATAAGTTGGGAATAAAGACACAGACCTACTAGAGAATGGACTTAAGGATATGGGGAGGGGGAAGGGCAAGCTGTGACAGTGACTTCTTTTGGACCCATCAGAGAACTGAGATTGAAGGGCAAACTGTCTCCTTGAAGTCTGGAGAGACAGGAGCATCCCGAGTTGTAGCCAAGATATGCTTACCTGGAGTAGAAGCCATAAACTGGTAGGAAGAATTAAATGGTAATTTTAGGGACATCCCTGGTGGTCTGGTGGTTAAGACTCCATGCTTCCACTTCAGGGGTGCAGGTTCAATCCCTGGTCAGGGAACTAAGATCCCACATGTCACACAGTGTGGCAAAAAAAAAAAAAGGTAATTTTAATGAATTTCTGTAGATTGAATTAGGCTAGCATGAAAGTGAGAAATTCTTGGGGACCCCAGTCTTGGGGGTGTCCTGAACACTACTTTTGAGTTTTACTTCCATAAGTCTACAAGTTTCCCATAGTGGAAGGTTCCCAAGGTTCCAGAATAGTTCCCCCTGTAGCTCTGGCAAAAATATGGGGAGGCTAACTGTTGTGAAATGCATCTACAGCATTCTCTGTTAACAGAGGCTTACTGTCTATGGAAAGAGACTTTACGGGAGCCTTATTCTACTTGGGGACAGACACTGCTCTCACTCCAGCCATAATCAACTTTCTTATCTCACTAAAGTGTGTATGGGGAAACAGAGTCAACAGGGGTCAAGCTACAAGGAAGTAGATTGGGAACACTGAGGCAGGGAAGGGTAGGGAGAGAAAGCTATACCACTGGAGAAACAATTCTGAAGGTTACAGCTCCGATATATAAGCCAGTTAAAATACTGAGATTTAATCAGAAAATTATAGAGTGTTTCTACTTCTTCACACCTTACCACCATACTAACAAGATCCAGTATAACAACAGGGGATTACAGCTGAAAGAGCTGCAAGACACAGGCTCTCTCTCTGAACATGAATATTTACAGAGGTCCAATATCAAGAAAGAGGAGAGAAATAAGGACAATAGAGCAAACTGAAGCCTTGGGCATCTATAGTTATAGCAAACATTAAACACAGCCCACCTCCTAGCCAAATTAACATAAATACTTACACTAAATCCTATTTATCTCAGTTCCTATTGCCCAATACAACATATATGTCTTTCAAAAATAATTATAAAGCATGTCAAAAAGGAAGATAAAACATAATCTGAAGAGAGAAAGCAAGAATCAGAACTAAACTCAGGTATGACACAGATGTTGGAATTTTCAGACAGGAAATTAAAATTAATAATTTTTAACATGTTAAGGGATCTAACTGGAAAAGTAGACAATATGCAAGGACAAATGGGTAACGTAAGCAGAGAGGAAAACTCTAAGGAACATTCAAAATAAAATGCAAGAAATTAGACACTATAACAGAAATGAAGAATACTTTCAATGGGATCATCAGTAGGCTTGACACGATTGAAGAAAAAAGTGCATAAGCTTGAAAGTAGATCAATAGAATCTTCCCAACTGATAGGCAAAGAGAAAAAAGAATAATGTAATAATGAAAAGTAATAATGAAAAGCAACAGAACAGAACATCCAAGAATTGTGGGACAATTTCAAATTTGTAACATATGCACAATTGGAATACTAAAATGAGAATAGAGAAAGGAGGAGAAGAAATATTTGAATTAATAATGGTTGATAAGTTTCCAAATTAATGACAGACACCACACAACATACCCAAGAAACTCAGAGAATAGCAAGCAGATCAAGAAGAATAAATGTTTAAAAACAAAACAACAAAAATACAAACAGGGCTTCCCTGGTGGCGCAGTGGTTGAGAGTCCGCCTGCCGATGCAGGGGACACGGGTTCGTGCCCCAGTCCAGGAAGATCCCACATGCCGCGGAGCGGCTGGGCCCGTGAGCCATGGCCGCTGAGCCTGCGCGTCCGGAGCCTGTGCTCCGCAATGGGAGAGGCCACAACAGTAAGAGGCCCGCGTACCGCAAAAAAAACCAAAAACCAAAAAAACCAAAAAACTTGATGCTTCATATTGAAATGTGAGATAACCAAAGACAAAGAGAACATTTTGAAAAAAATCCAAAGAAGACAACAAAAACACCTTAGAAGAACAAGGAAACAAGGATAAGGATTATACTATACTCTCAGAAACCATATGAGTGAGAAAAGAGCAGAGTAAAATATTGAAGAAGCTGACAGAATAAAAATACCAATATAGAATTCTAGATCCAGTAAAATTATCCTTTCAAAGTAAAAGAAGAATAAACATTTTATCAGAAAGAGAAAAACTGAGGGAATTCATCTCCAGCAGGCTTACCATAGAAGAAATAATGAAACAAGTTCTTCAAACAGAGGGACATAATATAGGTAAAAAACTTGGATCTGCATAAAGAAAGAAAAAGCATCAGAGAAGAAATAAAGGTAAAATAAAATCTTTTATTTTTCTTATTCTTAATTGATCAAAAACCTAAATGTGTGTTTAAAGTGGCAATAGTAACAATATATTTAGTGCTTATAGCATATGAATGAGTAAAATAAAGGACAGAAATGCCACAAGGTATTTGAAGAAAGAATTGGGGATACATGTTTTAAAGTACTTGTACTTCATGTGAAGAGACAGTGTTATTTGAAGATTGATTAAAATTAGTTATAAAATTAGTTAAAATGTAAACTCCAGAGCAATCATTAATTTTTTTAAGGATGTATAATTGATACACTGAGATAAAAGATAAAATAGATTCATATAAGGTGCTTAATTAATACTAAAAAGAATAGAAAAACAGGAAAAATGAAGAAGAAATGCAACAAATAGAAAAGAGTTACAAACATGGTGATTGTTAATTCAACCACGTTAATATTCACTTTGTGAATGATCTAAATACACTAATTAAAAAGTAGAGCTTGTCAGATGTATAAAAACCAAGACCTACTATATGCTATCTATAAGAATCTCACTTAAAAAATAAAGGGATGGAGAAAGATATACCATCGTAACACTAATCAAAAAAAGCAAGAGTAGCTACATTTCAAACAAAACAGACTACAGAACAAGGAAAAGTTTCAGGGATAAAGGGGGACATTATATAATTATAAAGGGTTCAATTCTCCAAGAAGTCATTACAGTCCTATAAACAAAGTGTACAAATATATGAGGCAAAAATTGGTAGAACTGAAAGGAGAAATAGAAAAATGCACTATTAAAGTTGAATATATCAATACCCCTCTGTCAGCAATTGCTAGATAAATAAAAATTAAATCAATAAGGATAGATATAAACTCAAATGACACTATCAGTAATTTGATCTAATAGATATTTAAGAGAATACTCCCTCCACAACAGCATAACACATTCTTCTCAAGCTCTCATGGAACATTTATCAAGATAAACTACATCCCAGACCACAAAACACATCTTAACAAATTTAAATATATAAAAATATTTCAAATATGTTCCCAGATCACAATGGAATTAGACTAGAAATCAATAAAATAAAAATAATTGACAATTGCCAATATTTGAAAATAAATGAACACATTCCAAATAACACATGGGTCAAAGGAGAAGTCTCGAGAGATTTTAAAATATTTTGAGTTCTTCAAGATCAGCAAAATTGATAAACTTGTAGCCAGGTCAAAAAAAAAGAAAGGAGAGAGAGAGAGAAGGCGTTAAGTGTGCATATCAGAAAAGAATGAGTCATCATCATTACTGATCACATGGACAGTAAAAGAGAGGAAAGGAATACTTCAGCCAACACTGTGCCCACAGATTTGATAATTTAGATAAACTGGACCAATTCCTTGAAAGACACAAACTACTAAAACTCATATAAGAGAAATAGATAAATATCTGTTAAAGAAATTGCATGGATAATTAATAAACTTCCATGAAAGAAAGCCCCAGCATGCCCTTTTGGTTTTACTGATGAATTCTACCAAAAGAGTAAGGAAGAAATAATATCAATTCCTCACAATTTCCTCCAGAAAATGGAAGCACAGGGAACATTTCCTAATTCATTCTATGAGGCTAGCAGTATAAATACTACAACTAGATAAAGACATTACAAGAAACAAAATGGCAGACCAATATGTTTCATAAACATCGACTCAAACAACTTCACAAAATATTAACAAATCAAATACAAAATGTATAAAAAAAGTATACATCATGCCCAAATGGGATTTATTCCAGCTTTGCAAGCCTGATTCGATATTCAAAAATCGTATGCTAAAAATAAAGGAAATTAAGTGTGGGGTATATTAATAACATATGACCAAATACCTAGTACTGTAGCTTAGCCAAGTTAACAATAATATTAACCATCACAAAGACTTACTATAATGTTACAGTAATAAATATATCATGGTATTAGTTAAAGTAATAATACATGGATCAATGGACCAGAATAGGGAACACAGAACTATACCCGCATAAATATAGTTGTCTGATTTTTGACAAAGGCACAAAGGCAATTCAATGGAAAAATAATTGTCTCACCAACAAATTGTGCTGGAACAATTCGATGTCCTTATGATAAAAAGAATGAACCTAGATGCATACCTTATACATTACATGAAAATCAACTCATCAAAATAAATTATGGACCTAATATAAAATGTGTAGAAGAAAACACAAGGAAATTGACAAGAGTTTAGGTTTGGTACTGAAGTTTTAGATATAGCTCAAAAGAATGAAACATGAAAGAAAAACTTGATAAGTTGAATTTTACTAAAATTAAAAATTTCTGCTCTGCAAAAGACAGTGTTAAGAAAGTGAAAAAATGTGCCACAGATTGTGAGAAAATATTTGTAAAGCACATATTTGATAAAGGACTTCTATCCAAAATACAGAAAGAACTCTTAAAATTCAATAAGAAAACAACTCAATAAAAAATGCGCAAAATATCTGAACAGATAACTCACCAAAAAGGTGGACAGATGCCAAATAAGTATATGAAAACATGCTCAATGTAATTTATTAGAGAAATGCAAATTAATAATGAGTTACTACTACAAACCTACAATAGTGGGTAAAATTTTAAAAATCTGGCAGTACCAATTGCTTGTGAAGATGTAGAGCAACAGGAACTCTCATTTTTTTAATTAATTAATTAATTAAATTTTGGCTGCATTGAGTCTTCGTTGCTGCATGAGGGCTTTCTCTAGTTGCGGCAAGCAGGGGCTACTCTTCTTTGCTCTGTGCAGGCTTCTCATTGTGGTGGCTTCTCTTGTTGTGGAGCACAGGCTCTAGGCACTTGGGCTTCAGTAGTTGTGGCTCACGGGCTCTAGAGTGCAGGCTCAGTAGATGCGGTGCACGGGTTTAGTTGCTCCGTGGCATGTGGGATCTTACCGGACCAGGGCTTAAACCCATTCCCCTGCATTGGCAGGTGAATTCTTAACCACTGCGCCACCAGGGACGTCACACTCTCATTTGTTTTTGATGGGAATGAAAGTTGGTACTGTCACTTTGGAAGACAGCATGGCAGTTTCTTAAAAAGCTAAACATAGTTTTGCCATATGACCCAGCAATCACATTCCTAGGTGTTTACCCAAGTAATTTGAAACTTTGCTCAAAAACCTGCATGCAAATGTTAATAGCATCATTATTCATAATTTCCCAAAATGCAAAGCAAGTAAGATTTTTTTCACTAAGTGAATGGATAATCATACTGTAGTACATCTACATAATGGAAATCTATTTAGGAATAAAAAAGAATGAGCTATCAAGCCACCTAAAGACATAGATCTTTAATTCATATTGCTAGGTGAAAGAATCTAATCTAAAAGGGCTACATACTGTATGATTGCATTTATATGACATTCTGTGAAAAGAAATAATATTGAGATAGTAAACAGATCTATGTTTGACAGTGCTTTGGGGAGAAGTTGAATAGAAGTAAGGGAATTTTTAAGTTGGTGAAACTATTCTGTGTGATACTGTAATGGTAGAAACACGACACTGAATTTGCAAAGCTCATACAGTTTTACAGCCCAAAGAATGAAAATTAATGTACAAAAATATTTTTAAAAATCACTTAAGAGGTCAAGGAATCTCACTGTGGAATGCAGAATGTGACAGATGAATTTACCTGTAGTACAAATGTATGAAAGGACTCACTGAAGGGACTGGAGGCAAAGGTGCTGACCTATGCAACTTTGGAAATGAGTGAGTTTGTAAAACTAGAGGTGATGTCCTCTAGTTGATAAAATTGTTTCCCATGAGGATATAAGTTAACAGTTTAACAATTAAGTGGGTAGTGGTTGGTGGGAGCCAGGTTTACACTGTTGGAGTGGGAGGTTACGAACAGCAAGTAGAGGATGCTAGAATGATCCTTGTGGGAGGGGATTAGAGTTGGAGACATCAGTATGAACTGAAGTTTGGGCCTAATATAGATAGATATGTGTTTATACCTGAGTTGGTATACCACATATATTTCCTTGATCTTTCAACTGAGAGGCACTAGAAACAATAACACTCTAGTAACAATGAACACACATAACACCTAGAACTTAGTTTCTAATCATCAATCTTTGATGTACTGCCAGAAAGTAAGAAAATGCACACACACCTGCACACACACACCCCATCAGTGTGGTATGTCAAAGGGATATAGGTGCCAACTGAGAGAGCTTCTAATTGCCAAAGTTGAAACAATTTGAGCATCAAAATAGATAAAGTAATATTGAATTATAACCTAAAGTATAAAATAAATATCCATGAGTCCATACTGTTATAAATGACTAACTAACTAAACTAACAAAATAAACATGAGAGAGCATAGACAAATCTCCCATGCAGAAGAATTCCAAATTATTTTATGTACCTACTCTGATATCCACTCTTTAAGTGTGGGCGACACACTTGAAGTGACTTCATTCCAAAAACTACAGTATGGAAAGGGAAGGAAAAGTAACTTTGCAATGTAGAAACCTGACCAGCCCTACCTCAACCAGAAACAGGTGGTCAAGGTTAATGTCAACAGTGATAAGTCATATTGGCACTATAAACCCTTGATACGATGTGATGAGAATGGCACTGTACCTCTTTGGTCTTCCTCCTTAAAACTCATAACCTCACATGAGGGAGACATCAGGCTTATCCCAATGAAGGACATTCAACAAAATACCTGGCCAGTCCTCCTCAAAATATTGAGGTTATCAAAAAACAAAGAACATCTGAGAAACTGTCACAGCCAAAAGGAAGCAAATGAGATTTGACGAATAAATCTAAGGTGATTTGCTGGATGTGAAAACCTGGAAAAGAAAAAGGATATTGGTAAAACTAAAGAAATCTGAATAAAACATGGATCTTAAAAATAATATGCGTTTGTTTTTTAATTGTTACAAATGTATCATACAAATGTTAGATGTTAAAAATAAGGAAAACTGTGTATAGGGCATGCATAAGCTTTCTGTGCTATCTTTGTAACTTTTCCATATATCTGAAGCTATTCTAAACAAAGCATTTATTTAAAAAAGTATCTAGTGTAGTAGATTCCAAGATAGTATGGATGTTATTTTCTATATCTCTATTATCAAGTTCACTAAAAATCTATTCTTTGCTAGTTAAAAATTAAATCCAGAGTAAGCAGTTTTTCTCATTGCCCTTCTCAATCTGTTGAGAAATGAACTTGGCTGAAAGATAAATAATGCTATTACTTTTCTTTTGTTCATTAGATGATCTGCTTTTAGTAGAATCAGAATTAGGTGTCTGAGTAGTTGCCTATCCTTTTATATATCCTGAATTAGTGCCAGTTTTGTGATTTTTATATTAAAAACAATCTGTGGATCTACATTCTCTACAGTGTTAAGTAATTTATTGCCTGTTCTCACAATATCAGTTATATATACTCATATACTTGATCATTTCAGGCAGTTTTTTTTTTTTTTTTTGTCTCATTTCTCTCAGGATTTGGTTCTTATCTCTATTATGTTTTCTCCTTGTTGACCAGAGGTGAAGAGCAAGTAGAAACAGCAAAGGCCTCTTTAGTCCTAGGTTTGAAGCTAATACACCATTAACCCTGCCTTCCTCCTTCTATTGGTGAAATCAAAGCACATGGCCTTTTCCAAAAATCAAGAGCCAAGCAAGTATTCTCCATCCACAGCAGAAGAGCATTTAAAAAATTTTCAACAGATATGGTAACAGAGAAAGAGGAAAATTAAGACTAGAAACAATTAACATCAGTATTTTTTGTTCACTTTTCTATCCCTTGATCCTGGAACAGAGCCTGACACATAATAGGTATTCATTAAATTTCTGGTGAATGAGTGGATGAGGGAATCTTTGGCTATGTAGATAGATACTTCACTTTCAAGGTTCTTAGATACAAAGATGCAGGTGTATATTGCATGTAGAACTTACAGTGACTTATAATGATGCTAACATTGTCATGTTGTCTTTATGATTCCCAGTCAAACAAGTCTTCAAGCATCTACAAATTATTTCAAATGTTGTGTTCATACTTTGTATATGAGAATATAGTCATCTATATGAAATATTTCTTTCCAACTTTTTCAGTTTCTTTCCTCAGAAAATCTCTGTGTAATAAGCTTTCATATTGTGAGATTTGTGAGGATTCTCTTCATGTTGCATGACCTCTTTTTAGAAAATTATCTCACCATTAATAAGATGTCAGTTAGTAGAATCCTTACATTGATTTTTGTCTAAGGAGCATTTTCTTATGTTGCTCTTGTTTTCTTTTATTTTCTTTTTCTTTCAAGTGTAAGAAAAAACAGCACTGTTTGGATGGCTGTGTCTTAGATTTCCTCTGAATTTCTCTGTATTTTGGGATTTTGAGAGAAAACATGTCACAGAAACCCAATCAATGCATAGAAATACACTGATACCTCTAGGAGCCGACAAAGATAAGAATGATTCTGGGACCTATCAGGTGATTTCTGAGGATGTATCGATATTTACGTTTTAAAATCAGAGAAGACCGAGGGCTAAAAACAACAGTTATACTATTGCTGTGGGTGTGGATCCTCCCTTCAGGACTGAGGCTGTTATTCCTCCTGTTGGCTGATGGTCCACACAAGCATCCCTTTCCAGCCCTCTGTGGAAAGGGCTGCCTCACCAAATATTCTCTCGCGCCTCCCTCAGGGGAGTCCTGCTTCCAGTGACTGGTTTATGTGGGTTGCACATGTCCGGCTCCTGGCTTCTACTGGAGATGACTCTAAAGAGCTGGAGCTCCCTGTGAGACCTGCTGAGTCCTCTGTTGAAATCACATCACAGTTCAACGTCACCCTCATCTCAGTCTCGCTTCCGTTTCCTCTTTTCAGGCATTATTCTCCATTCCTCAGTAAATCTCCAGCACTCAAATCTCTATCATGGAGTTGGCTTCCAGGGAACCTGAATAAGCCACTACCTGTAAGAATTCATTCAGCTAACTTGTAGGGATGTAGACAACTCTGTTCCTTCTCTTTCTTTTCTTGTCATGTCACATTTATAATATAAGATAGCATATATTCTCTGGAGAGTCATTTAATTGAGGAGTTTCTAGCCTGATGCAAATGGGCTGTAGATAGTCCCACAAAATGATATTCAGCTACAAATATTCAGCACAAAAGAGAATTAAAAAGATTGTTTCCAACTTCCACACTGCATAGGGAAAGTTTTCTCAACAATGGATGGTTGTACACAAATGTACAGATGTAAGAGAAATGGACCAATGATATATCAAAAATAAAATATGTAAATCTACATCTTGATCAACAGGCTTCTGTAAGTCTTAAAAATAGCAATGGCAAAAACAAATGCTGCAGGGAATTTGAATTATTGACTAGGATACCCAGAAAGAGATTATCAATTATGAATTGTGATAATATTTCTAGCTGTGTTTTTCTTTAGTTGAATGTCTTATCAATAATTACTACATGTTTGCCACAAGAGTGAAAAAGAGAAATCAGCAGCTTTTCGGAAGAGAAAAAAAATTCTTCTATTAGACATAAGTAATATTAGTTATATAAATATGCTTCAGTCTGAAACAGCTGAAGAATACGTAACATTGTCCTAAGGAATTAATGCACCTTCCAGAGTACCAAAACTATTACTGAAATTGATTTTTAATCTCATAGAATCTAGTTTAATATTAATAACGATTTTTTCTCCATATTAAAATATAGATAACTTTTTAATGTTGCTTTGTAAACTTCTGGGGAAAAATATATCACCCTTGTTAATTACCTTAAAGTGAAATTGTAGCTTTATTTGGCATTTAAAAAAAAAGAGTGCTTTATAGAAAGCAAAGAGAAACCAGGCTCCAATATAGTGATATTACATTTCACTGAGTATAAAATATAATAGGATGAAGGAACACATGGAAATTTCCAGTTTAACTACAGAAGCATGGCTTATATATATACACACTTTTACATATATAGTTACTTGGGCATGGTTTTGTGTGTGGTTGTATGAGCATGCATGTGTGTGTGTAGTTCTGTGAGCTATGTGTGTGTGCTGTTGAGTGATGAATTACTCTGTACTAGGGTAGCAGAAGGAAGATTCCACATATCCTAGTCTAGGATTAAATATCGATTTCCTTAGAAGGTAATGAATT
Organism: Orcinus orca; assembly: GCF_937001465.1. Lineage (NCBI taxonomy): Eukaryota > Metazoa > Chordata > Mammalia > Artiodactyla > Delphinidae > Orcinus > Orcinus orca. Next base: position 77,441,057 of record NC_064562.1, on the reverse strand, counting down.
AGAGAATGAAAAGATATTAAAGTGTAAGTACTATCATCAAGCTACCAAATACATTTATTGAAGATGTCTTTTTTTATTATGAATTTATTTTATTTTCCTATCCTTGCAAAGGTAATACTCAGCTTATTAAAATATGAAAAATATACTGTCAAATTTCAGAATTACATGGATGAAGAAAGTCACCAAAGTGGCATCATATCATGTGTGTTATAGTTGTATTTACTATATTGACTATATTAACTATATTGTGTTAACAATATATTGTATAACTATATATTGAAAAGTCAAAATGCTGGAGCTTATTTCAGAGAAAATAATTATGTTGGCAAACCACAAACTGTACATTGTAGACGGGTCCTAGGAAAAGAAGATTTAATTCACAGTGGACAAGAGGGTTAGCTTCTGTTTTCAGCCATGTGCTATTTCAAGAATTAAACATCATGAATAATACAGGATATAAAAAGAATAATCTAAAGATGGAAAAGCACATTTTGATTAGGAAAGAGAATTTAAGGTTTAAGACTTGTTTTAAAGGAAAACTGCCTTATTACAATGAGATGAGAAAATTGTTTCCTTCTTTTTTTTTAACATATTTATTGGAGTATAATTGCTTTACAATGGTGTGTTAGTTTCTGCTTTATAACAAAGTGAATCAGTTATACATATACATATGTTCCCATATCTTTTCCCTCTTGCGTCTCCCTCCTTCCCACCCTCCCTATCCCACCCCTCCAGGCGGTCACAAAGCACTGAGCTGATATCCCTGTGCTATGCGGCTGCTTCCCACTAGCTATCTACCTTGCGTTTGGTAGTGTATATATGTCCATGCCTCTCTCTCGCTTTGTCACAGCTCACCTTTCCCCCTCCCCATATCCTCAAGTCCATTCTCTAGCAGGTCTGGGTCCTTATTCCCGTCTTACCCCTAGGTTCTTCATAACGTTTTTTTTTTTTTTTTCCTTAGATTCCATATATATCTGTTAGCATACGGTATTTGTATTTCTCTTTCTGACTTACTTCACTTTATATGACAGATGCTAGGTCCATCCACCTAACTACAGATAACTCAATTTCGTTTCTTTTTATGGCTGAGTAATATTCCATTGTATATATATGCCACATCTTCTTTACCCATTCATTTGTTGATGGACACTTCGGTTGCTTCCATGTCCTGGCTATTGTAAATAGAGCTGCAATGAACATTTTGGTACATGACTTTTTTTGAATTATGGTTTTCTCAGGGTATATGCCCAGGAGTGGGATTGCTGGGTCGTATGGTAGTTCTATTTGTAGCTTTTTAAGGAACCTCCATACCATTTTCCTTAGTGACAGTATCAATTTACATTCCCACCGACAGTGCGAGAGTGTTCCCTTTTCTCCACACCCTCTCCAGCATTTATTTTTTCTAGATTTTTTGGTGATGGCCATTCTGACAGGTGTGAGATGATATCTCACTGTAGTTTTGATTTGCATTTCTCTAATGATTAATGATGTTGAGCATTCTTTCATGTGTTTGTTGGCAAGCTGTATATCTTCTTTGGAGAAATGTCTGTTTAGGTCTTTGGCCCATTTTTGGAGTGGGTTGTTTGTTTTCTTGTTATTGAGCTGCATGAGCTGCTTGTAAATTTTGGAGATTAATCCTTTGTCAGTTGCTTCATTTGAAAATATTTTCTCCCATTCTGAGGGTTCTCTTTTTGTCTTGTTTATGGTTTCCTTTGCTGTGCAAAAGCTTTTAAGTTCCATTAGGTCCCATTTGTTTATTTTTGTTGTTATTTCCATTTCTCTAGGAGGTGGGTCAAAAAGGATCTTGCTGTGCTTTATGTCATAGAGTGTTCTGCCTATGTTTTCCTCTAAGAGTTTGATAGTGTCTGGCCTTACATTTAGGTCTTTAATCCATTTTGAACTTATTTTTGGGTATGGTGTTAGGGAGTGTTCTAATTTCATACTTTTACATGTACCTGTCCAGTTTTCCCAGCACCACTTATTGAAGAGGCTGTCTTTTCTCCACTGTATATTCTGGCTTCCTTTTTCAAAGATAAGGTGACCATATGTGCATGGGTTTATCTCTCGGCTTTCTATCCTGTTCCATTGATCTATATTTCTGTTTTGTGCCAGTACCATAGTGTCTTGATTACTGTAGCTTTATAGTATAGTCTGAAGACAGGGAGCCTGATTCCTCCAGCTCCATTTTTGGTCCTCAAGATTGCTTTGGCTATTCGCTGTCTTTTATGTTTCCATACAAATTGTGAATTTTTTTGTTCTAGTTCTGTGAAAAATGCCAGTGGTAGTTTGATAGGGATTGCATTGAATCTGTAGATTGCTTTGGGTGGTAGAGTCATTTTCACAATGTTGATTCTTCCAGTCCAAGAACATGGTATATCTCTCCATCTATTTGTATCATCTTTAACTTCTTTCATCAGTGTCTTATAATTTTCTGCATACAGGTCTTTTGTCTCCTTAGGTAGGTTTATTCCTAGATATTTTATTCTTTTTGCTGCAATGGTAAATGGCAGTGTTTTCTTGATTTCACTTTCAGATTTTTCATCATTAGTGTATAGGAATGCCACAGATTTCTGTGCATTAATTTTGTATCCTGCTACTTTACCAAATTCATTGATTAGCTCTAGTAGTTTTCTGGTAGCATCTTTAGGATTCTCTATGTATAGTATCATGTCATCTGCAGACAGTGACAGCTTTACTTCTTTTCTTCTGATTTGGATTCCTTTTATTTCTTTTTCTGCTCTGATTGCTGTGGCTAAAACTTCCAAAATTATGTTGAATAAGAGTGGTGAGAGTGGGCAACCTTGTCTTGTTCCTGATCTTAGTAGAAATTGTTTCAGGTTTTCACCATTGAGGACGATGTTGGCTGTGTGTTTGTCATATATGGCTTTTGTTATGTTGAAGAAAGTTCCCTCTATGCCTGCTTTCTGCAGGGATTTTATCATTAATTGGTGTTGAATTTTGTCAAAAGCTTTCTCTGCATCTTTTGAGATGATCATACGGATTTTGACCTTCAATTTGTTAATATGGTGTATCACGTTGATTGATTTGCGTTTATTGAAGAATCCTTGCATTCCTTGAATAAACCCCACTTGATCATGGTGTATGATCCTTTTGATGTGCTGATGGATTCTGTTTGCTAGTGTTTTGTTGAGGATTTTTGCATCTATGCTCATCAGTGATATTGGCCTGTAGTTTTCTTTCTTCGTGACATCTTTGTCTGGTTTTGGTATCAGGGTGATGGTGGCCTTGTATAATGAGTTTGGGAGTGTTCCTCCCTCTGCTATATTTTGGAAGAGTTTGAGAAGGATAGGTGTTAGCTCTTCTCTAAATGTTTGATAGAATTTGCATGTGAAGCCACCTTTCCTGGGCTTTTGTTTGTTGGAAGATTTTTAACCACAGTTTCAATTTCAGTGCTTGTGATTGGTCTGTTCATATTTTCTGTTTCTTCCTTGTTCAGTCACAGCAGGTTGTGTATTTCTAAGAATTTGTCCATTTCTTCCAGGTTTTCCATTTTATTGGCATATAGTTGCTTCTAGTAATCTCTCATGATTCTTTGTATTTCTGCAGTATCAGTTGCTACTTCTCCTTTTTCATTTCTAATTCTATTGATTTGAGTCTTCTCCCTTTTTATCTTGATGAGTCTGGCTAATGGTTTATCAATTTTGTTCATCTTCTCAAAGAACCAGCTTTTAGTTTTATTGTTCTTTGCTATCATTTCCTTCATTTCTTTTTCATTTATTTCTGATCTGATCTTTATGATTTCTTTCCTTCTGCTAACTTTGGGGATTTTTTTGTTCTTCTTTCTCTAATTCCTTTAGGTGCTAGGTTAGGTTGTTTATTTGAGATGTTTCCTGTTTCTTAAGGTAGGATTGTATTGCTATAAACATCCCTCTTAGAACTGCTTTTGCTGCATGCCATAGCTTTTGGGTCTTCGTGACTCCATTGTTATTTGTTTCTAGGTATTTTTTGATTTCCTCTTTGATTTCAGTGATCACTTCGTTCTTAAGTAGTGTATTGTTTAGCGTCCATGTGTTTGTATTTTTTTAACAGATCTTTTCCTGTAATTGATATCTAGTCTCATAGCGTTGTGGTCGGAAAAGATACTTGATATGATTTCAATTTTCTTAAATTTACCAAGGCTTGATTTGTGACCCAAGATATGATCTATCCTGGAGAATGTTCCATGAGCACTTGAGAAAAATGTGTATTCTGTTGTTTTTGGATGGAATGTCCTATAAATATCAATTAAGTCCATCTTATTTAATGTTTCATTTAAAGCTTGTGTTTCCTTATTTATTTTCATTTTGTATGATCTGTCCATTGGTGAAAGTGGGATGTTATAGTCCCCTACTATGATTGTGTTACTGTCGATTTCCCCTTTTATGGCTGTTAGTATTTGCCTTATGTATTGATGTGCTCCTATGTTGGGTGCATAAATATTTACAATTGTTATATCTTCTTCTTGGATCGATCCCTTGATCATTATGTAGTGTCCTTCTTTGTCTCTTGTAATAGTCTTTATTTTAAAGTCTATTTTGTCTGATATGAGAATTGCTACTCCAGCTTTCTTTTGATTTCCATTTGCATGGAATATCTTTTTCCATCCCCTCACTTTCAGTCTGTATGTGTCCCTAGGTCTGAAGTGGGTCTTTTGGAGACAGCATATATACAGGTCTTGTTTTTGTATCCATTCAGCCAGTTTGTGTCTTTTGGTGAGAACATTTAATCCATTTACATTTAAGGTAATTATCTGTATGTATGTTCCTATTCCCATTTTCTGAATTGTTTTGGGTTTGTTTTTGTAGGTCTTTTCCTTCTCTTGTGTTTCTTGCCTAGAGAAGTTCTTTAGCATTTCTTGTAAAGCTGGTTTGCTGGTGCTGAACTCTCTCAGCTTTTGCTTGTCTGTAAAGGTTTTAATTTCTCCATCAAGTCTGAATGAGATCCTTGCTGGGTGGAGAAATCTTTGTTGTAGGTTTTTTCCTTCATCACTTTAAATATGTCCTGCCAGTCCCTTCTGGCTTACAGAGTTTCTGCTGAAAGATCAGCTTTAACCTTATGGGGATTCCCTTGTGTGTTATTTGTTGTTTTTCCCTTGCTGCTTTTAATATGTTTTCTTTGTATTTAATATTTGATAGTTTGCTTAGTATGTGTCTTGGCATGTTTCTCCTTGGATTTATCCTGTATGGGACTCTCTGTGCTTCCTCGACTTGATTAACTATTTCGTTTCCCATATTAGGCAAGGTTTCAACTATAATCTCTTCAAATATTTTCTCAGTCCCTTTCTTTTTCTCTTCTTCTTCTGGGACCCCTATAATTCGAATGTTGGTGTGTTTAATGTTGTCCCAGAGGTCTCTGAGACTGTCTTCAGTTCTTTTCATTCTTTTTTCTTTATTCTGCTCTGCAGTAGTTATTTCCACTATTTTATCTTCCAGGTCACTTATCCGTTCTTCTGCCTCAGTTATTCTGCTATTGATCCCTTGCAGAATATTTTAAATTTCATTTATTGTGTTGTTCATCATTGCTTGTTTCCTCTTTAGTTCTTCTAGGCCCTTGTTAAATGTTTCTTGCATTTTCTCTATTCTCTTTCCAATATTTTTTTTTTTTTTTTTTTTTTTGCTGTACGCGGGCCTCTCACCGCTGCGGTGTCTCCCGTTGCGGAGCACAGGCTCCGGACACGCAGGCTCAGCGGCCGTGGCCCACGGGCCCAGCCGCTCCACGGCATGTGGGATCCTCCTGGACCGGGGCACGAACCCGCGCCCCCTGCATCGGCAGGCGGACCCTCAACCACTGCGCCACCAGGGAAGCCCCTCTTTCCAATATTTTTGATCATCTTTACTATCCTAATTCTGAATTCATTTTCAGGTAGACTGCCTATTTCCTTTTCATTTGTTAGGTCTGGTGCATTTTTACCTTGCTCCTTCATCTGCTGTGTGTTTTCCTGTCGTTTCATTTTGCTTATCTTACTGTGTTTGGGGTCTCCTTTTCGCAGGCTGCAGGTTCGTAGTTCCCGTTGTTTTTGGTGTCTGCCCCTGTGGCTGAGGTTGGTTCAGTGGGTTGTGTAGGCTTCCTGGTGGAGGGGACTAGTGCCTCTGTTCTGGTGGATGAGGCTGGAGTTTGTCTTTCTGGTGGGCAGGTCCACGTCTGGTGGTGTGTTTTGGGGTGTTTGTGGACTTATTATGATTTTAGGCAGCCTCTCTGCTAATGGATGGGGCTGTGTTCCTGTCTTGCTAGTTATTTGGCATAGGGTGTCCAGCACTGTACCTTGCTGGTCGTTGAGTGAAGCTGGCTGTTGGTGTTGAGATGGAGATCTCTGGGAGATTTTTGCCGTTTGAAATTACGTGGAGCTGGGAGGTCTCTTGTGGACCAGTGTCCTGAAGTTGGCTCTCCCACCTCAGAGGCACAGCACTAACTCTTGCCTGGAGCACCAAGCACGTTTCATCCACACGGCTCAGAATGAAAGGGAGAAAAAATAGAAAGAAAGAAATAAAGAGGATAAAATAAAATAAGGTAAGATAAAATATAGTTATTAAAATAAAAAAGTGAAAAATAATTAAGAAAAAAAATTAAAAAGTAAAATAAAAACCAAAAAAAAAAAAGAAAAGAAACAGGCGGACAGAACCCTTGGACAAATGGTGAAAGCAAAGCTGTACAGACAAAATCACACACAGAAGCATATACATACACACTCACAAAAAGAGAAAAAGGGGGGAAAAAATATATATATATATATATCTCGTTGCTCCCGAAGTCCACCTCCTCAATTTGGGATGATTCCTTGTCTATTCAGGTACTCCACAGATGCAGCATACATCAAATTGATTGTGGAGATTTAATCCGCTGATTCTGAGGCTGCTGGGAGAAATTTCTCTTTCTCTTCTTTGTTCGCACAGCTCCCAGGGGCTCAGCTTTGGATTTGGCCCCGCCTCTGCATGTAGGTCTCCTGAGGGCGTCTGTTCTTTGCTCAGACAGGACGGGGTTAAAGGAGCCGCTGATTCGGGGGCTCTGGCTCACTCAGGCCGGGGGGTAGGGAGGGGCACGGAGTGCGGGGCGAGCCTGTGGCTGCAGAGGCCAGCGTGACGTTGTACCAGCCTGAGGCGTGCCGTGCGTTCTCCCGGGGAAGTTGTCCCTGGGTCACGGGACCCTGGCAGTGGCGGGCTGCACAGGCTCCTGGGAGGGGCGGTGTGGATATTGACCTGTGCTCGCACACAGGCTTCTTGGTGGTGGCAGCAGCAGCCTTAGCATCTCATGCCCGTCTCTGGGGCCCGCTCTGATAGCCGGGGCTTGCACCCGTCTCTGTAGCTCCTTTAAGCAGCGCTCTGAATCCCCTTTCCTCGCGCACCAGGAAACAAAGAGGGAAGAAAAAGTTTCTTGCCTCTTCATCAGGTCCAGACTTTTTCCTGGACTCCCTCCCGGCTAGCCGTGGTGCACTAACCCCTTCAGGCTGTGTTCACGCCGCCAACTCCAGTCTTTTACCGGGGGTCTGACCTCCGAAGCCCGAGCCTCAACTCCCAGCCCCCGCCCACCCCGCGGGTGAGCAGAGAAGCCTCTGGGGCTGCTGAGTGCTGGTCGGCGCAGATCCTCTCTGCGGGAATCTCTCCGCTTTGCCCTCCGCACCCCTGTTGCTGCGCTCTTCTCCGCGGCTCCGAAGCTCCCCACTCCGCCACCCGCAGTCTCTGCCCGTGAAGGGGCTTCCTAGTGTGTGGAACCTTTCCTCCTTCACGGCTCCCTCCCAGTGGTGCAGGTCCCGTCCCTATTCTTTTGTACCGTTTTTTTCTTTTTTCTTTTGCCCTACCCAGGTATGTGGGGAGTTTCTTACCTTTAGGGAGGTCTGAGGTCTTCTGTCAGCCTTCAGTAGGTGTTCTGTAGGAGTTGTTCCACATGTAGATGTATTTCTGATGTATCTGTGGGGAGGAAGGTGATCTCTACATCTTACTCTTCTGCCATCTTCTCAAATCCCCCCGAAGATGTTTTTAATGTATGTTTTTATACACAACCCTTCCCTAAATAGGAAAAGAGATGGATCCTACCCATGAGGAGTTTATATTCTAACAAAGTCATAAGCATTCTGATTTATACTATATTGATTCACTTAATGTTAACAACATAAATACTTCAGGACTTCTTAATCCAAGCTTCTCTCCCACAGCCACCAGGCAAATATTTGAACAGGACACCTGCATTCTTAACTTTTATTTTCAGTGTCTACCAATATTCATAGGAAAACAAAGAAGAATCCCTTCTGCAAGTTGGTTCTGGTCCCCTGACTCATCACATGCAACTACTGATAGAATGATTTGATTTGTTCTCTTTTTCCTCCTTGACTTTGAGTTCTTTCCTCTCTCCCTCGCCTTCTGTCTCTACCCCCCCCCCAAAACCCTGTTTCTCTTCTTGAAATAATTACTTCAATAGAAAATTTCCCCTAACATTTGCAGTAAGGGAGAAATTTTATAAATTATCCACTTAGGGAATGCTACAATAGGGAATTAATTACATAAACTGTTGTAAATCTGAGCCTGAATGCACCATTGCAGATTTCCTGGCCATATCTTTACAAATACGTCAGTGCTGAGCTGACTCATACTGAGGTCATCGTCCACTCCTGCCCCCACCCCCTTGGAGCTTCCCTTGCTGTGGTACCAGAGCTGGGTACCAAAGTAACATCTAGATGACTATGGCCACCTAAATCCTCCTTGCATCATGTTATTTCCCCTCAGTGTCCATCTGAAACATAGCACCTTTCAGTCATCCTTCATCTTCTTTGTACACATTTCTATACTATTTTGCCCTTTAAATTCTGAAACCTTTCATTTATTACCCCAGCACCTACTTCCATGATAAGCAGCCTTACTAAATCTTCAGCCTCTTCACTGAGCCATCCAGCTACCTCCTGCCTTAATAAAGACTTGATATATTGATGATATTATTATTACTATTATTATTATTCACAGAAGAATACTTTATGCCACACCCAACAACATGGTCAAAAGCCTGAAAGTAAGATTAGCTTTCTTCTACCTCTTCTTTGCCATTTCCAAATCAATACTCTCTCTGTGGGGAAAAGTCCCTCCTCTGCGATTAATACGGTATGTCTATGCCACCTCATCTCTTCTTATTGCAGTCACTAGCCAACATCTTGGTCATTTCTTTCTATCTGGTGAAGTGTTTGATGTTTTCTTTCTACTACATAATTCTAAGCATTAGCCAGGGTGATTTCAGTATTTTCAGTACTAATGTTGATAATGAATCCAATACCTTAGTTCTTTCTGTTCCATGGTATCCTGGATTCAAGTGAAATTTCATTTCTATTCTACCTTAATAATCAACACACTGAGTCACTCTGTGACTCTGGCTATTATAATCATAAACACCAAACCCCAATAGCTTACTTTCTGTTTATAGCGTTAATGGTTTCAATTCTTTTACACCCTTAACTTCAACTATTTTTTAAGATCAGATAGCCACTCCTGTTTCCTTGATGCCACTGCCTTCTCTCAGTAGTTCAGCTTTCTTTTGGCTTCACTTTTGTTGCTCTCAGGGTATGTTTTACGGTTCCTGATCAATACCATCAACTATGTTGCATTCCTGCTTCATAGCAAAACTACAACCCTGGGTTCATGCTACCAATTTCCTGGGGCTAAAAGAATTAGAATAAAACAAGTCAGCCTTCAAGCTACAAAAATCATATTCTCCAACCTCAGATGGTACCTCAACCTAGCAAAATTATTTTACTTGTTCTTGGCTAGTTACTTCTGTTATCCACAACAACTGCACTAACCCTTCAATTGCTTGCTGTCTCTCAGCAGATGACTTTACTTTCCTACTTTCTACTTCAAAACAAAACAATTAAGTATCAATTACTTCACTCTCCTGCCCCAAATTCACTGATATCAGAATGTATCTGCACTTCCTTTCCTGTAATCTCAAAGGAAAAGATGCTGAACAGCACTGGCTGCTACAACAGGCAACACTGAAATACCATAGCCCAGTAATCACAGCTCCATATTTATGTTTATTCCACATATAATAGCCAAATCTTCTTTGTTTTTTAATTCCCATGTATCACTTTCTCAGCATAATGGTAGTTGCTCAACATAATGGTAGTTGGCTTAAAGACTGCTTTCACTGTTCAGGGAGTTCGTTCAGGACCTTGCAGCTCAGGATTTCCCTCTCTGGTTGCCCCACAGAGGGCACACACACAGTATGTCTGACCACCAGCGTGACTTTGGTTTTAGCCAGGTCCTCTTTGACAGGCTCTTTCCCTGGTCTTCCCATTTAGCTTCTGACTGGTCTGTCTTATCGTTATTACATCCAACTGTTAGACTCAGCTTCTAGCTACTGATCCATTGTTTTCAACAAGGCCCTGGGTTATACTTTGTAACAGTCTGAACCAAATAAAACTACGCCCTTTGTCAGGAGCAGGGTGTTGCCAGCTTTTGGGCTTGCTCCACCTTTCCATTGGACGGATGCGGAGGACGGTTGCAGTGTGGTACAGCACTGCTGGCACTGTAGAGCAGGAGCTGGGGAGACTGGGAACTCAGTCTTCACCAGCTTTCCCACCCGTACCCTCCCTATGTGTGTGTTGGTGTGTGTTTGCAGGGTTGTGGGGGCAGGCAACAGAAATGGGTGCTGCAGGCTGGATGCTGCTACCACATTGTATAGATCTTGTGCAGCCCAGAGTTGGGGAGATGGGATCTGCCAATAGTCACTGGCTGTCAGATTTACCCAGGATAGCTTTTCCACCCCAGAAAGCTGTGGAAATGGAATTTGCATTTTGGCTGCCAAGCTCACCATAGGAGTTCTCCCTTAATACAGAGTTTTAAGGAAATAGGGGACTGCATGTACTCTTTATCTGTTGATGCATCCGTATTCTATGTAGTAGGAGTGGGGACTGGGAGAATGATCACACTGCCTTGTGCCACCACCTGCCTGGTATAGGCCTTCCACAGCATGTAACTCTGGGAAGTAGGGTCTACTGATGTTCACTGACTGTTGAATTCACCCGGAATAGCTCTTCCACCTCAGGGATCTGAAAGAGACATGAACTGCTGGAACAGTCTTCAGCAACACAAAGGGCCAGGGGTATGGATGCAGCCTTTAGCTCTAGTGTCACGCCTCCCATGACATGACTCTTTTCAGTAGGCTTCATAGATTATGTAGAATTAATATTTCTTGAATTAATTGTAAGCCCTTTGATCAATCTCTAGACAAGTTGACTAATTGACTTTGCTAATTTAGACCAGCTTAATAGATATCTCTCTGGGGGAGAAGTTTCCTCCAGGTTCTCACACTGTCATTCTAGAAGTCCCATCTCTGAACTCATTATATTTTATCCAAAAATCTGATTCTCTGTTATTAATATCACTAAACAATATTAATATCACTGTACACTCAGGTAGCCAAGCAGTAAACTGTGTAAGTTTGCCTAGATTTCTCTATTTCTTTCACCACCATATGTAATTAATGACTAATTCCTGCCAATCTCACCTCTTAGATATGCTTCAAATCTCTCTGTACCTCTCTAGTCCCACTATTTACCATTCTACTTAAGACTTTCATCTTCTCTCTCCTGCAGTATTAGAATGGTATCCTGAATAATCTCCATGCACTCATTCTTGACCATCTTACATCTATCCTTCCCACTCAATTCAGAATAACACGTATAAGATGTGAATCATTACAATCACCTACTAAACACCCTTTAACAACTTGCCTACAGAATGAATTACTAAAACCTATCGTGGTTTTATGGCCCATATGTGAAAGTCTCAAGTCTTTCCACTCAGTGTCTTGCCTTTTATTCCCTGGTAACGATAAAATGTCCATGTGTTCCACTTAGGCCATTTATTTCACATTTTCATTCCTTTATACAGATTATTCCTTTGCCTGGAATACCTATCTGTCTTCCTCCCTCTTGATAATTTTTACTCCTTCAAGACAAAATTCAGGCATTTTACTCCTCAGAGAGGCTCTCAGGATCCTCACCTTGTGAAAGGTGAAATAAAATGGAGTTGATTACGTCAAGCGTTTCTTAAATGGAGGAGGCCATGGAGGAGGTGGGCCTTATGCACGTCCTCACTGGGTAGGAACATGGACTGTTGAACTGGGTCAAACTGCGAATATTCCAAGAACTCTGCGAGAACCCCTGCAACTTGCTCTGGCAATCTACGACTTTTGCTTAGTGATGGATTTAGCAGCTGATCATGTTTAACCAAGACTAGCTTTCTGCCAGCAACACCAATCAAAATTCTTTGTGAGCAACTTATATAAGCATTCCTTTTTTGTCTCGAAAACCCCTGAGTTTTTCTCCTTAGTGGGACACTATTTAGGTTGCTACCCAAATCTGTGTACCCCAAATTGCAATTCTTTGGTCCCAAATAAACACTTTTATCATTGCTTCCTAGAATTTTAGATTGACAAGCTAAATGTCCCCTGTTTTGCTCTCTTAACCCCCAGTGAAAACCTCTTCATATCATCAGTTGAATTTTATTATCTGTGAAGTTCCTCCTGCCATATCCTGTGTTCCATGAGGCAGGGGCTATGTTTTCTTCCTCTAACTCCTCAATGGCTTCTTACTTTTCCAAGGATAGATACCGAAATCCTTAAAATGATTACAAGGCTCTGAGTAAACCATACGATTTCTTTTCTTGAGGCCTTTGCAGATTCTGTTCTTCTGTTTGGAATGGCCTCTCACACTCTGCCCCTACTCTTGGCCGCCCCTCAAACACTGACACATAGATTCCTTCTCCTTGTTAACTTGAACTCATCCTTCTTCTTTCACTTTAAATACCGTTTTATCAGGGAAAGCTTCTCTGATCCTAAAATTAGATTAACTTGCGCTTGTATTCCCTAGATATCCTTTTTATTGTTTCTTCATATCAGTTTATAATTATACATTTTTCTGATTATTTGATTAATGCCAACCTTTCCCCAGGAGGATTTAACTCTGCTGACAAGGATTGCATTTACTTTTTTTTCCTTTTACCCCTCACACTTTACACCTTGCCTGGCACTTAGAACACATTCAATAAATAAACTGGGGCTTCCCTGGTGGCACAGTGGTTGAGTCTGCCTGCCGATGCAGGGGACACGGGTTCGTGCCTCAGTCCGGGAGGATCCCACATGCCGCGGAGCGGCTGGGCCCGTGAGCCATGGCTGCTGAGCCTGCGCGTCCGGAGCCTGTGCTCCGCAACGGGAGAGGCCACAACAGTGAGAGGCCCGCGTACTGCAAAAAAAATAATAATAATAATAAATAAATAAATAAATAAACTGGTTGGCTAAGCTCATGAATGGCTAATTTACTTTTACAGTGACATCAGTGCTCAGCTCCATGCTTCATGTATAATAGACTTTAAACTATGGTTTTTGAACTGAAATTAATGTTGCAAAGGCTGACATTCATGAGATATTTAACAGTGAAATATGAAACTATTAGTAAACAACAAAAACAAGTCAAAAATATAAATATATTTCAATTTTCCACTGAATTATTTTTATTGACAACAAGGCAATATTTAATATATTCAGTATTTCAGGGCTGTCAATTAGATGGACTAGACTTAGATTTCTACAAGTGTATGAAAATATCAGTCTTCTTTTTCTTCAGCAGGAACTCTTCTGTGAAGTCTTGGACCCCTCCCATCCCCCAACCTGTCACACCTTGAGTAAATCACCTCTGCCCAGAAGGGTTATCTGGATGTGTAGTAGCTGTCTCTATCATCTCACTTGGGTACATTAAATAATTTGTTTACATGCCTGTCTTCTGGGCTGGAATATGGGCTCTTTGGGGAAGGAATTTTGTCATTTTAATCTTCATATCCTCAGCATCTACCATGGTGTCAGGCACAAGTAGGTTTTCAGTTAATATTTGTACAATGAATAAATGAGTCAATTAATGAGTGTCTCAGAATCATGAAGTACTTTTCATAATGAAAATTATAATAAATTGCTTAGCCTAGAGTTATTTCATCTGAAAAAGCCTTTATCCTCACAATAACTAAGCCAAACTATTATTTGCTGAGTTTTCTTTCTGCTTGACATATTTTATGCTTCTACTTTTAATCTATTTGTCATTTATTCATGTATCTGCTTCAGTGTGCTATCTTCTCTTGTGGGAAACTTTTGCTGATCTTGAAAAAAACTCCAAGTCTGAAATTAATCATCAAGGAAAGTTTAACAGAACTAAGAGATTGTGGTTCTAATTACATTAGTAGAATAAAAGTAATTGTTCTTGCATTTCTATATAGCATCTTCCTTTGAAGTCTCCAAAATACTTACATAAAGGAAAAAAGAAATGCTCAGTTTTGTGATCTAATTCTTAAAGTGGTATTATTCTAGTCACACCCTCAAATTGTAATGATACAGTAAAATATAATGGAAAATAACAACTATAAACAATTATATAATATTTTCCATCAAAAATCTCATTAGCGGGCTTCCCTGGTGGTGCAGTGGTTGAGAGCCCGCCTGCCGATGCAGGGGACACTGGTTCGTGCCCCGGTCTGGGAAGATCCCACATGCAGCGGAGCAGCTAGGCCCGTGGGCCATGGCTGCTGAGCCTGCGTGTCCGGAGCCTGTGCTCCACAATGGGAGAGGCCACAACAGTGAGAGGCCCGCGTACCAAAAAAAAAAAAAAAGAAAAAAAAATCTCATTAGCACTCTAAAGACATTTCATTTATTTTATAGTACATGTCAACAACTGCTTGTGTATAGCTTGTTATCTATACTTCTTTCCCAGGTTGGACTGATTACTACCTGCCAAGGGGTCTTTACTTTTAAAAAATGTATTACCGTAGTATGCTTGGTTTAATGTACTATCTAATATGCTAATGTACTACGTATTATGTGATGTTATGGGACACAGGCAGGGTAGTTAACCTCAGACCAGGTTTTGGAGCATCCTGAAAACCCCTGAAATCAGCCACGCGATGTATTTTTGACATTGACATCCTTTGGGGAAGGTGGTCTTAGAATTTTAAAAAATTAGCAATTCTGAATCCCGATTCTCAATCCCAACTAACTCATGTTACCTTTCCACTGGATAGGTACAAGGTTTCCAACACAGATACCAACTCTGAAACCTGTTTGATTTAGCCAGCCTGTTTTATATTCCATTAACATAATGACTTGCTTTTATTCTGATAAATTCTTTATTTGTTAGGAAATTTGAGAATTCTTCCCTTTAAGAGAGGCATTCAAAATATATTGACTGTTTCTGCCTTTATTGACTACACTTTTATTTATTTATTTTGATAAATCTCAGCTAGCCAACTCAACACAGTCTGATAAATGAGTGGGCTTATAATAAATAAGAAGGTGTATCAGTTGGCAGGGATGGTAGCACACAAACTAGAGGATACTAAGAAAGCCCTGATTGAATAATATATGACACACTACAAGCCCACTAGAGTGAAAAGTTTTCCAGACTGAGGGGTTAACTCTCATTTCCTCTGGTACTGGCTTGTAAAGGAGAGTGTTTAAGACATACTAACAATGCTAGAGCACTGCATAATAAGAAGAAAAAACTCACCAAAGTGAAAAGGGTAAAAATAACACATCTCAATAGTTACGACTTTTGTGTAACCACTCGCAGAGGCTGACTTATAATTATAGAATAAAAATGTAAGCAAACAGAACTAAAACATAGCTTACTCATTTCCCCAATAAGATTAGGTTTAATTCAAGTAAAACAACAAACCAGAAGATTTAAAGAGAGAAGACCATAAAAAGGTTGCTTATGAAGCTATTTCCCATGCTCTGCTTATTCGCATTTTCATCTGTAGAGACTGTCACATTATGTCCTAATGGCATCTTTTTTTTTTAATTAATTAATTTATTTATTTATGGCTGTGTTGGGTCTTCGTTTCTGTGCGAGGGCTTTCTCTAGTTGCGGCAAGCGGGGACCACTCTTCCTCGCGGTGCGCAGGCCTCTCACTATCGCGGCCTCTCTTGTTGTGGAGCACAGGCTCCAGACACGCAGGCTCAGTAGTTGTGGCGCACGGGCTTAGTTGCTCCGCGGCATGTGGGATCTTCCCAGACCAGGGCTCGAACCCGTGTCCCCTGCATCGGCAGGCAGACTCTCAACCACAGCGCCACCAGGGAAGCCCCCTAATGGCATCTTTGATAACATGGACAAGCACAAGTAGAAATAGAACAGCAGCAGCAAATCGGCTGATTTACGCAGTACTTTCCAGCATTGGAATTAAATTCTCATGTGAATTTTTGCTCCCTGTAGGCCAAAAGCCATCCCCCAAAGCAGGCTCATGTGAACCTCTGTGGTGTACTTAATATGCTCTGGATTTCAGTGGCTCTAGGAATGGAGGCTGAGCACTACCCAGTGTCAAAAAGTGTTTTCCAGCCTTATGTCAGAGTCCTTTAGCACTGCAACGTTTGTAATTTCTGAACAATTCCCATAAAATTGTGGGAATTTTGGTGGTTGTCGACCTGAACTAAACTCCCTATGGCTAACAATGTCATTCTGTCTCTCATTTCACTTTCCAGGTTGATAAAAATCAATACTTCCTCTCATAGAATTCTGGCTTTCCAAGCAGTGTTCAGGTTTATGTGAAATGTGTGGAGCGGATAGGACAGGAGCTGTTATTTGATCTTCCAGAGCCATTTCCTGCATTCATCCAAGTAGGGCACAATGCTAGAAATGTTGTAAGAAACAATCATTTTGAAATTAATCCATTGTAATTTTTGAAAATAGTTCATTATGTTATTAAATTCTAGCTTCAATCAAACTCCTGTCAAAATCTTAGAGGGCTTCCCTGGTAGCGGAGTGGTTGAGAGTCCGCCTGCCGATGCAGGGGACACGGGTTCGTGCCCCGGTCCAGGAAGATCCCACATGCTGTGGAGTGGCTAGGCCCGTGAGCCATGGCCACTGAGCCTGTGCGTCCGGAGCCTGTGCTCCACAACAGGAGAGGCCACAGCAGTGAGAGGCCCGTGTACCGCAAAAAAAATAAAATCTTAGAGCCTAATGCCCATTATTAACTCCCATTTGGTTTGATTTCAGTTATCACTGATTTATTCTTAAAGTTTATAGCTACTATATGCTTGAAATTAAAGAAAAAAAAGCTAAGAAGAACATAGTGCCGTGTGTGACCTCCTGTTCGGGTTTTACTCTGCATCCCCCTGAAAATGAAGAGAAATGGATTTGCTAGCGATTCTTCTCTCTCTTTTTTTTTGAAGAAGCTCTTCATGGTGTGAAACTTTCCTAAAATTAAATTAATGTAACTAGACATTCTGAAAATGATTCCATTTCCTATTGTCTGGGCTGGTAAAAGATAATTCAGTCTCTCTATGTGATAGGTTCACTTCTATGCCATGCTCTAGGCCAAGAGTTGGCAAACTTTTTCTATAAAGGACCAGATAGTAAACAGGCTTTGCAGATTCTATATTCTCTTTTACAGCTACTCAACTTTTGCCATGGTAGTGTAAAAGCAGCCATAGATAACAGGTAAATGAGTGAGTGTGTCTGTATTTTAATAAAACTTTATCTACAAAATCAGATACTGGGCCAGACTTGGACCTTAGTCCATAATTTGCCAAACCCTAATCAAATCAAAACTAATGATTCTCAAACTTTGGTTCACATTGGAATCATCTGGGAGCTTGGCTCAGACCTATATTGGGGATCCACCACATAGCTAGTGAACAAAATGAATGCATTCTGATTCCCTGTACATATATATATATATGCAGAATTTATATATTTAATAAGCAATTCAGGTGATTTTGATGTATCTCAAAGTATACATCATTGCTCTAGGGCATATAATCTTTTCTTTTATTATTTTTCCATGATTTTTAATTTATTATTTATTTTTATAGAGCAGGTTCTTATTAGTAATCTATTTTATAAATTTTAGTGTATATATGTCAATCCCAATTTTATTTTTAAATTTTCTTTTGGCCATACCACGCAGCTTGCAGTATCTTAGTTCCTCGACCAGGGATTGAACCCAGGCCCTCGGCAGTGAAAGCTCAGAGCCTACCATACATCACATTTTTCTCATCACATCTACTTTGGGACATTATGATATTAAATTTGCTAGTAACCCAAATTCCCCTGTAGCCTCCCTTTAGTATTATCACCAGTTGTCTTTTTAAAATATTTATTTCAAATCACTACGTAATTCTACATAGATTTAGTACTATATATTTTCTTACTTTTCTCTGAACTACATTACATCAATGCTTTTTCTCTTATGCATTCTTCTTACTACCGAACAAATCAAGAGTGTTTACACTTAATGTGATTTTTAAAAATCAAGGATCTTAGTTCTACAATAACCGTGGTTTAATTGGATTCTTTTAATAATGTGAACAGAGACTTCTAAATAAACCAACGCGTGGTTCTTGACAATGTAGGGAACTATCTATGTATAAAGCTGGAGGTAATTATTCTGCACCAGTGTACAAAAGAAAGGTTATAAACTATGGAGAGAGGCCTGTGATGGTGGCACTTGGAAGGGCAGGTGGAAGGCAAGACTAGCATTTGCACAACAGAAGATAAAACAGTTATCCCAAAAGCTGGGGTCCAATTTCAGGAGGTATTTTGTATAAGAACTGAGCTCCAGTTTTCAGAGCACCAAATCAACACACAAAAATTTGGTGGGCTTCTGTGCACTAATAACAGACTATCAGAAAGAGAAGTAAAGAAAATAATCCCATTTCACAATTGCATCAAAAAGAATAAAATACCTAGAAATAAATTTAACCAAGGAGGTGAAAGACCTATATATTGAAAACTACAGGACATTAATGAAAGGAATTGAAGAGGTCACAAATAAATGGAAGGATCTTCCTTGCTCATGGATTAGAAGAATCAACATTGTTAAACTGTCTATACTACGCAAAGCAATATATAGATTCAGTGTAATCCCTATCAAAATCCCAATGATATTTTTCACAGAAATAGAGCAGACAATCCTAAATTTGTATGGAACCACAAAAGACATTGAATAGCCAAAGCAATTTTGAGAAAGAAGAACAAACCTGGAAGCATCATGCTCCCTGATTTCAAACGATATTACAAAGCTATGGTGATTAAAATGGTATGGTGTTGGCATTAAAACAGACACAGAGATCAATGGAACAGCATGGAATAGCCTAAGAATAAACCCAGGCATGTATGGTCAGTGAATTTACTGCAAAGGAGTCAAGAATATACAATGGGGAAAGGAGAGTCTCTTCAATAAGTGGTGTTGAGAAAAACCAGATGGCCACATGCAAAAGAATGAAACTGGACCACTATCTTACACCATACACAAAAATTAACTCAAAATGGATTAAAGATTTAAAGGTAAGGCCTGAAACAGTAAAATATCTAGAAGAAAACATAGGCAGTAAGCTCCTTGATATAGGTCTTTGTGGTGAATTTTTGAATATGACACCAAAAGCAAAAGGAACAAAAGAAAAATAAGTGGAACTACATCATACTAAAAAGCTTCTGCACAGCAAAGGAAACCATCAACAAAATGAAAAGGCAACTTACTGAATAGGAGTAAATAACTGCATATCATACATCTGATAAGGGGCTAATATACAAAATATATAAAGAACTCATACTACTCAATAGCAAAAAAAAAATAGAATAAAATCTGATTAAAAAATGGGCAGAAGGTCTGAATAGACATTTTTCCAAAGAAGTCATATAGATGTCCAACAGGTGCATTAGAATATCCTCAACATCATTAATCATCAGGGAATTGCAAATCAAAACCATGATGAGATATTACCTCACACCTGTTAGAATGGTTATTATCAAAAAGACAAGAAATAACAAATGTTGGTGAGGACATGGAGAAAAGAAAACCTTTGGCACTGTTGGTGAGATTATAAATTGGTGCAGCCACTCTGGAAAACAGTATGGAGGTTTAAAAAAACTTTAAATAGAATTACCATGTGATCCAGTAATTCCACTATGGGTATTTTTCCGAAAAAAATGAAAACACTAATTCGAAAAGACATATGCACCCCCATGTTTATTACAGTTTTATTTACAATAGCCAAGATATGGAAACAACCTAAGTGTCTATCAATGGATGACTGGATAAAGAAATTGTGATACACATGCACATGTGCGTGTGCACACATACACACTGAAATATTATTCAGCCATAAAAAGTGAAATCTTGTCATTCGTGACAACATGGCTGGACCTTGAGGGCATTAGGCTAAGTGAAATAAGTCAGACTTGGAAAGTCAAATACCATATGATCCCTCTTACACGTGGAATCTTAAAAAAACAAAAACAAAAACAAGCTCATAGATACAGAGATCATTTGTAGTTGCCTGAAATGGGGATCGGGGGTTGGGAAAAAGTAAAGTAAAACAACAGCAAAAAAACCAAAAACAAATAAAGCTTTCTTACTAAATTAAAAAAAAAAACTGAGCTCCATAAATTCATACTCCACATTCATCTTCTCTACTGTTATATTGCCACCATGCCTGGTGCTAGAGTGGACATTCAGTACATAAGTATTGCCTGCCTCACTGACTCAGGAGTAGGTGACAACTAGGATGAAAACTATACCCAATTGGAAAAAGAGTTCGTGGGCTTTTTATACCTGTGATATAAAACTTAACATTTATAAAGACATCACTGAAATGCATTTACATCCCATGTAATGGGACTAAATGCGCAGTGCTCCCAAGAGTTTTGGGGCAAGCCCTACTACCTAAGGTATTTCCTTCATGCAACTCAGAAATCCCAGATTATTCTATGGAAGTTCATTTATGGTAAATTAGAGAAGAAATTTTCACTGGTATTTTATCTCATTTATATTTCCAAGGAAATCTTTTACTACTGGGGACCAAAATGCAGTACTTATTTTATTTGTGCAGTTGTGTTATGACTGACATCATTTTTACAGACACATGAGATTTCTAGTTGATTAACCTCAAACTGTCAAAATCATAAGGAAAGCATTACTTATGTAGTGACAAAAAGGAATAAAGAAAACATTCCTTTGCTAAACCATGACATGTGGGAAATCTTTGTTTTAATGCAGATGTTATAATTATTAACCTTAAAACATATTGATTTTCTTAAGCATGCAAAATAATTATCTTACATTTTAAATCTTTTTTTTTTCTCTAAGAAGCTGAAGGTAATAAAAGCTTGCAAACTAATATACATTGAAAAACGCAAGTGATCTTTGGGGAAAGTAAATAATCTGTTTCTTAATGCTGTTTCTTCACTCAGAACTAAGTTTCATTAAACAGAAATGACAAAAATGCATTTCCTCATCATAGAACGTATCTCACCCAGGACCTTTTATTTCCTTTACTTCTGTGGTACAGCTCCCAAGACTACTAAAAGAGAAGACACTGGGAAAGACTAGGACACTCCATGTGCATGGGAACTCTCTCTGAGTTCATCTTTTCGTATATATGCATGCCTGCGTTTGTGTGTGTGTGTGTGTGTGTGTGTGTGTGTGTGTGTTCTATTGTATACTACAGTGGAATGATCTCCGGAATAGAGTACAAATATATGAATATCTTGTCTTTGATACACGGCAGAATACTGTATGTTCCACTTTTACTCCCCGTTTTTTCACTTAGCAATATATCCCAAAGATCATCCATAGTAGTATATAGATAGTTCATAATTCTTTTTAAAGTTGCACAGTATTCCATAGTGTGAACATACAATAATTTATTCAACATTTGAAGTTTACAAGTGGTGCCATGATAATCAGTCTTGCACATTTTTTTTTTCATTTTTTGCCAGTGTGTTTTTTAGATAGATCTCTGAAAGTAGAACTGCAGACTCCACTGGTAAAATGCATGTGTTCATTTTGGTAGGTATTGCCAAACCAGCTAAATCTGAGAGTGCTTGCTTTCCCACAGTCTCAAAAAAGAATATGCTGTCAAATTTTCAGGTTTTTCCAGTCTGATAGTAGATAAATGAATATTCCAATGAGTTTCAGTTTGCAATTTTCTTATTATGAGAAAGCTGAACAGTTTTCTAATCATGAAAGGCTTGAGGTCAATTTCTAAGGTTAAGGTCCATTGCATTTCCTTTTTCTGTGAACTATGTATTTATTTAATAATGTTGTTAGCATTTATCTTCTTTGTTTT
The DNA here is from genome assembly GCF_937001465.1 of Orcinus orca. Taxonomy (NCBI): domain Eukaryota; kingdom Metazoa; phylum Chordata; class Mammalia; order Artiodactyla; family Delphinidae; genus Orcinus; species Orcinus orca. Next base: position 77,418,971 of record NC_064562.1, on the reverse strand, counting down.
CAGGGGTTTTATATATTAGGGATATCAACTCTTTGTGATATAAGTTGCCATTATTTCCCGGTTTTTCATTTTTTTTTTCTTTGCTTAAGTGTGTTTTGGCATACAAGAAATTTTCTTGTTAAAATTTTATGTAATTAAATTAAGTTAAATTAAATTAAAATATTTTGTTGGGGGCTTCCCTGGTGGCGCAGTGGTTGAGAGTCTGCCTGCCAATGCAGGGGACACGGGTTCGTGCCCCGGTCCGGGAAGATCCCACGTGCCGCGGAGTGGCTGGGCCCGTGAGCCATGGCCGCTGAGCCTGCGCATCCGGAGCCTGTGCTCCGCAACGGGAGAGGCCACAACAGTGAGGGGCCCGCATACCGCAAAAAAAAAAAAAAAAAAAAAAAAAAAAAAATTATATATATATATATATTTTTTTATATATATATATATATAGTTGATTTTGGACTTTGTGTCATAATCAGTAAGATTTTCTCTGCTTCCAAATTGTAGAGAAAATTGTACATTTCTACTACCTGTACATTTCTTCTACTACCTGTATAATTTCACCTCTTTACATTCAATTCTCTAATGCAGTTAGGGTTTATAAATTGTAATTAAACCAATTTTATTGTTTTTTTTTTCCTATAAGGACCTTCAATTTCATCAACACCTCCTATTAAAAAGAGTAATTTTCTCCTGAGATTTGAGATGCTGCTATTACTCTATTTGGAATTTCATATACAACCAGGCTATTTCTGGATTATCTATTCTGATTTATCCAGCTGTTTCTCTATTGATGCATTGATACCAGACTTTTTTAAATGCAGAGGTTTTATAGTATGCGTCACTGTTTAGTGGGGCTATACGCCTATCAATGCAGTGATTTTTTTTTTTTTTTTCTAGTAGGCTTTTTTTTTTTTTTTTTGCGGTACGCGGGCCTCTCACTGTTGTGGCCTCTCCCGTTGCGGAGCACAGGCTCCGGACGCGCAGGCTCAGCGGCCATGGCTCACAGGCCTAGCCGCTCGGCGGCGTGTGGGATCTTCCCGGACCGGGGCACGAACCCGCGTCCCCTGCATCAGCAGGCGGACTCTCAACCACTGTGCCACCAGGGAAGCCCTCTAGTAGGCTTTTTTTCTTTTAACTTCTTGCTTTTTTCCCAAATGAATTTTATAATCAGTTTAGTTCTAAAAATATAAAGCATCGACAACAAAACTGGTAAATAAGAATTGCATTAAGTTTATAAATTAGCATAGAGAAAACCAATGTCTTTATGATGTTCAGTCTTCCTATCCAAGAATATCATGTTATTTATTTATTTATTCAAGTCTAAATATATGCCTTTCAGGAATGTTTTATGGTTTTATCAGTTTTGGACATTGTTTATGCTATTTTTTAAAATTTTAAATTTTTTTATATCTGTATTGATTATAATTGCTTTACAATGTTGTGTTAGTTTCTGCTGTACAACAAAGTGAATCAGCTATATGTATACCTCTATCCCCTCCCTCATGAGCTTCCCTCCCACCCTCCCCATCCTACCTCTTTAGGTGGTCACAAAGCACCAAGCTGATCTCCCTATGCTAAACCACAGCTTACCACTAGCTGTTTTACACATGGTAGTATATATATGTCAGTGCTACTCTCTCAATTCTGTTTATGCTATTTTAAGTGGCAAACATAAAAATAAAATTTTCCCTTTTATGTAAGATTCTAGTTCTTAAATTGATGTATATACATGTTGTTATACAGTTCTTTATACTAAGGTAGTGACCATCAATTCCTATATTTAAGAATTTTTAATATGAATGGGTATTGTATTTTGTAAAATGTCTTTTTTAATGTAAATGTACTTTCTTTTTCTAGAAATATTTTCTTTGCTTAGCTTCCAAAACCTATTTCATTTCTCCTCCTGCCACCCTGGTTTTTCCTTTCTTCCAAGCCCTAAAATCTGTGTTCTTCAAAGTTGGGATGATTCGGAACTCATTCCTCTATCATCTTACCTATCTGCTCTCTCTCCTTAAGGGATCTTGTCCAGGCTCCTGTCCAGGCATCTATACACTGATAACTATCAAACAACTATCTGGAAGCCTTAGATTAATATATCCATCTACTTACACATCTTCTTCCCTTACATATCTAATAGCTATTTTAAACTAGACTAAATTCTCGACTTTCTTCATCTCAGAACTGCTTCTCACTCCAGTGTCCTCCTCTCAGTTATATTTCAACAAACACTTAGATGGGGCATACTATGTTCCAGACACTATTCTAAGTGATTTATTAACTACTAACTCATCTACCCCTCATAATAACCCTGTGAGGTAGTTACTATTACCATGCTCATTTTATCAATGGGGAGACGAGGCATGGAGAACTCAAATGGCTTGTCCAGTATTCCAGTTAGTGAGAGAAAGCTCTAAGGTTAGTGGGCAGTTAGACTGTAGAGTGCTTTTTACCATCCTACAATGAATTATTCTGCTTGTCCAGGCCAGTGAACTTGGAGTTATCCTTGACTCTCCTGTTCCTTTTGAACCCCACAAATACTGTACTACCAAGTCTAATGACTTTCATCAAGATAGATCCAGAATCTGAACACTCTTTACCTCATTCATTCTGAACACCTTGAGTTAAACCACCATAATTTCTTGCCAATAATATTAAAATTAAATATTAAAATATTAAAATAAACTAGTTCCCTGCCTCTTACGCTTTTTGCTTCTATAGTATATTCTCCACATGGCTTCTATTGTCCCATTTAAAACATATGTCAGATCTCGTCTGTTCTCTGCTCAAAACCCTCATGGTTTTCCCAAATTGAATAGCAGAAGTCCAAAGTTTCTAAAATGACTTGTCTTCTACTTGACCCAGCTTTGTTAATCTCATCATGCTTTCTATGGCATCCTTATGGTGCCTTGAATACACCAACTACTCTCTCAACTCAGAGCCTTACAACTGGTTTACCGTCTGTCCAATATACCCTCTCCCTAGATGTCTGCATTTTGCTTTCAAATTCCTTTCAATTCTATACTCATAGGTCATCTTCTGAAAAAGATCTTTCTTAAATATCTTTTATTAAAATAAAAATTTCACTCATCAATCTCATCTGCTTTTTTAAAATAGCATTAATCATCATCCGAAATTTTATATATGTATATTTTATATATATATAAAAATATATAATTTATTTACAACATACCCCAATTAGGGATTTTAAGTTTTTTTTGTTTTTTTTTTTTTTGCGGTACGCGGGCCTCTCACTGTTGTGGCCTCTCCTGCTGCGGAGTACAGGCTCCGGACGCGCAGGCTCAGCGGCCATGGCTCACGCACCCAGCCGCTCCGCGGCATGTGGGATCTTCCCGGACCGGGGCACGAACCCGTGTCCCCTGCACCGGCAGGCGGACTCTCAACCACTGCGCCACCAGGGAAGCCCGATTTTAAGTTTTTTACTGTTAGATCTTCAGTACCTGAAAAGGTACTTGGGAACCAAATAAGCGCTCAGTAATTATTAGCTGAATGTAAGTAATGCATAAGTAAGTAATATGCATGGTTCCCTTAGCTTAATTGATTAATAGCTCTTCTCATGGAGCATTCCACAGTGCTAATGTTCCGTGTAGCACTATTTAGGAAACTGAGTTAAGTATTAAACATGGTGTTTTATTTGAACTTGAGGAGAAGCTTACCAGTTTCTATTTTGCTTTGATTGTTGACTAGCTAAATGATGATATTGAATTAAGCCAGTTTTCTCCTGCGTCTGTTTACTTGTGTCCCAACTGCATCTAGAATATATTCCTTTAACTTTATCCAAACTCAACCTCTGTGTGTTTTACAGAATAGATAACCCTCAAATATAGGTCTCCTATTGTTTTCTGCTTATCTTCAACATATTCACCAGGATTGGGTAATAGATTTCAACTTGTCATCCAACTCATAGATTCATTTTAGGCCAAGAAGAATTAAAGTGTTGCGGTAGTTTAAGTGGCTTAGTCAGGGCTCAGGTAGAGTGTCTTTGATAAGTCAAGATTGCCTAGGGTCAGGAAGGGTGAGTGACAATGAGTGACACACATCTTTCATGTTTGAATTACAAGGCAAGTTCCTGAGAGAAATTATTCACTTAAAAATAATCTATTTACTATCTAACATAAAACACTGTTAGTGTATTGCCTATAATAGATACTCCATACATATTTGTTGTTTACATGATTATTCTGTGAATGCTAAAGAAACGTTTATTTGTATCCTGAGCATGAATCTCATCCCTCTGTTTCCTAGGCAAATTTTTCCTTTGTAAGAGTAAAAGATCATTAATTCCTAATATATTCTAGGTAAATCTTTCTGTGGCACCCAAATGTCACCTATCTATGTATCATGAAATAGAGTTCTACAAGTTATCATATGAGAGAAAAGCATCTCTTTTATCTGTATACCTTTCTTGTGCAAAATAAAAATAATTTATATTTTTTGGGGGGTAACAGTGTTATAATACTCCTCAAAATAATTTATAAAACACTGCTAACATCCAGTAGCTCAGTGTGAATTCTTGTTGAACTCAATAGAAGTCCACTTATCATTTTCCTAACTGATGAAATCATGCTGCTGACAGGAATAAGAAAAGATACAAGTGAAGAGTTTACAATGCCTAATTTTTAAAAGAAAGTTCCCACCAGGTTGCCTCATTCTCAAAACAAAAACACACTGTACCAAACAATACAGGTACATGATGATGTTTCACTATATTTCCAATAGTCAGTACTTGACCTCTAGGGTAGTGATTTGAAGCAAGTGAAAAGCACTCAATTTCAAAGCATTTACCAAACTTCAACATGAAATTAGACTTTTTTGTGTATGTGTATGTAATTGTTTCTTCTCTGGGTTCTCAGCCTGCTTGTTGTTTTTGATGTTTTTTTTTTAACAAAATCCATTTAACCAAGCATAGCCATATTTACAGACCTTGTTTCTATAGTCTCTGGGGGTTTAATTGTTCTTACCTCAAAAAAATAAATCATGCACCACCATCAATGAATGCCTGAACAATGGTTGGTAATTATATTTTTACCATTTCTCCTTTTTATTAAGTTCATCAATCCATCAAATCTGTCAGCTTAGCCATTAGGAGCCTGATCTAGAAGCTTTCATCTGTAGATAAGAATATTCATGAGTGTGGTAGTATTTGGCCGGCAGCAGGGTGTAGTGCAGGCCTAAATCAGGTGAGCTGTGAGAAGCATAAGGAATTTGATGTTAGTCATATCTGATAAAGCTAGCTTCAAATCCCAGCTTCGTTATTTATTACATGACTTAACTTCTTCAGTCTCAGTTTCTTTATCCATAAAATGGAGAGAAAGGTAGGTAGCTTATAGAATTGTTATTTCTAAAGGAATGCTTGGGATATTAGAAGGAAATCTGTAGACAGATATAAGCCAATTACATTCTAATTTAAATAAATAGTTGGCCTTGTTTTAATATGCTACCATTTTTGTATCAAGTTATCAGTACCTCCTCCATGTTCTTTTCTAGTACTGTGATATGCAGAAATAAGCATAGAGAAGTCTACACATAAAGCATTACGGGAATGCTTGACTATTAGAATATCTTTGTTGCTTTCTAATAAATTCTTCACATATGCCATGAAAATGTTCTTTCACATATGTAAATCAAACTATGTCACCTACTTGCTCAGAATTATTCAGTGGTTCCCATTCATCCATGCTAAAGAATAAATTATATACTGACTGAAGATCTAACTACAAATTTCTACTCCTCTCTCATTTCAGCATCATATTCCAGCAACATTGCTTTCTTGATAAACTCATCTACCTCAAATTCAACTCTCATGAAGTCTCTTCTGACATACTAGGCAAATATAAGTTTTTCTTTTACACTCTTACTCCATTTAAAGCAATTAATATCTTGTAAACAAGCATCTATATGAGTGGATGAAATGTGACTCCAAGACCCAGTGATGGGATGGTCACAGATGCAACTTATGAGGGTTGCCTAATTTGCAAAACTAGGGCCAAATGGGTAAGCTTAGTAGAACCAACCTTGCTGCACTAATAACATCTAAGGGGGAATAACACCTTGGGTCTAGCTAGTTTACATACAGCTAATCATAAACTCCTAAATGCATGGGCCTTGTCTTTCATGGTTATATACTTAGCACCTGTAGGCAGACGATAAGATACGTCTCCACGCTTTTAAAACAGGAAATATTCAAAATACTGACCATACCAACCAAGTATTTGTGAGGAACACAGGGGAACTGGAATGCTCCCATACTGTCGATGGGAATGCATTTGAGTACAGTCATTCATTTTAGAATACGAAACCATATGTTCATGTAAAGGATTTTATGTACATGTTCATAGTAAGTTTATCTGTGAGAGGCAAACTGGAAACCACAAAACACCATCCTTTAACAGATGAATACCAGTGAAATAATGGTATATCCAAACAGTATATTTATCAGGAAAAAAGTGAATTATTCACATCAGCAACTTAGATGATTCTCAAAGTAACTATGCATGGAGATAAAAGAAGACAAGCACATTAAGGCTCCAATGATATAAAAGTCTAGAAAACACTAACTAATTAAATGGGGAGAAAAGTCAGTCAATAGTAGTTGCCTGAAAGTCCTGGGAGAGATGTCAGAAGGTAGATATGGCAGTGATGGATGTTTGTTATGATGATGGTTCCATGGCTTTACAAGTGTTAAAACTTACCAAGCTGTGCATTTTAGGTATGTTCTGTTCAGTGCATACCAACTATATAGCTAATTAAATTTCAATAGAAATTGACTTCACATAAAAATCTTAATCTCTTTGCTAAATCTCGTTTTCAATAGAACTCTGGCAACCACACATTAACCCCATCACCTCTCCTTGCCCATGGGAGTGAATCTGTAGCAGTAGCAGTGAAGACTGGTGAGCAGTGAAAGGTGTTTCCACTTAAGTTATCCAGGAAATCTGCCTGGGTCCTAAAATTCACACGCCTGAACTACACGATTTCCACTCTCATTCCCCATTGTTTTCACTGTGCAGCAATGGCCTTGAGATAAACTATTTGCAGATGCTATGTGATTCCTAAAACCTTTACATTATTCAGTCTGACACTGACTGGGGGCTCAGGAGGAGAGAAACAGCTCTGGAACTCCTGAGAATTTCTTCAAAAACCTTATCCTAAACAGTCACAGTCACTGGAACATTTGTGGATGAAACTTTAGAAAAGGCTCATCCCTTCTTGTTTGTCTCTCACTCCCGATTAATTCCATGAGTGTTTCTGTATGAAATATCGTTCCCACCTGATATGCAAAATACAGACCATACCAACCAAGTACTTGTGAGGAACAGGAACACACCTACCACTTTGTGCACATTATGGCACAGGGCTCTTTTCCGGCTGGACCTAGAGAATTTCTTCTCTTGAACAGTACTGGGGGCATGATGTGACATCCCATGTGAAAAAGAGAACCATTCATGCTGCTCCAAAAATCACCGTTGGTCCTCACAACTGTCCTCATCTCAGGGTGACCTCAGGACCCACCAAAAATCCTGACATTCAGGACTCAACATTAGTCCCACAGAGCCCTGCAGTCTACCCTAGGTGGCCTTGGACAACAAATTGGACCGAAACTGGAGTGAAAACTATTCTCTTCCAGATGCTATCCTCACTGAGGTATACAAAGTTTGGAACACTCACAAAACCTGTGCGTCATCATCCTGACAGTCCAGTTTGGTTCTCAACACCAGTCTGACAGTGAACAAACCCCAAGATGAAAGGTGGCTTAAATAATAGTCTTTATTATGGTATAGAGCAGAGCAAACTGAGGCAGATATTCCCAAACAGAGTGCCTTGGACCTAGAAAAACCTATCCTGAGCACGATATGAGACAATGCCATCAAAGAAGTTGAAGCTCTGTGAGCCACCAGCAGAACCCAGACTGGATTCCCATGGTCAAAGCTGCTTTGGTCCTGACAGGACCAAAAAAGAATGACAACACCCAAGTGCTCAGGCTATTGATGCATTTCTAAGGGGATAAGAGGGCACAAAGGTCTACCTATCCTGATCATACTGAGGTGACTGGTGCCAAGTATGGGGATCTGCCACTTGGGAGAGGTAAGAAACGCACAGTGACATTAAGTCAGAAAGTACAGCATAGGTCCTTAAAAGCTTCCTACGAACCTGGTACTCATGGGCAATCTGCACACTAAGGCTGTTCAGATGTATGGCATTCAACTTCCAGCTGATGACTCCCTCACAGAGCCTATTCAGTATGATGTATTAACTAAGGAGACAGCTCATTCACTGCTCTCCTCGTCTCATTTGAAGGCCTTTCTCCAGTATGAACTTTCTGGTGATGAATGAGGTTAGACCTTCAGCTGAAAGCTTTCTTACATTCACTGCGCTCATAGTGTCTGTCTGGGCTGTTAAGTTTCTGGTGCTCAGTGAGAGCAGACCTTTGACAGAAAACGTTTCCACATTGACTGCACTGCTGAGGCCTTTCTGTGATGTGAACTTTGTGGCGTTGAGTAAGCTGGGTGCTTTGGCTAAAGAATTATTCACATTTAGTGCACTCGTGGTTTTTCTCCATTGTGAACTCTGGTGCTTAATAAGAGTAGAGCGTTGGCTAAAACGTTTCCCACATTCACTACACTTATAAGCCTTTGCTCCAGTGTGAACTCACTGGTGTGAAATGAGACGAGTTTTGGCTAAAATGGTTCCCACATTCACTGCACTCATAAGTCTTTGCTACAGTGTGACTTCTCTGATGGACTTTAAGGTGGGAGCTTCGCCTAAATAACTTTCCACATTCACTATGCTCATAAGGCCTTTCCCTGGTGTGAATTCTTCTATGTTTAATGAGACTGGAGATGTATCTAAAGACATTCCCACATTCACTGCACTCATAGGGCCTCTCTCCAGTGTGGATTCTCTGGTGCTGAACAAGCATGTGTTTACAGCTGAAGGCTCTCCTGCATTCTTCACATTCATAAGGGCTTTATCCCGTGTGGACTCTCTGGTGCTGAACAAGTTTGCTTTTAGTGGTGAAGGTTTTCCCACATTCACTGCACTCATAAGGCTCGACTCCATTGTGAATTCTCTGGTGCACAATAAGTTGAGAGCTTTGGCTAAAGAACTTCCCACATTCTCTACACTCATAAGGCCTTTCCCCTGTGTGAATTCTTCTATGAGTAATGAGGCTGGAGATGCATCTAAAAACTTTACCACATTCACTGCACCCATAAGGCCTTTCTCCATTGTGGATTCTCTGGTGCTTAAATAGTATGGGTTTACAGGTGAAGGTTTTCCCACATTTGCAGCATTCATAAGGCCTCTCTCCAATGTGTACTCTGGTGCTGAGTCCAAGCCTGGACTTCTGGCAGAAGGCTTTCCCACATTCATGGCACTTATACTGCCTTTGTCCATTGTGAGAGGCCTCCGTACACTCGGTGTCCTTTTGTGGAGTGACCTGGTGCTGGAGAAGGCCAGAGGTACCAGGGAAATCCTTCCCAAACTCCTGGCATGTGAAAGACTTCTTGCATGCACGGACTGTGTGGCTCTTCATAAAGGTCTTACCCACATCTCTTCTAAAGAGTTTCTCTCCACTGTGCTGGTGAAAGTTCACACCTGCCCCACACAGTTTCTGACCAGGGTTTGCGCCAAGGTCCTCAGCTAGATGCAACCCACCTTCTAAGTACAGGCAGAAACCTCTGCCAGGGATAGGACTGCAGGGTGGACAAGTCTGTCTTTGAAGTATTTATTGGTGGCACTTCTACAGAAACTTTCTGCTCAGAAAGTGTCTCCTCATCCTCTGCTCTATGCCAACACCCAGGTGAAAGACACAGGAGGGGGTGGAACACACAGAGGAGCTGGGGCCCACAACTCACTCCTCTGGGAATGGTTTTCACCAGGGCCTTGGCTGCTGGTGACACGTGTGCTGTGTGGAAAGGTGTGTCCAGGCACAGGAAAATATGACTGTCACTGAGTAGCTATGTTCAAGGACTATTTTAAGGATAGGTGGGGAATTCATGACACGTTAATGTAGGCCAATATTGGAGAGCACATGAGAGTGAGGATGGAGAAGACCACTAAAGAGTGGAAGACAGACAGATGAGGGATAATCCTGGGTTCGAATTCAGAGTTGAAATGACAGAATGAGCAAAGTATGAAGAATGGGTAGGAAAGATAGAAGTGAGGCACACAGTCACTGTCCTTGGCCCTAAAACATTGTGGGGCACAGGACGTGTTCCTGATATGATCTGAACCCAGCCATGATACCACTTCTTCCTCCTGATGCCAATCACCAAGGCAGGTCCCACTTTGGGTCTCTCTAGCTGTGCCTGGAGTCATGTCCACTCTGTCACATACCCAGGGTTCACCTCCCAGCTCCAGTTGGAAAACAACATGGGACCTAAAAGATGAAGGTCTCAGCCTTGGCAACCACAGCACAGCCGACAAGGAAGCAGTAATAGAGATGTGGTCACTGTCTAACCAATGACGCAACAAGTGGCAAAGGTCTCCAGGATCACATCACGGTACAGGAGTCTCTGGGCCTCATCAAGAAGCCTCCATTCCTCCTGGGAAAAAGTACACAGCCACGTCCTCAAAGGTCACAGAGCCCGGTGCAGGGTTCGTAAGTGGTTCTGCTGAACGTGGAACCTGAATCGGACCCATCAGTGCAGCCCTCCCAGCACAGTCTGTGGGTGAAGCAGGGGCCCAGGCCCAGTGGCCCCTGTCCCAGCCCCGAGACAGAGTCAGGGCGGATGGCACCCACACCGAGCCTCAGACCCCCTTCAGAGCAGCCAGCACAGTGCCCTCCTGGCTCCCTGACCTCACGCCGGCCCAGGGCTGCGAAGCTCACCACTGGTAAACACACCCGAGTTTACAAAACGTCACCTACTGTCCACGCTGGAAAACCCTCCCACCTTGCTGATTTTTAATGTAAGTCCTATTTAAACGGACAAAATGGAAAAAAAAAACTCATATATGCACACTCTGTATGTAATCAAAGAATTTTACGTGTAAACAAGTAGTTGATGAAAGTATAGCACATGGTCTCAATGACACTTTGCTACAGAGTGAGAACTGTAAGGCCCATCATCTCTAAGACTGCATTCCCAATGTGTTAATAGAATAAGGTTCAGTAGAACACGGACTTGAAACCCTAATGACCTGGAAATGTGGTTTCAAAAGACTTTTCCTCCATTTAATAGAATAAACTTTGGATTTCCAGTGGATCAAATAGCAGATCTCTTTCAATTTTTGTTTCCTTCCCTGATATCAGGTCCTTGCAAGTGTGTGTGTGTGTGTGTGTGTGTGTGTGTGTGTGTGTGGTTACTAGGTATATTTCAGGAGGTCCTCTCTAGCCTGCTCATATTTGTATGTTTCTTTCTCTAGAGTGTCCCAAATAAATACTATGGGCAGGGCAGGTACATACGCTTGTCTGGAGTGCCTTGAGCTATGTGGAGGTGATGGCTTTGGTTTGTATTGTGGTTAAGGGATAGGGCTGAAGGGAACATTCTCACGTGTGGATGAGGGTTTGCATGGTTTGATCTTACCTCTGGGTGCCACAGGAAGGAACACCAGACTTCCTTACACAGGGCAAGAAGGGATAAAGGAGGGGTGGGTCCTGAAAGCTGTCAGAAGCCAAACATCAAAAATGGAGTCAGACTCTTTAGGACACAAGTTGATCATTTAATGAAACTTTTGATTTGCAGTGTTTCCTCAGATTGTCCACCAATGATTTTTCTCCTTTTCTTTCCGCTTTTCCAAACTCAAAAAGCATCTGATAAAAGATAATGATATGCTTCTCTCTCAATTTCTGTCCATATTGCATATAAGAATGAAATCAGTTTCCCAAATCTTAGTTACAATTGTCTGTTCAGTGTTTTTCTTCACCACTCAATTATAAGCTCCCAGGAATGGCATTTGGTTTTTGTACCACTGTCATATGGTTGGTATCCAAAAAGATCCATTAGATGAGTTATGGATATAGCATATCTTAGTTACTCACTACATGGAAAAGTTCCTAAGTGAATTTGACTCGAGAATGAAGAATACTCTCTTAAAAATCAAAAGCACAATGCAATAACAAAACAAAACACACAGTTTTGCTCTTTATATCCTATGTTGTCTTTGACAAGGCATTTAAAATCCTCAAACCTCATTTTCCTAACCTGCAAAATGAGGAAGTACTTTCTCTGAAAACCTGTGAACATTTTTTTCCAAGATTTTGTCTCTGGAGGGAATCCAAATGATAAATTATTGCTTAAATATTAATAGAACTTTGTCATTCCTTCACCTGAATAGTCATTTTCTATTGATAAGTAATGATAACAACCTGAGGGTTTTAAGCTCAAAGGGTGGATATACAATACATTGTAAGAGGGGAGTAGAATGGCACTCCACCTAAAATTGAGTTCCATCCACTTAAATGAGAGGTCCTCTGTGCCCTCTTAAATGGTGCTTCAATATCATCACTTATGCACATCAACAAACATCACAGAATAATTAGGGAGAGTAGAAATCATTATAATGTCAGCCCTTCCTATTATAGAACTGTAACCACTCAATATGGAACTGCCTAAAGCAATTGCTGAATGCAGTACATGCAACTGTATCTTCTTCGGAGGCCACAGAACCATCTTACTGTAGCCTGCAGGTTTCACACAAGGCCCTTTCCTCAATTAGGATTTAATCACCCTGGAGAGCAGCTGAGAATTTCAATCATTATTTTTTTCCAAGTTCCCATCAATCTTGTCTATTGAAGTAACTTGATTTTTTTTCTTCCTCTACAAGAATGCTAAATCTTCTTGGTGGAGGAAAATGATGGGGGGAAATAAAGTGAAAGAAACTAATTTTTATGGGATATGTAAATGAAACTCCTAAATAATTGTTGTTTTAAACCACTCCATTATACCTATACCTTAATACCTTGGGGACAGGAAGGAGTCCCTTTAAGGGCCACATTTCTTATTACTTACGGCAGCAATTTGGACCAAATTTGCCATTAAGGTCTGAAGTCAACACATACTATGGTTAAGAGCTAGGGATTTAGAGACACATGGCTCTGGTTTCAAATCCCAGCTCCATCACTTATGAACCACATAACGTATATTTACTTACCATCCTTGAGACTCCGTTTCCTTATACCTAAGAATGGAAAGTAATAGTAGCTACTTCAGATGAAGACTGAAAGTTAAATGCAGCCAATGATCTCAAGTACCTAGAACAGTTCCTGGCACATAATAATATTTTAAAATGGTAGCTATCTTTTTTGTGAATTTTTGAATTTTATTTTATTTTTTATACAGCAGGTTCTTATTAGTTATCTATTTTATACATATCAGTGTATACATGTCAATCCCAATCTCCCAATTCATCACATCACCACCACCACCACCACCACCTCCACTTTCCCCCCTTGGTGTCCATATGTTTGTGCTCTACTTCTGTGTCTCAGTTTCTGCCCTGCAAATCAGTTCATCTGTACCATTTTTTCTAGGTTCCACGTATATGCGTTAATATATGATGTTTGTTTTTCTCTTTCTGACTTCACTCTGTATGACAGTCTCTAGATCTATCCACATCCCCGCAAATGACCCAATTTCATTCCTTTTTATGGCTGGGTAATATTCCATTGTATATGTGTACCACATCTTTATCCATTCATCTGTTGATGGGCATTTAGGTTGCTTCCATGACCTGACTATTGTAAATATTGCTGCAGTGAACATTGGGGTGCATGTGTCTTTTTGAATTATGGTTTTCTGTGGGTATATGTCCAGTAGTGGGCTTGCTGGTTCATATGGTAATTCTATTTTTAGTTTTTTAAGGAACCTCCATACTGTTCTCCATAGTGGCTGTGTCAATTTACATTCCCACCTACAGTCCAAGAGGGTTCCCTTTTCTCCACACCCTCTCCAGCTCTGATGATTCCCATTCTGACTGGTGTGAGGTAATATCTCATTGTAGTTTTGATTTGCATTTCTCTAATAATTAGTGATGTTGAGCAGCTTTTCATGTGCTTCTTGGCCATCTGTATGTCTTCTTTGGAGAAATATCTATTTAGGTCTTCTGCCCATTTTTGGATTTGGTTGTTTTTTTGTTATTGAGCTGCATGAGCTGTTTATGTATTTTGGAGATTAATCCTTTGTCTGTTGATTTGTTTGCAAATATTTTCTCCCATTCTGAGGGTTGTCTTTTCATCTTGTTTGTAGTTTCCTTTGCTTTGAAAAAAGCTTTAAGTTTCCTTAGGTCAAATTTGCTTATTTTGGTTTTTATTTCCATTACTCTAGGAGGCAGATCAAAAAACATCTTGCTGTGATTTATGACAAAGAGTGTTCTTCCTATGTTTTCCTCTAAGGGTTTTTTAGTGTCCAGTCTTACATTTAGGTCTCGAATCCATTTTGAGTTTTTTGTGAATGGGGTTAAGGAGTGTTCTAATTTCATTATTTTACATGTACCTGTCCAGTTTTCCCAGCACCACTTATTGAAGAGACTGTCTTTTCTCCATTGTATATCCTTGTCTCCTTTGTCATAGATTAGTTGACCATAGGTGCGTGGGTTTATCTCTGGGCTTTCTATCCTGTTCCATTGATCTATATTTCTGTTTTTCTGCCAGTACCATATTGTCTTGATTACTGTAGCTTTGTAGTATAGTCTGAAGTCAGGGAGTCTGATTCCTCCAGCTTTTTTTCCCTCAAGACTGCTTTGGCTATCCAGGGTCTTCTTTATCTCCATACAAATTTTAAGATTTTTTGTTCTAGTTCTGTAAAAAATGCCACTGGTAATTTGATAGGGATTGCATTGAATCTGTAGATTGCTTTGGATAGTATAGTCATTTTCACAATATTTATTCTTCCAGTCCAAGAACATGGTATATCTCTCCATCTATTGGTATCATCTTTAATTTCTTTCATCAGTGTCTTATAGTTTTCTGCATACAGATCTTTTGTCTCCCTAGGTAGGGGTATTCCTAGGTATTTTATTGTTTTTTGTTGCAATGGTAAATGGGAGTGTTTCCTTAATTTCTCTTTCAGACTTTTCATCATTAGTATATAGGAATGCAAGAGATTTCTGTGCATTAATTTTTTATCCTGCAACTTTACCAAATTCATTGATTATCTCTGGTAGTTTTCTGGTGGCAGCTTTAGGATCCTCTATGTATAGTATCTTGTCATCTGTAAACAGTGACAGTTTTACTTCTTCTTTTCCGATTTGGATTCTTTTTATTTCTTTTTCTTCTCTAATTGCTGTGGCTAAAACTTCCAAAATTATGTTGAATAATAGTCGTGAGAGTGGGCAACTTTGTCTTATTCATGATCTTAGAGGAAAAGCTTTCAGTTTTTCACCATTGAGAATGATGTTTGCTGTAGGTTTGTCATATATGGCCTTTATTATGTTGAGGTAGGTTCCCTCTATGCCTACTTTCTGGAGAGTTTTTATCATACATGGGTGTTGAATTTTGTCAAAAGCTTTTTCTGCATGTATTGAGATGATCATATGGATTTTATTCTTCAATTTGTTAATATCGTGTATCACATTGATTGATGTGCATATATTGAAGAATCCTTGCATCCCTGGGATAAATCCCACTTGATCATGATATATGATCCTTTTAATGTGTTGTTGGATTCTGTTTGCTCTTATTTTGTTGAGGATTTTTGCATGTATGTTCATCAGTGATATTGGTCTGTAATTTTCTTTTTTTGTAGTCTCTCTGTCTGATTTTCGTATCAGGGTGACGGTGGCCTCATAGAATGAGTTTGGGAGTGTTCCTTCCTCTGCAATTTTTTGGAAGAATTTGAGAAAGGTGGGTGTTAGCTCTTCTCTAAATGTTTGATAGAATTCACCTGTGAAGCCATCTGGTCCTGGACTTTTGTTTGTTGGAAGATTTTTAATCACAGTTTCAATTTCATTACTTGTGATTGGTCTGTTCATATTTTCTATTTCTTCCTGGTTCAGTCTTGGAAGGTTATACCTTTCTAAGAACTTGCCCATTTTTTCCAGGTTGTCCATTATGTTGGCGTAGAATTGCTTGTTGTAGTCTCTTATGATGCTTTGTATTTCTACGGTGTCCATTGTAACTTCTCTTTTATAATTTCTAATTTTATTAATTGCATCCTCTCCCACTTTTTCTTGATGAGTCTGGCTAAAGGTTTATCAATTTTGTTTATCTCCTCAAAGAACCAGCTTTTAGTTTTATTGATCTTTGCTGTTGCTTTCTTTGTTTCTACTTCATTTATTTCTGCTCTGATCTTTACGATTTCTTTCCTTCTACTGACTTTAGGTTTTGTTTGTTCTTCTTTCTCTAGTTCCTTTAGGTGGAAGGTTAGATTGTTTATTTGAGATTTCTCTTGTTTTGTGAAGTAGGCTTGTATTGCTATAAACTTCTCTCTTAGAACTGCTTTTGCTGCATCCCATATGTTTTGGATTGTTATGTTTTTATTGTAATTTGTCTCTAGGTATTTTTTGATTTCCTCTTTGATTTCTTCAGTGATCTGTTGCTTATTTAGTAACGTATTCTTTAGCCTCCATTTGTTTCTGTTTCTTACATTTTTTCCCTATAATTAATTTCTAATTTCATAACATTGTGGTAGGAAAAGATGCTTGATATGATTTCAATTTTCTTAAATTTACCAAGGCTTGATTTCTGACTCAAGATGTGATCTATCCTGGAGAATGTTCCCTGAGCACTGTAGAAGAAAGTGTAATCTGCTGTTTTTGGATGGAATGTCCTGTAATATCAATTAAATCTATCTGGTCTATTGTGTCATTTAAAGTTTGTGTTTTCTTATTAATTTTCTGTCTGGATGATCTGTCCATTGGTGTAAGTGAGGTGTTAAAGTCCCCCACTATTATTGTGTTACTGTCGATTTCCTGTTTTATAGCTGTTAGCATTTGCCTTATGTATTAAGGTGCTGCTATGTTGGGTGCATATATATTTATAACTGTTATATCTTCTTCGTGGATTGATCTCTTGATCATTACATAGTGTCCTTCCTTGTCTCTTGTAACATTCTTTATATGAAAGTCTATTTTATCTGATATGAGTATTGTTACTCCAGCTTTCTTTTGATTTCCATTTGCATGGAATATCGTTTTCCATCCCCTCATTTTCAGTCTGTATGTGTCCCTAGGTCTGAAGTGGGTCTCTTGTATACAGCATATATATGGGTCTTGTTTTTGTATACATTCAGCGAGCCTGTGTCTTTTGGTTGGAACATGTAATCCATTCATGTTTATGGTAATTATCGATATGTATGTTCCTGTTATCATTTTCTTAATTGTTACTGGTTTGTTTTTGTAGTTCCTTTTTTTCTCTTGTGTTTCCCACTTAGAGAAGCTCCTTTAGCCTTTGTTGTAGTGCTGGTTTGGTGGTGCTATATTCTCTTAGCTTTTGCTTGTCTGTAAAGCTTTTGATTTCTCCGTCCAATCAGAATGAGATCCTTGCCGGGTAGAGTAATCTTGGTTGTAGGTTATTCCCTTTCATCACTTTAAATATATCGTACCACTCCCTTCTGGCTTGTAGAGCTTCTGCTGAGAAATCAGCTGTTAACCTCATGGGAGTTCCCGTGTCTGTTATTTGTTGTTTTTCCCTAGTTGCTTTCAATAATTTTTCTTTGTCTTTAATTTTTGTCAATTTGATTACTGTGTGTCTCGGCATGTTTCTCCTTGGGTTTATCCTGCCTGGGATACTCTCCATTTCCTGGACTTGTGTGGCTATTTCCTTTCCCATGTTAGGGAAGTTTTTGTCTATAATCTCTTCAAATATTTTCTTGGATCCTTTCTCTCTCTCTTCTCCTTCTGGGACCCCTATAATATGAATGTTGTTGAGTTTAATATTGTCCCAGAGGTCTCTTAGGCTGTCTTCATTTCTTTTCATTCTTTTTTCTTTATTCCGTTCCATGGCAGTGAATTCCATCATTTTGTCTTCCAGGTCACCTACCTGTTCTTCTGCCTCAGTTATTCTGCTATTGCTTCCTTCTAGTGTATTTTTTCCATTTCAGTTATTGTATTGTTCATCTCTGTTTGTTTGATTCTTCTAGGTCTTTGTTAAACATTTCTTGCATCTTCTTGATCTTTGCCTCCATTCTTTTTCCAAAGTCCTGGATCAACTTCACTATCATTATTCTGAATTCTTTTTCTGGAAGGTTGCTTATCTCCACTTCATTTAGTTGTTTTTCTGGCATTTTATCTTGTTCCTTCATCTGATACAAAGTCCTCTTCCTTTTCATTTTGTCTTTCTCTGAAGGTGGTTTTCCTTCCACAGGCTGCCGAATTGTATTTCTTCTTGCTTTTGCTGTCTGCCCTCTGGTGGATAAGGCTATCTAAGAGGCTTGTGATGGGAGGGACTTGTGGTGGGTAGAGCTGGGTGTTGCTCTGGTGGGCAGAGCTCAGTAAAACTTTAACCTGCTTGTCTGCTGGTGTGTGGGGCTGGGTTCCCTCCATGTTGGTTGTTTGGCCTGAGGCGATCTAGCACTGGAGCCTACCTGGCTCTTTGGTGGGGCTAATGGCAGACTCTGGGAGGGCTCACACCAAGGAGTACTTCCCAGAACTTCTGCTGCCAGTGTCCTTGTCCGCATGGTGAGCCACAGCCACCCCCTGCCTCTGTAGGAGACCCTCCAACACTAGCAGGTAGGTCTGGTTCAGTCTCCTATGGGGTCACTGCTCCTTCCCCTGGGTCCTGATGTGCACACTACTTTGTGTGTGCCCTCCAAGAGTGGAGTCTCTGTTTCCCCGAGTCCTGCAGTCAAATCCCACTAGCCTTCAAAGTCTGATTCTCTAGGAATTCCTCCTCCTGTTGCCAGACCCCCAGGTTGGGAAGCCTGACACGGGGCTGAGAACCTTCACTCTAGTGGATGGACTTCTCTGGTATAAGTGTTCTCCAGTTTGTGAGTCACCCACCCAGCCATTATGTGATTTGATTTTATTGTGATTGCACCCCTCCTACCATCTCATTGCAGGTTCTCCTTTGTCTTTGGATGTGGGGTATCTTTTTGGTGAGTTCCAGTGTCTTCCTTTCAATGATTGTTCAGCAGTTAGTTGTGATTCTGGTGCTCTTGCAAGCGGGAGTGATCTCCCAAGTTCATGCTTTTAAAGTGTACAATTAAGTGATTTTTAGAGTATTCACAGAATTGCACATCTGTCACCACTTGGTAGCTATCTTTTTTATTTCTTATTCTCTATTACACTTGACACACCTATCTTCAGTCCCTCATGAGGTCAAATGAAATAAGATGGATTTTCTGAAGATTATCTTCATGGGGGTATCTAGAATTAGTCATCATTCATTTTTTGAAATCATAGAGTTTAGAGAGCTACAAAGGGAGGCCAAAGTGAGGAGAAACATTGTTTATCTTTGCTTTAATTTTAATCTTTGAATATTTGAAGATTAAATTTTAACTGATTATTAAATATATTTATTGGCATATAATGGTTAGTCATTCACTATCATTGAATCAAAACATCCTTTCCATTTAAAAAAAATTATTTGAGATTTCTGTAGGAAAATAATATGAGTTGATGTTTTTAAAATAAACTGTCAATACAGTATCTTTTAACCTTAAATTAAGGCTACAAGTACTCTTAGGCAATTATTTTTGGTTCTTTTATTACACTCTAGACATCTATTTGCCTTGAAATTATGTGTTTTTATATCGTCCTTTACCTCTTCATTCTGAGCTTGTCAAGGTTGGGAAGCCCATGCTTTATCTTTGTATCAGATAAGACCTCAAACAAAAGCCATAATAGATGCTAATCACCCTTTATTGAATGAAGAAACAAACACATGGGTGAATGAAGAGACAAACACATGGGTGAATGAACACCCTCTGCTATCAGGACAATTTAGAACTTTACCCTTGTATTCAAAGGATCCTGGATCCGCCTAATTTTAAAGGCCATCAGAGAAGAACATTTCACAAAATTTTCTGACTTTGTGTTTAATTCTATATCTATCAAGAAATTTTTTTCTTCTCTAGTTGTTACTGCACATACTTTCAGGACACTTTTTTGAACTTTAGCCTTAGTGTAGGACCACAGAACCCATCCTTGGTAATATAACCCATCCTGGGTAATACATAGTTCACATGTATTGAGGAGTATTGTCTTTTACTCTCCAACCAAATAGTCATATCACCCATATCACCCATTTTTCTCAACACCGTTTTTCTCATCTCCTCAAGCTATAATAGTAATAATAATTATTATAATTATAAATATGTAATAATTAACATATGCTAGGCACTCTTCAAGCACTTTGCATGTATCAAATAATTGAATCTTCACAACACTCATATGAGAGGTATTATTGCTATCCACGTTTGACATATGGGAAAATTGGGGCAGAGAACACTTAATGATTTGCAAAAGGTCACATAGCTAATAGGTAGCACACCAGGATATAAACCCAGGATGTCTGCTCTTGTCCATTGAGCCTCCAAATTACTTTCCCCGGAGCGAAAACTTCTCTCTCCAGCTTATCATTTCTTTGGGGTTCAATTGTGTGGTACAGGTGCTGTCTATGATAATGCCAAGTCACACATGGTATCCTTCATTTTGTGAAGGATAGAGTGAAAAAGATATGAGGACTCCTGGTATTGGCCAAGAAGAGATTAATTGCCATTAGAATAGCAAACTCCTTTGCTATTTGAGATCAAACTCCTTTGATACAACCAGAAAACTGGACTAATATATGAAACAACTGTTTTTCAACATTAGGCAATAGGCAATGATCTACACAAAAGGGGTAAAAAATGAGGTTAATCTATGATTGCTTCACCTTCATATCCAAAAGCAGTTTCCAGACTGCTACAGAGAGAGGTGAAGAGGGGGCAAGATCCTAAACACAGCCTAGCAGTCACCCTGAATTGAGAACATAGAAATCAGAGTGACAAGAAGGCAGGGTGGCTAGAATATGTAGGGCAGAAAGAGACCTGCAGATTTGCAGAGAAGTGACGATGCTCTAGTCTCTGGCTGTGTACTTAGTTGGACATCTATGAGATAATGTGGTGGTGGGGAAAAAAACACTAGAAAATAGTAGCTGAACAATTTCCAGCACTTACTCTGATATAAAAATAGTTTGAGTTCCCACTAGAGTAGGGGGAAGTGGCCCAGGAAAGCACTGCATGTCTTGGTAGGTAGGAGGTCTTTTAGAGAAAAGGGTATTTTTGTGCTCACTATATCACCTATACTTAAATAGAAACATTCAAATGGAGTGATCCGAAGTCCTCTTTGGTGTCTCTCTGTTGGGAAAAGCAGAGAATTAGCTCACTTAGTTTTGGATGGTTGTTAATACATTTAACACTAGAGCTAAGAATTTAATCTCATAGAATCCTCACATAAGGGGAGAAGACCTAACAGATTTCCTTTTAGTACTTAGAGCCCACTGGGCAAGGAGAGTAACCATTGGTGTTAGATAATTGATTATTGCATTCTGCACTTTGGAACGTTTAAATCAGAAATTAAGAGACTCCAATGTTGAGGAAATAATAGAAGAGAATGGGGAAAAAAAGAAGAACAGAATGGGAAAATGGAAATAAAATAGTTGGTGCCTTTTGATATTAGAAAGTAGACATATGCTCTGCTTATAGCATGTCTGCACAAATTCTTATTGTTTTAGCTACAAAAAGCATCTGATATTCTAGGCCTTCTTGGTGATGAATCAGACAGTTGTAATGAAAGAACTAGACATAGTTTACAAACACATTTTTACTCATTTATATATCTTTGGACCCAGTATTGTTTGATATTTCTTACAGTTAGAGTGAGAAGAAACATGTACATAATTGTTAACGGCAAATAATCTTTTGATTTAGATTTCCAAATTTTAGGGTACAGCCAGCTGATTCAGTGCAAATGTGGGAGTATTAAATTTACGATCAGTATTTCAGAGAGAATGATGACCAATATCAGGCTGTGACTTATCAAAAGATCATTTAACCTCCTGGCTTGATAGTTGTCACTAGCTAGGTCAGGTTAATAATGAATCCTTTACCAACTATATTAGTTTTCTGTTACTGAATAACAAATATAATAAGCTTAGCAGCTTAAAACAGCACACATTTTATTATTTCACATTTTCTGTGGGTTGGGAGTTGGGAATCTAGTGACAGAGTAGCTGAGATGTCTGCTCAGGCTCTTAGAAATATATATGGAATTTAAGAAAAAAAAATGTCATGAAGAACCTAGGGGTAAGACAGGAATAAAGACACAGACCTACTAGAGAATGGACTTGAGGATGTGGGGAGGGGGAAGGGTAAGCTGTGACAAAGCGAGAGGGTGGCATGGACACATATACACTACCAAACGTAAAATAAATAGCTAGTGGGAAGCAGCCGCATAGCACAGGGAGATCAGCTCGGTGCTTTGTGACCACCTAGAGGGGTGGGATAGGGAGGGTGGGAGGGAGGGAGACGCAAGAGGGAAGAGATATGGGAACGTATGTATATGTATAACTGATTCACTTTGTTATAAAACAGAAACTAACACACCATTGTAAAGCTATTATACTTCAATAAAGATGTAAAAAAAAAAAAAAATTAAAAAAAAAAGATGTGACCAGACTGCACTCCTATCTGAGATGAGGAAGAATCCATTTCTAAGCTCACAAAGGCTGTTGACAGAATTCCTTTTCTTGTGACTATATACCACAAGACCTGGCTTCTTGCTAGCTGTCTGTTGGAGGCTGTGCTCAGCTCCTAGAAGTTGCTCACAATTCATAGAGGCCACCCACAGTTCCTTGCCAAGTGTCTTTTCCAACATGGCTCCTTACTTCATCAAGCCTACAAGTAGAGTCTTTTGAGAGAGTCTGTTAGCAAGACAGAGCCTTGTAGATAGTAACACAATCGTAGAAGTAGCATCTCATCACCTTTGCCATGTTCTGTTGGCTAGGAAGGAGTGACAGGCCCCACCCATGAGCAGGGAGTAAAGGTTATACAAGGATGTGTATACTAGGAAACAAAGATCACAGGCAGCTGCCCTGGAGTCTGTCTGCCACACCAGCTAATGTGATAGCGTTGTCACAGTGAGATAAGAGTCATGTGGCATGGATGTATCTCCTTTTGAATTTCACCTGTCATCTAATTTTCTTTACTCTTGTTATTGAATATAAACGCTGAAACCATTCTGATGAATAGTGTCAAAGTTAGAAAAATCCAGAAGGACTAAAATGAGCTCTGTCATTGAGATGTTTTATGTTTGGGTTGCATTTTACACTTTTTAGAGCATTTATATATTTCTTCACCTTGTTTTTTTGCAAGGAAAATAAATAGTTTCATAAAAGATCTGTAGCTAGAATATAGTCCTGTCCATCTTTAATTGAATATTCCTTCCAGTGAATTTCACTAACTGAAAATATTAAGGAAGTTATCTTCTCTTCTGTTTATTACTCAGCAATTATGAAGCTGGGTAGTTGCCTACAGAATGTGACTGAGAATTCCACATGAGTATAGAATCAAACTTTATTTTGATTCCAAAATAAAAATTTGAAAATAGTAATAAAAAAGTAAGATATGATTTCTCCAAATGAGACTTTTTTTTGTTTTTGAACAGAGTGAATACAGCATTGAGGTGATTAAGCTATCCTCTGTGATCGTGATAAAACACAGTATTTCTACACATATTCTATCTTATAGTTTCTACATTTTCTTATTATAAAAATAAGACTTCTAATATTGTTAAATAAAGTTCTATCAAAACAGATAAAAAGCCTGTTCTTTCCTATGTAAATTTCCACATTTAATGTAACTTTTTTTGTTTGTTTCTTCTATAATTTTCTCTAGGCACTGAAAAGAGACCAATAATTTGCATTCCATTCCTCTTTACCAAAGGAAAACAGTGTGCATACTGCCTAGTTTGAAAAAACTTTAAATTATTGTATATATTAATACTGAGTTCTGCAAGAAAAACAGTTCTTTTCTTATCATTAACTACAATGGGCTGAATCTAATTTCTCAGCCATACTGGGCATTCATATATATATGTATATTAATTTTCAGATATCAAAAATGTGAAAAGTAAAATAGAACAAATGTGCTTTGAGAACTTGCAAAGGAGAAGCCGTAAAAAGCATCCAACTTGTCACAATTCTCTTTGATTCTCTTTTTCTTTTTTTGGCTGCACAGCATGTGGGATCTTAGTTCCCAAGCAAGGATCGAACCCGTGCACCCTGCAGTGGAAGCGCGGAGTCCTAACCACTAGACCACCAGGGAATTCTCTTTGATTCTAAAGCTCATTTACTTTTCCCTAGGGCTCAACTGCCATAAGCACCATTGTGCTTTGCTGCCTCCCTAAGGAGCATATTTCAGTGAGTGGTTCATTTATTGCCTTACTTGTAAGTAGAGGAAATATTGCCAGGTAGAATACCAAGGAATTTTATTGTATCATACAGACTGGAAGCGTATTGGTGAAATATTATAAGACAGTGTATAGTAAGTGCATGACTTGTTCTTGAACCAATATAATGAGACTCAAAATGTCAACTTGTGTGAGTGACAATTGTTTGAATCTGGAATGAAATGTTCTCTCCATTTCGGTCTCACTTGGTTGCTCTCTATTAGGAAGTGCTGGAGGAATCCAGCAGTATGACTAAGAAGACTGTCAAAAGGAATGTCTTTAGAGGAAGCCCACGCTATTATTTAGGTTGATACGATAAAATCACAGCCATTAGGGACAAAGCAACGAAAGAGTTAACTGCAAAAGGTACTACATAAAGGGCAGAGACAGGAAGATGTTTTCCTGGCTACTTCTATCTAAATTCAAAGACTCTATAATTGATATACACTTGGAAAAGTGATCATGGGACATTTTCTAATAATGACATAATTCTAATTCATCATGGCTGATCATCCATCAAAGCTTTGTTTGTGAGGCTTTGACTGATAGAATGAGAAGAAAGAAATCATTCCCTATTTTAGTCAGAGAGCGAAGGGACTGATGCACTTTAAAAATTGCACTCTGCTTTCAAGATAAAAATAAATAATCAAATGGACACTATCAAGTAAATGGCTAATTGTAACAGATCCTTGTCTTGTGATAGCGATTAATACTGCCATGAAAACAAACACACATAAACACCGCCATTAGATGACAAGAGTTAGCCTTTTGTGTTGAATCCCTCTTAACTGATGGGCCTAGGCACGGATGAGAGTTTCAAGAGTGTCCCAGGGGTGCCTGGATGTGGGTCACTGGAGGGCAAGGGTCACATCCATAACCATGGGAGGCAGAGTAGTTCCTTCAAATAGTCTTTTGAACAAAGTTATTGCCAAGAGCTAAGATGGGGAGATAAGAGGGTAGAAGAAGCAAGTAAGTCAAGAGAAAAGTTGTCTGGGCTAATTCTGGGCATGGGGATATGCAATAGGTGAGGGGCAATATCCATGTGCAGGAAAGTTTCATTTAAGGTGAATAGGATGAAATGGATAGTGTATACATATTTATGGACTCCGTATTATGACTTGGAGGAAAGCAGCAAACATATATATTCCAGAGAAAGGCTAACTCCATGGAACAAATATATCCACCTAAGGAGAAGTTGAAACAATTACTCATGACATATAGTCATTCTTGTTGAACAATTTTAGAGTAAGTGGACACTGTAACTGGAATTGATATGTAAACACTGTGATTCATAGACTCATACAGACATTTTTCTACTTCATTTTATTTAGAATTATATTATCAGACACAAAATGAGAAATACATTTAAAAATAACAAATAACATTTTAACAGGTTGTTAAAGTAGAACATTTGATTGAGTCAACAAAATCAAATAAAGATGATATTACAAAATGAAGAGCCAGAACAAAATGCAAAAATATTAAGGAAATATTTGAAAATCAATTATATTATCCCTTGCCAAAATTGGTATTATAAAGTGTCAGATTATTGGAGATTGAGAAAGAATTTCTTTGGAAAGCCTCCACCATTGGCCCCTCCTTTTTTTTTTTTTTGCGGTACGCGGGCCTCTCACTGCTGTGGCCTCTCCCGTTGCGGAGCACAGGCTCCGGACGTGCAGGCTCAGCGACCATGGCTCACGGGCCCAGCCGCTCCGCAGCATGTGGGATCCTCCCAGACCGGGGCACGAACCTGTGTCCCCTGCATCGGCAGGCGGACTCTCAACCACTGCGCCACCAGGGAAGCCCTGACCCCTTCTTTTAATCCAAGTATAGAGGGAGAACATGACACACGCCCTGTGCATTGGAGGAGCAGGAATAGAGGATACCATGGATTAGTGTCTGCATCCACCTGAGATACCTAAATGGTCAGGGCTGAAGTGACTCTGTGAGGATGGGCCTACATTCCCTGAGCATGTGAGGGCTAAAGACGAGTGACTGCGTCACTTGAACATGATATGGACAATGGTGAGATCAAACTTGAGTAAAATCATTTCAGGTCCTGACCAAGTGGGTTGCTTAGAGGAGCAAACAGACTCAGCACAAAAAAGTTGGACATGAATTGCCGGACTCTGATGGGCTGAGGAAGAAGGAAGTGATAAGGTGAGTGCACGGTCTAAATCAAAAATACTCCAGGTGAGAGGTTGGTAGCAACTAGGGCAGGACCAACCAATGTGCTGTGCAAGAAAAAGCCAGGACCAGAGAATACAGAACCAGCTATGACAGTAACAAGTACAAATGTTCGCCTCTCTAATTAACATCTCTCCCTCCTTATGCTTCAGCTTTGGAGGATTCAGAAACCATGGTTAGCAATATAGTGGAGGAACACAGGGAGAAAACAGTAAGCTGAATATGCCTTCTTACTTGGCTCATTTATTTTTCTATCTTCTGTGGGCCCTAGCAGGGAGCAAAGTAGCTATAACTTTGAAGGAAAGTGGGATCTTGGATTATTATATTAGTCTGGATATGCTAAGAAGTGAATCAAATCTATGCATTTGTTGCTTTAAGGAAACTTTGTATTATCTAAATTTTGAGCACTAAGCAACTATTACCCAGGATAGGAAAAGCAAGCTTTTCCAAACAAAGGTAAAAGGCCAGGAAAGAAGAAAAAAGAAAATGTTGCTTTGGGATTGGATTCCATTAGTCTTGCTTGTTCAGTGTTCTGGTTGTGTTATATGTTGGATCCATTCAGGATTTTTTTTTTAACAATCTATGCACATTATTACAGTTGCAGGCTGGATGTGCATCAAAAATCCTTAGACATAAAAATGAAGCCAGGACTTCACAGAAAAATTAAATGAAGATCAGAGTTTTAGTATTATAGGCATTCTAACTTTCTGAGTCTCACTGTGTTTGACAATTTGAAGTAACATGGCTCTTATTATCTGAGTCATCACATGGGTCATGACAGTGCCTGAGT
Organism: Orcinus orca; assembly: GCF_937001465.1. NCBI lineage: Eukaryota > Metazoa > Chordata > Mammalia > Artiodactyla > Delphinidae > Orcinus > Orcinus orca. Next base: position 77,391,679 of record NC_064562.1, on the reverse strand, counting down.
TTTTATCCAAGAGCAGGCAAAGGGCTTACCACACGAAATGAATTTGAAAAGACAGTGGGAGATAAAACAGTCTCTTTGTGATTATCCGCCATGTGTCATGATTGTAGGGCCTACCAGTCAAAACAAGGAGAAAAATAACGACAACAAACAAACTCATCTCACGAGAAACTGAGTTTCTATTCAGCACATGATTTAGGCTCTTGAAAGTTTATGATCTCCATTTCTGTAAGAACTTGAATGAATCCCTTGATGCTAAATTACGGTTATTTGACAAGAGGAAATTCATGGCGGTCAAATCCTATTGCCATTGAAAAATACCTGCTTTTTCATTCTTGGGGATTCTCTTTCTCTGTACCTCCAGGTAATAACGCTATACTCATTACAATGCTATTTAAACTTTTGAGAGGACATCACAGACTCCTTTTAGAATCTGAAGAAAGTTTTCGACACTTTCTTCTCCTGCTTATAAATATGCATATAGATACTTAGGACTGATCTGCTGCTTTTGGTGGCCATACCACTCCCTCTTTCTTAGGGTAAATCTCCCCCCTCTTCATTGGTGGAACCCATTTAAGTGTGGTTTATTTGGAGTTGATGATGTAGTTCCAGTCCAAACTCAAAGTCCTGAGAACCAAGTGAGCCAATTATGTAAGTCCCAGTGGGAGTTCGAATGCCCAAGAACCAGGAGCATTGATGTCTGAGGGCAGAGGAAGATGGATGTTCCTACTCAGGCAGAGAGGTCCAATTCTCCTTTCTCTACCTTTTTTTTGTTCATTGCAGAGTGAGTGGGTGGATAGCCCACTGTAACTGGTGAGGGCTAACTAATTTCTTTACTCAGTGTACTAATTCAAATGCTAATCTCTTCTGGAAACACTCTCACAGATACACACAGAAATAGTGTTTTACCAGCCATTTGGGCATCTCTTAGCCCAGTAAAGTTGACACATAAAATTAATTATTATATCCCTCTGTGGGGAGGGTGCCCTTTTTCCCTTAGATTTTCAGGTGGCAAGATGTGAGTCTTGGGCAAGTAGAAGTCCTCATTTCTGCCACATTTCAGAGATCTGTATTGAGGTAAGGAGAAGACAGAGCCCTAATATCTTTTGAGCTTTGGGAACAAGAGTTTCTTGAAGCCAACTGTACTTTTTGACTTTTTGGTAGCATGAGCTAAGAAATTCCCTTTCTCATTTAAACTAGTTTGCATTGGTTTTTGTTTGTTTGTTCTCTAACACATATGCTAAATGCTAAAGTTTGCTTATAATTTCATGGATTTCTGGATCCAAGAAATTCATTAACCTCCCAAACCATGTTAAGAAAGCTGCTTTTTATATGATGTATTGAAATGGATCCCTGAGAATTGAGAAAAAGAGAAACTGTCACTGAAGGAGAAGGAAAGACAAGTAATTCATAATTCTTGAGTGTTTCCCAGTTTCCTAGTGTTCCTGGTTTACCTCTGTTACCTCTAAGAAAGAAGACACATATCTCTTTGGAACATTAAAAAATCCAGCAAGATGTTAATTATACATTGTTAAAAAGCTGCCAGCTCCTTCCCCAGAGCAGATGCCATCTCTGTGACTGGTGAATCAATTTTCTCTGCTAATCTGCGAAAGTTCTTCAGCCCTTAAGTTCTCTGGAAATATCAATGCAAGATATTGAGTGTGAAATGTTAAAAACAATAACTAGTTATTCATGTCGTTCAAATGCAATTTGTTTATAGGAAAGACCTGACTTTTCTGAAGTGGTATATTCAGGTTTCAAATTAAACACTTACAGTAAGAAATATGCTATCTTATGATGTATGTAATTATAGTTTACCTCTCAGTTCTTTTCTTATCTTTCATCCAGTGTGCTCAACTTATTTATATCTCTGAAAGCATGTGGTACATAACAGGTGATCAAAAATGACTGTCACATGAATGAATGAATAAGGGTAAAGAATGGACAAACTTTGCGGGTAACTATGCCTAGTCATGAACGCCACATGTGTTTTTACAAACTTGCTACTTCTTCATTGCACTTCTTAGAATACTATGACATTTTTAGCCACATAAATACATGAAGTATTTTCCTATAAAGAGTAAAGTTGCTGGTCATAATGGTAAAGAGAGGGTGGTTTTGTGTGTGTGTGGTATGTGTATCTCTATAATTAGGTGCTAACAAAATAAAGAGTAGGCACACTCGGCTATCTCTGAGCAGGAGTGGCCCAAACATCAGCTCACCAATTCCACTGAAATTCATTGCACTGGAATGTGATTGTGCTGAATCTAAATCCAAGGTCAGGACAACCAGAGGAGGCCAGAAGTTTAGGTTAGTGGGTCCCTCACAGGACTCAGTCTAAAACAGAAAAAGCATTAGTGAGCCACATGCCCCAACAACTTGAGTTAAAACAAACAAACCAAAAAAAGCAGAAGAAGAGAGAATAAAATAATTTTAAGATAAAAATAACTGAGGTTAAAAGTGACAATCAAAATTTTGTGCCTTGAAGTAGAAAACAACCTTAGGCATTACCCGACACAACTTGCCAAATAATGAGGAAATATTCTATCCTATCCCATGCCCCTTTTATCCTTCTAGTGGTGTTCCACCTTCTAAAAAAAACTGTGTTGATGAAACTGCAGGGTAATAAGCCTCATGAAGACAGAGGAATCCCTGGGTGTTTAGAGAAAATGACAGAGGCTAGTAGGGCAGAAGTCCTCCTGGACAGGTGCTCCCTGGCAAGGTGAATTGCAAACCTCAGTTCTTCCTCACCTCTGTATTTTACTCTCCCATTTCCTTTCTTTCTTTCATTTTATTTCCCCTCCCTTTATCCATCGTTCCTCCCTAGTTCTCTAGCTCTCTCTTTTATCTCTAATATTGCCCTCTTCCATCATGCTGAATTTTTCTTTAATCAAAGTAAGTTCTTTAATCGAAAAGTGGTTTTTATTTCCATCTTATGGGGCTTCAAAATGCAGAAGACAGAAATAGGAGAAAAATGGTGAATTAGGGGCAGAAAAATACGTGAAGGAAATCTGACCCTCTGCACTCTCCCGTATTCCTCTGTAAATTAGATTCTATGAAAGAATGGTGAGGGGTGGGTGGCAGACAGCAGAGCCAGAAGGGGATCAGGAAGTGAAATGTACTTAAACAGCTTCTTTGTGTTCAAGTATAGGCTATCACGGATCATGCTGAACACACTATCTCTGTGTGTATGTTCTGCTTGTGTGTTTAGATTTATAATGTGATAAAAAAAAAGAGGAAGAACTGGTTTTTGAAGGCGAGGACTCTACCAATAGATGAAAAAGGGAAAATACCGTTTTTCACTAAATTGCAAAGAAATGTCACCCATTGAAAAAACAACTGGTAGACTATTACATACTGAAGATAAGTTACACATTCCCACTGTAATAGTTACCTCAGGTGAAAAATTTTAAATCTTTCCTTTGTGATTTAGGATTGACTTTGTCTTTTATATTTGACTTGCTGAGCTTTCCATTGAATATTTTACCTTCTCAAATTATGTTCCATATACTCACTTATGTCTCATTCAAAACACCATGAGTTATTCTCAAGGCTTCTGCAACGGTCTTCTAAATTGGTCTCCCTTCTTCCCCTCTTGCTTTCTAGTCTATTCTCTAATGCTTAGCCAGAGTGACCCTGTTAAAGTGTAAATGAGACTCTGCCACACCTGTGCCTTATCCAAACCCTTCCATGGACAACAGGCTTTATACTGCCCAGCCCCTTTCTACTTCTCTAACTTCATCTTCTGATAGTCTCCCTTTTTCTTTTGTTCTCTCTTGGTTAAGAATACTGTCCTCCTTGCTGTTCCTTGCATTGAACACCTTTTCCCTACTTACCAACATGACTCACAGTCTTAATGCCTTCAGGTTTCTGCTAAAATGTCATTTTGTCAGAGATACAGCCTTGATCACTTTATGTAAAACTGCCTCTTCTCATCATTAGCATTCCTTATTCTCTTATTCTGACACATTATTTGTTTGTTTATTGTCTGTCTGCCATCACTTGAATATAAACTCCAGGAGGACAAGAATATAATTTTTTTCACAGCTGTATTCCCAGTTCTTGGAAGAGTATGGCACTGTAATGAAAATCTGTTGAATAAAAGATTGTTCTCAGTACATAAGTGACACACACAGATTTCATGGTATGAGTACCTAGATAATCACCTGTAGATAAAAACAGTAATATCTACTTTTGCTAATTAACCTGAGATAGAGTTCAAGGGATTTGCAAGAGATTATACATTAAAAACATAGAACCAAGTCCGTAGACCCTGTCTTCATAATTACTTCTTTTTCTATTTTTCTTGCATCTTGTAAGGGAGAATCAGCTGGACATACTTCCAAAACATAAAACAGCAAAGCTTCTGACACCTGACAAAAGGGCAGAGTAACGAGCTGCCTTATTTATAAGAAGTTATGTTCAGAGAAAAAAAATCCAAGTGGTAGAAACTAACTGTTGAGTGTGATGTAACAAAGCTTGGAGGATATGCCACAGCCCAGTCAGAATTCAACTTTCAAATCCCTACTAGAATGTCATGAGACATTATACATTGTTAAAAAGCTGCCAGTTCCTTCCCCAGAGCAGATGCCATCTCTGTGATGGGTGAAGCAATTTTCTCTGCTGATCTGTGAAGGTTCTTCAGCCCTTGAGTTCTCTGGAAATACGAGTGCAAGATATTGAGTGTGAAATGTTAAAAACAATAGTTATTCATGCCGTTCAAATGTAATTTGTTTACAGGAAAGACCTGCCTTTTCTGAAGTGGTATATTCAGGTTTCAAATTAAATACTTATACTAAGAAATATGTTATCTTATGATGTGCGTAATTATAGTTTACCTCTCATTTCTTTTCTTATCTTTCATTCAGTGTGTTCAGTATGATCCGTGATAGCCTATACTTGAACACAAAGAAGCTGTTTAAGTACATTTCACTTCCTGATCCCCTTCTGGCTCTGCTGTCTGCCACCCACCCCTCACCATTCTTTCATAGAATCTAATTTACAGAGGAATACGGGAGAGTGCAGAGGGTCAGATTTCCTTCACGTATTTTTCTGCCCCTAATTCACCATTTTTCTCCTATTTCTGTCTTCTGCATTTTGAAGCCCCATAAGATGGAAATAAAAACCACTTTTCGATTAAAGAACTTACTTTGATTAAAGAAAAATTCAGCATGATGGAAGAGGGCAATATTAGAGATAAAGGAGAGAGCTAGAGAACTAGGGAGGAACGATGGATAAAGGAAGGGGAAATAAAATGAAAGAAAGAAAGGAAATGGGAGAGTAAAATACAGAGGTGAGGAAGAACTGAGGTTTGCATTCACCTTGCCAGGGAGCACCTGTCCAGGAGGACTTCTGCCCTACTAGCCTCTGTCATTTTCTCTAAACACCCAGGGATTCCTCTGTCTGCATGAGGCTTATTACCCCAGGGTTTTATCAACACAGTTTTTTTTAGAAGGTGGAACACCACTAGAAGGATAAAAGGGGCGTGGGATAGGATAGAATATTTCCTCATTATTTGGCAAGTTGTGTCGGGTAATGCCTAAGGTTGTTTTCTACTTCAAGGCACAAAATTTTGATTGTCACTTTTAACCTCAGTTATTTTTATCTTAAAATTATTTTATTCTCTCTTCTTCTGCTTTTTTTGGTTTGTTTGTTTTAACTCAAGTTGTTGGGGCATGTGGCTCACTAATGCTTTTTCTGTTTTAGACTGAGTCCTGTGAGGGACCCACTAACCTAAACTTCTGGCCTCCTCTGGTTGTCCTGACCTTGGATTTAGATTCAGCACAATCACATTCCAGTGCAATGAATTTCAGTGGAATTGGTGAGCTGATGTTTGGGCCACTCCTGCTCAGAGATAGCCGAGTGTGCCTACTCTTTATTTTGTTAGCGCCTAATTATAGAGAAGGGGTAAAATGCCGAACAAGACAGACATGACTTCTGTCATCACAGACTTTTAAATCTCATGCGGGAGACAGACATGTAAGAAATTGTTAAAGCGAGGTGCATTCATTGGTAAAAGAGAATTGCAAAATATAGATGTATGTAAAAGACTGGAGGTCTCTGAAGAAGTGACATTTAAGGTAAGACCTGCAAGTTAGTAAGAGTTAGCAAGTGAAGGACAGAGTAGGAGGAAAATTCTAGGCAAAAGCAGGCAAAACTCTTTGATAGGAAATATCATAAGATCTTAAGGAACTGAGGAGGAAACGTTGCTGGGGCAACGAGCATGAGAGGGAACGTGGCATCCATTTGAGGTGGGAGGTGTAGGGAGGAGTCAGAATACTGAGGTCTTGGAGGGCATGAAAAAGATTTTGGATATTACGCTAATGGCAATGAAAATTCATAGAAGTCATTAAGCAGATAAGTGACATTGACTTATTTAAATATTTTAAAAGTTTCTCTGGTTTCTTAGTAGAGAATGTATTAGTGAAACTCCAGAATAAAATGGGAAACTGTTAAAGAGTGATTTGCAGGAGAGTTGATGGCTCGGGCTGGCAGGTTCAAGTTGGGTTGGAGGGAAGTCAATAGCTTCAAGAGATGGAATAGAATGACTTAAATACTAAGAAATTGAAATGCTTTTGGAAGAAGGAGTAAATCAGTGGCAGAACTGAATTATCTGTATTCAAAACTGAGATTCATTTTCTGATAATTGTCATAATATTTATGGGAAAAGAGATAGAATTCTTGAAATATTATAGGTATGTCTCAAAAGATGAGGGAAGTATTGTGACTATCTACAGGGGAGTTTTAGGTGGTTACACTATGTCTAAAGGTAGTTTTCACACAGACTTTTCAATCTGTCCAAATCTAATAGCTATAAATATAATTTTTACCAATTATTTACTACTAGGTCAAAAAGTGTTAACTGTTTAACTACTTCATTTATACCATTTTGATTGCTCTTCTGATTTCTCCAATCCAAGTATCAACATTTTTTCAGCACCAGTCCTAACTTTAGTGCCTAAATGAACTTAAAATTACTAAATGATTGCCTTTTATCTTTTTTTTAAACTGAGGAATAAGATGTATACTATTTGAATGTCTAATAGTTATGTTTCTAAATACATATAGGATATCATCATGGACCTTGCTCTGATGTATACACATAACAGTACAGCAGGCCAAGTATGTAGTTTTGTATAAAAGGTTGACATTTTCTTCTATCAAAATGGTAGTGTTCCAAATTCATTTAAGTATAAGCTGTTCCGTGGGAATTAAAGTCACATATTAAATAATTTAGAGAAAACATGGGCATTACTGAAATGAAATTGTGCCAATTAAAAGCTGCCTCTTTTAGTGAATTATTTAATCTCATTAATGTCTGGTAGTTAAATCAAATCCCATAATTCAAAAATATCTAGGGGGGTTTAGTAAATTTCTAAACAACAAAGAATTGGCAATTTATTCATGACTAATAAAATGTGTTCTTCATAATTTAGTCTCCAACATCCTAAAATAATTACATTGTTCAGATTAAGCACTGTCGAATTGGCTCTGTTTAAAATCCCATAGTGTTAAATGCCTCACCTTTAAATAGCCTCACCATTAGCTCAGTTAGAGTGGTGGTGGGGCTTTAATCTCATTTTCTTACTTGGTGTACTCAAGTGTCCTTAAAATTTTTAAATTTTTACATGAACCCCAAATCTGCACTATCAATATAGGACATCTATCAAACAATAGAGAATTTACTGGGAGCAAGTCAGGAAGAGAAACACAGTCATTTGTTCACACATTATGTTTCATTCACTTCACATACTCACACAGACGCATTTACTCACTCAATAATTACTTTGACAAATATTGAGTAAGCATGCCATGTGGGTTTCCAAGTAGAGATAAATAAAACAGAAAAATCAGCCCGCAAAGAGCACATAGTATTGTCGGAAAGTCACGTTAAGTGGTGACTCTAACATCTGTGATGTAAATGATGTCTATGCAGGGAACTGTGGGAGATAGAAAAGCAGTGTCTTTCTCAGCTGGAAGAAGTCAGAAGAGACTTTTCAGAGGAAGGAACTCGATTTTTGAGGCATGAAGTTGAGACAGCTAGTTGGGTTACAGAGCAGAAACATTTCTGATGAAAAAGGTACTTTTTAAGCATTTGTAAGGGTACCAAACAGTGAATGACCATAAAACATTGAGCGGATGGCAGTTCTTACTGGCCCGCACACAGGGTGCTGTCATAATGGAGAAAAAGAATGACAATTAGGGCCTTCTGTGCGGGGCAGAAGGATTGGACTTTACACCAAGTTCAATGAGAAGCCCTGCTGGTTCTCTGAGGTGGGTCAGCAATGCTGATGGAGGGTAAGTGAAAGCAAAGGAAATGGAACACACTTGAGTCCACCAAGAAAAATAAACTTATGGTTAGATGACAAGTACCTTGCAATCACTGTTTAACAGGGCATACGTGAGTAGCCTGATGTTGAAATAACTATAGATGAAGGGGTTTATGGTGCAAAATGTATGCTCATGGCAGAAATTCCTGATTGGTTTTAGATTAAAAAATAATGCTACATCAGAGCAACTTTAAATTTTTATATTGTGGGTAGTAGGAATTGTATAAATGATGTTTGTGTTTTGGATTGGCTGAGGGTGTACAGCCAAATCTGAAGCCCTACCATAATAAGAGGGATCATTTTGTCATACCTATTGAGTCACACTGCTGGCTTTACCATGTCCCCACTCTTTATTTATTTATTTGTGTTTATTATTTCATGATACCATATTTTCTTCTGGATGTCATTTTGTGAGGGAGTGTGTAATAAAATAATAATAATAGCTAGCATTTACTGAGAATATATAATTTACCAGGCATTGTTATAAGTGCTTTTTTAATTCCAAAACCAAAGCTATACAGTAGGTATTATTATTTCCATTTTACAGCTGAAGAAACTGAGGCAGAGAAAGGTTACTTGCTTTGCCCAAGCATTGTTGCACTGCTATAGCAAAAGTGTGATTCCGGGCCAGTAGGCTTAATTACTTTGCTATCCACCTATTTTTGTTTTTCCTTCATCTGTAGAATTGGAGTGGGATATAATTAAAAGGTACAAAAATTGCCATAGGGACTCAGAATCAGGGATTAGTTAATCTGCATGTTTTATTCCATTTTGCTTAAAAATGCCTTCTGACTGAGAGATTTAAAAATATCTTTACTATATTTTCTTCTTTCAATACTTTTCCTTTTGACTCTTTAATTCATTTGAAACATATATGGTTAAAAGTGTTATATATATTACCTGGTTTCCCAATTGAGTAACCTTATCTTTTTGATTGATTAGTGTTGTCAAATTTATCAGATAACAAATTTACATACATATTATATATATATTCCTTTTGGAGGGCTATAGTCGTCAATTAATTTGTCTGACGATTCTTGTATTCTTGCACTTTTTGTTGATTTATATCAGTTATTATCTCATTTACATTTCATATACTACTGAATTGATTAGAAATTATAGAAAATGCTACATAATCATGATGGTATCACTTTAGTGTTTCATTTTTAATTATAATAATGGTTCTTATAACATCAGTTACAATGTTAACATGATGCAAGGTGAAAGCCTTCCATCTATTTGCGTAAGGTAATGGAGTTAGTAAATGGCATGCCTGGGACTCAGACCCATGCATGCTGAGCTCCAAGTCCATGTTTATATTACTCTATACTGCAACCAGGAGTTTTGAGCAGTCCTGCAGCTTTGGATCTATTTCAGCATTTCTATGATCATCTCAGTGGAATGCAGAATATGATTTAAAGGCACAATATCAGAATTATTTTAATATTTTTGTCATATATATTTTTAAGGTTTTGAGATGATATTGGGCATATTTCTATTATATCACTTGTAATATATACCTATCATAAACTGTACAATCATTGTTCATTATAGATTCTATCAGGTTTATTAAACACTTGGCTACGTATAAAGGAAAAACTCTTAGATGAAATCTGCTATTCCTTCCTACCCATTCCTTTCAATAGGAGATTAGAGGATTCTGTACCTAAAGGCATGCTTACTTGTAGTATGTTTCGGTTTCTATTAAACCTATGCTGTAGCTTCTTAAACTGCTGATATCAGCAAGTTAACATTTTTGTTTTTAAAATGTGTCGACTATATATGCAAGTGATTCTCTGTGTACTAATCATGGGACTGTCTATTGACACCTTGGACTCCTGAAAGAAGAAACTGAAATTACACTAAGGAAATAGAAAGACTCTAACAGTCTTAGATTGTACAGTGTTATTGTTTGTTACTCTGTAAGTGTGATTATAAAAAAGGAACCAAGAAATAATGACATCAAACTATAATTAATAATTTTTTATCTAATCATGAAGTATTTTGACTGTATGTTGCACAGCTTCCAGTTTTAATAGTAAGAAAGTTGCACTATGCACACCTCTTTATCAACTTCTGTAGCCTTATTGTGATCTGATTTGTCTTCTTCTAGCTAAAGGTATTCACCTTTTGCAATTTTCATTTCAATGTTCAGTATTATTTCCTTTATTTTCTTATAGAAAACAGACTACCTCCTATTTATTGAACAAATATTCTGTTTCTGGAATGAGCTAATTGAACTATTTTCATTATATCATTTACTCTGCATAACAACCATGGAGTTTGCTATTATTTCAACTAAATGACTTAAAAAATACATGGTGAGAGAGTGAAGTGCCTGCTTGTGTACCAAGATTTGCACCAGATCTAGACTGATTTCAGAGTACTTATACTTAACCTCTTGTAGTCTATGCAACTTTCCAATATCCTACCACTGTCAAGGATAAAGCACTTAGAATGAGTCAGTACTCTGTTCATTTTCACCTTTGCATTCAATCACACTAGGAGAATGAGAGCGTAGGCCCATTAGGAATCTATATAATGCATCTTAGGTAATTAATTATCCTAAGGGAAAAGATCATCCAAATCCACAAGTTTGGCTCCAGGGCAATTGGTAAACATGGAAAAAGGCTCATTATTAAGATGGTTATACAACTTAGCCCCTATGAATGTAAGGGGGCTTAAAGGTAAAAGAGCTACTGCTCTATAAACTTTGGGAGATAATGAGACCAGATTTCTCAAGTAGTTCTGCTACTGATAGTAATGGCTGAAGTCACTTTGGCTCCATTATATCATTATATTGAGTATTGTGTTTGTGAAGAATACAAAAGCTTTGGTAGAGGTGGCACTGTTAGTTGTCAGGCTACCAACAGCAACGTTGCCCTCACTGACTCATTCAGTACCATTGTCACTGGACACTGGTTTTCTCAGAAAGGATGCTGCATGTGCTATTTGCAATTTCTTTGGTAGTTTTTGGAATTGCTGCCTTCTTTAGCTGTGTTTGCCTGTAAGCGTCCTTTTATCTGTTTTGAATTTCTTCCTTTTCATTTCCTTTATTTTTTTTTCTTTATTGCTTTAATGCCTAACCTTAACTGCATAGGAAACAAAAGGAAAAATGCCATTCCTGCTATAAGAACTTAGTGCCTACAATGTGCCCAAAGCCAAAGCCAGGATTCTAGCCTTATTAGCTAAACCCGACCCTTCCGAAGATGAAGTACAACATTCCTGTTGGGCAAAGGTCTGTTCTAATGTTCTGGAAACAGTAGGCTCAATTTCAAGTAATGCAGAGGAAACTCTGTTGATGCTACTTCCTCTGAATTGAAGTTTATTTATTAACTCCGTCATCGAGAAAGTTTGGGAAACACATTATATGCATACCATGCAAGAACATTCATCTCACATGTACCATTGTTTTTGTTTGTTTAACATTTCCTCCCCTCACTGTCATCTTATTTCTGGATTATCACTATAAATTATCATATTTCCAATCTCTCAGTGCAACAGTTCATTCTGGATATTTATACATGTTTAATCCCGCCCCCCAAATCACTATTTTCTTCTGGCCATATTTCTGTGCTCAAAAATCTTACTGTTTTGCTTACTATATCATATTTTCTATTCTCAAGATTAAGACTAGGCTTCTGAAACTGGAATTGAAGTCACTTCACAATAGAACTGATTGCTAACTTTTTTTTTTAACGTCTTTATTGGAGTATAATTGCTTTACAGTGTTGTGTTGGTTTCTGCTATATAACAAAATGAATCAGCTACATGCATACGTATATCTTCATATCCCCTCCCTCTTGCATCTCCCTCCCACCCTCCTTATCCCACCCCTCTAAGTGGTCACAAAGCGCTGAGCTGATCTCCCTGTGCTATGCAGCTGCTTCCCACTAGCTAAAAATTGGTACAGCCACTATGGAGAACAGTATGGAGGTTCCTGAAAAAACTAAAAATAGAACTACCATATGACCCAGCAATCCCACTACTGGGCATATACCCTGAGAAAACCATAATTGAAAAAGAGTCATGTACCACAATGTTCATTGCAGCACTATTTACAATAGACAGGACATGGAAGCAACCTAAGTATCCATCGACAGATGAATGGATAAAGAAGATGTGGCACATGTATACAATGGAATATTACTCAGCCATAAAAAGAAATGAAATTGAGTTATTTGTAGTGAGGTGATGGACCTAGAGTCTGTCATACAGAGTGAAGTAAGTCAGAAAGAGAAAAACAAATACCGTATGCTAACACATATATATGGAATCTAAAAAAAAAAATGGTTCTGATGAACCTAGGGGCAGGACAGGAATAAAGACACAGACATAGAGAATGGACTTGAGGACACAGGGAGGGGGAAGGGTAAGCTGGGAAGAAGTGAGAGAACAGCATTAAGATATATTCATACCAAATGTAAAATAGATTGCTAAGTTTTTAAACCCTATTCTTTCCTACTTGTTTTTATTAACTTTCAAGCAACTACGTTCTTGGAGCAGACCTTATAAATTGCTATCTCCATGTCTTTGATGATACTATTTTCTCATTATCTGGCCATTTTTAGCCCCTAATTCAAGATTCAGTCTAGAGCTCATCTCCTTTATAAAGGCTTTTTCTAGACCAGAGTGGCCTTCCTCCTTCACTCTTATAATTCTTTTCACACCTTATAGTGGTTTTTCTTTTATTCTTCAAGTAATTTGCAAGGGCCTAGAGGAGAAATATCATATGTGTATTTCTCTGTATTTCCTACAGTACCTAATATAGTACCTGTACATGGTTGATTTCCATTTTATATTTATTGGTTGACTGGTTGATTGCACAAAAGCAACGTAAGTACTATTTTTTGACGTTTAAGAGTTTAAAATATAATTATAATATTTCATTTTTTGCTGGAGGATTCTCAAGGGATTTGGAAGTATTCTTAAATCATGACTCATAAAAATGAGTTAAGGATACAGCTCAGAATCTTTTCTCTGTTAAATGAGGGTATTGTCCTACAGTATCCGCCAGAGTTCCTCCTATTATAATCTATTCTGTAGGAATGCAGAGAAGGAATCTATTAATGTGGAGAAGATGAGACTTTTTGCTTTAGTACTGAGGAATTTAAAAGTTCATCAAGCAAAAGGAAGAGATTCTAGGTGGTAGCTAGTGAGATTCCCACAATAGATAGCTGAGAGAAAACAACAAATAGTCTATACTTAGGTTATAAGGAAATTAACCTGGTCTGGATACAGGCTTCTTGAATTGGCATGAATGACATAAACCTAGAGAGGTAATATTGGGACAGATCCCTATAATGCTTTCATCACAGACATGCATACGGAAGCTACTTACAAGGTAAAACTAAAGATATGAAAGAGAAAGGCTACTTACACATCACAGAGCTGCTCGCACTTAGAAAAAAAATTGTTTCAGACATTACTTCACGGCTTTTTGCTTTTCAAGCCTTGTATGTATGGCTTATATAAGTGTCTGAATATAATTGAAACTATCAGGTTTCTTTCCTTTTTCTCTATTGAAGTTCCCCAACTTACTTTTTAAAAACCCCAAAACTTATAACTTATTTTAGAAAGTATGCAATATGTCAAAGGTCCCCAGAGTTAACTTGGAGAAAACTCTGAACGTGACTTCAACCAAAAAAGAAATATTTCAAGTATTTTATAAATGCTTGCTATATTACCTGTATCAGCAACGCAGCTGGAGAAAATTACTGCAGAAACAGGGTAAGACCTGGTGGTACAGAGTGTGTTCTGAGGCTGATTGTCCAATAGTTCATGCAGACTGTATGTTCTATGCCAGGATGAACTTGTGTGGGTAGGAAGAATATTATTGAAAGCCAGTAGAATCATTATATCCATTTCTATGAAAAATGAAATACTTAGAAGGAGGGCACATAAGAAATAACTAAAAATTGAAACATATAAAGTCTGCCTCATGAAGCTGTTTGCTCACTGGATAGGAAAAAATATATGGAACAGTTGATGGGCTTTACTGATGCTATATCATAAATAGTACTCTATCCAACTGACAGAATTAATTAGAGCATACTCACCACTTTATTTCCAAAGACAGAAATAGAAGATTTATGTTTTTGTATAAAGAGCTATTTGTTAATAATCAAGTAAATATTTCTGTGCTTATGTAATGCATGAGCAATATTAGTTTTTTGGATTGTCCTAAGTAAGGAAATAAGCGAAAATTCTCTTTGAACAAAGACGGGATTGTGAATTTAGTTTCTTGGCTTAAGCATGTCCCTCCTAGATCTACCTGTTTTCCCTGCACAGTTGTTCACAGCATCCAAGTGCAGTTAATCTCTCTGTTTAGTGGACATGGATATTTTTGCAGTGCCTTAAGAGTTCTGTTGGTTGCCAGATCATTAATGGGCTATGAATTATGCAATAAACTTCTCCTGCACCAGTAAAGAAGAAGCCAGCAGTGAAATCTGGCCTGAGAATAGATGAAATGCAACAATAAAAGCCATAAACACATTTTTTCATTTGGAAGTCCTATTAAGAATAAGAAATAATTCATGTTCAAATGGTTTTGTATGGCAGAGATGCTGTAATGAAAGAGTTTGCAGAACTTTTAAAAAATTGAAGAAGTAAAAGGAGAAGATCATGGGACTTGAAACAAAGTCTGTGACTGGGAAGCAGGGAGCTCATTGCCTTTGTTTCCTTCTTCCTATTAAAGTCTTGGGCTAGTAAAAATTACATTTATAATCACAAGATTATGGGCCCATATATAATTTACCAGGTGGTTATTTTTATGAAAACAAAAGAAAACTCATTTGCTGTTTTTTAAAGCACTTTCATGTATTGTCATTTTAAATTCATGTTAAAGATCTAAAAATGTTTTTTGGGTTTGAAGCTGCTTTTCTTGATGACAGAGCTCTTTCTGGGTTTGAGAGTAAAAGAATGATAGAGGAATAGCATTTCTTCTTAAGCAAAATACCAAGTAGGAACGCTTTAGCCTGGAGTTGCAGTTTATTTTGAGTGAGTCTGCCAGTATGTGAAATTTGGTCATTTTGCTTTTGGATTTCTACAGAGTGGAGAAGCACTTGGAATAAGTATATATAGTGCTTAAAAGCATGGGTATGAGACATACATGGTTCATGCACTTTGGTTCTTTCACTTACTAATTGAGCTTTGGACAAATTAGTTATTCTCTTTGTTATGGATTGAATTCTATCCCCACTCCTGCCCAAATCATATGTTGAAGTTCTACTACCCAGTACCTCACAATGTGACCTTACATGGAAATAGGGTCATTGAAAATGTAAATTAAGGTACGGTGGTTAGAGTGGGCCCTAAACCAGTATGTCCTTATAAAAAGGGGAAATTTGGACATAGAGATACTGTTGGGGAAATTAACTTAAAAACTCTTCTCCCAACCCAGAGAACCTCTCCATAAAGGTAGTAGAAAAGGAAAACAGTTTTATTATTGAATAAGAGTTAAACCAGAATGTGATGTGCATCCCTGACAATCACTATGAGATTGTAAAGACAGAAAGAAATCCTCACTCTTAGGCAGCCAAGCAGATACGACCCCTCGCATGCATGTTTTCAAGATAAACAATATATAGTCAAGTAAGAGGACTTGTCAGCACTTTCTGTCACACATAGCTCACACTAACTTTCCCTAGTAGTTGGAGTAACTATCTATGTTGGCTAATTGGCTTTATCCAGAAGGAAACAAACTTCTCAAATCTTCATGACAGGAGGTAGTTTTGCAACTTGGAACCCGGTCCCACCAAAGTAAGCCTCCTGCCTTCCCACAGAAGCTGGGAGATAGAGGTGCTGTGTCCCTTGAGGATTCTCCTCCACAGCCCTCAGAAGGAACCAATCCTGCTGGCACCTTGATCTCGAACTTCTAACCTCCAGAGCTGTGAGACAATATATTTCTGTTGTTTAAGCCACTCCGTTTTTGGTACTTTGTTAAGGCAGCCTTAGCAAACTAACACACTCTTTATATTTCAGTTTTCTCCTGGAATGGGTGGGGTTTGGGAAAGCATGAGAACTGTAAAACGGGTATGGTAACACACCTACTTCAGAGAGTTGTTAAGAAAATTAAATAAGTTAAGCAAATAAAATGCTTAGCAAAGTGCCTGGAGCATAATACTCAGTACATCTTACCTGTTATTACCATTCTTCTTTCCTTGAGCAAAACACAATATTACACAGTATTATTGGATATAAAATCAGGAGGTTAGAAAAAATTCTCTCATGTCCTTTGCATCTCTGAAATTCAATTATTCTATTTTTTTCTGTCTTAAAATTTTAAGCCCCCTTTGTTCATTTCACTATCAATCTATCAATCAAAATATATTATCTTTGCTGGGTAGAGTAATCTTGGTTGCAGGTTTTTCTCCTTCATCACTTTAAGTATGTCCTGCCAGTCCCTTCTGGCTTGCAGAGTTTCTGCTGAAAGATCAGCTGTTAACCTTATGGGGATTCCCTTGTGTGTTATTTGTTGTTTTTCCCTTGCTGCTTTTAATATGTTTTCTTTGTATTTAATTTTTGACAGTTTGATTAATATGTGTCTTGGCATGTTTCTCCTTGGATTTATCCTGTATGGGACTCTGTGCTTCCTGGACTTAACTATTTCCTTTCCCATATTAGGGAAGTTTTCAACTATAATCTCTTCAAATATTTTCTCAGTCCCTTTCTTTTTCTCTTCTTCTTCTGGAACCCCTATAATTCAAATGTTGGTGCATTTAATGTTGTCCCAGAGGTCTCTGAGACTGTCCTCAGTTCTTTTCATTCTTTTTTCTTTATTCTGCTCTGCAGTAGTTATTTCCACTATCTTATCTTCCAGGTCACTTATCCTTTCTTCTGCCTCAGTTATTCTGCTATTGATCCCATCTAGAGTATTTTTAATTTCATTTATTGTGTTGTTCATCATTGTTTGTTTCATCTTTAATACTTCTAGGTCCTTGTTAAATGTTTCTTGCATTTTGTCTATTCTATTTCCAAGATTTTGGATCATCTTTACTATCATTATTCTGAATTCTTTTTCAGGTAGACTGCCTATTTCCTTTTCATTTGTTAGGTCTGGTGGGTTTTTATCTTGCTCCTTCATCTGCTGTGTGTTTTTCTGTCTTCTCATTTTGCTTATCTTACTGTGTTTGGGGTCTCCTTTTTGCAGGCTGCAGGTTCGTAGTTCCCGTTGTTTTTGGTGTCTGTCCCCAGTGGCTAAGATTGGTTCAGTGGGTTGTGTAGGCTTCCTGGTGGAGGGGACTAGTGCCTGTGTTCTGGTGGATGAGGGTGGATCTTGTCTTTCTGGTGAGCGGGTCCACATCTGGTGGTGTGTTTTGGGGTGTCTGTGGACTTATTATGATTTTAGGCAGCCTCTCTGCTCATGGGTGGGGTTGTGTTCCTGTCTTGCTAGTTGTTTGGCATAGGGTGTCCAGCACTGTAGCTTGCTGGTTGTTGAGTGAAGCTGGGTGCTGGTGTTGAGATGGAGATCTCTGTGAGATTTTTGCCGTTTGATATTATGTAGAGCTGGGAGGTCTCTTGTGGAGTGTCCTGAAGTTGGCTCTCCCACCTCAGAGACACAGCACTGACTCCTGGCTACAGCACCAAGAGCCTTTCATCCACACGGCTCAGAATAAAAGGGAGAAAAAGTAGAAAGGAAGAATTAGTAGAAGTAGAAAGAAAGAAATAAAGAAGGGAGGGAGGGAGGAAAGAAGGAGGGAAGGAAGGGAAAAAAAGAAAGAAGAAGATAAAATAAAGTAAAATAAAGTAAGATAAAGTATAATAAAGTTATTAAAATAAAAAAAATAATTATTAAGAGAAAAAAACACAAAAACGGACGGATAGAACCCTAGGACAAATGGTGGAAGCAAAGCTATACAGACAAAATCTCACACAGAAGCATACACATACACACTCACAAAGAGAGGAAAAGGGGAAAAAATCATAAATGTTGCTCTCAAAGTCCACCTCCTCAATTTGGGATGATTCGTTGTCTATTCATGTATTCCACAGATGCAGGGTACATCGAGTTGATTGTGGAGCTTTAATCCGCTGCTTCTGAGGCTGCTGGGAGAGATTTCCCTTTCTCTTCTTTGTTCTCACAGCTCCCAGGGGCTCAGCTTTGAATTTGGCCCCGCCTGTGCGTGTAGGTCGCCGGAGGGCGTCTGTTCTTCGCTCAGACAGGACAGGGTTAAAGGAGCCGCCGATTCGGAGGCTCTGGCTCACTCAGGCCAGTGGTGGGGGGTGGGGAGGGAGGGGCATGGAGTGCAGGGCAGCCTGCGGCACCGGCGTGACGTTGCACCAGCCTGAGGCGCGCCGTGCGTTCTTCCGGGGTAGTTGTTCCTGGATCCCGGGACCCTGGCAGTGGCGGGCTGCACGGGCTCCCCGGAAGCGGGGTGTGGAGAGTGACCTGTGCTCGCACACAGGCTTGTTGGTGGCGGCAGCAGCAGCCTTAGCGTCTCATGCCTGTCTCTGGGGTCCGCGCTTTTAGTCGCGGCTCGCAGCCGTCTCTGGACCTCCTTTAAGCAGCGTTCTTAATCCCCTCTCCTCGCGCACCAGGAAACAAAGAGGGAAGAAAAAATCTCTTGCCTCTTCGGCAGGTCCAGACTTTTCCCCGGACTCCCTCCCGGCCAGCCGTGGCGCACTAACCCCCTGCAGGCTGTGTTCACGCCGCCAACCCCAGTCCTCTTCCTGCGCTCCGACCGAAGCCTGAGCCTCAGCTTCCAGCCCCGCCCGCCCCTGTGGGGGAGCCGACAAGCCTCTCGGGCTGGTGAGTGCCGGTCAGCACTGATCCTCTGTGCGGGAATCTCACCGCTTTGCCCCCCGCACCCCTGTTGCTGTGCTCTCCTCCGCGGCTCCGAATCTTTCCCCCTCCGCCACCCACAGTCTCCGCCCTCGAAGGGGCTTCCTACTGTGTGGAAACTTTTCCTCCTTCACAGCTCCCTCCCACTGGTGCCGGTCCCTTCTCTATCCTTTTGTCTCTGTTTATTCTTTTTTCTTTTGCCCTACCCAGGTACGTGGGGGTTTCTTGCCTTTTGGGAGGTCTGAGGTCTTCTGCCACCGTTCAGTAGGTGTTCTGTAGGAGTTGTTCCACATGTAGATGTATTTCTGGTGTATCTGTGGGGAGGAAGGTGATCTCCGCGTCTTACCCTTCCGCCATCTTCCCGGAAGCCCCTTCACCATTCTCTGCCTTAGCTTCTTTATATGAGTTAACACTTTAACACTAAGAATTGTATGTGAACAATGTTTGGAAAATAAAAGGTACAAAATAAGTATCTGGAGGATGAATAATTAGAAGGGAAGAAAAGGAAGTAAGACAACAGCAATCTATTTTTGGAAGCTGTTAAGTAACCAAATGAGTGGTAACCGAGTGCCCTGAGGCAATTTCTGAATAAGTAGGAAAAGCTGAAAAATAAAGTGGTTTCCACAAATAATTTTCTAAAGACTTAGAAACTGGTAGCACTGGGTTTGGGATTAAGGAGGGGTGGCTAATAATCAGGGAAGATGGGTAGGTCTTTAGGTCTGATGTCCTGACAGGCTGGGCAGGAGTGGGTTTAGTGAGACTGCAGGGACAAGAAAGGATATAAGGTATATTATTTAAAGAAGCAGCAAAGGACTCAGAGTCTAACTTCATAAAGAAAGGGAAAAAGTGAAGTGGCATTAGAAACAATGTATTAAATTTTGCCAACAGAGTGATCAGAGAAGTTTTTTGTTTATTTAAGTTTTTAAGTGAGGATCTGATGCTCAGCTGGTGTTTTTATTTCCTCTACTTTGATACACATTCTGTAAGTCTTACTAACGACTCTGTTGACTAATCTAACCAAATATTCTAAGCCATCACAGAGGCTTTTAGCCAAACCAAAGGTGAGAGGATGATGAGGAAACACTGTCCTTTTGTGAAAATCCAAATATTACACTTTGCTGGAGATCATGTGTTGACATTTCCTTAGCACATGTCTGTGACCACCCTCTTTAGCTTCATCCCAAGTCAGCATCCCACACAGAAGCTGCTTAAGAGTCCTTGCTCTCATGGCTTCTTGGCACACAATCCTGTGTTCCCTTACTTGGTCTTTTCTAGTACATTAGTTCCAGTTATCTGGCTCTTCTATATATTTGCCCTGAATTGTTACAAAGAACAAATTCGGTATGTGAGGTGACACTGATGGAATTAGCCTCACGTCAAGAAACAGTTCAAGATTTTTCTGGAATACACTGATCCTCTCCTTTTTCTTATAATTCAATCTTAATGATATAAACTAGGAGTCTGAGGAAATCTATTGAGAGATTATTTCATGATTAAATGGAAGAATCTGTCAAATCTGCATACTCAGGAGGGAAAACACTTTCCTTAACGGGGAGTTTTTTTTTTTTTTTTTTTTTTTTTTATCTACTGCATAGCTACAATTAAAAAAAAATTTTTCCCCTGGTGTTCACACAATTCTGTGTTCTATTCCTGAAGTTGTTTTTTTTTTTTCTTGATTGTTATTCATTTTAGTTAAAAACATAATGAGAATGAAATTGAAAAATGAAACTGTATATTACATTTGAATAAAATCGTAATTTTAATTTAAAAACTTTTCAATATCGAAACAAACTTATACAAAGGAAGGTTGTAGAAGTCACATTTTTTGAGAACTTGTAATATGCTAGCTACTTTATGACTCATTAAGTCAGCGTTTCTATAAGGTAGTTACTCTATCTCTATAAATGAATTCTAAAGTATTGTATAGATCTATATGTATATAGATCTGTATATCTGAAGTATATATTACTGTTGTATGAATTTAAATACAGGTAATTCTTTCCCAAGGAGATTAAATTATCATAGTAAAATGTGAAAATTTATATTTAAATCTGATTGATGAATAGTTTTATACTATATACAATTGTCTGAGACATATGATCTCAAACCAATCTTGTTATCCTTTAGGACTCCTCCCTACATTTATTTTTGTGTGTATGTGAAATATCAGCATAAGAATTTTATTGTATATTGAAGTATGTATTAAATTTTGCACATATTTTCTCATTTTGAATTTACATTTTTTCCTTCTAACCCAGTTTATAATGGCAGTTGTAGGCGTATGGTCACATTGTGTCTTATGGCCAAGAATTCCATTTCTACTAGGACTCATTAACAGGTCAGGAACGGTTTCTCAAAGGCTATATAATTCTCTGTTGGAGGTGCCATGGCCTTATTCCAGAATCCCATGGACCTGCATTGTGATACTCCCACTGGGGCTTGCCACAGCTCCATATGGCATCTTTTCCCACCACTTAACACCACCAACATCATAGTGTCTGCCAGATGGTAATGACTCAAACAATAATGCCTCTTGCACCACAGCCTAAATTTGTCACAGAATCCTTTCCTTCTCTGGGACTCTCTCAAGGCTAGGGCCTTCCATGTAACCCCATATATGGGCTGGTTTATCAATAGGTGTAAAATGTATTACTTCCAGAAGCCAGTGAGTGCTGTGCTTCCTTCATTGTGGTAAGAAATGAATGATGCAGCAATTTGTCTTTTACTTTGACAGGGCACCTGATGATTGGACCTCTAAAAGCTTTACAGAAGTCACAGGTCTTAAGCATTTATATGATTTATCTCCCTCTGAAGTGCATGTATCTCACCACGGTCTTTAGCATACTAGCATACTAGCCACCTCTTGCTCATTTTATCAGTAAGTGTAATGTCACTGATGTAATGAGTCAGTGTGTCATTTTCTTAAATGTTCAGGTGGTTTAGATCTCTTTAGACTGTAAGTATAGCACAGGACAGGAGACTTAAAAAGCCCTGAGGCAAAGCCTAAAAAGTCCTGTAAATGAATTCTATCTTCTAATTGCAGTGAAAAAGAATGCATTTACTAAATCGATAATCCTATTAATCTGTTCTAAGCAATGATAACACATTAGCACAGCAGCTGTGATCAGGGCTGAGGTAGTCTGCAGTCTTTCTCCAGGATCCAGTTTCTTCAGGGGTCAGATTTGTGAATTGAATGTAGTAGAGACTGCTATTTGTTGCTTCTTTAGGTCCTTAATCACTTCACTAGTTTCTGTTGTCTCTTCAGCCTGTGATATTGTGTTTGAATTGTTACCTTGGGCAAGTTAGGGGATTCAGTTTCAAAGATTTTTCACTTGACCTTTCCTACTATGATAGCTGTTACCCTACAGGCCAAGAACCCAATGTGGGAGTTACTTCAACTGCCAAATTTATCAATTCCAATAATATACTTGGAGTCTGAGGAAATAACCACTGGTATGCATCTGAAGACACAGTGGGCCACTGGGAGCTAGACGCTGTCCAGAACATCATTTATTACCTTATTCCCATAGGTCCCCATTCTAACAGAAGGACCATGATGGTATCTATGCCAACTCAGCCCATTTTAGAGTCTGTTGTTCACTGTAAGCCAGTCTCAAATCCCCATCTAACAGCCTCTTTTCTCTGACCACTCTGGGTACACTTGTGATAGTTTGAGTCCTCTGAGAAGTGGACACCAAAATGGGACTAGACATGCAAGAGATTTACTAGGAGACATGCCTGTGAAAGAGAATGGGAAATGAGTCAAGGTAACTGCTAGCTCCATGAGTCTGTCTTCCATGTCTGAGCCTTACAAAGGAGAGAAGGAAGGAAAAATAAGTTGGGAGGATGAGTCTTAGATTTCAGTACAGTTCTAAAGAAGTTCAGCAAGACCCATAGGAAGTCTTTGACCAAAGTTACTTTAGTATCCCTTATTTGGTGGGAGCAGCCCATGGGATGCTTGCTTCTGGAGCAAATGCTACATTCTTGAGAATGTAGCAACTGGGGCCATCAGTTAATTATGCTCCCAGAGTCAGAGATTTGATAGATGCGTTTTCATGGCTGGCACAGTACCAGCATGTGTGTACATTCGCACAGATACATGCATTCTCCCATATAAACAACTACAGAACAATTACATTTATGAAAGTTTATTAAAATATAAACTCAATCATCCGTTATAATATTATAATGTATATATGTATAATATAATGTATCACTAGTAAATCTGTTTCATAGCAGGCATGCAATCGTGTTTCTATGGTTAGGAAATCTGTTAATCATTCACCATGGTAATTCAAAACAAAAATCATGTGATTGCTAGAAGTGCTAAACATAAATTGGATAAAATTTTTCTTCAGTTGTTTTAGATTTAAAAATTCTTAGTATAATAGGGATATATGGATTGCTTTTTAATATGAGTATATATGTATATATGTATGTATATATTTGTTTATTTAGCATTATGTAATGAAATACCAGAATTTCACAGTCAAGACAGAGAAAGGATGTTTAATTTTAGTTAATTAATTTAAAATTGTTCTAGTTACTAGTGCTACAATTAGTTGTGAAAAAATAAGGTATTAATAGAAAAAATATTTATCATTGCAGATGACAATTGTACAACTCAAGAGAGTGAAATGGAATGTTATTATGATTAATAAGAACATTCAGTAATGTAGTTGCACCCAATATTTACTTATAAAAGTATCTTTCTATATAGCAATAAATCCAAGAGAAAATACAATGAAGGAAAACATCTCATTTACAATAGGCAAATAATATATACAATAATTAGAAAGAAGGTTAACAAAATGTATGCAAGACATACGTGAAAACAAATTATAAAGCTACTTAGGGTCATAAAATAGGGCTTTAATAAATAGGAAGGCATTATCTATTATTGGATTGGGCAGCTAAATATAGATGTGTCACTTTTCTCAAAAAAATCTATTAATTTAACAAGATACAGTGCAAATGCTGGTTTGTTTGTTTTTTTAAAAAAAAAGCAGATTATCTTTTAAATTCTTATAGAAAAAAAACCTTGCCTAAATAAAAAAATTCTGAAACTGGTGAACAATACAGGCAATACACAATAGGCCTTATAGCTTATCCAAGATCTGATTAGCATAACTCCCAGTGACAAGACTGACACATGTTCCATTTCTACAGTTACAAGGTCAGCCAAACTGTGTGAACACAAGATGTTGAGTGTGATGGATAAAGAATTGTTTCCAGCCAAAGTATATTATGTGCTTTATTCCAGAATTTTTTCCATTCATTATTCAGCATTCAGCAATTGTTTATTGAATTCTTATTCTATGCCAGGCTCAGTTCTTGATGCTGGGGGTAGAACAACGGACAAAAGAGACAATTCCTGCCTTCATGGCTTATACATGCTAGTGGGGATCATACAGTGCACTGTGTAAGTTTAAGGTTAAGAAGTGCCCCAGCCAGTGACAGGGGTCCCTAGCACATGTCCAGGCGGGACTGTGGTGCTAAAGCCTCTTGCATGTAAGTCTGCTCCTGAAGGGATAGTTGAGCTTCCTCAAGTTCTGACTTGGCTCTCCCTGACTCACATTTAGGATCTACAACTGTTTACCTGTTCTGGGGACACAAAAAGATTTATCCTTCATCCAACACTGGAGAATACTTCTGTCCCTGAGCTGACTTCTTTACCAATCTTTAGTCAAATTTGTTTAATTTACCCAGATAGAGTCTTTTTCTTGACCTCTCCTTCAAACTGAACATACTACCAGCATCTGCCAATTAAATGATTTATGCAGGAAGCTATTATTAATAAATGTTAAAATAAATTTTAAAGTTAAAATACTTAAAATAGTATAACTGATTCAAAAATAAAAAGCCATATTAATGGAACACAATAGAGGTCAGAAATCCAGATAAATGTGAAGATTAATATGTGATATGAGTGGCATTGATTAAAGTGGGTCATTCAATTAGTGTTGCTGAAAACTTTGAAATAGTCACAAGAAAACAAGAAAATGTCATCCTCCCCCACACCCCATTCTTAGTCATTACCCCACAGTAAATTTCCAATGAACTAAGTATCTTTCTGACATTATCATTGTGGTAAGGACACATAATGTGAGATCTATCATCTTAACAAATTTTAATTGCACAATACATTATTGTTGACTACAGGTACTATATCGTAGAGCAGATCTCTAGAGCTTATTCATCTTACTTAACCGAAACTTTATGACTGTCGATTGATAACACCCCACTTTTCCCTCCCTCTAGCCCCTGGCAACCATCATTCAACTCTTTGATTTTATTAATCTGTCTATTTTAGATACCTCATGTAAGTGATATCATATAGTACTTGTGACTGGTTTATTTCACTTAGCATAAATTCCTCAAGGTCTATCCATGTTGTTGATTGTTGTAGAATTTCCTTCTTTTTTAAGGCTGAATATTATTCCACTGTATATAGAGAGCACATTTTCTTTATCCATATGTCTGTCGATGGGCATTTTTGTTATTTCATCTTAGTTATTGTGAATAGTGCTGCAATGAACATGGGAGTGCTAATATTCTTTGGGGATCCTAATTTCAATTCTTTTGGATATATACCCAGAAGTAGGATTGCTGGGTAGTTCTAGGTTTAATTTTTTGAGGAACCTCTGTATTGTTTTTGATAGCATCTGCGCTATTTTGCATCCCTAACAACAGTGTACAGTGGTTCCAGTTTCTCCACATTCTTGCCAACATCTGTTGTGGTTGTTCTTGTTGTTTTTTCTGATAGTAACCATCCTGACAAATATGAGGTGATATCTCCCTGTGGTTTTGATTTGAATTTTCCTCATGATTAGTGAAGATGAATATCATAATATAAAATAGGAGCCATTAAAAAAAGTACAAGAAGGAAACATTGGAGAATTTAATTGCACTTATTTCTAAGCATTGAAAAATATCCAGAAGCAACAGTAGGGCTAAGTGTTGATTTGAGCTGCATTACAAAATTTCTTCATGGCAAAAAATCCTTAATAAAGTCAAAGTATAAGCAAAATTTGAGAAATAAAATGTTTGCAATACATGAGAGAAAAAAGAACTAAAATAGGATTTGGTAATTGTTACTTATGTTGCTTTCTGTTATTATCCTTTGCTTTTAATGGTTCCCCTTTGGAGAGCTTAAGTGTATTTTACTATTATTTTTACTTAGATACTCTTAAAAATGGCTTTGCAGTTATAAAAAGAATATTTGTGACTTCCTTTTAAGTAATTTAATAACAGTAAATTCAACTTTGACTAAGGTAAAAGTGGAATCAGTTCACTCTGACTTTAACCTTTACAGTTTTTCACAAGTTTAATTTAAAAGATTAAAGTAAAAAAATTGCATATTTGAATTCCAGGTATAGGTGATACATTTATATGTGAATCTACACAATCTTTAATCATGTTCAGGAGAAGATTAAAAATGATATGCAAAGTTATGATATATTTAAATGTCATTTTGTGGACAAAAAGGAAAATGTGTAGACTATTTAGAAAATTGATATGTGATATGATATTTATTTTGCTTGCCTTTCCACCCAATTAGGACCAAATCAGAGTGTTCTTTTTTTTTTAAAACAACACCTGAATATTCTGTAAATTCTGATTTTGTATCAAAATATCCAAGGCAGCAGAGAAGAGAAACTGAGAAATTATTCCACAATAAAGAAATATTTGATAATCACCAAAATAATATACCCCTTTCTCCATCCAACCTGAAGACACAGTTCTTAGTAGTGATGACATGCCAGAACTAATGTGTTCTGGCCAGACACAATGGATTTTGATTAGGTAGGATTATGGCAGCTTCCTTTTTAGATGAGCATATTATTACTGCTTCACAGTAAATAATCTTTTGATGTATCCGAGAGTTTGCCTATCACTTTATTTTATTTTCACAAATTGTATTTCAATGTTAATAATCAGGGACGCTTCTAACTAGTGTCTAAGTAGTTAATGGTATTGCTGTGAAGAAAGGTGTGTATTTTAATTTGTAAAACAGGGATTATGCTGTTTTTCCTTTATTATTCAGGAAAAAACATGTTCAATCCATTTCAGTTATTTTGTTTACACAGAAGACATGTTGACATAATTCCATTGGTGACACATTTATGGTGAAAGACTGTGTATACTGTAAATAATTGGTTTAATTAGTAATTTCCTTTTGTATATCAACTTAGACATCAGATTGATTTTTCAGAAATATTGATCACATTCTGTTTTTTTTGTGCTTAGAACTTCATATTGTTGTTCACAAAGTTTCAAATATTTAACCTGACTTAAAAACCTTACTATATAGATTCTGCTTACTTCTCGAGTCTTAGTGGTTAACACTTTCTCTCTTACTCTCTTCCTAACTTCCTGAATTCCAATTATATTGGTCTTCTTCATCTTCTTCTGTTTTGTTTTGTTTATTTAATTTTTTGAAACACCACAGACTCTCTCATCTCAGGACACACACGCATTCTCTCTATGCAGAATTCTCACTAAAATTAGTCCTACTCTTGATTTATGTTAAGTAAACATCTTTTCATATGTCTGGTCACCCAGACTTGATAACTTTGAGTTAAAATCTTTGAATTCTCTACCTTTTTTACAACTTCTCAATCCTATCACATCCCAAGTGCTCTCACTTTATTATCTTCCTTTCATCGTCATTATACTTTACAACCAGTCGAGGGTCATGTCTTCAATTATTTTATCTAGAATCCTGCTTTCTAGACACTGCTATTCCTCTCCATTTCATGTACCCAGGCAGATTTTTTTCCTCCCACTTCACTACTTTAGTTATATTTTTGTTTGTTTTTTTGTTTTTTAACATCGTTACTGGAGTATAATTGCTTTACAATGGTGTGTTAGTTTCTGCTTTATAACAAAGTGAATCAGCTATAGATATACATATATCCCCATATCTCATCCCTCTTGTGTCTCCCTCCCACCCTCCGTATCCCACCCCTCTAGGTGGTCACAAAGCACTGAGATAATCTCCCTGTGCTATGTGGCTGCTTCCCACTAGCTATCTATTTTACATTTGGTAGTATATATAAGTACATTCCATTCTCTTACTTAGCCCCAGCTTACCCTTCCCCCTCCACGTGTCCTCAAGTCCATTCTCTAGTAGGTCTGCGTCTTTCTTCCCATCTTGTCCCTAGGTTCTTCATGACTATTTTTTTTTTTTTAGAATCCATATACATGTGTTAGCATATGGTATTTGTTTTTATCTTTCTGACTTACTTCACTCTGTATGACAGACTCTAGGTCCATCCACCTCACTACAAATAACTCAATTTGGTTTCTTTTTATGGCTGAGTAATATTCCACTGTATATATGTGCCACATCTTCTTTATTCATTTATCTCTTGATGGACACTTAGGTTGCTTCCATGTCCTGGCTATTGTAAATGGTGCTGCAGTGAACATTGTGGTACATGACTCTTTTTGAATTATGGTTTTCTCAGGGTACATGCCCAGTAGTGGGATTGCTGGGTCATATGGTAGTTCTATTTGTAGTTTTTTTAAGGAACCTCTATACTGTTCTCCACAGTGGCTGTATCAATTTACATTCCCACCAACAGTGCAAGAGGGTTCCCTTTTCTCTATCGCCTCTCCAGCATTATTGTTTGTAGATATTTTGATGATGGCCATTCTGACTGGTGTGAGGTGATACATCATTGTAGTTTTGATTTGCATTTCTCTAATGATTAGTGATATTGAGCATTCTTTCATGTGTTTGTTGGCAATCTCCATATCTTCTTTGGAGAAATGTGTGTTTAGGTCTTCTGCCCAGTTTTGGATTGGGTTGTTTGTTTTTTTGATATTGAGCTTCATGACCTACTTGTAAATTCTGGAGATTAATCCTTTGGCAGTTGCTTCATTTGCAAATATTTTCTCCCATTCTGAGGGTTGTCTTTTTGTCTTGTTTATGGTTTCCTTTGCTGTGCAAAAGCTTTTAAGTTTCATTAGGTCCCGTTTGTTTATTTTTGTTTTTATTTCCATTCCTCTAGGAGGTGGGTCAAAAAGGATATTGCTGTCATTTATGTCATAGAGTGTTCTGCCTATGTTTCCCTCTAAGAGTTTTACAGTGTCTGGCCTTACATTTAGGTCTTTAATCCATTTTGAGTTTATTTTTGTGTATGGTGTTAGGGAGTGTTCTAATTTCAATATTTTACATGTAGCTGTCCAGTTTTCTCAGCACCACTTATTGAAGAGGCTCTCTTTTCTCCACTGTATATTCTTGCCTCCTTTACCAAAACTAGGTGACAATATGTGCATTGGTTTATCTCTGGGCTTCCTATCCTGTCCCATTGATCTATATTTCTGTTTTTGTGCCAGTACCATACTGTCTTGATTACTGTAGATTTATAGTGTAGTCTGAAGTCAAGGAGCCTGATTCCTACAGCTCCATGTTTCTTCCTCAAGGTTGCTTTGGCTACTCGGGGTCTTTTGTGTTTCCATAAATATTGTGAAATTTTTTGTTCTAGCTCTGTGAAAAATGCTATTGGTAGTTTCATAGGGATTGCATTGAATCTGTACATTGCTTTGAGTAGTATAGTCATTTTGACAATGTTGATTCTTCCAATCTGAGAACACGGTATATGTCTCCATCTGTTTGGATCATCTTTAATTTCCTTCATCAGTGTCTGATAATTTTCTGCATACAGGTCTTTTCACTCCTTGGGTAGCTTTATTCCTAGGTATTTTATTCTTTTTGTCACAGTGGTGAATGGGAGTGCTTCCTTAATTTCTCTTTCAGATTTTCCATCAGTGTTTAGAAATGGAAGATACTCCTGTGCATTAATTTTGTATCCTGCTGCTTTACCAAATTCATTGATTAACTCTGGTAGTTTTCTGGTAGCATCTTAGGGTTTCTCTATGTATAGTATCATGACTTCTGCAAACAGGGACAGTTTTACTTCTTCTTTTCCAATTTGTATTCCTTTCATTTCTTTTTCTTCTCTGATTGCTGTGGCCAAAACTTCCAAAATGATGTTGAATAATAGTGGTGAGAATGGGCAACCTTGTCTTGTTCCCGATCTTAGTGGAAATGGTTTCAGTTTTTCACCATTGAGAACGATGTTGGCTGTGAGTTTGTCATATATGGCCTTTATTATGTGGAGGTAAGTTCCTTCTATGCCTAATTTCTGGAGGGTTTTTATCATAAATTGGTGTTGAATTTTATTGGAAGCTTTTTCTGCATCTGTTGAGATGATCGTATGGTTTTTACCCTTCAATTTGATAATATGGTGTATCACATTGATTGCGTATATTGAAGAATCCTTGCATTCCTGGGATAAACCCCACTTGATCATGGTGTATTATCCTTTTAATGTGCTATTGGATTCTGTTTGCTAGTATTTTGTTGAGGATGTTTGCATCTATGTTCATCAGTGATATTGGCCTGTAGTTTTCTTTTTTTGTGACATCTTTATCTGGTTTTGGTGTCAGTGTGATGGTGGCCTTGTAGAATGACTTTGGGAGTGTTCCTCCCTCTACTCTATTTTGGAAGAGTTTGAGGAGGATAGGTGTTAGCTCTTCTCTAAATGTTTGATAGAATTCGCCTGTGAAGCCATCTGGTCCTGGGCTTTTGTTTGTGGAAGATTTTTAATCACAGTCTCTGTTTCAGTGCTTGTGATTGGTCCGTTTATATTTCCTATTTCTTCCTGTTTCAGTTTCGGAAGGTTGTGCTTTTCTAAGAATTTGTCCATTTGTTTCAGGTTGTCTGTTTTATTGGCATATAGTTGCTTGTAGTAATCTCTCATGATCCTTTTACTTCTCCTTTTTCATTTCTAATTCTGTTGATTTGAATCTTCTCCCCTTTTTTCTTGATGAGTCTGGCTAATGGTTTACCAATTTTTTTTATCTTTTCAAAAAACTAGGTTTTAGTTTTATTGATCTTTGCTATTGTTTTCTTTATTTCTATTTCATTTTTTTCTGCTCTGATCTTTATGCTTTCTTTCCTTCTGCTAACTTCAGGGTTTTTTGTTCTTCTTTCCCTGATTGCTTTGGGTGTAAGGTTAGGTTATTTTTGAGATGTTTCTTGTTTCTTGAGGTAGGATTGTATTGCTATAAACTTCCCTCTTAGAACTGCTTTTGCTGCATCCCATAGGTTTTGGGTCGTCGTGTTTTCATTGTCATTTGTTTCTAGGAATTTTTTATTTCCTCTCTGATTTCTTCAGTGATCTCTTAGTTATTAAGTAGTGTATTGTTTAGCTTCCATGGGTTTGTATTTTTTACAGTTTTTTCATGTAATTAATATCTAGTCTCATAGTGTTGTTGTGGTCAGAAAAGATACTTCATAAATTTTCTTAAATTTACCAAGGCTTGATTTGTGACCAAGATATGATCTATCCTGGAGAATATTCCATGAGCACTTGAGAAGAAAGTGTATTCTGTTGTTTTTGGATGGAATGTCCTATAAATATCAATTAAGTCCATCTTGTTTAATGTATCATTTAAAGCTTGTGTTTCCTTATTTATTTTCATTTTCGACGATCTGTCCGTTGGTGAAAGTGGGGTGTTAAAGTCCGCTACTATGATTGTGTTACTGTCAGTTTTACCTTTTATAACTGTTAGCATTTGTTAGCATTGAGGTGCTCCTATGTTGGGTGCATCAATATTTACAATTGTTATATCTTCTTCTTGGATCGATCCCTTGATCATTATGTAGTGTCCTTCTTTGTCTCTTGTAATAGTCTTTATTTTAACGTCTATTTTGTCTGATATGAGTATTGCTACTCCAGCTTTCTTTGATTTCTATTTGCGTGGAGTATCTTTTTCCATCCCCTCACCTTCAGTCTGTATGTGTCCCTAAGTCTGAAGTGGGTCTCTTGCAGACAGCATATATACGGGTCTTTTTTTTGTATCCATTCAGCCAGTCTATGTCTTCTGGCTGGAGCATTTAATCCATTTACATTTAAGGTAATTATCCATATGTATGTTCCTATAACCATTTTCTTAATTGTTTTGGGTTTCTTATTGTAGATCTTTTCCTTCTCTTGTTTTTCCTTCCTAGAGAAGTTCTTTTAGCATTTGTTGTTAAGGTGGTTTGGCGGTGCTGAATTCTCTTAGCTTTTGCTTGTCTGCAAAGATTTTAATTTCTATGTCGAATGTGAATGAGATCCTTGCTGGGTAGAGTCAACTTGGTTATAGGTTTCTACCTGTCATCACTTTAAATATATACTGCCAATCCCTTCTGGCTTGCAGAGTTTCTGCTGAAAGATAATCTGTTAACCTTATGGGGATTCCCTTGTATGTTATTTGTTGCTTTTCCCTTGCTGCTTTTACTATTTTTTCTTTGTATTTAATTTTTGATAGTTTGATTAATGTGTCTTGGCATGTTTCTCCTTGGATTTATCCTGTTTGAGACTCTCTGCTCTTCCTGGACTTGATTAACTATTTTCTTTGCCATATTAGGGAAGTTTTCAACTATAATCTCTTCTCAGTCTATTTTCTCAGTCCCTTACTTTTTCTCTTCTTCTGGGACCCCTATGATTCAAATGTTGGTGCATTTAATGTTGTCCCAGAGGTCTCTGAGACTGTCCTCAATTCTTTTCATTCTTTTTTCTTTATTCAGCTCTGCAGTAGTTATTTCCACTATTTTATCTTCCAGGTCACTTATCCGTTTTTCTGCTCAGTTATTCTGCTATTGATGCCTTCTAGAGAATTTTTAATTTCATTTATTGTGTTGTTCATCATTTTCTGTTTGCTCTTTAGTTCTTCCAGGTCCTTGTTAAATGTTTCTTGTATTTTCTCCATTCTATTTCCAAGATTTTGGATCATCTTTACTATCATTACTCTGAATCCTTTTTCAGGTAGACTGTTTATTTCCTCTTCATTTGTTTGGTCTGGTGGGTTTTTACATTGCTCCTTCATCTGCTGTGTGTTCCTCTGTCTTCTCATTTTTCTTAACTTATTGTGTTTGGGGTCTCCTTTTCACAGGCTGCTGCTTCATAGTTCCCGTTGTTTTTG
Source organism: Orcinus orca (assembly GCF_937001465.1). Lineage (NCBI taxonomy): Eukaryota > Metazoa > Chordata > Mammalia > Artiodactyla > Delphinidae > Orcinus > Orcinus orca. The sequence continues at coordinate 77,358,586 of NC_064562.1, read as the reverse complement.
GTGTCTGCCTCCAGTGGCTGAGGTTGGTTCAGTGGGTTGTGTAGGCTCCCTGGTGGAGGGGACTAGTGTCTGTGTTCTGATGGATGAGCCGGGATCTTGTCTTTCTGGTGGACAGGACCACATCTGGTGGTTTGTTTTGAGGCGTCTGTGACCTTATTATGATTTTTTTGTTTGTTTGTTTTTTGTGGTATGCAGGGCTCTCACTGTTGTGGCCTCTCCCATTGCGGAGCACAGGCTCTGGACGCGCAGGTTCAGCGGCCATGGCTCACGGGCCCAGCCACTCCGCGGCATGTGGGATCTTCCCAGACCAGGGCACGAACCCGTGTCCCCTGCACTGGCAGGCAGACTCTCAACCACTGCGCCACCAGGGAAGCCCTGTGATTTTAGGCAGCCTCTCTGCTAATGGGTGGTGTTGTGTTCCTGTCTTTTTACTTGTTTCGCAAAGGGTGCCAACACTGTAGCTTGCTGGTCGTTCAGTGGTGCTGGGTCTTAGCACTGAGATGGAGATCTCTGGGAGACCTTTCGCCGTTTGATATTACGTGGAGCCGGGAGGTGTCTGGTGGACCAATGTCCAGAACTGGGCTCCTCCACCTTAGAGGCACAGGCCTGACACCAGACCAGAGCACCAACGCCCTGTCAGCCATACGGCTCATAAGAAAAGTGAGAAAAAACAAAAAACAAAAAAAAAACGGACAGACAGAACCCTAGGACAAATGGTGAAAGCAAAGCTATACGAACAAAATCACACAAGGAAGCATACACATACACACTCAGAACACAAAAATAAGGGGAAAAAATATATATCGTTGCATCCAAATTCCACTGCGTCAATTTTGGGATGATTCTTTGGCTATTCAGGTATTCCACAGATGCAGGGTACATCAAGTTGATTGTGGATATTTAATCCGCTGCTCCTGAGGCTTCTGGGGGAGATTTCCCTTTCTCTTCTTTGTTCACACAGCTCCTGGGGCTCAGCTTTGGATCTGTCCCTGCATCTGCGTGTAGGTCACCTGAGGGCATCTGTTCTTCGCTCAGACAGGACGGGGTTAAAGTAGCAGCTGATTAGGGGGCTCTGCTCACTCAGGCCGGAGGGAGGGAGGGGTACGGAGTGCGGGGCGAGCCTGCGGCGGCAGAGGCCAGAGTGACGTTGTACCAGCCTGAGGCGCGCCGTGCGTTCTCCCGGGGAAGTTGTCCCTGGATCACGGGACCCTGGCAGTGGCGGGCTGCACAGGCTCCTGGGAGGGGAGGTGTGGATAGTGACCTGTGCTCGCACACAGGCTTCTTTGTGGCTGCAACCGCATCCTTAGTGGTTCATTCCCATCTCTGTGGTCCGCGCTGTTAGCTGCAGCTCATGCCCATCTCTGGAGCTCATTTAGGCGGTGCTCTGTATCCCCTCTCCTCACGCACCCCAAAACAATGTTCTCTTGCCTCTTAGGCAGGTCCAGACTTTTTCCCGGACTCCCTCCCGTCTAGCTGTTCTGCACTAGCCCCTTCAGGCTGTGTTCACGTAGCCAACCCCAGTCCTCTCCCTGCGGTCTGACCTCCGAAGCCCGAGCCTCAGCTCCTCTCCCCCACCCGCCCTGGCCGGTGAGCAGACAAGCCTCTCGGGCTGGTGAGTGCTGGTCGGCACTGATCCTCTGTGTGGGAATCGCTCCTCTTTGCCCTCTGCACCCCTGTTGCTGCGCACTCCTACGTGGCTCTGAAGCTTCCCTCCCCCACCCATCCCCTGTCTCCGCCTGCAAAGGGGCTTCCTAGTGTGTGGAAACTTTTCTTCCTTCACTTCTCCCTCCCAGAAGTGCAGGTCCTGTCCCTATTCTTTTGTCTTTGTTTTGCCCTACCCAGGTACGTGGGAAGATTCTTGCCTTTTGGGAGGTCTGAGGTCTTCTTCCAGCATTCAGTAGGTGTCCTTTAGGAGTTGTTCCACATGTAGTTGTATTTCTGATGTATTTGTGGGGAGGAAGGTGATCTCCATGCCTTACTCTTCCGTCATCCTGAAGGTCTCTCCACTTTAGTTGTTTTTAACATTTGTTCAAAAGTCTTTAAGTTTCCACAGAACCCATTGAGTAAAAACCAAATCTGTTTTTTAATACATTTACAAAACTCTATACTGTATCTCTCATTATCCTCACTATTTCCTTATAATATTGTTTGTTATACAACTGATTGTTCCCTAATTGCTTTTTTTCCACATTTGCTCATGTCATGGACATTTCTAAGAATACCTGCCTTCATCCATTCCCCACATTCCCAATTATAGTCATTTTCAATTTTTAAAGGAATTCAGATACGCAAACTCAGACAATTTGCTGCTACACTGAAAACTCTGAGTAATGTCTAATCACAATTTGCAATGGGTATTTGTTTCAAGGCACATCTAATACCTTGACAACATTTTTATTTCATATAACCTTTATTAATTTTGGTTTCCTACTAAGAGAACTTCCCTTCAGTGAGCCAACTGCTAATCTTCTAGTCAGAATTTACATTTACTTTCTTCCACTGTGGGAGTTTGTCTCACTGGTGCCAGTTTTCCTCCTCCTGTATCCATGCTTTTTGCCATGTGACTTGGCAGTTCTTTAAACTTGGAGTCAAGTCTGTTTTCATTTCTCTTGACTTTGAGATTGGCTATATGGTTTGTTTTGGCCAATGGAATGAGGTAGATATGAGAAGGTACCATTTCTGAGCCTAGGCCTTAGAGGCCTTGTATGTATCTGCAGATGCTCTCTTGCACATATGCATTGCTATGAAAATAACATGCCATGGCTGGGAGGCTGTCCATGCACCTGCAGTGAGAAACAGAGACACTCAGTTGCTTAAGCCTGAGGAAGAACTGCCCAGCTGAGCTCAACCTAGAATGCCATTGAGTTTTGGAGTGGTTCGTTATGCAGCAATAGCAATAAAATTCATTTATACTAACATAGTTTTAGTTTATACTCCTGTTACTGCAGTTCCCTTCTTACTCTGACTATATTTGACAGAGATAATCCATTCACAAATGTTAATTATATACTAGATTACCATCTTCAAATGAAAAAAGCTAAATGTCTCATGGATATTTTATTATATGTATTTATACATTTGTTATCTTATTGATTTAACTTCAGAGGTAAACTTTAGCTTTTAGGTCCCATTTGTGTAGGAGTCATCCCTTAATCATCACTGAATCCCTGCTAGCCCTTCCTATACACAGTACTCTGCACACAATAAGCATTCCTTAGTGCTCATGGAACGAATGAACAGATTTTAAACTTACACCATTCCAAATGGTACAAATGTATTTTAAATTGAAAAATATTTCTGATAATCTTATGGTATCATAGTTTTATAATTTTATTACTGATTCAAAATTTTAATTAAAATAGCTGTCTTTAGTTATTAGGTATAGTAATTTTTGGCAGATTCTCTTTTGCATATAAAGAGTGGGAGATTACACCCATGTTCATGGCAGTTTTTTCACAATACCTAAAAGGTAGGAGTAATCCAAATGTTCAACAGATGAATGGATAAGCAAAGTGTGGTGTATACACACCATAGAATAGTATTCAGCCTTAAAAAGGAATTTTGACACATACTACAATGTGGATGAATCTTGAGGATGTTATGTTAAGTGAAATAAGCCAATCACATAAAGAGAAATACTGTGTGATTCCACTCATATGAGGTACCTAGAGTAGTCAAAGTCACAGAGAGGGAAAGGTAGAATGGTATTTGCCTGAGGCTGGAGGAAGGGAGGAATGGGGAGTTGTTTAATGGACATAGTTTTAGTTTTGCAAGAGGACGAGTTCTGGAGATGGATGGTGATGATGGCTGCACAACAGTGTGAATGTACTTAATGCCCCTGAACTCTATATTTACAATTGTTAGAATGGTAAATTTTTATTTTATGTGTATCTTATCATGTTAAAAAAATGGAAATAAAAGAGTGGAAGAAAAAAATTTATTAGGTACTCTTAATACGTAAATCAATGGATATAAAAAGGCCTGATGAGATATTTAAATCTTGATTTATGTTTGATGCCTCTGCCAATATTTATTTGTCAAAGAGTCTTTGTGGTGAATGAATAAAAAGAAACTTTACATAGTAATTTTCCTTTATAATTAAACTACATATTCATGGTTTAGATTGTGGTCTATGTTTGGCACATGGCTAAAATGTGTTGATCACTATAGAAACAGTTTAGTGTATGGTTAAGAGTCCAGGCAGGGGTTCCAATCTCAACTCCAACACTTACCGGCTGCGTAAATTTGGGCAAATTGTTTACTCTCTGTTTCTTCATGTATGTGTGAATTAATACATATGAAGCACTCAGAAAACTGCCTGGCATGTCACAAATATTACAGTATCAGCTATTACTATTATTACTGAGAAATCTTGGGATTAAAATCTAAATTCTATTATCTTTCAGGAAAGTCTGGCAATAGGATTTTTTAGTAAAATATTACCTTATTCTTTCAGGACATTGTTGATTCTGAGGGAACAACTGCTGTTTTGGAGAAACTTGCCAGAACCTCCCTCCCTTTGACTTATTTCAGTGCTATGTCGAGGTAGCTGTACTTCTAAGTGCTTATCCAGTTAAGCCTATGCAAAGGAAGATGACAAGAATTTACAGCTCAGGGCCTCTTGGTTTCTATCTTAAATGTGCACAAATCTGGAGTAAAGGGGGAATGAATCTATTACCATAATATTGGTATTTTGGCCTTTTCCTCTCTTTTTAAGTGCCCTTCCCAATAGCCATCTTTCCTCCATCATTTAAATAATTGGCAAGCAGTGCAGCCCTTAACAGAAGGTGGGAGCTTATTTATGTCTCCTCTTTGTCTGTAAAGACAAAAGAGAAGAACAAATGAGATCAGATCAAGGAGTTCTTTGTTTTATAATCTCTCTGGAGAAATCTAGGAATTTCCTCCCTCCATGCTTATATTTCTTGTTGTGAAGCACAAATGAAGACGCTAATTAGTTGTTCAGTGGCATGGGCTTCCCTTGGGTATTTTCAAGACCTACTTCTTTCCATGATGCATATGCTTCTCTTGTATGTTTCTTGCTGCTCTTCCTAAATTCTGTCCATGAGACAGAAGAGAAGACTAAAGGAACATCAATCCTCCCTCATTTTTTTTTTAGACTCAATATATGTCTAAAAGTTCATATTAAGTGTATGTCAAAGAAAATTTATTGCAGTCAGGCAAACACTAAATTGGCAACACATCAGGTAAAAACAAAGGGCCACTGACTATGATAAAGCTCAAAGATGAGAAGTCCAAATCTTCTCCTGATACATGTCCTAGCTAGAATATTTATATTCTTATAGCATGTTTCAATGCTGAGTGCAGAAAGTGATATGACAAAGAAAGTTTTCTTTAATGATTAGAACCAATTCTATGATTTCCAAAAGCTCAATTTCTTACTCATTCTAAGTTAGAACTGCATTGAATGCATCACTGATTTCATTAGATTCACTGACTTCATCTATTCAAAAATATTTAGAAAGTGTTTCTTCTATTCAATATATTGTTGTATGAACATCATAGTAGGCAAAAGTTTATCAAATTCATCAAACTAAAAGACAAATCTACTGGACAACACAGATCAAAAATTATTGGGAATTCCCTGGAGGTCCAGTGGTTAAGGCTCCGCGCTGCTACTGCAGGGGGCACAGGTTCCATCCCTGGTGGGGGAACTAAGATCCCTCATGCCACATTGTGGGACCAAAAAAACAATTACTTTGGGAGATTGGTTAAATGGATGCAATCTAGCAGTAGAAATCTTGATAAGAAAAAAATATATAAAAACCCACACGAGTACAGAATTTGAGACATCCTAGGACTTTAGCTTACTCCATATTCCTTTTGAGTATAACAGTATGATGCACCGATTAGCAAACAAACAAATAAAAATACAAAAGCAAAAATTAGTAGGACCTTAGGATGTAATCACAGAATTATAGAAAAATATGCTTCTATAAAGAGACATTAACAGACTGGAATGAATCCTTAGAAACAAACAGGATACTGAAGAATTTAAATAGCAGTTTGAAATAAGAAGCTGTTTGGCTTGAAAAACTGAAGGCTTAGTACAACAGAGTTATTTTTCAATGGTGGAATTATTCTACATGGTTACAGAGATTATCCATCAGTTTATTCATGCATTCGTTTATAATTTTATTAATTGAGAAACCTTCACTGGCACATCTAATAAATAGTCCACATACATACTGTGTAATCATAATGTAATAATGAACAAAAGAGAAGTGGTCCCTGGTTTATTTGAGATGGCAGAATGAAAGGATAAACACCATCAGCTAAAACAAAGTCAAAGCAAGCAGATTTCAGATCACAAAAAAAGAAAACTTCCTCTCAAACAAAACTGCTCCCAAATAGAATATATCCCTCAGGTATGATGTTTCTATTTCTGTTTCTGTTTTTGTTACTAGAGGGATAATGTGCACCAGATGGCCACTTGTTTGGAAATTCAAGCACTGAGTGAAGTTCTATACAAAGACTCCCTCTCTGTAACATTTTATGAATATGTCTCTACTTTAGTTCCTTTATCTGAGGACAGTTTAGTCAGGTACAATGCAAAGGAAATGTTATCATAATAAAATAATCAAACATGAAGGTTCTTTTTTCCATGAGTAAGGTTAGGATAAACACAATCGACATGAAATCTTGTTTTTCAAGCTTCCTACTTATTAATGACACTTTTGGTTTATCATTTCAGAGTTCTCAAAGAAATTACACCCATAAAGCTTCCAAATTACAAAGATTGTTATTGTGTTTGTTGATATGGAATGGGGAAAGTTAAGATGGGATAGAAGATTCCTAGTCTACAGCAAGTAGTGTTTATGGATATTGAACTGCAGGGTATAAAACCCATCTCAGATTAGGTTAAGATATAAACAATGTATTTATACATAACTATGTGGAACTCTAGTGATGGATAATGGTTACAGGAACAAGTGTCTTCACTCTTCCAATCTATCATCAAGTATCTGCCTTTTTGTTTATCCACCTCTCAATTCTTTCTACTGTGGTGACTTTATTTTCAGGCAGCCTCTCTATATGTAGCAGTAATGAGACCCTCCAGTTAATCCAGGCTAATAATGCCCAAAAGACTTGCAGTATTTGATTGACGGGATCCTTCTTCCATGTAATATTCCTACTGATTCCCCCAACTTGCTTCTGATTGGCCCTCCTTGGGTCATATATACACTTGTATGCCCAACCTTATGATGGAGATTGTGATAAAGGTGGGAATATGATCAATAGTCTCATACATACTGTGGGAGAGGGATAATTCCCCCCAATAGATTAATTGCTCAGTAGACAAAAGCATGCCAGAGGACCATTAGAAATACTGCCCCACTGGCTTCATTATTTGGAGTTTATGTGATATAATTGGATAAAGATAATACCAACAACAAACTTTCTTCAGCAGTGAAGAAGTTTTACATGATATTAGTGCAAGCCTCATACTCTTCACCAAGATCTAAAAACAGATAAGGATCCAAAGGTATCCCAGAATTACTAAGCCAAGGAAATGTGCCATCAAATCACAAAATTTTATCTTACATCATTTTCTGAGTATCTTTCTCCATGCTAACAGATTTCCACCTATATGAATTAGACCTTAAGTATATCACTTGCAGCTCTGTGCTTAACCTGCTCAGGTATTGAATGACAATGCTTCATATTTATTAAGCCTTTTTCATGTAAAGATGGTATATAATCTTCATGCCATCCTCTTGAAGATGACAGGCATTATCTTCATTCTGTAAATGGAGAACTGGAAAGCTTTCAAATGGCTCCAAAATCACTAGCTAGTTGAGAGCTAAGTAGAGTAATTCTAACTAGAATTTCAGTGTTTTATCTGCCAAACTCAGAAGGCAAAATGTTATGAAGTTCCTTCTTTGATTCATTCCAATTTGATTCAGCTCAATTTGATTTTCTAAGCAGTATTAAGAACCTACAGTGTGCTCAGTGTCATACTAAATACTCTGAGCAGTGCAGAGGATGCATAAGGCAACATCCCTTAAACCTTATGTGTTTCATAATTTAATCACAGATACAGCACACAAGCTCAAGGAATAGCTGATAACAATTTGAGTTAACACAAATTCACACTTTTTTTTTTTTTAAATCTTTATTTGGGTATAATTGCTTTACAATGGTCTGTTAGTTTCTGCTTTATAACAAAGTGAATCAGTTATACATATGTTCCCATATCTTTTCCCTCTTGCGTCTCCCTCCCTCCCACCCCTCCAGGCTGTCACAAAGCACCGAGCCAATATCCCTGTGCCATGCGGCTGCTTCCCACTAGCTATCTACCTTACTACGTTTGTTAGTGTGTATATGTCCATGACTCTCTCTCGCCCTGTCACAGCTCACCCTTCCCCCTCCCCATAACCTCAAGTCTGTTCTCTAGGAGGTCTGCGTCTTAGACCTAGAGTCTGTCATACAGAGTGAAGTAAGTCAGAAAGAAAAAGACAAATACCGTATGCTAACACATATATATGGAATTTAAGAAAAAAAAAATGTCATGAAGAACCTAGGGGTAAGGCAGGAACAAATTCACATTCTTAACTGCAAAAAGTGATGGAGATAATAGGTGCAATTTTACTTGAGATATTATATCACAAAGTTTAGCATTGATTCTCTCACATACTGAAAGCCTTCCATAACACAATATTAAAATTTGTTTTTTTAATTCATCTACTCTAAATTAGTTTTTGTATACCTACAGTAAGCCAGCCAAGAGCTTCAGTGCTGCATGCACAATGGTGGCTACAAAAGTACTATTCTGGTCCTCAAGGAATTACATTTTACAGAAGGAGAGATATTAATGAACATCTATACTGACCAATGATACAACTTGTTACATGTGGTCTGAAGGAAAAGTCCAACTTCTAGAGATAATAACAGAAACTGACTTGGGTTTGGAGAAGGGGATTAAAAAGGTTAAGGCTGAGGCATTTAAGCTGAAACTTGAAGAATAAGTGGAAGTTTGTCAAATAAGGATTGAGGTGAAGAGCAGCCCTGGAAGAAGGAAGAACTTGAAGATATACCATCTCAGAGAATAGCTTAGAACAGGTAAATAACACAAAGACATATTTAGGTATACAACAGTGTGGTTTCTCTTAACTTGTTCTTTAGATCTCTGTGGCAAATGGAAGTTTGGCATTATGTTGGTTCAGAAAATCAGTGGGTGTCCAGGGACTACCAAATATAAAGGAAAGCTCAAAGGGAAAAGACACATGATTTTCGCAAGAATTCTTGTGTGGATTTGGGTGAGAGCTCTAGAAATCAGGACAAAGAGAATTAGCGTGGTGCGTAAAGTTGTGCTCTAGCAAAGGGCTTTTAAGTTACTTGCATATATATATTTTTTTTTTGAATTTTTGAATTTTATTTTTTTTAATACAGCAGGTTCTTATTAGTATCCATTTTATACACATAAGTGTATACATGTCAATCCCAATCTCCCAATTCATCCCACCCCCACCCCCCGCCGCTTTCCCCCCTTGGTGTCCAAACGTTTCTTCTCTACATCTGTGTCTCAATTTATGCCCTGCAAACTGGTTCATCTGTACCATTTTTCTAGGTTCCACATATATGCGTTAATATACGATATTGTTTTTCTCTTTCTGACTTAATTCACTCTGTATGACAGTCTCTAGATCCATCCACGTCTCTACAAATGACCCAGTTTCATTCTTTTTTATGGCTGAATAATATTCCACTGCATATATGTGGCATATCTTCTTTATCCAGTCATCTGTCAATGGGCATTTAGGTTGCTTCCATGACCTGGCTATTGCAAATAGTGCTGCAATGAACATTGGAGTGCATGTGTCTTTTTGAATCATGGTTTTCTCTGGATATATGCCCAGTAGTGGGATTGCTGAGTCATATACTAGTTCTATTTTTAGTTTTTTAAGGAACCTCCATACTGTTCTCCATAGTGACTGTATCAATTTACATTCCCACCTAAGTGCAAGAGGGTTCCCTTTTCTCCACACCTTCTCCAGCATTTGTTGTTTGTACATTTTCTGATGGTGCCCATTCTAACTGGTGTGAGGTGATACCTTATGGTAGTTTTAATTTGCATTTCTCTAATAATTAGTGATGTTGAGCAGCTTCTCATATGCTTCTTGGCCATCTGTGTGTCTTCAGTGGAGAAATGTCTATTTAGGTCTTCTGCCCATTTTTGGATTGGGTTGTTTGTATTTTTAATATTGAGCTGCATGAGGTGTTTATATATTTTGGAGATTAATCCTAGTCTATTGATTCATTTGCAAAATTTTCTCCCATTCTGAGGGTTATCTTTTCAGCTTGTTTATGGTTTCCTTTGCTGTGCAAAAGCTTTTAACTTTCATTAGGTCCCATTTGCTTATTTTTGTTTTTATTTCCATTTCTCTAGAAGGTGGATCAAAAAAGATCTTGCTGTGATTTAAGTCAGAGTGTTCTTCCTATGTATTATAGTGTTTTATAGTGTCCGGTTTTATAGTGTCCGGTCTTACATTTAGGTCTCTAATCCATTTGGAGTTTATTTTTGTGTATGGTGTTAAGGAGCGTTCTAATTTCATTATTTTACATATAGCTCTCCAGTTTTCCCAGCACCACTTATTGAAGAGACTGTCTTTTCTCCATTGTATATCCTTGCCTCCTTTGTCATAGACTAGTTGACCATAGGTGCGTGGGTTTATCTCTGGGCTTTCTATCTTGTTCCATTTATCTATGTTTCTGTTTTTGTGCCAGTACCACATTGTCTTGATGACTGTAACTTTGTAGTAGAGTCTGAAGCCAGGGGGTCTGATTCCTCCAGCTCTGCTTTTTTCCCTCAACACTGCTTTGGCTTTCAGGGTCTTTTATGTCTCTATACAAATTTTAACATTTTTCATTCCAGTTCTGTAAAAAAATGCATTGGTAATTTGATAGGGATTGCACTGAATCTGTAGATTGCTCTGGGTAGTATTGTCATTTCCACAATATTGATTCTTCCAATCCAAGAACAAGGTATATCTCTCCATCTGTTGGTATCATCTTTAATTTCTTTCATCAGTATCTTATACTTTTCTACATACAGGTCATGTGTGTCCCTAGGTAGGTTTGTTCCTAGGTATTTTATTCTTTATGTTGCAATGGTGAATGGGAGTGTTTCCTTAGTTTCTCTTTCAGACTTTCATCATTAGTATACAGGAATGCAAGAGATTTCTGTGCATTAACTTTGTATCCTGCAACTTTACTAAATTCATTGATTACCTCTAGTAGTTTTCTGGTGGCATCTTTAGGAATCTCTATGTGTAGTATCATGTCATCTGCAAACAGTGACAGTTTTATTTCTTCTTTTCCAATTCGGATTCCTTTTATTTCTTTTTCTTCTCTGATTGTTGTGGTTAGGACTTCCCAAACTATGTTGAATTATAGTGGTGAGAGTGGACATCCTTGTCTTGTTCCTGATCTTAGAGGAAATGCTTTCAGTTTTTCACCATTGAGAATGATGTTTGCTGTGGGCTTGTCATATATGGCCTTTATTATGTTGAGGTAGGTTCCCTCTGTGCCCACTTTCTGGAGAGTTTTTATCATAAATGGGTGTTGAATTTTGTCAAAAGCTTTTTCGGTATCTATTGAGATGATCATGTGGTTTTTCTTCTACGGTTTGTTAATATGGTGTATCACATTGATTGATTTGCGTATATTGAGGAATCCTTGCATCCCTGCAATAAATCCTACTTGATCATGTTATATGATCCTTTTAATATGTTGTTGGATTCTGTTTGCTAGTATTTTGTTGAGGATTTTTACATCTATATTCATCAGTGATATTGGTCTGTAATTTTCTTTCTTTGTAGTCTCTGTCTGGTTTTGGTTTCAGGGTGATGGTGTCTCATAGAATGAGATGGGAGTGTTCCTTCCTCTTCAGTTTTTTGGAAGAGTTTGAGGTGGATGGGTGTTAGGTCTTCTCTAAATGTTTGATAGAATTCACCTGTGAAGCCGTTTGGTTCTGGACTTCTGGTTGTTGGAAGATTTTTATTCACAGTTTCAATTTCATTACTTGTGATTGGGCTGTTCATATTTTGTATTTCTTGGTTCAGTCTTGGAATGTTATACCTTTCTAAGAATGTGTCCATTTCTTCCAGGTTGTCCATTTTATTGGCATAGAGTTGCTTGTAGTAGTCTCTTAGGATGCTTTGTATTTCTGCAGTGTCTGTTGTAACTTCTCCATTTTCATTTCTGATTTTATTTTTTTTAATTTTTTGCGGTACGTGGGCCTCTCACTGTTATGGCCTCTCCCGTTGCGGAGCACAGCCTCTGGATGCACAGGCTCAGCCACCATGGCTCATGGGCCTAGCCTCTCCGCGGCATGTGGGATCTTCCCGGACCCGGGCACGAACCCGTGTCCCCTGCATCAGCAGGCGGACTTTCAACCACTACGCCACCAGGGAAGCCCTCTGATTTTATTGATTTGAGTCCTCTCCCTCTTTTTCTTGATGAGTCTGGCTAATGGTTTATCAATTTTGCTTATCTTCTCAAAGAACTAGCTTTTAGTGTTATTGATCTTTCCTATTGTTTTCTTTGTTTCTATTTCATTTATTTCTGCTCTGATCTTTATTATTTCTTTTCTTCTGCTAACTTGGGTTTTGTTTGTTTTTCTTTCTCTAGTTCCTTTAGGTTTAAGGTTAGATTGTTTATTTGAGATTTTTCTTGTTTCTTGAAGTAGACTTGTATCGCTATAAACTTCCCTCTTAGAACTGCTTTTGCTGCATCCCATAGGTTTTGGATCATTGTGTTTTTCATTGTCATTTGTCTCTAGGTATTTTTTGATTTCCTCTTTGATTTCTTCAGTGATCAGTTGGTTACTTAGTAAGGTATTGTTTAGCCTCCATTTTTTTTTTTTTTTTACGTTATTTTCTCTGTAATTGATTTCTAATCTCATAGTGTTGTGGTCAGAAAAGGTGCTTGATATGATTTCAATTTTCCTAAATTTACTGAGGCTTGATTTGTGACCCAAGATATAATCTATGCTGGTGAATGTTCCGTGCGCACTTGAGAAGGAAGTGTAATCTGCTGTTTTTGGATAGAATGTCCTATAAATATCAGTTAAATCTATCTGGTCTATTGTGTCATTTAAAGCTTGTGTTTCCTTCTTAATGTTCTGTTTGGATGATCTGTCCATTGGTGTAAGTGAGGTGTTAAAGTCTCCCACTATTATTGTGTGACTGTTGATTTCGTCTTTTAGAGCTGTTAGCAGTTGCCTTATGTATTGAGGTGCTCCTATGTTGGGTGCATATATATTTATAATTGTTATATCTTCTTCTTGGATTGATCCCTTGATCATTATGTAGTGTCCCTCCCTGTCTCTTGTAACATTCTTTATTTGAAAGTCTATATTATCTGATATGAGTATTGCTACTCCAGCTTTCTTTTGATTTCCATTTGCATGGAATATCTTTTGCCATCCTCTTACTTTGAGTCTGTATGTATCCCTAGGTCTGAAGTGGGTCTATTGTAGACAGCATGTATATGGATCTTGTTTTTGTGTCCATTCAGCAAGCCTGTGTCTTTTGGTTGGAGCATTTAATCCATTCACGTTTAAGGTTATTATCGCTATGTATGTTCCTTTTACTATTTTCTTAATTGTTTTGGGTTTGTTTTTGTAGGTCCTTTTCTTCTCTTGTGTTTCCCACTTAGAGAAGTTCCTTTAGCATTTGTTGTAGAGCTGGTTTGATGGTGCTGAATTCTCTTAGCTTTTGCTTGTCTGTAAAGCTTTTGATTTCTCCACTGAAACTGAATGAGACCCTTGTCAGATAGTGTAATCTTGGTTATAACTTCTTCCCTTTCATCACTTTAAGTATATCATGGCATCCCCTTCTTGCTTGTAGAGTTTGGGCTGAGAATTCAGCTGTTAACCTTATGGGAGTTCCCTTGTGTGTTATTTGTCATTTTTCCCTTGCTGCTTTCAATAATTTTTCTTTGTCTTTAATTTTTGTCAATTTGATTACTATGTGTCTTGGACTGTTTCTCCTTGGGTTAATCCTGTATGGGACGCTCTGCACTTTCTGGATTTGGGTGGCTATTTACTTTCCCATGTTAGGGAAGTTTTCGACTATAATCACTTCAAATATTTTCTTAGGTCCTTTCTCTCTCTCTTCTCCTTCTCATACTCCTATAATGCGAATGTTGTTGCGTTTAATGTTGTCCCAGAGGTCTCTTAGGCTGTCTTCATTTCTTTTCATTCTTTTTTCTTTATTCTGTTCTGTGGCAGTGAATTCCACCATCCTGTCTTCCAGGTCACTTATCCGTGCTTCTGCCTCAGTTATTCTGCTATTGATTCTTTCTAGTGTAGTTTTCATTTCAGTTATTGTATTGTTCATCTCTCTTTGTTTGTTCTTTAATTCTTCTAGGTCTTTGTTAAACATTTCTTACATCTTCTCAATCTTTGCCTCTATTCTTTTCCTGAGGTCCTGGATCATCTTCACTATCATTATTCTGAATTCTATTTCTGGAAGGTTGCCTATCTCCACTTCATTTAGTTGTTTTTCTGGCGTTTTATCTTGTTCCTTCATCTGCTACATAGCCCTCTGCCTTTTCATCTTGTCCATCTTTCTGTGAATGTGGTTTTTGTTCCACAGGCTGCAGGATTGTAGTTTTTCTTGCTTCTGCTGTCTGCCCTCTGGTGGATGAGGCTATCTAAGGTGTTTGTGCAAGTTTCCTAATGGGAGGGACTGGTGGTGGGTAGAGCTGGATGTTGCTCTGGTGGGCAGAGCTCAGTAAAACTTTAATCCACTTGACTGCTGATGGGTGAGGCTCGGTTCCCTCCCTATTGGTTGTTTGCCCTGAGGTGACCCAACACTGGAGCCTACCTGGGCTCTTTTGTGGGGCTAATGGCAGACTCTGGGAGGGCTCACTCCAAGGAGTACTTCCCAGAACTTCTGGTGCCAGTGTCCTTGTCCTCACGGTGAGACAGAGCCACCCCCCACATCTGCAGGAGACCCTCCAACACTAGCAGGTAAGTCTGGTTCAGTCTACTATGGGTCACTGCTCCTTACCCCAGGTCCCGACGCACACACTACTTTGTGTGTGCCCTCTGAGAGTGGAGTCTCTGTTTCCCCCAGTCCTGTCAAAGTCCTGCAATCAAATCCCGCTAGCCTTCAAAGTCTGATTCTCTAGGAGTTCCTTCTCCCATTGCTGGACCCCCAGGTTCAGAAGCCTGAGGTGGGGCTCAGAACCTTCATTCCACTTGGTGGACTTCTGTGGTATAAGTGTTCTTCAGTTTGTGAGTCACCTACCCAGCAGTTACGGGATTTGATTTTATTGTGATTGCGCCCCTCCTACCATCTCATTGTGGCTTCCCCTTTGTCTCTGGATGTGGGGTATCTTTTTTGGTGAGTTCCAGTGTCTTCCTGTCAATGATTGTTCAGTGGTTAGTTGTGATTCCAGTGTTCCTGCAGGAGAGAATGAGAGGACATCCTTCTACTCCGCCATCTTGAACCAATCTCTCTTGCTTATATTTTAGACTCAAGTCACTGAATAGTAGAAAATCATTACAGGATGTTTAAATATCTTTCTGTTTAATGGTGTGTTGTCTCATTAACAACCTCAATGTATTTACAACCAAATTTTATAAATTTTTGTTTTCCCATCAGTACTTAGAACATTTCTCTGTATATACAGGTGTTCAGATAAATTTTATGGATTGAGTAAAACAATAATTTCAGTGGATAAGTTTAGTAAAATCAGATCAAAATAATTATGCTGTTTGAAGTAGGTATGTGCTTTCAAGAAACTGTGGGAATTCCACGGTGGTCCAGTGGTTAGGACTCTGTGCTTTCACTGCTGAGGGCCCGGGGTTCAATCCCTGGTTGGGGAACTAAGATCCCACAAGATGCACAGCAAGGCCAAAAAAAAGAAAAAAGAAAAAAAAGAAAAAAAGAAACTGATTGCAATGGTCTCCCATTATTTGTTCCTTTTACCCCCATAGCATCTGGTGCATTGGAACACTTATCCCTCTGCTGCAGAGTAAGTTCCGGTGTCTGTGATTGCTCCTGTGTTGAGTGCCTAGGCAGTGACTATGCTTGATTCATTTGTGTCCACAGTATCTATAAAATAAGTGGCATAAAATAAGTGCTTTATGTTTATTGAATGGAAGAATGAGCAAATAAATGAACAAATGAATGATCCAATCTTCATGGATTATCAGTTGGTTAAAACTGATGCAGAAGAAAGGAAATAAAAGGAAGTAGCACACTGTACAACGCATATTAGTCACTCAAGAATTGTATCCTGAATAGATAAAGCTGCACTGAACAAAGAAAATTGATATATGACTAGATACTAGTTATGTGAAAGGTGGTGATGAGCTGAAATATACTGAAGATTCATGCTTTCAATGTTTTTTTATTTTATTTTATTTTATTTTATTTTTATTTTTTTGCGGTACATGGGCCTCTCACTGTTGTGGCCTCTCCCATTGCGGAGCACAGGCTCTGGACGCACAGGCTCAGCAGCCATGGCTCACGGGCCCAGCCGCTCCGCGGCATGTGGGATCTTCCCAGACCGGGGCACGAACCCGTGTCCCCTGCATCGGCAGGCGGACTCTCAACCACTGCGCCACCAGGGAAGCCCCTTTCAATGTTTTTTAACCTTTTGTGTGCGTAAGAATCACTTGAAGTGTTTTGTTTTTTTTAAGTGCATGTTTACCAAGACCAACCCAGAAAAGTTCAATTCAATAGATTTAACAAGAATACCAGTACTTCTATTGCAGGTGGCCCAAGACCACATTTAGAGAAATTCTACATTAGACATAAATAGTAGCACCATTCACTCTTTTGAAAAATTCAAGGGAAGATAATTTTGTTCCCTTTGTGTTGATAAAGGACTATTTTAAACAACTCAAATCTTCTGCTCTTTTGTAACAAACATTTGTTGAAAGAAAGAAACAACATATGATGCTAATTTCTCCCTTTGATTCTTGACCTGGAGAAAAGCTGTTCAAGTTATAAGCTGACTTTCAGTATCATTCATTATTTAAATACTTTTAACCAAGCATTTAGAGTATGTTTCAGCAGTTTAAAAACTAATGCTCTACACATGCTGGAGCTTTCCCCATACCTATGGCTTCATACCCAATTAGGTTCTTAACACCAGGCCGGGAGGTGACCAAAGAGACTAGGTCATGGAACCACTATAAACAACAGGGCCAAGTGTATATCTGGCATGGCCAATTTGTAACAGAGTTTTCGGAACTGCTGCTCTTCTCCTTTGAAATGAAATAGAAGATAGAGCCATATGAAAAAGACCACAGGTCTGTTTGGAATTCATTCCCACATCTTCTACGAAGAATTGTTTGTCCTGCTGAAACTATGTGGTTTTAGTGGTATTTCTATGTATCTCTATGTCCCTGGCATCCTGGCAATAGTTAATTTCAATGAAAATGGACATCCAAACCAGCTAGGATCTTTAGAGGCATGTCTTGGAAGTCTTGAACTAGGAATAGAGAAATGCATTCCTACCCCATATCTGGTAGTGAAATGGATGTGCTGCAGCAGTTGTTCTCTGCCTTGAAGACTGGCTATGCCAAAGAAAACCAAGAGCGTGTGCCTGGGTGTTGGGGAGTGAGGCTAGAAGGAAAGTGATGGAGGAGAGAGACAGAAGGAGAGTTTGCAAGCAGTCTAGTCCCTTTTTCTTGATGTCTTAGAGACCATTTGCCTTTATTGTGGCTACATACACTTTGTAAGAACTCTCCCAATTTGCCTAAGTCAACTTGATTTGGGTTTTGAAGGAAACAGACTTTATTTTTTAAGAGCATGTTTAGTTTGACAGCAAAGTTGAGCAGAAGGTACAGAGATTTCCCATATACCCTCTGCCCCATACATGCACAGCCTACCCCATTATCAACATCCCCTACCAGAGTGATACATCTGTTATAATTGATGAACTTGGATTGACACATCATTATCTCCCCAAGTCCACAGTTTACATTAGGGTTCCCTCTTGATGTTGTACATTCTATGAGTTTGAACAAATGTACAATGCCTTGTATCCACCATTGTAGTGTCATATGGAATAGTTTCATTGCCCTTAAAATCTTCTATCACTACAGCCAAGGATTTCTAACAAATTTTGATGTGGGATTATTTATCAGTGACTCCATTAAATTGTGGTGAGTTAACTTTGGAGGAATAACTTCTGATGTTGTGAAACTAGTCTAAAGTTTGACGTAAACATGCATTACATTATAAGAAAAACTCCTTAAATGGAAAAAAAAAAGCTTTTCTTCTGCTTTCTGCCCACACTCCCATCTCAAAGGTAAACATCTAAGAAACACAGCATCTATAGAGGCCTTGGATGCAGGGAACAGCATAATGCTTTAAAATCTCATTTTCTTAAATATGTTTCTGTTACACTTCACTGATGAAAAATTATGCTTTTAATTCTAATGACTCTTAGCCAAGGTCTATTTAAAGTGTCTCCTTATGTTGCAGAGGTATTTTGCTCAAATCTTGTTTGGAATATGGATATTTTATTGAGTTATTCACGTTTTCCTGTCTCAGTAGTAAATGCTCCAAAATGTTTTTTTAAGTCATAAATAATCTGTTTGCTAAATGCCTAAACTTTTACAAAATTCAATCTCTCAAATCTTATTGTCTTAAATTTAAAATTCACCCATGCAATTATCTGAAGTTCATACATAATCTTTGATGATGTTCTGGTTTCCCTGCCACTTGGTGAATGATGATTACCAACTTCTCATTGTCTTTCTGCTTTTACTGTTGTTTAAAATTTTTCATTTAGATTTGAGGTTTCTGTTTTCTCATAAATTCCTCTAAATTGTTTCTTAATATTTTCTTAAATTTGAACCTTGATCCTATGTTACAATTTGACTTTTTGCTTCTGTGACCTAACGCTCCCTACACACTATTTTCAAAGTTTAGGGAGGAAGAAAATGTTAAAAAAAGCATATGTAAACCCGAGAGAAGAAACATTAGATTATTCCTGATATTTTAGAAAAAAGGAACTCCATTTCACTGAGACTCTATAAAACAAGCACACAATACAAAGTAACTGGGGAGAATGGGAAGGACAATTCTAACAGCAAAGTTAAAGAATGGAGAACTTAGACTTGCATCTGTCCTTTCAGAATTCAGCAGTTGATGGAGATGATAATGGCAGAAAAAGGTGAGCAGTGACTTCATATGGTGTGAAAGCCTCACAGGTAAGACTTAAAGATCCATCAGTATTTTTTACTGTCCTGATTTGGAAAACATTACTATTTTGCACAAAGTGGACATGTGTTCTTCAAACCTAATAAAATGAATGAGTGAGATGTATCTAAGACAATTTCCTATTACTATAATATTAGAAGAGGGTCAAGAGAGAGATTTTCTCAAGTAAAGCTTATTACATGTGAACATGTTTTATCTTTAGAATGAGAAAAAATAGTTAAATAAAGGCTTTTATTATTACTTTCTAGATGCTATGTCTGTCAGTTTCTTCCTTATATTGCTCTCCAGATATCCTGTTCAAATCCAGAACACCAGAATTCTTACAGGTTTTCTAAGCTTCTGAGAATAATACTTTAATGGTTTGTTGAATTTTAACTGCCAATTATTAGGTATTCTCTAAGTGAAGACTTGTTACACAATATTTTTATAACTTTATAATAAGAATCTATAATTACCCGCATTTTTATTATGAAGATTTCAACACTTTCCGAGTTTGTTTGTCACCTTAGTTTTTGAAAATAGCGGAAGCCAATTTGAATACCAATCTTTCTACTAGCTTGTGTGCTCTTTGAAGGCATATTCTAAATTTTACATCCCCAGGGCCTCTCATTTGTTAAATGAATGAAGAAAATGAAGCAAATTTAAAGTAGAGAGTTACGTTCCCTTGACTCACAGTCTTTCTGTTTTCCTTAGATTAGGCCAACTACTAGAAGGGTTTTTTCTGAAAAGTTTATATACCAGATGATATTTGGAGTGGCATTTCTTTATAAGTATCCTTATTTTGAATGAATGTATGTATGTAAAGCATTTAGGACAGCCTTGTCTCAGGGTAAAGATATGTCTTTTTCTTTTGCTATTATTATTATTACAAACTGTCTCTGATTTAAATTTATGTAAATGCTACTAATACCCACTGACTATGGAAGAAAAAGCAAAAAAAAAAAAAATATTAGGAAAGAATGAAACCATTTTCTTGACTCTTAAAGCTATTTTTCTCTTGTGAGAGCACCCCTTCTAATTCATATCATAGATTGTGAATTTATTCATGCCTATTTCATTAAAGAAACATCCCTTTCTGTTTCTGAACATGATGAATGGCTCCTGCTCTTTTGAAAGGTGACAATGCAACATTAGTTTGATTTTTGTGTACGGCTGTAATGATCTTTGCTAATGGCCTGAAGCAATAGATTCAGATGAAAAATTAAAATGTTTACTATCCTTACTCCTGTATTATGTAAGAAGAGTTCCTCAGAGAACATCGTTTTCATTATCGATAATGATTTATCCTGTGTGATTTATTTTGCTGTGAAATTCAGAGGACAGGCACATTTTTGACTTTATATACAGTTTCATCTCTTCACGAGGCAACAAGAAGTGAAATAACCTCTCAGGAAACATTGAAAGCAGACACTTATTATATGAAACAGTTTGAACTATTCAACATCCATTGCTAATTCTGTCATGCTTTGCTAAAATAGTGCAGCATTTAAATACTGAAGAAGCAATATACTGATAATGAAACCATTTCCAGGCAAAGAACTTAGAACAGGTATTTAGTCTGGATAGTTTCATTATAAATGTCTGTGGTCCTAAAAATATTTCAGGCTAATACAGTGCAAAGAACTGCATCTGGAGGAAAAGGCATATACCTGTTTTAATCAAAACCTGATACAGAAAGGACCTTTTAAAATGAAGATTCCCTTAAATGGAAAAACAACCGTTTGTTGGGCTATTAATACACACATGTAATTAATTCAACTTGAAATGTTATTCACTTAACCCAAAGTTATGAAATGACTTCTGTATGCCAGGCATTTCCTTATTACTAGAAAATTCTGAAGTAATAAATGTTCAGGTTAAATGTGTTAGCATATTAGAGCCCACAAACAAAAGTTTCCAATAAAAATTAAAATGTTAATTCTGATCATAGTTGAATATTTTACTGACTGCAACAAAAATGTTTCTGATTTATAATAGTTTCTTGTTTTCCTTGTTTTATTTCGTTTGGTTTTCAGTTGTTGTGTATAAGTGTCTAATATATGCATGATGTGCTACTAGTTCACAAGAAAGAAAGGGTAAGAAGAGACAGCTCAGATTTAAAATGGATCAACTCTTGCTAATTAGGGTAATGGGAGGCCATTAACTGTCTTATAACCAAATCATGAAAAACATTGGTTTACAAGTTTTTTTTAATACGTTCATATTTCCCAATAAGTTCTTTATTTATTTTTCCTCGCTGCTCTCTCTTCCTCTTTTGTAACTAAATTTAAAAAATGATTATTATCATGTAGTTTACCAATTTTGTTTCTTTGCCTTAAATCTTTAGGGCAGTGGTTAAATGAGGTCACACAGATCATACCCTAGTCCTGCTACCTCAGGGAGTGAGGGAGACAAGCACTTAACATTTCTAGACTTTGGTTTCCTGATCTGTGCACACAGATAATCATAGTACCTACCTCATATTATGAGAATTAAATGAGATGATGCACATAAACTCAATACAACATAAGTATTCAGTACATATTATTTACCTAAAATATTTGATTTTAAAATTACATAGTCGCAAAGTGAATTTCAGGAAAAGGTAGTTTTCACTGGTGTCAAACTGGCAGTATAATATCTATTAGTGATCAAAGTGCTTTGAAGTTTGTCCTTAAGAGAGTTATGTTTTATTCTTTGAATTAGATGCCAATGGATAATTGTAGGTAAAGCCAGGAAGGAAAGCTACTTTTACTCAGAACTTTAGCTTCTCAGGAAGTATTTGCACAGGCATCCACTGTAATTTCTTCCCAGGAATGAAACAGGGCCTCACAAATTACCCTGCTCTTCCCTAGAGCTGTTCTCCTTTTAGATAGATGGGATTTTTCACCTCTCATTTGCATGTTCATTTGAGGTGGGCTGCTTATGGAAGGTGAGGGGGAGAAGGAAGAAAGACAACAGAGCTTGAATTGTGTTTCATTCTCCTGAGCATTCTCAGGTAACACATGGAGGAAATTTGAAATCAATGTCTGAGAGCTACATTTCTGAATCATCTACCCTCCAGTAAGCATGTATTATACAAAAATGATAAAAGTGAAAGTTTTGTTTCTATGTAGTAAAAGTATCACATAATTTTCTATTTTTATGTCAGATGGACTTCAAAATTCTCCTCGCAGAATATCAGCAAAACCTTTTTTAAAAAGCATTGCATCTGCAACTCAACAATTTAGTAAATATTAGGGATGTCTATCAAGTTACTCTTGGTAAAATCTCACTCTGATTGGGTGGAGGGGCATTGGTTTTTCTTAAATGTTAATCCCTGAATCCTATCTTTGGCTGCCTTAAAATCTGGTTTGGGGTGTTTTCTTCAGACAAGCCTATGAGTCCTTTAATATTTGAACTCTGAATCTAAAGAAATGATCAGATTAAACATGTGTTCATCTTTACAAATTCTGCATGTAGAAATTATATATTTCTATAAATAGCTGTCCACTATTAGCATATCGGGTAAGGTGGATTTGGGCACATAGATGAGTGCGCTGCTAACAGAGCCTGTGTCCTCATAGTTCAGGAACTATGAAAAGTAATAAATTTTATTTTAGACATTAAAGACCCAAGTATGTCAGAGCCTTCACTCAGGTTTGTGCTAGACTGCAAACATCACATAATCAAGATTGCGAGGACTATCTGATAGTTGTAGAGTTCTTTCAGTGTCACCTTGAGGATATGAAATTAGTTCCCCTTTGCCTATAATATGTGACTCAATTACTTTGTGAAAATAATGGTAGTGTTTATTTGTGGTCAGATACTAGATTTTAAGACTGCATTTATATTCCTAGGAGAAATGACTGAATACAAGAGTGCTCTTTTGATTGATTAGACTAATGTTTAAACTGGTACATGCATTGAGAGTGTAAGATGGTATCCAAGCTATGATGTACCAGTGACACATGTCTGCCTATGTGTGACCCTCACAATGCTATAGTATGCTGATTCTAGTGTGACAGGATGGTGCTACCCATTGTCAGTAGATCTGAAGTCCTGACTTGCATCCATTTGCCAATACCAAAGCTATACTTGCTGCAGTTAAGCTTTGTTAGTCTGGGCACATGTGACATGTCAGTTAGAGATAAATCCTCTATGGTGAATTGAATAGGCAACTGTCAGTTTATTAGGCTTTAAAACTAGTTAGGGGGAGAAATCTAGAGCAATTTAATTCTCATAAAATTTTTACCAGTCGTTACTTTTATATCTACCTAGCTAGCTAGCTGTCTATCTAGCTAGCTATCCATCCATCTATCTATCATCTGTCTTTTCCTCTCTGAGTAATTTGTATATGTGTTTGGGGCATGGCTCTATATCTCAAAGACACCTGGAGATGAAAAATTAGTCATTTGTTTAGTGAGTTGCAAAATTGAACCAAAGCTGCAATACAATAGTGTAGAAAAAAATATAACTTCTTTACTTGGGATATAAACAATCGATTCTTCCTTTTCTAAGCCCCTTTCATTCATTAACCATAAAAGAAAAATCAAAATTTCCTGTCCTGTTTAAGCGGTAGCCCAATCCAATAATTTAAACAGTATCTTCAAGTAACATCACCTTCCTAAAATTTTTCATAGGTGTTCCACAACAACATCTGCCTTTTAGAAGGTCTTGTTTGTGGTTGGGTGATCTTCACGTGGAATAGATGAGTCACTGGGTAGGATGAGACCTCACCCCTCTGATCTCCAGGAGAGGTTTCTTGCCCAGTCTATGGCTGGGCAGTATTCTGGGCACTGTAGCTGAAGCCTCTTCCTCGTCAGATCTGTAGGCTTGATGATAATCCTGAGGCATTGTCTGGCTCAGCCAGTTTCATTTTGTCTCCAGCTGGGGTTGGAGACTACTTGAATGTGTCTAGCAGTGAATTTCATTCAGCCCAGATGTGGGTGATCTGCTCTGTAGCTCTCAATACACAGCCATCTCCTCCTCTAGTAAGTCCTCCATCCGGTTTCTCCACCGTTCCTGGGTCCTGTCTAATCAGATAGCCCAAATGGTGACCTAGGAATCTGGTAATTGCATTACCAGACTGCAGTAACTAAATTGATAGGTCTGTACTTCATTGGGTGAAGAGGCAGTCTGAAATATAGTCTCTTTGAAGATATATAGGGGTGAGAATAAATGAGGTGAAGTGAGGATGGAAAAAGATCTCATCATCTTTGTTTTTGATGTTACCCACACTTACCCAATACAACTCACTATTACCTAGCCAAAGTCTTGGAATGGGAACATTGGGATACATATGAATAACCATTTAACACCTGTTTCCTTCTCTCTTTTTTCCTCTCTCTAAAATCCATATCTTAAAATGGACAAATCAAAGAGGGCTTTTTACCTGGGGAGATTTCTTTAGAGAGAATTCCATGAACATAGATCTCCCAGGCTTGATTGTTTAAATACTAATGAAGAAATAAAATAATATAGAAAATTTTCTTCTAAGGCAGTAATCTGCCATACGTAGTTCTATAATTGGCATTGGTGAAACAATACTAAAAAAGAGGGCCTCACTTTGCTGATTACTCTAGTCCTCAGATTGGCTCATTGACAGTTTATTAAAATATTTAATAAGGACCTGGAGTTTCTCCCCTCACATCTAAATCTTAATTGCCAGGAGTACCTTATAGTGAATGAATGAAAGGTCCGATCATAACTGGAAGACTAATTTTCTCATCTTAAATCTTGGTAATTCTTATGAAAGCTGACAATGACATATTGTTGTATCCAGTTCCTATTAGCCATTTATCTTCTTTACGAACCATAAAGAAAACAGAATTGCAGGGTTCAGTGACTTCTGAAACCAACTACACAGGGTTGGGCCACACCTCGCAGATTAAGGGCATCGTCCTCCACAGGACAGGCTTCACTATAGACATTGGCCACAGTTCATAGGTCCACAGGCCATCCTCACTTCTGACCAGCTGGCTACAAATTTGTGGGTCTCCAGTACCCCATCAGTTTTTATAATTTGCAGAAATGACACATACAACTCAGGAAAGTGCTATACGTATGGCTAAAGTTTTATTATAGCGAAGGATACAAATCAAAACCAACCAAAGGAAGAAATTCATAGGATGAGGTCTAAAAAGGGCCCAAATACAAAGCTTCTGGTTGTGTTCTCCCTGTGGATTCCTGGACAGCATTATCTCCTCCTGGCTGCAGCGTGTGACAATACTCAGAGTATTATGAACCGAAGCCTTTGGTGTCCCGAATTTTTACTGGGGTTCACTCACAGGCTGCTCATGAGGCTGACCTTGACTTTTCAGCCCTTCCTAGAGGTTTGGTCTCCAGTTCGTCTGGAGATCATAACTGATAAGGCATGTTCCAAAGCCCCTATCCTAAATCACATTGTAAGATTGCCTATTGGCCAAAGCACCCAGGCAAACAGAGACATTCTTATCAGGCAAGGCATGCCAGGGGCCTAGATTTCACCTCTCCGTAGCCTAAGACAAATGTCAGAGAGCTCTTTGGAAAAAGTTAATTCTTCAGTAGACAGCAGGATCCTTTTATAAATAAATCCAAGGACTTGTATGCATGTCTGCACTTGAAACAAAGCCTGAACTTGTAAACACACCTGAACTTGTACACAAGTCTGCACTTGTCTTCAAGAGTCTCAAGTAAGTTTCTGGTTAACCTTTATCTGCTTTTTTTACATTTATTTCTCTTTGAAAAGAATATTCCTCCCCGTCATTTATTTAAAAAGCCCCATTCATCTAACAATATACTTGTAAGATTTTTAAAAATTTTATTTTCTATTTGTCAATGTAACTAAACACAGACATCTTTAACGTAGTTTAATATTAGTATGTTTTACTAGTAATATTAGTATGAATATAGTTTCTTGCAAAATTATGAACTTCTTGAAGGCAGGTATTATATATCTTTTTTACTTTTGATTTCTAAGGTCCTCAAGAGTATGTGTTTCCTATTATAGTTACTAGTATGTATTTATTTGAGTGAGTGTAAGTGAATGCAGTCAAGTAGCAGGAGGATTACATTATAACCTGTAAAAAGCATTGGAATGTAACTACAGTGCTCAAAGAAACTTCATAGTTCAAATTAACCAAATTATTATGGTGATAAGTCCCAACAAAATGGGAATCCACTTGGTGATAAACAGTGTCAACTCATCACCATAAAAGGCATGAACTACCATCCTAAATATGACAACACTTTGTGTCATTTAATGGTAAAACACATCCACTTCCAATAAAGCCAGGAAACACTTCCAGTATGTTGTCATTTTTTTTTACCTTATAGATTACTTGGGTAGCTGGAATTTTAGCTTTAGTCTAAGCTGTCCCCAGCACATTCAGACATGTTTTGCAGGAATAAAATTCATGTGAGGATATTTGAAAGAAAGGCTTACACGTATCCAAGGAGGGAGCATTTGAGAGCTCAGTGGAGAAGTTTGTCCCCAGATTCTAAACCTCTGAAGAGAATCACTGTAAGTGAAAGATGGAAGGCCTCATCCCCAGGGAACCTTAAATTGTTTGTGGCATTGGAAACCCTGCGCTGGGTAGTGATGTGTGAGTCAAAGTAGGGCAGAAACTTTTTGTTCCATTTCGTGAGGATTTAGCATGGCTTCTCTGCACCAGTGAATGAATGCAAAGCTACTTTAGGACATTGAGGGTCCACTGTAGCAGTAGCAGAAGCAACAGCAGCAGCAGCAGGAGGTTGGGAGTCCTTTAAAGGACGATATCAGTGTCAGCCAGGGGTTAGCTCAGGGCAAAGGTGGACTCTATTAAGATATACCTACTTTAAATACTCTGTTGATGAAATTTGGGTTATTTTTTCTAGCTTGTATTGGGTGTAAAAATGTTACAGGTGCAGTCCATTATTTCAAAAATTGTACCAGATTTATGATCATTTTTTATGCAAGACAGGTCACCAAGAAATCATCAGTAATGCTAAGTAGCTCAATTGCTACCACTAGTCTGCATCCTACTGGGTCATCTCTATTGTCCTCCACATCCACTGCTTAGGAAAACTCCATCCAAGTTTCCTGATTCTTAAAGTTCCCTTGAGAAAGGGCTGTGTTTCCTGAAATCAGAAGTAATGGAAGGAGATAAACACAAGGTGAGAAGAGCGCAAAGGAGGAGGCGTGCTAGGAAGCCTTTTGAATCTTGAGTTTTCTCCTTGCTCCTCACAGAGACAACTCACAGTGGATTTTCAAGCTGCAGGAACGAGCTGTGAGTCCATATTCCAAACTTAAGCTAGAGGGATGGTAGGGAAGCTTTTGGCAGAAAGCAGCAGGTGGCAGAGGAAATGGAACTGTATGGTCCCACCATCTAATGAGGCAGAGGAAGGTGTAGGGGAAGGAAAATTTTCTTCTCTACCCTTTCTAGGTTCTTCTGGCTGGTCTAAGAATTAAATCGACATGAGACAGATTAACAGGAGAAAATCAAGTTTAATTATGTATGTATAGGGGGCCCCATAAGAAAAACGAAACCCCAAGGGCAAATTAGGCAGTTGAGGCTTATATGCCATTTGAGAGAAGAAGGGGGTAGGGGTTTGGGACTTCATAGGGGTGGAACGCTATTCATACGGAGATAGAAAAACAAATGTTTGGTGAACAAATGTTTGCTATGCCATGCAGAGATGATGGGAACCAGAGAGGTCTTTGGTTTCCAGGCCCTGCTGAATTCCCCCAACAGCACCTGGTCCATATTTTTTGTAGATATCTCTGGTGATAGTGCTCTTCCTGGAGCAGGCCCTTAATCTAAATCCTTTTAGGGAGTTAAGGGGAAGGTAAAACAAAGACTTACTGAATCTGCTGTTTCACCCTAAAATAATCTTAATACCAAAGAGACACATTTTGGGGTGGCAAGTTTTGCTCCCCTATAAACACTTGTAATGAGATAGTGATGAGGTCACCATAGACAAGGATGCAGTGTCTATATTAGTCAGCATCCTCCAGAGAAACAGAACCAACAGGATATATAAAGAGCTATAAGAGTAAATTTATTACAGGAATTGGCTCACATGATTATGGAGCCTGAGAAATCCCACAATCAGCTGTCTGAAATCCATAGAACTAGGAAAGCTGGTGGTATAATTCAGTCTGAGTTCAGGGCCTGAGAATCAGGTGGGCTATTGGTGTAAGTTCCACAGTCCAAAGACCCTAGAACCAGGAACTCTGACTTTAGATTCAAGGGCAGGAGAAAATGGATGTCCCAACTCAAGAAGGGAGAGAGAGAATTTGCCCTTCTTCTGCCTTTTTGTTCTGTTTAGGCCCTCAAGGGGTAAGGATCTTATTTATTCAGGCTATTAATTCAAATGCTAACCTCTTCTGAAACAGACACACTCAGAAATAATGTTTCATCAGCCATCTGGACATTCCTTTAGCCTGATCAAGTTGACACATAAAATTAATTCTCACAGCTCCTTGTGCCTTAGTTCCTAAATTCCATCCTCACTCCATCCTGTAAACCTCATTTCTGATCTTTCAGCTCAAGGATTTTGAGTTGGTGAATTTTGTACCAGTTCTTTGAGGTAAATTCAGCAAACTGTTTCGGTACTATATTTTGCCTGTTTGTTCACTTAGTGCATTTTTATAGTTGAGGTACATTATTATTTAAACATTTTGTGAATTGTTCTGTGGGCATAGCTACCATGTATAACACTATTTCCATGGAGACATACATTCTGGATTCCAGTCAAATATCATATACAACTATGTAGGCAGAATAATGACTTTTTTTTTTTTTTAGAATAATGACTTTTAAATGATGTTCACAGCCTAATTCCCAGAATCTGTAAATATATTACCTCACATGGCTAAAAGAACTTTGTAGATGTGAAGAAGATTAAGAAGATTGAGGTGGGAAGATTGTCCTGCATTATCTGGATGGGCCCAATCTAATAAAAAAAGTCTCTGAAAGTAAAAAGCCTTTCCCAACTAAGTCAGAGGCTATGGTCAGAGGGAGATGTGACAGTGGAAGAATGTCAAAAAGATGGAGTGTTCCTGATTTGAGGGTGGAGGAAGGGACCCACAAGCCAAAGACTGTGGGTGGCATCTAGAAGCTGCAGGAGTCCAGGAAACAGATTCTCCCCTTAGAGCCTCCAGAAAGCAGCACAGCCTTTCCAATGCCTTGATTTTAGCCCACTGATACCCATTTCAGATTTTTGGCCTCCAGAACTATAAGGCAATGCATTTATATTGTTTTAAACCATCAAATTTGTTGTAATTTGTCTTTTCTAATACAACAACCAATTTGTAGAACATATTCAATTAATAAGTAGTAGACTTCTTTTATTAATTGTTTCTTTGAGGTTTAAAGATATAGTATTTTTTATGGAGATGATGCCCCCAATCTATGCACACGTACACACCTGCAAACATACATGCGAGCACAGACAATCTCTTATTTTATGAATCTGTACAGGCACAGTGCTAAGGGTTTAACGTATGTTATCTTATTTAGTTGTCTACACCATTTCAGATAAGGAATAGTAAAGCCCTTCAAAAAGATGGTGCTTTCCTTAAAGTTCTATAGCTGCTAATTGAAGGAGCTAGAACTAATCAGGCCTGTCTGACTCCAAAGTATGTTTGCTGTACTGTACCACCACACAATGAATTCAGAACTAAAGCTGCCATGTGCAGACATCTGTGCTTTATTTAAAACTATTATGTAAAACTAAAATACTGTAAATCACTAAAAGGCATACCTAATGATAAAGTTTGTAAAAATAAATTAATAAATAAAATTGTAACTTAAAATGGCTTTTTTTATGGAATATCCAGAATGTGCTATTTTCTAGAATGGCCCTGCCAAAGCATAATATTATTAGAAATCATTTTGCTATATGCAGTCTTAGATATAAGAACCATGATAAGGAGGAGGACATTCAAGATGGCAGAGGAGTGAGACATGAAGATCACCTTCCTCCCCATCTACATGTGGAACAACTCCTACAGAACACCTACTGAACGCTGGCAGAAGACCTCAGACCTCCCAAAAGGCAAGAAACACCCCACATACCTGCATAGGGCAAAAGAAAAAACAGAGACAAAAAAATAAGGATGGGATCCACACCTCTCGGAGGTAGCTGTGAACTGGGAAAAGTTTCCATACACTAGGAAGCCCCTTCACTGGTGGAGACGGGGCGTGGGCAGGGGGGAAGCTTTGGAGCCATGGAGGAGAGCGCAGAAACAGGGGTGAAGAGGGCAAAGCAGAGAGATTTCCACACAGAGTATCGGTGCCGACCAGCACTCACCAACCTGAGAGACTTGTCTGCTCACCCCCCTGGTCGGGTAGGGGCTGGGAGCTGAGGCTTGGGCCTCGGATTTCAGATCCCAGGGAGAGGACAGGGATTGGCTGCATGAAGACAGCCTGAGGGGGCTACTGCACCACAGCTAGCCGGGAGGGAGTCCGGGAAACAGTCTAGACCTGCATAAGAGCCAAGAGACCATTGTTTCAGGGTGCACAAGGAGA
The DNA here is from genome assembly GCF_937001465.1 of Orcinus orca. NCBI lineage: Eukaryota > Metazoa > Chordata > Mammalia > Artiodactyla > Delphinidae > Orcinus > Orcinus orca. The sequence continues at coordinate 77,327,919 of NC_064562.1, read as the reverse complement.
AGGGATTCAGAGCACCACCTAAACAAGCCCAGAGATGGGCATGAGCCGTGGCTATCAGCATGGACACCAGAGACGGGCATGAGATGCTAAGGCTGCTGCTGCCGCCACCAAGTAGCCTGTGTGCAAGCACAGGTCACTATCCACACCTCCCCTCTCGGGAGCCTGTGCAGCCTGCCACTGCCAGGGTCCCGTGATCCAGGAACAACTTCCCCGGGAGAACACACGGTGCGCCTCAGGCTGCTGCAGCATCACAGCGGCCTCTGCCGCCACAGGCTTGCCCCATATTCTGTACCCCTCCCTCCCCCGGCATGAGTGAGCCAGAGCCCCCTAATCAGCTGCTACTTTAACCCCATCCTGTCTGAGTGAAGAACAGGCGCCCTCAGGTGACCTACATGCAGAGGCGGGGCCAAATCCAAAGCTGAACTCCAAGACCTGTGCGAACAAAGAAGAGAAAGGGAAGTCTCTCCCAGCAGCCTCAGGAGCAGCGGATTAAATCTCCACAGTCAACATGATGCACCCTGCATCCGTAGAATACCTGAATAGACAAAGAATCATCCCAAAATTAAGGCGGTGGACTTTGGGAGCAACTGTAGACTTAGGGTTGCATTCTGAACTGAATTCGTTTCTGGTTTTATGTTTATCTTAGTTTAGTATTTAGAGCTTATTATCATTGGTAGATTTGGTTATTGATTTGCTTGCTCTCTTCCTTTTTTATTTTATATATATATATTTTTTTTTCTCTTTTTGTGAGTGTGTATGTGTATGCTTCTTTGTGTGATTTTTGTCTGTATAGCTTTGCTTTCACCATTTGTTATGTTTGTCCTTTTTTTTTGTATAGTTTTTAGCACTTATCATTGGTGGAGTTGTTTGTTGGTATAGTTGCTCTCTTATTTTTTTTATTTTCATTTTTAATAATATTTCTTATTTTAATTATTTTATTTTATTTTTCTTTATTTATTTTTTCCTCCCTTTTCTTCAGAGCTGTGTGGCTGACAGGGTCTTGGTGCTCTGGCTGGGTGTCAGGCCTGAGCCTCTTAGGTGGGAGAGCCAAGTTCAGGACATTCGTCCACCAGAGACCTCCCAGTCCCATGTAATATCAAATGGTGAAAGGACTCCCGGAGATCTCTGTCTCAACACTAAACCCCAGCTCCACTCAACGACCAGCAAGCTACAATGCTGGACACCCCCTGCCAAACAACTAGCAAGACAAGAACACAACCCCACCCATTAGAAGAAAGGCTGCCTAACATCATAGTAAGTTCACAGACACCCCCAAAACACCAGCAGATGCACTCCTGCCCACCAGGAAAACAATATCCAGCCTCATCCACCAGAACACAGGCACCAATCCCCTACACCAGGAAGGCCAAACAAAGCACTGAACCAACCATACCCACTGGGGGCAGACACCAAAAACAACTGGAACTATGAAGCAGCAGCCTGCGAAAAGGAGACCCCAAACACAGTAAGTTAAGTAAAATGAGAAGACAGAGAAATACACAGCAGATGAAGGAGCAAGGTAAAAACCCACCAGACCAAACAAATTAAGAGGAAATAGGCAGTCTACCTGAAAAAGAATTCAGAGTAATGATAGTAAAGATGATCCAACATCTTGGAAATAGAATGGAGAAAATATAAGAAAAATTTAACAAGGACCTAGAAGAACTAAAGAGCAAACAAACAAAGATGAACAACAAAATAAATGAAATTAAAAATTCTCTAGAAGGAATCAATAGCAGAATAACTGAGGCAGAAGAACAGATAAGTGACCTGGAAGATAAAATAGTGGAAATAACTGCCACAGAGCAGAATAAAGAAAAAAGAATGAAAAGAATTGAGGACAGTCTCAGAGACCTCTGGGACAACATTAAATTCACCAACATTCAAATTGTAGGGGTCCCAGAAGAAGAAGAGAAAAAGAAAGGGACTGAGAAAATATTTGAAGACATTATAGTTGAAAATTTCCCTAATATGGGAAAGGAAATAGTCAATCAAGTCCAGGAAGCGCACAAGACTCCCATACAGGATAAATCCAAGGAGAAACACAGCAAGACACATATTAATCAAACTATCAAAAATTAAATACAAAAAAATTAAATACAAAAATTAAATACAAAAATACAGGATAAATCCAAGGAGAAACACAGCAAGACACATATTAATCAAACTATCAAAAATTAAATACAAAGGAACGGAAAAGCAACAAATAACATACAAGGGAATCCCCATAAGGTTAACATCTAATCTTTCAGCAGAAACTCTGCATGCCGGAAGGGAGTGGCAGGACATATTTAAAGTGATGAAAGGGATAAACCCACCACCAAGGTTATTCTACCCAGCAAGGATCTCATTCAGATTCAATGGAGAAATAAATAACTTTACAGACACACAAAAGCTAAGAGAATTCAGCACCACCAAACCAGCTTCACAACAAATGCTAAAGGAACTTCTCTAGGCAGGAAACACAAGAGAAGGAAAAGAACTACAAAAACAAACCCAAAACAATTAAGAAAATGGTAAGAGGAACATACATAGTGATAATTACCTTAAATGTAAATGGATTAAATGCTCCCTTCAATAGACTGGCTAAATGGATACAAACAGAATCCTGTATATATGCTGTCTACAAGAGACCCACTTCAGAGCTAGGGGCACATATAGACTGAAGATGAGGGGATGGAAAAGGATATTCCATGCAAATGGAAATCAAAAGAAAGCTGGAGTAGCAATTCTCATATCAGACAAAATAGACTGTAAAATAAAGACTATAACAAGAGACAGAGAAGGACACTGCTTAATGATCAAGGGATCAATCCAAGAAAAAGATATAACAATTGTAAATATTTATGCACCCAACATAAGAGCACCTCAATACATAAGGCAGATGCTAACAGCCATGAAAGGGGAAATTGACAGTAATGCAATCATAGTAGGGGACTTTAACACCCCACTTTCACCAATCGACAGATCATCCAAAATGAAAATAAATAAAGAAACACAAGCTTTAAATGATACATTAAACAAGATGGACTTAATTGATATTTATAGGACATTCCATCCAAAAACAACAGAATACACTTTCTTCTCAAGTGCTCATGGAACATTCTCCAGGATAGATCATATCTTGGGTCACAAATCAAACCCTGGTACATTTGAGAAAATTGAAATTGTATCAAGTATCTTTTCCGACCACAACACTATGAGACTAGATATCAGTTACAGGAAAAAATCTGTAAAAAATACAAACACATGGAGGCTAAACAATACACTACTAAATAACCAAGAGATCATTGATGAACTCAAAGAAGAAATAAAAAAATACGTAGAGAAAAATGACAATGAAAACATGATAACCCAAAACCTATGGGATGCAGCAAAAGCAGTTCTAAGAGGGAAGTTTATAGCAATACAATCCTACCTCAAGGAACAGGAACAATCTCAAATAAACAAGTTAACCCTACACCTAAAGCAATTACGGAAAGAAGAACAATAAAAACCCAAAATTGACAGAAGGAAAGAAATCATAAAGATCAGATCAGAATTAAATGAAGAAGAAGCGAAAGAAACAATAGCAAAGATAAATAAAACTAAAAGCTGGTTCCTTGAGAAGATAAAATTGATAACCATTAGCCAGACTCATCAAGAAAAAAAGGGACAGGAATCAAATCAGTAGAATTAGAAAAGAAAAAGGAGAAGTAACAACTGACACTGCAGAAATACAAAGGATCATGAGAGATTACTACAAGCAATTATGTGACAATAAAATGGACAACCTGAAAGAACTGGACAAATTCTTAGAAAAGCACAACCTTCCAAGATGGAACCAGGAAGAAATAGAAAATATAAACAGACCAGTCACAAGCACTGAAGGTGAGACTGTGATTAAAAACCTTCCAACAAACAAAAGCCCAGGGCAGATGGCTACACAGGTGAATTCTATCAAACATTTAGAGAAGAGCTAACACCTATCCTCCTCAAACTCTTCCAGAATATGGCAGAGGGAGGAACACTCCCAAACTCATTCTACGAGCCCACCATCACCCTGATACCAAAACCAGACAAAGATGGCACAAAGAAAGAACACTACAGGCCAATATCACTGATGAACATAGATGCAAAAATCCTCAACAAAATACTAGCAAACAGAATCCAACAGCACATTAAGAGTATCATACACCATGATCAAGTAGGGTTTATCCCAGGAATGCAAGGATTCTTCAGTATATGCAAATCAATCAACATGATAAACCATATTAACAAATTGTGGAGAAAAAACATATGATCATCTCAGTCGATGCAGAAAAAGCTTTTGACAAAATTCAACACTGATTTATGATAAAAAACCCTCCGGAAAGTAGGCATAGAAGGAACTTACCTCAACATAATAAAGGCCATACATGACAAACCCACAGCCAACATCGTTCTCAATGGTGAAAAAATGAAACCATTTCCACTAAGATCAGGAACAAGTCAAGGTTGTCCACTATCACCACTATTATTCAACATAGTTTTGGAAGTTTTAGCCACAGCAGTCAGAGATGAAAAAGAAATAAAAGGAAGCCAAATTGGAAAAGAAGAAATAAAGTTGTCAATGTTTGCAGATGACATGATACTATACATAGAGAAACCTAAACATGCTACCAGAAAACCACTAGAGTTAATCAATGAATTTGGTAAAGTAGCAGGATACAAAATTAATGCACAGAAATCTCTTGCATTCCTATACACTAATGATGAAAAAGCTGGAAGAGAAATTAAGATAACACTCCCATTTACCGTTGCAATAAAAAGAATGAAATACCTAGGAATAAACCTACCTAAAGAGAAAAAAGACCTATATGCAGAAAATTATGACACCGATGAAAGAAATTAAAGATGATACAAACAGGTGGAGAGATATACCATGTTCTTAGATTGGAGGAATCAACACTGTGAAATGACTATACTACCCATAGCCATCTACAGATTCAATGCAATCTGTATGAAACTACCAATAGCATTTGTCACAGAGCTAGAACAAAAAATTTCATAATTTGTATGGAAACACAAAAGACCCCAAGTAGCCAAAGCAAACTTGAGAAAGAAACACAGAGCTGGAGGAATCAGGCTCCCTGACTTCAGACTATACTACAAAACTACAGTAATCAAGACAGTATGGTACTGGCACAAAAACAGAAATGTAGATCAATGGAACAGGATAGAAAGCCCAGAGATAAACCCACACATATGGTCACTTTCTGTTTGATAAAGGAGGCAAGGTTATACAATGGAGAAAAGAGAGCCTCTTCAATAAGTGGTGCTGGGAAAACTGGACAACTACATGTAAAAGAATGAAATTAGAACACTCCCTAACAGCATACACAAAAATAAACTCAAAATGGATTAAAGACCTAAATGTAAGGCAAGACACTATAAAACTCTTAGAGGAAAACAGAGCCAGAACACTCTATGACCTAAATGACAGCAATATCCTTTTTGACCCACCTCCTAGAGGAATGGAAATAAAAACAAAAATAAACAAATGGGGCCTAGTGAAACTTAAAAGCTTTTGCACAGCAAAAGAAACCATAAACAATGTGAAAAGACAACCCTCAGAATGGGAGAAAATATTTGCAAATGAAGCAACTGAAAAAGGGTTAATCTCCAAAATATACAAGCAGCTCATGCAGCTCAGTACCAAAAAAGCAAACAACCCAATCCAAAAATGGATAGAAGACCTAAATAGACATTTCTCCAAAGAAGATATACAGATTGCCAGATATACAATATCTGGCAGATAGATATACAATATCTGGCAGAAGATATACAGATGAAAGGATGTTCAACATCACTAATCATTAGAGAAATGCAGTTCAAAACTACTATGCGGTATCACCTCACACCGGTCAGAAAGGTCATCATGAAAAAAATCTACAAATAATGAAAGCTGGAGAGGGTTTGGAGAAAAAGGAACCCTCTTACACTGTTGGTGGGAATGTCAATTGATAGAGCCACTGTGGAGAACAGTATGGAGCTTCCATTAAAAATTGAAAATAGCACTACCATGTGACCCAGCAATCCCACTACGGAGCCTATACCTTGAGAAAACCATAATTCAAAAAGAGTCATGTACTGCAATGTTCATTGCGTCTCTATTTACAATAGCCAGGACATGGAAACAACCTAAGTGTCCATCATCGGATGAATGGATAAAGAAGATGTGGCACATATATACAATGGAATATTACTCAGCCATAAAAAGAAACGAAATTGAGCTATTTGTAATGAGGTGGATAGACCTAGAGTCTGTCATACAGAGTGAAGTAAGTCAGAAAGGGAAAGACAAATACCGTATGCTAACACATATATATGGAATTTAAGAAAAAAATGTCATGAAGAACCTAGGGCTAAGACAGGAATAAAGACAGAGACCTACTGGAGAATGGACTTGAGGATATGGGGAGGGGGAAGGGTAAGCTGTGACAAAGCGAGAGAGAGGCATGGACATATATACACTACCAAATGTAAAACAGATAGCTAGCGGGAAGCAGCCACGTAGCACAGGGAGATCAGCTTGGTGCTTTGTCTCCACCTAGAGGGGTGGCATAGGGAGGTTGGGATGGAGACACAAGAAGGAGGACATATGGGGATATATGTATATGTATAGCTGATTCACTTGTTATACAGCAGAAACTAACATACCATTGTAAAGCAATTATACTCCAATAAAGATGTTAAAAATAAATAAAAAGAAACATGATAAGGTTATGTGCAAACTTATGAAGAGCAGTATCTCAGATGTAGATGAACACAATCTCATAATACTTGTCATATGTTCCTCTTCCAGGACAGTCAGCTCTATGTCTGACCTTAACTCATCCCTACAATTCACAATGACAGACCTACTTGGCTTGGCATTACCCTGAAACAAAGTCCTAAGACATGGGAAGCTTCACTAATGATTCTTGTACATTGTATAACCTAGAAAGAGGAAGCATTAAAATTAAAATAATAATAAAATAAAAATGTAGCTTTTATGGTGGAAGTGAGATGTTATATATTTTTTTTCTTGATTCTTATCCCAGTCAGCCAAACAATCATGAGAAGGATCCTAAAGGCAAAGGATTGAGATGTATAACTCTGAAAGACTAAAATATGAGGCCCTTGTTAGTACTCTCTGCTTCTGAACTCACATGAGCAAGAAAAATTGAGTCATTATCATTTTATAAATTAGTCATTTTGAGAACTACTTATCTCTTTGATTGCCCTTCTTATAATAGAATCTTTTGGAACTACCTAATAAATCTTTATTTTAAGGCAAAACAATGTCCAACTTGAGATTCCTGTTGTTAGGAAGAGAACATCCCATCAATCAACAGGTGCCAGCATTGTTACAACTGAATCTGAAAAGAATATAGTTTAACCCAGTTGAGTACGTACAATGTCTTTATTTTTTTAAGGCTTATAAAGATAGACCAGTTGGTGCCTGTAGCATGTCAAGTATGAGATAGGTACTGAACAACACAGGACTGAAATAGTGTTTCTTGTACCATGAGCTTATCTTTCAGTGCACACTGATATGATTGGAGGCTGTTGAATGAATAAAGTCTAAAAAAAATAAAAGAGCCTTTGTCATAAATGTAAAAGATTTTTTTTTCCTTTGAGGTTTAATTATATTTTGCTTAATACATTCCTTCAAAATATTACACCTGGAACTTATACTCTAATGAATTTTATCAGGCTAGTTGTCAAAAAATAAACATGGGGAACTGTCTAGAGGCAAGCAAAGATATCATGATTAAGACCGGTAAAATAGATAGCTAGTGGGAAGCAGCCGCATAGCACAGGGAGATCAACTCTGTGCTTTGTGACCACCTAGAGGGGTGGGATAGGGAGGGTGAGAGGGAGATGCAAGAGGGAGGAGATATGGGGACATATGTATAGGTATAGCTGATTCACTTTGTTATAAAGCAGAAACTAACACGCCATTGTAAAGCAATTATACTCTAATAAAGATGTTAAAAAAAGAAAAAAAAAAAGACAACACAGGCAAATACAGAGTTATCTCCAAAGTCCAGGGTTTATTGTGCTTTTAATTTTGAGAAACAGTCGTCATTGCTGATGGTAATATTTCAGGAGTTTTTCAAAGTATTTTAAGAAAATAGTAATGGAAGTCAGAAACTAGAACATTTGAAGAAAATTGAATAGTTGTCAGGAAATAAAGGCTTGGACAGGGCATTCCCGCTGTAGTTGTATACACTTGAACTTTTTCCAGAAAGAATTTCCTGTGATTGGTGTTCTTCCCGTCTTTGTGGGTGCATTTGTATTGATTTAAGTCAAGCTCCAGAGGACCAATATCCTCATCTGTGTACCCCTCACATGTTCTAGTAGAGTGGTAGACACATAGTAGGTATGGAATGCAATAACTACTAGATGTAATAGTAAAAGGATAAGAGTGATGAAAGGCACGGACAAAGTGTCTTCTTAGCTCTGAAGGCCACAAACTCTAAGCCTGCATGTGGGATTAAAAAGTTTCTTATTATAAAGTCATTCTTATTGTGAAATACTTTAAACAGTTTGGATGACATTTAAATTAAATGGAACCAAACTGTTACTGCTTTTAAATCTCGTTGTATGGAGTTTGCAGTGTGACCTACTCCACTGCAGTATTTTCATTTATACTTCCCATTGATTTCTAATGTCTACTGACATTGTTCTCTGTGTTGTATCTGCCAGAGTGGATTGAGGCCATCCAGAGAGAGACGGATATTGGAACCAGTGGAAAGTGATTATAGGTAGCATCTGGCAGGAGTCATTTTCTCTTAAGGCTTTGACATGTCATTCCTGGTAAATTGGTTCTGTTAGCTATCTAAAGGCACCAGATGTACTATAGTAGATTATGCCAATAAATCTTTTGTGGATTTTATATATATATATATATATATATATATATATATATATATATATATAAAAACTCTGTTTGTCTAGAAATGGATTCCAATTTAAGCTTCTTAGGTGCTTCCTTATAGAATAAATGTTTCTGAAAGTTGTTCTTGCATGATATGACACAATATTAAAGATAAATTCTTTTAGCAGATATTAGTATATTGATAAACTATTTTATCTGTTTGAATTTTTCAGTAGATTAGGTCTTGTTGAATTCAATAAATACTGCAGATACATTTTTAGTAAAATAATTTATTCCATCTATGTGAAATGAGTATTGCCGGGTAGTTCAAAATGTGTAACAATAAAATGGATGTGTCAAGGGTATAGTATTTGGGGACTCAGGATTTTTTGATGATAGATGTGAACTGGAGTCAAGATGTTAGTGCTGTACATGTTCTTTTGAGTTACCTTTTTTACTTTATGAACACTAGCCATAATTAACCTAATTTATAAACAAGTTTCTTATTACTTAGAGCCATGTCTATTTTCTACCTCAACACTTACTTAAATTCTACACTTCCTTCTGGGTTTAGTTCATGTCTGATCCTTAAAAATTCTTATTAATGTCCAGTAGTCATTAATGCCTTCTCTATCTTAATATCTATTGTAGTATAATACACAGAGCCAGAAATATCAATAGTTATCACACTTAGATTCTTTCTTCTACATAGTGGTTGAATTTCTGCTCATGCCCCAAGACCCAGATCAAGTATTTCTTCTCTGATTCATCTAAGAAAATTCATCAGTGTATCCTTTGTGCCACTCTTGTGCCTGGTGTATACCATTACCTTTGTATTTGTCACACTCTGATACTGTTTTCTATTTTTGTTTGGCCTCACCTACTCTTCCTTTCTGAACTCTTTTGGCTTTTGCTTCTCAATATAAAGTAAACAGAAGGGAAAAGTAAAAGGGAATGTGGCAGATACATGAACTTTTCTACATCTTGATTTTTTATTTTACCTAATAGCACTAATGTCTATTAGTATGTTGTGTTTTAAATATTTGCTTGAGCACTGTTCTTAAGCAGTTCAATTGCTTAGTTTCCACTGGTTTTACAGGCATTTTTTGAGTAGCTACCAATGTGCTGATTTCTCTGCTTAGTGCTGTAGAGATCACATAGTATTAAATAGAGTATTTACCTTAAAGGAATTTATTTACTCTTTAGAGACAGAAAAGATACATTGCTGAAAAACTCCAGCATTACACTAAACAGAACCTAAGTGACACTGCAGCATTACACTAAACAGAACCTAAGTGACAAATTGAATGATGCAGCAAATCAATAACATGGAATTTGAGGGGATGAAGAAGTATAAGCAATGGCATATATAATAAACTGGGGATAGTGGAAGATGTGCAGACTATTTTCTTATATGTAGGTGTCTTCAGTGCAAAACAGTGGAAGACCTTTGGAGAACTAAAGTTAGCTTTATATCCTTCCCATACCAGTAACAATTGCTTCACACAACATTCTTAGTAACTTAATCTTTGTCTGAAAAATCCTCTCACCTTTTAATTTTCACACTGAAGTTGAAAACACATTCCATGAAAAATTGGGAGCAGAAAACTTGACCTAATAGAACATCTCTATAAAATAGTATAGCCATTGTCACTATTCATCTCTAGCTTTCGGTCAGTCTGTGAGATTTAATACTCAAAAACCAGTGAATCTACTTACTGAACATTGTCTTATCTGCAGTGAAGTCATAATTTTCAAGCTTGACTTGCTCTTTCAAGAAAGAATCAAGGAAAAAAAGACTACCATGGTTACCTTCTCAAAATCTTTTTTACTTAGTAGGATTGAGGGTCTCACTGTCATATTTTTGGCTTGTGAGATGCTGATGCATGGATAAAGTGGTTGATGATGGTTTTATGATGTCAGAGAAACTTTCATACTTCTGAATCTGACACCATTAATTTCTTTCCTGTAATTGTGTCAATAACATTTTGTAATGTAATATTAAATCATTTTTTATAAACAGCAGACCGGGCACCAGTCTGCCTTACTCTGATGTCTATGGGAGGCTTGCCAAGGATGTGGCTGATGAAACACAACCTTAGACAAGCTCCATCTGTCCCATTTAGACGATATACAGTGTCAGATCTCAGTGGTGGAAGTAATAACTGCAAGCTGCTCTCCGGGCAGACAGCAAGAGAGGGCTACTGATCACACTGATTAAAATAAACAAACCCTTAGGGTGGGTTGTAGTCAGTATAAATTTAAACTAGATAACCACTTTCAGATAGACTTCTGCATTTAGGGCCAGTGTTATGGGGGAAAATGAAGGTCCACTCATTTCAACTGTACATAGTTTTGATTTAGCCATTAAGAAAATATTTTGGAGGTCATGTTAATTTCCCCAATTAAGAAAAAACGTTTAAAGCACATAGAGCTATATATAATGTTTCCCCAAAATATCAGGACTCAAGGGCATCTTTAAGCTGGGTCAGGAGCTCATGATTCAGTCAGGCTTTGCTGAAAAGTTTTCCAAAACAAGGTCAGAATGGAAAAAATGTGTTTTATCCAGGGTCAAATGGAACTTTCTCATTCCATTCTGAGTTTTAATAGGAGTTTCAATTACAACATAAGAGTCATTAATGGGGGTGAACCTTGCAGAACCAGAAAACTTCTAAAAAACCTAAAATCCATTGAATACTGGGGGGAATTCTTCCCAAAAAGATTTCCATTTGAGGTTATCAGTAATTATGTAGAAATGTTTCAAGGATAGACTTTTTTTTATGTTACTCTACTTTATATTTCTAACAAATAATAAACTAGTTTATATATTAGGTATCTACTTAGTCCTTAGAAATAAAATTTGAAGCCCTTTTGAGAATATTGAAAATGAATAATGGTGATTAAGTTTAAACTGAGAGTGAATGCTTTTCTATAGTCATAAAATGAAGCTTGATTATCCATATGTGTGTAATTGACTTCTGAGGTCAAAGTTTATTTTAGCCTGCTTTTTACTCTTCACTGCAAATTTGGTGAGTAAGAATGCAAAGGGATTTGTTTTACTCAATGGTGAGGGTTCATTTTCATAATTATCAGGCAACATTTACTGCAGACCAACTAAGTATTTATTTTGTCTTGATTTCCAATGAGAATTTTATTATGTAGAAAAGAAGCAATCTTTTTCTTTTTCTGAAGCAGAAAGCCATCTAGTAAATTGAACTGTGGTGACACAAGATGCTAACATAGCTCTAGAAATGGAAGGCATTATCATAAGGAAGGAACCACATATCTAAGTGGAAAGATAACTTAATCATTTTAAGCTTCATGTTTCCTCAACCATCAAATAAGAAGGCTGACTTAGATGATTTCTGGAATTCCTGCCAGCTCTGATGTTTCATTTTCTTTGATCAATGAATTTTCTTTCGAAACCAAAATAGCACAAACTCAGTGTCATTCATGTGTACAGTTTCTAATAGCTTAGAAATTTTAGGGTCAGAGTCTAATAATTCAGAAATTCTGGGGTGTCGTCTAGGTCAGCAGTCCCCAACCTTTTTGGCATGAGGGACTGGTTTCGTGGAAGACAATTTTTCCATGGATGGTGGAGGGGGTTGGTTCAGGTGGTAATGCGAGTGATGGGGGATGGTTCTGGTTCAGTTGATAATGCAAGTGATGGGGGGGATGGTTCAGGTGGTAAGGCGAGTGATGGGGAGCGGCAGATGAAGCTTCTCTAGCTCGCCCGCTGCTCACCTCCTGCTGTGCTGCCTGGTTCCTAACAGGCCACGGACCTGTATCAGTCCGCAGCCCCTGGATTGAGGACCCCTGCTCTAGGTCATATTTTTCAACTTCAGTGCTAATGACATTGGGACCAGATAATTGTTGTGGGGACTATCCTGTGCATTATAGGATTTTTAGCAGCACCTCTGTCCTCTACTGGCTAGGTACCATTAGCAATCCTCTCTGTCTTCCCTAACCCTACACACCCACTTCAGAAGTAATAAGGGGAAAACAAGTTTTAAAATGAGGAGATACTATTATACACACAACAAATTTGGTTAAAATGAAAAAGTTAGATATTATCAAGCATTGGCAAGAATATCAACTGTTGAACAATAGGAAATCTGATGAAAATGCTGGTGGAAATGTAAGTCAATTCGTTTGAAATCAGTCTGATGTTATCTACTAAAGTTAAAGATATTTATACCCATTGACCTAGAAGTTTTACTGAGTTTACACACTACCAAAATGAGTGCTTAGTTTCACCAGAATATTTGTATAAGTACGTTTATAGCATCTTTTTCTGTAATAGCCCCAAACTTGAAATGTACTATATTATGGTAGAATGGTTAAATAAAATAAGATTTATTTATAAATTAGAATACCACGTAGCTATAAAATAAGTTAACTATAGATACACCAACATGGATGGGTATTAAAAACATAGCTTTGAGCAAAATAATCCAAATATAAAAGTACACATAATTTATGATTTCATTCATGTTAAGTTCAAAACAGGCAAAACAAAACCACATAGCTTATGAATACACCATTAAGGAATAAAACTGTGAAGTCAGGTTAACTGTGGGAGGAAGGAAGGGTGTTGTCACCAGGTAGAGGCATTTGAGGGCCTGGCAATATTTTTTTCTCTTGCTTAAGTGTTGGCTATATAGGTGTTCATATTACAATAATTAGTTACACACTTATATTGTAGCATTTTTCTGAATGTGTGTTATGTTTTATAAAAATTTAAAAGTTATCTTATTTACATTAAATACAGTGGAATTGACATTCTGGTAAAATAGTTGTTTTTTTTAAGTCTTCAAGCAGAAGGCAACACTTACAATAAAGGGTTCAGTTGGTAGGCTGAATTTTACATTTTAAAAAGTGGATTTTATGGATATTTTGAGGAAAGGTGCTACCTCAATTAAGCCAAAAAGAAAATTGAGTTAGCGCATCATAACAAATTAAAATTTTAGACCTTTCAAAAGGAGCCCAGGGTCTTCATTTTCTACTCTGTCCTTGAAATATTTCTAGTTCTTTTTTCACATTATCTTTAGGGTTGACCCTTTTGACAAATGCCAAAAATGAAGTAATAAGGCCAGTTATAAGTATGTCACACTTTGCTGGGCCACTAACTCTCCTTTTTATCATTTTATCACCACTACAATCTCATTCTCTAACCAACCCCAACGTACTCCTTTAAAAAAGCATCTTTGCTTATTAAGGATTTCCTCATTCTAAATTTTATGACTTCCAGCAATCAGAGGTGATGTTCCTCATCTCCGTTAGTCAAATCCAAAGCCAAAACCTCTACCTCTGCTCATTTTCTGTGTTCTTTCCTGTCACATGGAAAAAATGACCCTATTCAAGATAAACCCAAATCTTTGTTTCCCATGCTTCCATTGCCTTCTTTTTAAAGACTCTGCTCCTTTATAATTTTCAATATTTTTCTCCAGAATCAACAGTCTCTCTCTATATACTCTTTTTATCAGCATGTAATATATACCAGTATTTCTCATCTTAAAAAAATAATTTACTCTATATTCTCCTTAAGTCACAAACCTATTTCTCTGTACCCCTTCTCAACAGAATTGTTCAAATATGTTATTTACAGGATACATCTCTATTTCTTCAGTTCCTACTTGTACTTAATCCATCCCTTCTTGGTTTTCATCTCTGTGTCTCTGAGTCTGCTCCTTTCAGGGAGCACTGAACCTCTCTATTTTCCAAATATAATGAACACCTCTGTATCCTTTTCTAAATGGAGTTGATGTGAGAGCATTCAAGCCACTCCTTGAAACACTCTTCACTTGGCCTCTTTTGTATACATTTACACTTCTTTCCTTAGATGATCTTGTCCAGTGTCAAAGTTTGAAAATCTTATCACCATCTATATGCTGATGTATCTTCAATCAGGACTTATCTCCTGAGTATCACATTTTTATTCCCAAATGCCTACTTGATTTCTCCACTTGAATGTCAGATGGAACCATCTCATATTTAGTATGATCAAAATGGGGCTTGATACTCCTTCCTCTCCATCCCTCTATGTCCCCTAGTCTTCCCCATTTCAGAAGTGGCTTCATTACCATCAGTTCTTAAGTTAAAAATCCTCTGTGTAGCCCATCTTCCCACCCACATTCCAAACGTCAACAAACCTTTCAATTAAGCTTCCAAAATATCCTGCATCTGTCTGCTTCTCTCTGTGGCTTCCACTGTACTTCCAAGCTGCCATCATCTTTTGCCTGGATTGCCAGCCTCTTATCTTCATGATTTTATTCTTAATATTTTCCAATCCATTTTAGACCGTCAATTTTTAAATTTAATTTTTAAATTAAATCATGTCACTCCCCACTTAAAACCTCAGTGGCTGCCAATTGCTCTGTTAATAAAATTAAAATTCCTTACCAGACTACATGAACCAGCATGACCCAGATCCTCTATTCTTTTCCAGCTTCACATATTGCCCCTTACTCATTGTGCTTCGTGAGCAATGATGATCTTCTGTCACCTCCTTGAACACTCCAAACCTTTCCCTGCTCAGAGCCTTTGCACCTGCTCTTCTCCCTACTCTTCCTGACTGGCTTATCTTTAATCTTCAAACTTCAGCTCTTTAAAGCAGCCTTCCAGAACTGCCCAAACCTTCTAGTTACTTCTACACCAGCACACAGTTCATTTCCTTCATAAAAATAATCACAAACTGTAATTATTCTGCTTGATCATTTATTAGTTTAATATAAATTTCCCACACTAGGGATATAAGCTCCAAGAGACAAGAGCCTTGTCTACCACTGTCCCAATACCTAGGGGAGGGCCATACACATGGATGATTCCCTGTCAATAGCTGCTGCATCTGTGACAGCCTGGCTGAAAATGAAGTAATTAACTAAGTACTTAATTAAGTAATGGATGAAAGAAACAAATCTAATTTCTAGAAACATGAGATCCATCGGTTTTAAAAAATTGCTGTTGGATACAATTAATATGCAGTATTTCCCAGGAAGATTGTAATCTAGGAACTTCCTGACCTGGGTTTTATGTTTTTGCTCAAACTTAACATCCCTTTGGATACAGATAGTTTTGAGTGATAGGTAGGGGAAGATGCGACTTTTTACCCTCAATATGTTATTAAAAGCAATTAAAGGAGAGGGTGTGGTGTAGGGGATTTTTCCTGAAGGAACATGAGATTATATTTATTGAAATATTTTGATCAACAATGATTTAAATTAAATGTTGATGATATCTCTTTGGTACTGTCACCTTTTGTTTCTTTCTCATCTAAGATGGGATCAGATTTCACAAGTAACTAAGACTCTTAGGGCACTGATTTTCTGTGAACCAAATTGCTTTTTTTAAAAAATTATTCTGGTTTCAGATCTTTCCCTGTATATTCAGAAAGTAAAAAGAAAAAACATTGCTTGTTTTAAATAACTTTGTGAGTTGATAGTGTAAAGCCTCCATATTATTTAGGACATAAAAATGGTTTTAGATATGCAGAGAGGAAATTTCAGAGCTTTCTGTCTTTCTTTAGCAAAGAAATGCAATAAATACAATATAGCTTTTAGGACAGATAATTCACTATCAAGGACATCATTAATTACCAAATATATAATTCTTTTTTTTTTTTTTTTTGTGGTACACGGGCCTCTCACTGTTGTGGCCTCTCCCGTTGCGGAGCACAGGCTCCGGACGCGCAGGCCCAGCGGCCATGGCTCACGGGCCCAGCTGCTCCGCGGCATGTGGGATCTTCCCGGACCGGGGCACGAACCCGTGTCCCCTGCATCGGCAGGCGGACTCTCAACCACTGCGCCACCAGAGAAGCCCTAATTCTTTTGATTTTCTATTTTTTTGGAAAAATTTTCTACCTTTCATCTACCCTCCAACTATAGTATATTTGCGACATTTTCCCAAAAGGTCATCAATTCTGTAGACTCATTTTTATAGACTCATGAATTTTGAAAAGAAATTGAAGGAAGATATTATAATCATCCTTATTTTACAAATGTGGAAACTGAGAAGTTAATTCACTTTCTTGCAGTCACAAAGATAGTAACTGACAGAGCCAGGGTTGAAAGCTCAGCAATCTGACTCCAGGACATGTCTCTTAACATCTGTGCTGCAACACTGTTTGTTCCCTGTTTGCTTTTCTGAGTGAATTAGGTATAGTAATCAGAGAGGATTTAAACATGTATTTTTATATCATAGGATTTTACAAATTTGATGTTTTTAAGTTTTGCTTATAAATCATATGAGTCAGTGGATATAGTATGGGACTTGGATTCTGCTTGTTTTCTTCAACATAAAATGAGAGTGAGAACAGTACCACCTTTACAGAGTAGGATTCTGTAGGTGTTCAAAATGTAAGATCTCTTCCATCACCTTTCATCAAGGATATGAATTGTCATAGGTCTGATTCCCTAGAAGGAAAGCCTGAGGTGGGATTCAAGTGCGAGTGATTGAGGTCGTTCTTTAGGAGAAGCGACTAAGGTAAGCAGAATAAGATTCAGGGAAGACGCCAGGCAAGAATGTGAGTTTAACCTTAGCCTGAGTGCATGGGAGCTCTGGAGCACCAGTTGTACCTGAGCGTTACTTCTGGGGCAAAAGGTGTAGCCATTTTTATCTTTGTGTCCATTACAACCAGCCAATGGAACCCAGCTACAAGTGGAGGAAGAGGAGCAATGTGCTTTCCCTGTGGGGCAAAGGTGGCTTATATTCAGCCACTGGGAATTCTCTGGAAAAGGGGAAGCTGTGCACCATAAGCATCCAGCACACAGCAGATGGGGGACGCCTGCTCCAGCCCCAGTAAGGGGATTTGGGTGGTATCCCAACAGCATCTACTATATTAATGATGTCTCGAATTTGCTATCTCAATTCACATGTGTGTTAGGACTTTTTAAGTCATAATAATATGTTTGAGAGGTTAATTTAACCACTGCCTGTATGCATTCGTTCCTTAGCATGGTGACATTGCTAAACTTTTCATACGTTAATTCAAAAGTGGATAAGATTTTCTAAAAGATTCCAAGACTTGGAGTTTTGAGTCCTAACCTTTATTTTTTGCAGTCAGTGAATTATTAAATAATTAGCAAAATTCTTCTCCCATGTAACAAAGACACAAATTGCTGGTACTATTATCAGCATAACATGCTTTAGAATTACCATGAATTATACCTATAAGAGCTTGCTAACTTTAGAATTGTGGGCGGGTTGTCCTATTAACAAGACCAATAGCTTAAATTGAATTCTTTTTTCCTATTGTATTTCACTTTCTTTGCAGTCAGAAAATTACAAGAAAGTCAGAGTAGGTGTAATTTTGGGAGTGAGTCAAATTTTAATAAAATTGTATATTTCTTAGACATTTCTCCAGTCAATTACTTACCTTTAAATATCAGTGAAATTGTTCCACAATGGAATAATCAATCTCTGAGGTCCCTCCTTTACTTATTCTGAGTTCCTGACACTTTACTCACTTCTCACGACACTTTACTTGCATGTTCATTCTTCTGTCATTTCTCAGTTCAGCTTCACCAAAAAGCTCTTTGAAGATACAGTAAGCACATTCTCCCTCCTCCCTGGCATGTATACCATAGCTCCTCTTTCTCCTGGAAACAAGGCTGATTTAGTGTTGGCAATACAGCTTTTGAGATATATATGTATCTACTATGCTAGTTGTAAGTACCAAAATACTGGTACTTTGGTTGCTATAAAAATGTTAGTTTAGCATTTAAAAATCTGAGCCTGAATCACTTACATTTTGAGAGAACTAAAGCTACATTCTATTTATGAACAGAAAAAAAATCACCTTACCTGGAAAAGTATTCAGACAACATCCCTCCTAGGTATCTTACTGTTATTTTAAACCTCATTTCTCATTATTATTAGGTTTTTATTTTACATCATATGTAATGGTACCATTTCTTTCAAAACCAGGTTGGAGAAGCACTTCTGAAATGACAGAGTAAAGATCTCTAAAATTCTTTTCCTCCATAACATATAAGAAAAAGTAAAGCTGTATGTGTTTGCAGATGACATCATCTTGTATCTAGACATCCTAAGGTATCCACTAATAAAACTATTAGAACCTATAAACAAATTCAGCAAGGTTGCAGGATATAGAATCAATATATAGAAATCAGTTATATTTCTATGCCTTTATAATTATCAAAAATGCAAAAATGGAGTTAAGAAAACAATTTCATTTACAGTAGCATCAAAAGGAATAAAATACTTTGGAATAAAGTTATCAAAAGAAGTGCAAAACTTGTACTCTGAAATATTATTGATTGAAATTAAAGAAGACCTAAATAAATGGAAAGATAAGACATATTGTGTTCATGGATTAGAAGACTTAATAATTGTTAGGATGGCAGTATTCCCCGAACTGATCTATAGATTCAATACAATCCCTATCAGAATCTCAGCTGTCTTCTTTATAGAAATTGACAAGTTGATTCTAAAATTCATAGGGACTTTATAACCCAAAACAGCCAAAACAATCTTGACAAAGAACAAGGTTAGAAGATTTAGTTCATGATTTGAAAACTTAATATAAAGTTACTACAATCAAGGATAGTATGGTACTGACATAAGGATAGATGTATAAATTCAAGGGATAGAATTGAGAGCCCAGAAATAAGCCCATATTTGCATAGGCAACTGATTCAAAGACCATTAAATGGAGAAAATAGTATTTTCAACAAGTGGTGTTAGGACAACTAGATAGTCAAGCAAAATAATAAAATTGTACTCTTCTTCATATCTTATAGAAAAATTAACCTAAAATGCATAAAATACTGTTGTGTTTCAGTCTCAGCCTATTGGTAACCAGTGTTGTGGCTGGACTAGCCCTCGTGGTTCTTATTATGATTACAAGGTGCCCTCAGCAATAACCATCAGGAAACTTTGAAAGAGACAATGCTTATTACTTACACGTTCTGCAAATTACATGGCACACCTTGGGCCACACACTGAGGTCAGGTGAAGGGGGTGGAGAGAGAGAGAGACCCCTGGGGTTGCTTTGATTGGGGTCTAGAGTGGTGGCCTAGGGTCTTGAGAGCTCACTCTTTATTGGTGAATTTAAAACATAAGAACAGGAATTTAAAGCACAGGAAGAGAAAAAAACGAGCTGCCCAAATGGTCTTGTACAGAAATCAACCAAAGTCTCTATAACAAAGAGTTCTGGGGAGGCCAGGATGGATGGAGGGCCTCTTTCTTTATCTGTCTTTAGTCATGTGGCTGGCAATGTATTTACTAAATGTGAGAGTACCCATCTTTGAAGTGGATGCCATCAAAACTCAAGTCAGGTACTTGCATTACAAAAAGAAAAGCCAACCATCAGGGCTTACACTACATTATATTTAAGATCTAAAACTATAAAACTTTTAGAAGATCATATAGGAATAAATCTTCATGACCTTACATTTGGTAAAGGATTCTTAGCTATGACACAAAAAGCATAAGCAACAAAAGAAAAATAATAGATAAATTGGACTTTATAAAAATGTAAAAATCTTGTACATCACTAATACCATCAAGAAAAAAACCCACAGAATAGGAAAATATATTTGCAAATTACATATCTGATAAGGGTGTTGTAACCAGAATATATAAATAATTCTTAAAATTCAAAGATAGAAAGAAAAATAACCTAATAAAAATGGACAAATTATTTGAATAGATGTTTCTCCGAAAGAGGTATACAAATATTCAAAAAGCACATGAAAAGATTCTCAACATCATGTCATTAGGAAATGCTAGTCAGAACCACAAAGAGATAGTATTCATCCTCACTAAGATGGCTAAAAAAGAAAGAAGAAAGAAAGAACGAAAAGAAAGGAAGAAAAGAAAGGAAGAAAGGAAGAAAAAGAAAGAAAGTAAGACAATAACAAGTTTTGATGAGGTTTGCAGAAATTGCATTGCTGGTGGGAATGTAAAATGATTCAGCCACTTTGGAAAACAGTTTAGCAGTTCCTCAAAATGTTAAATATGTACCAGGATTTCTAATTCTAGATATGTACTCGAGAGAAAGGAAAAGGTATTTTTATGCAAAAACTTGAACTCAAATTTCGTAACAGCATTATTCATAATAACGAAAAAGTGCAAACATCGCAAATATCCATCAACTAATTAACAGATAAGCAAAATGTGGTATATCTATAGAACGGAAGATTATTCAGCAATTAAAAGCGATGAAGTACTGGTACATGCTACAACATAAATAAACCTTAAAAACATGCTAAGTGAATGAAGCCAGTTACAGAAAAATGCATATTTTATCATTCCATATATATGAAGTATCCAGAATAATGATATTTACCAACACAGAACATAGATTAGTGACTGCTGGGCGCTGGGAGGAGGAGAGAATGGGAAGTGACCGCTAATGGGCAAGGAGTTTCTTTGAGGAACGATGAAAACTGCGAATATACTGAAAATCATTGAGTTGTATACTTTCAGAGTGAATTTTATTGTATGTGAATTATACGTCAATAACGCTGTTACTTAAAAAAGCGGTGTTGGCTCTGATCAACATCTATAAGCTGTGGGTGATAAAAACAGTTATCTTGGAAAGGAGTATGGGTGTCATGATAACTGTGCTCCTTCCCTCTCAGGGATACATTCCCATTGCTCCCGCATCACCCACAACCTTTTTCCTCTCTGATAAAACAGTATCTGATAACAAAGATTAAAAGATGCTTGTATTAAATTATTGTAAGTTTTTTTGCAGCAAGAATCAACCTGCAAACCTCAATGGCTTAAAACAAGGCCAAATCAAGCCATCCACCTGTTTTTGTAAATAAAGTTTTATTTAAAAAAAAAAAATCAGCCATGCTTATTCATTTACATATTGTTTATGGCTGCTTTCACATTAGAAAGGAAAGAATGAGTTGTTGAGATAAAAAAATGTATGGATAGAAAATGTATGGCTCACAAAGCTGAAAATAGTTACAGTTTTACTCTTTATAGAAAACGTTTGCTGATATCTGCTCTAAACCAGCGGAAGCTTATTTCTCACTAATACAGCATCCTTGTATGTCTGAATGATTCTCTGGGGCAGCTGTGCTCCATAGGATGGCTCAGTGTTGCACATCCAAATCTATGCGCGCTTCTATATTTGTCAAGACAGCAGAAGAAAAGGAATGGACGATTGCACTCTGCTGTTAATCTGCGTAAGTGTGACACATGTCAGGGCTGCACACGTTTCATTGGCCCATGTAAGTCATGTGCCAATGCCCAACTTCAAGGTCACAGGGAAGGGCAGCTCTAATAATTATTCCTGTAATCACTGATATTTTGTTCATTCCTTCACCTGAAGCAATTCATCTGAGCGTTTTCACATACGTGATTTCAAAATGATTCAACCTTAGATAGGTCCCTTTGGTTTTTATTATCTTCATGACTGTCAGGCTTTTGTAATAATTTTTCTGGGATTGTGACTTCTGTGTTTTCTAGTCTAAGGACTGATAAAGAATTCTAATACAAAAGCTGATGATACACAAATTGTACATAAGATGAAACATCTTTTGCATATACATGTGTGAGTATGTATATTAAGAAAACACATATTCAAGAAACTTACTTTAGACAATGAATAGCATTTCAAGGAAGAGTTATTTACATTGCAAAATAATCCACCATTGACTTGTCTTTTTAATTGTGGGATTCCTTTCTGCAGTTTAAATTATTGCATTATGAATAATTTGATTTAGAGGTGATTTTCAGGAGCTAAGTTAGAAACCAAATTGCATTTTTCCTAAGTAACATGCAAACTCAGCTTTCATTTGGGTGTTTTTGAAGTATGAACAAATCCCTTTGAAAAGCATTCAAGGGAAAATGTATAATAGAAAATAAATGGGAAGAACTGTTTCATTGCTATTCTAAAAGTTAGTATTTTGCAACTGCAAAATCAGACTCCAGGACCAAATAATTTATAAACACTGCATTTATTTATTATAGAGTAAATGTTAGCAGAGGCATTCCATAGATATACCAAATTGTTTAAGCTCCTCTTCACTTGTATTTCCTGTTGTCAATCATTGCCTCTACCCAATCTAAAATTCATTTTAAATGAACTTTAGAATAATATTACTCTTTTGAGCCTGTTAGCTCTATTAAAAGGTTTAAGAATTTTGAAAAATATGCCTGGTCTTTTGTTTATGTGTTCCCCAGGCTTTATGAAACAGCAGAGAGTGATTTCTTTCTCTAATATTTAATCTGGAAGCCATTCAAACATAAGCAAACCAAAATTAATACACTAGAAAATATTCAAATTTCTTCAGAATTTGCCTGTGAAACATCCCTGTGGTATTCCATGCCAATACCCAGAAAGAGCTATTATAAATGCTATGTATATTTTGTCTGGTCTCCAGCAGCAAATTATGATCAGAGACTGAGATTGTCTTTGCCGATAATTTATTTAACACATTCACTGTGGGAATTATAATTTCACAAGCCAATAGTATACAGGGTAATGTCTATTAATAAGCCAATAAAGAAAAAACATACTCCAAATCAATAATAAATTAACTACGTTATTGTGCCAGGAAAGAGGGAGATGAAAGGAAGGTCCAAATTTAGTTGAGGTGAACCTTTCTAACTTGGTCCTTAGAAGAGTCGGCTTAGCTAACTACCTACCGAGCTGATATCCATGCTGGTGCAAAAGCAGAAGTCCCTTGTTGCTAGAGCACCTTGCTAGGGAGCAAAAACACCGGTGTTGGTGGGCAAGGTTACTTCACGGGACCTCTGCATAGATTTCACCACCGCTGACAAAGAGTCGGCTTTGCGAAAGCAGGAGCTAATGCCCCAAGGTCTTCAGAGAGCTAATTAGATCAGGAAAGAGTAGCCTTGCCCAGACCAAACACTCTTAAATTCCTTGTCAAACTTCTCGGTATTTAAGGCTTAAAAGTCCCCTGGCCATAGTCATTCCTGTACATGTTCTTATCGATAAGCCCCAGCAGTACTTATCAACAGCTGAGCTAGTGAGTGCTTGTGAAAGAATACCCATATTGATGATGACTTCCTGATACAGCTTCCTCCATGTAAACAACTTCACTCTTAGAACAAAACGGCTTCTTTCTTTGGTCAAAAAATAAATGGATTTGAAATCATATCAAACCAACACACAACAATATATGTAGTTAAAATGATCAATAATGACAGTGTTGTTTCAATAAGGTATAAGGTAAAACAAGGCTCATTTATACCTATTCACTGACCAGAGTTTATTAATTAATTAATTTATTTTTTGCTGTGTTGGGTCTTTGTTTCTGAGCAAGGGCTTTCTCTAGTTGTGGCAAGCGGGGGCCACTCTTCATCGCGGTGCGCGGGCCTCTCACTATCGCGGCCTCTCTTGTTGCGGAGCACAGGCTCCAGACGCGCAGGCTCAGTAGTTGTGGCTCACGGGCCTAGTTGCTCCGCGGTATGTGGGATCCTTCCAGACCAGGGCTCGAACCTGTGTCCCCTGCATTATCAGGCAGATTCTCAACCACTGTGCCACCAGGGAAGCCCTGTTCTTATTTTTTTTTCTTCTCCTTTCTATTGTTTCTTTTGTTAGCTCTTCCTCCCTATAACAATCTTGGTCTCTCTACACTGTTTCCTTTTGTTCTCACTTGTGGCATGGATCCACTTACATAGTTTCATGTATATTACTCTGAGGCGAATATAAAAATGCTACTTACCTAATTTTATGTATGAAGAATTATTGCAAGGACAACACTTCTCCCTGCCCTTGATGATTTCCTGTTTACTTCTTCACTCATTCAGTTAACTTTTTGATCACTTGCTGTATCCAAGAGACTGCACTAGCAACCTGCCTCCCAGACCCAAAAGTTTCCTGAACCTCAATTCAGTTACCCCCATTGCAGGAATGCCCCATCCACTAGAATTTCTGTCTCAGATAAATGGATTAATGACCATTTAGTTAGGAGATAGCAGACATATCACTGTCACTACAAAGTAAGTGTGTGGAAGGTGATAACTGCACACTTCTGGAATCTTGCCCTCTTGATTTCTCTCTCTCTCACACTCACATGCACACATGCACTCATATGCACACAGAGTTATTTGGTTTAATAATATTAGTGTATTACATTATAATGTGTACTATTTAGGAATGCAAATTCTGGGTCTGTTGTTTTGGGTTCATATCCCAGCAGAACCACTCATTGGCCGTGTGACATTGAGCATGTTGAAAACTGCTACATATGTCAGTTACCTCATCTATAGATTAGTAGTATAACTACTACTAATTAGAAGTAGTACCCACTTCATTGAGTTGTTATGAAAATTAAAAGAAATCATATGTCAAAGATATTTAGCACTGTGATTGAGTCATCATGGACACTAGGAATGATACATATTAAGCTAAAGATGCTTTGTGGACTACTTTAAAATCAAACAATATTTAAAATGATTTTTATTAAAAATGTACTACAAATTTCAATTGATGTATAAGCATATTCTCAGAGAACAACATGTTTTTATAATTGGAGATTGTTTAGATGTCTAGAACTCAGGAATTTCACAATCCTCAAGCCTTTAATATCAAAGTAACATTTGTCAAAGCCCTATGCTGAAAGCCTTAAGAACTTTATATTTTCCAATTGCTTTTTTTGCCATAATAAAGTTTTTGGAAATTTCCAAGGAAAGGTGGTAGTTACTTCTCATCTATACCAGCTCTCCTTCTCTTGAGTATTTCAATATTTTATAGGTTACTGCTTGCCACCATGTCATAAATTTTTCCAAGCTGCTGCTGTTCTGTCAACTACCATCCCCTCTCCAAGTGTGAACACTGGCCACTCTCTTCATTTTCCAATGCAGAACTAAGACTAGGACTTAATGAACTTCACTGAAAGCTTGGGTTTAAATGAAGGAAAAAGGAAACTTTAAACTCTGTCACTGCTCATGAAGTCTTTCAATCATGCTTCTCAAAGAGGTGCCCTCTACTGGCCAGCTCTTTTTGTAGATCCCAGATTGTCTTCATGGTGGAAGGGTCAACCAATTTCCCCTCAAAAAAAGTCCCTTTGACCATACTCCTCTGCCTAGAGTCCAAATTAAATGGGAGCTGGCTTTAGAGAGAAGAGAAACCTTTCTCTATTTTGGTTTAAAGTTGGACTGACTCAGAAGGACTGGAAAGGGAAACTGTGAAACACTGACATGCAGAGAAATGATGCCTTCAATATCTTTTCCAACACCAGTAAGTTTGTAATTCCATTACATTTGCTATTTACATGAATTTCTCAAACTATTTTTTTAAAGGTAAAGTGGTATTTCAACTATCAGAGATGGAAGCTGCTATTAATTTTAAATGTAATTCCATTTTTCTTATATCAAGCTAAAAAATTAAGCTTTACTGGGCACCTGGTTTTTAATTTAAATATATTCTTAAATTTAAATATATTCTTTAATTTAAGTATATTCTTTAGTTTAGACTTCTACTTAATGGAATTGTAAACGATGACCACAATTTATTTTTATTTTTTACTTTTACTTTATTTTATTTTATTTTTTTAACATCTTTATTGGAGTATAATTGCTTTACAATGGTGTGTTAGTTTCTGCTTTATAACAAAGTGAATCAGCTATACATATACATATATCCCCATATCTCCTCCCTCTTGCGTCTTCTTCCCACCCTCCCTATCCCACCCCTCTAGGTGGCGTGACCACAATTTAAATATCATTTTCTTTTCAACTCTTTCCCCTTCAAGAAATCAAACTCTCATTTGTTTCTCTGACTACAACCTCTGATCTTTCCATCTCCTCCATCCTCTTACTTCTACTGACTCTGTTTATTGTTTTTATCATAACTTCGATCTTTCCAATTATTTCAGTTAATCATTTCATTTCAGATTATCTTCTTAACCCCTGGAATCTGGTACATCTTTTTACCACTCAACTGAAAATGCTCTCTTGAATATCTGCAGTTCCTTCTTATTCCCAGGGGGAGAAAACATGACGGATCTCTGAACCAGTAGTAGAAATAGGCCCTTTTCACTTCTTGCTCTGGTGAGATAGGGTGCATGTAAGAAGCATACATTCTGGTCTATACCTTATTTACTTATTCATATTTGTGGCTATATCTACTGAGATAGCTAGGTACACAACATTACCTTTTCTTGGACTGCTCCATTCACTTCTGTACCAATTCTCAGACTTACTTCCAAAAGGAAGCCTCTGCCCATTAAACCCATCCACCTCCAATTCCTTCCTTATTCAAAGTATTTTTTTTTCTACAGTGTTACAGTATGCACTATTTTAATTTTTAGTTTTAGTTTATTGCTTTGTAGGTACTTCCAAGTTTATCAGAAATGTGTTTTTAATAACTAAACAAATAATAACATTGTGTCATGTGGGAAATGTTTCTCATTTTTCTTCTCCACACCTTCAAAGAATCTACTTCCTTTTTCACTATAGTGAATGCTCAATAAATACAATTATCTGGCATACATATATGCCTGATAACATCTTATTTCTTTTAGCTTTGAGTTAAAGACAATGAATCATTTAGGAGTATTTTAGAAAAAATTAGTTTAGACTAATTTTATATGTATAGATACATATAGATATAGGTATAGGTATAGAGGGACTTCCCCGGTGGCACAGTGGTTAAGAATCTGCCTACCAATGCAGGGGACATGGATTTGAGCCCTGGTCTGGGAAGATCCCACATGCTGCGGAGCAACTAAGCCCATGTGCCACAACTACTGAGCCTTCGTGCCACAACTACTGAAGCCTGCATGCCTAGAGCCCATGCTCCACAACAAGAGAAACCACCACGATGAGAAGCATGTGCGCTGCAACAAAGAGTAGCCCCCGCTCGCCGCAACTAGAGAAAGCCTGCGTACAGCAAGGAAGACCCAACACAGCCAAAAAGAAATAAATAGAATAAAAAATAATAAAAAGCCAATTCTTAAAAAAGATATAGATATATAAATGTCACTGGATAAAGGTTTACATATGTCATCATGAATTATACTGAGACTGGAAGGACAGAACTACCTCTAACAATGTTTATCATAAGCATGATTTATTTTACAAGAAGAGCTTTTCAGATTCAAAAGGAACACTCTATTCATCATCTCAATCCATTACACAGGGCTTTGTAGAGAATTACACTGAGAAGAATGTTAGTGTCTTAAAAATTTACATTTTTATTGATTTTAAAACAATGAGACCAAGTTTTACTTTGATCATTCTAACTGGACTTTGATCATTCTAACTGGGCTGTTGAATTGGGGGGGGAGGAGCACAGAGTATTTTATTAGCTTTATTCCCTCTCCAAGAACTTTAGTCAACAATGAAGAGCTTTTTCTTCCATTGATTTGAGTACCAACCAATGCTACCAAATGAGAAAATCAAAGCGACAGTAAATTTGAACTCTGTCTATGATAGTATAGCTGAAATACTTCTGTTTGAATGAATCTGTTCATCATCTGTTAGACAGGTTGTTTCAGGTGCATCCTTCCAGGAGTCATGTTGTAAACTCTGGTCTGCTGCGTCTTACTATCAAATTGTAAGAGTCCTATTTGATCTTATGGTAACTATATTGACCTTATGTAATTTTGTCAGAGCATTGCTCTTTGGTTTATTATGGCTTATTATTATTTCCTTGCTATGTTATTTTTCCAAGTCATCAATTAAGAGGGAAAATGCTAGTTTGTGCAGTCCCCAAATCAATAAATCTATATATATCTACACCTCTTTCTCTCTCTCGTTTTCTCTCTCTGTCTTTGATCAAATAAAAAAGTTCCATTATTTTTAAAGGATCATTAGACTCTTTGCATTCACCTCTTCAACCTCTTTAATAATTGTATAACTCCTTTTGGTGAATCATGATAAATATCAGACAGGCACTCCCTCACCTCTTGCTTTCATGCCATTTCCCACCCACTTCTCTCCTTATAGGTTGCCAATTTCTTGCACTTTGGTTTGTATTTCCTGTGTTTCTTTTTATAAAACTAAATAGGTATATTCTTCCTTATGTAAATTGTAGCATACTATATGTCGACTTTAGACCACTTAATATTCCAGGAAATTACTCTATATCATTTAAATATAATTTGCCTATTTTTCCCCTATTCCTAAGTATTTTATGGACAAGGATCCTAACTGAAGCGCACCCTCTGTGATTGTATAATGAAATTCAGTATTTTTCAATGGGTGATATTGGTGGTGGTATAGTTGTTCTCTTTCATGTCTGCACGTTAATTTTTTCCTCTTCCGTCTTTCCTTCCCTTCACCTCCAATCTCCAAGAGGCACTATCACTGTTGTATTTATCTCATTCTTCCCCAGAGCACTGCTTCTCCAAGTCTGCAATTTTTATTTTCATTTTCTTTGAAGCCTTTTTCCTGTAGGTGGTGCTGTGAATGATTGGGGCTGAGATCTGTGTTCAGTATTTTAGTAATTAGCCTTGGGACCTTTTCTTTCTGGGGATGTTTTTTTCTGTGTTACATCTAGGGTCTCCACTCTGCTCTTCTATTTTCGTCAGACTGTCTTAAATACTTCTCTGTCTGCTCTCTATGCATACAAGCTTGCAGTCACAATGCATGCTCCAGCATTAGTTCTGTCAGGATTTGGAGTTTATTTCTCTACATAAACGTGGCTATAAGTGTGTGGAATTTCCCATCTTCTAATGATGCTGAAGATATGGGTCATGTGTGATTTTCTTTGAGGTTTCTGTTGATCATATTATTTTGAGGAGATTGTATGGAAAGATTCAGATTCCAGAGATTTTCATTATCCTCCAAACAAGGAATGATTAAAATCCAAACTTTTTACGTGGTTTAAACTGTGCTTCACAGTCTGGACCCATCTCAACTTCATCTTGAGTTATTCTGACAGTTCTTTCTGCTCTAGCTGTGCTCAAGTTCTTTGCCTTTAGAATGTCTCTTACAGATACCCATAAAAATAATTTTACTTTAATATTTATTGTGATATTACTCATATGTACTATCTTTAATGTAAGTAGAATTAATTAAATCTCTCTTGCACAATGATTATTACTTCTTTTTCCAGCAGAATACATGCACAATTTCCCCTCTCTAAATATCTATTCATGATTTTTTACCACTTACTAATATGATTTAAACATGTTAAAATATGCTAATGATTGATTTTCTAATTTGTAAGACACCAATATCAAGCTAGTAACTTTGAGAGCATAGAACTAAATGCACTTTTTAATTCAAGAGAGCACATTCTTCTTTTTCTCCTCTTGAATTTTAAATTCTACTGACGGGAAGAATGGCACAGTTGAAAAAGTCAATGCTTTTTTATGTTGGTAATGTATCTGAGGCTTAATAGAACTAGCATATATACAACACAGTATTAAGGACAATTTTTCAGTCTCTTTTAAGAATGTTAAAAACATGGAAATTATATTGACTGTGATAATATCGTAATTCATTGCACAGAATACAGTAGCTACACTGTCATTATTTATATCAATAGACTCATTAAGGAGCTGAAGATTTTTCTCCTTGAGTTATTGTGCTCCTCTGAATAGTCAGTGAAACCTTTGGCCATTCCTTTGATCCAGAAATCTGCCTTTGTTTCTCTGGAGAAGCACTAGAGAAATTATGTTAGAGATACTGTAGACACTTAAAAAGAAGCCTACACATTCCTTTCAATATAACCACTCTGGATTATTTACCATGGATTATTATCTAACATGCTTGGCAAGCAGAACTTTAAAATTAAAAAGACCCAGGTTCAAATTCACCTTCACTTCACACTTCATATATTAAAAGGTTGTGTAATCTAATTTTTAGCTTGTGCACCTGTATGTTAAGAAAAATAACATCTATCTCATGGAGGCACTATGAAATTTGATAAAGTAATGTATACCAAGCTGCTCTTGCAGTAATTGGCAACTCATTGTGAGAAAGCTATTGATATTCTTCAAATCTCTTTGAAATCAGAGTGCACATTAAGGTGGCTTATTAGAGGTGATATCATTTGATGTTTCTTCATTTTTATACCATAATGCTTCTTGGGAACTGCTCTGTGTAGGTAGCAGAATTTTAAAGGTGTCTTATAATTAGTTTCTGATTGTGGCTGTTCTTAAATAGTTCAATCAAGTATACAATAGAAGGAACTTTTGCTAGTTGGGTAGATTAAGATATTACTCTGCAAGTATGTCTTCTCAGGGCACCTTTGAGACACAGTGTCCCAGAGGAAGCAACTACTCAAAATGGAGAGATATAAATCAGAGTGACTTCTCACTGAACATTTCAGTAACATGTGTCTGCTACTGTTCTAAGAATTTTAAAATATGTTAATTCATTTACTCGTCATATTTAACCTTCTGAAGTAGCAGAGTAGCATGGCCTACTCTGCTCACCTTTACCTATCTGTGCATTCATACTCCAGCTGCTGTGAGTGCTGGATACTAATTGTTCAGAGATTTTCCCATCTTTGGAGAATTGTCCTCCCCTCTCACCCAAACTGTCTTATTGGAGAGATTAGCCCCAATCCTCATATAAGTGTACAAAAGACTGCTTTTTCCCTACAGCGGAATAACTCCGTGCTTCCCCAATAGGTTCAAGTTGAAGTAGGCTCCAGCTGTGGTGGCTACTCTCCAAGATGGCTCCCCAATGAATCCATATCTCTTGGTATTTATCTGTTTATGTTGTCCTTTCCTATATTGAATCTGGGATAGCCCAATAGGATGTATAACCAATAGAATAGAATATTACCAATAGAATGTGGCAAAAGTGACACTGCAGTTCTCTGAGGTTAGATTATAAGAACCTTCAAAGCTTCTACATTTGTCTCATAATATTTATCCTGGGGAAGATAAACCACCATGTTAAAAATGTCTGATTATCCTAGGAGGGCTATGATGTGAGGAGCACAAGCCATGTGGAGAGAATCTGGATGGAGACAGAGCAGATGCTGACCTGCTCCAGGTATTCCAGACATCCCAGCCAAGTGTCAGACAGGTGGGTGAACATGCTATCTTGGATATTTCAATCCCAATGGATTCAACATGGGGAAGAAATGAGGACCCTAAGCTTATGTCTCCAGTTGCATTGTCCCAGTCACCTTCAGTCCTTTGAGCCACCTCGTCTCACTGTACTCTGTCCAAATTTCTGACCCACCAGAACCATGAGATAATAAAATTGTTTTCCACCACTAATTTGGGAGGAAGTATGCAGCAGTAGATGACGAGAACACCTGTGAGACCACACACCTGCTTAGCTTCTTCCTCAACTCTATGCTGCTTCCGCTCCTTTCTTCAGTGCAGTCCTTCAATAAGTCACTTGCACAAGAATCATCATCTCAGCTTGTCTTCTAGATGACTATACCTAAAACTTGTAGGTTCTTTTAGTATTCACACTTTATAGATGCTCAGTGGAGGCACTGATGAATAAAATAACTAACCGGAAGTCACACGGCTAATACTTAAGAGAGCTGGTACTTGAACCAGGCCTCAGAGCCCTTGTTCTTAACCAGAATGCTATCAGAATGCTATTTAGCTCCAGACCAGAGGTACCTGCCTACCATGGGCAGAATATCATGTTGGGCTACTATATTAAAACTCCAAATCAAATAAGCCTTACAATATGAAGAGCAATCATTTACTCATTTTCTGATTTTTTTTTTTTTTTCATTCTGAGGGTCTGTGTCTTCTACTGAGAGAAAGAATCCACTGTCTTGTTTAGCATGTAAGCTTTCTGTGAGATGGCAGCATGACAACACATGGGGGGCCTGGCTGTCGGCCAAGTACAGTGGTATTCTGTTCGCACCATGCCAGTCCTTTTGTCACTTGTTAAAAATTCAGTGTTATCTACTCTCCCAAATATTGCTACCATCTGCCTACACATGACTTTGACAATGACTATGTGGTAGTCACACACAGTAGGCACACAGCTGTGTGCCTAATACCAATTATTATGATGTCAAATGGCCAAAGCAAATACATTTTCAAGCATCTATTTTTAAACTCTGCCCTCCCAGTTTTCCCCAGCACCCTGGATCCCCAAAGCACCTTGCTTATTCTTTTGAAATATTGTGATGGTCTTAGAAACTACTGATGCTTTCTGCTTCATAAAGGAAAAAAGTATCATAAAAATCTATACATCTATCAACCAAATTAAAATAGCTTTAGGGGCTAATTTTTTAAGATCACAATTAGAGATATAGTGTGGACTGGTAAAAATGTTCATTTAATTTTGTTAAATGGAGCCAAGATAACTTGATAGTTTTACAGTAGCATTTTCCCAAATGTGTACTTACAAATAAGTCAGTGCTTGCATTATGGATCTTAACGTTCCTTTAAAAGTTTTTGGGAAATATTACATAGTTTAAAATGGCATAGTCTTAGCTAGTGTTGTCTGACATGTTTGGCAGGTTCCCAGCAATAAGAAATTCCTGAAATAGCAATTTTTTTCCCCCAACAATTAACTTTAATAAGAATATGTTCATCTCCATCTCCTCACCAGCTTAGCTGTAGAATATCAGTTAATATTTATTACCTGCTTAGAGTAATAATAAAAAAAAATTTCATACATGTGCACTTTGAGACAAAGACCTTCCATTTGAAATGCCTGGCATTAAGCTGAGCACAGCCAGAGGCTGGAGAGTCTCACAAATGTAAGAATGAAGACAAGAAGATATAACTCCCTCTGGAAGGAAAGCAAATGATAATACCAAAATAAAAATCTCTTGGTATCTGTCTTGGGAAATTTTGGCAATTAACTGTGGCGTTCCATTTAGTGAGAATCCAAAGTGTCAGAAATATAAAAAAGAGTGTAAAGGTCAAAATACAAAGGAAGTCACAGATCAATACAAGAAGTCCTAACCAGTTGCTCTGTACCTTTCTTCAACAAACAAACAGACAAAAATAAAACAAACAAAGAACTTATGTTTTGCTCTGCAAATCCTTCTGGATTTAACTAGAATTTTATTTTGGGCAAGTTTCACTCAGTTTCAGTGACCATGCTGCTTCTGCACCAGGCTAACCAGCACTCGTTCTCCATATATCCTCTTAGGCTTTACTGCCTCTGAGCCCCTCCTATCTTTAATAAGTAGCCCTCTTTGGTTTTCCCACAATGCCATGTTCTTCTATCCTAACACCTGTTCTTCTGTATGATAATTACCTGCTTGTTAGTCTTATTCACAATTGTATACCCAGTGCTTAAAATTACATGTAAGGAACACAGTTGGTGCATGACAAACGTTCATTTATCCCAATATGTATTAAGCAACTACCACATTCCAAGAGCTGTGCTAAGTACTAAAAATACAGCAAATAAGAAGTCAAACATTGTTCCTGACATCATGGAGCCTCCATTTGAATGTAGGACCTGTAGGACAGTAAACACTATTTCTTATGGGTCAATTCAATATACTTGCTGTTAAGGATAGTGTGATAATTGTTGGATCCCATCGAGACTGCATTCATTCTGTCACATCTTTACCATCCATTAGCCCTCTTTTGTCTTTCCTTCCTTCTAACCTAGCTTGGATTTCATGGTCCATTATTGTCGGCCCTCCTTTATGTACATCTCAACTCTTCTTCCTCTGTAACACTTGCTTGGCAAAGCCTCAACCACCGGTCAACACAATTCTCTACCTACTACATTCCTCAGGATGGCTACTGAAAAAAACAAAATCCTGCTGCCTGAATTTATTCTGTTTATGAGTACAAACTTCAAGCTGCTCAGGTATCCTGCTCTATTTACCTTATCAATTCACCCCCTCATCCTTCCATATCTCCCCACTCTCCCACGTTTTCTGGTTTTCCCTTCCTATTAGCTCAATTACCTCAGCATATAAACATGCTATAATATCCCATCTTAAAAAAAAAAAAAAAATCTACATAGTTCTCCAGCTACTTCTTCAATAATCAGCTAGTCTTTATGGTAAAATTCTGCCAAAGAATTCTTTATGCTCACTGTCTTCTATTTGTTGTTTTTCCATTCTCTCTTGCTGCAGCCATAACCAGCCTTTCATCTAGTCTTGTCTGGATCACCAATTGCCACTGTGTTGCCAAGTCAAGCTGTTTCTCCTAAGTCTTCTGCTCAATAGCACTTGACATTTTCTTATTACTTCTGGGACATTATACTCCCCAGGTTTTCTTATTTCCTTGCTGTCCAGTACCCTTGACTGGCCCCTCTGTTTTGCTTCATCCTGTAAACATTTTAGTGTCCTTTGCAGCTCTCATCCCTCCTGTTCAAACACATCTCCTGGATGACTTCATCCAGTCCCAGAATTTTTATATAAGCTGATACATGATTCTGAGAGTCACATTTTTAGCGCCAAACTTTCCCCTGGACACTAGACTCATACAGCGTATCTAAATACCTATTGCTATTTCCACTTGATGTTTATGTGTCTTACATATATAGGACTTTTCATCCATTGCCTGGGATACTCTGTCTTCATATCTTCTAAACCTTTTCTTCATGCCATTTGAGTCTAAGCTTAAGTACCGTTTCTTTAGAAAATCCCATCCTACCAAACCATCCAGTCAAACCCTCTCCCAACTGTATGTACATCCTCTTACGCTGTTATATTTTCCTTTAGAGTGTTTACTTGCTTATTTTCATCTCTCTTACTAGACAGATTCATGAAGACATGCATTACTATATCCTTAGAACATAGAACAAAACATAAAACACAGAAGGCATTCAAAAATTTTGATAAATAAAATAAGCAAATAGATAAAATAATTACAGATAGTTACACTCCGAAAGAAAAAAATAGGGTGTGGTGTTGTATTTAAAAACAAAATAACTGTGGAAGGGTGAATAAAATTGTCAGACATCTCTCTGAGATAATGACTAAGACTTAAAGGTTGAGAGTGAAGCTGCCTTGTGTAAAGCCAGGGAAAACACATTCAAGGAAGAGGGAATAGAAAGTGTAAAGAACCTACACAAAGAGCTTGTTGAATTCCAGGAATTGTTGGAAGACCTTTGTGACTGGAGCACAGTGAATGAAGGAGGGAGTGGCTTGAGATCCGGATGGAGAGATGAGTAAGAGGTAATTAGGAGCTGCTTATAGGCAATGATAAGGGCTTTTAGTACCATTTTTAGTGAAATCAAAAACTACTGCAAAGTTTTAAGCAGGGGAGTGGCATGATCTTATTATTTTGTAATAAGGACTTTCTGTTCAGTGGATAATGGATGGAAGGAGAGCAATACAATAGTAAAAGCAACAGGGAGAGCAGTCTTGTGGCTATTACACTAGTCAGGAAAGAGATGATGATGACTGGTCTCGGGCTGTGACAATGACATGGAGAAAATGACACAGGTTTGCGATTTATTTTGAATCTAGAATTGATAGATATTTTTAATAGATTGAATCTGGGATGAGGTAAGGGAAAGAACCAAATTAAGTATGACTCTCGGATATACGTAGGAACAGGAAGACCTGTCAATTTCCAATTTAAAGAAGAGTAAGTAGGATAAGATTTGCAGAGGAAAATCGAGTCATTTGGGTTAGATTAAATCTGAGGTGCCTATGAGATATGCCAGTGGAAATGTCTGAGCTCTGATAGAGTTTATGTAATTGAACTTCTGGGGTGGTTTTATTATATTCCCCACTTTACAAATGAATTTACTGAGATATAGAGGGGTTAATTAATTTCCCCACATCCTTCAGCAGCAAATGGAAAAGTGAGAATTACATTAAGTCTGTCTCACTCTAAAACAGTGTATATAACTCATTAAGGTTAGATGATCTGGGAAGAAGTCTGTTCAAGAAATACAGATTTGGGAGTTGTCAGCACATGATATTATATATCCATTGGTGTGACTACCTAGGAAGAAGAGAGGGCTGAGAACTGAGGGGTATCAACCTGTAGAGGCTGGCTAAAGATAACGAAGGGCATCAAGATGGTCTGACCAATTAGGTAAGAGAAAAATCAGGAGAAAGTTTCATGGCGGCAGAGAACACAGTGTTACTGATAGGAAGGAACAGTGAACTGTGTTGAATTGCTGAGAATTTGAGTAAAATGAGTACTAGAATGATCCATATATGTTTCGTAAACAAATAAGTGCATGATTAAAGATCTTCAAAAATATATTTCCTCCAGAAACTCATCAACCTCTTTTATTCCTTTCAATTTTTAAAAACTATGCTCAGACTGGATCTTAAAAAAAGTATGAAGTATAGGAAAAAATGGAGAAAATAAGAAGCATTTCTAAATCATGTGACTTTGGACAAATCATTTGACTTTCTCTAAAGTTCCAAGTCCTTGTCATAAAACAAGAAAAGTTGTCTATTCTATTTCCTTTATAAGCTTCTTGGAAACCATATGTAGCGATGGGGTGTTAAAATGTTTTTAAAAACTCTTGAAATATTAAGCCATATTAGTTCTTTATACGTATGTGAACATTTACATTTTCTCTTATTCTGTCTTTCCATTGAATAGCAAACCTTGAAGACTGTAACTTCTACTGTTTACTTAGTTCAGTTGGGCCTAGTACTGTAGAGTGCATTTAACAGGGTAAAAAAGATGTCAAATCAGATGCTGTTTTCCAGATGCTGTGATATTGTGACTCATAATAAGAAATGCGTATTTGGTCTTCTAGCCATTCCTGGTACAGATCTCCTAAAACCCTTGGAATTTCCTAAGTGAAGAGAACAGTTTTGTTATGTTAATGAAGTGATTTTTGGAAAGCCCTTGGGTAACCTTAAGAATGGGGGCTGTTTGCCAGGGGAACCAACACTGTGATTGGAGGGTTGGAACTTTCAGTGCTTCTCACCCTCCCACCTCTTCCATCTCCACTCCAACCTGCTAGGAGAGGGGAGGAGCTGGAGTTTGGATCAGTTGTCCCTCTATCTGGATGTTTATCTGTATCTTTTCTTCATGTCGTTTTATAATAAATATAATACAGTAATCCAGTAGGTAAAATGTTTCTCTGAGTTCTGTGAGCTGCTTTAGTAAATTAATGAACCTGCAGAGGGGGTCATGGGAACCTTTGCCTGTAGGTCAGAAGTCCAGGTAACAACCTGGGCTTGTGACTGGATCTGAAAGGTGGGGGGAGGGGCAATCTTGTAGGACTGAACCCTTAACCTGTGGGATCTTATGTTATCTCCTGATAGATAGTGTCAGAATTGAGCTGAATTCTTTGGACATGCCGCTGGCATCTGAGGAATGCTTGTTGGTGTAAAAACACCCCCAGTGCCCCACACTGGAATTTGGTGATCAGGAACCCAAAAGAGGTGCCTTCATACATTTTGTAATTATTATTATTGTTAATAGTATCAGTATTTGTAGGTGGTCACTACAGTCATCTACCCCCATCATTTTTTCTAGGAATGTAAATAACAAATTTTTATATTTTTAGGTACATATTACTCCTGTTGTGACTCTCATAAAGTTACAATACAGTAAGGTTGTGAATGATAATCCTAAAGTTGGAGGCTTTCTTGGTCCTACTCCACAGTTGTAAATTTTTTTTTAATGGAAAATAAGGAGGAATACCCGAGAATGGTTTCATGTTTCCTTGTGGAAGGCTGTGTGTATAAATATCCTTCTAGCACCTATATACTTCTCAGCCATATTACAGGGAAACCATAATTACTAAGATGTGAGAGATAAAGAGATAGAATAGCAATATAAGCAATAATAACATTAACCATTTTAAAGTTTTGTTGGACAGACTAAGCACAAAGGCAGTCTGAAAATATCAGCAACAGCATATCTGAAAAGACAGTGTTCATACAGAAGTTAGTAACAACCCATCATAGAAAACATAGGGCTAAAAATGAGCAATTGATAATTGAGAGCAAAAAAAAAATACATAAAATCAATATCCCTATTATATGTTAGCTAATTATTTAGAAATTTAAGTCTAAGAGTCAGTAGATTTTGTTACAAGACCAGAACCACCTTTTCACTATAGCCATTGCCCTTTGGTGTCCTGGAATGACTTTACAAAAGCAAATGGTCTGGAAATTTTATAAGCCAATTTGGTCTTTTCTGGCCAAGTTCCAAAATGGTCGTTCTGAACAAGGCTTATAATTGAGAGCACTATAAAGCTCTAATCTTACTGTAATGTGACAGCAACCACTACCATTTACAGTTTCCTCTCCACACTCAGGGGACTCATACTGTGATGGAGAATGGGGAAAACAGGATCAGGAGAAACCAGAGAAAACAGTTTGGTTTTTTGACTATTAACTTGGAGTTATTTGTACTAAGAGTTCCTCTAATCTACCCACAGACTTGGGATACTTCAAGCATAAGCCCTAGGGAATTTAGGGTTTTTTGTATGTTCCTATTGGGATTTCCTTTGGCTTTTCTCCCTCATTTTCAGATAAATAGGCCAGACAAAAATCAAAATTACAAAGATATCTAATAATAGAAAGACAAAAACATTCTGAGACAAAATGGGTTTGGGGAATACTATTTAATAGATAAGGAGTGCAGGCATCTGGAATCACAATGGAAAAATAATTCAAATAGTAAAACTGGGTTTCTGGAGCCCCTCAAGCTAAACAGACTTCATAACAGTCAACCACACCACCCTCAATTAAGAATGACTCAACCTTTTACCAATTTATAATTTAATTTTGAAATTTAAGAAATGTTTAAAGTATTTTGCTAAAAATTATATCCCATCTCTTTTGCACCCTAATGATCGCCAGAGAGGGGTGGTTTCTCAAGGACAGTGTCAAAGAAAAATTGCACCAGATGGAGTTAAACAGGCAAGGAAGACTTTATTTTAGTCAATTACCATAAGGGCAAGAGATTGAACTCAGCTCCACTGAAACAAAATGCAGATGAGTTTTTAAGCATTGACTGGATCCTCTGTGTTTCAAATCAGCACTTGTCAAAGCTGGGCTTCTACCTTCCCCTAGAGACTTGTAGATGGAGCCCTATCTTTAATGAGGACTACATTTCTGGGAGAATATTTACATCTCAAAGGGGCAGAAAAAGAATTTACAATGGCAAGTTTTCTAAAGTAAGAAAAGGGAGGGGCTTCCCTAGTGGCGCAGTGGTTGAGAGTCCACTTGCCAATGCAAGGGACACGGGTTCGTGCCCTGGTCTGGGAAGATCCCACATGCTGCGAAGCGGCTAGGCCTGTGAGCCATGGCCTCTGAGCCTGCGCGTCTGGAGCCTGTGCTCTGCAACGGGAGAGGCCACAACAGTGAGAGGCCCGCGTATCGCAAAAAAAAAAAAAAAAAAAAGAGGAGGTCAGAGGTCTATAGTCAAGAAGAAACCTATCTAAAGTTTGATTAAGCAGTGGGGAACATTCAGGCTGTCGTGGTCAACAGTTCCAGGACTCATGTCCTATACAGATACTGCTAAAACAGTCTTTTATGATGTATGTACTTATAGCCTATGAGTTATTCAAAGCAACATGCAGAGATTTCTGGGAAATCTGGATAAAGATTTATGAGCTCCTCAAAGCTCTGTGCCATGGCTGTACCTCTCACCTGTTAAGACCTCATACATTGTTTTGAAAGAACTCAGTTTTACAGCATGAGATCAACTGATGCTGTGCTGAGGCACAAATGTTTTTGCCTCTTCTTCAGCCAGCAGGAAATCCCTGGAGAGGGTGTAATAAGTCAGAAGGCTAGAGGTGATGTTGAAGGAAAAGCAGTTGCTTCTTACTGCTAATGTTTAATCTGTCCCCTACAGAAATGAAAGTGGCTTTTTATCTTTGAGTAGAATAAGGTGATTTCTTAGAAGGGGAACAAGATGACTTGCAGAAGTTGATGCTGATGCCTGAGTGGTAAATTCAATTCAGCACATGACTTATGCGAATTTCAAGACTGAGATAAACTTCACTAATGTAATGGCTTCTGGGGAATAAGTTCAGAATTTCTTTTAAGTCTCTTAAACTGTTGTTGCCTTGCTGTTGTGGGTTACGTTTGATCTGCCACATTTAATAGCTTGTCATTATTTCTGTCATCTTCATAAAATTTGCTCCAGGCTAAAACCTGACTCACAAGTTGAAGGGAATCGTAAAGTACTTTTCCCAAATCTGAGAACTTCATAATTCAATATAAAACAAAACAATAATACATACAATATAAACACTTTAATAAATGCCTATTTTATGATCAAGGTGTTTGTTTAAACTTGTTTTTCAAATATTAACTTAATATCTATAAGGTCCCTGAATTCTAGTAAATTTGTATTGTATTCTAGTAAATTTGTATAAACATAACTATTCTCGTATGTTTACAATACTTTTATTTCTATTTCCTACTGTGTAGTACTTATGATTTAATGTTATTTTCTATAACACATTAATATGAAATCTTTTGAAAAAATATTGTCTTATAACTAAGTAGCAAAATGGTCTTAAAAAAGTTTTATCAAAGTATAATTGACAGGGCTTACCAGGTGGCGCAGTGGTTGAGAGTCCGCCTGCTAATGCAGGGGACATGGGTTCGTGACCCGGTCCAGGAGGATCCCGCATGCCGC
This sequence comes from Orcinus orca, assembly GCF_937001465.1. Lineage (NCBI taxonomy): Eukaryota > Metazoa > Chordata > Mammalia > Artiodactyla > Delphinidae > Orcinus > Orcinus orca. The sequence goes on along the minus strand of NC_064562.1, from coordinate 77,286,645 downwards.
AGAGCGGCTGGGCCCGTGAGCCATGGCCGCTGAGCCTGCGCATCCGGAGCCTGTGCTCCGCAACGGGAGAGGCCACGACACGGAGAGGCCCACGTACCGCAAAAAAAAAAAAAAAAAAAAGTATAATTGACATACAATAAACTACACTTAAAGTGTACAATTCGATGAGTTTTGACAAATGTATATAAACATGGAACCATCACTGCAGTGAAGAAAATAGACATCATCCATCACCCCAAGTTTCCTTGTTCCATTTTTTTTTTAAACTTATTTAATAATTTATTTTGGCTACGTTGGGTCTTCATTCCTGCAGGTGGGCTTTCTCTACTTCTGGCAAGCGAGGGCTGCTCTTCATTGCAATGCGCATGCTTCTCATTGCGGTGGCTTCTCTTGTTGGGGAACACAGGCTCTAGGTGCGCGGGCTTCAGTAGTTGTGGCGCACTACTCTAGAGCACAGTCTAGCTCACGGGCTCTAGAGCACAGGCTCAGTAGTTGTGGCCCATGAGCTTAGTTCTCCACGGCATGTGGGATCTTCCCCGACCAGGGATCAAACCCGTGTCCCCTACAGTGGCAGACGGATTCTTAACCACTGAATCACCAGGGAAGTCCCCCTTGTTCCATTTTTAGTGCTGTACTCTTGCCCTCTCTATTCTTACTCTTGAGGCCTCTGTCCAGAAGCAGCCTCTAATCTGCTTTCTGTTATATATTAATTTGAACTTTTTAGAATTTCTATAAATTTTATGTAAATGGAATCATACATTATGTACTTCTTTAGTCTGCCTTTTTTACTCAGCAAAATTATTTTGGGATTCACCCACATTTTAGTGTGTATGAAGAATTCATTCTTTTTTAATTGCAGAAATATTCTGTTGTAGGATGTATAAGATTTTGTCTATTCACCTGTTGATAGACGTCTGGATTGTTTCCAGTTTTTGAATATCATAAATAAAACTGCTATGAACACTTATTTAAAAGTATTTGATAAGCTGTATACTTTCTTTTTTCTTGCTAAATATCTAGTAGTATAATAGGGGAATCATCTGATATATGTATGTTTAACTTTTAAATAAATTGCCAAACTATTTTCTAAAGTTGTTGTACCATTTTATACTCTTATCAGGAGTGTATGAAAGTTCCAGTTGCTCCATATCCTCACCAACAATTGGTATGCATGGACTTCTTAATTTTAGTCATTGTAAAATAGGTGCTTAGTAGTATCTCCTTATGGTTTTAATTTGCATTTCCCTAATGAATAATGATGATAAACATCTCTTCATGAGCTTACTTACTTGCCATCCATACATCTACATTGGTGAAGTGTCTGTTCAAATCTTTTGTTTATTTCTATTTTGGGTGGTTTGATATGCTATTATTGATTTTTGAGAATTCTCTATATATTCTAGATACAAGTCTTTATTATTGCCTTAAAATGCAATATCCAAATCTGTGGCTATTCTGTCCCTTATCTTAACAGTATCTTTTTAACAGAAGTTTTTAATTTTAATGAAGTCACTTTGTCAATTGGGTCTTTTATGAATTGTGCTTCTTGGGTTATACCTAAAAATTTTTTTGATAACCGGGTAATAAAACTTTTCTCCTAAATTTTCTTTTACAATTTTTGTAGTTTCATTTTTTATATTTAGAACTGATTCATTTGAATAAATTTTTTAATGTCCTTTGTGTAAAAAGATTTATTTTTGCATATGGTTATCCAATTGTACCAGCATCATTTGATGACAATATTATCCTTTCTCTACCATATTACCTTTATATCTTTGTTGAAAACCAGTTATCCACATATGTGTGGTGTATTCCTGGACTCCCTTTCTGTTTACATAATTGATTTGCCCATCCTTATGATAATACTACACTGTCTTGATTACTATAGCTTTATTATAAATCTTAAAGTCACTTAGTATTAATATTCCAACTTCGTTCTTTTCAAAATTGTTTTGGCTATTCTAGGTCTTTGCATTTTCATGTCAGATTTAAAATTAGTTCATTAATTTCTCCAAAACCTTGATGGGATTTTGATTATGAATCTAAAAATCAATTTAAGGAGAATTGGCATCATAACAATATTGAGTCTTTCAATCTATGAACAAAGTGTACCTTCCTATACATTTATGTGCCCTTTATATTATCTCAGCAATGTTTTTAGCTTTCAGTGTTGAGCACTTTGGCATATCATGTCATATTTATCCCTTAATATGCAATATTTTCATGCTATTGTAAATGGTATAGTTTTTTTTTGTTTGACTTTCCAATTGCTCATTGCTAGTATATAAAAATGTAATTTTTTGTGTGTGTTGACATTGTATGCTACAACTTTGATAAGTTCACTTGTTAGCTCCAGTAGCCCTTTTGAAAAACTGCCATTGGATTTTCTACATATAAAGTCATGCTGTCTGTGACTAAAGACATTTTTACTTCTTCCTTTCCAATCTGGATGCCTTTTATTATTATTATTTATTTTATTGCTTATATTGTCTTAATATACTGGCTAAAACTTCCTGTAAAATGTTAAGTAGAAGTGGTAAGAGGAGATATCTTTTTCTTGTTCCTAATAACTGGAGGGCAGCATTCAGTATTTTACCAGTTTGTAGAATATTAGCTATAGGTTTTCACAGATGCCTTTCACCAGAGTAAGCCAGTCTTACTTACTAAGATTTTTTTAATCAAGAAAAGATGTTAGAATTTATTAAATTTGTTTCCCATGTCTACTGATAAGTCTTTAGCTTTTTCCTTATTTTAGTTTTTTATTGTGGCAAAATACATGAATTGATTTTCAAAAGTTAATCTTTTATTTGATCATGGTGTCTTTGTTTGTGTTCTTGCATCTGTGTTCATAAGAGATTGATGTGTAGTTTTCTCATTTTTAATCTCTCTAATTTGGTGTCAGAATAATTCTGGCTTTATGGAATTAATTTTGAAGTATTCTTTGTTTTTGAGTCTCTGGAATAAATTGTATAGTACTGGTATTGTATTTTTTTCTAAATTCTTGCTTGATAAAATTTACTAGTGAAATCATCTGGACCTGGAGTTTTCTCTTTTGGACAGTTTTTCTCTACAAATTCAATGTTTTCAATATATGTAAGACTAGTTGGGTTATATATCTTCCTTGAGCAAACTTTGGTAGTTTATGTCTCAGTGAATTGATCCATTTCATCTGTGTTGTCAAGTTTTTTGGCATAAATTTGTTCATAACATTGCTTTATTATCCTTCAGTATCTAGAGAATCTGTATTAAAGTCATCACTCTCATTCCTAATATTTGTAATTTGTGTCTTTCTTTTTTCTCCTTATCAGTCTTGCTAGAGATTTATTCTATTTAGCTTTACAAATAAGATTTTGGCTTCATTAATTATTCTATATTGTTTATGGTTTTCTATTTCATTGATTTTCACTTTTTAAATGATTTCCTTTCATTTACTTATTTTGGGTCTAATTTGCTCTTCTTTTTTTTAGTTTCTCAAGGTAGAAGATGAAGTTATTGATTTGATACCTTTCTTCTTTTCTATATAAGCATTTAGTGCTAGAAGTTTCACTCTAAGCATTGCTTTTGTGTCATCCCAGAAGTTTTGATATGTGTTTTGCCACTTTTATTTAGTTAAAGATCTTTTAAATTTGCATTTTGATTCCTTCTTTGATCCATGGATTACTTAGGAATGCCTGAGGAATTTCTGGAGATCATTATTTTCTGAGTTCTAATTTAACTCCATGTGTTCAGAGAATATAAAACATATGGCTTGGACATTTTAAAATTTGTTGAGACTTGTTTTATGGCCCAGAATATAGTCTATTCTGTGTAAGTGAAAATACAGAGTTTGTGCTGTTAATGGAAGGAATGTTCTATTAATGTCAATTAAGACAATTTGGTTGATTGATTTGTCCAAGTTTTATATATCCTTACTGATAATCTGTCTACTTATGTTCATTACTGAGAAAAGAGGATTGAAATTTCTAACTATAGTTGTGGATTTGTCTGTTTCTCCTTGCAGTTCTGTAAGTTTTTGAAGTTTTGTTTTGAAGTCCTTTTATTATGTGTATAAACATTTTGGATTGTTAGGTTTTCTAGATGAAATGACCTTCTTTATCCCTGTCGGTATTCTTTGTTCTGAAATCCGTTGGTTTAATAACAATCTAGCCACTCCAGATTTCTTTTGATTAGTGTTAGCATGTTACGTCTTTTTTCATCTTTTTACTTTTAACCTGTGTTTTATATTTGAAGTTCATTTCTGGTTGGCAGCGTATATATTGGGTCTTGCTTTTCTAATCAATCTGACAATCTCTGCTTTTTGTGTTTAATCACTTACATTTATTTTGACTGTTTATATGATTAGGTTGAAGTCTATTGTGTTATTTGTTTTCTATTTGTCCCCCTTTTATTTTCTTCCTCTTTTCCTCTTTTTCTGTCTTATTTTGGATTACTTTTTATGTTTCCATTTTATTTTCCTTGTGGCTTATTAGCTCTAACTCTTTGTTTTCTTATTTTAGTGATTACTTTTCTTTATAATATACATTTTTTACTTAACATAGTCTAACTTCAAGTGATATTATATCATTCATGAAAAGTATATAACCTTATAGTAATAAACTTACATTTCTTCCTTCCTGATCTTTGCGTTGTTGTTGTTATACATTTTACTTTCATGCTTTTTATTTACCCTGCACTGTGTTTCTAATATTTTTGTTTAACAGTCAAGTCTCTTTTAAAGAGCTTTAAATAATAAGAAAAATCTTACATATTTACCCAGAGAATTACCATTTTTTGTACTCTAATTTTTGTGTATATCCACATTTCCATCTGGTATACTTTTCCTTTTCCTTAATATATTTCTATAATATTTCTTGCAGTGTGATGATGAATTCTTTGAGGTTGTGTATATTTGAAACACTCCTTATTTCACCTTCCTTTTACAAAAATACTTTCTCTGAGTATAGAATTCTAAGTGAAGTTTTTTCTTTCAGTGCTCTAAAGATACTGCTCTAATGTCCTCTCACTTGCATTTTTTTCAATGAGAAATCTTTCATGTTATCTTAGTTCTTGTCTTTTACACTGAGTGAATTTAAGATTTTATCTTGTATATCTTTCTTGAGCAAACTTTGGTAGTTTATGTCTCAGTGAATTGATCCATTTCATCTATGTTGTCAAGTTTTTTGGCATAAATTTGTTCATAACATTGCTTTATTATCCTTCAATATCTAGAGAATCTGTATTAAAGCTATCACTCTCATTCTTTTCTTATATACTTGCAGTTCAATGATGTACATGAAGCTTATAGTTTTAATCAAGTTTGGAAAATAGTCATTTTCCCTTCAAATAATTTTTCTGTCCTGCCCTTTCTATGTCCTATTTTTAATGGACTCCTATTTTGTGTATATTAAGATGCTTCAAATTTCCCCACAGCTCACTTATTCTCTTCTCTGTACTTTTAATACTTTTACTTTAATTAGTTTTATATATTTTATTTTTACACTCTACTTTTCAGTCTTCAAATTCACTTATCTTTTCTTCTATACTGTATTCTGCCTTGTATCTGATCTGTGTATTTTTTATCTCAAATATTGTAGTTTTTGTCTCTAGAATTTCTATTTGGATGACTTTTTAAACATATTTTATGGGTTTACTTAACATTTGAACATATGCATCATTGTTATAACAACTGTTTTAATATCCTTTTCTACTAATTATAATATCTTTATCAATCATCTAGTTTTAGATTGATTTTTTTCTCACTGCATCAGAGTCCCTGCTTGTTCTAACACCCACTACTTTCCTGTTCAAGAATTTTAACTTTTTGGGTACTAAATATTTTTGTATTTTGTATTCTCAAGTATATTGCTATGACACAGTGAAGTTATCTGGAAGCAGTTTGAGCCATTCAGGTCTTCTATTAGCATTTATTAGTTGGGACCAGAGCAGTGCCCAGTGCAGGAATATTTTTTCCCCACTACCTATAAAAGGCTATTTTGTGTACTCTGCTCAGTGTCTCATGAATCAAGAGGATATGCTGTCCATTCTGGCTGGTGAGAACAGGCATTATCCCTGGCCTTATGTGAGCAGTGAACAATGTTACCACCAGCCCTTCCAGGTGGTTCTTTCCCCAACCCCAGCAAGCAATGATTAGTACTCAGAGAAATGCTCAAGTGTAACTCCATGCAGATCTCTGGAGTTTTCTCTCTGTGCAATTTTCTTCTTCCCAGCATTCTGTCCTGCAAAGTCTAGTTGCCTCGGTCTCCCTAGCTTCTCATCTCTTTCACTTTAACTCAAGGGATCTACTGGGCTTTACCTGGGTTCCCTCTGCCTGTGCCTTGGCTGGAAACTCTTTTGAGGGAGTGAGCTGGAACAATCACAGGGATCCCCTTGTTTGTTTCCTGGTCTCAATGATCACTGCCCTTTGTTGCCTAATGTACAATATCTCACAAGCCATTGTTTTATATATTTTGTCCAGTTTTAGGTTGTTTTAGGAGGGAGGACAAACTCTGGCCTATTATTCCATTCTGGCTGGAAGCCCAAAATGTTATGTTTTTAAAGATATTTTTATTACACTATTTTGCAAAATACCTTTGCCTGAGTTTATCCCTCTGGCTCACATAGATCCAAAAGATTTTTTCCTAACTCATTTTCAATAAAATTTACAATGCCAATTTGGAAGTGATTTTACCAACTCTGAGAGGTGTGAGATGACATTCTAAATAGTTTTTATTAAGCTTATTTTCAGTGTCAAACTGGAAGGAAAAAAGCCCTAATTGATTATGATCAGGATGTCCTGAAATAAAATGAGTTTGATTTCAGGACCTTTTTCATTCCTTCGGGAGGTCTCCCTTTGCCATTGCTAAACTAAAATAATTAGCCTATCTTGAAGATGGCTTCTGTCTGAGGATGACTTTATCCTGTATCAGCAATCTTTTCTGAAGCATAAACTGATGACTAAGTTGCTAGCTGATCCCTCAAATCCAATGCTCCTGGGCAAAAAAAAAAAAAAAAAAAAAATATATATATATATATATATATATATATATATATATATATATATATATAACCTTAACAACTTGTCACTAAATTAGTCATCTGGAAGAAATTTTCCTTGTTGGCTCTAAGAATAGATGAAGATTAATTTTGGGGTGGGTAAAAACATAAAAATGAGCAGAGAGGGGCAACATAGGAAAAAATACGTTGAAGTAACATGGTAGGACTGTGAAATGTAAGAGTAGAGACAACCTAGAATGTTTAAAAAACAGAATGAATAGTGTTTGTGTCTATGTTGTTCATATTTCTACGGTGTAAATATGCTTTATATCTCTATACCTTCAGATAAATCTGTTTGTGCTCAGAAATCCTTAGAATCTTATGAAGCAGACTAAGATTTCTAAGAGAAAAAAGTCTTAATAAACTGTCATTGGCTAATATAATATAGCAAGGCTTGACTAGTTCCATTCCCAAGCAATAATTTACATAAATTACAAAATGTAGATACAATGAAAGTATGAGATGAGCTCATGTCTTTGTTTTATCTTATTGAAGTATGTTGATTTACAGTTTGTGTTAATTTCTGCTGTATAGCAAAGTGACTCAGTTATACATATGCATACATTCTTGTCATGTCTTCATTTAGTGCCAGGATAACATTTGTATGCTTGGTCTATGAAGTATTTCTTTTACAGAATAGAAGCTCACCTCTAAACATCTCCTAACATGTTAGTTATCTATTGCTGGTGAACACATTATCCCAAAATCTAGTAGCTGAAACAATAAACATTTAAAGACTCACATTTTCTGTGGGTGAAGAATCCAGCTTGCCTTAGCTGGGTGCCTTGCCCTCAAGATCTCTCTCATTAAGGTGTCCGCTGGGGTTTGGCAAATGAGAGAAGATTCACTCACTCAGTAATTTTTGAAAAAACTCACTTTCTCATGGGCTCTTGGACTAAAAATGTCAGTTCCTCACTGGTTTCTGGTGAGAGACTTCCCTTAGTTTCTTGCTTAGTGGCTTCTCCATAGGGGAGATCACACAATGGCAGTCGGCTTTCCTCAGAGAAAGAGAAAACAGTTATATGGAATTCAGTCTTTTTATAAGCTAATTTCAGAAGGGACATAATATAATTTTTTCTGTATTTTTTGTGTTAGAGGTATGTCACTATGTCCAGCCTACACTAAATGGGAGGACCTGACTACTAGGAGGCAAGGATCATTGTGGGCCATCTTAGAAACTGCCTACCACATCCAAGTAAAACAAATGTAGTAATTAATGCTCATTACTGTCAATCAAAGTAAATTATTAATTAACTTAGGCCATGGATAAAAATAGGTATCTCTCCGTATGTTGGTTAAGGAAAACTTTAAGAATTTGTGACATTGTCTAACTATAGTTTATGCCTGAATGAAACAGAAATTCAAAAATATATGCTTAATTATAAGATTATCCCCCCTGTGATTAAATAATTCTTCTGTTGAAACACTGTGTATATATAAGTTTGGTAGTTCTCTTTCATATTTGTTTCCTTTTAGTAGTTGGTAGTATGTCAGACATTTTCATATGGGAAATTAAATTTTATGATTGTGTCCACATAGTAAGGAATAATCAGCATGCAAAAGATGGAAATATTTTCTCTACAGTGAATTACTTCAAAAGAAGCTGAAACACAGGACTAAGCACAATTGGTAAAAAATGCCCACACCTCACTACTTCTTTTCCAAAGCCTTGATGCATATAGTCAGATATTCTTGCCAGTGTGATTGAAATAGCTAAGTACAGGCTACTTCAGCTGACATCTGGGTTATACAAGTTCCAAATCAACCTAAACATACCCCCCACTCAAATTGCTCTTCTTTCTAATTTTATGTTTTTTTTTTAATAGCATCAACATACTTAGATCCTCAGCATCATCACTTTTCTTTTAAATATGTAAGATACATTTATATAATGATAAGTGTAATGAAGAACATACTACAGGATAATGGAATACAGTGACAGGGGTGGTAGGTGGGGTGGACTGGGGCTGGCACTTGAGACTTGAGTCAGTATACACAGCCTTGGGAGGAGGTTGACTTTTTTTTTTTTTTTAATTTATTTTTGGCTGCGTTGGGTCTTCATTGCTGCGTGCGGGCTTTCTGTAGTTGCAGTGAGCGGAGGCTACTCTTCGTTGCAGTGCAAGGGCTTCTCATTGCGGTGGCTTTTCTTGTTGTGGAGCACAGGCTCTAGGTGTGCAGGCTTCAGTAGTTGTGGCGTGTGGGCTCAGTAGTTGTGACTCACGGGCTCTAGAGCGCATGCTCAGTAGTTGTGGCACATGGACTTAGTTGCTCCATAGCATGTGGGATCTTCCCAGACCAGGGATGGAACCCATGATCACTTCTTATTCTACGTAGCACTCTCCGTATAGTCATTCAGTTGCAAAGAGTTCTAAATTCAATGCATGCAATGGCCCTCACATCTCATTGGCTGTCTTCCCAGAGCTACCACACACAAATTCTCTCTTCCTTGGATAAGTTTAATAAGCTTTCTTGGGCTTTCCTTATTCAAAAATTTCTTTGCAATATTCTTTTTATTCTTTCAAGAGTAAGCACCTCAAATAATACAATGTATCAATCTCTTGAGATAACATATTCACTCCTCAAACTTCTTAAGTTGAAACATGCTATTCTTTGCCAAACATGTTAAGGTTTAATTGCCTGTTTTCTTCCCATGGCTACTTCTGAAACTTAGCTTACTGTATTTATTTTTGCCTGTTTTAAATTATGTAATTTTTCCCTATCTTTCCATCTGTACTAGTACTGCCTTCCCAACCAACATGTCTAAAACTTTCACATCCAGCAATAATTCTAATGGTAATTCACTCATGGAACCTTACTTGATTGTGCCGTCTAAAAGAAATATTTCTCCATCCCATATTGTGTTTATACTTAATATTACATTTTGTGTTTGTATATTTTATCACCATTATTAGACTACAAAGTAATACTGTTCATCAGTTTTTTCCACCTAGTATCTATCACAAGATCTTATATATACTAAATGTCAAAGAAAATGTCAAAATTAATTGGATGAATAGACCAAACCGTGGTATGGGTATAAATACCACACCCACCTACATTTGCACATATGTAAACACAAGCAGAAGCACTCATTACATTTTGTGATATCTCTGCTCAGACACTTCCAGTGATGGGATGGGGTTCATCCAGGTCATTTTTCATTCTGTTGCTAGACCACTCTATCATTCTTCATTCTGTTGCTAGAACACTCTAATTGCCTGAATATTTTTTCTTTTTATTATTATTTTTAAAATTTATTTATTTATATCTTAAGGTCATTAATTTTATTCAATCTTAACTTTCTCATATTTCAAGTGGGGTTAATCTTGCCAATCCATTTACTCTTTTTTCTTTTTAAATTTTTATTTTATATTGGACTACAATTGATTAACAATGTTGTGTTAATTTCAGGTGTACAGCAAAGTGATTCAGTTATACATATACATGTATTTATTCTTTTTCAAATTCTTTTCCCATTTACGTTATTACAGGATACTGAGCAGAGTTCCTGTGTGCTGTACAGTAGGTCCTTGTTGATTATCTGCTTTAAATATAGCAGTGTGTACATGTCAATCCCAAACTCAAATGAAATTAGAACAGTCTTTAATGCCATACACAAAAATAAACTCAAATGGATTAAACACCTAAATGTAATACTGGGTGCTATAAAACTCTTAAAGGAAAACATAGGCAGAATAGTCTCTGACATAAATTGCAGCAATATCTTTTTCAGTCCGTCTCCCAGAGTAATGGAGATAAAAACAAAAATAAACAAATGAGGCCTAATTAAACTCAAACTCTTTTGCACAGCAAAGGAAACCATAAACAAAGCAAAAAGATAACCCAAAGAATGAGAGAAAATATTTGCAAATGATGCAACCAACAAAGGATTAGTCTCCAAAATTTACAAACAGCTCATGTGACTCAATATCATAAAAAAAAAACAATAAAAAAATGAGCCGTTTATTTTTGTGTATGGTGTTAGGGAGTGTTCTAATTTCATTCTTTTACATGTGGCTGTCCAGTTTTCCCAGCACCACTTATTGAGGAGGCTGTCTTCTCTCCATTGTATATTTTTGCCCCCTTTATCATAAATAAGGTGACCATAGGTGCGTGGGTTTATCTCTGGGCTTTCTATCCTGTTCCATTTATCTACATGTCTGTTTTTGTTCCAGTCCCATATTCTTGATTACTGTGGCTTTGTAGTATAGTCTAAAGTGAGGGAGCCTGATTCCTCCAGCTTCGTTTTTCTTTCTCAAGTTGCTTTGGCTATTTGGGGTCTTTTGTGTTTCCATACAAATTGTAAAATTTTTTGTTCTAGTTTTGTGAAAAATGCCATTGGTAATTTGATGGGGATTGCAATATGTAGATTGCTTTGGGTAGTATAATCATTTTCACAACATTGATTCTTCTGATCCAAGGACATAGTATATCTCTCCATCTGTTTGTGTTGTTTTTGATTTCTTTCATCATTATCTTATGGTTTTTTGTGTACAGGTCTTTTGCCTTCTTAGGTAGGTTTATTCCTAGGTATTTTATTCTTTTTGTTGCAATGGTAAAAGGGATTGTTCCCATAATTTGTCTTTCTGATCTTTTGTTGTTAGTGTATAAGAATGCAAGAGATTTCTGTGTATTAATTTGTATCCTGCAACTTTACTAAATTAATTGATTAGCTCTAGTAGTTTTCTGGTGGCATCTTTAGGATTTTCTATGTAGAGTATCATGTCATATGCAAACAGTGACAGTTTTATTTCTTCTTTTCCAATTTGTATTCCTTTTATTTCTTTTTCCTCTCTGATTGCCATGGCTAGGACTTCCAAAACAATGTTGAATAACAGTGGTGAGAGTGGACATCCTTGTCTTGTTCCTGATCTTAGAGGAAATGCTTTCAGTTTTTAACCATTGAGAATAATGTTTGCTGTGGGTTTGTCATATATGACCTTTATTATATTGAGGTAGGTTCCCTCTATGCCCATTATCTGGAGAGTTTTTATCATAAATGTGTGTTGAATTTTGTCAAAAGCTTTTTCTGCATCTCCTGAGGTGATCATATGGTTTTTATTCTTCAGTTTGTTAATATGGCATATCACATTGATTGATTTGCATATACTGAAGAATCCTTGCATCCCTGGGATAAATCCCACTTGATCATGGTGTATGATCCTTTTAATGTGCTGTTGGATTTGGGTTGCTAGTATTTTGTTGAGGACTTTACGTCTATGTTCATCAGTGATATTAGCCTGTAATTTTCTTTTTTTGTGATATCTTTGCCTGGTTTTAGTATCAGGGTGAAGGTTGCCTTGTAAAATGAGTTTGGGAGTGTTCCACACTCCCTAACATTATACACAAAAAGCCCCTCAAAATGGATTAAAGACCTAAATGTAAGGCCAGACCCTATAAAACTCTAGAGGAAAACATAGGCAGAACACTCTATCGCATAAATCATAGCAAGATCTTTTTTGACCCACCTCCTGTAATGTAAATAAAATAAAAAATAAACAAATGGGACCTAATGAAACTTAAAAGCTTTTGCACAGCAAAGGAAACCATAAAAAAGACAAAAAGACAACCCTCAGAATGGGAGAAAATATTTGCACAGGAAGCAACTGACAAAGGGTTAATCTCTAAAATATTCAAGCAGCTCATGCAGCTCAATATAAAAAATACAGACAACCCAATCCAGAAAAGGGTGGAAGACCTAAAGAGACATCTCTCCCAAGAAGACATACAGGTGACTAATAGGCACATGAAAAATGCTCAATATCGCTAATTATTAGAGAAATGCAAATCAAAACTACAATGTGGTATATCACCTTACACCAATCAGAAGGGCCATTATCAAAAAATCTACAAACAGTAAATGCTGGAGAGGGTGTGGAGAAAAGGGAACCCTCCTACACTTGGTGGTAAAGTAAATTGGTACAGCCACTATGGAGAACAGTATGGAGGTAACTTAAAAAACTAAAAATAGAGCTACCATATGATCCAGCAATCCCACTCCTGGGCATATGTCTGGAGAAAAATATGGTTTGAAAGTATACATACACCCCAATGTTCATTGCAGCACTGTTTACAATAGCCAGGACATGGAAGCAACCTAAATGTCCATCAACAGATGAATGGATAAAGAATATGTGGTACATATATTTTTTTCTTTTAATAATCTGAAATCTGACCTTTAATTCTTAGGAGTACATATTATAACAATGTTAGTAATAGTTCCTTCATAATTCTTTAGTAAATTATAGCTTATAAAAATTTTTACATAAACAAAATTCAATAATTTTCCTGAAGAGTCACAGAATAAACCTGCCCTCTTATCCACTGCTTTTCTGTGTCATATTAACACTCCTCTGTAAATATTAATCATGTGTGAAGATCCTCTACTTGCTCTTAAAATTAGCATTAAAACTCCTTTGGCTATATCAGAGTGATGGTTAATATTGTTAAGCTAAAAAGAGCTCAGAAAAATAGTGTCAAGAAGCATTATTATTCTAAAAATAGGAAAAGGACACTAAAGAGTCATTTAAAAGAATAAAATTATAACTATGTGACTTGATAGAGGCGTTAGCTAATGTTAAATCATATTGCAATACATAAATGTATCAAATCAACATATTGTACACCTTAAGCTTGCATAATGTTATATGTCAAATGTCAATTATACTTCAGTTTTAAAAAAGAGCTAAATAAGATAATGTACATAAAGCACTTATGAACATGTCTTTGTAGAGAGAAAGTCTATGGGGTAAATTATTATTGTTATAGTTTTAATGTTTGTGGTGACTATATAAAAAATGTTCAGCCTTTCTGGGAAAAAATAAATATAGTTAAAATTACCTGTACACGTGTGATTAAGAAAATATTGCATAATTTTAGTAGTGCTTGTCTCTGGGTTCTGAAGTTCTTGGTAATTTTTAATTTCTTTTCTATAGTTTTTTTGTATTTTTCTAGTTCTTAAGTAATATGTTTTCTTCTGTAATAGAAAATAGAATTTTATTTCTTTGACTGATAAACATCTCTTTTGTTGCTTTTTCATTTTTAAATATCTCAGTGTATTCTTAATCTAAATCTTCCTGACACTCTTGTCTCAGATCCACAAAGTCCTGTTGTTTTTATCCTTTGATATAACTTTTGTTCATCTTCTATATAAGCTTATTCCATACCTGATGTACTCAGTGACTACAGTGGCAGTTTTGTTAATTTTTTGGATTACCTTTCTTCTTACTTTAAGGTAAAAATTACTCAAGGTTATTTTTTAGAATGGAATTATTGGATCATTGATTCTCAACTATCTCTTTTCTAAAACATCCTTATACACTCTGATGGTCATTCTCATCAATATCAATAGCTTACTGTGACAATACCTCAAACTAGGGGTAACATAGTCTGTGTATATAGCATATCATTGAGTGTATGCATGTGTGTGTGTTTGTAAATGGTTAAAAACATATCTCACAAGTAATCCTGATAAAGTTCCCTCCATACCCTCATTGAGATTGCTCCTTAAGGGCTCCCATCCATCTGAGACATTTAATTTTCCAGATCTTGGCTGTGGAACACTGTGTGGAGTGATGGAAATAGTCCTGAACTTGTTATCAGATGACCTAGGTGTAAGGCCTTGCTCTTTCATTTACAAGTTTGTGACCCAAGGCAGTCACTTAGCCCTTTTTTTCTTTCCTTCCCTAATTTAAAGTAGAGACAATATATCTCATAAAGAGATTACCAGGATAAAAAAAATTAATATATAAACTCTTTGTAGGATAAAAAATGTTATGCAATCAAAGACATGCTTATTACTATTATTTTTTTTTTTAACTTTGAAGTGTGCTTACTTCATTTAAGACCTGTTTCTCACTGTGCTCTCTCAGCCCTTTCATTACTTTGAAATCCAGTGTTACAATCTCTTTTTAGGCTTTTTCACATTATCAGTTAGTTCCACTTGGTTCTTTCTTACTGGTCAGGCCACTTTGGGGATACTGTAAGAAAAGTCATCCCTAGAAAATGTGACAAGCATGATTTTTAAAGATTATAAAGTGCCTCCATAAATCTGTTCCATTCTCTTAGACATAAGCAAATTATTGATATACAGATATTGTGATATGAATGGAGACAGAAAAATGAACATAGAAAGCACAAAGTAAAAGCAACACTAATATTAAATGTAGTTGATAAAAAATGGGTCAATGTACAATCAGTTAATTTAATATAAACATGACAATACATACCAAGATACTCAATTGCTTAATATCTTTCAATGGCTTCCATTGCATGCAGACTCAAATACAACTCCTGGATTTTTTGTTATTTAAAATTAACCTGAAAAATATCCTGAGAAGATGGCAGAGTAGAAGGACGTGTGCTCACTCCCTCTTGTGAGAGCACCAGAATCACAACTAACTGGTGAACAATCATCAAATGGAAGACACTGGAACTCCCCAAAAAAGATACCCCATGTTCAAAGGCAAAGGAGAAGCTGCAGTGAGGTGGTAGGAGGGGTGCAATCACAATAAAATCAAATCCCATAACTGCTAGGTGGGTGACTCACAAACTGCAGAACAAATATAACACAAAAGTCCACCCACTGGAGTGAAGATTCTGAGCCCCACATCAGGTTTCCCAACCTGGGAATCTGGCAATGGGAGGAGGAATTCCCAGAGAATCAGACTTTGAAAGCTAGCGGGATTTCATTGCATAACTTCGACAGGACTGCGGGACACAGAGACTCCAGTCTTGGAGGGCACACACAAAGTAGTGTGTAAATGAGGACCAGGGGGAACAAACATTGACCCCATAGGAGAATGAACCAGACCTACCTGCTAGTGTTGGAGGGTCTTCTGAGGGGTCGGGGGTGGCTGTGGCTCACCGTGGGGACATGGACACTGGCAGCAGAAGTTCTGGGAAATACTCCTTGGTGTGAGTCCTCCCGGAGTCCACCATTAGCCCAACCAAAGAGCTGCGTAGGCTCCAGTGCTGGGTCACCTCAGGCCAAACAATGAACAGAGAGGGAACTCAGCCCCACCCATGAGCAGCCAAGTGGATTAGAGTTTTACTGAGTTCTGCCCACCAGAGCAATACCCAGCTCTACCCACCACCAGTCCCTCCCATCAGGAAGCTTGCACAAGGCTCTTAGATAGCCTCATCTTCCAGAGGGCAGACAGCAGAAGCTCCACAGTCCTGCAACCTGTGGAACGAAAGCCACATTCCCAGAAAGGCAAAATGAAAAAGCAGAGGACTATGTACCAGATGAAAGAACAAGATAAACTCCCAGATGAAGGAACAAGAAAAAAACCCAGAAAAACAATTCAAAAAAATGAATTGGAGCTAGGCAACCTTCCAGAAAAAGAATTCAGAATAATGATAGTGAAGATGATCCAGGACTTTGGGAAAAGAATGGAGGCAAAGATCGAGAAGATGCAAGAAATGTTTAACAAAGACCTAGAAGAATTAAAAAACAAACAAACAGAGATGAACAATACAATAACTGAAATGAAAAATACACTACAATGAATCAATAGGAGAATAAATGAGGCAGAAGAACCGATAAGTGACCTGGAATACAGAATGGTGGAATTCACTGTGGCAGAACAGTATAAAGAAAAAAGAATGAAAAGAATTGAGGACAGTCTCAGAGACCTCTGGGACAACACTAAACACACCAACATTCGCATTATAGGGGTCCAAGAAGGAGAAGAGAGAAAGAAAGTACCCAAGAAAATATTTGAAGAGATTATAGTTGAAAACTTCCATAACATGGGAAAGGAAATAGCCACTCAAGTCCAGGAAGCACAGAGAGTCCCAGGCATGATAAACCCAAGGAGAAATACGCCAAGACACATAGTAATCAAATTGACAAAAATTAAAGACAAAGAAAAATTATTAAAAACAATAAGGGAAAAATGAAAAATAACATACAAGGGAACTCCCATACAGTTAACAGCTGATTTCTCAGCAGAAACTCTAAAAGCCAGAAGGGAATGGCACCATATTAAGTGATGAAAGGGAAGAACCTACAACCAAGATTTCTATACCTGGCAACGATCTCATTCCGATTCAGTGGAGAAGTCAAAAGCTTTACAGACAAGAGAAAGCTAAGAGAATTAAGCACCACCAAACCAGCTCTACAACAAATGCTAAAGGAACTTCTCTAGGCAAGAAACACGAGAAGAAAAGGACCTATAAAAACAAACCCAAAACAATTAAGAAAATAGTAATAGGAACATACATATTGATAATTACCTTAAATGGGAATGGATTAAAGGCTCCAACCAAAAGACACAGGCTTGCTGAATGGATTCCAGCAAAAAGACCCATATATATGCTGTCTACACAGACCCACTTCAGACCTAGGGACACATACAGAGTGAAAGCGAGGGGATGGAAAAAGATATCCCATGCAAATTGAAATCAAAAGAAAGCTGGAGTAACAATACTCATATCAGGTAAAATGGACCTTAAATAAAAGAATGTTACAAGAGATAAGAAAGAACACTACATAATGATCAAGGGATCAATCCAAGAAGAATATATAACAATTATATATGCACCCAACATAGGAGAAACTCAATACATAAGGCAACTGCTAAAAGCTATAAAAGAGGAAATTGACAGTAACACAATGATAGTGGGAGACTTTAACACCTCATTTACACCAATGGACAGATCATCCAGACAGATAATTAATAAGCAAACACAGCTGTAAATGACACAATAGACCAGATAGATTAAATTGATATTTATAGGACATTCTATCCAAAAATAGCAGGTTAAACTTTCTTCTCAAATGCACATAGAACATTCTCCAGGATAGATCACATCTTGGGTCACAGATCAAGCCTCAGTAAATTTAAGAAAAATGAAATCATATCAAGCATCTTTTCAAACCACAATGCTATGAGATTAGAAATCAATTGCAGTGAAAAAAATTAAAAATACAAACACATGAAAGTTAAATAATATGTTACTAAATAACCAAGAGATCACTGAAGAAATCAAAGAGGAAATAAAAAGATACGTAGAGACAAATGACAACAAAATCATGACAATCCAAAACTTGTGGGATGCAGCAAAAGCAGTTCAAAGAGAGAAGTTTTTAGCAATACAGTCGTACCTCAAAACAAGAAAAATGTCAAATAAACAATCTAGCCTTACACCTAAAGGAACTAGAGGAAGAAGAACAAAAAAATCCAAAGTTAGTAGAAGGAAAGAAATCATAAACATCAGAGCAGAAATAAATGTAATAGAAACAAAGAATACAATAGCAAAGATCAAAAAAACTAAAAGCTGGTTCTTTGAGAAGATATACAAAATTCATAAACCTTTAGCCAGACTCATCAAGAAAAAGAGGGAGAGGACTCAAATCAATAAAATCAGAAATGAAAAAGGAGAAGTTACAACAGACACCACAGAAATACAAAGCATCATACGGGATGATTACAAGCAACACTATGCCAATAAAATGGACAACCTAGAAGAAATGGACATTCTTAGAAAGGTATAACCTTCAAGAATGAACCAAGAAATACAAAATATAAACAGCCCAATCACAAGTAATGAAATTGAAACTGTGAGTAAAAAATCTTCCAACAAACAAAAGTCCAGGACCAGGTGGCTTCACAGGTAAATTCTATCAAACATTTAGAGAAGCACTAACACTCATCTTTCTAAAACTCTTCCAAAAAATATCAGAGGACGGAACACTCCCAAACTCATTCTATGAAACCACCATCACCCTCATACCAAAACCAGACAGAGATAGATACTACAAAAAAAGAAAATTACAGGCCCATATCACTGATGAATATAGATTCATAAATCCTCAACAAAATACTAGCAAATGGAATCCAACAGCACAATAAAAGGATCATACACCATGATCAAATGGAATTTATACCAGGGATGCAAAGATTTTTCAATATGCAGGAATCAATCAATGTGATACAACATATTAACAAATTGAAGAATAGAAACCATATGGTCCTCTCAAGAGATGCAGAAAAAGCTTCTGACAAAATTCAACACCTATTTATGATAAAAACTCTCCAGAAAGTGGGCATAGAGGGAACCTACCTCAACATAATAAAGGCCACATATGACAAACCCACAGCAAACATCATTCTCAATGGTGAAAAACTGAAAGCATTTCCTCTAAGATCAGGAACAAGACAAGGATGTCCACTCTCACCACTATTATTCAACATAGTTTTGGAAGTCCTAGCCACGGCAATCAGAGAAGAAAAAGGAATAAAAGGAGTCCAAATTGGAAAAGAAGAAGTAAAACTGTCACTGTTTGCAGATGACATGATACTATACATAGAGAATCCTAAAGATGCCACCAGAAATCTACTAGAGCTAATCAATAAATTTGGTAAAGTTGCAGGATACAAAAATAATGCACAGAAATCTCTTGCTTTCCTATATACTAACAAGGAAAAATCAGAAAGAGAAATTAGGGAAACAATCCCATTTACCATTGCAACAAAAGGAATAAAATACCTAGGAATAAACCTGCATAAGGAGGTAAAAGATCTGTACTCAGAAAACTATAAGACACTGATGAAAAAAATCAAAGATGACAGAAACAGATGGAGAGATATACATATTCTTGGATAGGAAGAATCAATACTGTGAAAATGACTATACTACCCAAAGCAATCTACAGGTTCAATGCAATCCCTATCAAATTACCAATGGCATTTTTTACAGAACTAGAACAAAAAGTCTTAAAATTTGTATTGAAACACAAAAGACCCCGAATAGGCAAAGCAATCTTGAGGGAAAAAACAGAGCTAGAGGAATCAGACTCCCTAACTTCAGACTTTACTACAAAGCTACAGTAATCAAGACAATATTGCTGGCACAAATACAGAAATAGAGATCAATGGAACAGGATAGAAAGCCCAGAGGTAAACCCACGTGCCTGTGGTCAACTAATCTATGACAAATTAGGCAAGGATATACAACGGAGAAAAGACAGTCTCTTCAATAAGTGATGCTGGGAAAACTGGACAGCTACATGTAGAAGAATGAAATTAGAACACTCCCTAACACCATACACAAAAATAAACTCAAAATGGATTAGAGACCTAAATGTAAGACCAGACACTATAAAACTCTTAGAGGAAAACATAGGAAGAGCACTCTTTGACGTAAATCACAGCAAGATCTTTTTTGACACACCTCCTAGAGTAATGGAAATAAAAACAAAAATAAACAAATGGGATCTAATGAAACTTAAAAGCTTTTGCACAGCACAGGAAACCATAAAGAAGACGCAAAGGCAACCCTCAGAATGGGAGAAATTATTTGCAAACGAATCAACAGACAAAGGACTAATCTCCAAAATATATAAATAGCTCATACAGATCTATATTAAAAAAGCAAACAGCCTAATCCAAAAATGGGCAGAAGACCTAAATAGACATTTCTCTAAAGAAGCCATACAGATGGTCAAGAGACACATGAAAAGCTTCTCAACATCACTAGGTATTAGAGAAATGCAAATCAAAACTACAATGAGGTATCACCTCACACCGGTTAGAATGGGCATCATCAGAAAATCTGCAAACAACAAATGCTGGAGAGGCTGTGGAGAAAAGGACACCTTCTTGCACTGTTGGTGGGAATGTAAATTGATATAGCCACTATGGAGAACAGTATGGAGGTTCCTTAAAAAACTAAAAGTAGAATTACCATATGATCCGGCAATCCCAATACTGGGCATATACCATGAGAAAACCATAATTCAAAATGACACATGCACCCCAGTGTTCATTGCAGCACTGTTCACAATAGCCAGATCATGGAAGCAAACTCAATGCCCATTGACAGACAAATGTATAAAGAAGATGTGGTACATATATTCAATAGAATATTACTCAGCCATAAAAAGGAATGAAATTGGATCATTTATAGAGACGTTGATGGATCTAGAGACTGTCATACACAGTGAAGTAAGTAAGAAAGTGAAAAACAAATATCATACATTAATGCATATATTTGCAATCTAATAAAATGATACAGATGAACTGGTTTTCAAGGCATAAATAGAGACACAGATGTAGAGAACAAACATATGGACACCAAGGGGTGAAAGTGGCACGGCTGGGTGGGTGGTGTGATGAATTGGGAAATTGGGATTGATATATATACACTAATATGTATAAAATAGATAACTAACAAGAACCTGCTGTATAAACAAATAAAATTCAAAAACAAAATAAAATTAACCTTTGTGTGTGTTGCGAATGTGTGTATGTGTGTGTGTGTTCCCTACCTTGTAAAATTTTTCTCATGTTTAGGGAAGATATTTTATTGTTTAGGTCATACTTGAATTGAGTAAGTATTCAATGAATACATTTTTTTCTTTCTTTTTTATTAATTCTTTTTTAAGTTTGAGTATAGTTGGTTTACAGTGTTGTGTTACTTTCAGGTTTACAGCAAAGTGAGTCAGTTATACATATACCTATATCCACTCTTTTTTAGATTCTATTCCCATATAGTTCATTACAGAGTAATGAATAGAGTTCCTTGTGCTATACAGTAGGTTTTTATTAGTTATCTGTTTTACATATAGTAGTGAGCATATGTCAATCCCAATTTCCCAATGTATCTCTGTCCCCCTTTCCCTCTTGGTTGGCATAAGTTTGTTTTCTACATCTCTGACTCAATTTCTGTTTTGTACACAGGTTTATTTGTACCATTTTTTAATATTCTACATGTAAGTGATATTATATTATATTTGTCTTTCTCTGTCTTTGTCTTTCTCAGTATGACAATCTCTAGGTCCATCCATGTTGCTGCAAGTGACATTATTTCGGGTTTTTTTTAATGGCTGAGTAATATTCCATTGTATATATGTACCACATCTTCTTTATCCATCCCTCTGTCAATGGACATTTTGGTTGCTTCCATGTCCTGCCTATTGTAAATAGTGCTGCAATGAATATTGGGGTTCATGTATCCTTTTGAATTATGTTTTTCTCTGGATATATGCCCATGAGTGGGGTTGCTGAATCATATGGTAGCTCTATTTTTAGTTTTTTAAGGAATCTCCTTACTGTTCTCCATAATGGCTGTACCAATTTAGAATACATCTTTTTTTAATTGATAAAACCTAATAATTATGAGCCATTGGAATTTTAGACATATTAGTAAAAAAATAAAGTATCAATTTTCAAATCAAATTAGATAATGGAAGTGAAATTAATTTACACAACTTAAAATGCTATTTATTTGGTGGGGTATATACATGCATATACAGACATATGTAAATTATATGCATATATAAATATTTGGCAGTTAATTAAAATCTATTTTGAGGGTTGTCTATCTAGCAATGTCTGCATTCACTCCTATTTCTTCATTTCTGTTTTCTCTGTCTTCCTACTTCTAAATAACATAACTTTATGGTAATTATAAAAATGTCCCAATTAGAATTCTAGAAATTGAGCTTTGATATACTAATGATAAGTGTAAGAAGCTATTCCTTATCCTTACTTAACAGGTGATTTTGGTTTAATCATTGGAATTTGAATAATGTTGTAATAGAAGCAAGGTTTTTAGGGAGAGTGATAATACTACAACCTGCTTTGTTCAGGTGAAAATGTGTAAAGAGCTCAGTATTGGCCTCTCTACACTCCATTATTAGTAAGGATGCCTGCGGAAACTAAGTGAAGCTAATAAATTTTACATTTATTAGTTTTATTTTTAAAGAAAGGGAGCTAATTAGAAAAAATTCAGGAATAAGACTTAAAGAAAACATGAATGTAACAAAGCAACACTAGATAATACACACTAGCAGGTGAAAACACTCAAGGAGTTAAAAATAATTAAAGGTGACATATCTTAAGGATGTGACTTTTAACTCAGGGTTTGAGTCTAAGAATATCTTCTAATTTATTTTAATAATGACTGAACCATGTTTTCAAAAGTATCACAAGCTCTTTGTAAGTAAACAACCATTTTTTTAAAATTGACGTTTAGTTGATTTACAATATTATATAACTTATAGGTGAACAATGTACAACAAATGTGCCTGTTGGCCATCTGCATGTCCTCTTTGGAAAAATGTCTATTCAGGACTTCTGCCCATTTTTTAATCTAGTTGTTTGTTTTTGTGAAGTTGAGTTGTTTGAGCTGTTCATATATTTTGCATATTAACCCCTTATTGTTCATATCATTTGCAAATATTTTCTCCCATTTAGTAGGTTGTGTTTTTGTTTTGTTCATGGTTTCCTTTGCTGTGCAAAAGCTTTTAAGTTTAATTAGGTCCCATTTGTTTAATTTTGTTTTCATTTCCTTTGCTTTTGGAGACATATCCAAAAAATATTTTCTTGATTTATGTCAAAAAGTCTTCTTCCTATGTTTTCCTCTAGGAGTGTTATGGTTTCTAGTCTTACATTTAGGTCTTTAATCTCTTTTGAGTTTATTTTTGTATATAGCATTAGAGAATGTTCCGATTTCATTTTTTACATAAAGCTGTCAAGTTTTCCCAGCACCACTTATTGAAGAGATGGTTTTTCTCCATTGTATATCCTTGCCTCCTTTGTCATAGATTAATTGACCATGAGTGTGTGGGTTTATTTCTCAGCTCTCTATCCTGTTCCATTGATCTATGTGTCTGTTTTTGTGCCAGTACCATTCTGTTTTGATTACTGAGCCTTTGTAGTGTAGTCTGAAGTCAGGGAGCATGATTCCTCCAACTCTGTTTTTCTTTCACAAGATTGTTTTGGCTATTCAGTATCTTTTGTGTTTCTGTACAAATTTTAAAATTGTTAGTTTTCATTCTGTGAAAAATGCCATTGGTAATTTTATGGGGATTACAATGAATCTGTAGATTGCTTGGGGCAGTATGGTCATTTTAACAATAATAATTCTTCTAATCCAAGAATTTGGTATATCCTTCCATCTGTTAAACAACCTTAATTTTAATGTGGTTTCTAATTCATTGACTAATTAATAGAAAATATTGATAAAATAAAAGCAAAAACCCATATTATTCTTAGTTATAATTTCATATCATATGAGTATATTTTAAATGTAATAGGTGAGAAAGCATTATAACCATTATAAATATACTTGTTATTTGGATCTGCCAAAATAACTGTAATAACTTTAGATTTGCTCTTAAATTAGTCCTTTATGAAAGATGTAGTGCATGGTTCTTACAACATGAAATATTTTTGAAGGCATAGAATTTGAAGAGAATATCTATGTTTCAATTTTTTATCTCCCTTTTTTCTTGCCCCTAAATTACCAAATGTATTAAGATCTGTACTTCCCTGCCTCTTGTTTTAAAGCCAACAAAACTGTTCATTATTTTGAAAGACTAACAATGTTCCAAATAGATTTATTATTAATTCAATGTAGAGCATTACTCTTTGTGCCATGTTCAGCACTCCCAATTTCAATTTATTTCCTCACCTCAGGGTAACCTCAGATCTTTGATTAATGTCATTTGATAACAGAGTGCAATTCTGCGTGACATATTTTCAGTTGCCAAAGACAATGCTTTGATGAACACCTTTAAAACAGAATAAATTTCTTATGCACTAAAACAAATACCCTCATACACTTCTGCAACTACAGTGAACACTTTTCAGGGGTACAAATGTCAACAAAATTTTCAAAAGACAATGAAAATATTCCATCAGTAGTGTTTTCTCTCTATCCAAATCACCAGAATTATTATTACTGGTTCCCACTGAAGCCATCTTTCCTGAAGTTACCAGGAATGCAGGTACAAATGATATACAGGTGCAAACAATTGGCCCAGTTCTTCAATCATGAATATTGTGAAGATATCAGAGGGGCGTCTAAATAAACAGAAGGCAGATTCTGCTTCCACGGATTAAAAAATCCCTTATAATCTAGACCATTAAATTAGAGCACTTTGATATTTAGAGCTAATTATGACAGAGAAACGAATATTCCTTAACTATGAGAGTTATCAAAATTAAATTGCAAAGCACTAAAATACTGATTCTCTACTGCAACACAATTCAGAATGTTTTTATACAGGCATGTTTAAAGCGATATTCAAATGATAAAGAAAATGGCCTTCAACATATTTCCCTCTGATTTCATAGTCAAGGCCATGCTCTGTGGAATTCAGGCTTTTTTTTTTTTTTAAGAGGAGATACAGTCGTTGTTCTCAAGCAGTACAAAACAGCCATAGTGTAATACAAAGTAAGAATAAGAAATCTGTTTCAAATCCCAATACCACACTGTTTGTGTGGGTGCTCTACTCCTGATTTAAATTTATATTAATAGGACTTAATCTGCAGCTGGACAAGAGCTGATGTACAGTATTTGTGTTTGGGTCTATATATATTGCCTTATTTCTCGAAAGAATTTTGAATGATTTTTTTCTTCCATCAAATATTTTTTTTAACATCCTTATTGGAGTATAATTGCTTTACAGTGTTCTGTTAGTTTCTGCTGTATAACAAAGTGAATCAGCTATACATATACATATATCCCCATATCCCCTCCCTCTTGCGTCTCCCTCCCACCCTCCCTATCCCACCCCTTTAGGTGGTCACAAAACACTGAACTGATCTCCCTGTGCTATGCAGCTGCTGCCCACTAGCTATCTGTTTTACACTGGTAGTGTATACAAGTCCATGCCAATCTCTCACTTTGTCCCAGCTTACCCTTCCCCCTCCCCATGTCCTCAAGTCCATTCTCTACGTCTGCCTCTTTATTCCTTTCCTGCCCCTAGGTTCATCAGAACCATTTCTTTTTTAGATTCCATATATATATGTGTTAGCATATGGTATCTGTTTTTCTCTTTTTGACTTACTTCATTCTGACAGACTCTAGGTCCATCCACCTCACTGCTAATAACTCAAATTCATTTCTTTTTATGGCTGAGTAATATTCCATTGTATATATGTGCCACATCTTCTTTACCCTTGCATCTGTAGATGGACACTTAGGTTACTTCCATGTCCTGGCTATTGTAAATAGTGCTGCAATGAACATTATGGTACATGACTCTTTTTGAATTATGGTTTTCTCAGGGTATATGCCCAGTAGTGGGATTGCTGGGTCATATTCTATTTTTAGTTTTTTAAGGAACTTCCATACTGTTCTCCATAGTGGCTGTATCAATTTACATTCCCACCAACAGTGAAAGAGGGTTCCCTTTCTCCACACCCTCTCCAGCATTTATTGTTTGTAGATTTTTTGTTGCTGACCATTCTGAACTGTGTGAGGTAATACCTCACTGTAGTTTTGGTTTGCATTTCTCTAATGATTAGTGATGTTGAGCATTCTTTCATGAGTTTGTTGGCAATCTGTGTATCTTCTTTGGAGAAATGTTTGTTTAGATCTTCTGCCCATTTTTGGATTGGGTTGTTTGTTTTTTTGTTTTTGAGCTGCATGAACTGCTTGTATATTTTGGAGATTAATCCTTTGTGAGTTGATTCATTTGTAAATATTTTCTCCCATTCTGAGGGTTGTCTTTTTGTATTGTTTTTGGCTTCCTTTGCTGTGCAAAAGCTTTTAAGTTTCATTAGGTCCTATTTGCTTATTTTTGTTTTTATTTTCCTTTCTCTAGGAGGTGGATCAAAAAGGATCTTGCTGTGATTTATGTCATAGAGTGTTCTGCCTATATTTTCCTCTGAGAGTTTTATAGTGTCTGGTCTTACATTTAGTTCTTTAATCCATTTTGAGTTTATTTTTGTGTATGGTATTAGTGAGTGTTCTAATTTCATTCTTTTACATGTAGCTGTCCAGTTTTCCCAGCACAACTTATTGAAGAGGCTGTTTTTTCTCCATTGTAAGTTCTTGCCTGCTTTATCAAAGATAAGGTGACCATATGCACATGAGTCTGTCTGTGGGCTTTCTATCCTGTGCATTGATCTATAATTCTGTTTTTGTCTCTTGATTACTGTAGCTTTGTAGTATAGTCTGAAGTCAGGGAGCCCAGCTTCATTTTTCTTTCTCAAGATTGCTTTGGCTATTTGGGGTCTTTTGTGCTTCCACACAAATTGGGAAATTTTTTGTCCTAGTTCTGTGAAAAATGCCATTGGTAGTTTGATAGGGATTGCATTGAATCTGTAGATTGATTTGGGTAGTATGGTCATTTTCACAATGTTGATTCTTCCAATCCAAGAACATGGTATATCTCTCCATCTGTTTGTATCATCTTTAATTTCTTTCATCAGTGTCTTATAGTCTTCTGCATACAGGTCTTTTGTCTGCATAGGTAGGTTTATCCCTAGGTATTTTATTATTTTTGTTGCAATGGTAAATGGGAGAGTTTCCTTAATTTCTCTTTCAGATTTTCTATTGTTAGTGTGTGAGAATGCAAGAGATTTCTGTGCATTAATTTTGTATCCTGCTACATAACTGAATTCATTGATTACCTTATCTCTAGTAGTTTTCTGGTAGCATCTTTAGGTTTCTCTATTTATAGTATCATGTCATCAGCCAACAGTGACAATTTTACTTCTTTTCCAATTTGAACTCCTTTTATTTCATTTTCTTCTCTGATTGCCATGGCTAAAACTTCCAAAATTATGTTGAATAGTAGTGGCGACAGTGGGCAACCTTACCTTATTCCTGATCTTAGAGGAAATGCTTTCAGTTTTTCACCATTGAGAATGATGTTGGCTGTGGTTTTGTCATATATGACCTTTATTATGTTCAGGTAGGTTCCCTCTATGCCCACTTTCTGGAGAGTTTTTATCATACATGGGTGTTGAATTTTGTTGAAAGCTTTTTCTGCATGTGTTGAGATGATCATATGATTTTTATTCTTCAGTTTGTTAATATGGTGTATTACATTGATTGAATTGTGTACATTGAAGAATCCTTGCATTCCTGGGATAAACCCCAATTGATCATGGTATATGATTCTTTTAATGTGCTGTGGGATTCTGTTTGCTAGTATTTTGTTGAGGAGTTTTGCATCTATGTTCATCAGTGATATTGGCTGGTAGTTTTCTTTTTTTGTGGTATCTTTGTCTTGTTTTGGTATCAGGGTGATGGTGGCCTCATAGAATGAGTTTGGGAGTGTTCCTCCCTCTGCTATATTTTGAAGAGTTTGAGAAGGATAGGTGTTAGCTCTTCTCTAAATGTTTGATAGAATTCGCCTGTGAAGCCATCTGGTCCTGGGCTTTTGTTTGTTGGAAGATTTTTATTCACAGTTTCAATTTCAATGCTTGTGATTGGTCTGCTTATATTTTCTATTTCTTCCTGGTTCAGTCTCGGGAGGTTGTGCTTTTCTAAGGATTTGTCCATTTTTTTCCAGGTTGTCCATTTTATTGGCATAGAGTTGCTTGTAGTAATCTCTCATGATCCTTTGTATTTCTGCAGTGTCAGTTGTTACTTCTCATCCTTCGTTTCTAATTCTGTTGATTTGAGTCTTCTCCCATTTCTTCTTGATGAGTCTGCTAATGGTTTATCAATTTTGTGTATTTTTTCAGAGAAAGAACCAGGTTTAGTTTTATTGATCTCTGCTATTGTTTTCATTTCTTTTTCATTTATTTCTAATCTGATTTTTATGATTTCTTTCCTTCTGCTAACTTTGGTTTTTTTTGTTCTTCTTTCTCTAATTGCTTCAGGTATAAGTTTAGGTTGTATTTTGAGATTTTTTTGCTTGTTGAGGTAAGATTTTATTGCTATAAATTTCCCTCTTAGAACTGCTTTTGCTGCATGCCATAGGTTTTGGGTTGTTGTGTTTTCATTGTTACTTGTTTCTAGGTATTTTTTGATTTCCTCTTTGATTTCTTCAGTGGTCTCTTGGTTAGTTAGTAGCATATTGTTTAGGCTCCATGTGTTTGTATTTTTTACTTTTTTTTTTCCTGTAATTGATATCTAGTCTGATATCATTGTGGTCAGAAAAGACACTTGATACAATTTCAATTTTATTAAATTTACCAAAACTTGATTTGTGACCCAAGGTATGATCTATCCTGGAGAATGTTCCATGAGCACTTGACAAGAAAGTGTATTCTGTTGTTTTTGGATGGAATGTCCTATAAATATCAATTAAGTCCATCTTGTCTATTGTGTCATTTAAAGCTTGTGTTTCCTTATTTATTTTCAGTTTGGATAATCTGTCCATTGTTGAAAGTGGGGTGTTAAAGTCCCCTACTATGATTGTGTTACTGTCGATTTCCCCTTTTATGGCTGTTAGCATTTGCCTTATGTATTGAGTTGCTTGTATGTTGGGTGCATAAATATTTACAATTGTTATATCTTCTTCTTGGATTGATCCCTTGATCATTACATAGTGTCCTTCTCTGTCTCTTGTTATAGTCTTTATTTTAAAGTCTATTTTGTCTGATATGAGAATTGCTACTCCAGCTTTCTTTTGATTTCCATTTACATGGAATAACTTTTTCCAACCCCTCCCTTTCAGTCTTTATGTCTCCCTAGGTCTGAAGTGGGTTTCTTGTAGACAGCATATATATGGGTCTTGTTTTTGTATCCATTCAGCCAGTCTGTGTCTTTTGGTTGGAGCATTTAATCCATTTACATTTAAGGTAATTATCAATATGTATGTGTCTGTTACCATTTTATTGTTTTGCATTTGTTATTGTAGGTCTTTTCCTTCTCTGTGTTTCCTGCCTAGAGACATTCCTTAAACATTTGTTTTAAAGCTGCTCTGCTGGTGTTGAATCCTGTTAAGTTTTGTTTGTTTGTAAAGGTTTAATTTCTCTGACGAATATGAATGAAATCCTTGCTGAGTAGAGTAATCTTGGCTGTAGGTTTTACCCTTTCATCACTTTAAATATGTCCTGCCACTCCCTTCTGGCTTGCAGAGTTTCTGCTGAACGATCAGCTGTTACCTTTATGGGGATTCCCTTGTATATTATTTGTTGCTTTTCCTTTGCTACTTTCAATATTTTTTCTTTCGATTTAATTTTTGACAGTCTGATTAATATGTGTCTTAGCGTATTTTTCCTTGGATTTATCCTGTATGAAACTCTCTACCCTTCCTCGACTTGACTGACTATTTTCTTTCCCATGTTCAGGAAGTTTTCAACTGTAATCACTTCACATATTTTCTCAGTCCCTTTCTTTTTCTCTTCTCCCTCTCGGACCCTTATAATGTGAATGTTGGTGTGTTTAATGTTGTCCCAGAAGTCTCTGAGACTGTCCTCAATTCTTTTCAGTCTTTTTTCTTTATTCTGCTCTGCAGTAGTTATTTCCACTATTTTATCTTCCAGGTCACTTATCCATTCTTCTGCCTCAGTTATTCTGCTATATTGATTCCTTGTAGAGAACTTTTAATTTCATTTATTGTGTTGTTCATCGTTTTTTGTTTGCTCTTTAGTTTTTCTAGGTCCTTGTTAAACACTTCTTGTGTTTTCTTCATTCTATTTCCACAATTTTGGATCATCTTTCCTATCCCTACTCTGAATTCTTTTTCTGGTAGACTGCCTATTTCCTCTTCATTTGTTTGTTCTGGTGGGGTTTTAGCTTGCTCCTTCATCTGCTGCATATTTCTTTGACTTCTCATTTTGTTTAACTCACTGTGTTTGGTTTCTCTTTTTCGCAGGCTGCTGGTTCATAGTTCCTGTTTTTTTTTAGTGTCTGCCCCCAGTCGGTGAGGTTGGTTCAGTGGCTTGTGTAGGCTTCTTGGTGGAAGAGACTGTTGCCTGTGTTCTGGTGGGTGGGGCTGGATATTGTCTCTCTGGTGGGCAGGGCGGCGTCTGGTGGTGTTTGGTGGTGTCTGTGAATTTATTATGATTTTAGACAGCCTCTCTGCTAAGAGGTGGGGGTGTGTCCCTGTCTTGCTAGTTGTTTGGCATGGGGCATCCAGCAGTGCAACTTGCTGCCCGTTGGGTGGAGCTGGGTCTTATTGTTGAAATGGAGGTATCTGGGAGAGCTCTCACTGATTGATATTGCATGTGCCCAGTAAGTCTCTGGTGGTCCACTATCCTGAACTCGGCTCTCCCACCTCAGAGGCTCAGGCCTGAAACCAGGGTGGAGCACCAAGACCCTGTCAGCCACATGGCTCAGATGAAAATGGAGGAAAAAAAAAAAAAGAAAATATAAATTAAAAAATTATTAAAATTAAAAAAAATTTAAAAAGAAGAGAGCAATCAAACCAATAAACAAATCCACCAATGATAACAAGCACTAAAACAAAACCAAGATAAATGTAAAAATCAGAAACAGATCAGTCGCAGACAGCAAACCCCACAACTACAGTTGCTCCCAAACTCCACTGCTTCAATTTTGGGACGATTCGCTGTCTATTCAGGTATTCCGTAGATGCAGGGTGCATCAAGTTGATTGTGGGGATTTAATCTGCTGCTCCTGAGGCTGCATGGAGAAATTTCCCTTTCTCTTTTTTGTTCGCACAGCTCCTGGGGTTCAGCTTTGGTTGTGGCCCCACCTCTGCTTGTAGGTTGCCCGTGGGCATCTGCTCCCCACCCAGACAGGAGAGGTTAAAGCAGCAGCTGATTAGGGCTCTCTTGCTCACTTAGGCTGGGGTAGAGGGTGGGGTACGGTAGTCATAAGTGGAATGCGGTACGGGCCTGTGGTGGCAGAGGCCGGCATGATGTTGCAACAGCCTAAGGCACCCCATGTGTTCTCCTGGGGTAGTTGTCCCTGGATCTTGGGACACTGGCTGTGGCAGGCTGCACAGGCTTCTGGCAGGGGGGCGGGGGTGGGGGTATGGTATGGATAGTGACCTGTGCTTGTACACAGGATTCTTGGTGGCAGCAGCAGCAGTGTTAGCAGTTCATGCCCGTCTCTGGGGTCCAAGCTGATAGCCATGGCTCGCACACTTCTCTGGAGCTCATTTAGGCAGTGCTCTGCCATCTGTGAGTACATTGGGAAGGAATCCCCTCTCCTCGTGCATCCCAAAACAATCGTCTCTTGCCCTTTCCACAGGTCCAGACTTTTTCCTGGACTCCCTCCCGGCTAGCTGTGGTGCACTAGCCCCCTCAGGCTGTCTTCACGCAGCCAACCCCTGTCCTCTCCCTGGGATCTGACCTCTGAGGCCTAAGCCTCAGCTCCCATCCCTGCCTGCCCCAGCAGGTGAGCAGACAAGCCTCTCGGGCTGGTGAGTGCCGGTCGGCACCGATCCTCTGTGCGGGAATATCTCCACTTTGTCCTCCGCACCCCTGTTGCTGTGCTCTCCTCCGCGGCCCCGAAGCTTTCCCCCTCCACCACCCACAGTCTCCGTCTGCAAAGAGACTTCCCTGTTTGTGGAAACCTTTCCTCCTTCACGGCTCCCTCCCACTGGTGCAGGTCCTGTACCTATCCTTTTGTCTCTGTTTATTCTTTTTTCTTTTGCCCTACCCAGGTACGTGGGGAGTTTCTTGCCTTTTGGGAAGTCTGAGGTATTCTGCCAGCGTTCAGTAGGGGTTGTTCCACATATAGATGTATTTTTGATGTATTTGTGGGGAGGAAGGTGATCTCCACATCTTACTCCTCCGCTGTCTTGAAGGTCTCCCCCTCAAATATTAACATGGTAGCAATATTAAGTTTCTTCTTGGAATTTTAGGGATTATACTTCTTTCACCTTGTTTATTGGGATCCAAAAGTTCATTATAAGTTGTTACATAAATAAAGATAATTCATATACAGAACATACCATCTAAACTTAGCATATGTGTATATTTTTGCATAAATATATTTTTAATTTATTTAAGGAGAACTTGTTTGTATCTAATGAATACTTATGATTTTCTGAGCACTATTATAAGTGTAATTTTTTAAGATGGCTCACAACAGCTCTATGAGGTAAGTGCTATTATCATCATTACCCCAGTTCTCTATATGAGAAAAATGAGGCATAATGAGGTTAGTTATTTTGCTAAGGTCACAAAGCTAGGCAGTTACAGAATTAGAACACAAGGTACTTACCTTTAAAGCTTACTAAATTCATGGAAATTCTGCAAAATTACTGACTTTATTTTGTGAGTTGTACCTAAGGGCTTGTCTTCCATACCTTTAATTCATTGTATTTTATACTTTTTTTTTTTTTTTTGGTTTGTTTGTTTATTCACCTCTTCCTTTGGAATCACACTTTTTCTTTCTTGCTAAAGTTTCTTTCTTCATTAAGAGAGCTATCAGTTTCCAAATACTAGGATGCCTATTTGTGACTGAGCTTTGTGTTTCATTGCGAAATCTTCTACAGTGCTGTTTGTTCTTGGCATTTTGTCACGTCTGTTGATAGACATTCCAAAGTTCTTTGGGAAATGTGGGTTGAATTCTGCACCTTTCAGGCCCCCAGCCTCTTTCTTCTGCAGTGTAGTGTATTTCAAAATACAAAAACAACTCTTGGGGCAAATCATTGTCATCTGTCTGCTTCATAAATGCAAATGCACTTCACAAGTTGGAATCAAACTGTCTAAACAAAAACCATCAAACAGTTATTTTATCTTTCATGGCAGAATTGCTTAATGGACAAATGGATATGCAGCAAAGGTGTTTATGGCAAAGAAGTTTATGGTAAAGACACTGGACTTGAAAAATCCCATGGCCAATCTAGCAGAAATTCCTGGGTTCCATATTAAAAAATAAAAATCACTATGCATAACTCCACTGCTACCATTGTTGTAAGCCACCATTCTCTTTCAGCTGGATTATTGTGGTTGCCTTCTAACACGTCTCCTCCATGCCTCCAGTCCCGCCCCCCACAGTCTACTCTCCACATAAAAAACTGAGTGATTTTTTAAAAAACACATTGTCAGTCGCATCACTATTATGCTCATAATTCTGCTCTGGATCCCTAGCTCAATCAGATTTAAAGTAGGAGTTTTTAAATGGAGTGTGTAGCCCTACAGGAACTCTCCCTGTAGTTCTCTTGTGAAAGGAACTTTCTCACTCTCCTCAATCACCATCTCCAGCCCCCTTGCTCCTTTACTCCAGGCAATCTGTCCTTTTTGTGGTTTGGCTCAGTAAACGCAAAACACTCTTATAGTTCTTCTTCTTCCAGGGACTTCACCAAAGGGCTCCATCAGTTACTTTAGTTATCTGTGGAAATGTCACCTAATCAGGGAGGCTTTCACTGTGTGTTCCTATAAAAGAGCAAGTCCACTGCCACTCTCATACTTACTGCCCCTCTTTTATTCTGCTTTGCTTCTATTCATTCTACTTAGCAGCTTCTTTAGTATATTGTCCATATATTTGTTTATTATCATTCTCCTCCCTAGAATGAAATCCACAGATCACAAGGGGAAGAATTTTGTCAACTCTAGGCACTGCTGCATTTATCATGGGTGCCCAAAACAGTGCCTGGTACCTAGTAGGCACTCAATAAATATTGGATTAATACATGGATTAATGAAGGAAGAGGAAGAGAATATGACAGGAATAGAAAATGGAAGGTAGAAAAATACCAGAAGTAAGTAACTATCAGCAAATGGTCTCTAGGATCTGTTAGGCACCAGTGAAAAACTGAGAAGCTCCAGTATTTACTCTGTCTTTTCTCTATACTTCCAGAATTGTAGACCAAGTTTTAAAATTCTGATTTATTGCTCAACTTTGTATTTCAACCATTTCATAAATTAGGTATTCTTTTTGGTGTCTCTGCTAAATTACTGCCTGTTTTGTGATAATGTTTGTTAATATTATATTTATAATACAATATCATAACCTATCTTTTATCCAGTATTTGCATTAGGCCTAACCTAAGGAGAAGGAATAAAACAGGGGATACTTGTCATCACACACAACTTTTTCTATGTGTAACTTTCTCTGGTGTTACTTTCCTTTGCCTCTACTTTTCATGCCCACTGACTCTATTTTGAGAATTTTCTCTCAGGTCTTCTCTGCATATCTGACAATCTGTGATGAGAATATTGACACCTTAATGTGAAGTTTAATAAACACCTCTTGTCTCTCAGATGTTATTTAATTTTAAACCTTATTTGGTATATTCATCTCAAGCATCCTATTTAAAATTTTTCTCTAAGCTCTACATATATTCAGATATTTTTTCTTGCATCTATATGATAAGCCCCAGAAGACGGATACATGCAAACACTCAAAACATAGTCTCTCCCATACTGGAATCTTCAAGTCTCCTGAGAGCAAGAACCTTTCTCATTCACTTTTAGATTACACATTTTGAGGATTTCAAGTAGATTAAACATTTAATAAATTTTTATTGAATAAAAATATGTAAAATTTCTAGTGGAATAAACAATAGAAAACTGCTTTTTAAAATAAATAGTGTTCATGGCCATGGATTTTGTAAGGTTGCTATTTTATGTCTATTTATATTTTCTCATTGTCTGTTTTTGTGTTTGCCATTATAGAAGTTTGTAGCTTATTTATTTACATCAAGTTAAATTTTCTGCTCTTGTAACACATCCATGAGAAAATTTTCTTGTTGATATCAAATATATCCAAATTTCATATATATTATTCATTTTTAGCATATTTATCTAATACAATGAGAATTATACCCTTGCTAAAGTATATAGTTTATTATTCATAGTAAAAAATAGGATGGAGAAAATATTTTCTGTGTCCTCTATCCTTGAATATTTTAAAGCAAATGTCCTCTTTCTTAAAGATTTCTTAAGGATTGTGGAAAATATGTCAACTTCTTTTAGCAAGAGTTCTGATAGGTTAGGTTCTGCATTGCTGATATGAAGCTGCTCTGAGTTGCATCCATAGACCACATAAGTTCCATATCTTATTAAATTCATCATTAAAATGTTGTTGATTCTCCTGTCAGCTTCCCAAAGAAGTCTTCTGAACACATTCTTCTAGAGAGTTTTGGTTATTTATTAAATCATTTAGCATCAAGCAAACAAAAAATCCAGTTTATGTTCATTAGATCATAGGATGAAAGCTACAGTTGAGAGAAATAATTTTTAAGAAATAAAGAAACAAAAATCCCTTTTAATAAAAGGACAGCTTGCATGAATATACTTGTTTAAAACGTGTAATTGAGTATACTTTCAAATTGCAGAATGATTTGCTAGAGTAAAAAGAAAAATGATGATATTAAGAGCTACCAGCCATAACTGTTTTCCACCATTTGTTTTGGTAATGGATCTACCTGTTACTGACTTCTAATCCCTGTCTGTATGGGCTAATTATTTTGAAGAGGGAAAGGAAAAGAGAGGGAGGTACAAATAGGGTAAAGTCTGAAGGTCGATTTAGAACTCCTCAGAGGCTAATTAAAGAGCATGGATAGTAGACACTTTGGCCTTTTCTTGTTGACCTCTCCTGTCTGGACACATGGAAGACTATTCTTCACAGTCTACTTGTAGTTAGGTGGTATGAGTCATTGTGGTCAATAGACATGAGCGGAAGGAATAGTTGTCACTTTGGGACTGGGGCTGTGTAAACATCCTTCTGTAGTCCTCTTCTCTTTTCCTTCTGCAGTATTCTGAAAGCCACACTTTGTGATGAAGAAATCACAATATGAAAATCAACTAGACCTCTCCAGATACCGTTTAGTAGAAAACTTTCCTGAAAAATTATTGAACCTCATCAGACTTTGCACTAACAAGGCATAAGCTTTTCTTTTATTAAGCCACATATATTTCGGGGTAATTTGTTATTTCAGCTACATAGTCTTTATGTTACATAACATGACATAACCTAATCTTTTTGTTAATGACAACTATGTTTATTTTATCTGCCCTGAAGTTCAAAGTGTGCTGAGTTGGATATTTGGGCATACATCCTATGATATACATCTATTGAGCACCCCAGCATGTCCTTCTTGATTCACATAATGTTTATTGAGTTCCCATTCTGCAATGACATCCTACTAGGCAATAGGAAAACAAAGTTTAGTGAGATATAATAATCTAATAATGTAGAAAGATTATGAACAAGTAGTTACAATTCTGTAATATTAGTAGTAACGCCAATGCTCTGTTAATAGTTAGAAACCAAGAGCTAAAGAATATTTGAGGAAAACATTACCTAAGTGATTCAGAAAAATAGTCACAGAAGAAATATTGGAGATATAAAATGTGGATGCTAAAAGCTATGAAGAAAGTTTCACTGCACAAAGGAGAAGGGCTTTCTGGATGGCAGAATGGCCATGTTCAATAGTACAAGGCACACATTTGACACATAGTTAATGGAAGCTAGTTGCTAGCCTCTAGGTCAAGGTCATTGATGTATCTAGATATATCCTGCGAACAGTGGAGAACCACTGACAGATTTTTAAGTCAGGCAAACACATAATTATGTATACTTTTTCAAATATTTTGGAAACCACGTAGGGGATGGACAAAAGAGGGAGGACTTGGAGGCAGGAAGATTAATTTGGTTATTGAAATAATACAGATGAGAATAATTCAAATCTCTACAATAGTGGTAGTGCACATAGAGATAATGATGTACATTTTAGAGCCATTGGTAGCTGGGAGCACTTGTTATATTGAGGGATGTAAATGATATAGGAGAAAGAAGAGATAGTGATTATAGTGAATTTTCCAGTTTATGTGACTGGGAAGAAAGTAATGCTATTAATACCAAGAAGATCCAAAAGGAAGGAAATGTGGTAG
Organism: Orcinus orca; assembly: GCF_937001465.1. NCBI lineage: Eukaryota > Metazoa > Chordata > Mammalia > Artiodactyla > Delphinidae > Orcinus > Orcinus orca. The sequence goes on along the minus strand of NC_064562.1, from coordinate 77,249,155 downwards.
GCAGAGTAATGTCCCATAAGATATCCATGTCCTAATCTCTAGAACCTGTAAATTTTACCTTATGTAAAAAATAATTTGCATATCTGGTTAAGTTCTGCATCACGAAATAGGGAGATTATCCAGGTAGACCTTATGTGCACTCACAAGTGTTTTATAAGATGGAAGCAGAGGGAGATTTCAGACAGAAGAGGAGAAGGCAATGTGAACACAGAGGCAGAGATTGGAGTGAGGTGGCCATAAACCAAGGATGCCAGTAGAAGCTGAAAGCTGGAACCTGGAAGAGGCAATAAATGGATTCTCTCCTGAAGTCTCCTGAGAAAGTACAGCTCTGGCAGTATATTGATTTCAGCCTAATGAAACTGATTTCAGACTTCTGGTCTCCAGAACAATAAGAGAAGAAATTTCTGGTGGCTTAAGGCAGTAAGTTTGTGATAAAAAAAACTGGCGGGGGGGGAGCTGCACCGCGCAGCTTGAGGGATCTCAGGTCCCTGACCAGGGATGGAAGCTGGGTTTCCATAGTGAGAGCTCCAAATCCTAATCACTAGACCACTAGGAAACTCCTGGTTTGTGATAAATTTTTATAGCAGCAGTAGGAAACTAATACAAGAAGTTTATAAGATTAGCCTAGAATTTCTGGCTATGAGTACATGTGTGTTATATATTTGTATGTTCATGTATGGTTTTGAAGTATGTGTGTATATGCATATGTGTATGTGTAAGTATGGGTACCTAAGAATTAATGGAAGTGTAGAAGAAGAGAAAGGCTGAAACTGAAATAAAATAAAACAAGCAACTTGGAAAACTTATGCTTCTTACTTCTCTCCACTGATACTGCAGTCAAGATACCGGATATGAAAATATCAGAGGAGGATAAGAAGGAAAGGTTGTAGGCAGGCCAGGAGAATCATCCTGGCTGGTAGAGAAAGTGCTGCAGGGAAAGCTAGCATGGACTTTACGATTCCCTGCCTGGGACTGTGAACCTCAAACTCTGAGCCTCCCCACATTTCAAATTCCTGTACGCAAGCCCTACTTTTTCCACCATTCTTCCATTAATGACTTTCAAGAAAAAAGTGATAAAAGAAAAATTTCATGAAAATTACTTGAGGCCTCTAGGTAGAAAATAGTCGGAAATAAAAATGATATCTATGACAACAATGAAGTAGTGCTTGTGTAATCCTCCTCCCTGTATGTCCAACCACTTGGAGAGAGTAGAGATCAGGACATTTACACATGGCCGTGCTCTGAATTGAGCAGAGAATGCTGTAGAATCCAGTAATACTTTGTGAATGCTCTTTGTATGAGCTTCTGTAATAAGTGGATAATAATTATAGTAAACAACAACTGAGTCAGACACCGTTTCAAGGGCTTTTCATGTGTCATCTGTTCATTCCTCATAATACAGCCATGATAGAGGTTTTACCTGTAAGCTTATCTCCATTTTATAGATGGAGAAGTGGAGGCACGGAGAGATTAGTTCACAGCCAGTATCAATAGAGTCAGGAGTCAAACTGAGCCGACATTCTCAATCAACTGTTACAGATTTTACTCAAAGTCAGATGGCACTCAGATTCTTTTCTACGGCTCCTATTCAAATTTTCTAATTTTGGGGAGCAGCGTTAATGCTTAGGCAGTGTTTTTTTTTTTATTTCAATTTAATTTTTATTTTATATTGGAGTATAGTTGATTTACAATGTTGTGTTAGTTTCAGGTATAAAGCAAAGTGATCAGTTATCCATATACATATATCCATTCTTTTTCAGATTCTTTTGCCATATAGGTTACTACAGAATATTGAGTAGACTTCCCTGTCCTATACAGTAGGTGTTTGTTGATTATCTATTTTATATATAGTAGTGTGTATATATTAATCCCAAACTCCTAATTTATCCTTTTGGCAGTGTTTTCAAGGTGATCTTTGATATATGTGTTACACTCAGCAGCAACAGAAACAGCAATAACAATATGAAGTCAACCAGTTCTGGAAGCCCTCCTAAACATCTAAGGTTTCACTCAAGGTTCCTGAGCCCAGGCTCTTCCAGAATTCAATTATTGAAACAGATATAATGCACTTCTTCCTTCCAATTCCTCCTTCTCTCTCTCTTTCTTTTTTGTTTTCTCTTGGCAACAGATTTTGATAATTGTCAAGCTACCCAATAAAACATTTATGCTGATAGACCTAATCAGAGCAAGTTTCTGATTAGGATACAAACACATAGATAATAGTTGATAAGATAGAATGAATGATTGGGAAATAAAATACTGTGGTTAAGTAGCAAATCATTTTTTGAAATCCTTGTTGAAAATCACTCTATCCAAGATACTTCTCTTTTTTGATGAAAAAATGTTTTATGTTTCATGGTTGCCACTTAAAATTGGCATTCACGTTAAATATTGATGTTGATAAAGAAAACCTAACAACCCACACTCAATGTATAATGACCCCACAGTATAAACTGAATTTGCCATTGCAAGTTTTAACATTGCCTTAAACAACTTATTTATTATTTATATTTTTTGCTCTAAATGCAAAAGATAAAATGTAAGGTCAAAATACTTTATAGAGTTTTCTAATAAGTAGATTTTCAATTAATTTAAATTCAGGCCCCTAATAAAATTTTTCCATGTAACCTCTGAATGTTGAAAAACAGAGTCATATGGCAAAAATCAATTATTTCATCTTTTAGATAAAACATTTGAAAATACTCTTTTCTTTAAAACTATTCATTTTCATTTCTATTATTGTAAAAGTAGGACACGCAAAAAAAAATACATTTCAAACACTTTCTGAAGGATGTGCAATTGAATATCTGTCTCCAGGACACAGGCCCAGTCTTCCTCTTTATGTACACAGTTTTGGACTGCTTCTGATTTTAGTACATCTGTTGGTTGCCTATATTAAATTAATTTTAGGCTTATGCCATTATTTCTTTATTTATCAATTATAAGTGTTATCTGACTCTGTTTATTGGAGACTAACTTCAGTTAAACTCGTTCCTCTTTCCCCCCACTTTTCCATGTTTTATAATAAATATTGGTTCTATTGATTGTTATATAATTTTAAATAATGTACTTAAAACTATTTTTCCATCCATCAATATCAAGAATCTCTTGACTTTCTTCCTCCCTCCTTTCCTTCTCTACTTTACATTTCTGTTAGCATATCATGTGCATTCTACAGACTTCATGATTACAAGTCTGTAATATTACAGACTTCCTTGGTTTTACTACAGCTCAACTCTGAAAATTTAAGGCTGAGACATAGTGTTTGCCATATTAAGGTTATGTCAATATTATTTATTTCGGAACCAGGTAGAGCATCAGAGGAGTCATTGCTCCATGTCACTGAACTTTTGCAACTAGAAAGGGAAAACCTGAAGGTACCAAAACATTCTCTTTTTTACACTTTATTCATCATTTGAAGTCATTTCACGTTTTAGTTTGCTTTGTACTATCTTTCTTGCTTAGGCTCTATATTTTCTCTTGGATTTTCTATTTACCTTTCTGGTTGTTTTTTCTTTTTTTTGTCCCAAGAACTATATGCCTTCTTCAAATCAGTAATGTCAACCTCTAATGGTTTCTTGAATGCTCTGATAAATAGTGACTCTTCCTTAAGCCTGCTGAATGTTTGCCGCTCTGGGTATTTCTTGTCTGCTCCTTTCTGAAGTTCATGTCTGACACTTCCTTAGATGACTTTTTTTTTTTTCCTTCAGAATGGATGCATGGGAGGTAAACTTTCTGCATCTTATTTTGCTCAATTTCTATAGATGAAATATATTGTCATTTAGCTTCCAGTGGGGCTGTGGGAAATCTGAAGTTTGTAATGATTCTCACTTCCTAGTAGAGGATTTGCTTTTTCTCTCTGGAAACTTAATCTGAGAGCATACATCTGTATCTTTAGCCCTGAATTTTTCCTTTTTGTTATTTTTTGGATAAATTCTTCCTCTCCTTTTTTTCCCATTTTTTTCTGGTATTTAAATATTTCACAATTCTTCCTATGGAGGAATATGGAAATATGGATCGGCAATATTTTCTCTCAACATTTTCCATCTATTTGTGTTTATAGTTCTATGTTCTGAAATAATTCCTTACCTTCCATTCTGCATATTTCATTGGATTCAATTTTTAGTAGTCACATTTAAAATTTTATGTTTAATAAAGTGTTACCCAAATTCATAACAGGCTGTTTATAGTTCATTGAAAAAATATCTTATCTAAAATCTATAAACATATTAATTAGAAGTAGTTTGTTAACACTCTGGTCTCTAACCTGAATTTTACTGCTTTTTTTTCAGTATTAGTTGTCTCATTTGTTCATCTTTCCCTTTCCCTTTTGAACTGTTGAATTCCTAAAATATTCACTGTTCCTTAATTGGTCATTGATGAACATAAAATAAAGGGTCAGGTTGATTAAATATATGGCTGGCAGGATTTTCCTCTGTTGTTATAAGCCTGTTCCTTTTTTTTTTTCTTCCATATTTATTTATTTATTTGTTTGTTTTTTGGCTGTATTGGGTCTTAGTTGCAGCACCCAGGCTCCAGAGTGCATGGGCTCTGTAGTTGTGGCGTTCAGGCTCTTTAGTTGTGGCATGTGAGCTTAGTTGCCCCATGGCACGTGGGATCTTAGTTCCCCAACCAGGGATCGAACAGGTGTCCCCTATATTTCAAGATGGATTCTTAACCACTGGACCACCAGGGAAGTCCCTATAAGCCTGTTCCTTGAATAAGAAAAATGTTTGTCCTGTGTATATGTATGTGATATTTTGAGGTTTTACTCTGGTATTTTCAGGACATGAATATGAAGCAGGCACACAGGTAAAAATCCAGACACATTCAAATACCAAAACAAAGCCAGTCTGACTAACGTGAACAAACCCTCAGCCTGGGAGCCACGGATCTTCCTCAATCTATATCTGACATTGAGGCATACAGCACTTCCTGATGCGCAGGAATGGGGGTGGCCTGAACATGCACTTCTTTCAGATTGATTCTCCATCAATCATTGTGATTTCTGCCCTTCCTTCCACACCCTCTCTTCTTTAGCTCCTAACTCTAGGGAGCTGTACTGTGCAAAATCATTCCTAGCTCCACTGCATCTTTTTCTATTGAATAAACTGAGCACTAGCTCCTTTTATTCTAATATATCCATCAAGATGCTCCCATCAGTCTTCTGTCTTCCTGAAATTCGTTCTAATCTTTTGACTGCTGATGTTTCTCTGCTGCCTTTCTCAAAACCTCTGTGGCTTTATTCACTTTCATATTTCTTCACTGAACACTCCATGGATTTTTGAGATACAGGAGAATTTAATAAATTTTCTTACTCTAATAACTGGAACCAGATATCCTATGAGAATTTCTAAATGTTATTTCATAAAGAAAAGTGATTCACTTATTTAAAGTCAATACCAAAGAAATATTCCCATATATGTATATATGTATATGTATATATATATAAAGAGTTAAGTTCTTCTTTCTACAGTATTTACACATATCTCCAAAGATAAACTAAATGAACAAGAAGGAATTCAAGGAAAAAACATTTTTATAGATTTGAAAACCAAAAAGCTTTATATAATATTTATTTTCAAAAACAAAAAGTGATTGACAGATTGAGAAAATGTAATTTCAATACATATAACTGAAAATAACTATGCCATGCATACCAAACTCTTAAAAATACTCATAATTTATTATATTAAAAAAAATGTTAAACATTATAACTGGAAAAAAAAGCTACAGGATATGAAGGGATAAGATTAAAAATGAAATGGCTGATAAATATTAAGAAAAAAACTTTATGGGGAAAAATTAAAATTTTTAGCAAATGTAATATGACTATTTTGAATGCAAGTGCCAAAAACACAATTTGAACTAATTTAAGCAAAAAGGGAGTGTGCTAAAGGAATATTGATGTAGTTTACTTAATCAAAATAAGAGGTACAGGCCACAGTATGCTTCTGGGAATTCTAACTGACCCAGTGCTTCCAAGACATTTACTCTCTCTGAGTGATTCTCATATGCTCAACTCTCTGCTTAGATAGAGTCTTTTCTGATATAGAAAGTGAATATCTGCCTTATTTAGTGGCCCTAAATTCCCAGAGTTAAATCTATCTTATTTAGTGGCCCTATAGGAGAGATCCTGCTTGTGGGGAAGAACTCTGACCTACCTTGACACACATGCTTATCATAAACAAATAAGTCTAGGGGTACTGATTGCACCACACTGGTTTCCATGTCATGGGGTGGTGACTGGGTTGGCTACCAACAAAAAAGATGGAGATATTCTGCTTGCCAGATGAAACAAGAACTACAAAGCTATGTAATGTCTTAAGAGGAGATTTTCTTAAAGGGAAGATATTTCAAAACTATGGAACAAAATGTTCTTAAATCCTTTCTTGATAGTCTTCCACCCACAAGGATTTTGAGGATGTTGACCTACCAGGAAAAATAATAAATAGGAAATAAAATATCCCCCCACATCTTTTCTGTGGCAGGGTCACTGTTAACCATCACATGGGTTTAATGGACAAGTATAGATTAAAGAATGTGGCATTACCTAAACACTAATAAGGAACTGAATTTTTATGCATTTCCAATCTCATTATCAAATTTTAACCAAAATCCCACATAGTGAGATCTACCAAGCACTTGGGTGGTCTTTAATAGAAAGAAAAGACCATACTACCCAAGGCAATCTACAGATTCAATGCAATCCCTATCAAATTACCAATGGCATTTTTCACAGAACTAGAAAAAATAATTTTAAAATTTGTATGGAAACACAAAAGATCCTGAATAGCCAAAAGAATCTTGAGAAGGAACAGAGCTGGAGGAATCATGTGTCCTGACTTCAGACTATATGACAAAGCTACAGTAATCAAAACAGTATGGTACTGGCACAGAAACAGGCACATAGATAAATGGAACAGGTTAGAGAGCCCAGAAATAAACCCACACACTTAGGGTCAATTAATCTTTGACAAAGGAGGCAAGAATATACAATGGAGAAAAGACAGCCTCTTAAATAAGTGGTGCTGGGAAAACTGGACAGCTACATGTAAAATAATGAAATTAGAACATTTTCCAACACCATATACAAACAAACTCCAAATGGATTACAGACCTAAATGTAAGACTGTAAAAATCCTAGAGGAAAACTTAGGCAGAATACTCTTTGACATAAATCACAGCAACATTTCTTTTGGATCCACCTCTTAGAGTAACGGAAATGAAAACAAAGATAAACAAATGGGACCTAATTAAACTTAAAACCTTTTTCACAGCAAAGGAAACCATAAACAAAATGAAAAGACAACCTACAGACTGGGAGAAAATATTTGCAAAAGACAAGGGATTAATTTCCAAAATATACAAATAGCCTAATTTCCAAAAAAATTAATAAATAGGCAGAAGATCTAAATAGACATTTCTCCAAAGAAGAAAAACAGATGGCTAACAGACACATGAAAAAATGCTCAATATCACTAATTATTAGAGAAATGCAAATCAAAACTACAATGAGGTATCACCTCACACCAGTCAGAATGGCCAACATTAAAAAGTCTACAAATAATAAATTCTGGAGAGGGTGTGGAGAAAAAAGAACCTTCCTACACTGTTGGTGGGAATGTAAATTGGTGCAGCCACTATGGAGAACAGTATGGAGGTTCCTTATAAAACTAAAAATAGAGCCACCATATGATCCTGCAATCCCATTCCTGGGCATGTATCCAGAGAAAACTATAATTCAAAATGATACATGCACACAGATGTTCATAGTAGCACTATTTACAATAGCCAAGACAAGGAAGCAATCTAAATGTCCATTGACAGATAAATGAATAAAGAATTTGTGGTACATATGTACAATGGAATACTACTCAGCCATAGAAAAGAATGAAGTAATACCATTTGCAGCAACATGGATGGACCTATATATGTATAACTGAATCACTTTGCTGTACACTTGAAACTAACATAGTATTGTAAATTAACTATACTTCATTTTTAAAAAAGGAAAAATAAAAAGAAGAGAAAAAGTCAAATGAGTTCCAAGGGTCCCTGACTCATCTTTCATCTTAACATGCGAGAATAAGCAGAATAAAGGGGCTACATCCAAGAACAAGATTACTTTTTAGTAATGTGGCCCAATCAGTGAACTGAACTTTATCTCATTAGGTAAACAAATGACTAAATTGGAGGATGACAAAGGAAGTATGAGAGAAAGGAATGGGCAATTCTTTGCTCTACTATGTAACTTATCCAAATTGAGTTTATAAACCTCATATGATCACCTAAGACTCCCGTCATTAATTTTCACTTGTCTTTTTGGATATACTGGACTTCATTTACAGAATTTAAGAGCTGAAAAGAAATTTAGAGATTGTTAATTTCAACTGCATACTTTTTTTTTTATATATAGCAGGTTCTTATTAGTCATCAATTTTATACACATCAGTGTATACATGTCAATCCCAATCTCCCAATTCATTACACCACCACAACCCCCACCTCCAATTTCCCCCCTTGGTTTCCATACATTTGTTCTCTACATCTGTGTCTCAATTTCTGCCCTGCAAACCAGTTCATCTGTACCATTTTTCTCGGTTCCACATATATGTGTTAATATACGATATTTGTTTTTCTCTTTCTGACTTACTTCACTCCATATGACAGTCTCTACATCCATCCATACCTCAACAAATGACCCAATTTCATTCCTTTTTATGGCTGAGTAATATTGCATTGTATATACGTACCACCTCTTTATCCATTCGTCTGTCGATGGGCATTTAGGTTGCTTCTGTGACCTGGCTATTGTAAATAGTGCTGCAGTGAACATTAGGGTGCATGTGTCTTTTTGAAATATGGTTTTCTCAGGGCATGTGCCCAGTAGTGGGATTGCTGGGTCATATGGTAATTCTATTTTTAGTTTTTTAAGGAACCTCCATACTGTTCTCCATAGTGGCTGTATTAATTTACATTCCCACCAACAGTGCAAGAGTGTTCCCTTTTCTCCACACCCTCTCCAGCATTTGTTGTTTGTACATTTTCTGATGATGCCCATTCTAACTGGTGTGAGGTGATACCTCATTGTAGTTTTGATTTGCATTTCTCTAATAATTAGTGATGTTGAGCAGCTTTTCATGTGCTTCTTGGCCATCTGTATGTCTTCTTTGGAGAAATGTCTATTTAGGTCTTCTGCCCATTTTTGGACTGGGTTGTTTGTTTAATATTGAGCTGCATGAGCTGTTTATATATTTTGGAGATTAATCCTTCGTCTGATGATTCATTTGCAAATATTTTCTCCCATTCTGAGGGTTGTCTTTTTGTCTTGTTTATGGTTTCCCTTGCTGTGCAAAAGCTTTTAAGTATCATTAGGTCCCATTTGTTTATTTTTGTTTTTATTTCCATTACTCTAGGAGGTGTGTCAAAAAAGATCTTGCTGTGATTTATGTCAAAGAGTGTTCTTCCTATGTTTTCCTCTAGGAGTTTTATAGTGTCTGGTCTTACATTTAGGCCTCTAATCCATTTGGAGTTTATTGTTGTGTTTGGTGATAAGGAGTGTTCTAATTTCATTCTTTTACATGTAGCTGTCCAGTTTTCCCAGCACCACTTATTGAAGAGACTGTCTTTTCTCCATTGTATATCCTTGTCTCCTTTGTCATAGATTAGTTAACCATAGGTGCATGGGTTTATCTCTGGGCTTTTTATCTTGTTCCATTGATCTATATTTCTGTTTTTGTGCCAGCACCATATTGTCTTGAATACTGTAGCTTTGTTGTATAGTCTGAAGTCAGGGAGTCTGCTTCCTCCAGCTCCACTTTTTCCCCTCAAGATTGCTTTGTCTATTCGGAGTCTTTTGTATTTCTATACAAATTTTAAGATTTTTTATTCTACTTCTGTGAAAAATGCCATTGGTAATTCGATAGGGATTGCATTGAATCTGTAGATTTCTTTGGGTAGTATAGTCATTTTCACAATATTGATTCTTCCAATCCAAGAATATGGTATATCTCTCCATCTGTTGGTGTCATCGTTAATTTCTTTCATCAGTGTGTTATAGTTTTCTGCATACAGGTCTTTTGTTTCCTTAGGTAGGTTTATTCCTACATATTTTATTCTTTTTGTTGCAATGGTAAATGGGAGTTTTTCCTTAATTTCTCTTTCAGATTTTTCATCATTAGTACATAGCAATGCAAGAAATTTCTGTGCATTAATTTTGTATCCTGCAACTTTACCAAATTCGTTGATTAGCTCTAGTAGTTTTCTGGTGGCATCTTTAGGATTCTTTATGTATAGTATCATGTCATCAGCAAACAGTGACAGTTTTACTTCTTCGTTTCCAGTTTGGATTCCTTTTATTTCTTTTTTTTTCTCTGATTGCCGTGGCTAGGACTTCCAAAACGATGTTGAATAATAGAGGGGAGAGCGGACATCATTGTCTTGTTCCTGATCTTAGAGAAAATGCTTTCAGTTTTTCACCATTGAGAATGATGTTTGCTGTGGGTTTGCCATATATGGCCTTTATTATGTTGAGGTAGGTTCCCTCTATGCCCACTTTCTTGTGAGTTTTTATCATAAATGGGTGTTGAATTTTGTCAAAAGGTTTTTCTGCATCTTTTTAGATAATCATATGGTTTTTACTCTTCAGTTTGTTAGTATGGTGTATCACATTGATTGATTTGTGTATACCGAAGACTCCTTGCATCCCTGCGATAAATCCCACTTGATCATGGTGTATGATCCTTTTAATGTGCTGTTCGATTCTGTTTGCTAGTATTTTGTTGAGGATTTTTGCATCTATATTCATCAGTGATATTGGTCTGTAATTTTCTTTTTTTGTGGTATCTTTGTCTTGTTTCGGTATCAGGGTGACGGTGGCCACATAGAATGAGTTTGGGAGTGTTCCTTCCTCTGCAATTTTTTGGAAGAGTTTTAGAAGGATGGGTGTTTGCTCTTCTCTAAATGTTTGATAGAATTCACCTGTGAAGCCATCTGGTCCTGGACTTTTGTTTGTTGGAAGATTTTTATTCACAGTTTCAATTTCATTACTTGTGATTGGTCTGTTCATATTTTCTGTTTCTTCCTCGTTCAGTCCTGGAAGGTTATACCTTTCTAAGAATTTGTTCATTTCTTCCAGGTTGTCCATTTTATTGGCATAGAGTTGCTTATAGTAGTCTCTTCGGGTGCTTTGTATTTCTGCGGTGTCTGTTGTAACTTCTCCTTTTTCATTTCTAATTTTATTGATTTGAGTCCTCTATGTCTTTTTCTTGATGAGTCTGGAAAATGGTTTATCAATTTTGTTTATCTCCTCAAAGAGCCAGCTTTTAGTTTTTTTGATCTTTGCTATTGTTTTCTTTGTTTTTATTACATTTATGTCTGCTCTGATCATTATGATTTCTTTCCTTCTGCTAACTTTGGGTTTTGTTTGTTCTTTCTCTAGTTCCTTTAGGTGTAAGGTTAGATTGTTTATTTGAGATTTTTCTTATTTCTTGATGTAGGCTCGTATAGCTATAAACTTCCCTCTTAGAACTGCTTTTGCTGCATCCCAAAGGTTTTGGATCATCTTGTTTTCATTGTCATTTGTCTCTAGGTATTTTTTGATTTCCTGTTTGGTTTCTTCAGTGATCTCTTCGTTGCTTAGTAACATATTTTTTAGCATCCATGTGTTTGTGTTTTTTATGTTTTTTTTCCCTGTAATTGATTTCTAATCTCATAGCATTGTGGTCAGAAAAGATGCTTGATATGATTTTATTTTTATTAAATTTACTGAGGCTTGATTTGTGACCCAAGATGTGATCCATCCTGGAGAATGTTCCATGTGCACTTGAGAAGAAAGTGTAATCTGCTCTTTTTGGATGGAATGGCCTGTAAATATCAATTAAATCTATCTGTCTATTGTATCATTTAAAGCTTGTATTTCCTTATTTATTTTCACTTTGGATGATCTCTCCGTTGATGTAAGTGAGGTGTTAAAGTCCCTCATTATTATTGTGTTACTGTCGATTTCCTCTTTTATAGATGTTAACAGTTGCCTTATGTATTGAGGTGGTCCTATGTTGGGTGCATATATATTTATAATTGTTATATCTTCTTCTTGAATTGATCCCTTGATCAATTCCTTGTCTCTTGTAACATTATTTTTAAGTCTATTTTATATGATACGAGTATTGCTATTCCAGCTTTCTTTTGATTTCCATTTCCATGGAATATCTTTTTCCTTCCCCTCACTTTCAGTCTGTATGTGTCCCTAGGTCTGAAGTGGGTCTCTTGTAGACAGCATGTATACATGTCTTGTTTTTGTGTCCATTCAGCAAGCTTGTGTCTTTTGCTTGGAGCATTTAATCCATTCATGTTTAAGGTAATTATTGATATGTATGTTCCTATGACCATTTTTTTAATTGTTTTGGGTTTGTTTTTGTAGGTCCTTTTCTTATGTTTCCCATTTAGAGAAGCTCCTTTAGCATTTGTTGTAGAGCTGGTTTGGTGGTGCTGAATTCTCTTAGCTTTTGCTTGTCTGTAAAACTTTTGATTAGTCCATCCAATCTGACTGTGATCCTTGCCTGGTAGAGTAATCTTGGTTGTAGTTTCTTCCCTTTCATCACTTTAAGTATAGCATGCCACTCCCTTCTGACCTGTAGATATTCTGCTGAGAAATCAGCTGTTAACCTTATGGGAGTTCCCTTGTGTGTTATTTGTCATTTTTCCCTTGCTGCTTTCAATAATTTTTCTTCGTCTTTAATTTTTGGCAGTTTGATTACTATGTGTCTCAGTGTGTTTCTCCTTGGGTTTATCCTGTATGGGACTCTCTGCACTTCCTGGACTTGGGTGGCTATTACCTTTCCCATATTAGGGAAGTTTTTGACTCTAATCTCTTCAAATATTTTCTCTGGTCCTTTCTCTCTCGCTTCTCCTTCTGGGACCCCTATAATGCGAATGTTGTTGTGTTTAATGTTGTCCCAGTCGTCTCTTAGGGTGTCTTTATTTCTTTTTATTGTGTTTTCTTTATTCTGTTCCGCAGCAGTGCATTCCACCATTCTGTCTTCCAGGTTACTTATCTGTTCTTCTGCCTCGATTATTCTGCTATTGATTCCTTCTAGTGTATTTTTCATTTCAGTTATTGTGTTGTTCATCTGTGTTTCTTTGTTCTTTAATTCTACATCTTTGTTAAACATTTCTTGCATCTTCTCGATCTTTGCCTCCATTCTTTTTCCAAGGTCCTGTTTCATCTTCACTGTCATTATTCTGAATTCTTTTTCTGGAAGGTTGCCTATCTCCCCTTCATGTAGTTGTTTTTCTGGGGTTTTACCTTGTTCCTTCATCTGTTACATAGCCGTCTGCCTTTCCACCTTGTCTATATTTCTGTGAATGTGGTTTTTGTTCCACAGGCTGCAGGATTGTAGTTCTTCTTGCTTCTGCTGTCTGCCCTCGGTTGGATGAGTCTATCTAAGAAGATTGTGCAAGTTTTCTGATGGGAGGGACTGGTGGTGTGTAGAGCTGGCTGTTGCTCTGGTGGGCCAAGCTCAGTAAAACTTTAATCTGCTTGACTGCTGATGGGTGGGGCTGGGTTCCCTCCCTCTTCATTGTTTTGGCCTGAGGCAACCCAACACTGGAGCCTAGCAGGGCTCTTTGTGGGGCTAATGGTGGACTCTGGGAGGTCTCATGCCAAGGAGTACTTCCCAGGACTTCTGTTACCAGTGTCCTTGTCCTCAAGGTGAGCCACAGCCACCCCCCACCTCTGCAGGAGACCCTCCAACAAGGGTCTGTTTCAGTCTCCCCTGGGGTCACTGCTCCTTCCCCTGGGTCCTGATGTGCCCACTACTTTGTGTGTGCCCTCCAAGAGTGGAGTCTCTGTTTCCTCCAATTCTGTCAGAGTCCTGCATTCAAATCCCAGTAGCCTTCAAAGTCTGATTTTCTAGGAATTCCTCCTCCCATTGCCAGACCCCCAGGTTCAGAAGCCTGACATGGGGCTCAGAACCGTCACTCCAGTGGGTGGACTTCTGTGGTATAAGTGTTCTCCAGTTTGTGAATCACCCACCCAGCAGTTATGGTATTTGATTTTATTGTGATTGCACCCCTCCTACCGTCTCATTGTGGCTTCTCATTTGTCTTTGGATGTGGGGTATCTTTTTTGGTGAGTTCCAGTGTCTTCCTGTCAATGACTGTTTAACAGTTAGTTGTGATTCTGGTATTCTCGCAAGAGAGAGTGAGAGCACATCCTCCTACTCCACCATCTTGGTTAAGGGCCTCAACTGCATACTTTTATACCAAGCTGATACTCTAAGTAGATCGTTAACTCTTTGAATTCAGGTTTCCTGACACACAGTTTGTGTGCTTTCCAATATATGTGGCTGACCTTCTACAATTAAGATTGCTTCTTCACTGAAAAATATTTACTTGTCTCTCTGTCAATCAGTCAGTCTACTCTTGTTTCTCTGTGTAATCTTAAGAGAATTTATTTTCTCTATAAAATGATGTCTGATAATTAATTTCCATCTGTGAGTTCAAGCTCAATAAAAATTGTACCCAACCTCTTCTGCTTTTTATTAAAAATAACTTGAATTCCTGAAGATTTTCCCCCAATATGCAGGTTTATTTCAAGGTTTTATTTCCTATGATTAGGGAAAATATTTCTTCATGTTAGTGGATATCTTTACTTTTTTAACTATTTAATTAGTTTATTTCCTAATTTCTCATGTAATTTGTATCTGAAGTAGTCCCAGAAGAGATAGACACACAGAGAGATACATAAACACACACGTACACACATTCTGCAGTAGCCTTACTATTGTAATATTTCAAGTTAGAAATTTTTAGTTTATTTTAGGAATTGGGAACTATACACTGGTTTTCTATAGGCTACCCTGAAATATGATTCAGAGAGAGATATGTCATATCATGATATACCTGCCCCTTTCCTGTCATTGAAATGTACAAGATCAGAAAGCCCTGCCTTTTAGCAGTTGCAAATCTCATCAATTTAATTCAATATCACAGAATATAGATAGTAAACCTTAGCTATTTAATATAATATTTACTATGCATATTTGTGTGGAATCTCACAACAATTGTGTATGTCTGTATGTCTGTATATCTGAGAAAGAGAGACAGAGACATAGACAGAGAGAATTATATATTGGACTCTTGTAATCTGTGTAGTACAAGGTGACATTTCAGTTTGCCTTAATTACTTTTTTTTCTTTTTTTGCACAAACACCATGTCAAAGTTAGTCCTATTTGTAATTTTGTGCCTTTGAGATTTTGTGTGATATTATTGTAGATGCCATACATATAGAATAAATTGTATAAAATTTATAAGAAAATCAACAAGCAAATAACCTATATTACACCACTGTTTCAACTTTCTATTTAATATTAGCAGCAATCAACTTTATTAAAAATGCTTGTGGAAAACTTTAGAAATATGTTCTTTAATTTGTTCATTTTAGAACAATTTAGTAGAAAGGAAAATATATTTTAAATCTGGCTTTTAATAATTTCTTTCCTTCTACCTTGAGGTTAATAAGTATCTCAGAATTAACTGTTGAATTATTGAAGTTGTCACTACATAGAGGATAAAGAGAGAAACAGAAAAGTATAAACTATTTATAGAAAAAGAAAAAAACCTGTTTGCTATGTGAGGAAAATAAGGAAACGTAACTAATAATGATTTGTATGAGTCAATTTACCTATGCAAAAGAAATTATCTAGAAATAAACATTTGCCTTAATAACATAATGCTAATCAAACTTCTTAGGGAATATTGAAGAAAAATGCACTTTTAATCTTAATATGCACATGAGATCAATTAATGTACCACATATGTAAATATAAAGGCAATGACCCTGATTCCAAATGCTTGTTACTTTTGGAGTTGGCATATGGCTCTCTCTAACAGCAGACATTAATGATTTCAATAAATTAGCTGCTAATGTCGTGTAATGAACTCTGATTTGTGTTAATTCAGGCATTACTTAGCTATTTAATGTTAATTTTTTTTAAGAAATCAGCATTTAAGGCAGTATTAGAATTTTGTTTGGTATCTAAGAGTTTAAAAATGTTAAGAATAAGGAGAACATTTTTTTTTTTTTTTTGTGGTACGCGGGCCTCTCACTGCTGTGGCCTCTCCCGTTGCGGAGCACAGGCTCCGGACGCGCAGGCTCAGCGGCCATGGCTCACGGGCACAGCCGCTCCGCGGCATGTGGGATCCTCCCGGACCGGGGCACGAACCCGTGTACCCCGCATCGGCAGGCGGACTCTCAACCACTGCGCCACCAGGGAAGCCCAAGGAGAACATTTTGATTTAGATATTTTAATAAGATAAAAACAGCTTTACAAAGTGGGAATGCAGAATGTGACTCACAAAGTGTAAATAAAAATTTGTTTCTAATAATCCAAAGTTTTAAAAATTATTGCTTAGATTGAACTATAATCATGCCAAAGGGTTGAAAGGTTTATTATACTCATATTAAAATAGCTGATTCTGAATACCTTTCTTGTAGTCTTTCCCACCCCTATTACTTTCATCTGTTGTGGAACATGACAAGGTTAGTCTGGTAGTTACTGGTGGTGGTGGAGGTAATAATAATTCGCAGATATAATAATATAATGATTCACAGATAAGGTAGAAATGATATTCACAGATATATACATATATATGTATGTCTGTGAATTATATATACATATGTAACAAATACACACACTAGGTTAACGATTTTTATGAAATCATTAGAAAGAAGATATGCTAAAAAAGAAAAAAAAGTTCTTTTTGATGTATGCCAAGTAAAATTAAGAAGCTTTTTCTTGTAAGTGTGGTCTTACACAAATGGATTAATTATAGACATCAGCTTACATAAAAGCTAATAAACATGAATATTTTCTATATGATTCTTTTGGAAGAGTAAAAAAATACAAAAGAATACAAAAGATACATTCAAAGTTAAAATTGTACATTTTTCTTAACATCTCATTTAACTTTCTTCACTTCAGTTTCCTTACCAGGAGTTGGTTAATGGTAATTAAATCATACAACTCTTACGAGAATTTAATGAGGTGAGGTATGTAAAGTGCCTGGTAAATGGTAAAGATTAAAGGCCTGTTGGTAAAGAAGTGTGGTTAAATGCATAGTGTCACTTGATGAAGCCCAGGTATTTCCTACCTAAATCTCCTTCTGTCCATTCTGCACATTACAGCTAGTGTTGCAGTCAGCATAAAATGTAAATCTGATTTACATTATGACTGCTTTGCTTAAAATTCTTCGGATGATACATCTAAGAAAACATCCAGACTTCTTACCAGGAAATACAAAACCCTTCACATTCTGACTTCTATTTTCTTATGTCGTCTGTCAGTCTTTGTAAATCATGTCTGTCAGTCTACCCACCCTGAACTATTTGTATTTACCTGAATAGGACACAGTATTATATGCCCTCATGCATATTTCAAACAATATCCTTTCTGCCTGAAATGCTTGCCTTGATTTTAGTTTCCTGGGGAATTTCTACTGATCCATTTAGACTCTGGACTGTGATCATTGATACATTGGGTAAATATTTCAATCTCGTTCCCATAGCACCTTGAATACCTTGTACTTGAGCACATTACAGTATATAATATTGATTTGTTTTCAGGTCTCTCTCTCTCTACTGTAGGCTCTTATCATTACCAAGATTAGTATTGTATTCAATATATCCACTAACACACAGTGCTTAATACAGTACCTAGCATATAGTAGACTTTCAGTGAATATTTCCTGAATCTTATGTTGAAGATGATGCAGGATTTGAGCTCGTAAGATGTTCTGCCAATATGAGAAATTAGGTATAATATTTAAATGGATCTTGGGTATTTCAAAAAAATCATGTATTTATGAGATACCATTCCTGTTTCTCAGCAGCTGTATTTTCATGTTTGATTCTATGAAATATTAAATTCATCTGTTTTTAATTATAAATACTGGAAATATTGAGTTATTTCCCCATAATATAATCTTTGTTTTTTCCTGCAGGGTACTCTGTGTTTCATTGGCTTGGGAAAACTTTCTCACTTCATGAATAGAACAGAAGGTATGTCAAATTCACTTAGTGCTAATCATGAGTTGAGTATTTTGATGTTTCACTTCCTCCTCTAAGACAAAGTTAGAGGTGCCAGGAATATGGAGTTGCAGCTTGTGAATCTTGATAATCTGAACATACACAGGAGACCAAAAATTACCTAGGGCCCATACAGAAGTAGGTGATAGATACTGAATTGCAGTATATTGAAGGACGTGGGAGCTTTAAACCTTGTTTTTCTTGTATTTATAGTTGGCCCCAAGCACTTTGTTTTTCTTTTTTTTGGCCACGCCTCATGGCATGCGGGATCTTAGTTCCCCGACAAGGGATCCAACCTGTGCCCCCCTGCAGGGGAAGCGCAAGTCCTAACCAGCGGACCACCAGGGAATTCCCTCTTGCATTTATAGTTGGGATTTTAGGATGGATCAGTATATATGGAGTAGCAAAATGAATTCTGTGTGGTTGGGGAAGAAACTCGAACTAGAACTCAAGCACTTCCCGGAGATTTGCATGTGCTGGTTCTCATAACTATCTAGTTTGTGGGGACTCCTATATTCCTAATTGTCTGCTGCCCATATCATCACTTCAGTGTAGTACTAAGGTTTTGATGTGCAATTGCTTTGATTATTGGAGCAGACAATGGGCCTTCCATCTAATGTAGGGTGTCCTGACGTTCTAGATAAAAGTGGTCAAGTGGCTACTTTAGGATGTTTTATAGACAGATTGTCATTTTTTTGAAGTATAAAAGTTACCTCTTCTCACGCCATCTGTGGTTGCATAAAATGCTGAGTTTTAAAAAAAATTTCTAAACATTCTAAATAACTCCAAAAATGGCTTGTTTTATAAGATCACTCATAAGTTTTACATATTAGAATATTCATTTATAATATTTTAGACCCCTTGCTAAGTTGATGTTGAATCATATAAGATCACTCATAAGTTTTACATATTAGAATATTCATTTATAATATTTTAGACCCCTTGCTAAGTTGATGTTGAATCATTGCACAGTTTTGTGTGCGTGTGTGTGTGTTTCTGTAGGATAGGAGAATGTTCCCAGAATACATATATCTTTTAATTTCTTTTTCTAATAAGTCACATGTTATACTTTTTAAATCAAATAAGTAGAAGCTTGGGTGCTTATAAGGGCTAGGATGTGTTGATCCAACAACCTAAACTGAGCACCTGGACAGAATGAGAGCTGCTCATGAATTTCAGTGTATAAAATTGAGGTAAACATTTGGAGAGTCACGATTGGGGAAAAAAGAAAACCAAAGTGAGTCAGTCTAAGTCAGATGTTGGTCTAAAGAGGCTAAGAGGAAAAGGAGCAGGTAGCCTGTTGGCTCAGCAGAATTAATCAGAGCAAGAATTAAGAGGGAGAAAATATTGCCTTCGAAAAGGGAAATATAAAAAAGGCTTTTTAGTTGTATTAACCAGGGTTCTCCAGAGAAACAGAGGCAATAGGAATACATCTCTCTCTCTCTCTCTCTCTCTCTCTCTGTATGTATACATATGTATATATAGCAAGAGAGAGGGAGAGAGAGATTTATTATAAGGAATTGGCTCACATGATTATGGAATCTGTCAAATCCCAAGATCTGTAGGTTGAGTTGGCAAGCTAGAAACCTAGAAGAGCAGATGGTGTAGTTCCAGGTCGAAGGCCAGCAGACAGACTTTACCCAGGAAGAACTGATGTTTCAGTTGAAGTCTTAAAGCAGGAATAAAGCCAGTGTCCCAGTTTGAATACCATTAGGCAGGAAGGAATCTTCAGTACTCAGGGGAGGGTCAACCTTTTGGTTCTATTAAGGCCTTCAACTGTTTAGGTGAGGCCCACCCACATTATGGAAGGCAATCTGCTTTACTCAGTCTTTTGATTTTAATGTTAATCTCATCTAGAAACACCCTCACAGAAACACCCAGAATAATGTTTGACTAAATATCTGAGCACCTGTGGCCCAGTCAAGTTGACCCATAAAATTAACCATCATATTAGTGGAAACAGAAAATATAAAGTCAATGAATTCACAAATCACAGATCTCTGACACCTTGTAGAAATTAGACAAAATGACCACAAAATTTTACTGAGCTTTGGATACAGTTGGGCTGGATCAAATGGATTAGAGGGTTCATTGTGGCAGAGTTGAATAGGTGGAAGTCTCAGTTGTTCAAGTGATGAGGCTCCCTCCCCACGCCAAACACCTTATGATGAGAAAAAGAGGAAACTCACACTCACAGAAAGGAAGTAAAGTATAATTAGAGGGAGAGTCACTTGTGGTCTAGCAGCTAATTCCACACTGGGAGAAGGTACTGGAAGAAGTTTGGGAAGAGTTTATCATGAATTAAATAATTTGAGAAATGTACAGATTAACTTAAACCGGGGTATTCACATAACATCAGAATGTACTTTGTCTTACTAACTTTGTTCAAATCCATGTAGATAACAGATCATGTGGTTTCATGCCTGCACATTTCACCTATTGTACTTGTCAGCCTGTGAGGAACTTTAGAACTGGGAAAATACTGAAGATTATCCTCCCCACGTCTGTGTAACTTGTTTAAGGATCAGAGACATTGTAGTAGTCGGCATCTTAGACTAGTTCTGTTGCCCTTACTGTGGTTGGACCCCACTAGGGCAGGTAGCAGAAATGGAAAAGGGAATCAGTGCTGGCAAGAATCACCTGGTTGGAAATCAAAAGAAACAGCGTGCAATGGTTTATCCTAAGGAGACGCTAGGAGGCAGTCTTGGAATAGTTTCCTCAGTTTCAAACCATGTGTGCATTTTTCATGCGCCTTAAGACCAGAGACTATGTTTTGCTTCTGTTGCTGCTATTTTTCAAGATCTCATAAAGCACCAGAGAACTTGTAATGTCTTTGATGTCAGTGCTCCTTTGCACTCATTCCTGTATCTCTGCATTCCACATGCCCTTCACTCTGACAACTGCTGATTACAGTTACAGTGTTCAGTGTATAGTTGCTCAATTCATATTTGTTGATCATTTGTTTTATAATAAAAATATCTTACCTGACCTTTAGTTACTCAACTCTAAATTATGCAGATGAATGCCCATTGCATACTGAAGTCCTTGCTGAAAAGCCTGTGCGTTTGTAACATTTGAGTTGAATCTTTACCAAGAATCACTTGTGTTCATTCCTAAATCTATTTATTCCAGTTAACATTGTCGTTGCAATCATAAACTTTAAGTATGCTTTTTCAGATGAAATATGAGTGTGAAAGATGAAGTGTCGTTTCTTGTATGAAAACGAACTTGAATGCTTAGGATAGACTTGATGAAGATGAAAGGAAAAGAAAATCTGCTGAATGATGCATAGGCAGAAAATTGCAAAAAAGTGGGAGAAAATTTTAAAAATCTGGAAATAGTCTACACCATACTGCTTAGCAACTGTCTTAAGTTCCAACTCACTTTGAAGAAACTCAAGCTGAAATTCATACATGAGATAGTTTGTGCAAGGAAGACAGTGCAGAACTTTAACTACTTTAAAAATAATGGGTGAATGGATGTGCATTTTATACTTTATATTAAAATAATATGTTAAAGGTACTTGTAGGCTTTTATAATCCCCCATTTTAATCAGATGATTGGCTAAATATCTATACTAATATTTTTGGCTACAAGACATCTACTGTGGTCAAGTCGATTTTCTTAGCATTGAAAAATTAATTAATCATTATTCATCATATTCCTTATGTTCTAACAATATTTAGGCCTTATGGCTGTTAAATATAAGCATAGGAATTATTACTTTCCAAGAAAAAAAATTGTATTCAATTATAGGAGATACTATTTTACATATGGGTTGCAGTAACTAGGAAGGTCATTAGAAGGAGGTGGGACTTGAATTGGAATGAGGAGAAATAAGTCAGCAGTGGTGGAGTGTGGGGAGTGGAGGCCAAGTCTGTTCAAGAGAACATTAAGGGATAAGAAAACCAAGAGGTTGTAACTGGAAAAGCAGCTCCAAACTATCTACCAGATCCAAAGAGTCTTATTGAGGAATAATAAGTGATTCATCTGTAGAATGGAGACAGGTGGTATCTGCTTTCCATGCCATGCCCAAGTATTGTGATTTATTTCTTTGTGTGGAGTTATCAAATGATTCTGAATAGCAGTAATAGTAAAGAGAGACAACCTAATTAAAGCCATATTTTATGTGGAATCAATTCATTAGATAGATAAAAGGGGCAGGAAGATGAAAGATGTGGCAACCATTAGGAAGATTATTATAAACAAATCTTTGAATTATTTGACCCCAACTCTCTAATTCTCCATAATTACTAAAAGAGTATTAACATTTTGTCCTAATTTGAATAACTATCCTTTTACTGTTGTTATTCTTTGCAGTTACTCTGAATTTTCTAGCCTTTTAGTTGAAATCATTTTAATTAGATCACATCATATATGTATATATGTAAACACACACACACACCACACTCACACATATATGTTTATAATTTATTATTTTATAAGACAAATACAATGATATGTTTTGAACGGTTTGTTCTGACCTATCACTGTAGTAGTCTCTGGAATATTCTGACAGTTACAGATCAGCTGGCTTGATTCACTCCATTCCACAATGTGAGTTGCTTGACCTTGATACATTTTGTAATGCTATTTCTATCTACTCCTCAATTTCTCTGACTTATATGTCTCCGTGTAACCTCAGTTTTATCTCTCCTTAGCTTATTTCATAAATCCTTCTCTTCTAGTCACCTGTCTAATACTATCTCAATATACCATCTAATAGAGGATGCCCATTAATAGCAGTAGTAAACTCTAAACTGCAGTAAATTATATGACTGGAATTTTTATCTAGGCTTTTTTTCTCATAAAATATGTGGTTTATTGTGTCCCTCCTGAACAGGCTTTGTCAAAAATGAACAGCATATAAATATTTGATTTATTACATTGCTATCCGCAGCACCAAAATTGAAATGCCATACCTAAAACACCATTTGTCATCAGGGTGGTAAATGTTCAACCAGTCTGCTTGAATTCTTCATGGGCATAACTAGAACTAGGATTTATATGACCAAAAGAAGAAAAAAAAACTACAAACAATTATAGTGGTTAGTATTTCGCCTGGGTGAATACATTTCCATTCTCATTACTAAGAGATAAATGTGAAAGGGACAAAGAAAAGAATTTAAATCTACTTATAATCTCCAAACATCATTTTGAGCAATAATATCAACTTGTCACTCAGAAAAATGTAACAGAGCTGACCATAAATATCACCATTTGACAGAATGTTTCATATCTCCTCTCTTCTCTTGTCTATCCTCTATGAATTTATGTATAACGTACCCTGTCATACCTAATTGATTACTGTGAAGGGCTTGCTAGGGATCTTCTACCTGAACTCTGTGTTTTAGTGGTGGAGAAATGTATAGAAGAAGGATGGATATCATCACTCGGTACTGTACTTGGGTGAGAGAATAGGCTGTCCACAAGCCATCAAATAGCCAATGAGTAAAAAATAATTTATTCATTTAACAGTTATTGAGCACTTACTATAGACTAGTTAGCTTACTGAGGTTAAATCTGGCTTTAGAACACCTGCATTTTAGATTTTCCTTTAGATAGTCCTTCTCAGATTTCTTTGCTGGTTTCTCCTCTTCTCCTTGAACTCAAGGTTGGTGCCAAGTGCTCAGTCTTTGGCTTTCTTTTCTTATTGGTCTATACTCTCTCTTTTCAGGATCGTACCACGCAGTGTCATGGCTGAGAACTATTTGCATTCTATCGACTGCCAAATTTGTATCTTCAATCCTTGACCACTTTCCTAAATTCTGGATTCATATATCCAACTATCTACTCAAGTATCTCCATTTAGAGTCTATAAGACGCCATGAATCAATATGTCCAAAACTGAACTCCTGGCTTCCCCAAACCCTCTTTACCTCTAGCTTTTTCATTCCATTTGAAGACACCTGTACCTTCTTAGTTACTCAGGCCAAAATGTTTGGAACATTCTTTGATTCTTCTTCTCATAGCTCTGCATCCAATCTGTTAGGAAACACTGTTGGCTTTACTTCCAAAATATATCCAGAGTCAGACTTCTCACCACCATTCACACCTGAGCCACAAGAGAATTATCCTGTTAGAACATAGATCAGATCAAGTTATTCAGTTCTGAGTGCTACAGAAGATTCCCATTTTACTCAATGTATGAACCAAAGTCCTGATGGCCCATGAGGTTCCACATGATCCAACTCCCACTTGTCTTTATCACTTCATTCCTTTTCACTTTTCTCTTTCTCACATTTCTCCAGTCACGTTAGCTTCCCTGCTTTTCCTAAAATATGCCAGGAACATTCCTGCCTCAAGACATTTGCACTAGCTCTTCTTTCTGCCTGGAATGATCGATCAATCACACAATATCC
Source organism: Orcinus orca (assembly GCF_937001465.1). Lineage (NCBI taxonomy): Eukaryota > Metazoa > Chordata > Mammalia > Artiodactyla > Delphinidae > Orcinus > Orcinus orca. The sequence goes on along the minus strand of NC_064562.1, from coordinate 77,224,701 downwards.
ACATAGAAAACTCACTCACTTCTTTTAGTCCTTGCTTACACGTCATCACCTGAATGAGTCCACCCTATTTAACAACTCTATTAAATATTTATCACACTTGTCTTTTCTATTTTTTATGGTATATATAAACATCTAACACAATTCGTTTGTATGTTTGTATTGTCTATTACAGTTTTTTTGGTTTTTTTTTTCTGTCTGAAATGTACCCCCTGTGAGGGTAGGGACTTTAACCTTTTTTTTTTTCTTTTTTACACGATATATACTGGGCATATAAAACAATCTCTTGTACATACCAGATTTTTTCTAGTCTGAAATGCACATTTTAAAACTTTTAAAATATCTTAGTAAACAGGATACATTTTACTATTGATAGCAAATCATAGATCAATTAAACAGATTTTTCTTTCTTAGTTGTGCATAAAATAGTATAGTATAATGTACCATTGACAGCATGCTAGTTTTAATGAAATACAAAGGGAGGCAGTTAATGAATATTTGTTGAATGAAAGAGTAAATGACTGAGAAAGAACAAAACACAGTTTTTCCTTTAAGGAATTTACAGATTAGTTGAGTAGAAGACTTGTAAAGGGATATTTATAATAGCACAATGCACAAGCTTATATAAAAGTAGTATCTGCTCACCCCAACCTCCCACTCCATCCCTTTCCCAACCTCCTCCACCTTGGCAACCACAAGTCTGTTCTCTATGCAGTTGTAAGGTTAGCAGATGTAACCTATTATATATAGAATGGATAAACAACAAGGTCCTATTGTATAGCACAGGGAACTATATTCAATATCCTATAATAAACCATAATGAAAAAGAATATAAAAAAAGAATGTGTGTGTGTGTATATATACATATATACACATACATATATATCTGAATCTCTTTGTGGTATAGCAGAAATTAACACAACATTGTAAAACAACTATATTTCAATTTAAAAATAAAAGTAATATCTGAATACAGAAAAGAAATTTACGTTTAATTTTATTGCTGAGGAGTAGAAGGGGATGGTCAAAGAAAGTTGTTGCCAGTATCACCAGGAAGGTAAGAAGTTTTGTTAACACTAGGGTAGAAAATTGTTGGTCAGAGAGACAAGAACATAGTATGGAAAGTGCCCTATGGTGAAAATTGGGTAGAACCATCTACAGTCTATAATTATTGTTATAGGAGTTTTCCTGAGCTTTCTTTTTGAACACTGTTTTAAGGTTACTATAGTAAGCCTTTGCACTAATTGTGCTTATATATATGAAATTTGAGTTTATGTAGATTTACATGGATGTGCTTTTTTCTTGATTGTGAGAGTTTTATTCTAATATCTGGGAAATGTAATTTCACTCCTTTTGGGAATAATTAGAAAAGAAGTCATAAAAATCTGTGCCCTTGTATTTCTACAGGATGTTGATGATGTCTGGAAACGTGGTTAGTATGTTTGGATTTTTTACAAACTGAGGAGGTCCTTGATAATATTATGTATATTTTCCTAAGTTTCCTGACTTCAAAAATGCCCTCTAGAGATGTTTTCAAAGAAAGTTTTAAAAAGTTAAAGCAAGGATGTTACAAGGTAAACCCAGGTCACAGAATTGCAATCTCAAGTTTATTGTGAGAGAGAAAGGGAGAGACAAGGTAAAATGGACAACTGGGATCTTCCTTGGCATAAAACTGACCATAAACAGTTTACCTTGTTATGGTGTATGGGTGGGGGCTCTTTAGTGTTTGTTTGTTTGATTGCTTTGTTTGTTTGCTTTTGGTGGGGTGAGAAGTGAATTTGACAAACATCTTCTCTGTAGGTAAAATTAACTACCTAAATTATCAAGTTAAATATCAAGCAAAATACCAAATTATTTGGTGCTTTGGGACCATAAGATGGGAACATTTGAATGATGATCTATAAATAGTATCAGAAATATATTGAGAATTTGGACAAAAGAACCAAACACACAACAAATACACATTAATAGTTTTTGGTTTAGCATGTCATCTATAGCAAAAAGAAATTATAAGCATCCCATAAAAATGAGGAAGGGAAACATTAGAAATATTTAAGGTGCAGGGATGAATATTTATGGTGTAGCGTCTATAAACTCTATTTCACCTTATTTAGCTCTAATTAATTCATACAATAATGTGAACAAAGAAATATGTATAATTTTAAAAAATCTTTTCTAAGAGGAGGATGAAATTTCATAAAATAAAATAATTATTCTGGGAAGCCTAGATACTTAACAATATTGAGGCTTGATTGACTAATTTGTTCATTTCTTTCATTAAAACTTATGGCACACTTCCTGTATTGTAACCACAGGACCAAGTGCTGAGTTACCTATGAAGAATACCTTCTAGTGAGAGCCTCTAGCAGACGATACTCTACTTAAATAGGAACCGTTTTATTTTTGCTACTGTTTACCACTTGAGCCCTACCATCTAGCACAGTATTTGATGCCTTACATTTATCCTTGATTTCTCTCCTTCTTTCACACCCCACATCCAACTCATCAGCCCCTCTTATCACCATTCGCTCCACACCCAACTGCTTCCTGCCATCACCTGCTCCAATGTTATTTCATTTTTAACCAGAGTATCAAAATGACCTCTTAATGGTTTTCCTGCTTCCTCTCTTACACCACCCCCCAAATGTCTATAAGACTGTTCTCCATACAGCAGTCAGTATGATCATTTTAAATTTAAATCTAATTGTATAATTAGAAGTGTCAGGACTAAGTCAAGAATTCAGGGCTCCTATATTCTTTCATCTTTCCATGAAACTAAGGAGCTGCATTTACAATTTGAATTAATGTTATGTACCAGCTATGATGCAGTCACATTTATCATTTAAATATGTAGTTGTATGAAAGAAAAAATACTTTCCTTCATATTATTAAGTATGAAGTACATAGTCTGGGTACTAGCATGCTGTACTAGCTACTCTTAAAAAACAAAAAAGGATGCATGGGCTGAGTCCAACCTCTCATTTTTCTAGTACTATCTGTACAAATCAACAGATCTCCTAACCCACCTAAACAGGGCAACTAATATAAATGTTCACTACCCCAAAGTTTCTATTTCTCCATCTTTACCTTCTTGAGTTTATATTGTATTCATTCTTTTCATTTCTCAAGCCAGTACTTTGTTTAATAAGTTAGAATGGCATCATTGTACATCAGGTAGCCTAATCCTGAATCCTGAATCGTTAATCTGGAATTAGTTTCTTATCTCAACCAACCTCATTTTATCCAGCTTCTCATCGACCCCAGTTTTAGATCTCAATATCACTCTTACAAATGTTACACTTATTGTCACATTCTTCTTCTATACTCCAGCATACCTGAAGAAGTGCTTTAAATCAGTATCTGTTTGAAGTGAGTGTGCTTGGAATTTTTAGCACCATGTTAGCAAGAGGTTCTTTGCTTGCTGGAGAAATCTGGAAGTACAAAGCTTAGATTCATTTATACCTCCAAAAATACCGTACAGATAATATTAAGTTCTTAGGAGATTAAATTAGAGAAAATAAATTACTCTTTATTCTTATTTGATAGTAAGCAATGGCATTTATGACAGGTATGAAACTATTTTACATTAACTCAACAAGTACTTATTAATCTCCTATTATACGGAATACCATAGTAAATATATTGGACAAAATCCTTATGCTCATAGAACTTAAAGTTTAGTTAATATTGAGGAACAATTTAAAAATAAGTAAGATGTAAGATATTCAGTAGGCAATAAGTGTTTGGGAAGGATTAGAGAAGGAAAGTGTGATGGAGAGTTTTGGGGGCAGTGTTCATGTATAAATCAGGGAATGTCCCACTGAGAAGATGACAGCAAGTAAAGGCTTAGGGAGGAAAGTGAGTCATGGAACTATCCTTGGGAAAGCGTTCCAATCAGAGGGAAGCACCCATGCAAAGACTGAAAATAATATTGGGCACGTCATATTTCATCAGTCATAAATTTGACTATACCCAATTTCCTGATATAAAGTTTAAAACTGTTGGTCCCAGAAGTATGTTTAGACAATTTCATACAGCAGTAACTGTTATAAGCTGAACTCTGTGCTCCCAAAATTCGTATGTTGAAGTCCTACCCTCAGTACCTCAGAATGTGACTATTTGGAGATAAGGTCTTTCATGAGGTAATTAATATTAAATGAGGTTATGAGAGTGGGCCCTAATTTAATATGACCATTGTCATTATAAGAAGAGGAGAGTAGGACACAGACATACACAGAGGGAGGGCCACATGAGGACAGAGGGAGAACACAGACATCTATAGCCAAGGAGAGTGGCCTTAGAAGAAACAAGCCTACAGATACCTTGATCTCTGACTTCTAGTCTCTAGAAGTGTGAGAAAATAAATTTTTGTTATTTAAGTCACCCAGCCTATGGTACTTTCTCATGGCAACCCTAAAAAAATTGATACAGTCATATTTTAACTATCCTGTTACCCTAATTAAGAAATTTGAAAACCAAAGATGCATCTTTAGAAGATACTCTTGTAGGATATCAAGTAAGTTGTTATGCTTTCCTGAAAATTTATTAGTGCTATGGCTTAGATATGGGGGATCCAAATACCATAGGAGGTACAAGTCATTGCACAGTTATATTTTATTATATTTTCTGTTCTGAATATGTTAGTCTGGATTAATAAGAATAAGAGTTATTTTGAAATCTTATCAGAGCAGACCTCCATTATACAAAGCACAGCTGTGGAAATATTAATTATCCTACAGTATTGGATTGTATTACAAAATCAAGCCAGTCAGGAAATCGAGGTATTGGAAATGTACTTCAGTCAAATCTTGTAAGAGAGTCTAAATAGTTTTAAAAGCCTTTCTTATAAAGGCATACTTGGCAGACTCCCTGTGCAGTGATGAATATGCTTACATCTTCTGGAGGACGTGACAGCCAGCAGAGGCTTTGGAGAACCTGAAATTTGTGAAGAGGTAATTCTTATTTTCTTTTTTTTTACAAACCTTATAACCCACGGAGTAAACAATGTACAGATAATCTGCCTGTTCTCCAGGCTTCTTTTGATTAACTTCACGAGAGAGCAAAGATTTATGTGCAGAAGTTGTTTCTGCATTGACCTCTTGTGCGCTCCTTTCAGAATATGAAAAATGACATCATCTGATTCCAGAAGGGGGTGACAGGACAGCGCACCATTATAGGGGTGCATTTGCAGATTCCTGCTGCTTGCTTTTCCAGGAGGTTTTACACTGGGCAGAAATAAATCTATTCTTGCTTTCACTTATCTTTGTCATTAATATGTTGTGCAGAAAGAAAATTCCAATAAATCTCTGTTAATTCCAATTTGCACCAAGAGTTTTCAAGAAGCTAGAGGTGAACCCAGTTGAGTTCAGCATTGCATCTTCACCTGCAGTAATTCTTCAGTCTAAAATAACCTAGAAGAAAATGAGCAGGAGAAAGCTTTGAGAGTCTGAATTAGTAGAACTCATCCTTGGTACCCATTCTTTTTATTGTTAGTGTGCCTAAAAATTACTATGATAATAGTAGCTGTCATTTATTGAGGTTTGCTTTTAATCCTACCCATTAATTTACATTTATTATCTCATTGAATGTTCAAAATACTTCTATGAATTGACTTACAATACTCTTACTACAGACATAAAGAAATTGATGTGCAGAAAAGCTAAATAATTTGTCCAATGTCACACAGCTAAAGAGTTGATGAAAAATTCAAACCCAGTTTGACTCCAAAGTTTGTTTGTTTAGCCCCTAAAATATACTACTTAAACAGCTTATATGAAGTGGATGCTTGGTGCATTTAAGTATCTTTCTCTTCTTTAGAAATGAAAGGCAGAACTGACACATCTCCCAGCCTGGTTTTGAAGGAATAGTTACATGTCAGTAAGGTTTGAAAGGATGACTTTGTGTCCTGATATACGTGCTTGATATTTTCCTTCCCACCTCCCTGTACCTCTCTTTACCCTTCTCCACCCATGCCATGCCCCAGGAATTGATCTACATGGATTACATTAATGGGTTCTCTCCCTCAAACTTCCAGTGGGTTTAGACACTGCGGAGCTCAGGCAATAGATTGGAATAGGAGAATGAGGTGGGAATCATTATTACTTTTACTCCCTCCCTGTGGTACAGCCAGGATTCAGTTGAGTCCCTTGACTAAAGATTTCAACTCCTTGAGACAGTCTTTCCTCTCAGCCTCTGAATGGTGGTAATTCTTTCCCTCCATTGGGTAGGAATGGTGTGCTATACTCACTAGCCATAGGGGATTGTTCTATCCCTCATGGTCTTCCTATACTGCCCCCAATCTTGTATGTTATTCCTTTACAAAACTCTCCTTGAATTATCATAATTTGTATATAATGAATGGTTACCTTGATTAATACAATTTAAAATATTGTGTGGACTAATACAGAATACTGTGCTTCTTACTTTTTTATAACGAGTCACTGCATTAAGCATGCTTTCTTATAGTCCCCAGACATTTCCTTAATCTCTCCTCAAATTTCTCCTTGCTGTCTACCTTTGACATACTAAGTATCAGGTCAGGGTCCAAATGGATCTAACCACTAAAGCGTGATATAGGGGATAAACAAAACAAACAAAACCCCATAATGGACTACAATTGGGACTCCTGTCCTCTATATAAAAAATAAAATATATCCCTACTGTACAAAATTCATTAGTGATGATTCATTAAAATAGGCATGAGTAGTTTTTCTTTATTATACTTAATTTCTTAATATATTTAGTTTCTTAAAATTTCTTGTTTTGGAAAAATATATATATAAGATACATATTATTTCTTTACTAGGAAATTAGTTAGAATTCTTCTAGAACACTGAAACATTGATCAACTGTGAATTATAATAATAATCATCATCATGTTCAAGCAATATTGATGAGGCCTCAGGGTGTGTGCATAATAAAAAAGTTTACATATTGCAATCCATAAGATACATTTCCCTACCTAATGAAGAACACTACTAAATAGAAGAGGAGGTAAAGCTTAGCAGTTTCAGACACTAATCACAGAATAATCTACTGCTTTTATAATAGAAACCAGTTTGACTCTTGAACTTGCAGCATTTTCTCCAATAGCAATAGAATTGGGACCTTGGCCCCAGCCCTGGGAGAACACAGTTTTCTGTTATTCTCTTTAGCTCCAACAAAAATGATCTTCACGCAGTGATTTTTTTTTTTTTTTCTTGTTGAAACATTTTATGACCTGCTTACATTGCTTCACCTTTGTACTATTCCATGAGAAGAATAATGGGGAAAATAAGCTTGAAGTAGTCTTTTATTTTTTCCCTCTTTTGCTCTGTTAATAAATGATTTGAGAGAAAGTAAGAATTGCTTAGACAACTCTAATGGTTGCAATCATTTCAGAATAGATTGTTGGCTATTGATTAAATTGGAATGCTACACATGAACACATTTGTGATCTGATTTCAAATAGCAGTGTTCTAATTTGGTTTTGGTAGACTATAAGTGACTTAAGGTAGTTGTTTACTTAGAAATAAAAGCTAAGTCTTTATCAAGGTTCTTTTTGTTCGTTTTTGTTTTACGTGTTTACATACAGAAAACAACAAAACACAATAGTTTTCTATACAAGAGTGATAGTACCTGCTCAGAGCAATATGACTTATACTCATTTTGGTGACACTTGTTGTGTTTGATAACATCAAATAGTTTCTTAATTCCTAGAAGAAGGAAAGGTGCCAAATTATCAGGGTGGTTTTGCCGGCCAAATGGCAGTGATGAATAACTCATAGCTATACTGTGTCATTTTTCCTTAACTACTGTTATTCTAAGTAAATGTCTGTGTAATACTTTTCTCAAAAATTTAACCTATTAGCTACTAATCTAAAGAACAATCAAAAAATGTCATCTCATACCAAAAAAAAAGACGAAAAATTACAAGTTTAGTAATATCACACCTAATCAAATCTCAGGACCACATAAGAAATACATTATGGCATTCTCCATTTAACATGTAGGAAGAAAGTTGATGTATGATATTAAGAGAAATGTATTTTAATTTAAAATATTATTAAAATTGTAGTTATATTTTAGCTGTGCTTTAATTTAGCTCTATTACTTAAAATCTTTATCTAAATAGTGATAATATTTAAGGACAAATGAAAGATGCATGATGTTTGCTTTGAATTATAAACTCTTAAATAAACTAGAGTAAAATTAATAAATAACTGTTATAATTTGAGGTAATTCTACCAACATAAAGAGGAAAAGAATAATATGACAAAGGGGTGGAATGTCTGATTACTTAGCTCCGTCCTTTAAATTCTAACCTCCCATACGATGACAATCAGGGAAGACTCATATCATAGTCAATAGGACTACTTTGTCTTATTGAGAGATTACAAAATGGTTACTTTGATGAGTTTCATATGAAAAAGGAAAGAAAGACATTGGACTGGGAATAAGAGATCTGGCTCTTCTATTACATGGTTGTATAATCTTGAGAAATCATTCTGCCTCTGTGGACTTTCTGTATCCAGCAGTACTGAGTAATGATTAAGATTACTTATTCCTGGAACCGATTTGCTGAAGTGAAAATTGCAGTCCACCATTTATGTGTGTTATTGGGCAAGATTCCTAATGTCTCTGTTTCCTCACTTTCACAATGTAGACCATAGTATCAGCTCATAGGTTTGTTGTGAAGATTAAGCGAATAAATACATTTAAACCATTTAGAATAGTGCCCAGTCCATCTTAAATTCTTAATAAATGCGGGCTTTAACATGCTATGATGCTGTCATCAATTAATTGAATTTTTAAATTTAATTTTGATTGACATATTGCATTTATTCAAGATCTGAATATAAAATGAAAACAGTGGCTTTTTAGATTCAGCCCACTCGTTCATGTGAAATTCTGTATTGATAAGTGCTTTGCCAAAATGTAAATGTAAGGAAGGCAATGGGCCATCTATTGTATAACACATTTGGCTCAATTCAGATGAAGGCAGTCTTATCTGGTATCCATTTGCAAGACTGGCCCAAGCAGCAGAAATTTGGTAAGGAGTTGAAAGAAGGAGGTTCTTATGGTACTCAAAGCAAAAAGAAAAAGGTTACTTATTGTGTTATTGATATCTGTTTTTCTCTCAGCTTTGGGGATTGGCTCTGAAATCTCTAAAAGGATTTCATATAAAAACAGTTTTAGAGATGGTTTTTGAGAGATCTGGGACGTATGTGGCAGATGGTAATGTGCAAGCTACAGTTGGGGTTGTGTAATATTGTCCTTATCACAATAAGGGATTCTTTAAGCCTCCAGAAACATAACAGAGGCTTTTGTCAAAAAATTTAATTGTAGTAAAATATACATAACATAAAATTAACCATATTAACCATTTTTACGAATACAGTTTAGAGGTGTGAAGTACATTCACGCTGTTGTGCAAACAATCTCCAGAGTTATTTTCATCTTGCAAAACTGAAACTCTAAAGCCATTAAACAACTCCTCATTCACTTCTCTCACCAGGCCCTGACAGCCACCATTCTATATTCAGTCTCTATGAATTTGATAACACTAGGTATCTCATACAAGTGGAATCATACAGTATTTGCCTTTTTGTGACTGGCTTATTTCAATTAGCATAATATCCTCAGAGTTCATCCATCTGTCGTATATGTCAGAATTTCCTTCCTCTTTAAGGTTGAATAACATCCCATTGTATGTATATATACCACATTTTGTTTATCGATTAATCTATTGATGGACACTTGGATTGCTTTCACTTTTTGACTATTGTGTGTAATGCTGCTCTAAACAAGGGTGGTCAAATATCTCTTAGAGACTCTGCCTTCAACTCCTTTGAGTATATACTTAGAAGTGAATTTTTTGGATATATAGTAATTCTATATTTAATTTTTTTAGAAAGCTCCATAATGATTTTCATAGTGTCTGCATTGCATTTTACATTCCTGCCAACAGTGCACAAGAGTTCCAATGTCTCCACATCCTTGCTAACACTTGTCATGTATTTATTTTTTATAGTAACCATCCCACTGAGTATGAGCATAACAGGGACTTAAAAGTTCTTTCTTTTCCTCTGGATTAAAAACTCCTCAAGGCAAGTGTAAGTGTCTTGTTTACTGCTATATCCCCTGTGCTTCATGCCGTGTCCAGAACTAAATACAGATTCAATAAGCGTGTGTGAAATATAAATATATAAGGAGCACAGCATAGTTTGGGCACCTCACGTGTTCTGCAACTCTACTGTATGCCAGAGAGCAGCATCTCAGGCAAGGTGATTTCCCAACATGCTCAGGAAACAGATCAGAGGTGACCTTCCTCTCTGGAGAGATTTGAGGGCAGCAAATATCAACAAGACAGCTGTTGAGAAATATAGATAGATAGAAATTTCTGTAGGAATACAGGTATTAAATGAGCACCTTTGAGATACTCCATAGGGCTTTCTGGAATTATTAAAGAGTATGTTAGACTTAGGAAAGTAAAAATGGAGGACAGCAGGGATGCTGACGTTTTACAACTAGGATAAGTCAATAGAATTCAGACATTACAATTTAAGTGACTACAATTGGATTTTAATTCCAAACAGCTATACTGAGCCCAAGATGGGCTAAATTTTCTCAACTTATGAGTTAGTATTTCTGACTAACCTGCTTATTAAGTCTTCACATTATAAACAAATTGATAGTGATCCTATTTCAGGCATTAGTAACAGTAATTGTTAGTAAAGAATTGATCATGGACAACAGCAGTTAGCTTTAGCTCATGGATGTCAAAATATGCTTGATCTAACAATGACTTCCATTGGATGATACTTTTTTCTGTAGAAAAGATTTGCCTAAAACATAGATGATTATAGATGCTAGGTAACAGTTGAGAGGTCATGGAACAATGTACATAAGTCATATGATTACCTACTTCGCTGTGGCATATGGTCCTTGTATCACTGTATGAAACAGCTCAAACTTAGAGCTAATTGAATTAAAAAACACAGGAAGAATTTGCTAATTTGCAGTAGAAGTAGGGTCAATAATAGAAGATCCAGAGAGAGCTGAAATTACAAAGTGAGTGGAGACTAAGTTTCTACAAGAAAACAAGCCAGTAGACGAGAGACAATAATTAGATGCATTTGGAGATTGAGAGGCAAATGGAGGAGAGGTATTCCCTGGTTTCAGAGAAAGGAGAGAGCAGCCTGAATCTAGAGTTGTCTCACTTTGTTTTTAGGTTTTCTGTTCCAGTTCAGTCTACAGGCATTATTAAAATCATCCCACTTTTTCTTGAAATAACTTGAGCTACTATCCTTCAAAATCACTCTAAGAATTATATCCAGTGGTTAAAGCTGATCCCAAAGCTGCTTTTATGTGCTGAGAGCAGTTTCATTCTCCACTACACTTTAGTTTGTAAATTGGTTAAACATAGTAGAGGGTCAAACAGTAAAGTTTTGCACATCATGTTATTTACTCTCTTATATTGTAAGTCAACTGCTTTTGCTATGGAAGTTTAATACCAGAATTAAGTACAACTGCCATTTATGGCATGCATTTTATTCAGTAGGTATGGAGCTAGGTACCTCAAAATAACTCTGTGACATAGGTAGTAATATCCTATTTTATATTGATATATGAAGAAATGAAAGCCCAGAATGTTTAAGGATTGTTTCAGAGGTCACACTCAGGTCTTCTAAACTCCAAAAACAAGGCTCTTGAAACATTAGAATGAGAGAGGATGATACCCGCTTCTATGTCAAAAAGCCCAAATCTTGTCAAAGAAAAATTCTATGTTTGGTCCTCAAACATCCATAATGTCTAAAGTGCTAAAGTGTAAAGAAATTTAAAGTGCAGAAATGTCATCTGTGCTAAGACATACGTAAGTCATACTACATTAATACTACACAGGAGCTATCTGTGGCCATGACACTCCTCTCCTACCAGATGCTTCCTGGGTTTCCTCCAGTGCTTCTTGTAGTCAGTGGTTCTGACTTCTGAGTCACAGCTGTACCCCTGACCTTATATTTCACGAGGCACCACTGTATCCTAATCATAAATATATTGGAAGCCCTACTAAGCTGTCTGCACTTTACAGATTCACCAGGTGAACCAACATTCTCCATTTCCTTTGAAAAACCTACCAACCTCTCATTGTAATCATGGTTGAGTGCTCACTGCTAGTAGGCCCCTGTCTAGGACCCTACCTACTTCTGATCCTGCTGTTTGAGTTCAGTGCTTAACTAGAGTCAGCCTTGTTTTTTCCCTACTGTGCCAATCGATTGTCTCTAAGTTGAATCATTAAATTCAAATACCTATTACATAAGCCAATGGAATATGAATGCAAAAATAAGAAAAATTTCTGTTGTCATGAAATCTAAATTGAATACTGCGGAAAGACTCAAGAAGGAAAGAAAAATATTTTTTAAAATGCTGTGGAATTGGATGTGAGCAAGTCAACTCTAAAAGACTGGGATACAAATCTTTTTTTAAAAAACATTCTACCCATACTTTTGCTGTGTTTTTGATACAGTTTGAGAAATTCTAAGCTCATGTTAAATTGGGGCCATGGTTTATTTAAAATAGGTGATTCTAAGCTCCAATAAAATATATACCCCAAAAAAGCTTTGGCCCTATATCAGAAGTTTAGCAAACAAATATATACTTTGAAATTTAAGTCAAAATAAAATATTTAAATTAGGAATGTGTCACTTTTTTGGTCCACAACTTAAAGTGGATATTAATTAGTCTACCAATTTCCAAGCTCTCTGGATTTGGATAATAGCACTTTTATTCTCTTCCTATTGCTTAAAGTCGAAATAGAATTTATTATTAGATTCCCCCCTTTACCCCCCAAAACAGACTTTTACTATGCAATTTCTATGGATCATTTGGCATTTTAGCATGGTGAGGGAAGCCAAGGTGAGGCAGAAAACATTATACTGGGAGGAGGAGCATTCAGAGGCAGAGGCAGCTAGGACTCAATAATAAGATGTAGAAGTCACCTAGGTGAGAGCTTCCCTGGTGGCGTAGTGGTTGAGAGTCTGCCTTCTGATGCAGGGGATGTGGGTTCGTGCCCCGGTCTGGGAAGATTCCACGTCTGGAGCCTGTGCTCCGCAACGGGAGAGGCCACAACACTGAGAGGCCTGTGTACTATAAAAATTAAATTCAGGACTTGCTTACTTATTATCACTTTTACACTTTCAATCTGAAAACTTCTTCACTATTTTTTTTGCCACCCTACTCCAAAGACTGTGCCAGCCTAACAGCTATAAATCTTTTTGTTCCATTTTCTGCAATAGTTTCCAGGCTATAAAAAGTCTACCACACTGCTTATGGGTCTAATTTACGGACTCAATAAATATGCCCCATCACTTGATTGACAACAGTGAATTCATTAATTTCTAGCAGAAATTTTAGACAAAAGGGTCAGCTCAGGATTCCTATTCTTGGATGAAGGCACAGTGATGCCCCTATGCATGCTTTGCTCCGGATCCACTAGCAGTGATCTCATCATGTCACTTGGTGTCCAGTAGAAAAGAGATTGATATGATATTTATAATTATTATAGATGCCCAAGCCTCATTGTGGAAGAAAAAAAAAAGTATTAGAATTTTAAAGTTATTTTAGCTCTGCATTCTCTGTCTGTTGGGTCCTCAAAAACATCTTGGGTTTGACTGGCTCAAAAATATATTTAGATCTGATTGATCAAAATAAAGCGAGCTGGTTTCTGTTTTTATTTTTTAATATCCAGTGTGCCTGATGTGGGATTTTTATAAGAGGTTCAAACAGAGAGAAGCAAATATCTATTTTAACTAATGAAATATCCATTAAAAAAGTTAAAGAGGTTCATTATAGCTCTGATCTGCTCATTCCATTAAAGAAATTATTAAAGATTGCTTCAGGATGTGGCCAAAGTAATGAAGTGCTCAGAGTAATATCTTACAAACGTCATTCTTACAACTAATGGCTTCTGAGTAGCCATTTTAAATATTAAACCTTTTAAACATCTTTTCTGAATATTTATGATTTGGGGAAAGAGACTCTACTTATTTAGTATGTATCCCCTTGTACATTTGTATGAATGTATGTTTATACATGTGGTTTATGTGTACAGGGCACTTAAACTATAATCTGGCGATTCAGGTTGATTCTAATTCCATCAATGTACACTTGGATTTGGGACAAATAGATGTCACTAAAATGTGCCCAGCTTCACACTTCTGGCAGCCTTCTTTTATATATTTAATTTAGTTCTTTCCAAATCTCACCAAAAAAAGGTCACATCCAAATAAAAGATTTGTAAATTTCATGAGAGCAGAGACTCATAAATGTTTTGCTATGTTTTGTATACTCTCAATTCCAAGGAGGGTGCCTGGAATATAATTTAAGAATTAAAAGGGCAGGGTACAGAATAATATTGCCTGAATGGGAATCTAGCATCATCACTTACTTGCTGTGTAATGTTGGGTATGTTGTTTAACTTGTTCATGCCTCAGTTTACTGAAACATAGAATGGATCTGATGTCTGCTTCTATGTTTGTAACTAGGCTGTATCTATTCCATGATCACATCAATTACAGCAAGATCCTGTATACTCATCTAATTGAATCATAAACTCAATCTAAATTTTAGTTTTCTCCTACCAATTCATAGCCCATTTGAAAATTTCACTTTGAAATCTACCTCAAATCCTTTTCTTGAACACTGAAATAACTGATCTACTAATCTTATGTGGTGTGGGTTTTGTGTTACCCTTATTCTACCCCCCTTTTATGTCCTCATAGTAGTATACAAACACTTGGAACTTTTAAGCTGAATAATGTGTGTTGTGTGTGTGTGTGTGTGTGTCTCTGTGTGTGTGTGTGTGTGTGTGTGTGGTATGTGAGGAGAAGGAGCAACTGTGCTTGTTGGTGTGGTGTAACAATACTCTTTCCTCTTTTTCAAATCAGTGTGGGCATCAATCTGCTCAGATAATAGAACATGTCAGTGTCTTGAATTTACTTGACATTGCACTAGCTAACTCATGCTTCACATTTTTCTCAAAAAAAGTGAAACAGAAAATATGCTTTAATAAAAAGAGCATATATATGGTTTTCTGGTTTAAAATGTAAGAATTTTTTCTTTTGGTTTGCTCTTTTAATTTCACAATTTCTCCATTTTCTTAATAAGTGGGATATTTCTCAGAAGGGCTGAGTCTGAATTTTGTGCTAAAGAATGAAGAGATTAACCATGTAAAGGGATAAGAAAGAATATACATGACTGTATGGTTTCATAGGGATCAAAATCTCCTAAATTTTAGTGAAACCAACTAGTCATGGTCTCACTAGCTGCTGTGGAGTCCTGGGGATGAGGTTGTATTTATCTACTTAGGACTGATAATAGCTCCATCAACACTGTTGGCAGTATCGAGGGCTGCTGAGAGTTCAACAACGTTAGGGACCAAAATGTATGCATTAGATTTGACTATAAAGTGATCACTAGAGTTATGCAGTCAAGTGGTATGAATGCTGTTCTATTATCTGCTCTATTATCTGAGCCCTGTGTCAGGGTGTCAGAGGAGTAAGGAACAGATCCTTGCTATTCAAACAGTGGTTTATGGACCAATGACATCAGCCCTACCAAGGAGCTTGTTAGAAATGTAGAATCTCAGGCACCTCCTCACAACTACTGCATCAGAATATGCATTTTAACAAGACATCCAGGTGATTGCCAAGCATGTTAAAGTATGAGAAGCTCTGGTTATAGACACCAGTTTTGAGAAGGTTGCCTATGAAAGAAGGGACAAAAAAATAAGACAGCAGGTAGAGGAAGAGATATAATTCATGAATTTTGTTATTATTATTATTGTTATTATTAACAGACTGAGCACATGGAAAATGATAATATGCAACGTTTAAAATGCATATTACATATAATATCAAATCAAACAGTAACAAAATAGATGTTATTTTCAAAGTATAGATTTGGAAAATGAGTCTCAGAGAGGTTAAGATAATTTTTTAGTTATAAAATAAGATGTTAACCATTTTTCAAATGTGGGTCTGTCTGTCTGCAGATGCTCATACCCATTATTATAATTAAGGTTGACTCTTAAAGAGAAGAAACATACTGAATTAAGCAAAGGAAGAAAGCTATGATGGTTAAGACTGTTAGTTTTGGTATTATCATTTATCTTAATTTTTTTTTTTTTTTTTTTTTTTTTTTTGCGGTACGCGGGCCTCTCACTGTTGTGGCCTCTCCCGTCGCGGAGCACAGGCTCCGGACGCGCAGGCTCAGCGGCCATGGCTCACGGGCCCAGCCGCTCCGCGGCAGGTGGGATCTTCCCAGACCGGGGCATGAACCCGCGTCCCCTGCATCGGCAGGCGGACTCGCAACCACTACGCCACCAGGGAAGCCCCTTGGTATTATCATTGATGGTACCAAATGGTATAGGAATTGCTTAATTTATTCACTTCCCAATTATTTTATCTAGCAAAGCAAGTGAATTTGGCTAATAAAACAATCAATGGACATTTTTAGAAGATATTTTGTGATATGGCAGGTTCATGACAGGTATAATCGCTACTAGAGTTGCTACTCTTTTGGGAAGCTAAATATTGTGAAAAACTTGAATAAAATATAATGTCATGTAAACATAGTCTCCTAGCTGAAAGTCTATCGATGTTGTGGTGTCCATCCCAGATAGTCTTCACAGAGTTGATACACTCCATCCTTGAGCTGCACGGCTAACTCCTTTCCAGGAATTGTCCTTAGCTAAAGGAATTTTTTTTTTTTTGCCCTATCCTTGGGCAGCTCAACTCCAATGACTATAGAGGTATAAGGACTTAGCCCTCTTGTTTCAATTTGGTCTAACTGGAGAGACTCTGAGCTCCAGAATGCCATGTGGGATCAGCTGAGGCCTCCGCTGCACCTGCATTATAGTTCAGGTCAATGGTGTGCTGGGGCCAGCTGCAAATGGCTGCTAAGAGGGAATTTTGTGCATCATTCCCAATTCCCCATTTAGTGAGTTTATGCCAGTAGTTTGAAAGAATTAAATACATCACGGAAATCAGCAAATCCTGCAAATCAAGGATTTTTTTTTCCTGGAGAACTTGTTAAACTGTTACCTGCACACCACAGTTTCAAATACTACTTCAACTCAAACCTACATTCCTTACTTCTTTAAATTTGTCATGCATTCCTCAATAAACCCCCTGCATGCACACCTTTCCTAACATCTGTTTGGAGGGAACCCACCTAAAACAATGGCATTTTTGCAAAAGTCAGGTATTTTCAACACTTTACAGAAGGGTTTGGCAAACAATGGCCAAAGGGCCTGGTCTTGTAAATAAATTTTATTGGAGTGCGGTCACTCATTCATATATTTATCATCAATGACTACTTTCATGACAGAATGCCAGAGTTATATATGTCTCACAAAACCAAAAATATTTACTGTCTGGCCCTTTACAGAAAATGTTTGCTGACCTTTGAAGTACTGGATAACTTTTATGTCTCTCTAAGACAATTTAAGCTTAAAGGTGTCCAAAACTAATCTCACTATACTTCCTCTCCTCCATTTTCTATAATATTCCTGTCCCTGTGTATTTCTTCTTTGTTTTCAGTGTCATAAACCATCCAGTTTCTGAAGAAACACTTCAGTTCATGTTTGTCTCTCCATCCTTACTGTACTAACATTCAGAATTGTGTATATTGTTTGGTGCCACCTTTTATCTGCCCCCTTTATAAGCCTTTTCTGCCATGTCAGTTTTCTCTCTATGTTCTTCTGAGAATGATTTTTCTAAAACATAAATTTTATTATACAAGTTTTAGGTTTAAAACCCTCATTCAGTCACCATTGATCAAATAAATTGCAAGCCCCTTAACTTCGTATATGTGCTCTTTTTTTTTTTAACATCTTTATTGGAGTATAATTGCTTTACAGGGGTGTGTTAGTTTCTGTTTTATAACAAAGTGAATCAGCTATACATACACATCTATCCCCATATCCCCCCCCTCTTGCGTCTCCCTCCCACCCTCCTTATCCCACCCCTCTAGGTGGTCACAAAGCACCGAGCTGATCTCCCTGTGCTATACTTCCCACTAGCTATCTATTTTACATTTGGTAGTGTATATATGTCCGTGCCACTCTCGCACTTCGTCCCAGCTTACCCTTACCCCTCCCCGTGTCCTCAGGTCCATTCTCTATGTCCATCCTCTATATTCTCTATGTCTGCGTCTTTATTCCTGTCCTGCCTCTAGGTTCTTCAGCACCTTTTTTTTTTTTTCTTAAATTCCATATATATGTGTTAGCATACGGTATTTGTTTTTCTCTTTCTGACTTACTTCACTCTGTATGACAGACTCTAGGTCCATCCACCTCACTACAAATAACTCAATTTCATTTCTTTATATGGCTGAGTAATATTCCATTGTATATATGTTCCACATCTTCTTTACCAATTCATCTGTCGATGGACACTTGGGTTGCTTCCATATCCTGGCTATTGTAAATAGAGCTGCAATGAACATATTGGTACATGACTGTTTTTTGAATTACGGTTTTCTCAGGGTATATGCCCAGTACTGGGATTGCTGGGTCGTATGGTAGTTCTATTTTTAGTTTTTTAAGGAACCTCCGTACTGTTCTCCATAGTGGCGGTATCAATTTATATTCCCAACAACAGTGCAAGATGGCTCCCTTTCTCTACACCCTCTCCAGCGTTTATTGTTTGTAGATTTTTTGATGATAGCCATTCTGACTGGTGTGAGATGATATCTCATTGTAGTTTTGATTTGCATTTCTCTAATGATTAGTGATGTTGAGCATCCTTTCATGTGTTTGTTGGCAATCTGTATATCTTCTTTGAAGAAATGTCTATTAAGGTCTTCTGCCCATTTTTGGATTGGGTTGTTTGTTTTTTTGATATTGAGCTGCATGAGCTGCTGGTAAATTTTGGAGATTAATTCTTTGTCAGTTGCTTTATTTGCAAATATTTTCTCCCATTCTGAGGGTTGTCTTTTCAGCTTGTTTATGGTTTCCTTTGCTGTGCAAAAGCTTTGACGTTTCATTAGGTCCCATTTGTTTATTTTTGTTTTTATTTCCCTTTCTCTAGGAGGTGGGTCAAAAAGGAACTTGCTGTGATTTATGTCATAGAGTGTTCTGCCTATGTTTTCCTCTAAGAGTTTTATAGTGTCTGACCTTAAATTTAGTTCTTTAATCTATTTTGAGTTTATTTTTGTGTATGGTGTAGGGGAGTCTTCTAACTTCATTCTTTTACATGTAGCTGTCCAGTTTTCCCAGCACCACTCGTTGAAGAGGCTGTCTTTTCTCCATTGCATATTCTTGCCTCCCTAAGAGGGTAAGTTCCCTCTATGCCTGCTTTCTGGAGGGTTTTTATCATAAATGGGTGTTGAATTTTTTCAAAAGCTTTTTCTGCATCTATTGAGATGATCATATGGTTTTTCTCATTCAATCTGTTAATACGGTTTATTACATTGATTGATTTGCATATATTGAGGAATCCTTGTATTCCTGGGATAAACCCAATTTGACCATGGTGTATGATCCTTTTAATGTGCTGTTGGATTCTATTTGCTAGTATTTTGTTGAGGATTTTTGTATCTATGTTCATCAGTGATATTGGCCTATAGTTTTCTTTCTTCGTGGCATCTTTGTCTGATTTTGATATCAGGGTGATGGTGGCCTCGTAGAATGCGAGTGTTCCTCCCTCTGCTATATTTTGGAAGAGTTTGAGAAGGATAGGTGTTAGCTCTTCTCTAAATGTTTGATAGAATTTGCCTGTGAAGCCATCTGGTCCTGGGGTTTTGTTTGTTGGAAGATTTTTAACACAGTCTCAATTTCAATGCTTGTGATTGGTCTGTTTATATTTTCTATTTCTTCCAGGTTCAATTTCAGAAGGTTGTGCTTTTCTGAAAATTTATCCATTTCTTCCAGGTTGTCCATTTTATTGGCATAGAGTTGCTTGTAGTAATCTCTCATGATCCTTTGTATTTCTGCAGTGTCAGTTGTTACTTCTCCTTTTTCACTTCTAATTCTATTGATTTGAGTCTTCTCCCTTTTTTTCTTGGTGAGTCTGGCTAATGGTTTATCAATTTTGTTTATCTTCTCAAAGAACCAGCTTTTAGTTTTATTGATCTTTGCTATTGTTTCCTTCATTTCTTTTTCATTTATTTCTGATCAGATCTATATGATTTTTTTCCTTCTGCTAATTTTGGGTTACTTTGTTTTTCTTTCTCTAATTGCTTTAGGTGTAAGGTTAGGTTGTTTATTTGAGATGTTTCTTGTTTCTTGAGGTAGGATTGTATTGCTATAAACTTTCCTCTTAGAACTGCTTCTGCTGCATCCCATAGATTTTGGGTCGTCGTGTTTTCATTGTCATATGTTTCTAGGTATTTTTTGATTTCCTCTTTGATTTCTTCAGTGATCTCTTGGTTATTAAGTAGTGTATTGTTTAGCCTCCATGTGTTTGTATTTTTTACAGATTTTTTTCCTGTAATTGATACCTAGTCTCATAGCGTTGTGGTTGGAAAAGGTACTGGATGCGATTTCAATTTTCTTAAATTTACCAAGGCTTGATTTGTAAACCAAGGTATGATCTATCCTGAATAATGTTCCATGAGCACTTGAGAAGAAAGTATATTCTGTTGTTTTCGGTGGAATGTCCTATAAATATCAATTAAGTCCATCTTGATTAATATATCATTTAAAGCTTGTGTTTCCTTATTTATTTTCATTTTGGATGATCTGTCCATTGGTGAAAGTGGGGTGTTAAAGTCCCCTACTATGATTGTGTTACTGTCAATTTCCCCTTTTATGGCTGTTAGCATTTGCCTTATGTATTGAGGTGCTCCTATGTTGGGTGCATAAATATTTACAATTGTTATATCTTCTTCTTGGATCGATCCCTTGATCATTATGTAGTGTCCTTCTTTGTCTCTTGTAATAGTCTTTATTTTAACGTCTATTTTGTCTGATATGAGAATTGCTACTCCAGCTTTCTTTTGATGTCCTTTTGCATGGAATATCTTTTTCCATCCCCTTACTTTCAGTCTGTATGTGTCCCTAGGTCTGGAGTGGGTCTCTTGTAGACAGGATATATATGGGTCTTTTTTTTGTATCCAGTTTGCCAGTCTATGTCTTTTGGTTGGAGCATTTAATCCATTTACATTTAAGGTAATTATCGATATGTATGTTCCTATTACCATTTTCTTAATTGTTTCGGGTTTCTTATTGTAGATCTTTTCCTTCTCTTGTGTTTCCTGCCTAGGGAAGTTCCTGTAGCATTTGTTGTAAAACTGGTTTGGTGGTGCTGAATTCTGTTAGCTTTTGCTTTTCTGTAAAGGTTTTAGTTTCTCCGTCGAATCTGAATGAGATCCTTACTGGGTAGAGTAATCTTGGTTGTAGCTTTTTCCCTTTCATCACTTTAAATAGGTCCTGCCACTCCCTTCTGGCTTGAGGAGTTTCTGCTGAAAAATCAGCTGTTAACCTTATGGGGATTCCCTTGTATGTTATTTTTTGCTTTTCCCTTGCTGCTTTTAATATTTATTTACTTTTTTAATTTTTGATAGTTTGATTAATATGTGTCTTGGTGTGTTTCTCCTTGGATTTATCCTGTATGCGACTCTCTGTGCTTCCTGGACTTGATTGACTATTTCCTTTCCTATATTAGGGAAAGTTTTGAATTATAATCTATTCAAATATTTTCTCAGTTCTTTCTTTTTCTCTTCTTCTTCTGGGACTCCTATAATTCGAATGTTGGTGTGTTTAATGTTGTCCCAGAGGTTTCTAAGACTGTCGTCAATTCTTGTCATTCTTTTTTCTTTATTCTGCTCTGCAGTAGTCATTTCCACTATTTTATCTTCCAGGTCACTTATCCGTTCTTCTGCCACAGTTATTCTGCTATTGATTCCTTGTAGAGAATTTTTATTTCATTTATTGAGTTGTTCATCATTGTTTGTTTGCTCTTTAGTTCTTCTAGGTCCTTGTTTAACGTTTCTTGTATTTTCTCCATGCTACTTCCACGATTTTGGATCATCTTTCCTGTAATTACTCTGAATTCTTTTTCCGGTAGACTGCCTATTTCCTCTTCATTTGTTAGGTCTGGTGGGTTTTTACCTTGCTCCTTCATCTGCTGTGTGTTCCTCTGTCTTCTCATTTTGCTTAACTTACTGTGTTTGTGGTCTCCTTTTCTCAGGTTGCAGGTTCGTAGTTCCCGTTGTTTTTGGTGTCTGTCCCCAGTGGCTAAGGTTGGTTCAGTGGGTTATTTAGGCTTCTTGGTGGAGGGGACTAGTGCCTGTGTTCTGGTGGATGAGGCTGGATCTTTTCTTTCTGGTGGGCAGGACCACATCTGGTGGTGTGTTTTGGGGTGTCTGTCACCTTATTATGATTTTAGGCAGCCTCTCTGCTAATGGGTGGTGTTGTGTCCCTGTCTTGCTAGTTGCATAGGGTGTTCAGCACCGTAGCTTGCTTGTCATTGAGTAGAGCTGGTGTTAGCCTTGAGATGGAGATCTCTGGGTGAGCTTTCACCATTTGATATCATGGGGAACTGGGAGATCTCTTGTACCAATGTCCTGAACTCGGCTCTCCCACCTCAGAGGCACAGGCCTGACACCTGGCCGGAGCACGAAGACCTTGTCAGCCACACAGCTCAGAAGAAAAAGGGGGAAAAAAAGGAAGAATAAAATAAAATAGTTACTAAAATAAAAAATGAAAAAAAAATAAATTTAAATAAAAATTTAAAAGTAATAAAATAAAGAAAAAAAGAAAGAAGAGAGCAACCCAACCAGAAAATAAATCCACCAATGATAACAAGCACTAGAATCTATACTTTAAAAAAAACACTGACAGACAGGACTCTAGGACAAATTGTAAAAGCAAAGCTGTACGGACAAAATCACACAAAGAAGCATACACACATACACTCACAAAAAGAGAAAAGGGAAAATAATATATATATATATATATCTAAATATTAAAAAAAGGAGGAAGAGAGCAACCAAATTAATAAACAAATCTACCAATGATAATAAACTCTAAATACTAAACTAAGATAAACATAAAACCAGAAACAAATTAGATGCAGAAAGCAAACCCCAAGTTGCTCCCAAAATCCACTGCCTCAATTTTGGGATGATTCGTTGTCTATTCAGTTATTCCACCGATGCAGGGTATATCAAGTTGATTGTGGAGACTTAATCCGCTGCTCCTGAGTCTCCTGGGAGAAATTTCCCTTTCTCTTCTTTGTTCACACAGCTCCTGGGGTTCAGCTTTGGATTTGACCCCGTCTCTGCATGTAGGTCACCTGAGGGCATCTGTTCTTCGCTCAGACAGGACAGGGTTAAAGTAGCAGCGGATTAGGGAGCTCTGGCTCACTCACACTGGGAAGCGGGAGGAGTACGGAATGCGGGGCGAGCCTGCGGCAATAGAGGCCAGCATGATGTTGCAACAGCCTGAGGCGTGCCGTGCGTTCTCCCGGGGAAGTTGTCCCTGGATCACAGGACCCTGGCAGTGGCGGGCTGCACAGGCTCCCAGGTTGGGAGGTGTGGATAGTGACCTGTGCTTGCACACAGGCTTCTTGGTAGCTGTAGCAGCAGCCTTATCATTTCATGCCTGTCTCTGGGGTCCCTGCTGATAGCCACAGCTTGCACCCATCTCTGGAGCTCATTTAGGTGGTGCTCTGAATCCCCTCCCCTTGCATACCCCGAAACAATGGTCTCTTGCCTCTCTGGCAGTTCCAGACTTTTTTCTGGACTCCCTCCCAGCTAGCTGTCATGCACTAGCCCCCTTCAGGCTGTGTTCACACAGCCTACCCCAATCTTCTCCCTGGAATCTGACCTCCGAAGCCAGAACCTCAGGTCTCAACCCCACCTGCCCCGATAGGGAAGCAGACAAGCCTCTCAGGCTGGTGAGTGCTGGTCGGCACTTATCCTCTGTGCGGGAATCTCTCCGCTTTGCCCTCTGCACCCCTGTTGTTGTGCTCTCCTCCGTGGCTCTGAAGTTTCCCCCTGCCCACCCCCCTTATCCACCAGTGAAGGGGCTTCCTAGTATGTGGACACTTTTCCTCCTTCAAAGCTCCCTCCCCGAGGGGCAGGTCCCGTCCCTATTCTTTTGTCTTTTTTTTTTCTTTTTTCTTTTGCCCTACCCATGTACGTGGGTAGTTTCTTGCCTTCTGGAAAGTGTGAGGTCTTCTGCCAGCATTCAGTTGGTGTCCTGTAGGTGTTGTTCCACATGTAGATGTATTTCTGATGTATTTGTGGGGAGAAAGGTGATCTCCACGTCTTACTCCTCCGCCATCTTGATGGTCTCCCTGCGTTCTTTCTTTGTATGACCCTTCTGCTTTTCCAGTTTTATCTGTCAACAGTCTCCTTCAAATACAGCCTCTACTTTAACGCCACTGATGATCTTTTACAAACCAGAAAAGCTCTTTGTTCTTCTGTGTCTGTGTAAATAGATTCAGCTGCCTCTAATGGTTGCCTCTTTTCTGATTCATAAAATCCTATTTATCTCTCAAGATCCAGCTCAAACGTCCCTTCTAATTTTAAGGCTTCTATTGCTCCATCTAACAAAATTAATTACTCTTTCCTTGGCATTCACAAAGCATGCTGTACTTATCTCTACTTTGTACTACATTGTGTTTCAATATTTAATTTTATATATAGTAGGGCCAGTACTGTTTGTGCATCTGTCTTTCTCCACCCAGTGAGTGAGTTCTCAGATCATGGACAATATTTTGTTATTCCTTTTTATCTTCCCCAGAACCTAGGACAATGCCTGAGTTTCCGTTGGTTCTTAATGAATGCTGCCTGTATGGATAAATAAATAAAAATGTATCCCTTGAAATGTCTTGAGATTTGTCTTAGGGGGGGTTTAATCTTAGCAAATGGTAGGAAGTGGTGTATACTAGATTATAAGATATTATCAAGTTTCAGAATTTTGAAAAGACCACTGCTTTCTGAGTAACATATATTTTAATTTGAGTGTCTGAGTTTTGATGAAGAAATGCCTTATGCAACTTCTGGAACTAGAGAGAAAATTTGGATTTCTTAGGAAATGTATTTTATCATTTTGCTTGGCTTGAAGCAAACAATAAACGTTTAAATTCCTATTCTTGCCATTTTTGCATGCCCTTGAAATATGGTTATGGGAGATTAAATAAATTACACAAATGGTATTTTAACAACTTTTTCCTTTTAAAATCATATCCTGAGATAGAGTTCCAAAAGTTCATGTTTCCTGACTTCTCAGCTGCCATAAAGTTGGACATAGCTCTTTAATTTAAAGGATTAAATTCGTTTTAACTGAAAGAGTAGAGCTTGGTTTTCTTTCACAGATTGCAGTGGGAACGTGAGTGCTGCAAAGCTATTAGACCTCTCATATGAAACATTTCAAATAATTTGGAATATCTCAAAAACTGACATTCAGTATCTCCCAAGCATGATCATCTAGAATATTAAAGCTAGAAGACCACGTTATTTAATGATTTAGTACCTTTTTGGATATTCCAGTAGCACCAATTTAATAAATCATAACCTCATCTGGAATAACATTTGATTCAGTAATATTTTTAAAATGTCTAATTAGCACAGAGTATGTATGGCAAAAATGTAGCAAGCCCAAACATAAGACAACAAAACTCAAGCAATAGGAAAGAAATCATTAAAGATGTAACATGTGAAATTGACCAGTGCTTTTTCTTATGATCATATAAATATTAAAAACATCTATTGGAAAAGAAGCCCATTGAAAATAAGATTTTATAGCAATTTGAAATGTGAAATTTCTATCTTTGACATGTTACTGATTTGCAGTGCCATTTATATAATCAACAAGATAACTGAAATAAGATTGCTTTTTCCTTCATTCAGTATGAGGTCCAAATTTTATCCAAACTTATTGCTACTGCCAGCATGGTAAAAAGTTCTATATGCAAGTTATCTTTAAATTGGGATACATACATTTTTATTTTTAATTTTACTTCAAAGTTGTTCGAAGCAGTTTCATTAAAGGCAAAAAAACACAGCTAATTTTCTTTTAAAAAACAACATAAGCTGCTCCTTTGATTTCTTTCTACATTAAAAAAAAATGCTGTCTGAATATACTTCAAACATCATGAGGCAAACATTCTTTAATTAAATGTTGATTTTTCACATCATTAACCAATTGGTTTTATTCTTTTTCTTCCCTTCTTATTTTGCGAACATCTGAAATTATCTTTTTTTTTAATAGTCCATTATGTATACTTTAGCTTTCTAAGTACACAGGGAACCTATATTTTCCCACACAACTATAACAAAAATTCATTTTTCTAATGATTTTAACTTATGCTCTTGACTCATCGGAAGGAATGCCAATTTTTCCTAAGGGAAGACTATGTTTTAACTATTTCTTAAATATTTCACATTTTCTAACTAGTTCAGGGTCAGATTCATTAAACCTTAAGTAAATTCATCTGAAAGTTTGGCTTTTCATTATTAATGCACTATTTTCCAACATTCTCTATTCTGTTACATCTTCCTAAGAGTAACTGGGACTGTTTAGAGTACTGGGGATAAACTGGTGAGAAAAAATCAAGCAGAAGAACCATGATGTAAAATGTAGCAGCGTGGACTTATTTCATTTTGTCCCTAAACAGAGGGTAAATGTGTGAAGGTAACTGCACTTTCAGCAATTAAAAAAGTTACATAAAAATAGTTTTCACTTACTGGAACATGCTTCAGAATAGATTTCTCATTTGATTGCATAACCTGTTTCTGAGCTTCTTAAAGCAATCTGATTAATGTTAAAGACAAAATTAAAAACCATTTTTAGTCTTTTTCTTCCTTCAATACCTAGAAAAGAGGAAAATTTATGACTGTAGTTTAATTTTATTGCTACTGAATCTTTCTTAAAAATGAACTGGCAGATGCCATTACTAGGTTAATTGATTTAATAATGTTCCTGTGAATAAGCTAGCACTTCTGACTTGAACTGCTTTCTCAATTGATTGGTACTCTACAATAGAATTCTATAAAATGTATAGAAGGAGCAACAAGGAACTCAGCTCTGGATTTTTCAGTTAATTCATTAGCATTTAGAAGTCTAAGAAATCATTGCATTTTCAATTTGCTAAGTACATGGCATTTGTTACTAATAATTAGGCACACGCATTGCTTTTACATAGGCTCTTTAAAATGCAGTCTTGTAAGAATCGCAGTAGAAAAAAAAGTGTGTTAATAACCTAGTGGTGCGTTTATTTTTCAAATGCCAGCAAGTAGCACCTTCTAGGGATTTACAAGATGGAAGAAATCAAGATCAGTTAAGGTAACCTGCAGGGCAGGCTTGGTTCCGGAAAAAGAGGAGAAAAGGGGAGTGTCACAGAGAAACTGCAAGACAGGAGCTGCCACCTGAGACAGGAGTCAGGGGGTGGGGGGACATATCCAGTGGAGCACTGGGTCAGCAGGCAAGCAGGCAGGCTTCTCCTCACCCTGTGAGTTTCTGAGCCTTGGAACATTGAGAGACTTTGGGGGAATGTGGAGGGTGTAGGTGCCTGGCTCCAGTTGCATCTGCGGTAGGGAACAGGATGATGAAGAAGTCCCCACCCCAGAGATCTTCAGTCACTGAGAGACAAGCTTGGGAGAGAGGGTGATACCACTCAGAGTTGAGGGAAGGGCACTTGGATGAAGTAGGCAAGGGGCAGGTATGGTGGCATCAATAGCTGTGGTGAGGGTGCAAGCCACAGAGGGAACAGTGGGGTTACAAGAGGCCGGGCCTGGGGATGGTGGACTCAGACCTTTAGATAGGCCTCTGAGGCCTGCTGTGATGGGGGCACCAGGCCCAGGAAGACCATGAACTCCTTACAGCACTGGCAGCTCACGATGACCCAGAAGGCCATCTGTGACCATAGTTTGTCCCTCTGGTACAGGAAGTTCCCCACCCAACTACTCAGTCTTTGCCCAGGACCCACAGGAAAATCCTACATTTGGGGTTCACCATGTTCTCTTCAATGTCCTTTACAAGCATTATAGTCATGTAGTGCTATATTTATATACTGTATATCTAATAGAGATTTCTTAATTAATTAATTAATTAATTTGCACCGGGTCTTAGTTGCGGCAGGCAGGATCCCTAGTTGCCCACACAGGCTTCTTAGTTGTGGCATGCAAACTCTTAGTTGTGGCATGCATGTGGGATCTAGTTCCCAATCTTTAGACTTCTGGATCTTATATTTGTTTTGTAATGAGCACTACAAGTAAATAAAACATGCTTTCTGGCATATATAAACACAAAGTAGCCATTTTTCCACCTTGTCTTTTAAGGCTTAGCTCAATTCCCCTTCTTTAAGATACTTCTCTCCTTAGGGAATTATTTCCCTTTTCTGTGTTTTAATGGACTGTATGTATTTGTATTCACTTATCATGGTTTCTGCTATATTATATCATACAGATTTATTTGTCTATCTGTTCAACTAAGACCCCAGTAGAAGACACGGTATATAATAAATGCCCAACCATGTTTGTTCAATTAATTAACTCACAGTATTATAACACAACATGCTTCCTTGTTATCCTCTTAGTATATGGCTTCATTAACAAAATGTAATGACATCTTATTTTTGAGTGCTAATACATTTCTTGTTTAAGTAAGATTTCTTTCTTCTTATTTTGTATACTTATCAGTCCTTGAACATAGAACTATCATGAAAGCGATATTGATGTGGAAAATATTATAAATTTTTAAATTATTGTTTTTAATTTCTCATATCATCTATATATTTATTAAATAAACATTCCGTATTTATAATGAGACCTTTATTTCTTTTGAGTGGATTAAACAACACAAATTTATTTTCTCACATTTCTGTAGGCTGAAAGATTAAGGTGCCATCAAAATTGGTTTCTGGTGAGACCTCATCCTGGCTTGTGGATCACTACCTTCTCTATGTCCTCAGATGGCCTTTTCTCTGTGCACACATGGGAAGAGAGATCTCAGCTGTCTCTTCCTTTTCTATTGGATTAGATTCTATTCTATCAGATTCCAGTTCTATCGGATTAGGGCCTCATCTGTTTTTATGACTATCTATAAATAGTCCTATAGATTAGGATTCAGACTGAAGGAGAATACTCTGCCTTCAAAAGACAGAAGAAATATTCTAAGTCAGAGAGGAAATCTTAGCACTAGTAGCTATGACCCTGGGTAAAGTATTTTTACTCTCCTGGGATCCCTTTCTTAAAATATTTAAATAAAGAAATCAAAACTCATTTTCCCCAGATTGGTCCTTGATAGCCACAGAAGAGAAAACCTTATTCAATTTCTTATTTAAAAATCAATTTTATCTATTAAGTATTTATTAAGCATTTATTGAGGCAGGTCCTATGTTAAGCACTGAGAATATTTCTAGGATAAAATGTACATAATCCCTGTCCTCATTGAGATCACATTCTCAAATAGGTGACAAACGTTAACTAAACAATATTTATACAATTAAAATTAAGAAAACCGCTATGAAGAGCAGAGAGAAATATTCTAGCTGTTCCAGAAATATTTCTTTAAGGTAGTTCCATTTCAGACCATTTAGGTACTATATTAGATTACTATTGCCACAAACTCAGTAGTTTGAAACAATACAAATTTACCATCTTACGGTTCTGGAGACCAGAAGTCCAAAATGATTCTCACTGGGCTAAAGTAAAGATTTTCAGGGATGCACTCCTTCTGGAGCAGAATTTGTTTCCTTTTTCAGCTTCTATAAATCACCCACATTCCTTTGTTTATAGTAAACTTCCTCCACTTCAAAGGCAGCAACTATGGTTGTCACACTGTTCTCATGCTGCCGTGCCTGTGGTTCTCTCTCTTCTGCCTCCCTCCTCTACTTTTAAGGTGTCCTGTGATTACACTGAACCCATCTAAATAATCTGGGAACATCTGTCCATATCAAAGTCAGCTGATTTTATCAACCCTATTTCCATCTGCAACTTTAGTTCTCATTTGCCATATAATCTAATATTCATAGGTTCCAGGTTTAGGATTCAGGCATCTTTGTGCGGCCATTATTCTGCCTACCACAAGTAGCAACGTAAATGAGTGGGACTTCGCCCTGCAAAGGCAGGTAAGGAAGGAGAGCAGTTCAATCAAAGGAAACAACGTGAGAGAAGACTGTAGACTGTAATAGAGTGGTATGACAAGGACAAAAGTGGTCTACCCCTCAAGCAGAGAGCACGGGTAAGAGTGAGACATGATCTGTTGACCTCATTACATAATGAGAATCGTTCTTTTGGCCAAAAAATACAGCCATTCACATTATCTAGTGACCCATAATTCCTGAAATTTCTAATGAAACTAGCATTTCCATCAGCAAGAATCTCAACAGTTAGTTATTTAAGTACAGGACATAGAACCAATATCAGAATGACCTAATCTGATGGCGAACACTTTGTTCCCTGTTCTTAACACAAAGTCAGATAAACTTCATCTTCTATCTCAGTAACATGGACAATTTTCTAGTGGGTTCTTTAGGTGGTGACATCAGAAAGATTTGTCTAGGTGAATGCAATTTGAAACTTCATCAGTGTATTCTATCTGTTTTGCTAAATTTTTCAAATTTGTTAAAATTTTGCTAAATATTTGAATTTTACATTGTTACTGAACAAATTGAACTATGACTTATGTTTCACAATTAACATAGCTGTTTCATGGTCTATCATGTTTTGTATCATAGCAAGTTTATCGTTTTCTTCTTCTGTAACAGCATGAGACTGCATTGCTTGTGACAGTATTACCTTGTAACTTGGGATAGTCCCAAAACATCCCTCTCCATATTTCTGTTCATCCACCCTGTCTCCCTCCCTCATCAATCAAGGCTTCCAACATCAGGATTCCTGTCTTAAAAGTGGCTCTTATAGATGGAATATTTGTGTCTCCCTAAATTTATACATTGAAGTCCTAACCCCCAGTAAATTGGTGCAGCCACTATGGAAAACAGTGTAAAGTTTCCTCAAAAAATTAAAACTAAAACTACCATATTATCCAGCAATTCCACTTCTGTGTATTTATCCAAAGAAAACAAAAGCACTAATTTGAAAAGATGTATGCATCACTATGTTCACTGCAGCATTATTTAAAATAACCAACATATGGAAACAACTTACATGCCCATCAATGGATGAATGGATAAAGAAGATGTGAGATATATATATATCTATATATCTATGTCTCTCTCTCTATATCTATGTATCTATATATATATACACACATACATGTACACACACACAATGGGATATTATTCAGCTATGAAAAAGAATGAAGTCTTGCCATCTGCAACAACATGGATGGATCTTGAGGGCATTTTGCTCAGTAAAATAAGTCAGACAGCAAAAGATAAATATGATATGATCTTCCTTATATGTGAACTCTAAAAACAAAACAAAATAAAACAAACAAACAAAAAACAAATGAGCTCATGGACATAGAGAAGAGATTGGTGGTTTCCAGGAGGTGGAGAGTGGAAAGTAGGTGAAATGGGGGAAATGGGTCAAAAAGTAAAAATTCCAAGTTAGAAATGAGTAAGTCATGGGGATGTAATGCACAGCATAGTGGCTATAGTTAATGCTGTATTGCATATTTGAAAGTAGCTAGGAGAGTGGACCTTGAAAGTTCTCATTACAAGAAAAAAAGTTATAACTATGTATGGTGATGAATGTTAACTGGACTTACTGTAGTGATAATTTTGCAGTACATACAAATATCAAATCATTACATTGCACACCAGAAACTAATATTATGTCATTATACTTCAATAAAAACATCTAAGATGAATAAGTAAAAACAATAATAAACCTATGCATTTATCTTCGTGTCTTCAATATATACCTATAAAGTTATCAGTTAGAATATTTTACTCCCAGAGCTTGAAGAAGTTTAATGCTTTTTACAAATCTAAATTTATATGACATGATAATGAACCTTACATAAAATTTACTTGACACTTGTCAAGCATTTAAAGAAAACGGAGAATCTGTAATTTGACTTTCAGTGAACTATGAGTGAGTGAATAGAAAATATTTTTCAATTGAGAGTTAAGGGTAAGTGACTGGAGGGATAGAAAATAAGTCACCCTGAAAGTCTGAATTTCTGAAAAATTTCACAAAAGCTCTAACTTAGTCTAGGATTTTTTTTTTTGCGGTACGCGGGCCTCTCACTGTTGCGGCCTCTCCCGTCGCGGAGCACAGGCCCCGGACGCGCAGGCTCAGCGGCCATGGCTCACGGGCCCAGCTGCTCCGCGGTATGTGGGATCCTCCTGCACCGGGGCACGAACCCGTGTCCCCTGCATTCACAGGCAGACTCCCAACCACTGTGCCACCAGGGAAGCCCTAGTCTAGGATTTTTGATACATACTGGCATTTAAACAAATTTAGAATTTAGAAGTTATTAATATATGCCAAATATAAATACATATTTCTTCTGCATCATAACTAACTCTTAACTAGTAAAAGCTTCCTATTAATTATATGAATCACAATTTTTATTGAATACTAATAAAAATGAATTACAGGCCTTGAAAAGAATGTCACCTGTTCAATTTATATGACTGTTTCATTTTTAATCAGAGCTTCTTCTCAAATGGTTCTTCTTTTTTTCATAGTCACAGAATAAAGGAATTGTTAGAAATGGACCTTGGTAATTAGGCTCTAAAGATGAAAAATTTTAGTGGTGACAGGATGACAGAATTGAATGATTAGCAAAGGAAAAGCAAAGTTTCTATGAACTTACCATACTTGTAATTTTCTCATTTATAAGCATGTCACTTTACCACTAAATAAGAATTATTTTTGAGGAAAATAGAATGCTATATGATTTTTCTTCCTGCTAAAATGGGCATAGATAACCACATATCCTACAAGTAGGGAGTATTTGTACATTCAAAACTGGGTCAAGGAGGAGAAAAATGATGGGGGTGTTGATCAGGAGTAGAAAGACTGGACAAAGTGTTACTAAAATGCAAATAAAATTGGGGAAGAATCACATTTGCATATAATTTTAACTGAATACTATTTATCAAATATCTGGATTTTTTATGGTTTTAAAAAATAATAGATTATTTAAATAATAATAGACAAATCTAGTTACAAAGTGGCACGCAAATGATTATAACATCTTTATTCATAATCACTCCAAACTGGAAGCAATCAAGATGTCACTCAGGTGAATGTGTAAACAAACTGTGATACAGCCATACAATGGAATACCATCCAGTTTTTAAAAGGAATAAACTAACAAGCCATTCAAAGACATGGTTGAATTTTAAATGCATTCTGTAAAGTGGAAGAAACAGTGTGAAAATTCTACAAACTGCATGATTGTAGCCATTTATATGACATACTGGAAAAGGAAAAACTATAGAGAAGTTAAACAGATCAAAAAAAAACCAGATCAATGGTTGGCAGGAATCTAGAGTGGGAAAAGTTCAAATGTGTGAAATGCAATGGAATTTTAGGGATGTGAAACTATTTTGTATGATAGTATAACTGTGAATATATGGCATGATTCATGTACCTATGTACTTATAGAACTTGACAGCTCAGAGTAAATCCTATTGTACATAAAATTTTTAAAAAATTATGAGGGCATGAGTCCTATGATAGAATGCTGTCTGTGGCAAAAGAATATAACTGTATTACAAATAGAAGACACAACCTTATATTGGGGTTCGAAGGAAAAGCTGCTGACCTATGTAACTTTGGAAGTGAGTGTAATCTGTAAGACTGAAAGTAAAGGGAAGTGTACATAACTCTGTACTGCAGTTGATAAAGTTTTATTACATGGGGGTGCAGATTTACAATTCTGAAACCACTATACATGTATCCTGAAATTTAACAATTATGTAAATGAATGGTAGATGGTAGGATTTCTCATTGTTAAAGTGGAAAGGTACATACCAGCAAGGAGAGGAGGCTAGAATAATCCATGCCATAAAGGACTCGGAGACAACAGTATGAACTCATGTTTACCTTTGCATAAATACAGATGTCACATAGAGAAATAATTACATATATGTGTACATACATGGTTTAATATATGTATATATATTTCCTTGCTTAGTCAGGTAGAGCATTTATCAGCAATGACACCTGACTACACTGAGTGTCCAGATCTTGGCTTCTAATGCCATTTTCCAATGAAAGGAACCAGAGGTACTTGGAGAAATAGCTGATTTAATAAATACAAGATGAGCCTGAAACATTTTACAGTGCCTGAAATTAAGGTAGCGCTAAAAAAACTACAATAAAAAACATAAACAATAGTAGAGGTATATCAAAGGGACAGAGGTACCAAATGAAAGAGCTTCTAGTTGCCAAATATAAAACAATTTGAGCTACACATGCACATACACACACACAATAATATTGGATCATAACCCAAAGTATAAAATGAATATCTATGATGAATAAGTAAATGGGGAAAAATTAACAACTCTGGGCAGAAGATTTTCAAAGTATTTATGTAAATAATCCACCCTCCAGGAGGTAGAGTAAAACTCCCCACTCTTTAAGGATAGGCTGCACATAATGACCATCTTCCAAAGATTACAGTATGGAAAAGAAGAAAAATTAGTAACTTTGCAATGGAGAAATCTGACAAATTCTATCTCAACTCAGGTGATCAATTTTAACATTAACACATTAACAGTGATAACTCATGTTGACAGTATGTACTTTTGATATGATGCGATGAAGATGACATTTGACCTCTGTGGTCTTCCTCCCACAAACGTATAACACTAGATCTAATTATGAGAAAAATCCCAATAGAGGGGTATTCTACAAAATGCCTGAATAATACTTCTTAAAATTGTTAAAGTCATAAGAAATAGCAAGTCTGAGAAGCTGTCACCGTCAACAGGAGCCTAAGGGAGACATGATGACAAAATGTAATGTATCCTACATGAGATCTTGAAACAGAAAAGAATATTAGTTACAAACTAAGGAAATGTAACATATGGACTTTAATTAATAATAATATATCAGTATTGGTTCACTAATTATGAGCAATGCATCATACTAATATAAGATGTTGACAAGAGGGTAAACTGGGTATGGGCAAAACTTTTTGTGTTATCTTTGTAACTTTTCTGTAAATCTGAAACTGTTCTAAAATAAAAAGTTTATAAAATACTAAAAGATTAGTTCTGAAAATTGAAAAGTACATTATAGTGGAGTTCTGGATACAGGAACTTGTGAGTATATAGACTTCTAATGCAAGCTGAGCAAAAATACTTTTTATTGACAGAGGGTTGACTATAATAGATCATGTAATTAAAAGAAGAATGTGAACAAGGTGTAAATTTCTGAATATAGTTCAAAAAGATAGGGTGAATTCATCTTACCAACAGTACATTCCGTTCAGTCCTGTGTCCTAGCAGCATTGAAGAGGAAATCTTATTATCTAGTATCTATTAATCAACTCGGTAGGAAATACACACCACAAAACATTAGAGTGATGAGGATTTTCTTCAGTATTTTAGAAGTCATCAAGGTAAAATTAGTATTTTGTTGCATTGCTTAGAGAAAATAACATTTAGCTTTCATTGTCATTATCATCATTGGCAAGTCTTACTTGGTTTTGTTGACAATTTGTCTTTTTTAGAATATTAGTTGTTATTAGTCTCCTAAAGAGAAAGAAAGAGGTATCTTTAGGGAGAAACCATTTGAGTTAGAAATATATGTGACAACAGAGTTGTAATATCTTAGGTGGGAAACATGTTGATTTAAAAATATGAATAGAAATCGTGGCATAAACTTCAAACATTTCAGGTATCATGATCATTAATTCTTATGTATTCTATTTCTTATGTTTCCTTATTATCTCAAACTTAGTTGGATTATTCACTGTGGAATACATTCTTAATCAAATGCATATACGATCTGTACAATTGTTAGCTATTTTATTATCACTGGCTGGAACTCTATGTTCTTGATCAGGTACTATTTTTATAAAAAATGTTTAAGATAATTTATTAGTCAGTTTAGCAAAATGGAAAGGTAGTGCCCCCTTACCAAACCCAAACCCACTCGACAGGTTAGAAGGCAGCATGATTTTGTGATGAGCAGCATTGGTGAGATTTCTTGCTACATATCATGGTGGGAGGAATGTTCATAGAAGAATATAGTCTGATGGGAAGCAAGGTGACTTTGTAAAAAATACCTATATTTTTAAAATACCATCTCTGGGAGAAAAGACTACAGTTGCTGAAATGCCTGTATTTTATTGCTGTTTTCACATCAACACCAATGGGTAAACATACATAATTTTAATGATCTAAAAAGATATGACTTACTTAGACATTGTGATTATTTCTGTGATTACAACACGGCAACTCAATATATAAAAACACATCTTTTTTTTCCAATTATACCTGTTCCTGAACATTTCCTTCATGCTAATTTCAGTTTATGAAATAAGCAGCTGAAATCATTGAATTTGTGTTTCCTTTCATCTCATATTTGTTTAAGCAGACACCTGAGAATTTCTGCCTATAGGGAGAAATATAACAAGATGATTCAAAGATACAGCTTACAACAAAGATGTATTGTTTTCATTTTTTTTGCTGTTATTTATATAAAGTTCAAATTTCCCATTTCTTTCCCCAGAGTTAAAACTGTTTTATCCTCTTCAGCTAGATGTTATTGGTGGGGGAAAAAAAAATGAACCCTGCAACTTGAAAGATTTACCTAGAAAGTGACTTTGATTAAACTTTATCATAAGTAGAGCTGAAAAAGCAACATATTTACAATGAACTAATTTTTCCTATTAGTTCTTGGAATTCAAGTAAACTCATTATTGCCATTTAGATAACTTACATCAATGCCTCAGTGAATCACATTATTGATCAATCAGTTATAGAACTTACTATCTTCATCATATTAGGTGTTATATATAACATGAATTTTGCTCTTGCTGAATATGTAATCTAGTTGAGGAGACATGTCTTAACATATAATTGAACATACAAGAGAGTTAATACTATTATCAATAATGGTCAAAATATGTCACATAATCTATATGTTATTAATTTTCATGAGAAGGTTAAAGATTAGACCAGAGAGGCAAAGCTTTAAGAAAGGGCTGAATTTATATTGGGTTGGCCAAAAAGTTCATTCCGGTTTTCTGTAACATGTTATGGAAAAACCCAAACAAATTTTTTGGCCAACCCAATATATGTGTTTAACTGAATAAATAAAGTTAAGATGTTCCTGAGGAGTGAAAAATATATTTCAAAAAAATAAGAAGAGATGAAAGGCAAAGAGAGCATGGGCAGATATGACTAAAAAGTTAGACCCAACTTCTCCCACTTTTATTTGAAGCTTCAAATCAGTGAACCTGACAAGGACTTTAAAACCTTTCACAGATACATACTAGGAGGCCAAATTATTCTGTTAGGTGAGTATAATTATGAAAAAAGCAAGCAATTAAAAATCACAGTGATGTCTAGTAAAAATTTTAACTTCACCTAAAGCAAGAGCTAGGAGAAATGCTTACCTAATAAACGAGGGAGTATCAATCTTTGTGACCCATTTCACACATTCCCTCTTATTCTCTTTTTAAAAGTGTCTGCTCCTTTTTACTTCATGATTAATTGTCAGAGTAACTGAGTAGCTCTTTCCTGAGCAATATAAATGTCATTCACTTCTCTTGAAACATGTTTGGTACCTCTTCTTAGAAGCCGAAAATCTCAGACTTCAGTAATCTCACAGCCAGAGAATGACAAATTATCTTTCAAGACAGCAACAGGGTCATACTTGTGGAGAATAGATTTTTAAAATTAAGTTACGCATGGAAATTGGTATTTTGTTGTATAAATTGGCATATCAGCGAAAAGTTGCTAGAATATGCCACCATTATTCTATTTTCATCTACATAAAATAATCCTTTGGTAAAACAAAATGTCATGAGTCATTGCAAATAGTGTTTTTTCACATGCCCCCCTTTTAAAAAAGGGATATATCTATGCTTACAGTACTCTAAACATTCTTTTGTATATTTTGTTACTTTTATTTGTATTACCCTTCTCACCTTTGAAAGAATAATGTAGTGTAGGGGCTAAGAACTGAGTACTTCACTTAGACAACCAGAATTCCAGGCTTCTCACAGCCACTTTCAAGTTGTATGACCTGTGCCTCACTCCTTTGTGCCTCGGTGTCTTCACTGTAAACTAAGGAAAAGAATAGTGTCTATATCATGGGTTATTGTAAGGATCAGTAGAATTAATACTTGAAAAGCCTTTAGGGTATTGCCTGGTATATGGTATTTGCTACCATTCTATTATTACCTGGAAAAATTCCGACTCGTTTTTTCCTGGATTCCCTTCTAAAAACTCTTTTCTGACAGACTTGGACAAAATTAATCATTCTCACCTCTGTGTGACCATCTATTTTTACTTATACCTAGCTCTTTTCCTGCTGCATTTCTTATATGGTTATCTCTCCTGCTACACAATGAGCTTCCTGAAGGCAAGATTATGCTTTACACATCCTGTGTCCCTGCAACAAAATGATGTGCCAAGCACATACTGCACCAATGATTATCATTCCTGGCGGGATCACTGTGAGGGGTCCTCAAAATATGTACACTCTGAGATGAGGATTCAATAGGAAATTTAGATTTTTTTTTAGGAAGTTCATTGTATGGTTTTCATGTTCTGACTACTTGAGATTCTCTCTGGCAGGCACACAATAAACAGGTAAATAAAGAAATGAGTTATACTTTCTCCTTGCCTGCTATTTATAAATGTAAACATTCTTATTTCTCATTCATTCTGAGTGTCTTGTAGAAAAATTTCATTTATTGATGGAAAAGAATAGCTAGACATCATCTGACTTGTGTAATTACTTTTTTATATTTGGATACTATTATGTATCAATTTTCTCTGATAAACTCTAAATAATTACATATAATACCTTTGGATTTATTTAGGAATGTCTCTGGGTATGATTCAACACCTTAACAAAAGAGAATTTCATCAGGCAAAGGAAAACTTCAAATGTATAGGGTAACTGTACCCACGCTTTGTATATGTTTCTACTCTCAAGAGT
This sequence comes from Orcinus orca, assembly GCF_937001465.1. Taxonomy (NCBI): domain Eukaryota; kingdom Metazoa; phylum Chordata; class Mammalia; order Artiodactyla; family Delphinidae; genus Orcinus; species Orcinus orca. Next base: position 77,185,662 of record NC_064562.1, on the reverse strand, counting down.
TCTTTATTTGAATGTGGATATATGTTTGTCTAATATGTCCACTGTGTGGGCAAATTAGTTAAAACACATAAAATGTTCCTTGTTATCTCTAGGTTTCAAAGAGGAGAAGAGTATGTGTAGATAATACGGGAAGAAAACTTCTTTGAGGAAAAAAACATTTAAAAATGAAAATCAAATCAAATCTCTCATTGAAACTATCAAATAGTGTGTTGTAACCATGAATTTGGAGTATTGTTGAAAATAGGAATACATTTTGATAGACATATTTTGATATTATTAATAGTTTTAGAATTAGTAAATTTTTTATTACATTGAGATCTATATAATCTTTTTGTTTGTTTTACTGGCACAATTTCAAATTTTTCGTTGCGGTTTTCCAAAAGTTTTGGAATGGGCACACATATGTACACACACACACACACACACACACACACACACACACACACACACTTTTTTTTCTTAATTACAAGCAAGATGAACAGATAATTAGTAAAATGTCATTTTGCCATCAGATTAAATTAAATGAATCTGCACCTGTATAGTGGCCTTGGAACTGAGAGATAAAGTGAACCCATGTGTCTTTCTGTACTCCTAGAACAAGTGTACTTTATCAAAAGACAGATGGCTGTTTAGCAATGTATCACCTGCATAAAGAACATGAGTGGAGCATTAACTCTTTTCTGAACTGTATTGAAATCCCCATGTATTTATTATTTCTCATTATTTTTTCATTAACTGAAATTTCCACTTGTCTTTATAATATAATTGGGTATTTAAATGATACACATTGTTTCCTGTTTTGTATTCAAATCTCTTTGGTTATTTTCACTAGCAGATATTTTAAACAATTCCCCACTCCAAATATATTTTTTGAAGAAAATACATACGGTAAGGTGTTCTCTCATTTGAAAATCACTTGCTGTGTCATACTTAAATACCAAACAAAATTCATAAACTCACAAAAACATAGTTTCCTAGAAGACTTCTGGGTCATTCAGGTTGATCCTATGGTTCTCTGAAATATTGTTGTAGAACTTTTTCATAAAAGAGTTTTTGAAGGATCTTTTGTGACAAATTCCTAGTACACAGTGGGTTTTTGTTTGTTTATTTTTGACCTGTAGCTTTAAAAAATCGTCAGTATGTAAGGAAAGTCACTGAAACTGGGGGCAAAATAATAGCTATAGCTTTGAGTTTCATTCAAATTTTTTTCAATAATGGTATTCTATCCCTCTCTTTTATAAAGCTGAAAACAAGTTTCTTGGAGCTGAAAACTCACTTGGGAGATCCATCTTCTCTTGTGCTCCCAAGGAGGATTCTTTCAAATCTTGATCTAAAAGGAAAATTTAATTGACGGTTATGAGCATGTAACCCCTGCCCTAAGCCAGAAAGGTACCTGTGTTTACCTTACGGGTTATTACTGATTAAAGACCTAGATCTTGTCCAGTAGAGTTTCAAATAATTTCTGTCTATTAGAAAAAAGTCCCAGATGTTATATTTTTAATTCTCTGCAAGTATTAATCAGTTTTGTGTCTTTCCTAGTTTTCTAGTTCCCCAAAATACCTAGTTTCTCAAAATGCTGTTTCAACCAGCTTTTTCATTTACTGGTTTCCTATTTTACAAATTAAATATATTTTTGATATATATCATTCTGTATTTGAAAAAATGGTTTGAGCATATTATTAATCTTTATACGTCTCATAATGCACTTTTTAATTTATTCCACAGAACAGTTTGATGTGCTTGTGACAGGTAAGCCTGAATGAACTGTCTCCCAGCCAGTGAGGCTACTAAAAGTTGAACTGATCAATCTTTATGGTAAAATTTCATGAGAGACATTTTCCTTTGAGTATCTTTTCTAGTTGGAAGGTACAATGAGAAGATAAAAGTTCATGCCAGTGATATTCTCAGTGTGCTCTGAAAATTCCAAGTGATTAGTGGATAATGGGCTCTTTCACTTATCTTTCTAATGGTTAAGATTATTCATGATCTAGAGTAACATTGTAAAGAATGGACTGTATTATGCTAACTCATACATAAACTTAAAACACAAGTCTTACGCAATTCCAAAAGGTTACTATGTAATTGCATCCATATTTTAAGAGAGCCTACATTTGAATTTTGTTCCTGATAAGAAGTCAAGCAGCGGTAAAGAATTAATTTATATTTCTTCTATATATTATTATTGTTACAAATTAGTGAGCTAGTTTTTGGAAGAAGAATGAAGCAACATGTAATTTTTGTTAAATAATCGGTTTTCTTAAATCATATGGCTGCATAAGGATATATGCTCATTTTCTTCTACGCCTACACATTACTTAGATGTTCTTGGAAGAAAGGTAGATAAATTGGAAACAAAAGTAAAATCCTAAAACAAATTTTCAGTCATTCGGAAAAGAGTAGGATAAAATCCTGAGTTATTTTAACTCTACTGCAGGGACTAATCAACTAGTTTCCAGTGCTTTTTTTTGAAATAGATTTTAAACACAATGTCCTTGTTTTTTCCTTTTATACCATTCCTCATGTTTGAGTTATGCATCATTGGTAGTGATTTAAACCATGGCATCTACATCTGGTCTTTATTACATGCTTTATTGCATACTTGAATGGCATTTTTCGAAGCCTGGAGGTTTTTCATATTTCCTTTAGTGAGATTTATGCAATAGAATTTGTAGAGTCAGAAAAAAGAGAATCAAGAAAAGAGAGTTGATGACTCTATTTAATGTAACCTTAGATTGCCACAGGCTAACTCAGACCTAAGGGAAAAAAATCAAGTACCCAACTTAAATCAATGGCTTTAAATTCTTTTTTTTTTTTTTTAATACTCTACTGAAGTTCTAATTCCACCAGTCTTCACAAGTGGCTGCTTGTGATGCCGGAATGCCTTCTAACTTCTTTTTCTATCAAGGGCAACTTATTTAAGGAAATATGCCTATCACAGTTATAGAATGCTTAGAAAACTATTTATTGAATGAAAGGGCAATATAAAAAATCTAAGTAGTCTTTGCACTGTAAGACTCCTTTCAGCAATGGGCAGATGCCCTCCAGTATCTGGGGCAATCAATAAACTAGGATTGTTTCCACTAAGAGTTACATATTTCACAGGCATCAGGGTATAATGTAAAGCACCAGACAGTCATAGATTTTTAATCCCATCTCTGTATGGCTATGGGAATGTTACTTGGCCTACTAGGTTTTAGTTTCCTCTTATATAAAAAGGAATGTGACCTTGGAAGGTTGCTGGTAGATTAGAAATAATGGATACAGAGCACCTGGAACATAGAGTCATTCTATAATAGCTGTTAGTAAAAATTATCCCACCCCAAGTAGAAAGAACTGTCATTTTTTTTGGTTGCTATTAGATACCCTAATTGATTCATGTTCTTTTGGTCTCACAAGGTAACCTTGTTCTTTCAGCCTTACTTACTTTTCTGTGAGGAGTTTATATCATGTCCTCCCAGGAAATGGGACAAGAGCTGTTTTTCTGTCAAAGCTTTATGCTAAGCTCAGTTGTCTCCTCCACTGACCTTCCCCATTTTTTCTGAACTGTAGTTTTGTATTTCAAATCTGTGACTAATCAAGGTGGAAGGGACTGGAAATACAATGCTGAGTTAGATATGATCCCTGCATCTGGGATCTCCTGTCTTCCATGTTACTAATTCTCATGTTTGTTTTAGAATGCTTCCAGCAGAAAGCCCAGGGACCTAAATGCCAAGAGTATCCTTAGTAGACTGATTTACATAAGCTGTTCATGGTCTCAATTTCATTGCTTCTCAGTCTATTAAAATAAAATTTTAAAATAAAATCTCTCTACAATACAATTGATTGTTGAAAACCAGAAAAAAATATACAGTGCCCTCTCCCTCTTCCAATACTTCCATACTTAAATTGCTGCTGCAAATGAATAATAAACCATTTATTATACAGATGTTTACTGGGAAGCTACTAAAGTTCTAGGGATACAACACTGACTAAAACAAACAGCAGTCCCTCATGGAACACACACATTTGAGCCTTGGCCTTGTGTGGAACATAGGTTGTATAGGCTACCATATGTAGGTGATGGGAATCATTTTTTTAAAAAAAATATTATTTTTCTTCTGCTTTTTTTGAGATATAATTGATATACAGCATTGTATAAGTTTAAAGCGTACAGCATGATTTGACTTACATACATTATGAAATTATTATCACTGTGAGATTAGTGAATGTCCATCAACTCATATAGATTCAAAATTAAAGAAATATAAACAAAAGTTCTTTGTGATAAGAACACTGGATTTCCTGTCTTAACAACGTTCATATGTAACAAACAGCAGTGTTAATTATATTTGTCATGTTGTACAATACTTCCCTAGTACTTATGTATCTTATAATTGGAAGTTTGTAATTTTGACTGCCTTCCTCCAATTCCCCCTCCTTCCCCTGCCTCTGGTAGCCACAAATCTGATCTCTTTTGCTATGAGTTTGTTTGTTTGTTTTTGAAGTATATTAGTTCCTGGTGTACACTACAGTGATTCGATATTTCTTTACATTTCAAAATGATCACCAAAATAAGTCTAGTTAGGGTATGTCACCATACAAGGATATTGCATAGTTATTGACTATTTTCCCTACACTGTACATTTCACATTCGTGACTCATTTGTTTTGCAACTGTAAGTTTGTACCTCTTAATCTCCCTCACCTATTTGTTTTCTCCCCTCACCTGCCACCCCGCTCTCAGGCAACCACCTGTTCATTCTCTGAATCTGTAACTCTATTTCTGTTTAGTTATGTTTGTTCATTTGTTTTCTTAGATTCCATATATAAGATAAATCATTCAGTATCTGTCTTTCTCTGTATGACTTATTTTACTTAGCATAATACTCTCTAGGTCCATCAATGTTGTCGCAAATGCCAAGATTTCATTCTTGTTACAGCTGAGTTATATTCCATTGTATATATGTACCACACCTTCTTTATTCATTCATCTGTTCATTCATCTATTGATGGCACTTAGGTTGTTTTTATATCTGGCTATTGTAAGTAATGCTGCTATGAACACAAGTGTGTTTCAAATTGGTGTTTTCATTTTCTTCTGATAAATACTGGGCATGGAATTGCTATGGTAAGTCTATTCTAAATTTTTTGAGGATCTTCCATACTGTTTTCCATAGTGATTGCACCAGGATACATTCCCACCAACAGCGCATAAGCGTTGCCTTTTCTCCATGTCCTCGCCAACACTTGTTATTTGTTGTCTACTTGAAACTCGTGGTTTTGATTTGCATTTCCCTGATGACTAGTGATGTTGAGCATCTTTTCATGTGTTTATTGGCTATCTGTATATTTTCTTCAGAAAAATGTCTGTTCAGGTCCTCTGCCCATTTTTAAATTGGGCTGTTTGTTTTTTTGGATGTTGAGTTGTATATTTATTGTATATTTTGGATAGTAACCCTTTATTGGAAATATCGTTTGCAGATATATTCTCCCATTCAGTACGTGGCCTTTTCATTTCATGATAGCTTCCTTTGCTGTGAAAATATTTTGTAGTTTGTTATAGTCCCATTTGTTTATTTTTGCTTCTGTTTCCCTTGCCTGAGGAGACATATCCAAAAGAATATTACTAAGACTGATGTCAGAGAGCTTACTGCCTATATTTTATTCCAGAAGTTTTATGGTTTCAGTCTTTACATTTAATTCTTTAATCCATTATATATTTATTTTTGTGCATGGTGTGAGAGAGTAGTCCAGTTTGATTCTTTTGCATGCAGCTGTCCAGTTTTTCCAACACCATTTATTAAAGAGGTTATCTTTTCCCCATTGTACATTCTTTCCTCTTTTGTTGTAGATTTAATTGTCCATATAAGTGTGGATTCAATTCCAGGCTCTCTATTCTTTCCCATTGATCTATGTGTCTGTTTTTATACCAGTACCATACTGTTTTGATTACAGTAGCTTTATAGTATAGTTTGAAACCAGGGAGCCTGACATCTCCAGCTTTGTTCTTCTTTCTCAAGCTTGTTCTGGTTATTTGGGATTTTTATGTTTCCATACAAATTTTACAATTATTCTAGTTCTGTGAAAAATGCTGTTGGCATTTTAATAGGGATTGCATTGAATCTGTAGCTTGCCTTGGATAGTATGGTCATATTAACAATATTAATTCCTCCAATGCATGCACACAGTATATCTTGCCATGTGTTTGCGTTGTCTTCAGTTTCTTTCATCAGTGTCTTGTAGTTTTCTGAGTATAGGTCTTTAACTCCTTGATTAGATTTATTCCTAGGTATTTTATTCTTTTTAATTAGATTGTATTCTTTTCTTAACTTCTGATAGCTCATCGTTAGTGTATAGAAATGCAACAGATTTCTATATATTAACATTGTATCCTGCAACTTTACCAAGTTCATTGATGAGTTCAAATAGTTTTTGGTGGTATCTTTAAGATTTTCTGTATACAGAAATGTCATTTACAAATAGTTACAGTTTTACTCCTTTCCATCTAATGTGGATTCCTTTTATTTTATTTATTTTATTTTTTTTTTCTTGTCTTATTACTGTGACTAGAACTTCCAATACTATGTTGAATAAAAGTGGCAAAACTGGACATCCTTCTCTTGTTCCTGATATTAGAGAAAGTGCTTTTAGCATTTCACTATTGAGAGTGATACTAGCTGTGGGCTTGTCGTATATAGTCTTTATGATGTTGAGGTATATTCCCTCTATATCCACTTCATGGAGAATTTTTATAAATAGATATTGAATATTGCCAAAACCTTTTTTTGCATCTGTTGAGATGATCATAGGATTTTTATTTTTCAATTAGTAAATGTGATTTATTTACAGATATTGAACCATCCTTGCATCCTGGGATAAACCTCAGCTGATCCTGGTGCATAATTCCTTCTATGTATTGTTGAATTCAGTTTGCTAACATTTTGTTGAGGATTTTTGCATCTATGCTTATCAGTGATATTGGCCTATAATTTTCTTTTTTGTAGTGTCTTTGTCCAGTTTTGGTATCAAGTGATGCTGGTCTCATGGAATTAATTCAGAAGTGTTCCTTCCTCTGCAATTTTCTGGAATAGATTGAGAAGGATAGGTGTTAACAACTCTTTAAATGTTGATAGAATTCAATTGTGAAACTGTCTGGTCCTGGATTTTTGTTTGTTGGGAGTTTTTCTTTTCTTTTTTTTTTTTAATTACTGATTCAATTTTATTACTGGTGTTGGTCTGTTCATATTTTCTATTTCTTCCTGGTTCAGTCTTTGAGAGATTGTACATTTCTAGGAATTTGTCCATTTCTTCTAGGTTGTCCATTTTATTGATATATAATTGTTCGTAGTAATCTCATAATTCTTTGTATTTCTGTGGTGTCAATCATAACTTATTTTTCATTGGTGATTTTATTGATTTGGGCCCTCTCTCATTTTTTCTTGATGAGTCTGGCTAAAGGTTTACCAATTTTGTTTACCTTTTCAAATAACCATCCCTTAGTTTCATTGATCTTTTCTATTGCTTTTTAGTCCCTTTTTAAAAAAATTTCTGTTCTGATCTTTATGATTTCTTTCCTTCTACTCACTGGGTTTTGTTTGTTCTTCTTTTTCTAGTTCCTTAGTAAAGTTAAGTTGTTTATTTGTGATTTTCTTGTTTCCTGAGGTGGGCTTGTTTCAATAACAACATCTGTCTTAGAACTTTTTTTGCTGCATCCCATAGATTTTGGATTGTTGTTTAATTGTTTTCATTTGTCTCAAGGTATTTTTTAATTTCTTCTTTGATTCAGTCAGTGACCCTTTTCTCATACCCTCACTTTTAGTGTCTTTAGATCTAAAATGAGTCTCTTGTAGACCAGCATATAAATGGTCCTTGCTTTTATATCCACTCAGGCACTCTGTATCTTTTGACTGAAGCATTTAGTCCAATTACATTTAAAGTAATTATTGATAGGTATAAACTTATTGCCATTTTATTGTTTGGGGTTGATTTTTTAGTCTTTTTTGTTCCTTTTTTCTTTTTTTGTCTTTTTTCCTTGTGATTTGATGAATATCTTTAGTATTATGTTTGGATTCCTTTGTCTTTTTTGTGTATTATCTATTATACATTTTTTGTTTGTGGTTACCATGAGGTTTATATTTAGCAATTTATGTGTGTGTGTGTGTGTGTGTGTGTGTGTGTGTGTGTGTGTGTGTATATGTATATGATTATTTTACTTTCAAACACATTTTAAGAACTGTGTATTTTTACTCACCTCCCCCTCACAGTTACTGTTTTTGACATCATATTTTATATGTCTTTCTTTTGTGTATCCCTTAGCTACTTATTGAGGTTATAGATTTTACTACTTTTGTCTTTAATCTTCCTACTAGCTTCGTACATGGTTGATTTACTACTTTTACTGTATATTTGCCTTTACCAATAAACTTTTTCCTTTTCATGTATCTAGTGGTGGCCTTTTCGTTTTTGCTTAAAGAAGTCCCTTTAACATTTCTTGTAAAGCTGGTTTGGTGAAGTCTTTTAGCTTTTTTTGTTTCTAAAACTTTTAATCTCTCCATCAAATTTGAATGAAATTCTTGCTGGATAGAATATTCTTGGTTGTAGGGTTTTCCCTTTCATCACTTTAAATATATGATTCCACTCCTTCTGGCCTGCAGAGTTTCTGTAGAAAATTCAGCTTATAGACTTATGGGAGTTCCCTTGTAGGTAACTTTTTTGCTTTTCCCTTTCTGCTGTTAATATTCTCTCTTTATTTATTTTTTTTAATTAATTAATTTATTTTTGGCTGCATTGGGTCTTCGTTGTGGTGCATGGGCTTCTCATTGCGGTGGCTTCTCTTGTTGTGAAACACGGGCTCTAGGCATGCAGGCTTCAGTTGTGGCACATGGGCTCAGTAATTGTGGCACATGGGCTTGGTTGCTCCTTGGCATGTGGGATCTTCCTGGACCTGGGTTCGAACCCATGTCCCCTACATTGGCAGGCGGATTCTTAACCACTGATTTGACGAATATTAAATTCATCAAAGGGGAATTTGAGAGAGGGGAAGTCCCTCTCTCTTTATTTTTAATTTTTGCCATTTTAATTACAGTGTGTCTTGATGTGGTCCTCTTTGGGTTGATCTTGTTTGTATCTCTGTGCTTATCAGACTTGGATATTTGTTTCCTTTCCCAGGTTAAGGAAGTTTTCAGATATTATATCTTTAAATATGTTCTCTGTGCCTTTCTCTCTCTCTTCTTCTTCTAGGACCCCTATAATATGAATGTTAGTATGCTGGATCTTTCCTCAGAGGTCTTTTAAACTGTCCTTATTTTTATTCTTTTTGCTTTTTTCTGTTCAGCTTCAGTGATTTCCACTGTTCTGGCTTCCAGATCTTTGATCCATTTCTCTACATCATCTAATCTACATAATCTTATCATATTCTTCATATATATTTGGTTCTTCTTTATATTTTTAACTCTTTGTTAAAACTTCTAATTTTTCACTCTTTTCATTCATTCTTCTCCTGAGTTCTTTGAAGCATCTTTATGATCATTACCTTCAACTCTTTATCAGGTAGACTGCTTATCTCTACTTCATTTTTTTTAAATTATAAATTTATTTATTTTTGGCTGCATTGGGGCTTCATTGCTGAATGCGGGCTTTCTCTTTAGTTGCAGCGAGAGGGGGCTACTCTTCATTGTGGTGTGTGGGCTTCTCATTGCAGTGGCTTCTCTTGTTGTGGAGCACAGGCTCTAGGCACATGGGCTTCAGTACTTGTGGCTCATGGGCTCAGTAGTTGTGGCTTGTGGGCTCTAGAGTGCAGGCTCAGTAGTTGTGACGCACAGGCTTTGTTGCTCTGCGGCATATGGGATCTTTCTGGGCCGGGGCTCGAACCTGTGTCCCCTGCATTGGCAGGCAGATTCTTAACCACTGTGCTACCAGGGAAGTCCCTCTACTTCATTCTTCATCTTGGGTTCTATTGTATTCCTTCATTTGGAACGTATTCTTCTGTCGCCTCAATTTGCCTAATTTGCTGCTTTTATTTCTATGTTTGGTGAGCTGGTTAAGTTTCTCAACCTTGGAGAAGTGACCTTTTGTAGGAGATGTCCTATATGTCCCAGCAGGGCACTCCTCTCTGACACCAGAGCTATATGTTCTAGGTGTGTCCCATATGTGTGCTGCATGGGTCCTTCTGTTGTAGCAAGCTGACTACTATGGGTGGTCTGATAGGCATGGCTGACCCCCAGTCTGGTTGATTGCCAGGCTCTGACTCGTGTGGAGACTGCCAGTCACAGATGGGTTGGGTCAGGTCATGAAGCAGTTGGCTGCAGATCCTTGGGGGTTCCCAGGGCTAGTTCTGGCCTGCTGGTGGGTGTAGCCAGGTTCCAGAGTGGGTAGTGCAGGGCCGGGGACCCTGGATCTATATCAGCCTGCTAGTGGGTGGGACTGGTTCCTGACATGGCTAGCTACTGAGTCTGGGGAGTCCCAAAGCTGATATTAGTCTGCTGGTGAGTGGGACTGGATCCTGGGGCAGCCAGCTGAGGTGTCCAAGGTGTCTCAAAACAAGTGGCAGCCTGCTGGTGGGTGGGGCTGGGGCACAGGGTGTCCCAGAGCTAGTCCCAGGCCAGTTGTGAATGGATCTAGGTCCCAGGGTTTCTGGCTGCAGGGTCCTGGGGTTTCCAAAGTTGGTGTTGGCCTGCTGGTGGGTTGGGCAGATCCTGGGGCTGCTGGCTGAAAGGCTCAACGTGTCCCAGAGCTGGTTTTGGTCAGCTGGTGGGTGGGACTGGGTCCCGGGGGTCCTGGGGCTGGTGCCATTCTGCTAGTGGGAGGGCTATTTCCTCACATGACAGACTGAGGGACTGTGATGGTCTCAGGGCTAGTGCCTGCCCACTGGTAGGTATAGCCAGGGTATTGCTGCTGGCTGCAGGGCCCTGGGGTTCCTGAAGTTAGTGTCATCTTGCTGGTGGGTGGGAGTGGGTCCCAACGTCTGACTGTGTGGTCCCTGGGCGGTTCGAGGACTATTGCTGGTGCTCTGGTATGCAGGGCTTGGTCCTAGGGCTTTATGGTGGACAGGACCATGTCCCAAAATGTCTGTGGGCTCAGAGGGTCTTAGGGCAGTTGGCCTGCTGTTGGGTAGAGATGTGTCCCTGCCCAGTTAGCTGCTTGGCCTGAGGCATCCTAATACTGGTGCCAACAGGCTGGTGGGCAGGGCTGGGTCCCATCACTAATAAGCTAGAGGGAAGATTCCAAAATGGTGCTTGTCAGCACCAGTGTCCTTGCGGTAGAATGAGTTCCCAAAGATGGATGCTGCCAGTGTCTGTATCCCTATGGTGAGCTCCAGTTTCATCCTGCCTCTACAGGAGGCTCTCTGAGATCAGCAGGTGGGTCTCACCCAGGCTCCTTTTAAATTACTGTTTCTGCTCTGGGTCCAGAGTGTGTGAGATTTTGTGTGTACCCTTTAGCAGTAGAATCTCTATTTCCCATAGCCCTCTGCGTCTCCTGAGAGTAAGCTCCACTGGCCTTCATAACATGTTCTGAGATCTCATCTTCCTGGTGCAGGACCCCTGGGCTGGAGAGCTTGATGTAGGGCTGACACCTCTTGCTCCTTAGGGAGACTCTCTGAAATTGTCATTATCCTCCCATTTGTGGGTCACCCACCCAGGTATATGGGTCTTGAGTATACCGCATCTTCAGCACTCCTACCTGTCTCATTGTGGTTCCTTCTTTATATCTTTAGTAGAAGATCTTTTCTGCTAGTCTTCTGCCTTTCTGCCTTCTGCTAGTCTTCTGCCTTTCTGCCTTCTGCTAGTCTTCTTTAGTAGAAGATCTTTTCTGCTAGTCTTCTGCCTTTCTCATCAATAGTTGCTCTGTAAATAGTTGTAATTTTAGAGTGCCTGTGGGAGGAGGTGAGCTCAGGATCTTCCTACTCTGCCATCTTGGCCACTCTAGGAATCTTTTTTTTTTTTTTTTTTAAAGTGCATTTCTTTCTCTGTTCTGCTATTGGTTTCTTTGGAAAGCATCAATTATCTGCTAACTGGGCATCATTGCAGGTTCTATAACCATTCATCAGAAATTTAAGATCCCTTTCTTAAGGCACAGGCAAGACCCAAAGTCCTATTTAGCCAGAATAATCACCTCAGGTTAGAATTTTATCCAGGACATTTATTATTCTTTTATTTTTGAGCTAGAAAGCTGTACTGAAGCACGTTGTGACAAAGGGAGAGTGTGGGTTTTTAATTTGTTCCTGGGAATAAAATATCAGTTTCTTTTCTGCCTGAAGCTATTTGCTTGCTTCACTTAATAATTAACCCCTCAGAAGAACCAAAACGCAAAAACAAAAACAAGAACTTTTCAAGGGTAAAACTATAAGTTGTTTTCTCAGACCATTAATAATTTGGTCAGCAGAAGCTGAATTAACTATAAAGTTATAGCTATAAAAGCTGTTTTACATAGTAGAAAGAGAGAGCTCAAGAATGACCTAGACATTTGTTAAAATCTTTACTTCACCACCTGGCCACTGTGCAGTCTCGGGTAAGTTTCTTATGTGTAGTAAGCTGAAATTTCCACACCTGTAAGATAAAAATAATATTACCTATCATATAGATATTTGGGGGGAAAATGAATACCATAAGTACAATACTGTGACTAGAACATGGTAAGTAGTCAGTAGGTAGCAATTGTTCTCATTGTTATTATCTTTCATAAATTCACAGGAATTAGAGAATTAATCTTTTTAAAAACTATTTAAAATGTGAATACTATTGTAGAAATTTAGAAGAAAAGGTAGCGTTTTTACTTGAGCTGAACTATTGGATCGGGAATAGACCATAAAGATTTCTCTATTTACTAGAATTTTCCTCTCTCCCAACCTGACAGAGAATGTTGAGGAAATCTTTGTTGAAAATTTGTATTACAGATATCTCCACTTTTAGATAAGAATAACTTATAGATAAAATAACATTCAAATTCATAAAACCAGTATTTTACTAACCATTGTTCATGTGTCAAAAATTGGTTTAGATGAGAAAAAGATATATAAAATTAAGAAAAACAATATTCTCAAAACTTTGCTTTCTCATGGATAAATTCTTTCACTCATTTGCAAATGCCATAAATTGTTTAAAATGCTAGATATACACATTTATATAAAATTTAATTTTCTATCTATTACTGTGTAAGAATAAGGTAATATAGAGTAAAATCTTTATTTGAAGGTAAAATAATATAGAGTTTTACCCTTAAAAAATGGGATGTCTTGAGACCTACATGTCTTTATTTTATACTCTACAAAGTCAGCTTGAAAGCATCTAGTCCAGACTTTGTTTTCGGAAAACAAAATGACTTTTTAAAATATAATACATGACAGATGGATGAAAACATATACACACATGCACGTTGAGTGTTCTTTCACACTGATTCCTCAGTGAAAGGAGAGTCTAATGAGAGTTCCTATGAATGGTGACCAGGAGGTGACACAGAAGAACTGTATGCTCACCTTTCTTCCTTAATTTTACTTTGTTAAGACTTGACATTGTTCGTGTAAGACAAGCTTTGTTTGTTCCCTAACATTGTACTTCTTCCACCATCATTTAGTGTTTCAACTCATTTATAAACTCATGAAGATGAGATGAAATACATTTTTCCTAATGGAATCTTAATCTTTTTCTCATTCAGTAGAAAACTGAAATTTAAGTTACCATTACCTTTGGGCAACTGTGAGATATACACTAAGTCTCTGGAGTTTAAAATACCGTGTTGGGTTTCTACCTTTGAAAATATTAACAACTATAAATACTAAAGCTGGAGGGTTAAAAATGTTTCATTAAAATTCTTGTGGAAGTAAGGTGCTGTGGTCAGAAGAATCTCTCTTCTCTTGACTCAAATCCAGCCTAAGAACTTGTGGAATCCAGGTGTGGGAAAGCTGTATGCCTAGCTGGACCAGCATGCCAACACAAGTACCAAAGAAACTGCCCCGTAACAACTTCATGAAATCGATATTGCCCCAGTTTTGCTGCTGTGGAATTTGATGCTTAAAAAGTTATGGCAAATTAAGAAGGTCACACAGCTGATAAGTGGTGAAAAAGACTCTCCTTGACTAAACTTTATTCAGCTCCTCTAAGCCCTCTTCTCAACCAGACCAAACTGTGGCCCCAGTCCTGCTAGGCCTGCATAGTCCAATTTTAGTGAGAACCCTGTTAAGCCAGTTCAGAGAGAATCCTCTACCCTCTATATCTGATCAAATTCCTCATGCCCCACATTGGCCTGCCTTCAGCAAAAATCCCAAGTCACTTTAGCAAGAATTCCCCTTACTCTTAATGTCTCCTCTTAGAAATTTTCCATCCACCAACAGCCGCCACCAACCTGCTCCTCTACTGTGTTCCCTTTTCCTTATTGTATTCAGGGTAGAGCTCAGTCTCTCTCCTCTATTGCTATAGTCTTGACACCTATCACAATAGTCTGGAATAAAGTTTGCCTTACCATTTTAACAAGTGTCAGAATAATTTTTTTCTTTAACAGAGACAAAACCAAGAATGGAATCAAGTCAGCTGAACTCAAAATCCTGGTTCTTTTCCTTAAATTGCTCAACATTTTCCTTTTCCTTAATAGCTCAACATTTGATATTTTTATTCTCTAACATTAAATTTCTGTTCTCTTAACTAGGCATATTAAAATAGTTTTTTAAAAAGCAGTAGACAGTTCTATTTTTGGATAGCAATGAGCATGACACCTAAAAATTTTTCAAAATCACTTTTTTATGTCACAGAAGTATTTATACTACGGTTTATTTCCTTTTTAAAAAATCTCTGCAGGCCATATGGTCTGTGGGCCAGTGCCTTCTCTGAACCATCCAATGAACTTGGTCAAACATACTTAGTTTAACAGGAAGAGAATTAGCAGATTTTCTTTTTCCATTGTAGAGTCTTTTTTTTTTTTTTGGTAATTTTATTGAAGTATAGTTGATTTAAAATGTGTTAGTTTCAGGTGTACAGCAAAGTGATTCAGTTATACTTCTTATACATATATTCATTCTTTTTTAGAATCTTTTCTCATATAGGTTATCATTGAGTAGTTTTAATGACTTTTCCTGCTGTCATAATTATAAATATTAGTTAATGTTGCATTGAGTTGGTGTGTGATATATGTGATTTAAAAAATGGGTATGTAAAATAAGTTTCCAAAGAATAGTGGTTTTCATTTAATACCTTCATTCATTCATTATGTGGTAATATTTGTTATTATTGCTGAGAGAAAAATGTAACAAAAAATCTTATTAGAAAATCCCTTTTTTGTGGTAGCTATGATGTCTCTCATCACAACTAAGTTTAAACAATTAGAGGTGATTTTCAAAATCTGTAGTCCTATATTTTGGCTGTTTTAAAAATAGAGTTTGTCACTACTTATCACATTTATTTTTTAATTAGACAAGAAAGTGTTTATTTTTCTTCATAGTTGACACTTTCCTTCTACTTCATCAAAAGCTTTCATTTTCCTAACTTTAATGCTTTATTGCTGCCTGCTGCTCTTAAAGAGATCATGTTTTCCATTGCCTATAAAAGATCATGCTTAAATTGTGTTCTTTGCTACATCACACAAACAATAGTTTTAATAGTTTTCCTTATTAACTGTACTTTGCCTACTTTAAGAAAAAAGTCAGATAAACAAACATCTTCAAGCACAAATGTTTTATTTATCCTGATTTTATTACTCAACATTTATAATCCCTCGAATAAAAACAATTACTAGTGACTTAGGCAATACTTGAAGATCATATCATTTTCACAACCACTGTATGTGATAATTATTATAATGCCCAAATTTTAATCTGAAGGGTTTAATTTACTTCTCTGAATTCCCACAAACTGTAAGTAATTAATCTTGGACTTGAAACTTGGTCTTTTAAAAATTCAAAGCATTTTACATTTGATCTTCACAAATGTACAATTGAGCAGTAAATATTTATTGTTGATGCTTAATTAAAGTTGTCTGTATCCATTAATCTATTTCTCTATGCTTCAGAAATGTGCTTACCGTGCCTTGAAGAATATTGAAAGTAAAGCTTGGGTGTTTCAATAGAAAATCTTAAAGATATCTGGGTTTTATTTAACGGGACCTATTTCATTACAGAAAAAAAATATTCTAATGTATACTTATGCAGCATCAAAAAGAGCATATCTGACATCAAAAATTTTTGGCTCAGGTTTATTCTGTTAAAGTGTGTCATTCACTTTAATTATCTTGAATACTTGCCCTCTTCTGTTTAATAATGTTGATATATATATATATATATATATATATATATATATACATACATACATACATACTTAGAGAATGAACTTATGGTTACCAGGGGGAAGGATAACGGGGAGGGATAGGTTGGAAGTTTGTGATTGATGTGTACACACTGCTATATTTAAAACAGGTAGCTAACAAGGACCTATTGTAAAAAAAAATAATTAATTGAAAAAAAAAAAAGACTTTCCCTGACCCCTTCCTCTCCTGGAACTATCTCACTAGCCCATCTTATTGTCTAAGGAAATAAAAACATTTTTATATGTGTGTGTGTGTGTGTGTGTGTGTGTGTGTATAAATACTGCAGCTTTAAAACCATTCTCAGAAACACTAGGTTTACATATATGTACTTGGCCTGCTAAAAATGTATTCAGCCCACCCCTATGTATCAATAGCTCCCCTTAATCCGTACCTCCTGCTGTTCCTTGTTCTAAGAAGCTAAGACAACACTAACATTTGTCTGCGACAATTATGCTTAGAATTTACGAAAGCATGCTGATGCAAGCCAAACAAGTAGTTTGTGGATTTAGAAGTGGCTTGAATTTCTTTTGGGCTTGCTACTTTATTCTTGTTAGTCCCCTGCCTGACTGCCATCAAGCTCAGTTCAATTCCATTTAAGCCTTTAGCATACAGACTGTATTTGTCATCACAGCTGATAAAGACAATTTATATGATTATACCGATTTTTGCAACTTTACTACTGAATTCAATTTGAAGTCAAATATATTTTATAATTTAAAATATGTAAAAGAATATGGCCTCAAAATACATAGTACTTAGTATTGTCCACTTTGAATGATACTGAGCTGTCTTCCACTGAATAAGAGTTGATATTAGTACTACAAAACTTTATAAGGCATTTACTACAAACTGGAAAAAGATTCTATTCAGCACTGAATTTAGGGCTGAAATCTCCATTTCAGTGTGGAGGCAGTGTGACCTCTGTTTAATGATCTTATTTTAAGTATTGATAAAATCATCCTCAGGTTTTAAAGGTTAATGTTCCTGAAAATACTCAAAGCAGATTTCATCAGAAAATATTTCTTCTTATTCACAGTTGTATGTATGCCATATAGTACTTTTTAAATAAATGAGGGAAATGCCTCATTACAAGAATGTACCATGTAGATTAGACTGCCTATATAATGCAAACACTGATATATTAATGACTACTTAAGCAACTGGTTTCTTTTTTTCTTTAACGTCTTTATTGTAGTAAAGTTGCTTTACAACAGTGTGTTAGTTTCTGCTTTAAAACAAATTGAATCAGCTATACATATACATATATCACCATATCTCCTCCCTCTTGTGTCTCCCTCACACCCTCCCTATCACATCCCGCTAGGTGGTCACAAAGCACTGAGCTGATCTCCCTGTGCTATGAGGCTGCTTCCCACTAGCTATCTATTTTATATTTGGTAGTATATATAAGCCCATGCCACTCTCTCACTTCGTCCCAGCTAACCCTTCCCCCTCCCTGTGTCCTCAAGTCCATTCTCCACGTCTGCGTCTTTACTCCTGTCCTGCCTCTAGGTTCTTCATAACCATATTAATATTTTTTTAGATTCTATATATATATATGTTAGCATATGGTATTTGTTTTTCTCTTTCTGACATACTTCACTCTGTATGACAGACTCTAGGTCGATCCACCTCACTACAAATAACTCAATTTCATTTCTTTTTATGGCTGAGTAATATTCCATTGTATATATGTGCCACATCTTCTTTATCCATGCATCTGTCGATGGACACTTAGGTTGTTTCCCTGTCCTGGCTATTGTAAATAGTGCTGCAGTGAACATTGTGATACATGACCCTTTTTGAATTATGGTTTTCTCAGGGTATATGCCCAGTAGTGGGACTGCTGGGTCATTGGTAGTTCTACTTTTAGTTTTTTAAGGAACCTCCATACTGTTCTCCATAGTGACTGTATCAATTTACATTCCCACCAACAGTGCAAGAGGGTATGCTTTTCTCCACACACTCTCCAGCTTTTATTGTTTGTACATTTGTTATGATGGTCATTCTGACTGGTGTGAGATGATACCTCATTGTAGTTTTGATTTGCATTTCTCTAGTGATTAGTGATGTTGAGCATTCTTTCATGTGTTTGTTGGCAATCTGTAAATCTTCTTTGGAGAAGTGACTATTTAGGTCTTCTGCCCATTTTTGGATTGAGCTGTTTGTTTTTTGGTATTGAGCTGCATGAGCTGCTTGTAAATTTTGGAGATTAATCCTTTGTCAGTGCTTCATTTGAAAATATTTTCTCCCATTCTGAGGGTTGTCTTTTTGTCTTGTTTATGGTTTCCTTTGCTGTGCAAAAGCTTTTAAGTTGCGTTAGGTCCCATTTGTTTATTTTTGTTTTTATTTCCATTTCTCTAGGAGGTGGGTCAAAAAGGATCTTGCTGTGGTTTATGTCATAGAGTGTTCTGTCTATGTTTTCCTCTAAGAGTTTTATAGTGTCTGGCCTTACATTTAGGTCTTTAATCTATTCTGAGTTTATTTTTGTGTATGGTGTTAAAGAGTGTTCTAATTGCCTTCTTTAACATGTAGCTGTACAGTTTTCCCAACACCACTTACTGAAGAGGCTGTCTTTTCACCATTGTATATTCTTGACTCCTTTATCAAAAATAAGTTGACCATATGTGCGTGGGTTTACCTCTGGCCTTTCTATCCTGTTGCATTGATCTATATTTCTGTTCTTGTGGCAGTACCATACTGTCTTGATTACTGTAGCTTTGTAGTATAGTCTGAGGTCTGGAGGTCTGATTCCTCCAGCTCCATTTCTCTTTCTCAAGATTGCTTGGGCTATTCAGGGTCTTTTGTGTTTCCATACAAATTGTGAAATTTTTTGTTCCAGTTCTGTGAAAAATGCCATTGGTCCTTTGATAAGGATTGCTTTGAATCTGTAGATTGCTTTGGCTAGAATAGTCACTTTCACAGTGTTGATTCTTCCAATCCAAGAACATGGTATATCTCTCCATCTGTTTGTATCATCTTTAATTTCTTTCATTAGTGTCTTACAGTTTTCTGCATACAGGTCTTTTGTCTCCTTCGGTAGGTTTATTCCAGGGTATTTTTTTTCTTTTTCTTGCAATGGTAAATGATAGTGTTTCTTTAATTTCTCTTTCAGCTTTTTCACCATTAGTGTATAGGAATGCAAGAGATTTCTGTGCATTAATTTTGTATCCTGCTACTTTACAAAATTCATTGATTACCTCTAGTAGTTTTCTGGTAGGGTCTTTAGGATTTCCTATGTATAGTATCATGTCATCTGCAAACAGTGACAGCTTTACTTCTTTTCCTATTTAGATACCTTGTGTTTCTTTTTCTTCTCTGATTGCTATGGCTAAAACTTCCAAAACTATGTTGAATAATAGTGGTGAGAGTGGGGAACCTTGGCTTCTTCTTAATCTTAATGGAAATGGTTTCAGTTTTTCACCATTGTGAATGATGTTGGCTGTGGTTTTGTCATATATGGTCTCTACTATGTTGAGGTAAGTTCCCTCTATGCCTACTTTCTGGATGGTTTTTATCATAAGTGGTGTTGAATTTTGTCAGAAGCTTTTTCTGCATCTATTGAGATGATCATGTGGTTTTTCTCCTTCAATTTGTTAATATGGTGTATCATATTGATTGATTTGCCTATATTGAAGAATCCTTGCATTTCTGGGATAAACCCCACTTGATCATGGTGTATGATCCTTTTAATGTGCTGTTGGATTCTGTTTGCTAGTATTTTGTTGAGGATTTTTGCATCTATGTTCATCAATGATATTGGCCTGTAGTTTTCTTTCTTTGTGACATCTTTGTCTGGTTTTGATATCAGGGTGATGGTGGCCTCATAGAATGAGTTTGGGAATGTTCCTCCTTCTGCTATATTTTGAAAGAGTTTCAGGAGGATAGGTGTTACCCCTCTCTAATTGTTTTATAGAATTCGCCTGTGAAGCCATCTGGTCCGGGGCTTTGGTTTGTTGGAAGATTTTTAATCACAGTCTCAATTTCAGTGTTTTGATTGGTCTGTTTATATTTTCTATTTCTTCCTGGTTCAGTCTCGGAAGGTTGTGCTTTTCTAAAAATTTGTCCATTTCTTCCAGGTTGTCCATTTTATTGGCATAGAGTTGCTTGTAGTAATCTCTCATGATCCTTTGTATTTCTGCAGTGTCAGTTGTTACTTCTCCTTTTTCATTTCTAATTCTATTAATTTGATTCTTCTCCCTTTTTTTCTTGATGAGTCTGGCTAATGGTTTATCTATTTTGTTTATCTTCTCAAAGAACCAGCTTTTGGTTTTGTTGATCTTTGCTATAGTTTCCTTCATTTCTTTTTCATTTATTTCTGATCTGATCTTTATGATTTCTTCCCTTCTGCTAACATTGGTGGTTTTTGTTCTTTCTCTAATTGCTTTAGGTGTAAGGTTAGGTTTTCTACTTGAGATGTTTCTTGTTTCTTGAGGTGGGATTGTATTGCTATAACCTTCCCTCTTACAACTGCTTTTGTTGCATCCCATAGGTTTTGGGTCATCGTGTTTTTATTGGCATTTGTTTCTAGATATTTTTTGAATTCTTCTTTGATTTCTTTAGTGATCTTTTCATTATTAAGTAGTGTATTGTTTAGCCTCCATGTGTTTGTATTTTTTAAAGATTTTTTCCTGTAGTTGATATCTAGTCCCATAACATTGTGGTCAGAAAAGATACTGGATATGATTTCAGTTTTCTTAAATTTACCAAGGCTTGATTTGTGACCCAATATATGATCTATCCTGGAGAATGTTCCATAGCACTTGAGAAGAAAGTGTATTCTCTGTTTTTTGAATGGAATATCCTATAAATATCAATTAAATCCATCTTGTTTAATGTATCATTTAAAGCTTCTGTTTCCTTATTTATTTTCATATTGAATGATCTGTCCATTGGTAAAAGTGGGGTGCTAAAGTCCCCTACTATGATTGTGTTACTGTCGATTTCCCCATTTTTGGCTGTTAGCATTTACCTTATGTATTGAGGTGCTCCCCTGTTGGGTGCATAAATATTTAACAATTGTTATGTCTTCTTCTTGGATTAATCCCTTGATCATTATGTAGTGTCCTTCTTTGTCTCTTGTAATAGTCTTTATTTTAACATCTATTTTGTCTGATATGAGAATTGTTACTCCAGCTTTCTTTTGATTTCCATTTGCATGGAATATGTTTTCCCATCCCCTCAGTTTCAGTCTGTATGTGTCTCTAGGTCCGAAATGGATCTCTTGTAGACAGCATATATACAGGTCCTGTTTCTGTATCCATTTAGCCAGTCTATGTCTTTTGGTTGCAGCATTTAATCCATTTACACTTAAGGTAATTATCGATATGTATGTTCCTATTACCATTTTCTTAATTGTTTTGGATTTGTTATTGTAGGTTTTTTCCTTCTCTTGTGTTTCCTGCCTAGAGAAGTTCTTTTAGCATTTGTTGTACAGCTACAACAAATTGCAAAACTGGTTTGCAAAGCTGGTTTTGTGGTGCTGAATTCTCTTTGCTTTTGCTTGTCTGTAAAGGTTTTAATTTCTCCATCAAATCTGAATGAGATCCTTGCTGGTTAGGGTAATCTTGGTTGTAGGTTTTTCCCTTTCATCACTTTAAATATGTCCCGCCACTCCCTTCTGGCTTGCAGAGTTTCTATTGAAATATTAGCTGTTAACCTTATGGGGATTCCCTTGTATGTTATTTGTTGTTTTTCCCTTGCTGCTTTTAATATTTTTTCTTTGTATTTAATATTTGATAGTTTGATTAATATGTGTCTTGGCGTGTTTCTCCTTGGATTTATCCTCTGTGGGACTCTCTGTGCTTCCTGGACTTGACTGACTATTTCCTTACCCGTGTTAAGGAAGTTTTCAACTATAATATTTGAAATATTAGCTCAGACCCTTTCTTTTTCTCTTCCTTTTTTGGGTCTCCTATAATTCGAATGTTGGTGTGTTTAATGTTGTCCCAGAGGTCTCTGAGATGGTCCTCGGTTCTTTTCATTCTTTTTTCTTTATTCTGCTCTGTAGCAGTTATTTCCACTATTTTATCTTCCAGGTCACTTATCTGTTCTTCTGCCTCAGTTATTCTGCTATTGATTCCTTCTAGAGAATTTTTAATTTCATTTATCGTGTTGTTCATCATTGTTTGTTTGCTCTTTAGTTCTTCTAGGTCTTTGTTAGTGTTTCTGTTATTTTCTCCATTCTATTTCCAAGATTTTGGATCATCTTTTCTATCATTACTCTGAATTCTTTTTCAGGTAGACTGCCTATTTCCTCTTTATTTGTTTGGTCAGGTGGGTTTTTACCTTGCTCCTTCATCTGCTCTGTGTGTCTTTGTCTTCTCATTTTGCTTAACTTATTGTGCTTGTGGTCTCCTTTTTGCAGGCTGCAGGTTCGTAGTTCCCATTATTTTTGGTGTCTGCCCCCAGTAGGTTAGTCTGGTTCAGTGGGTTATGTAGGCTTCCTGGTGGGGGGGACTGGTGCCTGTGTTCTGGTGGATGAGGCTGGATCTTGTTTTTCTGGTGGGCAGAACCACATGTGGTGGTGTCTTTTTGGGTGTCTGTGAACTTAATATGATTTTAGTCAGCCTCTCTGCTAATGGATGGGACTGTGTTTCTGTCTTGCTAATTACTTGGCCTAGGGTGTCTAGCACTTTAGCTTGCTGGTCATTGAGTGGAGCTGGGTCTTAGCATTGAGATGGAGATTTCTGGGAGAGCTTTCACCGTTTGATATTATGTGGAGCTGGGAGGTCTCTGGTGGACCAATGCTCTGAACTTGGCTCTCCAACCACAAAGGCACAGCCCTGACACCTGGGTCCAGAAGAAAAGGGAGAGAGAAAGAAAGAAAGGAAGAAAGGAAGGAAGGAAGGAAGGAAGGAAGGGAAAGAAAGGAAGGAAGGAAGGAAGGAAGGAAGGGAGGGAGGGAGGAAGGGAGGGAAAGAAAGAAAGAAAGGAAGGAAGGAAGAAAGGAAGAGAAAGAAAGAAAAAGTTGCTAAAATAAAAAAATAATTATAAGAATAAAAAAATTAAAAATAATTTAAAAAAAGAAAGAAGAGAGAACAACCAAACCAGAAAACAAATCCACCAAAGGTAATAAGTGCTAAGAGCTATACTAAAAAAAAACAAAAAAAACCAAAAAACCGACAGGCAGAACCCTAGTACAATTGATAAAAGCAAATCTATACAGACAAAATCACACAAGGAAGCATATATATATATATATATATCTTTGCTCCCAAAGTCCACTGCCTCAATTTTGGGATGATTTGTTGTCTATTCATGTATTCCACAGATACAGGGTGCATCAAGTTGATTGTGGAGATTTAATCCACTGCTCCTGAGGCTGCTGAGAGAGATTTCCCTTTCTCTTCTTTGGTTGCACAGCTCCTGGGCTTCAGCTTTGGATTTGGCCCCGCCTCTGTGTGTCGGTCGCCTGAGGGCCTCTGTTCTTCCCTCAGACAGGATGGGGTTAAAGTAGCAGCTGATTAGGAGCCTCTGGGTCACTCAGGCCGGGGGGGGGGGGGGGGGGGGGGGGGGGGGTAGGGAGGGTTATGGAATATGATGCGACCCTGTGGTGGCAGAGGCCAGGGTGCTGTTGTAATAGCCTGAGGCCTGCCGTGTGTCCTCCCAGGGAAGTTGTCCCTGGATCACAGGACCCTGGCAGTGGCGGGCTGCACAGGCTCCCAGGAGGGGAGGTATGGATAGTGACCTGTGCTTGCACACAGGCTTCTTGGTGGCTATAGCAGCAGCCTGAGCATTTCATGCCCACCTCTGGAGTCCGTGCTGCTAGCTGTGGCTCACGCCCATCTCTGGAGCTCCTTTAGGTGGTGCTCTGAATCCCCTCTCCTCACGCACCCCGAAGCAATGGTCTCTTGCCTGTTAGGCAGGTCCAGACTTTTTCCCGGAATCTCTCCCAGCTAGCTGTGGCGCACTAGCCCCCATCAGGCTGTGTTCACGCAGCCAACCCCGGTCCTTTCCCTGGGATCTGCCCTCCGAAGCTCAAGCCTCAACTCCCAGCCCCCACCCGTCCCAGCGGGTGATCAGACAAGCCTCTCGGGCTGGTGACTGCTGGTCGGCACCGATCCTCTGTGTGGGAATCTCTCCACTTTGCCCTCTGCACCCCTGTTGCTGCGCTCTCCTCTGTGGCTCTGAAGCTTCCCCCCTGCCACCCCCCATCTCTGCCAGTGAAGGGGCTTCCTAGCATGTGGAAACTTTTCCTCCTTCACAGTTCCTTCCCAGTGGTGCAGGTCCCATCCCTATTCTTTTGTCTCTGTTTTTTTCTTTTTCCTTTTCCCCTACCCAGGTACATGGGGGAGTTTCTTGCCTTTTGGGAAGTTCTGAGGTCTTTGGCAGCGTTCAGTAGGTGTTCTGTAGGAGCTGTTCCACATGTAGATGTATTTCTGATATATTTGTGGAGAGAAAGGTGATCTCTAAGTCTTACTCTTCTGCCATCTTGTAAGTCTCTGGTTTCTTTCTTACTTCCTGTTTTGATTAATAATTTAGGAGTGGTATGGAAAACAGGGTGGTAGAAAGGTATATTAGATACAGTATTATGGGTGAAAGGGTGTAGAAAATAGAAGGGAATATTGAATGTTTAGTGTAGAAAAGGAAAGGAATCTTGAGAGAAACACAAAAATATTGATACTTTCATGAACCAATACTCCTTGTACACATCAAAACTTCCGAATACTTCGTGATGAGTTCTTACATATTTAACTATAGAGTCTTTTGACTTTTTGTTTTCTTAGGGAATGTTTTTGGGGATAGCAGACATATTAGCTCTCTAACAGACAATTTGAACTAATTCTATAATACTGAAGGCCATTAAAATCTATTTGGCTGGCAAACGAAAATTAAAATGTAAAAGTATTAAAACTAATCTTTGTTATAATTAACGAGGCTTGGATTAGGAACAACCATAAAGCCCAACACTGAGAAATGGTGTTGAAAATTCTTTGTGATTCTTCTTCCAGTTTCATTTTGATTTCTATCTCTAAAAACATCTGAAAAGTTGTTTAAGCATGATGTTAAATGGTGAATGCTAGAGATTATAGTATTGCAATTTCATATATTTGCTTAATAAGTATTTGCTTTTTTCCCTCTCTCCGTTCTTTCTTCCCTCCCTCCTTCTATTTCCCATTCCTCCCTCCACCCTTCCCCCTTCCTTCTTTCCTTTTTTCCTTCTTTCCTTTCTTTCCAGTTCTTAATAAAGAATTCATGCAGTATAAATTCTTCTTGGGAATATTGAATCTTAAATAACATTTCTTTCATTTATCAAATTTTAATATTCATCCTATACAATGCTATAAAAATAAACATTATTTACATATGTATTTAAACAATATTCTAATACATAAAAACGTGTTATTTTTAAAAGAGAAAATATCTGTAGTTTTATATCTATGTAGATATTTGCAGATAAGTCTTGGGAAACACTGCAAACTAAATAAGGTTTTCTTTTTGAAGCCATGTTGTGTTTCGTCTCTGCTTCATTTTCAGCTCTCATATTGTCATCCAAGCCCTCACTTCTCTTGTCTCACAGAGATTGTTACTGCTGTGCTCTGTTTTGCACCTTAGGTTGAACTTTATTAATATATTATTGGATAAGGCAGAAAAAGAAATCACTGAAACATCTGCCAAAGATCATCTGGAACTTCCATGTGGCAAGAGAATGTCTTTAGCATCCAGCAGAAATGGCTATGTATTCTCTTCCTGAAGGCATTCACATGAAGGGCCTCTATCACTCTCCCTGCTTATTTTCCATTATTTAGTCAACTGACAATCAAAATATTTTTCTTGGTGCTCGTCTGATTCCTCTACTGCCTTTATTTAAGTCCATTGCTTCCATGTGTTCCTCTGAAGAGAAACGATTAAATAGCAGTTCTCTCAAGACTGAAAAAAAAGTTTTTATTTTTGAAAATCCACAAAATTACCCAGATTCCCTTAGAAAAAAAAATTGGGGTCATAGGCACAGAAATGAGTTCTATCAAATGGAAGAGTCCCAGGTATTAAAAGGTAAACTACATTTTAGCATAGAGATATCTTTTCCTACACAAAACCTGACAATTGCAGGTTTGAGCAGCTTATTATATAGTCATTGCTTCCTCTTCAATAACTCATTTTGATATTTTGTAATTTGCCAAAACGTGCCTTTGTGATCCCACAGGCTCTTAAGTACTTTGTAATGAGTGTGTATGAACAGATGGAAAATGTTTTCAATTTCAGGGAAAACCACTAATGGATGTCACCAGCTATTAGAAAAGCTCAGGTGGCTCCATTTTCCAAGGAAAGGTATTGTCATAAAGCTCTTCATTTTTTAATAAAATGTTTGCTCATTTATACCTGGATGGTAATTTAAGATTTCACAAGTCTAAACAGATTACAACTATAGTTGGAAATTATTTAGTGCTAAATAGCCTGGAAATCCAATCTCAAGAATCTCACCTGAAAACAGTAATGACAATCCAGGTCATTTTATTAGCGCAACATGAATTACTATAAAAACAATCCCCCTGAAGAAGTGGACAAAGACATTTCACTAAGAAGTCAAATCCATGCTTGAGCTTTGGTGATAATCCCTCTTTTAAAGTAAAAAGGAGTATACCTTCTGTCCTCAATTTGTATCCCAAACTAACACATCTTCTCAAAGAGAAACACATCAAAGGAATGATTGTAGCAGAGGCTGTTCCCAAAGTATAGTCTATCTCATGTTCAAAAGGTAGTTACTTGTTCTCCAAAATGCAGAGCCATTAGCTGTTAACTCTCCCCTCAAAATTCACACCAGCTCCTTCTTTTACAAAGCTCTTGGTCTGATATCCTGTGGAAGAAATAAGAAGATTTCTGATCTAATTAGTTTATTTTCGGCCTTTGTTACCTCTCTTTTACTTAGTAAAACATTGGTCAAAAATAAATGCAACACCATCTGTGCAATGATTGATATAGCATGTGCTTCTTTATTTAGAGCTCCACTAACAAGAATTATTTATATGTAGGTTAGGAAAGAATGGAGCTAGCAATTCTATCTAGCAAAGTAACTTCCTATAATTTTAAGGAGTGCTTCATGGCTGCATTTCTTCCTTACTTGGATATGAAGTATTCAATATATATTTTGGATAAACGCTTTTCTCTTGTCATGGAAAATAGGTGGTCTAACACCATCCAGAGTGCTGACACTACACTTCTTTTAGTATCATGGACATCATGTAAATGTAATTACATCAAAACCAAAGTTATTAACAATAATATATATCTTTTAATAAGAGTGCTTCAATATAGAACAAAAAAGTTAAAAAAAAATTATAGGTCTAAGGGCTATGTCAAATGCACATTGGAGTTTCTTCATATTTTGTTTCACCATGAAGACAAACCATCTGACAGTGGTACTTCTGATGAGCCTACATTTTAGAGTAGTAGCAATTAGACAATGTTGTAGAAGCAATATGCATGAGAAAAGTCACTGCTTTTAAAAATATAACTACTCTAAGGATACCATTTGCTTTGATCTCAATGACTTTTATGTATAGATTCATAGGTTTAGTAATATAATTTTTTAAACAAGACAAATGGCACACACCTCACTTTCTTTTTCATTATAAATGCTAGGAAGTTCCCACTTGTGATTATATTATTTAGCTAGGGATTATTGATATAATTTTCTTAGCCTCACTATCCAACTTTTATAACTTGCTTTCATTTTCATTATTCTTTTCAAATAGATCTTGGTCATATGGTATGCATTATATTTTTTAAAATTTCAAATCAAATCACCTTTTAATCATTTGTTTATGTACATGTAGCTTTAAGTCTAAATGAATTGTTTATGATAAGATGGACTTACTCTTCTTAAACACACGTTAGAATAGAATTTAGAATCTTGTTTGTAATATGGCTTAACAAATGAAGGGCTGTAATTAACTCATGAGTTAAATTAGTGTCCCTAAACTTAGCCATCTGCATCAAAATTTCTCCATGAAATTTTTGGCCTCTGTGAAGGGATGTGTTAATTTCTAACTTTGAATATTAACATTATTAAGACATGAAATTTTATGCTTCTGTTCTTTTTACTCAAATGAACACACACACATACATAATTATCTTAATCACACATGAAATTAATAGAAGATTAGATAATGGAGAAGAAAAGATTAGTGAACTTGAAAAGATAGTTAAAGAAACTATCCAAAATGAGGCAGAGAAAGAAAATCTGTGGAACAACTTCAAGTTGCCTGATTGGGGTCCCTGAAAAAGGGGAAGGGCAGAAAATATTTGAAGTAATAATGGCTAGAATTTTTCCAATTTTATGAAAATAATAAATCCACAGATTTAAGAATCTCAACAAATCCCAAGCAAATAAATATGAAGAAAAGTACCTTAAATCATAGCATCATATTGCTCTGAAGTAAGTACAGAGGAGCAAATATATAGAGATGATAGCAGATTTCTTATCAGAACGATGCAAGTAGGAAGACAATTGAGCAGTGTTCTTCCACTTTGTCTTCATTATCCCTCTCACACAGAAGACTTTTTAAATATATATATTTTTCCTAATCAATCCTGCCTGATGAAATCTCAATACTTCAAATGTAAGGTATATCTGTTCAATATATACAGGTATACATACAGATATTTGTTCAAAATTATATATATATTGTATGTACTGTGGCTCTTTTGAGAGACACAAATCATTTCATATGACCCCCCCACCCCAAGAATAAACTTTCACTCCCTTGAGGGTGGTCTTGCCCCATTGAGGATGCATGCAGAAAGTAACAGCTTGAAAATAATGGGGGAAACTGTCAATCTGGGATTCTATATCCAGCAAAGATATCCTTCAAAAAACTAAGAAATAATAAATACTTTTTCAGATACAAAAGTGCTGAAAGATTTCATCACCAGTACAGCTGTACTATAAAAAAGGAAGGGCAGAAGGAAGGCAATACCATATCAAAATCTAGATCTACACAAAGAAATGAAGCACAGAAAAAATGGAAACAGCTTTTGAAAATATAAAGGCTTTTCCCTTTATTATTTACATCTCTTTAAAAAGGTAATTGAATTAAACTATTAACAATGTTTTGTGAGGTTTGTAACTTTACCCCAGTGAAAAGAAACAGAAAATAAACATTAAAAATACTCAAAATAATGGCTATTAATAAGAGGTATGAAGAAAATAAAAGAGTATAATGGTTTAGTAATTGACCACAATGGTGGAAGCAGGCACTGGTATTGAAATGATAAAGTTCTCCTTGAGGAGCTCAGGAAGTCAACCACAGGAGAATTCTAAAGTCAGAATAATCAAGGCAGGAGAAATAGTTAGAACAAAGATTCTTAAAAACCCTACACAGAAATCAAAGTGTGTGGTATAGTGATAAAAGATGGGATGATTAGTTGTCAACTACGCAGAAAGAATACAGATTGGGGGGAGTGTTCAAAGGAGGAATAACAATATTCAATAAGTCTCTGGGGTCAAAAGGACCTTGTTTTGGAGAGAAAAGAAAAAGGAGAAAGAGGAAAAAGATAGGATTAGACCTAAAGGGAATCTTTTTTGACACATCTCATTATTGAGTTTGACATACCAAAGGATATCCTAATAACATGGTTTTAATCTAAGCATATTCATTCGACCACCTAAAAAGCATATTCTCTTATTTTAGATTATCATACATGTTAATAACTTAAGAATATGACCATTAATCTTTCCTTACTGTGACTCCAGTGCTAGTATATAGCTTTCATATCAAAACTTTCATATCCCCCGTTGGACTCTATGCCAGAGCTTTATGACGTGGTCAGAGCTAACCCTTTTTATTCTGTCTAAGCAACCTGTTACTTAAATGTAGTTTATCACATAACACAGAGGCACGATGTTATCAATTATCTCAGACATAGCACAGATAATCTAGTATATTTACTGGCATTTTTGCCCAGGTCTTCATAATTGTTTGGTTAAAGTTGGCATAACATCATAGTAATCTTTTCTTCTATGTTTCTTATTCATGAGGTTTTTTTCAGTATCTTTATTGGAGTATATTTGCTCTACAATGGTGCATTAGCTTCTGCTATATAACAAAGTGAATCATCCATACATATACACATATCCCCATATCCCCTCCCTCTTGTGTCTTGCTCCCACCCTCCCTATCCCACCCCCCTAGGTGGTCACAAAGCACAGAGCTGATCTCCCTTTGCTATGTGGCTGCTTCCCACTAGCTATCTATTTTACATTTGGTAGTGTATATATGTCCATATCAATCTCTTACTTTGTCCCAGCTTACCCTTCCCCCTCCCCATATCCTCAAGTCCATTCTCTAGTAGGTCTGTGTCTTTATCCCGTCTTGCCCCTAGGTTCTTCATGGCCATTTTTTTTTCTTAGATTCCATATATATGTGTTAGCATACAGTATTTGTTTTTCTCTTTCTGACATACTTCACTCTGTATGACAGACTCTAGGTCCATCTACCTCACTACAAATAACTCAATTTCATTTCCTTTTATGGCTGAGTAATATTCCATTGTATATACATGCCACATCTTCTTTATCCATTCATCTGTTGATGGACATTTAGATTGCTTCCATATCCTGGCTATTGTAAATAGTGCTGCAATGAACATTGTGGTACATGACTTGACTCATTCTGAATTACGGTTTTCTCAGGGTATATGCCCAGTAGTGGTATTGCTGGATCGTATGGTAGTATTATTTTTAGTTTTTTAAGGAACCTCCATATTGTTCTGCAGAGTGGCTGTATCAATTTACATTCCCAGCAACAGTGCAAGAGGGTTCCGTTTTCTCCACATGCTCTCCAGCATTTATTGTTTGTAGACTTTTTGATGATGGCCATTCTGACCAGTGTGAGATGATACCTCATTGTAGTTTTGTTTTGCATTTCTCTAATGATTAGTGATGTTGAGCATTCTTTCATGTTTTTGTTGGCAATCTGTATATCTTCTTTGGAGAAATGTCTATTTAGGTCTTCTGCCCATTTTTGGATTGGGTTGTTTGTTTTTTTGATATTGAGCTGCATGGGCTGCTTGTACACTTTGGAGATAAATCCTTTGTCAGTTGCTTCATTTGCAAATATTTTTTCCCATTCTAAGGGTTGTCTTTTTGTCTTGTTTATGGTTTCCTTTGCTGTGCAAAACCTTTTAAGTTTCATTAAGTCCCATTTGTTCATTTTTGTTTTTATTTCCATTTCTCTAGGAGGTGGGTCAAAAAGGATCTTGCTGTGATTTATGTCATAAAGTATTCTGCCTTTTTATTTTCTCTAAGAGTTTGATAGTGTCTGGCCTTACATTTAGATCTTTCATCCATTTTGAGTTTATTTTTGTGTATGGTGTTAGGGAGTATTCTAATTTCCTTCTTTTACACGTAGCTATCCAGTTTTCTCAGCACCACTTATTAAAGAGTCTGTCTTTTCTCCATTATATATTCTTGACTCCTTTTTCAAAAATAAGGTGACCATATGTGCGTGGATTTATCTCTGGGCTTTCTATCCTGTTCCATTGATCTATATTTCTGTTTTTGTGCCAGTACCATACTGTCTTCATTAATATATCTTTGTAGTATAGTCTGAAGTCAGAGAGTCTGATTCCTCCAGCTCCGTGTTTCTTTCTCAAATTGCTTTGGCTGTTCAGGGTCTTTTGTGTTTCCATACAAATTGTGAAATTTTTTGCTTTAATTCTGTGAAAAATGCCATTGGTAGTTTGATAAGAATTGCATTGAATCTGTAGATTGCTTTGGGTAGTATAGTCATTTTCACAATGTTGATTCTTCCAATCCAAGAACATGGTATATCTCTCCATCTGTTTGTACCATCTTTAATTTCTTTCATTAGTGTCTTATAGTTTTCTGCATACAGGTCTTTTTTCCCATTAGTTATGTTTATTCCTAGGTATTTTATTTTTTGTTGTTGTTGCAGTGGTAAACAGGAGTGTTTCCTTAATTTCTCTTTTAGATTTTTCATCATTAGTGTATAAGAATGCCAGAAATTTCTGTGCATTAATTTTGTATCCTGCTACTTTACCAAATTCATTGATTGGCTCTAGTAGTTTTCTGATAGCATCTTTAGGATTCTCTATGTATAGTATCATGTCATCTGCAAACAGTGACAGCTTTACTTCTTCTTTTCCGATTTAGATTCCTTTTATTTCTTTTTCTTCTCTGATTGCCATGGCTAAAACTTCCAAAACTATGTTGAATAAAAGTGGTGAGAGTGGGCAACCTTGTCTTGTTCCTGATCTTAGTGGAAATGGTTTCAAATTTTCACCATTGAGAATGATATTGCCTGTGGGTTTGTCATAAATGGCCTTTTTTATGTTGAGGTAAGTTCCCTCTATGCCTACTTTCTGTAGGGTTTTTATCATAAATGTGTGTTGAATTTTGTTGAAAGCTTTTTCTGCATCTGTTGAGATGATCATATGGTTTTTATCCATCAATTTGTTTATATGGTGTATCAAATTGATTGATTTGTCATCATGAATGATACTTGATATGATTTCAACATTCTTAAATTTATCACGACTTGATTTATGACCCAAGACATGATCTGTCCTGGAGAATGATCCATGAGCACTTGAGAAGAAAATGTATTCTATTGTTTTTGGATGGAATGTCCTATAAATATCAACTGAGTCCATCTTGTTTAATGTATCATTTAAAGCTTGTGTTTCCTTATTTATTTTCATTTTGGATAATCTGTCCATTGGTGAAAATGAGGTGTTAGTCCCCTACTATGACTGTGTTACTGTCGATATCCCCTTTCATGGCTGTTAGCATTTGCCTTATGTATTGAGGTGCTGCTATGGTGGGTGCATAAATATTTACAATTGTTACATCTTCCTCTTGGCTTGATCCCTGGATCATTATGTAGTGTCCTTCTTTTTCTCTTGTAGTAGTCTTCATTTTAAATTCAATTTTGTTTGATATGAGAATTGCTACTCCAGCTTTCTTTTGATTTCCATTTGCATGGAATATCTTTTTCCATCCCCCCACTTTCAGTCTGTATGTGTCCGTAGGTCTGAAGTGGGTCTCTGGTAGACAGCACATATACGGATCTTGTTTTTGTATCCATTCAGCCAGTCTATGTCTTTTGTTTAGAGCATTTAATCCATTTACATTTAAGGTAATTATCGATATGTATGTTCCTATTCCCATTTTCTTAATTGTTTTGGGTTTGTTATTGTAGGTCTTTTCCTTCTCTTGTGTTTCCTTCCAGAGAAGTTCCTTTAGAATTTGTTGTAAAGCTGATTTGGTGGTGCTGAATTCTGTTAGCTTTTGCTTGTCTGTGTAAAAGTTTTAGTTTCTCCATCGAATCTGAATGAGATCCTTGCTGGGTAGAGTAATCTTGGTTGTAGGTTTTTCCCTTTCATCACTTTAAATATGTCCTGCCACTCCCTTCTGGCTTGCAGAGTTTCTGCTGAAAGATCAGCTGTTAACCTTATGGGGATTCCCTTGTATGTTATTTGTTCCTTTTCCCTTGCTGCTTTTAATATTTTTTCTTTGTATTTAATTTTTGATAGTTTGATTAATATGTGTCTTGGCGTGTTTCTCCTTGGATTTATCTTGTATGGGACTGTCTGTGCTTCCTGGACATAATTAACTATTTCCTTTCCTATATTAGGGAAGTTTTCAACTATAATCTCTTCAATATTATCTCAGACACTTTCTTTTTCTCTTCTTCTTATAGGACCCCTATAATTCGAATGCTGGTGCATTTAATGTTGTCCCAGAGGTCTCTGAGACGGTCCTCAAGTCTTTTCATTCTTTTTTCTTTATTCCACTCTTTGGTAGTTATTTCCACTATTTTATCTTCCAGGTCACCTCTCTGTTCTGCTTCAGTTATTCTGCTATTGATTCCCCTAGAGAATTTTAATTTCATTCATTATGTTGTTCATCATTGTTTGTTTGCTCTTTAGTTCTTCTAGGCCCTTGTTAAACATTTCTTGTATTTTCTCCATTCTATTTCTAAGATTTTGGATCATCTTTACTGTCATTACTCTGAATTCTTTTTCCGGTAGACTGCCTATTTCCTCTTCATTGGTTAGGTCTGGTGGGTTTTTACCTTGCTCCTTCTTCTGCTGTGTATTTCTTTGTCTTCTCATTTTGCTTAACTTACTGTGCTTAGTGTCTCCTTTTCACAGGCTGCAGGCTCATAATTCCTGTTGTTTTTGGTGTCTGCCCCCAGTGGGTAAGGTTAGTTCAGTGGGTTGTGTATGCTTCCTGATGGAAGGGACTGGTGCCTGTGTTCTGGTGGATGAGGCTGGATCTTGTGTTTCTGGTGGGCATGACTGCATCCATTGGTGTGTTTTGGTGTGTCTGTGAACTTAGTATGATTTTAGGCAGCCTCTCTGCTAATGAGTGTGTTGTTTTCCTGACTTGCTAGTTGTTTGGCATGGAGTGTCCAGCACTGTAGCTTGCTGGTCGTTGAGTGGAGCTGGGTCTTAGTGTTGAGTCGGAGATCTCTGGGAGAGCTCTCGCTGATTGATATTACGTGGGCCTGGGAGATCTCAGGTGGACCAATGTTCTGAATTCGGCTCTCCCACCTCAGAGGCTCAGGCCTGACAGCCGGCCAGATCACCATGACCCTGTAAGCCACACAGCTGGAGAAGATGGGCTATGAGTTGGGTGTCAGCCACTGCCCTGTTGTAGCTCTGTCTTAGCTATCTCCAAAGGTTCACCCAGATATATTGGGTTATTCCACCATTCCTCATAACTTGCACATGCCAGTCTGGGATTTGTAGATGTCCTCCTTATACTCTTCATTGAAACATCTTGCATTCATTGTGGTGAGAGATATGCTAATAGTGTTGGTTCTCTTCAGTTCAGAGACTGGGACAGTCTGAGCCTGCATGTGGCCAAGTCAGGAGCAGCTGGCCACCAATCCCAAAGTGATAACTTGTCAGATTCCAAGAAGGCTTTCTGCAGCACCCGAGCATTAATCCCAAGCGGCTGCTCCACTCAGTTGCAGCACTGTGACTGGGGAACTCGGTGGGACCCTCAAACAAGGATTTCTGCTGGCCCTAGAGCCTGGCTTGCCCACCCAGGCAAGGAGCTGAGGAGAGTGTCTCCCGGCCCGTCCCACCAGAGGGGCAGACACCTGGAAGCTGCACAGCCGACAGCACAGGAGTTCTCATGTTTTTCTATCAGTGTGTATTCCCCACTCCCAAACCTTCCCCTCAAAAACTTAGCATCTGTAGTTTGTTTTAAAAAATATTTCTAACAATTTTCACAGAATATGGGGATTTCTTATAGCTTATATGAAAATATTAAGTAGTGATGTTCTACATCATTAGCACATGACAAGACAAAACTTTCAAAATATTAATCCATAATTTCTCTGTGTTTTCTTACATGATTTGACCTTTTCCTCACTTAGAGGAGGGCTAATTTGGCTAAGAGAATGCAGTGGTCAAAATCTGCTTTTTGTGTTTCAAAAGCCTTGTAATTGGAGGGAAATTAAAGCAACTCAAATTTTGAAAAATAAATATAGGAGAGAATATCTATGGTATAAAAGCCAGGTATTCTATCTTCGGACTAGATCAGAATGGAAAAAGAAAAGTATCAGAGTAGAAAGAGGGAGTGATTAGATGTGGGAGAATCCCTTTGAAAGGGTTTAGACTTCAAGTGGGATGAGCCTCAATTGGAGTGGGACAGTGAGAGACCAGTTAGGTTTGTGTAATCTAAGAGCAAAAAAAAAAAACACAAAAAACAAAAAATGGTGTGTGTATATTTCTTGGTAAACATTAGGAAGTTAGAGAGACCCAATTCTAGGAATATATATGTAATGTCTAGAAATGAGCTTACTTGGTTCTCCCTTGCACCAGTATAGTATTAGGTGTACCTGAATAATTACACAAACTTAAGAGTACATTTGGCATTAAACTAGACATCATGTGACATCCACAGAGATACTCTCCTGTCCTGGTATGGTGTGAAGCACTAAAGTGAACGCCAACAAGGAATGCTACTGAAAGTAAGAGCAATTAGTCAGACATTAACATGGGATGAAGCAGAGGCACTGGAATGGATCAGTGATGGATGATCATTCAGAATGATGAATGTTTCACTGAATGTCAACAGAGACTGAAGGCTACGAGGACAAGATATTACATACAAAATCCTTGCCATTCTGCAGGGTACACACAATTCTTGGCAGTAGGGTAGGGAATTTAAATGGACTGGTTTTAAGTTTTCTCGTCTCCACTGAATAGGAGCTTGAAATAAAAACTATACTGAATTATAAAAAATAAAGAAAATGACACTTCTGGCATATTTCTGGTTTTGGAGTGAGACATGCACCTTCTATGAATAAAGTCTATGTTTCCTCTGAGGCACATCTTACATTACATTTGAACAATCAAATATGTCATTGTCTATGTTTGCTTTTTCTCATATACCTGAAAAATGGCAACAAAACTCAGACATTTTTAACTCATTTTTTCCAGATGATTTGTATTGGTTATCAAATGTATTACTTAAATTTAAAAAACAAACCCACAATATCTTTTTCTCTGTAGAAAAAAAGGACTCTTCTAAAATTATAACTAGAGTTGATATCTTTTCCATGTATTATATTCAGCTCATGGAACATAATCACATTAAAGGATCCTAACTTAGGACCTCACCCCATCATGTTATATGCCACATATTGTTTATAAATTAGTTAGCCACTTTCTCTCTACTTAATATTAGCAATTCTAACCAGATGTCTTTTTCAAAATTTATAGAGTATTTATTTTAAAAAACACTTAGAAACAGTATGGTTAAGTCTTAGATAGTAATATACTTTTCTAATTCACTTCTAGATTTTTATCAGTTTATATCAAGTTATATAAATTTGCTTAGGTTATAATATCTGATCCACTTCTGAAATCTCAGTATCAAAAATGTCTTTCTCTCTCTCTCTCATCATATCCTATTCATCCAATTTACTTATTAAAGAACGCTTACAGCAGTGATTCTTTGATTTCATCGAGATCTCTAGTCCACTTATTTTACCACTTTATCATTATTAATCGGAACTCTCAGGTGTTCATTTTTCCTAGTCTAGCGTACAATTCATACTCCATCATTGTCATTATTTCTTACTTTTATTTTGCATCCGTAGTACTAAGGTGAACACATTAAAGTGATGTAAACCCCAATATCCATTTATTTTCTCCAGATCTGTACTACAGCACATAACTGCTTGGTTGACGTGAATCATTTCATATTACACGTTTTAAGCAGGTAATCAAGACTACTTAACTCTCTTATAGGGCTTTCTTGTTGGGCTCATGTTCTCATGCCATGAAATATTCCTTCTCTCTTTTAACCCTAAACTTCTTCACCTTTAATCTGAGCTGAATATTCATCTTTTAACTCATTGAGAAAGTGGAAGCCACCAGAAACCATTTCCTTCAACATTCCACCACAAAATCTACAGATTTATCTATCCCACACCCATCTTCTCTTTCTACCCTACCACAGTTTAGAGTGTTACCCTTCTTATCAAAAAATAGTCCATCCCTGCATTCTTTGGATACAGTTCCTTTTCAAAAAGCTCACTCTTGGGCTTCCTTGGTGGTGCAGTGGTTGAGAGTCCGCCTGCCGATACAGAGGACACGGGTTCGTGCCCCGGCCCGGGAAGATCCTACATGCCGCAGAGTGGCTGGGCCCGTGAGCCATGGCCGCTGAGCCTGCGCGTCCGGAGCCTGTGCTCCGCAACGGGAGAGGCCACAACAGTGAGAGGCCCGCGTACCGCAAAAAAAAAAAAAAGAAAAATGCTCCCTCTTTTTGTCATATCTTCTGTTTCCTCCCTCGAGATTCTCTTCCTTTATAGCCAGCTGATAATTCCTGCAAGCATAAAACATATTTTTGCTAGCTCGTATTTGTTCTGTGCACTGCATATTCCTTCCACCTTCTTTCTTGGCTTCTACAAAATTCACCTCATTGGGGTTTCCTTTTACCACTTATTCAATCTTCTTTGCCAACTCATCCTCCTAAACCAAACCTTTAATTGTTAAGATCCTCAGAATTTGGTCTTGGTCCTTTTATTCATTTCTTTTTGATTACTTCTCAGTAATGTCATTGACTCCAAAGAATTCCAGTGTCATCTGTATGCTGATGACTCAAAAATTATCTTTTCTCTCCACAGGCATCTCCTTTGACTATCTGTTTCTCTCAAATTGCATATCTTGCTCCTTTCAATAAATGCCACTATCACCCACCTGAGGCCAGGAATTCAGAAATAATCATTTATTATTAATAGTAATCTGTCATACAGAGTGAAGTAAGTCAGAAAGAGAAAAACAAATACCGTATCCTAACACATATATATGGAATTTTAAAAAGCGGTAGTGATGAACCTAGTAGCAGGGCAGGAATAAAGACGCAGATGTAGAGAATGGACTTGAGGGCACGGGGTGGGGGGAAGGGGAAGCTGGGATGAAGTGAGAGAGTAGCATTGACATATATACACTACCAAATGTAAAATGGATGGCTAGTGGGAAGCTTCTGCATAGCAAAGGAGATCAACTCAATGCTTTGTGATGACCTAGAGGGATGGTATAGGGAGAATGGGAGGGAGGCTTAAGAGGGAGGGGATATGGGGATATATGTATACGTATAGCTGATTCACTTTGTTGTACAGCAGAAACTAACACAACATTGTAAAGCGTTTATACTCCAATAAAGATGTGAAAAAAAGTAGTAATAATTTATATTAGTAACTATATTAGTAATTCTCTAAGCTAACAATTGCTCCCTCCTATCCTTTCCTATTGATTATAGCTCTGAAATATATTGATTACATATTTGAATTGTATACTGATTATATTTTGGAAATATCTGCCAATTTTTAGATTCTTTTACTACATGATTGTTCTTTATCTTGAGTTGCTATTAACTATTATCTGAATTACTAGAGATACCTCCTGTCCATTTGCTTCAACTTCTTCTCTACATGGCAGTAAAAGTGATCTTTTAAAATGTAAGTTGGATCACATTGTTCTACCAAAAAGTTTGAGTTGTTTCCCAAACCTCTCAGAAAAAATTTAACGTTTCCTATGGTCTATACAGTTGGGCATGATTCACTTCTACTGAATCACTAAACTCACTTCACACTTGTGCCCCTCCATCTCCTTCCCCAGTCACATTGATCTTTTCTCAGTTGTGAGAATATGTGAAATTATTTTCATTACTTTGGGTGGAAATATACATGTTGGACCCCAGTTCCCACTAAACGTGCCCACAACTTCCTCTTCATCTGATTGTTTCTTTTTCATTTTTAATTCTTATCTTACATGACATGTGCTCAAAGAGACTCTCCCTCACTACTTTATTTAAAGTAGTTTTTTCCTCAGTGATCTCGTACCTTTCTATTTTATTTCTTAGCTCTTATTCACCCTAAAAGTATTTTCTTTGTCTTGTATTTGTCCCTTTGTCTGTCTACTCTACTAGAGTGTACATTCCATGAGGTTAGGTACTCTTTCTCCTAGTTTACCACTTTTTCTCCAATACCTTTAATGGGGTCTGTCATACTGTAGATGCTCAGTAAACATATATGTTGACTGAATTGCTCCTCATCAAAGGTATTTTTGATAAATAGCCATCATTATATCTGATGAATATAAAGCTTGGCAGGACATTTTGAACTGTTTATCTTACTTCTTGTAATAATCAACCACACGGGTAGGAAGATGGCTGTATTCCTAAGGATCTTTCATTTTTCCTATTCATGGTAACTTTTGCTACTTTACCTTTGCTTTCCAAATAAGACTATGGGAATTGTGCCCTAATCACAAATTTTAGGACATATTTGAAGTTTGGACACATTTTCTTACATTTGGAGGTAATTGTTGATGGTATTGTTAAGAAAACTCCCTAAATAGGTGCTTGATTTTCACTAATACCTAATTCCAGACTTTATTATGGTCAGTGCTCTCATTCTCTATTGTAGCACAACAAACTATCACCAAATTTAGTGGCTTAATACAACATCCATCTTGTTATTATTCTTTATATTTTTTGGATCTGGGACTTAGGCAGAGCCCACAGGGAAAGACTTGCTTCTGCTCCACAAAATGTAGCCTCTACTTGGGGTAACTCAAACAACTGGAGGCTAGAACAGTTGCGGACTAGCTAGGCATCTCTTTTCACATTATCTCAGGGTTTCTTCTTTTGGTTTCTCCACATCATCTTTTATCTTGGTGTCCTCAGTAACATAGCCTCAAGATAGTTGAACTTCTTACCTGGTAGCTCAGTATTCCAAGAGCAGGTGTTCTGAGAGCGGAAGAAGATGTCAATCTCTTGAAGCCAGTACCTGAAAGCAGGTACAGAATCACTTCCACTGTATGCCATTTGCCAGAGCAGCCACAGAGCCTGCAAAGATTCAAGAAGAGGACACTTAGAGGAATGCCAAACAATTTGTAGCCATCTTTAATCAACCAAAGTAAGGTACTGAGTTTTAATTATAAGTAGAAAGACGTTATTAAAATAAAAACAAGTGAAGGGCAAATCTTTCTTATTAATGATGTTATTGAAAAATCAATGGGCATTTCTGCCAATTTATAATTGATAATTTATTCCTTTATGAAGATGAAGCATATATTGTATTAGCCTCATATTCTTTACTGAATGCTCATTCATCCCAGTTTTGGTGTTTTAAATGTTGGCAATTATTGATACTTACATACATCCCTATGCTTTTATGTCATCCAATTTTAAATAATAATTTGGCTGATCCAATGAAACTCTCCTCTAAGCCTTTCTTTTTCATTTTTTAATTCCTTTCCATCTTTTAGTAATAGAAAATTTATTTCATGGTGTGGTGTGCGGTTTTTGTTGTTGCTGCTATTTTTGGTCATTGTTGTTTTTCTTTTCTTTGTTTTGGACATTGTGGAAGGTGAAAGGGAGGAACCTCACATATTCCAAATACAAGAATGAGGACCTATGCTGTGAACAACATGTGGGTTCTCTAAGCATTTAAATGTTTTGTTTTATTTAATCCTCACAACAAACCTATCACAACAAATGCTCCAGTTATATAATTGAGAAAAATGTTTAATATGGGTTAATGAAATTGCACATTGGATTGAGAAATGTACCCAT
Organism: Orcinus orca; assembly: GCF_937001465.1. NCBI lineage: Eukaryota > Metazoa > Chordata > Mammalia > Artiodactyla > Delphinidae > Orcinus > Orcinus orca. Next base: position 77,144,328 of record NC_064562.1, on the reverse strand, counting down.
AATGAAGGCAGAAGGCCATTCCTTGAGTTTATACTGACATTTTTATGGACAACATTAGTCTGGGTCTTGATCCTGATTCTGTAGGTACACAAGCTTTTAACTTTTACACAAATGTTAGATTAGTGGATATCTAAATTTCCTATTGGTTACAAAACTCCATGAAGGCATACAGTCTTGAAAGAGAAAAAATGTCTTTTCAAGTTCAGGAGAAAACAATTTTTGTTAGTTAATTGAGTTGTTTAAATAGATGGCAAATTAGAAAGCAGGACTTATGTTGGAAATTCCTTGGCTATAATTCACTTTTACTTACACCTGGAAATAACTTTTCATGTGTCTTGAAATTACTCTTTGGTCTTGATCCATTTTCTGAACAATATTTCCTTTTTCATGAAAGTTAGCATGTGTTTACAGCTGAATAGTTTTTTTCATCTATTTCCTGACAGTAGAATTTTGGATGTCTATAGGACTCTGTTCATTTTGTGTTCTTTCTGTTTCTTTCAGTTCAAGCTGGCATCTTGCTGAATATGGAAATCTTTTAAAACTTTGTAGATCTCCTATTAATCTTTTTTTCTGTCTACCACATTCGACAAAAAAAAAAACAAAAAACCTGTAGATTTCTTCAAAATAAGCACTTTTAGAACTTATATTTCTCCTAAGGAATAATATCCTTATACTTCTTAGGAGCACTATTTTTTATTCAGAGAAATCTGTGAATTATACTTTTTAGGTCCTTAAAGGGTCTTTTATCTGACTAAACAGTGCTTTCAGGCACTGTTTTTTCCATCCATCAGTTTCATTTTTCTTTTGGTCTGAAAATTTGTTGCCTTTTGCTTAATAACAAATTAATTAATTACTTCCAAAACAAGCATTTATTATCTCATAAAGTTTCTAAAAATCAGAAACCCAAGGGTAGCTTAGCTGGGTGGTTCTGACTCAAGCTCTCTCATGACATTACAGTTAATCTGTTGGTGAGGTAGCAGTTATCTGACTGCTGAAGGATACACATCCACACTTACAACCATGGAAGTTGGCAGGGGCTTCAGTTCCTTGCTTTGTAGCCCTCTTCATGCAGCTGGCTTCTTCCAGAATGAGTGACCACAAGAGAGAACAAGATGCCACACTGCCTCTTGTGGCCTAGTCTTAGAATCAGAAACCATTAATTCTCCTTCATTCTATTAGTTAGAAGTGCGCCCCCAGGTCCAGCCAACACTCAGCACAAAGGCACAGATACCAGGAGTTGGGTATCACTGTGAGTCAACTTGGAGGCAGACTACCACAATGCATTTCATCGGTTTTGGATAATCCATGGGCAGTGCCATCTCAAGTTTTACTTTTGCTTTATTATTGCTCTTATTTCTTCATACTACTCCATATACACTTGTATCTTTTCATCGTGGATTTTTTTTCTGTTTTCCACTTCATGCTTTGTTTTGTGCTTCAATCTCTATTCATTCTACTGACCCATATTCTAGTTTCTAAATTGTCTTTTCTGCTGGGTCTAATGAGATGTTAAATCCTTCTACTGAATTTTAGTTTCAACTATTGCATTTTTTAGCTTTAAAATTTACCTTTTGCTGTTTTTATTCCTGTTCTTTGTGAAATTCTTTATTTTAAAATTTCTTTCAATAAACATCCTAATCCTTACAATTTAAAAGTTCAATACCTATTATGTTCTCTATATCCACTTTTCACAATTTTGATATTTTGATTTTTGTCTTATAATACAGGTAAGCTTTAGTTTACATGCTGGAAATTGCATAATAAAAATAAAACAGATTCTGCATAATAGTATCTTCCTTCAGAAAGGATTTAATTTTCTTCCAGTAATTAGAATATGGGCATATCACCCTCCTAGTCAATGTTGATAAATTTCCAGTTTGCCTTTTGTCCCCAGGACCTAACACTTATAAGGTTGAACTGAAAGGTTGGGATGTTTACTTGGCCTCTCATACTTGAAAAGCCCTAAGTGCTAACTTCATCTCCCTAGTGTGATAAGGCTGTTAAAATTTCTGCTTAGCTTTTAGAAGCTGCTATAGATTTATTACCCTAAGAATGTGAATCTTTGGAGTCAACCAACAAATGTAAATTTTATTCAAAATGTTGTACTTGCTTCTCTCTGGTTCCCTTTCCTCTGTGTCTTGACCCATAAAGTCATACTTTATTTGTTAGACCTCAATGACAGTTTTTGTCTCCTCAGCCCAGTGAGACTGTTATAAGCTCTAGATCACTGTATGTTTTTGCTCGTTGCCCCTGAACAGTGAATAATCAAATTTCAAACCTGGGAATGGGTGGAAATTTAGCACTCACGTCAATATATTTCCCATCCTTCAAAAACTTTGTCTCTCAAATACCTGCTACCATGTTTAATTCCTGATGCCTCCAAACACTGTTTTTGTATTTTAACCAGACTTTATAGCTGTTATTAGTGGGAGATTTAGTCTAATGTCATTTATTTTATCTATGCCAGAAGCAGAAGTCAAATCAAGTAATTACAACATATATGCACATTTAATACACAGATATGTAGTTTATTTTTTCACTTATTCATAATTAGTTCTTAAAAATGTTGAGTTCAGAAGCTCAGATTTAGCTATGGTTCTATAGGATGTACTGGGAGCCAGAGTATAGATATACTGGTTGAAGAGAACATTATGATACAATCTGGAAAAGAATAGATAAATATTTTTTTCTGATAGTAGAAACTTATTTCCTCTGATATCTGACTTATCAATTGACCTCAAGCCCAACTTTGCTGAAACAGTATAGGACCACAAAATAGCAGATTACATTCTGTTTTCTTAAAGATTCTGCTTGGAACTACCAAAACCCAGAGGGAAAATATATTTCATTGGGATTAATGGATAATATCTATTGAATGCAAAAAGTTAAAACTATATTATGTCTACAGTTGTTAACACTTTAGCAAAGAGAGGATGTAATTTTATTTATAGATTCTTGCTTTGAACTGCATTTAACTTTCTCAAAAGTATCTTTGGGCGATAAAACTTTCTGTGATTTTCTAAAAATATTTTATTTTTGGTTCTGGCTTTTTTAAGAAAGGTTATAACATTTAAACTTTTTGTAGAACTAAGAACTAATGTGATAATAGAACAAGGCTTAAAGAAGTAACGTTATAGTATATTAGAAAACGGCAAATATGCTTTAAGAAAACATTTTAACATTTACATTTTTTACACTCAAGATCAGATATTCTATTGAAATAATTATAGTGCCAACTCATTTTAGAAATTGGTTATTAAACTTGAAATTTATTGGCACAATTTTTCATTGTCTACATGTTACTACTTTATTTTTTTCAGGTTTTAAAAAAAAAAATTATTGGAGTATAGTTGATTTAAAATGTTGTGTGGCACATTTAACTGAAACTCTACTCCCTTTCCACAAAACTTTGAAAAAAATCTAAATACATTAACATGTCCCACAAAACCATGCATGATCTGAGTCCTCATAATGCAGATGAAATTACCAACTTTCCAAGTTCATCTCCTGTCTCTACCTAGTTGCTTCCTTGCCTTCAGCCACTAGGAATTATGCTGTTCCTTCAAATTGTGAACTTATTCTCACCTAAAGGTCTTTTTCTTATTCTCTTAAATTGAAGAGCTCTTCTTCCAGATTTTTAAATGACTTTCTCAGTTGCTTCACTTGTCTTTCCTTGTTTTTTTACATTTTCAGAGTCTCTCCTCTCATTATTGTAACAAAATAACATTACTGTTCTCTTACCCATACTGCATTTTAAAAATAGCTTCTAACATTATATATTTGTTATTTTACTTGCTTAGTATCTTTTTCCCACTAAAGTGTCAGTTCTGTGAGAAGCTGTATTATCAGCGCAAATATTAGTGCTTAAAGAGAGTAAATAGTTGCTATTTGTTATTGAATAAAGGACTCCCAGGCCCTTCACACATACATACAAATAGAAAAAGACAGGATGTAACTAACAAAATAACATTTATAGAATTAATCATCTGACAAATATATGTTTCTATTGATTTTTATGCATAATTTCCTTGAGAAGCAAACTGATACTTTGATCCCATCTTTAGAGATGTATGATCCCATCTGTTTAGAGATACTAAGCAAGAATCAAAGTATTTGGATCCTAGTGATGAAACATAACTAGTAGTTAGGAGGTATGTGTTCCCTGGAGGGTGAGAGACAAGGTTTCAAATCCCAGGTTTGTCTTTTATAAGTGCTATTGTGTAATATTGGACAAGTTGCTCTCTACACCTCAGTGTCTCATCTATGCAATCAAAATGATTATAACTATAATACTTCATGAAGTGGAATAAACTAGGTACATTCTAAAACAGACTAATGAAACAATAAAATTTAGTTATTATTTTCACTATTAGTTCTTGTTTCAGGAGATACAGGCTATGAATGACCATTTATGTCTCCGAGGCTCATTTTTCTCATTTTCAAAAATAGCATTTGCAAAACTTAAAAATGTTTTTATCTTTGAAGGTAGAGAATAGTTAGTGGTTGCTCTTACCATTTAGAGTATCTCAACACTGAAAAACAATAATTAGGACTCTATTCTATTTTCTCTTTTCCAAAGTAAGTAAACAATCTCATGGCTTTTAATACCATCAAGGTTGACATTTTTAATTTTATTCTCAATCAGAGACCAGCTTCATGAAGAGCACAAAATCTGACTTTGCTGTTATTAAGGAACACTGTCAAACACACAACTCCTGAGCTACCATGTCTTTTCTTTGCCATGTGGGTGGGTCAAGGGTAGTGGGAACAAACTAGTCTCTAATTGATCTTACTCTGCCATGGTGCATGTGGAGTCAGCAAAGTTGGTATCTCCTTTGAACTTTCACTATATTCTCTATATCTTTAGGTGAGATTCATTTATAACAGGAGATTTTTAAGTTCAGTTAAAAACAAACAAACAAACAAACCTCAGTGTAGCTTAAATAAAGAAAGGATTTTATTGGCTTACTTATCTGAAAAGTTAGAGGCAGGCAATACTGGATCCAGTCTCCCCTAGGACTTCATGTCTCTGTCTCTCCGGAATGCTTTAATGATGTCAGTTTCCATACCAGAGCTCCAGATTCTACTGTTAGGATAGTAAAATCACTACAGCATATTCAGACCACACATTTTTACAGTTTCCAATCCAAGAGAAAGTAGTGTGTGTCTTTTGCTATATCTTGAAATCTTGGAGATTACTTGTTTCCATTTATTTGAATCATCTTTCAGTGGCCAGAGAGGTTTGTTTTAGGCCATCAGTTCTACTCAAGCCATGTAGCTAAGAATGGGAAGAACAAAAAATGTTGATGGAGAAAAAAGTATTGGACCTGAAGAAGCAATCAGCAAATATCTACTGACCTGTTTTAAGTTATACATTTTCATATTGAGAAAACCTGTCTGATAAATACCACCAGGAATACACCAGCAATAAAACAAATTTGGTTTATTTAATTTTCTGCAGTATTGGCAAACACTGTCCATGAGTAACACTGGGGCAGATAACTAAAAGGGAATGGGAAAGGACTTTTAATATGGCTTGCATTTCTGCCTAATGACTATTTCTAAGGAGCAATTTAGAGAAGCATGAAACATTGCTAGATGTTTGTCACAGCAGTCCTATGCAGGAGGCAGGAGAAACAAAGCAGGGCTAAGGAAATCATTGGTAAGGAAGCCATAATTTCTCAAATTATGTGTCCTTGGCCATGTCTAGTTGAAAACTTTCTTTTAGTTTCCGTTAGAAATGCTATAGTCTGATTACTAGTCACACTAAGAAGATGACTTTGGGTTGTGTTTCTTCAGAAACCACAAAGTTAGGGTAAATGAGGAATGCTGTGAAAACAAAAATCAAGAGTGAACCCCCAAAAAAATCCTCTTATTTGAAGAACTGAGGATGGAAATTAAAGCTACTTCAATTGTGACCCAAAATAGATCAGCTCCTTTAAGCAAAGACAGAATGTTCTATTTTCACTGATTTAATTTCAAACAGTTACGTTTCTCACAGCTGAGAGTTTTAATCAACAAGGTTTCTCAGCACTAGGTGTTTGAAGTTAGTAAAAGAAGTCTTTACATATTCAAAATAGATAACTGCCACACTTAAAAAAAAAGATATTATTTTTTTAGTGCAGTTTTAAGTTCAAAGCAACATTGAGGGGAAGGTAGAGATTTTTCCATATGCTCCCTACCCCTTATATGCATAGCTTCCCCAATTGTCAGTATCCCCCACCAGAGTGGCACATTTGTTATAATTGATAAACCTACATTCACACATCTAATCACTAAAAGTTTACAATAAAGTCCACTCTTGGTGTCGTATATTCTATGGGTTTGGACAAATATATAATAACTGTACCCAACATTATAGTATTATACAGAACAGTTTGACCACCCTAAAAATTCCTTGTGCTCTGCCTGGTCATCCCTCTACCCACCCCCAGCCCCTAGAAACTACTGATTTTTTTTTTCACTGTCATATGATTTTACCTTTTCCAGAATGTCATGTAGTTGGAATCATGACATGATAATGACTTTTGAGATTGGCTTCTTTTGTTTAGTAATATGCATTTAAGGTTCCTCCATGACTTTTCATGGCTTGATAGCTCATTTCTCTTTACCACTGAATGATATTCCATAGTCTGAATGTAGCAGGGTTTATCCATCCTCTACCAAAAATATCTTTGTTGCTTCTAAGTTTTGGCAATTATGAATAAAGCTGCTATAAATATCTGTGTGCAGGTGTTTGTGTGGACATACATTTTCAACTCCTTCAGGTAAATACCAACGAGTTTAATTGCTGGATCATATGGCAAAAGTATATTTAGTTTCATAAGAAACCATCAAACTGGCTCTGCAATTTTGCTTTCCTACCAGCAATAAATGAGAGTTACTGTTAATTCATGTCCTGTCCAGAATTTAGTGTTGTCAGTGTTCTATATTTTGGCCATTCTAATAAGTATGTAATGGCATTTTGTTGTTTTAATTAGCATTTTCCTGATGAGAAATGATGTGGAACATCTTTTCATATGCATATTTGCCATCTGTATATCTTTGGTGAAACATCTGTTTAAGGTCTTTGGCCTGTTTTCTAATTGGATAATTTTCTTCTTATTGTTGATTTTAAAGAGTTCTTTGTATATTTTGGAAAATATTCCTTTTTCAGATGGGTCTTTGTGAATATTTCCCAGTCTGTGACTTGTCTTCCTATTCTTTTGGCATTGTCTTTGGAAGAGCAAAACTTTTTAATTTAATGAAGTCCAGTTTATCAATTATTTCTTTCATGCATTGTGCATTTTTTGTTGTCTCTAAAAAGCCATCAACACAAGGTCATATAGGTTTCCTCCTTTTTATTTTTGAGTTTATAGTTTTGTGTTTTACATTTATTTAGGTCTGTGATCCATTTTGAGTTCATTTTTGTGAAGGGTGTGAGGTCTGTCTGCAGATTTAAAAAATTATTTTTTGCATGTGGATGTCCAGTTGTTCCAGCACCATTTGTTGAAAAGACTATCTTTCCTCCATTGTACTGCCTTTGCTCCTTTGTCAGAGATCAGTTGAATGTATTTATGTGGATCTGTTTGTTTTTCCTATTCTGTTTCATTGATCTATTTGTCTGGTTTTGGCCAGTACCACACTGTCTTGGTTACTGTGTCATTAAAATAAGTCTTGAAATTAGGTAGTGTCAGTTTTCCAACCTTGTTCTTTTCCTCCAATATCGTGTTAGCTATTCTGGGTCTTTTGTCTCTTCATACAGACTTTGGAATCAGCCCATCAATAGCCACAAAATAATTAGCTGATATTTTGGTTGGGATTACATTGAATCTATAAATCAACTTGGGAAGAACTAACCTCTTGACAATATTGAATCTTCCTATCTATGAACATGGAATATCTATTTATTCAGTTCTTCTTTGATTTCATTCATCAAAGCTTTGTTGTTTTCCTTATATACATCTTGTACATCTTTTATTAGACTTATACTTTAACATTTCATCTTTTTCGGGGTAATGTCGATAATATTATGTTTTTAATTTCAAATTCCACTTGTTTATTGCTGGTATATAGGAAAGTGGTTGACTTTTGTATATTAATTTTGTATCCTGAAACCTTGCTATAATTGCTTATTTCAGGAGTTTGTTGTTGTTGATTTTTCAGATTTTTTACATAAATAGTAATGTCATTTGCAAACAAAGACAGTTTTTATTTCTTTTTTCCCAATCTGTATCTTATTTCCTTTTCTTATCTTATTACATTATCTAGAACTTCCAATATTATATTTAAAGGAATGGTGAGAGGGGATATCCTTGCCTTGAACCTGATCTTAGTGGGAAAACTGAGTTTCTCACCATTAACTACTATGTTATCTATAGGTTTTTTATAGATATTCTTTATCAAGTTGAGGAATTCTTCTCTATCCCTATTTTACTGAGAGTTTTTATCATGATTAGGTGTTTGCTTTTGTCAAATGCTTTTTCTGAATCTATTGATATGGTCATGTGATTTTTCTTCTGTATTCTATTGATGTGATGTATTATATTAATTTATTTTCAACTGTTGAACTAGACTTGCATACCTGGGATAAATCCCACTTAGTCATGAGGTATACTTTTTTTATACACATTGTTGATTTGCTAATATTTTGTTGAAAATTTTTGCAGCTATATTTCATGAGTCTAGTGTTCTATTTTTGTAATATTTTTGTCTGGCTTTGGTATTAGGGTACTGTTGGCCTCATTAAATTAGTTAGGGATTATGTCTTCTGCTTCTGTTCTCTGAAATTGTAGAGAATTGGTATAATTTCTTCCTTAAATGTTTGGTAGAATTCACCAAAGACCCAATCTGAGACACTCTATAACTTATTGTTAACTAAAATATCCATGAAAACCCTTAAATAACTTAAACATATGTGGTAAAAAAAAAAAGTAGTACTATTCTTTGTTCTGTTTTTTTAAATTTTGTTTTACCATGGACATTTAGTCTAAAAATTAACTTTAGGAACCTTTTATTCTGTCCTAATAATTTTTCATATAAGAAACCAGAGATGTGTATTGGTGAAATAACTTGCTCAAGTTCACAAGCTAATTAGTGCCAGACCTAAGAGTAGGTTCTCTCTCCACAATACTGCACTGTTACCAGCTAAGTGGCAACAAATAAGAAATGTTTGTACAGAAAGGTGCATGCTACAGTACTACTAGTTGTAAGAACTCACTCGGACAGAAGTTCCTTCCCTTAAATAATCCATCATCTTCTTCCATGGGTCTGCTATTTGTATGCCATTCATTTGGACAGTTTAATTATTGGTAAAATAATTTCAACTGCCATTGGAAAAAAAACTTTTTATTATTTTATCGGAAAAATATTAGCTACAGCTTTTTCCATCTGAAAAGAAAGAAAAAACACCAACTTATCAAGAAGGAAAAGTTGGAGGGCTATCTTCTTAACTATGATGATTTGGGAAGTAAAATCTCATTATGGGAAGAAAGGGGTGGGATGGGGGGAAGGTGTTTGCCTTGATAGCTAAAAACTGACTCATCACTGTCCCCGGTCCTTCTCAATGGATCTATTGATAGTTTCATTCATTCAACAGACACTTTTGAACATCATTTTGTGTCAGGCACTATTCTAAACTATAGAGATATATAGTAGCAGTTATTAAAGTAAACCAAGTCCTTGCCTTTAGAGAACATACTTTCTAGTGAAGGGAGGCAGAAATAATCCAATAAGGAAATAAATATATAACATTCCAAATAAAATAGGGAATGGGATTTGGGGGCATTCATTCAACATGTATTTATTTCACGTCTGTTATATGTAAGTGCAATCTCACCTCTTGGAAATGCAAAGACAGAAGTGTTTCATCCTTGGGAATTCACAGTGGGAAACACAGTTGAATAAACAGGCAAAGTTAGATTAAAGCTTTATAGAAGAGCAAAAATGGAATATAGAAACTTATACATTCTGCCTTATTCTTTCCAGAGTTATGGTGATTGGGAAGATGCCATTAGCATAAGCTAGTTGGGAGAAAAGTAACTACCTGGTCAATTGGAAGCCCCACCCTGATGATCAGACCTCTCATTGCTGAACTTAGATAGATTTTTACTATAGCAAAGGAACTGTAAATAAAAGAACTGTGAAAGAACTATGGGTATTCTACAGAGTAACCCAGACTATTAGAAACATAATATGAGCCACAAATAAAAGCCACATATGTAGTTTAAATTTTTCTAGTTGCTTGATAAAAAGTGAAATGGATTTTAATAATATATTTTATTTAACTTGATATGTTCAAACTATTATCATTTCAAAATTTAATTACTATAAACTTATGAATGAGATTTATATATTTTTCTTTCCATACTCTCTTCAAAATCTAGTACATATTTCCACCTAAGCACAGCTCATTTTGGACTAGTGATATTTCAATTGTTCAATAATTCATGTCTACCATATTACACAGCATAGCTATAGAACTTTCCATCTCAGCCTACCCTGCCTTTCTGCTGAGATTTTTATCTTAGACAATAAAGATATGTACAGATTTCAGCATAGAGTATGGATTTTCTAGATTGTTTTGATTATAAATTGCAGCTGGCAATTTTGGGGGCTTTTCTGTTTATGTTGAATATTTGGTTAATAGTTCTAATAAGTTACAAGGTAGTAGACATTTTTGTGTAGAGAAAAATGATGCTGTATCTGAATAAAATAAGCCGAATCTCTGTGAGCCTCTTACCCCTGCTAAATTACTGTAAAATTATTAATTATTTTAAGAATCAAACAAAAATTTTTCCTTTTTCTTTTTTTTTTTTTGGTCCAATAACAATGAGAGTATGAAGGTCAGGCTCAAGTGTCCCAAGATTTTCTGAAATTGTAAAACACAGTGTAACAGAGAAGAATCTGCATTTCTTCTGGTTTCTCATTGAATTACATAGTAACTAAGAACTGCCAACTTGCTGACTATATATATTTTTAAGTTCAAAAGGCAAAAGGTGAGTATTCACCATTGACCTGCTTGTCAAAAACACTGAACAATTTTTTCTAGATGCTGACAGTTTATTTGAGTTTTTTCCTGCTTTGTCCTTACAGCCTTCTCTCACAGGTGTTTTCTTTCTGTGCTTTTTCAGAGCATTTGTTCAGGTGATGCTTGAATTTATAAACTCACTAAAGTATAAGATCTAATTTAGTTAATCAGAACCAAGAGTCTGTAATCTGGAAAGGTAGATTTTAGGTATCACAATACAGTATAAATAACATACATCATTTAAAAAATAATCTATTTTTGATATTTAATTAGTAAGTTATTGGTAATTATGACTCAGCATAACTATGGAAAGACTAATAATGAAATATCCTCCAAATCTAAATGATATTCTTATAGGACACAAATTAAAAAGTTATGCTTTTATGTATATAATCTGACCAGAAAATGAAAAAAGTTTATTATTCTTCACTGTAGTAATTTATGGTTAACTTCCATTTTTTGATTTTTCTAATTGAATAGTTAGTTGATAGCTATATAAAGAAATTTTTATTCCCCTATACTGTTTCCCTGCCTTTCTTTCAGGTCAAATGGTATTGAAGCATTGATCTTTTGTAGGTTGCAATTTTCTCATTAATACAACTTGAGGACACCACTATGTTCACCCCAAAACAAGCTTAAATACAGTCATCAAATACATACAACAGAATGCGTTATAAACCTTTAACTTTTCTTTGGTGATTTACTGGGGAAATGTTTAAACCTCTCCAAGAATTTTAACATTCCTGAGTATATTTACTTCTATTCGTGTTGTGTTGGTCCACTTTACTTGAGATATTAACTTGAGAGAAAAGATCTGCCAAATCACCTTAGGCATGAAATACAAAATGTTAAAAGAATTTTCTTCTAAACACAATGTATTTTTTAAGTCAGTATTTAAAACTTAGGGGTTGACCAAGTTTACTAATTGAACATTTTTATTATTAGATTATAAAGTTGCTTAAACATGTCTATGTATGCCATTTATTTTATCCTGAGACTACAGATTTTTAACTTAAATCTATATTCTATGTTACTGGGTTGAACCTCTCTTTTAAATTATCATAATTACTTTTCCTTTGATGTATATTCCTCTTTTAAATTTCCTTTGGTATGAGAATCTGCAGTATTTTATAATGTAGTATTTGTTCCTCCGTATTATATTTGTTATAGCATGCTATGAAAACTACATTCAGACTTTTAAAATTTCATTCGACATTTTAATAGTAACTTCCTACAAAATTTTTAAGGAAAGCATCACTGTTTTATAGTTAAAAAAGGAAGAATAGGTTAAAGAGGCAATTCTAGAAATTCCAAATGGTCTATTCAAATCTAGAGGCAATTGCAGTAGACCATGTTGATTCGCCAGAGATCTAGTGTCCCAGTTAGCTAGTTATACAGGTAGACTCAGGCATCTGAAGTGTATTTTCAAACCATCATTTTTTATCTAGTTATTATAAGCCTATTCATTAAGTAGAAAGAAAACACAAAAAATTTAGTCATGGGATGAAAATGACAAAAGTAGGATATTTTATTGTTAGCTGTCTAAGGAAAAGAGCCAACATAGGTTCTCAGGATGTTTATTAGGACAAAGTCCTGGTAAATAATTTTGACCAAATGAAAATATTTGAAAGGACAGGTAAACTGAGGTATAGAGAGTAGACCAAATTATCTGAAAGAGTATTTGTTCAACAATTTTTTAAATTTTTTATTCTGAGTTGAGTATAGATTCATAGGAAATTGCAAACACACACACACACACACACACGGAGATTACGCATGCTTCACCCACATTTCCCCAGTGGTAACATCATGAGTAATCATAGTATAGGATCAAAACCAGGAGATTGACATTGGTATATGCTACACAGAATTCATTTGTTTGTGTGTGTGTGTGTGTGTGTGTGTGTGTGTGTGTATGTGTGTGATATGTAGTGCTATGCATTTTTATCACATGTATGGATTCATGTAACTACCACCACACTCAAGATACAGAGCTGTTACAGTACCACAAGGTCCATCAGACTAACCCTTCATAGCCTCGCCCAAACGTTCTCTCATCTCCATCCCTAACCTCTGTAAACCACAAATCTATTGTCTATCTCTATAATTTTGCTATCCAGAAATGTCAAATAAATGGAATGATACAATATCTAATCTTTTGAAACTCGCTTTTTATTCACTCAGCAAACGCCCTTGAGATCCATCCAAGTTTTTGTATGAACTTCACATTCTCTTTCTCCTCTCTAGGATTTCAGTGCTAGGCAGAGAGTCCTGTATTTGTCTGCAGGTCCTTGTGGCTCTATTCTTTTTTTTTTTTTTTTTTTTAAGTCTGTATTCTCTCTGTTTTCCAGATTATTCAGATTGGGTAAATCTTTGAGTTCACTGATGCTTTTTTCCATCATCTCATTCTGCTATTGAGCCTATCCATTGAGATGTTCTCCCACAACCCCCTTTGGTTACTATATTTTTCAGATCTATGATTTCTTTTTGTTTCTTTTTTATATTCTCAATTCCTTTGACAAGATTTTCTATTTTTTCACTTGTTTCATGACTGCTCATAATTGCTCATTGAAGCATTTTAATGATCACTACTTTAAAATCCTTGTCTGGTAACTACAGTTTCTCAGTAATCTCAATGTTGATATCTCTTGATTGTACTTTATACAAGTTGTTTATTTGTAAAAGAGAAATTATTTGCAAAAGAGATTTTTTTATTGTCATGTGACTATTTTGGATATTACGTTGTGAGACTCTGGAATCCATATAATCCTTTTTAGTAGGCAGCTGTCCTGTTTAGGATACATTGGAGTTAGATGAGGGTGAAGGTTCAGCTCCTCGTTGGTTCTTGTTGACACCGAGGTAGGGTGGGGGAGGTCAGAGTACTGAGTAACCTTGCCTCACACAGCCTCATTCAGTCTTGTTGCTGCTGGATGGGAGTGAAGGCTCAGCTCCTCATTAGGTCTTGATGGTACTGAGACATGGTAAGTTGAGTGCTAACTAACCCACCTTCTACCACATTGTTAGGTATTTTTGCTGCTGACTGTGGTTGGTGGCTCAGCTCCCTGCTGGACCTTCATGAAATTTCCAAAGTAGGTGAATTAGAGCATTGCCTAATTCCTTCTTCTGTATAGAGGATTGAAGACCTACTCCCTGTTTAGGTACACTGACATTACCCTAGTAGTATAATTAGAGCATTGCCTCTTTATGCCAAGTAGGGGATGGAAGATCAACTCCTGTGGTTGGCAAACTCTAATATTGTCCCTCAATATTTTTCTCTTTAATCCCCGTGACCATAAGTATAGAGATATCTTGCCCATGATTATGTCATTACAGAGTAAAATGGATTTTGCAGATGTAATTAAGGTTTCTAATCAGTTGACTTTGAGATAATCAAAATGGAAATTATCCTAGTGGGTCTAATCTAATTATATGAACCCTTTAAAAGCAGAACTACTTCTCTAGCTAGTAGCAGAATGGGAAGTCAAAGATATTCAAAGAAAAAAAAAAAAAGATTTCAGACATCTTTGCTGGTTTTAAAGATGGAAAGGGCCATGTTCATGGAGCATAGAGCAGCCTCAAGGGGCTGAAAGCAACCCCTAAGCAACAGCAACCAATTATTAAAAGTAGGATTATGGTGGTTGATTATATGAATAAGATGCTTAAAGATTTTTCTGAGACATGCATATTAAGCTACCTGATTATGTCCCTTGAGTGGTATCCCTAGGCCACTACCAAGCCATCTGTTGTACAGAACCTTGTATTATGTGACTCTCAAGATGTTGATCTTAATTTAATTACCTAAGGATGGCCCAGGTCATTGCTTTATTACTAAAAGAGTAATCCAAAGTTTCTAAGTTATCCTAACTCTTAGTGGAATTTAAAAAATAATAATCACAATTTGTTTTCTCTGAGTGCTGTGATAGCAGAATGTGAATGAGAAAAATCATAAATGAGGATGATCTGTGGAGATAGATCTGATTTTATGCTGGGTATAAAGAATATGGCTTAGAATAATTTAGTTTGTTTTTCACTGAATCACTATTTTTTATATGAATTGTCATTTTAAAACTTTATTATTGCATAGATTTTGTAGATATGATCCTTTGTCAATACAAAGACTCAATAATGGAGCAGAGGAACAAATGCAAAATAAAACTTTAAAGGATTTTCCTATCTCCATATCTTTGATGGCAAGGGCAGTGAGCAACAGTATTAAGAGCACATAGATCCAGAAGAGGTGGGAGAATCTCCTGCTAAAGGATTCTTGAAGAAGTTTCATTGCAAAGTTAATTTTATGAAAATACAAGGAATGCTCACAGGAACAGTCAGGATTTCAAGGCTGCTTATCCAAAGTTTTAAAATCTATTACAGTACAAAAGTGAAATACAGACTTTAGTGGAAGAAGCAATAATTTCCTGAATGTTAAAGAAAACACTTAACAGTTATATAAAAGTAGGAGTAAACTTTATTTACAACTGCAGCTATATTCTCAAATTCAGTATTGAAATCAATCAAGACTGAAAAGCAAAAGTGTCATTTACAAGCTATTCCCTCATGGTTCCTTTTTACTCAAATCACATTTGGAGCCTGTCTTCTGTGATAGAAGGTAACATTTACTGCATGTACTGGGTGGCATTTGCAATATACCCTTACTGAAATCCCAAATCATATTTATAAAGAAAGGTTCAATCAAAAAACATTTTCAACCCATTTACTGATACATACTTTATAATCTTCAGTACTTTCCCTGTTTCCTAATATGCAAGTTTGTTACAAACTGACTATCATGCAAAGGAGAAGAAAATAATAATTTTTACATGGCAAGAACACAAGATTTCAAGCTGATTTTTACGTTTGTGAATATGTGTCGTTGGCTAGATTTGCTTAAACATTCCCTGAAATGAATTCAAGACTGTTTTCAGGTATCAGATGAAAAAGCATATGTAAGAATAAAGATCCTATATTTGTGTTACTGCAGAGTTTTGTTTCCTCCATAGATATATATAAAAAGTAAATCAAAAAATAAGGCTAAAAAAATTATGTTTCCTGAGCATCTACAAAATTTATTATAAATCTGTTGTTCCCTTTCCAACATTAGATGTTTGTGTGTTGTTACCAAAACTATTTATGCACAAGTGAAGATTTTCAAAGTGCAGGAGGATTTAGGATGGAGAAATGGAAGAATGTATTGAATCCAATGATATACAACTATATACTTTTCAAAATAGGCTCAATTTTTTTACCTGAAATGGGTTAAACTTTGCTATGACTACAAAGTAAATAAGAATTGCATATTCATGCATATCTTAAAATGAAGATTTTGAATATAAAATATATACATTTCATATATGGCAAACCTTTGAAATTAGTGAAAATTAAATTAAGGTCTAATAAATACCTAATTTTAGCTGGGTAGCTATTTGAAGAATAAAATGAAGCTGGATTTCTCTGTCTCTATATCAGAAATAATTCTGGCTGACTCAATTTTAAACAAAAAAGGCAGCTACTAAATAAATTATGAGTGAATATTCATTGTGGAAAAGTGACACAAATTCCAACAGAGCCTTATGTTGAAATAAAATCATCACAAAAAATTATGGGAGATAAATTCAAAATCTAGTTCTATGGTTAAAAGAGATAATATGCACATTCTTTTTATTATAAAATAAACAGTAATAAATCAGTAAAAGGAACATCCCAAATAAATGAGAGTAAAAAATGAAATGAATTATACAACAAATGATCAACCTCACTAATAAAGAAGTTAAAAATAGATTTCAAAAAGTACCTTCCCCATCTATCTATTTATATTTCTCTATACCAATATATATGTTCACATTTCATCAACAGTCACATAAAAGAACTTTCTTTTCTCCATGCCAACAACAGTCTTAATTATTTTTGTCAATCTTATATGGATGGGCAAAGATAAGCAAAGACAAAATTATTGTTAGCATGGAGAAACAAGTCTCTTTATATGCTGTTGATGGAATGTGAACTCAATTTCTACATCATTTTAAATCATTTATTAAAAGACAAACATTTTAAAGAGTTTGCCACATTCTCATCTTTAGAATATCACAAACATATTTGCATGAATGGGACAGTACAGGCATCTATATACTGTTGACCCTTGAACAATACTGGGGTTAGGGGCACCAACCCTCTACACCAACCAGCTGAGGACCCGTGGTACATATTTATTGAAAAAAAATCTGCATGCAAGTGGACCCGCATTTCAGACCAGTGTTGCTCAAGGTCAACTGTAGAAGGTTTTCAGTTTTTCACATCATTGTTTGTGCTCTTCCTCTTTGATAGATTAATAAATGAAATATGACCCACCCATATGACTGTATCAATTTGTAGCAACAACAAACGGATGTTTAGAATTTAGTGTGAAACAGCAAACAAAACATTGTAAAATACTTAGTATAGTATCAGGATGTTTATTAAAATATGCAGTAATAATATATGATTTATTATCATGCAAGCATATTGAAATGAATTAATCATATTTCATCATTTAGTTCACAAATACTTTGAGACTCCACACTGTGTCAATCATGTGGTTCTTTCTCTTTTTTATGTCATTATTATGCAACCATATGATTATTAATTATTTTGTAATAGTTGTGCAAATAGTTGGTACATATATATCTACATGGTAAAAATAAGCAATAAAATGACCATCTTTTTTTTTTGTGGTACGTGGGCCTCTCACTGTTGTGGCCTCTTCCATTGCGGAGCACAGGCTCCAGACGCGCAGGCTCAGTGGCCATGGCTCACGGGCCCAGCCGCTCTGCGGCATGTGGGATCCTCCCAGACCGGGGCACAAACCCGAGTCCCCTGCATCGGCAGGCGGACTCAACCACTGCGCCACCAGGGAAGCCCTAAAATGAACATCTTTTAATCCACAATCCAACTTAATTGGAACTTTGCCAATAACACTGCATCATCTTCTGTGCTTCTCCAAATTACCATCAAATGCCTCATTTTATTTTAATTATTATTCCCAAACTGTGTGTATCATTCCCTTACTTTTCATTTTAATATTTTTCAAAGTATAATATTCATATAAGAAACAAGTAAGCGACCAGTTTGATGATTTTCACACTTACACAATAAAGCAAAACAAATACAAAAACAAAAAAATAACAACAATCCCCAGATGGAGAAACAGAACTTTACTAGCACCCAAGAAGCTACTCATTCCCCCTTTAAGTCAATATTTTCTTTGAATGGTAACCACTTCCCTATCTTCTTACACACTGTATCACTTTTGCCTGTTTTGGAATTTTATATAAATAGAATTATAGTGTTTTGTTTCTCTTGTTCAATATTATTTGTAAATTTCACCTATCTTGTTCTATGAAGCAATGGCTCATATAGTCTCGTTAGATAGCTGTTTGTTATAATGTAGTCTAATTTATTGTTTTTTCTCATTTACAGTTTGTACTTTTGCATCGTGTCTTATACCCTGTGACTATAAAGATAGCATATATTATATTTAAAATTTTTTATTGCTTACAGTATTTAAATTTAAATCAATGACCAATGTGGAATTATTTTCTATGTATGCTGTGAGTTAGGGTCACAAGTTTCATTTTTTTCCATAAGGATTTTCATACTGAATAACCCATGCCTTTTCCCATACCTGAAACCCTGAAACACGCTTTCATCACTGCATTCCCACATCACTCTTACATGGTTTATTTAGAGTTACACATATGATATGGCTGCATAAAATCACTGAAGCCTCTTCGGCTTACAACTAAATCTTTGGATAAAATACAAAAAATCTCCTTGGAAAGAAAAAGAGACTCTGCATTGACAAACTGTAGAGAAATAGAAAGGAACTAGCTACCTTTTGCCCTCTCTGTAGTCATGAACAGAACATGATCAAAAGGCATTACACTGGCCTTCTGTTTCACGATGAGGCCTGTGTATACTCACTTCCCCATCAGCATCGTTATTCAAAACAACAGGTCTCTTGTTAAAATTTCAAATTTCTTGGGCAAAAATATATCCACAGGGTTCAGATGAGGCCAGGCATTGCTTCTTCAGTATCTCAAGCACCAGAAAAATATGTTAATTCCTGAAGGAAACGATATTAAACTTGTATCAGATTCAGCTGCTTTGATTCAGCAAACCCCAACAGTTAAAAACATGGTTATCAGAAAATTTTTGCATAGTATTTATGTTGCTGAAAAAGGATGTTCAGCAGGCTGATGATTAAGACCTAAGTTGTCCAGCTACAAAAACAGTAAGGTGCTGGATGATTCCTGTTTATTATATATATATATATAATTTTTTTTTTTTTTTTTTTGCGGTATGCGGGCCTCTCACTGTTGTGGCCTCTCCCATTGTGGAGCACAGGCTCCGGACACGCAGGCTCAGCGGCCATGGCTCACGGGCCCAGCTGCTCCGCAGCATGTGGGATCTTCCCGGACCGGGGCACGGCAGGCGGACTCTCAACCACTGCGCCACCAGGGAAGCCCTGTTTATGATGTTTTAAAGACACAATGAATGCCCTGTGTCAGAAAAAAAGAAAGTTAATAAGCAGCTTTTCATTCTTTGAATGGACCAGGCACATTTCCTACTTCTCTGACCTCAAGTTGGAGGACCAGGTCATTTTGTTCTGGGCAGGGTAGAAGGGATTACTGATTACCTCCTCTTTCCACTTGGTTTCTGTGCAGGATGGCATCCTTCTGGCCATAGGCTTATACATCCACCTGAGCAGTGTCTATAATGCTGGGGTTGGCTCCATCTTTGACAGAGTTCTGACTGAGCTGGTGTTCAAAATGAAGCAGATGGATAAGTTGTAGCTGGGAATCCTGCAAGCCATTGTGCGTTTAACCCAGATGCCAAGGGTCTGTCCAAGCTCCCAGAGGTTCTGTGGAAGTTTATGTTATTCTTGAGGCCTATACCAAGCAGAAGTATCTGGAAAAACCAGGCAGCTTTGCAAAACTGCTGCTGTGCCCCCTCGTCCTGCACTCCATCAGCTTGAAATGCCTGGAGCATCTCTTCTTCAAGCTCACGGGGGACATGCCCATTGACACCTTCCTCATGGAGATGGAGATCCTGCTGCAGTTCACCTGAGCCTCACCAGTTACAGCCTCCTCTACCTCATAATTGTTTATGATAAATGTAAGCAAGTATAATCAGATTGTAGAGGGAAGAAAAAATTTGGAGAAGTCGAGCACATTAGGGAAATGAAGATATTAAGGGAATAAAAAAAGGTATTCTGAAATGAATGAAAAGTAAGAGCATTTGCACTAGCAAACTTACTGTATGAGAAATGTTAAAGAAATTTCTTTAGGCTGAAGGAAAATAATACCAGAGGGAATCCTGGGTCTTTAAGAATGAAGAGAGACCAGAAATGCTAAACACCTAGTTAAATACAGTAGACTATTTTTTGTTTTAATTTCTTTAAAATACAAACACATATTGACAGCAAAAAGTATAACAATGTCCAATGGGACTTTCAGCATATGTAATAGATTTAACAACTATAAGATAAAGTTTATGGGGGTATAAAGAGACTTAAATGGCAGCAAACATCCTATATTTTATTGAAGTAGTGCAACATTATTCTGAGACGACTCTGAACACTTGAATATGTGTATTTAAATTCCTAGAGTAAGAAAAAGTTATACAAAGAGATATAACCAAAAATCTAATAGATACCTTAAAATACAGTGATCCAAAAGAAGGGGTAAAAGGTAAAACAGAGCACCAAAAATCAGAAGAGAAAAACAGAAAACAAGCAATAAATGAGACTATATCAACCACATGAGACTATATATAACCATAACAATAATTACATTAAATTTTAATGGTCTAAGCACCAAGAACCAGAGACTGACAGAGGTAGATTAAAATGTAGAACTGCATGATATGTGGCCTACAAGAAAAAGATTTTAAATGTAAAGTCACAGGTCGATTAAAAGTAAGGAAATAGAATGTCTTACCATACAAACAGTAAGCTTAATAAGATTGGAGTAGCTGTCTTAACATCAGATAAAACAGACTTCAAGACAAAGAATATTACCAGAAATAACGTAGGACATTTTATAATGATAAAAGTTAGAAATCTTCAACAGCACATAATTCAAAATGTATATGCACCTCAAATAAAATAGCTTCAAAATATACAAATCAAAAATTGAATGAATTGCAGAAAGAGACAATTCAACAAACATAGAAGATATTAACATCCCTCGCTCAACAACTGATAGAATAACAAGACAAATAAATCATTAAAGACATAGGAGATCTTAGCACTATTCATCACTAGAAATATTATTTATTACATTATCACATTCAATATAATGTGTACTCAACACACATTCTTTTCTATAGAAAAGAATGCTATTTAGATTGACCATATACTGGACTATAAAATAATACTCTAAATTTAAAAGGATAAAATACATAAAGATTTTATTCTCTGACCAAAAGAGAGTTAAATTAAAATAAGATATGTAGGGCTTCCCTGGTGGCGCAGTGGTTGAGAGTCCGCCTGCCGATGCAGGGGACACGGCTTCGTGCCCCAGTCTGGGAAGATCCCACATGCCGCGGAGCGGCTGGGCCCGTGAGCCATGGCCGCTGAGCCTGCGCGTCCGGAGCCTGTGCTCTGCAACGGGAGAGGCCACAACAGTGAGAGGCCCGCGTACCGCAAAAAAAAATAAAAAATAAAAGATACGTAGACCTCTGTCCCAAATATCTAGAACTTAGTAAAATACATCTATATAATTCATGGGTCAAACAATACACTCCTGTATCATAGATGAAATCAGAAAGGAAATTAGAAAATGGTTTAAACTGAATGACAATTGAAATCCAGCTGATCAATATTTGTTTGAATCAGCTAAAGAAACACTTGGTGGGACACTCATAGCTTAAAATGTTTATATTAGGAAAGAAAAATAATCTAGAATAAATTATCTATGGTTCCAAATTAAGGTATTAGAAAAAGAAAAGCAAAGTAAATAGAATTAAAGAAATAATAAATAGGGCTTCCCTGGTGGCGCAGTGGTTGAGAGTCCACCTGCCGATGCATGGGACACGGGTTCGTGCCCCGGTCCGGGAAGATCCCACATGCCATGGAGCGGCTGGGCCCATGAGCCATGGCCACTGAGCCTGCGCGTCTGGAGCCTGTGCTCTGCAACGGGAGAGGCCACAACAGTGAGAGGCCCACGTACCACAAAAAAAAAAAAAAAAAGAAAAAGAAAAATAATAAATAGAAGAGCATATATAAATGCAATGAAAACAGGCAACAGAGACAATTAGAAAAGCTAAAAATGTGTTTTGATATGATCAGTGTCATCGATAAATTCCTAGGTAGACTAATTAAGAGAAAAAGAGGTAACACAAATCATTATTAAGGTGGCTATTGTTATAGATATTATAGAAATTAAGATGTAATAATTGAATACTATGAACAACTTTATGCCAACAAATTTGATAACTGAGATGAATGGACATATCTCTTGAAAAAGATAAATTATCAAAATTGACACAACCCCTCCCCCGCAAAATTTGAGCTCTATATCTATTGAAGAAATTGAATCTGTTATCAAAATAACTCCAAAAAATTTTCAAGATCCCGATGATTTTGCTGGTGAATTTTATTAAACACTTAAGGAAGAAATAACACATTTAAAATAAATCTTTTCAAAAAATAAATGAGGAGGGATGACTGATCAGTTCTTTTAATGAGGCCATTATAAACCTGATATTAAAATCTGACAAAGAAATTGGAAATACAGAAGGAAGCAAGGAAGGAAGGGAGGGCGGGAGGGAGGAAAGGAAAAAGAAAATTACAGAAATGGCTTATTGATACATGCAATAGCAAGGATAAATATCAATATCATTGGTACATAGTTTATGATTCCGTTTACATAAAGTTGTAAAATATTTATACGTGCTAATTACTGTACTTAATATATCTTAATAAAGTTATAGCCTATAACATTATAGGAAAGTGCCTAATAGAGCATATAACAAGTGTTAAATTTTCAGTAAGTTATTATTGTATTAGTAGTTTCTTTGGGTTGCCATAACAAAATGTCATAAACTGGGTGGTTTAAACAACAAAAATTTATTGTCTCAAAGTCTGGATGTCTGAAATCGAAGTGATGGCAAGGCTGGTTCAGTCTGAGGGCTGTGAGGGAAAATCTGCTTCATGCCCCTTCCCAGCTTCTGGTGAATTGCTGTCAATCTTTAGCCTCCTTTGGCTTTCTGATACTTCACTCCAATCTCTGTTTCTATATTCACGTGGTATTCTCCCTGTGTGCCTGTCTGTCCCTGTGCCTAATTTCCACGTGTTATAAGAAAACTGGTCACATTGAATTAGGGCCCACCTAATGACTTCATTTTAACTTGTTTACCTCTGTTAAAATTCCTTCCAAATAAAGTCACAATCAAAGATATTGGGAGATTGGGAGTTAGGGCTCCAACATATCTTTTTTGAGGGATAACAATGAAACCCCTTGGAGGAAGGAATCTATTTCAAGAAATGGAAAAATCATTTAAAAAATTAAAAGTTTTTTTTTATATTAAAAAAAATTCTCTCTCCAGATTCTGTTTATACATCACATTTATGAGGACCATTTGTTCACCCAATTCTAGCCGGTGGTGTTTGAAAGCCACCCTGGTACTCACTGTCCAAAATTAATCTAGACCAACTCCTCTTTATATGCTTGATCTTGCTGTTTAAAAAAATTGCTCTTCAACTTCTTGTTCTGTAAATACATCTTCATACTTAGCATTTGTCTGGCTCCTTTGATGAACGACCAGGTTTGGGTTCACTTTTCTGCTTGACTTGGTTGCTATCATCTAGGAAACCACTTTTGGTATTTCCGGCCTTTTCCCTAGGCCCTTTTGTGTTCATCTATCAAGTCCAGTTTTAGTACCATGAAAATGACTGGCTTTACACATCCTCTGTTCAGTATCCCACAGAAAATGCCCTTACTGATATTTCTGAACAAAGCAAAACAATTCTGTGCTCTGTTCCATGTGACAGCACTTGAAAATATTTGAAGAGAACTATTTTATGCTTTTAATATACTACTTTTTCTTTTGAATTGCCCATCTAAGCCTTGTTTTTCTTGAATTCTTACATATCCTACAAGGATAAACTCAAACATTACCTATCTAAAAATTCTGCAAACCTTAAATCCTGGCTGTGTTGATCATGACTTCTACCGAGTTGTAGTTCTCTGCATGCCTTAGATTATCTATTATAATTTATTGTAATTATTTAATCTTATTTTACCCACAATGCTATCTGCCTCTTGAGTAAGGATATCTTGCTTAAATCATCTTTTCGATTCCAGGGCAAAGAATTAAAACGAAAATGAAAACTTACAGGCAATCAGTAAATTAACTTT
Source organism: Orcinus orca (assembly GCF_937001465.1). Lineage (NCBI taxonomy): Eukaryota > Metazoa > Chordata > Mammalia > Artiodactyla > Delphinidae > Orcinus > Orcinus orca. The sequence continues at coordinate 77,119,926 of NC_064562.1, read as the reverse complement.
GAATGAATGAATGAATAAAAGAGTCATGAGCTCTGTAAGCATTATCTTCAAGTTGAATAGTCATCAGTTCTCCAATATCTTATTATATTAGGTCTACTATCTGTCTGGTTAAACGTCTGAGTGCAGGCTCATTAGTCCATGCTTTGCTTAAAATGCAGTGAGCAGAACTGAACAAAATGATCTTGAAATACAACTTCCAGTTAGAACTTACTGCAAGTTTTTGTTCTGAGAATGACACATAACATTAGTTAGGATAATCTAGATTTTGGTGAAATATTGTACCTGTGATGGTTAATTTTATATGTCAACATAACTGGGCTAAGGGATGTCCAGATAGCTAACCAGTTAGGATTAAGGTTAGGGTTAGGGTTAGCTAACATTATTTCTGGGTGTGTCTGTGAGGGTACTTCCAGAAGAGATTAGCATTTGAATCTATAGACAGAGTAAAGAAGATTGCACTCACCTATGCAAGTGGCATCATCCAATGCACTGAGGGTCTGAATAGAACAAAAAAATGGAGGAAGAGAAAATTTGCTCTTTGCCTGAGTTGGGACGTCTGTCATCTCCTGCTCTCTAACATTGGTGCTCTTAGTTCTCTGGCCTTCAGACTTGGACTGGGACTTATTATCCTCCCCCTCTCCCCACTCCCCCTTCTTGGGCCTTTATACTTGGACTGGGACTTAAACAACATTGGCTTCCCTGGTTGCCAGGCCTTCAGACTTGGTTCTCTGGAAGATATCAGATGTGGGACTTCTCAGCCTCCACAACTGCATAAGCCAATTCCTATAAAAATATAGATATATAAAGATTATATACAGACCTCTCTCTATATATACATACATATATACATATATATGTAATTGGTTCTGTTTCTCCAGAGAATCCTGACTAATACAGTACCCAAATATTAACTATTTTAAAAATGCTGTAATTCTTTCTCAGGTAACATTGCAGGCTTGGGCAGACATACTCTGAATATTTATTTGGGGCCTAGAGTAATAGCAGGCCTTTTATCCTCTATATGTCACATGCAAATTCACTTTTGAGTGAATGCAAAATGCAAATTCATTTATTTCTGATCTGATCTTTATGATTTCTTCCCTTCTGCTAACATTGGTGGTTTTTGTTCTTCTTTCTCTAATTGCTTTAGGTGTAGGGTTAGGTTGTTTATTTGAGATGTTTCTTGTTTCTTAAGGTAGGATTGTATTGCTATAAAGGTCCCTCTTAGAACTGCCTTTGCTACATCCCATAGGTTTTGGGTTCTTGTGTTTTCATTGTAATTTGTTTCTAGGTATGTTTTGATTTCCTCTTTGATTTCTTCAGTGATCTCTTGGAAATTAAGTAGTGTATCCTTTAGCCTCCATGTGTTTGTATTTTTTACAGATCTTTTCCTGTAATTGATACCTAGTCTCATAGCGTTGTGGTTGGAAAAGATACTGGATATGATTTCAATTTTCTTAAATTTACCAAGGCTTGATTTGTGACCCAAGATATGATCTATCCTGGAGAATGTTCCATGAGCACTTGAGAAGAATGTGTATTCTGTTGTTTTTGGATGGAATGTCCTATAAATATCAATTAAGTCCATCTTGTTTAATGTATCATTTAAAGCTTGTGTTTCCTTATTTATTTTCATTTTGGATGATTTGTCCATTGGTGAAAGTGGGGTGTTAAAGTCCCCTACTATGAATGTGTTACTGTCAATTTCCCCTTTTATGGCTGTTAGTATTTGCTTTATAATTGAGGTGCTCCTATGTTGGCTGCATAAATATTTACAATTGTTATATCTTCTTGGATTGATCCCTTGATCATTATGTAGTGTCCTTCTTTGTCTCTTGTAATAGTCTTTGTTTTAAAGTCTACTTTGTCTGATATGAGAATTGCTACTCCAGCATTCTTTTGATTTCCATTTGCATGGGATATGAACAGACCAACCACAAGCATTGAAATTGAAACTGTGATTAAAAATCTTCCAACAAACAAAAGCCGAGGACCAGATGGCTTCACAGGCGAATTCTATCAAACATTTAGAGAAGAGCTAACACCTCTCCTTCTCAAACTCTTCCAAAATATAGCAGAGGGAGGAACACTCCCAAACTCATTCTACAAGGCCACCATCACCCTGATACCAAAACCAGACAAAGATGTCACAAAGAAAGAATGCTACAGACGAATATCCCTGATGAACATAGATGCAAAAATCCTCAACAAAATACTACCAAACAGAATCCAACAGCACATTAAAAGGATCATACACCATGATCAAGTGGGGTTTATCCCAGGAATGCAAGGATTCTTCAATATACTCAAATCAATAAATGTGATACACCATATTAACAAATTAAAGGAGAAAAACCATGTGATCATCTCAATAGATGCAGAGAAAGCTTTCAACAAAATTCAACACCTATTTATGATAAAAACCCTCCAGGAGATAGGCATATAGGGAAGTTTCCTCAACATAATAAAGGCCATATATGACAAACCCACAGCAAACAGCGTCCTCAATGGTGAAAAACTGAAACCATTTCTACTAAGATCAGAAACAAGACAACGTTGCCCACTCTCACCACTATTAATCAACATAGTTTTGGAAGTTTTAGCCACAGCAATCAGAGAAGAAAAAGAAATAAAAGGAATCCAAATCAGAAAAGAAGAAGTAAAGCTGTCACTGTTTGCAGATCACATGATACTATACATAGAGAATCCTAAAAATGCTACCAGAAAACTACTAGAGCTAATCAATGCATTAGGTAAAGTAGCAGGATACAAAATTAATGCACAGAAATCTCTTTCATTCCTGAACACTAATGATGAAAAATCGGAAAGTGAAATTAAGAAAACACTCCTATTTACCATTGCAACAAAAAGAATAAAATATCTAGGAATAAACCTACCTAAAGAGACAAAAGACCTGTATGCAGAAAATTATAAGACACTGATGAAATAAATTAAAGATGATACAAATAGATGGAGAGATATACCATTTTCTTGGATGGGAAGAATCAACATTGTGAAAATGACCCTACTACCCAAAGCAATCTACAGATTCAATGCAATCCCTATCAAACTACCACTGGCATTTTTCACAGAACTAGAACAAAAAATTTTGCAATTTGTATGGAAACACAAAAGACCCCGAATAGCCAAAGCAATCTTGAGAATGAAAAACAGAGCTGGAGGAATCAGGCTCCCTGACTTCAGACTATACTACAAAGTTACAGTAATCAAGACAGTATGGTACTGGCACAAAAACAGAAATATAGATCAATGGAACAGCATGGAAAGCCCAGAGATAATCCACGCACATATGGTCACCTTATCTTTGATAAAGGAGGCAAGAATATACAATGGAGAAAAGACATCCTCTTCAATAAGTGGTGCTGGGCAGACTGGACAGCTACATGTAAAACAATGAAATTAGAACACTCCCTAACACCATACACAAAAGAAACTCAATATGGATTAAATATCTAAATGTAAGGCCAGACACTATCAAACTCTTAGAGGAAAACATAGGCAGAACACTCTATGACATAAATCACAGCAAGATCTTTTTTGACCCACCTCCTAGAGAAAGGGAAATAAAACCAAAAATAAACAAATGGGACCTAATGAAACTTAAAAGCTTTTGCACAGGAAAGGAAACCATAAACAAGACCAAAAGACAACCCTCAGAATGGGAGGAAATATTTGCAAATGGTGCAACTGACAAAGAATTAATCTCAAAGATTTACAAGCAGCTTATGCAGCTCAATATCAAAAAAAACAAACAACCCAATCCAAAAATGGGCAGAAGACCTAAATAGACATTTCTCCAGAGAAAACATATAGATTGCCCACAAACATGAAAAGATGCTCAACATCACCAATCATTAGAGAAATGCAAATCAAAACCACAATGAGATATCACCTCACACCAGTCAGAATGGCCATCATCAAAAAATCTACAAAAAATAAATGCTGGAGAGGGTGTGGAGAAAAGGGAACCCTCTTGTACTGTTGGTGGGAATGTAAATTGATACAGCCACTATGGAGAACAGTATGGAGGTTCCTGAAAAAACTAAAAATAGGACTACCATACGACCCAGCAGTCCCACTACTGGGCATGTACCCTGAGGAAACCATAATTCAAAAAGAGTCATGTACCAAAATGTTCATTGCAGCTCTATTTACAGTAGCCCGGACATGGAAGCAACCTAAGTGACCATCACCAGATGAATGGATAAAGAAGATGTGGCACATATATACAATGGAATATTACTCAGCCATAAAATGAAACAAAATTGAGTTATTTGTAGTGAGTTGGACGGACCTAGATTCTGTCATATAGAGTGAAGTATGTCATAAAGAGAAAAACAAATACCGTATGCTAACACATATATATGGAATCTAAAAAAAAAAAAATGGTCACGAAAAACCTAGGGGCAATATGGGAATAAAGACACAGACCTACTAGAGAATGGACTTGGGGATATGGGGAGGGGGAAGGGTAAGCTGTGACAAAGCAAGAGAGAGGCATGGACATATATACACTACCAAACGTAAAATTGATAGCTTGTGGGAAGCAGCCGCATAGCACAGGGAGATAAGCTTGGTGCTTTGTGACCACCTAGAGGTGTGGGATAGGGAGGGTGGGAGAGAGGGAGATGCAAGAGGGAAGAGATATAGGAACATATGTATATGTATAACTGATTCACTTTGTTATGAAGCAGAAGCTAACACACCATTGTAAAGCAATTATACTCCAATAAAAATGTTTAAAAAAAAAAAAAAGCCAGTACCTGCATTTTATTTCTCACTAGAAGGAATCTTTTCCTAATTTCTAAATTTAAAGTACATTTCAATCATTTTGTGGTATACCTTTCTATCAAGTTGTGGAAGCTTACTTCTATTGATAAGTTGCTGAGATGTTTCAGTGAAATCCTAGTCTTTGTATTTTGCATTGATTTTATGTTTCTCACCTTAAAATGTTAATATATTTAATAACTTTTATATTTATTTTAATTATAAATTATACTTGCATTTCCGAGACTGATTGAACCTGATCATGATATATACTTATTTTATGAAATTTTGTTGCATTCAGTGTGCTCATATTTTATGTACAACATATTTATGATAACTTATGAAATTAGATGATAATTTTAATTTATCACATGATTCATTCCTGCCTTTGGTATCCAAGATGTACTTGCTTTATGTAATGAACCTGGGGACATTCTGTTTTTTCTCTTATCTCAATGTTTATATGAGATTGATAATATATATTACTTGAAGTTTTGATAAAACTTTCTGATAAAAACATCCGAGTGTGATGATTTATTTTTGGGGAGAATTTTAAATATTTATTTGATTGTTTAATACTTATAAAACACCATATATTTCTAGTTTTTATATAAGCTTGGTAAGTTATATTTCTAGAAAGGTGTACATTTTGCTTGTTGTCAAATTTATAGCATCTATATTTTCATAAAACCATGCAATGATGGTTTTTAAAAGTCTTTACTGCTAGTATTATTTTTTCATATTCTTTTTTTACTCTTTGATCTATCTTGCCAGAAGTGTGCCACTTTTATTAGTTGTTTCAAGGAAATGTCCTTTTAGTCTATATTTAATATTTCATTAAGCTTTTTTCTTGTTTTATTTCTAGATTGTCTAGTTTTCTTTTCATATTCATCTAGCTTCTGAATTAAACACTAACTTAATATTTTTAAAAATCAGTATTTTTAAAGATGCATTTAATGTTATAATTTTCTAAGTATATTTATTTAGTTATATTCTGTGTCTTGTCTCTAGCTTCATACAAATATTTCAGAGCTCTTCTGGCTGCCATGACACAGCCCATCACAAAGAGTTTCTTATAGAATTTCTATCCTAATTAAAGGACCAGCAAAATATCTTTTGAAGTCTTATAATTTTCATTTTGGAGTTCACCCATTTCATTAAAAGTTATCTGCTTTACCTGTAAAAGTGATTTTATGTTTAGTTCAGGTGAAGGGAGGGGATAGAATGGTACAATGAGACCATTGTCATAATACATGTTTAAAAAACCTAGAGTTTAAAGATTTGAAAATATATATGTGTGTGTGTGTATATATGTATATATATTCTTAGTATATTTCTTATGTATTGTTGTCTTTCCAGGGGAAAAAAACAAATTAAGTTCTTTGAATCTAAAAGTTTATCTTGATTTTGGATATAAAATTTTCTTATCTTAAAGGTCCCCATGAAAATTCTCTAAATCCTCACTTTCACCTTTTCCTGTCTTTTCTTCAATACTAAGCACAAATAAAGCCAGCCTAAAGTCAGTTTAGCTTCACTAATAGTTGAAGATAATGTCGGAGACAAACATCAGATTGGAAGATAGCCAAGGACTCTAGTCAAGCACTGGAGCGCCTTGCTGCTTCCACCAAAAGTGGTATATTGGTCAGTACTTCAAACCCTTGGTTTCTTAGATCTCATTAGAACTCCCCAAAATGCCTTTTGTCTGTTTTTCTAATCAACACCCTGATGGAGAAACAAAGTCTGAAACTCTTCTCACTTATAGTCTTACACTTCCTGTTTCCTGTAACTATGTGTATTCTGCTGATTCTGTACAGTACTAGGAGTAAAATTAATACTGACATTTGCCTGCAAACTGTGTGGAATGTGTGACAAGTGATGCAATTCACTGTACAAAGTGAAAAACCAGACATTTTAACAAGTAAAATTATTACCTCCCTATTCTCTCTGATATCAAAACTGTTAGTTGCTAGCCTTCATCTTAAGGATGGAACTCAACTGTTCATAAAAACCTCTCTTAATGAGCAATGGCTGGCTAGTGAAAAATGATCATTATCCTTCCTTCTTTGCAAAAGAAAAAAAAAAAAAAAGACCTTGACATGATGAAGTGCTCTAATCGACTGTAACCTCTCTTTCGTTGTTGAAAAATCTATTAACCTATGGGGAACTGTGGCCTTCAAGGCCAAAGAGTCAGCATTGCTGATTGAGGAAGATCTATATTTTTTGTTTGGCAGTTTTGCCCAAATTAAAGGAATAAGAAAAATGGCCATATTTCCCCCCCACCGCCTTTTCCCAATAGTATGTTTTGTTTTTTTTTCTCCCCATTCTATCTGATTACTTATCCTGAGGTGAAAGCGTTTTTAAATAGCTCAGAGTGTTCTGCCTGGACCTTTTCTGTATCTGGGATACTTCTAGAATTTTACACAGGTGGTACAGCTCAAGCTGGCACTGCCTTCTCCTTGGCAGTGTCTCAAATATTTATCTGAGGAAAGAAGGTTTAAGATTTCCTCCAGACTTCTTGATGGTCTCAATTTTTCAGAGTCAACAGCCTTACTTTTCCATAGGGAAAATCAGTGTTTAAATCAGGATTAATAGTAATATAGATCCTGGGTTCTACTTTAGAATGATTTCGGTGCTGGAATTATTAAACGAACTCAACATGGTGGACAACTTTTGACTAAAGTCATTTTTTAAAATTCATATTACACTTTCAAATAATAAAACAGCTAGAATCCTTTTTTTATTTAGTGAGTTACCATATATGTTTAAAAGTTCATTCTATGTATATGCTAATTTTATAATTGGATAAAAGTGACTATTTTAGAAGGATATCTAGATTTAGATATAGATCTTTTTTCCCATGGAAGAGGAAGACTATATCCTAAAGCTGGGAGATAAACCCTAACAATCTAAATATGGCCATGTATAAGGACCTTTCTTGCCTTGGGATTCTTCCTTTTGTGAAATTGCTAAATGATCTCCCTTAGTGAATGGCTTAGGATACACAGTCCCTTTCATATGGTTTTCTAGTGTCAAGATAGGAAGGGTATGCTAGAGAACACAGAAGTGAGCAAAAACAACTCTTAGGGAACAGTCACTATCAGTTTATATTACTTCAGACCTTCACTTTCCATACTTCCCTCAGCTACCTCCTGGCCCTATGAGTCTTCTTCTTTTATATTAAAAAATATATGTCTTCATGCCCTCTTATCCATCCTTTATTAAAACTTACTTTCAGAAAATATGTTTATAACCATGTAAGATTTTCAAAACATTAACAACAGGTAGAGCATGGTGAGTGTCCAGTCAGAACTGATGGCAGCCATGGGGCTAGAACAGGATTGTGGGTACCTTCTACTGTGCAAGGCACCAGCCCTGGGAGAAAATGTGTTAGATACATATATATATATAGACTTCCTGGCACCTTTGAAATCACCTCAGAATCAAGCTCTTTTTTCCTGGGGTCAGCAATAAAGTAATGTATAATTACATGCATTTCATTGGCTGATTTGTCTCTGAACACTTTGGGGCTGTTTCATTATTGAGGTTTAGGAAATTTAGATTTCTGTGGGTTAAAGTACGTTGGCCCTGGGATTATATGCTAAGGAACTACCAAGTACAGAATCAATGAGTTTCAAATTTCTTTATCTCAATGGTTTCTGTAATGTTGGTTATCACATTCTCAGTAAAACTGAAAAGTCAAAATATTTTATTTTAGTAAATTAGTTCAAGGTATATTCATTCCATATAATATGAAATTGTTTAGATATATTTTGTTTACCTTATAAACATGATTTTAGCACTTATGCAAACAGATGCAAAAATTCTGAATTAGATATTAATTAGCATTATATTTCAACCATATATCAAGAATAATACACTGTGGCCAAATAGGTTTAACTTCAGAAATGGAAGGGTGGCTTCAATGCAATTATGTATTCATATATAATCAATTACATCAACACATAAGGGGGAAAAACATGAAGATAAACATAAAAATGTAGAGCATTTGATAACATTTCACTACCATAGTAAATAAAACACTAAACATACGTAATAGAAGAAAACTATATAAATAAGATAAACTACTTAAATTTACTTAATAAAAATACTATACCAAGGCTTCACTGGTGGTGCAGTGGTTAGGAATCCTCCTGCCAATGCAGGGGACACGGGTTCGAGCCCTGGTCTGGGAAGATCCCACATGCTGTGGAGCAACTAAGCCCGTGCACCAAAACTATTGAGCCTGTGCTCTAGAGCCCGTGTGCCACAACTACTGAGCCTGCATGCCACGAGCCTGTGCTCTGCAACAAGAGAAGCCACTGCAATGAGAAGCCCGCACACTACAACGAAGAGTAACCCCAGCTCGCCACAACTAGAGAAAGCCCATGCACAGCAACGAAGACCCAACGCAGTCAAAAATAAATAAATAAAATAAATTAATTTTAAAAATAAATAAAATAAAAATACTATACCAATGTGGAAATCTTTAAAAATTTTAATTAAAACAAGAACTAGCCAGGAATGCCAGCTATCACCTGTATTTGTTTAATGTCTTAGAGATTCTAGCAGATGCATTGGACAAGAAAATTAAATAAGCAGCATACGTATTGGACAATAAGAGGCAAGTTTAGCTCCTTTACTATCATTGAATTCATTATGGTTGAATTCCTCAAAAACCTGAGAGCTTCCAGTGAAAAACTGCCAGAAAAAAAAAAAGATAATTTGATTGTATACAATATTAGCATGTAAAGTCATTTATTATTTATGCCAGCAATATGCTCCCAGTAGTAAAAATTGGAAAAAGATGTTATTCACAAAACCACATAAATACTAAAAACTTAGAAATATGTTTTAAGAAGATATAGAAATTATATTAAAAATCTTGGTGAAATATATAAAGATCTAAACATACGGCAAAACACAAATGTCCTTGGTTATGAAACCAGTATCTAACAGATATGAATTCTCCAAATACTTTGTTTTCAAAATAATTTTCCTATATCCCTTGTATAAACTAACTTCAACATTCATATGGCAAAGTAATATCTTACAATATCTAAGAAGAAATTTTAAGAAGAAAAAGTGCTAAATTGTCAATATCATATTATCTATTATGACCATAACATCAATGTTATATGGTACTAGCATTGGCATAGATGAATTGAACAGAACCACGCAGCGTGATATGCAGAGATAGATTTCAGTTCAGTATACAAGAATATATTCTATGAAAAGTGGTATTTCAATTCAGTGGGAAAGGGATATATTATTTCTTAAATAATCTGGCCTAAGAGGACCTTCAAGATGGTAGAGGAATAATACGTGGAGATCACCTTCCTCCCAACAAATACATCAAAAATACATCTACATGTGGAACAACTCCTACAGAACATCTACTGAATGCAGGCAGAAGACTTCAGACTTCCCAAAAGGCAAGAAACTCCTCAGTACCTGGGTAGGGCAAAAGAAAGAAAAAACAGAGACAAAAGAATAGGGATGGGACCTGCACGTCTGGGAGGGAGCTGTGAAGGAGGAAAGGTTTCCACACACTAGAAGCCCCTTCACTGGCAGAGACACGGTTGGGTGGGGGGGAAACTCTGGAGCCACCGAGGAGAGCACAGCAACAGGGGTGCAGAGGGCATAGTGGAGAGATTCCCGCACAGAGGATCGGTGTGGACCAGCACTCACCAGCCCGAGAGGCTTGTCTGCTCACCCACCGGGGCGGTTGGGGGCTGGGAGCTGAGCTTGTTGTTTGTGAAAAAAACAACATATATATATATTTCTGAGAGATATATATATACACATATACATATATCTTACAAAAATCCAAATCAATACCCGTACAGTCCAAAGACATGGAAAACATTACTTATCAAAAGTAGAACCTTAGAAACTATAAAAAACAACATAAGCATACTACTTTGAGAAATTATATATCTATATAATCTTCAATTCAGAAAAATACTCAGATGGTAAGAGTCTAGATTCTGGAATACACAAAGAGTTCTTAGCTCTTACAAATTGACAAGTAGAAGCAAGCCACTCAATGCATAAATAGGCCAAGATTTTGAATAAGAAATTGTGAGAAGAGCATATTCAAATGCCTAACAAACATGTGAAAAGAATTTTAATTCACTAACAGTAAGATAAATGCCAATTTCAGTAACATCAGACTGGAAAATATCAAAATGAGACAAAAATATTTTGCCAACTGGCAGGGTGGGAGAATGGTATTCTCATATACTGAGAGTTATAAAATGTGAAATTACAAATATACTGAAAAACAAACTGGAAAAATATATTAACACTTTATATTATTTTTGTATTATTCTAGCAAACTGAATTATACAAATCTATTTGCTAAAGCATGAGAACTTAAAGAAAAACATATAAGAAAGTTTTCTGCAGCATTTTTGTAGAAACAATATACAAACCTATCATTCTTTGTGATAATGTATCAAGTTGTGTCATATCTATACCATGAGTTAACATGCAGCCATTAGAAAGAATTAGTTTAAGCTCTAAGTTGTCTTTCAATGTATTACAGAAGGTATGTTGGAAAAGAAATATAAGATGCAGAAAAATGTGTCATACTAGATTTTTTTGGCAAAATGATGAATAATCTCTTATAAATATATAGATTTAAGTAGAGACATAGAAAAACATGGACATATGCATATTCCATTATTAATTTGGTTTACACAGAGGGGAAGAGAGAGGTAAGAGAGATGAAGAGGGAAGACAGGCATTTTAAAGGCAGCTCTTTTAAATCGGCCTACATTCATGTAAAATTTGGTATATGTGATTAAGTGACCTTAAATTAAATTTCCAAATAATTGGAAAAAAATTTTAAAATAAGGAAGAACTTTAAAGGAGATACCCCAGACTAGGTATTGAGTAGTTCATATAATAAATCTTATTATTTTTTTACTTGTACTTAAAAATATTAATCAAGCTTATTTAAATGTGGTAAAGAGGTTTCATTTCATGATGTTAAAAAATATAACAAAATCACTTTATTCCTTAACTTTTTATATAATGCATACTCCATGTGAATTTCTTCAAAGATGATAGTAAGAAAAATAAGCAGTGAAATGGCTAAGTAGCTGTCATTTGTAGTTTGCATAGATGGTGTCACATTTGTTTATGCTTCAATAACTATTATCTTCCTCTGTCTACTTCAGAAGTTTCATTTCACATGTGACAGACTGCCAAATTGAGGGTGTATTTCTATTTTCTTTATGAATATTCAATCTTTTAGGGTGATTTAAAATGTATTATTATCAGAAAACTTGGAAGAATATCATATAGTACATTTATTGGTATTTATTTTGTGTGTGGTAATAAATGTTTTACCTTAGGACAGAGCTAAAAACAACATTTAAAAATTTTTAAATTGACTTTATTTTTTAGAGCAGTTGTAGATTCACAGCAAAATTGAAGGGAAGGTACAGAGATTTCCCATATATCCCCAATCCCATACATGTATAGCCTCCCCCATAATCAACATCCCCAAGAGTGGTACATTTGTTACAACTGATGAATTATGCATAGGCACATCATAATCACCCAAAGTTCATAGTTTATGTTAGAGTTCACTCTTGGTATTGTGCATTCTGTGGGACTGGACAAATGTATAATGACAAGTATCCATCATTACAGCACAATACAGAGTATTTTCACTACCCTAAAATCCTTGGTGTTCCAGCTATTCATCCCACCCATGCCCCTAGCCCCTGGAAACCACTGATCTTTCTACTGTCTGCATAGTTTTGCATTTTCCAGAATGTCATATATTCTGGAATGATACAGTATGTAACCTTTTCCAATTGGCTCCTTTCACATATAATATTCATTTTAGGTTCCTTCTTGTCTTTTCATGGCTTGATAGCTCTCTCTTTTTTTTTTTTTTAACTGAATAATATTTCATAGTCTGTATGTACCATAGTTTATTTTTCCATTAATCTACTGAAGGACATCTTGGTTGTTTACAAGTTTTGGACAATTATGAATAAAGCTGCTATAAACATCCATGTGCAGGTGTTTGTGTGGACATAAGTTTTCAGTTAATCTGGGTAAATACCAAGAAGCTTGATTGTATGATTGTATGGTAAGAGTATGGTTCATCTTATAAGAAACAACCAGACTGTCTTCCAAAGTGACTGTACTATCTTGCAATGAATGAGAGTTCCTATTGCTTCACATCCTCATCAGCATTTAATGTTGTCAGTGTTCCATATTTTGGCCATTCCATCAATGTGTTTTAATTTGCAGTGTTGTTTTAATTTTCATTTCCTCAAAGACATATGATGTGGAGCATTTTTTCATATGTTTATTTGCCATTTGTAAATCTTCTTTGTGAGGCATCTATTCAGGTCTTTGGCTTGTGCTTTCAATTGGATTGATTGTTTCTTATTATTGAGTTTTAAGAGTCTTTTATATTTGATAGATAGATTCTTTGTATATTTGCATATTTATCCTTTGTCAAAAGAACATTCTTTATGTTATTCTTTTTCTTACAACTTATTCCTTTATCAAGAACTCAACTGACACAGGGCTATAATAAGAATCATTATGACTAAGATAAAGCAAAGACATGTACCTGAAAGAGCTGTACTAGCTTGTTATAGGAGTAATGTAGATTTATAAAAATTGAGATCATCCTCTGAAATTGTCAACCTTCATTCTCTTGTAATTTAGAACCATGGGAATAACATTTTAATTATGTTAATGTGAAGCAGAAGTATACTACATTAAAAGCAAAATTGGGGTTACACTGAATTTTTAGTAAAGCCTTTATATCATTAGGAAAGTTACAGTTGCTAGGAGATATTCTGAAGCGTATATTTTCTAACTCCTAGAAATGTACATCTTCAAAGTCCAAGTCAGAAACATATGGCAATTAAAGATATAAGTAGGATAAAAATAATCCTAATTGTAGTCTGCAATGTAGAATTTATAAGGAAAATATCCCTTTATTTTTGAAAGTGGTCATTAATCATTCCAGCTATATAATGCTATGAAAAATTCTACATTTGGAGTGAAGACAAACAGGAATATTGTATAGACTATGAAGGATCAAAAAGGCCACTAGAACCAGGAAAACCATTTTGTCTTGTTTTTTATACAAATGAGCCATCTGGCTTTGAGAAAATTAGTTAATATTTCTTATCTTCTGCCCCTGTGTCTTATGACTATATAACCCAGTTTACTTTTATAGTCCTAGTTTATGTCTGTGTCCTAGTAAAATAGTAATCAGGTACCTTTCACTGTTAAAACCGTTGCTTTAGACAATATAATTGTAAACTTGTTTATGTACATATACTTTTTTTACATGGTATTTAAGTCCCCTTAAAGTTTATTCGTGGAACTCATAGAGAAGTGATTCTTTTTTTTTTTAATTAGTTTATTTAATTTATTTATTTTTGGCTGTGTTGGGTCCCCGTTGCGGCACGCGGGCTTCTCATTGTGGTGGCCTCCCCTGTTGCGGAGCCCAGGCTCCAAGCCCGCAGGATTCAGTAGTTGTGGCTTGCGGGGTCCAGAGCACAGGCTCAGTAGTTGTGGCGCACGGGCCCAGCCGCCCTGCAGTGGGATCCTCCCAGGCCAGGACTCGAACCCGTGTCCCCCGCATTGGCAGGCAGGCTCCCAACCACTGCGCCACCAAGGAAGCCCAAGCAGTGATTCTTAATTTTAGTGTGCATACAGATCTCTTGAATGCTTGTTACATATCACATATAAAGCACTGGATCTCTCTCCCAAATTGTCTTGTTCTACAGCTCTGTAAGGGTGAAAAATGTCTTTTTACTCAGGTGGCAATCGTTAGTGTTGTTCACTGCTATGCAGTTCTCTGATTTCAGGCGTGGTGGAATTGCTTTCTGTGGACCCTTTGTGTCCTTTGTGGTTAGCTGGGATATGTGACTAGTTCTGGCCATTGAGTTGAAGATAGAGGTGATATTTGTCACTTCTGGGCTGGGACTGTTCTTTTGGGCACAGTAACAGGCAACATTTGAGATGGTAGCTGATCTACTAGCCTTATTCCTTGACTATTAGCAAAGATTTCTTCCTTGCCAGTCCTTGATGCTGATTATGGAAATGAATGAGAAACAAACCTTTTCTACTTTAAGCCATGGATATTTTTTAGCCTTTAGTCAGATCTAGCCTGTCTTGATTGATATGTGCTTCAGTCCACATTTTGTGAACATTGGATAGAAACTTTATTGATCTAAAGTTAATACTTAATATACTACAGGAATCCCAATAAATTATGAGTTACAATATCTAAAGATTGTATGTAAGAGAAACAATGATAAAAGAGTTTCTAAATCTATTTTCAGAATGGCAGATGGAACTAGAGGAGGAAGAATTAAGAGAAGAAAGTGTTGCAAGAATATCAAATGGTCACGTGTCAAATGCTGTGAAGTTAAGTAAAATAAGGACTGAAGGTATGTACTGGATTTTGTTTTATGGTGCCCAGTTTTTGATTGGCAAAGGAAGATTTTGTGAAAAGTGTTGATAAGTCAGCAAAGAAGAAAGCCATTTAGACAACCAGTGTAAATTACTCTTTGAGATATTTTGCTTTGAAGGGAAGAAAAGCAATATCTGGAAGAGACAGGTGTACTGGGAGGGATAGTTTTAATTACATGAGAGATTATAACAATGCTTTTCAATCCTTTACATTAAAATAATCTAAAGAATATTTTTTAAAAAAGATGTCCAGGACCTACTAATGGCCAATTAATCAGAACTGCTTGGCATTTGTAAAAGCACTCCGCGTGATTATATTGTAGAGTCACATTATGAGAACTATTGACAGAAACATATTTGAATTCTAGTGGGAGGAATTTAGTGGATTGAAAATGTCTCTGAGAGACAGAAAAGAAAATTATAGCAAAAGAGTCCTAAGAATTCCAAAGAATTTGGGATCAAAGCTGAGATAAAGAGCTGAACTTAAGTAAGAGAGATATTTTCTTTTTCCCACATTATAGCATAAGGGCAAGAGGAGAATATTTATAGTGCATATCATTCTGTTTATTAGAGACAGAATGTTGACAGAGTTTGCATCTGATAGAAACTTCTATTTTTGTTAGTGTAGCAGAGGAAAAGTAATATTCTTAGTACAGAGAAATATAAGGAGGTCAGAGGTTTAAGGAGAGCTAACTTACTGGAGAAACATTGTGATGTCTCTGAGAAATATTGAAGTCCCTTATGAGACGGAAAACCACAAATTATTATAAACTTCTCAGGTATGTGATTTTTCTCCAGAAATGTCCAACTTCCTGGTTATAGTCAAGGACAAAGCTTCTGATTGGGTTCACTGTGGTTGTAGATATGCCATAAGATTGTAATTGGAAAGCAGTGGTGCAGGGATCTGGACATTTTCAAGATAGTGATTGAAATGAGGGGGTTTTTGCTTGGAATTAAAGCTGGATATGGAAAAAATAAACGGATGATGGCACTGATTTTACATCATATACTGTGGGTCTGCATTATGACTAAGAGCAGGAAATTGAAGAGGGAAGAGATTGTGGCCAGAGAATGGCATGTTTAAGTTAACAATTTAGGAAATGAAATAGTTTTAGGTCATGGGAAGAATATAAGATCAGGTGGCAGAGAAGGAGGATAAGGTTATTAGTCTTAAGGAGAGAGAAAGACTGATTTGCTAGTATTCTTTGGAAAATTCATTTTCAAGGACATTGACATGTTAAAATAGTGACAAGGGTTAGGTTGGAAAGGATAGATTTAGAAGTCTTCATTGATTGATGACTAATGATTAATGGCTAATTGATTAATGGTAATGATAGGGAAATTTGGAGACTGCTGCAATGAAGGAGGAAGAGGTGTATAGTTAGATATGATTAATTCACTGGAGCTGCAGGACCTATAAAACTGGTAGAGCAACTACCTAGAAAAGGCATTGGAGAGCTGTGAGGATGCCATCTCTACCTTCTGACCTTTAGGTACATGGGGTGTGAGAGAGAGACAGCTGTGAAGGAACATTACAGATTTTCCTGTTTCAGTTATGGGTGGTAGAAATAATGAGATAGTGTGAGTTAGTGAACACTACAATGAGCTAATAGGAGTTGGAATGATGTTGGGAGGAGATAGATGCTAAGGAATCTCCTTTCTAGGGTCTTTAACTTTAGGATTTCTACTGATTTCTTAAGGTGATTTCAGTGTCTTCCGCTTTGGGGAAGGAAGTTGGATTTAACCAGACCACCTCTAAAGCATCTTTTCCACTGCTCTGAGGCTTGAAGTGTTCTTCACTTCACATGAAAGTATCAGTGCTTTAAAGTTGCCTAAGGTAATTGTATAATATCATGATGATATGGGAAGTCATATAACTAAAACCCCAAATAGAAAAGATTTAGGAGTGTCTCATAGGATATAGGCTACTTTCCTGAGAGAGTTCTTATCTACATGGCAACCGTATCCCATTAACTATTTTAAGCTGCTTCAGTTACTGTTCTCTCGTTTGTCAGAAGTGAGTAAAGAAATGAAGGAAATGAGTATCATTGGGAGATTTCTTCAAAGTCACAAAAACCTTCTCAAAGCTTCTAATATGTATAAAACACTTACACTTCTAATATGTATAAAACACACAGGGACACGCTGTTTCTATATTGAGTCAAGTAATGAGTACAGTAATTACCTGGATATATTTACCTTTTATGACCAAATGTTGTCTTTTCCTTCCCACAATTTTCTCTGAAACCTAAAACACAGGTATTAAAACAAATGAACCACACCTACTTGAATTGGTATTTCGAACTCCGTTTCTTTGAGATCTGTTGATATTTTCTTAGAAAGGATTCACCACCAACACAATTTAAACTTTTCAGTGTGACTTTTTAAATACAAATATGCATTTCCATCAGTCACAAAGTAAAAACTACCTCAGCAATTTGAACATGGGCCATTTAATGCAAATCATTATGAACTAGTAAAAAGGGTAACTTCTAAAAGGTTTGCAAACTGGTACTCTAGGAATACAGAAAAGCCAACGCAGGGGGCAACTACTCCCACTAGGGCTGAGAAAAAGCGAGCAAGGAAGAAACTAAAAATTTAGGGAAACATCCTCTGGCCCCACCTCCATCAATCCTGAGATTCTGAACTTGTGGAAGAGTGTGTGGCTGCCACAGAAACACACAATCTATCAGAGGCAGAGAAACTTGACGGAAGGAATGGGTGAGGACTGAAGGGCTGAACCAACAGGAGACAGAGAAATTCACAAGGGAGTATGGGCAGGCCAAAGCTGGCTTGTAATAACAGTCCGCTGGGGCCAGGAAACTTACTGAAAGTCCAGGTGAACCAGGCCTGGTGTGCAAGGGCCACTGAGATAACCACCACAGGACCTCCCACAGGCCCAGCTGCTAGCAGGCATGCCCACAAAACAATAGCACATCATAGGAAGAAAAGCATCTTACTTGTGCTATATCTTCACAATGACCCTCCTCTATCCTCTATGAAAATGCCTAACGTTGCTCTAGTTAGCTAAAGAGAAATGTTTACAGAATTCAGCCGTAGAATCATCATCATAAAAAGCACCTCAAAAAAAGCATGCAGGGCTTCCCTGGTGGCGCAGTGGTTGAGAGTCCGCCTGCCGATGCAGGGGACACAGGTTCGTGCCCCGGTCCGGGAAGATCCCACATGCCACAGAGCGGCTGGGCCCGTGAGCCATGGCTGCTGAGCCTGCGCGTCCGGGGCCTGTGCTCCGCAACGGGAGAGGCCACAACAGTGAGAGGCCCGCGTACTGCAAAAAAAAAAAAAAAAAAAAAAAAAAAAGCATGCACTTAGAACTGAAAAGGAAATATACTGATCGTTGTCACAGCTTCTACATCGGAAAATCAGAAAACAGTTCCTAATTCCGGAGTCTCAGAAGCAGAAGAGCAAAAGTAAACTACACACAATTATCCGTCCGATTTTACGCTTCAATATAGTCATCCCCAAAGATGAATTTTGGAGTAATTAGGCAAGATAAGCAACATTTTATCTTAAAATTCCAATTCAAACTTAGACATGACTGAAGAATAATAACAAGCTGTAATACATTAAGATTGCTTTTATAAAATACAGAGAGATAAATTTTATAAGTGACAGATTTTATTTTGTAAACATTTGACACATTATGTGCCAGTTTTGCAGGTTGATGTAAAGGGACATAGGAGCTGGAGCAACCCCTATGTCCACATTGTCTATCTGTTGGCCACCATCACATATCATTCACTTACAGTACTTAATGCTTTGGGTTAATTGTTTTCTTCACTAGCTTCTTCTTTAGAAATGTAAATATCCCCAAGAGGATTATCCTGTTTAACTACTGTCAGCTACCTCTGGAGCCAAAAACATATGCAGCTTTTAAACAGTCATTACTATTCATAGAGGCAAAAAGCACTCCCCTGGTTCTCAGAGAAATCTTGAATGTTATTCTTATCAAAAGCCAAATGCTGCATGTAAAAATTAGTCTAAAATCATAAGTATTATTTATCATAAAATTTCTCAGATTTTAATATCTTGAAGTGGATTTGAGGCTATCTTGCTCAATTGCTCATATTTTCTATTTAAGAGAGGGACAAGTGCATGTAACCCATGATCAGTTTTAGTTACTGTGGGGACACAATAGTACTCATATCATCAGACCGCCCGCGGTGAGGTACAATGAAGACAATGCACAAAAAATGTAGAAGGGCTTAAAAAGATACTTAGAAAATCATGAAAGCTAAAGTGGAGTCACTGTGTTGGACATCTCAGAATTTTAACAAGGGCATGCTCCAATTCTAACTCTGTAATTGTCTCTACATCATTCCAAGTCACCGTTTAAAAAAAATATTCAGCCAACCAATCAGCTGATTTTTGTGGCTGTTGTTGCTTTTATTGGTCTCTGTATACAATAGCATACAACTGACCCAACTGCCCTTATATTTCTCACTGAATTGACTTTTGTAGGCTAACCAAATCATTGGGGCTTTTGTTAGGCTTCAAGCATAACTGGAATTCTGCCTGTGAAAGATGAATAGCATTGTTAATCAGCATCTATAAACCATGCTTAACAAATGGCAGTGCAGAAATACCAACAAGAAAATTTAGTTTGGTTTCTAAATTTGCCTTTACTCAATATGTCTCATGAAGAATGGCAAAAGATTTCCAATCAGTTATTGGACTGTAGGAAGAAGTGAGGTCACTGCGTGTAGTATGGTCCTAGGGCGCATTTGGAAGAGAATCTTAACATTGGAAGTCGTTTGGCATGAACATGAGTTTCGGAAAGTAGCTAGTATAGGCCAAACCACTGGGTATTCAGCCTCAAGAATAATACTAAATGCTATCGATACATTTGAGGGTATTTTTCCATTTCACAATGGCCTCTTATTACTGAGAATTGCCTCCCTGACCCCCAGGGATTAAGTGCTATTGTTGTACTATGTGACACTGTCATTTTAGTGCAATTAATCAGATGAGATAAGCTGCTGCCTCATGCTGGGCCAATCATATTCTGTCCCTGAGAATTCTGGATTGAGATTCAAGGACACTGCTGAGTCTCTCTGTATGAGCTGGAATTATAAATTGTAAACTCAGGAACTGTGGGGTGTCCATACTCAGCTATGAGAGTGGGAAGCCATGTGATGTATAGCCTTGAAAACTGAGGCAAATAATAGAGAAAGGCAGAGGCAACTATAAGAGAGGAAATTCATTTTGGCTTTATAGTTCCTGATTTCAGTCCTTTGGAAGTAACCTGCTTTTTTTTCTTTTTCTATCCTTTCACTAATTCCTCTTTTTTTTTTTTTTTTTTTTTCTGCTTAGGGTAGCTCCAATGATTAACTTGAGGTTATTTTTAAAAATCACAGTTTTATTCTTTTTTTTATAAATTTATCTTATTTATTTATTTATGTTTGGATTCATTGGGTCTTCATTGCTGCACATGCGCTTTTCTCTAGTTGCAGAGAGCGGGGGCTACTCTTCGTTGCAGTGCGCAGGCTTCTCATTGCAGTGGCTTCTCTTGTTGCGGAGCACGGGCTCTAGAGCTCAGGCTCAGTAGTTGTGGCGCACGGGCTTAGTTGCTCGGAGGCATGTGGGCTCTTACTGGACCAGGGCTCGAACCCGTGTCCCCTGCATTGACAGGCGGATTCTTAACCACTGCGCGACCAGGAAAGCCCCCGCAGTCTTATTCTTTTAATGTATACCATAATTCCTTTCACTAAACCTTCAAAATGTATACGGCACATGTGTCTAAGTGCCTTACATAGAATGGGTGCTCAAATTAAACCGTACAGGAAGGTAACAGAATTAATAACTAACAACATTTTGTGCCTTATGTTAAAATGTCAACAGCAAACATTGTGTCCAGTTTTGTTACACTTTTTTTAACTAAAATAAGCCATTCATAACACAGGTAAAACTTTTCCTTTAATAGTGATTGTTCCTATATATGACAATACAGGTTTCAGAAAAGAATTTTGCCAAATAATTTTTCCATTTGTTTTATTATGTTTTTATCAAAGAAAATGATTGGCACATTTTTTTCTAAATTTTAGCTGTTTGATTGCATTTCTTGGGAGACTTTGTGGTATAGGTTATTGTAGCAAATTTAAAGAAAACCAAGAATAAATAGTTTTTAAACACCTGTCTTGTATTTAGGTTCTTATGGACAAGTACTCAAGCAAACAGGAGGTTGTAATAATAGGATATATAAAAACTGAGTGCCAATAAAAATTTAGAAACAACATAAATTATTATTACTGATATTAATATTGGTAATAGTTAAGATGGTCTTTGAAGTCCCAGTAGTAGTATAACTGACATTTAACAAGTACCTATTCTATGCTATGAACTCTTCTACAACTTTTATGATTTTCTCATTAATCTTTGTAGCAACTATGATAACTGTTTTCATTTTACAGATGAGAAAATGAAAACTTAGTGACATTAATAATTTTTAAATGTCTGTGAGGTTCAATTAAGTATTTTAATTTTATGTTTTGAGAAGATGCATTTTAGTATGTGAGACCCATACTTTACATATGAAACATAATCATTGTAATTTTTCTTTTGAGACTTTTTCTCCTGACACTTTCATCTACCTTGAAGCAGATCTTCTCCATATCCTTAGGTACTTAATAAAAAGCATAAAAAGGTCATTATTAAATGTTCCAACCAAAATATTAAACCCCAAATATTTACCCTAATACCAGCCAACTAAACATTATTGTCAAGGGAACAGAAGTCCTTATATCTTTTACTATTCTGTCTTCAGTTTTTCATAATATTTTTTCTTTCTGATGTTAATTTTCTCCTCAGGATATGACGTCCTCTGATATTTGAAAATGAATGGTGTTTCCACCAAGTTTTGAGTGACTAGGAGGTTGTTAAGATTATAAATGTGTATCCTCAGACACTTGAACATTGTTCATAAATTGGATTTTTGAAGTGTTAGCAGTGTTCTCTTTGAGGGATTAATCTCTCCTTCAATAGACTTGGGAAGGAGGATGAGCAGCCTAAATGTAATATTCGACCAACTTTATCACACTCAGTTTTTAAAACTCAAGACCCCAACTTATCTCTTGAGGAATTTTTCATCTCTTTAATCTCATATTTCTCCTCTGTCAGCCAGATCACACATTTTTAGTGCATTTCCAGAATTTTGTCTATGTATCCTAAATATGTTTTCATCCCTATTTTCATGTCATTCCATCTTATTTCAAGGGTTTCAAGGCAAGTGCCTCAGTAAAAACATTTTACTTCACTTATTTTCGCCTTATAAAATTCACAGAAATAAGTGGAACAAAGAAATATGTTTGAAGGCATCTTAATCAAAGATAGGGGTGCCCCTTCCCTCTTCAAGGAAAACTTTACTTTTACCATAGGGGCACCTCTAATTTGGAAATTTCCATCCTAAGGAGAAAGTCTAAAAGCATATTTTGTTCCTTGTTTACTCCTAGGTAGTAACCAGAACGTCTAGGGAAATGTTTTGGAAATTTAGTAAATATAACCCTTTCTCTGATCTAAGAGGATTGCCCATGGTATATAGAAACTTGACAGTGATAATGAATCTTGCAAGTGATTGACATAGTACAAAGCAATCCAAAAATCTTATTCTCCTAGAAGATAACAGTTCCACTCCAGTTTTTTTTTTGGCGGAGCACAGGCTCCGGACGCGCAGGCTCAGCGGCCATGGCTTATGGGCCCAGCCGCTCCGCGGCAAGTGAGATCCTCCGGACCGGGGCACAAACCCGCGTCCCCTGTATCGGCAGGCGGACTCTCAACCACTACGCCACCAGGGAAGCCCCCACTCCAGCTTTGAATTAATAACTTAAGGAAGCTAATCGTTTGTTTCTAAAGTTGGGAAAGCAGATCCTCAAATGAGATAGTCATATTTACAAGGCCATCAGTTACTTTTGTGGTCAAGGGCAATTGCTAGGAACCCTTGACAAAAGATGAAATAATAAGATTGGGGGATGGTATTGTGGAGTCTTTCTTTAAATAATTTTAACTTACAAAAATATGTCATACAAGGTGACATAAAAATAACTATAGTAATTATGATTGATGATACAAATACATTCTGCTATTTAGATTTTATAATGCTTTGCAGAATATATTGTTCTCTTTTAAAGGTTCTATAAGAAAGGCATGGAGGATATTTTTTTTTTTTCACCTTTTCAAAGATGATGCAATGACATATAGAGTTCAGTGGTTTGTACAAGGACATATTGTTGTAAATATGATAAATGAAACCCAATTCCAAGTCCCTGTGTGGTATAGGGTAGGACTTTCTAAAACTGTAGTATACATTTGAATCACCCAGAAAGTTTGTTTAAACAAATTTCTGAGTGCCACCCCTATAGACTGATTCCGTGCATCTGAGATGGGGCCAAGGTGGACTTTTCCAACAAGCTCCCAAGTGACAGTAACACAGCTGCGCCATTGATCACACTCTGAGCAGCCGATTCTGACAGATATTGGTTTTAATCTTGTGGTAGCACATTATAATTCTTATTTTTTAAGTCATTTAAGCTTTTTAAACCACGTTCTCCTTAGCCTCACATTAAAAAATAATAATAATATGTAGTTTTATTGTAAGAACTAAATGAAAAATAGGTTAAAAACATCTAGTCTATCCTAAGTGCTCATATTACTAGTTCCATTCTGCTCTCTATGGAGCCATCCTGTGGAGTTTTATTGATTCCTCCAGTTCCTTTCTCAAGATTGCCACTCTATTCCCATTCTGATGGAGTCAAGCAACCTTTAATGCTTCATTCTGACATCTTCCTGAGAAGGTATTGAACTGAAAATTCAGCAGTTGAGAGAATTATTTACTATTAGAAGTATTAAGTTCTTTTTACGACACCAGCTCTCTCCTAAGTTTGCGATAGAGTCATCATTTTAATATTTCTTTCAGCGCTTTATCATAAAAATGACTCATTAATTTAGACCATTCTGAAAAACTGAATGTGAGAATTTGGGAAAAGGCAAGACCTAAGTTGAACTTGTCATCATCTGTGGGACGAAATTTCTTCTAGCGGACATATTGACATATGAGTACAAAATTATTTGAAGGTATGCATGTAATTTAATTGACAGAGTAAACTAAAGCATTTTTAATAAAGAGTTGTTTTAATTTGAAACAAATTTTATTTTATGCTATTTTGCTTCATTGCAACTGTGAGCTTCAATTTTCAAATAAACACTAAAAATTTTAATAAGATACATTTCCATCTACTCAAGTACAAAAAAGTCATGAAAACACTTTTATATAGCATTTTAAATAATTATATATATATATTTTTTTTTTTTTTTTTTTTCTTGCGGTACGCGGGCCTCTCACTGTTGTGGCCTCTCCCGTTGCGGAGCACAGGCTCCGGACGCGCAGGCTCAGCGGCCATGGCTCACGGGCCCAGCCGCTCCGCGGCATGTGGGATCTTCCCGGACCGGGGCACGAACCCGCGTCCCCTGCATCGGCAGGCGGACTCTCAACCACTGCGCCACCAGGGAAGCCCAAATAATTATATTTTTAAATATAGTATTTTACATTTTATTGCTATGATATTTTAAATCAATTTTATTGGGATGTATATAAAGAAAACGTATGGCAATGCAGGACTATACATACAAATTCATGCATATTAAATATTTTTAAAAAGTGAAATTGGAGTTCTTACATATCATTTTTTTTAATTTGGAGGAAACCAAAACGTAAACTTAAAAAAACATTATTTTTTAAAATGACAATTGCTATAACTTCTATACTAAAAGGAAAATAAAACTAGATAGCACAATGAAAATATTTTGGATTCCACATGATTTAAGTCCAAATAATACTTTCCAAATTTTTCCCAGTAATAGAACATGTAACCAGATCACTTCAACCAGTATTTAATATGGGTTTCATTTTATTGATGATTTATTTATATCTGTTAATAGTTGTATGGGAGTATTGGAGAGTGTTTCAGTTCTACTACCGAGGGACTATCTTCTTGAATTAACCCTCCTCTTTCTGCTTTGTCCTTATCTTTTTTTTTTTTTTTTTTGCGGTACACAGGCCTTTCACTGTTGTGGCCTCTCCCGTTGCGGAGCACAGGCTCCGGACGCGCAGGCCCAGCGGCCACAGCTCACGGGCCCAGCCGCTCCGCAGCACGTGGGATCTTCCCAGACCAGGGCACGAACCCGTGTCCACTGCATCAGCAGGCGGACTCCCAACCACTGCGCCACCGGGGAAGCCCTGTCCTTATCTTGTATAAGGTTCAGGCCTTGCTTTACCAATGTCTTGAACTTGCAATTCATAATCATATTTCCTATCTCAGAGTGCCTCATGTTTGGTCAGGATGATGATGAAACTACCCAGTGTTTTAATTCCCCTGATGTGGCTTCAAGAGATTCCTTCAGATTCGTTCCCATTTTAGTTCCACTAGTGCAGTTCAATGTATTCAGGTCAAGGAACATCTTTTTGTTATGTCCCTACCAAAGATGAGCAGGTAGTGAATACCCTAAATTAAGACTGTGAACATTTCTTAGATAGTAGGACATATAAAAATTCTGTAGATCTAATGTCATTAAAAACTTCATTAAATATTTCTTGTTGAAATGAAAACAGGGCCTAGAAATTCTCTGAAATGACCCTCAATTAAAGAAATTAGGGCTTCCCTGGTGGCGCAGTGGTTGAGTCTGCCTGCCAATGCAGGGGACACGGGTTCGTGCCCCGGTCCGGGAAGATCCCACATGCTGCGGAGCGGCTGGGCCCGTGAGCCATGGCCGCTGAGCCTGCGCGTCCGGAGCCTGTGCTCCGCAACGGGAGAGGCCACAACAGTGGGAGGCCCGCGTACCGCAAAAAAAACAAAACAAAACAAACAAACAAAAAAGCTACATATTAGAACCAAGTCCAAATGTATGTATTTCCATGAAGAAATACTATGAAATAAAAATCTGCATGTTAGTTTCCAGATACATGGAATAAATAGATATTGTATTGCAATTTTTAGGTAGACACTCCTTAAAAAAGCATAAATTGCAAACAATTTTCCCTGGGAATGAAGAGGATATGGTGTTTAATGATGTTGCTGTAGTTTTGCATTGAAATCTGTTAATGTGGTTAGGCTGAAGTATTTCCCAGAATTCCCTTTCTGCTTATGGTGTGACAAGAGAAAGATTCCTGTGTGAATTTTGGAGGGCGGAAAGGAACTGTATATATATATGTATGTATACACACACACACACACACACACACACACACAGTTCTTATAGTTCTGCTTCTCTGAGTAAACCCTGAACACAGAATTTGGAACAAAGAGTGGCTGCAGAGTAACCTACTGTCCTGATTTGCTAGGAATATGGTGTTTTCTGGGATGTGAGTTATTCAGTACTATCATTGGGACAATTCTGGGCAAACTGGGGTGATTCATCAATCTACCTCAGAGAACCAGAATTTTGAGGATGAGTTTTCTGAATCGTTTTAGGGTTTCCTGAAACTGGTTCTCTGATTTTATTAGCTTTAAACACATTAATGTTTATATTTCCAGTGGTTAAGTGGGCACTGGGTAATCCATGGCATGCATGGCAAGTGGTCACTCAAATTATCATGTATAAATACCTGTAATCAATTGCCTATAAAAAGCAAGGCACTGGGTAACAAAGTATTCACTACTATAAAAACTTAAGTGAAAATAAAAAGAGTATAATGGGCTTGGTTTTTGCTTCTAACCACACTGAATAATTTAGGAAAGAAAACGGTATGATCATGCTTTAAATTCTCAGCTCAAAGAAACTGAAAGCTTCTATAATTGCCCTGAAGGAAACCTACATCTTTCATATCTCCAGAACCAATATTTCTGAAAACCACACTCAATGTCTAACCCTGCAGATGGCTGAATAATAATGCAAGTTGAATTCCCAATGTCTCAAAGTCACTCTCAATCAAGCTGGAGCAAAGATTGAGAAGGAATGCAATAGTAAAATTTGGCATGGGGGCAAATGAACAGATTCCAGTTAAGCTGAGAACCTCGAAACCCTAATTTATGCTGTGTCTTCTGTAGAATCAGCTCTGCCTAAGAAGACTAGCCTCCCTCACCTAAAGAAACTATAATTTGTTCCTGTGAGGCAGTTGCCTTGCAAAACACTGATGATTCCTCCTCAGAGCCTTTCCTACCACCTATCCTTGTGTCCAGATTCATAACCAGATTAAAGTCCCATCAGGCCCCAAAGGATCTGAGGTACAAAATGTGTCCCATGAGGAAGTATGATGCACACTAAAAAAATTGCACAATTTTACCAATATGTGGGGATAAAGCTTAAGAGAGGAGTGTTCAGATTGAAGAAATATAAAGTTGGGCTCCAGATTCAATGTTTTAGCTTGAGAAGGTTAATAATGATTGTTTGCTTGGTTGGTTGACTGAAATAAGGATCAAAAGATGCCTTACACTCACTAAAGATAGATACACACACAAAGATGCCTTACACTAATAAAGCCAATATGCCAGAACTTAGTTGGTTTACTGTAGATCAAGGTATCCAAAGGCTTAGAACTGCTAGAGGGCATTTATCGCATAAGTCTTGCCAACCCACCTTCATGGAAATCCAGAGGATATGCTCTTCACCATACCTGTAAAAAACAAATTTGTGAAAGAAGTCTCAGCATCCTTGAAGAGCTCTGTGGTCACTCTTAGCTGGGGTCAGAAATTATATTGAGAATTGCTACCATAGAACTGGGATTCCCTAAATTCCATGGAGATAATTGGATCCCAGGGTACAGGGACCAAGTGGCAGCACTTAATTGCCAAAGACAAGATGGTCATAGTTTCTGTAATGGACAGTAAAGCCAAAGCAGTAATCAGAATATTCTGACCTATAGAGATACGGTGTTGGCTAGTTGATCTTTGGTGTCCCTGGAGTGAAATAGATGAGCAGAAAACTACATTGTTACTTGATCTGTATAAATGGGAAAGCTCTAGGTCTAGTGAACAGAGGTTTGACTGGAATAATCAAATCAAAGAACCGTGGCCCTTCCTTCATTTAATTCCCAAATCTGAACCAATTCACAGACCTAGAACTCCTTGAAGGAATGTAACGCTATGTGCTCTTGAGGAAGAACCCTGGTACACTGCCAACATCTTATACTGCTAATTTTTCCTCCCTGCCTTCTTTAAGGAGAACTGTAGCCATTTTCCAGTATAACTGTGAATTAAGGAAGGGAGCCTAATCAGACATTTTAGGGATTACAAAATACTGGATAAGAAATGAAATTAAGATCTAGAGACCCAAACATCACTGTTAAAGCAGTGGCTAATAGTTAGAGTAGAGGCTAATGGTCAGGTGATCAAGGGAGTTTTGCCTCTAATTAAGCCTACAGTGTGCCCAGTAGGTCCCTGAACCCATTCTATGGTTATTTCCTCAGTTCCAGATGTATAATTGAAATAGACATAGTGAACAGCTGGTGGAGCCTCTGTATTTTATTCCCTTACCTTTGAAGTAAGGGCTGTTATGGTAAGAAAGGACAAATAGAAACCACTAGAACTACCTCTCTCTCTCTCTTCCTCTCTCCCTCTCTCTCTCTCTCTCTATGTATCTATATCTATATAGATATAGATATAGTAAATGAAACAAAAACAATACCTCATTTCTAGAGAGATTGCAAAGACTGGTGACACCATCAACTTGGGAAATTCAGGGGCGGTGATTCCTACTGTCAAAGAGAAACAAGGTTGGGTAGAAGTTAAAGGTGGTAAAGCCAGATTTTATTCAGCGATAACTACCAGAGTTGGAAGAGAATTCAGCATAAACTGAGCTCAACTTTGCAGAAACAAAAGGCAAGAGACTTTTGAAATGCTGGGTATGCTATAGGAAAGACACTGAAGGGCCTTAAGGGGAGGTTTGATCCATGTGGCCAGGCTATCTGGGTTTACTAATTGATGCTTGTCTAGAAGAGAAACAAACTTCTGGTATTTCTGTGACAAGCAGGGGGAATAATTGTACAAGTTGGAGTGAGGTACCTAGAATTTAAGAACTTCCCCTCCCACAGGGACTGGGAAGAAAGAGAGTTATCTCCCTGAATATTTGCATTTCAAAGAGAGGACTACCAGGTCCTTAGGATGACAGTTCTGGGGGGTGGAAGATTAATATCTCAAAAGGGCAGAGAAAGGATTTATAATTATAAGTTTTCTAAAATAACTGCTCTAAAGGGGGTTCAGAGCCTATCATAGAACATAATTCTCCTGGCAGCATTGAGCTTTCTTAGGCAGGCATTTTAAATGGGGTTGGGTCATCCTAGGGAAGCACCTTAAGCTGCTACAAGTCATGCTGGAGTTTGGTATAGGGGTCTCAGTACAGGAGTTTGGATGGAGAGTTTTGGTGCTCAGAGTTTTTTCAGTTAACACTACCACATTCCCGCTCTACTCACCAATTTGGCCTCTGTAGAAGAAAAATGAATCTTTAAAAACGCGACTGATAATTATAAACTTAATGAGGGGGTGACTCGAATTGCAGCTGCTATAGCAGATGAGATTTTGGTGTAAGAGCAAATATATACATTCCCCGGCACCTGTTATTGATTTGGCAAATGCTCTTTTTTCTCTACATATTGTATCAATTTTCCATTGCTGCTGTAACTCATTATTATGAATTTTGTGGCTTGGAACAACACAAATTTATTATTTTACAGTTCTGGAAGTCAGAAGTCTAAAATCAATTTCCCTGGGCTAAAGTCAAGGTATTAGCTGATTCCTTCTGGAGACTCTGGGGGATGAATCTCTTCTCTTGTCTTTTTCAACTTCTAATGGCTGCCTGTATTCCTTGCCTTGGGGCCCCTTCCTTCATATTCAAAGTGGTCACTCCAATTTCTGCTCCCATTATCACATCTGCTTCTCCTCTGACTCCTCCTGAGTCCCTGTTACAAAGACCTGTGTGATTACTTGGACCCACCTGGATCCAGGATCACCCCATCATCTCAAGGTCGTTAATTTAGTCACACTTCTAAAGTCCCTTTTGGCATATTCATCAACATTCACAACTTCTGGGGAATAGGATGAGAACAACTCTGCTTTCAATGTCACATCCCCTTCTCTAACTTTGACCTTCTTGTTTCCCTCCTATAAGACTTTGTGATTACATTGGGCCCACGTGGATAATCTCCCCATCTCAAGACCTTTAACTTAATCATATCTGTAATATCCCTTTTCCATGTAAGGTAACACATTCACAGGTTTCTGAGATTAGGATACAGACACTTTGGGGATGCCATTATTCTGTTTACCAAAAGCCCTTATCATGATGTGAGATGGGTTTTGTACAAAGGTGGTTCTGTAAACAACTATATACACTGGTCATAGACCAATTTTACTCAAAGTTTGTGACACAATCATCATTTTTAAAATATTAGAACTAAAGAACGTAAATATATACACATATATATGTATGTATATACATATACATGTTTTATAGGACATATAGAGAAACAATTGTTGTGTCAATCTAAAGAGACAAGTTTCTTTAGAAGAAGGATTTATTTACCACATGGCTGAGTGTCTGTTATCTGTCAGACACTTTAGGTGGTTACTATACATCCATGAACAAAGTAATGATCCAGTCCCTCATGGAACTTACATTCTAATGGAGAAAAGATAGACAGTAAATAATGATCATAGTAATCAACAGATTAGAAGATGGTATAAGATATACGGAAAAATGAAGCTAGAAAAGTGGAGTTTGCTGGATGACGAGTTGCAATTTTAAAAAGGGTCACTGAGTATGTGGATATTGAATGAAGACTTGAAGGATTTGAAGGAGATGGTCTTCTAGATAGGAGGAGAAAGGACACAGCAGGCAGAGGGAACAGCCAGGGCAAATGCTGTAAGGCGGCAGGAGGCCTGGTATGTTCATGGAGATGCAGGAGGCCAGGATGTGGAGTGAAGTGAGTAAGAAGATAAATGTAGGCCAAATTCTGTGGGCCTTTGAAGGCCATTTTCAGGACTTTGGCTTTTATTCTGTGTAAACCATTGCAAGATTTTAAATATAATATTCACATTATCTGATTTATATGTTCAAAGGGTTATACACAGTTTCCCAGGATAGAGGCCAGGTCTAAGAGAAAGGGAGAGGACTTCCCTGGTAGGGCAGTGGTTAAGAACCTGCCTGCCAATGCAGGAGACATGGGTTCGAGCCCTGGTCCGGGAAGATCCCATATGCCATGGAACAACTAGGTCCGTGAGCCACAACTGCTGAGCCCATGTGCCACAACTAATGAAACCCACACGCCTAGAGCCCGTGCTCTGCAACAAGAGAAGCCACTGCAATGAGAAACCCGCACACTGCAACAAAGAGTAGCCCCTGCTCTCTGCAACTAGAGAAAGCCCACACGCAGAAAAAAGACTCAAAGCAGCCAAGAAAGAAAGAAAGAGAGAGAGAGAGAGAAAGAAAGAAGAGAAAAAGGGGGAAATGTAGTACGACTTCAATTTCAGAAATGGAGCAACTGAAATGTGGAATTGCTGTCAACTGAGATGGGTTGAGCAGAGTGGTTTTAGGAGGGAAATGAGAAATTCAGGTCTGGGCATGAGGAGTTAGAAATGTTTTTAAGGCATCCAAATGTAATTGTCAATTTGTAGTGTCAAATCGGATGTCTGAGTAAAGAACCCAGCTAACAATGTAGGATAGAGACATAAATTCAGGATTCCTGGACATTTGAATGTTATTTAAAACTGTGAAACTAAAAGAAAAATGAATTTAGATATAGAGAAGACAGATAACCAAAGAATGTGTCCTGCAGCCTCCAACATTGAAGTAGAAGAGTAAAGGAGACTTTGAGACAGGAATCTGAATGTAGTAAGTTGTGAAATAAACAAGCTGTCAAGTTGTGACCAATGATGTAGGCCTGGGGACCAAAAAGACCAGAATATCACAATATTTCTCAAAAAACATTGCCATTATTTCTGTCGGCTTTGTTTTTTTCTTTTTCTTTTTTAAAATGCTAGGTTGAATTCTCAAAATTAGTGGGTGATTTTGGAACCATTTCTTCCATTATTGAGAAGGAGATTCAGCTCTTTGAAGTGTAAAAGGCTGTGATGCAATGATTACTAGATACTATTTTCACTTGAGCTGAGACATTTGATCCTAACCTTCTCTCCCTAGTGAATCCAGATTTTGGCTCCATTCTCTGCTCTGATTACTGAGGCCCAGTGAACGGCCTTAATGAATTATAGTGGCAACTCCCTGGTGATTATTGATTTCATCCAGCTCACTGAACAGAAATAAGTACTTTCTAACTTGTTGTGACATTGAATAGATGTGTTTATTTATTAAAGGATGTTGTAATGGCAGCATGCCATCTTGTCAGGAGAAAGAACAACTTTCCTTTTCTGGGACAGAGAGAGCATCAAGGAAAGACTGGCAAATTAGAGTTTGCTACAAAAACCCAAAAAACGGCCATCTATGTAGTTTTGAAATATGACAGAAGCAAGAAAAAGAAACTAGAATTAGATTCAAATACCTCTGAATTTCTTCTCAACCCTGACACACACTAGCTTTGACTTTTGGTAAATTATCCAACATCTTATTATCAGGTTTTTCATCACAGAGACATGGATGATGGCAGAAACTACAAGGATCATTCTATACATACAATGAAAATAAAGGACTCTGTAAAGTTTAAAGTGGTTCAGAAATACAAAATACTATTGTCATTATTAATGACTAAATTTCCAGTGCCTTTAATCCAGCTAAAATTAAGGCCAGATCAACTGTTATTACGCTTGAACTTCTACATGACTCGAACGTTTGAGCTTTCTTGAGTTTTAAATTAAATACCTTATTGAAGGCCACCATAATAGGAACAGACTCAATTCATTTGTAGAGAAATAACCCAAAGTATAAAAATTATGTAAGTCTTCTACTTGTAAAGATCTTGTTGAGGGATTTCTGCATTTGAATTAAAGACAAATTTTTTTCCAGAAAATATAGACATGGTTATCAAAAAGAAGTATAGTGTTGATAAAAGGATAATTTGAATAAGATTTTTTTCATATTGTGATGGATTCTTTAAAAAGTTAATACTTGTAATAAGAGGTATATAATGAAAACATGAATAATATAAGCCTTCTTTATCCCAAACCTACATTTCCAATTTCTTTCTCTTGAGATAATCAATGTTACATAATTATAAATTATAGTATCCTCTCTAATATTTTAATGCCCCTAAAACATATGTACACATGCATTCTGTCCTTGAATGAAAATTAGTTTGGTTCAGAATTATATATTCTTAAGGATCAACAACTTTTTATTAAAAGAAATAGGGTCATGGCATTTAAGTAAAATGTAAATACTCTGAGTATAGATATTCTAGTATAGTCTGGCAAACTCTTGAAGAGAAAATTGAAATGTGTTTTGTGCCTACCTATCAATCCAAGGGGAGTGAGAAGAAATGTCTGTAGCATGTTTCCAAATATGCAGGTGTTTGGTACCACATGAGTAAACACTTGGATGATGTTTATATTTATATAAACCAATAAATAGCCTATGTGAAAACAATATTGAATGAATTCAACTTTGACTTTCCCTCAGAAATTTCCAGATCCTCCTATAAAATTAAGAATAGATTTCTCCTTGATGGCTCCATTTTTACACTTCGTACATCTTATGTGTGTGTGTGTGTGTACATTACCTTAAACAATAGTATAACAGTAGATAAACTCTATTTAAAAATCATCAAGGACTTTTTAAAAATCATGTTTTTTTCAATTGTGGTAAAATAAATAACATAAAATTTACCATCTTAACCATTTCTTAGTGTACAGTTCAGTAATATTAAGTATACTCACATTGCTTGCAAACAACCTCCAGAACACTTTTCATCTTGCAAAACTGAAACTCTATACCAGTTAAGCAACTACTCCACATTCCCCGTATCCCCCTTGGTAACCACCCTTCTACTTTCTGTCTCTATGAATCAGACTACTCTAGATACCTCATATGAGTAAAATCATACAGTATTTGCCTTATTTGTGACTTGCTTATTATCAAAATATACCACAATTTCCTCAAGTTTCACCCATACTGTATTGTATATTAGAATTTCCTTCCTTTATAAGGCTGAATACTGTCCCATTGTATGTGTATGCCACATTTTGTTTACCCATTCATCTCTTGGTGAACACTTGGGTTGCATCCAACTTTTGGCTATTGTGAATAATGCTGCTATGGATGTACACATGTCTGTTCAAGTCCCTGTTTTCAATTCTTTTGTGTATATAGCCAGAAATGGAATTTCTGGATCATATGGAAATTTTACTTTTAATTTTTTGAGGTACCACCATACTGTTTCCATAGTGGCTGCAGTTTTTTACATTTCTACCAACAGTGCACAAATGTTCCAATTTCTCCATATCCTCACTAATGCTTGTTATTTTCTGTTCTTTTAATAGTTGCCATCCTATTGGGTATGAGGTGGTATCTCATTGTGGTTTTCACTTGCATTTCTTTGATGATTGGTGAAATGGAACATCTTTTCATGTGCTTCTTGGCCATTTGTATATCTTCTTTGGAGAAATATTTTTCAAGACTTTTACCCATTTTTATTTGGGTTGTTTGTGTTTTTGTTGAGATATAGGGGATCTTTATATATTCTGGATATTAACCTTTATAAAATAAATAATTTGCAAATATTTTCTCCCATTAGGTAGCTTGCCTTTTTTGCTGTGTTGACTGTGTCCTTTGATGCACAGAAGTTTTTAATTTTAATGCAGTCCAATTTATCTATATTTACTTTTGTTACCACTATTTTTGGTGTCATAACCAAGAACTTGTTGCCAAATTCAGTGTCATGAAGCTTTTCCCTTGTGTTTTCTATTAAGAGTTTTATAGGTTTAGGTCTAATATTTAGGTCTTTGATACATTTTGAGTTAATTGTTACATATGCTAAGAATCCAACTTCATTCTTCTGCACGTTGATATCCAGTTTTTCCAACACCATTTGTTGAAGAGACAGTCTTTTCCATTGAATTGTCTTGGCATCCTTGTCAAAAATTATTTGATAATGTATTTCAGGGCATGTACCTGGGCTCTCTATTTTTTCCTATTGGTCTGTATGTCTGTCTTTATGCCAGTACCATTTTGTTTGATTACAGTAGCTTTGTACTAAATTTTGAAATCAGGAAGTATTGAGACATCCAACTTTGTTCTTTCACAATTGTTTTGGCTATTAAGGGTCTCTTAAGATTCCATGAATTTTAGGACAGAGCTTTCTATTTCTGAAAAAAAACACCATTTTGGGGATTTTTATGGGAATTGCATTAAATCTGTAGATTGCTTTGAGTAGTATTGACATCTTAACAATATTAAGTCTTTCAATCTATGAGCACAGGATGTCTTTCCACTTATTTGTGTCTTCTCTAATTTATTTCTGCAACATTTTGTAGTTTCCATTGTACAAATCTTTCACTTCTTTGGTTGAGTTTATCTTTAAGTATTTTATTCTTTTTGGTGTGAGACCAGCTGGATTCTGTGGTACCAAGTTCATTCTGGAATCATCCAGGTTGATAAAGGGTCTGGCTAAAGATTCTCTGGGGCCATTATGTTCATCAGGGGTCCTGAAATTCTGATCAGCTTGGTCTTGTGGTATCATGTCCATGCTGTAATCGCCCATGTGGATAAATGAGTGGGTCTGGGGAATCCCAGGTGCCCCTCTGTTCTTCTGGGCAACAGAGGGCTGCATTGGTAGATCTAGCATGAATCCCCTTGGAGTGCCCATTTTCTCTTGATGTGCCTCTCTGTGGATATGAAGCTTCTTCAGTGTGTTATCATCAGGGATTTTAATTTTGAAATAGCTCAGAACCACAATTTTCTTTTAAAGCAGTCTATTTGATAAATGCTACATTTCTGACTTGGTAAGTATGGGGTTTACATTATTTTCACACCTTTGAACATTACTAATTTATAGTCAGTGGAATTTCAAACCTGAACATTGGAATCAGACAAGTCCTCATTCTCAGGACCTGTAAGGGTGATGATTATGTCATGTTACATGGCACCATTTATCTGAAAAAAAGTGGAAATTATCTAGATGGGCCTAAATTAATCACATAAGCCCTTAATCAGAGAAATTTCTCTTGGTGATGGCATAAGACTAAGGCAGAAGAGGAAGACAGATACAGCAGAAGGGGCTGTCTGAGATTTGAAGCATAAGAAGGGCTCAATACCCTGTTGCTGCTTTCAACTTGGAGGGGGCTACATGAGAAGAATACAGAAGGCCTCTAAAAGCAGAAAGTGGCCCCTGACTGATAGCAGCAAGGAAACAGGGACTTCAGATCTACAACCCCAAGGAACTAGATTCTGCCCATATCCTGAATAAGTTTAGAAGATTCTTTCCAGAGATTACAAATAAGAGCCCAGAGCAGGTATCACTTTGATTTCAGCCTTATGATATCCTAAGAAAAACCCAGCCAGCCAAGTTGGACTTTTGACCAAAAGAACTGCGAGGTAATATATTTGTGGTGCTTTAGGACACTATGTTTGTGATAATTTGTTATACCA
The DNA here is from genome assembly GCF_937001465.1 of Orcinus orca. Taxonomy (NCBI): domain Eukaryota; kingdom Metazoa; phylum Chordata; class Mammalia; order Artiodactyla; family Delphinidae; genus Orcinus; species Orcinus orca. Next base: position 77,083,140 of record NC_064562.1, on the reverse strand, counting down.
CAATAAAAAAACTAAGAAAGGTCTCAAAACAGCACTTGGTTCATTGAAGGTGTTCAGTAACTGTTAGCTCTCCTTCCTGCTTTACACAAGCTCTAATATCATTGTTGGGTACATTGACTGGTTTCACTTAACATTTATGTAAAAGAACAAAATTATTACCATGCAAGGCATAACAGAATGCCACCTTCCTCAAGAAGATTTCTCTGATCTTGGGCAAAAAAATGTTTTTTTTTCCCCTCTCTTTGAATGACCATAATGGTTTTATTTATATCGTTTTACCCCACTAACTGTATTTTGATGTTTATTATAATTATGCATAGATATCTTCAGAACTAGGCTATACATCCTTTGAGAGCATAGACTAGATGTTTTTCATCTTCAGTTCTGATCTTATTGTTTGTTCCATTAAGTTGTGCACATTTGCATCTCTTCAAATATTTATTGAATAAATACATGTTTACTGATTCACTACTTGATGTATTTTATAATCAAATATACTCAAGTGACAAAAAAAATCTTACTGCTAAAACTATAATTATAAGCTGATAATACCTGTGGAATAAATATCTGCTAATAAATATTGAGAAACTCTGTAAGTGGAAAAGTTAGCTGATTATTACTAGTTCTATTTTGAGTCCACCATTGCATTTGTAGCTGTCCTATTGTCTGATTTATTTCCTGTCTTGCAAGTGAACTGATTTCCTAGCTGCCTGAAGGTAACAGGTGTCCCATAAACGTTAAACAAGAGAAAAGGTTTGGGAAAGTATTTGAAACATTAAGAATAAAGCTTTAGTGTAAAGAATTCCCCACCATTTGAAGAGGGCCAAAAGTCATCAATAATCATTACAGTATCTTACAAGGGCAATATAATTTTAAAACATTTGTCAAATACTATTTAAAAAATACTTAACATCTTATAGTTGAAAGAGTTCAGAATCTAAATATTTACCACTTCTTTATCTTGTCATTATTCCTTAGTAATTCTTAGAGAGGTCAATGACTTGTATGTAAGGGTATCAAAAGTCTACACTTTTCTTTAATATCTTTCAAATCTGAAAATAAATATAAAGGGAGAAAGTAATGTTAGTTCTACTATTTATATAAACTTATGTTTTAAGTAGGTTTCTGGGCTAAATATAATAATGAGAAGAAATAGCAAAATTAGAATCTAAATAAATGATGAGAATCCCTATTCAACACAGGAATGAAATAACATATTTAGATAGGTCAAAATTAAGGCTTTCAGAGGGAATTCACTGTACATTTCAATTAAATAGATAAGAAATCCACAGTCATATTTTAAATTTTGTTATAAAATAAACCATTCATGGCTATAAATGAAGTTTTAAAATTACTTCAGGTATTGCTTTAGGAAAATACATTAATGTGGATAAAAATACTTCTCCCTCCTGAGTCCTACCTTTTCATGTTCTTAAGCGTTCCATTTTCTGGGGGGCTAAACTTTCATTCAATAGAAACCAGTTGATTTACTCTGTGTGACAATAAAAATCTGGTTTCATGTCATCTGGAATCATTTTTGCTATGGTTATTCTTTCAAATATAGCACTCCTTAAAATAAAAATAGAAAATATGTTTATAAGTATGCATATATATAATTATTATCATCATATTAATTAAAGTACAATAATATAATGGAAAGTTGAAGACAGTTGAAACCTGCAGTACTATAAGCTAAATACTCTTAGGGATTTTAACACCTGAGAATGGGCTTGAGTTGAAGAGCTAAAAAGAAAAGAATCTGTGCTAATTAATGCTAATTAATATAACTAATGATTACACTAAACACATAAAGATTGAACATAAGATTGAACTTAAAGGCTGATAAAGAAAAAAATATTTTTACTTGACTATCTATAAACTAGTTCTATTAAAGTAAACTACCATTTAGAGAGAATAGGGGCCATTAATATTACTGCATATTTAGGAGAAAATCGGAGAAAACCAGAGGATGTTGGGCAAAAACTTCAGAGGAGGAATTGTGTTTAGATGAAATAGGTTTGTATAAAATAGATGATTGCTGAATAAAATCTTTTTGAAAAGTAATGAGACAAAAATAACAATAATAAATAAAGTAATGAAACAAAGCACTTATCTAGTTTATCTTTCTAGAATTTCCAAAGACTTTAGCAATTGAGACAACATTCACAGGTCATACCTTAAAATTAATATCATGATTACAAATGTTATTTGAATCAGTATATGCACAGAACTTTAAAGTTTACAAAGGATATGTGTATTAATTTATGTATATACATTATATATATGCATATATATAGTTATGTATATACATACACACACATATATGTATATATACATACACAGTTTTTGATAACTTGTTGATTATTCTGATTCTACCAATGAAGCAGCTTAGGCTCGGAGAGTTAAAATGGCTTGGCTCACGGTATACAAGAATATAAAACGGAGCTATAGACAAGTCAGTAATCCACATAATAATTCTGACAGTTTTAATTCATAATCCAAGCTATTTCTACCATACTAATTTGCCACAAAAGAATACATATGTACTCATTTAAAGTCAAAATTATAAAGACAATATTGAGGATTCTAAATTAAAGAATATTTTTGGTAATTAAAAAGCAAAAGGCTGGGGAATCATTTCCTTGACCCTTAAGGGAAAGTCAGTCCAAGGATACATTACGAATGCTTGTATTACTATAGAGAAGTTGGATATTATCTGTGATGGACAGACCCTAAGATTTCTTAACCCCTGGTGTCAACTTGTGGTATAATACTCTCCCCTTGATTATGGGCAAAACCTATGGCTTCCAAGCAGTAGAATATAGGAAAGGTGATTGTGTGTTATCCCTGGGATCATGTTATGCTATATAAATCTTCATTTTATCAGATTAGAGTTTTTTATTTGCTTGGTGAAGTATGTGTCCATGTTAAGAAAGTCCACGAGGCATGGGACCGTTGGTGGCCTCAAGGACCTGAGAGCAAATTCCAGCCTACAGCCAGCTGAAAGGAAATGAATTCTGCCAACAATTTGAATGAGTTTGAAAGCGGATTATTTTCCAGTCCAGCATTCAGGTGGGAGCACAGCCTAACACTCTGCAGATTTTTGAGATCCTTAGCAGAAGTTGCAGCCAAGACTTGACAGATGACATACAGAATCTAGGTGATAATAAATGTGTGTTGTTTTAAGCTACTGTATCTGAGATAAATTTGTTACTAAGCAATAGAAAATTGACAGCAATTTTGGTATGCAAAGCAGGGTGCTTCTGTAACAAATACCTAAAAGTGTGGAGGTGGCTTTGGAACTTGCAAAGGTATGGAGGTTTGAGGGAGTTTGCGGAGCATGGTAGAGAAAGCCTAAATCGCCTTGAAAAGGCTTTTAGTAGAAATCTGGACTATAGTTTGTTGCTACTAAGGGCTCAGAAGGAACATGTTATTGGAAACTGAAGTCTATGGATTCTTGTTTCATAGTCACAGACTATTTAAGGAAAATGTCTCCTACAGTTATGTGCAAAGCAGAAGTGATAAATGGCGGAGTTGATTATATAGCAAAGGAAATTTCAAGCAAAGTGTTGAAGGTGGTTCCCTTTTTTCCTTGTTGTTTATAGTAAAGTGAGAGATTAGCGAGAGAAATTGAGGGGAATTTGTTTATTTAAAAAAGTATCAGAACTATAGGCAATAGAAACCTACTGAGGGATAAATGTGGGAATAATGTGATCAGATTTATATTTTAGAAAGATGGCATTGGGAGTGGCATGATTGAAGAACAAGCAGTGATATTGGTTAAGGATATTGGTTAATTTCTACTTACAGTTCAAAATTAACAATAACTACTTATTCAGAAAGTCTTCCATAAGCAATGAAAGTTCGATGTCTTTTCTCTGAACTTCCACTGGTGTCTAAGAACTCTATAATACTCCTGATATTGTATTGTAATTATTGAATAATTTGTGTATATAATATATTGACTATACATTTCTTTTGAGCAGTTTCTTAATTTCATGTTGCTTCTGTAACAATTTACCACAAATTTAGTGGCTTAAAACAACACAAACTTTTTATCTTACAGTTCTGGAAGTCACGAGTCTGAAATTAATCTTATGGGCTAAAATCAAGGTTTTTGGCAGACTTGCATTCCTTCTGGAGTGTATAGGGAGGATCTATTTTCTTGACTTTTTCATCTTCTAGAGGGCTTCTTCATGTCATGGCTTGTGGTCCCTTCCTTCATCTTTGAAGCACATCACTCCAACTTCTGCTTCTGTCATCATGTCTTTCTGACTGCATTTCTCCTGCCTCCCTCTTTCCCTTATAAGGTCTTTGTGATTACACTGGGCCCACCTGAATAATCCAAGATAATCTCCCCATCTCAAGAATCTTATTTTAATCAAATTGGCAAAGTCTCTTTTGCCATGTAAGGTAACTTATTCATAGGTTCTGGGTATTAGGCTGTGGACATCTGTGGTGGAAGGCATTATCCTATCTACCACATGCAGGGTTTACATTTTTCTTCTCTATATCCCCTGCCTAGCATTGTTCCAAAGCCATGGTACCACAAGGCCTAAGTAATCAAAGACTTGTGTATAGAATACATGTATAACCAACAACTAGCCTTTTTTTTTTAATTAAAAAAATTATTTTATTTTTTAAACATCTTTGTTGGAGTGTAATTGCTTTACAATGGTGTATTAGTTTCTGCTTTATGACAAAGTGAGTCAGATATACATATACATATATCCTCATATCTCCTTCCTCTTACGTCTCCCTCCCACCCTCCCTATCCCACCCTTCTAGGTGGTCACAAAGCACTGGCTGCTTCCCACTAGCAACCTATTTTACATTTGGTAGTATATATAAGTCCATGCCACTATCTCACTTCATGCCAGCTTACCCTTCCCCCTCCCCGTGTCCTCAAGTCCATGATCTGCATTTGCATCTTTATTCCTGTCCTGCCCCTACGTTCTTCAGAACTTTTTTTTTTTTTTAGATTGCACATATATGTGTTAGCATACTATATTTGTTTTTCTCTTTCTGACTTACTTCACTCTGTATGACAGACTCTAGGTCCTTCCACCTCACTACAAATAACTCAATTTCATTTCTTTTTATGGCTCAGTAATATTCCATTGTATATATGTGCCACATCTTTATCCATTTATTTGTCAATGGACTCTTAGGTTGCTTCCATATTCTGGCTATTGTAAATAGAGTTGCAATGAACATTGTGGTACATGACTCTTTTTGAATTATAGTTTTCCCAGGGTATATGCCCAGTAGTGGGATTGCTAGGCTGTATGGTAGTTCTATTTGTAGTTTTTTAAGGAACCTCCTTACTGTTCTCCATAGTGACTGTATCAATTTACATTCCCACCAACAGTTCAAAAGGGTTCCCATTTCTCCACACTCTCTCTAGCATTTATTGTTTGTAGATTTTTTGATCATGGCCATTCTGAACAGTGTGAGATGATACCTCATTGTAGTTTTGATTTGCATTTCTCTAATGATTAGTGATGTTGAGCATTCTTTCATGTGTTTGTTGGCAATCTGTATATCTTCTTTGGAGAAATGTCTATTTAGGTCTTCTGCCCATTTTTGGATTGGGTTGTTTGTCTTTTTGACATTGAGCTGCATGAGCTGCTTGTAAATTTTGGAGATTAATCCTTTGTCAGTTGCTTCATTTGCAAATATTTCCTCCCATTCTGAGGGTTGTCTTTTCGTCTTGTTTATAGTTTCCTTTGCTGTGCAAAAGCTTTTAAGCTTCATTAGGCCCCATTTGTTTATTTTTGTTTTTACTTCCATTTCTCTAGGAGGTGGGTCAAAAAAGATCTTGAAGTGATTTATGTCATGGAGTGTTCTGCCTATGTTTTCCTCTTAGAATTCTATAGTGTCTGACCTTACATTTAGGTCTTTAACCCATTTTGAGCTTATTTTTGTGTAGGTGTTAGGGAGTGTTCTAATTTCCTTCTTTTACATGTAGCTGTCCAGTTTTCTCAGCACCACTTATTGAAGAGGCTGTCTTTTCTCCACTGTATATTCTTGCCTCCTTTATCAAAAATAAGGTGACCATATGTGCATGGGTTTATCTCTGGGCTTTCTGTCCTGTTCCATTTGTCTATATTTCTGTTTTTGTGCCAGTACAATACTGTCTTGATTAGTGTAGCTTTGTAGTAGAGTCTGAAGTCTGGGAGCCTGATTCCTCCAGGTCTGTTTTTCTTTTCAGGATTGCTTTGACTATTCGGGGTCTTTTATGTTTCCATACAAATTGTGAAATTTTTTGTTCTAGTTCTGTGAAAAATGCCAGTGGTAGTTGACAGGGATTGCATTGAATCTGTAGATTGCTTTGGGTAGTATAATCATTTTCACAGTGTTGATTCTTCCAATCCAAGAACATGGTATATCTCTCCATCTGTTTGTACATCTTTAATTTCTTTCATCAGTGTCTTATAATTTTCTGCATACAGGTCTTTTGTCTCCTTATGTAGGTTTATTCCTAGGTATTTTATTCCTTTTGTTGAAATAGTAAATGGGAGTGTTTCCTTAAATTCTCTTTCAGATTTTTCATCACTAGTGTATAGGAATGCAAGAGATTTCTGTGTATCTCAATAATTTTGTATCCTGCTACTTTACCAAATTCATTGATTAGCTCTAGTAGTTTTCTGGTAGCATCTTTAGGATTCTCTATGTCTAGTATCCTGTAATTTGCGAACAGTGACAGCTTTACTTCTTCTTTTCCACTTTGGAATCATTTTATTTCTCTTTCTTCTCTGATTGCTGTGGCTAAAACTTCCAAAGCTGTGTTGAATAATAGTGGTGAATGTAGGCAACCTTGTCTTGTTCCTGATCTTAGTGTAATTGTTTTTTGAGAATTATGTTGGCTGTGGGTTTGTCATGTACAGCCTTTATCATGTTGAGGTGAGTTCCCTCTATGCCTCCTTCCTGGAGGGTTTTTATCATAAATGGGTGTTGAATTTTGTTGAAAGCTTTTTCTGCATCTATTGAGATGATCGTATGGTTTTTATCCTTCAATTTGTTTATACGTTGGAACACATTGATTGTTTTGCATTTATTGAAGAATACTTGCATTCCTAGAATAAACCACTTGATCATGGTGTATGATCCTTTTTATGTGCTGTTGGATTCTGTTTGGTAATATTTTGTTGAGGATTTTTGAATCTATGTTCATCATTGATATTGGCCTGTAGTTTTATTTTTTTGCAACATCTGTGTCTGGTTTTTGGTATCAGGGTGATGGTGGCCTCGTAGAATGAGTTTGGGAGTGTTCCTCCTTCTGCTATATTTTGGAAGAGTTTGAGAAGGATAGGTGTTAGCTCTTCTCTAAATTCTAAATAGAATTCATCTGTAAAGTCATCTGGTCCTGGGCTTTGGTTTGTTGGAAGATTTTTAATCACAGTTTTAATTTCATTACTTGTGATTGGTTTGCTTATATTTTCTATTTCTTCCTGATTCATATTTGAAGGTTGTGCTTTTTTAAGAATTTGTGCATTTCTTTCAGGTTGTCCATTTTATTGGCATACAGTTGCTTGTAGTAATGTTTCATGATCCTTTGTATTTCTGCAGTGTCAGTTGTTATTTATTTTTCATTTCTAATTCTATTGAGTCTTCTCCCTTTTTTTCTTGATGAGTCTGACTAATGGTTTATCAATTTAGTTTATCTACACAAGAACCACTTTTTAGTTTTACTGATCTTTGCTATTGTTTCCTTCATTTCTTTTTCATTTATTTCTGATCTGATTTTCATGATTTCTTTCCTTCTACTAACTTTGGGAGGTTTTTTTTTTTTTGTTCTTTGTTCTCTAATTGCTTTAGGTGTAAGGTTAGGTTGTTCATTTAAGATGTTTCTTGTTTCTTGAGGTAGGATTGTATTGCTCTAAACTTCCCTCTTAGAACCGCTTTTGCTGCATCCCATAGGTTTGGGGTGGTTGTGTTTTCATTCTTATTTGTTTTAGGTAACTTTTGATTTCCCCTTTGATTTCTTTAGTGATCTGTTGGTTATTAAGTAGTGTACTGTTTAGCCTCCATGTGTTTCAAATTTTTGCAGATATTTTCCTGTAATTGATATCTAGTCTCATAGTGTTTTGGTCGGAAAAAGTACTTGATATGATTTCAATTTTCTTGAATTTACCAAAGCTTGATTTGTGACCCAAGATATGATCTATCCTGGAGAATGTTCCATGAGCACTTGAGAAAAAAGTGTATTCTGTTGTTTTGGGATGGAATGTCCTATAAATATCAATTAAGTCCATCTTGTTTAATGTATCATTTAAAGCTTGTGTTTCCTTATTTATTTTCATTTTGGATGATCCGTCCATTGGTGAAAGTGGGGTGTTAAAGTCCCCTACTATGATTTTGTTACTGTCGCTTTCCCCTTTTATGGCTGTTAGCATTTGCCTTATGTATTGAGGTGCTTCTATGTTGGGTGCATAAATATTTACAATTGTTATATCTTCTTCTTGGATTGATCCCTTGATCATTACGTAGTGTCCTTCTTTGTCTCTTGTAATAGATATTATTTTAAAGTCTAGAGAATTGCTACTCCAGCTTTCTTCTGATTTCCATTTGCATGGAATATCTTTTCCCATCCCCTCACTTTCAGTCTGTGTGTGTCCCTGGGTCTGACGTGGGTCTCTTATAGACAGCGTATATATGTGTCATGTTTTCGTATCCGTTCAGCCAGTCTATGTCTTCTGGCTGGAGCATTTAATCCATTTACATTTAAGGTAATTATTGATATGTATGTTCCTATTACCATTTTCTTAATTGTTTTGGGTTTGTTTTTGTGGGTCTTTTCCTTCTCTTGTGTTTCCTGCCTAGAGAAGTTCCTTGAACATTTGTTGTAAAGCTGGTTTGGTGGTGCTGAATTCTCTTAGCTTTTGCTTTTCTGTAAAGGTTTTAATTTCTCCATTGAATCTGAATGAGATCCTTGCTGGGTAAAGTAGTCTTGGTTGTAGGCTTTTCCCTTTCATCACTTTAAATATATCCTGGCACTCCCTTCTGGCTTGTAGAGTTTCTGCTGAGAATTCAGCTGTTAACCTTATGGGGATTCCCTTGTATGTTACTTGTTCCTTTTCCCTTGCTGCTTTTAATTTTTTTTCTTTGTAGTTAATTTTTGATAGTTTGATTAACATGTGCCTTGGTGTGTTTATTCTTGGATTTATCCTGTATGGGACTCTCTGCACTTCCTGGACTTGATTAACTATTTTCTTTCCCATATTAAGGAAGTTTTCAACTATAATCTCTTCAAATATTTTCTCAGTCCCTTTCTTTTTCTCTTCTTCTACTGGGACCCCTATATTTCGAATGTTGGCGTGTTTAATGTCCCTGAGGTCTCTGAGACTGTTCTCAATTCTTTTCATTCTTTTTCTTTATTTTTCTCTGCCATACTTATTTCCACTCTTTTATCTTCCAGGTCACTTATCCGTTCTTCTGTCTCAGTTATTCTGCTATTGATTAGTTCTAGAGAATTCTTAATTTCATTTATTGTGTTGTTCATCATTGTTTGTTGCTCTTTAGTTCTTCTAGGTCCTTGTTAAACGTTTCTTGTTTTTTCTGCATTCTACTTCCACAGTTTTGAATGATCATTATTATCATTACACTAAATTCTTTTTCAGGTAGACTGCCGATTTCCTCTTCATTTGTTTGGGCTAGTGGGTTTTTACCTTGCTCCTTCATCTGCTGTGTGTTTCTCTATCCTCTCATTTTGCTTAACTTACTGTGTTTGGGGTCTCCTTTTCACAAGCTGCAGGTTCGTAATTCCCGTTGTTTTTGGTGTCTGCCCCCAATGGGTAAGGTTGGTTCAGTGGGTTGTGTAGGCTTCCTGGTGGAGGGGACTAGTGCCTGTGTTCCGGTGGATGAGGCTGGATCTTTTCTTTCTGTTGGGCAGGACCGCATCCTGTGGTGTGTTTTGGGGTGTCTGTGACCTTATTGTGATTTTAGGCAGCCTCTCTGCTAATGGGTGGTGTTGTGTTCCTGTCTTGCTAGTTGTTTGGCATGAGGTGTCCAGCGCTGTAACTTGCTGGTTGTTGAGTGGAGCTGGCTCTTAATGTTGAGATGGAGCTTTCTGGGAGAGCTTTCGCCATTTGATATTACATGGAGCAGGGACGTCTCTGGTGTAGCAATGTCCTGAACTCAGCTGTCCCACCTCAGAATCATAGGCCTGACACCCAGCAGGAGCACCAAGACCCTGTCAACCACTCGGCTCAGAAGAAAAGCAAGCAAGAAGGAAAGAAATACATACAATAAAGTTGTTAAAATAAAGAGTAAAAAATAATTATTAAAAATAAAAAAATTAAAAAGTAATAAAGAAAAAGAAAAAAAGAAGAGATCAATCAAACCAAAAAATGAATCCACCAATGATAACAAGTGCTAAAAACTATAGAAACAAAAACAAAAAGAAAAACAGAAAATGGACAGACAGAACCCTAGGACAAATGGTAAAAGCAAAGCTACACAGACAAAATCACAGAAAGAAGTAAACACAAACAGACTCACAAAAAAAGAAAAAGGAAAAAAAAAATATATCTATATATTTTTAAAAAAAGGAGGAAGAGAGCAACCAAATCAATAAACAAATCTACCAATAAACTCTAAATACTATATTAAGATACACATACAACCAGAAATAAATTAGATGCAGAAAGCTAACTCCACGTCTACAGTTGCTCCCAAAGTCCACCGTCTCAATTTTGGGATGATTCATTGTTTATTCAGGTATTCCAGATATGCAGGGTACATCAAGTTGATTTTGAAGATTTAATCTGCTGCTCCTGTGGCTGCTGGGAGAAATTTCTCTGTCTTTTTTCTTTTTCTTTTTCTTTTTTATTTTTTTAACATTTTTATTGGGGTATAATTGCTTTACAATGGTGTGTTAGTTTCTGCTTTATAACAAAGTGAATCAGCCATACATATACATATGTTCCCATATCTCTTCCCTCTTGCGTCTCCCTCCCTCCCACCCTCCCTATCCCACCCCTCCAGGCGGTCACAAAGCACCCAGCCGATAGCCCTGTGCCATGCGGCTGCTTCCCACCAGCTATCAACCTTACGTTTGTTAGTGTGTACATGTCCATAACTCTCTCTCGCCCTGTCACAGCTCTCCCTTCCCCCTCCCCATATCCTCAAGTCCGTTCCCCAGTAGGTCTGTGTCTTTATTCCTGTCTTACCCCTAGGCTCTTCATGGCATTCTTTTTTCTTCTTAAATTCCATATATATGTGTTAGCATACGGTATTTGTCTTTCTCTTTCTGACTTACTTCACTCTGTATGACAGACTCTAGGTCTATCCACCTCATTACAAATAGCTCAATTTCGTTTCTTTTTATGGCTGAGTAATATTCCATTGTATATATGTGCCACATCTTCTTTATCCATTCATCCGATGATGGGCACTTAGGTTGTTTCCATCTCTGGGCTATTGTAAATAGAGCTGCAATGAACATTTTGGTACATGACTCTTTTTGAATTTTGGTTTTCTCAGGGTATATGCCCAGTAGTGGGATTGCTGAGTCATATGGTAGTTCTATTTGTAGTTTTTTAAGGAACCTCCATACTGTTCTCCATAGTGGCTGAACCAATTCACATTCCCACCAACAGTGCAAGAGTGTTCCCTTTTCTCCACACCCTCTCCAGCATTTATTGTTTCTAGATTTTTTGATGATGGCCATTCTGACTGGTGTGAGATGATATCTCATTGTAGTTTTGATTTGCATTTCTCTAATGATTAATGATGTTGAGCATTCTTTCATGTGTTTGTTGGCAGTCTGTATATCTTCTTTGGAGAAATGTCTATTTAGGTCTTCTGCCCATTTTTGGATTGGGTTGTTTGTTTTCTTGTTATTGAGCTGCGTGAGCTGCTTGTAAATTTTGGAGATTAATCCTTTGTCAGTTGCTTCATTTGAAAATATTCTCTCCCATTCTGAGGGCTGTCCCTTGGTCTTGCTCATGGTTTCCTTTGCTGTGCAAAAGCTTTGAAGTTTCATTAGGTCCCATTTGTTTATTTTTGTTTTTACTTCCATTACTCTAGGAGGTGGGTCAGAAAGGATCTTGCTGTGATTTATGTCCTAGACTGTTCTGCCTGTGTTTTCCTCTAAGAGCTTGATAGCTTCTGGTCTTACACTTAGGTCTTTAATCCATTTTGAGCTTATTTTTGTGTATGGTGTTAGGGAGTGATCTAATCTCATACTTTTACATGTATCTGTCCATTTTTCCCAGCACCACTTATTGAATAGGCTGTCCTGTCTCCACTGTACATTCCTGCCTCCTTTATCAAAGATAAGGTGTCCATATGTGCGTGGGTTTATCTCTGGGCTTTCTATCCTGTTCCATTGATCTATCTTTCTGTTTTTGTGCCAGTACCATACTGTCTTGACTACTGTAGCTTTGTAGTATAGTTTGAAGTCAGGGAGCCTGATTCCTCCAGCTCCGTTTTTCGTCCTCAAGATTGCTTTGGCTATTCGGGGTCCTTTGTGTTTCCATACAAATTGCGAAATTTTTTGTTCTAGTTCTGTGAAAAATGCCAGTGGTAGTTTGATAGGGATTGCATTGAATCTGTAGATTGCTTTGGGTAGTAGGGTCATTTTCACAATGTTGATTCTTCCCATCCAAGAACATGGTATATCTCTCCATCTATTTGTATCATCTTTAATTTATTTCATCAGTGTCTTATAATTTTCTGCATACAGGTCTTTTGTCTCCTTAGGTAGGTTTATTCCTAGGTATTTTATTCCTTTTGTTGAAATAGTAAATGGGAGTGTTTTCTTAAATTCTCTTTCAGATTTTTCATCACTAGTGTATAGGAATGCAAGAGATTTCTATGTATCTCAATAATTTTGCATCCTGCTACTTTACCAAATTCATTGATTAGCTCTAGTAGTTTTCTGGTAGCATCTTTAGCATTCTCTGTGTATAGTATCATGTCATCTGCAAACAGTGACAGCTTTACTTCTTCTTCTCTGATTTGGATTCCTTTTATTTCCTTTTCTTCTCTGATTGCTGTGGCTAAAACTTCCAAAACTATGTTGAATAAGAGTGGTGAGAGTGGGCAACCTTGTCTTGTTCCTGATCTTAGTGGAAATGCTTTCAGTCCCTCACCATTGAGGATGATGTTGGCTGTGGGTTTGTCATATATGGTCTTTATTATGTTGAGGAAAGTGCCCTCTATGCCTACTTTCTGCAGGGTTTTTATCGTAAATGGGTGTTGAATTTTGTCAAAAGCTTTCTCTGCATCTATTGAGATGATCATATGGTCCCTCTCCTTCAATTTGTTAATATGGTTTATCACACTGATAGATTTGCATATATTGAAGAATCCTTGCATTCCTGGAATAAACCCCACTTGATCATGGTGTATGATCCCTTCAATGTGCTGTTGGACTCCGTCTGCCAGCATTTTGTTGAGGATTTTTGCATCTATGTTCATCAGTGATATTGGCCTGTAGTTTTCCCTCTTTGTGATATCCTTGTCTGGCCTTGGTATCAAGGTGATGGTGGCCTCGTAGAAGGAATTTTGGGAGTGTTCCTTCCTCTGCTATATTTTGGAAGAGTTTGAGAAGGACAGGTGTTAGCTCTTCTCTAAATGTTTGATAGAATTCGCCTGTGAAGCCATCTGGTCCTGGGCTTTTCTTTGTTGGAAGATTTTTAATCACAGTCTCAATTTCAGTGCTTGTGATTGGTCTGTTCATATTTTCTATTTCTTCCTGATTCAGTCTTGGCAGGTTGTGCATTTCTAAGAATTTGTCCATTTCTTCCAGGTTGTCCATTTTATTGGCATAGAGTTGCCTGCAGTAATCTCCCATGATTTTTTTTATCTCTGCAGTGTCCGTTGTTACTTCTCCTTCCTCATTTCTAATTCTGTTGATTTGAGTCTTCTCCCTTTTTTTCTTGATGAGTCTGGCTAGTGGTTTATGTATTTTGTTTATCTTCTCAAAGAACCAGCTTTTAGTTTTATTGATCTTTGCTATTGTTTCCTTCATTTCTGTTTCATTTATTTCTGATCTGATTTTTATGATTTCTTTCCTTCTGGTAGCTTTGGGGGTTTTTTGTTCTTCTTTCTCTAATTGCTTTAGGTGCAAGGTTAGGTTGTTTATTCGAGATGTTTCCTGCTTCTTAAGGTGGGCTTGTATTGCTATAAACTTCCCCCTTAGAACTGCTTTTGCTGCATCCCATAGGTTTTGGGTCGTTGTGTCTCCTTTGTCATTTGTTTCTAGGTATTTTTTTATTTCCTCTTTGATTTCTTCAGTGATCACTTCATTATTAAGTAGTGTATTCTTTAGCCTCCATGTGTTTGTACTCTTCACAGATCTTTTCCTATCATTGATATCTAGTCTCATGGTGTTGTGGTCGGAAAAGATACTTGATACAATTTCAATTTTCAAAATTTACCAAGGCTTGATTTGTGACCCAAGATATGATCTCTCCTGGAGAATGTTCCATGAGCAGTTGAGAAAAATGTGTATTCTGTTGTTTTTGGTTTGAGTGTCCTATAAATATCAATTAAGCCATCTTGTTTAATGTATCATTTAAAGCTTGTGTTTCCTTATTTATTTTCATTTTGGATGATCTGTCCATTGGTGAAAGTGGGGTGTTAAAGTCCCCTACTATGATTGTGTTACTGTCGATTTCCCCTTTTATGGCTGTTAGTATTTGCCTTATGTATTGAGGTGCTCCTATGTTGGGTGCATAAATATTTACAATTGTTATGCCTGAAGCGGCAGAGGCCGGCGTGACGTTGCGCCGGCGTGACATTGCACCAGCCTGAGGCCCGCCGTACGTTCTCCCGGGGAAGTTGTCCCTGGATCTCGGGAACCTGGCAGTGGCGGGCTGCACAGGCTCCGCGGAAGAGGGGTGTGGACAGTGACCTGTGCTCGCACACAGGCCCCTTGGTGGCGGCAGCAGCAGCCCTAGCGTCTCCCGCCCGTCCCTGGGGTCCGTGCTTTTAGCCACGGCTCGCGTCCGTCTCTGGGGTTCGCGCTTTTAGCCGCGGCTCGCGCCCGTCTCTGGAGTTCCTTTAAGCAGCGCTCTTAAACCCCTCTCCTCGTGCACCAGGAAACAAAGAGGGAAGAAAAAGTCTCTTGCCTCTTAGGCAGGTGCAGACTTTTCCCTGGACTCCCTCCCAGCTAGTCGTGGTGCACCAGCCCCTTCAGGCTATGTTCAAGCCGCCAACCCCAGTCCTCTCCCTGCGCTCCGACCGAAACCGAAACCGGAGCCTCAGCTCGCAGCCCCGCCCGCCCTGGCGGGTGAGCAGACAAGCCTCTCGGGCTGGTGAGTGCCGGTCGGCACCGATCCTCTGTGTGGGAATCTCTCAGCTTTGCCCTCTGCACCCCTGTTGCTGTGCTCTCCTCCATGGCTCCAAAGCCTCCCCCCGCCACCCCCGTCTCCGCCAGTGAAGGCGCTTACTAGTGTGTGGAAACTTTTCCTCCTTCACAGCTCCCTCCCACAGGTTCAGGTCCTGTCCGTATTCTTTTGTCTCTGTTTTTTCTTTTTTCTTTTCCCCTACCCAGGTACATGGGTAGCTTCTTGCCTTTTGGGAAGTCTGAGGTCTTCTGTCAGCGTTCAGTAGGTGTTCTGTAGGAGTTGTTCCACATGTAGATGTATTTCTGATGTATTTGTGTGGAGCAAGGTCATCTCCATGTCTTACTCCTCCACCATCTTGAAGGTCTCCCCCTAGGCTTCTTTTTTAAATGGGTCACTTTATCAAGTGTTTCTTGCCAGGACATATGCTTTCTGACAATCCTAGATATTCAGGTGGGCTCAGCTAGTGTCACTGTTCAACAATATAGTGATCTCTGAGAGAACTGTTGCCCTTGATGTAATGACAGTACCATCCTGTTTGTCCATTTGACTGAGTGATCCTGCAAAAGTCATAGCCCCATATCGTCATTTTCTTCATCATCATTTTACAAGTGTGTATGAATGTAACATATTTAATAAAGATCTGATGAAAGTGTCTTAGGGAGGATTCTGATACTTTTCCATGTCTCCAGAGTTAACTCTTCTTCAGATCTGCATGTTATCATTCTCATGCCTCTAGACAGTTTCCACTCTTTACCACAAAAAATGCTTTTTTCTTAAGATTGATTCATTTGTTTCTATTTTCTCGCATCTTTATCATCATAAAGTTATTTTTCTATATTTCGTTCTGCCTCATGTATTCCCCATTTCTGATCCAGTTAACCTAAGTTATTCCATGGAGGGCTTTTGAATTCTTTATATAAATCACAAACCTCCATAGTTCCCACTGAATCTTCAAAATAGATTTAATTATATACACTTGTTGTGATTTGATCAATTTGATCACAGCAGAGATCTTTTCAGGGGTTTCTCATGTCCTCTTGAGACACTGAATGTGAAACTCATCAGTAGGTATGGTGGAATTGACATTTGCAAAGAGACCATTTTAAGCTTCTATTTCCTAGTTGATTAAACACCCTCAGGAACCGGTATTCATAGCCTTCCAAGGTCATGCCAACTACAATGATATGTTTTAAATAAACTAGTGCCTCAAGGTAATTCTTAATCACCTTCCATTTCATCTATCAATAACTGGAAATAAGTGTGTTGCTTTTAGATGCCTTGCAGTATTCTCTCTGATAAATCCTTACAAGGCAAATCAAAGCTGTCTTTATGTCATCTTTAATCACAGGTATTGAGTACCACCGATTATGAAATCTAAATATATAATCACATGCTTGACATTAGGCAATTTTGGACACAAGATATGGCATTTAATTTTAGAAAATATGTCCAACCTGTTTTTTTAAAATAAAAATCTTGCAATTGAGATTGAATTGATAGTGCCTGAAAGGGATAGGTGTATGGACTAAATGGTAAGTAGTTATTTAATGCAATACGTTAGTTTATAAAATGCAGGAAGAGGGAGGCCTCCAGATTGTTTTCTTAAATGTCATTAATGCTATGATAGCATTCAATAATATTTTGCCTCGCTGGCAATAATGAAAATAATAGATAACATTCGTTGATTGTTGAGATGTGATATATTGTCTTACACATTTTATACAGTGAATAATCAACATAGTTATTTAGCTACTATTTTCTTCCCATTTTCCAATAAGAAGACGAGAAGAAAGTTTAGAGAAATTTGGCAATTTCTCCCCAATTTTGCAAGACTGTGAATGATGGAGCTGGAATTTGTTCCTAACTCATATGACTCCAGACTTTTACCTGGACAATCATAGAGAAGGAAGCATTTTTACTGCTACCTTGGATTAACGCCTCAAACTCCTCTCCCCTCCTCTTTTGAGTTACTGGTAAATTCCAGAAATATGAAACAGAAAAGAATGAGACATAAGTTATCTATTTCCTTTCCTTATTTGACTTATTTATTTGCTCATGTTCTGTTTGTATTTTAATGGAACAACCTTGAGCTCTGTTATATGCTGAGTGCAATGTCAATTAGAAAGTTAGAGGAGGGAGAATGGGTAATTGAAGGAAAAGAAAGGTTCGAAGGAGAAGATAAGAAATGGAATAGTGGGATCTAGGATGCACGATGATGAAGTAGCCACTGGCACTATCTATTCCTTAGAGACAGGAGATGAGAAGGTAAACATGGGCATGAGGCATGTAGGTCTGGAGGGCAGAAATAAGGCAGTTTATGCATATTAGCTTCAGCTCCTTTTGGGTAGAGAGTCATTATCAGCAATGAGCAAGGAGGATTATGAGAGTTATGAGACGTGAATAAAAAGCTAAACTACTTGAATATTTCATGTGTCAACTAAAAAGACTTAGAGAAACAAACAGGCAGTATTAAGTTTGTGATTTATAATGATGGCATTGAAATCATAATGGAGTAATCATAGTTCAGACATGCAAAATGGAGTTCGGAGGCCATTGAGGATCTGGTCTTAGACGTATCTCTGCACCACTGAAAACTTGAACTTTCTGTGAACTGCATCAAACCCAAGGACACCAGCCATTTTTAAAACAGCATCTGCTAGCTGCAACCTTGTGGTCTCAAGGTTGTCCCACCCTTGTAACTATGCAGCCATTTCAGACCCCAACCAGTCCTTGCTTAACAAACACCCTTACTTCTTGCCAGCTTCAATTATAATTCTTTTTATATAATTGAAGGATAATTGATGTACAATATTATATAAGTTACAGGTACACAGTATAGTGATTCACAATTTTTAAATGTTGTACTCCGTTTATAGTTATTATAAAATATTGGCTATATTCCCTGTGTTGTACAATATATTCTTCTAGCTTATTTTATACCCAATCCCCTACCCTTATTTTTACCCCAATTATAATTCTTGATAAGCAACTCATATAACTAACTTCAGCCTTGTGATTTTTGCCTTTATAAGCTTCCTCCATTTTGTAGTCCAGTGGAACACAATTCAAGTGCTTCTTGAATCTGTATTGCTTGGGCTGCAGTCTTAATAAACCTCAGACACCTCTTTATTTCAATCAGGTCTCCATTTATGAAATTTTGGTTAACAATAAATATGCAGGATTGTGGTTGCTGTTCTGTATGTGTGCATCTGTGTGTGTGTGTGTGTGTGTGTGTGTGTGTCTGTCTGTTTGTGCATGAGTCTGTGTTTATGTAAATCTGGTTGTAGAGGCAAAGAAAACATTTAATCTGCATTCATTAAGGTTTAGAAGTTTACCCTGCGGTGCTGGGATTGATAAAGTTAAAAGTGTCAGCTAGAAAGTTTGCAAAGGAAAACGTGCAGCCCGTGCTGGACAGAGAGAGAAGAAAAAACTATTATGTGGCCAATGGTGCATAGGAATATAGGGGTTTTAAAATTTTGGTTATAAAGAACAGTATACTGACAATAAAACTGTTGTTGTCCTAGAATGATAGTAGTTTAGGTAAGAGGGTGTTAGGTTATACGACTAGATCAGACATGGAATTTGTTTGTGCTTCTGTGATGCACTGAATGTACCCATGGAGTTTGATTGTCATAGAGGGATTGAAATAAAGACCTGGGCTGTAGAGAAGGTTAAAGAACTCTGAGTGTGGACTGTGTATCAGCTTTCACACATTAATATGGACGATACTGAGAATAGTAGATGGAGTAGGAAGATGAGGGCTGAGTCCAAGGCCAAAATTGTCATGGAAAGTGATAGGGTAAACCTGTCAGAAATTCCTAAATGATTATTTAGGTGATATAAGCCTCAAAAGAGGAAGTTCATTCATGATTGCTAAAGAGAAATAATGTGTAAGTGGCAAATCACTATTTAACATAATACATACTGTAATTATCTTGTTAACTATGTGTCTTCCCTAGGACTATATAAGGTCATGAGAGCAGAGAATTTTACATAAATCGTCATTGATTTTTCCTTATTCTTAAAATTTGTCTGACATATAGTTAGTACTCAATAAATATCTGCTGAATGGAAGCTGGAAGAATAAATCAAAGAATGATGAATAAAATGGTAGATGAAAAATAAAAATGTGGACTTTGCCTTCTCATCCTATGATACGAGTAGGTGAAAAAAAAAGTAGATGTAAGAAAAGTGGCATCTTGATGGAAAAATCCATCCAGTTTTTAGTTCAGGCAAAGAAGCAGAAGACAATTTGACGAATTATATTAGAAAGTGACTGGGTCCAAGGAGAAAATATGGAAAGTAATAGGAGAAAGCCATTAATGGCCAAATAGCCTGCTGACTTGGCAGAAATGAGGCAAAAATGATATTAGTTTTATGTCATGAGAAATACGAGGTAAAATTTTGCACCATTTTATCAATTAGGGTCACAATAAGAAACGGGTGGTACATGCAAAGGATTAGTTGCAGAGAGGGTAATAAAGGAGCTATTTATAGAGATGTGGGCAAGGTAAAGGAATCCAACAAGAGATGGTAAAGCACCTAGGAAGTAGCAACACAGAGAGTCAATATTGCCCTCCTGAAGGGTAAGGAAAGATAGTGATGCTATTAAATCTGGCAAGAGCTCTAACTCTGGGATGGGCACCAAGAAGGTGCTATTGTCTTAGGTAGAGGAGTTCAGCCACTGTCAAAGTGCAGCCTGCCAAGGAGCAATGAGCATGGGGGCAATAGACACACTGACCCTCCCCTGCTTCTTCCTACTTCTTCCCATTGGTGCCAAAGATTGACAGAATCAAACCAGGAGCAAGAGGGAGTAGAGAATGGACCTGGAGATACACAACCATTTACCATGATGTTGACCACCAACGGAGGAGCAGGAATATGTATATGCACTTTTATGGATATTGTGTACTTGTAGGTTTGAGACCTGTTTGGTTTGTGATGCCCATGCTTCATGCAAGTGGCCATATCAAGCTGGCAGCTAAAGATATGGGTGTAGAGTTGAGTCCAATACAGTAATGTAGCTACTGGGCATTTGAAACGTGGTTAGTCCAAAGTGAATTGTGCTGTGAGAGTAAATACACACCAGATTTTGAACAGCTAGTAAGAAAAATTATATAAAATACCTTATTAATATTTTATATTTATTTTGTTGTATCGATTGGTCTAAGTATAAATATATTTTAAAATTAATTTTATGTTTATTTTTACATTTCTTAAGGTGGCTACTAGAAAATTTAAAATATATATCTGCCTTTTATTTGTAGTTCACATTATGTTTCTATTGGACAATACCAGTCTAGAGCTACTAAGAAAAGTGGTCTTCACAGGGAATATAAAGTAAGATGGGTCTGGGGATTCTAGGCTTCTCTTGGTAGAAGCAGAGACAATTTTATTCCAGTAACACAAGCTTTTAAGTTCATAATTTTATACAAGCTTTACACATCTTTGTGCCCAGAAAGTATATGGATCAAAGTTATGACTCACAAGCAGATGGTGGTATATTTATATTGATGCTTTACAATTTCTATAGGGAATTTTGTTTAAAGTTTTATTTAGATGTTCTCAGCTTTTATTCTAGGTCTTGAACAATTTTACCTCAAAATTTTAATTCATTATTAGCTACACTGGGAAACTTGTAATACTTTCAAGGCTTATTCTTATATTCTTTTTTTTTTAGTACTTATCTATCATTTTGAAAAAAAATTAAATATAACAGAGCTTAGGTAAGGATTGGTTTTAATTTATTTCAGATCTATGGCAACAATTTCAAAAGGTTCTTAATAAAGAAGACTTGAATATTTTTTAAATTTTGAGAAAAAAGAATTTCAATATGCTTATTACTTTTCTCTCTGCTATATATTCTTCCTTAATTTTCTCTTACATGAGTTTCTGGAAACCATCCGCAAGGTATGCCAAGTACTACAAAACTGAACAGGACTCTTGGGGTTTCCTGCATGCCATTTGGTCCCATTATAATGAAATCTAAATCCCAGATCTCAATACTTTGTGGCTATTAACATTCTATTGAACTTTATAAAAGAACTAAGCTATATAAACCCTTGTACCTAACTGAAGTTGTACTGAAATAATGATATTATGCTTTCTAAGAAAAGGATACCTGCTTCCTATTCCATGCAAAGTATTGCAATATCCAGCATTTGATGCTGCAAGAGGGATTTGTAGAGGCTGCTCTCAGAATTTGCAGCCCCCAAAGTACCAGCTGGAGAAAGGTGAGGAATGGCAATCTCATGACCTTTTAGTTTTGATGATGCAGCATGAAACACCGTACTTTGTGTATGATGGTTGCCAATATTTATATCACTTAATTTGACTAGGAAACATGTACTTCAGAGACAGATCTTTAGGTTAGGAGGAACATACTGCTGGGTTGTTCTGTAAGTCAGCCTTAGCATAAGCCAATGACAGATAGACAACCTATTTGAAGTGGAAAAATAAAAATGGTTTTTATAAGGTAAACCCTGGGGTGGAGACACCTTGGAGAGATTACAACAAACTGGGAAAATCTAGACCAACCTTATTAATACAAAGAAGCCAATATACTATGGACAAAAATTTCTGATTTCAAGAGCTAATACATAGTAAATCTCAGATTATCTTTTCCTTTTGTAGTATATTCAATTAAAGATTTCTGAGTTGTAGGCCATCAATGATGTGGGAATTTAATAGGAAATAATAATTAGAATATTGAGTTGGCCAAAAAGTGCCTTCGGTTTTTAAGTAAAAATAAAGACACATTTTTCATTTTCACCATGAACTTCATTGAACATATTCACCCTTTTGTTCCACTACCTTCTGCCATTTTTCAGGCAACTTCATAATTCCATCTTCCCAAAACTTTTTGTCTTTTTGAGCAAAGAACTGTTCCAGGTGCCTTTTACAGTCTTCCAGGGAATTGAATTTTTTTCCATTCAGAGAATTTTGTAAGACCAAAATAAATGGAAATCTGAAGTTACCATGTCTGGGGAATATGGTGGTTGAATCAGAACTTCCCAGCCAAGCTGTAACAGTTTTTGCTTGGTCATCAAAGAAACATGCAGTCTTGCATTATCCTGATGGAAGATTAATGCGTTTTCTGTTGACTAATTCTGGATGCTTCTTGTTTAGTGCTGCTTTCAGTTGGTCTAATTGGGAGCAGTACCTGTTGGAATTATTTGCTTGGTTTTCCAGAAGGAGCTCATAATAGAGGACTCCCTTGCAATCCCACCATATACACAACATCACATTCTTTGGATGAAGACCAGCCTTTGGTGTGGTTGGTGGTGGTTCATTTCGCTTGCCCCATGATCTCTTCCATTCAACATTATTGTACAGTATCCACTTTTCATCGCCTGTCACAATTTGTTTTAAAAACAGAGCTTTTCATTACGTTTCGGTAGAGAATCTCATGCGGAAACAGGGTCAAGAAGGTTTTTTTTCACTTAACTTATGTGGAACCCAGACATCAAAGCGATTCACATAACCAAGTTTGTGCAAATGATTTTCAATGCTTGATTTGGATATTTTGAGTATGTTGACTATCTCCTGCGTGGTATAATGTTGATTGTTCTCAGTTAATGTCTCAATTTAATTGCTATCAACTTCAACTGGTCTACCTGACCATGAGCACCATCCAGCAAGAAATCTCCAGCACAAAACTTCGCAAACCACTTTTGACACATTCGATCAGTCACAACACCTTCTTCATACACTGTACAAATCTTTTTTTGCGTTTCAGTTGCTTTTTTACCTTTCTTGAAATAATAAAGCATAATGTGCCGGAAATGTTGCTTTTTTTCTTCCATCTTCAATATTAAAATGGCTACACAAAAATTCACCAATTTTGATGTCTTTTTTTTAAATGCACGTTGATATTACAGCTTTCACATACAATCTAACAAAATTGTTTCAAATGAAGTTAAAGACAACTAAGTGCTACTAGAGCCATGTTACAGAAAAAAACCGGATGAAGATTTTGGCCAACCCAATAATTGCTTAAAATAAAATATTTTTAGAAACTTACTGTAAGTCAGGCTATTCTTCTAAGTGGTTTACCTACATGTATTAATTTAATCATTAAAATAACTATTAGGTGAACTTTATTTATTTTTATGTTCCAGGAAATCATCTTATTTATTTATTTAATCTTTAAAATGTATTCTAATCTGGTCATTTTATTTTATTTTTAAAATTTTAATTTTTATACAGCAGGTTCTTATTAGTTGTCTATCTTATACATATTAGTGTATATATGTCAATCCCCATCTCTCAATTCATCCTGCCACTCCCCCACTATCCTCTCTTTTTGTCCATACATTTGTTCTCTACATCTGTGTTTCTATTTCTGCCTTGCAAACCGGTTCGTCTGTACCATTTTTCTAGATTCCACATATATGTGTTAATATATATTTGTTTTTCTCTTTCTGACTTACTTCACTCTGTATGACAGTCTCTAGGTCCATTCACGTCTCTACAAATGACCCAATTTCATTCCTTTTTATGGTTGAGTAATATTCCATTGTATATATGTACCACATCTTCTTTATCCATTCGTCTGTCGATGGGCATTTAAGTTGCTTTCATGACCTGGCTATTGTAAATAGTGCTGCAGTGAACATTGGGGTGCATGTGTCTTTTGAATAGGTAAATTTTAATATAACTATTTTTATAGATGGGAAACTAGGGCATCAAGAGTTTAAGTACTGGGTTGGCCAAAAAGTTTGTTCAGTTTTAAGTAAAAATAAATGACACATTTTTCATTTTCATGAAGAACTTTATTGAACAACATATTTACTAACTGAACAAACTTTTTGACCAACCCAATAATTGCCCAAAGTAGATCCAGAGGTGATGGTAAGCTAGACTTTAGGTTCATACTTGTTTGGGGAGATTAACAAATAAGGTAAAACAAGGCCTAAAATAGGTGATCCTATTTATCTCTGGAATGTATAGGCTGTATGGCTACAACTCGCTGAGTCTGCTTGAAATAGGAAATGAAAGATCACATTTGCAATAGCTATAACCCCGTGCCAGGAATGAACTTTGCTTTAGAGAGCACTGTATGTCTAATGTTTTCTTTAAAAAGTCAAACTTCTGGAACTTAAGCAATGACTTTTCATGAGATGTGATCTGTAGAATCTTGAGTTTATGATCATACAGGGGCTTCCATTGTTTGTGATATGCTAATTGGGAGAGAGCAGATCTAGTAACACTGCCTTAGCAGGGGATGAGGGCCTTCAGGAACTCTGTAATTATTAGTGGGTAAAACTTCACTCACTTGCATAAGTCCTATTTCCCTGAAAATTCAGAGATCATAGGTGATTTTACATGTTCACCAGCCCACATTACTCATTTTATCTGAACTTAGCTAGGGTGCCATAAGTGCTTACCATATTTTAGGTACTGCACACTTTACATATCTCATTTCACTTAATCCTTAAAGCAATCCTGAGGGGTAAGTATTGTCTTTATTCTTCTGACAGGGAAACAAAAGGTCAGAGAAATTAAGTAATGTGTCCCAGGCCACATAGCATCTAATTGACAGGGTAAACCCAGGCATCTTTGACTCCAAAACCTATATGTTTAACCCCTATGTTTCATAAACACAAGCTCAAAGTTTAGTTTCAAAGATATAAGCCCTTAAAATAGAAGAGGAGACATAAGATTTACTTTTTTTTGTAAGATGGAAACATTAAAAACTCAGTTCATTAAACTGAATAATTGATAATAAATATTACTTGAGAAAACTTATAAATTAAAATCTAGAGAAAAATGAAACTTTTTTTTGTTTTGTTTTGTTTTGTTTTGCGGTACGCGGGCCTCTCACTGTTGTGGCCTCTCCCGTTGCGGAGCCCAGGCTCCGGACGCGCAGGCTCAGCGGCCATGGCTCACGGGCCCAGCCTCTCCGCGGCATGTGGGATCCTCCCGGACCGGGGCATGAACCCGTGTCCCCTGCATCAGCAGGCGGACTCTCAACCACTGCGCCACCAGGGAAGCCCAAAACGTTTTTTTTGTTTGTTTGTTTTTGTTTTTTGCGGCATGCGGGCCTCTCACTGTTGCGGCCTCTCCCGTTGCGGAGCACAGGCTCCGGACGCGCAGGCTCAGCGGCCATGGCTCACGGGCCCAGCCGCTCTGCGGCATGTGGGATCTTCCCAGACCGGGGCACGAACCCGTGTGCCCTGCATCGGCAGGCGGACTCTCAACCACTGCGCCACCAGGGAAGCCCCCAAAACGTTTTTAAATCAATATTTTGTAATTGGAAATGAGCAGGTATAATTGCATAAGAATATTTTTTTCTTTAGTTCTTAAAAAATTTAAAAAAAAAATTTTTAAATTAAAAAACCAGTTTCCCATGTGCCGCGGAGCGGCTGGGCCCATGAGCCATGGCCGCTGAGCCTGCGTGTCCGGAGCCTGTGCTCCGCAGCGGAAGAGGCCACAGCAGTGAGAGGCCTGCGTACCCCCAAAAAATAAAAAAACAGTTTGCATTTTCTAGCACTGGCCATTTAGTACTGCACAATTATTCCACTTGATTCATGTGTTTAAGTGTTTTCAGATTATTCTTTGTATGTATTCAGTCTGCACTTGGCCCATATGAGTCCCCTTTACATTTCCATTCACAAGCATGACTTCTCAGCTTTGTGGAAGAGCTGCTTGCAGACTGCTGGACCCCTCTTTGCCCAAGAGTCCAGGGAATTGGGAGTGCCTGAGAAATAACATGCCCCGATTGAATCCCCTCATAATCAGTTGTAAAAATTAATAAACAGAAACTTCAATTAAATTGAATTGGGAGACCAGAAGGAAGAGTTCTTATGCCCTGAGGCAATAGTAGAGCCCAACAACTCCTCTTCTTTCCCAGTAAAGACTCAGCCAGTGAAAGCCTTGGACTCTGTTTACTAGTGAGCTCCCAACTTCCTTTTCTTCCCTGTAAAAGCGTTCTCCTTCCCTTGCTGTGTGGGGACTTGCACGTGCCTCCTCCTGGTTGCAGACCCAAATAGCAATTCTCTGCTGAGCCCCATTAAACCCATCTTTGCTGGAGAAATATCTGGTAGTCTATTTGTTTCAGGTCAACACAATAGCAGAAGGGTGGAGGTGAGTGAATAAATACCCTATCCTCCTCACCCTTGACCACGCTAATTCTGAGACACGTTTCACACAGTTTTCTGGAGTGTGCTCTGGAGTTGAGGTATGGCCAGCAACCATCAAAGTTCATTTAAAAATGTACCACCTATTGCCTGCATTCCTCTCACTGCATCACTTTCCATGGCTCTGTCAGAATTCCCAAATAAATAACAAGTACGCAACCCTTGCCTAAGAATTTGCTTCTGGGGGTAACCTCGACTAAGGCATTTCTCACATGCAAAGCACTGTACTGGTAGTATATTTCTATGAGACAAACATGGTTCTTGACCACAAAATTAAAAAAAAAAAAAGCAAAGTCAACTTTATTTCTAATCACTTTTACCTACTCATATATGTTTATATGAGATCATATTAGATAAAAGCAAGGCATGAATAATCAGCACACATACAATATATATAGCATATATATATATATACATATAGCACACATACAATCATGATATAACCTTGGTTATTCACAGCAGCTTTAAGTTTATGAAAAACTAGATACAAAATTTAGGTCTCTAAGAACTAGTTTGAAAAATTAGGACAATTGGGCTTCCCTGGTGGCGCAGTGGTTGAGAGTCCACCTGCCGATGCAGGGGACACGGGTTTGTGCCCGGGTCCGGGAAGATCCCACATGCCGCAGAGCGGTTGGGTCCGTGAGCCGTGGCCGCTGAGCCTGCGCGTCCGGAGCCTGTGCTCCGCAACGGGAGAGGCCACAACAGTGAGAGGCCCGCGTACCGGAAAAAAAAAAAAAAAAAAAAAATTAGGACAATTTATATTGTGGGATAAGGTATTAATAAAGATTCCTTTTTATGCACAAATATAGAAATAATATGAGACATGCAAATTATAAAAATTCATCAAGAATTGCATAACTTCAAATTTGACAGGAAAAATGAATTTTGTTTTAGCTATGGCCAAGTGGCAGTCTACTTAATCTGGGAAACAAATATCTATGACAACATCAGTATCTTGACTACAGTTTTATTGCTTAAATGACCAGGTTTCTTTCTGTGAGTGATTTTCGGTGTCTACTGTGCTGTTATTTTAATCTTACCTATTTTTTACGATTGAAAATATGTTCACATCCAGCACCAGTGTTACCCAAGCATTCATTATTTAGTATTGCTAATGTCCCTAATAAAAATCATTCCTAAAATCATTGTGAGTCAGAAATTTCATGTGACAAAACAGTACCAAAAAAAAAAGAGAGACCAAGTAAATAACATGACACACTCTGAGGTTAATTTAGAATTGTATGCTCTACAAAATGCAGAGGTGATGCAACAATTTTTAAAAGAACACTAAAGCAGAAATGCTCATAATTTAAAAACCTATATATTAAGCAGGCAAGGATGATTTAAAAAATGCTGGTGGTATGGATCCAAGATCCACACCATTATCAGCACAGAAAGTATGTAGATTCATGTGCTCTGGGAATGCCTCTTGCATACTTTATATTTATTCCTCTGGAGAAAAATAAGTTTTGAACGATATAAATTTTGAATTACAAGACTTCTTCAAGAATATATCTCTCGCACAAAATGCAAGTATTCTCTCTTCAAGATTGTCAAAGTGCTAATTTTACATCATCCTCAATGAAGTGATATTGAAATCTGCCTAAAATAAGGGTATTTTAAGTAAGGGTTGGTTTGTAAAAACCAACTAGAAATTACTTTTTCCCTGTAGTTTGTTTTGGTTTTATAAAACACAATTGCTTTAGTTGTTATCAAAATCCTCAACAATTATTTATTACATCCTGCTGTATTTATGTTATGAATGTTTTGTTATACAGGTTCAACTGCTTTAAAAATCAGTTACATAAGTGATGTAAAATTATAGCTAATGGATACTTCATACTGTTTTGTAAATCAAATACAGTATTTCTGATGGGGTCAGTTTCAACGGCGGGTTTTGTTTGTATGAGGTTCTGTGTGTGTGTTGTTGTTTGTATCAAATACGTAGGTGGTCAAACTTCCCTACAGAGGAATATTTCTTTACAGGGGTTCTGTAGCATCATTAGAAATATGGAGACTATTATATATCACTTTTGCCTTGATATGAAATGTTCCAAGTATGCTTAGATATTACAATTATTCCAACATGATAATTAAAATGTTTAATGTATTAAATGTATTAATGCCTCAGTTTTTCATTTTTAGTCTTTTCCCCCTTATCCCTGTTCTGGTCTATTCCTTTTACCATATTTAGTTAATATACACTATTTTATAGTTTTTTTCACATCCTGAGAGAGAATTCTTTAAAAAAAATTAAATTTCTCAATTAACATGATGAAATAAACTTTCTCTCTATTATTAATAATTTAAGCACTGTGCTATAGCACATAATATTTTCTCTTTGATTATAGTTTTGAAAGTTATAAATAGAATTGAACAAAATCAACTAACTGGAAATATATAGCATTTCTTTCTGCATTTACTTCTCCCATTCTTCCTATCCCCTTCCTGTCTCCTACCCTCCTTTGGCGTACTCCTCTTCCTCTTAAAACATTTAAAAATCTTTAACACAGATAAATGCTATAGCTTTATAGAAACACTTTGTACTGACTTGTGCTCAATTTTAGCAGAGTATTTTTCAACTTAATAAGTAAATCAGCATTTATATTTAATGAAACAACCATCAGAATATAGAAACATTAGATTATGTCTGTGACGCATTAGAAAAAAGCCAAACATTTTTAAAAGTTTGTGCTTCTGAGTCCAGCCATGGCACCGTCTCAGTTCTTCCATTTCCCCTCCATAGAAACTGCTTGAGGGGCTGGGGAAAGCAAACCAGTTCTTACCGCTGACTTTTTCCAACTCCCTTGAAATTAGGGTTCAACTGGGAAGGAGAGTATTGATCCTCATTTCATCTAGGAGTTATATTTGGTCTGCCCCGGGCCATGCATCTGAACCATATAGTGACAGTTCCCACCAGGTCTTAACTGAACCTAGGGACAGAGTTAAGTAGGTGACACAGTCGAAGTTTCTGGGCCCTGTTTTAACCCACAGTATGCAAAACAAGACTGGCATCAGCAACCTGTCAGACACATTCTTGAATATCGTGTACTGTGTCAATTCCACAACATGTTTACAAGATAACAAGGGACACACTGAGACCATTGAAACAACTGACAATTTCTCTGTATTGTGAGCAAAAGTATTTGCAATGGTTATTTTCATGTGTCAAGTTGGTTAAGCTATGTTACCTGTTAGTCAAGCAAATACTAATCCAGGCGTTGCCGTGGAGATCGTTTGTAGATGTGGTTAACACTACCACCAGTTGACTTTAAGTTAAAGAAATTACCTTGATAATGTAGGTGGGCTTCATCCAATTGGCTGAAAAGCCTAATGAGCAAAAAACCGAGTTGTTTTTGGTTTTTATCTGAAGGAGGAGAAATTCTTTCTCACGTTTGTAGC
Organism: Orcinus orca; assembly: GCF_937001465.1. Taxonomy (NCBI): domain Eukaryota; kingdom Metazoa; phylum Chordata; class Mammalia; order Artiodactyla; family Delphinidae; genus Orcinus; species Orcinus orca. The sequence continues at coordinate 77,053,295 of NC_064562.1, read as the reverse complement.
ATCAGCTCCTGCCTGAAAGTTTCCAGACTGACCTGTCCTTCGTCAATCTCCGTAAGCACATAAGCCAATGCCTTGAAACAAATCTCTTTATGTTATAGATGATAGATAGATAGATAGGTAGATAGATAGATAGATAGATAGATAGGGACACAGATACAGATGTGGATGTCACAGGTTCTGTTTCTCTGGAGAACCTTAACTAATACAGTATTATTTACACGGTGCTCCGTAAAAGCATTCTTCTTTGCTAGCAAAGCTAGCTTTTTAACTTTTCCAATATACAAGGCATCATCTAGGTTGTTTTTTAAGTAGAATGTAATCCTGTTAAAAGACTATAGTAAGAAAATAGGACTGACACCTGTCAATTTTTGTCTCATAATACTAGGATTGCATGATACGATTTTGACTACAGTATATGATTCATATTATAACAACATGACTCTAGTCTGTACTTGCAATTATTTTTGATCTATAGTACTTCTCTTTTATGCCACAAATCTAATTTTGCTATGGTTTACATTTTGCTTTAGTTCCTCTGATATTTCCACTAGTTATATTTGCTCTGCAGTTATTAAAATCATTCCTTTAGCTTGAAAAGGGAAAAGGAATTTGTTTTATCTTATCTGTCAAATTTAATAATTTTACAGTGCTATCTGGAAGGCTAAGACTTACTAAGGATTTTTAGTCTATGTTCCTGAACAGTAGGAATAATTGATGTCTTTGATATCTGCCTTGTGTGTGGAAGAAAAGAGGCAGAAGAAAATATGGTACTTTTGGGAAACTGTTATCTGTATGGTGGTGCTGGAAAAATCTTTATCACAAGCCCTGATCTTTCCTCTGAGCTCTAAATCTAGACCCAATGACTTCTAGATTTTTCTTCTAAATGGCACTGCCATTCATATAATCATCTAAACCAGAAAAGATACTCATCTTAAACTCCTTTTTTCTCTATGTCCTTCATTCTAGCTGACACTGAGCATTGACAGTTCTGCTTCCTAAACATTTATCTGTCTACCCCTCATATGCAGCCTTGTGTATGCTCCTATCATGGCACTTAGTTAAAGGTTACCTTTTAACTCTTCCACTAAGCAACACATATCTTAAGAACAGACATTCACTTTTATCTTACATAGCTAGTGGCTAAAACAGTGTATGACACCGAGCAAATTATCAATAAATGTTTGTTAAGTGTATGGGCATCCTCTATAAAGACTTTTCCATCCCCACCAAGATTAAGTCTAATTTAATTTCCACCTCTGTCTGTGTTCTTAATTCCTCCTAAATACTTGCCGCAAGCGACTGGGGAACTTGTTTTCACTTATTTGTTAGCATGACTGTCTCACACTAGTACATGTTAAATTATTTATAGAAAGCACATCCCAACTCTTTTCTATACCACTTGGACCCAAGCGCGGTTCTTGATTTTTATTCTCTTAACAAAAGTCCAATTATAGGAAAAGACAACAAGAATTCTTGAGGGAAGAAAGAATCAGGAAAGGTGCTTATAGTCTAGGTTCCAGATGCATTTTTCAGGCACAGAGAATGAATTCTGTGTTTTAAATATTTATTGTTATTAATTTTACTCAGAATATAAACATGGCTGCTCTGGATCAGAAACAGATTAGTTATTATTATTTAAGTGACAGTAAAAACACTGGCTCTCTTTGCCCTGGTTTTACCCCTGAGATGGCACATTGAAAATCAGATGAAAAAATCTAGTGTATGTATGGCCAAATACTCCATAGGGAGGGACGAGAAAAATGGATTTTCTCTGCTTATATATAGTATAGGAGGTGCAAAAACCTCTGTCCCTTGGAGATGGGATGAAAAGGATTCTGAGTTCTCATTCTAACCACATGGAAAGAATTCTGGGTGCTCACTCTTGGGGCCAGAATACCCAGTGTTTCTGGATTCCAGTACCTAGAGATGTCTTTAAGGTCCTGGGCATGATTTTCCCTTGAAATATAAACATCCATCTCAGGAGTTAGGTAAACTCTCGGGAGTGCTCTCATGATCTTTGTAGGTGAATATTAACCTCCCAATACTTGCTCTTAGCCCAGGGTCCCAAGTTTTAGGAAAATTTATTCAGAATGCTTCAGCCCTGTGGAAACACACAAATATTTTCTGTAAATTGCCACAGTGTGGCTGTAATCTTTTAAGACCCAGCCACCCCAGTGAAGTGTGTCCTGAGGAGCCATAGCTGAACATGGGGATGTGAACTAAGATAACCAAAGTGTAGAAGCTTTAAGGCCTGTGCATGGAATGATACCAAAATAGGTATCTCTGCAGAGTGGAGAGGCATCTGTGTGACTTTACAAATATAAGCTTAAATGATGATGCTATGGCAAAGAGTAGCAACCAGATGATTGGAATAAAGTAAAAATAGTATAATATCAGAATATTATGAATTTTATACCCCATACACACTCCTAAAGCATTAGGTCTAACAAATGAAAAATCTTAAATAAAAATATTAGTAAATCAATTAAGTGCTAGGAAAAACATGTCTTTTGAAAATCCAACCAGATATTCATTTCTCTACAACACAGGCAAAAACAAAATTCCACAGGAGTGATCTAAGGAGACTGACTGGGAGCATGTGAGGTGGAACTTAAAATACCATAAAATAAAGGTTACCTTAGGTTAGGGAAAAGTTGTTTTGGAGACTAGAAAAACTTGACTAAAATCATAGCCAGAGGAGAAAGTGTGATTGGATAGAAATTGGGGAGAAATATGGTGTGAGAGAAAGGAGGAAAGAATTGAATAGAGGGCACAGGATGTAAGTGAAGGTAATCTTAAGGAGAAAAATCTCTCATTTTTTTTAATACATCTTTATTGGAATATAATTGCTTCACAATGCTGTGTTAGTTTCTGTTGTACACCAAAGTGAATCAGCCATGTGCATACATCTGTCCCCATATCCCCTCCCTCTTGAGCCTCCCTCCCACCCTTCCTATCCCACCCCTCTAGGTCATCTCAAAGCACCGAGCTGATCTCCCTGTGCTATGTTGCTGCTTCCCACTAGCTATCTGTTTTACATGCGGTAGTGTATATAAGTCGATGCTACTCTCACTTCATTTTTTAAAGCAGTTTTAGGTGCACGGCAAAATTGAGAAGAAGTTAGAGAGGTTTCCAATGTACCCCAGCCTCCACATATGCAGAGCCTCCTCTGTTATCAACATCACTTTCCAGAGAGGTACATTTGTTACAATTGATGAACCTACATTGATACATCATGATCACCCAAAATCTATAGTTTAACTTAGGGCTCATTCTTGGTATTGTACCTTCTGTGGCTTTGGACAAAAGTCTAATGACATGTATCCATCATTACAGTATCACTGCCCTAAACAACCTCTGTGCTCCACTCTCATTTTTTATTTCCAGTTTTATACTGAATACAAAGGAGTAAGAAAGTCAAGCTTTCCAAAAGCCTTTTAAATATTTTTGACATTACTAAGTTTTTAGTCAAAAAGCAGACTTAGTTTCAAGGTAATCAGGCCAATCAGACCTCAGAGCCATGTACCCAGGGAGATTGGTAAATTTCTCTTAAGGGAAATTTTTAATGACAAGACAGATAGCCATCTGATAGACTCCATTTGTTTCGATTGCTTCTGCACTGTTGGAAAAGGTGACTTTGAGATGGCTTCCAGTGCTACATTTTTATGATTCACTGATTCACTTAACCATCAGTACTAACTACAGAATAATAATTCAAGCAAATCATAAAATTTTGGTCTCCAGGTTGCAATCAATTTATGTGAAGTCTAACGATTCAAACAAATAGCTTTTACTACAATTAAGAACACACACTTTATAAAACTAGACAGTATAAACTGTTATACTTTATTTGAACACAAATATTACATCCTCAAGTTCGCATCCAGTAAGCTACATGTGATTTCTAATTGTTTGCTTATTCTGCTAGAGCTCTCAAATTAGTGTACAACATTTATGACTTAATATTTCTAGTATATGCTAAAACGTTAGCATATTTGTGCCCCAAACTTGTATTATGCAGATAGCTTATACAGTATTATATTTGAGACAGAGATGAGGGACATAATAAAATGCTATATTCTAAGTCCTTGTTCCTGTTTGAATTTTTCTCTGGTTGTTCATTGAATAACCTATTTAGCTCTATTTCATGATTATTGATATCACTCTATCTTGTTGCCTCTGCTAATTTGATTTTTTAAAATTAATTTATTGGAGTATAGTTGATTTACAATGTTGTGTTAGTTTCTGCTATACAGCAAAGTTAATCAGTTACAAATATACATATATCCATTCTTTTTAGGATTCTTTTCCCATATAAGTTATTACAGAGTATTGAGTAAAGTTCCCTGTGCTATACAGTAGGTCCTTATTAGTTATCTATTTTATATATAGTAGTGTGTATATGTCAATCCCAATCTCCCAATTTATTCCTCCCCTCCCCTTTCCCCTTTGGTAACCATAAGTTTGTTTTCTACATCTGTGATTCTATTTCTGTTTTGTAAATAATTCATTTGTACCATATTTTTAGATTCCACGTATAAGCAATATCATACGATATTTGTCTTTCTTTGTCTGACTTACTAATTGGATTTTAACTCTGGGAAAACTCAGATTTTTGTCTCTTATCCCTGTAAATCCTCAGACCTTGCTTTGACTCACTCCTAACTTGTCATTATGATGTCTAAAGTTCTTTCCCTTTCAATTCAGTCCCCTGGTCAGCCTAACATGTGGTAATAATACACAAACAATGTTAAAGAAATCTAGCACTTCAGGGAAATAAAAATTAAAAAGTCAAAGAGAGTCTATTACTTCAGTGAACTCCCCTAAAGTAACCACTTTTGCTTTTTTGGGGTTTGAATTCTTCTGAAAGTTTAACTCATAACTCTGATATTATTCTTTTCTCTTTAGGCAATATCCATAGACTTTGTTTGAAAGATGAAGATGACTTTATTTTTCATCTATACCTTTTATTGGATATTCTAGGGGAGGGAACTAAACACAGAAACTCTGAATGATGAATAACTAACAAAAACATTATTTTAAAATTGAGCTTGATGTTCTCCATATTTAGGAAAATATCCAATAGTCAAGAATAAAGAGGGCTCCTGCTTAGGATATAGAAAGTGGCAGGAGAATATATCTTCCATTCTAGCAAAAACAAGTTGGAAAATTTACAAAATTATATTTTAAGGCCTCAAAAGGCTGAGATAATCAAATAACCTAATGAGCTAAATTTCAAGAAGTGACAAACCCTTCTTAGAAGAAGCAGGGCCCAGGCAGTTATCACCATTGCCAAAGCAGTAAGGAGAACAGTAAGATACCACAGAAACAAATAAACAGCTGAACTTTTAATAAATTCTTAGTTGGACTGATAGTTTTAAAGCCCTGTAAACTCTAGAAATAAGGAAAGTGTGTCCCTATTCACCCACTCCTTTTCATAATTTTTTTTTTTTTTTGAATGTTCAGGAAAAACTTTAAGGCAAGGCAGGGAAACGGAGGAAATCAACCTCATAATTACAGAATTACAGGCACTCAGATCTTGTCTAAATCTGAAGGAAGGGCAAGAGAACCTAGGACACTCTCGCTACCCTTGCATTCTGGACAGATCACTAAAAATGGGTGTGAAGTAGCTGCATCTGTCTCTGCAGGATGGGTATGAAAATAGAAAGAAAAAGAAAGACGTCCCCAGATATCCAAGTACTCAGGGCCTGCATAAGTCTGAGGGTGGAATAGGCAATCTGAGAAAAATCTTTTCATACCTTGGGACTTATGATGAATACCATAAAACAACAGTATACCTCAACTGAGGGAGCAGGAACGCTGAAAGTATACTCCTCCAAAGAGGAGGAGAGACACAGGATCTGCCTAAGTCTGATGGCAAAGTAAGGAAATTGGGGGAAAAAAAACACAACAAAAACCCTCTCAGCACACCAGGCCTTGCAGTAAGTGAAAGCTATCTATTGCTGGGCATAAACTAGGAGAGCTGATAGACCCACAACTGATCAGAGATGCATAGGGCCTGCCTACTCTGAGTCCAGGACAGAGTATATGAAGCACAGAATGCAACCCAGACAATATCAAAGGCTAGGCCAGCTAAGTAACAATCTGGATTGATTAAACTTTTCCCACAATAATCGCCTGATAGAAGCAAAGTCATCTTTTCTGACTGTAAATAATATTAAACTTAGTCACTACTGTACTTTTACACAATGTCTCACATTCAATAAAAAATTATGAGATGCCCACAAAAAAACAAGCACACATAACACATTGACAAGACACAAAATAAGAAATAGAACCAAACTCAGATATGGACCAAATGTTTCAAGAAAGATTAGTATCACATGGAGAAATTCCACCCTTGAATAAGGAAAAGTCAAACAACAAAAACAATGCAAAGTCTATAGATTTGAAGCACAGAAATAAAATAATTTTACTTATTTTATTTTTTCCATTGATTTTCACTCTTTGTCTGGAACTCCCAGGGTAAGATTTCATGACAGACATGCCACATTTAAAAAGTTTTTTGTAGTTTTTTCATTTTGATCTAGACTGTGGAAAACACCTCTTAGTCTTTATCTCCCTGAACACAAACTTATTATTTAAGGACAAATGTTTATTTAGCCCTTGTTTTCTTTTATTTCCGAAATATTTTTTCAAATTCCTAAATACTATTTTATTATTTGTTTGCCCATTTTTAGTGTCACCTATTCTATTTAAGAGAAATTGAAAAAAACATACATTTAGTGGATCTTACATTTCCTTCAGGATAAATCAAGGTTCCTCATACTCATCTGAGTCAATTTCTATATTGTTAGCTTCTCATAGTTTCTACTTATATGAATGTCTCTAGTATTTTTTTCACCACTGAACACCTTAATCATACTTTAAATTCCGAGCCTTCAAACTACATTAATAGTGCCTAGGTTCTCCAAAATACTCTACTTGTTGTATGATTTGTTGAAATCCCATTTTTCCCCCCAAAAAAATGTAACTTCCAAAATTACCAGCACACTTAAGTGAATAGACATTTCCAAATACATACTTAATTGAAAAAATTTTCTGAATATGGTTTAGAGTTCATTAGTTTCTCTCCCATTTCTTTATTTTAACAAGACTGTATCACAATCCAGCTGACTGTTGGCACAGTTTATTTTTCTCTGGAAAGATCTATCCCTTTATTTTTGCTGTAATATTTACATATTTAAAACTCCTCCATGTTATGTATTATTACCTAACAAATTATTAAATGCAGTATTAATACTATTCATTTATTTATTAAGCAAAGACTGACCATCGACTATGTTCGTAGCACTGTGGGAGACGTTGTGTATACAGAAATTAATAAAAGAGAATATATCCTGCCTTTTGATGGATACTTTCTAGTGGGAAGATAGACATCAGAAAAGGACACAGCTAAGTGCATATAACTGTACTCTGTAAGTAAAGATATAAAAAAGTAGAGTGAACTAATAGAAAAAATATTTTCTCTCATTTTGCCCATAATATAACCCAGCAGTTTTTCATAATGCAGTTTACATTTTGAACAAGTCTGACCATTTTCACTAGCTCACAATTTTGTGTTTTTTTAATACTTGATAATCATAGAATTCATGAGAATTTCTCTCTTTTTTAATGTTGAAATATATCTTTGGATGCTCAAAAATATGGCAAAATATTTGATTTTTGAGGAAGAATATTACACGTTTTCCTATGAAACATAGTACATTAAACTTACCCAATAAAAAGAGGGATTATACTACTTCTCTCTATTAGAAACTAATTTAAAATATAAAGACATAGAGAGGTTAAAAGTTTTAAAAAATGTGAAAATCATAACTGTATATTAAAAGATATTTATAAAAGATTGAGCTAAGCATGAGTTAATGGATGTGATTATTTTACTATCAGAAAAGTAGACTTCAGAACAAGGAGTATTACAGGGATAAAGAGAACATTTCATAATTTGAAGGGGGCAATCTATCAAGAATATGTAATACCCTAGATGTCTACGAGCCTGGGGAAGAAATCTCTACACTACAGCAAAGGAAAAACTCTGTTTCCTCTCCACATTCTCAGAACACTTCACTTCTAACACCAGATGTGTGGGATTTTTCCACACCAAGCAATTCTCCAAGTCTCTAGACATCACCTGGGTGTCCTGCAATTCAATTCAGTACTGAAACTATCTACCTGGGGTTAGCATCAGATCCCACAAGTTAAGGGTTCAGTACCATAAGACAGCCTCCACTTAAGATACCAATCTCAAGTCCCAGGTTGTCACCTGTACTTATGACTGACCAGCTATAAATCAGGGTTCCTGTAACCCGCTCCATGGCTTGATAATTTACAAGAACAGTTCACAAAACTCAGGGAAACACTATGTTTACCAGGTTATTATACAATAAAAGATATGATAAAGGATACAGTTGAACAGTGAGATGAAGAGATATGTAGGGCAGGGTCCAAAAGAGTCCTAAGCACAGGAGCTTCTGTCCCTGTGGAGTTGGGGTGTGTCACCCTCCCAGTAGGTAGATGTGTTCACCAACCCAGAAATTCTTCGAACCCCATACTTTAAAGATTTCTCTGGAGACTTCACTGCATAGGGATGATTGATTTTTAATCTCCAGCCCCTCTTTCCTCACTGGAGGATGGGAGGGTGAGGCTGAAAGTTCCAAGCATCTGATTATGGCTTGGTCTTCCTGGTAATCAATCCCCATTATGAAGATATCCAGCAGTCCACCAAGAATTGCTTCATTAGAAAAAAAAAAGATACTCTTGTCTCCCAGAAAACTCCAAGGGATTTAGGAGCTCTATGTCAGGAACTGGTGACAAAGACCAAAGAGAACAAAGAATGCTCCTAGCACCCCTATTGCTTAGGAAATTATAAGGGTTTTAGGAGCTCTATGCTAGGAACTGGATCAAAAACAAAATATTGGAACAAAAGATGCTCTTAGCACGCTTAGGAAAGTACAAGGGTTTTAGAAGCCCTGTCTATGAGCCAGAGAAAAAGAGCAAAATATATATTTCTTACTATAACACAATACCACAAAACCCGTTAACAGCATTAAAATAAATGAAGCATCCTCAGAGCATCTAAAATGAACATCTTGATTTTGCCCTTGTGAGATATTACCCAGATGACCCAATTGAGCCATTATCTACCTGAACTTCTGACCTACTGAACTGTGAGATAAAAATGTGTTTTTGATGCCACTAGATGTGTGGTAACTTGTTATGACAGTAATAGAAAACTAATACAAATACCAAAACTGACTCAAGAATAGACAATTTGAGTAGACCCACATCAATTAAATAAATTTAATTCATAATATAAAACCTTTTACAATGAAAATGTTATGTCCAGATAGCTATACGTGTAGATTCTGTTAAACTTTTAAGAAAGAAATAATACTAATGCTATATTAACTTTATCAGAAAGGAGGAGGGGTGCTATATTAATTCATTTTATGAGGCCATCATTATCTTAATACTAAAACCAGAAAAAAATTTATTATACTAATGAAATCCATGGCATAATATCTCACATGCTCATTGATACAATATAATATATTAATATAAAATATATAGTATAATATATAAAAATATAACATGATAACATATCAAATTTAATGATACTTAATAGTCTAATACACTATGCCTGAATTGTTTCATTTTCTAGAGACACAAGACGTAGATTAACTTCTAAAAACAAGTCAATGCATTTACCCATATTACAGAATAAAGGAGAAATACTGTGATCTAAGATACTTTCACTTCTTACCACAACTACTGCAGTAGCATTCCAACTCATCTGTCAGCTTTCACTCCTGCCTATTCCTCTATGCAATCTAAGGATATTTTAGAAAGTGTTAGTTAAAACTTGTCATATGCCTGCTCAAACTTATAGCGGATTCCATTATACTTAGGGGGAAAAAAATCTAAGCTCTTACTGGTATAAAAGCCCAACATTATTTGTCCTCTTTCTCTTGTTTTGGACCCCATCTCTAGCCACTTAGTCTACTCAAGTAACACCATCATTTTTCTACTCTCTAAATGTGCCAAGCATGAAGTTACCTAGGGACTTGGTTATTTCTCTACCATCTGACTTCTGCATGGACTTATGCATGACTTTCTGTCATGCCCTGCTAATACTCTCCATATTTTTCTGTTTTAAGTTTTTGACCACTTCTGTTTTTTCCTAAATTCATAATGGCTTAGTGTCTGGAAAGATGAAAAAAAATACGACTGAAGGTCATTTATATGACATATAAACTTTGTGGAGAATCTTAAGTAAAAAAATACAAATTTTGCCACACAGCATTTCAAGCACAATTGTAATGTGTAAAAAAGTGTATCCAGAGGAAAGCTAAGGAAATGAAACTATTTTGAAATGATATTATAATGGTAGATACATGTCATTATACATATGTCAAAATCTATAGAATGTACAACACCAAGAGTGAATCCTAATGAAAACCATGAACTTTGGATAATAATGATATAACAATATAGGTTCATTGATTGCAACAAATATACCACTTTGGTGACAATGTTGACAGGGAATTTGTGCATGTGTAGGGGCAGGGGGCATATTGGAATGCTCTGTACGTTCTCATTTTTGCTGTGAACCTAAAAATACTATAAAAAGTAACGACTTTTTAAAAAGTAGATTCTTTGATTTACTTGGGAATTCATCATACTTGACAAACACTGAGATTTAATGTTATTGAAAACATTTAAAAGTGTTCTGGCACTTAATATTTTATGACAATTACCCGTGTTTTTTGAAGTGAGAAGATACCTTATTTGGTTTAACACTTAAGGTTATTTATTTAAGCATTCTATTCATAGAGATTTTTAATTATAGGCATAGAAAAATGCTTAGACTAATAATTTATAATGAACACTTTAATTTGTAAGCAGTTCTTGCATATGGTTTATGCATTATTCCCCATTCATCTTTTCTTAACCATCACAAACCATTATTTCTCTTAACTAGTAATAAGGTCTACAACAGGCATTCAGATACTAATATCTGTCTTTGGATCAAATACAATTTAATTTTTTAGTAAAAGTTTTAGAAATAATATTTAAAATATGCATTCAAAGTACATATGTCATGAAATACTAGAAATGAATGAAATATTTAAGAAGCTTGGATATATCCTACGGAAATGATCACTTTTGAGCTGTAATCCAAGAAAGAATTCACCCATGTGGAAGGGTGCTTTGCCAGCATCAGCTTTGTGTTTTATTTTTAGGATTTCCAAAATTATACAGTTGATGTAGGTCTACAGGGTTTTATTTGTAATGATAAAAGCCCATAAATTCTGAAAATCTGAAGATTTTTTAAATGACTCAACTGGCAGTAAAATCTGATTTGACTTGAACTTGTTTGGAGGAAATTCCTGACCTGAACTGGCAGCAGGCTAATTATAGTCTTTATTTATTCTTCTTACTGTGAATATTTATATATTTCCCTGAAGATGTAATAATATTGTCACTTAAAGAATGTTATCATAGATCCAGCTGAAAGCTATTATAAAATAGATTGCATATACACCATACTACTTTTTGTACAATCTGGTAATTCCTGACATCTAAAATCCTCTGGCCTTAATGGCTTTGAATAAGAAATTGTCAACCTGAACATCCTTATGAAAATAGATTTTGAACAATATAGATAGGTGATCATTGAAAAGTAATGAGCCTAAAACTATGCTTACCATGTTATAAGCACTAAATAAATGTTTATTACTGTTAACTTGAATTATTGGTTTCCAAACTGTAAGAGTGTCAACTAGACATCAAACAGGACATCTCAAACTCAACATGTCTAAAACTGAGATGAATTCACTCCGACTGCCAAAACAAACAAACAAAAACTTCTTCACCTGCATCCTTTCCCATGCCAACTCAGTTATTGCAAATCTAGTCTTCTACTTATTCAGGTCCAAGACCTTGGTACCAAACTTGATACACTGATAATATTCATTCTAGAATGCAAAACATTCTAGCATCAGAAAATACCATTGGAATCAGTTGGCTCTAACCACAAAATATATTCAGAACCTGACCACTTTTATTTACTTCTATTCTTAACTCCCTGTTCTAAACAACAGCACTATTTCATCTGGATTATTATGATACTTTGTAACTGGCCTGTCGATTCTATTTGATCTTCCCCCAACCACTATATTCTCAACAAGGCAGCTTAGTGATCTTTTTAAAACCTTATTCAAATCATGTCATTCCTCTGAATAAATGTTTGAAAAGGCTCTCAAATTTACTCAGAGTCAAAGCTGTAGTCCACAGTAATCTTTAAGAACCTAGGTTACAACTTTTTCTCTGAAATTACCTGCTAAGATTCTTTCACTTACTTACCGCATTCCAAGCACACAGGCCTTCCTGTTCTTCCAATATACCTGGCAAGTTCTTACCTTTTGGCCCTGTCCTGGCTGTTCCCTAACCTCTGTAACTCTCCTTCCAAAGATGTTTCCATTGTTAAGTTCCCTGTCTCCTTCAAGTATTTGTTCAAAGCACACCTTTATCCTCAAAGTGGATTACTACCCCCTCCCCGCTCCAAACCTAATACTCCAGATTCCTCTTATCCTGCTGTATATATTAATTTTTTCATAACACTTAGCTTTTAACATAATATGTAACTAATTCATTTCTAAAGTTAACTTTTTATTGTCAAACTTCCCCAACAAGGTTATAAATCCACAAAGACAGGGATCATTGTTTTGTCTACTATTGTACCCTAAACACCTAAAACAAAAATAGGCACATAATAATTGCTCAATAAATATTTGTTGAATAAACAAACAGTATTCAATTTTTATATTACTTAAAGAGAGTTTCAGAACTGTAAATAGTTTTTACGAACTTCCAAGAAAGACGTCTTGTTTTCACTTATGAAGATTTTTTTAGTCCTTAAAAATTGTTCTCTATACATCATTACAATCCAATATAGATGTTAACAGAACTGAGAAAAGGCTGAAGGAGAGCAATTGCAAATATAGACAATACATTGTACAGTTTCCCAACATAGAGGATATGAAGTAGCTAAAGCATGACCAGTCATTTCTTTAGTGTTCCTTAGTGTTTGTTATTCCAAACCAAAGTGTTTTCAACTTAGATGCACATGATAAGGATGAAATGGTATTTCAGGGAGGTTGGAAGAGGGTGAAGTTTTCCTGGAGCATCAAAATTTATCACTTCAGCACTTTTAGGATAATGTAGAAATTAGAATATTAAAAACACAATTGTTGGGGCTTCCCTGGTGGCGCAGTGGTTGAGAGTCCGCCTGCCGATGCAGGGGAAACGGGTTCGTGCCCCGGTCTGGGAAGATCCCACATGCCGCGGAGCGGCTGGGCCTGCGCGTCCGGAGCCTGTGCTCCGCAGCGGGAGAGTCCACAACGGTGAGAGGCCCGCGTACCGCAAAAAAAAAAAAAAAAAAAAAACACAATTGTTGAAACTCAACAATTTGCCAAAATCCAAATTATAACTCTAGAAATAAAGAGTAAAAATATTCATTTGCTTCTTAAAATAGCCTAGTTAATATTTTTTGCTAGTACTGAATATCCTTTTGGGAAGAACTAACACTATATACATTTTCTAGCTAAACAAGTAATAGAACGAGAGATTTGTACACCAAATCCTAACAAAACTTGTAACACATAAGAATATAATTAATAAAATATGGCAGTTCATATTTCCCATATACCTAAAAATCATATAGTAGTTTTCATATTTTTTCTTTCCACATGAAATAAATGAAATTAATTTTTTTTCATTTTTTACAGGCTGAAATATGCAAAGAAGGTATTAAATGTTTATTGATTGATTTGACATACTCCATTAAAATTTACAAATATAACAATAGTAATGTAAATACATAACAAGATACACTAACATTCTATATATGGTTTAATTTCTGTTTCAGTGAAAAATAACTGGCACTCTAAAAATATTGTGCTTGCTCTATCTTAGGGACTGGGATTTTTACAGCCAACAAAAATAGATCTGGTATCCGGCAAAATGAAGCTTCCAGTCTAGTGGGGGATATATATATATCCAAAAACAAGGATCTCAATAGAGAATATCAACAGGGTGAAAGGATTGCTATTTTAGAGAAAGTGGTCATGACAAACTTCAAGGAGCTAAAACTTAAGGTGTAACAAAAAATGAATTAGAAGATGCTTGCTATTTGAAGATGGAATGAAGAACATTCCAGGCATGGTATACACCATTTGCAAATGTCCTGAGGCTGAAAGAACTTGGCTTATTCCAAGAACCCAAAGTCATTAGAGTGCCTAAAGCACAGTTGGAAAGATACAGAGGAATGAAATATGCAGAAACTTTCAGACCAGAGTAAGTAATATGGTTTGATTCTAACTATAATGGGAAGTCACTGAAACACTTAACCTGCAAAAAAATATGATGAGATTTATATTTTAAGGTTGCTTTTGCAGATGAATTAAAAAAAAGGGAGTAAAATGAATAGATGTGGGGAAAGAAGTTTGGATGCTACCAGTAGGGTCTAGGCAAAAGATCATAGTGGCGTGAACTAAATTTATGAATGTAAGATGAGTAACAGAGGATGAGTGGAACATGTATTTTACATATAAAATCAACAGGATGGCTGATAGATTGCTTGTTTTGGAGAGATCATGGGGACATGCAAAGAAAAAAATCAAGATGAGGAGTCTGGGATGGATAAATTAATTAGGGAAACAGCAGAGAGGTGATCTCTAAACCCAGGGAAACATGATACCATGGGTTAGAATGTTCAGAGAAAAAAGGAGTGAACTCACGTTGGTACCCAGGGGAACCCAGATATGTGGAGGCTACATGCAGAAAGAGGAGTAAGCAACAAATAGCAAGGCAAATTCAGAGAAATAAGAGGAAAACAGGAACAGTTGAAATGGAGCAGGACCCCATGGACTGCCCTGCCCGTGTCCTCCACCTGCCTTTTGTCTGTGGAAAAACCTTAGCCAAAGAATAAACAGAGAAGTGAGAAAATGCAGAAACAAAGGAAAACAGTCCAACAAGACTAAATAATAACAGTTTAGTCATTAAGCAAAGTCAAGGACCTTTAGTCCCTTCCTAAGAACTATAGATAATATTCTGAGCTGTATCCTGTGAGCTGTCTTGTAGACACTGAAACCCCCACCAGGTGGAAGAAGTTAACTACATGATGACCAGCCTGTAGCCATGACATAAGCTGCCACAATTCTGAGAACTGGCCTCAAGGAAATGGGAACAAAGCGACCCTGGAACTGAAGATTAATTTTACCTAAAACAATGAAGATGACACCGGTCAGACCACCAATGACCACTTTCAAGATGACTGACAGAGCTGATTGTGCTGTTTCTGCATGTAGCCCCCTCCCTCCAACTGTAAAAGCTCTTGCCCTCTGATTATTGGGGGTGGGGTGTGGACCAGTTGGCCTTTGGACAGGTTGCCAGCATCCAAAATAAAGCAAACTTTCCTTTCCACCAACTTGCCTCTTTTTTGGCTTTTGAGCAGTGAGCAGACAGACCCCACTTTCAGTTACACAGTAATATAAGTGATGCTCCCCCTCCCTTCCTAATCCAACCCCAAACAGTTTTTCAAACAAGAAATTAGTCTGGGATAGTAGATCATAGTTTAAAGCTGCTGTGGATAATCTATGGAAAGTTTGGTGACAGTATGATAATAATAGTATGGAGAAGCAGGATTAGCAGAAAAGAAGACTTTGAGAATGAGATAAGGGATGATCTGATCAAAAGTGGAGGAAATACCCTTTGTCAATAAAAAAAAAAGGTTTTGTCATTGTAAGAATAGGTAAAAGAGAGAAAATGGCAGTTCATCCATATACAAGCTTGTAAATGGAGCAATATTTATTGCTGAAACTGCACATCACATTCACTCAGGCATTTATGCTAGATATAGACAATGTTTTTCCTCTGCAATTGGCATAATTTTATTAGATTGGATCTCATTAAGAAGTTACTTTCTTTTGCCTTTAAAATTTCACACTTTATCAGTAATCCTATTCTTCTGCAAAGGGAAATTTTAGACATTTAGATCAATGCTTAAGTCAAAATGTTCTTTTATTAAGTTACAGTACATTGTATAGTTCATTATAGAATACAAGATATATTATGAGAAATTGGTAATGCATTTCAGATGTGATGACTTTTATTTTTCCTAAAATTTCTACATGTTAAAAAATTCTGGGGGGCACTTTCAAGATGGCAGAGGAGTAAGACGTGGAGATCACCTTCCTTCCCACAAATACATCAAAACTATATCTACATGTGGAACACAAGGCCTAAGAACTCCTACTGAACACTGGCAGAAGACCTCAGACTTCCCAAAAGGCAAGAAAATCCCCTACCTGGGTAGGGCAAAAGAAAAAAGGAAAAACAGAGACAAAAGAATAGGGACAGAACCTGCACCTCAGGGAGGGAGCTGTGAAGGAGGAAAAGTTTCCACACACTAGGAAGCCCCTTCACTGATGGAGACAAGGAGTGGGCAGGGGGGAAGCTCCAGAGCCACGGAGGAGAGCACAGCAACAGGGGTGCAGAGGGCAAAGCGGAGAGATTCTGCACAGGGGATTGGTGCTGACCAGCACTCACCAGCCCGAGAGGCTTGTCTGTTCACCCACCAGGGCGGGTGGGGGGTGGGAGCTGAGGCTCTGGCTTCGGAGTTCAGATCCCAGGGAGAGGACTGGGGTTGGCTGCGTGAACACAGCCTGAAGGGGGCTTGTGCGCCACAGCTAGCCAAGAAGGAGTCTGGGAAAAACTCTAGACCTGCCTAAGAGGCAAGAGACCATTGTTTCGGGGTGCGTGAGAAGAGGGAATTCAGAGCACCGCCTAAACGAGCTCCAGAGATGGGCATAAGCCATGGTTATCAGCACAGACCCCAGAGATGGGCATGAAACGCTAAGGCTGCTGCTATAGCCACCAAGAAGACTGTGATCAAGCACAGGTCACTATCCACACCTCCCCTCCCAGGAGCCTGTGCAACCCGCCACTGCCAGGGTTCCGTGATCGAGGTACAACTTCCCTGGGAGAACACAAGGCACGCCTCAGGGTGTTGCAATGCCACACTGGCCTCTGCCACTGCAGACTTGCCCTGCATTCCGTATCCCTCCCTCTCCCTGGCCTGAGTGAGCCAGAGCCCCCTAATCAGCCACTCCTTTAACCTGTCCTGTCTGGGAGGGGAACAGATGCCCGCAGGCGACCTACATGCAGAGGCGGGGCCAAATCCAAAGCTGAACCCCAGGAGCTGTGTGAACAAAGAAGAGAAAGAGAAATCTCTCCCAGCAGCCTCAGGAGCAGTGGATTAAATTTCCACAATCAACTTGATGTACCCTGCATCTGTGGAATACCTGAATAGACAATGAATCATCCCAAAATTGAGGCGGTGGAATTTGGGAGCAACTGTAGACTTGGGGTTTGCTTTCTGCATCTAATTAGTTTCTGGCTTTATGTTTATCTTAGTTTAGTATTTAGAGCTTATTATCATTGGTAGATTTGTATATTGATTTGGTTGCTTACTTCCTTTTTTATTTTTTATATATGTATATATTTTTTATCCTTTTTCTCTTTTTGTGACTGTGTATGTGTATGCTTCTTTGTGTGATTTTGTCTGTATAGCTTTGCTTTTCCCTTTTGGCCTAGGGTTCTGACTGTCCTTTTTTTTTTTTTTTTTCTTTTTAATATAGTTTTTAGCACTTGTTATCACTGGTGGATTTGTTTTTTGGTTTGATTGCTCTCTTTCATTCTTTTCTTTTATTACTTATTCATTTTTTAATTACGTGTAAGATAATCTCACTTGCTATAACAGAAATAAATTATTCTTTTTCTACTATTAAATGTTATGTGAATAATTAGTGCTAGAAAATTTAACTAATGAATAAAATCAGATTTTGCTATTCCAAAGTTTATTTTGTCAATGAAAGATGTGCACTGTATGGCACTAGAATCCAGATTATTCTGAGAAATTCTGATAGCTTTCAGAATGTGGGTTAGATGTGGATAACTGCTTTTTTAAAGTGAGATTTAAAGCAATATGTCTTTCATAATTTCAGAGGTACTTGCAGAGTAGCAAACAATGTTTGGCCTTCTTTTAATTTCTGCATCTTCAGTTCCTCCCCATGTAAAGATTTTCCTACCAATATATTGACAACCATGTAAAATATATACCTATGATTTGTGAGCAGCTTAATAACTTTAGACTTTATTTCCACATGATGTAACCAGTGATTTAAATTATGGAATTTTTAGTCCATTCCATAAATTTATGCATTTCTTTCTTGAATCAAAGAGATATGGAGTTCCCCAAAGATGAATACATGCTGTTAAGCCCATTTTTATTTTTATTTTAAGACAGCTCATAGACTACCACTACAATATGATATTTAAATAATGATAAATTATGACAGAATTTCAATGAGATACAGAAAAAATTGTTCAGGGCACATTATATGTATTTTCAATTATTGCATTTCTTACGTATGAGTCATGAAGCTAGGACTGGCTGAAACTGCAATAGGTGAAAAAGTCATATTTAATTACACTAATAAAATGTATATTCTCAATCACCAGCTTGTTTAAAATACATTTGAAATTCCGAAGAGCTTACTAAGTGAACAAATTAAAATCACTCGGGCTTGGCATATTTAGGATATGATATATAGCACAGTTTACCTCTCAGGCACTCAGTATATATTTCCTCATGACTCTGAAATAGCTTTAAAAAACATATTATTACTTTGAATGTTTAGTATAGGCTTGGCTCAAGAATTAGACTTTGAGATGATGCAGAGCTGAGCGTGAATTAATTCATGTTTGCCAAATATTTGTTCATTAACTGTTCTTAATAAGTAAATTAATCTCAGTTGTCACAGGGAAAAGGCTCATCATATATAAGCATCTTTATTCCTGAATGCTTGCTTTTACATGGGTTATTATATTAAAAAATTTAAGATCCACTGGAATATATAACTTCCTAAATGTGTGGATAGAGGTTCTTTATGTTAAAATTGACACAGAGAATTTGGGGCTCACAAAATTCTTGAAGTAAATGAGATAAAGCACATACTTTGAATAGCCTGCTGGAGGCTATTCACGATATATGGTGATACTATCGACAATATGTGATCTAGTCATCTGAATTTATTGAACATTGATAGTACCTGACTCAGCCTAGTACCTTTATTCCTGTGAGCCTATTACTGGTCAGGACACAGCATAGGATAAGCCACAGACATCCTGGTATCAACTACACCTCGTTGCCTGAGATCCACATTATAATCTATCTCACATTCTGCTTCTTGGTGCTTTTCTCATCCTTTAGAATTCTTATCCTGGCACTCATGTCTTGTTTTTGGTTCTTCTCCTCAGTGATGAGCCACAGTGACTGCTTTATTATAAGGTTGGTTCAGGGGTCTCCAGGTTGGTGCCTCATCATCAGTCCGAGCCAAAGACCTTATGACATCTCATTTTTCACTGTATCTCCTCATCATTGTGCTAAGCCAAAATTTATATTATCCCCAAATTGTGTATATATTTATAATATGTATAGCTGCCATAGACTCTGAAACCAGCCTCTGGACCACTGTCTAGATCATGTATATTTCTCTTGGAAAGAATTGTATGTAACATCATTCAGCATCTGAATTTTTTAAATTCAGGTTCAGAACTTTATGGAGTCCCAAAATAATGTTTTCAGAAGGACTAGAGTAAGTTTTGTTGTCTAATTTTGCCAGAAAAAGGACGTAAGAACATAAGTTTTTCCGCATATGCAGCCAGGCATTCCTCTCTAAAAAGATTAGATAAGAGTCTCAGCACCTTAGTAGATTGGGTCCCGTGTCCCAGCCTGGCCAGACCTGAATAACACTATGACTTCCCACCTCTTCAATGGCTCTGGAGTTACTCAATTACCATGTTACTAAGAGTTGACACAGAATTCAGTTTAGGACAATAGCAGAATTAGACAACCCGATAAATAAACTAAGGGAAAAAAGTATACATGGGTGTGTGTGTGTGTGTGTGTGTGTGTGTGTGTGTGTGGTAAAAGTGGGATCTCCACAATTTCATGGTAGAACTTTTTAATAGAGGCTCACATAATTTTGCAATGTACATATTACTATTCTGTAAAATACTGTGTGAGAAAACATTTTGATGGGAATAAGTTAAATGAAAATAAAAAACCTAAAGGTATTTCAGATATTGTTTCTCTATATAACTACAGTCTCCATATAGAAATTTATTTCTTACCTTATATGGCAATTGACCTCTAAGCCAGAAGCTTTTAATCTTTTCAGAGTGACAAACTCTTTAAATTTGATTCCCAGAAGTAAAAGCACATATCTATAAAACAGAATATTTTGTATATAGTTTCAGTGCGATGTGTATCCTGCTTGAAGCTCACCTTCAGATTAAGAAACTTTGCCCTGAGAAGAGGTAATAGATTTTTCCCTTCTCAACATGTACCATTCAAGGCACTTGTAAAAGAGATTTCTCCTGTGAGTAAAAGGCAAAATAAAGTTCTCAAGGACACAAAAGAAATAACCTCAGTAGGGGTTAAGGTTTTATTAATGGCTCCATTTCACGTGTAAGGAAATACTCTGATTTCTCTGTTTGGGTCTTAGAGATGTCTCCTGTTTAAAGGCAAGATTTACATAGAAGACCATGTGGAAATCAAGGTGGACCCAGTTTAACAATGGCACTTGGCTTGCATTCTTCAACACACATCACCAGTTAAGGAGAATAAATAGGGATTTGGGAGTGATATTCTAGTCAAAGAATATGTATTTGGCTGCACTGCCCATTCTTGGGATTCTGGCAGGGAGCATGGCAGCTCTCAGAAGCTGGGATCATGACACTGACCAAACTTTTCTTTAATTGTGCTTAACTATAGATGTTGCTTCTGTTTCGGTTCTGGCTAGTTCCAAGGATAGAATCTTATATCTCTAGTTTCTGCCTATGGTCCTGTTCTATCATAGGTGGATCACTTTAAAATTATCTTGAAACTACATACCCTATTTGCCGTATAATCAGAATCGCCGGCTTTAACAAAGCATCTTCCACATTAGACATTTTAAATACTACAATTTCATCCCAGACTCACATTTATTACAGATCCTGGAAAGCTGTGGTTTCCCTGCTGATTTGCCAGCTATAGATTTGCATGTTTCTATATTGCTTCTTTTTTCAAAGAATCTGACATTTAGATCCCAGAGACCAAGAACATCATTAGTGTGATTTGGAGCAAAAAACCTTGTGCTTCTAAAATGCAGAAATTGGCTACAATTTTTTCTTCATTTTGATGGTAGATTGCCTGATATAGATCCATATTTTCCTCCCTGGACTTTGCCATCTTTAGAATCAGAAACAAATGCTCCTATGATGACCGGTATTAGTCACAAGTACTATTTGTAATGTAAGTCCACACTGCATATCCCAAGATATGGGGTTCATTGTTACAAGTGTTTAAATCAACTGATTATAACCTGTTAGTGATATAACAAGAACTTAGCTATTAAAGTTTTTAATTGCCAAAATATTTTTAATACAGAAGTCAAATCCAATTGCAAATGAGAGTTATATGAAAATCACTTAAAATTTTGCTTTATAGTCAAATTTACTAGAACTTTGGTCAATATAATAGGGATCATAATGCCCAACTAAAGGTAACTTCATAATGTAAATTGCATTGGGGAAGATATTACTAAGTTGTATAAAATTGTTTAAGATTTAAAAATCATATTTTAGATACAGAATTTCCTCTCCTTTATTTCTAATTCAGTGCTCTGTAGAAACTGTGGTTTAAGGCTTTTTCACTTGGACCAGTTTCTTTTGGTGACTTATTGTTAAAATAATAAATGGTCAAAAATCTCGATGACCTTCTTGTCCCTGGAACCCTTCTGTAATTGTAATGAACTTTCTAAAACTTTACTTATAAAAGTTTGAATTTTTTGTCTGCTTAGCTCTGTTACCTGAAGTGAATATGTACCTTTCATTAATTTTACAAGGATTAGGATTGTTATCAGTGGTGAAAAAGTTCTTTGTTATTTCTCTTATATTGAATTCTACTATAAATGATAGATTCAGAAACACTGAATATCTGATTTATAACATCAGCTCAAGAGTATTCCAAGATTGTGCTAGCAAGCAATTCTTATCTCATTTCTGCAGTGCTCAAGTATTTGTCTTGAGAAGTTGTAAGTACTTAAAATGGAAATGTAGTAAAAGCTTGTAATATATACTACTACAGCCTGATAGAAAATGAAGAAATAGTGCCAAGTTAGTATCACAAGAACACAAAACGGAACAAGGTGACAAAGTAATGAGATGTGGATCTGTTGCCTCTTCAGAATGTCAAAGAATTATTAAGATTAGGCTTGTTGAGCCCAAAAGTCATTGCCTTGTTGTTACTATTTGGTAGTTATATGAGTTGCCTCCATGGTAGCAGTGAATTCTCCTGAGTAATAAATATTCAACCATTCGTGTTAATGAATATGTGGTTGGTGTTAATGAATTTTTTTCTTTATCTTTTCCTTTCTTAAAGAAAAAAACACTTTTCAGCTACTGCTATGGGTTAAGTGGTCTCAAAAAAATACTAGTATGACCAAATATAAACTGAAAATTACTAGTGGCATGACTTGGACAAGTTATTTGATCTTCCTCAATTACAGTATACTCCTCTGCCAAATTGTTTCAATCATAACTTGAAGGGGATTTGTCAGGATTAAATGAGATAACACAGGTGAAAACAATTAGCACTTCTTTGACATTGTGGTTATTCAATAAATGTTCTTCCATTCTTGTTTGAGTGATAAATTTTTGGTGAACCTTTAAGTTTACCAGGATTATATATATAATATATGTTCTATACATAATATATATTATATATATACAATGCAAAATAGTGCACACACTTGGAGATTAACATAATTTTCATTTTATAGGGATATTTATGTTAACAGTGGCTGAGATAAAACTAGAGTAACTAATGGATTTTGTTAACTTTGTTGAGAGCTCTTCCATGGACTCAATAAATCTGTTTCCTTACTCAAATAAAATGAGGATAATATTTAATATCATGCAATCAATTAAATATAATTGGGATTAAACACATTAAAGGGATTTTATTTCACTGTATTTCCTTTTTAAGCTTATTATTCTCAGTAACTTTTAACCCACTTAGGTATTTAAAGCACAACATTCTATTTAAAACATTTCTGTTTCCAAAATAGAACGTACATATTACACATAACCCAAACTATGAACGTACTTTTCAGATATATAAATGTCCTTCTGAAATAGTTACATACTCTAATGAAAATTGAATTTAGGTTCAAAACCTTTTTATAGTGGAAAATCCAGAGATTTGGAGTGTAAGAGAGTTTACGATCCAGTTCTACCCCTTATTAGCTGTAGAACTTGAGGCAATTTTCTTTCTCAATTTCTACTTCTACAAAATAGTTCTGCTGTTATTACTATCACTACAAATGATACAAACCCCCTCCTACCCACTATTACCTGCTTCTCTAGGCTATTGTAAAAGCAAAATAAAATGAAAAATATATATGAAAAATGTTTAACCAAATCATGGTGCTTTTCTTGGACCCAGGAGACACAAAAAAGGTATTTATTCATATACATACATGTTATATGTTACCAAATATGAGGTCTGTATGAAGATATCGTTACTACTTTTGAAACTGAAAACAAATCTTCAGTGCTATCCCCAGTACTTTTCAATCCCAATGCCCCATCTCCTATTTGTTTCTGATGTCCACTTCAATTATTCGTTAGCCTGTTTTTCACTAGTAAAACACCATTAAGTGTACAGAAAGTGAGTTTCCTTAACTTTTGAGATGTGTGACTGTTCAGATTATTTTGCGATTCTTGACATTTTCTCACCTCCTTTTATCAAAAATTATTTACTATAACTTGAAAGTGAGACTTCAGAAAATCATAACTATACATCAATTGCTTTATCAAATTCAGAAAATTCTATCATTTTCCCTGAATCCTGTATATACGTTACACGTATTATTTTCTTTTGGGAGCCTCATCCAAGAAATTTGGAATCCCGTTAACATTACAAGCTCGGTTATATGACTGTGGAAGTTGTAGACAGAGAAATGAAATAAACATTTATTTCTTTATAATGGGTGTCAGCTGATTCAGGACTTCTGGGAAAGATGATAAATTAGGAGGGAAAGATACCAATTTAGGCAAAGGCAGTGAAAGACTGAATAATTCTGATAGGCATAATTATTACTGAACTTAAAATTACTACAAGTTGAAATGAGAGAGGAAGTGCAGAAAATAATGCAAGAGTAACAAATTTTTATTAAGTATGTCAGTCCATTAAAGATGTAATGTAGTGTTTAAGAATGTGGTTTCTGTAATCAGGAAAACTGTTCATACTTAGGCTCTGCAACTTACTAGCTATTGACCTTGACTGAGCTGTTTACCTTATCTGTATAGCTCTATTTTCTTACCCATTAAAGGGGAATGAAAACAACAACAGTAATAAAACCTAATTCATAGAATTATTTTGTGGATTAAATTTAAATATCTAAAGCCCTCAGAACATGGGATAGGTCTATTCTCCTAACTTTATAGATTAGGACACCAGGATCTGGAAAGGTTAAGAACTTCCTAAATTCATGACAGTCAATAAGTATCAGGACTGGAGTCCATCTGCTTTTAAGTCAATGCTATTTCTACTGTGTAAAAAGAAGCTATGATAATGATAGCTGTAAACTATTACCAATAAGATCGAAATACAAATGAACTATGCCTGAATGAAGGATGAGGGAAGGAGGTTGAAAGGGAAAACAGGTAGACTTGACAGTAGGTCTTATGTAATTAAAAGAACTTGAATTTATAACAACATAGTATTTGATAGATGGATTACAAGATTTTTTGGAAGACTCGATGACTTATTTTGAGTGTTTGCTGCAGTGGCTTATTTCTCTTTGAGGATGTATTTACAGCCCTCTCTACTTATCTTCTCACTAACCCACATTCAGTGATTTTCTATGCAACTGCCCCAGCCAAAGATAGCTAAATTTAAAAAAGCTTTTAGCGAAAACACAAGAGACTTTTAACAAAAGCTTTTATCACCATAGTCAAAGACACAGTCATTCCTCCCCTGGACTAGTGTAAAGGCCTGATTACTGATGCTCCTTTAGCTTATTCCTCATGTATCAGCCATCATGAATTTTTAAACAGTGTAAATTAAATAATATCTCCCTTTTATCCCCCCAAACCTTCCAAAGTTTCCAAACTTACTTTCAGTGAGACCTAAGCTGCTTACCATGGTCTCCATGGTCATACATGATTAGGCTCCTGCATACCCCTCCCATGTCAATTTGTAATACTATTCTAGTTTATTCAGATCAACCACACTAGACTTTCTTCTTTTGGTCCATGACATGGAAATCATACTTCCACTTTTTGCTACTCCCTTTGCCTGGGATACTCTCCTTCAAGGTCAGGTCTTATCACTTACCTCTATTGGAAATTATTTTCTTCATTCATTTTTTTACTTCCTTATTTATCTACCTCCTCTCTCACTCATATGTAAAATACAATTTAAGCTTTGTGAAACCAGGGATTTGTGTATCATGGTCAGTTCTGCAACCTTATAATTCTCAAGTGATAAGTAAATAAAAAAACATGTTGTCCCTTACATACAGAGATGAATCATCAATATGGCCCACAATTTGGATGGTTTTACTAGTTAATTTTCACTAGTCCATTTTCTTTTGTGTTTCGTTTAGTTTACTATGTGACTGAAAAGAATTACGGGTGTCTCTAGTGATTAGGTATGTACATGAAAAAAGAAAGAATTAAAAACTGAACCTACGTGTTTCTGAGGAATGCAGCTTGGATTTCTGAGGCAATCTATTGAGTGGTTACAAAGGCCTCTTAAACAATTGTATATTCTCGAATCAGTATGCTGTGACTAAGCTACTTGTGATAACAGAGGATTGATTTCCCTCTTATACTTGCCTTCCAAGTTCAAACCCTACCATAAGAAGAAACAATTAGATTCCCTCTAAATGCGATGTTACTGATGAGCTTGTTCCATGGTCAATGGTGGAAATCAATTTTCATTTAAGAACCTACAGTACTTTGCGTTTTTCTGTTTTTGTAGTCATTATTGATTCTTCTTTCCTTGGAAAGACACTTACCCATTCTGCTGTAGCTAGGCACTGTTTCCAAAGTCCCACAATAATGGAGTAAAAGTTCCCAGAGAGCTTTCCTAAACTGGCAATATGCCCACTTTTTAATATGTAGATGAAGGCCATTGTATCCATTATGGAACATGGGAGAAGACTTCCATTTAAAAGAAACAGAAACAGTATTGTGGCAAGACTCAATATAAGTTCTTTTGTGGCCTTTCCAGTCAACTTAGGGGCAAGAAAAAGTGGAAAGAATGCTATAATGGATTATAAATTATTGTTTTTAGTCAAGTGTGGGCATTAACTCCTTCAGATCAAAGAAGAGTTTGAAACAATTGACTCTGTCCTTCCCAAGCTGTAAGCTAAGGGTGTTTCATGTAGTGGGTATTTAGTAGATATTTGCTGACAGGAGGAACAACAATATTCAGCAGTAATTTTTATATCAGTATCATACACGATGTAGTTCCTGGATTTCGACAAACAAGTTCCTCTGCCTTCTGGGGAATGGCTACTTGTTTAACAGCAAGGTTGTTTTTGGACAGGTGTCTTTCAGATTAGGCAATCTTTCCTTCTTTGTTTACAATGAAGATGACAATAAAAGTGATCTCTTTCACAATAGTTTTCATTAAAAAGTCTTCTCTGGCATGACTTTTCTAATAAACATTTAATAAATTCTCCTTCATGAACAATTCTTGTTTCATGTCTTTTGTAATGGAGGATAATGTACATCATTTAAACTTATGAGTCAGTAGGTGAAAACAACAACAGCAGCATAATTTAACCTCATGATAGAATATAATTATTCCTGATATTTTCCTTTATGAATAACAATAGGCAATGGCTATGTAGCCTCATTTAACAAAAACAGGAAGAAAAAAAGCTGTTTCCAGGATCCAAATGAAAAAACTTGAAATCAAACAAGTTTTTTACTCCAGTACTTTGGCATTGTACCCTGCCAACAAAATTGTATCTTAATTAACTTTTTCTTCATTTTTTAAACAAGTGAATCTAAAATAAAATCACCTAGCTGTATGTATTTTTTCTGCCCTGTTTTATGAGTTATTTCTGCTAGCCATTCCTTCCCAACTGAAAATTAGAGAACTTTTATTATCTGAATTATGTTATAAAATACTCTTAATTGTAAAATAAAAAACTTAACTTGGCAATAAAAGGAGAAAATTATTTTCTTTTTTACATCATGCTTACTAGCACATATTAATTTAGCATTTTTAACAAAAAAAGACCTTGCTTCTAGTAGCTAATAACTTCCAAAAGGAGCTTTAGCTGTGTTTATTAATTAGAAATTTATGCTCCATTTTTATTTAAAAGTATTGTTCTATATGTGTTTGACTACTTCATAATCTTAGAAACTTTGTGTGGTCTTTATTTCCTTTGGTTTTTGAGATCTCTTTGCTTTTGTAGCATTACTTGCACTAGCTTAGCCGATGTAGCTTTTACTCTATTGGAGATGCTGAGAGATTTCAGCCTTGCACTCTCTAGTCATCAGAGAGAGAATCAGAACTTCCCTAGTTTACTTAAGAAGAAAGTCTTCTGAGTACACAAATATGAATCACCTTGGCACAGCAGCCACACTCTCAAGATTTAATAGATTTCCTAATAGTACTCTCTCTGTAGAATGTTTTTAACTGTGTTATGAATGCTAGTATTTTCTCCCCTGGGAACCTGACCCATATACCTGTGATGCTCAGAAGATTCCATTCGCCCTGGGATGCCTGTCAGACTCCTCTAATCCAGCTGTTAGGTCAGGCAAAAAAAAAAAAAAAAGTAAAAAGAAAGAGGAAAGAGCCAAATCGATAATGTCAATCTAAGACATGCTTTCTGTCATCACCTAGATATCTACACTTTCTAGAGTGAAAACACATGAAAATCTATTTTTAAGAGGTTTCATAGGAGAGATTGGGGAATAATGTGTATATGTGTATATTTAAGTGTGAGTTAATGATAATAATATGTTTCTAGTCATCCACAATGATATCATTATAAGTTTAGTGCTGCTTATTATTTTTACTGGAGCTCTTTATCGAAACAGGAAATTATCACTTAGTTGAAGGCCAGATCAAAAGATTTAGAAAGGAAAAATTAGAAGAAAATAATTGTGCCTGATACTTTTTCATTAACTGTGACTTTTTTTTCTACCTGTCTCCCATTCACTTTATTAGTGTGTTTGAAACAGGAGGGAAGAGGGCAGAGGACAACCTTTAAAAGAATGATGTGGAACGGCTGGGCCCGTGAGCCATGGCTGCTGAGCCTGCGCGTCCAGAGCCTGTGCTCTGCAACGGGAGAGGCCACAACAGTGAGAGGCCCGCGTACCACAAAAAAAAAAAAAAAAAAAAAAAAAGAATGACTAGGACATGACAAAAACTGGTTAGAACAAACTAGGTCCAAGATGGCAGAAGATTCGACTTCCAGTAGACCTTGAGCCTCATTATATGCTCATTGTAATATATTAGCATACTAAATAACACAGGCTGCATGACAGTTCAGAGGCTAACCATAAAAGGCCAAAAAGTGGGTGGTGGCCTAATTCCTGGAAATCCCTGCCCCTCCCCCCCCAAATAGTTGAAACAATCCTCCCACTCATTAGCCTATGGAATTACCCAGCCCATAAAAACTGATCATGCCATATTTCAGGGCCTCTCACCATCTGAGATGGCCTACACTCTGTCTGTGGAGTGTGTTTCTCCCAAGGCCATTCTTGCCTTTTGAGATGGACCACATTCTGTCTATGGAATGTGTATCTCTCTAAATAAATCTGATGTGAGGTGATACCTCATTGTAGTTTTGATTTGCATTTCTCTAATGATTAGTGATGTTGAGCATTCTTTCATGTGTTTGTTGGCAATCTGTATATCTTCTTTGGAGAAATGTCTGTTTAGGTCTTCTGCCCATTTTTGAATTGGGTTACTTGTTTTTTTGATATTGAGCTGCATGAGCTGCTTGTAAATTTTGAAGATTAACCCTTTGTCAGTTGCTTCATTTGCAAATATTTTCTCCCATTCTGAGGGTTGTCTTTTTGTCTTGTTTATGTTTCCCTTTGCTGTGAAAAAGCTTTTAAGTTTCATTAAGTCCCATTTGTTTATTTTTGTTTTTATATCCATTTCTCTAGGAGGTGGGTCAAAAAGGATTTTGCTGTAATTTATGTCATGGAGTGTTCTGCCTATGTTTTCCTCTAACAGTTTTATAGTTTGGAGACTATTTTAATTACCTTCTTAAAAGGAGTTAATCCCTGTACCCAAATTGTAAGAACTTCTGTCAAGTCTTAAATTAATTTCTCCTTACAAATAGGACAGTGTCATTTGAGGCATGTAATTGTTTATATCTGATTTCTTTTTATCCTTCGGTTATATTTCCCAGGTTGTTCTACACAGCAAAACATCTTTTTTTAATTTTTTCTGACTGAAAACATAGATATTTTATAGTCAGCTTCCATAAAGAGAAAAATACAGTTGATTTTCTTACGTATATACAATTTCAATTAGAAACAACTGTACTAAGGATAATTGTTCTCATAAAAAATTTATCCAAGTGCTTCCCTGGTGGCACAGTGGTTGAGAGTCCGCCTGCCGATGCAGGGGACACGGGTTCGTGCCCCGGTCCGGGAAGATCCCACATGCCGCGGAGCGGCTGGGCCTGTGAGCCATGGCCACTGAGCCTGCGCGTCCGGAGCCTGTGCTCTGCAACGGGAGAGGCTGCAACAGTGACAGGTCCACGTACCGCAAAAAGAAAAAAAAAAAAAAAAATTATCCAAAAGAGTAGTCTCATAAAATCTGAACTTTTCCTTCAGAAAATCCTTTTTTAGGATACCCGACCTATGAACCAAAGCAACATTTCTGATAAGCTCTAGAAGCACTAGAACTTAAAAAAATTTATAGTGTCGGAATGTAAAGCAAATAGATTAACAAAAATCCTCCCTTTAAATTATCAGGGTGCTTAGGTGTGTATTGGTACAATCACAATATATTGTAAAAATGATTCTCTCATTGTCTTTTGTAATCGGGTTCTAATCTGAGGGCAGAAGCTGAGTGCTGTATAAAAAATAATCATCAGTTCCTGTAGAATAAGCAAGTGACCTTGATTCCCAGAGTAAGGTACAAGGTTCACTGAGCAAAATATTGGTAATTACTCTGAGTTTACTATTGTTGAAAAGAGTTAATTATTTAATGAGTTTTGAAGTGCTGAACTATGTTTTTTTTTCCTCAGTGAAAAATGTATACATATGGGTAATCAACACATTTTTATTTGCCCGCTGAGGGAAAGAAAACACACACAAAATGTTTTTAATAACTTTTTTAGTCAAAAATATTAAGAGAAAATTATCTCCTAAACTTTCTCTTGTGTTCTTAGATGAATTGAAGTATTGACGACAATTTAAAAAACTTAAAATGCAATTTTCTTTAAGGAATGTACATTTGTTCTTAAAACTGATAATTAAGGGAACTCAAAACATGTATTTAGACTCTTTTTGGTGTTCTGGGATTCTCTGTAAAATTTCTCATCAGAAGTGTAACCATGTGCTAACCATGTAACCATGTGTCTTTTTTTCCAAACTAATATTTCCTTATTTTATTTTTTAAAATATTACTTTTTTAGAAACAATAGAGCAGGGCAGTTAATAGAAAACAAGCTTTGTGTGTTTTTTTTTTAAATAGGGGATTTACGTTTTATCATTTAAAAATATTTCTAAGTTAATAAAGTTAGGAGATGAAACATCTTAGCCAAGTGGATTTTTCATTCAGCAATGAATTTAGATATAACACATGCTGTGACCTTTGAATTAAAAATGGAAGACTTAATTTGTTTATATGGATAAAAGCAATAATTCTATTTGAAACTTAAAGAAAGGCATTACCAGAATACAACTTTAGAATTATGAAAGGGGTTGTTTGAAATTTATTATTCTGAAAAATTTTGTGCCATTGTCCTAGTTCTTTATTAAAATTTATTATTCTGAAATATTTTCTGCCATTTTCCAGGTTCTTTATTAAAATTTATTTTCATACCTAGTTGCATGGATAATCTATATGTCATACTTTAAAAAAAAATAAAAGGAAATAGCATATGAATTAAGAAAGCTAAATTGGTTGGGTATGTTTAAAGACTAGTTAGTAATGAAAACCCTGAATAACTTATAATATTTAATTTTACCTTTTGATGTCTTCCACACATGTGAGAGATTGATTTTGTGTTTGAAGTTTGGTCTTTTTGAACAAAATCTTATTTATTTATTTATTTTTACCTTTTTATGATTGTTCATCAAAAGATAGCCTTTTGTTCATCATGTGATTTTTCTTCCATTCTATGTCAATGAATAATAAAGTTCAGACTTTTTTTTTTTTTTTTTTTGCAGTACACGGGCCTCTCACTGTTGTGGCTTCTCCCATTGCGGCGCACAGGCTCCGGACGCGCAGGCTCAGCGGCCATGGCTCACGGGCCCAGCCACTCCGCAGCACGTGGGATCTTCCCGGACCGGGGCACGAACCCGTGTCCCCTGCATCGGCAGGTGGACTCTCAACCACTCTGCCACCAGGGAAGCCCCAGACTTTTAAAGTAAGAAACTGTCTATATGTTATTCTAGAAGGTGGAACCTCAATGCCAGCCTCTCTCTCTGTATGTTTTGTTCACTTTCTACCAGTGCTTCGTTAAGTTAGGCTCTGAATGGGAGGCAATTTAAGAGGGGGTTCACATGATCCCCACCTGCTGGTGTTCACCCACCTGTATCGTTATTTCCTTGATTGTGGCCAGGGCCTATGGCTTGCTTCTAAATGTGAAATATCACAGGGGTACAAAACTTCATTCCCATTATTACATTATATTATGTAAGACTCTGCCTTGCTATCAGACTCAATCTAGAGGTTGTCTCTTTCATATCTGCCTTTTAAGAAGAAGCTGCCAGAAATACTTTAGATACAAGGAACTGAATAAAGCTGATGACCACATGAGCAGGGAAGTGTATCCTTCCCTAGTCCAGCCTCTACTGAAATATATTTGAGATATAATATTGTGTAAATTTAAAGTGCACAAGATGTTGATTTGGTACATTTTTATATTGTAATATGATTGCCTTTGTAGCTATATTTAGCACTTCCAACAAATCACATAATTTTCATTTCTTTTTTGTCATTGGAATAATTAAGATTTAGTCTTTTAGCAAGTTTGATTGTTATAATATTGTTGTCTATATTCACTATACTGAACATTAGTTCTCTAGTACTTATTTACTACTCCTTTCAAGTTTGTAACCTTAAACAACATCTCTCCTACCACCCAACCCCTTGTAACCACTATTTTACTTTCTGTTTTTATGAGTTTGGCTTTTTAGATTCCACATATAAATGATAGCAGCAAGTATTTGTATTTCTGTCTGACGTCACACTTAGCATAATATCCTTAAGGTCCGTTCATGTTGTCACAAATGGCAAGATTTCCTTCTTTCTCATGGCTGAGTAATATTCCATTGTATATATACACTACATTGTCTTTCTGTATTCATCCATTGATGGGCACTTAGGTTGTTTCCACGTCTTAGTTATTGTGAATAGAGCTTAAAGCTGCAATATACAGGGGAGTACATAGATCTCTTCATTAGCCTGTTTTCATTCCCTTTGGATATTTATTCAGAAATGGAATTGTGGGCTCCCTAATCCAGCCTCTGGAGGAGAACCCAGCCCTGGCTGATGCTCTGCAGCCTTGTGAAACACTAAGCAGAAGAATCAGATAAGCTATGCCTGGATTTCGGACCCTCAGAAAGAGTAAGATAACACGTGTGTTGTTTTAAACTGCCAAATTTTAGGGATTATTTACAAAACCAGGAAAACTACAGGGTTATTTAGGATTATGATCTCTAGAAGAAGCTTTTCTTCTCTTTCTTGTTAATCGCCATGATAATCACCTAAACATATACTTGTGTATAGTGTGCCTTTAGGGGCTTTTAAAACAGAGAGGAGAACAAATAAAATTCAGTTAATAGGAGATGACTAGCTCATATAAATGGTAAATGAGTTCTAGGATGTTACTTATTCTTTGAAATAAGCAAGTAGTCTCATACATTCTGTAAGGAATGATGATTTCATCATTTCTACATTTCCTTCTGCATTTTCCCTTGGCCCTTCCTGACACAACACTAAGACAATTATACAAACTAATTAATAATAAAATAATTATTTATTTTGGTGAAAAATTATTTTGTCAAGTTGGTTTAAAATGTATGGTTTGTTGAAAATTTATGTCCACATTAAACCCTGCACCTGGATGTTTATTGGCACTTTTATTCATAATTACCAAAACTTGGAAGCAACCATGATGGCCTTCAGTGGGTGAATGGATAAGTACACAGGAGTACATTCATACTATGAAATGTTATTCTGTGCTAAAACAAAATGAGTTATGAAGCCATGAGACGACATGGAGGAATCTTAATTGCATATTATTAAGTGGAAGAAGCCAATCTGAAGAGGCTACATACTGTATGATTCCAACTACATGACATTCTGGAAAAGGCAAAACTATGGAAACAATAAAAAGATTATTGGTTGTCAGGGTTTTGAGGCATGGGAAGGATAAATAGGTGGAGCACAGAAGATTTCTAGGGCAGTGAAAATACTATACTCTGTATGATACTGTAATGATGGATACATGTCATTATACATTTGTCCAAACACATGGAATGAACAACACCAAAAGTGAATCCTAAGGTAAACGATTTACGGACTTTGGGTGATTATGATGTATGCTGTAGGTTCATCCTTGGTAACAAATGTACAATTCCGGTGAGTGATGTTGATAATAGGCAGGCTACACATGTTGAGGCAGAAATATATGGGTAATCTCTGGACATTCCCTTCAATTTTGCTATGATCTAAAAATGCTCTAAAAAATAAAGTCTTAATAAAATAATTTTTAAATTTAATATTAAAAACATTTAAAAGTAATTTCCTAATCTATTTTAAATATTAGAATAGATTTTTCATATGTTATATAACAATATCTAAGGCAAAGCAAAGTAGTGTGTAGAATTTATGTATTTAAAGCTAACAAAGACATTGGGAAATACTTTATTTTGAAACTTTATAATATAAGGGCTTGTAAAATTTCTCATTGTTACAAAAATCAATAGTAAGAAGTCCTTTTGTATAGACCTAGTCCCTGCTTTTTCTTTTGTGAAAATAGCACAATGTTTGCACGTTACTGTTTTTCTCCTGTGTTTGCAGTGAAAACAACAATAACAAAACACTGGAATTAATTGAAACATGAGAGTTGTAATGATACACCAAAAATAATTTTATTAATTCTGTTAGGAAGTCACTGGTGTTTGTTTGTGTTTTAAGAAGATCAATTTTTGTTCTTGAAGAAAACTGGCCATTAACATTGCTTTGTAAGTCCATTAAATTGATTCTGTGCAATACTAGTATCTGCTCAACTGTAACAACAGACTTGTGATTTTGAAAAACATGATTTTGGGTGAAGGCGGAGGTCCCGGCCTTGGGGACCCCTGTTGCCTGAAGCGGAATCGGGTTTGTACCGTGGCGAGCCGGAGCCTATGGAGGTGGAGGAGGGCGAGCTAGAGGTCGTGCAGGTTCGGCGCTCGCTGAAGGAACTGATCCCGGACACAAGCAAAAGATATGAAAACAAGGCTGGCAGCTTCATCACTGGAATCCATGTCACCTCCAAGGAAGCAATTGAAAAGAAAGAACAGCTAGCCAAGTGCTTCCATTTTGGATCAGAAGTAAATCTTGCACAGAGAAATGTAGCCTTGGCCCAAGACATGATGAAGAAAGTCATTTAAGTGTCCCAGCCTCTTGGGACAATGAGGATATTGGAAGAAGCATCTTGATTCCTGCAGTCACAGTAGGTGTCAAGTTATTTCTTCTTATTAATATCAGCAGTAATATGGACTTCCCTGGTGGTGCACTGGTTAAGAATCTGCCTGCCTATGCAGGGAACATGGGTTCAATCCCTGGCCGAGGAAGATCCCACATGCCTCAGAGCAACTAAGCCCGTGCGCCACAACCACTGGGCCCACGTGCCACAACTACTGAACCCCTCGTGCCTGAAGCCCGTGCTCTGCAACAAGAGAAGCCACCGCAATGAGAAGTCCGTGCCCCGCAACAAAGAGTATCACCTGCTCGCCGCAACTAAAGAAAGCACGCGCACAGCATCGAAGACCCAACACAACCAAAAATAAGAACAAATAAATAAATTTATTTTAAAAATCCCAATAATAAAATACACCATTTGATTAAAAAAAAAGAAGAGAAAAACATGATTTTAACTGAACTTCAATGCTTGGAAAAAGTGTTTCCAACAGTGTTTTGTTTCTTGTAACCTGTTTCTGGTCTGACAGAAGCTGAATGCTGTATAAAATAATCATTAGTGCCTGTGGAATAAGCAAATGCAAACAATGACCTTGATTCCCACAATAAGAATGCAGGATTCACTGTGCAGAGATATTGGGTAATTAGCTCTGATTTTACTGTTATTGAAAACATTAATTATTTAATGAGGTTGAAGTGCTAAAGTGTTTGCTTCTGACTTAAAATATATATCATTGTGCATATATAATGTTGTATACACACACACTCTTTGGTAATCTACAGTCAGGCTAAGTCCAATGATAGGAAACTAAAATGATTTGTCAACACCGTATTGACAAATTCAGTTATGCCTTTTGAAAATAAAGAAGTAGAAGTAAGTTTTTCAGGTTCCATATTCTTTGGTACTTGATGCTGAAAAACATATCAACAGGACAGGTAAAAATGGGGAAATCAGTTGAAAAAATTGTTTTTGGGCAGAATAAGCATATTACTTTCAGGTTTCTTTTAAAATAAAAAATAAAATATGAAATGTAAGCATATTGGAGTTTCCCATTTTAGGAGATGAATGTGAAAGTATTCTATGTAAAACTAGATAAATCTTGGAATATAAAAAGTTTTGTTTTATATGAAATATATTTAAGGAGGTTACCTAATCTAAATAGTAGAGGGCTCTAAAAACAGAATGTGTAAAATAAGATAGTATACTTCTTAATAAAAAGCTTATAAGAAAAATGTAAATGGTGGTAAAGAGTAAAATTGTCTCCCAATATGCTCTTTCCTTACTTAAAATTTTCTGTTAAGGGGAGGACACTTGGTCCAGTGCCCTACAGAGTACTACAGTGCATTACAAATTAATCCAACATCATAAAAGCAGGTGATTGGTAAGAATTTTCTGAAAAGAGAAAGAATGTTTATCTTTCAAAGAAAGGAATGAAAACAGATCATTCAACAGATGATGTTTTAGCTAATTAGAATATAAAATTGCCATAACAAGAGAGGCCGCGATAGTGAGAGGCCCACGCACCGCGATGAAGAGTGGCCCCCGCTTGCCACAACTAGAGAAAGCCCTCACACAGAAATGAAGACCCAACACAGCAAAAATAAAAAATTAATTAATTAACTCCTACCCCAACATCTTCTTTAAAAAAAAAAAAAATAATGTGTAACAAAAGTCAAACATTTTACAGTATCTTGGTCTGCACTTATATATCCTCATTTATGAGCTGGTTTTGGGACTTCCATTCTTCTACAATTATTAGAAAAATAATATTTGCTACAAGTGCTATTCCATCCAGAATATTCCTTATGGCAATATAAACTCTTTAAATTGAATTTTAAAAGTAAAGACATTTTCAAGGAGCAAACAATATAAGCTATTATGTTGCCACTTTGGTACATTTTTTTCTCCTGGAAACTTCTAGGATAATGATTCCTTTTTTCATAACTTCAGCAAAATTTGTGTTTATCCAATCCAAGTTGGTGCTATTTCTGATCAAATAAGCTCTAAATTCATTACAAAAGGAACATCATTATAATGAATACTGCACTACACTGAAAGTATTTTAGGGTCCTAGATAATGGCCAAGAATAACACTGCTTTTAAAAATCATTTAGAATGAAAATCATTGTCAGAAGTTACTCAGTACAGGAAATTCTTTCCTTTCCCAGTCCTTCTTCATATCTTCCTAAAGTTAAAAAATAAAAAGGCAGCCAAATCTTAGCTCAAATACAAGGAGGGCATAACCCTGACTAGTTGTCACTAGAATGAGATTTGACCTGTGTATGTGCTAAATTTTCTCTTCTCACAGGGGAGCCCATATTCTAAAGACTAAGAAGAGAGAATCCTTGCTTCATGCCCCCCTCCTGTATATTCTTTCTAAACAAGATCTGAACACCTTCCAATAGCAGGCCATTTTGTCCCAGTTACAATTCTACCTGCTATTCAGGGCTGGTGCCCCAGAAAGGTGAGTAAGGCAGTGTGATATAATGTGATTTATGGATTGTCACCTACTGGGCTAAATATAGTTATAGAGAAGTTTCTTCATGAGACAGTCTTTTGAACAAGTCTCCCTTCCCTCCAAGCCCAGGCAGAATTGTGCTCCAACTTTGCCAAATTATAGTCCCTTACTGCCAAATGCTCTTTTTTTTTTTTTTTTTTTTTTTGCGTTACGCGGGCCTCTCACTGTTGTGGCCTCCCCCATTGCGGAGCACAGGCTCCGGACGCGCAGGCTCAGCGGGCTCACGGTCCTAGCCACTCTGCGGCATGTGGGATCTTCCCGGACCGGGGAACGAACCCGTGTCCCCTGCATCGGCAGGCGGACTCTCAACCACTGCGCCACCACGGAAGCCCTGCGAAATGCTCTCTGTGTTCTTTCACATACCACGCCTTCCAAGTGTCTGTGAATGTTACTGCCCTCAGCAAAGTTACGTCTCTCTCTCTCTCTCTCTCTCTCTCTCTCTCTCTCTCTCACTCAGATTCTCTGCTGATCTGAATTATGTAAAAGTCAAGTCTTTTAATACAAGTTATATTTTTTAATATGTAAAAACTACATGTGATATTTTGTATTCTATTAAGCATTGCGCTAATGAACTATTATCAATATGGCATGAAAAATGGAATTTTGTCATCCCGGCAGCAGTAATGTTTTCCTTCTCACCCATACATAGTACAACCAATTAACTTAAGGGAGAGAAAAAAATTTAAGATGGCCTCAAGTATTAGAGTTTTAGCCTAAGGCCATGAAACATGAGCAATGTTCGTTTAATTTCATATTTTTACTACGCAATTTACTCTCAACAAATAAATCCCTCTCCCATGTTATATTAACCTACTTATTCAGCAAATTTGAAGCCCAAATGAAAAATAAATTACCAAGGTAGGGATGCTGCTTGCATGAACGTGATTCTTAATAAATACTTGAGAGTTTCCAAATCCTTAATTTATAAGCTGGATAACTCTAATCTTGAAAATTTATTCAGTGCTTGTGCCAATGGGCAACATTTTCATAAACAAATCATCACATATATTTATTTGAATAAATTACATTTAAATTATTGAATTGTTATCATTTAAGATATTTGGCATTTTAAAAACAGCTGAAAAAAAGCTTGTTTTTCTTAAAGCATCTTATAAAAAATTCTAAGAAAAACATTCCTTTGATATGATGGTGAGCAGTCAGTAATAAATTCTTGTCTCCAATGAGATCATTTCTTTCTACATTTGATTTCAGTTGTAGAGAACAACTAATAGTTATGTATGGCAGAGTCTGTAGCTCTTCACTGCTAGGTGCTGCTAATTAAAACTGACACATTGTAACACTGGCCTGAAAACCTAATATTTGTGGATCATGAATAATGATTATCTAAAAGAAACTAGCTTTTTAGTATCCATTAGACTTCATCATCAGTACCTACTCAAATCTTTCTTGACTGGCATCATCATTTGCATATATACATACACTAGGTTTGCCTTATTCTACATCTGTCTAATTCTTGGGATAATATATATATCTTTTTGAAGGAAAACCAAATATTATGTTTTTTAAAAAAATTTAATTTCCTACCATAGATTGCTAACAAGGTTTGTAAAAGAAGCACAAAATCAGTGAAAACATTTGTTAGTAATTAAGAATAAATTTGTATGATTCTTTGATTTTGGTAAGGAGGTCAGCAATAACTGCTATTAATGATAATATAGAGAAAACATCAATGGTCACACTATTTCTCCACGGGACTAAGAAGTCAACAAATTTGGTTTACAATGTGTTTGGAAAGAAACAGGGTATTTTTAAACCATAATTTATTTTTATTCCTGAATTTATAACCAACCAAGGCAGTTATTGTCGCTGCTGCTGTAGGCTTAATTCTTACTCCAATTTCAGTCCTGCATCAAATATCTGAAAGCTCTCTAAGCTGCGCTCAATCAGCCACATTTTAACTTTATCTTGCGTATTTATAAAGTTTGTGTATTCAAAGTGTTTTTATTGCTATGTGCTCCATAGCCTCTTCGTTGGTGTCCTATTACATTTAAGTAAAAGTATAAAGGTGACTCTAACTTCGTTCTTACTGCTCTTTTTTTTTTTTTTTAACATCTTTATTGTGGTATAATTGCTTTACAATGGTGTGTTAGTTTCTGCTCTACAACAAAGTGAATCAGTTATACATATACATGTGTTCTCATATCTCTTCCCTCTTGCATCTCCCTCCCTCCCACGCCCCCATCCCACCCCTCCAGGTGGTCACAAAGCACCGAGGTGATCTCCCGGTGCTATGCGGCTGCTTCCCACTAGCTATCTACCTTACGTTTGGTAGTGTATATATGTCCATGCCTCTCTCTCGCTTTGTCACAGCTTACCCTTCCCCCCCATATCTTCAAGTCCATTCTCTAGTAGGTCTGTGTCTTTATTCCTGTCTTACCCCTAGGTTCTTCATGACATTTTTTTTCCCTTAAATTCCATATATATGTGTTAGCATACGGTATTTGTCTTTCTATTTCTGACTTACTTCACTCTGTATGACAGACTCTAGGTCTATCTACCTCATTACAAATAGCTTAATTTCATTTCTTTTTATGGCTGAGTAATATTCCATTGTATATATGTGCCACATCTTCTTTATCCACTCATCCGATGATGGGCACTTAGGTTGTTTCCATCTCCGGGCTATTGTAAATAGAGCTGCAATGAACATTTTGGTACATGATTCTTTCTGAATTATAGTTTTCTCAGGGTATATGCCCAGCAGTGGGATTGCTGGGTCATATGGTAGTTCTATTTATAGTTTTTTAAGGAACCTCCATACTGTTCTCCATAGTGGCTGTACCAATTCACATTCCCACCAGCAGTGCAAGAGTGTTCCCTTATCTCCACACACTCTCCAGCATTTATTGTTTCTAGACTTTTTGATGATGGACATTCTGCCTGGTGTGAGATGATATCTCATTGTAGTTTTGATTTGCATTACTCTAATGACTAATGATGTTGAATATTTTTTCATGTGTTTGTTGGCAGTCTGTACATCTTCTTTGGAGAAATGTCTGTTTAGGTCTTCTGCCCATTTTTGGATTGGGTTGTTTGTTTTTTTGTTATTGAGCTACATGAGCTGCTTGTAAATTTTGGAAATTAATCATTTGTCAGTTGCTTCATTTGCAAATATTTTCTCCCATTCTGAGGGTTGTCTTTTGGTCTTGTTTATGGTTTCCTTTGCTGTGCAAAAGCTTTGAAGTTTCATTAGGTCCCATTTGTTTATTTTTGTTTTTATTTCCATTTCTCTAGGAGGTGGGTCAAGAAGGATCTTGCTGTGATTTATGTCCTAGACTGTTCTGCCTATGTTTTCCTCTAAGAGCTTGACAGTTTCTGGCCTTACATTTAGGTCTTTAATCCATTTTGAGCTTATTTTTGTGTATGGTGTTAGGGAGTGATCTAATCTCATACTTTTACATGTACCTGTCCAGTTTTCCCAGCACCACTTCTTGAAGAGGCTGTCCTTTCTCCACTGTACATTCCTGCCTCCTTTATCAAAGATAAGGTGACCATATGTGCGTGGGTTTATCTCTGGGCTTTCTATCCTGTTCCATTGATCTATCTTTCTGTTCTTGTGCCAGTACCATACTATCCTGATTACTGTAGCTTTGTAGTATAGTCTGAAGTCAGGAAGCCTGATTCCTCCAGCTCCGTTTTTCGTTCTCAAGATTGCTTTGGCTATTTGGGGTCCTTTGTGTTTCCATACAAATTGTGAATTTTTTTGTTCTAGTTCTGTGAAAAATGCCAGTGGTAGTTTGATAGGGAATGCATTGAATCTATAGATTGCTTTGGGTAGTAGAGTCATTTTCACAATGTTGATTCTTCCAATCCAAGAACATGGTATATCTCTCCATCTATTTGTATCATCTTTAATTTCTTTCATCAGTGTCTTATAATTTTCTGCATACAGGTCTTTTGTCACCTTAGGTAGGTTTATTCCTAGATATTTTATTCTTTTTGTTGCAATGGTAAATGGCAGTGTTTTCTTGACTTCACTTTCAGATTTTTCATCATTAGTATATAGCAATGCCAGAGATTTCTGTGCATTAATTTTGTATCCTGCCACTTTACCAAATTCATTGATTAGCTCTAGTAGTTTTCTGGTAGCATCTTTAGGATTCTCTATGTATAGTATCATGTCATCTGCAAACAGTGACAGCTTTACTTCTTCTTTTCCAATTTGGATTCCTTTTATTTCCTTTTCTACTCTGATTGCTGTGGCTAAAACTTCCAAAACTATGTTGAATAAGAGTGGTGAGAGTGGGCAACCTTGTCTTGTTCCTGATCTTAGTGGAAATGGGTTCAGTTTTTCACCATTGAGGATGATGTTGGCTGTGGGTTTGTCATATATGGCCTTTATTATGTTGAGGATTGTTCCCTCTATGCCTGCTTTCTGCAGGGTTTTTATCATAAATGGGTGTTGAATTTTGTCAAAAGCTTTCTCTGCATCTATTGAGATGATTATATGGTTTTTCTCCTTCAATTTGTTAATATGGTTTATCATATTGAGTGATTTGCATATATTAAAGAATCCTTGCATTCCTGGAATAAACCCCACTTGATCATGGTGTATGATCCTTTTTATGTGCTGTTGGATTCTGTTTGCGAGTATTTTGTTGAGGATTTTTGCATCTATGTTCATCAGTGATATTGGCCTGTAGTTTTCTTTCTTTGTGACATCCTTGTCTGGCTTTGGTATCAAGGTGATGGTGGCCTCGTAGAATGAATTTGGGAGTGTTCCTCCCTCTGATATACTTTGGAAGAGTTTGAGAAGGATAGGTGTTAGCTCATCTCTAAATGTTTGATAGAATTCGCCTGTGAAGCCATCTGGTCCTGGGCTTTTGTTTGTTGGAAGATTTTTAATCACAGTTTCAATTTCAGTGCTTGTGATTGGTCTGTTCATATTTTCTATTTCTTCCTGATTCAGTCTTGGCAGGTTGTGCATTTCTAAGAATTTTTCCATTTCTTCCAGGTTGTCCATTTTATTGGCATAGAGTTGCTTGTAGTAATCTCTCATAATCTTTTGTATTTCTGCAGTGTCAGTTGTTACTTCTCCTTTTTCCTTTCTAATTCTATTGATTTGAGTCTTATCCCTTTTTTTCTTTATGAGTCTGGCTAATGGTTTATCTATTTTGTTTATCTTCTCAAAGAACAAGCTTTTAGTTTTATTGATCTTTGCTATCGTTCCCTTCATTTCTTTTTCATTTATTTCTGATCTGATCTTTATGATTTCTTTCCTTCTGCTAACTTAGGGGTTTTTTTGTTCTTCTTTCTCCACTTGCTTTAGGTGCAAGGTTAGGTGGCTTTTTCGAGATATTTCTTGTTTCTTGAGGTAGGCTCATATAGCTATAAACTTCCCTCTTAGAACTGCTTTTGCTGCATCTCATAGGTTTTGGGTCGTCGTGTCTCCATTGTCATTTGTTTCTAGGTATTTTTTTAATTTCATCTTTGATTTCTTCAGTGATCACTTCGTTATTAAGTAGTGTATTGTTTAGCCTCCATGTGTTTGTATTTTTTACAGATCTTTTCCTGTAATTCATATCTAGTCTCATAGCGTTGTGGTCAGAAAAGATACTTGATATAATTTCAATTTTCTTAAATTTACCAAGGCTTCCTTTGTGACGCAAGATATGATATATCCTGGAGAATATTCCATGAGCACTTAAGAAAAAAGTGTATTCTGTTGTTTTTGGTTTGAGTGTCCTATAAATATCAATTAAGTCCATCTTGTTTAATTATCATTTAAAGCTTGGGTTTCCTTATTTATTTTCATTTTGGATGATCTGTCCATTGGTGAAAGTGGGGTGTTAAAGTCCCCTACTATGATTGTGTTACTGTCGATTTCCCCTTTTATGGCTGTTAGTATTTGCCTTATGTATTGAGGTGCTCCTATGTTGGGTGCATAAATATTTACAATTGTTATATCTTCTTCTTGGATCGATCCCTTGATCATTATGTAGTGTCCTTCTTTGTCTCTTCTAATAGTCTTTATTTTAAAGTCTATTTTGTCTCATATGAGAATTGCTACTCCAGCTTTCTTTTGGTTTCCATTTGCATGGAATATCTTTTTCCATCCCCTTACTTTCAGTCTGTATGTGTCTCTAGGTCTGAAGTGGGTCTCTTGTAGACAGCATATATATGGGTCTTGTTTTTGTATCCATTCAGCCAATCTGTGTCTTTTGGTGGGAGCATTTAGTCCATTTACATTTAAGGTAATTATTGATATGTATGTTCCTATTCCCATTTTCTAAATACTTTTGGGTTCGTTATTGTAGGTCTTTTCCTTCTCTTGTGTTTCTTGCCTAGAGAAGTTCTTTAGCATTTCTTGTAAAGC
This sequence comes from Orcinus orca, assembly GCF_937001465.1. Classification (NCBI taxonomy): domain Eukaryota; kingdom Metazoa; phylum Chordata; class Mammalia; order Artiodactyla; family Delphinidae; genus Orcinus; species Orcinus orca. The sequence goes on along the minus strand of NC_064562.1, from coordinate 77,009,398 downwards.
TGGTTTGCTGGTGCTGAACTCTCTCAGCTTTTGCTTGTCTGTAAAGGTTTTAATTTCTCCATCAAATCTGAATGACATCCTTGCTGGGTAGAGTAATCTTGGTTGCAGGTTTTTCTCCTTCATCACTTTCAGTATGTCCTGCAACTCCCTTCTGGCTTGTAGAGTTTCTGCTGAAAGATCAGCTGTTAACCTTATGGGGATTCCCTTGTGTGTCATTTGGTGTTTTTCCCTTGCTCCTTTAATATTCTTTCTTTGTATTTAATTTTTGACAGTTTGATTAATATGTGTCTTGGCGTATTTCTCCTTGGACTTATCCTGTATGGGACTCTCTGTGCTTCCTGGACTTGATTAACTATTTTCATTCCCATATTAGGGAAGTTTTCAACTATAATCTCTTCAAATATTTTCTCAGTCCCTTTCTTTTTCTCTTCTTCTTCTGGAACCCCTATAATTCGAATGTTGGTGCGTTTAATTTTGTCCCAGGGGTCTCTGAGACTGTCCTCAGTTCTTTTCATTCTTTTTTCTTTATTCTGCTCTGCAGTAGTTATTTCCACTATTTTATCTTCCAGGTCACTTATCCGTTCTTCTGCCTCAGTTATTCTGCCGTTGATCTCATCTAGAGTATTTTTAATTTCATTTATTGTGTTGTTCATCGTTGCTTGTTTCATCTTTAGTTCTTCTAGGTCTTTGTTAAATGTTTCTTGCATTTTGTCTATTCTATTTCCAAGATTTTGGATCATCTTTACTATCATTATTCTGAATTCTTTTTCAGGTAGACTGCCTATTTCCTCTTCATTTGTTAGGTCTGGTGGGTTTTTATCTTGCTCCTTCATCTGTGGTGTGTTTTTCTGTCTTCTCATTTTGCTTATCTTACTGTGTTTGGGGTCTCCTTTTTGCAGGCTGCAGGTTCGTAATTCCCGTTGTTTTTGGTGTCTGTCCCCAGTGGCTTTTGTTGGTTCAGTGGGTTGTGTAGGCTTCCTGGTGGAGGGGACTAGTGCCTGTGTTCTGGTGGATGAGGCTGGATCTTGTCTTTCTGGTGGGCAGGTCCACGTCTGGTGGTGTGTTTGGGGGTGTCTGTGGACTTATTATGATTTTAGGCAGCCTCTCTGCTAGTGGGTGGGGTTGTATTCCTGTTTTGCTAGTTGTTTGGCATAAGGTGTCCAGCACTGTAGCTTGCTGGTCGTTGAGTGAAGCTGGGTGCTGGCATTGAGATGGAGATCTCTGGGAGATTTTCACCGTTTGATTTTATGTGGAGCTGGGAGGTCTCTTGCTGACCAGTGTCCTGAAGTTTGATCTCCCACGTCAGAGGGACAGCACTGACTCCTGGCTGCAGTACCAAGAGCATTTCATCCACATGACTCAGGATAAAAGGGAGAAAAAGTAGAGAGAAAGAATTAGTAGAAGTAGGAAGAAAGAAAGAAAGAAAGAAAGGGAGGAAGGAAGGAAGGAAGAAAGAAGGAAATAATAAAGAAAGGAGGGAGGGAGAGAGGGAAGGCGGGAGGGACGGTGGGAGGAAGGAAGGAAGGAAGGAAAGAGGGAAGGAAGAAAGGAAAAACGAAAGAAAAAAGAAGATTAAAAAACAGAAACAGAAAATAAAAAAACGGACAGGTATAACCTTAGGACAAATGGTGGAAGCAAAGCTATACAGACAAAATCTCACACAGAAGCATACACATACACACTCACAAAAAGAGAAAAAGGGGAAAAAATCCTAAATCTTGCTCTCAAATTCCACCTCCTCAATTTGGGATGATTCGTTGTCTATTCAGGTATTCCACAGATGCAGGGTACATCAAGTTGATTGTGGAGCTTTAATTCTCTGCTTCTGAGGCTGCTGGGAGAGATCTCCCTTTCTCTTTTTTGTTCTCACAGCTCACAGTGGCTCAGCTTTGGGTTTGGCCCTGCCTCTGCGTGTAGGTCGCCGGAGGGCGTCTGTTTTTCCGCTCAGACAGGATGGGGTTAAAGGAGCAGCTGATTCGGAGGCTCTGGCTCACTCAAGCCTGGGGGTAGGGAGGGGCACTGCGTGCGGGGCGGGCCTGAAGCGGCAGAGGCCGGCGTGACGTTGCGCCGGCGTGACGTTGCACCAGCCCGAGGCGCGCCGTGCGTTCTCCCGGGGGAGTTGTCCCTGAATCACCGGACCCTGGCAGTGGCGGGCTGCACAGGCTCCCCGGAAGGTGGGTGTGAATAGTGACCTGTGCTCGCACACAGGCTTCTTGATGGCGGCAGCAGCAGCCTTAGCGTCTCATGCCCGTCTCTGGGGTCCGTGCTTTTAGCCGCGGCTCGCGCCCGCCTCTGCAGCTCCTTTAAGCAGTGCTCTTAATCCCCTCTCCTCGCGCACCAGGAAACAAAGAGGGAAGAAAAAGTCTCTTGCCTCTTCGGCAGCTCTAGACCTTTTCCCGGACTCCCTCCCGGCAGGCCGTAGTGCACTAGCCCCCTTCAGGCTGTGTTCACGCCACCAGCCCCAGTCCTCTCCCGGCACTCCGACCAAAGCCTGAGCCTTCAGCTCGCAGCCCCGCCCGCCCCAGCGGTTGAGCAGACATGCCTCTCGGGCTGGTGAGTGCTGGTCGGCCCTGATCCTCTGTGCGGGAATCTCTCCGCTTTGCCCCCCGCACCCCTGTTGCTGCACTCTCCTCCGCGGCCCGGAAGCTCCCCCCTCCGCCACCCGCAGTCTCTGCCCGTGAAGGGGCTTCCTAGTGTGTGGGAACCTTTCCTCCTTCACAGCTCCCTCCCACTGGTGCAGGTACCGTCCCTATCCTTTTGTCTCAGTTTTCTTTTTCCCTACCCAGGTACGTGGGGAGTTTCGTGCCTTTTGGGAGGTCTGAGGTCTTCTGCCAGCGTTCAGTAGGTGTTCTGTAGGAGTTGTTCCACGTGTATATGTAATTCTGGTGTATCTGTGGGGAGGAAGGTGATCTCCAAGTCTTACTCTTCCACCATCTTCCCCTCGTCCTCCCCGGTAAGTCTTCATTGTTCCAACTTCTCAAAAATTTGGACACATTTACTGCCTCTATAACATCTCTTTCGCGCCGCCCTAGTCTCGAAGCTCCGGCCACTGCTCCTCAGGCCGGGTCCCCGTGGGAGGACCCTTCGTTCTTACTGCTCTTGCTTATTATCTGCTGTCTCTATTAAGTGGACATTTTAGGGTAGGTTAGATGCTAAAACAATATCCCCTCTCCTCTCTGAGCCAGTAAAATACCTATTCTTCTATGTAAAAGGGGGAATTAAGAGAATGAAGGTATATCTTTTCATATCTGAATGTGTATTTCTTAATACTTTGATTACTTATAAAATTTTTTGATAAGCATCATGACTGTTCTCAACTAAAGACAAATTGACATCTGAAAAATATTTTTTCTTTAGGATGGAGGACAGTGATTAAGGTACATAGGCTTCATGGGTAAAGGTAATTTTCTTTTATGGGTCAAAGAATTTTTTTTTTTAATAACTTTTTTTAAGTTTTTTATTTTTTGATGTGGACCATTTTTTTTTAAGCCTTTATTGAATTTGTTACAGTATCACTTCTATTTTACGTTTTGGTTTTTTGGCCGAGAGGCATGTGGGATCTTAGCTCCCCGACCAGGGATCGAACCCGCACCCCCCGCACTGGAAGGCAAAGCCTTAACCACTGGACCGTCAGGGACCAGGTTCACAAATTATGTACAAAAGAGAAATCTCATGTATTGGTTTAGTGATATACAGGGTGACTTGTTATCAAAGAAAGCCAATGTCATTATTTTAAAGTAATCTGTATAGTATAATAATTATTCTTACATAAAATATCTATGATTTTCCTTTATTTTCCATTTATTCATTTCAAAGCTTTATAAACATAGATAACAGTACTTCTTTACAAGTTCTCATTATTTCTGTTAATCACATTGTTCAAACAGGTGCCTGTAGATTTTTTTGTTCCTCACTTATGGAAGATGTTACTGTCCTTTGTTGCTATTTTAATGTCTGACTTCTTTTTCATCTTTCTTTCAAGTACTCATTCCTAAGACCTCATATGTTTTAAAAAGTTTCTTGCTCTATTTGGCTCACCATCCACGTATAATAGATTTATTTTGTATGGTATTTGAACTGAATAAAATAAATTGATTTGGAGCCCTTAAAGCTTTCTTGATGTTAGTACATATTATGACTGAAATTCTATAGCTGCAAACAAGGAGTATTTACTATTATTATGCTAAAAGTACAACCCAGTGAAGAAAGAGATAAAACATATAATCATAATTATATTTAATAAAATCTTTTTATTAAATAAAAATAAGAAGGATATGCCTGAGAATATAATAATATTTTGGAAATGACATAAAAAATATTTAAAGAACAGTTGTATAATGTGTAGTGCTATAATTTCACATTTATTAAGCCAGTGTTTAGCTTAATTTCCCTACTGGTCTACTCGTTTCCTTCTTTACTTCAATATTGAATTTGTTGTACTCTCATGTGTAATGCCTTATCGTGTAGATGTACCTCTGAAAGAATTATGTGTGCAGTTTCTCCCACTGGAATCCCTTAAGTCCACCTGCCACACCTGGCTTTGGGAATTTAACTCTGGCATGAAAAGATATTTTATGTACATAAACTATTTACCTGCTTTACATAACCTAACTGCTTTCATTAGGGTCTAAAATATTCAGTAGCAAAAACAAAGTCTCTAGCCAGTTTTTCACATTTCAAAAAAAAGTAAAATGCTAACCATTCACTACTTGAAAATCCACTGTTCTTAGTTGTGATACTTCATGCATGTCTAAGTCACTCTTCCTTTTCTCTTACAGCAGTCATGTCATCTATAATTTTTGGTATCTCTTCAAATTCAGCCTGTCCATTCAGGGGCTCTTTTTCACCCTATGATTTTATTAAAAACATATTATCATATAAATGGGGCATCTTTGTTGATATTTGCTTTAATTTGTACAACCATAGATTTTTACACAGATGTTTAAAATAAAAGCAAAACAACAGTCACAAGATAGTTTAGAGATAAGATATCACACTGAAAATGTGGGGCAAAATACTTGCAAAAACTTTGGTTTCAGAGAGATGATGGATGATATTGCTCTGATGAAATAAGAAAGAAATGCTTTATAAAAGGAAGCATATGAGAATAAGAAAGGACAATTGGTATCTGATAATACAAACAAAATGTTCTCAGATTGATCAAAACATTGAAAGTTAAAACAAAGAAATTCTTGCAGAAAATCAAACAAAAATACCAAAACATGGACAATAGGAAATAAGAGACAAGAAAACTGACAGATAAATACTGGAGATCCAACATCTGTCTAATAAGAATTGAATAAAAAAGGTAACAGAGGTAAAGCTGGGCATGAGATATAAAAATTTTTTTTTTTATTGAAGAACACTTGATTTACAGTATCATCTTAATTTCAGGTATATAGCACAGTGATTCAGATATATAGATATAGATATATATATATAGATATATATATAGATATATATATTCTTTTTTAGATTCTTTTCCCTTATAGGTTATTACAACATATTGCGTATAGCTCCCTGTGCTATATAGTAGGACAGTAGGTCCTTATTCGTTATCTATTTTATATATAGTAGTGTGTATATGGGCATGAGATTTTAAAAGCAGTACAGTCAGCCCTCAGTATTTGCAGGTTCCACGTTGAGGAAGGGAAAAACTCAGCTTTTCTCAGGGCAAAGTTTCTTAATCTGAAGGTGAGCTTCAGCCAGGCCACATTGCACTGAAACTATATACAAAATATTCTGGTTTTACAGATATGTGTTTTACTTCAACAAACTGTGGTGGATTCTTGGTTAGTTGAATATGTGGAGCCTGTGTGTATGGTTATCTTGCATGCTTAATAGTTCTGTGTTTGAATTGAGTTAATGAAATCATATCTAAGATTTTCTAACCAAATCTACAGTATTTCCAACAACTATATGAGACTTGAGCGTCTGTGGGTTTTGATATCTGTGGATACCAGAACTGACCCCTGAGGATACTGAGGATTGATTGTGTATATTTTTGAAAGCAAATTTCCCAATAATTGAGAGATAAGTGTCTCTGGATTGAAAACTATCATACTTTGAAACTTCAGCATATGAAGTAATAAGACAAGACCTAAATGCTTCCAAAGAGGGAAAAAAGAGATATGTACAGTCATCTGATTGTTCAACAGCAGCACAGAACACACTTCTCCTTGTTCATTTGGCTCTAATCACACTAGGCTATTCCTGGAATGCACTAAGTCCTCAAATCTGTTGTTCCCCTATCTGTCCAAGCATATCTCGTTTTATTGTGCTTCACTTCATTGTGTTTCACAGATACGGTAGGGGTTTTTGTTTTGTTTGTTTTGTTTTGTTTTGTTTTTACAAGTTGAAGGTTGTGGCAATCCTGAGTCAAGCAAGTCTGTTGGGGTCATTTTTCCAACAGCATGGACTCATTTCCTGTTTCTGTGTCACATTTTGGTAATCCTCACAATATTTCAAATTCTCCACCAGCAAAAAGATTATGATTCACTGAAAGCTCAAATCATGGTTAGCACTTTTTAACAGTAAAGTATTTTTAAACAAAGGTATGTATGTTGTTTTATTAGACATAATGCTACTGCACACTTAATAGATGACAGTGCAGTGTAAGTATAAATTTATACACACTGGGAAACAAAAAATTCCTGTGACTTACTTTATTGTGGTATTTGTTTTATTGTGGTGGTCTGGAACCAAACCTACAGTATTTCCAAGGTATGCCTGTAATGCCTTTTACACAGATATTTACATGGCTTGCTCCTCAATATTTTCAGGAATTTATCTAATTATTATCAAGAAAGGATAACAGAATCCACAGTCACATTGGTGTATCTCACTAATAATATACATGAAAATACTCTGTAAATTACTTTATTTGTTTATAAAATAATACAAAATTTTATGTAAGACTGACTATTCAATAATATGAACACTTTAATTTGGGAACTTTAGATCTTAACCTAGTTCTGCAATTCTTTAATAACAAATTATACTTCTGAAATTATTGCTTAAATTGTATTTCTAGTTAAAATTATCTTGCATGCTTAATAGTTCTGTGTTTGAGTTAATGAAATCATATCTAAGATTTTCTAAATTCTGTGTTCCTTATATTTTTGTATGTTTAACATTTTTGTATTTTAACTTTATAAACATTATGAATTTTCAGTTTTAAATTATCTGTATCTCGAATTCCTTTCATTCCTTTCCATTCCAAGTATAGTGAAGGTGGTAAGGGTTAGGGTGAGCGGTAGGTCTCTAAGTGCCAGGGACTGTATTTAGGATTTTATATACAGTACTACAGGGGACACAGAAACTAATGATGGAACAAAACCATAATAATTTCAGAAGTTCAATCAACTCTGAGGGCATGGGGAGTGGAAAGTCACCAAAATTGAATGGAAGTAAAATTAGTATTAAAAATTGTTGTATAGAGTCAGTTTTATGGCTTTAGGAAACAAGACAATACACAAATGGGACAAGATGTGTGTGTGTGTGTGATTATGGTCATAGTGGGTAAGGGAAGAGTGAGGTAGGAAAGGGCAGGAAAATTTTGGTCAGTTCTGAAAATACCTGCTGGTGTTCATACATTTATTTAAAGAGCTGGTATGGAGCATGGCGTTTGTATGAGTCAGACCATCTAGAAAGGCAGAGGTAAAATGGACACTCACACTACAGATAACACAGACAATAAAGTAAATCAAATCCATTTTCCCATATTAAATTTCAGAAACTCATCTGATAGCATTGAGGTGATTGATGAATCCCTATTCTACTTTTATAGGTAGGGCAGGTGCTGGCTCTGTGTTTGCTGTGAGAATTGTGACTTGTACTGTAACCTTAATAGCCTGATTGATGGTAAGACTGTCAACATGTAATGCTGTTTTCTGAATCTTGAGCCTATATTACATGAAACACAAAATAGCTGTATCTGTCCTAATACACTGTAAAGTACGCAGCATTCATCCTCTCTTTCTTATTAAAATATCTCTTACAGTCTTTACGTGTCCTAGATCTATCCCCAGAACCACTAGTATGTTCAACTTCTGGGGACTCACACAAGGTTCTGTTTTCATTATTTAAATACTGTCACTGTTCAAAACGTGTCTATTCTGCTCCCCCACCCCAACATTTTTTCAGGATCTTTCTCTTTACTAGATAATAATTTATATACAATTAAATACTACTGTGATTAAGGATTAAAATGATTTATGTCTCTGTATGTGTATAGTTAGACAGATATTTGTGTAGATATCAAATAAAATCAGAATGTAAGGCCCCCAGCACTTGTATAAGACTTCCAATGAAACTCTGTGTTTTTTTAAAATCTAGAGATTTAAGAAAAAATAAACAATATAATCATTATATAAGTTATAAATTTTAAAAATATAATTAATCAATACATTATTTCTGTTATTTACAGGCTTTTCATATTGTTGTAATATGCAAAAAGCATTTCCCTCCAATTTGAGTATATTTGGATTCATATATATACATATATATGTGTATACACAGTGTGCACACACACATACACACACACACACACACACACACAGTTTTCCCTTTCAACAGGGATTAAAAGTAGAAAGAACAGACTAGCACACCACTTTTCTTTAGTTTTTCCTTCAGCAAGTGGTGTGGTTAACCCCCCGAGACACGTATGCATCAAATACTACCAGTCTAGCTAAACCTAATGTAGGCTTCATGGGCAGATTGTTAAAATGGAGGAGGCTTTAGGCCATTAGAATAGTTAGTAACATTATTATTGTTAAATGGGACAGGTTGGAATTAAAATCCTTCCACCTTCTGATCCCTTTCTGTCACACGTTGGCTCTTGGAATATTTCTGTCATATAGAAGCCCTCAGGGCAGATTGCTGAGGAGAGTAGGGTGGACAAAATAAGGCATGTATAACAGACATTGACCATCCATAAACAGAATTGATATTGCTGCCCCATTATGCTGTTTTTCTCAGTAATCCAAGATAACACTCTAGTCAATAAGGAACTCCAATCTATTCAAGTCCCTAATTGAAGTAAAACCTATTTCCCATTCCAGGAGGGCTGAGAGTTCAAAACAATATGGTACAAGGCCTGGTGTACTTTTCCTGAGGTTTAAGACGGGGCTTTCTCTTATAACCCTATTCATTTAAAGTGCCTATGAGAGGAATTCCTTGCACATTTAAGTGACAGAATATGCAAAATCAACCAGATAAAACTGCATACAAAAGACTAAGTTGCCAATCATGGGTGATTTAGATAGCTTAGAAAGGGCTCTCATAATTACATACATTTTTTTCTTGTGCAAAATAAACTGGATTTTAAGAAATTTACCTGCTGCTAATTGCAAAATACAAAGTGCCTGGTTGTTCTGCTGATTTGTTCAGGTAATTTTCTAATTATTTATTTAAACTTTGTATGCATAATGAATTTATAGCTGATCCTAACCATGGTTATAAATACAAATGAAGTATTATAAATTATCATATAAAATACAAAACTAGAGAGTAATATCTTAAACTAGTGCTAAATTTAAATAGCAAAAATGGAATGCTTACAAGTTGGTTAATTATTAAGTTGAAGACAATAAATATATCTCCATTTGGGGTTGACTGCTGCTTCTGATTATCTAATGTTAGGTTGTTCCCCACTTTTAAGGGCCTGTTTAATTCATATGAATGCTATGGAGTAGAACAGAGGGCATTCTAGATTAGAACATGTTGATTATGTGCTTGTTTTGAAAGGCAGTTCTGCACCAATACCATTCAAAATTGTGAAGAATTGAAATAAATATGCAGGCTGAATCACAGGAAGTTTAAATTTGGCTAGTTAACCATTGAAACGTATTGTTTGTCAAATCCGCCCATTTAATCAGAATCTTATATGTACATGTATACAAACACACAAGCCCTTACACGCATATCTGGCTTTTGCCTTTTGCCCTTCACCATCACCAGGTAGGACCACTTCACCCTCACATGTGGATTTGCTCTCATTCCAGAGCTTGAGACTTACTCTGATCTTAACAAAGCTTAGTATAAGTAGTTCTAGGTTAATATATTGTCAATAATACAGGTAATTATATAAGAACTCTGCAATGTGTTGTGTTCAGATAACTGAAAATATAGTTAGATTCTGGTAATTAATTTTTTAAAAATATACATGTATGCAATTAGTGAGATTAGTTGGCTTTTTCAGAAAGCACACAGATCTGGACTCAAATCATTACTCTAATACATCCATTTTGGGGACTGTGGGTAAGTCATGTAGTCCCTTATAGAGTTTGTATTCTTTGTTTATAAAGGGTGGGTATACAGTCCATAGAAATATATCTATAAAAATTAATTATCACATGGGGATTTTATGGAATTTAATGAGTGAATACACATAACATGCTTACTGTAATTCATAGCGCATAGTTTGTGCTCAATAAATTTTCCTCCTTAAGTCATGATGACCTCCTGATCAGAGGAGGAGAGCAGAAATGGGACTGCACACAAAAGGAAAGCAGAGAGTAAGTGTTTGTGTTTTCTAGTACTGTGCAGGCAAGAGCTACAGTGGAGTCGGGGGTTGTGAACCTTCTGCTGTGCTCAGAGAGTAGAGTTCACCTGGCTTCATCAATGGACTGGAAAGAGCATACATCAACATAACACTGAGTCATCCTTGATTCCTCATTTTCCTGCACAGGCCACATCCAATCATCAGCAAGCTAGTCTGACTAGGTCTCATCCTTTCCACTCATCCAGTAAGATAAGCATATTGTCACAACTTCCTAACTGGCTAAGGCTGTTCTCAGTGCAGCAACCAGAGCTATTCTTTTAAAATGTATGTCAGATTATGTCATTTTTCTGTGATAAACCCTCCAATGGCTTCTCATTTTAGTGACAAGTCAACATTCTTTACAGTAGCCTGCAAGTCCTTTTTCACTCTGGTTCCTTTGTTACCAGTCTTCCCTTATCCCCTACCACTCTCCCTCTTGTCCATTTGCTCTAGCCACCCTGCTGTGGGTTGTTGCTCTAGGGTTTCTGCACTTGCTGTTTCCCTTGCCTAAAACACTCTTCCCTAGATACCCACAGGGCTCATCTCTCATTTACTGTGGGTCTCTGCTCATCATGCATCTTCTATAAATAGCATCCCACCCTACTACTAGACACTCACTTTCCTCCCCTCTTTTCCTCTCTGTAACATTTATTATCTTCTAACATAAGACGTATTTACTTGTTTGTTTTCCTGTTTATCTGTTCCTCTACTCCCTAGGCATGCCTTCACAATGCAAGTTCTCTGAGTTCAAAAACTTTGTTTACAATTATATTCCTAATGCTCAAGAGTGTTCCTGGCTAGTAGTAGGTGCTTAATAAATATTTATAAAATTAATAAATTAAGATTATTCTAATGCTGTGTTATAAAAGCAATATTACAATTATTCTTTCAGTTTTTCAGATATAATATAGGAAAGGGATACAGTATATTCTAGACACAAGTACTCAGAGAAAAAGAATACTCTTTTCTTATAAAGTAGTACATTAGCAAAAAGGGAAGGGAAAACAAACAAAAAATAACCATCTGGTGGAGTAACGGAGGAATTCCAAGATCAAGGTCTAAGGCTTAATTAAATGGAATTTTCTTAAACTGAGAAAAAGTATGTCCAAAACTTCTGTAGCAAGTCACTGTAGTAGGAGATTCATAAGCTATATTTTCATGATGAATTCAGTCTGATCCTCTACCCTTAATAAGGCTATGCCCAATTATTCATAGACATTGATTATCCGTTATTTTTAAGATAATCTTATCTTTTTAAAAGGACCAAACACTTAAACTTTAAGATTTTTAAATTTGCACCTGTGTTAATTCAGTATTCTTAGAACACATGTATTTGAATGCATGGTTACTTTAATAAGTCACATAATACTGATAATTTCCTGTGTATCTAAAAATGTTTTAGTCTTATCAAAGCTTTTTTGGTGTTCATTATTATCAGTGTTGAAGATGTTTGGCTTATTCTTCCTATCCCCTGCCCAATTTGGTTGTTCGGTTATAAATACTGAGTGGATAAAAGGTGAGAGTAGTTGAGAATTGGTTCTGAATTATTTTCATGAATGGTGGAATTTGACTTTGGTATGTCCACCTCACACAGCAAAAACTGGTGGGAAGCACTGAAAAAAATCTCGAGGGAACTGGCTTTCATGTCATCTCCCCCAAGGGGGTGAGATTAACGTTGCTGCTACTGCATTTCTCTGGAGCTCAGGAAATTACTGCCCCTGGAAAGGCATATCTGAGATTCAGTAAGACGCTAGACATAGGATCTTCAAAAAAGTAGAAGCTGGGCTTCCCTGGTGGCGCCACTGGTTAAGAATCCGCCTGCCAAAGCAGGGGACACAGGTTTGAGCCCTGGTCCGGGAAGATCCCACATGCCGCGGAGCAACTGAGCTCATGCGCTACAACTACTGAGCCTGTGCTCTAGAGCCAGCAAGCCATAACTACTGAGCCCATGTACCACAAATACTGAAGCCCATGCACCTAGAGCCCATGCTTCACAGCAAAAGAAGCCACTGCAATGAGAAGCCCGCGCACCACAACAAAGAGTAGCCCCTACTCGCCACAACTAAAGAAAGCCCATGCGCAGCAACGACGACCCAATGCAGCCAAAATAAATAAATAAATAAGTTAATTAATTAAAAAAAGAAAAAGAGTAGAAGCTAAATTTTCTCATATACTCAGTGGCATAAGATTATCACTACTCCAGATATTTTGCAAGAAGAAGGTCAAATAAAAATGGCACTATTTAAAGACACACTTGCTATATAAAATTCCAGGCACCAGATATTAATATTTGCAGATTTTTTAATTGTTAAGGGGCTACATTTTTAAAGATTCCTTCTCTCTCAAATAAACAATAAACGGATTTGAAAAGTTTTGTGTGACATACCTGCATGCCAAATATAGAAGTAGATTAAGTGTACACCATATTTTAGACAATGGGCTAGGGGTTTTATATCTATTTATTCATTGAACACACATACACAAACTGGAGATGAAAGCTTGAAGCTCAGAAGTTAAATACCATGCTCAGGATCACCTAACCAGTAAGTTCAGAGATGAATTAATACTTTGGTCATCTGATTCGAAGTCCAGTAATTCTCCTATGTTATAGCTACCTCTTTGATGATCAAAAATAGAATGAACATATTCCTACTTATATTTTAACATTGTGTTTATATGGCCAGCGTTCTCAATTATTTACTTTATGTCCTGTCATGTCTTTGCAAATGACATCCTTGCTTTACCTGAGGAAAAGTAATTGTCAAAGTTAGTCTTAATGATATCACTTCTGTTGCTTGTTCTACTTGTGAGTTATTTTTATCTTGTGGTTTATTTATTTTGGCACAGCAACATTCACAGCTTCCTCTGCAATTTCATAAAACGTTTCTTGCCTCATAACCTTGTTGGCTGCCCTAACTGCAGTGTTCCTCTAAAATAAAGTGAATTTGGACTGTTATTTAAATACCTTTAAAGTTTTTTGTTTAATTTCATATGCTTTAAACACATATAGGATAGAGCGTATTTGTTAGTGCAATGTACATTTTTCTTCCTCCATCTTCCATTCTCGTTACCTATATCCAATGATTTTCATGGAGACTATTACATCTTAAAGTTCTGGCCTCAGAGAATGTATTAATAAATAGTTCAGATTATTTTTCATATTGGATTGAAATAATTCATTTTTCTAAGAGCAGAGAAAATTGCTATTCACCTAAGTTTTATTTACAAATTTCAATGTTTGCTATTCCATTTTTGAAAATGCTAGCCAATCAGAATTTATTAAACCAGTCGTATAGTCATATTTGCAATATCAGTATGGTGCTTCTATATTTTCACTTGATTTGTTTTTGAAGTGTTTATCCCACTCTGGAGGACACTGTTACATTGTCCATTCAGCAAATGTTTGTTGAGTGCCTACAATAAAACAAACTTTGGGAGATGCTTTGGGAATGTAAGAAAATAATAAAGGTCTCCCCTCTCAAAGCTTATGAAGATAGAAAGCACACCATATATCTCAATACAATGCAGTATTAAGTCCATTCCAGATAATTACACAGGGTGCTGCAGGCTTACAGAATCAACAAGAAAATAGGAAATGCAGTAGAAAATTAAGGTGAAGAAGCCAAATATCTCAAAACAAGATTTCAATATCAGGAATCTGCAAGTTCTTTCTTTAAGCTGGAGTGAAAATTGTACATGGGGGAATGGAAGGAGGCTTAAAAAGAGGTACGCAGGAATCAGCTTATAAAATAGCTCCGGAACCTAAGGTGTGAAGTTAAATTTTATAATAAAAGCTAAGGAGAACAACGGTAAACATACTATCTATGGGGTCCTTTTCATATTCTTCTGTTTGTGGTAAATGGACTGTTGACCACTGCTATATTTAAAAAGGCAGAGAGAGAAAACTTTTCAATTAAATGCAAGATATGTCTATGCTTGAGACTTTCCATTGTGATTAACTTTTGGATAATTAACCTTATAAGAAGTATTCAAACTCTCCATTTCTCTCACCATATGTTTGGCTCCCTTTATTAGCTAGCAGTATCCTAATGAGAAATATAAAGTTTAATACTAGCTGATGCAATTGGGACGTAGAGGGAAAATTAGGAGGCCTGATTTGCCATTCCATTCTTGCCAATATTGGCTAAAATATGGATTAAGCAAGGATATTAATCACATGCCACTCTAGGTATTCATGTGCATTTAATTTTATCCTTACCACTATTTATGAAACTGGCATTATTAACTGCATTGCATAGGTAAGGAGATTTCTAAAACAGATTAAATGTAAGTTTCTTGCCCAGGTTTACAGAGATAATATGGGACACAAGAGGGTTTCAAACCAGGTGTAACTGATTTAGAGTCTGGGCTTTCTACCCCTTCTTCATTTCATCCCTAGGCAGCTAGGCAGCCTTAATTACATATATATAGTTTCCCAGGTGATTCTAAATGTGTATAAGGTTGAGTAACACTGTGCTAGATCAGTGCTTCTCATACTTAATGTGTATTCAAAACATCTGGTGATCTTGATAAACTGCATATTCTGGTTAAGTGTGTCTGGCTGTGGCTAAGATTCTGCAGTTCTAACAATCTCCCAGATGAGGCTGATGTGCTGGTCCACAGAACATACTGAATAGTAAAGTATTATGTTATATTTAACCTGCCACTATATCTGAAATACATCATTCTATGAAACTTTTCAATTCATTGCCAAAAGGAGGCAATGTTGCTTTTTCTATTAGAGGGTGGGATCTGTTGCTACCGTGGATTTGAAAGCTTGCTTCACTGTGGGTTAGCTGCATAATGTTGAGTAAATTTCTTATTCCCTCTATGCCTCAGTTTCTTTGTTTTTAAAATGGTAGTAGTAATAATTACTACCACATATAATTTTGTGAATATTTGATAAACTAATCAATGAAAAATGATTAAAACTTTTAATCATTAAAATGATTAAAAATGTCTGCCATTTCAAAAGTGCTTAATAACTCATTATTATTATTAATACTGTTAATGAAATTTTCATTTCTAGTTTGACCTATATTAGAGTAGTTCAAAATATTTCTCTCAGAAGAGAATAACACATGTGGAAATATCTACCTGTGCTCTTATGATTTAAACAGGTTATGCTGAAAAATTACAAAGAAAATATAAATGAAAAAAATTAGAAAGCCACAACATATTTATTTATCCTTAGCACCAAATTGGTAGGTATGTATAAGATGTATAACATTTAAAAAATGCACAATCCAATGGAATTTGTTACCAGGTATTGTACTTTAATCACCTATCTGACAAGAGCTTTAAAAATTTTAGTATAAAACTTATGACCTGTTTAGGCATATGTCCTTTGCTGGAAGTCCTTGAGTTCGGAGACATATGGCTTCCAACAGAACTATTCTTTGATCCAAAGGCTTCCCTATTAAATATAAAGGATGTCCTAAGCGTTTCTTTACAATGTAGTATTTAAAAGAGGTTTATTGGACATAAGAACTAATTAAATGTACAGTTTCTGATTTTAGCAGACCCCAAATTGCTTTATATTCTCCCATAGACTGTCTGACCTACTTAGTAGATTGGAGAATTTTGTGATCTAAATCATATTCCTGCCTGACAGCAGGAATTCAAATCCCTTGAGGACTTACCTTAAGTAGGATTCATTAGTCCTCTGTAGTCCAGTGCCCCAGCTGCCATGCTGAAGACAAAAGAGTAGCCAATTTAATTAACTACAGCCTCGAGGAGCATAATTCATTATCAGTTTTTCCAAGTAATCCAAGACAATATCAATGCCCCCAGTGGAAGGATAGATAAAGCCAAGTGGTCTAATCAGGAAAGAAATCCCTTGAATCTAACTGTTCTTTTGACTATTTAATTGATGGTAAATTAGAGGCCATGAGAAGACCACAAAACTTACCATCAGAGAAGAGAGACCTATATTTCTTTTATGTGATAAGAAGTCAATAATATATACAACTAAGCTTCTGGAGGAGAATTATCTATAACCTATTGTGCCAACACATTGTAACTCTTCTGGTACCCTTAGTTTATATGACTAATTCTATGGCAGGTGAACAACATGTGAATAGTTTATTTTGCTGTTATTTACAATAAATGTCTGATACAAATCCAGTAACTAGAAATATGTTCTTAATGATTAATTTAATTTACTTATTCATAGATGAATGAAGTGCCTACTTTGTGCTGTGTTAAATGCAGAGAAGGTAAGACATTTTTATACTTTTGAAATGCTAACAGCTTATTAAGTGATAAATAATGATACATAAAGTGACATTTTGAAAATTGAATAAAGGGATGTATAAAACAGTAATGTTGACAGGAATAAAAGAGAAGATGACCTATAGGAAATGTTATTTGAAATGTTTCTGAAAGACAGATTTAGAAATTGTCAGGTTGCAAATAGATGAAAGAGAGTTTTTGACATGAGAATACTATGTGAAGCGAAACACCCTAGCATGTCTTTAATTCATGGCTGGAGGAATAAATGCAAGTGGGGTCAATAGAAAAGCAGGTTGTTCATGGCAACTAATCCCTGATTTTATAGATCATATACTTGAATATGTTCTTCCCATATGTTAATTCATTCAATCCTCTCAGTAAGTATCAAGGTATGCAATCTTACCTTTACCTCGATAAATAATGACACTGAGAAATGACATTGAGAATTAAGAAAATATGTACAATGTCCAGCGCCACTTATATTTGATAAATGAAAGCCCATGGCATCCTTCACAGGACTAACTGATTCGAATATGCAATTTTTTATACTCTGTACTAGCAAGAACTCATATGTTATATTAAAGTCATATCCTATAGACTAGTATTGATCTACTATAATTATACTTGAAGTTGATGATTATACTGGATTTTGGACACACACATCCAAACACATACATACACACAGATACCAAAAATGACAACAACAAAACCAGAAATCTAGCAACAGATTGGATATTGAATGGAAAGGATGTTGAACACAAGTAAGAGTATTAAGAAAAATTGAAATAATTTCAAATTATTTTAAAAATAATGTGATATTAGAATATTAAAAAATGTGATGTAATTTTCACCTTTAATTAAAAAATATGTATTGAATACATCTTATGTATATTGCCTTGTTTTCTGTAAAAGATACATCATGACTAAAAAAATAGATGGTCCTTGTCATTATGTATGTAGTAAGGAAGATAGACATAAAACAAATAGATACACTAATAAATAAACTTTAATATAAGTTTTATTGAATTAAGAGAACAGTAACAATATCACACTGTGTGTAACTCAACTGCGTTTAAATAGAAGTTCAACAGCACTTCTTGCCAATTCAAGCACCAGAAATTTGTGAATGCCTACCCTGTGCCAGGAACACTTCAAAAGACATCATGAACTTCAGCTTCTTGAGTTCTAATAAAGAATAAACCCTATATTTTCCTAGAGAAACTGGTTGTTGGGAATTTAAGGCCCTATATTGATTTTCATCTACATTTCAGAAACTCTTTGCAACTAGATGTGATCATTTTAAATTGCAGCATCCGATTTTAAAAATATCTGTGTGCATAGTCTGACAGAAATATAAAAAAATAAGTGATTAGGGAAAACTATTTTTGACAAGTTCTTCTAACTCTTGAGAAGTTCCAATATATTTATGCCGAGCACTGCTTCCTCCTCAATCCATATGCCACCGAAATGTGTGCCATTCCTCTCCGCTCCCCAACCTGATGTACAAGCATCTGTTTCTATAATTTCAAAAAACTTTAGTAATAGATACACATATAGGGTTTGATGGTCAATAATATTTAGTTCTTACTGCAGTAACTTGAAGATTGATCAGATACTTGTATTATTAAATATAGAGCATTTATGATTTCACCAGATGTAAAGAGAAGAAAACATGGGTTTAGAATTTAAAAAAAAAAAAAAAAAAAAACTTTCAGAGGAAAACATCTCACTTACTCATGTAAAGTGAGGGCCATAAAATAAAGGTGAAAGCTAAAGGTGAAAGTGCATATTTTTAAAATGGACTCAATGTAAAGGAGCCTGTCTTAATTATCTATTGCTGTCATAAATTATCCCATAACTTAGCAGCTCAAAACAACATATTTGCATTGTCTCACAGTTTTTGTGGGTCAGGAGTTCAGGCACAGCTTATTTAGGTCTTCTACCTCAGGATGTCTCACAGGCTGCCATAGGTGTAGTATGGGCTGAAGTCATCTCAAAACAACTGGAAAAGGGTCTGCTTTTGAGCTTATTTGGCAGGATTCAGTCCCTCACCTCCTTTGGCTTTTGGCCAGAGGTCTACCTCAGTGCATTGGCATGGGGATCTCTGCGACATGGCAGCTTGCCTTATTAAAGCATGTTATCCATGAGAGCAATCACGTCGGCTAGATTACAGAAGCTGCAATCTTTTGTAACCTAATAATGAAAGTAATGACTCATTATCTTTGCCTTATGTATATAGTCTATAAGACCAAGCAAGTCAGTAGGTCTTTCCCATTCTCAAGGCCTGAATACCAAGAGGCAGGGATCATTGTGGACCATCTTAGAGTCTGCCTACCACAGAGCCTGTGTGCATATCTATGATGGAAGAGCTCTCAAAGAACTATAAACAGCTATTGCTATAACTTTGATCTCAAAAAGTAGAAATCTTACAAATTACCACTTACCAATAAAAAATCCAAATTCTCTTTTGAACTTTCAAATGTGTTAATGTTTATGAATATATGTTTTAATCTGATGCTTATCAATCACAGTAAATATTAGAGATTTTCTCTCATTTCTGTAATATTAGTGCAATTCACTATAACAAATGATTTATTATAAAGTTCTAATTATTTGAAAATTGCAAAGAAGAATATTTGCAATTATGTATCATTCCTTATCAGAGCAATTACAAGGCACTCAAATCTCAAGGATCTAATGCATAGGTTAATTAATATAACTTTTAAAATATAAATGTGTGTGAATGTGAGCAATGTTCATTGATATGTAATTAAACATTTGGATATATGAACAGCAAATGCTATTATCTATTACTATGTGCCAGAAACTGTTTTATGTATGCCAGATGTAGCAGTAAATAAAACAAAAACTGTCCCTGCTCTCATGGTGTTTGTATCTCAGAGTGGTAATGAAACAACAATCAAAAAGGCAAAAGTCAAGTACAGATAGTGATAAGAAGAAACTAAAATAGGTGATGAGAGTGACTGTGGTAGGGGATGCTACTGAACTGGCTGAGTACTGCAGGACTCAGGGCATAGTGATATTTGAGTGGAGACCTGAATGATATCCTGTCATTGTCTGAGGGCTGAGCACTCTAGAAAGAGGGCAAAGCAAGTCAAATGGTCCTTAAAACAGACAAACTGCTAGCCTGCTTGAGGACCTGAAAGATTAGTGCTGCTGTACATAAGGTGAGGGATTTGGAGTCGTCAAGACAAGTTTGGACAAGCCATAGGGACTACTAGTGTCTTGTAAATTGTGTAAGTAATTTGAGCTTTATTCTAATTCAAAGAGAACCTTGGTAAGTTTTTATGTGGAGTGTCAGGAACTGGAGACAGCTTTTGGGTGAAGTCCTGCTACTAGAGGACCTGTATCCTGAAGGGCTATGAAGTAAAGTGAACTGTTTGTCAAGATGGAAAACTCTAGACCATTTTAACTAAAGATAGGAACTTTCCAACAGAAAATGATGTTGCAGGAGAGGAGGTCAACTGTAATTCAGAAGGAGACAGGAGGTAATTTCATAGGATGAGTGGAAATGTTGGCCTTGGAGAGAGTGTCAGGGTCAAACCACTCATTGTAACAGGAAGACAAGTAGGGTAAATAAATGAGTGTGGATGTGAGATTTTGTTGAAGAAAGGTGAAATGATAAAAGATCTTCTTGATGGTACTTTTAGGAGGCAAGTGGAACATTAGATTCTCAATAATATATCTTCATAGGTTGAGATTTTATAACTCTCATATACATTCCTTTAATTATGCACTCATTGAGATTCTCTGATTTCTAAGATAAATTTTCCTTTATGCTGTGCATTTAAAAAGAGGAAAAAATTGCTTTAGCCAGTCATTCTCAAATGCTAGGCAACAGCTAGATGCACAAGGAAAAACACAAAAATACTCTCTGGTGAATTTTTCATGAAGCAAAATTTTCAGTTTATTTAGGGATTATGCTCTTCCTACTACTTGTGTTAAAATATCCTGTTCATTATTAAGCAATGATTATGAAAGATAGATGTATTCTAATGTCATTAACTGGGAAAAGGTTAACAAAGCTGGCATTCATAGATGGGGTGACAATTCTTTTGTCTTTATCTTTTTCTTTTATGAGTATTCAAAAAATTTTTTGCCATAATGTTATTTAAGTTATAAAAAATTAAATTTAAATGTTTAACTTCTTTTGTAAGAGAACAAAAAGTTTTAAAAATTAATATACATTAAAGTGAAAATATTACTTCATGGGAGAACAAAAGAACAGTAAAAAGCTTTGCTGCCTAATTTCAGTGTTTTCATTATAACTTGGTTCTTAAAGAGGCTAGTCTAGATTACTAATTTTTAAGCATTATTCCTTGGAGAAATCAGGAAATAGGCACATTTTAGTTATCTTTTCAAACACATGAAATTTATCTCACTATCTAAAATTCATTGCTTTTCAATAATTTGATTTGTCTGTGTCTCCATTTACAGATCAAGAAGTGGAAACATGCTGTCTTGAAAAGGAATTTTTTTTTTTTTTCTTCTTTTTTTTGCGGTACGCAGGCCTCTCACTGTTGTGGCCTCTCTCATTGTGGAGCACAGGCTCCGGACGTGCAGGCTCAGCGGCCATGGCTCACGGGCCCAGCCGCTCGGGGGCACGTGGGATCTTCCTGGACCGGGGCGCGAACCCGTGTCCTCTGCATCGGCAGGCGGGCTCTCAACCACTGTGCCACCAGGGAAGCCCAAAAAGAAACTTTTTATTTGCCTTTTCTAGGGGAAAAAAAGCAAGATAGGGAAATACCCAAGAAGTGATTGTTACGTCTTTAGGGAGACCAGAACCAAAACCTCTCAATTCAGGCTGTTTTATTTATGAAAAGATTCCCGTTAAGGAAAAAAAAAAAAAAAAAATGTGTATGTTTGTCATTACCTATCAACTCATCTATCTGTCTATATAGCTAGACAACCAATATAAACTCTGTATTTGTATAAGTGTGAGCAAAAGAGGCACACACAGAGAGAGTACTGTGTTGTGCCGGGCACCATTTTAAGCACTTTGCAAATAATTTTCCAGATGTGTAGATTGATATACATAGTAGAATTACATACATATAAAAATTACTAGGTCATAGTAATTTTTGTAGTAACTGTAAGTTCTGAAATTTTAAATAAGCAAATAACAGTAGAAAATGAGTTTGTAAAAGAGTTTTGGTGTCATGCTGGTGCTTTTTTTTAAAACACATCAGTTTTAATGACCACTTTTTGTTGAGCTTACTTTTTAGGACCATTAATGAGATTAGAATGCAGTATTTCTAATGATCTCCTAATCTAAATCTTTTTTTAAAAAAATTACACACAAATGTCCAGCTACTCACTAGCATCTCAAATCCAAACTGTTAAATAGTGGCATTTAAAATTTCATTACTGCTTTCCTATTTTTGTGAAAAGCATTAAACTGTGACTAACTAATTAGGTTCCAATCTAATCTACTCCAATGTTACTGAGTAGATTCTACCTATAACCAACTGACTTAAGTGATTGTGATATATATCAGTGAAGAAAACAGACAAATATTTCTACTTTTGTGGAGCTTACACTCTGGTCAGTAGAGACAGATAATACAAATAAACATAAATATATGTTGGAATCTGACAAGGCACTGTGGAAAAAGAATTTTAAAGCAGGATAAGGGGGATAAAGGGTATCTGAGTAAGGGTAAGAAAGTTAGGATTTTAATTTTGGTAAGGATAGGACTCACTCAAACTGTGAGAGTTAATGGATTCACTCAAACTAATAGAGTTAATGGATAAAAACTAGGAAATCCCTTTAAAACATAAGACAGATTACATTAACAACATTGATGATCTCCTATTTTATTCAGATTAAAAAGCCAGATCTGGGCTTCCCTGGTGGCGCAGTGGTTGAGGGTCCACCTGCCGATGCAGGGGACGCGGGTTCGTGCCCCGGTCCGGGAGGATCCCACATGCCGCGGGGTGGCTGGGCCCGTGGCCCATGGCCGCTGGGCCTGCGCGTCCGAAGCCCATGCTCCGCAACGGGAGAGGCCGCGGCAGTGAGAGACCCGCGTACCGCAAAAAAAAAAAAAAAAAAAAAAACAAAAAAAACAGATCTTTACAATGACCTAAATTTCCTTACACAATCTGACTGCCTGTTAATCAGTAACCTCTTCTATATTAGCTATGATAGCAATAGCTGTTCTGACAGAAAAATCTCCAATTTCAGTGAATTAACACAATATGATTTATTCCTTACTCATTCATATTTGAAAATGGATATTTTTGATGAATGAGAAATCCTCTTCCAAGTGGTGATTCATAACCAAGCTCCTGCCATCTTGTGCTCTAGCATTTTCAATCATGTGGCTTCTTAGCTTATTAGTTCCTCTGTATCAAGCCTGAAGGAGGATGTGGGTGCTACTGAGTGGGAGTATTTTAGGGCTACATCTGGGACTATACATATCACTTTCACTCACATTCCTTTGGTTCAAGCTCAATCACAAGATGAATTCTATAAAGGAGGCAGGGAAACTACACTGTATGACCAGAAAAGAAGAGGTGAAGAGTTGGGTGATCAGGTTGCACTCTTTAAGATAATTATCACCTGTTACACTTCCCTCTTTTTCATTTTGCTGTAGCCATAATAGCCTCTGTCACTTCTGGTACACTCGGTCTCAAGACCTTGGCACTGGCAATTCCGAATGCCATATGTATTTCTATAGATATGCACATGGCTCTGTCCCTTGCTTCACTCCTGCTCGATTGCTCAATGCTGTCTTTCTATAGAGGCATTTCCTAACACTTTATTTCCTCTTTTTTTCTGCTTTCTTTTTCTGTTTTATTGTTCTCCATAACTATTATATATATATAATATATATACAGATATATATTTATATATAACTATATAATAAAATGTATATATAAAATAAATATTTTATTTATATATACATAAAATTCTCTAATATATACTGTTGGTTTCACAAAAATACTATGTCTCTGTTTTTTATAACTGCCTTTTAAATCCTACTCAAGAAAGTTCAGTATTGGATTGAGACGTTATAAACTGCTTAAGTTCTTGAATACCTTTCTAACATACTATTTATTGTCTGTATTCTTCACTAAGACAAAAGCTGTATGAGTACAGATTCATTTTCTTTATCAGTGTATCTTCAGCACAAAGAAATGTCTGTAGTACATAATAGGTGCTCAATAAATATGTTTTGGATGAATGAATAAATGTAGGAGTTTGTAAATATCTCTACAATGGCATTTATGTTATTCTAATTATGTTTTCATATCAGTCTCTCTCACTAAGCTTCCTAAAGGTAAGAAACAGCACATTTTATGGTAGGGAGAAGATTGATGATAAATATTGGATGAAGGAATAAATGAAGAAAGAGATGAGAAAATTGATGTTGAGAGAGCTGAGTAAATTTTCAATCATAGTATTATGTAGAAATCATGTCCTTACTCCTCAAGGTCTTACTCAAAAACTCATATTGTTTCCTTTATCCAATTGAACTCTTACAAATCCCTGTTTGCTTTGTGTTGTTTATTTCAATAAAGCTTTGTTCTTTATAGGTGCAATAACCACAGTTTGACATCCTTACTTTATTTAATATAAACCTAACCAAACAGTATATAATGCTATTAAGTATGGGTGTGGCATACTCAGCTAGCTTTTACTACATTAAATGAGGATTTTAATGAAATAGAATATCATTATTTTTGAAAAGAACATACACCCATGCACACCAATGAGTCATTATTTCATAGAGAACACAATGGAATGTGCTAAATTTTATGTCATTCAAAGATATGCTAGCATTTTTTAATCTAGTCTCATTATTTCCTTTTGTGATGAGGTATTCCATCTTCACTTATTTTACTAGAGTATTTCAAGTTATTGATAATATAACTGTGCACACTTGTAATATAAATAGAATAGGTATATTTGATTATCACAGTCTTGGATTGAGTTTTCTGGAGAACTGGGATATCATCTGTGGCTTGATTTTTATCCCTAGTTTATGTCATTTTGCCCTTCACTTCACTTTCAATATCATCTTATTTCTCTAAGTTATAAGATGCTGTGACCTTTCATTAAAATAGAAAAAAAATTTAAATCTTTTGAAATGAAATAGAGAACCACACTTAGTATTAAATTCAATACCAAGAGGCATCTGTGACTCATTCAGGACATAACAACCCTAAATTGCCCTAAGAATAGGAGCCTTACACGGTATAATACATAATACTAATAGAGAGGGTATGACCGTGACTGGCTTATAGAATTAATTCAGAGTACATTCAGTACAGGTGCTTGGGAATGATATTTAGCTTTAAAAGTATTAGTCATTAAACGTCCAGAATCTTAATTTTTTAAAGAGAAATTAAAATCCACCTGGAAAATAACCAAGGCAATAGACAGTACAAGTAGTACTAATTATAATATGTTTGAATGAGAAGTTTCACAAAAATAAATGTCACTTTCTTTATACCTAACCTGTAAATCCTGCTTTGGTAAATTAAATATTTTGATTGAGGGGCTATACATATTTTAACTTGCTTAAATCCCTGACTTAAGTGTAGAACTGTGCAGTAATATATTTTAAATTTTATTTTGCTCTAAGTTAATTGGCTAGAGTTTCTTTATTGACATTTGTAGTTTTTATGTTTTTTTCATGCTATGCATAATTAAGTCTTCTGTGAAAAACAGCCAGGCAAAAGCTAGCTAAAGCAGAAAAGCATGCTCTTGGATCATTTTTGGATCATGCTCTTGGAAAAACAAAAGGTTTTGAGATTTCTCATATATATTCTCAATAATGGACAGAAAAGAAATATCAATAGCAACAATAAGGTATACAAATCACACCTCCAGGATAAACAGTTTACTAAATTCAGTAAATACATGATGCTATATGTGTGTTTTTGCATTATATATCTTACAACAAGCTGCTAAGGGTAATTATACTTAATAGTACTAGTTCTTTGCATTCAATTGAAGTAAATGTATATCTATCTCAATGGCAGCACAACATTATTATAAGTGTTTTATAAAGTTTGATTTAAGCAAAGGCTGTGTAGGTACTTTATCTTTAGTTTCAATACTTAAATTTTATAATCCACACCTGTTGCAATAGTTGCAATAGCTCTCTATTTATATATGAATTTAGGATATTTTCTGAAGAATTCTAGACAACATTTAACTCCAGTCTGATTGATCATTTGCTTTATTGAGAGTCTAAACTAGTTATTAGCTAGATTGGTCTCTATGCTTTTTTTTTTGATAGCAATTTGACCCTCAGACATCAAATAGGCAATAAAGTAGAATAAAACATTCATTTTCCTAGGCTGTCAAAGTTTAAGAATCTTGGGTAGTCATCTGTTATTTATTTCCAGTGGAATAAAGAACTTTTTTAATAATAATACCTTAAAATGGAAATTCTGAGAACCAGAATTGAAAAATCTGGAACAAAGTCTTATTTATTATGTCACTTTGGGTAAATCTCAACTTGTTTATTTCTCAAATGAGCACATTATACTCCTCTTACCTAAGTTATGGAGTAGTTTTGAGCCTTAAAATAAGAGATTATTTGGAAAATACCTTATATTCCTAAAATCACAAACATGAACCTTTACTGGTTTAGTTAGAATATTTAAACTTGTATTTTCTTTGTATATAAGCTATTTAATTTCCAGTTATATTCTGAATTAATCAATATTTGTTGAACTTATTATTTTCATTATACTTTTTGTTAAATGACTATAAAAAGAAATATAATTATGATAACAATAATGGTAAAGGGAATAATAATAATAATAATGGTAATGACAGGTGACATCCATACAGAGTGCATCACTATTTCAAGTGAAACATCAAAAACATCTTCAAAAGTTTAACCATAGCCTTCTGGAAAAGTATATTCTCAGTATGTAGTTTATTAATCATTTTTTTCTTGGACTAAGACATTTACTTTCTCTTTTGTACACATATGGGTCAATGATATTAGATTATATGGCAGAAACTCATTTTTAACCGATGTTTTCTATCTGAGCTCGAAAGATAAAACTACACTGGGACAATCACTAATGAAAAAACTCAGTAACATAGTTTAAACCTTATGCCAAATTTCATGTTTTCAAACTTTAGTTTTTAAAAAGTTAAAAACATGATTCTCATAAATATATAAAGTGGACATATGGTAAAGATTTCATTCAACTCATTATTGATGGAAACAGTAAGATAGTAAGCCTGATCTAAAAAGAATTTAAAGAGGTGGGTATTTATAAGCAATTTAAAAGGTCAATGTTAAAATAGGAATGTTAGTTTAGCCACAAAACTTGTTAATGTTCTACAAACCAATAACTGATAACTGTGGGGGTTATCATTACTACCAGACAGAAATCTACAGGACAATGTCTTACCCAAAGTTTATATAATCCAGAAGAATGCACTTGCTTTTGACTTTGCTATTTACTCTTTGATTAGAACCCAGATACTATAAATTTATACATTGCTATGGACTAAATCGTGTCCCCTCAAAATTCGTATGTTGAAACCCTAACCTCCAATGTGATAGTATTTGGAGATGGGGCCATTGGGAGGTAATAAGGGTTAGATGAGGTCATAAGGGTGGGGTTTCATGATTCAGTTAGTGGCTTTATAAGAAGAGTAAGAAAAAGAAAGATCACTCTTTCTCCACCTTGTGAGAGTACAGCAAAAAGTTGGCAGTCTACAAGCCAGGACGAAGGCCCTCAGCAGCAACAGAATTGGCTGGTACCTTGAACATGGACCTTCTGGCTTCCAGAACTGTGAGAAATCAATGTTTGTTGTTTAAGCCACCCAGTCTATAGTATTTGTTATAGCAGCACAAGCAGACTAATACATGTAATTATGTAGAATTCTAACATGTAGAATTGCTGACCGTAAATGTTGCAGCTGGATGTGTATCAGCTGTAACCAAACCACATGAGGAGGGGAAACTAGGACACTTTGTAGGTGGAGTGGTGGAGCAGGCATCAGGATAAATGTCCTTCCAACCATATCATTGAAATGGTCGACAAAACTCAGGCTGTTTAACCTAGAAAAGTAACTAGTCAAGGGGTACGTATTAACCGTCTTTAACTTTTAAGTATTCATGTGTAAAAGGAACATTTGACTGTTTTGCATCATTTTTAAAAGAACTAAGACTAGTAAACAATAGTTTTGGCTTATTACAAAGGGAAGTTTTGTGAAAGTGAGAGATGTACGGGGATGGAATGATCCATCCTGGCATTCTTTTCCATTCGTGAAAGCCAGTCTACAAGTTTCCTAAGCCTACCATATTAAGTAACAAGCAAGCAAACAAATTAAAATGGAGTTTCTTTACAAAAGCAAGAGGATTTCTTTTTTCTTTTTGAAATTCAAACTTTAATTCACAAACAATTCATTTGTTCATGTTCATTACTGAAAGATTTATTTTCATGATAAATAATTCTCCCATTGCAGAGAGAGAGGTCTTTACATTCAAAGACATTTGGGTTTTATTTGACATTGGGAAGTCTCTTAAGCTTTATAGCTTGGTTTCCTTATGTGTACAATGAATATTATTATATCTACCTTAGGTGATTGTTCTGGGAATAATCTAATATAGCCATAGTGGATGATTAGTTTTATGGTGAGTGTGGTTGAACCATGGCACCCAAATATATGGTCAACTATTATTCTGGATGTCTGTTTTAGGGTATTTCTGGATAATGTTTACATTTAAATTAGTGGGCTTTGAGTAAAGCATATCGCCCTCCATAATGTGGGCAGATCTCACCCAATCAGTTGAAAGACAATAAAACAAAAGGCTGACCTCCTCCTAAGGTGGAGGGGATTCTGTCAGCAAACTGCCTTTGAACTACATTTGCAACATCAGCTCTTCCTGGTTCTCCAGCAGACTGCCTGTCTTCAGCCTGTTAAATGCCCCCGCCCAGCATATTTTGAACCCATCATGCCTTCACAATCACATGAAACAATTCCTTAAAATAAATCTCTTTTTCTCTATATATATGCATCCAATTGGTTCTATTTGTCTGGAGAATCCTTACTAATATACCATGTAAAGTATCCATTTTGAATTCTCTTAATTACAGTATTTTCTCAATACTGAAAGAACTGTTTGAAAGAAAAAATTAAAAAAAAAATAAATCAAGCTGGGACTTCCCTGGTGGCGCGGTGGTTGAGAATCCGCCTGCCAATGCAGGGGACACGGGTTCCAGCCCTGGTCCGGGAGGATCCCACATGCTGCGGAGCAACTGGGCCTGTGTGCCACAGCTACTGAGCCTGTGCTGTAGAGCCCACGAGCCACAACTACTGAGCCCACGTGCCACAGCTGCTGGGGCCCACAGGCCTAGAGCCTGTGCTCCACAATGAGAGAGGCCACTGCAATGAGAGGCCCGCACATCGCGACGAAGAGTGGCCCCTGCTCGCTGCAACTGCAGAAAGCCCATGCGCAGCAACCAAGACCCAACACAGCCAAAAATAAATAAATAAATTTATTTTTAAAAAAATACATCAAGCTAATTCAATGGAATCATATAGGCACTACTTAGTAGATATAGTGATACGAATTTATTCTCCATTATCCAGAAATTTAAAATGTCTCAAATTTTAAGTCTTTTTTACTTCAATATTAATAATAGGAAAGAGAGGAAATATATTGTTTATTGACACTGTGCTAGGCAAACTGCAACCATATCAATTCTCAGTATTGTCTCAAAAATTTCATTTCCCCTCATAGGTAACCTCTTTAAAGGAAGCAGTTTCTTTTAGTGGTTTTCAAAGTTTTCATTGTGCTGTCACTAACAACATTTTGTAAATGTATATACCTCCCTTACATTTATAAATTGATAGCTAAAGTATGTATTATGTTTTCAATAGTGGCAAAGGATATAATTTCCATCCTATTGTAAATATTGGCATTTTAAAACAAAATTATTACATGTATCATTTTTATGGATTTTACGTATTTAGTTTTAATTAGTGCTTATATTCTCTTTGAGCTACTTTTTCTGTACTATTTCACTCACAGAATTTTACCATAGTGTAATATATTACTTTTTTTTTTTTTTTTTGCGGTACGCGGGCCTCTCACTGATGTGGCCCCTCCCGTTGCGGAGCACAGGCTCCGGACGCGCAGACTCAGTGGCCATGGCTCACGGGCCCAGCCGCTCCGCAGCATGTGGGATCTTCCCGGACCTGGGCATGAACCCGCATCCCCTGCATCGGCAGGCGGACTCTCAACCACTGCGCCACCAGGGAAGCCCCCATATTTTTATGTTATACATTTTATCCAATACATTTTTTCCCATTATAATCCTCTCCATATTAAAATTTACCCTTTTAGATTGAGTTAATATTATAATTTTTATCAGTATGCAGCTGACATTACTACCCACACATTTAGTATATATTAATAATTTATGTAATCAATTTTAATTTAAATTAATAGTTAATTTAAATAAGCAATTATTTTGAATGAAATTATTACTTTGGAATGTATTTTTACTTAAATGGATTAGTTCCATCTAATTAGTTCATACAACATACTAGAATGGTAAGTTTTCATTGTTAATTATTTTACTATATCTTGTTTTAAATTTATAGATCTGAGTCCTGAGAAGTTTTATGTACATGACAAAAGTAGTTGGAATTTGAAGGAATTTTGTTATAGCAATGTAACTCAATTATTTTGGTTACAATATGAATTATATGCGAAAAACCACAGTGTTCTATCATTAAAGATTATTTTTAATAATTTATTAGCTGACAATGTGATGTTCTCCTTCAATTTTCTTGAAAGCAAAGAGTTGGAAACCTCCTGTTTTACAAAGTGATTTGTTACTCACTCATTAAAGTCATTCACTTTCTCATTACTGAAACCAATATATCAAATTGTTATTTTTTGGCCTCCAGGGGTTTCATACCCCTGGGCAATGCACTCTGTTAATATTAGGGAATGTGTGAGGAATATACCTTCGTTTTAGAATGGGGGAGATGGAAATTTGTAAAGGTGAAATAGGAAAGGACAAAAAACACAGATGTTTTCTCAGGAGAATTAGTTTTGGAAGAGAGTACAGACAAAAGTGGGTATCTCAAAATCAACACCTTTAAGCTGTGTGTGCCTGAGTATCTCTTGAAAAATTATTACACATACCCAATGGGACACTTACCCTCTGTTGAAGATGGTGGGACCTTGTTCACTGAAGTACCCAAATCATCTAAGATACTGCTTGTCAGTGCTCAATTTGAGGAAAATAGTACATGTGAATAATGAATAAATGAAATAAGTGAATAAAAAACTATGAGTTTTGGTAGTATGATTGTCCCCATACCATCATAGAGGAAAATTAGATCAATGTTGAGAATTCATCATATTTATTACTTTAGGGTGACTGCTCTGAAGTGTCTTGACATTGTTGTACAAAACATATTTGACTGAACATAAGTGACTGTTCCCCTGGGACCTCATGAAAGTGACTTATGTGTCCTGGAGGCTTTTCACATGGATTCAACTTCCAATTGGTTAGGATAATTAAGATTGCTAGAGGAAATTTTAAATTATGAAACTGTGGTTATTTATTTTGGCTGCACTGCGTGGCTTGAGGGATCTTATTTCCCCGACTAGGGATCAAACCCATGCCCCCTGCAGTGGAAGCGTGGAGTTCTAACCAACAGTGGTTATTCATATCTCCCAGCCTGCTTAGTATAAAGTTGTGGTATATACAGGATAAGTATATACATAGAAATGTGTACATTTTATATATATATATATTTAGATTCACATCCACTAATATTATAAAAAATGTTATTTTCTTTTTTATAAAAACTCATACATATTTATAGTTCACACATATATGACTACCAATGCTTATGTAACTCCAAATAATTTTATATACAGTATGAATATTATCTAATATATACGTCAGGAAGTAGTGTATGAGCTATTCTTTATGGAATAGCTTTTGTTTTGAAGATAAAGTTCTGAAAGTTAGCAACCAGTATTCTTAACACAAGCTTGCTTTGCAGTCATAGTATTTATGTAGTTTCTTCATGTTTCCTTGGAAGGGGTATAAATGAAACCATGGTACAACCGTAGACTTCTACTTTTTAGAGTGACTTTTTTTCCCGTTTGCATATGGAGCATCGATATAAGGATAAATACAGATATAGATATATATGTTTTCAGATAAATAGATATATACTTAGATACATCATCAAATTTTTCATCTTTTAGTGAAAGGTTTTTATACTGAAAGACAGACTAGTGGTTTATGCAATATCTCAGAAATTAGTGAAATGGGAGATGGAGATGCAGTGATCAATGCTTTTAATACTGATTTTTATTTTGGATGAATGCAATTGTGTGTATAATCAACATGTTAACAAATAGTGACTATAGTTCTATATGGGTAAAACCATAGTAGAGGTTACATGAAATAGTAAATTTCAGAGGAGAACAGCAAAAAGATAATTTTCTTAATGTAAAGTTAAAGAGTAAAAAGATATATCTTAATCAATACTTCTCCATTCTATTTATTAGACTGTGAACTTCTTGAGATCCAAAATGAGGACTTTACAATTTTTATTCCACACATATACTCAGTAGGTGGTTTTTGAGTGAATATATTCCGAATATAGTGTATACTTCTTTGTGTTATACAGTATAATGAAATATGATTTTATTAATCAAATATTGATTTTATTCACTTAATTTTTATTCAGTTAAATTTGGTACTCCTCACAAACCTGGATGTTTATTCAGAAGAGAAATATGATTTAAATATTCCATATTTATGCTTATATCAACTCAGATACACATGTAAACTGTCATATGCCAATAATAAACACATAATACTAATCTATCCTGTATTACATCAATTCTTTGCTTTATAGAAAAATATTTTTTTCTCTTCCACTTGAACTATATCTCCATTTCTCCTGAAAAGGTGAGATTTCCTATCCTCACAATGGTAGGTGTACTTAAGAAGATATTAAGATTGACTCAAAATTCCAGTAATGACTTTATGGTAGTAAAGATTTAAGGCTCAGCTGGGGTGTGTGTGTGTGTGTGTGTGTGTGTGTGTGTGTGTGTGTGTGTGTGAGTGTGTGCGTGTGTATAGCAATTAGTTATCTGGTAAATATCTTCTTAACAAATATTTACTACCTATAATCATAATCTGATGTCAGAAACCAAAATCCAAAAATGATAGACAGGTATTTTTTTGCCTCTATATTAACAGTTAAAAGTAAACAGTCTAAGGTCAAGGACAGATATGGTAGCTCTATGATCAACCAGGATTTAGGCTTTCTCTTATTGCCTTAGCATTTGAAACATAAGAGATCTATTTCATAGTCCTAGATGGCTCTCTAAGTTCTAGGTATGCCATCCCCATTCCAATATTAGGAGGGAGAAATATGTAAATAAGCATGTAGCTTCTCCCTGTAAGAATAATTCTTGTGCAAAACATATTTACTTATATCCCACTCAATAGAACATAGTTACACATGGTTGCAAGGGAGGTTAGGAGAATTGGTCTTTATTCCACATATCCCTGTTGCTTAGCAAAAATATGAAAATTTTATTAGAAGAAGAGTTTGGATCTTGGTAAAAAACTAGCAGTCAATGTTAACAGATACAAAATGATCAAGGGATCAAAATATGAAAAGTAAAAGAAAATTCATGATTGAAATGTATAATATCTATCACATATATATCCATCTGTATACTTATTGTCAAGTTGATATTAAGGAAGATAAAATAGTATTTATAAGAGTGAATACACATATTGAACCCACAGTGCCACCTGTCCTATTTCCACTGACATAGATAACTCAAAAATAGTTTTTATAAATAGTGGAGAGTAGGCAAGTTTGACATAATATCCCTTGACTAAGTCAAAGTTCTCCCAAAAACTCAAGTTTAGGTACTTCTTGGAAAGTATAAGATAATCCATCTCATTTATAAGTCATCGAAAGGGAAAATAATCTGATTATGTAGCTATCTACCTGTATAAATACATACCTATAACTGTATTTGTACCTAATCTATACTCCATATGAATGTGGGAAAAGAAGATGCTCTAGAATATTTTTTTTAATATTTATTGTTTTTTCTTTTTCAATTTAAAAACATTTTAATGGTGTGTAGAATATACATAAAATTTACCATTTTAACCATTTTAAATTACAGTTCTGTGACACTGAGTCTATTCATATTGTTTGGCAATCATTGCCACCATCCATCTCCAGAACTTTATCTTTTTTGTGGTTGTTGTTGGTTATTTATTTAAAATATAGCAGTGTGTACATGTTGATCCCAAACTCCCTAACTATTCCTTTCTCCCACCCTTCCCCATGGTAACCATAAATTAATTCTCTAAGTCTGTGAGTCTGTTTATGTTTTGTAAGTAAGTTAATTTTTATCATTGTTTTTTTTTAGATTCCGCATATAAGTGATATCATAGGACTGTCTGACTTACTTCACTCAGTATAACAATCTCTAGGACCATCCATGTCGCTGCAAATGGCATTATTTCATTCTTTTTAATGGCTGAGTAATATTGCATTGTATATATGTACCATATCTTCTTTATCCATTCGTCTGTTGATGGACATTTAGGTTGCTTCCATATCTTGGCTATTGTAAATAGTGGTGCAATGAACATTGGGGTGCATATATCCTCTCAGACCATGTTTTTCTCCATATATATGCCCATGAGTGGGATTGCAGGATCATATGGTAGCTCTATTTGTAGTTTTTTAAGGAACCTCCATACTGTTCTCCACAGTGGCTGTACCAATTTACATTCCCACCAACACTGTAGGACAGTTCCCTTCTCTCCACACCCTTTCCAGCACTTATTGTTTGTGGATTTTTTGATGATAGCCATTCTCACTGGGTGAGATGATATCTCATTGTAGTTTGATTTGCATTTCTCTAATAATTAGGATGTTGAACATCTTTTCATGTGCCTCTTGA
The DNA here is from genome assembly GCF_937001465.1 of Orcinus orca. NCBI lineage: Eukaryota > Metazoa > Chordata > Mammalia > Artiodactyla > Delphinidae > Orcinus > Orcinus orca. The sequence continues at coordinate 76,974,632 of NC_064562.1, read as the reverse complement.
CCATCTGTATGTCTTCTTTAGAGCAATGTCTATTTAGGTCTTCAGCCCATTTTTTGATTGGGTTGTTTGTTTTGATGATATTAAGTCACATGAGCTGTTTGTAAATTTTAGAGACTAATCTCTTGTTGGTCACATCATTTGCAAATATTTTCTCCCATTCTATGGATTGTCTTTTCACTTTGTTTATGGTTTCCTTTGCTGTGCAAAACTTTTGAGTTTTTGCACAGCAAGACTCAAACAAATGGGACATGTGTTTATTTTTGTTTTTATTTCCATTACAACGAACAGGGAGGGAACCCAGCCCTACCCATCAACAGTCAAGAAGATTAAAGTTATACTGAGCTTGCCCCCGAGAGACACAGTCAGCTGTACCCATCACCAGTCCCTCCAATCAGGAAACTTACACAAGAATCTTAGATAGCCTCATCCACCAGAGGGCAGACAGCAGAAGCAAGAAGAACTAAAATCCTGCAGCCTGTGGGAAAAAAAAAAAACATTCACAGAAAGATAGACAAGATGAAAAGGCAGAGGGCTATGTACCAGATGAAGGAACAAGATAAAACCCCAGCAAAACAACTAATTGAAGGGGAGATAGGCAACCTTCCAGAAAAAGAATTCAGAATAATGACAGTGAAGATGATCCAGGACCTTGGAAAAAGAACGGAGGCGAAGATTGAGAAGATGCAACAAATGTTTAACAAAGACCTAGAAGAATTAAAGAACAAACAAACAGAGATGAACAATACAATAACTGAAATGAAAACTACACTACAAGGAATCAATAGCAGAATAATTGAGGCAGAGGAACAGATAAGTGACCTGGAACACAGAATGGTGGAATTCACTGCTGCAGAACAGAATACAGAGAAAAGAATGAAAAGAAATGAAGACAGCTTAAGAGACCTCTGGGACAACATTAAATGCAACAACATTTGCATTATAGGGGTCCCAGAAGGCGAAGAGAGAGAGAAAGGACCTGAGAAAATATTTGAAGAGGTTATAGTCGAAAACTTCCTTAACATGGGACAGGAAATAGCCACCCAAGTCCAGGAAGTGCAGCAAGACCCATACAGGATAAACCCAAGGAGAAACACAACAAGACACATAGTAATCAAATTGGCAAAATTTAAAGACAAAGAAAAAATATGGAAAGCAGCAAGGGAAAAAAGACAAATAACATACAAGGGAACTCCCATAAGGTTAACAGCTGATTACTCAGCAGAAACTCTACAAACCAGAAGGGAACGGCATGATATACTTAAAGTGATGAAAGGGAAGAACCAACAACCAAGATTACTCTGCCCGGCAAGGATCTCATTCAGATTCAATGGAGAAATCAAAAGCTTTACAGACAAGCAAAAGCTAAGAGAATTCAGCACCACCGAACCAGCTCTACAACAAATGCTAAAGGAACTTCTCTAAGTGGGAAACACAAGAGAAGAAAAGGACCTACCAAAAAAAAAAAAACCAAAACAATTAAGAAAATGGTCATAGGAACATACATATCGATAATTACCTTAAATGTGAATGGATTAAATGCTCCAACCAAAAGACACAGGCTTGCTGAATGGATACAAAAACAAGACCCATATATAACAAGTCCCAATATACCCATATATATTTCAGACCTAGGGACACATACAGACTGAAAGTGAGGGGACAGAAAAAGATACTCCATGCAAATGGAAATCAAAAGGAAGCTGGAGTAGCAATACTCATATCAGATAAAATAAACTTTAATATAAAGAATGTTACAAGAGACTAGGAAGGACACTACATAATGAGCAAGGGATCAATCCAAGAAGAAGATACAACAGTTATAAACATATATGCACCTAACATAGGAGCACCTCAATACATAAGGCAACTGCTAACAGCTATAAAAGAGGAAATCAACAGTCACACAATAATAGTGGAGGACTTTAACACCTCACTTACACCAATGGACAGATCATCCAAAATGAAAATAAATAAGGAAACAGAAGCTTTAAATGACACAATAGAGCAGATAGATTTAATTGATATTTATAGGACATTCCATCCAAGAACAGCAGATTACACTTTCTTCTCAAGTGCACACGGAGCATTCTCCAGGATAGATCACATCTTGGGTCACAAATCAAGCCTCAGTAAACTTAAGAAAATTGAAATCATATCAAGCATTTTTTCTGACCAAAACGCTATGAGACTAGAAATGAATTACAGGGAAAAACATGTAAAAAGCACAAACTTATGGAGGCTAAACAATACGTTACTAAATAACCAAGAGATCACTGAAGAAATCAAAGAGGAAATCAAAAAATGTCTAGAGACAAATGACAATGAAAACACGATGATCCAAAACCTATGGGATGCAGCAAAAGCAGTTCTAAGAAGGAAGTTTGTAGCTATACAAGCCTACCTCAAGAAACAAGAAAAATCTCAAATAAACAATCTAACCTTATACCTAAAGGAACTAGAGAAAGAAGAACAAACAAAACCCAAAGTTAGCAGAAGGAAAGAAATCATAAAGATCAGAGCAGAAATAAATGAAATAGAAACAAAGAAAATAATAGCAAAGATCAATAAAACTAAAATCTGGTTCTTTGAGAAGGTAAACAAAATTGATAAACCTTTAGCCAGACTCATCAAGAAAAAGACATAGAGGACTCAAATCAATAAAATTACAAATGAAAAAGGAGAAGTTACAACAAACACTGCAGACATACAAAGAATCCTGAGACTACTACAAGCAACTCTATGCCAGTAAATAGACAACCTGGAAGAATATACAGAATCCTCCTTATTCATTTTGTTCGTAAAATAAGATTTGTAAAGTACATGGAAGGTGATATTACATATTGAATATTGTTTTAGCCCACTTCCAAGGTAATAACCAAATGCTTCTGATATTCACAGACTTGTGTAGTAGTTCCCTTACACATTGTATCAGGTTTGGTCTGTATGATCAATAAAATATAGCAGAAATGATGGTGTGTGGATTCTGAGAGTAGGATACAAAGGGCATTATAACTTTTTCTATGCTATCTTTCTCTTGGATTATTTGTTCTGGTGGAAACAAGCTGTCATGTCATAAGTACACTCAAGCATCCCTATGGAGAGATCCCTGTGGCAAGGAACTGGAGACTTTTGCCAGCAACCCTTGGAAGGGGATCTTTTAGCCTAAAATAAGGTTTCAGATGACTATAGTTGCAGCCAACATCTTGACAACCTCGTTAGAGTCTCTGAGACAAAACCACCCCACTAAGCTACTGCCAAATTTCAGACCCACAAAAATCAGTGTTTTAAGCTGCTAAGTTTTGTTACACAGCAATAGATAACTAATTAATTATCTTATTTCAAGTCTTCCCTAGATTCTGTTTCTCTCATCTAATTTGGGATAGGAATTAGAGAGCAGGGCATTGGAGAGTTGGACTTCTGAAAAACTGGTTTTAGTATTGCTTTTATTCTTAAACATTGGCTGAATGTAGCATATTTTGCTTTCAAAATAATATCTTATCAATTTTTCATTAACTCTTACTGGAATTAAAGATCATCCAAACAACTACGTAAAAGTGGGTAATATTCATTAATGTAAAAAATATTTAAATTTGAATTTACTAAATATTCAATTAAATAAATATGTATAGCCTGCTCTCTCCCAAGCATTGTGTCAGCATTAGGTCATGCATGCATACAGGCATTCTCCTCTTTTGTGGAATAGTCCTATTCCTGTTCTACCTTATGAGCAGGTTCTCAGTTGCATAATCAGAGGTGTTACACCAAAAATGTGGACAGTGAAATGCTGGGCTTGGAAATTTTCAGTAGTCTTTACAACAGTGTGGAAAAAAATGAATACACCTCTCATGGATTATCTGCTTCTAAGCAGCTTGGTTTTTTAGTGCACCTGCCAGGATTGATTATGAGCAAACTGTTCCTCTAAATAGCTGAATGAATTGACTCGCTATATGAAGGAATTTGATATAAACCTGCTGATTTTAGTAGACTACCTATCAAAACCAATGATTTTGGTTTAAGAATAATTATCATTGAGCGCCTATTTTTGGTTGTTCATTTATATAAAAATGTGAAAAGATGAGAAAGAAACAAAAATACTGGCTTGGAGAAGTTTTTGATGACTAAAAGTAGACATGTTTTCATTCCCAAAAAGAGTAGTTATTCAACAAAAGTATGTAGCAGTAGTTTCTGATAGTCCCTATTATTTGTAGGCAGAAAATAGGACATAATTGCCAGAAATAGATCATTATTTGTTTTAAAAAATCCATGTTGATCCTTGCAGAAACAGACTCTCAGATTTAGAGAATGAATTTATGGTTACCAGGGGGGATGAGTAGAGGTAAGGAATAGCTAAGGAGTTTGGGATTGACATGTACACACTGCTATATTTAAAATCGATAACTAACGAAGACCTATTGTATAGCACAGGGCACTCTGCTCAACATTATGTGGCACCCTGGATGGGAGGGGAGTTTGGGGGAGAATGGATACATTTTTATGTACGGCTGAGTCACTTTGCTGTGCATCTGAAACTATCACAACATTGTTAATCGGCTATATTCCAATATAAAATAAAAGGTTTAAGAAATGTAAGTAAAAAAAAATCCATATCAACATGGTTAAATAGGCAAAACATATTTTGCAAAGTAAACACTAAAATTTTAGATACAATCACTGTTCTATCAATGTGAACATGTGATTGTATTCACACATACTTCTGTCCCAGCATCAGCCTGATCATCTCTGTTTCAAGCCCTGTTGTCCAGAGCTGACTAAAAACTATCCATAATTACTCTGTCAAACCTGCCATACTTCACTCAGATAGAAGATAGCTCCTGAAAAAAAGAAGAGCATCAATGCTCAAAAGCACTTCAATAATTTGCCATTACTGGGGTGTCTGATGTTTCATGTAAGCAAAAATTATATGATTATGGAAAATTGGCTTGTTTTCACTAAAAGGGCCACAACAAACATATATGTTTTTGGAGAGGAACAGGGCAAGAGTACAACTGGAAGCCCCGAACTGCTAAATAAAGGATGTTCTATCCTTTATCCTGACAGTAAACTTCCATAATAACAAAACTGAAAAATGTGTGTAATTTATAATTTTATATGACTGAGAGTGGACAGAATAACAAAGATTACTGAAGGTGGTTATAACTGAACAAATCTAGAGGGTTCTGTTAATATTTCAGTAATATTTGAATGAGTGTTAAAGTTACATATTTAACAAAAAACGTATTTATTCTATGAAATTTATTTTTCTTGGTTTTAGTCCAACAAAATTGCTAATAATGTTTTTATAATCACTTATAAAAGTCTTAAATAAGTGAAGTCTTAAATAGCTTTTTATTAATTTCAAGTTGTAAAAATTTGAGGCAGTAACAATTGGAATTCTCTATAAAATCCCTAAAGTATTTCTCAATTCATGGAAATAAAGTATACATTTTACATATCATATTAAGACATTATAATGCGGTTGCATAAATAACATTAAAAAATACTGTCAAGCTTCCCTGGTGGCGCAGTGGTTGAGAGTCCGTCTGCCGATGTAGGGGACACGGGTTCATGCCCCGGTCTGGGAAGATCCCACATGCCGCGGAGGGGCTGGGCCCGTGAGCCATGGCCGCTGAGCCTGCGCGTCTGGAGCCTGTGCTCCGCAACGGGAGAGGCCACAACAGTGAGAGGCCCACGTACCGCAAACAAACAAACAAACAAACAAAAACTGTCAATAATGCTCTTAACCATGTATATTCCAAAAAAAACACCATAGAAAAATCTGTTTATCTAGCAAAGCTTAGAATGTTAGACTACTGAGGGGAGAATACCACCTTGAATGAATCTTTTCTGTGTTTCAGAAAGGAGAGTTCAAGGAAATAAATACATAAATATATCTCTCTATAGTTTTATATATTTAATATTTGCTCATAAAGTATATGTTTATATACAATTATATGCATTTATATTTATTTATAAATGTGTTTATACACATATGTATAGAAATGTACACACTATACATATATATATAGAGAGGGAGAGACAGACAGAGGCAGAGATAGAGATAGAAGAGAAGGGGAAGGGAGACAATATTGAAGTCTGAGCTTGATAGTTTAGGAAGAGTCATTCAAGAAACTGATTAAGAATTAACCTGCTTTGTGACATAATATCTTAATATTGGTAGACACTGTAATGTCTTCATAACAAACTGCCTGGAAAAATATTTGCAGGTATTTTCTGAAGTAAAGGGTGAGGTTATATACTAATTTATAGTCTTATCCTGTGGAAGAATATACTGGAATAAACTGTTGTGTTGACACAGATGGTCATTGTTATCATTAGAAAACATTTTAATGTAATCATACAAGTTGCTATCATATGTACCATGATTTTCACCATCTTGTAAATAAATAACTAGGTCTGTATATTCTGTCTTAAGTACAAACTGGAAGGTTTCTTTCCTCCTTCAAAACCAGATAGAAAGGAGTTAACAATGCATTAGGTGTATACATGGTATGGATTTGATGTAGCATCTCTAGGATATACAGATAGGTTAAAAACTGAAAATCACTTCCATGTTTGCTTTCTGCTGTTCTGAAACTTAATATGGCTCTGTGTATGTGAGTGAGGAGTAGGGTATGCTAAAAGATAGACTTACGATTAAATACGAGGAATTTGATAAATTGCATATTAGTATAGGACCAGACAGATTGATTTGGGCATTTTGACTTTTGAACATGATCACATGATCATCTATATAACTTATTGAATACCAGCATATATAATTAGATAATGACATGTTTATAAACTGTTCCATAGGTGTTTGGCAAATAAGTTGAAGACTACAGTGAGCTATTCAATTTATTATTCAGGATACTTGATTCATCCAGATCCATTTTAACTGTGGATTAACAGTAATAACAGCAAAAATATTTTAACATATTTTTGTGATAGGTGATTTTATTTCTTCCATATTCTAGAAAAAAATTATTTAGTTTACAGTGTTTTTCCTTTCAGCAATATGAGGAGCCAGATACTTGGAGTATCAGGATACAGGATACTAGAAATCATGTAGGTTGACATTCAGTCTTTCAAACTAATCCAATGTGAGTAACCTGTAGACACCTCCTCTGTATATTATCAAGGTTGTTAAGATATACTGGGGTAATTTGGGGGCATTGCTTTCTTTGATATAAAATTATCACTGCCTTCATCTTATTTGATAACAACACAGTGATACTGTTAACATATTTACTTCAGACAAAAATCAATGACTCATCAAAGTTCTTTATATCATCACCTCACTTAATCTGTACTGCAAATATCCCTGCAAAATAGTTGTGGTTAGACTTAATTTTAATAATGAATAGCAAAGGGCTCAGAGAACATATGTGGCTTTCCTAGAGTCTCCTATCTAGTCATCAGAGGATTTAGAATACAGTGTTGGACTCTAACACACATTCCCCTTTCCACTATATTATACTGAATACCTGGTAGACTAGAACAAAGACCAACAAATTAAAGCCTAAAAAATTTCTTTTCTTGTTACTCTTAGCGAATGGAATGTATTTCTTTTTTGTCATGTGGTCTTAAATTTATTTCCAACATTATTATGAATATTGGGACAGATAGTATTTTCCAAAAATATCTATAATAGTATCTCCTATTCCACTTTTTTCCAATGTGACTTTGAAACTTTGCCCACTGAGAGGTGGGGTCTGGTTTCCATCCCTTTGAGTCTGGCAAAAGGGATGCTATGCTGTTTCCTAACCTAAGTCCAAAAAGACAATACAGCTTCCACTTGGTTCTCATGGGGTGCTTGCTCTTGAAACCTGGCCACCATGCTCTGAGGAGGCCCAAGCACTCCTTAGAGAGGAACCAGGGTCCACAGCACTGGCCAAACTCCCAGCTGAAAGCCAGCACCAACTTGCCAGCCATGTGAGTGAGCCATCTTAAAAGTGAATCCTCTAGCCCCTATTTTAGCCACACAAGCTGACACCGCATAGTGCAGAGATATTGTCCCTGTTGAACCCTGCCTAAATTGAGTATTTGGGGCCAGAATAAATTATTGTTGTTATTTCAGACACTAAGCTTTGGGGTGGTTTGTTATGTAGCAAAAGATAACTCAAATGGTTACCTAAGTTACAATTTTCTCCAAAGACAGTTTCAAATTCTATATATTTAAGGTAAAACAACAAAATGATTTAATAGATATTTGTAAGGGTTTTTATTTGCTCACACTCATAACTACTCATCTAGGATGTGACTTTTGTCTAAACTACTGTAAAATAACATATGCTCTACCTAACCATAGATAATTACCTCGTTAACTCACTAAAATCTTTTCTCTTGTTGAGGGAGATTGCATTTTAAAAGAACACTTTCATAAGAGAAATGTTTTAAAACCTCTGGTTTGGCAGGAAAATTCAAAGCTTAAAAGCCTTGGTTGTATTCATGAAGCACTTTTCTTATTAAGTGTTAAAGAATGCCAAGGTCCCTTGTGGAACACATGGCAAAACAAGCTGATTAAGAAGCTTAGTATTATTTTTAAATTACTTAATTGCTATTTAATGAAATAGGGAGCTCTGACTTCCACGCTACCTAATAAAATGGTTACTCTGCAAGGAATGAATTGCTGGTTGCATTGACCTTGCAGAGCAAGCTGGGTTTAAAGACGCCGCATAATACATTTCTACAATGATGGTACAGGGACTGAAAGCCATATTACTGGAAATGTGCATGTTAGCATTTATATCCCTTTTATAATTTCTGAAATAATGGCCAACATACATTAAGAAATGTCTGGGTATTCCACTGGGTGCCCTGATTGAAGTCAAACCACATATATGAACACCTCTTAATTGCCAAAATAATTTCTAAGGAACTAAAAACACAGTTCATTTGCTTTTCCACCCTGCCCTTGGGAACCTGCAATTTTGCTTCATTACAACCACTCAACCTTTAGCCCTCATCTACTTCAAAATTGTTTGCAGTGTTTTATATATAATAAAATAGCAACCATATGCAGCCATGCACAGATCTGTTATTTTTGTTAGCACCACTGTTTCCAATTTTGAAATTAGCTAAGGTTAAAGCGAAAAATTTAGACATATTAATGCATGTTTATTATGTGTCTACTTTAAAAATATATATGTATATCTCCCTTTCCACTTAGTGAATACATCTTTCCTAGCAGTCTGAGAGAGCAAATGCATATTTGAGAAGGGAGAATAAGCTACCTTCTGTTTTATTTATTGCAGCATCCAATCAAGCCAACTAGCTTGACAAGGAAAAGGAATCTGAGGAGGGCATACTCTACTCAGATTTTCGATCATTACTAAACATTAATTGCTATGGTAAATTTACCATTAGGTTAAAAAAATAAATCCATGTATCTTTCATATATGTGTATACATATATACACACATGCATACCTTATGTAAATATATATACATGGCATTAGTATATATGTATCTTAAATTTACATATATGTCATATATATAAGATATATATATATACACACATGTATCTTCTGATTATGATCATATTTAAAAAATCTTTTTTAATGTCCATCTTATATTTACTTTCTTTCTTTACCCTACTCCCATTATTCTCATTTTTCACTTTTTGTTTTCCTTCCATAGCCTTGCCTCTCTGTCACTGTATGCCACCTTCTTCCTGTATACGCTACCTTCTTCATGTATACGCCACCTTCTTCCTATATACATTATTTGCTTGTTTGTTGATAACAAGCCAGAATTAATTTCCTCTTTCTTGGATGACAGTACCCAGACTTGCCTTTTCCTCATACACTCTTAGTTCAGGTTGAGCTTACAATGTATATTTGGCCAATGAAGAGGATCCCCAAAAAACTTACAGATTTACTAGGAAAGATATATTCTCTGTCTACTAATTCAGTTAAGCTGGCTGTAATAACTGGTTGTAATAACTGTGCCACATCTTCTTTATCCATTCATCTGTCGATGGACAATTAGGTTACTTCCAAGTCCTGGCTATTGTAAATAGAGCTGCAATGAACATTGTGGTACATGATTCTTTTTGAATTACGGTTTTCTCAGGGTATATGCCCAGTAGTGGGATAGCTGGGTCGTATGGTAGTTCTATTTTTAGTTTTTTAAGGCACCTCCATACTGTTCTCCATAGTGGCTCTATCAATTTACATTCCCACCAACAGTGCAAGAGAGTTCCCTTTTCTCCACACCCTCTCCAGGACTTATTGTTGGTAGATTTTTTTTTTTTTTTTTTTTTTTGCGGTAGGTACACGGGCCTCTCACACTATTGTGGCTTCTCGCGTTGCAGACACAGGTTCCGGACGCGCAGGCTCAGTGGCCATGGCTCACGGGCCCAGCCGCTCCGCGGCATGTGGGATCCTCCCAGACCGGAGCACGAACCCGTGTCCCCTGCATCGGCAGGTGGACTCTCAACCACTGCGCCACCAGGGAAGCCCTGTTGGTAGATTTTTTGATGATGGTCATTCTGAGTGGTGTGAGGTGATACCTCATTGTAGTTTTGATTTTCATTTCTCTAATGATTAGTGATGTTGCGCATCCTTTCAAGTGCTTGTTGGCAATGGTCTCTTTTTTTTGTTGGCTTTGCTGCTCTTAGTTCCCCTGTTCCTAGACCAGGGATCTAACCTGAGCCCCCTGCAGTGGAGGTGTGGCGTCTTAACCACTGGACTGCCAGGGAAGTCAGGGAATAGTCTTGAATAAAATCTTCTTTGCCATTTTAACATGTCAGAATAATTTTTTCTTTAACAATATGACACATCTGAAGATCTTTATTCAGTACGACTGAAAAATTGTGGGAATTCAAATTATTCCTATGCTTAAGGGAGCTTGCAGCGTGTTCAGGAGACTGATAGGTAAATATTAAGCATAATGCAGGCAAAATACAATAAAGTGTAAAATAAAGTCACAGATAAATATTTTTAGGCTCTGGGAAGCCATTTAATTCTAACTTGGTAGGAATTGGGAAGGCTTCAAGGAGAAAGAAACAGTTTAGCAAGCCATCAGGGAAGAATAGCATGTCAATAAGAGGAGAAGGGAGTGACAGTGGGGAAATGCATTCCAGCCAGAGGGAAATGAGTATTTTAAGCCAATGAATCTTAAAAGCTTGAAGACTGTTGAAAACTGAATGCAATCAGTGCAGTAGATGAAGTAAGTTTTGAATTTGAAAGAGTGTGAGAAAATTCAGCTAAGAATTTGTTTAAAGATGACAGATTGGACACAAGTTTTCCCTTTCATTCCCTGCCAAAATCTCATATAAATGACACAAATGACATGAAATGGCATATATTGTAGGACAAAGATGAATAAAGAGATAACAGTAAAATATTTTGAAAAATGGAAATGAATGAGTGATAATTGACTTCACAAAAAGAAAAAAAAACTGACACTAAAGGAACACAGGGATAAAAACAGAACACTTTAAAAACCTGAAACACTCAGGAAACGTTGGTCTATACATCTTGCAATGAGGGCGCTCTCTAGAACAGAATTCAATAGCCTTTAAAGGGAGACAATATAATCAAAATCCCTATAGCATATCCACAAAGTCCAGCATAAAATGTTTTAAGTATATATGTATTACATATATTAGATATGAAAGAAGCAAAAAAAAAAAAAAAATGGAGCTGTAATTAAGAAAAAAAGGAGTGGCCAATAGAAACTGACTCCATAATAACTGAGATGTTAGGATAGCAGACAATGATTTTAAAACCCTGTCATAAATATGTTCAAAGTAATAAAGAAAAAGATGGACATGGGGCTTCCCTGGTGGCGCAGTGGTTGAGAGTCCACCTGCCGATGCGGGGGACGCGGGTTCGTGCCCCGGTCCAGGAGGATCCCACATGCCGGGGAGCGGCTAGGCCCATGAGCCATGGCCGCTGAGCCTGCGCGTCTGGAGCCTGTGTTCCGCAGCAGGAGAGGCCACAGCAGTGTGAGGCCCATGTACCGCAAAAAAAAAAAAAAAAAAGGACATGATGAGTAAAAAAAAAGGAAATGAAATATATCCAGATATCTGGAAAGGAAATGGAAATTCAAGAACTTAAAAGTCAATATGTGGAGTGAAAAAGGAATGAGATTACCAAAAGACTGGAGCCTGAAAAAACATTAAATAAACAAATAAGTGAACTTGAAGATATTTCAACAGAAATGATCCAACCTGAATTTAAAAAGATTTTAAAAATTGAAATAACACTAACAGATCCTCAAGATTATGTGGGACAATATTAAGAGTCTGATATAAATAAATTGGAATCCCTGAAGATAATGAATGATTCAGAAAAAAAAAGTTTTTGTACAAATACTTGGCAAAATTCCCAATATTTTTTGTTGTTGTTGTTTGTTTGTTTTGTTTTGCGGTACGCAGGCCTCTCACTGTTGTGGTCTCTCCTGTTGCGGAGCACAGACTCCGGACGCGCAGGCTCAGCGGCCATGGCTCACGGGCCCAGCCGCTCCGCGGCATGTGGGATCTTCCCGGACCGGGACACGAACCCGTGTCCCCTGCATCGGCAGGCGGACTCTCAACCACTGCGCCACCAGGGAAGCCCCAAAATTCCCAATATTTTAAAAAATATCCAGATCCAACAAGCTTAAACAAATTCAAGCAAGACAAATTTGAAAAGTCACATACTAGCCAAACATCAAAGATAAAGACAAATCTTAAAAATATCCAGAGAAATATGACACAACTTTAATTACCAAGGATATGCATATAAAGCCACAATGATATATAATCACACATCACGAGAATGTGTCAAATTAAAAAGAATGTAAACACCAAATGTTTCTTAGGATGCAAATCCACATTTTGTACATTGATGGGATTAAGCTCCAATTGCCCACAATGGAAAATTGTTTGCTGGGTCATCCCAGCTTCTCATGTGGATTAAAAACCATGTCAATTCCTTGCAAAATGAAAATCACTGTGATTTGTATATATACCCTAGGAAAATTTTGCTGTTGTCTAATTTATCGAATAATACTATTGATTCCAGGTTTGTTTAATAAAACTTTGTATCTTTTAAGATTAAAAAAAAGAAAATTCTTTGATAAAGTACTCTGTATTTCCTTCCTTCCTTTCCCTGTTTCACTTCTCTACTCTCTTAACAGTCTTTCCTTGGATCATCATCCAAATAAACTATTTGCACTTGAATCCTTAACTTGGAATCTGCTTTTATGGGAATATATATATAGATCAAGACAATTTCAGTGGATGTTATTGCTCCTACTTTCAGACATTCTTGGGTTACTTTTAATGATTATCTGCCCTTTTCCTCTTACTAGAGTGTGCTTTTGTTTCTGTGTCTATACTGTTCTTTCCAGGGGACTTCCCTTGGGCTACTAAGCATCCTTGACTGGAAGTGCCTTAATAAATTGCTTGCACAGATCTTCTTTCTCACTGTTTGCTTCTAAGGAATCTTGCTTCCAACAACAATCTTCTCTACCTTTACTTTAGTTGACCATCACTTCCACTATTTAACATGCTTATTATTTGAGTGTTTTAAACCAAACATTCCAAGTTATTTGATTTATTTCATAGTATAGGGAAATACCTATCTGTACAATTTTTTTTTTTGGTAGTGTTTTTCGATTGTTTATTATTTACCTTAATATAGACATTCATTCCTTTTGTTCTATTTTTGCTTATTATTTTTCTATTTAATATTTATTTTTAAACAGGAACAATTTTGAATCAATTTATCAAAAATAAGATAAAACTATATCAACGAAAATGAAATGGGCAGTAAACAACTGCAGTTCACAATTTGGATTTAGAAAACTGTCTTCCTGATTTGCTGGTCATCTTATAAATGTTTTGATGCAGCTTAAAACTAGGATGTAAATAGTCATCATATGACTTGTAGAGATCTTCTGCAGGAAAGAGTTCTCCTTTTCCTATCTGTTTGGTGTCTATTATTAACACCTGAACAACTGATTTCTGCTTCTCCTCCTTCCTTCTGTGTTCCTTGTCTTTCAAAGAGTTTATAAGATTTTTTTTCTGAATTGAGAAAATTAATTTTTAAATAATTAAATAAAAGAGAGTAGGGCTTCCCTGGTGGTGCAGTGGTTGAGAGTCCGCCTGCCGATGCAGGGGGCACGGGTTCATGCCCCGGTCCGGGAGGATCCCACATGCCGCGGAGCGGCTAGGCCCATGAGCCATGGCCACTGGGCCTGCGCGTCCGGAGCCTGTGCTCCGCAATGGGAGAGGCCACAACAGTGAGAGGCCCGCGTACCTCAAAAAAAAAAAAAAAAAAAGAGCTACTACCCACATCACTGGATTGTTTTTTCAACAGGGTAGACAGAATTGAATCCAGCAAGGAACCAGAACCCGTGCCATCAATGTCAGGTGTGAGTGAAATTGTAGTTTCCCCCCATCTTCTATTGCTGATGATCCTTCAGTTCTACCATCTCCCACCTCCTCTCCCTCCTCCAGTCAGTAACTCTTCTTGCCTGTTCACTTGATGCCAGCCCCTGTATGCCAGCTGTTGTACTTCACTACTGTACTTTTCAAGGTACTGTACTGTAAGATTAAAATATTTTCTTTATTTTTCATGTTTGTTTTTTATGTAGTATTTGTGTGAAAAGTATTATAATCCTATTACAGTACAGTACTGTATGGCCGATTTTGTTAGTTGGGTACCTAGGTTAACTTTGTTGGACTTACAAACAAATTGGACTTACGAACTCACTCTCAGAATGGAACTCTTTGGATGTAGGTGACATACTATGGAGTTTCCTTAAAAAACTGAAAATAGAGCTACCATATGATCAATCCCAATCCTGGGCATATATCTGGAGAAAATCATAATTTGAAAACATACATACACCCCAATGTTAATTGCAGCACTATTTAAAATAGCTAAGACATGGAAGCAACCTTAATGTCCATTGACAGATGAATGGATAAAGAGGATGTGGTACATATATACATATGTATACATAAATACAATGGAATATTACTCAGCCATAAAAAAGAATGAAATGATGCCATTTGCAGCAACATGAATGGACCTAGAGATTATCATACTAAGTGAAGTATAATAAGTCAGAGAAAGACAATTATCATATGATATCACATATGTGGAATCTAAAAAATGATACAAATGAACTTATTTACAAAACAGAAACAGACTCACAGGCTTAGAAATCAATCTTATGGTTACCAAAGTGGAAATGTGGGGGGGAGGGATAAATTAGGAGATTGGTATTAACTTATGCACACTATATAAAATAGATAATCAACAAGGACCTACTGTATAGCACAGGGAACTCTATTCAATACTCTGTAATAACCTATATGGAAAAAGAATCTGAAAAATAATAGATACATGTATTTGTATAACTGAATCACTTTGTTGTACACCTGAAACTAACACAGCATTGTAAATCAACTATATTCAAATATAAAATAAAAATTAAAAAATATGTAGGTGTGTGTGTGATAAAGGTTTTTGAACATTATATGCATATGACAGAGATTTCCTGATCTAGTTTCAAATCAGTGTTAAATGCTTATGGAAATGTGATAATTTTTTTGGAATAAAAAAGACTGCTCATAAATTTAAATCAGTTATCTCTTTGGACTACCTCTGTGACTTATGCCTGAAAATCTGACAGAAGGAAATAATAAATAAGGCACCTTAGCTGCAGCTTGTAATTTATCAGATTTCAATCTCTCTTTGATCATTATTTTAAGAGTAGAAGCATAATCAGATTAAGAAAAAAAATCTATGGCCTCCTCAATCATGTTAAACAACCAGTGCTCATTTTTAGATTATATGTTCAGATTCTGATGTTAAGGATGATAAATTGTATGCATCTGTCCTAACATCTGTTGTAAGCTTATTTGCCAAATTCCAAATTCTTTGCAATTAGGAAATAAGAAAATTCCAAATTATATAAATAATTATGTCTATGTTGATCCTGGAGTTATGAAGTAAGAATGTCAAAAAAGGTGTTAAAGTAATGAAGTGTTTGAAAGGAATTCTAATATATAAGACCCACTAGAATGTCATTGTTTCTTGAAAGATTTCAGGCATATGATATAGATGTGTTCATGACATATTACAAAAAAGCAATTATGTAGCCTGGTAATTTTTCCTAAGAAGCAGGTTACATTAAACAACATTAAGAACAACCACACTGGGAATACATTTCCAAGCCTTCAGTATTTTTAACATAAGCATTTGGAGGGAAGAAAAAAAAGAAAACAGTGTAGGATTTTCTTTCATGCCTATTGAGGGCTTGTCAAGCAAATGCAGTCCTCATAGAATCTTGGCATCAGCAATGACTTAGCATTTTATCCAATTACCATTGCCAAGGTCTGGATTCATTGACAGAGAAAGAGTGAGCTGAGTTGAGGCATAAATTCATTCAAAGTCTGTCCTCAATTTGAACCCCAAGAAATGCGACCTTATTTGGTATTGGGAAAGACAGACAATATTTTAAGAAAAAAGAGATATTTTATCAGTCATACACTTATAATGGTAGGGATCTGATCATGATCTTGCTATCAAATAATTGCAAGAATAAAAATGTATTATTAGTTTTTTAAGTTTATTACCTCTACTTGAGACATTTAAGAAAAAATAAAAGCAATTGTTTTCATCAAATGGGGGGATGGCTACAGAAGCTAATCAGAAAAAAATCAAGAGAAAACTAAGTTGCTCTGAGTACTAAAGGAAGAGCAGTAGCCAGAGAGGATATGTGAGTGTGGGGAGACAGATGATGAGGTTCAGATGACAAGTGACCAGAGAGAGGCAGAAAGGAGTTATTAGGAAGACTTGTTATGTGATAGGAAATGCGATTTCTAATCCATACCTCTAGGAAAGCTTCAGTGAAATCTATCTTTTCTATCAGTGCCTTCTGAGAGTTTTTAATGCAAAGGTATGTGAAATTATTCTTAACCTCCTTAAATAAGAATAACAATTTTCTCTCCTTGTTATACCCAAGTTGTTCAAGTCAGCATCAGAGAGAAACTATAGAAGTCACCTAAAATCAGACTTGTCAATATGGGGGCTTAGGGCTTCCCTGGTGGCGCAGTGGTTGAGAGTCTGACTGCCGATGCAGGGGACACGGGTTCATGCCCCGGTCCGGGAAGATCCCACATGCCGCGGAGGGGCTGGGCCCGTGAGCCATGGCCGCTGAGCCTGCGCGTCCGGAGCCTGTGCTCCGCAACGGGAGAGACCACAACAGTGAGAGGCCCGCGTACTGCAAAAAAAAAAAAAAAAAAAAAAAGGGGGTGGGGGCTTACACTGTTGCAGACTTGGGTTTTCAGAAAGGTTACCAGAAGCATGATAGATTATTTCTGATTGTGAAAATCTAGAACATTGCAGGCTAGAAATTATGCTTAATTCTTCCTCTGAATGCTCACAATTTCTTAAGACATCTGAGTTTTTATTGGAAAAGGAGAAGAGGTGTGTAGCAGGTATATTTGGAAATAGGATCCACCAAAGACTTGGCTGCTGATAAAGGGTAAAATAAAAAGTAAGTTTGAAATCACTTGTATAGGCTACATATCACCGGACACTAAAACAATTCCAGAGCCAGGGATGATCATGGAAAACATAGCAAGAAAATGCCACTGAACTCTTACATGGTTGGCAAGTGTGTGACAGAGATTAAGAGAGTTAATAGAGCTTGCATTAGTATAAGTGGATCCAAAGCCCCCAAATCATTGCGTTCTCTAGAAGAATATCAAGTGTACTTGAAAGGATTTTGGGCAATGTGGTCATCTGCCAGGATTCTTGTGTAAAGTCTCCAAATATGTTTCAACAGAAAGGGGGAAAAAAGGATTCCTGAATATATTTGAATATATGGATATAATAGCAAATGTTCAACACAACAAGAAACTTAAAGAGAAAGAATTGTTGCATCAGGTCAGTGTTAAAACTCTATTATAAAAAGCTATATTTCAACAGATGTCAAAATTCTTGCAGTCATTATAAGAATAAAACATATTTTAAGGCCCAGTTATAAATGCTGTAGAGAATTTTAGGGTTGCCTGATCTCAAGCTCCAGCATCCGTCTTCTCTCCAAAGGGATACTAAATCCTATATACAGCTCTCCTTCCTCCTTAAGATGGATTTTAACTTTAGGCAGAGGGATTTTAAAAGCTGCTGCCTAACACACTAACACTTTGAGTCATGTTACACTTGACTGCAAGGCAGCCTTCTTCGTGTGGCCCATTTCTTCAAACATGGTTTCTTTTTCCCTAAGCACCATCTCTGATTTGCTATGGTAAAGGGCTTACTGCTTCCTTATACCCAAGTCCCTGTGTTAGTAACCCATCTAAGATCCCATTTCTTTAGGACACAGTTCCTGCTTTGCTTGGTTTTTCAATACTTTTTCCTAGAACACATTTGTGTCTGTGGCTCTGCTTTTGTCTGGCAAATGCCATGACACTCCTTCCTGCATCAATGGATAAGTCCTGGTCTGGAATTCACCACAAGCCATGATTTACCTGCTTGCTAAGATTAAGGCACCTCAAATACTCATGTTGAGACACAGTACCGAAACTGCTTCTGTTTACTGGGCTGTCTCCCATCACCTGCAAGTGTAATGCATCTCCCTAATAATTGGATTACACAATCTAGCCCTTTTACCAGTTCTGCTACAACTTTTCCTATGAGATCCAAACTTAAGGACTATTTGGTACAACTAAATTCCAGTGGTATTCCAGAGCATGTGATCTCATAGGGTGCCTTGGGAAACCCCAGGTGGAGAGTATGAAGAAGCTCAGAACTTCAGAATGCCCAGCCCTCTGTTCATTCATTAAAAAATTTTCTAATGCCATCTATATGACAGGCACTATATTAGGAAGTTTATTCAAAAGAGCTACACTTTTAAATCTTATAGTTCCTCTGGTTAAAAATATTTTCAAAGCAATTATGATAGTACAAAATACTAATATTTCATATTAGTAAGAAAAGGAACAGAGGTTTTTGTGCCTTATGCAGCCTTACAAAGCTAATAATGATTTCATTTATTGAGTAATTCCTATGTGTCAAACATTGCACTAGGTATTTTAGGTGTAATATTTCTTTTTATCTTTTCAACAAACTTGTTGGATAGGTACAGTTGTTATTTTCCTTGTAAATATGAAAAAAGGCAACGTATCTAGTAAGAGATGAAGCCAAGCTCTGCACCCAGGCAGTCTGTCTCCAGGACCTTCCATGCTTATCACTATGTTGGAAAGTCTGACCTCCAATCCAGAGACTCTCAGAACAGAACCATGGTCAAAAGGGGTCTCTCCTTTCCCTAGTTATTTCTTTGCATGAGCAATTTTCCAAAAACTTATTTCTCAAAAAATATGATTTAAATTATTCATTGAATTACTTGCATTTCCTTGTTTTACAGTAAATATATATCTCTTAAATGTTACTATCATTGTTTCTCCTTAAATCATTCTGCAAATGATTGTACCACTCTCTGCAAGCTGAGAGACTTCAATTTTCATGTGTAATTTTCTTAGAGATGAACTATAGCTAGGTTTAATAAAATATTTTTGACATACCAGATTATTAAATCTTACTTGGAAATGACCAAATTGATTTTCACATGATCTCTATTTCATAGGCAAGAGGTAGACTGAATGGCATAAAAGTATATTTATATTTATATATATGATATTGATTTCTCTCTCTTTATTGGATTCCATCCAAATATATTTAACAGAATTTCTGTGAAGCAAATTCAGTTTCCCAATGAATTCCATCATAAAATTAGAGACATGGCCTTTCAGGGTAAAGTTTTTAAAAGACCTATGTAAAAATACGTATTAAACATAGTTTTTATTAGAGATGGCTCATGGCATAATCACACCCACTGAGATTGTGCTAACATCCTTTTTTTTTTTTGCATTATGCGGGCCCCTCACTGTTGTGGCCTCTCCCGCTGCGGAGCACAGGCTCCGGACGTGCAGGCTCAGCGGCCATGGCTCATGGGCCCAGCCGCTCCATGGCATGTGGGATCTTCCCGGACCGGGGCGCGAGCCCGTGTCCCCTGCATCGGCAGACGGACTCTCAACCACTGCGCCACCAGGGAAGCCCCGTGCTAGCATCCTTTGACACTTGTGTAACCTAAGACTTTGCGCTCCTGGAATGTGCCTTTCTTTCTTTCCCTCTGGCTGGGTTCAATTCAGTAGAGCCTGGCACCAATAAATGCCAATGCATGTTCCACACAGGATATGCTTTACTGATAATACCACAAAGTTATACCTGACATAAAAAGTAAATATTAGTAGAAAAATGTAAGTAGAAGAGATAAAAATGTTTAGTGTCTAAGTATTTTGCTGAACATGATAAAGGAACACTTTTAGTTTATATCTTCAAATATGCACACATATTTTAATAGTTCACTTATCTGTACTATTAAAGGGAAAGAAGTTATTAAAATGTATGTGGATTTTTCAGATATTTGAAATGTAACTTATAGGACTATGTACTAAATCCTGATAAGAATTACAGTAACAGAATCAGGGAGTTAATATAGTTCCTGTGTATTAAACTAAGATTACATCAGCTTTATTTTGTTCATTCACAGGATTACATTTTATAGAGGTATTTAGAGATAGGAGCCTATCAAAAGAATAATGTTCAGAGTGGGAAAATATCTAGAAACCATTCACATTTGAAGAAGAGCTAAAGAAGGAGAGGATACTTATTAGGTGTATACTGTTTGCAAATAACTGAATACCTATTATGAAAACAAACACAAAAGAGGATTCGATATCAAAATGTTGAACAAATACTGAAAGTTTAAAGTAAGCAGATTTCTATTCAATATAAGAAGCAATTTTCTAATAATTATAATTTCTCCAAAATGAATCCTTGTGTCACATATCTGCTCAACCAAGGACAGAAAAATATCTCTTTCTTCCAGAAATTCTTATTTGGAGAAATTCTATACTACTTCAAAAAAGTGTATCTTGTTTTCAAGGCATAGGTAAATACTGAAGAAAATTTAGAAAGCACTGAACTTGAAATAATATTTGGTAACATTAGTTCCAGGACACAAATAATCACAAGAAATTTTTGATGTGTACCCAGGGTTAAGAACCATGACTGACCTAGCTCAAAATGCTAGAGGAAATCTAATTAGCAAGTTAAGGAGGATTACTGGTGAAGTTGGTATCTAAACTATGATTTGAAGTATGATGAAGGGATAAATATTACCAAAAATGGTCAAAGGAGTGGGCAAGGCAGAAGCAGCAGAATAAGTAGACATGGGAGCATAGCATAAAAGCATAGGTAATTGCAAGTGTCTATAGTACAAGGAAGATTGCAGTGAAAAGTGAATACAAAAGGTGAGGAGTCTGGTGCCTTACTAAAATATATACACCTATGTGTAATTTTTCAGGCCCAGCTAAAGGCATTTAAAAAGGACTTACCTGGCGGGTCTCACAGGGAAAAGCTGCCCTCCACACACCATTTGTGCACAGCCAGTTCATTGCAGTCTCTGAAAGGGGTTGCAGCCAAAGGCTCAGGCCCCCCTGTTGGGCCACCCCCTTACACATTTCTACATTCCTAGCCTGAGCAGAGGCCTTCCTGAGGCCTTTATCAAGAGAGGAGAGGAGAAATCTTGAAGATATTCTTCTTCTCTCTGACTTAGAACTCAGTGCTTTTCTACTCCTTGCCTCCCCCCTTCCCCTCTCCCAGCCTACAGTTTCAGAAAGCCTCCAGAAGCACTTTGTTGTGGGCTCCGTCAGTACTCCACATCTGTACTGATCCACCTGACTTTGTACTGGTGCCACCCCCTGGGGAAAAATGGAACTGTGGGGGAATCAGTGCTTTCTCTCCTTTATCCTGTTGCTTATACTATTACAGTAAGTGACTAAGGGTTTGATTGTTTCATTTTAGTTTGTTATTTTAATTGACACCTGGCATCTCAGCTTCTCCAGCTCAGCTCTGTACCTGACAAAAGGAAAGATGTGATAATTTAGAGTCTAAGTACTGTGGAGTTTTTCCCAAAAGTAATCCATGTGAGTAATAATGGCTGTCAAAACTTTAGTCTTTGGCAGTGGTTATGGGAATGCTGGATGAATCTGGTAGCTGTCTAGGAGGTAGACTCTATAGAATTTGATGAATGAAGAGGTAAGATTATGGCAAGTCATGAAAAGTAATCGAGGTTGACTTTTAGATTTATTTCCGGGGCTTTGGATAGCCTGAGTTGTTCACTCACATAATAAGTAATACCAGAGGTAAATCAAGTTTGGGTGGGGATAATTTCAGTTTGGGGTATGATGAGGTGCCTGTGGGATATGCAAATGAAAATGGCCAGGAGTCATTGGGACCAATCACACTTATGTTTAGGAGATAGAGAGAAAGGAATGAAGGAAGGAAGGAAAGAAGGAAGGAAGAAAGAAAAACTAGCTTTTTAAAATATATTCAGGGAGTTTTTAAAAGTAAATTCAATATATATGGTAGTTAATAACAGGTTAAAATCCTGAAGAAAAAATCTAGTATAGAGAAAAGAGAAATGTGAAAGAATTCTGGGGCATTCTAATATTTAAAGCATCAGCCTGGAGTGTGGAGCTGATGAAATACACTAAAACGTAGTGGTCAGGGGACTTCCCTGGTGGCGCAGTGGTTGGGAATCCACCTGACAATGCAGGGGGCACGGGTTCAAGCCCTGGTCTGGGAGGATCCCACATGCCACGGAGCAACTGAGCCTGAGTGCCACAGCTACTGAGCCCACACGCTGCAACTACTGAAGTCCTCATGCTCTAAGGCCTGTGTGCTGCAACTACTGAGCCTACATGCTGCAACTACTGAGGCCCGTGTGCCTGGAGCCTGTGCTCCGCAGCAGGAGAGGCCACAGCAATAAGAAGCCCAAGCATCACAACAAGGAGGGGCCCCTGCTCGCTACAACTAGAGAAGGGCCTGCATGCGGCAATGAAAACCCAACACAGCCAAAACAACAACAACAACAAACAGAAAAACAAAAAACATAAAATAAGTTATTAGAATAAATAAATAAATAAAATAAAATGTAGTGGTCAAAAGAAGTTACCCCATTGATTTCTGCCACTTATAATTTTAAGACTCACCAGATAGGTCTTCTTCCAAATTCCCCAAAACCCACGCTCCCCCTCACTTAAGGGTCGCTAAAACAAGTCATTTTCTCTACTTAGAAAATACCTACTGCCTGCCCAGCCATCTACTACGGACTTGCTGGCCTCAATTTAAAAATCCTTTACCCCTTAAGGTGTGTAGGAAAAAATCAGGAGGGTGGAACTAGACAATCTGTTCTAATCCCAACTCCCCTCACCTAAAAACTCTGTTACATTGGCAAGTCTTTTAACCTATCTGCCCTTCAGCTTTGCCATTTGTAAAATAGATAATGATAATTAAATACCTACAGCATACAGAGCAGTGCTGGCCTAGGTAAGTGCTCAATCAACATTCACAATTACTGTGCTGCTCTCTCAGCACCTGACCTTCCATACAGTAACCTTGAAAGCCTGGAAGAGGAGAGACCATGGCTGCCTCCTTACTACTCTCTTTCAGGGCTTGGGACAAAGGAGGTGCTCAGTAAATATTGGTGGAATATGTGACTCTTGGGATGTCTTTTCAGCTTAGCTGCATGTGAAAGTTTTCATTGTTTTTGAATATGCTGAATGCTCAAAGACTGTATCTATTAAACAGGTTTTATCTGGTTTCAAGGGTGAGAACCCCTGGTTTCCAAGCCCAGTTTACTTTTCAGCTCAGAAAATTTTCTTATGTTTATACTGCAACATTCCTTCTGATTTCCTTGCCTTGTTTTCTCTTTATATAATAACTGTAATTTATAGATGAATCTCCATGATGTATCCTACTGATCTATCCCTTTGACATATTTTACATCCTCTGGTTTGAGGAGTATTTTTCAATGATGGCTTCTAATTCACAGTTTACTTTCTGCAGAGCAAATCTGATTTTATTTCTTCCAGGGTGCACTTAATTTCTGTTGCATTTATTTATTTCTTTGTTTATGTATTTATGTATGTGGTTAGTTTTTCATCCTATTCTCTAATGGTTATCAGGTTTATTATTGTTATGATCCACTTTATCCCTGTCTTTTTCTCATACTTAACAGAGGCAGTGTTCTCTTGAATCTCCTTTAGGGCTATTATGCAGATATTGTATAATCTTTTGTTATTCCTTTTTTATGGCATAAGTCACTCATAATGTAAACATTTTCCTTGTTCATCTAAGGCTATCACTCTTCCCTTCTCTTCCTTCCTCCCCTCCCTCCCTCTTCCTTTATCCCTTCCTTCCTTCCATAAACAAAAAGAAAATAGAATGTTGCTTATCATTCAGTTATACAAAAGGTTAAGTCTCAACCAACTGCAGTCACTCCTGGACAGTGTGTCCTGAGGGGAATTCAGGATGGAAAAAATAGGATGAAGCATTCTGTGCTTTGGGGCCACTAGATAGTTATGATGCATATCTAAGGAAGAATTTCAATGACCCCAGGTTCTTATATCTTCCCTTACATAGCAAAGCACTAAAATGATTAACTTGAAGTATCTGTTCTTTGATTAGAAATAATATTTTTATGCTTGACTACATGTATGTCCCAGCCAAAAAAATCATATATATATATATATATATATATATATATAACATCTTACAGAAAAAACTGAATGAACTTTTTGGCCAATCACACACACACACACACACACACACACACACACACACACACACACACACACACACAATCACACACACACACACACACACACACAATCACACACACACACACACACACACACACACACACACACACACACACACACACTGGCTCTTCCCCTACCTCTTCAGAACAGTTTCTCAGAGTTATCTGAGAGGCTGTCTTCCAGACTATAGTCTTCAATAAAACTGAAACTCACGGCTCATATGTTGTATATTTTTTTCAGTTGATATTTCCTTCCAGGGAAGGAAAAATAATGGGGAGGAAAAATAATGTTCCCTTTACCTTTCTAGGTTCTTGGCTGAGACCACACTGTATAAAAAACAGATTAAAAGAAGGAAAGAAAACAGGAGTTTAACAACATAGATACCTCCTCTATACATGGGAGATACCCAGGAAAATTGAATTACTCTCAGAAATGACCCAAGCTTAAATACAATCTCCAGCTGAAGACAAAAGAAAGATGTTGAGGTGGGGGAAGGCCAGTTATGGGAGGTTACCAGGAAAAACAGAGTAAACAAGGTATAATTGTTATGCAGATTTAAAGCAGTAACTTCTCCATTGGTGAGGGTTTCTAGAGATTTGGTCATCCTACTCTTCCTGGAGGGAGACATCTTTACAAACGGGGATTTCTTTTATAAATGTAAATATCTCTTACAAAAGGGCCACTTCTACCCTTTTTCACTGTGAAAAACTTTTCTCAGCTTTTCCTGTGTCTGCTGTTTCTTAAAAATAATCATCACCCTAAAAATAACCCTTATGCCAAAGAGGCATACTTTGGGGTGGCAAATTCTGCTCTCCTTCCCTCCTTCCCTTCCTTTCTTCCTTCCTTCCTTTTTGATGCGCCTACATTTTCTTGGTTGAAGATTGACTTATGTAGGCCTATAGGACAAATTATCAGATTTATCTTTTGTCTATGTGAAGTAGTCACATGTTCTGCCACCATTTTCTGCCACTAAGGCTTAAATCCAGGAAACACTGTGAGAGACTTAGATAGTTCTTAGAGAAAGCTGGTACTCAATGAATGCTGCTTACTTTAATTCAAAATATATTATTATTTCCCCAGTAGAGTAAGAGTAATCCCAGTTTGAGGCCAGGAGCACTTCTGTGGAGTCATGACTGAGAGAACAGAAATAAAGTTGAGAGGTGGGTGAAGCTATGAGTTAAGGAACAGTATTTTGGGGGTTTCAATACTGCCTGGACATATGGATTCAAACAGAGGCTTTGACCAAAGTGAATTTCTGCCCTCTGCCCCACACTCCAGAGACTTGTAGCTCTCTCACAGGTCATTTACCTTCTCAATAATTGTTTCCATTATGTATATCTTGATGGCAGATGGAATCAAGTAAACTGATAAATTACAGGTAGCAGTGTAGTCAATAAATGGCTCAGACCTCCAGATTTGTTTTACCATGTCCACCATGATAAAGTCATGTATGGAGGCCTGAAACTTTCTTATGACAAGGGAAGAAGTAATGATTGAGGGACATCCTTTGCTTGATTAGAATCAGAACTATATGGTTGACAAGAAATATGACCACAAACTAGGGGAAAAAAGACAAATTAAATAAATATTTCTTTAATAAAACCACCATATTTTATATTTGTTTACATAATATGAGTATGTAACTTGACAACACACATGACTAAGCTAAAACATAAGGATCCATGACATAATGAACTAAAAAAGATGAAAATTAAAAATGAAACCTTCAATCAGATAAATTAATTCTACAAAACAATAACACATAAAAGAAGAATTAGTAGCTAAAGGCCTAGGCAATTATAAATATAAGCTAAATGCAGATGTAGAAAATAAAGACCACAAAATCAAGAATTTATTTCAACTTATTTTTTTCCTGTGTGGCTCCCATCACTGTTCATTTTAATTCTTATGCTGCTCAGTGTTTGAGTTAGTATTTCACTTCACATGGACAGCCCCAATTTATTGCATATTTGGGACCTAAAAAGCAAGAATATTCCCTACTTTGCAAAATAATACCATTTCAGTGCATCTAATAACCACTACATAGCATCACTGACTAGAATAATCAGTTACAGACTCAGTCCACTTTTGTTCTCTCATCTCAATTTATGTTATTATTTGCCCTACTTATTGGTGCTAATTCTTTATGTATCACCCATCTACCCTGGCTACATTTAATGGCTTAGTTTGATCTATTGGACTAATCAGTTTGATCTGTCAGATAAATCAACTAAAGTTCAGAGTGGTTAGTTAATTTCATCAATATCACAAAGGTAGTAAAGCTGGAAAATTTAGTTCTCGAGCCCTTACTTAAAGCTGCCATACTATATTCCATCTTAGTGATCTTTGAATCCTCTGTATTATTTTATAAGATATCCCATATTTATCAAAAGAATGTCTCTAAGCAAAAGTCTTGAACATTCTACTGAACTTCTCTTAAGTTCTTTGAATATTCTTCCAATGCAAGCTAGATCTCATGATTTTCAAAGTCATATCTACTTCTGTCACCATAATTTTTGTCACTGCTTCCTGCTCTGGAATTCTTTGGACTGAGAATTCTATTTTGAATTCTGTTTTCCAGAGTAGTTGTTCCTTTCCTCCCCTACCCCCACATTTATCCAGGAAAAAAGTTTTCCTCAAGAAAAATCTAAAGTTGGTATTCACAATTAATTCTCTTCCTGTTTTGCTTCAGTGTTGGCAAATCCATTACTTGGGTAATTTTCATGTTTATATTTTTACTAGGAACATGAACCCTGATTCTATTTTATCTTTATTTATACTTAATATTTCATTTTGATGTTCCCTTTCCTTTTCTAGAAAGTTTTTAAACAGATGAGTTCCTAAAATTTCAAACTCCTTAATTTGACTTATTTCACTATATGTATATTTGGAAGAAGAATGGAGGCATATATATATCAGAATGTTAATGATGGATATCTACTTTTGGAAATGAAAAAATTGTTTGAGACTAAAGTTTCTTCAGATAATAAATATAAACTTTGGACAATTTTTAAAAATTCAAGTATTTGAAGGCACTGGAGATATATTAAAAGTAGACAGAAACCAGGGAGGAAAAGAGTCCTTCACTATTAAAATAAGAATAACGCATCAGGAAAGATTTTTATTTGTGTGGCTTTTCATGGCAAGGCAGCTTGAACTCAAAGGAAAAGATAAGGGCTTGATTGAGAAGTCATTGGATTGAATATAGGATTGCCAAAGAACCCAAAGAGGCAGGGGGAAATCCTGGAAAGAAATCTTCTAGCAAAGAAGGCTCAGGGCTTTGGTGACCCCAGAAGTACGCGTGTAAATAGAAGACTCCAAAGATTCTGGTGGAAGGTGGCATCAGCTGGCAGGCTGAGGAAATGAATGGAGACTTCTGGTTGTGACCTACCACAGGGATGTATATTCATTTTCTGTCACAGCATAACAAATTGCCAAAAACTTAGTTGCTTAAAACAACTCGTTTATTAACTCACAGTTTCTATAATTCAGAAGCCTGATCACAGCTTAGCTGGATCTTCTGCTTCGGGTCTCACAAGGCTGCAAAGAGTCAGCTGGGGCCAGAGTGTCATATGAAGACTGAAGTCATCTTCTGAGCTCCCCATTTGTTGGCAGAATTAATTTCTTTGCAGTTCCTCTCGGATCCTAGAGCCCTCCGGCAGTTTCCTGACACAAGACCCTCCCCACAATAAGGCAGTTTTCTTCCACAGACCAGCAGGAGAGAGTCTCCCTAGGCTAAGACAGTGTCCTATATAATATAATATAACATAATATAATATAATAATGAGTGTGGCACCATATCACTTTTGCCATATAATGTAACATAATGAAAGAAGTGATATCTCATCTCCTTTGCTATATTCTGTTGGTTAGTAGTAAGTCACAGGTCCCACTAAAATGGATTATCCGTGCTTGAACATAGGGTCATTCTAGAGTGTGTCTACCACAGAAAGGCAGAGTTGAGTTGAGCCAAGTTAATGCCTGCAAGATTGGAAAATTAAAACTATTGTGTGGATTATAAGCCAAAACAAAGTCTCTGTCATATACTGTCCAAGATGTCCAGTTTACAATAAATATTTCCTTGAGATATGCATAACAGGAAAAAAATGAGAGTCATATTCAAAAGTAAATCAGTCCATTGACATAAACATAAGTTTCATCAGTCCATGAAACTTAATTGAAATTAACTGACTAAAGAGAAATAAAGGCCAAATGCAATGAGTAATCATGAATTTAATTCTAGACAGGGAAATAATTATAAAGGATATTAGTGATACAACCCATACAGTTTGAATATATTTATGGCTTAGATAATAACATCCTATTAATAATAAATTTTCTGGGTTTAAAAATTGTACTACAGCTATGCAATAGGTTGCAATTGTTCTCAGGAATTAAACACTGAATTATTTAAGGTAAAGTTCTATGATAACACAACTTATTCTCAAATGGTTCAACAAGAAAATTATGTATATATGTATATGTATATATGTATATGCATATGTATATATGTATCTATCTATCTACCTATCTATGAAGAGAGAGAGAGGGAAAGCAAGAGAGTGAGAAAATAAGACAGAGAGGAAAAGAAAGAGAAGAGAGGTAGTGATAAAGTGAATAGGCAGAATTATCACAATTGGTCAGTCTAAGTAAAGGATACATAGCATTTCTTTGCAATAGTCTTGTAACCCTTCTGTACATTTGAGGTCATATCATCATAAAATTTTACAAAAATGTTTATATTGGTTATATATAATTGACATTTATCTGTATTTAGCTTTCCTAAAAGTATAGATGTATATATTGATTTGAAAATAAAGAATTATACAATGGAAGAGATTAGATAGAAATATTCCAAAAGTAAACTCTGACATGAGGCATTGAGATTATAGTTTATTTTTTATGTGTTTTATTGTACTTTTATTTTATACATTTTCTGACCTAAGCACATATAAGTATAATAAATTATAAGTTAAAAGACATATTATATAGAAATGTTAACACAACCAGCTTAACATAGTTGATATTTTGCCCCCAACCTCCCATGATACAGCTGGGTTTTTACTCATAGCAGATGTATACATTAATAATATTGCTTTTTAAAAAAGTGAAAAATAATTTAGTAAAAGTAATCATTATTTTACTGGAAATATGTAAAATTCCCTTAGGTACCTTGAATACCTTCAAGAGCTTTACCTAGGGGAAGAAAAACTGTATTTAAAAGTGGGATAAATGAGGAAAATTAATATACCAGAATTTGAGAATACATAAAATGCTAATTTAAATTATATTTATATATCACTTTTTCTTCTGGGTATTTTCTATTTCAATCAGAAATCAGTAATTTCACATGAGCTAAAACGATGACATCATGGAAGAGGAGTGCATGTGTATGTATTTACAAGGAAAGACAGACTAGAGGAAATGTTAGATGAAAATCTTTAAGTTATTTCTCAGCTGGATATATGAAAAAGTCATAACTATCATCATTTTCATATCAAATATCAAGATGACTTAGTGAATATATTTGTTAGTAAAATGTGAAATGTGGAAGCTTGGTGTCAGACTCTTTCAAGTTTTCTGAAACATTGATAATCATGAATTATTTCCTTCAAGTAGCTGAATTTTAGGTTAGAGCCATTTCAGTTTGTATTCAACTAATTTCAGTGTAATATAACCTATTATAAGGGGGAAGGGTACAGACTTTTTGAAATTGCATCTATGTCTAAAAGGAATGCCATTTACACATAAAAGTTTTTAGTATCACTCTTGAAATAAAAGCCATGGCATCATGTTGTTTACCAAGTAAACGCTTAATAACAGGTCTAATCATTACAACTAGATTGCAAAATCAGAAATCTTTTGAGTATTTGGCCCCATATAATGCAGTGAGAATCATCCTAAATGATTAATTTCAATCAGAATATTCCCTAACATGGATTCTATATAACATTACTTGATTGTGTCTGAAGTAAACTAGCACTGGAAAAATTAAACTAAGTTATTCAACTCACAGACATACCTGAAGAGGAAAACAAATAAAATCCTTAGGAATTCAGCTTTAACTCATTTGTTTATTCATTCATCAACAAATACTTGTTGATTTCTACTTGGTACTAGGCATTGTAATAGGGAAATGAAAATACTTGATGAATAAATCTATCCTAGAACAAATGTTAATCTACTACAATTTTAAATGTCCCAAATTTACAAATATACGTATGGATGGTTAATGAATGGATAGATACATCCTGATATTCTAAAATAATTTGCAAATTATAAAGCTAGAGTTTTAGTTTAGTTCTCTCTCATGTCTGGGGCATATTATCCGTTAATACTGAATGAAACTGGCTTTTGACTTCTATATACTCACTCTGGGTATAGTATAAGACAAAGGATACTCAATATTTGAGCTGAGTTTTGGATTTAGCAGAAATATGCTAGCTTATGAATTTCAATAAGCCTTTAATGATCACATTACTTTTCAGAAATGAGTCTACTGTCTCACACCTTTAAGGTTTACTGACTGACAAATATGAATAAAATAATACTTTACCTAAAATAATGCATTTCTCATGTTAAATGTTCTCTGATGATTATTATGCTTTTATATTAGCTTTTATTCACTGTTAGTTTATGATTTCAATGAATAATTATATTTCAGGGAAACTATATCACTATTGATTTCTAATGACAGAACTTCTATATCTAAATATTCATATCACCAAGAAATCCTTTATACTTACAGGGGTATGTTTATAGATTCTATTATGTCTACTTCAGTGCTTTTCTTTTTGAACCCAAAAAGCACTGAACAATATCTTATCTTGTGGCACCAAAGATATGTATACAGTGCAGAAGTGAAATAAGTAAAAGAATAAAATATACTCCCAAAGGGGCAAAAAGCATATATATATTTTTTGACTAGTTTGATTAAATTAGTATAATCTTCTTAAACTAGAATGTTAATCTTTCCTAAACAGTAAAATCTGTGTTTTGACTTTAAGCTGTTTAAGAGAGTGGATATATAGTTCTTCAGAGTGAGACACAGAAATATGACAAAGCACCTAAAATTTGCTATCAAAACACATAAAATCATAAATGTGAATTTGCTATTATTTCTTAGCAAGGGGAATGTTTAATATCTATAGTTACTCTTTCTTCTTTTTCTAACCTATCTCTGACTCTTTCAAAGAAAACCTTCTTTTCTCATGTACTGAGTCCATATTTATCATGGATGTTAGCTGTATTTCATACTTTTATTCTGCTGATAGCGGTGCATGGGTGGAGACCTCTATTCATCTTCAGGCTAGTATTACTGATCACACTTTATATGTAGTAATGATCAGTTAACTACCTCATAAGTCTGAAAATAATTAACTTCTAAGAGTATAGAATGGACAGATGACTCCAGGCAAAATTAAAATGATTTGTGCATATTTGGCATATTAAATTACTTCATAAAATATATGCCCCACAACTTATTAAAAAACAAGAAACATCCATGCCAATGTCTTAGCTTGTGTCCATCTAGAAAGCAGAGCCTGAGACCAGGGCTAGTAAGCAGGAGTAGTATGCTTGGATCATGTTGCACTAGCTGGAGACAAGTACAAGTGAGGTCTGAGAGACAGTCAGGTTATTGGGTCTTTTTTAAAACCATGGTAAGGGGGCTGGTGTGTATTTAAAATAGAGAGGAAGCTATTGGTGGAAGGATACAATCAGGTTTACTGTTTTAAAATATTACTGTAACTATTAGTTGAAGAATACATTAAAAGCAGAATAGTAGCAAGGAAACCAGTTGAGAAAATTTTGCGGTAATCCAGGTGATAGATGATGATTTCTTCAGCTAGTATGTAAACAAAATGAACAAGTTTAAGATTTGATTTGGAGAATGACAATTAAGAGCTTGCTAATATATTGGTTATTGGTGAGTGAAATGGAGGAATCATGGCTGATGCCTAGATATTTCACCTGAGTACTTCAGTGACTGATGATTATCTGTACTCAGTTACAGAAGAAAGCTTTTGGAGGAACAGCTTGAGGGGGAAATCAAGAGTTCTACTCTAGCCATGCTAAATATGAAAGATAACATATAGGCACTTAGTTTGATATTTCTTTTTTTACTTAACAGCATGCAAAAGCCTTACATAATTAATATATAAGGCTTGATGAGTTTGGAGATAACTATATATCCTTGAAAGTGCTGCCAAAATCTCTGCCATAAACCTATCCATCCCTTCCAAAAGTTTCCTCCCAACCTCTTACTGATGATGATGATGATAATGATGATGATGATGATGAAGATGATAAGAACACTTAGCATAGCGTCCATAGCATCTTAGCAAACTTTGAAGTATACAATACTGTATTGTTAGGTATAGGTACTATGTTGTGCAGTAGGTCCCTGGGACTTAAACGCATGTAGTATAACAGAAACTTTGTGCTTGACTAATATCTCCCAGTTTCCCCCTCCTCTCAGTGTCTGGGAACCACCATTACACTCTGCTTTTGAGTTTGACTATTTGATTCATCATGTAAGTGAGACAATATAGTATTTTTCTTTCTATGTCTGGCTTATTTCAGTTAGAAAAATGTCCTCCAGCCTCATCTACATTTTTATAAATGGTGTGATTTCCTTCTTTTTTAAGCTGAATAATACTTCATTATGTGTGCATGCCACATTTTCTTTACCCTTCTATCCATCAATGGACATTTAGGTTGCTTCTACCTATGGTATAATAACACAGTGATCTAAAGCAAAACTAAATGAGTTGAAATTAAATGTATAAACTTTATCAATTCCACAAATATAACATTAAGTATAATAGGTAAATTGCAAGAGAATATGTAAGGCTAATAATATTTATGTTTACTTCTACTATCCAAAGTATTCTTATAAAGTAACACATTTGAGTATCAAAATATATTAAAGATACAAATCTATACCAACATTAAGATGTTTACTTCTAGGTTGGGAAGGAAAGGAATAACATAGGGGAATGAGGAACTTTTAGTGATATTTATAAATATTGTGATTGCTGATATTTGATAAAAATAAAGAAATGAATCAAATATGGCAAAATGTTACCATTTTAGAACTAATATCTAAGTTCAGGACAAGGTCTAGAAAAAGATTAGAACAGGACTTTCAGGGGGGCTTAAGTGAATACCACTGGTGAGAAGAAGAGTGACTATGAGATTGAGGAATCTGATAGGAAATAATAGACATTAATCATGGGACCCCTTTGACAATTTTCAAAATCCTTGAAGTCTTTGACATGTATAATTATGGTCTTCAATATTTTTTGGAACGCTTACTTCAATTATATGTTCTGACCAACAAAATAGCCATCACTTTCAATGATTCCCAAACATAGAATTTAACAATAGCAAATTAGTGTGGTGCTGTGATGATAGAATTTTAAAGTAGAAATGATTTTTACTTGATTACTTTAAGAGGATTTTTTTTTTTTTTTTTTTTTTTGCGGAACACGGGCCTCTCACTGTTGTGGCCTCTCCCGTTGCGGAGCACAGGCTCCGGACGCACAGGCTCAGCGGCCATGGCTCACGGGCCCAGCTGCTCCGCGGCATGTGGGATCTTCCCGGACCAGGGCACGAACCCGTGTCCCCTGCATCGGCAGGCGGACTCTCAACCACTGCGCCACCAGGGAAGCCCAAGAGGATTTTAATTATAAAGAAGTATCATAGATTGTAAACTGAATCATCATTTTGAATGTTTCTACATTTAAGAAAACGTTATCATGAAGATCAGCAAGATATCTTGGACATTACTGTTTAAATCCTTCTCTGTAGAGAATGCTCTGAAATAGACTCAGGCTTCTCCACTGGCTCTGATATTTTCTAGCTGTGTGACATTAGACAAGAACCTCTCTAAACTTCTATCCTCACCTGTAGTGACAAAAAGAATGTTGTTATTTCAAAGAGTAGTTTTTGTACATTAAAATAGATAATGCACATATACCACTTAGCAAATTACACAATAAAGTTAGCAACTATATTACTATTATGTGTAGGAGTTCCTTTCATTTTAGGAACATTTTATCATTCTGAAATAGATTATTAGTTATATTTTGTTTTTTATGTTATACATTACATGTAAATATAATCTACAAAATATAATCTACATATGAACACAAAACTGATAGAGTTCTACAATTTTTTCAAATATTACTTTCTTTCAAAAGTGAAAGAAAAAATAATACAATCATCCAAAAACATATTCTTTAGTTTTCTGAATTAATAGAGATTTCTGTAGATAGGTAGGTAGGCAAATAGGGGAAAGAAAAAGAGAGAAGGATAAAGGGAGAAAGAAGAGTAAAGAGAGACCACCTTTCGAGCAATTTGTATCCTGAACACCCTTAACTCCATTTCCCCATCAGATAGGTCAGCATTTCTCATGACTGTTGGGGGAAAATTAGTTCATTTTGCAATTTGCTCTTGGGGGGTAAATGGTTCATATGGCTTCACTTGGGCAAAATAATCATAAGGGATTTTTATTTTTTATTTCTTTTAGTTTCTCTGTGTCTCTTCGTTTGAGTAATTTTGTTAGATAACTTTAACAAGGGCAGCTTCTTAATCAGTAAGTTGTATGTGCGCTCATGAGCATCTTTGTGTTAATTGGAAAAAAAGAAAATAAATGATACAGAAAAATGCACTAACATGTATATAGCTATTCAAAAATGTTTAAGTATTTGTTGGATTGTGTTGGGAAAATTCCACAAATTTCACTGTTTTGTAAAAATGAACATGGATTTATACTTTTGAACAAGAAAATTATATGTTGTCAAACAAATACTCCTAATTTTGTAAATCAGGGGAATAATTTAACCTTTATTTTGACATGTAGAATTCCAAAATTGTTCAGAATATTCTGATTACATGGCTCAGTAAAAATGATGCAATTTTCCAGTTTTTCAAATATAAATATATAAAACCTCTGCTGAGGAAAAGCTACCTCAGCAGCTTCACGGTAGTTATTGTCTCATAACCGTCATTTGTGTCAACATAAATACATATTGAATTTCTTTATCAGTCAATAACCTCTTTAGGAAAATTCCCAAATCTCTTTCCATGACTTGCTTTTGTCAAGTCATATCCATAAAGCAAAGGCTCTCTGAAAAGAAACGTTGTGATGAGCTGTAAGGGCAAAAACATAACCAATCTTTGTCTTATGTCTCTTACGTTAATCTGATGTTACTGAGATTCTAGGTGGTGACCACGGAATTGAGCATGGGGGTAGAGAATGTCACCCAGCCTACTGAACTTCTTTAGACTTTATTGAGGAATACAGGAAAAGCCAGTTAAATAAGGTGTAGTAAGTGTCAGTGGGGATAAACAGAATAGAAAACATTTATAAAGATTGATAGCATAGAAGAGAAAGAGAATCCTTTTTATTAGTCCTGTACTATAGAAATTTAAAAAATAATAATTTTCTAATGGTATAATTTTGAGGTAAATTCTGAGTAACATAATCCAAGAACTTGTGTTAATAAATCTTATCATTTAGTTTCTCCCTAAAAAAAAGGATGTAACTTCCTGAGGCTTTATTCCAAATTGATGATAAACTATCACCATAAGCTTGAGAGATGTTTTAGCATTGAAGTCAAAACTACAAGCTTCTTTCTTCACCTAAACAAGATTTGGTAAAACTCTCTACCATTTCAACTAAGATACATTTTCTTTGCTGTAATCAACTTTGAAAATCAGTCTTCTTGGAATTATTTTTGTCTTTTTTAAAATACTTTTTATTATTTATTATATTTCTAATGAGAGGCCAGGGAGTTTGAATTTGACTGGGTTCCTTAGCAATGGCTTATGTGTGCGTACAGCACATGTGTGCCGTCTGTAAAATTGATAGAGGTAAGAAAAATTTCTTTCTAGCACGCTGAGTGAAGGGAAGAAACTGAGTGGGAAGGGTATGCTTTCCCTATAAAAATGCAACATTTTTTGGCAGTGCAGAAATCAAAAAAATCAACCACAAGACATGAGCATATGCTGTGAATGGTACTGAGGCTCCCTACAAGCTTCTTGGCACAAGCACTTCACTGAAGTCCATAATGCAGTGTTAAGCCACAATAAAAACAAAAGAATTATTTAAAAAATACCTTTCAGTAGTTTGCTTAAAAGAGGGGTTATTGGAATAATTGGCAATAACACCACAATCATAGCTCCTGCCTTACCAAGAAGTTTACAAATCACTGGACCTATGTGACCTACTATATGTCTGTTGCATAGTAGTTACTGATATTTTTTGAATGAATGACTGAATGAATGAATAAAACCAAAGATGTTATCAGAAACTTAAAATATATACCATTTCATTGGCATTTACATAGGTTATTTATATCATTTTTATATAAGAATAACTCCCTTATTACATTAAAATGATACATTTATATATGTTTAGAAAATGAACTCATAGATGTCTAATATTGGAGGTATTTTTGACATGTCTTTTAAAGGATAAATATAAAATTATACCATGTTGTGACTGATATGGTTCCGGCTCTTCTTAATATATATTAATATTTTATGCACTCTCCTTATTTGGGTCATATGTCTTAATGTTTACATATATATCACTTAAAATATATAATTTGCCCTATGGAGATCAGGAAAAGGAGGTGTCTCACGCTACCACTTCCATCTCAGTTAATAACAGCCCAGACTATAAACATTTTCATACCTTTTTTTCTTCTCTGTGTGTAGTTAGTGTATATTTTAAATGTCTTCATGATGAAGATCCATATAACCAAATGTCAAATTTAATGTCAAGAGCCAACCGTAAATATATTACATGCATTTAAATTTTATTTACTGGGGTTGTCAATTTGGTCTTACTACTCTATTTCATTTTTGATCTTTAATGAAGTACCTGTGAGTTATGATGTGGAAAAATGTCAGGATGAGAAAATGATGATCCCCATTTTTTTTCTAGCTATGACATTTCAGTATTATGAGCTATATCTCATAAGGTCAGGACTGTGTGACCTATTTTGCTGTACTCATTATCTACTAATCCCAAACAGAGGCCAAGAGAAAGGAAGAGTACATTTTATTTTTTTTTTAACATCTTTATTTGAGTATAATTGCTTTACAATGGTGTGTTAGTTTCTGCTTTATAACAAACTGAATCAGTTATACATATGTTCCCATATCTCTTCCCTCTTGCGTCTCTCTCCCTCCCAACCCCCATCCCACCCCTCCAGGCAGTCACAAAGCACCGAGCTGATCTCCCTGTGCTATGCGGCTGCTTCCCACTAGCTATCTACCTTACGTTTGGTAGTGTATATATGTCCATGCCTCTCTCTCGCTTTGTCACAGCTTACACTACCCCCTCCCCATATCCTCAAGTCCATTCTCTAGTAGGTCTGTGTCTTTATTCCTGTCTTACCCCTAGGTTGTTCATGACATTTTTTTTTTCTTAAATTCCATATATATGTGTTAGCATATGGTATTTGTCTTTCTATTTCTGACTTACTTCACTCTGTATGACAGACTCTAGGTCTATCCACCTCACTACAAATAGCTCAATTTTGTTTCTTTTTATGGCTGAGTAATATTCCATTGTATATATGTGCCACATCTTCTTTATCCATTCATCCGATGATGGACACTTAGGTTGTTTCCATCTCTGGGCTATTGTAAATAGAGCTGCAATGAACATTTTGGTACATGACTCTTTTTGAATTATGGTTTTCTCAGGGTATGTGCCCAGTAGTGGGATTGCTGGGTCATATGGTAGTTCTATTTGTAGTTTTTTAAGGAACCTCCATACTGTTCTCCACAGTGGCTGTATCAATTTACATTCCCACCAACAGTGCAAGAGTGTTCCCTTTTCTCCACACCCTCTCCAGCATTTATTGTTTCTAAATTTTTTGATGATGGCCATTCTGACTGGTGTGAGATGATATCTCATTGTAGTTTTGATTTGCATTTCTCTAATGATTAGTGATGTTGAGCATTCTTTCATGTGTTTGTTGGCAGTCTGTGTATCTTCCTTGGAGAAATGTCTATTTAGGTCTTCTGCCCATTTTTGGATTGGGTTATTTGTTTTTTTGTTATTGAGCTGCATGAGCTGCTTATAAATTTTGGAGATTAATCCTTTGTCAGTTGCTTCATTTGCAAATATTTTCTCCCATTCTGAGGGTTGTCTTTTGGTCTTGTTTATGGTTTCCTTTGCTGTGCAAAAGCTTTGAAGTTTCATTAGGTCCCATTTATTTATTTTTGTTTTTATTTCCATTTCTCTAGGAGGTGGGTCAAAAAGGATCTTGCTGTGATTTATGTCATAGAGTGTCCTGCCTATGTTTTCCTCTAAGAGTTTGACAGTTTCTGGCCTTACATTTAGGTCTTTAATCCATTTTGAGCTTATTTTTGTGTATGGTGATAGGGAGTGATCTAATCTCATACTTTTACATGTACCTGTCTAGTTTTCCCAGCACCACTTATTGAAGAGGCTGTCCTTTCTCCACTGTACATTCCTGCCTCCTTTATCAAAGATAAGGTGACCATAGGTGCGTGAGTTTATCTCTGGGCTTTCTATCCTGTTCCATTGATCTATCTTTCTATTTTTGTGCCAGTACCATACTGTCTTGATTACTGTAGCTTTGTAGTATAGTCTGAAGTCAGGGAGCCTGATTCCTCCAGCTCCGTTTTTCATTCTCAAGATTGCTTTGGCTATTCGGGGTCTTTTGTGAAATTTTTTGTTCTAGTTCTGTGAAAAATGCCAGTGGTAGTTTGATAGGGATTGCATTGAATCTGTAGATTGCTTTGGGTAGCAGAGTCATTTTCACAATGTTGATTCTTCCAATCCAAGAACATCTCTCCATCTATTTGTATCATCTTTAATTTCTTTCATCAGTGTCTTATAATTTTCTGCATACAGGTCTTTTGTCTCCTTAGGTAGGTTTATTCCCAGATA
The DNA here is from genome assembly GCF_937001465.1 of Orcinus orca. Classification (NCBI taxonomy): domain Eukaryota; kingdom Metazoa; phylum Chordata; class Mammalia; order Artiodactyla; family Delphinidae; genus Orcinus; species Orcinus orca. Next base: position 76,935,013 of record NC_064562.1, on the reverse strand, counting down.
TTTTATTCTTTTTGTTGCAATGGTAAATGGGACTGTTTGCTTGATTGCACTTTCAGATTTTTCATCATTAGTGTATAGGAATGCCAGAGATTTCTGTGCATTAATTTTGTATCCTGCTACTTTACCAAATTCATTGATAGCTCTAGTAGTTTTCTGGTAGCATCTTTAGGATTCTCTATGTATAGTATCATGTCATCTGCAAACAGTGACAGCTTTACTTCTTCTTTTCTGATTTGAATTCCTTTTATTTCCTTTTCTTCTCTGATTGCTGTGGCTAAAACTTCCAAAACTATGTTGAATAACAGTGGTGAGAGTGGGCAACCTTGTCTTGTTCCTGATCTTAGTGGAAATGGTTTCAGTTTTTCACCATTGAGGATGATGTTGGCTGTGGGTTTGTCATATATGTCCTTTATTATGTTGAGGAAAGTTCCCTCTATGCCTACTTTCTGCAGGGTTTTTATGATAAATGGGTGTTGAATTTTGTCAAAAGCTTTCTCTGCATCTATTGAGATGGTCATGTGGTTTTTCTCCTTCAATTTGTTAATATGGTGTATCACATTGATTGATTTGCGCATATTGAAGAATCCTTGCATTCCTGGAATAAACCCCACTTGATCATGGTGTATGATCCGTTTAATGTGCTGTTGGATTCTGTTTGAGAGTATTTTGTTGAGGATTTTTGCATCTATGTTCATCAGTGATATTGGCCTGTAGTTTTCTTTCTTTGTGACATCCTTGTCTGCTTTTGGTATCAGGGTGATGGTAGCCTCGTAGAATGAGTTTGAGAGTGTTCTTCCCTCTGCTATATTTTGGAAGAGTTTGAGAAGGATAGGTGTTATCTCTTCTCTAAATGTTTGATAGAATTCTCCTGTGAAGCCATCTGGTCCTGGGCTTTTGTTTGTTGGAAGATTTTTAATCACAGTTTCAATTTCAGTGCTTGTGATTGGTCTGTTCATATTTTCTATTTCTTCCTGTTTCAGTCTTGGTGGGTTGTGCATTTCTAAGAATTTGTCCATTTCTTCCAGGTTGTCCATTTTATTGGCATGGAGTTGCTTATAGTAATGTCTCATGATCTTTTGTATTTCTGCAGTGTCAGTTGTTACTTCTCCTTTTTCCTTTCTAATTCTATTGATTTGAGTCTTCTCCCTTTTTTCATTGATGAGTCTGGCTAACGGTTTATCAATTTTGTTTATCTTCTCAAAGAACCAGCTTTTAGTTTTATTGATCTTTGCTATCGTTTCCTTCATTTCTTTTTCAGTTATTTCTGATCTGATCTTTATGATTTCTTTCCTTCTGCTAACTTTGGGGTTTTTTTTGTTCTTCTTTCTCTAATTGCTTTAGGTGCAAGGTTAAGTTGCTTATTCGAGACGTTTCCTTTTTCTTAAGGTAGGATTGTATTGCTATAAAGTTCCCTCTTAGAACTGCTTTTGCTGCATCCCATAGATTTTGCGTCGTTGTGTCTCCATTGTCATTTGTCTCTAGGTATTTTTTTATTTCCTCTTTGATTTCTTCAGTGATCACTTCGTTATTAAGTAGTGTATTGTTTAGCCTCCATGTGTTTGTATTTTTTACAGATCTTTTCCTGTAATTGATATCTAGTCTCATAGCATTGTGGTTGGAAAAGATACTTGATACAATTTCAATATTCTTAAATTTACTAAGGCTTGATTTGTAACCCCAATATGATCTATCCTGGAGAATGTTCCATGAGCACTTGAAAAAAATGTGTATTCTGTTGTTTTTGGATGGAATGTCCTATAAATATCAATTAAGTCCAGCTTGTTTAATGTATCATTTAAAGCTTGTGTTTCCTTATTTAGTTTCATTTTGGATAATCTGTCCATTGGTGAAACTGGGGTGTTAAAGTCCCCTACTATGAATGTGTTACTGTCGATTTCCCCTTTTATGGCTGTTAGTATTTGCCTTATGTATTGAGGTGCTCCTATGTTTGGGTGCATAAATATTTACAATTGTTATATCTTCTTCATGGATCGATCCCTTGATCCTTATGTAGTGTCCTTCTTTGTCTCTTGTAATAGACTTTATTTTAAAGTCTTATTTTGTCTGATATGAGAATTGCTACTCCAGTTTCCTTTGGTTTCCATTTGCATGAAATATCTTTTTCCATCCCCTTACTTTCAGTCTGTATGTGTCTCTAGGTCTGAAGTGGGTCTCTTGTAGACAGCAAATATATGGGTCTTGTTTCTGTATCCATTCAGCCAATCTGTGTCTTTTGGTGGGAGCATTTAGTCCATTTACATTGAAGGTAATTATCAATATGTATGTTCCTATTCCCATTTTCTTAATTGTTTTGGGTTCGTTATTGTAGGTCTTTTCCTTCTCTTGTGTTTCTTGCCTAGAGAAGTTCCTTTAGCATTTGTTGTAAAGCTGGTTTGGTGGTGCTGAACTCTCTCACCTCCTGCTTGTCTCTAAAGATTTTAATTTCTCCATCAAATCTGAGTGACATCCTTGCTGGGTAGAGTAATCTTGCTTGCAGGTTTTTCTCCTTTATCACTTTAAATATGTCCTGCCAGTCCCTTCTGGCTTGCAGTTTCTGCTGAAAGATCAGCTGTTAACCTTATGGGGATTCCCTTGTTTGTTATTTGTTGTTTCCCCCTTGCTGCTTTTAATATGCTTTCTTTGTATTTAATTTTTGACAGTTTGATTAATATGTGTCTTGGCGTATTTCTCCTTGTATTTATCCTGTATGGGACTCTCTGTGCTTCCTGGACTTGATTAACTATTTCCTTTCCCACATTAGGGAAGTTTTCAACTATAATCTCTTCATATATTTTCTCAGTCCCTTTCTTTTTCTCTTCTTCTTCTGGAACCTCTATAATTCGAATGTTGGTGTGTTTAATTTTGTCCCAGGGGTCTCTGAGACTGTCCTCAGTTCTTTTCATTCTTTTTTCTTTATTCTGCTCTGCAGTAGTTATTTCCACTATTTTATCTTCCAGGTCACTTATCCATTCTTCTGCCTCAGTTATTCTGCTGTTGATCCCATCTAGAGTAATTTTAATTTCATTTATTGTGTTGTTCATCATTGTTTGTTTCATCTTCTGTTTTTCTAGGTCCTTGTTAAATATTTCTTGCATTTTCTCTATTCTATTTCCAAGATTTTGGATCATCTTTACTATCATTATTCTGAATTCTTTTTCAGATAGACTGCCTATTTCCTCTTCATTTGTTAGGTCTGGTGGGTTTTTATCTTGCTCCTTCATCTGCTGTGTGTTTCTCTGTCTTCTCATTTTGCTTATCTTACTGTGTTTGGGGTCTCCTTTTTGCAGGCTGCAGGTTCGTAGTTCCCGTTGTTTTTGGTGTCTGTCCCCAGTGGCTTTTGTTGGTTCAGTGCGTTGTGTAGGCTTCCTGGTGGAGGGGACTAGTGCCTGTGTTCTGGTGGATGAGGCTGGATCTTGTCTTTCTGGTGGGCAGGTCCATGTCTGGTAGTGTGTTTTAGGGTGTCTGTGGACTTATTATGATTTTAGGCAGCCTCTCTGCTAATGGGTGGCGTTGTGTTCCTGTCTTGCTAGTTGTTTGGCATAGGATGTCCAGCACTGTAGCTAGCTGGTCGTTGAGTGAACCTGGGTGCTGGTGTTGAGATGGAGATCTCTGGGAGATTTTTGCCATTTGATATTACATGGAGTTGGGAGTTCTCTTGTGGACCAGTGTCCTGAACTTGGCTCTCCCACCTCAGAGGCACAGCACTGATTCCTGGCTGCAGCACCAAGAGCCTTTCATCCACACGGCTCAGAATAAAAGGGAGAAAAAGTAGAAAGAAAGAAGTATTAAGAAAGAAAGAAAGAAAGCAAGGAGGGAGGGAGGGAGGAAGGAAGGAAGAAGGGAAGGAAGAAAAAAGAAAGAAGATAAAGTAAAATAAAAGTATTAAAATAAAAAATAATTATTAAAAAAAGGACGGATAGAACCCTAGGACAAATGGTGGAAGCAAAGCTATACAGACAAAATCTCATACAGAAGCATATGCATACACACAAAAAGAGAAAAAGGGGAAAAAATCTTAAATCTTGCTCTCAAAGTCCACATCCTTAATTTGGGATGATTCATTGTCTATTCATGTATTCCACAGATGCAGGGAACATCAAGTTGATTGTGGAGCTTTAATCCGCTGCTTCTGAGGCTGCTGGGAGAGATTTCCCTTTCTCTTCTTTGTTTTCACAGCTCCCAGGGGCTGAGCTTTGGATTTGGCCCCGCCTGTGCGTGTAGGTCGCCGGAGGGCGTCTGTTCTTTGCTCAGACAGGACGGGGTTAAAGGAGCCGCTGATTCGGAGGCTCTGGCTCACTCAGGCGGTGCGGGGGCACTGCGTGCGGGGCGGGCCTGCGGCGGCAGAGGCCGTCGTGACGTTGCAGGAGCCTGAGGCGCGCCGTGCGTTCTCCTGGGGAAGTTGTCCCTGGATCCCGGCACCCTCTCAGTGGCAGGCTGCACAGGCTCCCCGGAAGGTGGGTGACTAGTGACCTGTGCTCACACGTAGGCTTCTTGGTTGCGGCAGCAGCAGCCTTTAGCGTCTCCTGCCTGTCTCTGGAGTCCGCGCTTTTAGCCGGGGCTCGCGCCCGTCTCTGGAGCTCCTTTAAGCAGCGCTCTTAATCCCCTCTCCTCACGCACCAGGAAACAAAGAGGGAAGAAAAAGTCTCTTGCCTCTTCGGCAGCTGCAGACTGTTTCGCGGACTCCCTCCCGGCCAGCCGTGGCGCACTAGCCCCCTTCAGGCTGTGTTCACGCCGCCAACCCCACTCCTCTCCCGGCGCTCCGACCGAAGCCCGAGCCTCAGCTCCGAGCCCCGCCCACCCCGGAGTGTGAGTAGACAAGCCTCTCGGGCTGGTGAGTGCCGGTCGGCACCGATCCTCTGTGCGGGAATCTCCCCGCTTTACCCTCCGCACCCCTGTTGCTGTGCTCTCCTCCGCGGCTCCGAAGCTCCCACCTCCGCCACCCGCAGTCTCCGCCCGCGAAGGTGCTTCCTAGTGTGTGGATACCTTTCCTCCTTCACGGCTCCCTCCCACTGGTGCAGGTACCGTCCCTATCCTTTTGTCTCTGTTTATTCTTTTTTCTTTTGCCCTACCCAGGTACGTGGGGGGTTTCTTGCCTTTTGGGAGGTCTGAGGTCTTCTGCCAGCGTTCAGTAGGTGTTCTGTCAAGAGTACATTTTAAAAGGATTGCTGGCCATGGCTTTATGTGATGTGTTGCCTGGAAAGATACGGGGAGTATTACATATTGGCCTTCCAGGGTGAAAAAACTCAAATTGTTGTAAAAAATTAACTCATGCCCCACCATAAAAAAACTAGTAATCAAATTATCTCTCACCACCTTGTACCACCTTTGTGTATGACAGAAGGGAAAGATGAAACTATCCTTTTATGAAATCACCTCTTTTGTTCTCATGAGCAAACATTTGTGAAGATAGGGTTGAAGTACAATTACAAAATTATCACAAAAGACCTGTCATTGTTTTTTTCTTTTTGCAACTAGCCTATTGTGCCAATGTGAAACAGTAGTAACATAATGCTCAAAGCTGATAAAAAGTTAGCTATGTCAATAGAAAACGTCTAGGTTTAAGAATCACAATTTTAGCAATTCTACCCTGGGAACATATTTTTTTTCTCCCTGTAATCAAAAAAAAAAAAATTGAAAATTCTTTTTATTCCTGAGATTTATCATCTAAAAAATGGCATTCACTCAACTTCTAAATAATATCTGTAATATTTGACACCTGAAAGAAAACCTAGGTCTTAGAACAAATGCAAATAGAATAAAACTGAATCAAACCAGCAGCCCACAAAGAAACCAATCATGAAGTAGAGCTGCCTAGCTAAGCCCATCCTAGACTGGCTTAAGTGGATCAAATCTAGATAGCCAGGAACATTAAAATAACTACCTACAAGCCACTGAATTCTGGGGCAATTTGTTATGCAGCATTATTGTGGTTGCTCCTGGCTAACACAAATATTAAAGTCACTGAGCTTGAGTTAAATTCTGTTTACTGTGAGAAATTTAATTAACCTTTTTATGACTCACTTTTGTAACCATAAAGTAGAGATATTTGCTCAGATTTTCTAGGTAAAATAAGGAGTATGATCACACCTAAGAATGTGAATGGGGGAAGAGATGTTGAAGTGAGAGGAATGGGAGTGTGAATGTATTGGGAAATACAGAAAAAATTATGGGTGGTATTGTATGTCTTAGTGGTATCAAAGGATTGTTGAAATTTAGACATCAAAAAAAGTGAACTAGAAAGATGGATGCTGTAAACTATTCACCTTAAACTATTGAGTGGCCCAGGAAAAAAATATGCACCCCCCTTCTTCCAAATAACCACTATTCTGACTTTGCACACTGTAGATAAATTCTTGTATTTCGTATAAAGGAGTTCTAAATTATGTACTCATTTTCTCTGCCCTCTTTTACATAATAGTAAATCTTTAAAAGTTTTAGTCAACGTATAGTTACTTCATGTAGTTGCTTATAGTTTACAAAATATTTTATTACACATTATTTCACTTAAGTCTCACATAAAATTAGGATGCTCTGCCCACCTATGATGAAGAAATAATGTGTCCCATGTCATAGAACATAGCCATTAAGTGACAAAGCTCTGAGTTAAATGCATAATTTCCCAGTTTGAAATTCTACTCTTATTAGCTCTGAGTGTCTATTTGCAGGGAAGGGAGCTTATTTTACAGAAACTTATATCCATGCCTCATATATAGTATCTTAAATATACTAAACCAATTCAAGTATGTCTAAATAAGGAAGTGAAGTCTTGTTTAGATGAACTGTCTCTTCAAGGTTTCCTGTTTTTTATTTTTCTTTTGATTCACAAATATCCTTGATCAGTTTCTGTATCATTATGCCACGGAAAACTCTAGAGAGAGCTGAAACATCTCACTGTATGTATCTATTCTGAAGTTAACAAGACTTGTCAGGGACAATAATTCTTGTTTTTCATTTAGGGTTCAGGTCTCAACAACCTAGAGGATGCTGCCTTTACAAATTCATTTTAATCAACACTTACAGTGTCATTCCTTACTAGGCTAGTTGCTAGGGGTGTATTGAAATAATTCTATAAACTAGAGGTAGAGTGCTCAGTGTTGCAAATTTATTTGAAAGGTAGATTTTTATTACTTCACTAGCATATTAAAATAATGGGTGGGTGGATTTTAAACAAATAATAAACCAGCTTTGTTATTGGTGCATATTTTAGTTGAGTTTCCCTTACCTTTTAGCACCAGATTTATTTTATACATATTTATCGAGTTTTCTGTAGCCGATATTTATTTACTAAATTATGTAATCAACATAACTGTATCATTAATGTTACAATGGATCCATAGAGTACCATATTTCAGATCTACAATGATCTCTAATATACTACATACTGCCCTGACAAAATGTCCTTTTTCATTATCAGGGAGAAACTTTTTCTGCTTCCTGTTCTGATGTTTTCATCATGACATTTTATTGCCAATCCTCCTCATCTCAAAGGGGAAAGAAGAAAGGAAGAAACCATAGCAATAATTACCAACTGAGTAAGTCATTATCATTATAATAGAAATGAAATTGAAATGGTAAGAGCTTGGCATTATTCAAATTTTTACCCTGCTTGGTTAATGATCATATCATCTTTAAAATCCTCATAAGCTTCTTTTGAACTGTAGATGTCATAATACCTAAAGCAATTTAGGTTATGGAATCACACCATAATCCACTGATCAAATCTTCTAGGCCAAGTCTCCAGGTGTATCACACTTCTGATCCTATGACCTCTCAAAAATGTCTTTCTGAAGAGTTAATAGAGAACAGATGTTACCTAAGGCAGCAGCTGTTACCATTAGACAAATGGGAAAAACTGGCAAACTGGAAGAAACTCTTTAAACAGACAATCCAATTCCTTAAAAAATCAATGAGAAGTTTCGAAAAGGTCAGAAAAAGGTGCACAAGCATGCGTTTTTCACATGTATATTCATTGAAAGTCCTTTCAGAAAACAATTCTCACTGAAACAAAAATTCTCATGTTCACTTGAAATAGTCTAGTCTTTATAATTATGAAAACAGATTTTTCTATACTGCAAAATGCAAAGTTCAGTTTGAGTCTTCAAATTTGTATTTCTATTTTATTTCCTCATGGTTTAATGTGTCCCTTACCTAATGATGCAAAACTCAGCGAAAAAAAATGCAATCCTGTTTTCTTAGTCTAGAACCTCATCTTTCGTCAATGGAAAGAAACATGTGAACATATAATGCAGTGACTGCTACTAGAATTGATGGATAAATTAATCTCCCTAACAAGGAAGGTCTTACAAAGAAGGGATATTTGACCTGGGTCCTGAAAAATGAAGAAAACAATTTTACCACAGGGAACACTGAATAATACACAGAGCCTTGAAAGCACATCACATGTTAGAACCCAAGTAAAATGTCAGAACTGGACAGAAGAACAGAGGTTCTTAAATTGTAGTGTGCATCAGAACTGTTTGGAATTCTTGTTAAAAATGCAGATATCTGGGTCCTATCCTGGATATTCTAATCTAGTAAATCTGGTGTGGTATCTGGGAATCTTCATCCTACTAAGTGATTCTCGTTACTCTGATGAAGTCAGAGTGTAGAGTGCACCTTAAGACATGTTTCTTTCAATGAATGATTCTTGAAATGTGGTCCCCAGACCAGTATCACCACGATAATTAACTGAAAACTTGTTAGAAATGTCAATCCTCAGCCCTACTACAGACTGGCAGAAACTCTGGCGGTTGTGTCTAGATATGTTGTGTTGTTTATAAGCTCTTTAGATGATTCTGATGCATGATCAAGTTTGGGAATCATTGCTTCAAATCATACAAATAGGTTTGGCCTCCACTGGCTAGAGAATCTCACCTATTGACCAGTTTTCAGAAGTAGGCCACGCCTAACATTCCACACTTAACAGTAACTTTATCTGTGAAAAGCTTTAGGTGATACCAAAGCAGAAATAAACCCCTTGCAGTTCAAATCATTCACTATTGCTGGCTTCCTTCTAGTGATCTTAACGAACAAATTCTATTAGTCAGATTTTCAGATTGCAGTGTAGTTTGTTGCAGTTGAACTTAACATGAAATAATTTGGCATAGATTAGTTGATAGGTGCTCTGCTAAAGTTATATAATCTCATTTTGAACATAAATAAGAAATCCTTTCACTGAGAATCAATGCAGTTGAGGTGACATTAAGATTCGTTTTTGAGATTCATATTCTACCAATGAGTGCATAGGCTCATCTACTTGTAAGGAATCATTATATTTGCTATGGTGTGTATAGGGTAAAATTTGTTCTTTGACCTTCCCTAACAATGCAGAATAGATGCTAGCCCTGTATAAAATGACATTTTTAGCAACATCAGACTGTAATCCTCTTCTGTATTATTTGTCAGTAAATACAGTGCTTCATCTTGAACTTCAGATGCCAAAGTCAAGGTGTAGATGAGAAGTATTATTTCATGAATCTATCAGACGGTTGTGGAAGAACAAATATGTCTAATTTTTGTCCTCTTCTACAATACGAATATAAGGATTCTTTTGTTTCTCAATGGACAGCATGACTGAAATCCTCAAATATGCATGGGAATAATATTTTTAGAAAGCTAGGCCTTAGTCTTTGTTCTTTTTCTCTTTCCCCCTATTTCTTCTCTCTAATTCTTCATGGCCACGTCCTTTGTGAGGAAGGAAAAGGCCATGGTTAGCCTGTGCTTCTCAAAGAGCACTTCTGAGTTGTGTTTTGAAATAGCAAGTGGTCAGTTATCTTTAGAGCAGAAATAAAATATGTTATAGAACTATAGAAAACTCTATATTCGCCACATTTTCATTGTTCATTGATTGATTAGCAGCTATATTCCAGACATTGTATTCAGAAATAGGTGGCAGTAAAATAATAAATAAAGCAAGTTTCCTATAATCTGCAGCTCACAATCTTCTGGAAGACACAGCCACCTACCAAAGTAGCTAAAAAGTAACTGGGCCTGAGAAGAGTGTAATTATTTAAATTATAGCTCTGATATATTAAATTTCACACTACTTATTTAACAAGTAGAAGTATCAGCATATGTATTATCATCTCTTTATGTTTTACAATATAAATATATTTATTGACTTTAATCAAAGGGAATAAGTGGTTTGCTTTGCCTTTGTATAGGTCTGGTATTACATTATTTCTCCCCAGAATAAACATAGAATCAAGTTAGAACATGACTTAGAAATTATAATTGAAACTGCAGGAATGAACTTTTGGAGGCAGGTTGACTTTCTTAGAGATAGAAGAGACTTTGGATCCAAGCAGATTTAGGTTAAAATCTGAGTTATGTCACTTCAGGCTGATATTTTAACCTTTCTGAAACTCTGTTGCTTCATCTGTGCATCTGTGAAGTGGTGATAATAAATACCACAATATATTGCTACAGAATAATTAAGTGAGAAGACGTTTGTAAAGACCCTGGCATTTGGTTGGTGCTCAATAAATTTTAGTTTTATTTGACATACATTCTCTTTAATGCCTTCCCCTTTCATATAGAGCCATGTGTCAGCCATTAACTGCTTGCCGCTCCATTTCACATCATATCTCTTTGAGTTCTAAAAAGTCCACCTTAAAACACAAAAATTATTACACAGGATACTGTTTCCCTATTATTCAAACAGTACATGGATATTAGTGTGCATCTACTGTATACCATGCATTCTCACTGGTCCCAAGGGGCAGTTGGAATGGGTGGTGAGATGCAGGATTACAGGCTGGAGACTTAAAGTGATAGATGGTTTGGACTGACTGACATTTAAGGCAAGAATGGCTAGGACACTTAAATGGAAGCACATGAGGGGAGTTAAGGAGTTATAAGTCAAGCAACATTTATCTTTTAGTGTTGGCATTAACTAGTTCTCTGAAGGTTTCTTGTTATATACAAAACTCCCTATATTTGCTGTTTCTATCTTCATCCTATTTTGACTTTTTCCATCATTACTAGTAAAAAATAAAATTCTGGGTTTGTTTTTTTTTTTTAGACATGGGAGAAGTAGGGAGAGAAATTGAGAATCTGCATCATATTTCAAATAGAGTCTGGAAAACAACCTACCAGATATGAGTGCTTGTAGTTAGTGTCTGTTTACCAAAACTGAGAACCAGAATGAAAAGATATCTTTCTACTGGTTTTGATGACAATAGTAGTTCTTTCATATTTATTAAATTAGGAAACAGTTCATTGCATCATGCTGGACAGTGCTGTAGATTCTAGTAATGCAGAGGATGAGTAAGACACAGTCTTATTGTGAGGAGCTCAGGGTTTCTTGAGGGAGGACACCTGGTTCCCATTTCCAAAGAGCCTGTTCACAGTGAAGCCAAGTTGCCACTTAAATGACAATATCCTGTCTCTCAAAGGAAAGGGAGTAGAGATTCAGTGAGAGGGTGGGATTAAGGAGGAATAAAATTTTTCTTTTTTTATCTATTATGTAAATCATAATAGGATTTTAGTAAATCATTTAATTTATTAGAAAGGAAGAATAGTAAGGCAGAAGCAGAACAATGTTTGTCCCTTCTTTCCTCTATATGTTGTACAGGTTTATAAAAACATGTGAGCCATGCAGTCTTTAAAAGACTCATATGATGATGTTTTGTGCATCATTGACATAAATGAAGACATTATATATCATATGAATGCTTTGTAAAATACCATGATTCATGCAACTGTTTTAGTATTTCTGATAAAAAAACACTAATACAACATACTAATTCCATATTTTCTCCAGTTTTAATTTACCAAAAATATGCTTCTGGGGCATTTCTGATGCAAAAAAAAAAAAACCTCATGCAAAATGAGTCATTTATTTACATTTGAACACTTTTTACATTAGTAGTTGGGGCTGCCAATTTTGAAAATAAATAAATGCTTCTTGGTAATTTAAAAATCTGAACTGTATTTCAGCAGTAATCATTCTGGTAAGTAGCATAGTTTGTATCTCCCTGTGACAGATGTCTACACCCAATGTACATGTTTTGAGACAAAAAAACATAACCACAAAGACTCACTTTTGGATTCACACTTAGGTTAAAATTATTTTATCTAAGAAAGTCTACACACACTTATAGAATGAGAAAACTCCAGGGATAAAGAAAAGAAGAAAAAAATCCAGTAGGACTGTTCTTTAAGTAGCACAAAGCCTTTAAAAGATAATATCTTACTACTCTTTGAAACAAACCTCTCAGGTAAACTGCTATTATTTTTATCTCCATATAACAAGGAAAACTAGGTTTCACAGAGGTTAAATGCTAATTATTGACACACTCCAAGTAGATGGTAAAGCCAAAAATGAGTTTCTAAACTTAGAGCCTGATTCTGCTCTCCTTTCGCTAGACAAAGGATTGCTTTGTTTTCTGCTCAGAATTTTATGTAGCTTTCAGATATTTGGATTTATTTGTTGTAATAATGTCTATATAAATAGTGATGATCATACCAAAAAAAAGTAGGTGATTTTGTTTATTTTATCTTTAGCCTAGATAACTAGCATGGTATCCAAGACTCACTGTTCTAACCTATCTGTACTCTGATTCTGCAGACAAAATATGAATGGTGATAGCCATTGCCTCTTTAGAGATTGTGATTTGAAAGCATCCCTGGATAGTGTGCAGACAATAACTGGTTGGCTAACTCAACAACTGCTACTTTCTATTATCTGCCAGATACCCACTTTTCCAGTTTCACTCTTGATCTGCTTCTGGAGGATGGGATATAAGAGGTCTACTAGGGAATATCTGGGATAGAGAGCTCCAAGACCTATTGCAACCCCCTATTGTCCACCAGGCAGCGCACATGGAAAAAAAATGTGATATTGTAGCTAGAGTAAATTGTAGGTAAAGGTTAAGCCAACATGTAGCAAGAGTTCAGGTTCTTATAACAGCATTAAGTCATTGCTCTAATTATGTAAACTAACTAAATGGCTTTTATGTTTGAATCATTTTGATGAGGTATGCAGTTACTGCAACCTAGCACATGTTTTAAAATTCTTGGTTTTAAAGCATTTAGGTATAAATCCTCTACGTAAGTGGATCCATTAGGATAGCTTGTTTTATTCACACTGTCCTTGTATATGAGTCAAATTTCTTCCTTCATTGGTAAGATCCACCGACTTTAAAAGCCACACAATAATTTTCATTCGTAGATACCCCTACCTGCATATTTATTTTTTCTTAGTCAGCCCAATCCAGCTATTTTACTAGATGACTTACTCTTTTTTATTATTTTTTTTCTAAACTTTTCCCATTGCCTTTCTTTAAAATACCTGTTATATTGCCAATAAATATTCCTACATTCTTTACTTTTAAAACGAATATTTACCCCATTTCTTTGTCTGAACTGAAAACTACCTTTCCCCAGATAAGGTAAGGTTTACTTTTATTCTCCACACCTGCTATAGACTGAATGCTTGTGTCCCCTTGAAAATTTATATGTTGGAGCCCTGATCTCCAATGGGATGCTATTTGAAGGTGGGTGTTTTGGGGGCTAATTGGGCTTAGATGAGGCCATGAGGGTGGAGCCCCCAAGACAGGATTAATGTCACTATAAGAATTGGAAGAAACTTTAGCCCTCTATGCCATGTGAGGACAGATCAAGAAGGAGGCCCTCTGTAAACCAGGAAGTAGGCTCTCCCCAGACACAGGGCCTGAGGACCCTCTAATCTCATGCTTTGCAACCTCCAGAACTGTAAGAAATAAATGTCTATTGTTTAAGCCACCCAGTCTATGGTAACTTGTTATAGAAGCCTGAGTTGTCTAAGATAAAACTACTAAGGTTTTATCATTCTTCCAAAATCTAAGAGACTGGGTAGCATTCTTCTAGTTTTCCACTACTCCATTTTCTTACATTACCTGCTAATTCTTTTTAAAAGCATGACTTTTTATTGAAACCCTCTCCAATACTCATCACTGCCAAGTACAAGTCTCTTGGGTTTTTCCTCACAACACAGACAGATAAAACACATGTAAACTCCATCCAATTTTGTGCAAACGATCTGTCTAATGTCCTCACCTTTTAGGACTTGGGCCTCTTTTTGTTTCAGATCCTTCCCCTCTACTCCACTGAAGCTCAGTGGCCATTCTCTTGGTATTACATTGGGTACCATTCAGAATTGCTTCACCTTATATCAGAGATCACATTCCTTGAGATGTAGAATTTGAGACAGAGATTAGTGATCAGGAATTTATTAGAGACCGCTCTTAGGATCAATTCCTGTGGAAGAGAAAGCAGTAGGAATGGGTCAAGGGACAAGTTGGTCTGAGTTGCTGTCTCAAGTAAATGCTTCAGTCAATCCATAGGAAGTGCTAAAGCTAGAAGGTCACCTAAAGTTGTCTGTTTAGAGGCAAGGGAGCTAAGTCTTTAAACCCTCATTGTGTCCATCAGTCATTTAATGCACTTGCCCTAAGAAGGGACCTGGCCTTAGGCCGGTCTACTACCATCAGCCCAAGGAGTCAGAGAAGAGGGAAGATAGCTGAGAGTGTATTACCAGCAGCGCTCACAGGAGCTAAGAAAATAGTCCTTCAGTCCTGGAGGGACATCAGAGAATTATATGATGTTATCAATTACATTCTCCCATTACACTATTCAGATAAATACACTTCATGTAAGTCCTGGAAGTAGCAACTTCCAGGAAAAAGGGGGATAAATAAATGCTGCACAAGGATAAACACAAAAACATTATTATTATACATTTTTATTTACTTAGGGACTACTTCAGTAATAAAAAGTTGAATGTGAGTTTTCCACATCACAATACTTTAGGATATTATGATCCTTTTGCCCTAATATCAGTGACATAAACATTCGTATATCTTTTCTCCTGAAGTTTCTTTTTCAGGAGATGATTTTGTATAATTTAGTGAATAGAGTGATTTTTAAATGAAAAAAAGTACAAAATAATAATTGCTCACTTGTGAAAAACTTCACAATGTACCAAGAATTATTCTTTCTTACATGTATTAGAATTCACTTAATTCTATTATCATTCCCATCTTACAACTGAGGAGAATAAAGCTCAGAAAAAGGGTTAAGTTATTTGCCCAAAGTCACACAACTATGAATTTGACCTCAACAGTCTGACCCCAGTGGCTACACTATTAAACACCAAATTATGTTGACTTTCTAATTCCTTTCTTGTAATTCCAAGAATGGCAAAGCAATTTGTCTAAATATCCTGATTGGTGACTATTTCTAGAAACCGAATGTAAAGTTATATACATTTCCCCTTAGAGTTCTGTCTTTTACAGTGTGTGCCACAGAAAGATTGAAGGGAGTATAACAAATTTGCTCTCACACTGTTTATTTATTTTTTAAATCCTGGCTTTAAGATACATTACTTTCAATTCATATAGAAAAATGAAAATGAGTAAAAACAATGTCCAGCATATTCACCCTTGAAAGACTATTAACAGTTTGAATAGACAAAGAAAGGAACAGAATAAAAAGATTTCTTTCTTCTTTTTATTTACTTTCTTTTTAAGTAATTACTAGCTGAATCTTATCCCTCTGGAGGAAAAATACAGTTATTGTAAAATGGCAATGAAAATGAAATCTGTCAGCTGTTGCAAACCAACTTTGTTTGCTGCACACTGAAACCTTGATGCTATACAATTCTCCAAAAAATTGTAAAAGTTCTTTCTTGTTAATTTTCTTCTAGTTTTTTTTTTTTTTTTTTGCGGTACGTGGCCCTCTCACTGCTGTGGCCTCTCCCATTGCGGAGCACAGGCTCCGGACGTGCAGGCCCAGCGGCCATGGCTCACCGGCCTAGCCACTCCGCAGCATGTGGGATCTTCCCGGACCGGGGCATGAACCCGTGTCCCCTGCATCGGCAGGCAGACTCTCAACCACTGTGCCACCAGGGAAGCCCTCTTCTAGTTTTTAGAATTAACTTTTTAAAAAAACTCATGAACAAGGGTGTGTTAAATAGGGACAAATACAAAAAAAAACAGAGGGTGTTCAGGGAAAATAGAATATAATGAAATTGTATGCAGTGACCCAGTAATGTTATGAGAACTCAAGACTTTTATGAATTTTTTTCTGGGTCCAATATACGGTATTTCATTTTCTATGAAGTTCTACTATTAGTGTAAAATCATCTGTACCCTTATAAATAAAAATATCTTTCAAAAATCCAGTTAAAAAAACGGGCAGAAGACCTAAATAGACGTTTCTCCAAAGAAGATATACAGATGGCCAACAGGCACATGAAAAGATGCCCAGCATTGCTAATTATTAGAGAAATGCAAATCAAGACTACAATAAGGTATTACCTCACTCCAGTCAGAATGGCCATCATTAAAAAGTCTATAAATAAATGCTGGAGAGGGTGTGGAGAAAAGAGAACCCTCCTACACTGTTGGTGGGAATGTAGATTGGTGCAGCCACTGAGGAGAATAGTATGGAGGTTCCTTAAAAAACTATAAATAGAGCTACCATATGATCCAGCAATCCCACTTCTGGGCATATATCCAGAGAAAACCATAATTCGAAAAGATACATGCACCCCAATGTTCATAGCAGCACTGTTTACAATAGCCAAGACATGGAAGCAACCTAAGTGACCATCGACAGATGAATGTGTAGATGAATGGCTACACACAATGGAATGTTACTCAGCCATAAAAAAGAGTGAAATAATGCCATTTGCAGCAACCTGAATGGACCTAGAGATGATCATACTAAGTGAAGTAAGTCAGACAAAGACAAATATCATATGATATCACTTATATGTGAAATCTAAAAAAAAAAAAAAAGATACAAATGAACTTATTTACAAAACAGGCATAGACTCACAGACATAGAAAACAAACTTATGGTTACGAAAGGGACAGTGGCGGGGGTGGGGGAGTGTGTGTGGAGATAAATTAAGAGTTTGAGATTAACGTATACATACTAATAGATATAAAATAGGTAAATAACAAGGGCCCACTGTGTGGCACAGGGAACTATACTCAGTGTCTTATAATAACATACAGTGGAAAAGAATCTTAAAAAGAATATATATATATGTATATCTATATATATCTATAAAACTGAATCACTTTGCTGTATACTTGAAACTAACACAACATTGTACTTTAACAATACTTCAATAAAAAATACCACATATGTAGTGTTATACCAAAAGGTATATATCTTGTCTATTGCAGATCAAGATTCTTTAGCTCAAAAGGACTATCTCATAAGTTCTACTTGTTGCATTCCAAGGGATTTCTGACACTTTTAAACTTCCTTATCTCTAAAACTCAGGAAAATTAGAACATGCAAGATGAAAAGAAAATTAACATCATTCTTTTTTCATGTTTTTGGTCACACCATGCAACATACAGGATCTTAGTTCCCCAACCAGAGATCGAACCTGTACCCCCTGCAGTGGGGACGTGGAGTCTTAATCACTGGACCTCCAGAGAAGTCCCTTAAAATCATTCTTAAACCATGATCTGAAGATAACTACTGTTAACATTTGTATTTGTCCTTCTGTTATTCTTCTATACTTATTTGATACAGTCTAAAAATATTAGACAGACTACCTAATTTGGGTGGCCCAGTGCAAAATGAAAATTCAGGGATCCTTCTTCAAAAATTATTAACAGTTTCAAGATGGCAATAGCAGAGTATTAAACCAAGTGCAAGGCCCTTCTAAGCATGGGAACCTGTGTAACTGCACAGGTCTCATGCCCAGGAAGTTGGCCCTGGTTTGTTTAATGAGTGAGGGAAAGTGGAATAACAGGAGCTGTTGGAGAAGTCACACACAGATACCTGAAATCTATTGAGGCAAACTCAGGTATACAAAATGCTGCATGCACTTTCCATTTCTTCATATCCAGAACAGGATGGAGAATGAAATTTACTTGGAATTAAGAATCCATACT
This sequence comes from Orcinus orca, assembly GCF_937001465.1. Taxonomy (NCBI): domain Eukaryota; kingdom Metazoa; phylum Chordata; class Mammalia; order Artiodactyla; family Delphinidae; genus Orcinus; species Orcinus orca. Next base: position 76,917,113 of record NC_064562.1, on the reverse strand, counting down.
TACATTATTATTGAGAGAAAATGAGGCTGAAACTAATAAGAAACTAATAGCTACCCCAGAAACACATGTGGCGAAGAATATATTAGTAAAATAAATGAAATGTTACTTAAATGAAGAGCCAAATAGTAGGTCAGAGGCAATCACTACAGGATATATCAGGAAATGTTTACTCTACTTTACTAAAATTAGTTCTTAAAAAAGAATGGAAGCATAGAAGTATCTAGCCAAATTGGTCACTGAATGCTTACTAACACTTGCCTAAAATATACACTTTACTATTTATCATTTTATACTTGGAATTGTCTCATTAATGCAGGAGTACTGATAAATTTTGGGCTCCTTTTGCAAACTGGAAAAAAATGGGCTGGTTGGAGATTACTGGTAATGCAGCTTTGATTCTGCCCTTGAGAGACTAGGGATTTATATCTCCTAAGATTGCTGTCACCTACTTTGTAAGTAATCAGCAAACTTTGAACCATAAATATTGCAATATATTTGCAAGTTGTAGAAACAAAATTATAGGCATATTTATTCCTTGCATATTTCTGACAACAGTATAAATCACCACTAGAGATTACTTAGTGAATTTTGGTGGCTAATTCATAGTCAACTTCTGATTATTTGCAATAATGGAAAGAGCAATGATGTGAAGATTTCAGAGGAGTGGTTGATATAAACAATGACTTCTAGCAGTTTTTGCATAAAGATTTATTTGGTTAAATTTATTATTAATAACATGGTATAATATTATTAATATTGCCATTTATAGTATTGGTGTTATATTGGTGAATGTTAGTGTAACTGACATGGTCTAATACTATTATTAATATTTAATATTAACTATTACACAGTTTATGTAAAATTTTAGCCTACTATTAGAGAACAGGGTTAGTAGCCACAATATACTTCAGCACTCATATTACCCTACGTTAAACTCAATCTTTATTTATTGTACTTGTCTGAGTTTCTCTCTAGACTGTGAGCTCATTAAGCCATGGGACTTGTTACTTACCTCTTCTCCATGAATACCGGTACATTGATTTGAGCATGGTTAGGTCTCAATATGTATTTGTTGAATGAACAAATGGAGAGATCAGTGAACAAATGGAGGGATCAGTGAATTTGTGTCGTGAAAGGACATTATCAGGGTGAGTCAGAATTGCCTGAGTAAGACTTCTGAAAGAGACAGAATATGAATAGAGACTTGGTCTTGGCTTAAACTGTGAGCAGGGTAGCCACAGACAAAGGCTAGGATGGAGAATCATATTTCACACAAAGAGAGCTGGCTGAACCAAAAGCGAAGGTAAGAAGGGTGAGGCTTATGCAAGAGATGCAAGCAAATGGTTCTAGTATTTATTTATTAAATTTTTTTCTTTCTCCTATTATTTTATTAACACAAAAGTAAAGAGTAGAATCAAATATGTTCCTCATTTTAGGGCATACTGTATTTATTTGTTCTTCCCTTCATCTCAGCCTGTACTCCATTTCCTCCACCTTAATAGGTACCCACACTAATAGGTTTAACATATGCTTAGGCAGTTACGTTTTTTTTAATGTGGTGTTTTTATATGTTTTAAATTTACATATTTTTTTTCAATAAATCTCATTCTTTTCTGTACTCTTCTGACACCACAGCATCATACAAAATGCATTCATGTTGCAGCATAGACCTCTAATTTGTTGCTTCTAATTGACGGATGCCTTGGAGGTCATTTACAAATCTCGAACTCTAGTCAGCCACACTTGGAAACCCAAGCAAGAGGGTCTTTGTGCTTTATAACATCCCACTCTGGTGTTCCTCTGGCTGTGCCCTCACTTCAGGTGCAAGGAGTCTGGGGGACTTAAGAGGACATCCTCATTAAGAGCATTTCCAGGTGCTCTCTGCTCAGCCCCCACTTACTTCTAGACAATATTTCAGGTACCAAGGGCCCCAGAGCTTTCTGCCCAAATGTCCTCAAGCCACTTGTCTTCCAGGCTGCACTGGCTTTGTCCTCCAAAATCAAACTGCTTCTCGTGCACACAGCTCTAGACTGGATGGGCGGCCAATGGGCAGTTATATGCAGGGATTGTGAATGGAGTTTGTATATACAAGCTGGAATGCCCATATTCCTACAGGTGAAATCACTTGCAATGTTACAGAGCAGGATGGAAGTGTAGGAGGAGGAGAATGTGAGGGTGACATAGAACAGAGGATAGAAGGTAAGAGTGTGCTGAGGTACTTGTCTCATTGAAGAAAGAGATTTGTATGAAAAATATAAATGTGCATGAGTTTAATAAGTTTGTGTAATCACCAAAAAATTCAACTCCTTTGTGTATATATATATATTTAAAAATCTGAGCAGAATTACCAGCTAATATGTATGAAGACATTCATCTTGACATTATTTGTGATATCACTGAGTTGAAGATATCCTACTATCTATCATTAGAGTCAAATTAGGTCAGGATTAGATTATTTATTCTTGTTAACTGATCATCTATTTATCTGTCTATCAGTATATCATCTATCTTACCTACAATCTACAAATAATGTAACTTTTGTTTGTTTTAAAATCTTTCTTTTAACTATTGTGTTCATAATGATATAGCTCTAAATACCTTGTTATTTATGACCTCTGCTTTAATCTCGCTGTTTTTCAAAATTAATATACTTGATTTTTAGAGCAGTTTTAGAATTATAGAAAAAATAAACAGAAGTACAGAGAATTCCCATATGATCTCTCTCTCTGCCTTCAGTTTACCTCATTATTACTATCATGCATTGGGGTGGTGTATTTGTTATAATTGAAGAACTGATATTGAGACATTATTATTAACTGAAGTCATAGTTTACATTAGGGTTTACTCTTTGCATTGTACAGTTCTATATGGATTTAGCCAAATGCATAATATCATATGTCCACTATTACAGAATCATACAGAATAGTTTCACTGGCCTAAAAATCCTCTCTGCTGCACCTATTTCTTCCTACTGTCTTCCTGCCCCCCAGCTCTTGGCAACCACTGATCCTTGTACTGTCTTCATTGTTTTGTCTTTTCTACAGCATCATATAGTTAAAATTATACAGTATGTAACCCTTTCAGCGTGTCTTCATTCACGCAGAAATATGCATTTAAGTTTCCTCCGTGTCTTTTTGTGGCTTGATAGCTAATTTCCTTTTATCACTGAATAATATTCCATTTTAAGGATGCAAAACAATTTTTAATCCATCCATCTATTGAGGGACATCTTGACTACTTTTAAGTTTTGGTAGTTATGAATAAAGCTACTATAAACATTCATGTGCAGGTCTCTGTGTGGACCTATGTTTTCAACTTATTTGGCTAAATACCTAGGACTACAATTGCTGGACTGTATAGTAAGATTATATTTAACTTTGTAAGAAACCAGCAAACTGTCTTCTAAGGTGGCTGTACAATTCCGTATTCCCACTAGCAATGAATGAGAGCTTCCACATCCTTATCAGCATTTTGTGTTGTCAGTGTTTTCGATTTTAGCCATTCTTTTAGGTATGTATTAGTATCTCATGGCTGTTTTAACTTGCAGTTCCCCAATGACATGATGTTCAGCATCTTTCCATATGCTGATTTGCCATCAGACCTTCTCTTGTGAGATGTCTGTTCTGATCTTTTGCTTATTTTTCAATTGTGTTGTTACTGTTGAATTTTGAGAGTCCTTTGCATATTTTTAAATCAAGTCCATTTCAGATATGTCTTTTGCACATATTTTCTTCCAGTCTGTGGCTTGTCTTTTTATTTTCTTAACAGTGTCTTTCACAGAGTAGTTTTTTATCTTTATAAAGTCCAACTATCTTTTTTCTTGTATGGATTGTGCTTTTTGTGTTGTATCTGGTTACATCACCAGAGTCAAGGTAATTTAGATTTCTTTTCTTGTCTCATCTTCCAGAAGATTTAGAGTTTTGTGTTTTACATTTAGGTATATGATTTTAGTTTTGTGGGCTTTTTGGTTGTTAATTTCTAAATATGAGAACATTTTAATCTTTCTTTCTACCATTGATTTCTAATTTCAGTGAGTTATGGTAAAAGAACATAGTCTATTTGATGCTTCAGCATGCATTATTTATTCTTAAAAATTAATTTTTATTTTGTATTTATTGATTTTGCAATGTCCTCCCACACACACAACATATATATATATATACATATATATATATATACACACACGTATAAGCACATATATCAATACTATAATGGTTTATATTTATACTATCACATATACTAATATATATAGTAATACATATGTTTGTGTACAAATTGTATTATAATATCATATTACTGTGTGCTTATTAATTAAATCATTGAAATCTTCTATATATATATTTATCTCTCTCTGCTTGGATATAATAGCTTCTGAAAATGATGTTGTAAATATAAACAAGGGGAAAAGGACATGAGATTTAGGCAGTGGAGGTGGGTGGAGGGGAGCACACTCAGAGCCAGCCTTCTCTGTGAAACTACAATCTTGCTTGAAAGTAAGAGGAGTCAGACAATTCTAAATTTAAAAAACCAGACCTGCTCCTTACAAGCTCAGGACTGGTGCAACGTTATAAATTGAGACCTACATACTGTAGTTCCAAATATTTAAAGATTATAATTCAAGATAATAAACATTTAAATCAATGTATTCGATGCATTACTTTTTCAAACTACTTCTTAGAAAACTGAAAGGCCATATATTTTTTAAAAATATTTATGTTTTTATTTATTTATTTATTTGGCTGTGCTGGGTCTTAGTTGCGGCACGTAGGATCTCTTAGTTGCAGCATGCAGGAATCTTTAGCTGCGGCGTGTGGGATCTAGTTCCCTGACCAGGGATCGAACCTGGGCCGCCTGCATTAGGAGCATGGAGTCTTGGCCCCTGGACAACCAGGGAAGTCCCTATAGGCCATATTTAATTGTCTGATTAAAGAAGATTTTTAAGTGACAGTCTAGAGTATTTTTAATAAAATGTTTCTTTCCTATAGCTTTATATATTTGTAGATTTATCTGTTCATTAGTGGATATTACCTTACTTTAATCTGTATTATACTAATGCTATTGTATCCTTTTTTGTGAAAAACTAAAGGTTTCTAAGACTGTTGTTTTAAATACAGGCCACTGTTATTTGTACACTCACTGAAAAGCTACAAATGCTTTCACGTATCCTCCTGAGCCCTATACTTCATATACATTGCTCTCGAGCTGGAGTGAATAGACATTTAATGTTAGTGTTGAATGACAATAATGATTCTGGCTGTGACAAATTAGCTTAATCAAATATATCAATATACGAGACAGCTGGATTTTTGTTGTTAGGGGATCTGATGCAGACATGCAAACTTTTCTTTGCTGTCAACAGTTATATTAACAATTCAAATTAACGGGAATGTCTCCCTTTTGACATTTTTCTTCTAGGTCACATAATCGCCATAATCAGACCAAATAGTGATAATGACAGTGCTTGGCCTTTGCATTAGCCTTTTAGCTAAAAACCCTTAGGAGATATCGATTAATTAATCCTTTTCCATCTTTCTTATTTGATAGCATTAGCCATACCAAAAAGTGGCCTTGGTAGAAAGCATAGATATAAAGTATCTGAATATAAAACAAATTGAGAAATACTTTTCTCTCTGTTCAGAACGTACCTTCCCACCTTTCTCATGATTGCACTGCAGAGTGTATGGTTATGCAAAAAAAGGCGAGAACTCAATGCCACCAAAAATCAATTAGATGTGAGAACATTCAGGAGGCAATTAGTTATGATAGTTGAGATACTGCTGGCTAGGATCAGTCCTGGAACATTTTAAATCATGCCCATCTGTTTACTACTCCCGTGGTTTTCTGAGAAGTCTCATCAACCAGAGTATACTCCAGGCAAGTGAGTACTTCAGGCAAGTGCACGCTACTTAGGACTTTGACTGCAAATTCCTGTGTAATTTTCTTATCTGAAGACGGGGCTGAACCAATTGAGGACTATTAGGAATTCTTTCGTCCCTCAGAATTATGTCCTTTGCTAGAGCCAAGGTAAAGTAGCCTCTCTGAATCATGCCTCCATATCCTCTGTTTCTTTCTTGGTTGGTTGGTTGGTTGGTTTGATATGTTTTGTTTTGTTTGTTTGTTCTAAAGGTATCTCAAGTATAGAGGTTATTATCACTCAAGCATAGAAGTCCTCGATTCATCTTTTTATAATTGCTTATGTGGAGATCTGGTAGAAAAAAAACTTTATTGAAGGTAAATGAACAGTGGGAAAGAAACTCCAAAAACGTGAAAAGGAAACCTAATGTGAAAAATAATTTTAATATATTTGTCTATTTCTGGCACAAAACTGTTTCTTTAATAGTCCCAAAATATTGATTATCATAATAAAAACTCAAAAAACTCACAGTAGTAACATAATAACAAAGAGAAAGACCAAAATCCAATCAAATGTCAGAAGCTGAAAAGCTAAGAGGAAATTAGCTAATATTATAAGCTAGATAAATTGAATTTAATAATCTTTTATATCTAGCACATGGTATATCATTATTTTGCATCTCAAAAGGAAAAAGATTATAATACAATTGGAAAAATGATAATCTATATACCATCTATGGCTGAAGTGAAATATTACAATATGTACAATATAGAAAATTTGAAGAAATATTGATTTCTATATATTAGATACTACTTAGTAAGACTGGAAGAGTGTAATGCCTAAAGTGCATATTTAGCTAATTTTTATCCATCTAGGCAAGACTTCAAATTGCAGATGATGATTAGACATTTTGTATTATAACAACCAATATAAATGGGTGAAGATTCCCTATTAAAAGGCAAAGCTTCTTAGATTATAACAAAAACTAAAATAAATTTTAAGCAGAGCCAAATAATATAAGCTGTTCATTTAATTATTATTAATGAACTAACACATTATTATTAATAAGCTAGGACATATTTGGATACAAGAATTAAAAACCTGAATGTAAAATTAAGAATAGTTAATGCATTTGGATTCCAGAAGACCAGGAAAAAGATAGAAAAGTGATGTTAGGGAAGGTAGAACATTTGAATGTCAAAACTAGCTGTATGTAAACCTCTACTTTACTGGCCACAATATCACACATGGAACATTTTCCCTTATTTCTGTATCTCAACTTATTTTTTCATAGATGAGATAACAGCTCATTGTACCTATTTTGTGGGTAAATTTTATCTCATGTGTACAGTCGGCTATTTCAGAGAATTTGGGAAAGTAAGCAGATTCTAATAAACTGGACTGTGGACAAGACAGCTAATATCACCATCTTTTGTATATGAGAGTGATATACAAAACAAAATCACACAAAGTTTAAAAGAAAAAGCAGAGAACAGTATACTAAACAAATATACCCATGATATGCAGTAGTCAAAAAAAAAATCATGGCCAAGAGAATTTAAGAAAAAATATTAGTATCAAGATTGTCATTTGTAAAATTCAGTACTCAATTTCTAGCAGTACTAACACATACAAAGACGACTGTGATGAATCACATAGTAAAGTCATATATATTTGTAACCCTTACCCTGAATTGAGGCTTGGGGATTGGGGCTTTGTGAGGACCTAGCCAGTAGGGTATCAAGCCCTTCAACTTCAGCTGGAGCAATGTTATATCATCCGATGTAGTTTGAATAGTGTGTGCTTTCAACTATGACCATTTTTTAAAAAATAAATTTATTTTATTTATTTATTTTTGGCTATGTTGGGTCTTCTTTGCTGTGCGCAGGCTTTCTCTAGTTGTGGTGAGTGGGGGCTACTCTTCATTGCTGTGCGCAGGCTTCTCATTGTGGTGGCCTCTCTTACTGCGGAGCACGGGCTCTAAGCACGCAGGCTTCAGTAGTTGTGGCAGGCAGGCTCAGTAGTTGTGGCTTATGGCTCTAGCACTCAGGTTCGGTAGTTGTGGTGCACGGGCTTCATTGCTCCGTGGCATGTGGGATCTTCCCAGACCAGGGCTCGAACCCATGTGCCCTGCATTGGCAGGCAGATTCTTAACCACTGTGCCACCAGGGAAGCCCTCAACTGTGACTATTAATAGCATTGGTTGGTGAAAACCACTTTGATTATAGATACATAGTTTCAAAACTCTGCTCATAGAAATTCATTTTAGGAACTCAAGTCACCAACAACATGGTTTCTACAAGAAAGCTTATTGTGGTCTAATGGAGCTCAGAGGGAAAAAGGAGACTAAAGAGGACTATGATTTTGAGTAAAAGTTGGAAAGGAGAGTGCTTTTTATAAGTGGGCCCTTAGACTGAGAGTTATTTTTTTAGTTCAAACTTTATCTTTTATATTTGTTCTCTAAAGAAGGAAAGGGCAAAAAGAATTCTGATTTTCCTTTTACTTTGACCAAAACCTAACCAGCAGCTTTCAAGCTTTCTGCTTGTCTCCTATGTCATTTATTTGAATCCCTAGGATTTATTTCTCTGCATTGCAAGTACATTCGCCCCGATTCCTTGCATTCCATCATTGTCAAGTGGGTACATTTTTTTCTTTGTAGTCAAAACAAAAAATCTTATAAATATTTGTCGATTCTAATGACTAATTTTTAACTCAACCAACTTCAAAAAATATACAATTTTTCAGAGATTAGTAGAAACCCTCTGCATTTGTAATATGGAACTTCAAACATAAACAGAATATTTCATTTGGTTTCACAATTCTCCATTACAGTCATGCTGTGTACAAGGCACTGTATGATATGCAAAGTGATTTTAGTTCTAAAGAGCAGCCTTGAAGTCATTTTTCCTGGAGGATGTGTATATTAACATAAGACTAAAACATCTTATGTTGGTGACTATGAATTAACACTTTATTGTGCTATCTGGACTTTGACCTCCTTTCACTGATTGAAGCCCTATGAATACAACTGATAGCAAATTCAAGGCTGGAACTGAGACGTGGAAAAGTGTTTGAAATAGAAATGTCTTCAGAGAGACTTGAAAGAATGACATTGAATATTTATTTTCCAGACAGCTTTCGTGATTGAGGAAAGATATTTTCAAATTGATATAACAACGTATCTAAATGTACAGATGAGCACAGGTTTTTAAAGTGAAGCTGATAATCTGGACAGGTTGAGAGGGTCAAATTTGCTTGCAGATCAAGTTGCTGACTCAGAAATTCTATGAAGTGCGAGAATTTTCCTATGAGCAGGAAGTAGCCTGTGCAAAAGTCTAGCTGTGTGGATAGTAGTTCAACATTTAAAGGACATCAAGGTACTTTTTTATTCAACCATTACTCTGGTTGGTATAAGTTAATACAATGCACAGAGATATAGCCATTGCATAAAAGTAGTTTATTTTGGGCTTCCCTGGTGGCGCAGTGGTTGAGAGTCTGCCTGCCGATTCAGGGGACACGGGTTCCTGCCCCGTTCCGGGAGGATCCCATGTGCTGTGGAGCGGCTGGGCCCGTGAGCCATGGCCGCTGGGCCTGTGCGTCCGGAGCCTGTGCTCCGCAGCGGGAGGCGCCACAGCAGTGAGAGGCCCGCGTACCGAAAAAAAAAAAAAAGTTTATTTTTGGTTGTTAAATCAGACTTTTAGCACTTATTGTACATTTACTGTGCCCAGGGGCTTTTCAGGTGAGAGTGGTGGTGGGGGCAATAGGGTTGCCTGACAGAGACTTTAGAACCTGGGTGGTAACTTTTAGAACCAGGTGGTAACCTGGTTCATTGCTTTACTATTCATCTTTCAACACTTCAATAAATCTCCAAATTAAAGGATAATGCACTACCATAAGCTTTTGAAATTTGCTATGCCAGCCTTCCATTGCATTGTTCATCCTGTGATCACCATTCAGTACTAATGTATAAAGACTTCAAGTTTCTGCTGGAAATCTTGGAGCTTCTGATCTTGTTTTGTCTCTGTCATGCTTTCCATAGACATACACTCTCTCAGCATAATTCATTAGATCATCTAAAATTTCTGCATCCTCCACAATGTACTCAAGTTTCATTCACATCTTCCAAAGGCACAAATGGAAGCTGAAGATGGATGCACACTTACTATGTATGACTCTCCATTGTCATATACTAGTGTGTTAGACGCAAAGAAGATATTTTCCACCAAAGTGAGTGTGAAAAGTGAAAAAAGTATACTTTTACTTGTGCATTTGGTAGGAGTAACCAAACTATGTTCACATTTGCAATCTTGAAATGCATCAGGCACAACGAAGGGTTACTCTCAAGATTTCTTTCCCATGCAAATGCAAGGAATGCAAGTATTTTCAGTTCAAGTTTATTGAATGCAAGTATTTTCATATATCTTGTTGCCTTTTCATTGTTAGTGCATAAGTCAATGGCATAGTATAACCCAGTACTATACTATGCACAGTAAATGAGTGAACTGTATTGGTGCCATCTTGAAGGTGTCATCACTGAATAATGTGGTACTGACACTTATTGAATATTGAATATTCTTAGAAGTTGGGTAAATATTCTTAGAAGTTGGGTAAATAATTTTTTTTTTTTGTCATGTTGAGCACTGGAATCTTGCATAAGAAATATTTCTCTGAGTCTGGTCACTTTATACTCCTCTGGAATTTCAACTCGATGCAATGAAGCTGGGTTTGGAGGTCGATGTCTGTTTTGAATTCTATTTACTTTGCCTCTTTAATGACCTTCTTTCTGGTAGCATTAACAGGACCTCTTTATAAGTATCATGGAGTGTTCTTTGAAGTACCTGTGATACTGTTGCATTTGGTCCTGCTTCTGTATGACATTTTGACCTATTCAGGGTTTTCCTTACTTCCCCTTCAACACCAACATCGTGCTGATGTTTTCCTGTTTTATCTTGAATGATTGTAATGTTATCCAAACCCTGACTAGTTGTACATCAGGCATTGCAGATTCTCCTCTCATCACAGCACCAGTACCTTTCACACCTATCTCTGTTAAAGGAATGGAAATGGAAATGGTAACAAAAACCACTGTCATGTTGCACTGGCATTTTTGCCTCTGTGAGTATACTATTTCTGCCACATTCTGCTGAGAATTTTCAAAAAGATGTCATAATTTTTTTCTTGTGTAGTTAACTGACCAATGGTCACTGGTTTACCGGTAGGGGAAAACTTACTAATATCTTTTGGTTTAAACACCTGGTTCAACATGGCTGGATCAAGCACTACTGGTAGGCAGCAGCCAAGGGTGTGGTGGTCCATGCTGACTGGCAAGGAAAAGTGGGAGTCACACCCACTAAAACCTCTCCAAATAGTGGCAGACACTTCATGCATCTACCACAAATGTACCTCTATAGGACATCTATTCAAGGGCAACATCACCATTAACCCTGGGTGATGAGATAGTTGTAGGGGGGTTGATTAGATGCACAATACCCACCTCATGGGGATTCTCACACCCAACTACTATGTGGTAAGAGAGCCACACCCATCTCACTCCTCCTGAACAAGCAAGGTGCTCTGTAAACTGTTTATGTCAAAGGGTTTGCAGCCCATTTTACACAGCACTTGACCAATCTCCTCCTTTCAAACTCTGCCTTTATTGAACTCAGCCATATCCAACAAAATGCCTAATGAAATATTAATGCACCATGTATGGCCAGATCTCATCCTTGACTTGTCGTCTGTTCGTTTCTCTGTCTGTAGGACTATTCCTCTGTGTGCATAGTTAATGTAAATCCCACTCGTCTGCAAGATTCAAATCCCGATCCATCTACCTATGCCATTACCAGCTAGACTACCAATGCAAGAGAGCTATTTTGGCAATAGAGCCACAAAACAATTATTGGGCCAATAAACATGATAGTATATTTTGTGTGTTAATACTATAAACCAAAAGTACAAGTAAGCATTATGAGCTATTTGAACCCAGGAACATTTTCTAAGTGTGGAGGTTTTTGACAGGACTAAATATCAAGGACCATTTGGCATGGACCATTTGACATGCTCATGGATATTTTTGGTAAAATCAAATATCAAGACCTTTGGGAATAGACCAAATGTCTCAATGGATGTTTTAGACAGAACCAAATATCTAGTAATCAATTAACTGATTAAACAGAAGGTTGCACTGTGTTAAAAATGTCTCCAAAAAACTACATCAGTGTGAATTAATGCAGATCATCATGCAGAACAATGCTTTCAAGTTGAAGTTCTGGAATGTCATTTCATCTGAAATAAAGCTTCAAAGTAAAAAGTCACTTTATTATAAAAGTATGAGAGCAGATAACTTAATATTGAAAAATTATTTAAAGAACATACAAAGGATCCTTAAACCTACTTCCTTTTTTTCCCTAGCAAGTAATCTACCTCTGCTCTAGTTATAACGTTAGACTATTTTCTTCACTGGACCCTGAATGCAACACATTCAATCCTGCCAGTGCCATTTAATTCATATTTCAATATTGTAGAAAAATCAGTTAGCATATGGTACATTTGGAGTTAGGTTTAGAATTTATTAGTTACCTTTCCTCAGTCATCTGTCACCTCCTTCTCCCTTTGTCTGAGTAAACCATCTTTCTACACTAGGTCCTTAACTGCTGAGGAACTTTCATGATTAGTTCAGCCTTCATTGAACCCTAGCTCTAAACTACTATTGGGTATATATAGCTTTAAATCATATTACATGTGTTCACTACTGTTTTACGATGTATTGAACTCAACACTGATTTGTTGTATGTCTTACAGATGTAAAACAGTGTGCTTAGTATTGAATATGTTAGTTATTTTTCTAACTATTTTTCACCCTTACTTGAAAAATCATGCATTTCCAATTTTTCACTGTTTTTAGGACAGATTAAGCAGATAGATGCAAAATAAATGCTTTTTAATTAGTGCCATTTGCAGCTGACCCTCAGCTGCATTAGCTATGCTAAGTCAGAGAAGTTGTGACCTAGGAGAACAATCCACTTTATTTTTATAATTATTTTTGCTAGAAGTTGCATTGGTTGTTTGTGAATTTCAGAGCAAATAGATAATTTATCCTGTTAAGTCTGACTCATAAAGGAGTGGAGAACTTCTTGGAGTCCCTACTGAGTCCCCAGTGCCACCCAACAGGAAGCAGCTCTTTTGCTCTTGATGCCTGAAATTTTCATGTCTACACTTTGGTTCTGTCTCATACGACTTCTTGAAATAGGAAAGATAATTAAGGGCTTGGGTGTCATATACCTTTCCTGAAAGTGAAAACTAAAAAATGAATCTCTGAATTATTTTTCTTTTTCAAACCTGCTTGACTTTCTACTATCTGCAGAAAAAAGATAATCTTTGCTTATGTAATGAAGTGTCATTTTCCAAGCATCATCTAAAAAGGAATAAGGATGAAGATAAGGAGAAAATTGATCTTCAGGAAGTGTTAATTAGGGTACAGACTAAAATATTCATAGCTACACTATCCATATTAGTTACAACTAGAAACTATTTAAATGTTCATCAAAAGTAAAATGGATAAATTGTGGAAATTCACCCAATGCAATATAATATAGCACAACACACAAAATGTGCATGAATTGAACAAACATTATTGAAGAAAAGAAGCCAGCCACAAAGCATATTGTATGATATACTTCCTAAAATCTCTACTGTTACCCCTGGAGTTGTACTGACTTGAAGGGAGTATGGAGAATATTCTTCAACATTCCTTATTCTGTTTCTTGATCTGGGTTTCAGTTACATAGATGTGTAAAATCTCAGCTAATAAATGTCTGTTGAGTTGTATCCTTAGCACATGTGTTCTTTTCTGTATGTACATTGTTTCCCAATTAAAAAAAAAAGGTTTAAGGAAAGAGGAAATAAGTATATCAACATAGAAGGTGAGAGTATAGCAAGGTGCCTTTTCTCCAATTGCAAGTGGATAACTTTTCTGTGGAAAAAGTGTGAGTGAAATTTACCATGTTTCCCTTTATATATTTAACTTACTAATAAATTGATATCAGTTCATCAACTGCTTAATCTACATCAAAAAGAAGAATAGCATAGAGTTCAGCCTTTATGGGAAAAACATTAGCATACACAAACAGATTTTGTATTATGTGCTATTCCTAACCTTGATAACTATCCAGAGAAACTGTTGAGTAATGAACAAAATGTGTGCAAATATACAGTATGTGGCTGGATCTTGAAAAATGGGTAGGAATTTTTTAATTCAAAATTTAAATTTTATCAAAAATTTTAATTTTTTGATTGGAATTTTAAAAATTATTTCAGTAATTTTATTGAGATAATAGATTTCAATTTTATGAAATAATACAGAGAGGCCCTGTACCCTTTGCCCAATTTCCAAAATGGTAACATTTGGTAAAACTATAGAATAATATTATAGAACATTGACATTGATACAATCTGCTGATTTTATTCAGATTTTCCAGTTCTACTTAGTTCTGTGTGTGTGTGTGTGTGTGTGTGTGTGTGTGTGTGTGTGTGAAGTGCTATACAATTTTATCACTTATATAGGCTGGTGTATCCACCACCAAAGTCAAGGTACTGAACAGCTCAAACATCACGAGTCCTCTGTTTTACATTTTTATAACCATACCCCAACACCTCTCCTTTCCTTCTCCCCTCACCTTTCCCGCTTGTCTCCAACCACTGGAAACCACTAATTTGTCTTCCATTTCTAAGTTTTTGTCACATCAAATATATAAATGGAGTTTTATACTAGGTAACTTTTTGACTTTTTTCACTCCTATAACTCCCCGATGATTCATCCAAATTGTTGCATGTATCAATAGGTTGTTCCTTTTCATTATTGAGTAGTAGTCAATGGTATGGTTGTGCTACAGTTTGTTTAAGTATTCATCTTTTGAAGGACATCTGAGCTGGTTTCAGTTTTTGGCTGCTACTGCACAAGCTGCCATGAACATTCATATACATAGATCCGGTTCAGGGAAAGCAAATGTGAGAGTTATACATGAAAATAAAATTAGGTCATTAGGCATGTGGTTTATAAAAGACAGACTTTAAAACACAGGTGAAGGTATTTAAACCTGATACTGTAGCAAATAAAAGATTACTGTTGTTTCCTTAGCTGGTGAGAGTCCTGATGTGATAACTCTGTTGACAATACTAAAGAGAAACTAGATGCAGTAATTCTCAGCCATGGCTGAACATTAACCTCATGTGGTGAGCTTTAAAAAAACCCAATGCCTGGGCTGCACCACAGACCAATTAAATCAGATGCTCTTGGAGTGAAACTCAGGTATCCATATTTTTCAAATTTTTCCAGGCTGAACCAAGGTGGGGCACTACTCGACTGAAGGCAAGTAATACAATCATGAGGTGGCCCCTATAATCCAGGGGTGAAATGAAAAGGAATTTAGTCACAGGAATAAAACAAATTAGATGGTTTGAAAGATTAAATGTCAGTGTTCAATGACAAAGAAGATGTGGGGAAGAAGGTGAATGGATTCTAGACTAAATTGTGAATTTGCAGAATATTTATAGGGAGATGTTTTGAAGGTCTTTGGTGGTGATGATTTATTTGATTTAATGGTAATGCACTCAGGTAGAGATTTCTTAGAGGCAACTAGAAATTTTCATACGCAAAATTATTCATCCAGTGCCCCCATAGAAGTCAAAGTTCCATTTTTAAATTAAAAACAAAATTTTAGCCATCTTAGCAGACACTGATGTTTTGTTCAATGCTTCCCTTCGCAGTATATTGAGGTGATAATATTGTTTGTCTTCTGCAATGGACAAGTTTCAAACTTGGATACTTGCTGCCATAAACTGAAATGAAATCACATCTTCATAATATATGAAATTAGTTATAGTCTGCTGTGGGTCTGGCAATGAGGTATTCAAAACTTGACAAGAGCAAAGAAGAGCCAAGTGGCTTTCATAATGTATTTTTAAATGAAAGTCATAAAGAAACCTGCATTTCATTAAGTGCTTGAAGAGAGCTTCTTGAAAATGTATTCAGTTAGAGAAGCCTGTCTCCCAAGTGAGTCCTGTCACACCACAGTAGGTGAGTTTATTCTCCATGGTGACTGAGTTTGGTGCTATTGAGTTGTTTTCCTTGTCACCTTAGGCAAGCTTGATGGTTAATGGGATTGCTAATAGGATATATAGTCTGTTATGGCGTTATAAACAAGCTTGGATTAGCTATGACTAAAATAAATTACCACAGACCACTGGTCCACAGAAATCAGGGGGTACTCTCATTTCTGTTCCTAGCAAACAGCTGTACTCAGTCCCTAAGAGGAGAAAAATATTACCAGCAAAATTGATGCTAATTAGCACCCATGTTGGCAGTCAGAACAGAGACACTGAGAAGAAAGTTTGCAAAATGAGACTGGTTAAGGGCAGTAAAAATTTGTATCACTAAAATTAGCCAAGTGTAATAAATGACTTTCCAGTGATTTTTTGAAATCCCATATTCTTCACTTAATCAACATATTAAAGGACAGTTTTGTGACAGATGTGATATAGGTTGTACGCCCATTATTTATCCAATTATTTTTACTTTATAATATCTAATATCAGCAAACTTTGGTGCAATCACCAAATGTTACTGGTTTGCTGTATATGTTTGCTATAGCAAACACTCTCTAGCAGATTAGCGTTGGCAAGCATTAGCCAGTCAATGAAGATTGGTCTTTTGCTCAGCATAGTAGATGATAGTTCTATTGGTTGTCTCTTAAAATTCTACCTTTAGATATTCATTTATTTAGTTTAATACTTTGAATTTAATAAATTCAATAGGAACAACATAGCTTTCAATTACTTACAACTTAATGTGAGTGAATTTTACATCATTACTGGAGTGGATATTGAGGGGAGAAAGGTTGGAAGAATATAAGAACCAAAAAACAGGTTCAGGGCTTCCCTGGTGGCGCAGTGGTTGAGAGTCCGCCTGCCGATGCAGGGAATACGGGTCCGTGCCCCGGTCCGGGAAGATCCCACAAGCCAAGGAGCGGCTGGGCCCGTGAGCCATGGCCGCTGAGCCTGCGCGTCTGGAGCCTGTGCTCCGCAACGGGAGAGGCCACAACAGTGAGAGGCCCGCGTACCACAAAAAAATAAACAGGTTCAAAAATTAGGAAAATTTGTAAGAAGACATTTCCATGCTTACTGTATAATTTAGATATCAGCTGAATTTAATTAGTACTTTTATTTCTTATTGTGTCATTTTCTAAGATGACTATAACTTGCAGTAAAAAGATGGTGTTTTATCCCAACTAAATCAATACTGAAGGTGGACATCTTCATTGAAAACTGACTGTTTTGGAAAAGTCATATAATTTAGCTTCTGCAATTTATAACTGACGTACTAGGAAGGACTGATATCTAAATTCAATCAAATATTTTTGTTATCACATTTCTTTGAAGACAGAGTTGTCAGTGGAGTAATACTGGATTAGGTAGCTGGTGTGACAACAAGTATTTCCTGGGAATCGTTGATTGTGGTGATGCCCTTTACTGACAATCCTGTGCTTTCTTATTAAACAGTGGTGTAAAGGGTAAGATGTTGGAAGGGATTAAGAAATGGTTTAAACTGGCTGACTAAACTTTCCTGGTAACTCTACTAGCACACATTCAAACACAATTAATTTTTATACACAAGATGATATTCTTACTCCTACTCTGATCAACAGGACCCTAAGCAATTCTATTCCCTCTTCAAGAATGGGTTCTCTGTCCTTCATAAACATTTCTCATATTTATGCAGAAAGACAAAAATAAAAACAAACAAAATCTGCTTCTGATAATATTGCATTCATCATAGAAGAAAATGATAATACTTTTACAATTGTAGAGGATTTCAGAGTTTATAAGATGTTTTCATAAATACCTGTGATACAATCAAAACAGGTATCATCATCTTGAAACTAAATGAAGTTAGACACATTTGGACATCTAGCAAAAGTATAGGGGTGGAATCAGAACACTGGCTTTCTGACTTAATGGTGACCAAGGTCTAGTGCTTCTTTTGTATTTGAGTTTCATAAGTGCCTGTAGATTTACAATTCCAGTATAGTAGCATCATATGAGCATTTAACATAGGCAAATTTAATTTATCTCTTGGTATAAACTGATAAACAAATGTATAGAAAAAAGGAAAGAGCTGTAACAATGTATGCAGTGCATGGTATGATGACTTATTCTATTTAATAAGCTTATGTCCAAATAAATCTAAGAGCATAGACATGAATTGCTCTGCCCTCAGTCAGTCTCAATTCCCATGTGCTTCTCATCGTATGAGAATCTCACTATACTGAGTAAAAAAATACATATTTTTCATACGTTTTGACCCTCAGATTTAAGCCATTCTTCTGTTCAGCTGAAGAGACAGTTAATTATAAAGACAAATCTCTCTGTGTAGACTTACTAGAGAATTCATATCATCTCTAAAATTATATCAATTATAAATTTTGAATTTGTTCATTTATTTGGTTCTGACCCCAGTTGCTGACTTTAGAACATAAAACTCCATTGGAAACCCAGTTCCAGCATGACCTCATCTATTGATTTTCATCGGTTAAAATATTTTTGGTTTGGTAATATTGAAGCGTGTGATTTTATTCATGTATGTTCACTACCTTGCATATTGTAGATGCTAAATAAAATTACTGCTAGGATAAAGGCTAAATATCGTATAAGTCAGCTAGTGTGATAGCTAACACTGGAATCTAGATATTAGCTTGGTCATAGTGATGGTAACAAATGAAGAAAACGGGGCAGTGTCAGCAGATAAAGAAATTGTGAGTTATTATCTTTGAAAGTTGTGTCAGGAAGTCTGCAGTGTGGTACATGGAGATTGATTTTCAAGGAAGGGCCTCTAAGGAAAGGAGGATAGAAGAAATAAACTAAAGGTTAGAAGGTCAGCAAGAAATTGATTCGGAAATGTCAGGTTATAACCGGGTCCTAGAAAGATTTTCAGATTGGGAAGGTGTTTACCCAGAGGGGATATGAATAAATTTCCTAAGATGTTTATGTAAATATGGATATATTCTCTAAATTATTCAGTAGTAATACTTGAAATTAATAAATGATTAATTGCAGTTGAATTACATCTCTACAAAGCAGGAAAGATATTTATAGGATTCAAAACACCAAAGAATTACTTTACAGTAAGTAAGTTTTAGGTGACTTTAGACTAACTAAAATCAGACCCTTAATGGGTTTCTGAAAGAAGCTACTTGTAAAATGGAAATATATTCTTCAAGAAGTTGTTAGGAAGTGACAGATTATGTTACTGCATGGATTTAAATCTTAACAATGGTCTTACAAGTTTGAGTGTTAGGCAAGTTACTGACTTCCTCTAAATGTCAGTTTGCTAGTCTAAAAATAGATATTATTGTTTTGCAATTTTATTGTGAAGGATAGGCGAGGTATTAAATCTAAAGCCTTGCTTAGCACTGACCTATATTCAGTGCTCTAAATATGACTAGCAGTAGCCACAGTTATATCACCAAATTAGTTCCTGAGTGTGTACCAAATTCTAATTGATTCCCATTCTGGCTCTAAGGTCTCTCTTTAATTAGGGGATTTCTACCATATGAGGTCGATATTCCTGTAATGTCTTTTTTGAGAACTTCTTCATATAGGAAGAACATATAGGTTACAACTCTCCTTTTAATTTTATTACCATTAATTTGACTATGTTCTTAATTCTGCCTAGCAATAATAATACATTTCTCTCATCCATCAACTCTGTAGAGCTATTACATGCCTTCTCCTCTCTCAAACTTCAACATCTGTCCCTCATCCTTACTCTCAGCTGTTAAACTTGTTTTACTTCGTTAAAAAATTTAAAGCAAATCAAACAATGCCCACAGATTTCCATATTCACATTTTTTCCTGATATCATCTGTGTCTATTAATTCAGCTTTTTCTCCTGATAATAGTAAATGAACTCCCCTTGCTTCAATCTCCAGCTAATCGTTCAATTGTGCAGTAATTTCTGTCTACTCTTGTCAACTCAAGGTCAGTCCTCCAGCAATTCTCTCCTGTTTAGCGTCATCATTTCTTTCCTCTCCTCTGGATCAGTGCTATCAGCAGACAAACATGATGCTGTTTTTCCCATCTTAAAAAATTGTATCTTGATTCTCATTCCTCTTCCAGTTATTTCTTTATATTTATGTTCATGTTTACAGCAAAATTCTTTGAAAGAGTTGCTTATACTTACTGTCCTAATTTTTCTTCTCCTAATCTCTTTTAAGCCTGCCCAAGTTAGTTATCTGTCCCCCTTTTAAACCAGTCTTGTCAGTTTGACCAGTGACTTCCATGTCGAGAGATATAAAGTACTGTAATTTCTTGGTCCTCATCTTAATACAAAACCACAGCCTACGGCATGTTGGTTGATCACTCTCCCTTCTTCTCTTCTCCGGGATTTCAGGTTGTCTAATGTCTTCAGTTTGTTTTATCTCAGCCTCTTCTGGTTTTTTCTCCTGATCCTTTCACGACAGAGTGGTCCAGGATTCTCTGTTTTATCTACTTGTACACTGATTTATACTCACTTAATTGTTAATTTCATCCACTATACTGGCTATACATATTGTATACTTGTTCTCAAATGTTCATCTTGCAGGTATACCACTCTCTTAAAATGCAGGCAAATATCCATCTGCCTACTTTGACATTTCCACTTGGATGTCTAATAGACATCTCAAATGCAGCATGTCCAATGCTGAACTAAATACTTCCTCCACCCCTCAAAACTCTGCTTCTCCCACAAACTTTATAATCACTGTTGATGCAAGTTCCATCCTTCCAGAGGTTCAGACCAATAATTCCTCCAAGGCCTCTTCTTTTACACTTAGTAAGAATCAAAGTTCGTGTGATATTTTAGAAGGCACAATATGATCTGGCCTCTTCTATCCTACCTCCTCTTCTTCTGCTCTTGCTTACTGACTCCGCTCCTATAAAACTGATTTCATTGGAATTACTTTCTACCATTCCACCTTTCTCACCTCCTTCAAACTCTTGACTCACATGTCATTTTTTTTCTCAGTGAGGCTTTCCTGCTTTGATCATACTATTTGTAACTGAGCCACCTCATCTGCAACATTCCCTATCCCTCTTATTCTGCATCAATTTCTTTTATGTTATAGAATCTATTTCTTTCTAACATACCACAGAACTCACCTATTCATTGCACTTAATTTTTACTTCTGTCTCTTTCAACTAGAACATAAGTTCTATAAGGACTTCTGTCTCTTTTATTCTGACACCTAGAAGAGTGCTTAAAACATAGTAGGTGTTCAATAAAAAGTTGTAGAACAAGAAGACATACAGATGGCCAAGAGGCACATGAAAAGCTGCTCAAGATCACTAATTTTAGAGAAATGCAAATCAAAACTACAATGAGGTATCACCTCACACCAGTTAGAATGGGCATCATCAGAAAATGTACAAACAACAAATGCTGGAGAGGGTGTGGAGAAAAGGGAACCCTCTTGCACTGTTGGTGGGAATGTAAATTGATACAGCCACTATGGAGAACAGTATGGAGCTTCCTTAAAAAACTAAAAATAGAATTACCATATGACCCAGCAATCCCACTACTGGCATATACCCAGAGAAAAACATAATTCAAAAAGCTGCATGCACCCCAATGTTCATTGCAGCACTATTTACAGTAGCCAGGTCATGGAAGCAACTTAAATGCCCATTGACAGACAAATGGATAAGGAAGATGTGGTGAATATATACAATGGAATATTACTCAGCCATAAAAATGTATGAAATTGGGTCATTTGTAGAGACGTGGATGGACCTAGAGACTGTCATACAGAGTGAAGTAAGTCAGAAAGGGAAAAACAAATATCGTATGTTAACGCATATATGTGGAATCTAGAAAAATGGTACAGATGAACCAGTTTGCAAGGAAGAAATAGAGACCCAGATGAAGAGAACAAATGTACGGACACCAAGGAGGGAAAGCAGGGTGGTGTGGTGATGGTGGGATGAATTGGGAGATTGGGATTGACATATATACACTAATATATATATAATAGAAAACTAATAAGAACATGCTGTATAAAAAATATAAAATAAAATTCAAAAAATAAAGTTGTAGAACGAATGAACTACTTGCTCAGAAAGATAATTCTTAATGTTATTAAAAAGTAAATATAGTCTAAGTCAGGTAGCATGATTCCTCCAGATCTATTCTTCTTTCTCAAGATTGTTTTGGCTATTGAGGGTCTTTGTGTTTCCATACAAATTTTAGGATTATTTGTCTTAGTTCTGTGAAAAATGTCATTGGTATTTTGATAGGGATTGTATTGAAGTTTTAGCTTGCCTTGGGTAGTATGACCATTTTAACAATATTAATCCTTTGAATCTAAGAATTTGGTATATCTTTCCATCTGCTTGTGTTGTCTTCAGTTTCTTTCATCAGTGTCTTATAGCTTTCAGAGTACAGGTCTTTTACCTTCTTAGGTAGGTTTATTCCTAGGTATCTTATTCTTTTTGATGTGATGGTAAATGGGATTATTTCCTTAATTTCTCTTTCTGATACTTCATTGCTAGTGTATAGAAATGCAACAGACTTATGTGTATTAATTTTGTATCCTTCAACTTTACTGAATTCATTGATGAGCTCTAATAGCTTTCTGGTGGCATCTTTGAGATTTTCTATGTATAGTATTATGTAATCTGCAAACAATGGCATCTTTACTTTTTCCTTTCCAATTTGGATTCCTTTTATTTCCTTTTCTTGTTTGATTGCTGTGGCTAGGACTTCCAATACTATGTAGAATAAAATTGACGAGAGTGGGCATCCTTGACTTAGATTCCTGATCTTAGAGAAAAAAACACTAATTTGAAAATATACATGCACCCCAATATTCATAGCCGCATTATTTACAATTGCCAAGATATGGAAGCAACCTAAGTGTCCATCAACAGATGAATGGATGAAGACGATGTGGTATATATATATATATATATATATATATATATATATATATATGCACATACATACAATTGAATACTGCTCAGCCATAAAAAAAAGAATGAAAGTTTGCTGTTTGCAACAACATGGATGGACATGGAAGATATTATGCTTAGTGAAACAAGTCAGAGAAGGACAAATACTGTATGATATCACTTATATGTGGAATCTAAAAAATACAACAAACTAGTTAATATAACAAAAAATAAACAGACTCACAGATATAGAGAACAAACTAGGAGTTACCAGTGGGGAAAGGGAAGGGTGAGGGGCAATATAGGGGTAGGGGATTATAGGGGTAGGGGATTAAAAGGTGCAAACTATTAGGTATAAAATAAGCTACAAGAATATATTGTACAACACAAGGAATATAGCCAATATTTGATAATTAACTATAAATGGAGCATAACCTTTAAATATTGTGAATCACTATATTGTACTCCTGTAATGTATATAATATTGTACATCAACTATACTTCAATTTAAAAAAAGTAAATAATGGTGGAATACAAAGCAATTGTATACTGCCTATGAGTCTCTATGCACTGAAGAGCTGAAGGTGTTTTGAGATTGCGTAGAGAGGAATTAGTGCAAACTTCTATTTCATCATAGCATCTAATATTTGTAAAATGTAACTTCTGGAAACATTATGTATTTATTGACTTATAAATATATTGACATTATATGTTTACTGACTTATAAGGATTTTTATCTCATTTAAAATATGCTAACAAATATTTATTCTTGAAGCCCCTTTTTATCATGAAACTTAAAGAATTTCATTTGGATTAAGTTTTTAATGCCAAAGCTACTATGATCTTAAAAGGGCAAATTCTAATTTCTAATTCTATATGCAATCTAAGATTGAATATCAGCACACTGGAAACTAGTCCTAGAGAAATATTAAATACCATAAGCCATCAAATCCAGATTCTATAACATACCTATCCATTTAAACATTTAAAATATATTAGTCCATATTTAATAAATTATTAAAACATATGCTAGAATGCCAGACAGACACCTGTTAGTTTGTTTTTAAGATAACAGATCACTTCGGCAGAGAAGTAAAAATTCCAAATCCTGCAATACTCTTCTGAGATAAAAAAACTAGAAGTGGTGTAACTTAAAGTGACAGAAGTATGTTCTCACTACCTCTAATAGAACATAAAGATTAGCATAAGCAGAGGCAAAGTCTGGGATTCAGCTAGCAGTTTTAATCCCCATTATTGAGTAGAGATGAAAAAATAATATATAGATTTTTGACTTTCAGAGTCTATTTAGTTATCAAACTTCTTACTGCAATAGGAATTATTGCATTATTTTTACTAATGATTTTATATATTCCATTAGGTATTTTGATGCTTCCATTTGCCATTGGTTCCAATATTTTCATTCATATCCAAAATAAATAAATAAACCAAATACTATTCATGTGTTTGTGAATAGTCCCTTTTCAGGTTACACATTTTATTTGTTTCTCTTTCCACTTTCCCTTATTATATATCTGATTCTTCTTAAAGGATTCTTTTCTTCCAATTTTCATGTTTTCTTCCATGGTTAGGAATCCT
This sequence comes from Orcinus orca, assembly GCF_937001465.1. Classification (NCBI taxonomy): domain Eukaryota; kingdom Metazoa; phylum Chordata; class Mammalia; order Artiodactyla; family Delphinidae; genus Orcinus; species Orcinus orca. The sequence goes on along the minus strand of NC_064562.1, from coordinate 76,892,680 downwards.
GGTTACTATTATGCTTCTGTTTTCTCTTTCCTTTATTTATTTTGCCCCAGAGGATGTAGAATAATTTATATGGTTGGTAAATTGGAAAAGAAACTTCAAGGCAGGCACGGCTCAGTCTTTTCCTTCTTTTTCTTGGGAAGCAAGAGTTTCCTTCTACTCCACCTCTGGTGGCTTTCTGCCCTCATCCATAGTTACCTTTAACTAAGTCAGTACGTTTGCCTATTAGAGATGCTATACCAAGGTGGAGGGAGGTTTGGGGTGGTTCACTGAGTAAGAAAGGAATTCTATATTAATAATATTGTTTTTTATTAAGATTTTTTTTAATGTGGACCATTTTTAAAGTCTTTATTGAGTTTGTTACAATATTGCTTCTTTTTTTTTTTTTTTTTTTAATGTTTTGGTGGGTTTTTCTTTTGGCCGTGAGGCATGTAGGATCTTAGCTCCCTGACCAGAGATCAAACTCACACCCCCTGCATTGGAATGCGAACTCTTAACCACTGGACCTCCAGGGAAGTCCCACTAATATTGTTTTGGATTGCTGATGAATGGTTATGATAAAAATCAAACCAAAGTTTAGTCAGTTGTATTTTTATTTTTAAGATCTCTACAGACATTTCACCCCGTCATTTCCTCCTCTTGAGTTGGGCCACTCCCTCTGCCTTCATGCACTTCCATTTGCAGTCCTATCTGCTGGCTACTGAACTGTATTCCTCAGCCAGCCTTTGTCAGTAATAGCAATATTAGCAATTTAGCTTTCACCTTAAATGCTTTACTCCTATTTCTCATTTTGTTCAGAATCTAGCAAGACAAATGGATGCTGCTAATTAGGCTCCCTCAAAAACTAACCCTGCTCTCAACCCACAACTAGCTTTCCTTCAGATGTGTCATTCATATTTAGAAAAAACATTGCTCAAACATATACACTTCCTTTCTCCCCAAGGTGGTCGTCGTTAAACATTGACTTAGGAAACAACACTGTGAGTATGGAACTGAATTTTCTTTGGAGAACATTAAGCATCTTATGTTGATATCATGTAACTAATAAAGTTATTATCCATAAACTGCATATAAAGGTTATAAGTCAAATGGCAAAAGGACTTTTCAATAAATAGCAAAAATTTTTAAATAATTAAGAGTGTATCAGAATCATAATGCTTGAACCTATCAGAACAATGAGCTTTTTGCTGTATGAGAGAAATCTTGGCTAGAAATTTATAGGCTGCATATAGGTTTCCATGAATTCATGGAGGAAAAATTAATTTTCAGTGTTTTCTAAAATAAGAAGTCCTTTAAAGAATAAATGTTCCATCTATTGTTTTGGCCCTTTTATATTTTTCAGGGTAAACTAATAGAACCACTGGTATTGTAAAAAAAAAAATACACAGTATATAGATTTACAAATTAGAATGATATAAGGATGAAAATAAAGAGTGTTACCTTCTTAGTATAAACACCTCTATTTAGTATATATGACAGCCATGGGAGACTATTTTATGTAAGAAATTATTTCTAAAATTTTTAGTAGATGGAAATGATGCTTTTTAATGGCAAGTGATTGATCTCTGCTATCCAGGTATCATATAAACGTAAACTATTCAGGTAATGATATACATAATAATAGTATTTATTTGTAATGATATACTTAATATTATTATTATTTAACTTTTATTGAAACTATACTTCGTTTTAGACACTTTCCTAGGAGCTTATATTAAAGCTTTTAAATTGAAAATTAATTTCTTTACTCAGAACAATTTGTTCAGTACTCTCTTATTACATTTTTATGTCACCTTATGTGTCTTTTTTTCATCATACTGTAACTTCCACCAGTACATGTATAATTTATAAATCACGGTTGTATCCATTGTAGCTTGACATAATAAACAATCAACTAGTATTTTTGCATTTTAACTAAGCTCTTGACTTCTAACACTCTTCATTGGAAATAAGGTCAGGAGGAAGTTGGATGAGCTATTTCGTTTTCTGAAAAGAAGATCTAGGAATTTACTTGGGGAAATGCCTAGGTATGAAACCAATATAGAAAGAGAGCTAGATATGAATTAATGACCACATAATTATTGCAGTTGCCTCTTCTACCACATTTTTAGTCTCTCTCAAACCACAAGGCAGATTTATTATAAAATCTGGTTGTTTGGTAGCTACTGCAACTTGACAGCTAAATACATTATGTGGACCAGAGTATCACCTAATATAAGGTAAATCAATAAAGTTCAAATAAAGTCATTGACAATGCTGATCCATCTAACAATTATATGGCATTGCACTACACTTCCCTGACAGGTTTATGCTTTTAGATCCCATTAAAGCATGGGAAATAACTCTAAAAGTACTTCCAAATAAACTGCAAAATAGAGTATGCCAGATATATTGAGCACTTTTTTTTTAAAGAGCATCAGTTTAATAGTCCACTTTCCACTTTTGACTGTGAGAATATAACATTATATGGATGACCCCTCAAACATGTAAGAATGTTGCAGGTTTTTGAATGTCATGTATTTCCAGTGGTATAACTCTTATCTTATTTTAGTACTTAATTTTCCTGCCTTAAAAATCTAGAAAAAAACCCCATTCACACTCTGTATACAGAAAGTGTTGAATAAAAATACACCTTCCAGGCATGTGCTCGGGTTTTCTTTAGAAACAAGAGTGAGGAGATATCTTTACTTAGTTAATAGTATATACTGATGCATTCTGTAGAGGTGAAACTGAGTAAATAAAAATGAGTTTACAAGTATAAAAAAGGTACATTTAATATTCAAATATAATCTTTGGTTGGTTAATATTCAGAGATTTTTTTCTTTTTGATGATTCTAATATTTTACAAATGTCTCTGAGTGGCACTAAAATAAAGAAGCCAAATATTTTGGTTGTATCTTGCCAACAGAGTACTTGGGGAAGCATCCAATCTTTCCTTCGAAGTCCTTAATCCAATCCCTGGTGGGTTGTCAGATGTCTCAAATCAATAGGTGGCATAACCTTGTAACTTGAATGTGTCATGACACCAAATCCTAAGCCTGTATAATTCTGTGTTGATTTTATTATTTTTAGATGCACTGTGTATCTCTTCCAGTAACACAAATCATGCTCCTACAGGTGCCAGGTTTTGAGAATTTGCAACCTGAAGAACTAGACCTGTCATAACAATTCCTTAAATAAAGAAGATACCTTACATTCCATTTCCCCAAATATGCCGGAATATCACAGGCTTAGGGTCACAGCTGGCTGCTGCTGCATATCTGACTTGGTTAGATTAGAGGTGTGGAGCTGGTGCTGATGTGCTGCCTCACTCCAGGTGTGAAAAGAAAAAAAAAAAATCACCTGGTTTCCATCAAAGCACCTTTGAATATTGTTCCTCCTGAGAAGGCTGCTAGCTACTGCCTTTCATGCTTACACTTTTTATACTGAACCACACTCAAAAGCCTTTAAAATTCATTGATGATCCAATGTGGTGCTCAGTCACAGTACTTTTTGTACCAGGCATCCCAGCTTGAGACTAAGTTATATTCACCCTAAGATTTATGTGAGGGAACAAGGTGCCTCATGAGAAAGAACTCGCACTAAGGATATTGTGATACAGAGTTTTGTTTCAAGGATGGCGAGTCAGGATCAGAGAAAAGGGGTCGTAGCTCTCTTTTAGTTAATCCCTCAACCCAGCTGCCAAAGACATATACCTCAGACCTTAGGCAAGACCGTGGGAAGTGAAAGATGAGTTTCAAATAAAAAATTTCCTTTGTTCTCCAGTATTATCTACTCAAGAAATTGAACACATACACTTCAGGTATGTTATTGCCAGCACCTTCTACAACATTGGGGAAAAACTCACTGATTTCAACAATAACACAAGACAAACATTAAGACCCTCAATACTGGGCATTGGCAGCTCCATTACAATAACTAGTGGAAACAACCCTTCAGCAGAAGGCTGGGATTGGAGCTTTGGCAACCATCACAGGCAGCAGGAGGGTCCCCTTTGATGGAGTCCAATAATAAAGCCCTGTCACCCTTGGTAGGCTCCATCAGATTAGTGACACCTTTGGCTCCTACTTTTGTCATTAAGAGTAACAAGCGACATCAGTATCACAGAGGTCTGGAGTTAGAGGGGTACAGTCTCAAAGAATTGGTTCATGAAACATATTTGCAACACACCGTGGGAGCTTTAGAAAATGACTGGCAGGAAGCTGAAGACATCTTATTTTTTGTAGTATGTAGAGAAGAAATACAATGTATGGTCTTAATTACTGTGATGCTATTCTCTCTTCTGCCAGAAAGTCTGGGATATATGAACAATATTCACGTGGTTATTTAAAATAATTAAGGCAAAAGCTAAATTGGATTTAGAACTATTGACCCAGTAGGACTATGAATTGAGTTCAGGATTGGGGTGTAGCCTTATATAGAAAAAATTGACACCCTCAGAGTTTTCCTCTATAAGCATTCCTTAGATAAGAGTAAATGTATTGAGTAGCTGCTTGGGGCCAAGCATGGGAACAAAAAGGAAAAAAGCAAAGCCCCTACTCTCAGGAAGTTTGTATTCTAATGGAAGAAAGATATCAAAGAGATAAGCAACTTGATAAGTAAATTAAAAATCATATCCTGATAAATATTATGAAGAATAATAAGAGTGAGTTGCCAGAAAATGACATGTAATGCTATTTTAGGTATGGGGGTAAGGGAAAGTCTCTCTGAGCAAGTGATCACAGTAGGTTCTTGTGTGATTTAATATTTCTTGCTCTTCAAAAAGACTATAATTTTCCTGTAATTATTTTATTTGTCTCTTCCTAATTTCCAAGGCATATCATATTTTGAAAATTGAGTGCTGTTTCACAATGGAACACATAAAAGTATCGATTCATTTTCCTCTTGAATGCATGTGGTTGTTCCTCTTAGGTCTTTAGATAGATGGGGTTTTATTCTACTTAGAAACACAGGTCTGCATTCTTCATAACTGTACTTATGTATTGTCTCCTATCCTATTTTATAATTTCTTTCTTTGTTTACAACTGTCTATTCACATCTATATAGATATATATTATTTTCCGTTGATACACTTATAATCTATATAAGTTGATATAGAAACAAAGATATACTGTTTTAGATACAGATAAAGAGAGAGACACAAACATAGATAGAGATCAACTGCTATAATTTTCTATTAAGGTCTTTGGCCTCCAATGTGGTCTGACACCATGACAATATGTCTTATGCTTGGACAAGTCCCAAAATGTAGTTGAACAGACACTAACTCTTAGGAGGTGTGTGGATCATACTGTCATTTCAAAAGTCCAGAGCAAATGCAGCTGGTGTTTATTCTGAAGCCAGGGTCAAAAAAGAGTGAGTATGCTTTACCAAGAGTAGTATTTCCTTTCTAATGGGTGTCTATAGACACAGATTTTGAAGTTTCTCTAAGACAGCATAATTCTTTTTTTTTTTTTTTTTTTTGCGGTATGCGGGCCTCTCACTGTTGTGGCCTCTCCCGTTGCGGAGCACAGGCTCCGGACGCGCAGGCTCAGCAGCCATGGCTCACGGGCCCAGCCGCTCCGCAGCATGTGGGATCCTCCCAGTCCGCGGCACAAACCCGCGTCCCCTGCATCGGCAGGCGGACTCTCAACCACTGCGCCACCAGGGAAGCCCAGCATAATTCTTTATTTTAAAATTTGTCTTTAGTACAATAGAATCGAATGTTACTTACTTAATTTTCCATACTTTAAACAAAAATATTTTAAGTGGACAGGGCTCAGAGCTATTTGTATACATGTTAAAGAAGCAAAACAAATGGGGGACATTTCCCCAGTTCTCTGGAGGCTTAATATCCACTTGTGGATACAAGACATACAGCAAGGAAAATTAGGAAAATTGGAAGAAATAAATGGAAATCCAAGAGCCATGTTGACAACATAGAATGAGATTATGGAGCAAGTGTTAAGTGAATGTTACTGGTATAGACTGTGCCTACGATGACCACAGGTGTAGTTAAGAAAACTTTTGTGAAGACGTGAGAACTTGAGCTAAAATCTTAGGGGAGTTTATTTTGGGAGAAATGATGGGTGTTGATTGGTGGAAGTGGGACAATAGGAATGTTTTAGGAAGTAATATTATGTTATAGAATGGAGAATAGATTAGAAGAGGAAGAGATGATCAGATAAACATTATACTTAAACATTATATTGACATTGAAATTAGTTTGGCAAGAAGGTATATATTTAGGCTTTACTAGGCAGAAATTGGTATTTATAATAATGCACTCATTTGCTAAGAACACCATGGTATTAGTGCAATACTTTTGGATTCTTAGTTGCATAAATTAATTTCTTTCAAAAATGAGAGTGCTTTGGAAATTAGATATATGGTACCAATGGGGAATAAAAGCAAATGTACAGATGAGGGCCACAGGGAGGGAAAATAGTTAGATAATGGAGTGAGGACAAGGTTGGCAATCTTAGCAAAAATGAAACAACAGATGGCGTATAATTTTTGTGAGTCCTCACACAGATGGTTCACCAGATGGATTCTGCTGGGTTCACACAGCTTATGTGTGTTTTTCAGCTGCTTATCATGATAGGCAAGGCCACTTCTGGGCAGGCAAAATCTCTGCTTGGTTCAGGTTATTGAAATATAACACTGAAATAAATTGGTAGTTGGTGGAATAATATAAAGTGTTTTTTTTTAACTGCCATTTCTAATTAGACAGAGACCTACAGATAATGTTATTTTAAAGTCACTGGAATTCAGAAAGAACTCATAGGTCATGGCTTACAAAATGTAATTCAGGGATTTTATGAAGGTTAGAAGACTTGCAGTCTTTGATTTGAATTTCAACTATTAATTGACTCTCATCTTTTGGAACTTTATTTTTAAAAATAACTTCCACTTAAATAACACAACAAAATTAGGATTTAATAAGGTTATAACAGAAGAATGATTTAAAGGGATCAAGAAAATATACAAATTAAACCCACTCTGTAATTGGCACCAATATAATATATCACATTTTGGTTGATATCTATACTAGTAAATATCTATTAAGTAAATATCTAGTGAGTATTATCTAGTAAATATTTGGTAAATATCTAGTAAGTAAATATCTAGTAAGTATTAACTTAGTAAATGGTGAAAGTCATTATCTTTAACAAACTGCTATCCTGTATGTATGTGCATGCTAATTTTGAAATGAAGATTCAATAGCATTCAGAATCATTTTCTTTCTTAGAAGGAACATTCCTTAGATAAAATGGAGAATCAAATATAAAACATTCGTACATTACGTTTTCAACTAATTGTCTTTCATTAAAATATAGTTATGTAGATTTATGGCACAAACAAGGGCTCTATTTTATTTGGGGGCTGCCCTTTTCACTGTTATAAGATGAGATCTTAATTCGTGTCATTTTAAATTCTAGCAGGAGGATTTTTTCTTATTGCAGCTATTGTTAGGCATCCATTTGTAACGTAAAAGGAATATGATCTGTCTGGAGACACCAAAAGCTCCAATATGTTTCAGATATACATTCTTATGCTGTGAATGAGCAATCACTATTTATGTTTCTGAGAAACACCACATTGGTCATCTTAACCAGTGTTTTCATTACTTTGATACAGCCTAAATCATAAATCCATCTGCCATTTCAACAAATTTTTAGTGGCTGAAGTTCTCATTCTCAAATAAATGTACAAATATTTTGTTAACTAAAAAAGTATCATTAAGGTCATTATTACAAGGTTTTCAACTTTATTTCTTGGAAATACTATGCCTTAGTGGAAAAATTGTATGTGTATTATATATATATATGTATATATTATATAAATATAATATTTATATTTATGTATTCTTTGTGAAATATTGGTTGTCTGGAAAATCTGCCAGTATTTACCATGCTCTCTTGTGTTTACATATACAGTTCTCATTCTAGACTGCAATCTCTTTCAAGAAAAAAAAGAACAGTGTCTATTTTGTTCTGCACTTCTCTATGACTTCTTACACAATCTTAATCTGTATACTGCTTGTTGTCAAAGAAATTTTCTTATAAATATAATTCTTATTTTTCTGAATCCCGCACTCGAAACTTCACTAGTATGTAAATAACTAAAGGATAAACCCCCTTAGTGTATCCTACAAGTTTCCCCATAATTTAGCTCCTGCCTGAGCTCTGGATTTATCTCTTGCTTCCTCCCAGGCTGTTTCTTGCCTCAGAGCCTTTGATCATGTTGATCCCAAGGCCTGCAATGTTCTTTCATCAGCTCATATTCTTCTTTCTCCCCGTGCTATTATTACCTCCTGGCTGTCAGTTTAAAAATACAGCTCTTGTCATTTTCTATGTAAAATATATCCTGTCTCCATTCACCCAGGGGGAAATGACAACTGTAGGATCTGCATTTTTGCCCTTACCATATCAGAGTCAAACTTCTATCACCCCACTTTTCACACCTGATTTTGCATTGTTGTTATCATCTCAATCTTTACGTCTATTTCTATCTCTAATTTTATCTCTACGTCTACCTTTACCTTTATCCTTACACACACACAAACACACATATATATATACCTACACCTTTATCTACATACGGGTATCTATATCATTTATATCTATATCTACATTTGTCTATAGCATCCATATGTAATCTATAATGAGTATGTTAGAATGTTATTTAAAAATGAGGACAAAGTTTTACTATGGCAGAAACTAAGAATGTATTTGTCTCGCGACAAGTATTTATAGACATTCCTAGTTGAATGAGTGAATAAATGAATACGAACACTGTCATTTCAATGAAAAAAATAACAGAAGGGACATACAGGAAGATACCAATTCAGTAGTACGTAATGAAGAAGAACACGGGTACTGGGGTCAGGACATCTTGTCAGTTCTAACTTCAAAATATATCCAAAATCCCACCACCTTTCACCATTCACCACCACAGCTATGACCTTAGTCTGAGCTATCATCCTTCCTTGCCTTGATTCTTGTAAGAACATCCAAACTGGTTCTCCCTGCTTCTACCCTTGACCCCTACATTGTATTTTAACAGAGTAGCCAGAGAAAAATAATTAAAAAATGTAAATCAGATAATTTTACTCATTTGTCCTAACCTCCCAGAACCTTTGTCTAGAGTGAAAGCTGAAATCTTTACTATGGCTCACAAGGCCCTTTATGACCTGCCATCATATTGTCCAGCTCTCTCTCTCTTACTGACTTTTCTACAACCACACTGATATCCTTGTTGCTTATGGATCTTGCTGGGTACGGTTTACACCCAGAGATTTTAATCCAAGGATTCCTTTGTCTAAGAATGCTCTCTCTTGGGTATCTACTTGGCAAACACCATACCTCTTTCAAATCTTTGCTCAGACATCAGCTTTTTCAATGAACCCTATTCTGATCAACTTTTTTTTTTTTTTGCGATACGCGGGCCTCTCACTGTTGTGGCCTCTCCTGTTGCGGAGCACAGGCTCCGGACGCGCAGGCTCAGTGGCCATGGCTCACGGGCCCAACCGCTTCGCGGCATGTGGGATCCTCCCGGACCGGGGCACAAACCCGTGTCCCCTGCATCGGCAGGCGGACTCTCAACCACTGCACCACCAGGGAAGACCCTCTGATCAACTTTTTAACGCTGAGATCAACCTACTCATCCTCACTCCACTTTCACTACCCCCTATGTAGTTTGGGCCATGAAAATGCACTGCCCAGATCTCTGGCAGATCAGCGAGTAGTTGACTAACGTTTAGGTTGCTACCCTTCTCTATCAACCTCTGACAATATCCCTGACTTCCTGTTCTCTCCATGTGTCTCTTCAGCTCCCAGTCAATAAATGAGCATTATTGGAGTTTTAATAGAGGCCCATTTCTGCAAGGTATGTGGCTCCTTTAATGGAAGATTTTGCTTCAAAGCTCCCCCTTCAGACTAGCTAAAACTTTCCTAGAACTATGTTACAGTCAAGACTTCTTACTCAATATTCTCTCCTTCCATCTCTCCTTAACAGGAGTCAGATCTGCATTACAGTTTAAGGTTCTTCTTGCCTTGTCTGGCTTCCTCCACTTTCTTCTTCATAGACGTTTTCCCAGTCAATTTCTTGTGCATCTGTTCCTGACTTGGCAACTGCTTCTTGGAGGATTCAAACAAACATGTTTGCTGTACATTTTCTTTTCTCCATGGAATTGATTATGCCTGGGTTTTTTTGTTTGCGGTACGCAGGCCTCTCACTGTTGTGGCCTCTCCCGTTGCGGAGCACAGGCTCTGGACATGCAGGCTCAGCGGCCATGGCTCACGGGCCCAGCCGCTCCGCGGCATGTGGGATCTTCCCAGACCGGGGCACGAACCCGTGCCCCCTGCATCGGCAGGCGGACTCTCAACCACTGTGCCACCAGGGAAGCCCTATGCCTGCGTTTTGATTTATATTGGTGACTGAGTGATGACACAGAGAGGTCAATGCGATTTAAAGAAGATTTTTATTACTTATAGTTCCTGAGAGGAGGGGTCATGCTACACTATGCAGGCCATAGGGGAAGCACCAGGTTCAGTTAGGAGACAGAAAGAGGAGTGAAAGGAAAACATGGCTCAGATTCTTCATTGTATTTGCTGCAGGAAGCAGCATAGTGTTGGCTAATTTGAATAAGGCCAGCAGGCTCTGGGATATAGGAATGGTCTCTAAATTGTCTGGAACCTGCCCTGTTTTACAGCAGGGAAAATATTGGCTTGGTGTGTGTGAGTTAGATAAAGGAAGTAGTTGGGGGTATGGACTCAGGATTGGTGAGAGGGTTTGTAATATGATTTTTACTTGCCCATGAAAGCTGGATTGCAGGGGAGATGTAAACAAAATTGGTTGTTAGTTTGTCCTTGTGATTAATGGATGTGATTAATAGATTAATAGACAAATATAGAATCTACACACACACACACACACACACACACACATGCACACACACGCACAAAGAAAAAAACACACGAATCAAACATGTATTATCTTCTAGCACAAGGGCTGGGAAACTAAAGCCTATGGGACAGACCCAGCTCTTCACTTGTTTTGCAAATTAGGTTTTACTGGAACACAGCCATGCTCATGTATTTACATATTATCTATAGCTACTTTCACACCACAATGGTAGAGTTCAGTAGTTACAACAGAGACCTTATTCCCAGCAAACTCTGAAATATTTACTATCTGGCTTTTTAGGAAAAGTTTGCCAACACCTGTTCTAGCCTACTGCCTAACTTCTTTAATGTTTATTGTTTGTAGTCTGATTTTCCCCAATAGAAAGTAAGCTGCAAAATGAGAGAGAGATTTCTTTGTTGTACTCATTAATATATTTCAGGAATTCACATTGGTGCTTAGCATATAATAGGGATGGAATCAATATTTATTGAATGAATGAATGAGTTCAAATTTGTATTCCTAACTCATCCTTCATTTAGTAGTTATGTGAAATGAAAAAGTTCCCTGAGTTTTTCAACTCTCAATTTTGTCCACACAGAGTTTGAGGATTAGATAATTAAATGCATAAAAATGTTTAATGTATGCCTGAATATAGTAAGCATTTAATAAATGTTAGATAATTCATAGGTGGAGAACATAGTGCTTTTCACTTAACTATCTAGTGTTAGAAAAATTCAGCTTACTAAGGGTCAATCCATGTATATACACTATAGATTTGTTTGGAAAACAGTTTATGGGCTCTATCTAAACCAGGAATAATAATATTTACTTTCTGTCCCACAGGGTATTGGAAGGACAGATTAAATTATATTTATAACAGTATTGAAAACTGAACAATGAAAGATGCAATATGAACTTAGATGCTTTTTATTCTTCTAACTTCAAATAAAAGCAATCAATCAATAAAATAATAGAACATTTTCTTTGTGTTTTGCTTTTCACATACGTGGTGTTGTAGATATAAGAGTAATTGAATTTGACATATTTGTTGAAGTATTTGAGCCATGTATCAATTTACCATGATATTTGAATGAAAAAAAAGCTCCTCAGTTGTAAATGTTAGGGTCTTATTTATATTTCAAGGGAGTTTGAATCTCTTTTAGCAGAAACATCATAGATCTTCCGTACCTAAAATCTTACCTTAAGCAGCATTGGGAAAAGCTTGTTTTCCCCACAATACCGGCATAAGTCTTGGTAAGCTACAAATTGTTTATGTGGTCTTTGTGTTCTGATTAGTACAGCTCCTTTCTCTTATTCATTTCTCAATCCTTGTCATTAAGTTCTCAGTCACTTTCACTTCAGACGTTCCTCTGATACAGTATTTGTCAAGGTCACTGATTACATTTTGGGCCCCGTTTTGGATGATACTTCTCAATCTATGCCTTACTTCATCTCTCACAAGCATTTAAAATAGATAACCATCCCCATCTTTGCCTTTTTCTTTGAAATCACATCCTTTTTGTTTTAGTCCTATTCATTTGGCCACTGGTTCTCAGTCTCCTTAAGTGCTCTCTTTTCTCTGCCGCCCTCACAAGGTTCTGGTTTACACCTTCTTCCTTCTTGTTCTAAACCCTCTACTTTTTATTTATTCCTGTGGCTTTAGTCACCATCAATGTTCTTCCAAAATCTGTTGCTCCTTTTGAGACTTGTTTCCTGGGCTCCAAGCACTTATTTCAATATTTATGTAGAAATAGATGAGCATTTCCACTTGAAATTCAACATTTCTAAACTGAGACTATCTTCCCACTCAAGGCAGCCCCTATTCCTATATTTTTATCTCAGTAAATGACACCAGGCCACTTGGATGACATCGTAAACAACTCTCTCTCACTCTATAACTACTTAGAATGAGTCATAAAGTACTGCTGAGTCATTTTATGTGGATTCTTCTTAAAGCCATCTACTTCTCTCCCTCTTCATCAGTATGATTCCAGGCCACACTGTCATCATTTCTCCTCTGGATTATTAAGACTCCTCTTTGTTATCACAACATCCAGGCTTGGTCTCTTCCATGTACATAAATGTAGGATAATTTGGGAGAGATATTAGATGAATATTGTAATGATTCACCTTTGTAATTTCCCTGTTCTCTTTGTCTACAAATCCCCTTATTACTTTAATATCGATTCAGGTTAGGTTTTTATTTATATGCAGTTTATATGTAGTTAATTTGCCTTTAGATTTAGATTATATTTCAAGTTAGATATACACATTGGTTTAGATTAGATTTGGATTTAATACAGATTTTCCTAACAACCACTACCCAGAAGATTGAAAATCTTTTCAAATATTTATTTGCCATCCAGGTGCCCACTTGTGTTCATATTTTTTCTCCAGATATCCATTGCAGAGGTTCTCAAACCCTCCAAGCTTCTCATGAACACTTTATGCTTTTAAAATTTGAGAACTCTGAGCATTTTTGATTATGTGAATTCTATATACCAATTAGATATTAAAAAGGAAATAGTTAAAATATTTATTTATTTTGCGGTACGCGGGCCTGTCACTGTTGTGGCCTCTCCCGCTGCGGAGCACAGGCTCCGGACGCGCAGGCTCAGCGGCCATGGCTCACCGGCCCAGCTTCTCCGCGGCATGTGGGATCTTCCTGGACCGGGACACGAACCCGTGTCCCCTGCATCAGCAGGCAGACTCTCAACCACTGCGCCACCAGGGGAGCCCTAAAATATTTATTGACATTACAAAAGTAAACATTTTCATGAAAGATAACTATTTGTTTGAAACAAAAATGTGTGAGAAGAGTAGTGTTGATTTATATTTTTGCAAATCTCTTTGAAGTCTGGTTTAATAGGATACAGCTTGTGATAGAGTGATTTATAATAAGAAATATACATTTGGTCTTTGTCCTCTTCCCCCCCCCCCCCCCGCACAGAGCTTCTGAAACCCCTGGAATTTCCTAAGTATTAAGAGTGATAAAGGTGTCTTTTGTTGTGTTAATGAGGTGAATTTTGGAAAGCACCTAAGTGTGGGAACTTGTTGCCAGTTGAGTCAACCAGGTGATTAGAGGGTTGTAACTTTCAGTCCTACCCACCACCACCCCACTTTAGGTGAAGGGACAGGGGCTGGAGATTGAGTTTAATTACCAATGGTCAGTGAGTTAATCAATCATGCCTATGTAATAAAACCATAAAACCCCAGAAGGATGGGATTTGGAGAGCTCCCAAGCTAGTGAACACGTAGAGGTCCTAGGAGAGTGGAACACCTGAAGAGGGCATATGGAAACTTTGTGCCCTTTCCCCATACCTTTCTCTATGCATCTCTTTCATTCAGCTGTTCTTAAGCTATATATCCTTTTATCTAGTAAGTAAAATGATTCTCTGAGCTCTTTGAGATACCCTAGCAAATTCACTGAACCCAAGGAGAAGGTTGTATGGGAACCTCTGATTTATAGCCAGTTGGTCAGAAGCACAGGTAACAACCTGGACTTGCAACTGGCGTCTGAAGTTCAGTCAAGGAAGGGGTGGTGAGAAATTCCAATCTATAAGAGATGGGTCAGAAACACAGGGGATAACCTGGGCTTGCAACTGGCGAATCTAAAGTGGTGGTGGGGAATTGGGGCAGACATAGAACAGACACATTAACTTGTGGGATCTGACACTATCTCTGGGTAGATAGTGCCAGAATTTAATTTAATTCTTTGCTGGTGTTTGAGAATTGCGTGGTTGTATGTGTGGGCAGCCCCATCACACACTTTGGAACTGGTCTCAGAATAACAAAATGCAGCTGGATTCTCATGTTTACTCTGCATTCAGTCCTTTGCCATATACTGTTTTGGTTGAAGTGTTTATGAACAAAATCTGCCCTCACTCACACAGACTTACAGTTATAAAATAAATGCAAAGGTATTTTAATTACTTTTCATATAATTGTGAATGGATATTTCTTTTATATTACACCAAAACTTGACTATAAGCAGTTTCTTAAAGGTTACTTGCAATATAGAATCTAAAATCATATCAGTGAAATTTTGTACTTAGATTCAATAGACTCCATTGGTCCATTTTGTACTTGGAATTGATCTTTAACCCACACATGGCTTTTTAAAAAATCATATCGGGTATTTACCATTTGGAAAATATTGACTTACTGAATTATTCATATCTCCTAAATATGGACAAATTTCATTATACAACATCAAATAATCAGATCTGTTAGTATGACAGCCAATCTTACCAAGAACCTTTTTAAATACTGAAAAGTTTTTAAGCATATAATGACAGACAGAGGTTTTCCAGCACAGTCTTCCTTTGGTACCCTTAGTATCCATTGCAGGATTGGTTCCAGGACCACCCCCCCCACCACCCAACCTCATCCTGCAGATACAAAACTCTGTGTATGCTCATGTCTCTTATATAAAATGGTCTTGTACAGTGGGCCCTCCATATCCATGGATTCTTCCATGGTAGATTCAACCAATTCCAGGTCTAAATCAATGGGGAATCCATGGATATAGAGGGCAAACTGCATTAGAACTTTTTATTAAAAACTCATATTTTTAATTAACAATAATACTTTTGGCCACTTTCTTTGTAGGAGCATGTTTCCTTTATGTATTTTCAAGACATTGTCTTACAACTACCCAACTGTGAAAAAATATTGTCTGTATGTCAGTCCGTTTTACCATTTAAAATGTTGTTTGATGAAAAAGCCAGTTTGGTTCACAATTAAAACATTTATACAAGTGCTTTGCTGGAAGATAATCATTGTACTTTTGTAAGCAGCAGAAAATCTTTTTGATCTTATAATTTTTTCATACAGACTATTTTATAAAGTTATATATTCAGGAATTGAGATTTAATTTAAAAAATGTTTTCAAGGAATTCCCTGGTGGTCTAGTGGTTAGGACGTGGCACTTTCACTGCCGTGGGTCCAGGTTTGACCTCTGGGTAGAGAACTAAGATCCCGCTAGCCACGCAGTATGGCCAAAAAAAAACTTTTTCAAGAACATCCTGAAAAGAAAGTTATTTTATTTACTGTGAGTGTTCGGTAATGTCACCTACAATAAACACTCATGTTATGGGGAGCCACTGCACTAAGGCATCAACAGTTTTACCCATCATTGCTTTGTCA
The DNA here is from genome assembly GCF_937001465.1 of Orcinus orca. Classification (NCBI taxonomy): domain Eukaryota; kingdom Metazoa; phylum Chordata; class Mammalia; order Artiodactyla; family Delphinidae; genus Orcinus; species Orcinus orca. Next base: position 76,876,645 of record NC_064562.1, on the reverse strand, counting down.
CCATCAGTGCAAACATCACACAGTGAAAAGTAAAGTGAGTTTTAGTATTATTGTGAAAATGATTTAGACCTTGTGGATAATACTTTGCAAACTACTGGACTATCCTTTTCTTGTAAGTAACTATTGATGTTTGGAATATTAAATTTTTATGAATTAATTTTTATGTCCATTGATAGATGAATAGATAAAGAGGATATGGTATACATATACAATGGAATGTTACTCAGCCATAAAAAAGAATGAAATAATGCCATTTGAAGCAAGTTGGGTAGACCTAAACATTATCATAGTAATTAAGTCAGGCAAAGACAAATATCCTATGATATAACTTATATGAGGAATCTTGAAAAAATGATACAAATGAACTTATCTACAAAATAGAAATAGACTCACAGACATAGAAAACAAAGTTATGGTTACCAAAGGGGAAAGCAGGGGGAGGGCTAAATTTGGAAGTTGGGATTAACAGATATAGACTACTACATATAAAATAGAAAAACAAGGACCTACTGTATAGCACAGGGAACTATATTCAATATCTTCTAATAACCTATAATAGAAAAGAATCTAAAGAAGAATATATATATGTATAATTGAATCACTTTGCTATATACCTGAAACATTGTGAATTAACTATAGTTCAATTTAAAAAATATATGAATTAGGGCTTCCCTGGTGGCGCAGTGGTTGGGAGTCTGCCTGCCGATGCAGGGGACACAGGTTCGTGCCCTGGTCTGGGAAGATCCCACATGCCGCGGACTGGCTGGGCCCGTGAGCCATGGCTGCTGAGCCTGCGCGTCCGGAGCCTGTGCTCCGCAACGGGAGAGGCCACAACAGTGAGAGGCCCGCGTACCGAAAAACAAACAAACAAACAAACATATATATATATATATATATATATATGTATGTATATATGTATATATGAATTAAAAAATATTTATTACTTCAGAAAATTTAAGCAGCAACAAGAAAATAATGAAAATGGATGAAGAGATAAATAGAAGGACATCAGGAAATATTTCCCCAAACCACCTATACTACCTCCAATATTTGTATTTACATACGCTTATATTTTTCTTTCTTTAAGAAACCTTAATAGGTGATGTGTTTTTCTTCTTTTTATTCCTATAGAACCTCAGGCTTTCAATTTGTTATAATAGTGCATTAGGAATAGAAGCTACTTAAAAAAGAATGCTGAATATTTTTAAAGTTGCAGATCAAGGATATATTCAGTTATAATCAAGGACTGAAAAAACAGATTCAGTATATTCGTTGCATATTCTGACCTGTTCCCGGGGAGGAGGGAAGGGAGGCAGTGGGTGTGAGTAAAACTTTAACACGTTGTTGAGAAACTGAAGGAAAAGAATGCTAAATAGAATGGGAAAAATTACTTTTTAAGAACAGTAAAGCAGCTTTACACATATAAATCTAAATCAAAATAACAAACAAATTTAGAAAAATAATAACACAGAAATCAAACAGTATGGTAATTATAGTAATATTCACATCAAGATAATTTGTTAAATTTGTTAAATTTGATAAAATGTTAATATATCTGTAAGAGCATCAGAAATCAATATTTCATACCCTCTGATGGAAGTATAAAGTATATAGCATTTATAAAGGCTAATAGACACTGTGTAACAAAATGTCAAACATATCCTTTGGCTGATAATTTTACTACTAATGCTCTATACTACAGAAGCCTTTGACATGTAGCCAAAGATTTATGATCAGCAATGGCCACTGAAGCATACCTTTTATAAGGAAAATTGTAAACAATCCAAAAAGTAAATATATCATGATGAGTGTATCCACTATACTATGAAACATTATAAAACCATTAAAAAACAGTAATATTATAAATTAATAAGTACTGACATAGAGATAACTGCATAATGAAGTGTTGCTAAATAACCTGGGAAGAAAAATACTATACAGAAATAAGTATACAATAAGATATATAGATAGAAAAGTAATATTTCTTCTGAAAAATTGTGTGTTTGTGAGAGGACAGAGAGATGGGAGGGAAGGGGGGAGGGAGGAAGAGCGAGAGAGAGACACACACACACACACACCTAGGAATATACACCAAAGCATTTAAAGCTTGTTTCCACTGGAGAATGAATAAAATAGATTTATCATAATACTTAAATGCTTGTATATTTGAATTTTTACTTTATGCATGTATTACTATTGCATTTTAAAGCAATAAATAATATCTTTTTGAAAGAAGAGCTTTAAATGTGATGTGTCAGAAATTTGTCATGCTAGAATATAAAGTCCATGGTTTCAGGACATATGACTATCTTGTTCCTCTCTGAGTCCGGAGTCTTTGCCATAGCACTGGGCATGAGTTGGTCCTCAAAAATGGTTCAAGAAGCACCCATTCAGTGTTAGTTATTCTACATGGAGCTGAGTTATATAACTGCCTGGATAGATTGTCAAAGTATTCCTTAAAAATTGTACTCACTAGTCTCTTATGAAGCCTTACCATGGTTTTGGGAAGAAATGAGACTTTTTAAATAAAAAAAAGTAAAAACTAGAGCAGAGCTTTATAAAACAGTTAAGTTTGACAGTACTAGACTGAGCTTGGGAGGGTGAGTATAGTAATGAGACTAATTGAATAGCAAAGACTGTTTGGGGACAAAGCCAGTGGAAGATCATCAAAAGCAGACAGGACCTTCAGCCACATGGGCATAAAGGAGGTGACATGAAAGGGGGCAAAAGTCAACATACCTTTCATACTATTTTTCTTATAGAAAAGCCAATTTGTATCCATCCTTTTTCATCAATTCATTTTAAAATTTTTCATTTTAACTTCTTTGAAAACAGTATGTATCTTTCAGCCAGTGGTGTTTTCAATTTCTGTCAGTCATCCAGGTGACAGTTGTGTCAAAAACTGTCCTTGACCCTTTCTGCTTAAGATCAAGAAAACTCCAGCTTCAAAAAATCTTAAAATTAATTTATGAATTAAATTCTTCCAACTTTATCAAAACAGTCATTCTAACAATAATCTTTGAGGAGTTCTCTTATTTTAAACATGTAAATGGGAAACAGTGCATTTTACGTTAAGGCTGTATAAAATATTAATGATAAGTGTTTCAGTAATAGCAGCAAGTAAGCTATTAAATTATTCAGCCGACATTAACTCAAACATCTGCTTTGAGGTGGGAATGGTGGTAGGCTGTGGACCTGTAAGAAAGATGAAGGCAAAATGCTTGACCTACAGGTACTGATTGGGTCATTTCCATTCATACAAAGTAGGCTTGTGGATGGCCTACAAAAGAAATGAACTGGCACTTATCTTCGTCAGTCATACACAGATGCATACACATTTTCTGATGTGTGCTTCTTATGTGCTGAAGTGGAGTTACAGACGGGAATAAGTTCATTTTATCTACTAAATTGCAGTTAGCTACCCTCCAGGAAAATATATGATTGATTTCAAATTGGTTGAGGAATTAATAAACTGCTCTGCACTCTCCTCAAGTACGTGCAAGTGAGTTCACTTGGTAACTTCTTCCCAACACCCCTAAGTCTTTGTTTGAAAGACAGTTTTTGCATATGACAGACAATTACAATCACCCCCTAGTGATAATCTTTAATTAGAAAGGCACTTTCACATTGTGTATGTTGTCTGAAATTTTTATATGCCTTTTCTTTGAGTCTAAATTAAAGAACATTTGCAACTCTGAGGTATAAAACCTAGCTCTGTATTTCCTGAGTGATTGTAGCAAATGCCTCATTCTACCAGGAAAGGGTAAGATGTGGCAAAACACATTTGCCTTAGAAATAGAATAGCTGGTGGACACTGTAGTTACTTGTAAATACCTGAGCAATGTTAAAGTGTCCCTTCTGATTTATACGCATATTGAAGAACTAAAGCTGTTGACTCTGTTGCAATGTCACAGTAGCATAATGTATCATAGCTATTTTGGGGGTTTAGAGCTACTAGGAGAAATAAAATACAAATTGGCCTTAAATTTATAATATTCTATATTCAGTATATGTACCAAAGCTCCCTGTATGTTATCAATCTATCAGAGGCATCAACTCATATTATATTATGTTCTTTCCAGAATCATTTAGCCAAACATGCTGTAGTCTTTCCTAAAAAAAAATAGAAAGATTTTGATAACCCTAGAAATGTTCAGAACCCTGGAGTTGTTGAGAAATGAAATACTCTCAGATGTCCAAGATTCAGAAAAGTTGAGTATGTCTATACGCTAAAGAAAGCATCCAAATATACAAACACCTGCCTCTGAGTTCAATATATTATTAAATTATTGATGCAATTACTAATAATCCTATCATGAAAAGAACTATATTAAGTTCACTGCAGAAGAAAAGTCATATGAAAATGTCATAAGGTTTTCCATGTCCACCCCTTCAAATTGATATTATTCATTGACACTGTCATAATGGGAAGAAGACAAGCTATAATCATTATTGTCCTTAATATTTTGATTTAACCATTACATAATATTTAAATAAGTTTATACAGTCAATTATTTGTATGCCTCCCTAGCTTACTTAATTGAGGTTGAACAGTTTACAATTCTTACGTATATTTCTCTTAATTTTCTACTTAATTCTGTGGTATAAACACTAAGTAAATTATGTGGCAATATATAATTATTCTTTCAAAACTTTTCTTTGAAGTATAATGTACATACAGGAAAGTTTACATATCCATAAATGAACAGCTCAGTGAATTTTCGTGAACTATCACAACTATAAAATCAACACCCAGATTAAGAAAGAGAATATTACCAGCACTACAAAGTCCAGGTTTCCAGACCCTATGCCCTACAAGAGAATCATTATCCTACATTCAAAGAATGGAATAGTTATTTCTGCTTCTTTATAATATATATAAATTATAACGTGGTATGTACTCTTTTTTATATACAAATTATTTTACTCCAAAGTTGTTCACATATATAAAATTTATTCACCCATTTTATTGCTGTTCATTTTTTAGTGTTATTAACATATGCACATACACAAACACACAAAACATCAAGCTAGAGATAGAGACAGAGGGAGAGAGAAGGAGACAAGGTAAATTTTTTTAGAAGTCGGCTTTCAGTTTTGTTTTTTTTTTAAATATATATATATATATCATATAACTATGCAAAGCATGAAAAAATGTTTCTTTAAAGCATATTACATGCAAGGAACAAATACCAAGATCTAATATTACTCATTTCCTTCTTATACTAAATTTTGCCTTATTGTGTATGTATATATAATATACATTACAATATATAATATTATATATAAATTTATATATAAATTATAAATACTATAATATAAATTAATAAACTGAAAATTGGCACTCAGTTTCTGACAAAGTTATCTGTGTTCATTAGGATTTTTAAATTCAAATTTTATTGAGGAGATCGGTTCAAGATGGTAGAATAGAAGGGCATGTGCTCACTCCCTCTTGCAAGAGCACTGGGATCACTACTAACTGCTGAACAATCATCAACAGGAAGACACTGGAACTCGCCAAAAAAGATACCCCACATCCAAAGACAAAGGAGAAGTCACAGTGAGACAGTAGGAGGGGCATAATCACAATAAAATCATATCCCATAACTGCTGGATGGGTGACTCACAAACTGGAGAACAATTATACCACAGAAGTCCACCCACTGAAGTGAGGGTTCTGAGCCCCATGTCAGCCTTGCCAACCCAGGGGTCCGGCAACTGGAGGAGGAATTCCCAGAGAATCAGACTTTGAAGGCTAGCAGAATTTGATTGGAGGTCTTTGACAGGATGGGGGAAACAGAGAATCCACTCTTGGGGGGGCACACACAAAGTAGCATGCTCATGAGGATCCAGGGGGGAAGGAGCAATGACCCCATAGGAGACTGAACCAGACCTACCTGCTAGTGATGGAGGGTCTCCTGCAGAGGCGTTTGGGGGGGGAGGTGGGCTGTTGCTCACCACAGGGATAAGGACACTGGCAGCAGAATTTCTGAGAACTACTCCTTGGCATGAGCCCTCCCAGAGTCCACCATTATCCCCACCAAAGAGCCTGTAGGCTCCAGTGCTGGGTCACCTCAGGCCAAACAACCAACCAGGAGGGCATGCAGCCCCACCCATCAGCAGAAAAGCACATTAAAGTTTTACGGAGCTCTGCCCACCAGAGCAACAGCCAGCTCTACCCACCACCCATCCCTCCCATCAGGAAGCTTGCACAAGCCTCTTAGATAGAGGCTCATCCACCAGAGGGCAGACAGCAGAAGCAAGAAAAACTACAATTCTGCAGCCGGTGGAACAAAAACCACATTCACAGAAAGATACAAAAATGAAAAGGCAGAAGACTATGTACCAGATGAAGGGACACGATAAAACCACAGAAAAACAACTAAATGAAGTGGAGATAGGCAACCTTCCAGAAAAAGAATTCAGAATAATGATAATGAAGATGATCCAGGACCTCAGAAAAAGAATGGAGGCAAAGATTGAGATGATGCAAGAAATGTCTAACAAAGACCTAGAAGAATTAAACAACAAACACTAGGAAGATATAAAGAAGAAACAAACAGAGATAATACAATAAGTGAAATGAAAAATACACCAGAAGGAATCAATAGCAGCATAACTAAGGCAGAAGAACGAATAAATAACCTGGAAGACAGAATGGAGTAAATCACTGCCACAGAACAGAATAAAGAAAAAAGAATGAAAAGAAATGAAGACAGCCTAAGAGACCTCTGGGACAACATTAAATGCAAAAACATTCATATTATAGGGGTCCCAGAAGGAGAAGAGAGAAAGGAAGGACCCGAGAACATATTTGAAGAGATTATGGTGGAAAACTTCCCTAACATGGGAAAGGAAATAGCCATCCAAGTCCAGGAATTGCAGAGAGTCCCAGGCAGGATAAACACACTGAGATGCATAGTAATCAAATTGACAAAAATTAAAGACAAAGAAAAATTATTGAAAGCAACAAGGGAAAAACAACAAATAATATACAAGGGAACTCCCATAATGTTAACAGCTGATTTCTTAGCAGAAACTCTACAAGCCAGAAGGGTGTGGCACGACATATTTAAAGTGATGAAAGGGAAGAACCTACAACCAAGATTACTCTACCTGGCAAGGAACTCATTCCAATTTGATGGAGAAATCAAAATCTTTACAGAGAAGCAAAAGCTAAGAGAATTTAACACCACCAAACCAGCTCTACAACAAATGCTAAAGGAACTTCTCTAAGTGAGAAACACAAGAGAAGAAAAACACCTACAAAAACAAACCCAAAACAACTAAGAAAATGGTAATAGGAATATACATATCAATAATTTTCTTAAATGTGAATGGATTAAATGCTCCAAACAAAAGACACAGGCTTCCTGAATGGATACAAAAGCAAGACCCATATATATGCTGTCTACAAGAGACCCACTTCAGACCTGGGGACACATACAGACTGAAAATTAGGGGATGGAAAAAGATATTCCATGCAAGTAGAAATCAAAAGAAAGCTGAAGTAGCAATACTCATATCAGAAAAACTAGACTTTAAAATACATAGTGTTACAAGAGAAAAGGAAGAACACAACACAGTGATCATGGGATCAATCCAAGAAGAAGATATAACAATTATAAATATATATGCACCCAACATAGGAGCACTGCAATACATAAGGAAAATGCTAACAGCTATAAAAGAGGAAATTGACAGCAGCACAATAATAGTGGGGGGCCTATAACACCTCACTTACACCACGGACAGATCATCCAGACCAAAAATTAATAGGAAACACACACTTTAAATGACACAGTAGACCAGATAGATTTAATTGATATTAATAAGGTACTGCATCTGTAAACAGCAGATTACACTTTCTTCTCAAATGTACATGGAACATTCTCTACGATAGATCACATCCTTGGTCACAAGTCAAGCCTCAGTAAGTTTAAGAAAATTGAAATCATACCAGGCATCTTTTCTGACCACAATGCTATGAGAGTAGCAGACAATTACAGGGAAAAAAAAAACATAAAAAACACAAAAACATGGAGGCTAAACAATACATTACTAAATAACCAAGAGATCACTGAAGAAATCAAAGAAGAAATCAAAAAATACCTAGAGACAAACAACAATGAAAACATGATGATCCAAAGCCTATGGGAGGCAGCAAAAGCAGTTCTAAGAGGGAAGTTTATAGCAATACAATCCTACCTCAAGAAACAAGAAAAAACTCAATCTAACCTTACATCTAAAGGAACTAGAGAAAGAAGAACAAACCTAACCCAGAGTTAGTAGAAAGAGAGAAATCATAAATATCTGAGCAGAAATAAATGAAATAGAAACAAAGAAAACAATAACAAAGATCAAGAAAACTAGAAGCTGGTTCTTTGAGAAGATAAACAAGATTGATAAACCTTTAGCCAGACTCATCAAGAAAAAGAAGAAGACTCAAATCAATAAAATTAGAAATGAAGAAGGAGAAGTTACAACAGACACTGCAGAAATACAAAGCATCCTAAGAGACTACTACAAGAAACTCTAGGCCAATAAAATGGACAACCTGGAAGAAATGAACAAATTCTTAAAAAAGTATAACCTTCCAAGACTGAACCAGGAAGAAATAGAAAATATGAACAGACCAATCACAAGTAATGAAATTAAAACTGTGATTAAAGATCTTCCAACAAACAGAAGTCCAGGACCAGATGGTGTCACAGGTAAATTCCATCAAACATTTAGAGAATAGCTAACACCCATCCTTCTCAAACTCTTTCAAAAAATTGCAGAGGAAGGAACACTCCCAAACTCATTGTACAAGGCCACCATCACTCCGATATGAAAACCAGGCAAAGATGTCACAAAAAAGAAAACTACAGGCCAATTTCACTGATGAATATAGATGCAAAAATCCTCAACAAAATACTAGCAAACAGAATCCAGCAACACATTAAAAGAATCATAAACCATGATCAAATGGGATTTATCCCAGGGATGCAAGGATTCTTCAATATACACAAATCAATCAATGCGATACACCATATTAACAAACTGAAGAATAAAAACCATATGATCATCTCAATAGATGCAGAAAAAGCTTTTGACAAAGTTCAACACCCATTTATGGTAAATACTCTCCAGAAAGGGGGCATAGAGGGAACCTACCTCAACATAATAAAGGCCATATACGACAAACCCACAGCAAACATCATTCTCAATGGTGGAAACACTGAAAGCATTTCCTCTAAGATCAGGAACAAGACAAGGATGTCCACTCTCACCACTTTCATTCAACTTAGTTTTGGAAGTCCTATCAATGGCAATCAGAGAAGAAAAAGAAATAAAAGGAAAACAAATTGGAAAAGAAGGAGTAAAACCATCACTGTTTGCAGATGACATGATACTGTACATAGATATTCCTAAAGATGCCACCAGAAAACTACTAGAGCTAATCAATGAATTTGGTAAAGTTGCATGATACACAATTAATGCACCGAAATCTTTGCATTCCTATACACTAACAATGAAAGATCAGAAAGAGAAATTAAGGAAACAATCCCATTCTCCATTGCAACAAAAATAAAATACCTAGAAATAAACCTACCTAAGGAGGTAAAAGATCTGTACTCAGAAAACTATTGGCCACTGATGAAAGAAATCAAAGATGACACATACAGATGGAGAGATATACCATGTTCTTGGATTGGAAGAATCGATATTGTGAAAATGACTATACTACCCAAAGCAATCTACAGATTCAATGCAATCCCTATCAAATTAACAATCGTATTTTTACAGAAGAGGAACAAAAAAATCTTAAACTTTGTAGGGAAACACAAAAGACCCTGAATAGCCAAAACAATCTTGAGGGGAAAAAAATGAAGCTGGAGGAATCAGACTCTCTGACTTCAGACTATACTACAAAGCTACAGTAATCAAGACAATATGGTACTGACACAAAAACAGAAATATAGATTAATGAAACAGGATAGAAATCCTAGAGATAAAACCATGCACCTATGGTCAACTAAACGGTGACAAAGGAGGCAAGGATATACAATGGAGAAAAGACAGCCTCTTCAATAAGTGGTGCTGGGAAAACTGGACAGCTACCTGTAAAAGAAGAAATTAGAACACTCCCTAACATCATACACAAAAATAAACTCAAAATGGAATAAAGTCTTAAATGTAAGAATGGACACTATAAGACTCTCTGAGGAAAACATATGAAGAACACTCTGACATAAATCATGGCAAGATGTTTTTTGACCCACCTCCCAGAGTAATGCAAATAAAAACAAAAATAAACAAATGGGACCTAATGAAACTTAAAAGCTTTTGCACTGGAAAGGAAACTATAAACAAGACAAAAAGACAACCCTCAGAATGGGAGAAAATATTTACAAATGAATCAACTGACAATGGATTAATTTCCAAAATATATAAACAGCTCATGCATCTCAATATTAAAAAACAAACAACCCAATCCATAAAAGGGGAGAAGACCTAAATAGACATTTCTCCAAAGAAGACATACAGATGGCCAAGAGGAACATGAAAAGCTGTTCAACATCATTAATTATTAGAGAACTGCAAATCAAAACTACAATGAGGTATCACCTCACACCAGTTAGAATGGGCATCATCAGAAAATCTACAAACAGCAAATCCTGGAGAGGGTGTGGAGAAAAGGGAACCCTCTTGCACTGTTGGTGAGAATGTAAATTGATACAGCCACTATGGAGAACAGTATGGAGGTTTCTTAAAAAACTGAAAATAGAATTACCATATTACCCAGCAAACCCACTATTGGGCTTATACCCAGAGAAAACCATAATTCATAAGCCACATGCACCCCAATGTTCATTGCAGCACTATTTTCAATAGCCAGGTCATGGAAGCAACCTAAATGCCCATCGATAGACGAATGGATACAGAAGAAGTGGTACATATATACAATGGAATATTACTCAGCCATAAAAAGAAATGAAATTGGGTCATTTGTAGAGACATGGATAGACCTAGAGACTGTCACACAGAGTGAAGTGTGTCAGAAAGTGAAAAACAAATATTGTATATTAACGCATATATGTTGAATCTAGAAAAATGGTACAGATGAACAGGTTTGCAAGGAAGAAATAGAAACCCAGATATAAAGAACAAACCTATGGACACCAAGGGGAAATCGGGGATGGGGTGGTGGTGGTGGGATGAATTGGGAGATTGGGATTGACGAATATACACTATTATGTATAAAACAGATCTAATAAGAACCTGCTGTATAAAAATAAATAAAATAAAGTTCAAAAAATATTATTGAAATAAATTCACAAAGCATAAAATTCTCCTCTAAAGTGTATAATTCAGTGTTTTTAGTGTACACATAGAGATGTGTAGCCATCACACTATAATTCCAGAGTATATGCACTACTACAAAAAGAATCCTCATATCCATTTGCAAGTTAATTCTCATTCCCTTATCTCCCTAACTCCTGGCAACCATGAATCTACTTTCTATATGTATTTCCCTGCTCTGGAAATTTCATATAAATGGAATTGTACAATAGTGTTCTTTTTCATTGGCTTCTTTAATTTAGCATACTGCGTTCATCCATGATTTAACATGTATTAGTACCTCAATTTAATGGCAAATAATATTTCATTGTTTGTATATACCACTTTGTTTATCCATTGATTAGCTGATGGACATTTGGGTTGTATCTTCTTTTGTACCATTATGAGTAGTGCTGCTATGAACTCCATGTAAAACTTGTGGTGTAGGCATATGCTCCAATTTCTCTTGGGTTTATACCCAAGGCATAGATTTACTGGGTCATGTAATAATACTATACTTAACTTTTTGAGGAAATGACAAACTTTCCCAATGTAACTATCTTTTTACAATCCAATTAAAATTTCTGAAACTTCTGATTTCTCTACTTCCTCAATGATGCTTCTTTATTCTTTTCTTTTTCTGTTCCTCAGACTGGATATCACAGTTGACCTATCTCGAAGTTTGCCAGTTCTTTGTTTTTGGCAGCTCAAATCAATTCAGTTATTGTAGTTTTCAACTCCAGAATTTTTTTAAAAAATAATTTTTATCTCTTTACTGATATTTTTTATTTGTGAGACATTGTTCTCATTCTTTCTGTTTTTAGTTCTTTGGACATATTTATAATAACTACTTTAAAGTTTTTACCTAGTTAATCCAAATTATGGGCTTGTTCTGGGTCAGTGTTTATATAGTCTTAATATGTATTCCTTCTTGTTTCTTAGCATGCTTCATGTATTTTTTAAACTGGATATCTTAAATAAGATAATATTGCAAAGCTGGAAATCATATCCTCTTCCTCCCCTCTAAGGCTTGTTTTCTTTGTTATTTATTGGTTTAGTGACTTTCCTATACTAGTCTGTATTGTCTTTAGGGACCACTGAAGTCACTTTTCTGTAAGTTTAGTGGTCAGCTGATAATTAGATAGACATTTCCTCAATACATTTTACTAATTAGTCTCTGACCCATTGCTGAGGGGCTCACTGAATTGGGTAAGACTTCAAAACTCCTACAGGTCACAATTTTGCCTTAGCCTTCATTTCCTGCTTACTTGGAGACTCAGAGTCAGAGAGATATGAGAGATTAAAGCCTCAGGTCTTTCTTTCCTCAGCATACACACAGCCCTGTATATGCACATGGTCTCTAGATTTCCAGGAATATGTTAGAGGTTTTAAGAGCCATTATATCCCAGCTTTGGTCAGCTTCTTCTTTGCCCCAACTGGTATCAATGCTTTGACAAAATTCTTAAGAATAGAGCTTTCCCACTGAGCAAAATCTTATCAAGTCAATTAAAGATAAATCCAATGAGCCTTGTCCACAGAGGTGCCAAAGCGATAATATAGAAAAATTCTATAAAGATGGGACTTTTTAGAGGGTTCCAAACCTGTTCTCCCTCCTCCAGTGTTCTCCCAGGCTACAAGTTTCAAATCTACCATGGAATCAGAGACAGGATGACAGAAGTAGGACAAGTGGAAACTCCACAAAATCACTGTTCTTACTACAATTCAGTCATTTTTCTGGAATAAGTGCCCTTCAGATTGTTCCAAAGCTTTGATTGATCTCCAGAGTTTGGAAAAATGTTGATTTTGTCCATTTTTGCCAATATCATCGTTGCTTTTATGAAGGAACATCTATTTGAGGTCTTTATCATGTCATTCCAGGTGTTTCCACTTTCATTGGGAGTTTTACATTTTTGCTGTTCTCATTTATTACTATGAGTTTCTGGACACCTTAAAACTTGACCTCAACCTGTTTTTCCAACCTTGTCTCCATCTTCTCTCTGGAAAATACTTTATAATACAATAACATTGAACCATCTTCTTCTCTTCTCTACATTTCACCTTTATTATATTCTAGCTTTGCTTTTGCTGTTTCCTCTGCCTAGTTCAGGTTTGCTCACTTTGGTTTTGAATAACTGCATTCAGTACATTTAAAAAATAATAAATATGCTAAAAATTCTACTGGTACAAGCTAACATTTCTTGACATTGTATCATCAGTCAGACTCTATTTTAAGTACTTTGCATTAATTGCCTCAATTAATCCTCACAAAAATCTATGATACAGAAAGAATGTAAAGAAGCAATTTTAGTAGTCTATTACTTAGATGAAACAAGACTTGGTTACAGTCTTAATGAACAGTTAGAGATAAGGAGGATCATAGGTCAGTAGCATTATTTTAAACTTGAGTTACTAGGTTGAAGTTACCTGATATAGAAGAGAGAAAGGGATGAGTTCTAAGGGCAACTATGAAGAGCTATTTATTGAACATGCTGAGTTTGTGAGATACCCAAGTGAGGAAATTCAGCAAGCAATTTGATGTACTAACATGCAAGTCATGAGGGAGGTCAGTCTTAGAGATACAGGTTAGGAATTATGAACATGGTAGGTAGTATTACAAATTTAGCACTGGGAAAGCTTGCCAAAATAACCAATACAGTGAAGCACAAGTCTAATGATGGAAATGTGAGGATACACAAAATTCTAGGAAAAGCAAATCAGGGAGAGAAAGAGATCAGAGAGAGCATGTCATATGTGAAGAAGAGAGATAACTTGGATTAGCATTAGCATTTGAAGGTATAATCTTAATAGTTTCTTTCATGTACTGGAAGAGGAGAAAGAAATAATGAATATAAAGGTGAAAATGCTTATGGGTAGAGAAGAAGGAAGTTACAGTGAGTAGAAAGAAAGAAGTTGAGTGGAAGACCTAAAGAAAGTAATGAAGATTTGTAAACATTACCTAGAGGGAAAAGGAAAAGACTGTTGAAAAAGGGTCACCATTTTGTATGTGGCCTATCTGAAGGGATTGCTCATAATTGGATATTGGCACTAGACTGTATGGTTATAGGATTAACTGTGCCAGGGTTCTGAGCTCTGGAGACAGAACGAAGAGCAGATTGAGGCTCTGATTTCAAGATTAAAATGTTTTCCTTTCTCCACAGTTTCATATTCCACTGCAATAAGCTTAAAAAAAAAGAAATATGAATGTAAAAATCAAAACTATTTGGTGCAAAAATATCTCTTGGAGCTTTGTAAGTTTATACAGGTCTAAATATTTATTATGAAAAAAAGGAATCATATTTAGTCAGAAAGATGTTTTTTAAAATTACCATTCTTTTTCATGTAATCTGAATTAAATTTTTATGAGGCCTCGAGTATGTCTATATGAATTTTAACTTAGATAAAAATCAAGATAGTCACATGTTAGTTAATTTGTTTTTATTATCTAAATCAAAGAAAAATATTAATTTATAATAAAATATAAAAATGTTAAGACTGAATTTATATTATCAGTCACTTAAACATAAAATTCTAAGATAATGTACTTTCTTTTTTATTCTGCTATTAAGATTAAAAAACAATTTTGTATCTAGGATTTTATACTAAGATATACATGGCATAGAATTCTAAGGGCTACATAAACTAATATTCTCTAAATCTTCTTTCCTATGAAAGTCATCAATATTATGATCTGAAATTTGAACATGGACTTAGCCAATATGGTGGCAGTTATGTTTAATATAGAAAGGTAACTATATTTTTACAGATATCAATATCTGTTTCTCGATAAATATTAACTCAATTATTTTGCCAATACACAAAGTGGCCAACAGAATGGGTTAATTAATGTTTCACAATCCTTGTTATTATTCAATTATTTCTCAATGCTGTAAATTTCACAAAGCCATACCAAAACTTGCATGTATATGAATTCAAATTTTGAATTTAACTATGTGTTTTAAAAAGGCAGAAGCTTATCCTTGAGAAATCAAATTTATATTAAATATTCATAATTCAATTTAAAATACTAAATCTCTTTGATTATGTATAAACACTAATTTAGTACTTTACACACTGCATAAATAAATATTTTTTTAAAATTTAAATCTGAAAACAGAAATGTTAGGATCTAGAACAAATATTTCTGAGAAAATATGTATTCATTTCCTAGAACTGCTGTGACAAATTCCTACAAACATTGTGACTTAAAACAACAGAAATTTATTTTTTCATAGTTTTAGAGGCTAAAATTCTGAAATCAAGGTGTTGCTCTGGAGCCTCTAAGAAAGAATCTTTCCTTGATTTTTCCTAATTCTGGTGGCTGTTGACATTCCTTTTCCTTGGCCTGTGGCCATATTACTCCAGTTTCTAACCCTGTCTTCACATTGCCTTCTCCTCTTTGTGTCTTATCCTCTTCCATCCATTGTTAAGGGCACTTGTCATTGGATTTAAGGCCCACATGAATAAGTTCCTCCTCTTAAAATCCTTAACTATCACATTTTGCCATATAAGGTAATATTTAATCTTTTACCATAGAACAAAATATTCACTTGATCCAGGGATCTGGAAATTAATATACTTTGGAGGAGGCATTTTTTCTGCCTACCACAGGAAAGAACACAAAACTGATTCTCATTTGATTCATTTTTTTTTCCTAAGTATTTTGCTCAAATCAACTATCATCTTTTGCCAGCCAAAATGTTATTGTAAACAGTAACAGCTATATTTACATTCCACTAATTGAATAATTTCATTAATTGAATAATTAAAAGATTACAAATCACTAATTTCCATCTTTATATTGCTTAAAGCTAAGTATCAACTGCTGCTACGCTTAGTCTAGCTTCAACTCTCCCAAAATAGAGTTCATTTGAATTTGTTCTTAATGCAGTTCACTCTTCATGCAAATTATTCATGTAAGCTTACTCAGAAATGTAAAATTATGAGATAAATTACTGAGAGTGTACTGTGTGTTTGTATGTCTCCAAGTCCAGAATACAAATTTTATATTAAAACTGAATGCCTAGATCTATCAAAATACTATCAAGATTAAAATCAAAATAATAATTAGGAACAAGTTTAAGAAAAGAAGTTCATGACTTATAGTCTGAAAACTATAAAACATTTATGACAAAAAATGGAAAAAAAATCCCTATTCATGGACCAGAAGATTTATATTATTAAGATAATATACTCCCAAAGTGATCTACAGATTCAAAAACTTCCTATTAATTTTCCAGATTCCTTTTTTGCAGAAATTGGCAAGTTGATTTTCATATTTATATGGAAATGCAAGGGACACAGAATAGCCAAAATAATCGTGAAAAAGAAGGAAAAAGTTGGAGGACTCATGTTTCCTGAGATCAAAATGTATTGCAAAACTACAATACTCATGTAAGTGTAATACTAGCGTATGGGTAGATACATACATCAATGAAAAAAATTGAGAGTCCAAAAATAAACCTTTATTTTATTTTCAATTGATTTTTGAAGTAGTGTCAAGGTAATTCATTGGAGCAAAGAATAGATTTTTTTCAACAAATGGTGCAAGGGCAACTAAGTTATCTATATGCAAAAGAAACAATTTTGACCCTGTTTTTAACATACCAAAAAATAAGTGCAACTAAATTATAGACCTAAACATAAGAACTAAAACTGTAGTACTCTTAGAAGAAAACATAGAAGTAAATTTTCATGACCATGTGTTAGTCAATAGTTTCTTAGATATGACACTAAAAGCGCAAGTGACAAAACAAAAACACTGATAAATTGGGTTTCATCAAAATTAAAAACCTTTGGAATTTCAGACCCACAAAAAAGTTAAAAGTGAAAGGTGAAAGTAAAAAGAAAACCCACAGAAAGTAGGAAATACTTACAAGTCATGTATCTGATAAGGTAATTTAATCAGAATATAAAAAAACACTTAAAACTCAATAATGAAAAGACAAATATCTCAATAAAAATGGGCAATAGATATGAATGGGTATTTATTCAAAGAAGACATACAAATATCCAATAAGCTATGAAGAGATGCACAAAATTATTAGCCATTAAGGAGATGCAAATCAAACCTCCAATGAGATGTCACTTCATACACACTCGGATGGCTACAATAAAAAAAGATAGAAAATAATAAGCATTGATGAGGATGCAGAGAAATTGGAATCATCATACATTTTGTATATTTGGAAAACAGGATGGTAGTTCTTCAAACTGTTAAATACAGAGCTGCTATCCATGATCCAGTAATTCCATTCCTAAGTATATAGTATCAGAAATGAAAACATAAGTCCACATAAATATACATAAATGTTTATAACAAAATTATTCAGAATAGCCAAAAAATGGAAATAACCCAAATGACCACCAAGTGATGAATGTCTCCAAAATGTAGTCTATTCATACAATGAAATATTATTTAGCAATCAAAAGAAATGGAGTACCAACACCTCCTATGGCATAGAAGAACCTTCAAAGGAGTATGCTAAGCAAAAGATACCAGTTACAAAAGAACATATATTGTATGATTCTATTTATATGAAATGTCCAGAATAGGCAAATCTATAGAGAGAATAAATAGATTACTGGTTGCCTATGCCTGGGGGTGGGTAGTGACTACTAATGTCTAAAGGGTTTTTCGGGGAGGATGATAAAAATATTTTAAAATTATATTGCAATGACAGTTGCACAACTTTGTAAATGTACTAAAAGCCTTTGAATTACAGACTTTAAGTAGAATAATTGTATGATGTATGAGCCAAATCTTAAAGCTGTTAAAATAGGCCACTGTAACAATTTAAAAACTAAAAGAAAATTTCTTAGGAAATGATTTTAAATATAAAATCATTTACAAAGATGATGTAAAATTCACACTAAAGATGGACTTTTGTTTCTTCAGCTGTGTCTCTCTCTGCCTCCATCATATATATATATATATAAAATATATATTTATTTTATTTTATTTTACTTTATTTTTTTTCCCTGTAGTATTGACTGGAATGAGGGATAAGGAAAGGAGCAGGACAGAACTGATCTTGTAGGAGAAGATCTGGTAAGGGAGGCAATTTGAAATTTCCCTAAAAGCATAGTGATCAAAACTGAGTTATAAAACATTGTCAAGGTGTGAAAGCCAACAGTTGGTGTGAGAAAAATACCACAGAATCTTTTGATAATGTGTTTAAATCTGACACCAACAAGGCTTTGTCTCTCAGTCTGTATGAGAGATGGTCACCTGTCACAGACAAGCCATCTCATACCCTATGGAAGGCCTGGAGTGCAGCACAGTGACAATTGCATTGTCACTCACTTGAAGCCTACTGCAATATATTCCAGATTATGTACATTTACATATCATATCACCTCCATACCACAACTTAATGAAACTGACCCTCACAGAATACAAGTTTGCCTTTTAAAAATTCTTATAAAGACATATTTCATATAAGCACAAGTGAATAAAAAGAAAATCATGGTGCTGATAAGACACCTTATTATAATTCTTCACTGGAAATATTATGAGGTTAAAACAAGAACAATCTAATCAAGTTTGCTAGAAATTTTACCAAGAAAATATGAGTTTAAAAATAAAACATGATATATTGATTTATCTACCTTGGTTATAAAATAAAATTCATCAATTAAATTTATGAATATATGAAATGTATTCAGTTCATAATGTAAGGTAATCAAATGCCAACACATAATTTAAAATCAGAAGTTTTTATGATATTATTCATATGGTTAGTTGAAAATGAACAATAATTATTACCATGCTTTATAATGCTTTGTAATGAGATAAAATGTTACCAGGAAGATTTTTAATCTTACACAGGGATGCTGGCTAACTGTTCATATAGAACTTTAGATGAGTTTACAAAACAGGACCATCCCACATTTGCTGACATGGTATGTGGTGACAAGTGACAAGGCAGGAGTATGCAACAGAGACTTTACAAGAGAAAAAGGATATTAATCATTCCCTTCAAAGCAAGGGAAACATTTTTTACAAATAATAAGATACGGCAGTGCTTTTCTGAAGAAATTCATTATGTAGAAAGTAATTTTTTTAATGTATTTTTGAAAATGTTTCCATCATTAGGGAATTTAATACTTAAAACTATGTTTAAGTTCAAAAATAAGAAGTAACAGGTGTGTCCCATGGGGGAAAAAAGGCAGCAAACTTGGAATCAAATATTCTACCTTATGTAAAAATCTTCCAAATGAAGAGCTGCAGCTGGTTTTGTTAACTGTGGTAAATGTAAAAGTCAACATGTCTAAGAGAAACTTTTGCATAACAGGATATAAAACTGAAGAAGACCCATGATGTAGAGAACACAGCAAATGATATTGGTCTTCCATTTGGGTATATGTAACTTGTTATATATCTTTTCCATTTATGATCACCAGTAAAACCAGCTATGGACATAAGTAAAATGTGGATATTAGAACTTTAAATGTAATATCACAAACTTATATCAAAATTTTAATAAAGTATGATACATAATATAGTGTATTTAACCACAGAGTGACAACATATGGATTTTATAGCATTAATAAACATCATTACATTTTTATATAATCTAGCCTTATCCATTAAATGTTTCTGTATGTCTGAGATATCCATAATATATTAGTATAGAAGTAAATGTTTATAATTAAATGTTTATAATTATGTATATAAAAGTATAAAACTGAGTGTGATGGGCTACATTTATTATCACCAATTATTTACTGTCCCTCTCAGAGGGAATTATATATCTGTGCCCATTGGTATCAGCCATTTCCATGTGATTTAGTATGAGATATGAGTGGAGTTACACATAAATAAATTTTAAAAATTCAGTAAGACAAAGTGTATAAGTTTCCTAGGGTTGCCATAATAAATTACCACCAACTGGTAGCTTAAAACAAGAGGCATTTATTCTCTCATAACTCTAAAAAGTAGAAGTTTGAAATCAAGGTATCAGCAGGGTTGGTTCCTTCAGAAGGCTCTGAAGGAAAAACTGTCCCATGCCTCTCTCTTAGATTTTGGAAGTAGCTGACAGACAACCCTTTCTGATTTTGGAAGTTGCTCACAGACAAACCTATCACTCTAATTTCTGCCTCCATCTTCACGTAGGCTTCTGCTCTGTGTGTCACTGTCTTCTGCTCTTATCATAAAGACACGAGTCATTGGATTTAAGGCCATGTCTAAATCCAGAATAATTTCATCTTGAGATCCTAAAATAATTACATCTGCAAAGACTCTATTTCCAAATAAAGTTATATTCTGAGGTTCTGGGTGGACATTCATTTTGGAGAAGACCTTATTCAACCCAACAATAGCAAGTAACCTGTATTAGTTTGCTAAGGCTGCCATAACAAAATACTACAAACTGGTTGGCTTAAATAATAGAAGTTAACTATCTCACAGTTCTGGAGGCTCAAAGTACAAGATCAAGGTGTTTACAGGTTTGGTTTCTTTAAAGGTCTCTTTGGCTTGCAGATAGCTTCCTTCTCACCGTGTTGTCACACGGTCATCCCTATGTCTGCATCCATGTCCTAATCTATTCTGGTAAGAATCAGTCATGTCAGGTTAGTTACAGCCCTCATAACTTCACTTAACCTTAATTAAAGGTTTAAAAGATCCAAACAACAAATAGAGTAACATTCTGTGATACTAGGGGTTAAAACTCTAACATATGCATTTGGTTGGGGGGGTGCACAATTCACCTCATAACATAACCCAAGAAAATGTACAAAGAAATTGAACATTTGAGGGAACAAAGATATACCAGTAGCAAATAAACATGAAAAAAATGTCCAATGTCAGTAGTCATTAAGGAAGTGTCTATTAAATCCAAATAACGGGGACTTAACTATTTTATAGCCAACATATAAAGAGGTTGGAAAATGTCAGTCCCACCCTTAAAACAAAAAAAAACTGAACAAATGGAAAATCACCAACTCTTCTTGGACACATTGGAGAACTGAGGTTGTAGGGCACATCACTATTAAGAAATATTGAAAAATGGGTGAATCCAAATAGGCACATCTGAGATTGGCTTAAGTGAAGCAGAATTTGCTAGAGTCATGAATGATAGAAACACGCAATTGGTAATTTTGATGGGTTGATGAGACTGAATGTAGACTAGCATAAGCCTGGGAAATTCATAAAGGCCTCAGTCTTACAGGTGGCCCCCAACTTTTGTGGGTTTTACATCCAGCAACCCCACTAGGTTTGTACACTGAAGATCTTGAAAGAAAGATCCTCCCATTGAATGCTCTGGCATGGGGAGGGGAAGAGTAATCATCGTAAAAAGCCTGCTACCTTCTCCTCCATAAGTGGGGCTTACTCTCCAGGGGGAAAATACTTTACTAAGGCCTTAGATTAGCTGGGGGAAGGGATCTCCTCCATCTCAAGTCCCTTAAGCCTTTTTGTCTCACCCAAGGATGAGAAAAAAAAAAAGACAAAGAGCACTGGAAAAATATGTGAGAATGCCAAAGCACAAAGAAACACTCACTAAGAGACCGAGATTTCATTTATAATTATGGAAAGCTTCCTTTTCCTCTCATCTTACCACCACACCAGTAGGGCTCCAGTATACTAGCAGTTGATTACAGTTGACAGGACTGCAAAGATGCAAACTCTATTTGAAAAGTTCTTAGGGAAACCCAACATCAACAGGGAGACAAACAAGGGCACTAGAAGAATTTGAAGCCTCTGGCACTGTCCATATCATAGTAACAATTAAGCATAGTCCATGTCCTATTAAGATTAACATATATCCTCACACTAAAGGCTGATCTACCTTATTTCCTATTACCTGATGCAACAGTATATCATTTCCAATTATACATTTAAGGGCCTTGAACATTATTCTTTGAGTATACAAAGAACCACAGCCTTGGAACCATGGAAGGGCCATGAATATTATCTGCACCATATTGAACTAAAATCCTGATTTTACTTCAATTTTCATGACCTCATACAGTCATATGATAAATGGTCCCTAGCTTTTCTATATATACGATACTTCGATAAGCTGTGTTAGCTTTCCAACATTCATGTTATTTTTAACTCAATGATGAAAGCATGTCTTGTTGGAATATCTTCATTATTTGTTGCTTTTTTGTTTGGTAATAGCAATTATAACATTTGATAGATATTTCCTAAAATTGCTATTGTTGGCTTTCTAATCTGTCATTCTCCCCTCATTGTTACAAAGTCTACTACTTCAAATATGTGTTAAGCTGTGTTCATTTTCTTAACCAATAAATTCCTCCTCAAAGGATACAAATCTCTGCATATCTCAGGAAATGATGTGAGCCCATTATGATTAAACCACTTGCAAAACTGAGGCCTCAACTTAGATGACAAACAATAGTCTACAGTTGAGCGTATTCCTAAAACCTTAGCCTTATCAAGAGAAACCAATGGAAGGTTATTTTCCCAGAGAGCTACAGAGCCTTCCCCTGACACACCCCTTCTCCTTACATGAACT
Organism: Orcinus orca; assembly: GCF_937001465.1. Classification (NCBI taxonomy): domain Eukaryota; kingdom Metazoa; phylum Chordata; class Mammalia; order Artiodactyla; family Delphinidae; genus Orcinus; species Orcinus orca. The sequence continues at coordinate 76,853,837 of NC_064562.1, read as the reverse complement.
TATGACTGGTTCAAATGTTGTCATCAAATCTTTTCAGACTCTGAATTTTTTAGATGGGAGTATCATTTGAATCTAGAAACTCTATTCCCACAAGTGCAGGATGACTCTATTCTACCAATGGGCACCAGAGAACTGGAGGCTTGGAGGGGGATGCTGTCAAAAGTCAAGCATATTTTATATTTGGAAGGATTTAAAATGTTGCAGACTTGGGAATTTGGGGTTAGCAGGTACAAACTATTACATATAGAATGGATAAACAACAAGGTCCTACTGTATAGCACAGGGAAATACATTCTATATCCTGAGATAAACCAAAATGGAAAAGAATATTTTAAAATATTCAGTTATATGTATAACTGAATCACTTTGCTGTACAGCAGAAATTAACACAAAATTGTAAATCAACTATACTTCAATAAAAAAAGTTGCAGCTTTTGTCAGTGTTTTACCATATTTAGTTTTAAACCCCAAATTCCTGGATCTTACACTAGGAATCCAGACCCAGAAACAGAATCAGCTCAAAGGGAAAGATCAATTTTAAAGCCACCCAGGGGATACTAATGTAGCCTGTTAGTGGACTGGTATTCAGAATCCCTGCTCCGTATCCACCGCAGCAGTCCCTCATTATCAGAAGGCACTTTCCCCAATTGTGGAACTGGAAATCTGTGATAGATGGACTTTCCTCTTAGGAGACAGTCAATTCCCTTACTCTCCTCTTCTGATCTTTTGTAAATTACGTATCAGTGAGCTATTCTATCATGTATGAATTTCTGATTGTTACTTATGTAGTTATGACAACTTTGTCCTGAATAAATGTGTATAGCACTCATAACATTTCTTTTTACTAGATAATTGGGCCAAATACAAATGTAACTGAATTTCAGGAAACCCTATAGGGAAATGCAATCTTTTTTATATCTAGAATGGTACCAAAATATCACAGTGCAAATAAAAGGGGAAATTTGGAAGAAATAAAGAGCATTTAAACTTAACTAGATGCTTTGTTATGGCTTAGGGAAAAATAAATAATGTGTTTGAAATCAAACAGACTTTTAATCCTGTATTTTTTTTTTTTTTTTTTACTTTTACTCACCAGAGAGAATTTATTAGAGATATAATCCCTTACACTTATATAGCATATTACACTTTTCAAAGTGCTTCCCCATGAATTTTAATTTCCCATAGGTCGGGCTACATCCCATCTGTATTGAACTTTGTTGTCTAAATGTTCTTCAGAGGCTTTAGCGCTTGGGTCTTTGCCCCTGCTATTCCAATATTTGGAAAGCTTTTTACTTCTCCACACCTTTGTAGGTCTGGTTAGCTCTTACTTTTTCTTCAGTGCCTAACCTATAAGTTGTCTCTTCAAGAAACTCTTTTCCTACTCCTGCAACTGCTTAAGAACCTTCTGTATTTTGTCCTATAGAGTGGTGAATTAGACTTTTAGTGCCCTGTTTTTATACAACATTGTAATTTTCCAATCCCTGGTAAGTCTTTACCAATGAACTATAATAAGTTCTTTATAGGTTGAGAGTAGATCTGTTCACCATCTATCCCAGCATTATATCAGGCATTTAAAAGGTATTCTATAAAAATCAGTTGAATAAATGAATATATATTAATATCCCACTTGAAGCTAAGTATAAACCAAGTCTGCGTGAAGTAAAGATGTTGGTATAAGGTAATATAGCAAACATACAGCTCAAACAGAAATTCCCTGAAGGAGTCTTTCAAAGCGGAGGAATGTTGCCTTACTTAAGTTGTATTCTGAGTGCTCTGAGGGACAGGAAGAACACATGTTATCAGCTCAGTTTTGCAAGAAGAGGAAACAATGACAAGGGACATCAATTGACTGGTTGAAGTGTTTTGGTGTGGTTTCCCAAAAGCCAAATCTGAGACAAAGATTTAGGTATAGGTGGTAACACATCCTAGGGATTATCTGCACAATTTTGTGTTTGATCTCCTGAGAATCTGATGCAGACTGTTTAACGTTTTAATAATAAAAATGATAAATTATATAACATTAATCAAGCACTTTTTATGTGCCAGGCACTGTGTGAGGCCATTTTAATGGATTATCTCACTTAATTTCACAATAACTTTATGGGATAACTATTATTATTACCCTCGTTTTACAGAAGAAAAAAGCTGAAGCTTAAAAAGTTGGTTTGTGGTGCACAGTTTGGGACACAATTCCTATTTTTAGATTTGCTATGTATGATTTAGTAATCCTCAGTTTTCAGATCTGTAAAAAGGCAGTAAACACCACATAGGTGTCCCTTAAGGCACTCCTGCGATATGCATTTTCTTTCTTTTCTTTCTTCTTTCCTTACTTCCACCCTCCCCTAAAACAAACACATTAAATTTTCTTTTCCATCATCACTGTTTGTTGATGTCTCCTTTTCCTGACCCTTTATAGAACAGAACACAAGTTTACAGAGTTTTCCTTATTTTCCTCAATATGAGACATTTATGCTGCATCATTTTTAGTTCCCAGGTTTGGTTGGAAGAAGTGGTTGAAGTGGAGCAAGGGATTAATATATTACACAGGGAAAATCTATGGCAATGAAAATCCTCCTCCTATGGCTATGTCTATATACACCAGGATAGAAAAAAGCAAAGCTGCATATGGATGCTAATGTAAGGACTTTGCATACAAAAGACAAAAAAATAATAATGCAGCCACGTTTCAAAGTAAAATCAGTTTCTAGACTCTACAGGGTAATTTATAACAGCAACAGGCTTCCATAGAAGCTCTGGAATGAAGAGGAGGATGGAGTTTGGAAGAGGATGAGTAGAATGAATACGAGGCAAAGCCTGGAACTGTGACAGTGACTTCTGCTGGTTAATCTCTCAGTTCTGCCAGGTCAAATCAACACTGAGCAAGTGCAAAGACCAGGCGTCAGGTTTAGGCAGTCCTTGCTAATCATGTGGCTAAAGGCAGAAGGATGGAAAATCTTACATGGCAAGAGACAAAGAGAAGCAGAAGTCACATATCTATTGTATCTTTCCAGTGAAGTTGGTGGTGATAATGTATTTTGTGCAGTTGTATATGAGACAGGATCCATCAGTATGGATGTTGATGGAGGGAACATTTTTTCAAACTATTACAAGTTTTAGAGAGCTATAGTTATGAAAGCTCATCTTCTTAGCATTACCAACAAATCCTTTATGATCTACATAGTTGCTTCATGAACAAACTGGGTTTTGATTTGTGATCTTAAAAGTAATAAGGCAAATTTCCTATAATGTGTAATTGATATAATCTTGCCCCAATATCTTGCAGTTGGGTACAGTTTTAACGCAAGTTACGGTATACTCCAACTACCTTTGAACCTCTTTTCCTTTATCTGTATAATTAACTGAATGATAATGAAGCTAAATAAGTATAGAGAGAAGAGATTTCCCCTTTTGTTTAGAAAATTCCCAGCAGGCTTGGCAATATAAACTTTGTAATTCAAGGCCTTAAGCAGGAAGAGTGAGGGAGACATAAGACACGTATGTTGTGTCTTTTTACCAACAATCTAACAAATAATTTTAAGTGTAATTATTACAATCTAGCAATGGTTGGTTTAAAAAATTAAAAAAGAGTTTTCCTAGTAGAACTGTGTCATTTTTTGTTTTATATCAAAGTAAAGAAAAATTGAAAAGCCAACTAACAATAAATTGCTAATGTATTAAAATCAAGATAAAAATATGTGTGCTGCAATGAAATACTGGTCTAATTGATCATTTGAGTAGCTGGTACTTTTGGCCGTAACCTTTATAAAGTACTCAGATCTTTTCTGTAAATTAATTTACCCACTGAGGTAGATATTCCTTTGAAGTGTTAAATATGACAATTAGATAAAAGGAAGTAGAGATGATTAGAATCTGGTTATTTGGATGTGTGATTCAGAGCATGATAAAAGCTGTTCATTATTCACAGGATATGTGATGCAGAACATTCAAAAAGCTCTTCATTGCTCAGGGAATACCTTCACTAGCCTTGCAGTTTGACTTTTCTATCTCTTAACCCAAATTGCACCAGAGGCCTGCATTCATCCAGAATAGTCAATTCCTATGTCATCCTTCAGTGATAGGCCAACTGTGATCCAATTTCATGGGTCCCCATGGTGCTTCAGTGATACGTGTGCAAATAACCTTTTGTATTTCTGTGGCACCATTCCCCCAAGGAGCTCAAAGGACTTAATAGAGCTCCTAAATCCTCCCAACATTACCTTTGAGGTGGGAGTAGAGATCCCTGATAACATAATTCACATGCAGTTAAATATACTGCAGGTTAGGTCCTAACTCTTATAAAGTAACTAGATATAATAAAAAGCCTTTTAAAATAGTATTGACCATTAATAGAGGTACTGTTAGATTGCTCAATTTGTTCAATAACTATCTATTGAAAATCTCTGTGTGAAATACTGTTTGACATACTTAATTACTATGCTTTGACACTATAACAATAACTGCCACTTACAGAGTGTCTGTCCTGAGTGATTCATTGGGTTAAAGACTTTGTACACATTCATTGTAACTCCTTACAACAAACATCCAAGATGAGAAACCATAGTTTTTCTTACAGTAGGCTGCCCAAATTCACATTACTAGAAAGTGGTGTTGGTGCTGGCAATCAAACTCAATTATATCTGATTCTAGAATTGTTCTTTTGTTATTATGGAAAAAATCACCTACCCCCAATTAAGATTATCATTTCAGCTGAAAAAAAAAACTGATTTTCTCAAAGTCCTTTAGCAAATAATGATAAGCAAATCATAGAATTTTAAAGCTGGGAAATATACTAGAGTCACTTAATTCTTACAGGAATGAGATAAAGAAAACTTTAACAAAATAAATCAAAGTATTATCTCCTGCATAAATGATATCATAGTTATAGACAGATCATTCAATAAATAGGTAGATCTTGCTTACCCCATCCTGCTTCTTAAGGTATTCAGCAACTGCAATAAAAGTCAGGTTTACCTGTGTTTTTCATATATCTATATGAATATTAACTTTATCAATCTACCTAGATTTATTAGAGGTGTTTATTATTTGTTCAGGGACTTTGAATGTAGGTTTAATCACTTTAAAATGTATAAAAGCAATCATAGCAGTTAGGTACCTTTTCATGACATTGGTATCAACGAATGGGAGTTTATAACTGTGACTTCAGTATCCCCAGTGAGGTACATAAGGACAATAGAAGTTACTAATTATGAATAAATATCTTGAAAATCTTTGACTATTTTCTCTAAATTTAGTTCACTTTCATACCATCCTAATGCAGGTAGAGTGAAGCCTGGATTTAACTAACATCAAATAAATGTAAATATCCCAGCCAAATAAGTATTTTTGAATCAACACTGGATACTTGGGTTTTGGAGTTTAATCTTCACAATTTTCATGTACCTGCTACATATATACAATATCATATACACAATAAATATAAGTACAAAATTCTTTTAAACCACCTGGTTATAGTTAGTGGCTTAAGAAACTTCCAGAATCCAAATGCTATCTAAACCAAGTTTATGATAATTCAATGTGAGACCCATCTCTGAAATACATGAAGTCTTTCAGTAGGCTTACCAACTAAGTATTGTTACCCTAATCTAAATGACAGGGTAAAATACAAAACTGGTGTTCTAACATTGCGAAATACCAATAACTATACAATATAGTAACTATACAAATTTTAGTATGAATATATCATTTTGCTTTTGAAATTACTTGACAATTGAAATAAAACTCAGATTTACCTGTGTTTTTCATATATCAATCCTCTGTTTTAAAATGCTGCTAAATGTAAGAATTTTTTTTTTTGCATATGAATTTAACATTTATTTTCTAGGACTAAACTTTTTTTCCTAGTGTTGATTGTGTCTTTGCTATAATTGTATGGAGATTATAATCTCTATATTGAGATGTGAAAAATATAAAAGAAGCTTATTGTTCTTACATTAATTTAATCTCTATTTAAAATACCTAGGGATATGGGGATATATGTGTACAACAGTTGATTCACTTTGTACAACAGAAACTAACACAACATTGTAAAGCAATTATATTCCAATAAAGATATAACAAAAATACCTAGGCAACTTGATGGCAGAAAATATAATATTTGTCAATTTCATATAATCTCTCCAAATTCAGGATTTCACCCTCTCTTTTTTTTCCCTAAAGTGGTATCTAAGTTTCAGGAATTAGGGCATTAGTTGAGGAGTCATCTGTTATTGGGTGATGTAAGTCTCTGCTGGTGTTTGTTAAAAATTACTTTATCCATCTGGTTCATAGCTATCCTCATACTTTACCACTGGCGTTCATGAGGCATCCATGTCCCCAGCTGTATGGTTCACACTGCTTCCTACGGCAGCATATTCTTATCACAATCACTGGATTCTTTTGGCTCCCCTTTTCTTCTTAGTAATCTTGTAACTACTTATCAGAGAAACAGAAGAATTTAGCTCCTTCTAGGACTAGGGGTTCCAGAAAATACTTGATTGGATGCCTCAGATTCAATTTATAACCATGCCTAATCTTCTGCCAATATACCGTGTTGGGTGGTATGTTGTTTAATTTTATGTCAACTTGACTAGCCTAAGGAATGCCCAGATAGCTGGTAAAACATTATCTCTGAATGTATCTGTGAGGGTGTTTCTGGAAGAGATTAGTATTTGATTCAGTAGTCTAAATAGAGATTCACTCTAACAAATGTGGGAAGCCATCAGCCAATCCTTTGGGGACCCAAATAGAACAAATAACCTAAGGAAGGGCAAAAATTTCTCTCTTTTTGAGCTGAGACATGTATCTTCTCTTGCTTTTGGACATCAGACTTCCTGGTTCTCAAGCCTTCGGGCTTTTGGGAATTGCACTAGTAACCCTCTGGTTCTCAGACCTTTGACCTCAGATGAAGAGTTATATCATTAGCTCCCTTTGGATTCAGATTGGACTCTGATTGAATTATACCATCAGCTTTCCTGGTTCTCCAGCTTCCCAGTGGCAGATTGTTGGACTTCTCATACTCCCTAACTACATGAGCCGATTCATATAGTAAATCTCTTCTTATCTATATCTAATCTATCTATATCTACATGTATATCTTTATCTATATCATCTATATGTATCATATCTGTGCTGTTTCTCTGCAAAACTTTGACTATTACAGCGGGGATCTGAAATTCTATTGCTTGCCAGGTTCAAGATGAAAAATGAGGCACATGCTTGTTCAGTTTCTTGGTACCCAAAACTATCTATGGTTTTGTTACCACTACCTTCAATATCTTGTCTGAGAGGAGTATGGTGTTGGGATTGTTTTGAGGATCACCTCAAAAATAAAGTCTTCAGGGCTTCCCTGGTGGTGCAGTGGTTGAGCGTCCGCCTGCCGATGCAGGGGACACGGGTTCGTGCCCCGGTCCGGGAAGATCCCACGTGCCGCGGAGCGGCTGGGCCCATGAGACATGGCCGCTGGGCCTGCGCGTCCGGAGCCTGTGCTCCGCAGCGGGAGAGGCCACGGCAGTGAGAGGCCACGGCAGCGAGAGGCCCGCATACCGCAAAAAAAAAAATAAATAAAGTCTTCAACTTTATTTCTCAGTGTACCCCTTTCTCAACCCACAGGAGAGAACGAGAAAATCAACAAGACAAGAAGTTAGTTAGTTTGTTACCCAAACTGCTATTTATGGGAGGCTCTTGAGTTTGGAAGCTAGAATATCACAGAATTATTTATTTGTTTGTATTTGGCTTGGCATTTGAGCTATGGTCTAACATCTCTGGAAAATGGAGGCCAAGTTATAGTTTGAATGGTTAAAGACTGAGAGGATAAATTAAGGGAAAATAAAAGATAACACAGCCAAGAAAATATATAGATCTATATAGATCCACACTGGTTAATGCTGCAAAAGTGTATCTCACCACATAATCCTTGAATTAAACATAGATTTTTAAAAATAATCATAACACATTCCACTCCCCACAATAACTCTCTGAGAAATATAAGATCAATCTGATCCATTTTACCTATAAGGAGATTTTTGCTCTTAAAGTTTGCATTATATGGGTATGTTCATTTAGCTAGAATTTGCCCTTGAGAGCTAATGCTATCAACATTCTAAGTTTCAAGAGAAATAATAAAAGACATAACTATTGATAAGCAACTAAATAGCTTAAAATGTCCATGATCATAACTAATTATTTGTATTAATGTCACCAAATACCAATTATATGTTCACATCGCATTATATCTGGAAAAATTATATATAAAGTTTTTGAAAATAGAAACTTATGAAATTTGTCATTTTTGGCTTTATGATACTGTTTTCTGATCCAACTGAAAAGAATTTGAAATCCAATTTTTCTATTTTATTATTAGAGTTCCAGTTGCCACAAAAAAATAACATTTAATTGTATTAATGATTATCTGTGTGATACTCTTTATGGCTTAATTTTTTGACTGTTATTTATATTTGTGTATATAAAATATATCCTGATGTTTAGAGAAATTATACAATATTTCACCTACTTAAAGTTTAAGTCTTGCCACAGACATTTAAGCGGGCAATTTATTTTACCAAAATTCAAATACATTTCCTTCATATTATCCTCAATCAGTTTAGAGTTAGTGATTTAGAATTTAATAATCATAATATTTGAGTGATCCCTTTGGGAAGCCATCCAAATTGTCCTTGAAAAAACTCATGTCTCAGGGCTTCCCTGGTGGCGCAGTGGTTGAGAGTCCGCCTGCCGATGCAGGGGACACGGGCTCGTGTCCCAGTCTGGGAGGATCCCACATGCCGCGGAGCGGCTGGGCCCGTGAGCCGTGGCCGCTGAGCCTGCGCGTCCGGAGCCTGTGCTCCGCAACGGGAGAGGCCCCAGCAGTGAGAGGCCCGCGTACCGCAAAAAAAAAAAAAAAAAAAAAAAAAAAAAAAAAAAACTCATGTCTCAGAGTTACTTTAGGTCATTATTTCAAGAGGTCTCTCTAAATTCATTCTATGCAAACTCATAGATTGACTAAATATGTAAGTGAATCATTAATGACCTCAGAGTACATTAGTGACTATAGAGAAAGAAATGTAACATATTTTGAGCACATGTACTTGGCTAAGTTTTAAGAGCACTGTGAATTAGTTGCACCATGCTATTATATTCAGAATTGTTACACTACACTGTCTTCTGATAGCACTGTATTTATTATTCTTTCTGAAGAAAGAAGAATAATGTCAGAGGACTCACATCGCCTGGTTTTAAGAATTACCATGAATCCACAGTATTCAAGGCAGGTATGGTGAAAGTATAGACATAGATGAATGGAATAGAATAGAGACCAGAAATAGACTCACACCAATACAGTTAATTTTTTTGACAAAGATGCAGAGTAATTTCAATGGAGAAATAATTGTCATTTCAAAAAATTCAAAAAATGATGCTGGAACAATTATATACACACACACACACACACACACACACACACACACACATATGTATCCATATAAACCTAAAATAAACCTAAAATTCATTTTGCTGAGAGTAAGATGCCAGATGCAAAGGGCTACATGTTATAGGAATTCATTCATATGATATTCATGAAAAAGCAAAATTATATGGATGGGAAAGAAATCAGTGGTTACCAGGGGTTGGAGAATTGGGGAGTAGTTGATTAAAAGAGAACACATAGGCTAATTTTTAGGGTGTTGAAACTATTCTCTATGATTCTGAGGTGGCAGACCCATGACTCTATACATTTTGCAAAGCCTGCAGAACTGTACATCATGAACAATTAACTTTACTATATACAATTTTAAAAAAATCAGCCAGGAGTTCAGGGATCTCAGGATGGAATGCAGTCTGTAACAAAAGACTCTAATTGTATTACAAATACAGAGCCTAAACTCACTAAAGGGGGTGGGTAAAAATGATAACTGACTTTGGTAACTGAAAAATAGTGTTTTCACTGAAAGTCAAAACGTTTCTCACAGAGATATGGGTTAACAATTCTGAAACTCCTTTCTGCATATACTGGGGATGAATAAACAATTAAATGGATGGTAGATGGTGAATGGTTGGAGACAAGTTTTCTCACTGTTGGACATGGAAATTACAGATAAGCAAGAAGACTGGAATGAACCATGTTCTACTGAATTAGAGTTGGAGACATCAGTATGGATTCTTTTTAACTTAACATACAATGAAATAATTATAGATGTGTGTCTATACATGCATTAGAATATGTATTTATATTGCCTAACTTTGTCCATAGAGAGGGCCCAGAAGTAGTGACACCCCAATAGCCACAAGCCCACCCAGCACTTGGTTTCTAATACCATTCTCCAATGAAAGGAACAAAGACTTCTTGGAGGAATGGCTGATTTAGGAGACTGAGAAACTAAAAGATGAGTTCATAAGAATTAAGAATTATTCTTTAAATTATCTGAGTTTTTGAGTTTATACCTTAACAACATTTTCAAAGTAGTTAATTGAACATTTGAAGTCCATTAATTTTTCTCTAGATAATGGCACAGTTGATAAACCTGAATTGATTTGTGGTTCGATTCTTCATTTTTATTCTGATAATGAAGTTTTAGCATCAGGACCATAATGTTGCACACAGTAGCAATAACTATACAGATAATAGTTCATTTAGCTATTTTTTTCTTTTTTATTAGATATAACTTTAGATTGTGTCTTAGGGAATAAGACCTTGTAAAGTAGCAAAAATGTCTTTATTTGCTTTTATAACACCTTGTATTTCAGCTATATAACTAATCATTCTGTACTGTAATTGATATATCTACTTCAACAGAGTACAAATTTTGCTACATGGAAAGGGTCTACATCTGTCAATTAATTCCTAATGACTGGCTCAGTTCTGAGCACATAGTTTACAACTCAAAAATATTTTTTAATGAATTAATGTCTGGTAGTTCAAAATATATGTGTGTTTATACCCAGAAGAAGGTGATACTGTTTATTTTGATTACCCTTAGATATCAAACTACTTAATTTCTCATGTGAACAAAATTAAAACTATATTAATGAAAAACATTTCAGTGCCACAAAATTGCTACTTTGAGATGTCCTTTAAAATATTTCTGTAAGTATGGTCCTATATGGTATTCATTAGAAGGTCTCCTCTGAAAACACAAGCCATATTCCAGCAACAAGGTTCCTTTCTGTGCTACTAAGTCAGGGACCTGAACATGCTTCTTGTGAAGTATCAAGCTGCCTTACTCCTCCCATATTGTAGTAACCCAGAATTATTTTTTTCCCTTGGAAAATATGTTTCCTAGACACACTGGGGAAATACAATGTATTCCTCCAATTGAATACTTGTGGGTTTATTACCGAGAATATTTAAATAATCAGAAGGAAAAGGTAATTGTGGAAAACCATCTAAGTAGTGGAAATCTCAAAACTGATGAAGGCCTAACTGATAATATTTTAGACATAGCTGCTTTTAAGTTTGAATCACAAATTACTCTTTCAGGTATAGTCAGCAAAACAGAAAATGCATATTTGGAGTTTCAGAAAGGTAATGGAACTTTAGAAGTCATCACAATAATGATTACTATCAATAAATCCACAGCAATAATAGCCATGTAATATCTATTATGAATGCACTATGTATACCAGAAACTGTGCAGTGAATATTACCTACAATTTCCTTTAATAGATGTAACTTCTCTGAGTTATGGATGATTGCACTTATTTTATAGTTGAGATTGCTAAGGGACAGAACTCCTGGAAAGAAAACCTGAGGTTCTGGACAGAACTTTGGTAATCTCAATGTTCCAGCACAGAAACAGGGTCATATGTTAGGAAATGATAATGAGAAAAGAAAATATAAAATGCTACAGAAAGTTCAGTTTCTCAGAAATTATGAGATTAGATTCATGAAGTTTTGCTTAAGAATCAAATGGTACCAAGAAGTAAAAGAGGAGGTGGTAGTTAAGGGCTGTGAATCGAACAGAAGAATGGCAGCAGCTTGTGGCAAATTCAGATGGCTGAAGGGGTTAATAACTGGGATGAGATGCTCTTTGAAGAAGTTATCTAACAGGAAGAGGAAGGAAATTTTGTTATTAGGAAGTAGAAGTAAGAAGGGGAAGTGTTTTAGACTGTGACAGGAATTCATGAGTTTGATTTTTAAGTGTCATGGGAAAAAAAGTTTAATTTTGTGAAAGGAGTCTCCTTGTATTTGGATCTGACCCATAGTGGATTGTCAGTAATTATTTGTAAAATAAAAACCTATATGAAAATTGATTTAGCAAGATCTCTGGAAAGAAACAAAAAGATAAGATCAAGAAAAGAGGAGGCTAAACTTGGAAAAATGTAGAAGCATTTTTTTTATAACTCATGTTTAAAAATCTGCTAAGAGCTAGTGAAAACAGTCACTTGGAAAGGAAAAGGAGTTAGGGAAGTTGAGGAAGCTCATTATTGATAGGCCTTACATCTTGGGAAAGTAGAAAGCTAAAACATCTGAAGAAAGAGAGAGCCACGGAAGTGGGATAAGAACTTGAAAAGAATGAAAAATTGGCCACAGGTACACTAGCACCCAGGAAAACTGAGCAGGCAAGCAATGAGAGATGAAATATTTATGAAAATTGTACGGCAATAAGGAATGTCTTAAGCAAATTAAACAACAGGAATTTGCAAGCACACTAAATACTACATGGAGAACTAGGAGGGGGTCAACCTTGTGTGCAATGATCTATCTAGTCTAGGACATATTTTCCTAAAATATCATCAGTGCTAACTGGATTACAATCAACTGAGAGGCTTGTTAAAAATGCAAAGTTTGGGGTCATAAAGCGGTTCTTCTAAATCAGAAACTCTGCAGGCGGGCCCTGTAATCTGTAATTTAACACCTCCTAGGGTAAAGTTTATGCATATTAAAGTGATACATTACACAAGGAGAGAAGTGAAGGAAAGAGAGAAAGCCAGAGTATGAGAAACATTATAGAGGCACAGGTGGTTGCAGCTAGCTAGAAAGGCCACTACAGTGTGGAGGGCAGGAGACATTCTACCTTCCTTACCCATTGTGATGGTTGAGAGACACAGTTCTGATATCTGAAGACATGAAACATGATTACTTTCAGCTTAGGAACACAGGTCTAATTTTGTTATAACTAGGGGAATCCACAGTTATCACAATGTCTGTGTAATAGGGGATTTTTAGGAAATTCTCCCTCCCTAGAGATTTGAAATTTCTTGCCAGTCTAGGTACACATTTTCCTTCTTATGGAAATAATTAATGAATTTTTAATTATTATTTCTAAACAAAGCATCACAGGTGTCACTTTTCCCTTGGCCTGTAAGCTACTCCACGTCTTCATTTTTGTACTGAGGAAGTTTGAATGTACATATTCAATATTCCCTCCTTTTGTTCTTTTGTTTAGAATCCTATGGCTTTATTCTGTTAAATATACACTCCCTAATCTATTTACAAAAAGACTGATTTTTTTTTTGAATTTTATTTTATTTATTTTTTATGCACCAAAAAGATTGTTATTTTTGTTAGCCCTGAGACTTTGCCCATTGCTCGTGCTAACAAGATTAATACATGGGGCTGAGAAGAATTTATTATTAGGAAATGATCACTTTCTCCCTCAGCCTCAGGAGAGTTTATATATAGGGATGATAACATTACCTATAAATTTTGGGGAGTATGGTCTATCTGTAGGCTGCAGCTATTTTAGACTCCTTTACCCTCATCATTTGTCTGCCCCCAATATTAACACAAAGGATGCTTTCCATTTGAAATCAGAGGGCTAAAAGCAACACAGGTGATTATTAATGTTGGAGATTGGTTTGAATAAGGGAAAAATGGCATGGAGAACCCTTGAACTTATCTCTATCTTTTGATTTTCTAAAATTCTCCACTCGCTGAAATTAAGAGTTGTATTATTAGCTGGGTTGAATATTGGAATCACCCAGAATTTAGGTAGAACACAAAACAGAGTGACATTAAATATTAAGTTGTCACAATAGTAATTCACTGTAGTTTAAATAATATATAAAAATCTCAAGGCTAATAGAAATAATCACAAATCAAACCATAAAACAATGGCACAAACATTTTTTTTTAAATGTGGTATCTTTAATTCTCAAATTCAGCCTAAAAGAGGTTTTCAGATTCTTTGCACCTAGAATCAGCCAGAAGAGACTGATGAGAAGAGACTGAGGCTAAAGCAATAGCAGATGTATTCAATGAGTCTAGTACTGGAGTAGGAGAGGCTAGGAGAGAGAAGGGATGTCATTAGACCTACAATGTCTAATTCAAAGATGAAGGACTCTTCATAAATTAAAAATTTTAAGTCCCTAATAATTTTAGAGAAGTTATGTCTATGTCTATATATGCTATCATATAAATATTCAATTATAATTAGTATTTAATTTTTACTTTGTCAAGTTTTATTCAAAATTTAAAAGAAAAACTTATAATTATGTCACTTAAATTCAGTCATTTAAAAGATTTTTTGTAATACTCTTTTGTTATTTGTGGTATTAGGAAATAGTAAAAAAGTGGAGCCATGGGCTTGAAGCTATGTGTAACACTTGGTAGCTTTCATATCTATCACTCAATTATCTACTAAATAGGAGTCAGAGGAATAATTTGGTGGAAAGAAAACAAGACTAAGACAAACACAAGAGCATGAATTATTTTCTTAAAACATTTTTCTGTTATTCTGATGAAATTAATTGTTTAAAAGCAGAATTTGTATTTTCTTCTGTCATTTTCCAAACATCTGTTTCATAATACACTATCTGCAGAGGTTCACATTGACAACGTTTTTTGTTGTTGTTGTTGTTTTTTACATCTTTATTAGAGTATAATTGCTTTACAATGGTGTGTTAGTTTCTGCTTTATAACAAAGTGAATCAGCTATACATATACATATAACCCCATATCTCCTCCCTCTTGCGACAAGGTTTTCTCCAAAATATAAAAAGAATAGAGACTTTAGTTTCCAAACCATTTCACTGTATTTTCATACATCAGACTATTAATATGATTGCCTTTTCTGTAAATATATCTAGGATCTCTACGTAAACTAACTGAATGTCAATCTAAGTTGTCCATACTGGTACTCTTTATAAAGAAACATTTTTAGAGTATTAATTATAAGCCAGGTCATGAGCTAGGTGCTGCACATACATTTAACCCTCACAACAGTCCCATGAGGTAAGTCATAAGCCTTTCTCCATTTCACATATGAGGCATCAGAGGCACAGAAACATTAGTAATAATTGAGAATTAGGAAAGCTGGTTTGGAACCAGAGATTCATCTGGCTTTAGAGAATAGGTTCTTCACCCATATACTACCATATATCATAACTCAAGATATATGATAGAAATAGTAAATTGTACCTTTGATAAGAAAGCATGAAAAGGATAAGGAGTTGTAAACAGCTCACTTATCAAGTAATCTAGGCTTGAAAATGCATAAAAATTCACCATGGATACATTCCTGATAATCATGTGCACTGAGACTCAAAGAGGAAGGAAAACAATTAGATATTCATAATGATAATGAGGAAACACTGTTGTACGTATTGAATTAAATAAATCAGCCACTGGAACATTACTGGAATTTATGTAATTATGTTATTTTTAAAATGCAGATTAATAATTCACTATTCAGTGATTATAACTCACTGATAACTATAATGCTCTATACACAAAGGAAATAAGGTAAAAATATTACTGACAATTTTGAGTCCAGCCCCAACAAGGGTCTTCCTGCTAGGTGTCCTTCGATACAGCAGAATGAAATGGAGTTCAGTTCAGAAGCAAAGGAAATCTTTTATTCTTGGATGACGAGAGAATGACGAGGTCCGAGCTCCCGCTCTAGAGTATGGGCTCTCCCGACAGGCTGTGTGAGGGGCTGCTTTATAGGGTTCCAGTCTGCCAGGAGGGGGAGGGGTCAGATTTCTCCCTGGGCCGGTGCAGCTGTGCTGCTCGTGTGGTTCCAGATCGCAGTGCCGGCACGGCAGCTCGGCATGGGGCCCGCCACCTCCAACATGAATTGCAATGTTGAGCGCAGTGCTTCTGCACTCGGACAGCAGAGCTGAGTAGTTTCGCACAGGGGACTCTGGTCTGAAGCAATGTGTGCAAGGCCTCTGCACGTGGCACCCTGTGAGCAAGTAAAACTAGACTAAAACAAAGGAAAAGAAAAAAAAAAAGGTGAGACTTTATTACCCAGTATCAATTTTATTTCCAGGGAATTATTAATGGGCATTTTTGGTGACAAATCCGTCCTCTGTCTTTTATCCTCCTCCTCATTCTTGAGGAGCACAGGTCCAACTTCTGTAATTCATCATAACCCCGGGTAGAGAAGCAGAACTTCTCCCCAGCTGCCTTTAGATGTATTTGATTGTCACCAGCTCTCTGCTCTAACTACTCATATCCCTGAGCAACCAAATTTGTCTAACCTTTTGGAGACAAAGGACACCAGACAATGTAAGATACATGGCCCCCATATTAGCAAGAGAATAATGGTCACATGTCCAATTTTTCCTAAAAATTATGGTATCTAGGTCTTTTTTTTTTTTTTTTTGCGGTACGCGGGCCTCTCACTGTTGTGGCCTCTCCCGTTGCGGAGCACAGGCTCCGGACACGCAGGCTCAGCGGCCATGGCTCACGGGCCCAGCCGCTCCGCAGCATGTGGGATCTTCCCAGACCGGGGCACGAACCCGTGTTCCCTGCATCGGCAGGCGGACTCTCAACCACTGCGCCACCAGGGAAGCCCAAGGTATCTCGGTCTTTTGCCTGTAGGCAAAAGCGTGCCCTGATGTTGAAGCTCACTGCCTCACTTGTTTTTCAAAAGAGAAGCTTCAGGTCAGGGAGAGGTTCACATGAGTAGTCAAAGGGGTCTCTTGCCTCAGGTTGTCTCTCCAGAGTTTCAGGCTCAGGGGCCCTCCTCACTCGAATGTGATGTACCCATGGAGTGATCCCCTGCAACTTCAGGGTAGAATGTGTAGTTAGGATCACCAATGGCATCCATTCATTCCACTCCATCAGCTGGAGTGAGCTGATCTTTCGAGCTGCTTGTTTTCCAGGTTTTTAGTTTCACCCAGTCTCCTGGTCAGAAAGAATGGAGAGCCAGGTCCCTGGGTGTGGGCAGTACTTGGTTACTATATGCAATGGGGGATTTCCTGGTTTCTCCTACCAGGAGGGCATACTTGAGTTCTTCCATTTCTAGGGGGTTAAAGTGCCTCTTCTGGGGCTTGGGGAATGGATTTACCATACAAAAGTTCAAATGTACTTTAATTTATCCCTTGGGGCTAATTGCATGTGTAGCGGGGGCAGTCAGAAGCAACTTAATCCAATATTCTTGAGTTTCCTGACATAGCTTGGCTAAGGCCCGTTTCAAGGTCTGATTGGATCTCTCTACTTTCCCTGACAATTGGGGTCTCCAGGCAGAGTGCATGGTCCATTTTATTCCCAGGACACTCATTCTCCCTTTCATCAATTGAGACTCAAATGCTAAAACATTATCACTTGGTAGGGATCCTGGGATCCCAAACCTGGAGATTATTTCTTTTAGAAATGCCTTAATCACTTCAGCTACCATTTCAGTTCTAGCAGGGATTGCTTCTCTCTACCCAGAAAATGAGTCTATTAGAACCAAGAGGTGCCTGAAATTGCCTGGTACTCTTGGCATGAACCTGAAATCAGTCTGTGACTCTTCCCCAGGTTTTGTCCTTCTGGTCTGAATGAGCCTTATCTAGTTCATTAACTAGCTACCCATGGCCTCCTAGGTCTCTACTGAAGCCCCATCTTGGGGCTTTGTCTAATTCTTCCTTTATGTAGATTGGGGAATAATTGATGGATCTGGCCTTCCAGGTATGAGGGGTAGTTACCAAGTTACTGGTACTAGGGCTGCCCTTTTGGCAATTGCATCCACCTTGTTGTTTCCCTTTATTACCTCTGTAACTCCCATTTGATAACCCCTACAATGAATCACTGCCACCTTTTTTGGAAGCTGTATTGCTTCTAAGAGACCCAACATGCTTAAGCCATGTTTCACTTGCTTAGTCAGTGTCCTTGTTCCGTTTTGTCAGGAGGTCCTTATAACCAGGGCCCGTTCCCAGTCTTGCCTCTTGGCTCACAGGACTGGCCACTTTCCTTTACCAAACCAAAAGTGACTATGGAGAAGGCTATTGTAGATCCTGGAGGTTGGCGAGGAGGGTAAAAGCCCTGATGTGGCCACTACTGCCTTGTACAGGGGCCATGAGGACAGTGGGAAAGACTGTCTCAGCTCCCTCTCATCCACAGGTCCCATTTGTCCCTGGGCATCCTATACCATGGGAAGGCCAGCCAGAGGCAGTGGGCAGACACTCATGAGTTTCAGTGGCTGATCCCCGACAGTGCCACAGTATGATCCCTTCAAGATAACTCTGGGGACTACACTGTGTGCTCACCACATCTGGGTATTGGGTTTCTGATCAGAGTTGCTCTGAACTTGCTGAAGGCTGCTGCCATTTTACCCCAGAGTCAGTCATCCTCACATGAACCTCCTAAAGCTTTCACCATCCTCCCCCTGGAGCCAGGGTGAGCCTAGAGTCTAGTGGATAGGTTCAGGTGAAAAGGCCACAGTTTGTCCCACCTGAGGTGCTAAAATTTTGTTACCAACACTCCCAAGTTGATCTCCAACAATTGTCCTTTTGCCCAGTGTCATTTGAACCAATAGAATGAGACTGAGTTTGGTTCAGAAGCATAGGAAAGCTTTACTCTGATCAGAGAATGAGGGGGGTGGGGTGTGTGTGTGGGGGGTGTGTGCACTCTTGTTCTAGAGCACATGCTCTCCCTGAAAGGCAGGGTTGCTTTATAGGGTTGTTATCAGTGGGGAGAAGGCAGAGTCCCTGTGGGTCAGTGCAGCTGTGCTGCTCAGGGTTCCGCCACCAGCCGCCATCTTGAATTGAGGTGCAGCAATTCTACACATGGTCTGCCAAGCTAAATTGTTGGGCACCCTATGAGTATAGGGTGAATATAAAAGAAAAAAAAAGTTAGATTTTATCACCCAGATTCTACTTTTATTTCCCATGAATTGTTAATTTTGCCAGTGACAAAAACTAGCTAATACATTCTAAAAAAAAAAAAGTAAATAAAAATATGCAAATGTTAGAACATGTGATAGATTTTATTTTTTATTGAAGTATAGTTGATTTACAATGTTGTGTTAGTTTCAGGTGTACAGCAAAGTGATTCAATTATACACTGATAGATATCTATTCTTTTTCAGATTTGTTTCCCTTATAGGTTATTACAAAATATCGAGTATAGTTTCCTGTGCTATAAAGTAGGTTCTTGTTGGTTATCTATTTTATTTATAGTAGTGTGTATATGTTAATCCCAAACTCCTAATTTATCCGTCCTTTCCCCTTTGGTAACTATAATCTTGTTTTCTATGCCTGTGGATCTATTTCTGTTTTGTAAATAAGTTCATTTGTACTATTATTATTTTATTTTTTAGATTCCACATATAAGTGATATCATATGGTATTTGTCTTCCTCTGTCTGGCTTACTTCACTTAGTGTAATAATCTCTAGGTCCATCCATGTTGCTGCAAATGACATTATTTCATGATTTTTAATGGCTGAGTAATATTCCATTGCACTTATACCACATCTTCTTTATCCATTCATCTGTCTATGGACTTTTAAGTTGCTACTATGTCTTTAAATTAATCATCTTTTAAAAATTTTATCTCAATTTATATTTAAATAACTGTTACATAGTTGAACCTTTAAAATTTTCTGGTATTTTCTATAACATGACTGTCTCATCTAAAAGTAGCCAAATATTTGTTTTCAATTGCAAATCAAGGTATAAATTCTCCTAAAGATCAAAATATTCTCTTCATATCAATACTATCACCATTACTCCATTCCTCAGATAAAGACTAATCTGACTGGTTTATGAAGAAGGAAGCAAGTGAAGTAAAATTTGTCAATTGACTTCAGTGTTTGTAATTCTGAAGACAGTCAACATTTCACAACAAAACGAAAAGAGACTGTTATACATTTAAAAAGCATGTTTTGGTCTAGGGAAAAAAATCATCTGTATTATATTAGGTTTGATGGCAGCAAAATTTCCTGGCCACTGAAATTCAAGCAAAGCATGCATTGGAAGATTCAACTTGCATCTGTTACTCAGCTACAATGACTTATACACTGTGGTAGATATTAGATATATATTTTGAACATGGCACCCATAGTCCCTAGCAATATGACTTTTGCAGGAGTAATTTCTATATAAACTTATAGTTCCCTTATACTCATTTTGCATTCACTTGAAAAAATATTCTTACTTTGTATGAGTTCTTGTAAAGTTTGGATATTAACCCCTTACTGAAAGTATATTTACAAATATCTTCTCTTATTCAATAGGTTACCTTATTTTGTTGATGGTTTCCTTCACTGCAATAATTTTATTAGTTTGATGTAGTCCCATTTGTTTATTTTTGCTTTTGTTGTCCTTGCCTGAGGAGACAAATTAAAAAAGAAATTGAAAGGACCAATGTCAAAGAGCATATTGCCTATGTTTTCTTCCAGAAGTTTAATAGTTTTAGGTCGTACATTTAGGTCTTTAATACATTTTGAGTTTATTTTTGTGTATGGTGTAAAAAAGTGCTCTAGTTTCATTCTTTTGCATGTAGTTGTCCAGTTTTCCCAACATCATTTATTGAAGAGACTCTCTTTTCCCCATTGTGTATTTTTGTCTCCTTTGTAATAGATTAATAGATCATGTAAATATGGCTTTATTTCTGAGCTCCCTGTTCTGTTCCATTGATCTATGTGTCTGTTTCTGTGCTAGTACCATACTGTTTTGATTACTATAGCTTTGTAATATAGAAAATTGCTTTTGCTATGTAGGGTCTTTTGTAGTTGCATACAAAATTTAGCATTATTTGTTCTAGTTATATGAAAAATGCCATGAGTATTTTAATAGGGATTCCATTGAATCTATGGATTGCTTTGGATAGTATGGCCATTTTAACAATATTAATTATTCCAATCCATTAGCCTGGTATATCTTTCCATTTACTTTTGTCACTCAGCTTTTAGTGGAATCCCACTCATTTGTCTTTCATGCATATCTTTTTTATTGAAGTGTAGTTGATTAGCAACATTGTTTTAATTTCAGGTGTACAACATAGTGATTCAGTATTTTTGGAGATTATACTCCCTTATAGGTTATTATAAAATAATGGGTATAATTCCCTGTGCTCTACAGTATATCCTTGTTGCTTATCTATTTTATGTATAGTAGTTTGTATCTGTTAATTCCATGTCCCTCAATTATCCCTCCTACCTTTCCTCTCCTGTTTGGTAACCACAAGTTTGTTTTCTATATCTATGAGTCTGTTCCTAATTTGTATACACATTCATTTGTATTTTTTTTTACATTCCACATATAATTGATGTCATGTAGTATTTGTCTTTCTCTTTCTGACTTATTTCAGTAAGCATAATATTCTCTAGGTCCACCCACATTGATGTAAATGCCAGTATTTCATTTATTCTTGTGGCTGAGTATTATTCCATTATATAAATAAATGTGTGTGTGTGTGTGTGTGTGTGTGTATATATATATATGTGTGTGTGTGTGTGTGTGTGTGTGTATGTATATATTTTGTCTTCTTAATCCAGTTGTCTGTTGATGGGCGCTTGGGTTGCATTGCTTCCATGTCTTGGCTATTTTAAATAGTGCTGCTATGAACATTGGGGTGTATGTATCTTTTTGAATTAATGTTTTCATTTTTTCTGGATATATATACTCTGAGTGGGATTGCTGGATCATATGATAGTTCTATTTTTAATTTCTTAAGGAATCTCCGTACCGTCTTCCATAGTGGCTGTAAAAATTTACATGCCCACTGACATGCATGTCTTTTTGTACCACTCCATTAAATAGACTATTAATAATTTCAGGGCAAAGATAACACTTGTATTATTCACTGTTGTATCCCTAATACTTAACAATTTTCTTGGAATAGAATACATATTAAATAACTATTTGTAAATATAATTAATTAATTAATTAATATGTTAAAATAAAATATGTATTTAAACTCTTGAAGTCTCATGTTATGACAATGACATATATTGATTAATTCAGTTTGAAACTGAGTTTCTAAGATAAATGTAGTAAACTTCTAGGTTGTTGCATAAGGATAGTGATATACCATTTGGAATAGTGTAGCCAAAGTTGGTGTTGAAACAACTCCTCCAAGAAGTCAGGGGTGTATGTTGGGGTTAGGAATGATTCTTTCTGAGATACTATATGGCATGTAAGTTAACTTTAACCTTGAAGGATATAAAAGCTCCTCTTAAGTATCACTCCCCATATCATACCTTTAAGGGATAAATCAGAAAACAAGAACATGTTTTACTTTTTAAAAAGATGAGTATAGTAAATTGATCTAGGACCCTAATTACACCATAGGGCAAGAGAAATTGTCTGTATCTAACTGAATAAATTGCTTCCTCTTAGACGCCTTAACAAGTAAGAAATGACCCTTAGCTACTCCTAAACAAGTGCTTGACCATCTCCCACTTTGGTACTCTTCTTTGCCTTCTCTGTCTCTACTATTTAAACCATTTAAATAAACTTTCACTGTCACACTGATAAGACAGGCTAGAGAGAACACTCTTTTTATTAGATCCTAAGCTTGTAATTTTTGTACTGATTTGGTGCAAAGAATAGGCAGAATAGGCAGATGAATAGCTTATGTATTGTTTTGATTTTTTATTTTGTACTGTTATAGGGACAGGGATATTTAACATTCTTTTTCATGTTACTTGACCTATT
This sequence comes from Orcinus orca, assembly GCF_937001465.1. Taxonomy (NCBI): domain Eukaryota; kingdom Metazoa; phylum Chordata; class Mammalia; order Artiodactyla; family Delphinidae; genus Orcinus; species Orcinus orca. The sequence continues at coordinate 76,831,035 of NC_064562.1, read as the reverse complement.
ACAATAGAACTACACTTCAGAGAATCTTGGTACAGAGATTGGTTCAAGATGATGGAGTAGAAGGACATGTGCTCACTCCCTCTTGCGAGAGCACCAGAATCACAACTAACTGCTGAACAATCAACAGGAAGACTCTGGACTCACCAAAAAAGATACCCCACATCCAAAGACAAAGGACAAGCCACAATGAGATGGTAGGAGGGACACAACCACAATAAAATCAAATCCCATAACCACTAGAAGGGCGACTCACAAACTGCAGAACAATTATACCACAGAAGTCCACCCACTGGACTGAAGGTTCTGAGTCCCATGTCAGGCTTCCCAACCTGGGAGTCTGACAATGGGAGGATTCCCGTAGAATCAAACTTTGAAGCCTAGAGGGATTTGATGGCAGGACTTCAACAGGACTGGGGGAAACAGAGACTCCACTCTTGTAGGGCACACACAAAGTAGTGTGTGCACCAGGACCCAGGTGGAAGGAGTAGTGACCCCATAGGAGACTGAACCAGACCTAGCTGCTACTGTTGGAAGGTCTCCTGCAGAGGTGGGGGGCGGCTATGGCTCACGGTGAGGACAAGGACACTGGCAGCAGAAATTCTGAGAAGTACCCTCATGGAGTATGCCAGTAGCCCCAACAAAGAGCCTGTAGGCTCCAGTGCTGTGTCACCTCAGGCCAAACAGCCAACAGGGAGGGAACTCAGCCCCACCCATTAGCAGAGAAGCATATTAAAGTTTTACTGAGCTCTGCCCACCAGAGCAACACCTAGCTCTACCCACTGCCAGTCTCTCCCATCACACAGGCACAAGCCTCTTAGAGGCACAAGCCTCTTAGATAGCCTCATCCACCAGAGGGCAGACAGCAGAAGCAAAAAGAACTACAATCCTGTAGCCTGTGGAGTGAAAACCACATTCACAGGACGATAGACAAAATGAAAAGGCAGAGGACTATGTACCAGATGAAGGAACAAGATAAAACCCCAGAAAAACAATTAAATGAAGTGGAGATAGGTAACCTTCCAGAAAAAGAATTCAGAATAATGATAGTGAAGATGATCCAGGACCCTGGAAAAAGAACGGAGGCAAGGATCGAGAAGATGCAAGAAATGTTTAACAAAGACCTAGAAGAATTAAAGAACAAACAAACAGAGATGAACAATACAATAACTGAAAGGAAAAATACACTAGAAAGAATCAATAAAAAAATAACTGAGGCAGAAAAACGGATAAGTAACCTGGAAGACAGAATGGTGGAAATCACTACTGTGGAACAGAATAGAGAAAAGAGAATGAAAAGAAATGAAGACAGCCTAAGAGATCTCTGGGACAACATTAAATGCACCAACATTCGGATTATAGGGGTCCCAGGTGGAGAACAGAGAGAGAGAAAGGACCTGAGAACATATTTGAAGAGGTTAGAGTAGAAAACTTCACTAACATGGGAAAGGAAATAACCATCCAAGTCAAAGAAACGCAGAGAGTTCCCGGCAGGATAAACCCAAGGAGAAACCTGCCAAGTTGCATAGTGATCAAATTGACAAAAATTAAAGACAAAGAAAAATTATTAAAAACAACAAGGGAAAATGACAAATAACGTACAAGGGAACTCCCATAAGGTTAATAGCTGATTTCTCAGCAGAAGCTCTACAAGCCAGAAGGGAGTGGCATGATATATTTAAAGTGATGAAAGGGAAGAACCTACAACCAAGATTACTCTACCTGGCAAGGATCTCATTCTGATTCGATGGAGAAATCAAAAGCTTTACAGACAAGCAAAAGCTAAGAGAATGTAGCACTACAAAACCAGCTCTACAACAAATGCTAAAGGAACTTCTCTAAGTGGGAAACACAAGGGAAGAAAAGGACCTACAAAAACAAACCCAAAACAATAAGAAAATGGTAATAGGAACATATATATCGATAATTATCTTAAATGTGAATAGATTAAATGCTCCAACCAAAAGACACAGGCTTGCTGAATGGATACAAAAACAAGAACCATATGTATGCTGTCTACAAGAGACCCACTTCAGACACATACAGACACATACAGACTGAAAGTGAGGGGATGGAAAAAGTTATTCAATGCAAGTGGAAATCAAAAGAAAGCTGGAGTAGCAATACTCATATCAGATAAACTAGACTTTAAAATAAAAAATGTTAAAAGAGACAAGGAAGGACACTACATAATGGTCAAGGGATTAAGGCAAGAAGAACATATAACAATTATAAATATATATGCACCCAACACAGGAGAACCTCAATACATAAGGCAACTGCTAACACCTATAAAAGGGGAAATCGAAAGTAACACAATAATAGTGGGGGATATTAACACCTCACTCACACCAATGGACAGATCATCCAAACAGAAAATTAATAATGAAACACAAGCTTTAAATGACACAATAGAACAGGTAGATTTAATTGATAATTATAGGACATTCCATCCAAAAACCGCAGATTACACCTTCTTCTTAAGTGCGTACAGAACATTCTCCAGGATAGGTCACATCCTGGTTCACAAATCAAGCCTTGGTAAATTTAAGAAAATTGAAATCATATCAAGCATTTTTTCCAACCACAATGCTATGAGATTAGAAATCAGTTACAGGGAAAAGAATGTAAAAAACACAAATACATGGAGGCTAAACAATACGTTACTAAATAACCAAGAGATCACTGAAGAAATCAAAGAGGAAACCAAAACTACCTAGAGACAAATGACTGTGAAAACACAATGATCCAAAACCTATGGGATGCAGCAAAAGCAGTTCTAAGAGGGCAGTTTATAGCAATACAATCCTACCTCAAGAAACAAAAAAAATCTGGAATAAACCTTCTAAACTTAGATCTAAAGGAACTAGAGGAAAAAGAACAAACAAAACCCAAAGTTAGTAGAAGAAAAGAAATCATAAAGATCAGAGCAGAAATAAATGAAATAGAAACAAAGAGAACAATAGCAAATATTAAGAAAACTAAAACCTGGTTCTTTGGGAAGATAAACAAAATTGATAAACCTTTAGCCAGACTTATCAAGGTAAAGAGGGATAGGACTCAAAACAATAAAATTAGAAATCCCACACACCTATGGTCAACTAATCTATGACAAAGGAGGCAAGGGTATACAATGAAGAAAAGACAGTCTCTTCAATAAGTGGTGCTGGGAAAACTGGACAGCTACATGTAAAAGAATGAAATTAGAACACTCCCTAACACCATACACAAAAATAGACTCAAAATGGATTAAAGATCTAAATGTAAGACCAGACACTATAAAACGCTTAGAGGAAAACATAGGAAGGACACTCCTTGACATAAATCACAGCAAGATCTTTTTTGACCCACCTCCTAGAGTAATGGAAATAAAATAAAAAATAAACAAATGGACCCGAATGAAACTTAAAAGCTTTTGCACAGCTAAGGAAACTATAGACAATACGAAAAGACAACACTCAGAATGGGAGAAAATATTTGTGAATGAATCAACGGGCAAAGGATTAATCTCCAAAATATATAAACAGCTCATGCATCTCAATAGTAAAAAAACAAACAACCCGAACAAAAAATGAGCAGAGGACCTAAATAGACATTTCTCCAAAGAAGAGATGCAGCTGGCCGGGTGGCATATGAAAAGCTGCTCAAGATCACTAATTATTAGAGAAATGCAAATCAAAACTACAATGAGGTATCACCTCACACCAGTTAGAATGGGCATCATCAGAAAATCTACAAAAAACAAATTATAGAGAGGGTGTGGAGTAAAGGGGACCCTCTTGCACTGTTGGTGGGAATGTAAATTGATAAAGCCACTATGGAGAACGGTATGGAGGTTACTTAAAAACTAAAAATAGAATTACCATATGACCCAGCAATCCCACTACTGGGCATATACCCAGAGAAAATCATAATTCAAAAAGACACATGCACCCCAGTGTTCATTGCAGCACTATTTACAATAACTAGGTCATGGAAGGAACTTAATTTCCCATCAACAGCTGAATGGATAAAGAGGAAGTGGTACATATATATAATTGAATATTACTCAGACATAAAAATAAATGAAATTGGGTTATTTCTAGAGATGTAGATGGACCTAGAGACTGTCACACAGAGTGAAGTACGTCAGAAAGAGAAAAACAAGTATCATATATTAACGCATATGTGTGGAATCTAGAAAAATGGTGTAGATGAACCAGTTTGCAAGGCAGAAATAGAAACACAGATCTAGACAACAAATATATGGACACCAAGGAAGGAAGGCGGTGAGCGTGGAGGTGGTGTGATGAATTGGGAGATTGGGATTGACCTATATACACTAATACGTATAAAGTAGATAATAAGAATCTGCTGTATAAAAAATAAAATAAAAACCAAATAAAAAAATAATTTTGCTACAAATAAAGGTGCTGTGTGTGTGTGTGTGTGTGTGTATGCTGGTATCAAGGGATAATAGAACTGAGAGTGCTTGAGTTTTGTATCTACATGTGCTCAGTGTAGAAAGGGACACGGTATCCAGGAGGAGGAGAAGATCCATGAAGTGAACAAATTCAGTAGGTGCAGTGGCTCAGAGATAGAGACAACCAGGCAAATACAAGCCTCTCAGGATTATTTCAGCTTATAATTTGATGTGAGACATTGATTTTGTTTTTGTCAAGCATATCTATATCTTCAGGTGTAGGCTAACTTTAATTTTCCTCAGCAACTTTAACCTTAGCCACTTTAATTTCATACACAAATCATCTTTCTAGCAACATTTCTTTGTGAGAAACTAATTTGTTCAAAAAACTCTGCCACACATGCTCATAAATCAACTGTTTATTTCCTGCCAAAATGTAATGTACTTTGTTTTATATTGTGTAAACACATGCTTAAGGCATGAAAGCCAAGTTTTAAAATACCAAACAACAAAGCCCCAAATTTTACTCATAAGTATTATACAAGGTCCTGCCTATAAGAAAGCAAGCGATTAAAAACAAGCTCTTCCACTTGTAAGTCAGCTTTTCAGATCTGAGCAACCATTGGATAGTAAACTATATTGATGAGGAATCAAAAATTATTCTCTTGGTAGGAAATCTTCCCAGTGAAAGAAGGGGAATGCAGAATGTGTTTCTGTTGAGGATTTAACAGCATTAAATATAAATAGCTTTTCATTCCTCACTTGACAAGGTAGCAAGGAAATGTTTTAGGCAAGGACAGGTGTCATGCCATATGTTGCTAAGTGTTTAATCAAGGACCTATATCTACCCTAGAACATCTTTTTAATGGATATGTTTCACTTACTGGGGAGAAACCTGAACCAGTGGAGAGGTACATTTTGCATTTCAATGATCAGTGAGGTTAAGACTGATGACAAAAACACTGGAGTAATGTGTGCAAGAAAAGGACTTAAGCCAAGATTTTAAATATGCCAAGACAAGTTAAATGCTCTGATACCAATTCAAAGCCATTGAATGAATAAATGCATGAATTGACAGTTATAGGGATAGAGAGCATTTTTCTTTATACAATTAAGGGAAATGACACATGCTTCTTTTAAACTTAACCATCATTTTTTCAATAGCAATTTTTTTTTTTTTTTTTTTTTTTTTTTGCGGTACGCGGGCCTCTCACCACTGTGGCCTCTCCCGTTGCGGAGCACAGGCTCCGGACGCGCAGGCTCAGCGGCCATGGCTCACGGGCCCAGCCGCTCCGCGGCATGTGGGATCCTCCCGGACTGGGGCACGAACCCGTGTCCCCTGCACCGGCAGGCGGACTCTCAACCACTGCGCCACCAGGGAAGCCCAATAGCAATTTTTTATGAAAATTGGAAAGTGATGACATGATGAAGGGTGGTGATTACACCTTTTGGGTCAAAAGGCAAATAATTTGTAAATATTTCCTTTCTGAATAGTAAGCCTTTGCACTTTATTTTTCTTGATTTGAGAAGTATTTAATTAGTACAAATTCAACCATAAATTGTATAGTTCCTAATCACCACAGCAAGTTTTTCATTTTTCCAATATGATCCTTGGTAAACTGACAGATTTCTGTGATTGAACAAAATAATAGTGTTGTTTATTTTTTAACATGACAACTGAATAGTATTCTATATACTACGCACACTTTCAGAGAGAGGTGCTGCCAAAGTGCCCTAATTCAGGTGTTAATACTGCTGCTTACTTATGTTACTGGAGGAAAAAGCTGAATTTTTGCTTTTTGATGAGTGAAAGTGGAATGAATACTTAGGATTCATCTATGAAGCTGTTCAGTGTAGCAACAAATAGATATAAAAAGTTATCTATGTAGAAGCTAATCATGACATTCCTTGGCAAAAATAAGCATGTCTGGTTTATTTAAAATATTCAGTTTTCTTGGGGTAAAGTGCAGAAAGCTTTTTATTAGAACCCATGGTAGGATGTGCATTACTAGATAATATTCATGTCTTAAACTCTTGAAAGTACAGTATTTTCATCCATTAGGAGTGTATGCTGTCCTAAAGTTTCTGAATTAATGTAAATTTTAATGTTAATAGACAAATTTTAGTGTAGTATATCATAGCCCGTAGATTTGATAAGTAAATAGAAAAAACTCATAGGAGTGTACTCACATGAAACCTAAAAATGGTATTAATTCAGACAGTCTTTCCCCCATATGATATGAGACAATCACTTCACCCAGTTCTCCAAATGAAGGATAATACAGTCGTTCCAATTGAATTAGAAATGGTGTAAACTTGAAGCTAAATGAATCATAAATCAATAAATACATCAGCTTGCCTCCTCCTGGTTTATTGATTCACAAGCTGTTTATCCCACACTTGTGCTTCAGTGCAATTATTGTTTAATTATATTTTCTGTATGTATCAAACTGTATTTTAGATGTTGTCCTAGACCAAACAATTTCAAGCTCTATATCTACTCACTAACCATGGGGTTTATTTATCTTTTCTACTTCAGTATGTTAGTCTTCATTTCTGCTTGTGTACTAGACACATCTCACAATAGGACCTATTAAATCACATTTAACAAATACTCCTCAATTACAATCATGTTTATTGTTCTCATTTTTTACATCAAGATTGATTTGAAATATAACAGATGATGTGCTAGAGAAAATATAGCATAGTATAAACCACAAAAACCTTTTGAATTTTATGAATCTAAACCATTAAACCTGTACTTTTATTTAACTTAACAATGAAATGCTCTAGAAAGAAAATATAATTATTAATTGACTTGATCATTTAAGTTTTTTAAAAATATAACTGAGTGTAGAATATTCTTCCTAATTTTACATTATCTAATGTTAAAAATCTAATCTTCAATGAACAACCCAGAGATACAGGTAATTTTCTACTTATATAATCTGAGGCATAAAGTACATTAAACATTTTTTTTTTCTAATCAAAAAGAAAACTAAGAACCCATGAAATAATGTCCGGGATGAAGTTGTCTAAAACATATTTCAGAAGCAATAACAAATATCATGTGATAGCTTAAAAAGAGATTCCCCTTAAAGAAAAGACAAATTGCACTTGATCTTGCCAAATGGGAGCCGATTTTAAAGTTATACCTGGAATGTAACGTCATTTATATCATTCTTCAAAATTAAAGAATCCTTCTGTTGCTTTCATACTTATTAGGAGACTGAGGTCAACTTTGAGATCTGTCATCAGAGGTTAGATCTGATTTACATGTTATGAGACAAGTAACACCCAACTTACTATAAACTCAATAAAACAACTTAATTGACAGAGAAGGCCATTTGGAAGAATTTGTTCTTCCATGGTCTTAAACCCTAAAATTAGAGTGTATACTTAGATTTCAAAACTTCATCAATTTAAAAAACTCTTAGGAAATATTTAGTTGCCAGTGTCTTACCCAGTTCAGGTGCTATCACTCAGATCATGTACTAAGAAAGGAATGTCCCGTTCACACCTCATGATACACAAATTAAGAATTTGGCTATGGATATTTCTGCTGTATTCAATCCACACTTATTTTATAAAGTAATTAATAAATGGATAAACGGACCAGTATTTAGGAGTCTCTAAATGAAAATTTTAAAATAGTTTTATCTGGTATTTCATTGACTCTAACTTAATTATAAGGCAAGCAATTATAAGAATTGAATAAAATACTGTTTGCCTCTTTTCTTATGATTTTCCTTAGATGCAAATATTGGATGTGTGTGTGTGTGTGTGTGTCTTAAACTAACACTGAGGAATATGTTGGTCTCATTATTTGGGCGGCATTATAGGAACATTTTCTTCTTTCTATAACTTTGCACACAAGTTCAATACAGTCAATGAAATTTTAAAAATATATACTTGAAAATTCTACTAATTCATAATTAATTTCTGCAGATGAAGCTCTTTTTAAACTTGGAAATCAAATTGATTCACACTTCGGGAACCATTCATCTAGGAGAGCTGTCACTTTCCGCTCAGCACAAACCACATCACACATATTTCTAGATACATATAACTACAAAGCTATTGTGCATCCTACTGGATTTCCAAACTATAGATTATGTTGCAAAAATTAACTTTAAACACATAGTTTGGGAACAAATCTAAGACATAAACTTGCCTATAAAATAAATCTTCACCGCTAATTGAAATATCAACAGAGAAAGTTTCTATCTCCATTTCAGATATATCCAAAATTAGAGACCAGAATATTAGGTATCAACTTTTCTACAATTCCAAAGTGATGCACTATACTTCTAAGCAAGACTTGCAAAAAGATTTGTCAAATCTGTCACTGTTTTTGGAGGTGGTAGTGTCTCTAACTTCTAATATATTCTCTGCACCACCATGTAGGTGGTGTCTAAATTCCAAAAGTGTTGTCCTGGTTATGTCATCCTATTCATAAACATTTCTATTTCGATAGCTTTTTATTGAACGCTATGTGAAAAAGGCTTTGGGAAGACGGATGGCAGTGTGGATTAGAGAAGAAGGAGAAAATTGTTCTATCAAATAAATTTGGAGATTTTGCCAATTATGATGCTTTCTTGGAAATTTCCCAAATATATAAGCATATAGATTACTTTTACAAATTCTAAAATCAGGAAACTGATTTTACTATTAATTATTATAATTGTTTGCAAATGCATTTGATGAAGAAAAAATTTTAATGAAATCTATTTATATACAAGCTTATAACATAAATAAATAAAAATTCTTTTCAAAGAATTTTTTAAGAGATTTTATTTCTAGGATACAAAATACTGAGTTTAAATAGCAAACTTTAGATTTGAAGTTCTTAATTACATAGAGGTAATTAGATGTTAAAATCAATACAATAATTCACCAATGAGATTCATTTCTCTTTCTTTTTCATAAAACACGTTACTATTAAGCTTTCTGAATTAGAAAAATTGAAGTGTACTGAGGAAAAGTAATGCTATTTTAAATTTAACATTTCTGAGCTATTACTTTCTTCTCGATTTTTGACTTGAAATCTTCTAAATGGAGTCTAAAATTATGCTTTAAAATTTATGGATTGGTAATATAGAATATTCTAAATGTGGCCTGTATGTTTTAACAGTTCTTTCATAACTGCACTGCTATTTTATAGTAAGACAGAAGAGAGGTTCTCTTTTCAACAATAGATTTTTGTTTTACATGAACATTCTGAATTTACTGCCATTTGTCTGTCTTACTCTAGAAATACTGTTTTAGAGCAGTTGATCCTGAAATAAAAATACTTTATAGAAGATAGCCTCACTTGGTCAACGTTTGGGTTTTTCTTTCTCCTCTAAAACCTTGGGAATCACTAGTCTTTGAATGTTTTTCCAGATTAAGAACACTGTCCCTAAAACCATTATGCTATAATTTATTTCTCACTAAGCTAAATTGATGCAGTAGTGTTTGCTAATTCTTTCTCTCTCTTTTTTTTCGTTCAATTGATAAATGTAAGATTAACCCGTTTTCTATGTAGAAAGTTTCAGTGTGGAACTTCAAAAGAAGTAGAAAAAGAAAAAAAAACTTACCTAACTCAAATTTGATTTACCCATGTACTAGTATATTCCTTCTGAAATTAATATTTTAAAAAACACTTATTTGATACATATATATCAGTTTATTTCTTATCAGAAAAAAGCACTTGGGGTTGTGATGATCATAAGTCAAATAATTAAAAACAAAACCTTCTTTAAGTACCTCCCATTAACAATTAATATGCCTAATAATTAGTCAATTTATTATGTTAGAATTAAAAAAACTGGCAAATAAATATGTGAGAACTTATGGTAAAATGAAATAAGAAAGGAAATATGGTTATGTTTTAAGATGGTTAGCTACATGTGGAAATGTAGAATTGACATAAAGTGACTTCAGTGAGGTTTAAAGGATTAATTACAATGGAAATATGTTAAGACTTTAAAGTTCATATTTACCCCATGGAGCTTATTGGCCTGTGTTCGTACCACTTGATGATATAATGAAGCTGAATTTCACAAATGAGGTAGCAAGGGTCAGCACAAGAGGAGAAACCCTTAAAGGGACTTACCTGCTGTGTTCTTATTAGCTAGACTGCTAATTTCTTTAGCACTCATTTCCTCTTTACCACAATTAAACTGGTGTTTGCAAAGGATATTTGTGGCATGCACTCATTTGTGTACAGATGATCACCCCATTTAATAAGATACAGTTATTAACATTAAAATAGAGTAACTAAAGATCATCAATGAAAATTCTAGCTGATAATCTTAACACTATTGGACTTGTTCTGTTATGTTCATAATATATTTAGATTTTTAGATTTCTCCAAAAGACTCAATGTGTCTGACTTTATGTATACTCAATAGCAAATACAAATGTAAGAGTATCAGAGAGTGAATAGTTTGTTTAGGAATTGATTACAAGACACCCATATGGCAGTAAGAAAGGAAGGTAATAAAGGGAAGACAGCCAATATGTTGGGTTCTCAGATAAGTGACTACCGTGTACAATTAGAGCTTAACCTTACTGGGAATCTCTAAGAGTCAAAAGTGTCCTAGAGTTATCCCACCTAAGGGACAAAATATTTGGGGCATGCATACATCAACTTCCAATAGTGATTAGTTGAGGACTACTAGTAGGTGGTATTAATTCTTCAAGACTTGTGCATGAGCAAAACACGTTCCAGCAACCAGAAAAAAAAAAAAAAAGCCCTCAAGCAAAAAGATTCACATATAGCAACTGGAAGTTTTCTAAGTGCACTGAAATGGTGAAGCACAAGGAGATATGGGTAGGACACAAACACACAAATGAACACACTAATCGTGTGGCTGTAATTAGACATCATTTTAGCCAGAAACTCATTTAAAGATTTTGGTTGCTACTGGTGCCTTTTCACCTCTCAGAATGATCATTTTTAGAATGTTTTAGAAGTCATGACACCAGGTTGGTTTAAGGATTTTGCATTGGTCTTTCTCAGTGTTGAGAAAGTACTTCTTTTTCTGTTCTGTTTTTTTTTTTTTTTGCGGTACGCGGGCCTCTCACTGTTGTGGCCTCTCCTGTTGCAGAGCAGCACAGGCTCCGGACGCGCAGGCTCAGCGGCCATGGCTCATGGGCCAGCCGCTCCGCGGCATGCGGGATCTTCCCGGACCGGGGCACGAACCCGTGCCCCCTGCATCGGCAGGCGGACTCTCAACCACTGCGCCACCAGGGAAGCCCTGTTCTGTTTCGTTTTTAATAAAAAGTAAGAAATTCTTAAAGCTCTCTAGTGGGGAGTAAATAGATTTACTATCTAAATCTAGTACCATTTTATCTATGTAGACATCCTTATAACCCCTGGTGCCCTCTCATCTGAACTCCTAAATTTCTGCTGTCAGTATTAATAATTTGATATTTAATATTCAATCATTTAACAATTATATTTTAAGCTCCTATCTTGAGGCAGACATTGTTTTAGGGTCTAGGAATACAACAGTTAAAAACAAAAAGATAAAATATCCCTGCCTTCAAGGAGTTTATGTTTAAATAGTGGGATATACATAATAAACAGAAAAAAGAAGTAAAGTATGTAGTGTGTTAATGGTGTAAGTGTTTTGGAGAAAAAAAAACTAGAGAAAAGAAAGAGGGTGGTGGGAAGTAAGGAATTTGCAAATTTAAATTGGATAGCTAATAAAAGGAGTTCTCTTTAGGTGAGTAATATTTGGGTAATGTTCTGAAGGTGATGTTGATAACTGAGCAAAGTTATGCTGATGAGTGGGGGGAATAGTATTCCAGGCAGCTGAAGCAGCAATTGCAAAGATCCTGAGATGACACATATACCTGTTCAAGGAAAAGTAGAGAAAACAGTGTGTGGAGTGAGTAGAAGGAAACAAGGCCAAAGTGCCTATAAGGGATTATGTTGGGCCTTGTAGATTATTATCAACACTGGTTTTTACTCTGAGTGAGATAGGAAGGCATTGGAGAATTCTGTGAAGAGGAGTGACATGGTATGATGAATCTTCAATAGGATTACTTTGCTGCCTTGACAACAGAGTGTGCAGACAGGTTAGGGAAACTATTACAATTATCTGGATGAATGGAAATTGTGGTTTAAACAGGGCAGTAGCAGTAGAGATGTTGAAAAATGTTTAGACTCTGGACATATTTTGAATATGGAAATGACAGGACATGCTGACAGATTGAATGAAAGGCATGAGCAGACAAGAGGAATCCAGGGTGACACCAAGTTGTTTGACCTGAATAACTAGAAGGATAGAATTGTCACTGTCTGAGATGGAGACACATATTAGCATAGTAAATTTGGAGGGGAAGATTGGGAACTCTCTTTTGGACATGTTAATTTTGAGCTTCCTATCAAATATCCAAGTTGAAATATTATATAGCACGGTATATATTTATTTCTGAATTTCAGGAGAGTAGATTGCTTTAGCAGTATATGAATTTAGGAGGCATAGACTGGATAAGATCATCAAGAGAGTAATTAGATTGAAAAACACAAGACATCCAAGGGGTGGATCTCAGAACATTTCCACATTAATGAAATGAGATCAGAGAAATGAGGAAGAACCAGCAAGAGGACTGATAAAGAGTGACCAGTGAGGAAAAGTTAAACCAGAGTTGTGTAATACCATCAAAGTTAAGTAAATAAATTATTTTATGGGTGGAAGAATAATAAATTTTGTTAAATGATCCTGAAAAGTTAAGTAAAATGTCAACTGAAATTTAGTTGTGGGATTGAGCAAAGTAGAGGTCATTGCTAACTTTGACAAAAAAACTCTTTGAAGTAGAAAGGTGAGGGCAAAAGCCTTAATAAGAATAGGTTCATGAGATGATGGGAAGAGAGAAAGTGGAGACAATATGTCAAGGTAATTCTTTATCTCTGGAGGAGAGAAAGAGAGAACAGGGGAAGTGAGTACATAGGAAATTAGGGACACACACACACACACACACACACACACACACACACACACACACACACACACACGAAGAGCTAACCAACAGCTGTGAACGGGGCACTACTGTGTCCCAGGCATTGTGCTTAATACTCGGGAAGCAGTGGTGAACAAAACAGAAACAGGGGACTGACTTACCCTCATCTTTTTATCAGCATTTTATCCCAGAATATGGGAGTCTGTTTTCACTATCATAAATCCACCACCTTAATCTTAGATAATTGCTGTTACCTTTCCATATCTTTCTAAAGAAAGGCCATACCTCTTATACTATCCTTCTTAATTTAGACCCAGCTTTTCTCTATTACCACCTGAGAATTCTCAGATATAGGGAATGATCTGTGTGGCACCTTTGAATATTTATTTTATAAATTGCTTCCTATCAACTGATGCAGAATTGGCAGGCAACATTTTGTAACAAATTATACCCCTGGCTTTCTGGACCAGGTTGAGGGGTAAATTAGTCAAGAAAAGGGAGAAACCCTTACATGAAGTGCCACAAAATGTGCTGCTGAGGTTCCAAGAGTTTCCTCTAATCCAGATCCAGCCATGAGCTCAGCTTTATCATGGATCTTCTTGAATTTCTGTGGGATTTGACTTATCTTTCTTTACAAAACAATTTTTTTAAAAAAGCTAACAAAACACAAGAAAAGTAAATTCCCTTGAACTAGCCCAAACTCAATTCTTTGAATCAAAGCAGCTAAAGCTAACAGTGCTTGTATTTGATTTCTTCTCTTTACCCTTTATCTTTTTGCACACCTATTATTATGTTGTATCTATTACTTACCATTTTACTTCTGCTAAAATAATTACATCGATACACATCTTTTGATTCTGATCATTAGTCGACTTATTATAGAATCATAAATTGATAGTTTTTCACTCTTCAAAACCTAAAGACATTTGCATTTGAAGAAAGCATAAAAGATATATGTGACTGCAAGTTCAAGTCAGTAAAAAATTATTTATGGGCCATCACACTTTTGTAGCCTGACCTGTTGACCCTCAATGTTCATTAGAAATTCATCAGTACCAGACTATCCTCTCTTCTTTGCTTCTTCCTTTTTTTCTCTGATCGATTGGCTTTAGGCCAAGGAGAGATTTTTTACAGAAAATCTTTTTGATTAGCTCTTCACTCTCCTGATTGTTTCAGAATAATTCATTTAAAATGAAAACTTCAGATCATAGCTTATTTTCTGAAAAATTTCATGGAAAACTGGGTCTATCCAACAGTACTATTCTCCGAAGAAAAGTTCCAGCCCCCATCTCTGTTTTTGTGTGTGTGCGTGTGGAGGCCATAGGCAAAGATAATTTTTATTTTATTATATCTGAGACATTTTTTAAAAATCCTGACAACTTCAAAACTTGATTTCTTCATGTAATTAAAAAATAGCAATTTTTTAAATGTTCAGTATGTGCTAGACATCAAGCTATTTCCATAAAATTGGTTATTTTATTTAATCTTTTGAACAACTACATTTGGCTGGTAATATTCTTGTGCTCATTTTATAGATAAGAACACTGAAGATATACATGGTTAAGTGACTTATTCGAAGTCACAAACCCATAATTATTTTGATATTCTCCCTTTTTCATTGCTATGTTGTATTCCATTCCATTTTGTTGATGTACAAAAATGTCTTTATTCATTACTTATTAATGGACTTTTGAGTTATTTCTAGTGGTTTTTTTTTTTTGGCTGTGCTGCATGGCATTAATTATTTCTAGTTTTTGTCCACTGATAATAAAACTGCTTTGAATATTTATGTACAAATATCTTTATTTTCAGTTTTAAATGACACATTTTACTATCTGTGGTTAATGAGCAGTTTCTTCTTCCAAATCTATAGGCCCTGAATTTAGGGACTTTGTCTATTTTCATTCATTACTGCCAGTTGTTTTCTGGCTCATTTCTCTCTATTAATATTGTACTTTGCCAAATTCAGCCAATAACAGTGAACATACATTATTAACATTCTGTATTCCAACAATCTGTATTCCAACAATTATAACCCCAGGGTTATAAGTTTATTAGACATTATCTGCATCCCAAATTATCAAACACAAGTTTTGCTAAAAGTTATACTATCATAGGGCTTCCCTGGTGGCGCAGTGGTTGAGAGTCCACTTGCTGATGCAGGGGACACAGGTTCGTGCCCCGGTCTGGGAAGATCCCACATGCCGTGGAACGGCTGGGCCCGTGAGCCATGGCCACTGAGCCTGCGCGTCCAGAGCCTGTGCTCTGCAATGGGAGAGGCCACAACAGTGAGAGGCCTGCGTACCGCAAAAAAAAAAAAAAAAAGTTATACTATCATAGAATCTGAATCAGTATGATGGTATGGGTTCAAGTTTTTAGAGAAGAAGCTTAATAGCCCTCATTTGAAAAATAACTATAAATTATAAACACAAAATTGAATATTTGTAATGAGAAGATAAATCACAAATGAATCACAAATATAAAACATAACAAGAGGCAACACAAGTTAAATAAAAACATATTTCTCTGAAATATCTATAAATCCTTCTGCTTTTTTGACTGTATTATCTTTTATTGCATATTAATATTATATTAAATTTTGTAATATGTTTTTCTCTCAGAGAATAGAACTGTAAATCTGTCTTTCCTTTAGCATGGTAGAACTTTTTAAAAATTATTGACAATTTGGACACATAACATAAGACTTCATGCATAGAAACACTACTGTTAGTAGTAATGGTGCATCTCTTTGCCCCATTACTACTTTTTTGCCCCATTAATACTAAAAGAATTCTCATAAATTCTACAACTCCTATAAAAAAGAAAAAATGCATTGTGTGTTTATAGTTATATTCATCACATTATTTCCCATATTACAGAGAACTTTAGTTTTGACTAGGCTTCTGTAAGAAACCAGTCTTCCACTTATAATTTTACAATTTGATAATTGGAAAAAATATTCCATCTACTACTTTATAACTTTAAACATTCCAGTCTTGTGACTCCTCCACAACGCACCTTCTTCTGGTTCCAGGTGCTATAGGGCATGTTCCTATTGCATAATTCCAAGTAAAGTGGCACAGAGGGTTGCAGAAATATTCTGGAAAGCAGTTCTGCACTGGCATGGCTAACAGCAGTTTAGCTATAAATAGTGAGTCACATTCTTATAATTCATTAAGCTCAAACTAAATATATCTCCAACTCAATTATCCCTTAGATAAATGGAAGAAATGATTGTGGCAACTCTAAATCCACTCAATATGAAGAAAAATGTGATGGGGAGGAAGTTATAGTGAAAAGAGACAGTGGTCTTTACAAAATGAGATTACAGTACCTGATGTTTGCACATTTTGTAAATATGTTTACTTGTAAAATAAATGTGAGCACATTACTAAGTTCCGTCCTAGGGCTATTAAGTGGACTGTGTAAGTGGGGGGACCTGAGGCCTAAGTTTTATTTGACTTCTTTTTTTTTTTGCAGTATGGGGGCCTCACTGTCATGGCCTCTCCCATTGCGGAGCACAGGCTCCAGACGCACAGGCTCAGCGGCCATGGCTCACGGGCCTAGCCGCTCCGTGGCATGTGGGATCTTCCCGGACTGGGACACGAGCCCGCGTCCCTTGTATCGGCAGGTGGACTCTCAACCACTGCGCCACCAGGGAAGCCCCTTGACTTCTTTTTTAAAAATTTTTATTGGAGTGTAGTTGATTTACAATGGTGTGTTAGTTTCAGGTGTACAGTAAAGTGATTCAGTTATACATATACATATATCCACTTTTTTATTCTTTTCCCATATAGGCCATTATAAAGTATTGAGTAGAGTTCCCTGTGCTATACAGCAGGTTCTTATTAGTTACCTATTTTATATATAGTAGTGTGTATATGTTAATCCCAATCTCCCAGTTTATCCCTCCCTCTCTTATCCCCTGGTAACCATAAGTTAGCTTTCTACGTCTGTGACTCTACTTCTGTTTGGTAAATAAGTTCTTAGTAGATCTGTCCCTGATCTCCATCTTTTTAGCCTATGATAGCATTTACCTTATTACCTGCCTCTGAACACCTAATCAGATACCACATATTTTAGACTTTTATTTATGTTGGAATCTCACATGTATGAACTGAAATCTCGAACAGTCAGGATAGGCTAGGTTATGATGTGGAATTCGACACCTCCAAAATTTCACAATCATCCTAACATGGCAAAGAGAACTCTATAGTTTATCACACTGGAAATTAAAAGTTACAGCTTAGAAATAACATGACACTTACCTCCCTTACCTCAATAGCTAGTACTAGAAACATCCAAACTCAGGACCCTGAGCAAGTTCAGTCTTCCATATGTCTAGAAATAATGGAAATCAGGAAATTAGTGAGCGGCACAAAAGACTCCCCATAGTATAATAGACATGTCAAACTTACCATGTCAAAAGCTGCTCTCCTAGGCTACTCCCAGCACCTCTTGCTACCTGTGCTATTGTTTCAACATAACGTGTTGTCTACCATATCTTATTACTGAAGTATAGCACATGTAAGAAATAACAATGGAAACATTTCCAATATTTACTTTATTAACTGCATTATTATCTATGAAACTTGTTGCTACTTATGATAGAGCAAAAATCAATAGTAATCTTAACTAAAATATTATGTGAAAGCAAATATATTGAAGAAAGGCATGTAGAATTTTGTTTTGTTTTTATTTTTTCCATGCTGGTTAGATGACACATTATTTCCCTCATCAGAGAACTGGTTAACAATAGATATGAGACTTCCCCGGTATCTTGACACCCAATTCAGTGCCTCTTCTCTTTAGATGCTTTTATCCTAATTTTTGCCTAGAAAGGTAACTAAATAAGCAATAGTAATTCAGCAAAAATTCCCTCTTTTAGCTTGTAATGCATAATTTTTTAAATTGAAATAATCTTGTGTTTTATATCTATTAAAATAATTTTCATCTTTCTGATACCTTTTACTTTTCTCATTCATTTATTCTAATAGGACACTCTTATTTTTGTTAGTTAATTTATTTAGACCTTACAATATGTCCTGATCTGGAAATACAAAAAGTATAAAGCACAGCTCCTGCCATCAAGAACTTCACAAGTAGAATTTAGACAAGGAGATAACAAAATAGAGAAGAAAAAGAACGGCATTAAAGGCAGAGAAAATTAATGTATAATAGCATGATAGTTTGAAACTATATTATTAGAGGACTATTGCCAGTATACTGCATTTCAGTAAAATTGGGATTTGGGGTGTGTATACTTTGTCATGGAGATGGGTCACACAGCAGGATGAGGGGACTGGTGAAAGATAAAATAGAAGAGGTGAGCAGTGGCCAGACCATGAATGAGACTTTGGCTACAGAGAAGTAATCACCATTTTCCTGTATATGATGGGAGCATTGAAAGGAATACCACTATTGGATTGTCTCTCTCTTGTTCTATTATAGTGCTTTTATTCTGTTTTTTATACTCAATGAATGTCTAGACCATTTTGATAATTTTTGTACAAATACTACCTTCCTGTAATGATCATTCTTTGCTTTCTTCTGTCAAAGCCTATGATTCAAAGTCTTTTTTAAAATCATTTTTCTTGAACTGTTTTCCTGCAGTATAACATTTCAATAAGCATTTTCCCTTTATGATTATTTTACATTAACCTGCTTTTGCTTTAATTTTTTTACAATCTATGATTCAGCAAGCAATAATTTTGCACTTTGTTCTTAGAATGGATTATTATGGTAGTAATGTAGGAACTACTATATTAATAATTTATAGACATTACATAAAAATAGAACCTTAATAAATATATATACTGCAGAAGTTAGGTTAAAAATCTTAGAAGAGAAATTTGCGGTAACCATGTTAACGTTCATTACATCCAAATGGAGTGACTACTATGTGCAACATGGATAGCTAGTCTCTGTATTTCAGGAAAAAATATAAGTAAGAGAGTCTCTAATTTCAAGGTATATTCAGAAACACATATTTTTTTATGAAATCAGTTGGATAATTTTAAGGTGGTGTATCCTTATTTATAGCAACTATTTTTATTTATCATAGTTACCATTCTATTTTTATGGTTTCTTATTATAAAAACATGGAGGCTTATTGTAAAGCTATAATAAACACACTTTCACTTAGCTGTGCTAATGTTAGGCTCACTATAGATGCTATAAGAACTATATGCTATAAGAACATTTGCCAAAGTTAATAGTGTCTCTGTTCTCTTTGTCTATTTGCACAGAAAAAAAGTCAACTTTTGTATGACAATGTATTATCTCGTTTCTAGTACACATGATCCCAGGACTTTTCTGATTTCTGAAAGGTACCCAGTTTGTGAAAGAACAAACACCCTACATACCAGCAAGGATGTTCTTTTAAGGACTCATTAAAGTGTCTCCTTGAGAGGTGTCCAATTCCCTGCTTCTTTGTGTTGTAATTTCTCCACATCATCTGATGTATCAGTCTGGTGCTTTTTTCAGGTATATGCATTTTATAGTAAAGTTTCATAGTACATAAGTGATTCCAGACTGATCACTAGCACTCTTCATAAGCTACTCTGTGAGCTGAATATCCTGTTAAACTCTATGACATCAGATTGTCTCCACACCAAGCATAATTTTAGCCTATGTGGGTGTCATAAAGTGCATGAAGTTCCTTAAAGAAACTTGTTATCTAGCAATTGTAGCACCAACACTTTAATTTGGTATAACTCCAAGACTTTGACTTTTCCTGTACTGACCAATGCCTCCTCTTAAGTCTCCTAATTGTTAGACTTCCGCAATCCATAGTGGATCCATAGATAACCATCCCATGCTCAACACTATGGAGTTAATCAATACCTGTATTTTAACTGATATGATATTTATAAATAAACATCCAAGCAATTACAACTTATCCTGAGATATGTGGGAGAAGAAAAAAGCCTCAAGAATTTTTGAAGCCAAGTTTTCTAAAATATCAGGCTATTTCTTTTTCAAGTAGGGCTAAGCAGATAGTAGTAAAGAATGAAATTGTTGAAGTTTCTATCTTGAGTTCTATATTATTATATTTTCTCATTAGAATTTTATATAGGACACAAACACAAAATCACCCAATTAAGCAGAAAACAAAGACGTAACATTTGTAGGACATAACTTTTCACATAACAATTTTAGTTATCAAATGAACACTTGTGTAATGCCTTCTATGCATCATGCAGCATTCTAAATGCTTACATGTATAAACTCATTAATCCTCATTAAACTATGGCTGAATTACTATGCACTTTAGAGCTTTCATGTGAAGTAGCTACACATGTTTCGAAAGTACTTGTTAGTAGTGATGGAGGAATTGTGGAGATAATGGGGCTTCTCATGATCAGTGGGCAATTGATAGTGATCCAATTGCAAGAGGCAAGTGCAGAGAATATTTAATGATCATTCTGTCTTTCAAGACTAGAAACTCATTGTTCTTGGAAAAGTCTTGTGGGATAAAATGACTTCCTTACTAGGCAGTAAATGAAAGAATACATGCTTTAAAAATCATTGTCTTATATAGACAGTTTTCTGGATCACAATGTATTTTTCATATATATTATTTCATTTGATGTGAGGACATTGTGAGATAACAGTTTCTACTGTTTACTGATTGATAAGCCAGACAGTGTGTCCATTACCTTAATTCACTTCACTGAATCTTCACAACTTCCAATCACACCCAAGTAATAGAAGGGGAAACTGAGGCTCAGGTATTAAGTACTAGCAAATCACTGTACCATGATAAGTGTAGATAACTATGTTTTGATTGAATTGATAGATATGCTCACAGAAACAAAGTAAGTATGGTGTTAGAGAAGGGCTGATAACCAACTTTTGCCTAAATTATGTTTTAACCACATTGTTATTGTTATTATTTAATCATTATTTTCATAGCCCCTGCTTTAGAGATGAGGAAACAAATGAGAGTTATGCCTCTTCCACAACTCCATTGATAGTGACTGGAATTCAAGCTAATTATAGAGGCAATGTAATAGAGCAAAATGATATGCCATAAAGAAATAGGTTCCCCAAAAATGAACAAAACCCTGTTAGAATTAGTAAACAAATTTAGCAAATTTGCAATATACCAAATCAACACTCAAAAATCAGTTGTGTTTCTGCATGCTAACAGTGAGCAATCTGAAATGAAATTAAGAAACAATTTCATTTACACTAGCATCAAAAAGAATAAAATACTTAGGAATAAACTTAATGAAAGTGGCAAAAGACCTGTATGGTGAAAACTAAAAATGCTGCTGAAATAAGTTAAAGAAGAAAAAAATAAATGGAAAGTTATCCTGTGTTCATTGACTGGAAAAATTATTATTGTTAAGATGGCAATGATACCTAAAAGCAATCTACAGATTCAACACAATACATATAAAAATCCCAATTATTTATTTTTTTGCAGAAATAGAAAAAAAAATCCTAAAGTTCACATGGAATCTCAAAAAAACTTGGATAGACAAAACAACCTGAAAAGAACAAAATTGGAGTTCTCACACTTCCTGATTTCAAACATACTACAAAGGCTACAGTAATCAAAATAGTGTGGTACTGACATAAAGACAGACATAGACAGATGGAATAGTGAGCCCAGAAACTTTCTCACACATGATTAAGTAATTTCTACAAGGGTGCCAAAACCATTCAATGGGGAAAAGACAGTGTTTTCAACAATTGGTTTAGGGAAAACAGAATATCCATATGCAACTGAATGAACTTGGATCTGTACCTCATACAGTATACAAAAATTAACTCAAAATTTACCAAAGACCTAAGAGCTAAAACACAAACTTTATGAAAGAAAAACAAAAAGGAATAGATTTATGACATTGAATTTGCAATGATTGCTTGAATATAACATTAAAAGCACTGGCAACAACAACAAAAATATAGATTGGATTACATCAAAATTAAAAGCTTTTGTGTATCAAAGGTCACTATCAAAAGAGTGAAAAGGTAACCTAGAATGAGAAAAAATATTTTCAAATCACATATCTGATAAGGGGTTAATATCCAGAACACATAAAGAACTACAATTCAACACAGAAAACAGGCAGTCTAATTCAGAAATGGGCAAAGGACTTGAATAGACATTTCTCCAAAGAAGACATACAATTAGCTAATAAGTACATGAAAAGATGCTTAACATCACTAATCATTAGGGAAATGCAAATCAAAATAAAAATGAGATTCCACCTCAAACATTAGGAAGGCTATTATTAAAAAAATAAAACTGGAAAAAATAAGTTTCAGTGAGGATGTGAAGAAATTGGAGTTTTTGAACACTTCTAGTGGGAATGTAAAATAGAGGAGGCTCTGTGGAAAACAGTATGGCATTTCCATAACAAATTAATGATAGAATATGGTCCAGGAATTCCACTTCTAGGTATATACCCAAAATAATTGAAAGCAGGGATTCAAACAGTTATTTGTCAACCAATGTTCATAGCAACATTATTTACAATAGCCAAAAGGTGGAAATAACCCAAGTATCTATCAACAGATGAAAGGATAAACATAGTGGTGTGTATATATATATATATATATATGTGTGTATATATATATATATATACACTTTGAAATGTTATTCAGCCTTAAAAAGGAAGGAAATTCTTACACATGCTGCAACTTGGATGAATCTTGAAGACATTATACTAAGTGAAATAGGCCAGTCAACAAAGGACAAGTACCATATGATTCCACTTATGTGAGGTCCATAGAGTAGTCAAATTCATAGAAACAGAAAGTATAATGGTTGCTGTCAAGGGCTGAGGGGAGGGGAAAATGAGGAATTATTGTTTAAAGGTACAAAGTTTTAATTTGGAAAGATGAAAAAACGTTCTAGAAATGAATGGTAGTGATGTTTGCACAACAAGGGGACTGTACATAATGCTATGAAGCTGAACACTTAAAAATGGTTACAGTGGTAAATTTTTTTATGTGTAATTTACCACAACATTTAAAAGTTTTTTAGAAAAGAAATAACATTAGAGAAAGAGAAAGATAAATTCCCAATTGACTTTTTAATTTAAAAGCTGTAACTTC
The DNA here is from genome assembly GCF_937001465.1 of Orcinus orca. Lineage (NCBI taxonomy): Eukaryota > Metazoa > Chordata > Mammalia > Artiodactyla > Delphinidae > Orcinus > Orcinus orca. The sequence continues at coordinate 76,807,607 of NC_064562.1, read as the reverse complement.
GAGCAGTTGGTCAAAATCTTTTCATTTTTTGTTCCATTGAAAAAGAAAATGTAGATAATCCATATTCTCTAAGGTTGTCAGGAGGCTTTATCACAATAATGTATGTAAAATACTTTGTACAGCACCTGACACAAGGCAGGTGTGCAAAAATATCTTCAGTGTTCATCATACAACTGTGTACTAAACATCAGTGTTTGGATGGGTGATTATTTGGAAAAAAAGCTCCATTTAAGGATTTAAATAATAAGTAGGTATTAATCACACAAGCATCTTGTAATGATTAAACTATTAAACTAGCATTTATAATAGAGCAATGCCTTGAGATACAAAATAAGCCCTGATTTAATAACATATCTATCTAGTTCCTTTTTTTTATGGCTTAAACTGTTTCTTACACTTGTGTTACTCATCATAAAGTATATAATGCAAATGTTTGAAAGTTGGAGCTAAAGTTTCTGTTATAAATTTCTATTATATCTATTGCTCAGTTATGGCTTTTGATCTGTGAGAGACAGCAAGTAAAGATATGAAAAGGAAACCACAAACAAGATGAAAAGACAACCCTCAGAATGAGATAAAATATTTACAAATGAAGCAACTGACAAGGGATTAATCTCCAAAATATACAAACAGCTCATGCAGCTCAATATCAAAGAAACAAACACCACAATCCAAAAATGGGTGGAAGACCTAAAGAGACATTTCTCTAAGGAAGACATACAGATGGCCAACAGGCACATGAAAAGATGCTCAACATTACTAACTATTAGAGAAATGCAGATCAAAACTACAATGAGGTATCACCTCACACCAGTCAGAATGGCCATCATCAAAAAATCTACAAACAATGAATGCTGGAGAGGGTATGGAGAAAAGGGAAGCCTCTTGCACTGTTGGTGGGAATGTAAATTGATACAGCCACTATGGAGAACAGTATGGAGGTTCCTTAAAAAACTACAAATAGAACTACCATATGACCCAGCAATCCCACTACTGGGCATATACCCTGAGAAAACCATAGTTCAAAAAGACTTATGTACCCCAATGTTCATTGCAGTACTATATACAATAGCCAGGACATGGAAGTAACCTAAATGTCCATTGACAGAGGAATGGATAAAGAAGATGTGGTACACATATACAATGGAATATTACTCAGCAATAAAAAGGAGCAAAATTGTGTCATTTGCAGAGACATGGATGGACCTGGAGACTGTCATACAGAGTTAAATAAGTCAGGAAGAGAAAATCAAATATTGTATATTAATGCATATATGCAGAATCTAGAAAAATGGTACAGGTGAACCTATTTGCAATGCAGAAATAGAGACACAGACATAGAAAACAAACGCATGGACACCAAGGGGGGAAAAGAAGGGTGGGATGAATTGGGAGATTGGGATTGACATATATACACCACTATGTATAAAATAGGTAACTAACGAGAACCTGCTGTATGGCACAGGGAACTCTACTGAATGCTCTGTGGTGACCCAAATGGGAAGGAAATCCAAAAAAGAGGGGATATATTTATACATATAGCTGATTTACTTCACTATACCGCAGAAACTAACACAACATTGTAAAGCAACTATACCCCAATTAAAAAAAAAAAAAAAAGAAAAGGTCAAATTTATAGTCATCAGTCTTGGGAATCTTGGTATAGTCTGAATAAAAAGTAATATTTTAGGGTGCAGAGGTTATGACTAAAAAGCACTTAACCATTAACATTGAACAAAGATTTTTTTCCCCAAGAGACAAGAATTCTTTAGTTTGGAAGAATTTAAGACATATCATAGTATAGTGTTTAAAAGCCTGGCTTTTGCAGTCAATTGTCCTGGGAATAAATTGCTACTCTTCCTTTTCCTAGTCATATGCCCTTGGGCATGTTACTTCACTATTCTAAGTCTCAATGTGATGATAAACAGAGCTAGTTCATAGAGACGAGACACCAAATAAAGCATTGGCATCATGGCACTTAGTAAGTCTTTCATAATTTTTTGTTATGATGATAATTATCATGATTCATGAAATCTTATTATCTCAGAAAATGGCTGGATACAGCCCACTTAATTATAGTGAAATAAAGCAAACTGATCATTGCTGGGGCTTGAATGTAGGCTGTTGAAACTAAGAGATGTTCTGACACAGAGGAGCATTTAGATCCAAAGGAGATGCATGGAGGAGGCCTAACCCAGCCGGTGTGTCATAACTTTCAAAAGTAGGTTATGAGGGTTTCCCTGGTGGCGCAGTGGTTGAGAGTCCGCCTGCCGATGTAGGGGACACGGGTACGTGCCCCGGTCCGGGAACATCCCACATGGCGCCGAGAGGCTGGGCCCGTGAGCCATGGCCACTGAGCCTGCGCGTCCGGAGCCTGTGCTCCGCAACGGGAGAGGCCACAACAGTGAGAGGCCCGCGTACCGCAAAAAAAAAAAAAAAAAGTAGGTTATAAAACTAGATAACAGGTTTAAACAGTCAAGCAGCTTGAAGGGAAGAGTATTGATTTAACCTGATACTGCAAAATCATTAACTGACTGACAGAAAATTATAATGAGCAATGTAAAAGCAAATTGTTAGAAAGCCAGGCAGGAAGTCAGGCAGCACTAGAGATACGTAAGTAGCAGAAGCTCTGGCATCACTATGGGATTCAATCAAAGGACTTCTACCCTTGGCTAAGACTGGAAGCATTAAAAGTCCTTGTTTTAATTTAGGTTCCCCAAGGTCAGCCCAGAGGCAAGGAAGCAAGGGCACACAATTTATTTGTAAAGGGGCAGTAAACATAAGTAGAGAAATGCAGAACCAGAAAAAGGAAAGTGAAGGCAGCCAAAAGAGTAAGTTGTTAAGCCAGCTGCACTGTGGGCGAGACTTAACCTCATGGGAAAATTAAAACCAGTCTTCAAGAGGCAAAGGAATCAGAGGATTTATACACCAAGTATTACTGGTCATTTTTTGAACACTGCTGGTGAAAGGAGGGGAACAACCTACCTTGGCTTCAGCGGAAACCCCAAGGCAAAAGATGTAGACACTACCAGTCAGAAGATGCTCAGGCCTGAGGGATGCAGGGTAAAGGATCATAGCATCTAGGAAATCAGCTCTAAAGTTCATCCCACACACTGAGGTTATCACATCTAACCTACTTTTAACCACAAACCCACTGTTCACAGAAATCATCTCCTACTTTTCCTATTCCATACCTCAATCTTCGTTACGATATCTCAAGTGCCCTGGCACAACTTTGCATTTTCTACATGTTTGTAATTGTTTTTCTGAAACCCTTGGGGCCAGATAATTTCTGAAATTCAGAATTTTTTGAATTTTAGAAAGGTAATGTGTTTAATATTCTGTGTATTTAATAACACCCCCAATGAGGTTTGGGGCAGCACTCTGTAAGCAAAAATATGAATATTTCTAGTGTCATACAAATGAATATTTACATTAAGTGGTATAAATAAAGTCAGTAAAAACCTCACATCAATTCATGTCAGGTTTGTGCTTAGTCTGGATGTAACTGGGCTGGACACATATGCAACTAACTCTAGAAGAAGACCCCTGTCCCCCAAATATTCACTCACTTATGGGACGAAAAATGCAGGTGGGGCAGGGAACATCTAGGTGACTGTGAAGCTATGGAAATTTAAGAGGTCAAGGAAGTGGCCTCCCTAGAAAGGGGGAGAGGAGGCTCTGGAATTAGCTATTTGTTCTGTTGACTCAACTCAGATTTGCTGAAACAGCTCTTTGATAAGCTAACAAAAAGAAGATAGGAAATGAGATTTCAGGGATATCCAGATTTGTTTTTATTCAGATGCCAACTTATGGAAATTTTTTGGGCTTCAAAGCAAAGTTTGGGATTTTGGAATAGTGGATAAGTGGTAACTATACAGTGGACCAGTATATTAAACCTGCTTTTTTTTCTACTTCATAAAAATTCAACAACTAAAGTCTCTCTCTCTCTTTCTCTCTGTCTCTTTCTCTGTTAGAATACAGAATTCTGGGATTCACTGAGATAGAATCTTTAAAACTGTATATCTTGACTCTTTTTTATCTTTGTCCCCTTCTCCTACTAGCCTTTTTAGACATTTTTTTCCCTAATTGCCTACCGCCATGATATTTAATACCAAAGATATACTATATATCTGTTGATGTACTGTTGTGACTTTTTGGAGGACCATGCATCATTATAATATCTAACATTTATGTCCCCTCAAGGACCAGTTTTTGTCCCTTTGGGGGCTACTACTTTATCCACATTGGAAATGCATGCCCAAGTTAGAGAGTACAAATTTTTACCAATGTGACAAGGTGAAGGCAAACCCACTTGGTGTCCTTTAATATGTTTTTGTAACAACTTTAATCAGTTTAACTATGTTTTGTATTAGATCTCTCTTTAAAGAATCTGTAAAAAAATCAAATGTTTTTTAGTACTCAATATAAATTGAAAGATGTGGGTATGATGAATGGTCACGAACATACATTTTTAAAGTAATGAGTACACAGTTCTGTTGAAAGAAAACTGTACAAGAAATTAATGCAAAGACCTTTTGGGGGGGATATTAAGTGCTTTAGAAGTTTTATTTCTTTTAGGTTTTATGTATTGAAATCTTTACCACAACTAATATTTTGAAAAGTCTGATGTCAAAATGAGAAAGACTGGATAGATTTGTCTACAGAAAGCTTCTAGATTATAAGGTAAAAATGAGTCAGAAATTAAAGACACAAAATCTGGAACCAAGATGTAGCCAGAAGCCGAAATGTGAAAAAAATTGCTGAACTTGAAATTAGATATGATTCAAGGTGTGACTTGGCCAGCTTGCTATTTTTTATCTTCTCCAATCTCTCTTCCTCTTATTTATAAAACTGGAATTATGATTATTCCAAAGTGTATTTATGGCACTGAAATGAGGTAGCCTGCGCTAAATTGTTCTATAAATCATAACGTGTAAAGATATAAACATTCATTGAATTATATCAAGAATTAATTATAGAACTATGTCCAGTGTAATTTGAAATTAAGAACAAATTCTGGAGGCTAAAGTGACATTCATGACCCCTCTCCATCTTGTCTCTGCCAAACGCTCCTGCTTTAATAGTTTATGCTTCTAAAATTTTGTGTTTGAGTTTAGTTAACATTATGGTTATCCATTTTAAGAGTTACCTGGAAAATGTGTAAACTCCTGTATTTTTATTAATAGAATTTTTCTGATTGAAGACATTTTAGGAGAATTGAGGCTATCTTAAAGATTAAAGTCTTTGAGACTATCTCTTCCTGAGTTTGTACTCTTTAATAGCCTCAACTTTTAGAGAGAGAACTTGTCAACATATGTGTCATTTTCTGGATTCAGCCAAATGTCTAATGCAACTTTTCTCATAGAGGATCTTTAGACACTTCTTCTATTATTCTAAAGTCTTAAATTAATTTTTAAAAATCCTTGATTTACAGCAGAGTGGTATGTGGGAACTGCACTTTCTTTCTTTTGAACTATTATAACATTCCCCTATTATATTACTTTTCTCAGTGTATCATAATGGTTTGTTTACTTTCCTGTCTCTCTCATTAGACAGAAAGCTGCTAAGAAAACATCATTTTCCATCCAGCCTGCAGCACAGTGCTTGTTAATACATTCAGTATTCCTTGAATTAAATTGAATAACACTTTGTACCTTTTTGGCCGACATCTTACATGGCATTTTGTTTTAGTGATATGTACATGTATTTATTCCACTAGTGTATTGCAAATTCCTTGAAGTATGGAGCTATAACTTTATTCCCTTATTGGCATGAAGTGAATAAATATTTGGGAGGTGGATTGCTGAATGGTGCCAGAGGCAATCGGCACGGTACCATTGTTTCTGCACAGTATTTAGTTTTATTATGATCAGGTTTCCTAATGGCTCAGACCTAATAGCCACCAGAAATTCTAAGCCAAATGAAGGAAAAAAGGGGGAAAATTAGGTAGAAAAGAAACAAATGGGCTAAAGCTTTTGGAGAGCAATAGATTCTAAGATATATAAGCCTGTGGTGTGGAGGGCTAAGGAGACATTTATTCTGAACACATTTTCATATAATTATAGTTAACAAGACAGAAGCCATCAATTGCAACATCCATCTATCTAACAGCAGAAAGAAAGTAAAAAGTGTGTGTAACAAGGCACAGAAATCCATCCAAGTGTCAGTATGACAAAGAATAGTCTGAGGGTGGACACATAGCACTCTAATCAGATTATAGAGGCAAAGATGGAATGTCATTAATTGTGTTTTGAAAAAAAAATCATATCTGGGTTTTGGTTCAGTATATAAGTAGCTTGGAAGTCACCACTCTATCCTAACAGCAAGTAGAGATCTTAACAGACTGAAAAATCAACAATTCTTCTTGGATCCATAAGCAATGGAGAGACACATGGCAAATCGCTTCACCTAAGATTGGAGAGTCAGACAAGCCAATAAATGGAGGCACAGATTAACAAAACAGAGGCTCAAGAGTAGACACTGCCATGGGAAAGAGTGCCAGGATAGGAAAACTTTAACTGTAAGTGATGAATTGCCAGAGGTTCAGTGTAGACAATTCTGAAAGTCAAAAACTCCAGTGAGACCCAATCACAGGGGCTCCTCCATAATTCTGTCAACTTTACCTCTAGGAGCTCAACCAGATTCTCCAAGTAAATATTAGAGAAAATTCTCCTCTTGCTTCTCTCAGGGAATGGGCAAAAGGAAATACTTTGAAATATACAAGAGAACTCTGTTTTTAACAGGCCAGCTCTCAAGAAAAACTAGTTAACCAGAGCCTAACCAGCTCGGGGATTATCAGAGCCTAACTGACCTAGGGGAATGGAAATACCCAACTCCAGTTAGTTCTAGCCTTCCTAGTGGAAGAAGGGAAATACCCAACTCTAGCCCCCTCTAGCTATCCAGTACCACCTGAGGGATTAGAAAAACCTGACAGAGTTGTGAAGTTCACAGTCTAGAGGCATAAGCTCACTAAGAGTGACACCTACTCATAGAACTATAGGACACTTCCCCTCCTCCTACACCTTACTACATTATTAAAGGCCAATTTCATGCAGTTCCTTTCACCCAGCACATCATGTCTGGCTATCAAGAAAAAAAAATTCAAAGCTTACTAAAAGACAAAAACCACAAAGCAAGCAAAGAATCAGACATGGCAGAATGCTAGAATTATCAGACCAGAAACTTAAAACTACTATGATTAATATGCTAAAATTTCTAATGAATAAAATGGACAGCATGCAAGAACTAATAGGTAGTGTAAGTAGATAGATGGAAATCCTAAGAAAGAACCAAACAGAAATGCTAGAGGTCAAAAACAGTATAACAGAAATGAAGAATACCTTTGATGGGTGTATTAGCCAGTATTCTCGAAAGCATAACCAATAGGATATGTAGATGATAGGTAGATAGATGGGGAGATAGATGGATAGGTATAAGGGGAGATTTATTATAGAAACTGGCTCATGTGGTCATGGAGGCTGCAAAATCACACAATCTGCCTTCTGCAAGCTGAGAACCAAAAAGGCCATTGATATATTTTAGTTCAAGTCCATAGGCCTGACAACCAGGGGAACTGAACTGGAGAGCCATTGGTTTTAAGTCCTGGAGTCTGAAGGCCCAAGAACCAGAAGCACTGATGTCCAAGGGCAGGAAAATATAGACTTCCTAGCTCACGAAGAGAGAGTAAGAATTCGTCCTTCCTCCCCCTTCCCTGCCCTTTTCTTTGTTCTATTCAGGCCCTGAACATATTGTATGATTCCAGCCCACATTAGTGAGGACAAATCTTCTTTACTCAATCAGTCTACTGATTCAAATGCTAATCTATTACAGAAATGTTCTCACAAACACCCCAAAAAAAAATGTTTTACCAGCTATTTGGACATCCTGTAGCCCAGTCAAGTTAATACATAAAGCTAACCATCACAATGGGGTTACTAGTAGACTAAATACTGGTGAGAAAAGAGCCTCTAAACTTGAGGATATATCAAAGGAAACTTTAAAAACTGTAAAACAAAGAGAACAAAGACAAACAAATAACAACAAAAACCGAAATAGAAAATCCGGGGACTGTGGGACAACTACAGCAGGTATAACATACAAGTAATGGGAATACCAGATGGAAAAGAAAAGAAAGAACAGAAGAAATGTTTGAAAAAATAGTGACTGAAAATTTCTCCAAATGTCAAACAACAAACCACAGATCCAGGAAGCTTAATAAGCAGAATTAAGCAGAAGCAGAATAAATGCCTAAAACACTACCCCATCCATGTCATTTTCAAACTACAGAAAGTCAAAGATCAAGAAAAAATTCTGAAGGAAACCACAGGGAAAAAATAACTTACCTACAGAGGAGCAAAGATAAGAATTACATCCAGCTTCTCCTCAGAAACCATGCAAGCAAGAAGATAGGAGAATGAAATATTTAAAGTGTTAAGAGAAAAAACAAAAAAAAGCCAACCTAGAATTCTGTACCCTGTGAAATAATTTCTCCTGTGAAGAGAAAAAAGGAATTATTCAGATAAAAAAATTGAGGGAATTGGTTGTCAGTGGACCATTCTATGAGGCCAGCATTTCCCTAATACCAAAACTAGAAAAGACATTATAAAAAATGAAAATGATGGAGCAATATCTCTCATAAACATAGATACAAAAATCCTCAACAGAGTATCAACAAGTCAAGTACAACTATGCATAAAAAGAATTATACATTATGGCCAAGTGATATTTATCTCAGGTATGCAAGGGTGTTTCACCATTCAAAAATCAATTAATGTAATTCATCATGTTAACAAACTAAAAAGAATATTACTTAGCACTAAAAGGAAGTGACCTATCAAGTGATAAAAAGAGATGAAGGAAACTGAAATGCTTATTTCTAAATGAAAGAAGCCAATCTGAAAAGGCTAAATACTGTATGACTCAAACTATGTGACATTCTAGAAAATACAAATTTATGGAGACAGTAAAAAGATCAGTCAGTGGTTGCCAGGGATTTGGGAGAGGTGGGGAAAGGCTTTGTAGGTTGAAGCACAGGGAATTTTTAGAGCTGTAAAAATGCTCTGTATGATAGTATAATGATGGATACATGTCATTATACAACTGCCTAAACCTGTACGTAGAATGTACAACACCAGATATGAACTCTAATGTAAACTATGGGCTTTGGGTGATTATGTTGTCAATGTAAGTTCATCAGTTGTAACAAATGTACCATTCTGATGGGGGATGTTGATAATAGAAGTTAGGTATGTGTAGGGTCAGGATATATATGGGAAATGTCTGTAGCTTCTTAATTTTTTTCTGAATCTAAAACTGCTCTAAAAACATAAAGTCTTTAGAATTAAAAAAAAAAGACCACAGTTTTAGTCTATTTTTTTCTATCTTGATATACATATTTAAGGTCATAGATACATATAGCCATGATAATTTTGAAATATACAGATAGCTTATTACATGTTCTATTAATAAATCTACAGTATTTTAGATCATCAGTTTTGGGGTTTTATTTAGAAATTTTTACCCTCTGGTAAGTTGTGAGTGGTGTGCCCTCTGTTCTCACATTCACTAACTCACTGAACCCAGTGTTCAAAAAGAAACCTATGCATTCATTACTGAGCTACATAATTAGCCTTGCATTTTTCTCTAACATATTTTTCTCCTCCTTTAGAATGATTTTAAACTGGTCACCCTGCCATTACTTGATGTAAACTGAAGAAGGGTTAGATATTTGTCTAAGAAAAAAATTGGACCTGAATTTTTAAATTAGCTATCTAGCTTTCAGTGCTATTCTGCAAATAGTGGCATATTAGTGACTGGGATATGAGCTTTCTTTCTTAACTATTTGGGTTAAGGTGAGGATTAATCTTTTAAACCTGTGTCACATCTGTGAGATAAAGTGAGTAGCCTTCTGGGGGTTCTCCTAGCTCAAGAATTATATAAATATAGTAGAAATGGGGGTAGTGAAACTGTCTAATAAGAGCTAAAGATATTGATGATTAAATATCATGACATAGGTTTTACATTCATATTAGTAGATTTATATTAGTAGTATCAATGTATAGCAAACTGAAAAACTGATTTCAGTTTTAAAATAAAAAAGAGAATGGAGACTCAACAGCTCACAACGTAGATAAGTAATTATACAGTGAAAAAGCAATGTAAACTTTTTTCAACAAGGTCACAAGAAAAGATAGTTAATGGTTAGGAGCAGCTAGTATACTTAAAGAAAATAAGGCCATGTGATTTGAGTCAAATTTATATAATTTTTATTTTACTGTTAGACTTTTCTTTAACAAACCATAGAATCAAGGGCTTATTGAATCACACATTTGGTCAGAACTGTAAAAGTCATCTACCATCAGGTTTACTATCTGTGGAGCCTTTTGCTTTATTTTTTCCTCTCTATTCCCTTTTGCAACCAGGACTTTTATTTTACATGTATTGAGTTACTTTGCTATTTTGTATTGGGTATCACTTTTAAACTCAAATTAACAATTATCACTTTGGGCTTCATTTTTCTTTCTCCTTGTCTTGCTTAAGAAAGAATCCTTTTTAATAAATGTCTGACCTTAAACCTGCCATTTGATTCTGAACATAGATATCTTTGTAAGTGTGGCTGAAAACATTGCCCTATTGTGATTATTGCAATAAACTCTGCACATTAATGTGCTTTGTAAAGCATAGAAGCTATGTATTATTGTATTATTATTACTGAATTTAGGTGCAGCAATTTTTCATGTTTCATGTCCATTTCTTTCCACATGGCCAATTTAGAATTTAGGACTAGACTGGCTACCCTCCAGGACATCATTAGTGGTGACCTTGTCACTTAATGTTAACTATATACCTCATTCATAGCATGGTTGAAAATGGCTGAAAGCCAGGGCGAGTGAAGCATTGCAAACCAGAGCTGAGAGAGGCAGGTGCAGCCCTTATTTCCCATGTCTATTAAAATAATGCTCAGCTCTCCAGCTTACTGGATCTATTTCATTATTTTTGCTAGATACAAAACTGTCCTCCAAATTCTTTCTTTCTCAGAAATTTTCTGGCCCAGAAATACCAAATTTTTTACTTTAAATACATAAAATTTTAGAGATCAATTAATTTTGACATAATTAGAAAGTTCTGCTTCAATAACACAAATTAGATTTTTTCACCATCTAAAGAAAAAAGAAAAGGGATAAAGAAATGAATTAATATTAATCAGTAAGTTAGAATATCTTTAAAATCACTCATCAAATTGGTGCATTTAATCCTGTAATCCAAGTATTATTGAATCAAATTTTTCTGTAATTATCATTTTACTTTATTTATTTACTTTAATTATAGGTACATGTGTTTTCTCTTGTGCTTATCCATATTTCCATTTTGTACCTACCACTGTCAAGATGTAAATGTTTTTATTATATCTCATTTAATGTATTTAAAAGAGGAATATCATATCAAGAAAATCACTGATATTCTGTTTATTCCAGTAGTTATTATTAAAGCCAGAAATAAATGGAAATATCATTTTTTACCCATGTACTATATATATATCAATAAATTGAATCATTCTCAGATCATTAGAAAAAAAATTAATTATTAAGGGCTTTTTAAAGGAAAGATACAAGAAACTCCAACACTTCTAACAAGTTAGTTTCCAGTGTTAATTAGTAGGAGACCTAAAGTTTATAATAATTTTTCAAATGCCTGGGAAAGAGAATTTTTGAGACAACAGCTGAATTCCAATTTAAATTGCACTTAACTGAGAAGTTATATAAAGTACATAAATGTTTTGGCCTCTAGAGAGTACCACATTTTCTTCATGTAATTTCAACAATTTCAAACTGATATCTCATAAAGAGTTTCTAAGTAACGTCCATAAAGAACATCATTAAAACACCAATATAATATATGAACATAAAAATTGACCTACATTAAATGAGATGATTGCAAAAAAAAAAAACAAACATTGTGAGAAAGATATTCTAGGAAGAAATGGAGAGATAAGAACAATTAATATTCATTCTTTCCAAATGGCTTCTTTACTCATTCCAGTTGGGTAGGATGCTATTAAATAAATAGCTCATAAAATTTTCTTGTTGCTGGGTACAAACTAGCCTTACATCCACATTTTTTTGCTACACAGTGGTTTTTGGTTTGTTTTCTTATTGCCAATTTCAAAGTTTATATGGAATACGGAAACAAAAAATATCACCTACATGTCTGACTTAAACTGATAAGTCATATCTGATAAGTCATGTCTGACTTAAACTGAAGATATTATACACATATGCATATACATACACATATATGTTCATGTGTAGTGTGGGCACACACATGCGTGCATGTGTGTATGTTTAAAACAAGGATTAATCAATTCTATGAAACTTACAATGAGTGATGGTTTTTACTGAACATATAGAATTCTCTTTAGTTCTTTAGAGAACTAAAGGTTGAGAACTATTAGAACTGACTCTGGATTCAGCCAGTAAACAGGTTTTGTTTGAGCAAAATTCATTATATAAAATGAAGTTGGCCACCATTGGCACCACACCTTATTATGTTACCTTTTTTTTTGGACACTAAAACTACCTGTCTGTCCCCTGAAGATGTTTGATTTATGACTTCTTTTTTAAGCCTTAAAATAAAACAGAAGCAAAATCATTTCTAAAAGTTTGCAGAAAGTAACTTTTTCAGGAGTACAATGAAATATACAAATATTCTGTGTTAAGTAGCTAATTTTTTAAATAAAATTATGAGTGGAGGATCCAGAGCTGAATTATAGCTTATGACATTACAATTATATAATACCTACTCTCTGAAGACCATGCATATCAATAATAAACCACATTTCATGGTGTAATTTGCAGTCAGTCATTCAAAGCATGATGGTAACTATACCCAGAAAAATCAGAGGTTAACAGATATGTACAGAGTTGTGGCATGTTTAATTCTTATCTTAACCAGGTGAAAATATGTATATGTGTATACATAAGCCTGGAAATGGAAAAATACAGAGATAATATGGAGAAAAATACAGAAAAAATAAAGAATATGAACAATTTATAAATATCAAAAAATTACTATTATATGAAATATATTTTATTCTCACTAGTAGTCAAAGAAATATACATTTTAAAAGTTTCCTTTATTTTGGCTTGTAGGATTAGCAACATTTAATGTCTTTCATTACAAAATATATATGAGACTGTGACTTAGTAGATAGTTTTACGTAGTACTGACAGGGTTGCAAAGTGTTATAATCTTTCTAATGGCAGTTTTGTCACATGCCTAAAAATGTGATATGTATATACATATGTCTTTAGACCCAGAGTTTCACTTCTGAGAATTTAACTTAAGAATTAGGTATCAAGATGTGCAAGAAGGTTCACCACAATGTTATGTAAAGGGTCTCCAGTTGTCTTTTAAAAAGGCATAAATTGTATGTTCAAGAACATTGAAATAATGATTTCCAGTCACTCAGATAACACATTGTACTGAACACTTACTGTATTCTCAGTACTTTTCTAAGAACTAGGGTTCTAATGTTTGGAAGAAAGTTATTAAAGTAGGTGGTATGCTTATTTTCTCTCCTTATTAAGAAAGGGATGCACCTGGGGAAGAAAGAAATAAGTGGCCTGATCTCATGAATATGTTGCCAGAAAGATTCCCTAACAAATAGACTAATAGTATTTGCAGTGAATAGAATACCTACATGGAATAATTTTAGCAGGATGTCCTCAGATAGGATCACTCATGGTAAACCCAGAATCTATAAATTTTTCAGGCACTGATCCCTAGAAAATGTCACATTAGCTATAGAATGCTTTGGTGTATAAAGTGATGTCATAAACAAGGTTCTCTCTGTGAGAAGTAACCCATGTACTTCGCTTAGAAAACTCGTTGCTCTGGGTTAGATGAAGTGTGTCTCAGGTGGAAAAGAAGGACAAGAGTCACCATCAAAGTCTCACAACTGTCTTTGATTTGTCCATGACAGCTGATTTCTTGTACCCTTTATGTGAGGTGTTATCTTTGATTTATAATATCTGATTTAAAAATCTGTTCCTTTGTGCTAGCTCAGTGGTGAGCTTCTATTTCACTCTATCACTGGAGGGACTTCTCCGAAGAGTTGACTTCTGAGTAGTGACATGAATTTTGAGAAAGAGGCCATGGAAAGCATATGATGGAAGAGTCATGTGAAATTTTTGGGAAAGAATAAACAGAAGTAAAGCTAACTCAAAAGTCTGGTGCAGTGGTGTCTAACTTTTGGGGTAAGCTCTCCTTTCACTCTTAGAAATCATTGAGGAATCAAAGAACTTGTGTTTTTTGGGTTGTATCTACCATTTTTTGCCATATTAGAAATTAAAACTGAGAATTTAAAAATATATTAAATGATGTATTTAAAGTCAATAAACATACATGTTAACATAATGTTTTTTAAAATTAATTTTTATTGGAGTATAGTTGCTTTACAACGTTGTGTTAGTTCCTACTGTACAGCAAAGTGAATCAGCTATACGTATACATATAGCCCCTCTTTTTTGGATTTCTTTCCCATTTAGGTTTCCACAGAACACTGAGTAGAGTTCCCTGAGCTATACAGTAGGTTCTCATTAGTTATCTCTTTTATACATAGTATCAATAGTGTATATATGTCATAATTCATAAAACAGAAATAGAGACACAGACATAAATAATGTTTTAATTGAAGTATATCTTCCAAAACAAAATAAGCATGGAGAAAAATGTCAGTGTAGTATATATTTTTTCAAAATTCTTTAATATCTGCCTTAATACACGTGTCTAGGTTCTTATATCTGCTTTTGCCTTTAACCTGTGGGATATCATAGTTTATGTAGACTCTTGAAAATTCCACTGTGGGAAATTCTCACAAGTGATGAGAGAATAAAACCTACCAGGCATATAAAATCTTAGTATTACGATAAAAATCGGTTTGACCTTCTGGAGCTCTTGAAATTGTCTCGGTGACTCCAGGGGTACATAGACCATGATTTAAGAATTCATAATCCTGAAAATGAGTTTAATGTATTTGAGGGATGGACAGAAGATGATTTAGCTGAAGTAACATGAGAGAGGGTGAGGTCTGGTATGGAGGAAAGGAGGCCAGCAATGTAGGCAGGAACAGATAATTTATGACCATGTGGACTATGGTAAGGAATTCAGATTTATTCTTGGTTCAGTGGAAAACTACTGGAAGATTTTAAGAGGAGTAATTTTATCTGATTTATATTTCAGAAAGTCAACACTGGTAGGTTTTGAGGAATTTAGGCTGGTGGGGGGGGTAGAATAGAAAAAGCTAGGAGACTTTTTCAGTTGTAGGCAAAGGTAATGTGGCGGAAGATAACAGGTAACAATTGTTAGACTGGTCACACCACCATCATATGGAAGCAGCACAGCCTTCTTATGGGAGACATCTCTTCTGCTTAAATCACACTTACCTGATGGAAGATGCCAGTCATAACAAGGCTGTGAAATTGCTATGGGAATGGTAACCTCTTCATACATGAAGTACAGTAAAAATGTGTATGTAAAATGCAGCATAAAACAGAGAAGACTCAGAAGGAAAATCCTGGAAGGCAGTCACACATGAAGGTTTTATCTCATTATCCCTGAGAAACAGCTATGCACACTGACATTTTTTAGGATATGGTTGAATGAGTAAGTTCCTCTTTTTTCCCTTAGCATCATTCAGGTGAGTGGTTGTCATAGTCAAACAAAAGAATCTTGATTAATACCTGGACTTGTTCTGTAATTATTAATAATACAATATTATATCAAATTAATAATCTGGATTGCAGAGTTGGATACATTATTTCATGGTTATTATTAAAGAAAGAAGAGACACACAGAGTATGTCAATGTTTTTATAAAAAGTGATATCAGTGATTACCTTTGAATGGTAAGATTATTCTTATTTTCCTCTTATAATTTTCTGAAACTTCAAAGCAATTAGAGTAGTACTTTTACAATAAAAAAAGCCTGTGAAAAAATCAAACATTGGGGCTTCCCTGGTGGCGCAGTGGTTGAGAGTCCGCCTGCCGATGCAGGGGACACGGGTTCCTGCCCCGGTCCGGGAAGATCCCACATGCCATGGAGCGGCTGGGCCCGTGAGCCGTGGCCGCTGAGCCTGCGCGTCCGGAGCCTGTGCTCCGCAACGGGAGAGACCACAACAGTGAGAGGCCCGCGTACCGCAAAAAAAAAAAAAAATTTCAGGTTTTATACATTAATAATACCTAATTTAAAATAAATGCCTAAATAAATGTCCACACTTCAGAAACACCAGATACATCCTAGAAGATAACCTTATCGTCAATGGAGAAAACAGTTAAAAATATATTTTTAGAGTCTGTCATGTTTTTATTTTAAAAATCCTTTAGAAGGAGTCTAAATATATTTAACAACTATAAAAAAGCTATTAGGCTTCTTTTTTTTAACATGAATCTCAAATCTGTGAAGCATTGTGCTGAAAAGTTAAGAAATTTACATTGAGTTGCTAACAAACTGAAATACACTTGATTATTCATAACCACTAGATTCACCATCAGTACACAGTCCAGTAAGATTTTTGAGTCACTGTGCCTACAGTTTAATCTGATCTGGGTGCGTTAACGGCTTCAGCCAAATTATGAATGCTCCATTACAGTATATAACAAACACTGGACTATAGATAAGTAAACTTTGTTAAATAGAAATGACTTGTTACATAAAGTGCCCTTGAAATTCAATTTTATATATAACTTCTTGTATCTGCAATGTTTCTGAGCACTTCCATTTAGGTCTAAACCAAGTGAAACATACGCTTTTCCACTATTATATTCAGAATATTACAACTTTTTCAATGCTTTTACTTGCTACTTGTTTCATCTGGAAATGTACTTTTTTTTTTTTTTTTTTTTGCGGTACGCGGGCCTCTCACTGTGTGGCCTCTTCCGTTGCGGAGCACAGGCTCCGGACGCGTAGGGTCAGCAGCCATGGCTCACGGCCCTAGCCGCTCTGCGGCATGTGGGATCTTCCCAGACCGGGGCACGAACCCGCGTCCCCTCCATCGGCAGGCGGACTCTCAACCACGGCATCACCAGGGAAGCCCCTGGAAATGTACTTTTTAATTTTAATAAGGTGCAATTCTGACAATGGGGATATATGTGTACGTATAGCTGATTCACTTTGTTGTACAGCAGCAACTAACACAACAATGTAAAGCAATTATACTCCAATAAAGATGTTAAAAAAAAGTTACCAACAAGAAGTCTGTTAGTGGGATTATTATGAATGTGCTTACCTTTTGACCTAGTAAATCCACTTCTAAAAGGCAATTATAGTTTTACCATGGTATTTGTTACACCATTGTTTGTGATAAAACTGTTGGAATGACCCAATTGTATATCAGTAAAGGTGGTATATATGATCTAACTGTACATCAATAAAAGGTTGTATAAACATATAATAGCATAAAATGAAGGCTTAAGAAGAGAAAGCTATCTCTAGTATGTGGCAAGCACTATACTATACGGTTATTAATGCTGTGTGCATAGATCATACCGTCAAGTGTGGGAGACAGACATTAATTCAAATAATCACCCACCCACCTATGTAATTATACCCTGTGAAATGTGTATCAAGGGGAAGTCCAGAGAGATATACACATAAAATCTAAGTTGCAAAGTTGTATACATAGCATTACCAATAAAACACCTATAAATGATAATTGTTAATATGTACGTAAAGTCTAAAGCAACGATTACTTGGGAGAGAAGTTATGGGAAGATGTTTAGTTTTGAATGGTCTGTACTTTTTTTCACTTTATCAGCACAGTTCAATTGTAGAAAAATTTTAATTGTAGAAAAATTTTTAACTGTAGAAGAATATTAAATTACACTAGTAGGAATGAGTTCATAAAACTTTTAAAAAATTTCAACATGTAATTAAGAAAACACTTTAAATTATTTAAAGTAAATATTTGTAAACCTATTGTTTTCCTTATTTTAAAGAAATTATTTGCAAGTTCAATAACAGTTGAGCAGATATCTTACTCATTGATTTGCCACTGCACTCTCAGTGGAAATTAGACTGATCTGCTTGTTTTCCTCAACATGATAAACTTCCATAAATAGAGAAAACATAGGAGTTGGTAACTTGCTTGAGGACAAAAGCTCATTTCCAGAAAAGTAGAAATGTTTTGTCTCTAGACCAAGGGATCAGCAAAGTAGAGCCTACAGGCCAAATCCAGCCCACAGCCTGATTTTTAGGGGCTTCAGATTAAGAATGAATGTTACGTTTTAAATGTTTGAAAAATGATAAAAATTAAAATATTTTACACATAAATATTCTATGAACTTTAAATTTCAGTGGCCATAAATAAATGTTTCAATGAGGTGGCATTTAGTACATTCACATTGTTGTGGAATCACTACCTCTCTAATTTCAAGATTTTTTTAATCACTCCAAAGAACACCCTGTCTCCCTTCTCCCCTCCTCTTATACTCTAGCAATCACTAATCTACTTCATCTCCCTAATAATCATAAATATTAACTTATTCATATAAATTAAACTCAGGAATATTAACCAGAATTAGTCAATTTATCTATAATGATATTTACATTGGTATAGATATACACACATATCAAACACACATGTGCACTTACAGTTTTAAAAAGTCTGGCATTGCTTTAAGTTTAAAATCTACTACTCTTACTGCGTTAGAAGATCCTTTACTACTCGTTCCTCAAACTTCTCATTAACATTCTTTCTTTAGGGATTAGGTCATTTTGTTATGCTCTTCAATATGTATTTAATAAGCAAGTCATATCTTTGTAATTTTTCAGTTACTGTGAAAAAGGTATTGTAGTCGTCATAGCTGCTTACTGAGTTTAAATTCTAATGGAATTGGAACTAAGTAGAGGCTGTAATTTCACATATATTTTCCAGAGAAAATATGAATTGATGATCTAGCCCATTCCATTTCCCTCCAGGGTAGCATAGAAGAATTACATGCAATAATAAACTATTACTTGGTCAATGAAGATTGCTCGAGATGAATATATCACAACAGAGAACTATGTACCAGAAGTGGTAACTGAGACCCATGAAGAAATTTGTATATAGACTTCAAAACATATTGTCCAAAAAAAAGACATGGATACAAGTTTATAAGCCCAAAATAATAATTGTGCCAAGGATGAATTATATTCCAGAATGTTCCCATTTGAGCACAAATGTTGCTAGAAATTCATAGCTGTCAATACTAGGGTTTAATATCCATTCTTGATGAAGCCAGTTAGGTAGTGTACTCATGATACAAGTGCTTTTAAAGTAAATATATATTTATTTGATTATAGAGTTCAAAGTAGACCACCAAATACAGTCCACCCTCACCTCTTATTACATACAGAACTTAGCAAACCTGTGATGTATAGATAGCAGTTAATACAGAATATGCTCTTAGAGTTTGATTTTATATATGTGACCTATTGCATGACCCCCATAGTTTTTTGTTGTTCTTGTTGTCAGTGAAGATACTGGAATGTAGGTCAAGTCTTTCACCATATTCTTGGAATTAATAGCAAAAAGGACTAGCTTGACACAAGGATACTGCTCTGATCTTTTGCTTCCTGATATTGAGAGGGTAACATTCCAAACAGGTCAGTTTCTTGGTCTGTTGTTGAGAAAGCCCAATTAAAGCTCTATTTCTAGCACTGAGAATATTTAAGATGTACTCTCTTGGCAACTTTCAAGTATATAATACAGTACTGTTAACTATTATCACCATACTATACATTAGATCCCCAGTACTTCTTCTTATAACTGGAAGTTTGTACATTTTGATCAACATCTCCTGATTTCCCCCACCCCTTTAGCCCCTGGCAACCACCATTCTACTCTCTGTTTCTATGGGTTTGGCTTTTTGAGATTTCACATATAAATAAGATTATACAGTATTTGTCTTTCTCTGTCTGACTTATTTCACTTAGCATAATGCCTTCATGGTCCACCATGTAATAAATAACAGGATGACCTTCTTTCTCATGACCGAAAAACTCCTCTCTCTCTCTCTCTATATATATATATATATATATGTGTGTGTGTGTGTGTTTGTGTGTGTGTGTGTATATATATATCTCACATCTTCTTTATCCATCCATTCAGCTGTAGATGAACACTTATGTTGTTTTGATATCTTAGGTATTATGAATAATGCTGCAATGAATATGTAAGTGCAGATATCGAGGTAATGATTTTATTTCTTTTGGACAAACAGTAAGGCATGGGATTGCTGTATCAAATGGCAGTTCTATTTTTAATTTTTTGAGGAATCTTCATACTGTTTTCCATAGTGGCTGTACCCCACAAACAGTGCACAAGATTTTCTTTTCTCCACATTCTCACCAACACTTATTATATGTTGTCTTTTTGATGATAGCCATTTTAGCAGGTGTGATGTGATACATGAATGTGATTTTGGTTTGCATTTCCCTGATGATTAGTGAGGCTGAGCACCTTTTCATATATTTGTTGCTTATTTCTTTATCTTCTTTGGGAAAATGTCAATTTAGGTCCTCTACCTATTTTTCAATTGGGTTATTTGGGGTTTGGGTGTTTTTGTTTGTTTGTTTGCTATTGAATTCTATGAGTTCCTTATATATTTTCAATAGTGAGCCTTATCAGATACATGGTTTGCAAATATTTTCTCCCATTCCATAGGTTTCCTTTTAAATTTGTTGATTCGTTCCTTTTTTGATTTGATGTAGTCTCACTTGTCTATTTTTCTTTTTGTTGGTGGTGCTTTTGGTGTCATATCAAAAAAAATATTGCCAAGACAAATGTCAATTTTCTTTTGTATTCATGTTCACTTTGCTTAAGGCCTCTATGCCTTTATTATACTTCTCTCTGGATTCTCTCAAGATTTCCTCCTTGTCTTGGTTTAATTTATATCGAATATGATATATTTAGTTATAGATTTTTTTGGGGGGGTATTTATTCGCTTGGTTTTCTCTGAACATCCTGAAGCTGAAGTTCAGTATTTGTGTTTAATTTTTTTTTTTTTTTTTTTTGCGGTTCGTGGGCCTCTCACTGCTGTCGCCTCTCCCGTTGCGGAGCATAGGCTCCAGACGCGCAGGCTCAGCGGCCATGGCTCACGGGCCCAGCCGCTCCGCGGCATGTGGGATCTTCCCGGACCGGGACACGAATCTGCGTCCCCTACATCGGCAGGCGGATCCTCAACCGCTGCGCCACCAGGGAAGCCCTGTCATTAATTTTGAAAAATTCCTAGCCATATTACTTCAAATATTTCTTCTGCTCTAGTCCCTCTTTCTTATCCTTCTAGTACTATAAATATATGTACGTTATACCTGCTGAAATTCTCACATTTTTTGCATATTCTGGTCTCTTTTTTTGGCCTTTGGTGTCTGGCTTCTTTTATTTAGCATGTTTTCAAAGTTATATCCATGTTGTAGCATGTAGCAGTATTTTATTCCTTTTACTTGCTAAATAAATTCTACCGTATGTATATTTCATACTTCATTTATCCATTCATCAATTGATGCACATTTGGGTTGTTTTCACTTTTCACTGTGGATAATGTTGCTTTGAATATTCATGTACAAGTTTTTGTGTGGACATATATTTTCAGTCTCTTGGGTATATATCTAGGATTGGAATTGCTGGGTCATATGGTAACTCTATGTTTAACTTTTTGAGAAACTACAAAATTGTTTTCCATAATAACTGTTATCATTTTACTTCCCGATAGCAATTTATGAGAGTTTTTTTGGTTGATTCTAGCCATCCTAGTGAGGTGTGAAGTGATATCTTATTGTGGTTTTTACCTTCCTAATGACTAATGTTGTTGAGCATCTTTTCATGTGCTTATTGGCCATTTTTGTATCTACTTTGGAGAAATATCTATTC
This sequence comes from Orcinus orca, assembly GCF_937001465.1. NCBI lineage: Eukaryota > Metazoa > Chordata > Mammalia > Artiodactyla > Delphinidae > Orcinus > Orcinus orca. The sequence goes on along the minus strand of NC_064562.1, from coordinate 76,785,694 downwards.
AAATCCTTTGCCCATACTGGTCTTTTTATTATTATTTTTTATCTTTGCATTTTAATTAAAGTTTCTGTTGACCAATCTTCAGGTTCACTGATTATTCCCTTGGTCATGTCCAGCCTACTAACGTGCCCATCAAAAGCGTTTTTTAGTTTTGTTACAGTTTTTTTTTTTTTTTAATGTCTATCATCTTCTTCTAATTCTTTTCAGAATTTCCAGATCTCTCTATTTTACCCATCTGTTACTGCATGTTGTCTACTTTTTGTTATATGTCTTTAACATATAAATGATAGTTATTTTAAATTCTCTGTCAGATAATTCCAAGATTAAATCTCAGTCATTTAGTGGGCCCCTGTCCCTGAGCTCTGACATTCACAGATGTTTCTTACCTCTTTTTCCTTTTTTAGGTGATATAGGACTAGAGGGGTCTGGATTTGGAGAAATTCTCTTCTCTCAACTGATAGAAGGCTCTGTTAAAGTCTTTTCCCCTTGTAGGGTAGTTTTTTGTTACGAAGAACGTTCTAGACATATTTCACAACATTTACTTTTTCCCTTGCCCTGTCATACTCATGAGGACATCTTTCTTGGCTTTTAATCATGAGAATGTGTTAGGGTTCTTAGAGGTAAAACCTATGAAAGTGTGGTCCCCCCTGCAAATACTGTCATCTGGGATTTTTGCACTCTTAAGCTAGTCTGCACCGAGCCTCCAACAATTAATCTAAATTACCATTTAAAGCTTCTTACAGTTTATGGCTCCAGTGAAGTCTGCTCAAGGTCAGCAGATCATGGCTGTGACTCTGGATTAATTTGTCTCTCCAGACTGAAGAATGAGATCTCCCATGCAAACTCTATTCTCTGATAAATCCAAAGAAAGTTATCAATGTCGTTTGTTCAGCTTTTTTCTTATGGTAAGGATGGTGGTAACTACTTAAAGTTCTTTTCAAATTATGAATAGGAAGTCTGTCTATTATACTTTTTATGACATGTCTTTGTAATAAATGTTCTGATAAAGGAAATTCTAGAATACTGAGTACCTAAAATAGAATTTTAGGTATGCACAAAAGTAATAATAAACCCCAAGTAATGCTAGTTTTATTGCTAAAGTGGTTTATCAATGTCTTACAATAATATGCAAACATTTTTCTTTGATTTACTGATTACATTTTTCATGCATGGCATATGCTAGGATCACCAATAATGTGCACAGATGCATTACATTCTAATTAATATCATTGCACCATGTGGGTTATATATTCTGCAGCAGTTATTGGTGCCTTGCATCATATTTTTATTTCACCATACAAATATATTTTGAGCTATTATAATTTTAATAACAATGTAAACAAGAAATAAGATCACCTGATAACTAAAATAACAAAAATAATACAACAAAATATCACTGTAAGAAACATTGCAAGTTTCTACAATAAGAATAGCAGAGGCAATGGGGGCTATAATCCCAGAGAAAGGTTAAGGAGTTATTGAGGTTTAATAGAAAAGATAAGAATTAATAAAAATCTTATAGAACTGCATAGATGGAAAAGGCAGGTGATAGAATTACATTCTCTCAAATTTTGATGGCAGAGGAGATATCCCAACAGCTTTGGTACGAAACACAAATAGGATACTCCTACTTGTTAAATCTCATGCTACTTATTTCTTTTTATACTGCAATATCTTTTTAAAACAAAATTAGCAGGGTATATATGAAGCAGTGAATGTGAGGATGAGGAATGTTTTGAGAAATACACCTCTTACTTTTTCTCTTTATAAAGATGCATTTCTGCAAATATTCCACACACTGATTCACATACGTCCTGCTGAACTTTGTTAAAAAAAAAAAAAAAGGATTATTGTTCTCAATAAGATTTGGCATCACGAAGAGAGCAGAGATAATAATTTGAGAGATGTATAAATGATAGAAGCTATACGACATAAACAATTATTTAAGAGTATTAAATATGCATAGGGACAAAATGCATAGATAACTAGAATGCACTAAAACTGGATATTCTTTTAATGTTAAAAATCTCCTTACAATTAGATTAGATAAAAATAAGGATTGACATAGTGTTTTGCATCATACACATATTAACCTGGAATTGTGTGTCCATTAAGTAGTTTAGACAAGAGAGTTTTTGTTAACAGATTTTAAAACGACTCTCTTTCTACTTAATGAATCTTTCCATTATCTGAACATATTTTTGTGATATCCCTTTAGATTTGCTTTACATGTAATGAAATTGTCTGGTTACATTTGACTAACCAGGAAGATTGTGGTTATATAATCAAAATATTTATTTAATATAAATAATTAATAGCATATATAATATAATCAGAATATTTATTTCCAACTATAATCCATTTAAATTTGCATCTTTTGTTCATGTGACAATCCTTTCAAACTTCTACCTCCTCAGAATACAACTAACTCTCCTTTTAGACTTTAATGTTTTCTAATAATGGCAATAGGCTTTGATTTGCACTTTCTTAAATGCTATTATGAGTATTAAATTTAAAGAAACAAGAAGCATTTTAAATTCAAAATGAATTTTTATATTTTATAAACATCAGCCATTAGAAGAGAAACATATGGAAATAAAGTATATGTTTATAGAATATAGGAAAGTTTCAGAATTATATTATTTTGAACCTTTAGTTTACATTTTTGTATCCAAATTTATTTTTTAATACCTCTTTAAGCTCTTATTTTGGAATTGTTTTAGATTAACAAAGATAATAGTTGCAAAGATAGTACAGAAAGATCTCTTACACCCTTCATTCAGCTCCCCAAATGTTATCATTTTACATAAACATTGTATATTTATCATAATCAAGAAAGTAACAGTAGTACAATGCTATTAGCTAAGTTGTAGATTTTATTCAAATTTTGCTAGCCTTTTTCAGTAATGTCATTATACTGTGCCAAGATTCAGTCCTGAATATCATATTCCATTTAGTTATCTTGTCCCAGTAACACCCCAATATCTGTGAGTTTTTTAATCTTTCCTTATTCTTCTTAAACTTGTCACTTTTGAAGAATTAGTAGTTTGGCATTTTATAGAATGTCCCTTGATTTGGCTTTGTCTAATGATTTCTCATCATGAGACTGGGGTTATTGATTTGGGGGAGAATACAAGGGAGGTGAAGTGCCCTTCTCACTGTATTGTGTTAGGTAATACCTGATATTGACAAGACATTATTGGAGTCTGACACTAAGTTTGGAAATTTCTTGGCTCTTATTTCGTTCAATAGTTCTTTCTCCCCATTCTTTCTGTCTTCTCATTCTAAGATTCCAATAACATGTATATTAATCTTTTTATATCATGTCCTAGGTCTTGAATACTATGGGGGTTTTGTTTTTATTTGTTTGCTTTTTTTTTTTTTTTTAACCTTTTTTCCTGTTTGCATTGCTTTTGGGGTAATTTTTATTGACCAACCTTCAAATTCACAGATTTTTTTTCTTCCACAATGTTGAGTCTATTGATAATTACATTAAGTAATTTTTCATTTGTGTTAGTGTTTTGTGGTTATTTCTAGCATTCCAATTTTATTCTTTCTTACTGTTTCCACGCCTCTGCTGAAATTACTTATCTGGTATTGCATTGCTTATCTGATATTGCCTCTGCCATCTTTCTTGGATCCCGTAGGGCAGAGTAACATTTGGACTCTTACAGCATTTTAAGCAGAATTCTGTCAATGTAATTATCATGTTGCAGTGGGTAACATTAGTACTAGAGCTACCCAAGAGCAAGGAATTTTTCTCATCTTTATTTTTATCACTAGAAGTTATCACAATGACTAGTGTAAATGACTAGTGAATGGTGAATTAATGAAGGTGTAACCAACATTTTTATATACCCCTTAAAATATTACTGTTATTGACACCCAATATTAGTACACTATATTAAGTATATAAGAAGTGGCTAGTACACTTAACTGGAAATTAATAGGGACTCAGTGTATAAATTAATCAACGAATGACTGTTTATGTTTATTACTAAATATCTTTCCCATTTTATTTCTCAAACTGTGAAATTACTAATGAGTAACTTTGGAAGATATCACATAATTCTAACTTCTTTAGATTCATTTATCATCTCTGAGTCATATGTTTTTATTTTAATGCCTGTATTTACTTTCTTTTTCTAAATTAGAAATTTATTGTAAGCATAAAATTTTACAATAATCCTGCATCTTTTTCTTTATTAAAATAGAAATCTTACCACTTTATCACCAGAAGATTATAATAATAATAAAATCAAATATCCAATTGCTCTGGCAAATACCATGCCCTGTGCAGAGTACATAATTTGAGAGGACACATCAAAAGTAAAATATTATATGAGCTACTATTTAATGTAATTATGACCAAACATATCCAATCTGCAAAGCATATTTTGCAAATTTCAGCATAATTGTGTTAGATGTATGAAATACACCTTTATCCCTGTGTCTTTAATAATGTAAAATTAGAGTTTGTTTGGGTACGAAAATGTGCTTATGCTCTTGAGAATCCTCTGAGATACTTATTTTATGACGGTGTGGTAATTGCTGTCAGGACATTTCTTGATGATGATTGATAACAAGGGTCTCATCTACTACTTCTCTTTCTAAAAGACCTTTATCAACATTAGCACTTTTGACCTTTTTAATTGCATGGATGAAAACTAGAAATAGGTGTTTATTAAAATTCTGTACTTTCATTCCTAGTGCTTGAAATAATGTTTGCTTTCCCAATAGCATCCAGCAAATTTACATTTCCCTCAGTAAATGTGACTTTAAAGGTGGCTCTGTAGTGGGTATTAATTTGGTATTCATAAAATTTTCAACTATAGTTAGCAGTTTCTTGGTGTTTGCTGAATCCTTCTTGATGCAGCCATGTCGTTATAATTATAGATTTTAACTGGGCTGCACAAATTCATGCACCCCATTTATTATAGAAAGCAAGAAAACCTATTTACAAAATGGTCTGCTTTTTCCTCTCTTTACACAAAATTTAAAATGGCAGCTTTTGGACTTGTCATTCAAATCTGCCAGGATATGACAGTGATGTGAAACAAATATTGAGAATGCAGAGCTGTACCGTAGAATTAAAGGTACCTTTGATATGCAACCTCCCAGTTAGGGAGGTCGATTATTGTTTATTTCTAAAAGGAATGAAAAATACCATGACTTGAGAAAAAATTTTATTGACATATATGCAAGAAGGAAAGCATACTACTTAGTAAAAATGGGTTTTGCATAGTAATATAGCTATGAATAAAGAACATAACAACTTGTAGTTTCCACTTATGAATGTGTGCTTGCTTGTATTATGGAGAAATAAATAATAGGCATATTTAAATATGCACACGTATAGTCATAAATGTGATTCATCATATATAAATATATATACACATATACTAATTAAAATATATCAGCTCTTTATTAAAATATTTAACATAGTATCATGTACCTAGATGTACTACAAATCAGAGAGCAGATTGAAATGTCTTTCATATTTTTTTCTAATTATTATGTATGGACTAACAGCAGGACATTAAACCCATAGTTTTACCTTTTATGGTTTTCTCTGGACATGCTTCAAGTAAAATGAGGATAGATTAGTGAGAAAGTTGGCAGAGATGAGAGAATAAAACTCTTATTTTTCACACATGTGAAGCCCATTTGAAGATAATCATTTTAATGCTGACATGAACAGCTGTGCTGATGCTCATGATTTGATAATGAGAGTGTGTGTCTATAAGGCAATTTCTAGGAAACTAATGTTTTGTAGACTGAAGGTAATTGTGTGTGGATGTGCACCTGTACACACATAGGACCAGAAAACATTTTTATAATCCGATTTCCACTTTCTCCGTTATGTTTTTTTGTTGAAACAGTACTTTATAAAGAATAAAGGGATATGATGCATTTTTTATAGGTTACTATAAAGTATGTCCATAGTAAAAATCATTTAATTTGGTGATTTTCACTTGTTTTGTAGTCTTCAAATGTTAGAACGTATCATAGATATATTCATTTGCTTTTGCTTTACAACCCTATGAAATAAAAAAATAAGATATTGCCTTTTTCTTTGAGAAACCTGAAGTATATAGATTTTATGTTACCCAAGATGACATAAATTAGTGGAAGAATTAATGACAGGTTCCTCTTAATACTTACATAGATTTTGTTAATCTCTGAACATTACAACATAAATGAATCACTAAAACACATACTATTTCTCATATTGCTCATGATTTTTTTGATAAATACAGGAATAAGCACAATCTATGAGATGTAAAAGGTACTCAGTAGCTAGCTGCCAAAAAAAGAGTGAATAAAAGTTTAGAACTTTTGGTTTCATAACATCATAAAATTAGATATAAAAGCAATTTTCAAAATAAGATAAATACTAAATATTACTAAAACAAGACAGAAAAAAATTCATTTTCCAGTGAATTGTCTTGACTATTCTAGCTTCAATTTGATTATCAGTTCTGAGAAAATTGTTATCTTTATCCCTGTGTATTAATGGGGAAGTTTATTCAAATATATTTGTGATGATCTGGAGTATAGAAGAGAAAATATTAATATAGGAAGCCAAAAGCATGTTAAGTTCCTAGGTTATTAGTTGAGGCAGTGTAAATTACAAGGAAAAATAATATAATGCAAATGAGTAGAAACATCTGAAAAATTTTCCAACTCTAATTTTAATCGCAGCAGATATATTCTAAAAGACCTTCATGGAATCATAGAGAATACCAGTAGCCAGATTCCTCTAACTGGAACAGTTTTGAAGATTAGCCAAATTTTCATTACTCACCATAAGAATCAAATTTTGTGAAATGAAACAAATATTTATAAAGCAAGAAGGAAATATTGGAATAAATAATGGCCAAGAGATTTCCATAATTAGTATCAGATACCAAAAATAAGTATCATATAAGAATTGTAAGTAGTATGAATATATTAGCTTTTTCTAGTTATGCTGTAGTGATAACTCCTAAAACATAGCAATACCAAAAGTTTATTTCTTGCTCATATTGTATGTTGCTATGGGTCAGATTTGGCTCTGCTTATGGAATCTTCCTTCAGGATCCAGACTGAAAGAAAAATCCTAATCTTGTTTCTTAGAACTTTTACTCGGAGGTGGATTATGTCACTTCTGTGCATATTTCCTTTTCTAAAGAAAGTCATGTGTCCAACCCTAAAACCATTGTGAGAAGTGTACTTCTCCAATAGAGCCAGTCTTCTAAGTACAGAACTGAAGAGCTATACGGATATTTTGAACAAATGTGACAAGATATTGCAGAAAGTTTTGTGGAAATATTTTCAAAAATTCTTAAATCCAGAAATAGATACTTGGTTCTATATGTGACGTTGCCAAATAGTACATTTCATTGTGGATTCTTTAGGGATCTTATATCTATAAGATTCTAAGGAAGCCAGTTTGGAAAAGAAAAATGATTATGTTCCCATTAATATCGTGTATATGGACTATAGAAAAATCAGCGATACTTGGATTTCAGACAGTTTAGGAAGCTTAGTATTAGGAAATACACTTGGGGTGGCGGAGATTATGTGTCATTGTCAAGGATGCTGGGTATTAAATTAGTTGGGCTGCTTCTGAAAACATATAGGGGATGATTAACTCTGGAATTAAGCAGATGGAACCCATAAATCAAGAACACATGTTGAAAGACTCTACACAGAAAAGCCAGTGAAATGAGAGTTTATATTTTTCTAGTAGATCTTAGTAAAGCGCTACGTAACTGCTACATATAGGGAGGTATCACCTGAGGAAACACGTCCAATTACAACCTCAGTATTAATTATTTGATTTGAATATTAAAGGAATCCTTGGATATTCTACTTCTTTATTCCATATTTCAGTGATTTTCATTGATACTACAAAGTATGAGAGCTTCACTCCTACTGTTAAAAAGTGGGCCGGTCTAGCAAATGGTGAGAAAAGTTGAAGGGTAACTCCTCTCAGAAACCTTCCAACAAAATTCCACCCACCCATTGCACCACAGTATATCTTGTGACATTAATGTTTTCAGATGGCCTTAATAACTAAATAATTTTAGAGGAACGGGGAAAGTATTTATGTTAAGTGATCAATTAATTGTCTTTTCCACAGTTGTAGTTAGTTCATTTGTGTATTTGTTTATTTATTTATTTACAAGTTTGTTTTAATGAAAGGATATTAGATTGTGAAATATAGATGCCTAACATGGTGTCTCTTATATAATATTTGTTTTGCAATTTTGGAGGGAATAAGAGTGTTTCAAACAAGCAAGTAGATAAAAAGATCAATAAATGTGTGCATGCATGCACATGTGGGCATGACACTGACAGAGTTACTTAAATTCTCAATCTTAGTTTCATCTTATGTAAAATTGAGATAATACCTCTGTATTAACTGAGAATTTTTCAAGTGCAAGTGAAAGAAATTCAGCTGAATTAATTAGGAAACCCATAGCTTAAAATACAAGTGGATACTGGGAGTTTGCAATGTGGTCAAGTTTCTGTTACTCCTTTCATCTGTATTCTACCTTTCGTATGTAGATTTCATTCTCAGATTATTTTCTTTAGGTGAAGTAAGGAAGTTGACTTCAGATGGTTCAAGATTAAATCCAACCTATACTGTGTTGTATGGGTAGGACAGGGTCTATACTTCCAATCCTAAGAGTAAAACTACATAGCTCACTTGGCTTCAGTGAATGTTCTTCCTTGAATCAATTATGTGACCAGGATGTACTGTATACTTTTTGAGAAGGATTGAGATGGTCGTTGACACATTCTCTTAGACCATATGGAATTCAAGAAGGCTGATTCCCTTAAAGAATTGATAGTTGACAAGAAACATGTGTTCACTAAAATTATGTATGGTAGTGACATGAAAATATATCTTAAATGATTAAAAGTCACCCAGAGTTTTACAACCAAAAGAAAGCATGGTAGTTTTTAACAGGTATGGTGGCATCATTATATCTATATAATTAGAAATCTGTTTCAACTCTGAACTATCTCAAGTTTATTGTCCTCACTGAAAGACAATCTAGAAAAATACTACTTATTACTTCAACAGAGGGAACATAATCACAGATTAACAAGAAACACACAGACGAGAAAAATACTAGAGCACAGTGCAAATAGAAAAGGGAAACGACTGTCTGGTGGGTAGTAAAACACAAAATGTATACTTGTTCCAGAGAAAGGAAATAAAGCTATCTTAAAAGTCAATTAATGGAGATTTTTAAAACTTAGAATATAATCTTTACTCAATTATAGAGTCTATTTTTGTTTAATTAATGTGTTATGATTTGAGGAATTAAAGATCTGTCATAGAGCTGTGTGGATGAAAAAGTAATTTGAGAGACATGGAAGCAGATAAAATTCATCATCAGAAGTGGAAAAAAGAAAGATAAGAAATTAAGATCATACCAATAATAAGAAAATTGTTTTAGTCAAACCTGATGAAATATTTTTACCTGTCCTTAGGAAAAGACATATTGATAAATAAAACCAGATGTCACATTACATGCATTCATCATGTCTTTCTTTTTCCATTGAGTCTGTTTCTATTATCCTCAGCTAGTGTTTGCCAAGTTGTAACAACACTCAGATTCTTGTTCCTCTGTAGTATACTTTGTCTTTGGGGATATTTAGTTTTAAATCTTGAATCTTAGTGTTCTTACATTTCACATCAACGAAATTAGGTATGGAAGTTTTTTCACTCATTTAAAGAGGTACTTATTGGTTCTTTCTATCTGAAAACTCCTTTAGTTTGGCTAAAACCATTTTTCTTCTATTGTTTCTTTCATTATCTTATATACCCTCTCATTTGTTTAGTGCTTTGCTTTTAGTAATTCTATTAATGGATACTGGAATATTTTAATGTATAGTGCTGAGAAAAAAATCTTCTCAAGACAAGGGTTCTCCAGAAAAACAAAATCAATAGGAGATATAGATATAGACACAGATACATAGAAGTGGATTTATTATGAGGGATTGGGTCACATGATTATAAAGGGAAAGAACTCCCAGGATATGCTATCAGCAAGCCGGCGGTACAGGAAAATTAGTGTAGATAGTACAGAAGATGAAGTATATTTCACAGTTATTTCTTTTGATTTCAATTTTTTTTTAAAAAATAAAGAGCTGTAAATGTTTGATATACAAGAATAATTTTTAAAGCCTTCTAAACTAGATAGACTTTTTGCTACAGGTTGAAAGTTTGTTTAGGACCCTACTATTAAAAAAACAAACAAACAAAAAGTAAAGTCTTAAATTCCAGGGTAATACACTTGATTTTTAATTATAATGAAATGAGCAGTCATTGAAGGATTCTGCATGAATGCTGTTATCACAGCAGTGTTTAGGATAATGAATATGACAGTAGAGAGTAAGATATTTGGAAAAATGAGGGATGGAAAAAAGAGCTTGCAATTAGAAAGGAATTGCAATCAGAGTGAGATAACTGAAATTCAAACAGGAGTGTGGGAATTTAGTACTAAAAGGAATCACAAATGGCATTAAATTCAAATACCTTGGTCTGCAGATGATGAAAATTAAATTTAGAGATGCAAAGTGACTTCCACAAGGAATATAGTTCATTTAAAGACTGGGAGTAGAGTACAATCCTTTTTACTCATAATTCAGAATTCTTTCTATTTTTAAGATTTTAATATCAAATGTTTATCAATCTTAAAGTTTGTCATAGATATATTCAATTAGAAGTTCAATACAATTCTGATATATGACATTTAAAAATACTAATATTACATTTAAAAATACTTAAATTAATATTACAAAAGCAAATTTATAACTTATAATGTACATTTTTATTTTGCAAGGAACTTTAATTGGAAGAATGGAATTCATGACTCAGTTTAGCCCAATTATAATCTCTAGCTTTTACAAAATACCTAGAGTATTCTTCCAATGAAATTTTAATCTGAGAGGTGGGAGAGTGTAGAATCCATAACCTGAGTTGGGAAATCTGAATTAACGTAACATTGACCACCAACTAGGTCTTGGCTTGAGCAGGCAGTTAAATTCTCCAGCTTTCAGTGTCTTCATCTATAAATTTAGAACGAAGTACAAGGACTCTCTGGGTTCCTTCCATCTTCAATAGTCATTAATTCAACCTTCTTTAAACTCTATAGAACCCAAGGTTTCTTACGATGAGCTCATAAAATTTGCATCCCAACCACGGTACAATTTTGTTCAAACAAGCCTTGAGGCCATTAGGAAGTTTGGAATAGGTTCAAAGCTGTTTTACTTTGAGTGATTAGTTTACTCAAAAAACCTTACTTTGAGTTTATTACAGATACTGTGGTCATCAGGCATTCATTTCGGCTTTAATATCCCAGATATTTTGCCCTATATATGTGTTTTGATTTCTATAAAATTAGGATAATAATAGCACCTACTTCAAAAGTTGTAGTGAGGATGAAATGTCATAAAACACACCGGGTGATTAAAACATTACCTTGCACATCAAACTTTAAAATGTTAGCTGTTATCATTAACCTCCCCAATGTGGTCACCTTGTTCTCTCTTCATATAGAAATATTTATGATATATTAATAGTGTATTTGACAATTGGTAAATAGTTCCAACTCTGTAGCATGCCAAATACGTAGATTAAAGACATCTATTAATGTTCTAAAGCTAGAATGGGGATGAATGTTTATCTTTATTGAGAAAATGATATATTGATGACATTTCTTCCCAATGTGGAAAATTTCAAGCCAGACCACAATAAAATGTTCTCCCTCTCTGTCTCCCTCACCCACCCCTGCCATCTTTTGACATTTCCCCAGTACCATAAACTGAGTAAAACCAGGAAGCCTATCCTCATTAAATTAAAAATGTAAAACAAATAAACTACAAAAATAAATAAGCAAGCTACAAAACATGTCCTGGACTTTTCTTCCTGCTTTCTCTTTTTCATCTTTCAGCTCTCTAATTCTTATTTTCATATTCCTTTTTCTCAAATCCCTTCACTTTGGCAACTTCTTGATCTTGTCGTTAGGTTGCTAAATCTATGTGACTCTTACCTTTCTCAGGAGGGAGAAACTGCTTTTGAATCAAATATAAGATAAAACTCTCAACCCTTCCCACTCATATCTGTGTTATAGAGGTAAACTGTAAAAACTAAAAAAAGAGTCAAACTTTGAAAAGTAAATGTAGCTGCGAACTTGATTTTGGAGGCAATAAGCTTCCACATATAGCAATAGATATGAACCTTGTTCAGAGATAACTTGATAAATTAAACTATAGAAAATTGAGGATAAGGCCTTAATAAAAGAAAGTAACATCCAAGCAGAGACTGAGATGGAAATTTACAATGGCAGGTGAGAAAGAGTCACCTGAATTTGGATAATGGAAATAAAACAGTCATCGTGTTTTCCTTTTAGGGTTTTCAATAGTTTTATGAAAAGAAACTAGAAATGTTATCAGAAATCCACCAAATAGTCTTCATTTTTTGGTATGTAAAGTGTATGTAGTGTGAATTTAATACTTCTAAACTTTTGCTTTTGCTGTCATTAAGTACCACATTAATGTATTTTGAGTAAGTTGAATATTTCTTGAAGTTTTAACATGTGCAGTCTTTACCATCTATAGGTGACCCCATAGACACATTAACACCTAATGATGAGAAATTAGATGACATTGTAGATCATTCAACTCATTCCCATAATAATTATTCTGTATTTATCCACTATACAAGGGTAATTACACTTTGGAGTTTTCTTTGCTAATTCGGTAAAAGGATTTTTGTACATGAGAAGGCTCTACTTTCATACCTTCAATAGTAATATTTGCAATTACGATGTTGTTATAATCACCCTTCTACCGTCTATTGTGGTTAAAGCAAGTTATGAAATACATTTTATAGAATGTCTCCCCCAATAGATTTTTCTACCTGTATTTTATGTTTAAGTTATAAATCCTTCTTATTAACTTTCTTTTTCTCATTTCTGTTGATGGTTTCCTCAAATTTTATTTAAAATTGTAGCTAATTAACTGGAAGATTGTGGAATAATTATGAAGCCACATTAGAATCAGAAGACCAGGTTTCATTGCATAACCCTGTCAATAAAACTTTAGGAAAACCATTTAACCTATAGGTGAGTTTATCTGTAATCACTAAAGTCTTTTCTAACTTAAAATTTGTTGCCATCTAAAAAACTCTCCTCTAAGTCAATATTGTGAAACATGTTTAAAAGGTGTTTCTTATCACTGAAACATGAAAAACATGTAATCATATTATAAATCATATCATTTTCTCCATATTATTCTAGAAAAAGATATGAAAGGAATAGAATTGGTAGATATTCTTAAAAATTGTTATTGAAGTTTACAGTGGGGATGATCAGATAATAATCCTGTGCTTTCTTAACTAAAAGCTCAATCTTTGCTCACTCACTGATTCTAAATTAAAGTGAAGTATTACTTTGCCAAAGAGACAGGAAAACTGTAACAACAATAGAATCACCATCACCCTGCTACCATTCCTACTGTCATGCTTATGTCAGTGACAAATTTTGAAAAGATCTGTGCAACTAATATCTGTCAAGCACCTCTACTCTCCAGAGAATTCTAAAGTAAAGAAAAATAGAGGCAGTGATTTTTGTTTGACAGTGGGTAAAAATGTGATGGTACCAAGCCAGTACTACAAAGGAAAAGAGCTAATAGGTACTTGTAAAGCATCTGGAGATTATGTGTAAAATTAGTTGTTTGCTATATGAGGTAAACAGAATATTTGAGGGACTTATGGACTTTATGTATCTGGCACAATCACGGTGTATGGATTATTCTCATATTAAGGTAATGCTACATTACAGTGTCCAAAAAACATCATATATTGTAGTAATACAATTTTAACAATGACTAAGGTAATCTAGATACTGAATTCTGGAGTCACAGCTCTATTGTCAATTACTTCACTTAATATACTGTGTGTGATGATGGGAACAACCTCTGGGAACATGTTTATCTCCTAAACAACACCTATCTTTAAAAATGAGGGAATGAAATATGCTTACAGAAATTATATAACATTGGAGATTATTGTGTGACTTTTAAATTCACATCTTAATATACTTCTTTTACTTTATCAGTGGTAATGAGTTTTTATCAAATGCTATTTTTGGGGATAAAGGGAGAAAAAATCAATTATTCCTGAAAATAAGTAATAATAATTTGTCCCTTCCCCAGAAATTACTTGTCTATTTTCAAGATAATATGAATATGGAAATAAATACACATTTAAATCTTAGGTATAAGATTGAATATTATAAATAATAATATTCAGATTATTCATAATGAATATGTATATCAAAAGAAATATGTATTTATTCATTTATTTATTTAAATCTTATCAACTAGTGTTGCAATCACCTCCTAGTCACCCTGTTGTTGGAGAGACTTCTAGGGTCAAGAGGGTGGCTAGACACACGGCACCAGTCACTGGACATATGAGACCAACAGCAGCTTATTAGTCACATGTACTCCAAGTTAAGGATTTAGAGCAATGTAGCACCTTATAAAACAAATATTAAAAAATAAAGGTTTCTGGATTCTCGTCCAACATGTAAAGAACTTGGAAGTCTTCATTCTGTCTTAACAACAACTATAAAAGAAACACAAAGAAGTCAAAAATTCAACAATGTTTCTTGGTGCTGTCAGAGAAGTGAGGTTATAGGGCAAACTGTAGCCTTCATAATTAGAAAGACAGGTGAATGTAGAGAATCACAAATTACTGGAGGAGAAACCCACCAGCAGAAATCTCTGTGGGAACAGTGTCAGTGCAGGAAAAGCAAATTGTAATCGACAAATTACTGGAGACTCATTGTAGGCAATTCTGAGAATTAAAAACTACAGGGAAACCCAGTCATAGGGTACACCCATAATTTTCTGGGTTTTACCTCCAGTAACTTGACCAAGTTCCCACAGTGAATATCAAAGAAAAATTCCCTCCTGCTTCTGGTAGAGGGAGGGAAAAACTAACCATCTGGAAATATGCCAGAAAATTTTTGTATAACCCTTGCCCTCAAGAGAAGCTATATTACTAGAGCTTAAACCACTAGAGCTATTTCAGAGCTTAACTGACCTGGGGGAAGACATATACTCAACTATGTACTGCTCTAGCCATCCTGTACTGAAGGAGGAAAAAAACTAAGCACTGGTGAAGTTCAGAGTTAAGAGATACTATCTAAGGACTTAGATTGAGACTTCATCATAGGACTACAGAATATGTCTAATGTAGACACACCATACTACTATAGTACTAAAGGCTTATCAACCATAGTTCTTTTTAAATGGTACATTATGTTTGGTTATCAAGAAAAAAATTACTAGGCACATCGAAAGGCAAAATAAATAAATATATAATAAACAAGTCAGAGCAAGCATTAGAACAAGACGTGGCAGAGCTGTTGGAATTGTCATTATCAGAGTGGGAATTTTTAAAAAAATAATGATTATGCTAAGTGTTCTGATGGATAAAATAGACAACATGCAAGAACAGATGAGTATTATAAGCAGAGAAATGGAAATTCCAAGAAAGAATTAAAATGAAATGCTAGGGTTGAGGAAAGACTCTGAGCCTGAGAATATGTCAACAGAAATTTGCAAAACTAAAAAGAAAACAGGAAAAAATTGTAAAAAAAAAAGAGACTATCCCAAAACTATGGGACAACTACAAAATGTATAACTTATGTGTAATAGGAATACCCAAAACAGAAAAAAGAGAGAAAGGAATAGAAGAAATACTTGAATCAATAATGACTTAGAATTTACGCAGATTAATTCGGACATCAAACAACAGATTGAGGAAAGTCAGAGAACACTAAACAGAATAAAAGCACAAAACAAACAAATAAAAAAGTAAAAACCAAAATCTGTCCCTCTATCCCTAGATACACCACATTCAAATTGCAGAAAATCAAAGATAAAGAAAAAAATTTGAAAGAAACCAGAGGAAAAAAATATGTTATTTACAGAGGAACAAAGATAAGAATTATATCTTATTTCCCCTTAGAAACTATGCAAGCAAGAAGAGACTGAAGTGAAATATTTAAAGTATTGAAAGAAAACAATGACCAACTTAGAAATTTTGTACACTGCAAAAAAAAATCCTTCAAAAGTAGAGGAGAAATAAAAAGTTTTTCAGACAAACAAAAGTTGAGGAACTTTGTTGCTAGTAGACTTGCCTTGACAGAAATATTAAAGAAATTCTTCAGAGAGAAAGAAAATAATATAGGTCAGGAATTCATATCTATATAAAGAAAGGAGCAGCATGAGAGATGGTATAAGTGAAGGTAAAATAAAAAATTGTATTACTTTTATTCTTAATTGATATAACAGATAAAAGTATGTTCAAGATAATAAAAACAAAGTATTTGAATAAGTATGTTTACATATATATAACTAAGTAAAAATAAATATATATAAACATGTTTTTATATATGTATATATATATGTTTATGTATAAGTGAAATGGATGACAGCAATGATACAAGGAATGGAAGGGAGAAATCAATATTATTTTTATTTTAAAGTACTCTACTACATGTTATGTAGTGCTATTTGAAAGGGGACTTGGATTACTTGTATTGTAAATTCTATAGCCAACACTAGAAACACTAAAAAATATATATATGATATGCTAAGAAATGAGAGAAAATAGAATCAAAAAGAATACTCAATAAATACCACAAAAAGCAGACAACCAGTGGAAAAAAAGTTAGGAACAAAGAGAAAGAGAAATAAATAGAGAACAGTAACAAATATGGTAGATATTAATCCAACTGAACTAATAATCACTTTGAACATCAATAATCTAAATGCACCACTTAAAAAAGATTGTCAGAATGAATCAAAAAGCAAGACCCAACTATGTGTTGTCTAAAAGAGACCCACTTTAAATAAAAAGATGCATGTAGATTGAAAGTAAATAGATGGAGGTAGATATATTGGGCTAACAGTAATCAAAAGAAAGTGAGAGAAGCTATATTAATTTCAGACAAGCAGACTTTAGAGCAAGGGAAATTATCAAGGATAAAGAGGGGCATTGTACAATGATGAAGGAGCCAATTCTTCAAGAAGGCATAAAAATCCTTAATATGTATGCACCTAACAACAAAGTGTCAAAATATGTAAGACAAAAACTGATAGAACTGCAAGGAGAAATAAATAAATCCATGTATATAGTTGGAGACTAAAACACTCTTTTATAAGAAAATGACAAGTCCAGTAGGCAGAAGATCAATAAGGACATAGTTGACCTCAAAAGCACCATCAACCAATTGGATATAACTGATACCTATCAGCTATTTCATCCAGCAGAATACATGGAATATTCACAAAGACAAACCACAGCTAGTGCCACAAAACATACCTTAACAAATTTTTTAAAATGGAAATCATACAGTGTCTAATTTTAGATCATGATGAAATTAAACTAGAAATAAATAACAGAAAGATAGGAAATTTCAAAATACTTACAGATTGTATTAGACATAGTTCTCCAGAGAAACAGAGCAGTAGAAGAAATTTATTTATTTACTATGAAGACTTGGCTCATGTGATTATGGAGGCTGTGAAGTCCCATGATATAACATCTGGAAGCTGGAAAACCAGAAACGCTGGTGGTATAATTCAGCCCAAGTCTGAAATCCTGTGAATCAGGGGTAATTCTCAGCCTAAGGGCTGGAGAAGATGAGAAGAGATGTCCCAGCACAATCACTTACGCAGAAAAAAGGGTGGACATTTTACCTTCCCTCACATTTTGTTTTATTCAGGCCCTCAATGGATTGGATGATGCTTACCCACATTTGGGAGGGTAATCTACTTTAGTGACTCCACTATTTCAAATGCTGACCTCATTTGGAAATACCCCAGAAGTAATATTTAATCTGGGCATGTTGTGGCCAGTCAAGTTGATACATAGTATTAACAGTCACAGAGATTAAACAACATATTTCTAAATAATACCTGGGTCAAATAAGAAATCTTAAGAGAAACTTAAATATATCTTGAACCAAATGAAGATAAAAATAAAATCATTCAATACAGCAAAAGTAGTGCTTCAAGGGAAATTTATAGCATTGAATGCATATATTAAAAAAGAAGATACAGTAGAAACTAACACAGTATTGTAAAGCAACTATACTCCAATAAAAATTTTAAAAAAATAAAAAAGAAGAAAAACCTAAAATCAATAATCTAAGCTCCTACCTTAGGAACCAAACAAACAAGCAAACAAGAAAAGGTGATAAAATTAAATCAAAATTAAGCAGAGGAAAAAATAATAATAGAGGAGAAATCAATGAAAATAAAACAGGAAATCAATAGAGAAAATTGAAAGCAGAAGCTGTTTTTTTTTTCTTTTAAAGATCAATAAAATCAATAAATCTCTAGCCAGGCTAATTAAGAAATAAGAGAAGGTACAAATTACCAATGTCAAATGAATGAGGGACTATCACTATGGATCCCATGTATATTAAAATGATAGTAAGTGAATCTATTTAATTATATGCATTAAAAAGATAATAAATGAACTACTCTTATGTTCACATATTTAGTAACCTAAGTGAAATGAACCAGTTCCTTAAAAGATACAATGTGCTAAAACCCATTGAAGAAGAAATAAACTATCAGAATATACCTATATTTATTAAAGTAATTGAATCAATAATAATTGACCTTCCAAAACAGAAAGCACCAGGCCTGGATGGGTTCACTGGTGAATTCTACTGAACATTTAAGGAAAAAATTTTACCCAGTTCTCTATAATGTCTTCAAGAAGATAGAGGCTGCAGGAGTACTTTCTAACTCATTCTAGGAGGCTAGCATTATCCTAATTCCAAAACCAAACAAAGACCTTACAACAATAGAAAACTAGAGATAAATACCTCTTTTGAACATAGACGCAAAAATTCTTGAAATAAAAGCAAGTTGAATACAACAATATATAATAAGAGTTATACATCATGACCAAGTAGGATTTATTTTAGGTATGCAAGTCTGGTTCAACATTCAAAAATCAACTGATGTAATCCATTATATCAACAGACTGAAAACAAATCACATGATCATGACAATTGATGCAGAAAAAGCATTTGAAAAACTCCAACACCTATCTATGATTTAAACAAAACAAAACATAAACCTCTCAGTCAGCGAGGAATCAAGAAGAATTTCCTCAACTTGTTAAAGAATATCCACAAAAACCCACAGCTAACATCATACGTAATGCTGTGAAACTGGAAGCTTTCTCACTAAGATCAGAAACAAAGCAAGGGTGTCCCCTCTTACTATCAATTTTCAACATCATACTGGAAGTCCTAGGTAATGCAGTAAGACAAGCAAAGAAAATAAAATGTTCAGTGACTGGGAATGAAGAAATAAAACTGTCTTTGTACACAGATGGCATGATTTTCTATGCAGAAAATCCAAAAGAATCAACAAAGAAACTCTAGGAACTAATAAGCAAGTATAACAAGTTTTCAGGATACAAGGTTAATATATAAAAGCCAATTTCTCTTTTATATACCAACAATGAACAAGTGAAATTTGAATTTAAAAATACAACACTATCTTACCAGCCCCCCCACCCCAAAATGAAATACTTTGGTATAAATCTAATAAAATAAGTATAAGATCTATATGAGAAAAACTAAAAAACTCTGATGAAAGATAACAAAGAACTAAATAAATAGATATTCTATGTTCATTGATAGGAAGACTCAATTTTAAGATGTCATTTCTTCCCAACTTTATCTATAGATTCATAACAGTTCCAGTAAAAATCTCAGCAAGTTATTTTGGATATTGACAAACTGATTTAAAGTTTATATAGATAGTCAAAAGATTCAGAATAGCCAACACAATATTAGAGGAAAAGATCAAAGTTTCCGGAGGACACTACATGACTTCAAGACACAATAAAGCTATAATAATCAAGAGAGTCTGGTATTTGTGAAAGAATAGACAAGTAGATCAACAGAACAGAATATAGAATCTAGAAATAGACCTCCATATATATACATACTCAACTGACATTTGGCAAAGGTGGAAAGGCAATACCATGGAGCAAATATAGAAAGATAAATGGTTTTGGAACAATTGGACATCCACATGCAAAAAAAAAAAAAAAAATCTAGACACAGCCCATTACCCTCCACAGTATTAATTTAAAGTGGAACAGAGACTTAAATGAAATGCAAAACATAAAATTCATAGACGGTAACAGAAAAAAATCTAGATCATCTTGGGTAGGGTGATTACTTTTTAGATACAACACCAAAGGCATGGTCCATGAAAGAAATAATTGATAAACTATACTACACTAAAATTAAAACTTCTTCTGTGCAAGAGAAATTGACAAGAGAATAAGAAGACCACCCACAGACTGGGTGAAAATATTTGTAAAAGATTTATCTGCAAGATGTTCTAAAAATTTATTTCATATGCTTTTCACATAATTCTCATTTTTAATTGGCCTGCATGTCTTGACTTGAAACATTTTTTTAAATTAAGTAATTATTTTAAAACACCTTGCAACTCACAAAAATAGACTTTAACAAATGGAAATAAATACCATGTTCTTGGATAGAGAGATTCAACATGAGAAATATATGTTTACTCCACCTATATATTATATGTATTTACCGTGTTCCCTTGAGTCCCTTAGTGGTTAGGTCAGTGTAGATGTATTCATTGATTTAAATTTTTAATTTTAACATTCAAGAGACTGTATGCTTATTAGAAAAAAATTAATAAATTTGAGGCATAGAAAATAAAAAAGGGGAAGTCTTTATCCGTCACTCCTACCCAGCTTTGTCCTATTTGTAAATTTGGTGTGTATCATTACATATATTTCTCCCTCCCTTTTTTTAGTATTTTCTCTATTACGTGGAGACTAAAATAAATTCATGTTTATTTTATATGAAATTATATCATTTTATAAAATTGTCAGAGCAATTGAGTTAATTTCTACATCTTTTTTGTTTGTTTTATTGAAGTGTAATTGATTTATAATGTGTTAGTTTCTGGTGTATAGCAAAGTGATTCAGTTTATATATATGTATATGTACATATATATACATATATATATTCTTTTTCAGATTCTTTTCCATTTTAGGTTATTACAAGGTGTTGAATATATTTCCCTGTGCCATACAGTAGGACCTTGTTGTTTATCTATTTTATATATAGTAGTTGTGCATCTGTTAATCCCAAGCTCCTTATTTATCCTTCATCCCCCCTTTCCCCTTTAGTAACCATAAGTTTGTTTTCCAAGTCTGTGAGTCTGTTTCCATTTTGTAAATAAGTTTGTTTGTATCATTTTTTTTTTTTTTAGATTCCACATATAAGTGATATCATACAGTATTTGTCATTCTCTTTGACTTACTTCACTTAGTATGATAATCTCTGGGTCCATTCATGTTACTGCGAATGGGATTATTTCATTCTTTTTTTATGGCCTTCAGTCTTGAAGTTCATATCATATGAATTCCCTTTAAAGCAGGGATTGCTTCTAGGCAGTTTAAACATAGAATGCGTTACTTGTCTTTACTGAGTGATCCAGTGTTTCACTAATACAACATAACTCTTAATCCAAAGCTATGACTGGATTTGTTTATTTCCATTTTAAAAGTCTACTGATTATAAATAATAATGGTACATGTTTTTCAATAACAAAGTGATTAAGAGCATAGGCTCTGGAGCCTGTGTACATTGATTTCAAACCTGGGTCTGCCATTTAATAGATGTATGCCCTTTTGCATATTGAATAACTTTACAATGCTTCAGTTTTTCCACTTGTTAAATAGAAATGACTATAGTCCCTACATCTAGGGGTTGTTATAACTAATGACAGTGTACAGTAAACATTGAAAACACTGCTTGGCACTTTTGGAGGAATGGCCTCCTTTTTTAAAAGAAAAGTTTACATTTTCAGTTGTGAAATATTTATACACATTCAGTTTGTCTGTAGATAATGAGTACTTAGGTAGAGGTCAAATAGCAATTAAGCTATAGATAATAAAATATTGAATTAAGCCAAGTAAAAATATGTATAGGATGATGGAATTTAGAATAAATTATCAAAATTACTATACTTCAAACATAGCTGATTTCATTCTTGAGATTTAGTAAAGGCTTAATTTTTGTTAATTTTTAAAGGAACATAGTTAAGAGGGCTAAGGACAGAAGATGATCTGAAAACATTGGCTGTGAATAGAGTGGATGGAAGCCCACATGCTGGGTATGTTTGCCAACACTGGGATGTGTTCGCTATATACTTCTGTTTATTTTGTCTTTTTTGTGGACTAATTCTTTTAAAAACCTATAATTTTATTGCATATAAAATAGAGAATTGTTAAGTATGCATTTTTTTGCTTTAATTCAGTGTTTGGATGAGCTTCCTTATATCCATTCTACTAAACTATTCAAGACTCAGACTGAGAGCAACAAAGTGGGAAGATTTATATGATTAACAATTCGTTTGATAGTACAAAAACATTTCTTCATGCTATCTGCAAACTACTATTATACATATTTCTAGAAACAAGCAGATTGACTTAGTCTTACTTGTAATCTATATGCTGAAAAGAGTTAAGCCTCTTTCCAAGCAGCTAATGTTATAATAGACTATGTTAACAGCAGTATAAATTCCATAAAAATGGAGTTGCATCTTCTGCTTAACTTTACTGACAAAAACATCTCCTCGATTACTATATTTCCTTTTGGAAATATTTTGACAGAGTATCAGAATGGACTTTCTAATGGATTTCATGTAAGCAATCAGACTGATTTCACTAAGAATTAGTCTTCTGCTACCAGAAGTATTTACTCATAGGCCAAATACCTAATCTCTGGAGATTTCCCCAAATCTTTATTTATAAAAATAAAGTAAAATTAATATTATTCAACAAATAAGAGGATAAATGTATTTCTAAACTATATATGTACTCACAAGTAAATGTTTATTAAATTATGGATTTTATACATAAAGCCACCCAAATAAAGTATATGATTGGTATGTTAAAATAGACAGATTATTCCATTGTAAGACAAAATTCTCAATTTTAGAAACGTTGGAAAAATTGAGCATTAACTTTTCCAATTTCAAGGAAAAGTAATGATTTCCCACTTAAATCCTTTTATGATTAAGCTTGTTATGAAGCATAGCCCATATATCTATCCACATCTTTATTGTAAACATCCTTCAAAGTACTGTAAAAGGTATGAATCCTAGTAGACATTTAGAGTGGCAGGTGAAAAAAATCAGTGAACTTGAATTTTGATAAATAT
Organism: Orcinus orca; assembly: GCF_937001465.1. Classification (NCBI taxonomy): domain Eukaryota; kingdom Metazoa; phylum Chordata; class Mammalia; order Artiodactyla; family Delphinidae; genus Orcinus; species Orcinus orca. The sequence continues at coordinate 76,762,372 of NC_064562.1, read as the reverse complement.
AAATTATAAAATGTGAACAATGAAAAGAAAAGTACATTTGGGGGACTTCCCTGGTGGTACAGTGGTTAAGAATCTGCCTGCTAATGCAGGGAACACGGGTTCGATCCCTGGTCCGGGAAGATCCCACATGCCGCAGAGCAACTAAGCCCATGTGCCACAACTATTGAGCCTGCGTTCTAGAGCCTGCAAGCCACAACTACTGAGGCTTGCCTGTCTTAGAGCCCATGCTCCACAACAAGAGAAGCCACTGCAATGAGAAGCCCATGCACCACAAAGAAGTGTAGCTCCCACTCGCCACAACTAGAGAAACCCTGTGTACAGCAAGGAAGACCCAACGCAGCCAAAAAATAAATGAATAAATAAATAAATTATATATATATATATATATTACAAAAAAAAAGAGAAAAGTACATTTGAAGACAAACAAACAAGGCTTCAGATCTGTGGGAGAACATAAAATGCATACAAATATATGTGAAATGAGAATCCCCGAGGAGAAGAGAGAAAGGAAAGAAAAAATATATTAAAAGACATGACTGAAAAACAAATGTAAGTTAAAAACAGCTCTAAAGGGCTTCCCTGGTGGCAGAGTGGTTGAGAGTCCACCTGCCGATGCAGGGGACACTGGTTCGTGCCTTGGTCCGGGAAGATCCCACATGCCGCGGAGCGGCTAGGCCCGTGAGCCATGGCCGCTGAGCCTGCGCGTCCGGAGCCTATGCTCCACAACGGGAGAGGCCACAACAGTGAGAGGCCCGTGTACCGCAAACAAAAAACAAAAGACAACAGCTCTAAAGATCTAATAAGCTTACTAAATTCCAAGTAGGATGGACACAAACAAATTCATGCTAAACACATCATTGTCAAAGTGCCGAAAGACAGAGAAAATCTTGATAGTAACAGAAGAAAATGTCATCATATTCAAAGGAACAGCTATACAATTTACAGCTGAATTCTCATCTTAAATGATTCCAGAAGGAAAGAGAAATTACAAATGTTATGTTTTTAAAGAAAATAATTGTTATCCAAAAGTTCTATACCATTCAAAAAACCTTTTAGAAAGTAAAATAAATACATCCCCATAATTACAAAACTTTGAGAGAATTTGTTGCTAAGGGATCTGTTGTACAATTGACAACAAAATAATTCCTTCAGGCTAAAAGGAAATGTCACCATAGAGTAACTCAAATTCATAAGAAAAAATAAAGAGCAAAAGAAAAAATATATATATTGGAAAACACAAAAGACTTCATGAAATATTTTTAACTTTAGTTAATTTTTAAAACTAACATAAGATTATATAAAGCAATACTTGTAGCACTGTTTTATTGGGTTTATAATAGATAGACAATGTATATGATTATAATAAAATAAACAGGGAAGGGGCGAAAGTATTAGTACATTTGAACAAGTTTGCTATATTTAAAAAAAAAAATTAACCTGAAGGAGTTAATGATAAATTAAGATGTATATTGTAATTTCTTGATCAACCACTAAAAAAAGATTTTAAAATTTAGGTAAAATATTGACAGAAGAATTAGGATAGTGCACCAGTAATATTTGTTAAACACAGTGAATGTAGTATCAATGGAGAAAACAAAAGTATAAAAAATAAATAGCAAAATATCAGGCATAAATGCAACCATATGAATGATTATATTAAGTGAGAATAGACTAAACATTCTCATAAACATATAGATATTTTCAGAGAGTGTAAAATTTGGGATTCAACTATATTTCCAAATATGTTTAAAATTTTTTTAATGGAAAAAATCATATCATGAAATAATGATGGTAGCTGAGCAGGAGTGGTTATATTAATTGATCATTTAGAATAGACTTTAAGACAAGAAATATTTCTACAGATATAAAGGTGTGTTTTACAATAAGGAAAGGGCCAATACATCTGGGAAGATATAACAAGCATAAAGATATATGCACCTAAGAATAGCCCTTAACATTACATGAAACAAAAAGAGACACATTAGCAAGGAAAAATAGAGAAGTTTGGAAATATTAATATCCCACTCTTGATTTTTTGTAGAAAAACTAGACAGAATATATATAAGTATATTTAAGATTAAGGTAACATTATCAACTAACGACTCAACTGAAGTTTAAGAACGCTTATTCCAGCAAGACAAAATAAAAATTCTCTTCAAATACACATGGAACATTCCCAATGAAAGGCCACGATGGAGGCCATAAAACAGTCTCAAAAAATGTTTAAAAGATTGAAATTACTCAAAATATATTTTCTGACCACAGTAGAGTCAATTTAGAAATCATTATAACAAATAAATTGGAAGAAAGTCCCAAATATTTGGAAATTAAACCATGCAATAATTAATAATTTATGAGTCAAAGAGTTTACAAAGGAACTTAAAAAATACTTTAAACTGAATAGAAATTAGCACACAACTATCAATGTATGGGGTGAAACCAAAGCAACATTTAATATGAAATCATCGATTTTAAACATCTATATTAGAAAAAAAATGATAATCTAAGCTTCACCCTAAACACTAGAAAAAGAGAAAATTAAGCATAAGACACAAATAAATTCAGAAAATATAAATAGAAAAAATAGAAGCAACTAGGAAAAATCATTGAAACCAAAGTTTATTCTTAGAACAGGTAAAAAAAAATTCATAAACCTTTACTTTTATTGGTAAATAATAAAAGGAGAAGAGAAACAAATACAAAAATCAGGAATCAAAGAGGAGATATAATAAGATAATATTATGAATAGATGTATTCAAATAATTATACTACTTACATTGAGTGGACTTATTCCTAGAAATGCACTTCTTACTAAAATTGATCCACAAAGAAATGGAAAACCCAAGACTCATAACAAGTAAATAAATTGACTTTAAAAGTCTCTCCACAAAAAGAAACTCAGGCCCAGATGATTTTATTGCTGAATTCTAGCAAATACTTAAAAAGAAATATTACTAATCATACACAATTTTTACAGAAAATATGGGGGAAGAAAACATTTATCAATTCATATTTGAGGTTAATGTTAATATTTTATTAAAGCCAGACAAACACATAACAAGAGATGAAAAAGTGTAAACAATTATCTCTCATGAGCGTATATGCAAAAGTTCTTAAATTTATGCAACAGATATCTAGCAAACTAGATAATATTATACACTATATATCTGGGCCTTCTAACCATGTGTCTCTTCACATACCAGTACTACAATGTCTTAGTTGCTGTACCTTTATATTAAATTTTGAAATCAGGTAACATAAGTCCTCAAATTTTTTCTAAATTTTCAAGATTGTTATGGGTATTATAATTCTTTAATATTTCCATATAAATTTTAGGACTACTTTATAAATTTCTACAGTTTTTAAATGTCTTAAATATTGATAGTAATTGTGTTTAATCCATATACACATTTGGGGTAAATTGCCATTTTAATAATATTGAGTAATCCAAGTCATGAAATTTCAATGACTATTCATTATTTAGATGTTATTCAATTTCTCTCTGAAATGCTTTTTGTTTTTAAGTATTCAGGTCCTGCATTTCTTTTGTTAAATTTATTCTAAAAATTTTTGATGCCATTTTGAAAGTGTCCTATTAATTTTTTTCAGGAAGGCTCATTAATAACACATAGACTAAAATTTATACTTGTATATTGATCTTACATCCAGCCAATTGGCAAAACATTAATTTTATTGCAGTATTTTTCCTAGATTCCTTAGTTTTTTCCAGGGATTACTCTTTCAAAGATATCCCTTGTCACTCTTACCTTATACTTATCTTCAGTTTATTGGTCTGTTATTTTCAGCTATACATTTACAGCAAGTAAAAAAGTATCAGTAACACCTAATTTTAGGGGTATTAATTTTCACATATTATTTATAACATATAACCACATAGCAACTGTTTTTAAGCTATTTTATAAAAGAACTTGCACAGAATATTATGGTAATTTAAGTTTCTCTGTTTTGTAATCATATTCACTACTTGAAATTATTTCCTTGAAGAAGAAATAATTCATTGATGTCAAGACTGATGGAGATGGGAGATATAGAAGAGAATCTTCCTTAAGAGTTATGGATAAAGTCAAGTAACTGATTCTAGGTCACAGATTCACTAGTAGATGGATCTGTGAATCCTTATTTGCTTGTCTTTGACAATTGTCTGTACTCTGAGATTGAAAACGTAATTGAATTCTTAAAACATGTCACTATCCTATATCCATTATTAAAGATGAGAAAACTGAGGCTCAGAGAGGAGAGATCAGCAGCCCAGGGTGACAGGAAAGCAAGTAGCAGAGTTAAAGTCATTTCTGAATTCTAGAAATGTTAACAGGATGTCTTCTACATGACACTGTGTCAAACAAAACAGAAATGATCCTGGCATTCATAAAGATGGGTTTAGTGAAAATTGATATTAAATTCAACTATATTATTTCAATTAAGTGTAATCTCATAAATTATTTTAAATGGTTTAAGGAAAATGAATAAAGGCAGGAACTCATTGTCCTTAGTCATATGTTTTCATCACTTTCACTTTTATAAATAGCTATTTCAGATGGTTGTTATTATTGAATCACTAAATATAGTATAGCCTAAAAGAACAATGACAAATTTCATTACAGGAAGGCTATTTTTGATTAGTAACCTTTTCATATTTATTGAATACTAATATAGTCCTGGATATGTTTCTGGTAACAAACATAGTATCTTAAAAGCTAAAAATGTTGGAGTTGAAGGTTAACTGCATTATTCAGGAGTCTTTCAGTTGCAAGTGATAGAAACCTAATTCAACACAGCCTAATAAAGAATGATTTAAACAAACACACACAATTTATTTGATGGGCATTGAGTAGCTCAAAGAATTCAGGGCAGCATTTCTGGAAATGGGACAGCCCTAGGTCTCTCAGGAACTGGTCACCCAGGGTATTGTCTGCATCTTTTCTCTGCTTTAAACTCTTTAAACTCTTGATGTTTGTACTTTTTTTGTGTTTTTCAGCATGCTTTCAGATATTTCAGATAATATTGAGTTAAAATCTTAAAAGCTTGATACCAGAGAGAAAGGAGAATATTTCCCCAGGATGTCAGGAAGGAAAATTCCGTGGATGAATTCCAGTGGTCATGGCTCAAGGTACAGGCAGTTCTTTGATCAATCTGTCCTGGGCCTTGGGCACTATGATTTCTCAACATTGGTTACATCACCAACCCAAAGTGGTCAGGCGAGTAAGTTCTACTAATAGAAACTGGAGCATAGAGATGCTACCAGAAAAGGTAATAGTCACAGGTTACCCCTTGGGTTGCCCAGCACACATGACCATACACATAAACATATTTTCCCTTACTATAATTTTTTAAAGAATGTCCTCACCCCAGTTCTTTTTTTAATAGTAATCTTTTATTTATTTATTTTTATATTTATTTTTGGCTGTGTTGGGTCTTCGGTTCTGTGCGAGGGCTCTCTCTAGTTGCAGCAAGCAGGGGCCACTCTTCATCGCGGTGCGCGGGCCTCTTCACTATCGCGGCCTCTCTTGTTGCAGAGCACAGGCTCCAGATGCACAGGCTCAGTAGTTCAGGCTCACGGGCCCAGTTGCTCCACGGCATGTGGGATCCTCCCAGACCAGGGCTCGAACCCGTGTCCCCTGCATTAGCAGGCAGATTCTCAACCACTGCACCACCAGGGAAGCCCCCTCACCCCAGTTCTCATGCAATTATCCAATATAGAGTCATGAATGAACCCTTTCACAGTAACATCTAATGACTGCACTGGAAACTGAATGAACAGTATATCTGCTCAGTGTGAATTTCTCCCAATTATATCTCAAAGTGGTCAATCCTGATACCACAGCCTAACAGAAATTTATGTATACATATACACCACAGAAACTGTAACAATTCTAAAATCTATTTAGAGAAAACAAAAAGGAATCCTATCTTATAGTCTTTATGGATCAAAGCAAATATAACATGAACAGAATTTTGCAAGTGCATTTATTTATTGAGTGATTCCCTTGATCAAGCTTTATAACTGAGGAGATTCCCTTTCCCTAGAGTTCTCCATGGACACATAAAAGTTGGATACTGGGGAACAAGTGCAAGAAGCAGTCAAGTATTCCAGTCTCCTGTCTTTTTCTATCAGGTCTCTAGTGCAGCAAAGCTCTCCAACAGTGTTTCTCAGCTATTCTGAGTGTGTGCTAAGGTGTTTATTCCCTCAGTCCTCAGGGGGCATGGCAGAAACAAGAACTGTGGAAACTCTGGGCCAATGTCTGGCCTTCTATAGCATTTTTATTTAGTTATATAAGCAAATACAGTTTTCTAGGAGTGTGATGAAATGAAAAAATATAAATATATGTTTTACTATTATATATCTATATATGTACATGTAAGTGTATTACCCTAAAGCTACAAGGTGTTTGAAAACAGATTTTGAAACTGAAAATTCAAGTAACAATCGTTTGACCAGTTGCATTGTCAAAACGTAACAAGCATGGTTGTCCTCCTAGACCAACATGGAGAAATCCTCATTATTTACCCGTCTCCCATTAGTTTCACATTTAAGAGTCCTTTATAACATTCCATATCTTTTTATGGAGGGCAAAGATGCAGAAATTTGAGAAGTTTTGATGAATATAGGGTCTAAAATCTGGAACCTGGTACTAGATCATCAGATAGAAGTCTGGCTCATTTGAGGAACACAAATAAGGACAGAATATGAAAAAAGAGGGTTTAGTAAAAGAATAAATTCAAAGGATAAGTAAAGGCTAGGTTATGGTAAACTTTTTGGTTGTTGTGCTAAGTAAAATTTGATGATTTTCCTATGTTTGAGAGAAAGCAGTTGTTACACCTAGCTTGCAGTTAATTTTTCATAATCTGCCCCTGGACGAATTATGTCCCAGACCTTCACAAATGTCCCCCTTTATCCGAAGTGTGCCACACATTGAATGGCAGCTTGTTAGCAATGTGACCAACAATGACAACAAAATTAAGGGCTTTTGAAACTTTTCCACTTCAACATTGAGATAAAATTGAAAATGGAGCTGCTGGGTAAAGTTATAACCAGACAGTACCAAAGGAGAATAAAAAATGATCTTAAATCTCCTGATTCCCACACTCTATTCTTTACACTAGTTCATAAACAGACATTTTGTTAATAAGTTGTTTACCTGTAACTTGAAAACTGAACATATAAACTCAAAATTGAGTATCTATTACCTTTAGTCTGATTTTCTGTTGAATTTTTCCTTAGAAATTTTATGATGAAAATTTATATTTATCTTCTTCAAAATCCTTTTGGAGTGGAACTAAATAGCACTTTAGATATCACAGGCTGTGAGCTAACATAGAGGCCCTGTGCAATGCAGTTAAGTCCTATGGTGTACATACTTTTTTTTTTTTTTTGCAGTACGCAGGCTTCTCACTGTTGTGGCCTCTCCCGTTGCAGAGCACAGGCTCCGGATGCGCAGGCTCAGCGGCCATGGCTCATGGGCCCAGCCGCTCTGCGGCATGTGGGATGTTCCCGGACGGGGCACGAACCCGTGTCCCCTGCATCGGTAGGCGGACTCTCAACCACTGCGCCACCAGGGAAGCCCCTATGGTGTACATACTTAAAGTAATAGAAATTCCCAAAGATTACATCTATAAGACCGAAAAAGTTTTGTCTCTCCAATCTCTGCACATATCAGAAATTGAAAATTCTGTCTTCATAGCTATATGAAAACTGCAAATTTCTTAAATATCCTGGATTAAAGCCACAAAGTGCTTTAAGTTTGAGAGGTAGTTCTGAATTGAGTGCTTTGTTGCATGAGCAATCGACAGAGTGCAAAGACTTCCAAGCAGACAGAAAAATGGGTAAAAAAGAATTATCTTCTTTTACAAAAAGAATCCTTGCTAACTGGAGTTGAAACAAACTCTTATCAGGCAAACCAGCTGACAGAGCTGTAATAATCTTATCTTAATGTGACAAGAAAATTGATAAACACTTCAAGGTCTGATAAAGATTAGCACATAAGTAAATAAAACACTAAAAGACTATGACCAAACTGTATCTCTTCAATAAGAAAGTTGATATGACTCCACCAAAAAAAATCATTTCTAAAAATATGCTAATGGAGGTCTTTTCATTTTAGAAATATGAAAATGGACATATTTAAGTGTTTGCATTATTTTGAAAATGACATAAGTATTTGTAATACAGATGACTAAAAACTAAATATTTAAGGTTCATGAAAATCAGGGAAGAGTATTTAAAGCATTTTGAAACTGGGGGAAATAACTTAATGAAAAGAGGCCTCCCGAAATTGGTGAGAGAAAAAAATCGTTTATAAGAACCTTGATTGTGAATGTTCAGGTATATCCATTATATTATCAAAAATTGGTGGTGTATTGAAGATCTGTATACAATAAAATGAGTCCTATTTTTGGTTTGTAGAATCATTATTAATCTGTGGAGAACACTGATATGCACCCTTATGTAAAGCATTTGAAAGCATTATTCTTTTCAAAAGTTTTACCTAATTGCTAAAATTTCAGTGGTATACATCAGAATAGTAAAATCAAATTGAAAGTACACTATCAATGGATTTGGGGGAAAGCACATTTTTGACAAAATTGTTTTCAATAATTGTTTAGAATCTTTAGTCTTGTCAAACTGTGCTGAGTCAGAACTGAGCAATCAACATGAGCTGCTATCATTAGTTTTTTCCTGGTCTCCTATTTTCCATATGACTTTTAAATATGGAACTACAACATTTGGATAATGGGTGTCTCTTACATAAAGTTACTGAATTGCCTATAATTGTCATCTGCTTAATAGTTTTCTTTTTCTATTATGTTTTTTTTCAGAAACATTAACTTTTCTCTTAAATTGTTGAGATAGCAGTATCCACCTATAAACATGATTGTCATTAAGAACTCAGATCCTTAGTGCAGCAAAGATATATGTTAATATATGCATTGTAGAAATGAACAAGGGCCACCTGGACTACAAATTATAGACCAGTAAAAACAGTAGAGACTGACATAGTCCAGAGAACTTGCGGAAGTCAAGCTCCTTTATACCCCTTATTTTTAAAAAGCTTTATTTACTTCCCAGATATCAATCTATATTTTTCATTCAAGATATCCTGACAAGAATAACAACCCTGGACCCAAAGTACTGAGACCATATATCCTGGTTTACCCAAAATAGTTTGATTCACTTGTTATACTCTGTAATTATTAAAAGGAATTCTTCAATCCAAAAGTACTCTGGTTTGGACAATAATGTACACAATCATCTCATCCTCCAGTGTGGAAAATCTTTTCAAATTATACCCCATCATGATTAGGGTCATTTGCCTGGTATTGTAGAATATATCATAAGAGATACATTCCTTGGACCATTAGACCAGGCTGATGTAATATCTGTAACTTGTACATAGCCAAAAGGTGTACCTATCATATGGTATTATTATTGTTCAGTTTGGTTTACTGTGATAGATCCTGTATATGTTAGAAATTCTTCAGGCTGTATGTATAAAATTTAACAGTGGTATTAACACTAAAATATATATTTAATTAGCTCATATTGCAGGATGTATGGAGGTAGACAGTTTCTGATTTGGCAGCAGCTTTATGATATCATCAATAATCCAAGTTCTTTCTATCTTTCTATTCCACTATACACTGCTTGTTACCTCATGTTTGAAAGATGGGTGTTGCAGCTTAGGGTTCATATCCATGTTCAAGGCAGAAAGAGTGATACCAGCAACTACTCTCCTCTTTTCTTTTGTCAATGAAGGAAACTCATTGGCAAGTTTGTAGTCAGTCTTCCTCTTATGTCTCATCACACTGAATTAGAACATTGGAGCACCCATGTTCTGTACAGGTAGATGTAATTGCAAATTTCTGACATTTAACATATATAATAGGAGGTAGTAAAGTTAAATTGGGGTACAAATGTCTGTTGATGCACTATGTCTAACACAGTACTTTATATATTGCATTGCTTCTGTAAAAAATAATCTAGTACTATTTGATTTTAAGTTGTAAAATTATTTGTAGTATAAATTGTCCCAATCCCTTTAATCCATCAACTATTGTTGGACATTAACATTGTTACCAATATTATTACAACAATTCTGTATAGCCTTGCTTATATCTTAGAATAAATTTTGATAAGTAGATTTATAAAGGCAAAGGGTATAACTAAATTTATGGCACTATATACTTGTTGAAAAATTACCTCCCAGAAACAGTCCATTATAACCTATACTCATATGATCAGCAAAAATAATATTAATAATCCAAGTAGAAAATATTATATAATACTACTTGTCATACAATGTTGAAGTACTTTTTATATAGTAATTCATTTAATCCTTACAAAGCCCTATTTTCTCAAATAACTTATAGAAAAAATGCACAATTTCTTTTTATCGCTCTACATAACATACCAAATAGTTGCTTGTATTTAGAGTGGTTTTATGCTTTCTATAGTGCTGCACTGATGCATAGCTATATTTTAGAAGCACTACTGTATTGTGCTAATATAGTAGCTTTATGCTTTAATATGTAGAAGTTAAATTCACTCCTTTTTCCTTCTGTTTTTAAATCTGAGGGTAAAGTGATTTCATTACTCAATCTTTTAGATATTACTACATTTCAGTTATATAATTCATATTTGATTTTATAATAGTTTCCACATCTCTGCTGAGATTTTTCTCTTTTCCTGCATTGTTAGCATGTTTACTTTTATAATCATTAAATATAGTTATAATTACTGCTTTAATATTCTTGTCTGCTAATTCCAATGAGTGGTCATCTCAGGGCCTATCTCCATGGACTATTTTTTTCTCTGAACATGTCACTTTTTTCTGACTATCATTATGTCAGGTAGTTTTGGGTTTTATACTGGATATCATGATGCTATGTGGTGGAAACTCTGGATATCCTTTTATTTTGTCAAGTACTATTGGCTTCCTTAACGGTTGGATTCAAAATGCACAAAATCTTTCTCTTAGGTGGTAGTTCATGTTTCAGTTAATTTATTTTGTCTTTATCTGGATTACTTTGTGTCTTCCCCACATAGGTATTTGTCAGGATAATCTAGTGATTTGCATAGAATTTATTCACATAATATTATGTTTCCCTAGCTGCTAATTATCTTTTAGAGATTCTACTCTCATCTTTTTTCTTTCAGTAGATATGTTTGCCTTGATTTCTTACTCTGCTCTTTTAGCCCATAAAGACTGTGAGTTTTCTATCAGAAGTTTTGTATCATGGCCTACACTCAAACTAGGCCTACACTCAAACTAAAGTAATAAACTAAACTAAAGTAATAAAAATGGGAAACTTACCCTGTGCTGTTCCCTTCCTCCAAATTTCCACTCACTTTTAGAATCTGTCTGCGTGTTTTCACTCTCCGATACCTTTAGGTCATTGTTTTTTATACTTTATCTAGAGTTTATAGTTCTTATCCTATGCAAATATTGATGTAGTCAGTGCTTACTTGGAATTATTATATATAGACCTTTTCTTGTATCCAATAATTTATTTCCAAAAACTAGTAAGTGCATTTCCTCTAAAGTTTTCTAAGAGACTAAATAGCCATAGCTGTCTCTGCTGCCATCATTTAAAAATATCCTCTCCTCTCTGTCTCTCTCTGTCTCTCTTTATGTACACACACACACACACACACACACACACACACACACACACACAAACAATTGTACTGTCTAAATTGTACTGTTTTTGATGGGATGTTACACCCTCTATCCTTTATTTTATACAGGTGGGATGCTCCAACAGTATCAAACAGCATCATTTTTGGAAATTAGGTATGTTTACTGGATGTGGGTCTGAATTTCATTTTCCATCTGGATTCTAATTAGGTAACAGACTTGCTGATCTCCCTATGTGTATTTAAATCTAGAAGAATAAGATTGAGAAAAGAGTTAGTAGGAGGGGAATACGGACAACAGTATAGCTGACTATACTATACAAATATGAGTGAGTTATCCATGGACGGAGTGGACACAAAAGGAAAGTGGGCTGGAACTGTCTTGCTGCTCTGCATCATATCACTAGGAATGGAACTGAGAGGTTGGACAAAGTCAAGCGATAGTTAAACTTTCATTTCAGGGAACTGTGCACAGAGGCCGTCCCATAGGACCTACAAAGAATTCACAAATGGGTCCCATGAGGGAGCCAATTATTTGAATTTCTGTCAGATACAAAGTATTGCGAGCCAGTAAGAAACAATCAAAGAAACAGGATTGAAATCTTCACAAGATTTCTTAAACAACAAGCAAACAAAGATTTAGTAGAGCATAGATGAAACAATTTACTGAAGGAAACTAAGTTTTAGTTTTAACTTGTAATTATTGATTGCTTAAAAATTGTATTTATAAGCTTACTTTCATTATGCATATTTGACAACCTGATATAGTTATTAATACAGCCATTTTATTAGTAAGAAAGATAGGAGTTAACCTGGTTTTCTGAAACTCAAAGAACTAATTTTACTTTTAATTCCTTAGATTTCTTCTTTTTCCAGTTAAAATAACAGTAACAAGTCTCATAAGTAAAAAAGGATTGTAGAAGCTTAGAAGTAAGAGCTCCCATATGCTCCAGGAAATTTAAGGGAAGCTCCAGAGAAGGTGGTATCGAAATGCGCACTGAATGAAAGACAGGGGTTTCAGCTAAGAACAGTGTGGGAGGGAAAAATCATTATCAGAATCTATGTGCAAAGGAGAAAAGGTTGTGAATTTACAGGCACAAAGAAATGATAAATCAGACTGGAAGTGTATCATGGTGAAAGGAAGAAATGGCATACCAGGATAGAAGGCTTTGAGTGCTAAATAGAAGGCATCTTGTAATGCTTTATTGGTTTTTGTGACTTTAAGGCATTTAGCTTAATAGTAATGATATTATTATATTGTTTTGCAATGAAAAATCTCTGTTATAATTCATAATATTAGGAGTGAAGGAAAGTAAGCTCATTCACACAGGCCATATGATAAGCTCAATTCTTTCTGCAGACAGCGTGACAGAGAACTAGTATGCGGGTGCTGAAAGTGTTGAGTGACCCTCTCAAAGGAAAAATAAACTTATTGCAAAAGAAAAATGTGTGTATCAATTTTTTCAAACAATTCTGAGAAAATACAAAAGACAATAGTAAAATAGAGAAGAGAGAACTGACCCATAGTGTACACAGCATAGTAATATACAATACTATAAATAGAGTAGACCTAACAGGCATCTAAGGAACACTCCCTCCCTCCAAGAACAGCAGAATATGTATTCTTTTCAAGTGCACATGAAGCACTCTCCAGGGTAGACCTTATTTTAGGCTATGAAACATATCTTAGCAATTTTGAAAGGATAGAAATTATACAAACTATGTTCTATCTAAATGCAATGAAATTAAAAATTAATAACAGTAGAATATTTGGCAAATTTACAATAATGTGGCAATTAAACCACAACAACCTAAATAACCAGTTTGTCCAAGAAGAAATCACAAAATAAATGACAAAATACTTTGAGATGAATTTAAATGAAAACACAACATTCCTAAACTGTTGGGTTACAGCTAAAGTAATACTTAAATAGATATTTATACTGTAAACCTCTATAGTAAAAAAGAAGAAATATCTCAAATTATAATATGTTACCTCCATGAGGATAGGATTATATCTGATTGTTCTTCTTCCACAGTAATTGCACCTAGAATCAGTTATTTTCTTCTCTATCTTCCGATAGTATGCCAACTCAGTTGCCTCTCACACTGTAGTTATATAACTTGTTAGCCAGACATTAATAAAGAATGGATGGAATTTTGCTCATTTTATTAAGCCTAATTTAAATGACCAATCATAATGTCTCTCAACTTCTCTGACTGATTATTTTGGTTCACTTGTCAGTATTATGTGATATGTTTTTGTACTTGGGTTTTACCTAAAGTGTATTTTAAAGGTGGGAATGCATGATAAACATCAATAACAACATGATAAACAACATAAAGCTCTTATGTAATATGTCTTGCTTTTTTATTAATTTGCTTTTTTCTTTTTTTATTGAAGTATATTTGATGTTCAGTATTATATGTTACAGGTGTGCAATATAGTAAGTCACAATTTTTAAACATTATACTCCACTTACAGTTATTCTAATGTTTATTTGCTTTTTAATAGACTTCATCTTTTAGTGCTGTGCCTTGCACTTTAATAGCATTGTATTCCACACTGGTATGATGATTACCTTGACTTTCACTGAGAATAGCTAGTATTGAGCAAAACTTTCCATAATTTTATATGGTTATTTTAATGTTCTTTTGTCTTCAAATGTTTGTCAAAAATGCAAGCTAAGTAATATTTAAAAGTGTGCCTTTCTATTTTATGGATATAATTGAAATACAGCTGCATATCATACAAATGATGGAAAAGTTGGGTAACTATAAATCAGTATTTTACATTATAAATTAGGTGTTTATTTTTTAAAATAAATGACCAATGTGTTGTAGCTACTCATGCATGCAATTTGGAATTTAGTTTTGTTTCTATGTGGAGAGTATTTTAGAAAATATGGGCATTGGATAACTTCTTGAAGGCTTATGTTCTCTTTTGACAGAGATATTTTAAAGGATTACTCTAAACAATTTTTAAATCAATAAGTAATTATCATGGTTCTTTCCAATCAAATAAATATTGACTTTAGAGAAGACATATGCTTTTTCTCTATTTCTGGGAAAGAATGCTGTGATTGCCATTTACCATCATTTCACATTAAATAAATTCAGATATTTGTTAAATGAAGTGATACAAAACATTTAAAAGAGATACACACTGACATTATATTGTTTTGCTGTGAGTTACAACAACATACTCTGGCTTTTTAAAAAAACTGGTCTTTGTGTATCAGTTTGTAAGAGATATTTTTAGACACTATGTTTGTGTGTTTATTTGAGGCATTAATACCAAAGCCTGACAGCATTATCTCTGCTGTTTATATCACTATAAAACTGGTTTATAGTGATAACAGTTAGTAATGTTAAGACTAGATATATAAGTAGTAGTACTGATTGTTCCACAGTAAAATTCACCTTATAGTGACATTAATGAACAATATTTGTGCCATCATGCTTTATGGTATCAAGTAATTTCACTGTAAGAGAATAATAGTTATCCTGAATCTTCTAATCTCATAGCTAAAATTCATTCATGGTACATTTAAAAAGAATTTTATTTTATATTGGAGCATAGTTGATTAACAATGTTGTGTTAGTTTCAGGTGTACAGCAAAGTGATTCAGTTATACATATACATATATCTATTCTTTTTCAAATTCTTTCACATTTAGGTTATTTCAGAATATTGACCAGAGTTCCCTGTGCTATACAGTAGGTCCTTGTTTGTTATATATTTAAATTACACTGGTGTGTACATGTCAATCCCAAACTCCCAATCTATCCCTCCCCCGCATCCCTTCCCCCCCAGCAACCATAAGTGCATTCTCTGAGACTGTGAGTCTGTTTATGTTTTGTAAATAAGTTCATTTGTATCATTTTTTTAGATTCTGCATATAAGTGATATAATATGATATTTGTCTCTCTGTGTCTGACTTACTTCACTTAGTATGATAATCTCCAGGTCCATCCATGTTGCTGCAAATAGCATTATTTCATCCTTTTCAATGGCTGAGTAATATTCCATTATATATATGTACCACATCGTTAACCATTCATCTGTCAGTGCACATTTAGGTTGCTTCCATGCCTTGGCTATTGTAAACAGTGCTCAATGTCACAATGATTCACAGGCTTTTCTGTCCTCCTAAAGTTGTGAAGAATTTCTTTTTAAGCAAATATATTACAAGTTATAAACTTTAAAATATTTTGCAAAATTGGAATTAGTTTTTTAAGAATATTTTTTTCTTCTGAATGTTTTTTGGATATTTTATATTCTCATAGGATATGAAAGCACAACTTTTGCATTTTACATATAGACAATTTTGTGTAAGACATTTTGTGATGATATTATAACCTTTTCATTTATTTTAAATGAATGTAATTCAAATATGAGTTCACTTATAACAAATGGTGTTTTTCCATGCTATAACATTCTAAGTCATGGATGTTTAATTACGTTGTTGTAAATTGATTTGCAGTTACCATATCATAATATTGACCAAGTAACAGGTAAGTTGAATTATTATTTGTCTATTACATTTGCCAAGATAGATTAGGATATACTTTGCTATTCACTAATCCAAAAATCTCAGATACAGCACACCAAAGATTATTTCTTGCTCATGAAATTCTAGGCAAACCTCTGGACACTTGTCTTCCATGAGTAATGATGGAGCCTAGGAAAGCCTTCATTTTCCTATAACTGCATCATGTTAAATAGATGTCCTTACCATTTAATGTGACAGGCTACAGAATTCTGGAGGGTCTCAAACTGGCAATTAAATACTTTGGCTAAGAGGCGATATATATGACCTCTGATCAAAACCCATTGTCCAACACTAGTCACATTCCTACTTCCAACTGCATGGAACTGGGAACTGCAATCTTCCATGTACTCCAAAGATGTGGAAAGATGATATTATATTAGAAATAGTGACTGCCCATCAAAGCATTCGTCTATGTTTAGCTAAAGGGAACATATATTCCTCCATATTTACCTGTTACAAAACAAGAATCTATAAGCTAGTAAGTAAATAAAATTTCCCTTATAAATTGGACACTTTCAAGTATTTTTTTAATTCTTTCTAGAAATAAAGATATCATTATATTTAGAGCATTATTTGTTAGTAAATAGAACAAACATTCTTATAAAGAATTCACTATAAAAGAACACAAAATATTCATGAGCATTTCATATACCTGGCAGCATGTGGTTTACTACATTAAATGATGTTAAAGAGATTTTTAATATATGAAAAGAAATCATACATCTAAAATTTTATTATTGGTTAATTTACCTCAGTATTATACTTAGGAAAAATAGTTATAATTGAATCATGTATTAGTTACACTAATTTTTTATTGCTAATTCACCTCTTTTCTCATTTTTTTCCTTTATATTAAATGGTGTTGCTCTGGCTAAATGGGGAGAAAGATATCCACCTGGCATTGAATAGAATTGCATGAGCATCAGTAGAACTCCTTATTATACAAGTATTAAAGAAAATTTAAGACTAAAATACACAGTGTTATGTTGGATAGACCTGGGCAAAAAAAAGAAATACCAAAAGAAATTATATACGTCCTTCCTATAAATGACCTGACAGAGATGAGAAAATAACTGTGGGCAGCCAATGAAGAGCAGAATTGCTTAGATGTTCATAAGAAGCCTCAGAAACATTTGCCTCTATTTTGTAAACTGTGCTTCTAGGCTGATATGGATGGGGGAATAAATATAGGTTTTCAAATTTTTCATTTTATACCTGCTACTTGGAGAATGCCTCTCAGTTCTACGGGAAATCTATGAAGAATAAAAAATTTCAAGTTTAGAATTTTTTTATTTCTCATTAACTAAAGCAATGTCTGGTAGTCCTGTATGTCTTTTCATTTATTTCATCTGATTTGTGATTGATCCAAGAAGCAATTTGTCCATATAGTATAACACTTCTGCTTGTTCATTAAGATTCCTATGTAATTAAATGGTTTTCTTACTGAGTTTTTCTTATGATAATCTTATTTTTCTAAAGTTATTTAATTTTTTTTTTTTCTGGCTCTGTTTACTTAAATTTCTACAGAGAATTGAGCTGTTCTAGGAGCAAAATGTATTCATGAGTATAACATGGTTTGCTAACATTGATGCTAACTCTAAGTTGCTTCATGGATATAAAGGTGATTGAGAATTATGTAGTATTCTTAAAAAATTGTTTATGTTTAAAATTTTTTGAAAGATAAAAGACAATTTCCCATAATATTTTCAATACAGTTCAAAAGTCAGGACCTCATTTATTTCATGATATATTTATATTGCTATTTAGGTATTAATCTGAATATTAATGATTATATTAACTTTTTTGAAATTTTACTTGCTTTTTAAAAATTTTTTTCATAAAAATGTATATGTTTAAGGTGCACAGCATGATCATTTGATATACATATACATAGTGAAATGATAGCTCCAGTGAGGTTAATTAACATCTCCTGACATTAATTTTGTAATGAAATCACTTGAAATCTACTCTTTTAGCAAATTTCCAGTATTCAATTATAGTCATCATAGTCTTCATTAGATGTCTAGACTTATTCAACACACACAATTGCAAATTTGTGTCCTTTTACCAACAATACCCCATTTCCCCCACCTCCCAACCCTTAGTAACTAGACTTCTACTCTCTGCTTCTATGTATTTGACTTTTTAGATTTCATGTATAAGTGAGCTCATGCAGTTTTTTTGCTTTCTGTGTCTGGCTTATTTCATTCAGTATAATGTCTTCCAAATTCATGCACGTTTTTGTGAATGGCAGGATCTCTTTCATTTTAAAAGCTGAATAAATAGCAGTTTCTTTAGCCACTCATCTGTTGATGGACACTTAGGTTGTTTCTACATCTTGGCTATTGTAAATAATGCAACAATGAACATGGGAGCACAGATATCTCTTTGTGGTACTGATTTCATTTCTTTTGGATATGTACCAGAAGAGGGACTGCTGGATCATATGGTAGTTATATTTTTCATTTTTGAGGAAACTCTATACTGTTTTCCATCATGACTATACCAATTCACATTCTCACCAACAATGCACAGTGTTCCTTTTCTCCACTTTCTAGTCAACTCTTGTTATGTCTTGTCTTTTTGATAACAGCCATTTTTACAGGTGTGAGGCAATATCTCACTGTGGCTTTGATTTACATTTCCCTAATTAATGATGTTGAGCACCTTTGAATATACCTGATGGCCATTTATATGTCTTCTTTGGAAAAATGTCTATTTAGATCTTTTGCCTATTTTTCAATTGGATTGTTTTTATTTTTGTGTCTTATTGGTTTTTATTTTTGCTGTTGAGGTTATGATTTCCTTATAAACTTTGGATATTAACCCTTTATCAGATATATGGTTTACCAATATTTTCTCCCATTCTGTAGGTTGATTTTTCATCTTGTTGACTGTTTGCTATATAGAAGCTTTGTTGCTTGATATATTCACACCTGTTTATTTTTGCTTTTGCTGCCTGAGCTTTTGGTGTCACATCCGAAAAATCATTGCCAAGGCCAATGTCAGAAGCTTTTTCCCTATGTTTTCTTGTAAAATTTTTACAGTTTTAAGTCTTACATTTGTCTTTAATCCATTTTGAGTTGATTTTTGTGTATGATGTGAGATAAAGTTCCAATTTTATTCTTAATTCCTTTTTTCCCTCTTTTAGATGATGTTAGGGAGAAATTCTGCTCTCTGACTTGCTCACAGTTATTTTCTGATCTCTGTCAGGTCATTTACAAGAAGGATGTATATAATTTCTCCTGTTCCTTATTTTTAAAGAATATTCTTCTATTAGTTGACTTAAATATGAAACTGAGTTGTTTATAAATACACCAGATCTTTATCAGGTTATGTATAGGCTGCAAATAAAACTGATGTTTAGTGAGTAAATATAGCTAGAAGGCAAGGTTCCATGAAGTATGACAATAACTAGCTATAATAACTAGCTATGTGTCACATATGCTCAGTGAAATTCACTATGTTTACCTGAAAAATTGCTAATCTCCAAGAGTTCTTATAATTCCATTATTTAATTCAGAGTCCAGGGACTGGACATTTGTCATCAAGATGTGTCTAAATAAAATTTTAGCATTTCATTACACCTGATTAGAGGAACGTCACAGGGATGAGTCACCACAGATTATCACCTACACATCACTGAAATAAGTAATCATAGAGTTTAAATGTCCATCATAGA
Organism: Orcinus orca; assembly: GCF_937001465.1. Taxonomy (NCBI): domain Eukaryota; kingdom Metazoa; phylum Chordata; class Mammalia; order Artiodactyla; family Delphinidae; genus Orcinus; species Orcinus orca. The sequence continues at coordinate 76,742,481 of NC_064562.1, read as the reverse complement.
TAATGCTAGGAAGAAATATTCATACATTCTATAAAGGGAAAATAAAACAGAATGTAAAATAAAGCTTAAATACAATACTCAGAGCAGGTAGAATTTTTAAAAATATATCACTTTGTTTCTTATGCTGTTGAATTATTATTTATTGTTAATTTTCCTATGACTAACACTTGTATATATTATGAAAGTTGTAAAGGCTGTTTAACTCTACCTTTTAAGTGTATGCTTGGTCATAAAGTAACCTTAAACTGATTGGGAAGTGTTGAAATCTTAGCATGAACTCTGACCAGAATGTGATGCTGGAAATAGATTGTGCTAGAGGGTTTTTTCTTTTGCCTGGGAGTGACTCAAATGTCATATTCAGGTAGAGACATATAATTCTCTTGATCCTCAGTACACTTCTTAGATTATTGCATATATATTCTATATATATGCATATATATATGCACAGAGAGAGAGAGAGAGAGAGAGAGAGAAATAGACTTAAAAGTAGTCACTAGAGCAGCAATTTGAGCATTCTTTTCCATTTAAATTCATTTACTTGTGTGAGAAGGTCACTGAGTGGATGAAAGTGAGGCTGTAAACATTTTATATAAATTCTTATGCATTTTTACAGGGAAGTTTGCAATATCCATCATTACTTACCCCACTAAGGATATGCTCACCTGTGGGAAAGCTGTGAAGATCCTACAAGTGCATGGACATAAGAGGTCGGTAAAGTGCTTTCTTCTGTTGAGATTCTACAACACACAGATTTTTCTGCCAGTGGCTGCTTCAGACTGAGGTACAAACTTGGCTGGTAATGTTCACTTATTTAAAAATCTTATAGGAAAGCTAAATTCTCCCAGAGCACAATATATCGCCATAAATTAAAGGGCCTGGTTCCAAATCTCTCTTTCTGGAATTTTACTCTGGATATAACTTTTTTGAGCATCTCTGCTTTCAGGGATGGGTCCACAAAAGGACCCAAGATTTTCAACCTGCACTTTCAGCCTCAGCCCAAAGCATAACATTTGTGTTTAAGTTTTGAATTTTGTATTAAACAGCTATAATTTACTTATTTTTTTTTTGGGGGGGGGCTACCCGGGCCTCTCACTGTTATGGCCTCTCCCGTTGCGGAGCACAGGCTCTGGACGCACAGGCTCCAGACGCACAGGCTCAGCGGCCATGGCTCACGGGCCCAGCCGCTCCGCGGCATGTGGGATGTTCCCGGACCGGGGCACGAACCCGTGTCCCCTGCATCGGCAGGCGGACTCTCAACCACTGCGCCACCGGGGAAGCCCTATAATTTACTTTTTATTACTTATTTGGATGAGATTATTTTGGTTTTGAATCAATATTATTTTTCAAATCTTTTTTTGAAAAATCATTGTCGTATTTTATCTTTAGGTCTGTTTTGTTTAATCTCACTGTATGATATTATCATTTGCTTTGAGATTTTACATTATTCTCTTACAATATTCAACTTATTAGATTGAGGTTTTTAAGGACAGTTTTGGATTTATGGAAAATGTATGAAACAAGTACAGAGCTCCCAGCTCCCTTGAAGTTTCTTCTATTATTAACATCTTACACCAGTATGGTATATTTGTTACAATCAATGTACCAATGTGGACATACTATTATTAACTAAAGTCTATATTTTATTCATATTTCCTTATTTTTTACCTGATATCCTTTTTGTGTTCTGGGTTCCTATCCAAGGTAACACAATGAATTTATTTGTTATATCATCTCCTAAGGTTCCTCTTGGCTATGCCAGTTTCTCAGACTTTTTTTTTTTGAATGACGTTGACAATTTTGCGGTGTACTGGTCAGGTATTTTATAGACTACCTCTTTATTGATATTTGTCTGATGATTTTCTTATGATTAGATTGGTGTTATGGTTTGCCACAGGAAGACCACAAATGTAAATTTCCATTTTCATCACATCATATAAAGGGTACATCAAAAATATGACATCACTGTTGAAGTTGACCTTGATCATCTGGCTGAAGTAGTGTTTGTCAGGTTTCCCCACTGTCAAGTTACTTTTTTAACCCCCTTTGATTGACTTTTTATTGCTGTATTTCACTTTTCCTTTTAGTTGTCTATTTATATATTTTAAATTGTTACCTTTGATGTATTATCACTTATTTTATATCTATTTTCCTTTCTGAAGAAATACTGGTTAGATATTTAACCAAATACATTTTAATCTGGATCATGTATTTTCTACTTAGATACTTAAACTGATAATATTATCCAAGACAATGTGGAACGGAATAAATAATAAAAATTGGATCAGTACTTAATTTTGCTCAAGTTCTTTTTTATGAAGTTTTTTCCTTTATAGTCATTGCTTTCTGTGACCTGTCAGCAAAAGGGTTACCTAATCCCAATTGATGGAAATATTTTACTAAATTTCTGTTTAATATTTTATTGCTTCAACTCTGCATTGTTTTGACAACTTCAAGAAATATAAAATGGATATATAAGCCCATTTCCAGGTCTCTATTCTGGGCTCTCATTGATCCAATTTTTATTATTTATTTCATTCCACATTGTCTTGATTAATGTATGTTTCTTTTACATTTCTTAGTAAGGCAGTGGAAGTCTTAGTAACTTTTTTTCTTTTCCAAGATGGACTTAGATATTCTAAAGCCCTTTCCTTTTTCATAAAAATTTTATAATCAGATTGGAAATTTCAACAAGAAAAGAACAAAAAGGATGCTGGGATGATGTTTGGGACTGTATTGGATTTTTAGGTCAATTGAAGACATCTTAGCACTTTTGAATCATCTAATCCAACATATACTTCTCCATTCTCTTAAATCTTTTAAAATCCTTTTCAATAATAAGTTTTGATAAACATTTCAGAATTTTAGTCAAAACCTCTGAAACCAGGCCTTAGGAGGTAGGGCCACCTAAGTATAAGGTCCTTACCCTCCAAGTAAGTCTTCACTTGAGTAAAGCTATATCAAGGAGTAACTGGAAACTGAAGTAGACCAGGCATATAAAACCAAAACCTAACATTAGAAAAAAGGATTTGTTTCAAGCTTAAATTAGATTGACCAAGTACTGGCAAGTAGATGAAACTCCTGAAACTTGTGCATTGCTTTAGAGATATAAATTGCTACAGCTACTTTAGAAAACTCCTTAGCAGAATCTAATAAAATGTTTACTTACACTATGACCCACAATATCAATCCTAGATACATACCCCTAAGACATTGAAACTATATATCCACCAATTAAACAAGCTAAGTGCAAATAATGTTTACAACAGTTTCATTCATAGAAGTCTCAACATGGAAACAACCTAAATGTCTACCATCAGAAAAATGGGTAAAGGTTTAGTTGCATTCACACAATGTCATACTACACATCAGTGAAAAAGAATGAACTAGGGATAACATAACAACACAGGTGAATTTCACAGAAATAATATTGAAAGAAGCCAGGCATAAAATACTATACACTGTATGACTGTATTTATATTACATTCAAATACAGAAATAACTGGCCTGTGGTCATGGAGGTCAGAGAAGTGGTTAATATGAGAAACATATTGTCTGGAAGGTGATGTGAGGGAGCCTTCTTAGGTATTGAAAATGTTCTCTATCCTAATCTAGCTAATGACTATTTAGGTATATAAAATACACAAAATAATTGAGCTAGGGTTAAGATTCATGAAATTTACTGTGTGAAAATTATACATCAGTTTAAAAGAAAAGAAAAACACATAAAATGATTAGATTCCAAGTCTTATTCTCCACCATATTCAGAACATAAGTAGTAAGACAGCTCTTTTGGAAGCAGGAGATCAGATGATTCTTATGGGGAGAAAGCAAAGGGTCCTAGAGAAAAGACTTCCATCTACTGAAATCTGGGAAACACTCCATTAAAAGAGTTGGCGCTGCAGCAGCCCCTATGAAATGAACCCAAACAGGTGACTAGCTCCATGCACAGACCAAAATACCTGTCATTGTTTTGTACTTTCCTTTTTTTTAATTTAAAGAGATAATCAAGGATCAGAAGTTATTAGAGAAAATATAAAAACATAAAAATATCCAAAATATGGAATAAAGGAATTCAGAAGAAACAATGCTATTTGAAAAAAAAAAAAACAAACAGGAGAACTTAAAAAAAAAAAAAAAACAAGATGACAAGTAGGATGACAAAGGAAAGTCTGGCATCAATGAAGTAAGTCAGAAAGAGAAAAACAAATACCACATGCTAACACATATATATGGAATCTAAAACAAAAAAAAAAGGTTCTGAAGAACCTAGGGGCAGGACAGGAATAAAGATGCAGATGTAGAAAATAGACTTGAGGACACAGGGTAGGGGACATATATACACTACCAAATGTAAAGTAGATAGCTAGTGGGAAGGAGCCGCATAGCACAGGGAGATCAGCTAAGTGCTTTGTGTCCACCTAGAGGAGTGGGAGAGGGAGGGTGGGAGGGAGATGCAAGAGGGAGGGGATATGGGGATATATGTATATGTATAGCTGATTCACTTTGTTATACAGCAGAAACTAACACACCATTGTAAAGTAATTATACTCCAACAAAGATGTTAAAAAAAAAAAATAACAAATGCAGGTTTTTGTGAAAAGAAATGAAAAGATGCTCTTAGGAAAAAAGAAAGGTAATAGCCAAAGTAAACATAATATTTCAATAGAATAATTGAAAGACAATGCCAAATAAACTCCCAAAAGATAGTGGAAAATAAAGACAAATAGATAACATAACAAGATAATTAGAAAAGGATTAGAAGACTTCTGATGTCAGAATGATATATCTTCTAAGACAGAACAGTACATAAGAGAGAGGAGAGGGACTTCCCTGGTGGTCCAGTGGTTAAGACTTCACCTTCCAATGCAAGGGGTGCAGGTTTGATCCCTGGTCAGGGAGCACCCACATGCCTCCCAGCCAAAAAACCAAAACATAAAACAGAAGCAATATTGTAAAAAATTCAATAAAGACTTTAGAAATGGTCCACATCAAACAAATCTTAAACAAAAAAAAAGAGAGAGAGAGAGAGAGAAGAGTAATATACCAAAGTAGTTGTGGATTCTAAGAAAAGGGGAAGATCCTGAGGAAGAAAAGTTTTGAAGATTTGCATTTCCCTTAGTGGAAACCCTTACATTACTGTATCTGCCTTTATTTTCTTATAGTATTTTCATTTGCTTTGTGTTTGTGTTCTATGGAGTAATTTAATAGCTTATTTTGCTTCCTTAACAACATCCAATTTTATACTAAAATATTAGGGAGATTAAGGAAAGATACTGTTGCATATACAATTAAAGAAAACAGTGCAATTTTACTAAAATGAAACTAGTTTTATTCACATTTTATCATGAAGCATTTTCTGTTAACTGACATTGCTATACTACTATATTGTACAGAAAATTGAGCTTCATGAAAATGATTCTAATGTTCTGTAAATTTTGCATGTACCTTTACAGTCACTATATTCTCTTAAAAATATACTTTGGTAGCTTCCTCTTATTTATAGCAAGAGAGGACATATTCAAAGATAAAAGCAAACAGACATAAGTGGTATTTCTTTAGTTTAGGTATCATCATCTTGAAACTATTGAGTGACTTCTTAACAGACGTGGATTGGTGAGATAGAGAGGTCACATTTACAAATAAATAGTAGTCAATAGTTTACTGGAAGTAATATCCAGCTTGCTTCAAAAAACTCCAAGTGATTTATCAAATTAAATTGTGATTATGATTATATTATTATCATGTATTATGTTCTATTTGGTAAAAATTCAGATACAATAATATGATAATTTCATATGTCTGAAATACTTAATGTCCTAGAATATTTATCTCTTCAATCTGATAGCAAACTCTTTATAAAATATTGGGTTGGAAATCATGGATATTAAAATCATAACGAAATTTTGATACATGACAATGCTCTCCATGCCCTTCATACCTGTCCAGAGAATCTCTTGACTAACTTATGGAGAGCTGCTCCACAAATTCCCTTGAACAGTATGTCATAGAGTTAAATCACCATTAACTCTAAAAGTAGAGTAAAGCCATTTCTCAATTTTTTACAGTCTCTAAAATTCATTTTTTCTGAAGGAAGTTTGGAAACTAAATCAGTATATAATATAGGAGCTTTCAATACTAGCAGACCAATGCAATAAGAAATATAACTTAGAGGATCTTTTTACACTGCTCATACTAAGCCTTAATCTTCATGTACGTTACTTAGAATTTCATATTACTTGTTATAGTACGTTTAAAGTTCTTACAATGAATATTTATTGTTATAGGAAGCCTAGTACCTACTTAATATGTCTGCAAATGATATCGGATATTCTCCTTGAGAGCCATCATTTTTTAAATTAGCCCATTCGTGTGGTTCATGAAGTATTAACACGTTCTTGCCACAAATATACACATATTTATGTTGGGCACATAACATAGCTCTATAATTAAGATTTTTTCATCTCAAAGGTGTGGCAGTTAGGTCCAATAGGACCAATGCCCTAAGGTGTCAGGATGAATTTCTATGTGGAGAATCATGTGGGAATCATGAGAAAGAGATGCTCTCATTCTCTTGTAATATGTTTGTTAACCGTAAAAATGATATAAGTCCAGAGTTACCAGAAGTCCTCAAATACCTGTGAATCAAACCAACACAGATGGAAGTAGAAAGCTAGAAATATATTTCTGATAAACATTGAACTTCTAGACCTCAAGTAATGCCTGAGTCAGCCATCTTGATCTTCTATATCATCAGCCAAAATATCCTAATATAGGCTTACTTAAAGTGGATGATGCCATTGACCACTTTTGATATGTGAGCTTGGCTAAATTAGATAGGTAGAAGGCAGTGTAAGTCTACAGATTCCAACCTGTGAGAGTGACAGTACATTTTACATGGAAGCAAAATGGCAGAGTAAGCTTTCTCACCCATTGTACCCAGGAGCTTATAGTTTAAGGCATTTGTTAGGTAAGTATTAGATCGTTGGAGTTTCTTTACTAATTGTTGTGTCTTTAAATAAAACCTTACAAAAAAACAATAGACAAACTTTGATTGAAGTTGGCCCATGTGGAAGCACAGAGGAAGAAAATTATAGCTTTACTAGTGAAATAGAGATAGTCTCAGTGGCATTCACTAGCATAGTCTTCTAATGATGAATTTTGCAGTATCTCAAACTTTAAGGATTGAGGATTCAATCCATAGAGATTAAGAATTCTCCATCCATCCAATAAGGATGGATGCAATAACACTGGAAGCTGAGAGAAGCCTAGCCATACCACCCATAAATATGTATTTTTCCCTTTCCTTCTAGCATGACAAAAAATAACTGTTAAGCTCATTAAAATGGCCATCAACCTGGAAGAGATTCCCTGACCTAAGCTATTGTTTCCCATTGTTCTGAGGTAGAGGCCAAGAAAGAGGACATCTGGCTGTCAACAGTCCAAGGTGAACCCTTAGGCTTGAGTTATGCAGTCAAGAGCCTGTGCCTTGGCTCTTTCCCATCTGTGTTCTGATTGCACTCTTGCCTCCATTTTATGGCTGCCAAAAGCAGCAGTGGTAGTGGAAGGCCTTGTTGGCTCTGTTTGTCCTTTATTGTTGATAACATGGCAATTAACCCAACCCTTCCACAGGCTCAATACTCATTCATATCATCTGCTGGGGAGTGGTCACATCTCTCTCCTAAGAAAACTTCTAAGAACATAGCTTTGCAAAACCAGTGAGCCCTTTGATTGATATTCACTTTCGCTTCCTATTCATGTGGTAATGCTGTACTATCCTAGGAGAATCTTCAGCTGTGCTGGCTGAGAGGTGGAAATTTTTGACTGAATGGGACTGTTCTTTTGCATGACCACCTCACCTATTCTTCCAAGTGGTGGCAGAAGCATGATGTCATCGGTATTGAAAGAGATTATATTCTCTGTATATAATGCAGTGACTGCAGTCTAAGGATTTCAAGAGAAAAAATTGTTGGAAGATGTGCTACATTGATGCTAAAATAATTCCAAATGACAAATATAACATGAACAGAAGATAAGTGATCATCTACATTTTTCTGCGTTTTCTGGGTAAGACTTGCATTTGTGTTTAACATCAAAAGAACGATAACAATCCTTGAGAGAGTCAATGGAAGGTAGAATCCATGGGTGGCCCAATGAATGATGCAGCATACAGGCAATTATATAACCAGTGTTGAATGGCATTAGGGACAAGAAGATCTATATTCTTTCAATGCAAATGAGTACCAAAGAGCCATGGCATTGTTAGTATTAATTATATTGCTTCCTTTTTATCATAGTGGGATACATGAAGTTAGCCAGGAACCTACTGTAATTTTTATTCTCCAATAGATAACAGAAAGAGATGATACCTAAACACAATGAAGACTCTTCACCTGCATTGAGTGGACAATAATTAAATACATAAAAACCTCTTCTCTACCAATTCTTCTAAATTTTCACTGATTAATCACTTTATCTCATATGGACCAATGGATATAAAAAGGTGCCTTGGAAAAAAATATTTGCCCTAAGTTCTCACATCCTATAGTCAGGAGAATAAGAACAAGAGACAACTGAGGAACACAATTAATGAAATTAGTTTATTTCATAATAATTCACAATTAATGAAATATTTTTGCACTTTGTTAAAAGAGACTGATGTGGTAAAGCTGTCCTAAATTCTAAGTACCATATAAGATATACTCTCTGAAAGCCACAGATACACCAAGGATTATTTTGTCCTTTGAGTCCTCGTTATATTGCTTATTCTGGGCAATAAAACTGTATTGTCAAAATTTATTTGTAAATAGTTGTAAAATCTCCAGTTACCTGAGAGTGTCTCTCTTCCTTGATCTGAAAGAATTAGAGAAACATAGAGACTACCCATCTGACCAATGTAATTTGCGGTACTTAACTCCGTGTGGTAGTAGTTTTATGGAGATACTGCCTTGATCCCAGGATGGGGACATTGTGACTCTAGCTTAAATATAAAATCCTTGCTTCCCAGAGAAATACAACCTGGATGAATATGTTTCCAATAGGCTGATATGGATATGATATATGTGAATATAATATATGATACTGTTGATTTAATATTTCCTTTGAATGTGTGTTCACTTTTATAATGGCAAACAGATCCCTTTCACAAGAGTGGTCATATTTTGGTTGCATTTCAAAAGTGAGCAGGAGATCATGAATGTTCAATCCACCACACATCTTTTTTTAAACTCCTCCTGAGCTAAATGCGAGTTTTGTACTTTAGCAAGCAGTGAATTAGGTTTCCAATGATGTGAAGAGAAGAGGGCAGACGGTTCCAGATGGCTAGTGCCACAGAAGCTAAGGGTCAGTGTTTGAGGAAGGAGTGGGTACAGTATACAATCTCAATTATTAAAAGTCAGTAGACAGGAAAACAGCCAAAACGGTAACAGATGAATGAAATGACTCTGTTGGCATAAGCAAGTACTGTAAGCTTTTTCAGAGCTCCCAAGGGCAAATACATTATTAGTAGATTTGTATCTATTAGGAGCATGCCATGGGATTAAGCTGCTGTGAGTTTATTCTACTCTATTTTTTCATCTGCTATTTTTAAAAGGTTGAAAGAGCAGAGCTTCATAGTTAAATCACCTCTTTCATTACTTGAAAATAGTGTTTCTATAAGAACACATTAGTTTTCAGTTCACCTGAATGTAATTACTTACCTTTATATTTTTTCCTAATTATTCTGTACTGCATTAATATAGTTAGAATAGAAACAATACTGTTTTTCTTTCCAGGGGAACTGAAATTATCATACATTGCTTTCAGCCTAACTTTTTTTCCCCTTTGACTAGTTATAGTGCAATAGATATCAGCTTTGTTTCCAGCATTCTATTGTTAATGCCTCATGCAGGATTCATGCATGATTATCTCAATTTAGTGTTTTTAATTTAACACAAACATTAGCAAGAAGAACCAATTCACCAAACCTAATGACTGGTCATAATGCAGTACAATAAAATGTTACTTTTTACACCTCTTTTTTATGAAAAGTATATCTTAAAACACATTTTAAAGTTAAATGGCATCGTTATAGACTTAAATATCATCTTGCCATATCAGCTAATAAATTAACAGCTGAGAGAGAAATTAACTTATCTACAAATAGTCTAAAGAAAGGTTTATGGGATATGTATTTCAATTGGGTGAGAAATTCTAGAGGAGAGAGAAGCAATGAAATCACTGAAATGTCTGGGAGCTATGGCTGGAGCTTTATGAGAAAGGTTTTAGTTCATGTTTTTTTTGCTTCATGCACTCTGAATTGCTTTGTGAACTTGGGTAAGATACTTAATTGTCTATAACCTAGGTTTGCCTAGCTAGTAAATTAGGACAGAGCACAGGTTTAGAAAGGGTGTCTGCTTCTATTAAAGGAAGTGAGCTGTTGTGTTATGGGAAGACTATTTTTCACCTTTTCCTGAGCACTAAAGCTCAAATAAAAAACAATTATATTAAAAACTTTAAAAAATAAGAGGAATATCTAAAAAGAGAGTAGAATAATCTCTCATCAGCAAAACTAAACAATACAGAACCTACATTCTACACCTTATTGATATACTCATGGGCATGAATTGTACCTTTAAAAAGAAGATTTCATTGATCATTAAATACTGAAACAATTTACTCCTTCTCATCATATATATGAGTGAATTTCAGAAACTTCAGAATGTTATTTTATTGCTCATTAAAGCATTTGAATAAAATTGGCATGTGTTCTCAAGCCAAAGCACTTCATGATAATAACGTGAATGACAATGTTGGGAAGGTTTAAATTTCTATTTTAAAATATGGTTTATGTGTTAGAATAATTTTTTAAAAGTGCTTATATTTTTCAAGCTGTCAGAATGGGGAAACTTGTCATGGCTGGTGCAAAAATAAATCAAACCAGAAGACTTCTATTTTAGCCTCCATTGCCATCATCTTCTGTGAACTCACCTGTCCCTAATTGCAATTAAACTTTACTTTCTCACCTGTGAAATTAAAGGAATGGTCTGAATACGAGTCACAGATTCAAATACCCACAGGGATCTAACTGGTAATTTAAATTAATTAAATGTATCAGGTGACTATTTCAGCAAACTGAAGAGTGACTACCTCCTCTAAAAATAATCTCCTGCAATTATTTCCAAGCAGGAATTTGGGCCAGTATGACAACTTCTCCTTTATACATTTATCTAAGGTTTTTTTCCTTCAAACATCTAATTTTTAAATGTTAGTTCAAACAGTTTCAAGCAGGCAATATAAAGTATTTATGATGTGCAAAGTGAGACTAAACACCACCAGTTCTTAAACACTAAAATAGATCAATTATTAGATTTCTCCTGATTAACAATCCATGATTTCATATTTCTGTAATGTTGGAATGATACAACTGAATAGAAATTTTTATCTTAGATGAGGATATGTGGAGTGTAGTACTCTCATATACAGACAAATTAATTGAGAAATTTTGCATAAAAATAACATGATAAATAAAAACATAGTTTTATCCTCTCTTATTCTCTCCATTTTTTCCCATTCTAATACCTCTTTTTTTGCTCAGGTTTAAATTAGCTCCTATAGTGTTAGTTAATGTTAATTCTAATAATCACTATTTTTTTAATTAATAAAATTCTATTAATGTTTAAACTCTTTATTACCCCCACCTCACCCTCACAACCATAGGGGAGAATGGTGCCCTACATGGAATAGAAATGTTATAATGGAGGCGGTTATCTCATCTGGGAAAAAAACAGCTTTTCCCAGTGGATGGCAATATCTTGGTGTTGTTCCCAAATTCCAGTGTCTGTTCTTTACCATTGCAGGCCTAGAAGATCAATGATTATTTCGCCCAAAGGGAAATAATCAATGATTATTTCGCCCAAAGGGATAGGCTACCCTATCATGGTAGAGACACTCAATAAGGAACAAATGTACTTAAAATATGGATGATGTATTTCTTAATTTTTAAAAAACTGTAATACAGGCATTTGTGCTCATTTATTAGCAACTATTTATTATTTCTTGTCCTTGTATTCTAACTAGTCTAACTGCTTAGCGAATTATAACCAGAATTTCACTTGATGATCTTTGAGTAGCTTGAAAGTAGCTTGATGGCTTGTGTCATACGGCTAACATGGACTGATGATCATCTTCACTGTCATGATCTTTCTACCAAAATGACCAAACACCCAAGAAGGACAAGCTCTCACCTAAATTATTTTAAAGGGATTCTATCAATGTGAGCTTCTCTCTCTTTGCCTTGGATAAACTCTCTTTAAAAATGTAAGACCACAGACACAAAAAGTTGAATTCGTCTAAACTGTAATTTATTCATTATTTGTCCATGCAAAGGCTTCATTTATTCATTTTAAAATTTATTCTTCTTTCACCTCTAGACCCAATTCCGTTCCCCATCCAAATTCAGACACCTACTTTGATCTATTGAAAGTATTCCCTTAGATAACAGTCTTCTACAGGTGTAGTATTGAATTACATTTTAATTCCATAGCCAGAATTGTGTTATGAATCATATTTTCTCTTATATTTAAACTCAGTACTAAGTTTTACTATCTTTCCTGCTCTTTAGTTGCTTTTCTACTGCTGCAGGGTATTCCATTTCATATATCTAGCGCTCTGTTTTTATCCTTACCCATTGATAGACACATATGTTGTCTTCAAATTCTTGCTACATTTCTTAATATTGTCATAAGGATCTGTTACTAAGTTTTTTGAGAATATAATTACAATTTTGACATAGCTAGAATGTAGAAAATTCATTTTAATGTTAATAGATACTACCACATTTATTTCTAAGTGATTCTACTCACACTAGAAAATAAAAAATATTCTCAGATATCCATATCATCGCAGATATTTGGCATTATCAAACTTTCTTATTTCTTCTAATCTTATGAGACTCAAATTCTGTGTTAATGTTGCTTAAATTTATGTAGCTCATAATTTAAGACTACTGTTAAATATGTTTTCTTATACCTGTTTGTCTTCTGTGTGGTGGCCACTTATATCCTTTGAGCACTTTTCCTAATATATTTCCTATCTTAGTGGGTTTTCAGGAGTAAATGTATATTAATTTATTATTAGTTTTAGATATTGTAAATATCTCGCAGACTACTACCAATTATTATTTTATTATATTATACTTATAAACAATGTTTTCTTTTCATGTCATTTCTTTTTATGTTTTTTCTTTTTCTTTTTCTATATAATCAATCTTTTTCCCTGTGGTTTCACTAGTTTGTACATCATTAATTTATTCATTGACTCTACACATAACTGTTTGAGTGCTACCATGACCAGGCCTAATTTTAGGCATTTACATAGATATAATAAATAAATAAATGAATGAGTGAGTGAAAATCCCTGTTCTCAATGGAGCTTACATATTTGTATGGATATAGACAAGTATCAAACACATAACTTTAAAATATGTAAGGTGGTTATAAGAGTTATGAGAAAAACATATGCCCAGTAAAATGTATAGACAGTGACAGTGGAGTGTGTAAATTTATAAAGAGATATCAAAGAAGGTGATATTTAAGTAGAAAACTAAAAGAAAGAAAAGACAGACTTCATGTGGCTATACAGGGGGAAAAATTCCAAACTAAAGGAAAAGTAGAAGCAGACCTCATAGTTTGGAATTTTTTAAATAACTAGAAATTCCCTTATCTCACAAATATCCCTGTTTTATTCTATATTCAATAAATTTAAAACTCTACATTTATTTTTTTAACATCTTTATTGGAGTATAATTGCTTTACAATGGTGTATTAGTTTCTGCTTTACAACAAAATGAATCAGTTATATATATACATATGTTCCCATATCTCTTCCCTCTTGCGTCTCCCTCCCTCCAACCCTCCCTATCCCACCCCTCCAGGTGATCACAAAGCACTGAGCTGATCTCCCTGTGCTATGCAGCTGCTTCCCACTAGCTATCTACCTTACGTTTGGTAGTGTATATATGTCCATGCCTCTCTCTCGCTTTGTCACAGCTTACCCTTCCCCCTCCCCATATCCTCAAGTCCATTCTCAAGTAGGTCTGTGTCTTCATTCCTGTCTTACCCCTAGGTACTTCATAGCATTTTTTTCTCTTTAATTCCATATATATGTGTTAGTGTTCGGTATTTGTCTCTCTCTTTCTGACTTACTTCACTTTGTATGACAGACTCTAGGTCTATCCACCTCATTACAAAGAGCTCAATTTCGTTTCTTTTTATGGTTGAGTAATATTCCATTGTATATATTCCATTGTATATGTGCCATATCTTCTTTATCCATTCATCCGATGATGGACACTTAGGTTGTTTATATCTCCGGGCTATTGTAAATAGAGCTGCAGTGAACATTTTGGTACATGACTCTTTTTGAATTATGGTTTTCTCAGGGCATATGCCCAGTAGTGGGATGGCTGGGTCATATGGTAGTTATATTTGTAGATTTTTAAGGAACCTCCATACTCTTCTCCACAGTGGCTGCATCAATTTACATTCCCACCAACAGTGCAAGAGGGTTCCATTTTCTCCACACCCTCTCCAGCATTTATTATTTCTAGATTTTTGATGATGGCCACTCTGACTGGTGTGAGATGATATCTCATTGTAGTTTTGATTTTCATTTCTCTAATGATTAGTGATGTTGAGCATTCTTTCATGTGTTTGTTGGCAGTCTGTATATCTTCTTTGGAGAAATGCCTGTTTAGGTCTTCTGCCCATTTTTGGATTGGGTTGCTTGTTTTTTTGTTATTAAGTTGCATGAGCTGCTTATAAATTTTGGAGATTAATCCTTTGTCAGTTGCTTCATTTGCAAATATTTTCTCCCATTCTGAGGGTTGTCTTTTCGTCTTGTTTATGGTTTCCTTTGCTGTGCAAAAGCTTTGAAGTTTCATTAGGTCCCATTTGTTTATTTTTCTTTTTATTTCCATTTCTCTAGGATGTGGGTCAAGAAGGATCGTGCTGTGATTTATGTCATAGAGTGTTCTGCCTATGTTTTCCTCTAAGAGTTTGATAGGTTCTGGCCTAACATTTAGGTCTTTAATCCATTTTGAGCTTATTTTTGTGTATGGTGTTAGGGAGTGATCTAATCTCATACTTTTACATGTACCTGTCCAGTTTTCCCATCACCGCTTATTGAAGAGGCTGTCCTTTCTCCACTGTACATTCCTGCCTCCTTTATCAAAGATAAGGTGACCATATGTGTGTGGCTTTATCTCTGGGCTTTATATCCTGTTCCATTGATCTATCTTTCTGTTTTTGTGCCAGTACCATACTGTCTTGATTACTGTAGCTTTGTAGTATAGTCTGAAGTCCCAGAGCCTGATTCTTCCAGCTCCGTTTTTCGTTCTCAAGATTGCTTTGGCTATTTGGGGTCTTTTGTGTTTCCATACAAATTGTGAAATTTTTTGTTCTAGTTCTGTGAAAAATGCCAGTGGTAGTTTGATAGGGATTGCATTGAATCTGTATATTGCTTTGGATAGTAGAGTCATTTTCACAATGTTGATTCTTGCAATCCAAGAACATGACATATCTCTCCATCTATTTGTATCATCTTTCATTTTTTCATCAGTGTCTTATAGTTTTCTGCATGCAGGTCTTTGGTCTCCTTAGGTAGGTTTATTCCTAGATATTTTATTCTTTTGGTTGCAGTGGTAAATGGGTGTGTTGTCTTGATTTCACTTTCAGATTTTTCATCATTAGTGTATAGGAACACCAGAGATTTCTGTTCATTAATTTTGTATCCTGCTACTTTACCAAATTCAGTCATTAGCTCTAGTAGTTTTCTGATAGCATCTTTAGGATTCTCTATGTATAGTATCATGTCATCTGCAAACAGTGACAGCTTTACTTCTTCTTTTCTGATTTGGATTCCTTTTATTTCCTTTTCTTCTCTGATTGCTGTGGCTAAAACTTCCAAAACTCTGTTGAATAAGAGTGGTGAGAGTGGGCAACCTTATCTTGTTCCTGATCTTAGTGGAAATGCTTTCAGTTTTTCACCATTGAGGATGATGTTGGCTGTGGGTTTGTCATGTATGGCCTTTATTATCTTAAGGAAAGTTCCGTCTATGCCTACTTTCTGGAGGGTTATTATCATAAATGGGTGTGGAATTTTGTCATAAGCTTTCTCTGCATCTATTGAGATGATCATATGGTTCTTCTCCTTCAGTTTGTTAATATGGTGTATCACATTGATTGATTTGCGTATATTGAAGAATCCTTGCATTCCTGGAATAAACCCCACTTGATCATGGTGTATGATCCTTTTAATGTGTTGTTGGATTCTGTTTGCTAGTATTTTGTTGAGGGTTTTTGCATCTGTGTTCATCAGTGATATTGACCTGTAGTTTTCTTTCTTTGTGACATCCTTGTCTGCTTTTGGTATCAGGGTGGTGGTGGCCTCGTAAAATGAGGTTGGGAGTGTTCCTCCCTCTGCTATATTTTGGAAGAGTTTGAGAAGGATAGGTGTTAGCTCTTCTCTAAATGTTTGATAGAATTCGCCTGTGAAGCCATCTGGTCCTGGGCTTTTGTTTGTTGGAAGATTTTTAATCACAGTTTCAATTTCAGTGCTTGTGATTGGTCTGTTCATATTTTCTCTTTCTTCCTGATTCAGTCTTGGCAGGTTGTGCATTTCTAAGAATTTGTCCATTTCTTCCAGGTTGTCCATTTTATTGGCATAGAGTTGCTTGTAGTAATCTCTCATGATCTTTTGTATTTCTGCAGTGTCAGTTGTTACTTCTCCTTTTTCATTTCTAATTCTATTGATTTGAGTCTTCTCCCTGTTTTTCTTGATGTGCTGGCTAATGGTTTATCAATTTTGTTTATCTTCTCAAAGAACCAGCTTTTAGTTTTATTGATCTTTGCTATTGTTTCCTTCATTTCTTTTTCATATATTTCTGATCTGATTTTTATGATTTCTTTCCTTCTGCTAACTTTGGGGTATTTTTGTTCTTTCTCTAATTGCTTTAGGTGCAAGGTTAGGTTGTTTATTCGAGATGTTTCCTTTTTCTTAAGGTGGCCTTGTATTGCTATAAACTTCCCTCTTAGAACTGCTTTTGCTGCATCCCATAGGTTTTGGGTCGTCATGTCTCCACTGTCATTTGTTTCTAGGTATTTTTTTATTTCCTCTTTGATTTCTTCAGTGATCACTTCGTTATTAAGTAGTGTATTGTTTAGCCTCCATGTGTTTGTATTTTTTACAGATCTTCTCCTGTAATTGATATCTAGTCTCATAGTGTTGTGGTCGGAAAAGATACTTGATACAATTTCAATTTTCTGAAATTTACCAAGGCTTGATTTGTGACCCAAGATATGATCTATCCTGGAGAATGTTCCATGAGCACTAGAGAAAAATGTGTATTCTGTTGTTTTTTGATGGAATGTCTTATAAATATCAATTAAGTCCCTCTTGTTTAATGTATCATTTAAAGCTTGTGCTTCCTTATTTATTTTGATTTTGGATGATCTGTCCATTGGTGAAAGAGGGGTGTTAAAGTCCCCTACTATGAATGTGTTACTGTTGATTTCCCCTTTTATCGCTGTTATTATTTGCTTTATGTATTGAGGTGCTCCTATGTTGGGTGCATAAATATTTACAATTGTTATATCTTCTTCTTGGATCGATCCCTTGACCATTATGTAGTGTTCTTCTTTGTCTCTTCTAATAGTCTTTATTTTTAAGTCTATTTCATCTGATATAAGAATTGCTACTTCAGCTTTCTTTTGTTTTCTATTTGCATGGAATATCTTTTTCCATCCCCTTACTTTCAGTCTGTATGTGTCTCTAGGTCTGAAGTGGGTCTCTTGTAGACAGCAAATATATGGGTCTCGTTTTTGTATCCATTCAGCCAATCTGTGTCTTTTGGTGGGAGCATTTAGTCCATTTACATTTAAGGTAATTATCGATATTTATGTTCGTATTCCCATTTTCTTAATTGTTTTGGGTTCGTTATTGTAGGTCTTTTCCTTCTCTTGTGTTTCTTGCCTAGAGAAGTTCCTTTAGCAGTTGTTGTAGAGCTGGTTTGGTGGTGCTGAACTCTCTCAGCTTTTGCTTGTATGTGAAGGTTTTAATTTCTCCATCATATCTGAATGAGATCCTTGCTGGGTAGAGTAATCATGGTTGCAGGTTTTTCTCCTTCATCACTTTAAATATGTCCTGCCAGTTCCTTCTGGCAACAGAGTTTCTGCTGAAAGATCAGCTGTAAACCTTATGGGGATTCCCTTGTGTGTTATTTGTTGTTTTTGCCTTGCTGTTTTTAATATGTTTTCTTTGTATTTAATTTTTGACAGTTTGATTAATATGTGTCTTGACATATTTCTCCTTGGATTTATCCTGTATGTGACTCTCTGTGCTTCCTGGACTTGATTAACTATTTCCTTTCCCATATTAGGGAAGTTTTCAACTATAATCTCTTCAAATATTTTCTCAGTCCCTTTATTTTCCTCTTCTTCCTCTGGAACCCCTATAATTCGAATGTTGGTGTGTTTAATGTTGTCCCAGAGGTCTCTGAGACTGTCCTCAGTTCTCTTCATTCTTTTTTCTTTATTCTGCTCTGCAGTAGTTATTTCCACTATTTTATCTTCCAGGTCACTTATCCGTTCTTCTGCCTCAGTTATTCTGCTATTGATCCCATCTAGAGTATTTTTAATTTCATTTATTGTGTTGTTCATCGTTGTTTGTTTCATCTTTAGTTCTTCTAGGTCCTTGTTAAATGTTTCTTGCATTTTGTCTATTCTGTTTCCAAGATTTTGGATCATCTTTACTATCATTATTCTGAATTCTTTTTCAGGTAGACTGCCTATTTCCTCTTCATTTGTTAGGTCTGGTGGGTTTTTATCTTGCTCCTTCATCTGCTGTGTGTTTTTCTGTCTTCTCATTTTGCTTATCTTACTGTGTTTGGGGTCTCCTTTTTGCAGGTTGCAGGTTCGTAGTTCCCTTTGTTTTTGGTGTCTGTCCCCAGTGGCTAAGGTCGGTTCAGTGGGTTGTGTAGGCTTCCTGGTGGAGGGGACTAGTGCCTGTGTTCTGGTGGATGAGGCTGGATCTTGTCTTTCTGGTGGGCAGGTCCACGTCTGGTGGTGTGTTTTGGGGTGTCTGTGGACTTATTATGATTTTAGGCAGCCTATCTGCTAATGGGTGGGGTTGTGTTCCTGTCTTGCTAGTTGTTTGGCATAGGATGTTCAGCACTGTAGCTTGCTGGTCGTTTAGTGAAGTGGGTGCTGGTGTTGAGATGGAGCTCTCTGGGAGATTTTCGCCATTTGATATTATGTGGAGCTGGGAGGTGTCCTGTGTACCAGTGTCCTGAAGTTGGCTCTCCCACCTCTTAGGCACAGCACTGACTCCTGGCTGAAGCACCAAGAGCCTTTCATCCACACGGCTCAGAATAAGAGGGATTAAAAAGTATAAAGAAAGAATTAGTAGAAGTAGAAAGAAAGGAGGGAGGGAGGGATGGAGGGAGGAAGGAAGGAAAAAAGAAAGAAAGAAGATAAAGGAAAATAAAATAAAGTAAGGTAAAATATAATAGAGTTATTAAAATAAAATAGTTATTAAGTGAAAAAACGGACAATTAGAGCCCTAGGACAAATGGTGGAAGCAAAGGTATAGAGACAAAATCTCACATAGAAACATACACATACACACTCACGAAAAGAGGAAAAGGGGAAAAAAGCATAAATCTTGCTCTCATAGTCCACGTCCTCAATTTGTTATGATTCATTGTCTGAAGGAGGGAAGGAAGGAAAGAAAGAACGATGATAAAGTAAAATAAAATTTAGTTATTAAAATAAAAAGTAATTATTAAGAAAAAAATTAAAAAAAAAAACGGATGGATAGAACCCTCAGACAAATGGTGGAAGCAAAGCTATACAGACAAAATCTCACAGAGAAGCTATACATACACACTCTCAAAAAAAAGGAAAAGTGGAAAAAAATCATAAATCTCGCTCTCAAAGTCCACCTCTTTGGGATGATTCGTTGTCTATTCATGTATTCCACAGAGGCAGCGTACATCAAATTGATTGTGGAGCTTTAATCCCCTGCTTCTGAGGCTGCTGGGAGAGATTTCCCTTTCTCTTCTTCTCACAGCTCCCAGGGGCTCAGCTTTGGATTTGGCCCTGCCTCTGCGTGTAGGTCGCCGGAGGGCATCTGTTTTTCCGCTCACACAGGACGGGGTTAAAGGAGCTGCTGATTCGGAGGCTCTGGCTCACTCAGGCCTGGGGGTAGGGAGGGGCACGGAGTGCGTGGGCGGGCCTGAAGCGGCAGAGGCCGGCGTGACGTTTCGCCGGCGTGACGTTGCACCAGCCCGTGGCGCGCCGT
This sequence comes from Orcinus orca, assembly GCF_937001465.1. Taxonomy (NCBI): domain Eukaryota; kingdom Metazoa; phylum Chordata; class Mammalia; order Artiodactyla; family Delphinidae; genus Orcinus; species Orcinus orca. The sequence goes on along the minus strand of NC_064562.1, from coordinate 76,722,147 downwards.
GCGTTCTCCCGGGGGAGTTGTCTCTGGCTCACCGGACCCTGGCAGTGGCGGGCTGCACAGGCTCCCCGGAAAGTGCGTGTGAGTAGTGACCTGTGCTCGCACACAGGCTTCTTGGTGGCGGCAGCAGCAGCCTTAGCGTCTCATGCCTCTCTCTGGGGTCCACGCTTTTAGCCGTGGCTCGCGCCCGTCTCTGGAGCTCCTGTAAGCAGCGCTCTGAATCCCCTCCAGGTACGTGGGGGTTTCTTGCCTTTTGGGAGGTCTGAGGTCTTCTGCCAGCGTTCAGTAGGTGTTCTGTAGGAGTTGTTCCACGTGTAGATGTATTTCTGGTGTATCTGTGGGGAGGAAGGTGAGCTCCGCGACTTACTCTTCCGCCATCTTCCCGGAAACCTCCACATTTATTTTTTATTCATTGGATTTTATGTGTTTATTTAGTGTAAGTAAACATTACAGATGTATTCTCACAACATAGTGAGCCACTTTTCCCACATAATATATTATAATTTTTCTTCCTTTCTTTAATAATCTATAATGTAATTTCTATTATAAATCAAGATCTCATATATACATAAGTGTATTTCTGGATCCTCTATGCTATAACATTGATTTGCTTGGATGTTTCTACTTTAATAGTACATTGATTTATTCCTAAACTTTGTAACGTGTGTCTTAATGTCTGGTTTTGTTAAGATGTCCAGTTTGCTCCTTTATTTAAAAGAATATATATGAGCTATTTAGTTTCATATGTTTCACATAAGTTTAGCACAAAGTCTTACTGTAGATTGTGAAGTTATAGATACCATCAAATTGATAGTTTCAAACTAAATGAAATTAGAGAAAATATAAAGTCAATTTTAAAAACTTAAAAATTTTTTAAATTGATAAATAGTAATAAAAGTGTCCATGGGAAAAAGAAAGAAGACATAAATTATCAATTCAAAAATGAAACAAAGGACATCACTACAAATTCTACAGACATTATCAGGATAATAAAAGAAATAATGTTTATAAATTTAAGGCAGGTGAAATGGACACATTCCTTGAAAGACATAATCTATCAATGCTCATTCAAGAATAGTTAGATAATATGAATAGTCCTATATGTATTTTAAAGATGAATTTGTATTTAGATATCTTCCAAATAAGAAATTTTAGGTCCAGATGGTTTCAACTTCCAAATACTCAAAAAATAATGCCAATTGTATACAAACCCTTCTAGAAAAAAGAAAATGAGATACACTTTTTATATCAGCATTTAGCTGATGTCAAAAAGTTTTAAAATATATTTCAAGGAAAGAAAATGACAGATCAATATCTCTTATGGATATGAATGTAAGTATCCTCAACAAAATAATTGCAAATAATTCCAACAATTTATTAAAAGGATAAGACATCACAACTAAGTGGGTGTTAACCCTGAAATTGCAAGGTTGGTTTAACATTTGAAACCCAATCATTGTAATTTACCTTATCAACACACCAATATTGTTAATAAATCAGTTCTTCCCCAATTGACCTATAGATTCAACACAACCCCACTAAATTCCCAAAAGGAATAATTAAAAATTAGGAAGCTGACTCTAAAATTTATATTAGAAAGTGAAAGAACAAGAATCCTTAAAAAATTTTTTCAAAAGGAAGAACAAAGTTGGAAGACTTTATTTAAAACTTACTATAAATCTGAAATAATCACAATGTGATATAAGCAAAAGGATAGACATATAACAATTGAACAGAATAGAGTTTAGAAATCCAACTACACATACTTGGCCAACTGATGTTCAACAAAGATGCATAGGCAACTCAGTGAAGAAAGGATAACTTTTTCAATAAGTGATGCTGGGATATTTAGGCACCCACATAAAAATTAAAACGACTTAATTTTCACTTATTTTGTTTAACAATGTCCTACTTATATAAAAAAATTAAGTCACAATATATCATAGATCTAAATATCAATCTAAAAGTAAAGGAGGAGGTGGAAGTGTTGGAGGAGGGCAGGGTTTGGATTTCATACCTTAATATCTAAGGATATTTACACCTAAAAGAAATTGACAATTGGCTGTTAGGTTGTGAATGTGGAGTAGGCTATGAGTCTGGAAACAGGTTTTGGGTAGAAAGACTAGGCTGAAGTTTCAGCTCTGAATTAATTTATATAACCTCATCATGTATGGCTATTAATAGAATTAAATAAGAAATTGAATTCAAGGACACTTTATCAACTATCAAATTATTAATGGTGTTATTGATGGGGACTTTTCCAACATTACCTACATAAAGAATACATTTAAATTTGCCTTTCAACTTCAATTTATCTTTCAACTTTTACCTTTCTACTACCATGAAAAAATAATTTTGTTAATGCCTACATCCAGAAAACATATTTTATGCGACAGATTCTTAGCATCCAAACTAAAGACTGAAACAATATGTGTTTAATATGTGGATAATATGCCATCTTTGTTCTTTGAAAGGAGATGTAGAGAATATATCAAGACCCATTATTCAGAAATCCATGAGGTTTTAAACCTCATTGATTTTATTTTACTGCAGTTTGTGGAAAATGTTGTGGTGATCCTTCTGGTAAACAGGAGGTTGGCAACAAACAGAAACACCTCTCCTCACACTCTACCAGATCACAGGCAGGTTAGATGAACCTGCCAGCCTATTGGTATCTGTGTACTAAGAGAATGTAGTACCTTGGAGGGCTCTGGTTTGGTACAAGGGAGATTCCCTATTGCCAGGATAAGCACTTGCCACACGAAATTCAGGCTCACAAAAACCCTCCTGTGCTATCTCTGACCCAGATGTTAGCACCAGTTTTTTTCATTTCACTTTCTAGGATTGAAACCAAAAAGAACTAGTGTCTAGAGGCAAGTGACAAAGGCCTTAAGCTTGCTGACATCCTCAATTTCCTCATGGATAAACTTTCCTTAAAAGACCCAAATCCACATTCCTCTTTTTAAATTGATTCCTGCCCTCAGCCCCAATCGTCAATAGCAGACACCTATTTCCCAACGGATGAGAAAGACTCCTTCATCTTCTTGGTCATGGCTGGGATGAGGTTCATGTAGTCATACACACACTTGGTCATGCAATTCTCCAGCTGCCGCTTCACCTGAAGCTCTTTACTCCCCTCATCTCTTGAATCTTTGGCTTTGTAGTTGCAATGCATTGTGCACTGGGCCAGGTGGTGCTGGAATTTCTCCAACTCACTGAACAGTTTTATATCATTATTCACTAATTTTGTCTGTATAATAAAGTTCTGTAGTATGTACTCTTAATCTGGTTTATTTTGCAATGCAGAATGTTCTTGAGAAATGTCCATATTGTAAGTAACAGTAGCTCATCAATGAAGCTATTTAAAAAATTAGAGATTTTCTTATGCCATCAAAATAGGCATAGGCACTAGATCATTCTCATTCCCTCTCTCTCATTCTAAAAACAATTTCCAAGATAGTAAAAGCAATTATCTGGAGTATTAGAGAATATATTATATTACTACTTTTCCTCATTCTTTTTGCTAGATTTAGTCCAAGATTAGGTAAAAGATTGAAAAAGCATATCCAACATATTATATTGTTTAATTAACCTGAGTATGATTCATTTATATCAAAGGCATATATCTGAATATGTGTAAAATATATCTTTTCATCACTGTGAATTCATTGTTATCATATACTGACTCAATATTGAAAATTCTGAAATATATAATACTCTGCACCTGATAAAAAGATTTTGGTAAGAAATCTACTTCCACCAGATTTCAAAATGCAAATCTTGGTTGTGATAAAGTTTCTTTCATCAGTGGCTGAGAAAACAGTGGGTTAATTTTACATTGGGCACTATTTTAGTGGGACATTAATGGAGTCACTGTTTTAGAAGTGTGAGGTATCTGCCAGGTTTTGTGTGCACTGGCCTAGCAAATAGGTGACCTGGATTCTAGACCCAGTTCTTCTAATATCTACTAACGAGGTGAAATTGAGAAAGCCAGTTAAACTCTCTAATTTTAAATTTAAAAACAGATAGTAAGATGTACGGGCCGTTAGTTTTGGTCCTCTAGAATTTTATTTTGATTTTTCAGATTTTGATCAAATTTATGGTTCAAGAGAGATTTATACAGAGAAGAAACTAAAGATATTTTCTTGACAGAAAAACGGTGGTAGGTGAGAAGGAGGAGAGGGCATATGGAAGATGGGAATAATTTATAAAAATGTTACAATTTTAAATATGATGAATAACAACAAAATAACGTAGAACATGGAAATGATAGGATTTCTTTTGTAACTTGGCAGAGTTTCTAGGAAACAATTTAAAGAATAAAGTGAAATTATTTAAATTGCACTACAAATGAACACATAACTTTTACAGTTTAATGAGGTTTTAAACTGACTGTGCATTTCTTTTTACCATTAAAGTAGTTCTTAACTTTAATAATGAAGGCCAATTTGTTTGAAAATATAGGGAGCTGTATTTGATGTTCCTTATTTAGCTTCAGCTTTGTAGTATGTTATTCAAATAACAGACTACAACGGTAGGTAAAATTTAGATTGAAGTTAGTAAAAAGAAAGACTACTATCTACCTCTAAGATCAAGTTTTCTGAAATTCGATATTTTTATGATTATAGCATGCCTAATAATTGAGTGTGAGTTAACAGTGAAGTAAGAAAATGATTCTGCAAATTCATTTTATTTTGAAGAAAATTTATTTTGGTTGGAAGCAGTGAATATTTCCCAAATAAAATTATATTCCCTAACAGATAAGAAGAAGGTATCTTACTCTGCTTAAATTGCCATAAGACCACTTATTTATATATTGACTTTTACATTTTTGTTACATTACTTTATTTTTTTAATTGTTAGTATATTATGAATAAGTAATGAAATTCAGCTGATAAACCATCCATATAAAGTTACACTCTTAAGTATGCTAAATTTGCATTTTTTTAGTTATTCAGCTTGCTTATAAATGTAAATGACATTTTAAGTATTAATGATATTGATATGACTACAGTGCAATTTTTCTCCCAAAGAAAACATCCCGTTTATTTACAGGATAAGAAATGAGGGCTCTCAAAGCGTTTGTGTTTAAAATGTAAAGATCTCAAATGTAAAAGATTCATCAAGTATATCTTATAAGAGATGGATGCGTAAACACTTCACAAGGAATTATTTACTTGAATAATTATTGCATTTCTTGATTTCAATAAATTAAAATTATTTTCGCTCTTAATGACACTTCCTTAGACAGGCAATTTGGCCATTGAAGAATATTTGCATAACAAAGAAATAACTCTATTAAAGTAAATTAAAATACTCCCAAATGTGATTTCCTCATATCAGATTTGTAATTTAACATTTCACTCTAGCTGCAATGTGTCAAGAAGAAACTACGCAAGTCAAGATTATCTGAGTGGGTACCAGTTAAGGGACTATTACAGTGGTCCAGTTAAACGACGATCAATTGAACTACTATTGTGTCAATAGAAATGGCCAGATGTGTGTAGATTAAAGAGATGACCAGGAAATAAATTCACACTACTTGCCATATAAGAGTAAAAAGGAAGATTTAAAAGAATACATCCAAATTTCTGACTTGGACGGTAAAGTGATATCACTCCCTGAGATAGTAAACATGGAGAAATACTAGAGTTGGGGGGCACAATTATGTTTTGATTTAAGATTTGTTGAATTTGAAGTATTTTTGAAACTTCAAGGAAACGTATCTAGTTTCCAAAAAAGAGTTTGGACCTATTGATATATATTTGAGTAACGTGTATGGGTTAAATTACCTAGGAAAAGAGTATAAAGAGTTAAAAATAGGATTTTGAAGAACTAACTGCAATATTTATCAAAAGCCAAGTGGATAAAGGTAACAGGTAAAGGAGATTGAGGACGAATAACCAGAGAGGGAAGAGAACTTCAAGAATTCAAAACCATATGTGGTAGGAATAAAGATAGATTAAGGTAAAATGTAAATCTTCTAATAAAGGCGTGGTCGAAGCACCGATCACTAAATCATCTACTAATCACTGAATCAGTAGAAATAATTGTGCCACTGGAAGCAGAGAAACCTATGATGAGAAGGTTACATTTGACACTGAGTGTTAAAGATGAGCAGAAGATTGCCTGCATGGCAAGGTGAGAAAGAAGTTTAGGAGGAAAGAACAACATGTACAAGGGCACAGGCTGGAAAAAGACAAGATCAAGACACACAGTAGTGACAAGAGATGTGGTCTGGGCTTAGGCTGTGAAGAATTAGGTTGTAGAAGTACCTGTCAACAAAAAATTAATCAGTTGATCTAAGAAAGAAAAATGGAAAAATTTATTTGAGCCAAATTTGAGGATTATAACCTAGGAATAGCATCTCAGAAAGCTCTGAGAACTGTTCCATCCGTTAGAAGTCAAGACACAGTTATATAAGCTTTTTTGAGACGGGGGCTATACATCAGATGACATGTTATTGACAATTTACATAATCCTTTGAGCCTCTTCATAGTGGGTCATGTGACCCCTTACAAGGTTAAGAAGAAATGATATCTTATAAGGAGTTGTCTTGTTAACACAAGGAGAATGTTGCTTTTATAGCTGAACAGGTATTTCTGCCGATAGGGAAGGTTTGGTAGACGCATGATGCAGATATACAAAGCACAGTGTGGGGAGAGAAGAGGCCAAAGGGCAGGAAAAAAAATTTATTTAAATTTCTCTTGTCTTGCCATAAACATATGACTTTCATTTCACAGACCTTAACACCATCTACCATCAAAGTGACTAAAATTTTAGCACCTAAATCCATTATTTCCTTCTTTGTCTTCTGCTACAATACATGCAGTTAACAAAGTGATGACTTCCACTTTATTGCATGATTTTAAATAAGAGCTCCACATTCCAACCAAAATACAGTATCTTGAAAATATCAATCAGGCATTACATATTAACCAGCTAGATTGCTGTCCATGATCAACTACCAAAATTTGGTGTCTTCATATATATTTAAAGGTAGCTAGATAGAGGCTTTTCAAATCCTCATTCTCACTGCATTATATAAAAGACCATTATTTATCTTCTAGTTTGCAGAGTAAATTAAGTCTTCAATCCATTTTTTCCTACTTAGTATGAAACCCAGCAGTTTAAATGTGCTTCTGCAAATTATTTTCAAATACACTGACAAGAAATAAAGATCAAATCCGTAGTTTATGGATATTAAAAATACATACAAAATATATGTAATAATTAGTTACCAACATATGAAGAAATAGCTCATTAAAGAGCTGCTGGAAAATAACCTGCTCAGAAATAATTCACTTTAATATATTACTGATTTTTAAAATATTTCCCTTCTCATTCTTTATTAATGGGGATATTTGCATTCAAATAGAGATCATTTGTTTTTAGAAATTCATCTGCTCCTGCTGTTTATTCCTCACCTACTATTTAATCTGTGGTTTATAGCACAAGCATCCATTGCAGCGAAAATGATTAGGATGTCACTAAAGTTTATGCCTTCAGGTGAGAAATATGGAGACATCTGGAGTGCTGCATAACTGAGAAACTAATGTTGTATTCATTCAAATTGTTTCAAATTAAGTAAGGACTGAGAGATTTAAAGAAAATGATACATTGTTTTATCCTAACTGAAATATCTCTGTATGGTCTATAACTTTTCACAACATGCCACCTGTTCTCCAGAAATATAATCACAATATGATAGACATGTTAAAATAATTGCCTTTAGAAAACTCTCAAATTTTGGAGCTAGGAGATCAGCATACCAACGATACTTTTCTATGGCTCTGTTGTACATATAATTCCCTGTTTATGGGATTGGGAGTTACTATTTGCTAGAGGTGAGTGTAAATTAAAGTAATTCTGCATAGCATTGATATATATAGACTTTACATATTTGTCAGACACATTTGTAGACGATACACTTCTTGTGTCTGTAATTGGTGGAGATTTAAGTTCATAGAGAGAAAATGTGACTAGAACTCCATGTTGTATTGCCTTATGACAAAGCCAAATGTTACAGTGTGTTCCATTTCAAGTGCAAAACTATTAATCTAATGAAAATGTTCCTGTTCTCAGCAATATGTTCTTAGTGTTATTGTAGAACACAGTGGAAATGTCTGCATTAATATTATTTGGCAAGAGAAATGAAAGCTAACAGCTATAAAATTCTGATCAAGTGTGGTTTTCAGGAAGAAAATCAACAAAACAAAATATGTTTTTCTTAAGATAAATAGAAAGAAAGTGCTGGTGGGTGGAGAGCATCTGAAATAAGAGAGGTTAGAGAGTAGATTCAGTAAGTCTCCAGGTTTAATTAAGGGTATTTAGGTAGGGTATTTTGAAGGGCAGGGAAAAAAATTCTGTTTGTAATCAGTTCTCAAATTTTTGTAAAATTTGTTTAAAGTAATAAAAGTTCAAAGTTTACTTCAGCTCATTCAGAAAGTGAACAGTAGTCCCATTCTGTTTGGTTGTATAGGTCACATATTTAACATTAAGTCCTGTCTGTCTGTCTCTCTCAATAGCTGGGTCCCTTTTGGTAATAAAATTCCTTACCTCTTGAGAGATTGGAATTGACATATATACACTAATATGTATAAAATAGATAACTAATAAGAACCTGCTGTATAAAAAATAAATAAGTAAAATAAAATTTGAAAAATACAGAAAAAAAAAATTCCTTACCTTACCTTACATTGGGAGAATTTGTCTGTAAGTAGATTATTTTTATTTTGATGTGCACTCAAAAAACAGACAATTTCTTTCCTAATTTTATTCTTAAAGTAGTGTTTTTCAAACTGTGACTTAAGGCCTCAAATCAAATTAATGGGTCATGACCAGCATTTTAGGCAATTAAACTAAATGAAATAAAATACAAAAGAAATATCAGGCTATATCACAAACAATCAGGATAGTTATTATACCGTGAATATTAGGAGTTACTATTGTTTCAGTTTTTGCATGTAAGAGTCATAATATAGTATATATTATTTTTATTATAGGTTATGGTCAATGTTTGGAGGCCATTGGTACAGAAAATTATATATATATATATATGTACAACATGGAGTATTGTTTGAAATGGCAATAATTATAAATAACCTAAATATTTATTAACAAAATGATGGATAAATATATTTTTGTATATTCATATAATTTAGTACTACACAACACTTAAGATAGAAAAACTAGACTTACAGGTTTCAAAGAAAATAATACTCCATAATATTAAGTGAGAAAATGAAGATAAAAGAAAAAAACACCATTTATGTAAAATTTAACACATTTATATTATATATATTTAACTATAAATATAAATGTAGAATTGGGAGATTTAAATACTTAATTCATAATGGCAGTGGCTTAAAGGAAAATGGGCCCCAAGGGGATTGGAAAGGATGCAGAGAAGACTTCCACTGATTCTGTTATCTACTATGTTTTAAAAAATAAAGGCATCTAAAATATAATACATTAATATTTGACAGAGCTACCTGCTATGTACAGTTTATATATTATATTATCTGGTATATATATAATTATTGCTTGAAATCGTTTATATGAAAAAATGTTAGAGAATAGGAATGCAGCAAAGGCACACGGAAGACTATTTGTTGGCAAAGTTATGTGGCATTCACCACCTAAGTTATGCCCTTCAATACACAATTAACTCCTGTTGACTTCAAGAGAAAGCATATACTCATACTTCAAGGAAAGTTTTATTTCTAGGGAGTAAGATATTTGTGCCAAATAATAGAAAATTATTCTCTTAGAGAATAGCATAGAAGTCAGGGTGACAGCTGAATAGCCTATTTTTTGTTTTCTAACAGTTTTTGAGATTACACTAGGCATCTATATTTTTAGAGACAGAAAATTTAGTGACACTGTGTGCTAATGCCTAGGGAATAATCAGCAGTAGAAGTGATGTATAAAGCACATTTATGGAGGTGGGCTGTGACTGCAATTAGGTTGAAATCGTTTCATTTCAGGCCAAGTGTGAAGGTATCAGAGAATCTATACTCTTATACGTTTCACTTCACACACTTTTTTACATTTATAATTTACAATTTCGTGAGCATACTTGGCAAAAAAATTATTAATATAATTTTTTTATTTTCTCTACCAAACTCCAGAAGTGATTTGCGCATATGGCAAAAACAAAAATGAACATTATTTGGACAAATGTAAAATGTCAGGAAAGAAAGATTAGAACAAGGTCCCAGTGGATTTAATCTAATATTCAGTGGATTTATAAACTAAATATGTGTACATGCATGCATACACACACACACACACACACATAAAAGATCTCTTTTACAAAAGTGTTTTAACATTATCTCTTCAAAGTGGCCATCTCTAGTTTTAGTAAAATAAAAGGGTAAATGGAATGTCTCCAACAATTTCTCTAAGATCTTTTATATAATTTTAAGAATCTTTATTAAAAATTTCTATTCTTCCTATATCTGTATTCCCACTCAATGCCAGGAAAATTTGTATCAAACAAATTTTCAGATTATGTTGGAACTGGGATATGGATTCTTTAATCAATAAATGTTCTACCATATCAGATGGGCCCTCTCCCTTTGGTAGTTTATATATCAAAAACATTAGAAATGAGATAGCCCTATAATAGGAGAAGTTTCTTTTTGTTAAGGTTAAAACCTGTATGGTATGTGAAAGTGAAAATATGTGAGATATTTTTGATCTTGGTAGGAGACACTGATCTGATATCTGAAATCACTCTTTTTAAACTGTTTATCATATGAATTCCATGATCAGGAAAGTTTGAGAACTAGATCCACACCTTCATTTTTAAAATAAGAAGAGGTTTGTCTAGTAGACAAATTTTTAATTCTTAAATACTTTATACAGATTTACTTGTAGAAAACTATTATAAATCATTTTTAAATATAAAATGCCCTTAACAGAAAAATTTAAGAATTGAAGTCCATTATGAACATTAAATACCTTACAAGATATTTTAAAATATATCAACATATGTGAAATGTAAATCCATAATATCTGAATTAGTGGTAAACTAATACATAAATTTTTACCTGTGTTTTTCTTTGATTAAATTGAGAAAACATACCAGAAACACACCAGACACCAGTTCTAGTGATCATTTGTACTACATAAGATCCATTTTTATTTTGTCTTTGAAAGATTTTCAGTTTCATATGGACAAAAGATATATTTAGAAGTTTGGTAGGGGAGAAATTTCTGGGCCATAACTTAGGATGTATATTTAGTATGTAGTATTTGTACCCTTAATCTTTGCCCTAAATCAGAAGTAAGGGTTTTAGGAAGCATCAAAACTTGTATATTCTGGGAAAGGATGGAGAAGGTGTTTAAATCAATAAATGGTCATTGTATGTGGAACACTTGATAAGCCATTGCCTTTTACGTCTTTGAGCAGTGATTAATTTTTATCTTTGACAAAAAGTACTTGAAAATTTATCATTTATTCTTTTTTCACCACCTCCATAGGTGATCTCATCCACACTCATAATACCATCTTGAAAGTGACTATTTCAAAATATGTATGTGCTGCCCAGAGTTATCTTAATGCCAGAAACTCACATTCAGCTGTCTGCTTGATATCTCTACTCACAGATCTTGTAAAAGTCAAAACGTATGTCCAAAATAAAACTCTTCAATTTTTCAAGTAAACACACATGGATAAAGATGTACCTGTTAACACCTAAGCCTTCACCATCTCAGTAAATGACAGCATTTCCAGTACTAAAGCTGGAAACATAGAAGGTCTTTTTACCTCATTCTGTACGTCCAACCCATCAGTAGCTTAAACAGATTCTAACTCTGAAAACAATTTCAACTTCACAACTGCCACGTCCACTGTCATGTGCAAGAACCAGAGTCATTATGTCTCTCCAGAATAAAGCAATAACTTCCTATTTAAATTTTTTGCCCCCTTTAAAATCATTCTTACCACAGAAGCTAGAATTATTTCATTAAAGTATACATCTGATTGAGTCACTCCATGGGTAAAATCCTTAAATGTCTGCCATTGCACTTGAATCTAGTCTTTGACTCTCCTACTTGGTATTGGGCAAATTTTTTACCTATTTCTCTATGCTCCGAATCACTGGTATTTTTTTTTTAAGGTTTTAGAAATGTAAGGCACTTTAAATCCTCAGAGCTTCTGAATATGATTTTCTCCTTTGTCTGATCTTTTATGGCTCCATCTCACCCTTTTGTTCTCAGCATCAATGAAACTTTCTTAGAAAGTCTTTCCCTAATCAGTCTATCCAAAGAAAGTTCTTAATTTTTCTCAAACTCATTTCCAGCATATCTCCCATAATGTACTTATTACAATTTGTATGCATCTGTTTACATAGTTTGTTGATATGTCATCTCTCAGTAGAATTAATCTATACAAAACTGGGACCATATTTATTTTATTTATTCCTATGTCTCCAGCTTGTAACATAGATCCCTGCAGTAGAGTAGAGGTATGATAATTATTTGTTTAATAGATTAATATATGACTTCTTTGATGCATGATTTAATGACCTAACAATTTGTTAAAAGTTTTAATGAAAAAAATACATTAAAACTTTCTTTTTGGGATTTCCCTGGTTGCACAGTGGTTAGGAATCTACCTCCCAATGCAGGGGACACAGGTTTGAACCCTGGTCCGGGAGGATCCCACATGCCGTGGAGCAACTAAGCCCATGTGCCACAACTACTGAGCCCACGCACCACAACTACTGAAGCCCACACATGTAGAGCCCGTGCTCCACAGCAAAAGAAGCCACCGCAAGGAGAAGCCCGTGCACTGCCACAAAGAGTAGCCCCCGCTTGCCACATCTAGAGAAAGCCCGTGCACAGCAATGAAGACCCAACACAACCAAATATAAATAAATAAATTTAAAAAAAGACTTTAATTTTGGCTAGGAAAAAGCCTTATATATTATACATTATTCAAAATTACCTGTTATATATTAATCTAGCAAATATGATGTACAAAAGGAATTTAAGATGAATTACTTTAGAGTCTATACTTACTACTGGAGTCTATATAGAGAAAGTAGAATATATCCACGTGTGAGTACCTGGAAATTTAGAAGACTAGAATTTACCATGTGTTTTACATCAATAATTCAATATTTTGCATTCTTATACAGGTTAAACTGTCTATCCACAGAGTGCCTAAGAAATGCAAACTAGCTATACTTATGCACAGAGAATTCGACAATGAGGCAGCAACTGATTAGTGCTGATTATAACCTGCTTATTCTTCATTTTCAATTACCTCCTACTTCCCCTCCTCTACTCTCATCAGATAACAAATGTGGATCAGCCCAAAGTTGTTGGACCACATGGCTTGTAAACAGCAGTAATCAATAGAAGCCTCATTATTGTTTAGAATCAGCTAATCTTTCCCCCAATAGTCAAGAGATTAGTAGTTTTTCTTTATCCATGATTTGAGTTTATATTTGTCCTTTCCCCACACCCTGTCATTACTCCCACTTATCAAGAGCTGGTTGTATGTAACTAATGTTTCACTAAATTTCACTTACACAGACTCCCCAGCCCTGCCTCTTTTTCTGATAAACTTTTTAACAGTGGTGAAATTTTACAAAGCTATCAACATGTAGCAAATTTGACACCTGTCCAGTTGAATAACACTAATTCATCCTTATTTCCCTTTACTTCTACACCTAAACCTGGATGTAAGTGATTCAGAACCTTTAGAAATGCATCAAGTATTGCTCTGAGCAAAGGAGAAATCATAATTCAATATACATTAGGTAAACTCATAAGCATAAATTAATTTTCTTATATCTAGACCAGTGTTTTTCAGATATCATCTCTAGATTATCTTTATCCTAAGAATTACTTATGCTGGGAACTAAAATTAGCAGTTGAAAAATCAACTTTAGTGTTTCGTATTTGTATAAAACTTTGTGAATCAACACTTTGTGAATCAATTGAAGGAAATGTTGGGAGGAGTCTGATTTCATTTGTATTCTAGATCTGGACTCAAAGTGATTACCTATTAAATGAAGTCTTCCATAATAAAAGAAAAGTCTTAAGAGTTAAAACTTCAGAGTCTTATAAATTCAAGTCTTATTTGAAGAATCTTTGAGATTGTTTTTTTTTTTTTTTGGTAGTCATAAAATGCCCATGCAATGCCAAACAAAGAATAAGAGGGAAAATTTCCTCTTATGTGTCCCCTCTCATGGATACTTGGAATTATATTAAAGCAAGCATAAAGCAACAACCACCACAAACACTTTCTTAATAATAGGTAATATTTTTGGAACACTTAATATGTACTATACATGCTTTAAAAGTTTTACATATATTAACTTAGAATACAGCTTTAAGTGGCTAAGGTGGGTTTTAGACTTATTCAGACCTATTCCAGAGCCACTAGGCTTCACCCTTTTGTACTATAATTAGTAGTTCTTAAGCATTAGGTTTTCTCTGTCATATAAGTGCTATTATATATTACTGTGAATTTCCCATTCCATGGTCAGATAGTAATTCTTAATAAAATATCTTGTTGGGTTGCGTATTTGAATGGTATGTAATAGAAGAATGGTTAATAGCCAAAAATTACATATCAAAGAGACCTGCATTAGAACTCCAGCTCTGCTGGAACTGCAGTGTAATTTTTAGCAAGTTATTAAACCTTTCTAATCCTCTTTTTTTATTAATAAAATGGAAAGAATAATATATCTTTTCAGGATTGTGACAAAATTAAATACCACAATATGTGTAAAGTATACTTTGTGGTATTTGAAAAGAGCTTAAGATATTAGAATTACTTATATATCATTTATAGTAATGGTAATTTAACTAAGTCTGAATTCAGAGTTTTAGCCCCAGAAAATTATTCAAATATAATATTTCATAAAAACTCAATTTAAAAAAAAAGGATAAAGTGTAGCTATTCTGACTGAAGTGGGAGTAAAAGAAAACAGAGCCCTGCCACTTTACTTTATACCCATCACCCTTTACCCTCAGTCCTGGTGATGCCCAGTGTCCGTAAGATATCTAACTAGGGTTACCCCGAAGTACAACTGGAAAAGGACTGAACCGAATGATCTCTCTTCTCTAAAGATGGCATGTCATATTGAAATAATTATTCCACCCTCACATTAAGTCATGATCATACTTTTATTATCTGTGGCTGGAATTGTCCTGAAGTAGCACAATTTTTTAAAAAACATATTGATATGAGTCTTCTTATTTAATATGTCATATTTAAAAGTAAATACCCAGAGACCAAGGGCTCAGACATTACCAGTGTACCATGAAACATTGAGATATCAGTGATATGGTTAAGTAAATAAATACCTTACATTTCAATTTTAAAAAAGAAAGAAATATTGCATTATCACACTACCTGACAAAAGATAAGATGACTCCCTCTCAACTTTGTCTTTATTCCCAGAAAATTGTTAAAATTTGAAGAAAAACTCATAGAAGTATTAGAATCTAGCAGAAGTGCATCTCTAAAGGCATACAACCCAATTCCATTCCTACACACTAATAACAATATTAATTGGGGTATATTTTTTCATTATTATCAGAAAACAATTACGTTAGACAAGTGTAACTTCATTATAATTCACAGTATATTTAAATTTAACACTTGAAAATGCAGCTTCATATTTTTCTAATTTTCAAAATCATTATGATGGAATGCTTTTGTGCAGTTTGTCTGTTTTTCATTTCTGTTCTGAGACATATTTTTAGAACACTAAGGATAAAGTCGTAACAGTGAAATGTTTATAGTTAACTATAATAATAGTTAACTATAACAATCTACAGTTTCCCATGTAGAGTATTTTCCTAGTAAGGGCATGAGACATTTGATTGAATTTATTCAATCAGTTTGCAATAGTTAAGCATGATTTTGCCACTGGCTGAAAACTTTCATTGCTAACTAGTGATAGAAATTGATATTTCACTGAACTCAATGAGTTGTCAAGCATACAGTGCATCAGCGACGATATAGGTGGTATATATTTGTGCCATCTATTTTCTTGAGAATATATACAGCTATTATTCTTTACTCTTTTCTCACTGATATAAATGTAAGGCTTATATAATAAATCAATGGCATTTGGTGTCTGTACAACTCAATAATAGTAGTTTGATAGTACTATTTGTAATCCTCAGTTTGCTCCTTTTCTGTTATATCCAATTTATATTCTTTAAGAGGCAGTTAAGGCTTTCTTATATTTCAATATGATTACTATGTGTACAGGTTGATGAAGATGACTAGTTATGTTTAAGCAACTCTAATGTGTAAAATCTAAGTTGTATTTTATTGAGTATCGACGATATGCCAGTGAATGCAAATACCATTTTTGGTGACTTAAATGATTTTGAGCATTCTGATTGCATCTTACAGCTGAATAAATTTATAGTAAACAGTTAAGAAATTTAAGAGTTTTAAAATTAGACAAGCTGGTATATCAGATTCCATGTACAAAACAACCATTAGAATGGAAGTGTTATCTCCCAATGAACAATGACTGCAATATAGAATACAGTTTACCTGTTAATATCATTTTATGTCCACAAAAAGTCACCTATTAAAGGGTAGATTGATGTAGAAAGGGAAAAAAGGAAAGCAAGGAGGGAAGGAGGAAGAGAGAGAGGAGAAGGAAGAGAGGAAAGAGAAGGAAGGAAAGGAAGAGAGGAAGGAGGAAAGAAATTATCTTCTATTTCTATTTATGTTTCATTGGATAAAGTGCTGACCGTAGATACAGAAGACTTGGATTCAAGTTCAACTCTTTATATATTAATTACACTGGACCAAGGACAATGTATAGCCTCTTAACCTCAGGTTTCTCATCTGTTAAATGAATACAATGAAACAGTTATGTCACAGAGATTTGGCAAGAATCAGAGAATATATATGAAATACATTTATAATTATTTACCAAGTCTGATGGTTTCTTTTTTAAAGCCATCAACTTTCTTATAAGTTTGATAACTATGAGCTAAAATAATCTGATAGAAACTATTTCATAAAATTCCTACAACTTAGAACTGAGCCCTATAAAAATATATATGTATGGTCATGTGAATGTGTCCATTGCTAAGGTCTACTTGGATTACTTTTTTGTCATTTACTTCACCTCCTTTAAGAATTATTTATATAATCTTTGCTGCATAATGAGACTACAAACATTGTCAGGTCTCCAGGAAATACAGACTTTTATGGACAAAAATACATAATCTGGGATAGACTGCATGCTACTTCATGTCTTAAAGTAAAACAGCAACAACAAAAAACAATCATGGATATCATAGGTGACCTATATTCATTAATCCAGTAAAGTATTAAGCTATGAGGCTAAGCTTCTAGAATCATTATATAGTGAATTAAAATATAAATTCCAATGGAGACAGACAACAGAAGGTATAAGTGCCTGCTGTATCATCCTGCTGGCCTTTCATTTTGGGGCATTCCCAAGTAAAGCCCATTATATCAGTCTTCGTAAGAAGAACAAAGCGCTCCTTCATGTAACTGATATGTGTTGAGAGAACAAGATATAACTGAGAAGTAATATATCAGAAGCTTCTGACTATTCAGGAACAGGAATAAATATCATTAAAAATATTAAGTCATTGATTAAGTAATTAAATGGATATGGATTTGATTTTCAAGATTAATTTATTCCAGTGAGAGCCTTCATAGGTTTTTGGTATAAATTATACTATCACTTAAAGGGGTAATTCTAGTTTTAATGGTTTATTGGAAAAACAGAGTGTTTTGGGGTTTTTTTTAACCTCCCTAATCTCACTAGAATGCCAACACATTCAGTAGTATCCAATTCCAGGTCACCATTTGGCCTTTTTATCATGGTTTCTGGCAATGGTGCATTTCATTTTTATTAATGAATGTTTAGATGTATTAAGCATCCTGACTAAACATCTCTGGCCCTGATATCTCAGAAGTGAAAAGAAGTGTCATGATGATTACAATTGTTGGAAATTGTAGAAACTAAACATTTGGCTTGGCTGACAAGCCTATTTAACCAATATGCTGTACTTTCTTTGTACTTGCACAGCATAGAATTTATACAAGCCTACCAGCATAATTGTGAAGGCTTCTAATCTGCTTATTAACTATTTTATAATTCTCAGTTTCTTTAGTTGAAAAATGAACATTCTTTTATTACCTAATTCCCAGTGTTTTTAAGAGCATTAAATGAGACAACTTATATATATATCAAATGCATCAGGCATTAATGGACCCTGTGAAACATACATTATATGGAATAGAATATATAGCCCAGGTAAATAGATAAGTGCAATACATATCCCTTGATTCTTTTAACATAGAAGGATTTCAGCACATATATATTGTTTTTTGTCTTTCTGCTCAGTGGTTTATGCTACCAAACAATAAAACCTAAAACAGTTAACTGGGAATCCTAATTTCCTTAAATACTAAAAGTTGCATCCCAGAATTTCTTAAATTCTGCTAGGAAGTAGCTTTAAAGATGAAAAGCCTGAAGCTGCTCTATCTTCCAAGCACATGGTATTTTCCCAAACAATGTCAGCCTCACTGAGAACACTTCCCAATGTATTAGATAAATCGGCTTGCAATCAGTTTGTTCATCCTGACCAATCGATTGTTTACAAAGGATGTAGCTAATATTTTATATTATTTTAATAAAAGTTGCATTTGCTTTGGGATGTCAGAATTTTTTACTCATGATAACATTAATCAAATATATATTAATCTGTTCCCCACAAGAATAATTTCATTGAAGACTAAGTATAAACTAATCTGGAATGTGTGGTAACCTGGTGGCACCTGCAGCCCAGCTTGTCTCAGCAATCATTCTGATATATTTTGCAATTATTTTCAGTCATAGATATTCAACAGTTCTTGTAAATGCCAGGCTAAAAACCTGAGACATCACTCTGATTTAATAATCATATTCTTGAGAAGTTCAATCTAGAAAGGAACACTGCTGAGCTGAAAGTGTCTGTGGGTGAGTGAATAAAGATCTCTTTTAAACACATGTGTGGCTCTCTGCACATGGTGTTTCCTTCTTCTTATTCTGATAGCTGTTTTGAAAATTAGTGTTACTGATCATAGTGAGAGGTGGGGACAGAGTATATCTTCTCATGCTATTAAAGAGAACTCCTCAGTTTTTTTGCTTTACCAGTGTTCTCTCATAAACTCCATGCATAAATGGCAGTAAATAAACATATTCATAATTCTCTAGATGTATGTATAGCTATATAAAAAATAGAACTCCAAATTCTTAAGACAACTTTGATTCTCTTTGATTATTTGACATCATTTGAGGCAAAATATTTCCATTTTAAACCATGAGGCAGAATTTTCTTTAGCTCAGACAATTGTGCTTGTTCAGCAAAACACCTTGATGTGCCATTTGGGTTGTTTGGCCATTGCTTGGTGGGCAATGAAATGAATTATGTTATTAAAAAGAAACAAAGAAGGGGGATCTGATGTTTCTCCCAACTATCTGGTGATAGAAGAAAGAGTGCCAATAGATGAGAGAAAGAAATGAGCTCAATAAAAGCTCAAGAGTATGGAGATTTAAGTCAATAGCTTTCAACCTTGTCAGAATCAACCTGTACTTTTATTTGTTCTATAATAAATGTTTTAATACATTTTATTGAGATATAATTTACTTAAAATGGAAATAATTTAAGCATACTATTTAATGAGTTTTGATAAATGTGTACATATATCTATTCAATCTCCACAACAATCATGATATAGAACATTGGCAGCATCTGGAAAAGTAGGCTTATAATTCACTGCAGTCACTCCTGACATGACTTTCCCCAAACTATCTTTGATCTACTTTTTTCACCGTATTAATTTTATCTTTTCTTGAATTTTATATAAATGCAATCACATAGTGTTTCTTTTTTTAAATCTAGCTTCTTTCACTTAATGTGTTTTTAAGTTCATCCATGTTGTTGCACCAACACCAATATTTAATAGCAAATATTTTATAATGCTCCATTTCTACAATAAAATAAAATCCATAGATTAATCCTTAATTTAAATAGAAACAAAATTAAAATAATTTATATAAATAGATATCATATGTAACATGTAAATGTAGAGACATGTCTAGTGCTATGAAATAGCCAGATAATTTTTGCCTGTGATAGAAATGATGAATTGACTCCTTAATCATTATAATATCTCTCTTTATTCCTGATAATATTATTTGTTTTAAAATCTAGTTTTTAAAATTAATTGTAGCTATTTCAGTTTTATTTTGATTAAAGTTAACATTGTATATATTTTTTATCATTTTAAACTACCTTTGCCTTTATATTTAAAGTGTGTTTCTTGTATGCAGCATATAGTTGGGCATTTCATTTTTATCCAATCTGACTTTTAGTTGGGCTGTTTAGACCAGTTACATTTAGTGTGATTATTGATAGATTTCAGTCTATCATCTTTCTATTAGTTTTCTTTTTTGCCCCATCTGTTCTTTGTCCCCTTTTTCCTCTATTTCTGCCTTCTTTTGTACTGTTTTTTCAGCGATTCCAATTCTCTCCATTTTTGGCTTGTAAAAAATTCTTTTTTTTTAATTGGTTGCTTTCAGGTTTATTGTATACCTGCTAACATATCATTTCAAGGGCTATACTTACCTGCGTTGAACTTCTTAGCTCTGAAATCATAGTTCTCATCTAATTTGGATAATCATAGGGCATTACTTCTTCAATGAATGTTTTATTGTCTGCTTCTTCTATCTTTTGGGGAATCCAATTACCCATGTGTCAAGCCAACTGAAATTGCCTTACAGCTCACTAATACTCTTCATTGTTAAATTTTTTTCTCTGTGTGATAATTTGGATAGTTTCTATTCCTATATCATCAAGTTCACTACTTTTTTCTTCTGAAATTTCCTATCTGAGTTTAATTCATTCAGTGTATTTTTCTTCTCAGTCATTAAAGTTTTCATCTCCAGAAATTTTATTTCAGGTCTTTTAAAACATGATTTCAGTTTCTACTTTACTTTTTAACATGTAGAATATGGTTGTAATCACTATTTTAATATCCTTATCTATTAAATCTAACATCTGTGTTAGTTCTTGATCAAACGTTGATTGATTGACCTTTAGAGTTTTACTTTGCTGCTTCTTCCTATGCCTAATAATCTTTGATTAGGTTGTGAACTCTACCTAGGTGGATGCTAGAGTACTAGACACTCTTGTATCCTTCTAAATATTTGGGTTTTTTCTCTGGGACGCAGTTATTTAATTTGGAATCAGTGTGATCCTTTCAGGTGTTGCTTTTAAGATTTATTTGGCAGGAGTCAATCAGTGTTTAATCTTGACCTAAATATTTCCCACTACTGAGGCAAGACTTCTCTGTGCACTCTACCCAATGCTCAATGAATTATGAGATTTTTCCACCTGGCTGGGGAAAATAGGCACCTACCATGTGTTAGCGCCAAATATGTTTCTTCTAATACTTTTGGATATTTTCTTTTTTTGATATCAAGTAGTTTTTTCACATGCATGAACTAGTAATTTTCTGTTGAATATTTGAGAAGGACCCTCTGTGGATCATTGGTATTCTTTTTGTGAGCTTTCACCTGTCTGGTACTCTGTCCAGTAACCTCTAATTACCTTCCCCCCTCCAGAATCCTCAGCTCTGTCTTCTAAAATCCAGGAGTCTGCTTAGATCTACATGTGGGAGATCAGCATCTCCCTATGCTGCAGCCTGGAAATTGTCTCAAATAGTAAGGTGGGACAATCATAAAACTTAACCTTGTTTCCTGTTTCTCTGGGGTGTCTCTCCTTTGTTGCCTGATGTTCAGTATCTCAAAAATTGTTTTTTGATAAATTTGGGTTAGTTTTTCTGGTTGTTTCAGATGGGAGAGAAATTCCAGTCCGATTTAATTCATTTTCGCTGTAAGCCTAAGTCAGCGTTTTTGGTTTTTGTATTTTTTAAGAATACTTTTTACTGGGCATAGAGTTCTGGGTTGACAGTCTCTTTCAGCTTTTAAAAATATTTAATTTTTATCTCCTGAAATCACATTATTTCTTGGAAAGTTAGATATTAGTCTTATTTTTTAACCCTGCAGATAATATGCTTTTTTTCCTTTGAATGCTTTTGAGATTTTCTATGTTTTTACATTTTAGTAGCTTTACTATAACATGTCTAAATATGTTTGAGTTTACAATAGTTCTTGACTTTATAATTTGCCAGCATTTGTGTTTTTGAAAACTCTGAGCCATTACCTTTTGAAACATTGTTTCTTTTTCATTTTCTCTCTCTTATTTTTGAGGAGTCGGATTAACAGTATGTTATACCATGAATTGTATTTCCTTCATCTCTCTCACTTTTCTAACTTTTGCCTTTCAGTGCTTGCTTTGCATATTTCTTTCTTATCTATTTTTCAGTTTTCAGATTATCTTTTTGTTGTGTCTAATCTGTGTTAAATCCATCTATTATGTGTATAAATTCACCTGTAAAATTTTCAAATCTAGAATTTTTATTAAGTATTTAAATAGTTTCCATTTGTGGGAATTCTCTAACTAGTCTTTTATTCTAACATTCCTAACATACTATATTTTAGAATCCACATTTTCTAACTCTATCTTCTGCTTATTTGCCATCTTGGTATCAAGTACATCTTGCCTCTTTGTATATTTGTTTATTTTGGGTTGTGTTCTGACTGTCTTATAGAGGTAAATTGAGGTCTAGCATATTGTTATCTTCTTCTAGAATGTATTTCTGTGATTGCAAAGAAGTTTGGTTACTTGCAAACCAAAATTACCTTTATCCACTCAGGACTTAAAATATTTTGAGGCTAGGCATCAACCCTTACGATGTATTACCTGTGAACTGACACAAATCTGTCTTTTTAACCCTCAAATCCTTTATTGCATGGCTGCACATAATTTTTAGTACTCCTGAATAATGTTCTTGGTCACACAATTTCACATCTCTCTACTTTGGCATCTATCTTTCCACTTAACTGAAATGTCATTCTCCCACTCCTGGTTACATCATGCTCAATTTTTACATTCCAGACTAAATGTCACCTACTCTTTAATAGATTCCCTCCACACCACTGCCTGAGCAAATAGCTTAGTTCCCTAGATTCTCATAGGCTTTTTAGCAAAATTGCTTGGCTAGTACGTTCACATTCTATTATTAGGTATCTCTTATACCTTTATAAATGTGAGCTGTTTGAGGAAAGAACTAGGTCAAAGTTGTAATTGTAATAGGGGACCAAAACCTCAAAATCTTTATGTCCCCAATGTGTAATACATTACCTGAAATATAGTAGTTTGCCTAATAATCGTTGCTGAATTGTGGTCCTGGGGTTTCATTGCTGTATTCTTTAGTACATTTTATGCCTTGTAGCATTCTCTGGAAATGTGCTTCTGTGATCTCTGACCAAATCTAACTGGAACACTTTTGTATTAAAGGACTGTGAATCCCTAGGTAGTGATTTCAGCATGCTTCCACTCTTATGCCAAATCTAAACCATATGCTGTCAAAAGCATTGCCCTAGGGTTAAAATCAGATCCAGAAAAATTAAGTGTTTCCATGAATTTAGGCTAATTCCCAGTAGTTATTCTTGTTCCAATTCCTGCTTTCAAATGATTAAAAAAGATACAGCAAAGTAGGTTAAAATGTCTGTTTTCATATATACATTGGAAAAATCCTTTATAGCAGGAGAATATGTACTTAAAATTTGATCACAGATTACACTGGTTCTTCAAGGTGCCAAAATGTATCTAAGAAGTTCAATGGGTGGTGGGAGAGCTGGATTAAAAGAAGAAATATGAATATCAAAATCAAACCAATCCACTTGGGCCAGGACCCAAACCAAGTGATGAGAGGAAATGTAAGAAATCAGATAGAGACTGGTGTCTAGAATGAATGATAACAAACACAAAGTGATGTGTTTTTGAAGATATCATGGATGGCCAGTATGAGAAGGCATATCTTCCAGGTGGAAACTGGCAAAACACTTAGGAATTGTAAGCATTCTAGTCAGTCAGAGGAGTAAAGAATGCAAAGAGAAATATCAGTAGATTAAAGTTCTTTATTGCTCCTGGAAATACCTGACAAGAAAAATGGAGGGATTGAAATTTTGTACAAATTGTATACTGAGCTTTTGAAAACTCAAATTTAATTTTATCATCCATTCCACCCCATATACACAGACACACGCACACACACACACACACACACACACACACACACACACACCATTTCAGTGATTTCCCAGGACTCTTAGAATTTTTTTAAAAACAAACAAAAAATAATAATAAAATCTAAAGATCTCAACACGCCTGCATGACATGAAATTGGCCAACTTCTTCAACCCATCTCAAGATATGCTGCTCCTAGTTTGCTCACTGCAGTCACAATGACTATCATTCAAATCCTTAACCTCTTCATACTCCCTCTCCCCTTTCCCTTATAAACTCTAAATTATATTTCAGTTCTCATCCTAAGCTTCCTGACAGAACGTCCCCTGAAATCACAAAGTCATATCTACCTATTGTAGACCGTGATAATATTATTCTAATTTCTTTGTAATATTACTAAAGTGTAAGTATATCATTAACTAGATGCTAAGTTCCATGAGTAGAAAGACACTATATCTTTTTGCTTACCATGGTGTTCTCAGAACCTAGTATAATGCACAGCATATCTGGGTTCAGTATGGCAAGGACTCAAGAAAAAAGAATAATTAGTGAAAGACTTATTAGAACAGAGTACAAGTTAAATTCTTAGATGTAAAATCAGAATAGTATTCCTGATACTAAAAAAAGGGATACATGCATGGATACAACAAAACTAACAGAAAGATGGTTGAACGGCCTATATAAGGCTTTCCAAAGTCTGAAAAAATATCTGAACTGAGATATTTGCAACCTTTAACAAAACGGCAGCTTTTGCATTTAGTTACAACGAAATAATAATAATAATAATTAATAATAATAATAATAATAATGAAGCAGTTAACATTTCATGTGCCAGGAACTTTTCTATACATGGTAACTCCTTATATGAGATAGGAATTATTATTATCCCTATTTTTGATACAATAATGTTGAAGAACACAGATTTTCTTGTCTGGTAACATAACTGAGTTACATCTAAGAGGTAGCTGTGCTTAAGTATGAACCCAGGTATTAGTATATAGCATATATTCTTTGTTTGGAATTGTACCCTATTTTCAGGAAGACCTACTCACACTATATAAATAACATAAACACAATTCTTGGTGAAGAATTGTCCAAGCTACAGTCAATCTCATAAGAGGCTCCCAGGGTCATTATAACATAGCTACAGTATAACAGTATAGCATTAGAGCCTATTGTAATCACTTATCAACATATTTGTCTTCTCTATTAGACTTTCCTTTCCTTAAGAGCAGGGATTACATATTATTCACATTTACATTCCAAGAGACATTACACTGCACACAAAGTATATGCTTAATAATGATGGTTTAGTAAATATTTGAGAGCACATTCAAATTCAGAGCTATTTAAATCAACTTTGTTCACTTTCAAAGTCATATAAGATGATTTCACTTAAGAAAAAGAAAAGTGCATACACGCACCTGTGTTTGTTTGTACAGGAACAAAGGTCATCAAATATCATTCCTAATCATGATCATTTATATTTTAAATGTGCATGCAATAAGTATTTTTTTAAACATCTTTATTGGGGTATAATTGCTTTACAATGGTGTGTTAGTTTCTGCTTTATAACAAAGTGAATCAGCTATATATATCCCCATATCTCCTCCCTCTTGCATCTCCCTCCCTCCCACCCTCCTTATCCCACCCCTCTAGGTGGTCACAAAGCACTGAGCTGATCTCCCTGTGCTATGTGGCTGCTTCCCACTAGCTATCTATTTTACATTTGGCAGTGTATATACGTCCATGCCACTCTCTCACTTCGTCCCAGCTTACCCGTAGTTGTTCACTTAAAATACTGTGAACACCTCATTCAGAAGAGGTAGGGAACCTGGCCAATTTCCTTCTTCTGAGTCCCGCTTAGCAAATGAACAACCAAAACATGAATGCACAAATAGGAAATCAGCAGATGTTGGGCAGCGAAAAGGAAATTAACAATGAATTGTGTATTAAATCATCTTAAAGGTAATAATTTAACAATAACATTAGAAACCTTATGTTCTTGTGCTTTGAAATGAGACAATTGCAATTTAATTTTTGAATACCAGAAGAATGTAAAAGGATCATCTCCAGCAACTGAGACAACTAATTAAAACTGTTTCACCTGTTTTTCACATGCCCATGATTTCTAGTTGGAGCATACTGAATAAAGAGAAAATTATCTAACACAATTCATCATTTTGCATTTTATGTATTAACTGAGTATATCAATGCATTTTAATTTTTAAATTTTATACATCTATAGATTATTCTTTCCTTATTTTTATACTCCATATAACATCAAATATTTGATATTTATGAAATTCCAGACCCTTGATTGATATTTATTGTCAACATTTGTCTAGGCATTTTGTACTGTAAATAACATGTGTAACAGATTTGAAGGTCAGAACTGTGAAGAAAGCACACTTACATCCACCCACACATAAATAATATCATATTGTTCTGAGGATACACTGAGATCAGTTAGTTGAAATGAGAAATATAAAGCCTAGAGCTTCAGAAACCTCAAATCTCAATCTGTAAAATGAAAAATAAGGGGGAAATATGCTCAGTTAGTTCTCCAACATTTTTCCCATGACAGTAGGAAAAAGTTCTGAGGAAATTACAGGAGTCAAGGACCTGGGTTATTTGGTAGAAGACTTTGAACAAAAATATTCAAAATGGAAATTCAGGTCCATCCCATGTTGTGAATCAAGCAGATAAACCTTTTTTTTTTTTTTTTTTTCAGTACGTGGGCCTCTGACTGTTGTGGCCTCTCCCGTTGCGGAGCACAGGCTCCGGACGCGCAGGCTCAGGGGCCACGGCTCACGGGCCCAGCCGCTCTGCGGCATGTGGGATCTTCCCGGACCGGGGCACGAACCCGTGTCCCCTGCATCAGCAGGTGGACTCTCAACCACTGCGCCACCAGGGAAGCCCAAACTATTTTTTATAGACATCATAATAAAGTAAGTCCCTTACTGTAGGTTATGGTCTAGTATATATTGAGTACATACTCTTATGAGTATCAAAACCTTCAGTTTTGGAATTTTATCCACTAGAGCCTTTTATTAGATCAGTCTTTTGGAAATATTTACTCCAGATCTGTGGCTTGCCTTTTCATTGTCTTAATGGTGTCTCTTGAAAAAGCAAAAGTATTTAATTTAAACGAAGTCCAACTTACCAATTTTCCTTTTAGACACTGCACTTTGGTGTTGTAGTAAAATGTCATTCCCAAAACTGAGGTTACCTAGATTTCCTCCAATGTTGTCTTCTAGAAATTTTATAGTTTGCATTTTACAGCCAGGTTTATGATCCATTTTGAGTTGATTTTTGTGAAAGGTATAAGGTCTGTGTCTAGATTTATTTAATTGCATGTGAAGTTCAGTTCCCATCACCAAATTAAAGCATGCACATTTTATCATCATTTATGGCATTATAGTTATATCATCATATCATTTAGCTTGGGAAAAGTTTAAAAAAGGCTCATGACTGACTCAACTGAAATCTGTAATAAGGCTTAGATCATCTAGCAGAAGTATTTGTTCAAATACCATCTTAATTGGCCTTGAATATTTCTTTCCCAAAGTGGGACATTATTATCTATCTCATGATAAAGAAATATATACACACATATATGCCCATGCAACAGAAAAAAATAGCTGGCTCTCATGATTTTGAGGTTCTTTTTATCACAGAGAGCCCACATAGATATCTAATGGACATAGTGTAATGGACTCTAGTCTAATATCACATAATCTAATGGACTCTAGTGTAATATCACATAATCAAAATAAGACCTAAAATTTGGACTGTTGTGTGTAACATGGAAATGCCTGCTGAAAGCGTACCCTTTCTCCAGGTAAAAAATGTTACTTTATGTCAGGGGACATTTTATTAATCACTTGAAAAAGGAAGGCGGGATCAAGGAAGAAATAGCTTACCTGGTAGTTTTTCTTATGAAAGTACTTTTAAAATGGAAATTAATAGGGCGTTTTAAATGAAAGTTTTCAATTTTACTAGTTGATATGTATCCCACAAATAAGTTGGCTTTTTAATCTTACTATGTTTCATCTGAAACATATTGAAAAATTATCTACATGGTCTTACTTACTGAGTAGAATAATCAGCTGCTTTAAGAAGCAAGGAGAATGGTTTATAGTTCTTTGCTCAGTTACCATCATTTTTCAAAATCCTTTTAATTGAAGTATAATACACAGATAAATGCACAAATCCTAAGTGTACAAGCTCAATGAATTATCAGAAAGTAAACACTCCTGGGTAACTGGTACAAAGGTTAAGAAATAAAATGTTAACCACACAACAGAAACCTCTCCTCAAGGCCTCAATTACCTCCTTCCCAAAGGTAACCACTACCCTGTTTCTGAACTTGATGTAAATACAATTATACATTACATATTCTTCTGTGTATGGCTTACTTTGTTCAGCATCACATCTGTGAGATTCTTCCCTATAGCTTTTATGTAGTTTTATTGTGTTCACTTGTATAAAGTATTCCACTATAAAAATATATCATTATGAAATTTCTTTATCTCTCATTAAAAAAAAGAAAAATTATCTAGAGTTTTATGTATAATATAGAGGTGTTTTATATGTATATATATTTTGGAATATAACACGTATGTGCATTGGTGTTCAGTTATCATATATCTATAAAGTTCTGAACATGATTTTTATTTAGTTTTTTTTTCCCTAAAAAGAGGCTTGATCTATCCTGATTTTGAAACCAAAAAATGGAAAAAATAAAGTAAAATAATAATTAAAACCCCACATTCTTTATTAAACATGGGGACTGTTTTCAGGTAACGTGATTTTTCTCCTTCTATCACATTGCATTAAACATATATTCCATATAAGTTTTAAGAAAACAAAAGCCATTTTGTAAATGAGGTATTACTTAGTATAAGAAATGCAATTTAGAAAAAAATTCAGATCTGACAATAATTTTGATCTAGGGGTTCATAGTCATTACTTATTAGAGATTGTGGCTGTAAAATATTTGCACTGTTCTGTTTCTTGAGATTTACAATATGCTGGTGTTATTTACATTTAAACATAGTTACATTTAAAGGATGAGCATCCTCTAAAATGCCAAAGAACAAAAATTGTCTTGGTTAGCTGTTAATCCCAGATTGAATTCGTTTCTCTTTTACATTGCTTTGAAAGCCACATTTCATGAGCCAACTTCCGTAACATAGCTTTTACCCTTTATCTTTTCTTCACTGATTCTACAAATCACATTAAAGAGAGCAGGAAATGTAGCCAGCAAGAGTCCTCCTACATTTTATAATAAATTTCTTATTCTGCACAATCTGTGATTTTGCTGCCTGAGTTGGTTATTTTGCCATACATATAAATTTTAGAGACAGATGGTCAAATTCCATGAAAAGTCTTCTTGATCAATTGGGGGGGAACCAAACTATCCATGAACATTATCTCTTCATTCAATTAGGCCTTCCAAAAAAGTTTCAAAATTTTAAAATAAGGATTTTTGCACATATTTTGTTGTTATTTTTCTTACATGAACATTATGTATAATTTGCTTAGAATATTATTATATAGATATTGTGTAGTATAATATCTGTGTGTGTGTATTCCTCAAAAGTACTATACTTTTTGTCATATTTCCTGTTTGCAACTGAAGTAAAATAATTTTTTGATGTTATATCTACCTGCTTATCTGAATTTAACCATCAATTTTAATGATCTGTTTGGAGATTCTCAACATTTTCTGCAAAGATATTGATATCTGAAAATAATGACACCATTTGTATCCATGTTCAATTCTGCATCTATTACTTGTTTTTTCTCTCTTAGTGAAGAGCTTAAATATGATATTCAGTAAATGTGTGATAAGATAGTGGACATCTTTGTCTTGTTGCTGGTTGTAAGGGGTGTTACTCTAATACTTTATCATCATAAGATTTCTTTGTACATGCAATTGATCAGGTTTAATAAGTTTTCTTGTCTTAGTTTGTAAGATTTTGTTTCTAATAATGAACACGTGTTGATGTTCTTTAATGCAATGTTTTAGTTAGCACATTATTTTTATCTCTTAATCTATAGTAAATTATATTAATAGATTTTTACATATTAGAATAACTGAGTTCTTAGAATGAATCTAACTTGGGCATAATGTATAAAGTTTGATATATTGTAGCATTTGGTTTCTAACACTTTGTTTAGGATTAGTGCAATTATGTTGTAGTGGGCTAACCTTAAAAAAGAGGGTACATCTTCCTTCTTTCTGTTTCCTAGAATTTTGTATAAATCTTGGAATAATAAGTTCTTGAAAGTTTAATAGAATTTGATTTTAAAAAGTTTTGACCTATTTTTTTGTTTTTATTATTTTTTGCTTTGACTGAAGTTTTTAATTATCGGTATTTTATTTTTTTAAAGGACTGAGAGTATTGACATTTATTTCTTCTCATATAAATCTTAGTGAGTCGTATTTCTTTAGAACTTTTATATTTCTTCTAAATTTCCAAATGCATGTCCATAACAGTCTTGGGATTCAATTCTAAATGTCTTTTAAATTATATTTCCTTTTTAATTTCTAATCATTTGTATTTACACCTGTTTTATTTTCTGTTTTTTAGCATTCTCAAAGAACCAACTGCTGTTTCTGATGATAATCTGTATCAATTTTATCTTTTTTTCCCTAGCACATTAATTTATGTACTTTTTTGTTATTTTTCTCTTTCTAATTTTCTCTCATTTATTCAGTTGTTTCTTTTTCTTATTTTTAAATATATCTTTTGTCATTTATTTCTAAATTAATGGTTTTCAGTGCATGGGGTCTGTATGATGCGAATTTTGAAAATCACTTTCAAAGATTTGCTTAATGGCCAACTTTTGTAAATATTCTATTTTACTAAAAAAGACTATTTACTCTTTTATCATGGGATGCGAGCATCCCTATATTGTGTGTTAAATCAAGTTTATTTGATATACTCTATACTTTTATAGTATTTTTGTCTGTTGGGTCCATCAATAATTTATTTATTTAGCTGATATTATTGAGGTCCTTCTTGATATTAAATGATGCCATAGTCAGAATGTGTCCTCCCAAAATTCATACGCTGAAATCCTAAACTTCAAAGATGAGGGTACTAGTTGGTGGGGGGTTTGGGAGGTGATTAGGTCATGAGCATGGAGCCCTCATGAATGAGATTAATGCTGTTATAAACGAAATCCCCCAAACGGAAACACTTTGCTCTACCCCTGAATCTATGATAACATTATTAATCAACTATACTCCAATATAAAATCAAAAGTTAAAAAAAAAAAAAGAAACCCCACAGAGATCCATCTTCCCTTCCACAACCTGAAGACACAGGGATGAGGAAGTAGACCTTCACCAGAATCCTCATGCTGGCCTCTTGTTCTTGGGCTTAGTCTCCAGAGCCGTGAGAAATAAATTTCTGCTGTTTATAAGCTACCTAGTCTGTGGTATTTGTTTAGAGCAGCCTGAGCAGACTAAGACAAATGAGGATTTGTGAGCAGAGAGACAAAACCCCTGCCTTCATCAAGTGAGTTTACATTATTTACATTAAGTGAGAAAGGTAGGTTACAATCTGAAAATATGGTTGGGAATTGTCAATCCCCTCTTGCCTTTTCATAAAGTGTTACCTAATTTATTTTAAGGTTGTATTATTAGAAAATAACAGTTTAGAATGTTTAAAATTTCCTGGAAAACTGAGGCTTTTATCATTATATACTTTAATGACAGTTTAATGACAGTTAAAAATTATATATTTTGTCTGATGTTAATAGAGCTAATCAATATTATTAGCCTGGTGGTGGATATAATCATGATTTTAAAAATTTATTTTAATTTCTTGTTCTCTTAATTTTCCCATGTTTTTATATTTGTAGTATATAATTTTTGAAAAGAATTTAGCTAGTTTTATAGATTTGTTTATGTGCAGTATAAAAATCTGTGCTTCTGAGATGGTGAATTTAGATCATTTACTTCTATTTTGATTAATGATATTCTTGGTCTTATTTCTGCCATCTTATTTTATGGTATTTACCTTCATTACCATAAACCACTGGGTTTATTGTTATTGTTAATAGAGAATAGTGTAAATATTCTTAACAATATATGAGTATATAAAGGAACAAGTGACAGTGCAGATATGGGAGTGGCATGAGAATCTAAATTCTGTTTAGGGAACTTACTTCTATCTTCAATATTTATTCAAACTCAATCACGCATGTATGAAATATGATAAATTATTCCTCAGTCAGGAAGTGCTCTTGTGTAGCTTGATGTCTCAGCTACCACTCAGTTCATAGAAGACAACTCATTCAGCATGGTCATTTTGGGTTCCATGGTCAGGTGTTAAGTTTCCACAAGAGCATATTAACAACTCTGGCCTGCTTTCCAAAAGAACAGCTGTCTCAAGAAGAATGTCATAAGGTTCTGTGCTGTGATTCTCTTATTGACATTAGCAAAGGTTGTATATTAAATTCACTGTCTGCTACAGACATTTGTATCTTCCAGGTCATGTGTCTGAATGTTAGAACTTCTTGCACTGTGTTTTGGATCCATTTCAGAACTGTCTCTTATTCTGAGCCCCACCCCAAACTGGTAGCCTATGGGCTACTTTGCAAGTGATTCAACACAGCGTATTGAAATGACATTGTATATGTTGCTTGCAAATTCCATAAAGATCCATTAAGTCTAGTGACTCTTTCTTAATGATAGGTGTCGTCACAATGTTCATCTTTTGCTCTGAGGGGATAATTTTTTTACAACTTTATTGTGGTCAAATTTATGTATCATAAAATTCATCCTTTTGGAGAGTACATTTAATCATTTTAAGTAAGTTTAGTTAGTTCGGCAACCACAACCATAATTGTCATTATGAGGGAATATCTTAATATGACTTAGACCACTGTATCCATAGAAACCCTACTGAGATGGAAGTCTCTAAATTTGGTGAAATGTATTTCACTTTCTGTCATGCATGTGGTATAGGAAGGCTTTTTGCTGCTTCCTCCTCTGTAGATTCATTTAGCATGAGGCCATCCATGAAGCCAAGATGTCCTGTGAGATAGTAAAACAATCAGACTCACTCCAGTCTGCATGGTGACAGAGGAAGAATTGGCATGACCCTAAGTAAGACAGTGACATGTTTCTGCTGTCTACCCAAACTGCTTCTGGTGGTCTATGCTTAATGACATAGAGAAAAAACCATTGCCAGCTCATTAGTTGCATACCATGTGCTAGGGCTATGTTGATTTGCTCCATAAAAGAGACAAAATCTGGAAGAGCAGCTGTAATTGGAGTCACCACCTGTTTTGATAATCGACTGCCATTCACCAAAGCTTTCCAATTTCTGCAGAGGCCAAATGAGTGAACTCAATAAGTGTGAGGGAGGGATGAACACCCCTGCTTCTTTCACAGCCTTGCTACTGCCCTTAGATATATGTGTTGCTTTAGTTTCCTAGTTTTATATGGAAGGCCAGTTCCAGGTCACTCTTCAGAGTATTAACTTTGAAGCTCTAGTTATGGGTTTCAGCATTTGTACCAGGGTACAATCCCAAAATGGGTGTTTGTTTATTGCTCACTCCATTCAAATTTTGACTTAGTATTTCTCCTTCTCTTCATCTCCCTCCTGCACTCCTCCTCTGTATTTCAGTGGCTCCTTTCTTCTCACCTGCCTCTTTCTTTTTCTTGACATTTTCTTCTTTCCTATGTCACAATACATTTAAAAGTATCTCGTAGAATATCAATATTCTAATTGCATTGTTGCAGAAAGTCCTTTTACGATATCCAGTCCAGCATCCTGCCAGAAGTGTAATTGAAAATATGCAGTCATTACTCATTAGAATAGAGTAGGATACGTGATTAAAAAAAATATAGGATATAGCTCAATTTGTGGTGATATCCTCTGAAACTTTAGAAGTTTTACTTTTGTATTGAAGCAACTTCATAGCAACAGTCTTTTAGGTTAAAAATGTCCCTGTCTCTATCATTTTATGAACATCATTTATTTAGACATCAAATTAAACAAATATTTTAAAAACCTTTTTATACTTAAAATAGTTTGTATTTGTCTGACTTTGTATGTAGAGCCTTTTTATATAAAAATAATCATGTCAGTCATTGATTCACAAAAGAGAAGCTTTTTGGGGGTTTTGTTCCTTGTCTCCAGGACTTGGACCTTCTAGAAAATTCAAATTTCTATAGGAAGTTGAACTTATCTTAACCAAACTCTCAT
Organism: Orcinus orca; assembly: GCF_937001465.1. Taxonomy (NCBI): domain Eukaryota; kingdom Metazoa; phylum Chordata; class Mammalia; order Artiodactyla; family Delphinidae; genus Orcinus; species Orcinus orca. Next base: position 76,687,738 of record NC_064562.1, on the reverse strand, counting down.
AACAGTGGTTTTAATTAGCTATGAACAATAATCATCCTCACCCTATTTGTTTTGATCAGGAATATAAAGGCATAGTTTTACATACAGTAAAATTTACTACTTTCAAGTATATAATTCAATGTGTTTTGACAAATGAATACAGTTGTATAAACACCATGACATTCATGATGAAGAACATTTTCTTTACCCCATGAAGTTTCCTCATGCTCATTTACAATCAGTTTTCTCTCTACATATTTAGCTCCTGAAAGCTACAGTTCTGCTTTCTTTCACTATAGTTTTATAATTTTTTAAATCATAAAATGGAATTGTAAAGTATGTAATTTCATACACTCAGCATCTGAGATTATTTCAAGACAATACATGTATTAGTAGTTTGTTCCTTTTTTTATTAAGTTATATTGTATCAAATGCAATTATCTGGTCATGAGTTGATAGACATTTGGTTGATTCCAGTTTTTGGTTATTATGAATAATGTACTCTGCACAATAAAGTACATGTTTTTGTATGATCATGTTTTCCTTTCTATTAAAAAGACTTGAGATTGCTGGATGGAAATATTTTTAGCTCTATAACAAATTGCCACACTGTTCTCCAAAGTGGCTGTACCATTTTGAATTCCAGTTAGAAATATATAAGAAATGAGAAATAAATAAGCAATAGAGGTCTAATGTACAGTATAATGAATATAAACAATAATAATTGTGATAAATATTGTTACATCAGCAATCTTTTTACAATATATTAATAACACACTGTACATCTTAAACTTACACAACATCACATGTCAAAGTTATTCAACTTTTTAAAAATAAGAAATATATAAGAGTTCCAATAGCTCCAAATCATGGCTGATACTTGGTGTTGTCGAGTTTTTGTTTTGGTTTGGTTTGGTTTGGTTTGGTTTATAGTCACTAATAGTAGGTATGAAGTAGGAACTCAGTGGTTTTAATTTGTGTGTTCCTTACAGAAAATGATGTTAGGCATCTTTGCATATGCTTATTGGCTTTGTGTTTATCTTGGGTAAAGTGTGCATAAAATTATTTTGTCCAATATATACATGTCACCTTATATGTGATATCACATATAAGGTGATTTGTCCACTATTAGTGTTTTATACTTCTTTATACACCTACAAAGAGTAATTTATCATCTATATGTTTTACAAACATTTTCTCCCAATTTATGGTTTTTCATTTTCATTTTCTTAAGATTGTCTCTTAAGAAAGAATTTTTTTTTAAAATTTTGATGAGGTTTGATTTACCATTTTTATGTTTCATAATTTCTACACATACAGTCTAAGAGATTTTCTCCTAAACCCAAGATACCAAAGAATTTCTCCTACATTTTCTTTCAGAAGTTTTATAATTTCAGGTTTTAAATCGGATCTCTGATCAACTTTAGTATAATTTTTATGGTGTTGGTTAAAGAATCATTTTATCACTTATGGATATCCAATTTTTTTCAGCATCATTTGCTGTAAAGACAATCCTTTCTTCTTGAGTTGACATTTCTTTTCATCAGTTGGTCATGTATGTGAACCTATTTCTGAACTCTCTTTTCTGGTGCATTGATCTAAATGCCTGTCTTAGGCCAATATACTGCTGTCTAACTTTATGCCAATACTTTAATATGAATGAGTTTTAGCATAGTGGAGGCTTAGTGTGGGAAGTTAACATGCATATTGGGGAAAATTTGAAATTTGTAGTCAGAGAATGGCTTAACAAACACCTCAGCTTTATCAGTTCCCAGATGCATGATGTTCAGATTGTAACTCTTTTCTTTTCAACATCAGTTTCTCATTGTAAGATTGTTATGCAGAATAAATAATATTTAATTATATGAAGTATATCCTGGTGCCTGATAAATATAAAACACTTCATAAATGCTAGGTCTCTTTATCCTTTGCTCAGGATGTTTTAATAGAAAAGAGATTAACTACTGTGTTTGTGGCAGATAGTAATAACCACTCATTAAAAAGTAAGCAAACAAACAAAAAACACCAGATAACTTCTTCCACTAAATATGTACTTATACCTTGCTACAATAATTTCTAACCTATTTTGAGCAAATCAGAGATTTTTTGCCATGCTTAATTGCAATATATATTAAAAAAATAGAAACATAATTTACTGTCTTTCAGATGGCATCCCTAAGAAGTTATTTTTGAGTTATAACAAGTTGTATACAAAATATAGTAACAATGTCCTTTTCGTTACATTGAATAAAATGGATGTTTTTCAGCATTTTAATATGTTTACATTGGAGACTAGTGGCCTAATTTAGAAAACATTTGGTATTTTTACTTCACATAAATCACAAATTAATTTATGCATTTGAGTTTATGTTGCTCAAGCTCATTTCATGAATATTTGGAAGATATTTAACTTACAAAAAACGCACTGAGTATTTGAATGGATGTTTTTGAAGCCTGGTAAAGAAGGAAAATTGGAAGGAAGTCTGGTTTTAGAATTCAGTAAAAACATTGTTTATGTTTGCTCTTTAACTTTACCACACAGAATGCAATATAGTTAGAAAAGTCATCCTAAGTACTGTCTCCCCTTACTTCCCAAGACCTCACAGAGTAAATGGGTTCATAGATATTGTATGAAATATCTAATATTACTGTTTACCTACTTAATACTTGGGTATTTTGTAAGTGGAAATGGTAAAAAACAATTCCCTTGAATTATCAAATGTTATGTGCTGCTATCTAAAGATAATTCAATGTAGTTATAGTCTAATTTGAGGAATTTAAAATATTTGATTCTTCCAATATGCAGGAAATCTTGATCTTACCATTATTTGAAAGACTGTAGAACATTAGAGTATTTACAAAAATCCTTCAATCATATCTAAATTTATGGTGCACCAATATCCAATGCTTATATGGGACAAGAATATTATAAACTAACTTTTATAAACTAATATTTTTATAATTATTAAACTTTGGGGGGGAAGCTGATCTTGAATGTATTTATATACTGTCAAATCTCTTGCTTTTTTTTCTCTTTGGACTTTATCTGTTGCTTGATTAGCAATCTTTCTATATCTTAATATTGAATAGTCACATGAGTTTTCATCTAGATTTTATTCTTTCTGCTCTTCTTGCTCCTCCTTTCGCTATTATTATTTTACTCCTTAATAATCCTCCTGGGTTGGGACACATAGTTTTTGAGGGCAGGAGCCTGCTGTGTCCCCCTTTGTCTGGCAAAGCAATAAAGCTATTGTTTTTTTACTTCAACCAAAACTCTTTTTCTGAGATTCTATTCAGCACTGGTGCAGAGAGGCCGAGCTTTTGGCATGATTTCCATGGTTTGTAGAGGGGTTTATTCACCCTGTGTTTTTTCGGTGTCTTCCCTCTGCAAGTTTCTGTTCCAAATTTCCTCTTCTTATATTAAGTCAAGTCATATTAGATTAAAGACCACCCCAATTACCTCATTTTAAATTAATTAGCCCTGTAAAAACCCTATCTCCAAATATGGAGAATGTAAATACCTTACGTTCTGGGGCTCTAAGCATTAGGACTTCAATATGAGTTTGTTTTTGTAGTTGCTGTATTTTTAGGAAGAGGAAGGTGAAAAGTGCAGTCAAGGTATAGCCATTGAATATTTGAAGAATTGGTAGACTACACAAAATAAAGAATGCAGTATAAAAATTGGGACAGGAAATTGTATGTACAGCATGACCCCAATTTTTGGATAAAATTGTGTATTTTCTTGAAGAAAATATACCAAATATTAAGAGCTCTTTCCTCTACATTAAGTTTAAGAACTTTTTTTCATTCTACATTTCCATTTTTAACACACATTGTGCCTTATGAGATTGCAAAAGTACACACTAAATCATGCCTTTCCTAAAAACGTGGCTCCTTTATTTTGCATATGCTTGAGATAACTTGGGGCTCAAGCTCCCACTCTCAGTGGAGTTAGGAAGAAAAGCCAACCTGTCAATTAAAGTTACTCCTTTCCATTCGAAAAGGTACATGCACCCCTATATTCATAGCAGCACTATTTACAATAGCCAAGACATGGAAACAACCTAAATGTCCATCAACAGATGAATGGTTAAAGAAGATGTGGTATATATACACAATGGAATACTACTCAGCCATAAAAAAATGAAATAATGCCATTTGCAGCCACATGGATGCAACTAGAGGTTATCATATTAAGTGAAGTAAGTCAGAAAGAGAAAGACAAATATCATATTATATCATTTATATGTAGAATCTAAATTATGACACAATTGAACTTATCTATGAAACAGAAACAGACTCACAGACACACAGAATAGACTTGTGGTTGCCAAGAGGGAAGTGGAGTGGGGGAGGGATGGATTCGGAGTTTGGGATTAGCATATGCAAACTATTATATATAGAATGGATAAACAACAAGGTCCTACTGTGTAGCACAGGGAACTATATTCAATATACTGTAATAAACCATAATGGAAAAGAATATGAAAAAGAATATATATATAGCCGAATCACTTTGCTGTACACCAGAAACTAACACAACATTGTAAATCAACTGTATTTCAATTAAAAAAACGGTAACTCCTTTTCTTCCCCTTTAAGACACATACCTCCTGGTTGAAATAGTAACTTCCTGGTATTAGTGACCACTTTGCGGTAATGGGTAATGACTGATAAAGATTTTTCTCCCCTCTCACTCTCTAGGATAGAGACTGTGGAGTTTAGCAGGTGGAACCCTCCCCCCCCCACCTTGCTTCCAGCCTCACTGAAAGGACAAAGCTCTCTCCATGCCTTGCCTTGGTCCCTGACTTCAGGAACTCAACAAAGCCCCACCCCAATTGCTGATCGCTGAGATTCAATCTCTGCCTTCCCTGGGTGTTTTCTATTTGGTTTGGTCAGTCAGTTCCTTATATATTTTGGATATTAACCCCTTATTACATAAGTGATTTGCAAATATTTTCTCCTATTTCATAGGTTGTTTTCATTTTGTTGATAGTTTCTTTTGCTGTGCAGAAGCTTTTTAATTTGATATAGTCCTACTTTAAAATTTTTTACTTTGTTGCTTGTGCTTTAGGATTACATACAAAAATAATTACCAAGATCCCATGTCAAGGAGTTTTTCACCTATATTTTCTTCTAGAGAGTTTTATTGTTTCAGGTCTTATATTTAAATCTTAAATTCATTTCAAGTTAATTTTTGTAGGTGGTATAAGATAGAGGTATAGTTTCATTCTTTTGCATGTGAATATCCAGTATTCTCAGCACCATTTATTTTAGAGACTATCTTTTCACCATTGAGTATTCTTGGCTCACTTGTCACATACTAGTTGACCATATAAGCATGGCTTTATTTCTGGGCTCTTGATTCTGTTCCATTGATCCCTGTGTCTGTTTTTATGCCAGTACCATACTGTTTTGATTATCAGCTTTATAGTGTAGCTTGAAATCAGAAAGTGTGTTACCTCCTGCTTTGTTCTTCCTTCTGAAGATTGTTTTGGCTATTTGGAGTCTTTTGTGGTTCTATATAAAATTTAGGATTTTTTTTTCCTCATCCAGTAAAAAAATAACATTGGGATCTTTCTAGGGATTGCACTGAATCTATAGATGGTTCTAGGTACTATGGACGTTTTAACAACATTTATTCTTCCAATCCATGAACCCATGTTCTTGCATTTTCATCTGTGGCATCAGTTTCTTTCCTCAATGTCTTGTAGTTTTCAATGTAAAGATCTTTGCCTCCTTGGTTAATTTTATCCCTTAGTATTTTATCATTTTTGATGCTATTGTTAATGGGATCGTTTTCTTTATTTCTTTTTCAGATAATTTGTTTTTAGTGTATAGAAACACAACTGATTTTTGTTGTTTATTTTGTATACAGCAAATTTACTGAATATGTTGGTTAAACCTAACAATTTTTTGGTGGAGTTTTTGGGGTTTTCTATATATAAAAACATGTCATCTACAAATAAAGATAATTTTACTTCTTCCTTTCCAATTCTGATACCTGTTATTCCTTTTTCTTGCCTGATAGCTATAGCTTTGACTAGGACTTGTACTATGTAGAAGTGGTGAGAGTGGGCACTCTTGTCTTGTTCTTGATATTAGTGAAAAAGCTTTCAACCTCTCACCATTGAGTATGTGGTTTAGCTGTGGGCTTGTAATATATGACCTCTAGTATGTTTAAGTATATTTCTTCTATAACTAATTTGTAAGAGTTTTTTAAATATGAATCGATGTTGAATTTTGTCACATGCTTTTTCTGCATCTATTTAGATGATCATATGATTTTTATCTTTCATTCTATTTATGTGATGTATCACATTTGTTGATTTGCATATGTTGAACCATTCTTACATCCAAGGGTGAATCCCACTTCATCATGGTATATGATCCTTTTAATGTGCTGCTGAATTTGGTTTGCAAGTATTTTATTGAGACTTTTGCATGTATATTAATCAGGAATATTAGTCTGTGGTTTTCTTTTCTTGTGTCCTAATCTTGCTCTGGTATCAGCATAATAGTGGTTTTGTAAAATGAGTTTGGGAGTGTTCCCTCCTCTTTGGTGTTTTTAGATGAGTTTGATAAAAAATGATGTAATTTTTCTTTAAATGTTTAGTAAAATTCACCAGTGAATCCATCTGGTTCTGGGTTTTTCTTTGTTGGGAGTTTTTTCATTACTGATTCAATCTGCTTACTAGTAATTTGTTTGTTCAGATTTCTCTATTTCTTCCTGATTCAGTGTTTGTCTTCTTAAAACACGGACTCAATTCAGCCCATAGCAATGTCCTTTATTAATTTAAGGAAGTTGATGAGACTGTTTTTACAAATGGGTGTTGAATTTTGTCAAATCTTTTTGTGTATCTTTTGAAATGATTGTATGATTTTTCTTTAATAGTTCATCAATATACTGAATTACATTAATTGATTTTCTGCTGTTTATCCAAACCTAACTTTATCATGATTTATTATCTGTTTGTAATATTGCTGAATATGACTTAATAGGATTTTGCTGAAAAATTTTGCTTCTATGTTGTTTAGGGAAACTACCCTTTAGTGTTCTTTCCTTGTTTAGCTTTATTTGGTTCTGGTATCAGGGTATAACACTGGTACTATAAAATGAGTTGTAAAGCATTCCCTCCTATTTTGTGTAGAATTGATATTATTTATTTCCTATATGCTTGGTAGTTTATACCAGTGTCACTACCTTGCCTTGGAATTCTTAAGAAAATTATTTCAACTGTAAACTAATTTCCTTGATCCATAATGGAATCTTTAAGTTGTCTATATAATTTTAAAATGAGCAATACATTTTTATTCTGTATTGAAGATGGAAAAATAAATGAGGAGATGTTGTAGGGGAAAAGAAGGGTCTTCCCCTTCAGCCCTGAAGACATTTTGAAAGAAGGAGATGAAAGTTGAGGAAGCAGATGTACAGACATTTTTGTCCTCTTCTCTCTAGGCCAAATCTCAGATATCAAAGAATGTTAAAAGGAAGCCAGAGAACTGAGATAATTTTGCCTCACTTTTTGTTGAGGTTATGCAAGAGACCCACCTCAAAGTTACCTTTGAAATAATCTAGTCATGTCCAATATATGTAAGCAAAAATAGAGCCCACATTAGTTTTTATAGACATCCTCCTACTAAAGAGATTTTTTTTTTGACTTGAAGGCATATGAGAGACATCTAGTCACTTGCTCTCTTTTTTTAATCAGTACACTAATAGCCACAAGTTCACATTTTTCCCCAAGAAAATATTAGAAAAAACAAAGCTTTTCTTTTAGCATGGACAGTGTTTAATTAATTTCTGATCTTACTATCTGTGATCCCATAAAAGAAAACAGATAATTTAGTCCACAAGTTTATTATTACTATTTTGATGTGATAATTATACTTTGTCTTTAGTGAGGGATATATATGTAGCTGAGTAGAGTGAAATAAATTTCAGTGTGATGGGCCAATGAGAAATATCAGTTAATTTTTCCCTGCAAAACCTAATATTGGGTCACTAAAGTCACAATTTTTGTAAACTTTTCCAAAAGAGTCATATGTTCTCATAATATTTTTATGTAAAGCCTACTATTTTAATTTTGGAAATCAGTATTTGAGTCTTACAGAAGGTTAAGTTATGGTAATCAATAACTATACTTTGAAAAGATAAATTTAAGGAGCTCTCTCTGTATGTGTTTAACAGAATATAAAAGAAAATATCACCTTTGCATCCATACGTCTTCCAATAGAATATGATAATGCTGTATAAATATATAAGCAGCTTAGTTCTAGAATCATATAAACAAGCCATTCTTTGAAGCTTAAAAAATCATTACTTTGTTAGCTTTTGGTCTTCCATTTTCAAATAGTAACTTTCAAAATAGTTTTAACACTAAACCCAAAGTCTCTGTGTAAACTAGTATAGAGTTGATCCTAGATACTGTAAGTAACAATCTTAGGGAACACTCCAGCAAATGCAGCAAGCAGACTATCTTTATTAATGATATTTATACTTATATGCATCCTTTGCCTGATTCTCGACACACATTTTTACTCTTTCCAAATTTTTGGACATATTCTGATAATCATTCATCAAGCAATTGCTTATAATTATTTCTTCAAATGTGTTTAATACCCAGTCTAGTGGGGTATTTTTTGTTATTCCTTTCAGGTGTCTTGTATTTATATTTTTGTACTTTCATATCAAAGTTCATTTTACTTACTTTAATTTCCTATCCAGAGTTTATCCAGAATTTTTATATTATCTTTTTTTTTTTAAAGATGTTGGGGGTAGGAGTTTATTAATTAATTAATTTATTTTTGCTGTGTTGGGTCTTTGTTTCTGTGCGAGGGCTTTCTCTAGTTGTGGCAGGCGGGGGCCACTCTTCATCGTGGTGTGCAGGCCTCTCACTGTCGCGGCCTCTCTTGTTGCGGAGCACGGGCTCCAGACGCGCAGGCTCAGTAGTTGTGGCTCACGGGCCTACTTGCTCCGCAGCATGTGGGATCCTCCCAGACCAGGGCTCGAACCCGTGTCCCCTGCATTAGCAGGCAGATTCTCAACCACTGCGCCACCAGGGAAGCCCCATATTATCTTTTTTTATATGTCATTTATTTAATGATTGATAATATTAATTGCATTTAAGATAATCTGGGAATTATATATGTTATTATTTTAAATATTCAATAATATTTAATGTACAGTATTTATTTTTTAGCTCCCAAATAATAAACCTATTATGATATTAAATTCATTTTTTAAAATATTTTCCCATCACATTTTATTTAACCCAAACTTATTTTATGTAATAATACTGACATAAAGATGTAAAAATTATTGAAAAACACATGTCACTTTTGATAAACAAAAAAATTCCTATATGCATATCACCTATAATTTTTATCTGTCCATTAAAATGTAACCAGGTATTTATATTTATTTTTATTTTAATGCTTCTAAGAATAGGACCCATCTTACAATCAATATGTATAATAATGTTTGTTATCTGAAGATATGTTATTAAACAAAGCCATGTTTTTGATTAATATTATTTTAGAATTAAGATACTATGGTCCTAAGAAATCAATATCTTCAGCAGAGTCTTTATCAAATCTTTAGCCTCCATCAGTGCACATTAAGCACTGCACTCTCATCTAGCTGTAGGGTGGCCATATGGTCATATTTCCCAGAATATGGACACAGGAGATGATATCACATTGATCTAGGGTGGTGGCTGTGGAGTCAAATGGAAATCAAAATCAAGCTCAAGGACTTGCTGTGAGATCTTAGACAAGTATTTCATTTCTCTGATTTGCTTCTTTACCTGTAAAATATTGATGGCAACTATACTGTAAGGTTCTTGTGAGGATGAAATGACTCAATTCATGTAGAATTTTTGAAACAGTACTTGAAACATAGGAAACCCACCATTATCATTGTAAATATGTGTCCTTTGTCAAACATAAGATGTGGTTATTTCTGATAACTTCCATTATTACTTTGAAGTCTCCAATGGCATTCTTTGGAGGCATAAAATTTCTTAGAAGCTCTGTAAATGTGCTCAGTTTAAACATCAATACTGATTCTCTAACCCTAAAAGAATTATCAAAGAAGTTCTGCTTTGATTGGCTAAACCTTAAGAACAGCTTCATCTAAATTAAAGTGAACATAATAAGTTAAATAAACAAATTAACAACAGCAATAACAAAAAATCAAAGTTATTGAATAGGACAATCAGATATACAAACAATGTGGCAGAAAATCAAACTTTATCCCCTTCTGCTGCTTGCACTTGAGTCTGAGGGAAAGCAGCAAATGATCATCTCCACATTTGCATATATATATGTATATATATATGTATAATATCTTTGTATATAAATATATACATAATTAAATAATTATATAACTATTTTTATAACTGTCTCTATATAAAACTAATCTATGTAATATATATGACTAAATAATTATGTAACTATATATGTGTACCTTTCTGTCTCTCTCTACACACACATACACACAAACACACATGAACACATAATTCTTGTCAGCAGATAAATACAATTTATTCTTCAGATTAAGAATATTTCCTGAAAAGTTTTAGTACTTCCTACTTCTTTTACAAATAGACACTATCTTCCAAGTTTGTCTCCTTTGCTGAAGGAACAGAAAAAAATGAGCCACCCAGATGAATAAACATTCCTCAAATTCCCTAATTAATGTAAGTCAAATAATATTGACAATCCATATCATGAAAGATAAGTGACTTGCTATGACTTGTCCTTTCCTTATGCCAATCTAAAATAATCTCAGCAGGCAGACCATATATTTATGGAGAGTTTTGAAATAATAGGTTATCATTTATATTTTTACCCCAAAAGCAGACATCACTTGGTTACCTTAAAGGAAAATGAAGAGAATGAATATTTAATTCTGGAAGACCGAGAATCAGAATACAAACATTAATTGGATATTTTAAATCAACTGAAGCCCCATTTTTTGAGCTAATATATGTTAAGCCATATTAAATTTTCTAATTCATTGTAATGATGGGAATAGCAAAAGCATTAAGTCACCAAAAGAGAACTTATAAGCAAATATTGGGTACTTAATATTTAAACCATGTAACTCAGATTGAGACTTGAACCCACGTACAGGGACTTGAACCCAGCCAAAACCCAGATTGGGACTTGAACCCATGGTCTTTTGTTTTATTTTATTTTATTTTATTTTATTTTTTTTGCGGTATGCAGGCCTCTCACTGTTGTGGCCTCTCCCGTTGCGGAGCACAGGCTCCGGACGCGCAGGCTCAGTGGCCATGGCTCACGGGCCCAGCCGCTCCGCGGCATGTGGGATCTTCCCGGACCAGGGCACGAACCGGTGTCCCCTGCATCGGCAGGCGGACTCTCAACCACTGCGCCACCAGGGAAGCCGAACCCATGGTCTTTTAACTGAGATCACACATCTGGTCTCAGGACTTAATGAAGCTCAGGTTCTTGATATCTCATTGCAGAAAGAATTCAGTGAGAGAAAAAGTGATAGGTAAGAAGTAGATTTATTTAGAGAGAAACACACTTCACAGACAGAGTGTGGACCATCTCAGAAGGTGAGAGGAGCCCCACGGTATGGGGTTGTCAGTTTTTATAGGAGTGTTAATTTCACGGGCTATTGAGTGGGAGGAGTTTCCAGCTATTTTGGGTAAAGGGTGGGGATTTCCAGAAATTGGGCCACCACCCACTTTTTGGTCTTTATGGTCGGCCTTGGAACTGTCATGGAACCTGTGGGTGTGTCATTTAGCTTGCTGATGTGTTACAGTGAACATATACTGAGGCTCAAGTTCTACTGGAAGTCAAATCTTCCACCATTTTGGATCTAGTTAGTTCTAACCAGTTTTTGTCATGTCCTACAGCTATGCCATTCTTTTAAAGGTTGTGCCCTGCCCCCTTCCCTCCTGTTTCAATACTATATATATCAGATATTGTCTCTGTACTAAAATGCAATAGTCTTGAAGGAGACAAATAATGTACAAGTTATACCTTCATAGAAAAATATGTGTGACTATGTATAATGAAGTGATGAGTTGCAGTTCTGGTTATTGATTACATTTAAAAAATTAGTAACTATAAATGAAATATTTTCTCAGTTTCTTCATGACAATATTACCTATTAATGCATATAATATTTATGAGTATAAAGATGATACAGCTTAGTAAAACCAACCAAATTTCCCTGAATAACATGGAATAATGTTGCAAGTTTTTTTTTTAATACACTAATATCTAGATTGATGAGTAAGGTTTATTTCTAGAATTAGCAAGGAGTTTTGGCTATTTATGAGAGGTGTTATCTAACACCTCTCAAAAATAAAGTAAAATAATACTTTCATGTATACTTTCTAATTTACTTTCAAATGGAGAAATGCATTCTGTTTGCTTTTAGTGGAAAGCAAAATAAACTAGATGTCAGCAGATTATAGATTTCTTTCACTCTGCTTCTGTTTTCTTTAGAAAATCATTGTTTTCCAAGAATGCATTTGAATTATTTGTATAATAAGTTTTCAGATTAGATGATCTCAAAAAAAAATGTTTTTAAACTGCAGATAAACTATCAAAAGTGTGAAGTGGATTTTCAAAATTACGTGTTGAAAAGCCTAGACATACATTCAAACTATAGAAAATCACAGAAAAGAAAAAAATTGGAAAGCATAAAAATGGAAAAAATATATTTTATTTAATATATAAAATATCATATATGCTAATGAATAGAGAAGCAAAGATAAGAATTATATCTGACTTTTCCTCAGAAATCATGCAAGCAGGAAGAGTTGAGTGAAATACTTAAAGGGTTGAGATATCACCAACCTAGAATTCTGTACCCTGTGAAATTATCCTTCAAAACTGATGAAGAAATTGACTTTCTCAGAAAAAATAAATTGAAGGAATTTGTTGCCAGTACACCTGCCTTGAAGGAAATGTGGATTTGGATTGGTTGTAAATGTATAGTTCAAACTCTAGGGCAAACACTAAAAAAGCTTTAAAAAAAAAAAGTGTAGTTGATATGCTAAAGAAGTGAGAAAATGGAATCATAAAATGATCAATTAAAAATCACAAAAAGCAGAAAAATTGTGGAAGACACAACATGAACAAAGGACACAAATAGAAAACAGTAACAAATATGGTAGTTATTAATGTATCTATATCAATAATCACCTGAAAATATCAATGATGTAAATACACCAATTAAAAGACAGAGTCAATTAAAAAATAAGAACCAACAATATCTTTTCTACAATGAACACACTTTAAACATAAAGACACATACCAATAAGATAAAGGAGTGCAAAAAGATATACCATGCTAATAATAATCAAAAGTGGAAGTAGCTATATTCATGGAAGACAGAGCAGACTTCAGAATAAGGAGAGTGTGGATGCAACTAAAAACAGACTGTCAAAATACATGAAACAAAATTTGATAGAACCACAAGGAGAAATAGATGAGTCCACTGTTATAGTTGGAAACTTTAATACCCATCTATCAGAAATGGATAAATATATCAGACAGAAAATCAGTAAAGATATAATTAATCTCAACATCACCATCAGTCAGCAGGATATACTTGACATCTGTAGATTACATCATCCAACAACAGCAGAAAACACATTCCTCTGAAGCTCTTGTGGGACATGCACCAAGGTGAAAAACACTCTGAGTCATAAAACATATCTAAAAATTTAAAAGGATAGATATTACACAATCTCTGCTCTCAGACCACAGTAGAATTGAACTAGATATCAATAACAGAAAGATAGCTGGAAAATCCTAAAATACTTGGAGACCAAAAAACAGTTCTAGAAAATGCATGGATCAATGAAGAAATGTCAAGAGAAATTTCAAAATATTTTGAAACATATGAAAATAAAAGTACAACTTATCAAAAATGGTGTGATGCAGTAAAAGAGTGTTTAGAGCAAAATTTATGGCATTGAATGCATATATTAAAGAAAAGTAAGATCAGATATCAATCTAATTTAATACTTTAGGAAACTAGTAAAAGATGGGTATATTAAATCTAAAGTAAGCAGAAGAATATAATAAGAATTAAAGCAGAAAACAATGAAATTGAAAAATGGAAATCAGTAGAGAAAAATCAACAAAACCAAAAGCTGGTTATTTGAAAGACGAGTAAAATTGATAAGCCTCTAGTCAGTCTAACACAAAAAGAGAGAAAAAACAAATAAGAATAAGCCTGTATCTATTAACGAAACTGAATCAATAATTAATAGCTTTCCAAAATAGAAAGTATCAGGCCCAGATGGGTTTACTGGTGAATTCTGCCAACATTTAAGGAAGAAATTATACTGATTCTCTACAGTGTCTGTTAGAGGACATAAGAGGAGGGAATACTTCCCAACTCATTCTATGAGGTCAGCAGTACCCTAATAATAAATTCAGAGAAAGGCGTTATAGGAAAAGAAAACTGCAGACCAATATCTCTCATTAACATAGATGCAAAAATTCTCAGTAAAATATTAGCAAATTGAATCCAAAAAAATAAAAAAGAATTGTACACCAAAACCAAGTAGATTTATCCTAGCACAGAAGTCTGCTCGAAATGTGAAAATCAGTTAATGTAATCCTTCACATCAGCAGGCTGAAGAAGAAAAATCATATGATCTTATCAATAGATGCAGAAAAAGTATTTGACACAATCCAACATTTATTCATAATAAAACTCTCCATAGACTAGAAATAGAGGGGAACTGTGTCATCTTGATAAAGACTATGTATTTACCCAAAGGAGCTGAAAACTTAAGTCCACTTAACTATCTTCACACAGATGTTTACAGCAGCTTTATTCATCATTGCCAAACATGGAAGCAGTCAAGATGTCCTTTAGTAAATGAATGGATAAATAAACTGTGGAACATACATACAATGAAATATTATTCAGCACTAAAAGGAAATGAGCTATTAAGCCATGAAAAGATATGAAGGAAACTTAAATGCATATTACTAAATGAAAGAAGCCAATTCAAAAAGGCTACATACTGTATGATTCAAACTATATGACATTTTTTAAAAGACAAAACTATAGAGACAGTAAAAAGATTAGTAGTTGCCAAGGTTGAGGGATGGGGGAGAATTGAATAGGCAGAGGATAGAGGATTGTTAGGGCAGTGAAAATACTCTATATGATAAATATTTTATTTTTTTAATTTTTATTGAAGTATAGTTGATTTACAATATATTATTTTCAGGTATACAACATAGTGATTCAAAATTTTTAGATTATACTCCATTTAAAGTTATTATAAAATGTTGACTATATTCCTTATGCTGTACAATATATCCTTATAGCTTATTTATTTTATACATAGTGATTTGTATCTCTTAATGCCCTACCCTGTCTTATCCTTTCCCCCTTCCCTCTCCTCACTGGTAACTACTAGTTTGTTTCTGTTTTGTTATATTCATTCATTTGTTGTATTTTTTAGATTCCACATATAAGTAATGAGATACAGTATTTGTCTTTTTCTGACTTAATTCACTAAGCATAAGACTCTCTAGTTCCATCCATGTTGTTGCAAGTGGCAAAATTTCATCCTTTATTATGGCTGATTAGTATTCCGTTGTGTGTGTGTGTGTATATATATATATATATATATATATATATCACATTTTCCT
Source organism: Orcinus orca (assembly GCF_937001465.1). NCBI lineage: Eukaryota > Metazoa > Chordata > Mammalia > Artiodactyla > Delphinidae > Orcinus > Orcinus orca. Next base: position 76,672,090 of record NC_064562.1, on the reverse strand, counting down.
TATCCAGTCATCTGTTGATGGACACTTGGTTACTTCCATATCTTGGCTATTGTAAATAATGCTGTTATGAACATTGGGTGCATGTATCTTTTTGAATTAGTGTTTTCATTTTCTTCAGATATATACCCAGGAATGGAATGGCTGGATCATATGGTAATTCTATTTTTAGTATTTTGAAGAATCTCCATAACTGTTTTCAATAGTGACTGAACCAGCATACACTCCCAGAAACAATGCATGAAAACAATCCTTTTCTCCAGATCCTCATCAACACTTGCTATTTGTTGTCTTTTTGATGACAGTCATTCTGATTTGTGTGAGATGATACCTCATTGTGTTTTTGATTTGTGTTTCCCTGATGATTAATTATGTTGAGCATCTTTTCATGTGCCTGATAGCCATCTGTATGCTTTTCTTGGAAAAATACCTATTCAGATCCTCTTCCAATATTTTAATCAGGTTGTTTGTTTGATGTTGAGTTGTATGAGTTCTTTGTATATTTTGGGTATTGACTCATTATCAGATATATCATTTGCAGATATCTTCTACCATTCACTAAGGACATTTTTCATTTTATTGCTAGTTTCTCTCACTGTGCACAAGCTTTTTAGTTTGATGATATCCCATTTGCTTTATTTTTGCTTTTGTTTCCCTGCCTGAGGAGACATATACAAAAAAATATTGCATTTTTTTTGCAACAGAAATTCGACTGATGTCAAAGACTGCACTGCTTCTGATTTCTTCTAGGAGTTTTATGAATTCACATCTTACATTTAAATGCAAATGTTTAATCCATTTAGATTTTATTTTTGTATATGTTATGAGAAAGTAGCCCAGCTTGATTCCTTTGCATGTAGCTATTCAGTTTTCCCAGCACCATTTATTGAAGAGGCTGTTTTTTCCCAATTGTATATTCCTGCCTCCTTTGTCATAGATTAATTGACCACAAGTGTGTAGGTTTATTTCTGGGCTCTCTATTCTATTCCATTGATCGATGTGTTTTTGTGCCAGTACCATACTGTTTTGATTATTGTAGCTTTGTAGTGTTGTTTGAAATCAGAGACATTTATTCTTCTTTCTTGAGATTCTTTTGGCTATTTGAAGTGTTTTGTGTTTCCATACAAATTTCTGAATTATTAATTGTTCTAGTTCTGTGAAAAATGCCATTGGTATTTTGATAGGGATTGCACTGAATCTGTGCATTGCCTTGGAGAGTATGGTCTTTTAAACAATATTAATTCTTCCAATCCAAGAGCATGGTATATTTTTCCATTTATTTGTGTCACTCAAGTAAAAACAAAATATGAGGTACTTAAATATAAGTTGGTATATATAAATATATACATATATCTGTGGAAAAATCAGAACCCAGAATTCTACATTTATAGTGATCAAAATCATATGTGTATGTATACAGAACAGAAGAATACTAATGCTTAGATGGTAGAATTAAAGATGATCTTCATTTTTCCTTTATTTTTACCTCCAAATATTCTTAATTATTATGTATTTATTTAACATTCTTAAATAATATTATTAAACTATCATAAGCTAATATAGTTTGACATATAGTAGCTTATAAAGATAATGTATTTCTACATTAGATATTTAAGGAATTATATAGAGAGGCAGACATAGTACAGGGATGAAAGGAAACACATGTGAGGTAAAACAAGATGCTATAGCACATTACTGTACAGTGAAGATTCTGGACTTTAAAAAAAGAACACACAGATACAGAATTCATAAGGCTACTGCTTTCCCCAAGTTATCAGCATCCGTTGGCTGGAGTATTTATACAGTGGTACCCAAATGGTTTCCCTGTTTGCCCATTTACCCCAATAGTCTATTCTTCACACTGTAGCTAGAGGGCTTTTACAAACTATGCCATTTTTCTTTTGAAACTCTTGATGACTTCCTATATTACTCAGGACAAAAACCAAAGTACTTAACATTGTACACATGGTTCTCCTATCATATCTGAAACATCTTCCACCCAATTCTGTGATCAAATCAGATCATAACAAAAAGACTTATCTGACTCTTCTATGTAAAATAGCAAACCCCAACCCACTATCCCTTTACCCTGCTCTATTTTTCTTCACTAGAATTGCTACTACCTGATACACATCATGATATAGATATATATGCTATGTACGTATAAATTACATATGCCTGCATATATAGGCACATTACACATATATCACATATATATACACACATACCTAATACAACTATGTATTTCACACCCAGAGTGTACATTTGCATATCATATAATTCATATCTGTATTTCACCACATGATGTGTGTTTTCACACATGCCTGTGTGCCATTTGTATCTGTAAGCAACAGTCACAGGCAACGTTTGCTGAGTCCTTGGCAAGTATCATGCTTTCTTAGAAAGCTAAGGGAAGAAATTTGATAACTTTAAGGGAATATTCTAGAGATTATTTTTCATTTATATGAGTTTTAAAAACCTGTTCAGAATAACTTTACATCAGGAGTTTTCTCTTAAAAAGTTAAGTAGAAATCTCATGATATCAGATTTAGCTTAAACTAATGGTCACTCATAATTTAAAACATCATCTATGTCTATGAAAATAACAAATATCTGAATGAGTACTACAAAATGAAGTAAAATATCTGAATTCTCCAAAGATTGGCTCTTTTACATCCAAGCAAATAACTGTGGTCCTGGGTGAAATGAAATTAAGAAATACATTATTTTTGTTTATCTTATTTTTTTTTTTTTTTAATTCTTTCAAGTGAATATTGGTTTTGGGGAGCTGGCAACTGGAACTAAGTTACTTAGTAGATTCAAGTAGATTCATCAGCAACCCTCACCTATAACTTTTTCTTTGATAAACAGCTTCACTCTTGGAGAATTTATTCCTTCCTGAGTTGAAAATTAGAGGGAATGTTGGTCAAGTGAAGGACAATGAGGCAGAGGGTAAATAAATATATTCCTCTTTTACAAATGGAAGCACTGTATTTATTAGGCATCAAGTAAAACCAGAGTATACCAAAAAAAGTTCAAGTATATTGTGTTTCAGAATATTTAAACAAGTTTTTCTTTATCTTAATTATTTGGCAAAACATATAAGTAACAGTATTGCATCAAGTATTAACACTTTCTAGAGTTATTTATTGTCATTCATAAGATTGAGAAATTGGATGCAGTAACTGATAGTGAGATAATGAGAGTTGCCAACCCAGAGAACTTATTGACATAGTTGCAGAGATTGAGGAGATATTTCAAGGGGAAAAAAAAGGTAAACTAATCCTGGTAAAGATAGAATTATAGGAACATCTGTAGGGAACAGACAGGTGAATTAGATGATAGAATAACGCAAGAGAGGCAGTAAATATATGATTATTACATTTATGGATAATCCAGTAAACTGAGTACCCCAAAAGGTTTTCTGGAAAGTGCAGATCAGGAAAATATATTCTCAAGTTAATAGAAAGGTATATTACCCCAATACAGTCAAATTATATATTCCATTCTTGAATTTTGAATCACTACTAAATGGACAGAGAAATTTAGAAAAGAAAAAAATCCATGTAATGGTATCTGAGCAGTATGCTTCTGACCATGAGGCCATTTTTTTTCTTTTAATTTTTATTTTATATTGGAGTATACTTGATTAACAATGTTGTGTTAGTTTCAGTTGTACAGCAAAGTGGTTCAGTTATGCATATACATATATCTATTCTTTTTCAACTTTTTTTTTCTATTTATTTGTCCTGAATCTTATCTGTTTCCAAGTTTCAGTTCTTATCTTCTTGTCAATTGTGTGACACATCATTCTCCCCAGCCATCATTTATCTTCCAGTATATTTCCTTCAGCTTAATTTCAATTTCACAATGTTAAGATATATACCCAGTTAAGAAGTCAGGATTTTTTTTAGTTACAACTATAGATAAGGTATTTTACACTAGCTAATGATCACACCATGTCTTTTGACAAGGAAATTTTAAAGCTAATAGTGAGGATATATATATTTAAAGCAATTATAACTTACTTTATTTTAAAAATTCCTGGAATAGCTGATATATCTATCTCAATGTAGATTTCACAGCTATGTTTTTAAAATGACAGAGTTAAAAATGAAAGTTTATATTCTGTTTCTTTTATTTTTTTGTTAACTTCTGTCTTTCTCTTTTGTTGATAATAGTTTTATATTAATTTTTTTTTATCAGAACTATTTTAGGGAAAAATTTCTCTGTTAGTGTAAAAATTTCGTAGATTACTTGGATTTTTGAGTGGTAGGTTTTCCTAGGTTTTAAGCCTCCAAACACTGAGTACCTGTATGTTTTAGTTACCAAAGTATTCTACATGACCCAGCGCATGTGAAGAACAAATGAATAAATGAATGGGTATATGAAGAAATGGTACTTCCACATGGTTACTTCCAATGGTTACTTGGTTGCTATTTAAAATTTCTGGAAAAAGAGTAAAGGTCAGTAAACTATCAGAATGCTGTATATTCTCTGGTCTATGAAATTAGTTATACCAAATTAAAGCAGATCTTTGGCTTAGAGAATAAAAATTGTTTTGCAGATACTGTTCAGTTGGCAGTATGCATTACTCCATCTTATTTAGACATTTAAAATATAAATAATAATTGTCTTTATTATGCCAATTATGCCAATAAATAATAAGAAACTTTTATATATATAAAGAAAAAATTGTTTCCCCATATCTGTGGAGAGAAATATGCTGCCATTTATTGTTTTGATAAATAAAAGTAATAAATGGTCTAAACTGAAGAATTTGAAAAGAAAATATGATTAATAGCTTTTGCTGATTCTGTTATTACTTCTCATAATCCTAGGGGCTTCCTTTAACTTAAAGTATCAGATATGTTCCTAAATGTTTGTATTTTCTGGGAACCTACAAATTCAGACTTCCTCTCTCTCTCTTCTTCCCTCCCTTCCTTCCTTTTTTCCCCTTCCTGTTTGTTTATCTACATTCCTTCTCTCATTCCTCCATATCTGAAAATTAAGTGCATTTAGTTCACTTTCTCAGTTTACTTAACTCTAGATATGTTTTAGAATTTCTTTTTTGTCTTCAGATTTTTACATCAAATAACGGCAGATTAATTTTGCCAGTATTATTTATTTTGCTATTATTTACTAACTAAAATAAAAGCTGAACTTGTGGTAATATTAACATTTTTACTTTGGAAATATTATGAGGATATTTTGATCTTACAGATCCCAAATTAGAAATATCTCAATAATTGAAAACTAGAAATTTAAGATCAAGTAAAATGACTTCCAATATACATACATGAAGATAGAAAAATAAGATATGTTAAATATTGAACAACAAAGTGGATATATTGTATACAGTAAGACAATAATTTTTATTTTGGAAGGTCACTCTAAAAATATGGGAGGTCCTATAATATCTAACACAATTGATAATTAATCATGGTATATATGTCCACCCAGAAAAATATATTCAGTTCAGAAAATGAGTGATGCAGATTTATTTGTACTAATATAGATGTATTTGGAAGACACAAATGAAAACACTACAGAGCAAGTGCATAGAGTACAGATGACCCTTGAACAATGAGGGAGTTAACCTATGTATAATCTGGGCCTGCCTATTCGCGTTTCTTCTGCATCCGTGATTCCTCCGTCTCCGCGGTTGGTTCCTCACCTCTGGGGTTCCTTCACGTCGTGCAAGTGCAGATTCAACCAACCAGTACCATAGTATTGACTACTGAAAAGTATCCAGGTATAAGTGAACCCAAGCAGTTCAAACCTGCACTGTTCAAGGATTAATCCGTACTATAATTTGTGTGTGTAAAAGAAAGGCTAAAAATGTATATTTTGTCAACATATAGACTATCTCTGTTAAGAGCTTTAATAAATTGGCCATAGTTATTGCTCTAGAAAGGCCGGGTCCTGAGTGGATATAGAAAGGGTCAGCAGCTAGACTTTCTTACTGTTAATCCCTTTGCACCTTTTGAATTTTAGACCATTTTGCTATGGCCTGTTACAAAAGAAGATCTTGAAAAATATTTAGGTATTTGCCTAAGTAGTTAATGAATTGAAGAGCTCATTATCAATTTTATTTACTGGTATAATCAAATAATTGGAAGATAATATAAAACTTAGAAAAAGTAAAAAATATAATGAAAGGATATGTTTACAAATTGATATTTACATAATTAGGTACAAATTAGAAATAATCCCTTTATGCAGCTGGTTTCTCAGGACAGAACTACACAAAGATGAGGTAGTTTACTGGTTGCTATCAGTTTCTGATGGTCAGAAAACAAAGAGCTGCTTTTTAAATAGCTAATAAAAGGAGAGTTCTTTTATAATGTATTGATAGTACTTAATTATACGCACAGTCCTGATAGAACCATCACACAGCTTGGTATGAATATCATTTTTATGAATTTATAGGCAATTCACTTAAGAAGATGGACAGAGAGAGAAATAAGTTTGGCCATTTCATTTTTAGAATTTAATTTTCTTGGAAAACAGCATATGTTTCTATACCAAATATTAATATGTATTTTATAAATTTTATAAATGGAAGTGTATGTTAGAACAGAGCTGAGAGACTGTGAAGAATATTTGCTTTCTTTATATTTTTCTTAAATGTATACAGGTGGTAAAAATAAAATAAATACATATTTGATATATTTATTTGAGCATGTAAAACCAGTGAATATTGTTTACTGAAAGAGGTGGCTATCTCATAACAATGCCATTTATATTTTATTAGCTTTACTCATTAAATATTTTACTTCATAAAATAGTAATTTTACCCCAACACTTTTCAAACTAAATTAACAAAATAATTCATATATCACATGTATCTTGGAATATGACAGTGGTATTTCCCCTGTCATTGTTTTTTATTTTTTGAGATCATATGTAAGTGATATTTGTTATATCTGTTCTTTTTTATTAAACAATATAAAATAAACATAGTACAAAATTTAGAAAATGTTCAGTTGATGTTAAAAAAGTCCATTTAAAAAATCAACCATGTTCTGGTTGAGATTATTGAAAAGTATTGTATTTCTATTGACTACATTTTTGCAGATGTGTAAGTTAAGTCTTGCAGAACTATTGGAACTCTTTCTTCATGATCAACACTGACTGGGGCTTCATGATCCATACTGACATTCATAAATAATGCCAAGTAATGGTTAGTATTACTCCAAATCATTGGGTTCCTGCCTAACCAGTGGCTCACAAATGAGGCAGTATTTATCTCAATATTTAGCATTTTTCATTTTTCATAGTGACATATTAAAGCAGTTAGATTTGTAAGAAATTTCTAAATTGAGAAAATCGTATCTTTACTTCAAAGATAATTTTTCTTAATATTTTGTTTTTAGGAAATTGACCAGTGTATTAAATTTTACACAGTACACTCATACCTAGACTAAAATTCTAATTCAGACTTTTTTTGACTTTTTAAAAATAAACTTTTAATTTTAGAATAACTTTAGATTTACAAAAAATTTGTGAATATAGTACAGGAAGTTTCCATATACCCTACACCCAATTTTCCCTCTTATTAACATCTTACATTAGTATGGTTTGTGTGCTACAACTAATTAACCAATATTGATACATTATTATTAACTAAAGTCCATACTTTATTTAAATTTCCTTAGCTTTTACCTCAAGTCCTTTTTATATTCCAGGATCCCATCCAGGATAGCACATTGCAATTAGTTGTCATGTCTCCTTAAACTCCTCTTGGCTGTGACAGTTTCTCAGACTTCCTTGTTTTTGATGACCTTGACAGTTTTGTAGAGTACTGATCAGGTGTTTTGTAGAATGTCTTTCAGTTGGAATTTGTCTGATGTTTTTCTCATGATTAGACTGGGGTTATGGATTTCAGAGAGGAAGATCCCAGAGATAAAGTGCCAGTTTCATCACTTAGTATCTATATATGAATATGTATGTATGGTATGTTTACATATACAATATTGGCATTATACTGTATTTTCCTATTACAGTCTTTTTTTTTTTTAAACCAGAGGCTCCTAAACATTCTCTGAATCTTTATTCTTTTACAAGATTTTAAAAATTTCTTTTTGAAATATTTTAGGCATTCAGAAAGTTGTAAAGAATACTATAACAAACCCACATTCTTTTAACACAGCCTTATCAAATCTTAATATTTTACCACCACATTTGCTTCAAATTCTCTTTTAAGGAAATTAATATTTCAGATAAAGTTAAGCTTATATATACTTCCTTCCTAATCTCATTCCTGTTTCTCCCTTGTTCTTCATTTTAAAAATATTTTTAAAATAAATAGAACATTTATCAGAATAAAATACAATCTAATTGCATTCTACCTTGATACTATTATGCTATTTCAAAAATTTTCTTTGGAAATTAATTTGCCTCCATTCAACAGCTCTCAGTTTAAGATATACATCAAATTACGACTATTTGATTATTTTTATAACCACACATATCCCTTTCTAGTTCCTGCTTACTTTCAGACAAATAGCACAAGACAATTATCCTCAATCTTAACTCTTGAGCTCCCTCACACATCTCCAAATAATATTTACATTTCGTTCTTTATGGTGAATTAGCTTTCTGTTTTGCTAAATATATACCCAATGTTTGCTACCTTTTTCCTCTTTATTTATTTATTACTAATATCAGTAATGTATACCATCATTCTCCAAGACATCGAAAGTCAGATACTCCTAGCTTCATTTCTTTCAGGTTTACCAGCTTCTCTGTAAGCCAAAAAATTTTGTTGAGCCTTTCCTCACACTCTCTCTCTAATCCATCTGTCTTTATTTCCCAGTAGTAACAATTTAGTTCAGGCCGTTACCACTCTGTGATTGTGTGATGGCAATAGTCATATAATTTGGCTTCCAGACCCCAAGGAGAAATATATTACTATTGTTCATTTCTGAATATTGTAGCTTAGAAAATATAAAACAAGATGATGAAGAAAAATGGACTCAGGAGAATATAACTTCTAGCAGGTTGTTTTTCTGTTCATTTTAATATATGGAAATTGCATTATAGAATTTGATTCTCGTATTCCTAGTAACACATAAAAAAGAAGACATAATTTTGATGGATGATATCAGCTGGAGTCTAGAATTCTGACCTGTTGCCCAAACAGTCCTAATTACTCGTATGGGAGGTATTGACCTAACCTACAAACTCAATTTTAATTCAAAGGAAGATCTAATGAGGAATACAGTAGAGACTATGCAACATTTTCAATTACACATGTGGTTTAGCTTTTTAAATAGAAATTCCTATAGCGCATTTCTCAAAAATCAATGGCAAAATCTATACTAAGTTTGAAGTGTAGCACACACACACAATGCACACCTATGCATATATAAAACTTAAGAATTTAAAGACTAGTTTATTCTACACCATCTCAGCTGCAATTAAAAACTCAACACAGCAAAAACACTTGAACTGATCAGCCAAAACCTTCTATATGTTTGTTGATAAGAACATAGAAAGAAAATAATACATTTGCATACAGTAAGTCTCTTACCTTAATTTATAGTCTCTTAACTCTTCAACAACTTTTATTTCAAATATTTATAAATTACTTATTGTATGGGTCACACTATGGTAGTTGTTTGATGTAATGTTTATGAGAGTCCCTGAAAAGAGGGAGCTAAATATGTATTAATAATAATGTACTTGGGGCTTCCCTGGTGGCGTAGTGGTTGAGAGTCCGCCTGTCGATGCAGGGGACACGGGTTCGTGCCCCGGTCCGGGAAGATCCCACATGCCGTGGAGCGGCTGGGCCCGTGAGCCATGGCCGCTGAGCCTGCGCGTCCGGAGCCTGTGCTCTGCAACGGTAGAGGCCACAACAGTGAGAGGCCCGCGTAATGCCAAAAAAAAAAAAAAAAAGTATTGATAATAATGTACAAATTTGGTTGCTTTCTTCTTATCTTGTAAAACTTTATATTTCTTCTTCAAAAATGACATTTAAGGTATGGCAAGTAATATATATTTTCTCATTAGTCTATAAGCTCCATGGCAACCTGGGATGTGTCTGCTTTGCTTATTCTTTATCCCCATAGTCTACTTTATTCTTGTCAGGTGTCAACGTTTTATAAATAGTTCTTGAATGAATGGATGATTCAAGTTTGCAATACAGAGCTGAGTAAGGTTAAGTATTTTAAAGAGATACAATTAATTCAAAGGGCTAGTGTTTAACATCAAGTTGACAGGATGAGGAATACAGTATTTGAGAATGGATTTTAAAAATGGATAAAACTGAGACCTACTGTCATGGATAGAGATATTTAAGGAGAAAGACATGTAGGAATAAAGAGCATGCAATTGAAGAATTGTAATTCTGGTACCCAGGTACTATTTAGTTTATGGACATATATGTCATTTTTATGTGGTTTTCAGTATGAGTCAGGAGAGAATGAATGACTTCTGAGCTTGTCTTCCCTAAGCTTTTTGTTGTCTACATACACTAATTTATTTTCTTGTGTGTATATGTAGAGGGCAGAGAGAGAGTATGCTGTGTGGGAGTACTATTCTGGAAGTTGATATCGGGGAGCAGAAATGAGTGAGTTGAGAGAGTGAGTCAGGGAGGGGAAGAAAAGCTGTAAAAAGTGTGTTAATAAGCTGTTTACTCAATAGGCAACTAGGACACAATTCCACTGGGGACTCTGTGGAATACACTTCTGGAATGTTGAGGGATTATATCCACTTTCTTACCTCTACTCACTTAAAAAAAAAAAAAATTCCATGAACGCCATTCTGACTTTTGATCACTTTCTTTTCAGTTTTCTTTCCTTTAAATTCTTTCTGTTTTCTTTCATTTCATATTATCTAAGTTATTATCAGGGCAGTTATTTAAGATTCTAGTAGCTATTCTGTGGGGGATGAGTTTATAAATCAAAGTGAGTCTTTTATTTTGCTAAGAAAATGAAAACAGTTCAGATTTCAATACATGTATAATGGTCAGTACTTTTGGGTACACGTACACTTAATCTGCTTTGTTATTATAACCTTCAAATCCTTCACAAATATTTTTCTTTTGTTTACCAGATTGATTTTAAGTTTGTGTACTTTTACTGAAAAGGAACAAATGGCTTTGGATTTTTGTTTGTTTTTAATGTGCTTGGGCTTAGAGCATCATCATACAGCAGGCAAAGGTCTTGTCTTTCTTTGGATTTTAGTGTGTGGTTATCTAACACATTTGTGGTTAACTGATAAGAATTTAGGAAATACCTGGTGATTATTTGGTCATCCAACTCAGATATTAAGTTTTCTACCTTTTTAGAAAATCAGGGATATGGAAAACACTATTTTTGACTTTTCTTTAAAATATGGATGCTCCCTATTTGCTGTAGTACATTCATTTTATTAATAATGTACTTATCAGAAAAAAAGACATAGCTTTACTTTACAATCTAGTGTGAAATACTTATTTTTATATATGCAAAATATCTAGTTTTTTGGCACATATGGCATGCAGTATTGAAAAACAGACAGTGATCATAGTTGTCCAAATATGTGAAAATACTTCCTGGCACTTATTTTTGCAATAAATACTGAATGGCAAATTTCTAGATTCAGAGGATAGAAATTATACACAAATTTGTTGAAAATGTCAGGATTACTATGCAATATATTACATGATTAGTATGAAAAAGGGTAATACAAAGTAGCAATTGGTTTGGTTATGGAGTGTGCTATATTACTAGAATCTGGGCAAGTTTACAATCTTCATTCCACAGATTTGAAAGAATTTCTACTGGTAATGCGTAAGTAGCACAGGCTCAAAGGAAAAAATATACCAACTGAGAAAAAGCAGTAGCACTTGAGAGTAACTGGAAAAGTTTCTAGCAGAATATCACTCTCGATGTATACTGTAGAAAGGTGTGGTGTAGAACCAAGGGCCAGGCATGGAACAGCAAGGCACAAAGCATCTAAAGTAATATGGGGCACAGATCAGTAAATTTTTAGGCATACCCTGGAACCCCCTTTTTAAGAGATTCCTTATTCTGGCAGCGAGTTAAAATGTTTTACATAAATTATCTTTAAGCCTCTAAACCATTCTATGTTGGTCAGTTATATATTATTTTCCCAATTTACAAATAAGAAAGTTCAGTAGTCAATTATCTTTCAAAAATGAAAAACAACGACTCTGAGACCATTCTTGAAAACCAGTATGGTGCTGCCTCATCATGCACTCCTCCTGGGGTGAGTTTCCACTGATACAAACTTCCTGGACAGCTATTTGATGAAATAAAACAAGATCTTTTAAAATTGTTGTCTCTTTTGATAGAATAATTCTCAATCTAAGAATTCATTGCAAGGGAATGATAAAAATATACACAAGGAGTTAATTATACACAAGGGGATCATCACAGTATTATTTATAATAGAAAACTGCTAAATAAAACTAAATTTTAGTACTAGACGATTAGCTAAATAAATTATATTCAAAGAATGAAACACTATGCTTCCATTTCAAAATCATGTTGGGACTTCCCTGGTGGTCCAGTGGTTAAGACTCTGTGCTTCCACTGCAGGGGGAATGGGTTTGATCTCTAGCTGGGGAACTAAGATCCCGCATGTTACGTGCCACAGCCAAAAAAGTTTTAAAAACGTTAAAAAAATAAAAATCATGTTTTGTAGATTGCTAAGTTGTATGACAAAATGTTCATAGTTAAATTTAAAAGGAGAATACTAAAAGTTTATGTTCACTATTACCTTATTATTGAGTTTACGGTACAACATTTGTAAGAGAATATATCAAAATGATTATCTCTCTAGGGTTAGATTATGGAAAACTAAAACATAATAATTTCAATGTGTTTAATTTTCAATTTTATATGATATCATGTTTAATTACTAAATACATACATATATAGGAAACTATTCCTGTGTACCCAGACTTCATAATTTACTGAGTTAGATATTTACAGAACAATTTTTATGTAATGTGAAAACTTAAGAGTTTTCACAAGCCAAACAATTTCCCACCCTCAATATCTAAAGAGATGAGTAAATAATAAAAATCAAGAAAAATAATGAAGACTAACATTAACATTTCCATCATGCTCCTTGTATTCGTTTCCTAGGGCTGCTATAAAAAATTACCACAAACTTTGTGGCTTAGAACAAAAGCAATTCTCTCAGAGGCTAGAGGGCCAAACTGAAGGTGTCAGACTGCTTCATTCATTCCAAAGACTCTAGGGAAAAAATCCTTTCTTGCCTCTTCCAGCTTCTGGTGATTTCAGGCATACTTCGGTTTAGGGCTACATAACTCCAATATCTGCCTCTAGCTTCACATGGCCTTCTTCCTGTGTGTCTCTATGCCCCATATCTCCCTTTCCTTTCTCTTATAAAAACACCAGTCATTGGATTTAGGGCCCACTCTAAATCCAGGATAATCTCATTTTGAGAGTCTTAATTTAATTGCTACTGTAAAGAGTCTATTTCTAAATACTTTCACATTCATAGGTACTGGAGGTTAGGACTTGAACATATTGTTGGGAGGCCACTATTCTGTTCACTGTATTAGTGTCTTTACACTGGCTATAGACACCACATGGCTACCTCCCTCACTTCCTTCAAGTATTTGATCAAATATTACCCAATCGATAAGGCTTTCCCTGATTATCCCATTTCAAACTGCAACTCCCATCTTGTATTTACTTCCAATCATCCTATCTTGAATCTTGTAACAAACCATATAGTTTATATATACATTATATTAGGGTCACTCATGCACACACATGTGTAAATACCATTAGAGAAGGTATTCTGATGGTTTTCTCTTTGGACTTTTAACAAGAAGCTAGAACATTATAGTCAATAAATAAGTATTGCTTAATTTAATTGAAAGTCATATTACTTCTCTCCTCATAGCCATCTAAAGGCACCCTGTTTTATTCAGCAGAGAGATTTACATTCAGTCTGTAATATTTTATTGTGGAATACAACATAAAATCCATTAAGCATAAATGTACACTTTAAATAATTTATAAAACTAGCACTCATGTAACTATTTATTTAGATAAGGAAATAGAATATTGCCAGCACCCCTAGAAAGCCTCCATATGTGTTTTCCTGGTCACTATTTCTTTCCTCTTTCCTAGAGCTTACCACAGCTCTGACATCTGTGACATCACCTCCATGTTTTTTGTTATACTTTTTACGCTTATGTAATTATGCCCCAATAAACAATAAAGTTTCATGCTTTTTAAAAATATATATGTAAATAGATTCATACCACATGCAGCTTTGTTTTGTTTTTTTCTAGATTTTGGTGGCAAAATTATATTTTTAAGTTCCATCAACATTATTGAGGGCAGATATGCATATTTTTTTCATTTTCCTCACTGTAATCATAACATTGTATACATATATCACAACCTATTGATCCAAACTTCTACCAAACACTTGGTTTGTTTCCAGTTGGAGTTATGAATAATGCTGTTATAAACATTCTGAACATTTAACCTGCCACACATAAACATACAGTACTGTAGATTACATAACATAGAGTTAAATTAGTAAAATACAGAGTATTCAACTTGAGGAAATGAGCCAAACTGTTTTACAAATAAATATTATCAATTTCTACTCCAACAGCATTGTATTATTCCACATTTTCTCCCATACTTGGTTTTGTCAGACATTAAATGTTTGTTGAGTGTGGAGTAATGTTTAACGTTCTGATTTTAATTTTCATTTCCCCAATTACTAGTGAAGTTAAGCACTTTTATATGCTATTTGGTATCTGGATTTTCTGTATTGTAGAATGCCCATTGAAGTAATTTTCCCATTTTTCTAATGGGTAATTGTTGTTTTCTAATTGATTTGTAATAATGTTTCTATATTCTGAATATGCACCTTTGTTGTTTTATGAATCGCAATTATCAGACTCAACATTTGCTTCTCTATTATTTGATGGTCTCTTTTAATAAATAGAGGCCTTAATTTTAATGTAGTCAAATTTATCAATTACTGACTATAATTAGTGCTTTTTGTAACTTGTTTAAGAAATTGTGTGCTATATTAACATCATGAAGACAATTGCCTATATTTTCTTTTAAGTATGGCCTCACAGATTTAGCTGTAAATATTTGAAATTGATTTGGAAATATGGGGTATAATATGGGCTCACTTTCATTTTGTTTTTCCATATAGAACCCCAAAAGACCCTTTTCTAAGTATTGTAATGATTATAATTCCCCATTGTTCTTCATTACTATTATTATAAATAATCAAAAAGACATTTTACTAGTTGTACCTATAGTAAGAATTGTCATTCTTTCCTTAGAAACTGATATGAATACATCCTATCTTTGCTCAGTCATAATTTCCTTGTGCAGTTCATTTCTAACCACTTTATCTAATATGGCAATCCTCTATGAGTCTTAATTCCTTTACACATTTTATTTTTCCTCATATTAATTTGTACATAAAATTATAGTATATTTAAATTTATTAAACAGTTCATTGTTTATCACTTCACATGTAAGTTCAATGCGGAAAAGAATTTTGCCTTGTACTTTACTATAACCTACTTATCTAGCACAGTGCAAGATACATTGTAAACATGCAATAAACATTTGTTGAATGAATGAATAAATTAATGAGTAAATTAATTAATTTAATGAAGAAGATATTATCTTGTTACAATATCCAAATAATATTCTGTTACAAGACCAGTGCATGCTTATAAATAAAACTAAAAATACAAGCAAGGGAATAAAATATTCAGAAATGTGAGTGGGAAAAAATTCAGGCCACAGTTGAGAGAAAAGAATTGGAGCAGAAGGGGATGATAGGGAGGCAAGGTGAGAGAGAGAGAGTGAGAGAGAGCGAGAGAGAGGTTATAAGATTTCGGCTCACATATTAGAGAGGCTGAGAACACCCAATATATGCAGTTGCCAAGCTGAATTCCAGTCCAAGACTGAAGGTCAGAGAGCCAGGAGAGCCAACAGTATAAGTTTCAGTCCAAAGGCCAGCAGGCTTGAGACCCAAGAAGAGCTGATACTTCATTTGAGGATGACAGCAGGAAAAGAATTGATGTTCCAATTCAATCCAGTCATGCAGGAGGAGTTCCCTTTTACTTTAGAGAAAGTCAGTCTTTTTGTTCAATTCAGACGTTCAGCTGATTGGATGAGAGCCACCCAATTTGGGAAGGCAATCTGCTTTAGTTAATCCACTTATTCAAATGGTAATCTCATGCTAAAACATCATCAGTTTTACCCAGAGTAATATTTAATCAAATATCTGAGCACCTCATGACTCAGTCAAGTTGACCATAAAATTAACCATTACACTAGCAATGACCAGTAAGGGACTCATGACAATAGAGGTACACTGAGAAAAATACATTCAATAATTTCCAGAGGGCATCAATGGAATTTTCTGATCAGTTAAATGAAGATTCTTGGGGACAATAATTCCATTACTTGAAAATTTAGGAAAAGAGTGAAAGCTCAGGATACCTCTTCCACCAGAGGGCAGACAGCAGAAGCAAGAACTACAATTCTGCAGCCTGTGGCAGGAAAACCACATTCACAGAAAGATAGACAAAATTAAAAGGCAGAGGACTTTGTACCAGATAAAGGAGCAAGATAAAACCCAAGAAAAACAACTAAATGAAGTGGTGATAGGCAGCCTTCTAGTAAAAGAATTCAGAATAATGATAGTGAAGATGATCCAGGACCTTGGAAAAAGAAGAGAGGCAAAGATCGAGAAGATGCAAGAATGTTTATCAAAGACCTAGAAGAATTAAAGAACAAACATCTAGAAGAATTAAAGAACAAACAAACAGAGATGATCAATACAATAACTGAAATGAAAAATACACAAGAAGGAATCAATAGCAGAATAACTGAGGCAGAAGAACAGATAAGTGACCTGGAACACAGAATGTTGGAATTGACTGCTGCAGAACAGAATAAAGAAAAAAGAATGAAAAGAAATGAAGACAGCCTAAGAGACCTCTGGGACAACGTTAAATGCAGCAACGTTCACATTATAGGGGTCCCAGAAGGAGAAGAAAGGGAGAAAGGACCCGAGAAAATATTTGAAGAGATTATAGTCGAAAAATTCCCTAACATGGGAAAGGAAATGGCCACCCAAGTCCAGGAAGTACAGAGAGTCCCAGGAAGGATAAACCCAAGGAGAAACACGCTGAGACACATGGAAATCATATTGACAAAAATTACATACAAAGAAAAATCATTGAAAGCAATAAGGGAAAAATGACAAATAACATACAAGGGGACTCACATAAGATTAACAGCTGATTTCTCAGCAGAAACGCTACAAGCCAGAAGGGAGTGGCATGATATATTTAAAGTGATGAAAGGGAAGAACCTAAAAACAATATTAGTCTAGCCAGCAAGGATCTCATTCTGATTCAATGGAGAAATCAAAAGCTTTATAGACAAGCAAAAGCTAAGAGAATTCCGCACCACCAAAGCATCTCTACAACAAATACTAAAGGAACTTCTCTAAGTGGGAAACACAAGAGAAGAAAATGACCTACAAAAACAGACCCATAACAATTAAGAAAACGGTAATAGGAACAATGCATATTGATAATTACCTTAAACACAAATGGATTAAATGTTTCAACCAAAAGACACAGGCTCGCTGAATAGATACAAAAACACACCCCATATATGTGCTGTCTACAAGAGACCCACTTCAGACCCAGGGACACATACAGACTGAAAGTGAGGGGATGAAAAAAGATATTCCATGCAAATGGAGATCAAAAGAAAGCTGGAGTAGCAATACTCATATCAGATAAACTAGACTTTAAAATAAAGAATGTTACAAGAGACAAGGAAGGACACTACATAATGATCAAGGGATCAATCCAAGAAGAAGATGTAACAGTGGTAAATATTTATGCACCCAACATAGGAGCACCACAATACATAAGGCAACAGCTAACAGCTATAAAAGAGGAAAACGACAGTAACACAATAAGAGTGGGGACTTTAAGACCTCACTTAAACCAATGGACAGATTATCCAGACAGAAAATTAATAAGGAAACACAAGCTTTAAATGACACAATAGAACAGATAGATTTAACTGATATTTATAGGACATTCCATCCAAAAACCACAGATTACACTTTCCCTCAAGTGTGCACAGAAAATTCTTCAGGATAGATCACATCTAGGGTCACAAATCAAGCCTCAGTAAATTTAAGAAAATTGAAATCATATCAAGTATCTTTTCCAACCACAACACTATGAGAGGAGAAATCAATTGCAGGGAAAAAAATTTAAAAACACAAACACATGGAGGCTAAACAATACGTTACTAAATAACCAAGAGATCACTAAAGAAATCAACGAGGAAGTCAGGAAGTACCTAGAGACAAATGACAACGAAATCAGGATGATCCAAAACCTATGGGATGCAGCAAAAGCAGTTCTAAGAGGGAAGTTTATAGCAATACAAGCCTACCTCAGGACATAAGAAAAATCTCAAATAAACAATCTAAGCTTACACCTAAATGAATTAGAGAAAGAAGAACAAACAAAACCCAAAGTTAGTAGAAGGAAATAAATCATACAGATCAGAGTGGAAATAAATGAAATAGAAACAAAGAAAACAATAGCAAAGATCAGTAAAACTGAAGGCTGATTCTTTGATAAGATAAACAAAATTGATAAACCTTTAGCCTGACTCATCAAGAAAAAGTGGGAGAGGACTCAAGTCAATAAAATTAGAAATGAAAAAGGAGAAGTTACAATGGACAATGCAGAAATACAAAGCATATTAAGAGACTACTAGAGGCAACTGTATGCCAATAAAATGGAGCACCTGTAAGAAATGGACAAATTCTTAGAAAGGTATAACCTTCCATGCCTGAACCAGAAAGAAATAGAAAATATGAACAGACCAATCACAAGTAATGAAATTGAAACTGTGATTAAAAATCTTCCAACAAACAAAAGCCCAGGACCAGATGGCTTCACAGGTGAATTCTATCAAACATTTAGAGAAGAGCTAACACCCATGCTTCTCAAATTCTTCCAAAAACTTGCAGAGGAAGGAACACTCCCAAACCCATTCTATGAAACCACCATCACCCTGATACCAAAACCAGAGAAAGATACTACAAAAAAAGAAAATAACAGACCATTATCACTGATGAATATAGATGCAAATATACTCAACAAAATACTAGCACACAGAACCCAACACATTAAAAGGATCATACACCATGATCAAGTGGGATTTATCCCAGGGGCGCAAGGATTCTTCAATATATGCAAATCAATCAATGTGATACACCATATTAACAAATTGAAGTATAAAAACTATATGATCATCTCATAGATAAAGAAAAAACGTTTGACAAAATTCAACACCCATTTATGATAAAAACTCTCCAGAAAGTAGGCATAGAGGGAACCTACCTCAACATAATAAAGGCCATATACGACAAACCCACAGCAAACATCATTCTCAATGGTGAAGAACTGAAAGCATTTCCTGTAAGATCAGGAACAGGACAAGGATATCCACTCTCACCACTGTTATTCAACATAGTTTTGGAAGTTTTAGCCACAGCAATCAGAGAAGAAAAGGAAATAAAAGGAATTCAAATCAGAAAAGAAGAAGTAAAGCTGTCACTGTTTGCAGATGACATGATACAATACATAGATAATCCTAAAGATGCCACCAGGAAACTACTAGAGCTAATCAATGAATTTGGTAAAGTAGCAGGATACAAAATTAATGCACAGAAATCTCTTGCATTCCTATACACTAACAACGAAAGATCTGAAAGAGAAATTAAGGAAACAATCTCATTCACCATTGCAACAAAAAGATTAAAATACCTAGGAATAAACCTACCTAAGGAGGTAAAAGACCTGTACTCAGAAAACTATAATACAGTGATGAAAGAAATCAAAGATGACACAAACAGATGGAGAGATATACCATGTTCTTGGACTGGAAGAATCAATATTGTGAAAATGACTATACTACCCAAAGCAATCTACAGATTCAGTGCAATCCCTATCAAATTACCAGTGGCATTTTTAACAGAATTAGAACAAAAAAATCTTAAAATTTGTATAGAGACACAAAAGACCCTGAATAGACAAAGCAGTCTTGAGGGAAAAAAACGGATCTGGAAGAATCAGACTCCCTGACTTCAGACTATACTACAAAGCTACAGTAATCAAGACAGTATGATATTGGCACAAAAACAGAAATAGAGATCAGTGGAACAGGATAGAAAGCCCAGAGATAAACCCATGCACCTAAGGTCAACTACTCTATGACTAAGGGGGAAGGATATATGGTGGAGAAAAGACAGTCTCTTCAATAAGTAGTGCTGGGAAAACTGAAGAGCTACATGTAAAAGAATGAAATTAGAACACTCCCTAACACCATACACAAAAATAAACTCAAAATGGATTAGAGACCTAAATGTAAGACTGGACACTATAAAATTCTTAGAGGAAAACATAGAAAGAACACTCTTTGACATAAATCACAGCAAGATCTTTTTTGGCCCACCTCCTAGAGGAATGGAAATAAAAACAAAAATAAACACATTGGACCTAATGAAACTTAAAAGCTTTTGCAAAGCAAAGGAAACTACAATCAAGATGAAAAGACAACCCTCAGAATGGGAGAAAATATTTGCAAATGAATCAATGGACAAAGAATTAATCTCCAAAATATATAAACAGCTCATGCAGTTCAATATTAAAAAAAACAAAAACCCAATCAAAAAATGGGCAGAAGTCCTAAATAGACATTTCTCCACTGAAGACATACAGATGGCCAAGAAGCACATGAAAAGCTGCTCAAGATCACTAATTATTAGAGAAATGCAAATCAAAACTACAATGAGGTATCACCTCACACCAGTTACAATGGGCATCATCAGAAAATCTACAAACAAGTGTGGAGAAAAGTGAACCCTCTTGCACTGTTGGTAGGAATGTAATTTTTATAGACACTATGGAGAACAGTGTGGAGGTTCCTTAAAAAACTAAAAATAGAATTACCATATAACCCACCAATCCCACTACTTGGCATATACCCAGAGAAAACCGTAATTCAAAAAGACACATGCACCCCAATGTTCATTGGAGCACTGTTTACATTAGCCAAGTCATGGAAGCAACCTAAATGCCCATTGACAGATGAATGGATAAAGATGTGGTACATATATACAGTGGAATATTACTCAGCCATAAAAAGGACCGAAATTGTCTCATTTGTAGAGACATGAAGGATCTAGAGACTGTATTCAGAGTGAAGTCAGAAATAGAGAAACAAATATCGTATATAAACATATATGTGGAATCTAGAAAAATGTTGCAGATGAACTGGTTTGCAGGGCGGAAACAGAGACACAGATATAGAGAAGAAATGTATCAACACCAAGGTGGGAAAGTGGCAGGGGCTGGTGGTCATCTTGGGATGAATTGGGAAATTTGGATTGACATATATTCACTAATATGTATAAAATAGATAACTAATAAGACCCTGCTGTATAAAAACTAAATAAAATAAAATTCAAAAATTCAAAAAAAAGAAAAAGAAAAAACAGTGAAGGCTCAGGCGGTGATTGTAGAATTTTTTTTTTTTTAACAAATGAAAAATTGTTTAAATGATTTGAAATACAATATTGTAGCAACTCAATAAAAGGATCTATATCAAAGGAGTAAGGCTTGGACTAGTGATAGAAGTGAACACATAACAATTGATAGGACGGGTCAGGGAAATAAATCTGATTAAAAACTTTAGCATTAGATTTATAAGAGAGTAAACTTGAAGCCATTGACATTACTTTATGTCATGTATGACCTTGAGTAAGCAGTTTCTGGCCTTTGAAAAAGCTGTTGTGAAATTGGGTTATTTGCATAGCAATTTTACAATAAAGTCTCCCTCATGTTGTTATTCATTATTTGTGTGTAATATATCCATAAAACAAATTAAAGATAAATGTATTATAAGGAGATATAAATATCTGTGGGTGTGGTTATGTTTAGAAATTTTAGTTTAGTTTTTTTTTTTTTTTAAGGCAGAAGGGAGTTATTCTCCTCTCATAAATAAAATGGCATTAATGCTCAATCTACAAAAAAGTAATTCATTTTATACAACAAATATTTTTCCTTGGTTGACTTGAAAAGCTTACTTAGTGGCTGGTCGAATACAAATACTGCTAGGTTATCTTTAGTATACATCTTAAAGCAAATCCAACAGACACATCCAGTTCCATATTTGTAAAGATATCATAGGAGATTAAAACCATCAAAATTAATAGAAATTTTTGAAGGAATTGAATACCTTCTTCTGTGTCCATTTCTCTTATAGAACTGAAGTTATGCTACCCTTGGAATAATAGCTCCATGTAGAATGGAAACATCCCAGCACACACATTCATGTGAGTGAGAGGCATCTAATATCAAATTGCAATGTAATTGTTTACCAAAATGCTGCTGGATGCCTTTGAAAGACCACTTAAATTCCCTTTTCCTAAGGAACATGAATATAGCTCTATATTTTCCATATTAATCTGATTTGTAAATTGTAGACCACACCAACATAAATGTCAAAACATAAATAGGAACGTGACTGTTTTGAATACGAAAGTGTGGTACTCCATGTGCAGTAAATATGGAGGCATAAACATTTAAAATTTTGATTAAATATTGAAGCAGTATGATGCCAGTTTAGTTAACACTGATGTTCAGACTATTGAAGATACTTTAATTTTAAAATCAGCCAATCTTACAAGTGACAAATATGAATTATAAAATATTTAGAACCTAGTTTACTGTTTTAGAGATTCACATGTATATTCACATATATATTTTAGAAATTCTCATATATTTATTTAAATCTGTAAAAAATATTGTCAATTGTTTTCATGGGTTTAAA
Source organism: Orcinus orca (assembly GCF_937001465.1). Classification (NCBI taxonomy): domain Eukaryota; kingdom Metazoa; phylum Chordata; class Mammalia; order Artiodactyla; family Delphinidae; genus Orcinus; species Orcinus orca. Next base: position 76,649,168 of record NC_064562.1, on the reverse strand, counting down.
TTAATCAATACACACTTCACCTTTAAAATGCTTACAATAATGGAGACTTAGCTGGCAAAGGATGTTGGAAACCCTCCCCTATTTCTTTCTTTCTCAAATGTAAATTGTTTCATGTGGATGATAATATCTCTTAAATTCTTTATCCAGGTCTCACCAGCGATATATCTTTTGCAAAAATGGCCGAAGGTTTTCCTCTCTGGGTAGCAGAAATTTTAATTAATAGTTATTCCTCAGCACAAAGGGCTTTTAAAATTCAGGAGAGTAATGGAACTGCTGATAATTTATTTCTTCCAATAGGTTAGGTAGATGGGATTTAGAAGGAAAGTACACCCTTTGTCTTGCTTATCAGGGTAAACTAATTTACTAATTCTCACAATAGATTAAATTTTGTGCCATAAATCCTTTTTTCACATCAGTTTTTATCATCCATCTTATTTTTATCTCTGGTTGCATTCTGAGAAAAAAAGTGAAATATAAACTTTTTGATAAATCTTGATTAACTACAAATCCTATTTAAATATAGTTTTGGTATAGTTATAAATGAAAAAAATAATTTATACACGTGTACATGTTTATTCTAAATAGATATTTTTGCTAATTTCTGAAAACTAATGTCTGCATTTTTATATTTCAAAATGAGTATATTTTTAGATATACTTGATAAAGAAAATGATTTTCTGAGGGCTTTAAAAATAAGGATTCATCAAATGGAGTTTTGATTTTAAAAAGAGTACATACATATTTTATTCTAAAAGTCTTCTTACTGAGTCCCCTTGGAACATTACTGCCCATATCTCAGTATGTTTCTTGTCAATCCCAATGCACCAGAGGCAAAAATAAGTCCATTATATTTTGAAATGTATGTGTGTGTGTGCATGTATGTGAACAAGATAGCAGTCCTTTAAGAGAAAAACTTAAAATGTAAGTCGATAAAGCTATATTTTTCAGAATTCAGGTTGTTTTTATTGCTTTTCTGTGAAAGTTAACACAGTAATATAAGAAAACTTCTACTTTAAACAAATCACTTCTTTCAGGCTTTCAAATGTTACTAAATATTCTTCTAAAATTGTGTTTTGCTTGGTTGCAGTTAAGCTTGAATCCAATACTTATTGAAAAAAAGATTTAGTTTTAAAATAACATGGACCAAGACTAATCATTCGTATTTTATATGAGAGAAATATGACCCCTAAGCAATTTGAGATGTTAAATAAATATTCCTCTACATTCTAGATTATATCCTAAAGAAGTTTTAACACAATATAGACATTTAGAAAAAACTTGCAGACTTTACTTGTATAACAGATACTCATTGAAGCTCACTGGAATTTCTTCTTTTAACAGATTTGACAAAATACATGATTGATTATGATTAATTGTCATTCATATAAAAATTCTGAATTACCATTTTTGTTCTAGATCATTATGATCATTTTCAAGCATCATGATTTCTAGAACATAGACATAGAACTCTTCCTCAATCTCTCATTTCTAAATGAAAATACATAAATAATATAAACTGCAAAAACGTGTACATCAACCATGGAAACCTAAGAGTTTTTCAGATGTGTGAAAACAAGAGACTTTTGCTTGAGAAAGAACATTCGTTGCTGAAATGCAGAGTAGTAAGTTGGGAAATAAATCTATTTGCAAAATTAAAATCAAGACATCCACTCAGTTCCAAATTTTAAAAAGACTGAACAGGGAAATTAAATTCAATGCACAGTCCTGATTGGGTCCTGGATCAAAGGGGAAAAAAATGCTATAAAGGACATTATTGGAGCGATTGGCAAAAAATAAAAACAAAAAAAAAGCATAGACTACATTAGATAATAGTATCGTATCAATGTTAAATTTCCCGTGTATTATTGTAGTGTGGTTACTTAAGAGAATGTCCTTGTAAGGAAGCATGATGTCTAAAATGTACTCTCAAGTGGCTCAGAAAAATAATAATATGGATTATGTCTCTATCTACATTCAAATCTATATCACTACATTTCTTTAAATCTGTATATAATCAATACCTATACATATACCATATCTATACTCATATCTATATTTACCTATATCTATATGTGGAGAGGGAGAGAGAGAAAATAAGAGATACTAAGAATATCCTTCTCAGGGAGTTCTCTGGTAGCCTGGTGGTTAGGATTCCCGGCTTCCACTGCTGTGGCCTGGCTCAATCCCTGGTTGGGGAACTGAGATCCTGCAGGGTGTGTGGCGCAGCCAAAAAAAAAGAATATCCTTCTCTTCACCTCTCTCCTAATAGACAAATATCCTTTGCTACCTACTTTCCAATTGCTTCTCCAGAAACACTCTTCTTCCTTCTCCACATTACTCCCTGCCCCAGGGGACTGACACAAAGGGACCCTATCATAAGGGCTCCCATAATCTTTGGATTCCATTTGAGTTCCACCATTGGGAAACTCTGGCAAGGAATCTGAAGGAAGAAAGAACTTGAGGTCAACATATTTATTCCCCTGCTGAAGATATTGACCCCTTTTAGGTTTTAGTAACCTCTGCCTTTCTTCATGACTTAATGGCCGAGGATGGTAACAGATTTGGACTACTAGACCCATTTTCCCCTGTGATTTCTCTTATACTTTACTAACACCTTTGCAATTATTCCTTTGAAAATAAAACCTTGAATTAAACTTGAATGTGTCCTGTTCCCTTTTGTAATATTGACTTATATAGATGCTAATACTCATTAAGCACTAAGCCACGATCCCAATGTGAAAAGCAGTACATAATTTAAAAAAATTCTTACATATACCATGCAGTTTGTATGATATAATCTGCCTCTGAGAGATGAGAAAATTTAGATCCCTGAGTTTGAGTAACTTGCTACTATGGACTGAACTGTTTTTCCCCAAAATTCATGTCTTAAAGTCTTAACCTCCTATATCACCAAATGGACTTCATTTGGAGATAAGACCTTTAAAGAATGATTAAGTTAGCATTGAGCTATATATACACTACCGAATTTGAAATAGATAGCTAGTGGGAAGGAGCTGCATAGCACAAGGAGACAAGCTTGGTGCTTTGTGAGCACTTAGAGGGGTGGGATAGGGAGGGTGAGAGGAAGGCTCAAGCGAGAGGGGCTATGAGGATGTATGTATACACTTGGCTGATTCACTTTGTTGTGCAGCAGGAACTAGCACAGCATTGTGAAGCAATTATACTCCAATAAAGATTAAAAAAAAAAAAAGAATTATTAAGTTAAAATGAGCCATTAGGGTGGGCCCTAATTCAATCTGACCAATGTCCCTATAAAAAGAAGTAATTAGATCAGTTATGTTATTTATCATGATCCCTAGCCCAGAGCACAGAACAATGATTTAGCATGATGCAGGGCACATATAATAAATGCTTGAAAAAAAAATTAAAGTAATAATAATCAACTTTAATACAAAGTATTCAAAAACAAGGTTCAATTTAATATTACATTTAAAAATTGAGACACTTTATAAAATTGTGAAATACAGTCACACTGTTTTTCTTCTCAAATTATAATCCTTAGGATCTTGTGAATCTTTTCAGCTCAAATAGTAAAATATACTAGGATAAGGAAGAACTTTTGATGCATGTACCTTTTAGAGCTGAAAAGGCATTCCATCATCATTAAGTGGTGGCATTTTCCATCAGGTTTTAAGAGTTATTGGAAGATAACTCTGCTTTCCATCATAGTCCTTATCACTGTCTGACATACTGTGTAATTATCAAATTATATATTAATTTCCTGTGTCTTATAACTAAACTGTAAGCTCCATGAGAGCAAAAGCTTCTCTTGTTTTACTTAATGCTGTTTATCCAGAGCCTACAATCATTATTTTAGGTACCAATAAGTACCTACAGAATGTAGGTACCAGTAGAGGTTAGTGGAATAAATGTATGAATCATGAATGAATAAATTAGCTCCAAGGATAGCTGCTATCATTGAAGTAAGGGAGAAGACGGATAAAGAGCTCTGGAGGTACATTCAGTCCTCTCACAAAATACAACTGGTATGCAGCCTTCTGAGAACCAGAGAAAATAGAAAATAGCAAGAGGAGTTTTACAATACCTCTGTTGACATTTCCTCACATTAACATAAACACTATTCTTAGTTTAAAGTCAAACGCCTTCATCACTGTCCTTCAGAACAATAGTTTCCAGACATTAGAAATTCCATGTATAATTATTTAATTATTTTAAATAGAAGAGGTAGCAAGAGTTAGTGATTTAGAAGAATGAAAGAACTCTACATAATGAAAATGTAAAAATATTGGTTAGAAAGAAATATCATTAAATAGAGTCATATCTCCAATGTGAGAGTTATTAAAGCCACCTTGAATCTATACTCTAACTTTCATTATCAGAAGGTTTAAAAATCATTTGAAATAGAAGGGACCCAACTGTTCCATTCTAAAGATGATAAAAATCTCTCTCCCAGGACTGTGAATGGTCAGTAATCTCATCTGGAAAAATTACACTACAATAATGCAGTAACTTTATAAATTTCTGGAAAATTAAAGTGATTGTCATAAATTATGGATGAAATATCTCATCACAAGCCCACTTTGTGAAAGAAATGTTAGTGTATTCTTCTTAAAGATTAAAAGGGAGGGTTTGGGTTCTCTCAGATAATGATTATTGGACTACAGAGCTGATGATGAATTCTAATACATGTAAAAATTTTATTCAATCCATAGGACTCATTCATGTATGAGTCAAAATCATAATTTGTGAGTTCAGATAACATTTCTAATTAACATGTTCCAGTTTTTCTTCCAAAATAATATTATTGGTATGACTAATAATGTTTTTTACGGTATGACTAGCACTGTTTTTCTACTGACTTAAGTTGATTTTGGCTGATGAGTAACAGTAAGAAGTATCATTGGAATTGGGTTATTCATTCAACATTTAGCACGTGAAATTTTGTCCTTCAACTTAATGGTATTTGAAAGGAACCTAGGCAATAGTAATAGAGACAGGAAGTGAGGAGTTGTGAGGAAATATAGTACAGCTTTAATTTATACACTTTAAAATCGAATGAAATTTGCATCCATCTTGTCCTCACTATTCTTTATAATTATTTCTACCAAAAAGACATTTTCCAAAGGCTAAAATGATTGTATACACTTTTGTCCACCTACATGTTTCAATCCTCCTCACAATCATTTGTATGCTTAGAAAGTCACCAAATTTTGCTTAACCAAGGTACAAGTTGATAAATATATTTAAAAAAATAAATATTTTGTGTGAAAATTTGGAAAACATCTATGTGCTTACATGATCACAGAGACAATTTGTGCTGTTACAACCTCAAAATTTCAGAGAAACTCAGAAAACGATTAAAATATGTTTCTATAAGTTTGTGTATGTTTAATAGCCAGGTTATATTATAATCTAATACACATAGAAAAATATATTGGTAATTCCGTAAACTGTTTTCCTATTTGTACGTATTTGCATGTAATTTCAACTTTAAGACCACACTAGTATTTTCAGTTTAAAGATCCAAATGAAGTTCTGGACGTCTTGATGATTTTGCAAATCCAACCTCCCTGTTGTTCACATCAAAATGTTTATGGTTATCCTTCCCACAGTCTTTCAAACCATACTTGGCCAATCAACAGTTTCAGAAATATCCAGGAGGTGACTCTTTCTCACCACCTTCCAGCTTGGTGCATGTAACCATCATCTCTCTTTGGGATTACTGTAATAGCTTCCACCCTTGTCCTTCTTCCTTACACTTCATCCTCTCAACAGAGTAGCCAGAGTGATAAAATTAAACAATCCCAATTGTGTAACTCCTCTGCTCAAAGGATAAAAGAAGTCCTTTTACTGCTCAGAATGATCTTCACTTTCCAGAAAGCCTGATGACCTCTCTGACCTTGACTATCGAGTTCACTGTCCTTTATTCCACTCCACTCTTGCCCAAAGACTTTCTTTTTGTTCTGTGAACACATCAAGCATTTTTTTTTTCTACAAATTTTTATAGTTACTCTATTGAAACACTTTCATTCATGACCTGCTCTCTCCTTTCAGGTATTTGCTCAAATGTCCTATTTTGAATGAGGCCTTCCTTGACTATCCTACTTAAAATTACTTCCCTTTTCCTATCCCAACATCAGCTTTCCTTTCTTTTAGCTTCCTATTTTAATCACCTATCAACTGTATGTTTACTTGTTTGTTTAATATCAGCCTGTCGTTAGAATTTAAAGATCACAAAATTATGGATTATTATTGTCTGTTTTCTTGAGTGCTCTATTTCCAATTTCTTGAAATAATTCTTGTCTTATAATCTTATGCTCATGAATTGATGAATTATTATAAATGAAATAGCACATTTCATGGCTGGTGTTTTCTTCCAAGAAAACTGGACACATTTTATGGATATTTTCTCATAGAAAAAGCATCTCAAGAGAAGGCATATATCAGTAGGTCTATTCTTGCTGTTATTATGATGTGTAAAAGTGATTATTACCAGTAGAAATACCATCCCTAGAAAAAAATTGCCTCCATATTATGCATAACTTTGATCTAGATAAAGGACAAAGTGCTCATTTCTTTTAAGCATATAGTATTAAAGTTCACATTATTTGTTGAATAATGAAGATTAGATCTTTTTGCAGGGTTCAGAAAAATTGAGACGTTGCATTCATTAAACAAAACACCCTAAATAAAAATGATATATGACAGGTCTATCAGTTTCCTACTAAATTTTAGAAGTTGACATAAAAGCAAGAAATTAAATTATATAATCATTCTAAATTGTTTAAAACCACATGTATATCAAGTATTGTATATGCCTAATAATGGTGAATAGTTCCATTCACAGTCTCCATAAAAGTTTCTTCATTAGCCTCACTCCCTATGCATAGGATTTGTTAAAAAAATACAGTTTTATATCATGATATTATAGAATATATATAGAAAAATCCACTATTTTGGGTATAGAGATTTCCAAGGTAATTTTTTTTCTGTTGAACCCATCCTTTTATTAAATATTAATGAAATGTAGTGTACAAGGTCAAATCACCTATGTAATATGTTACCGAAATTCCTTCAGTGAAGAACCTCTATTCACTTTAATATTGGTCATTCACATGCTCAGCATTAATTAAATATCAAATATTGTCACAACTTTGTAAGCACACACACAAACTCACTTGCCAATTGATAAATGAGGCATTAATCATGGAGAATGGACTGTCTAAATCTTTTTTGTTTACTTGTTTTTCACTTCTTTTTAAAAATCTTTTAACTTTCAGTATAATATCTTTATTTTCAGGAAAAAATTTTTTTTTATAAAATATATATTATTTTTTAATGAAATTTGTCTCTCAGTTTTTAAGTTTTTCTCCAAACTTATATGTATATATCCACATATATATTTTCCTGTCTAACTCTTTATACACCTGGTATTTAGTTTTTAAACGGTGTTAAGTTAAACAATATATTTTTTCCAAATAGTCATTTTCTTACACTTTGGTTTAAATAATTTTTTCAAGGTCCTTTGTGTTTTAAATTAAATGCATACATTTTCTTAGGAATTGTTTTTTACAATCAGTTACTATTGTAGTAATATAGTATTTTCATAACTGTAGGTAACAATTTATTTTAATATACAACAAGATGAGTTATGAAGTTGGGGCGATATTTGGGTCAAAGATGCTTTGGTCATGTTTATAAACTGAAAAACAATGTGTAAGAGGAAAAGAGAAACTTTAAGATACATGAGAGAGGTTAAATTATAGGTAAAAGTCTTAAGTGAGGTGTCAAAAATTATGTTAGACCTGAAAAGAAAACAATTTGACACTTCCATTTGAGATATTATGTAAGGAGATAGATATGGTTTTAAGAATACATCTATTTATGTATATATAAGAAACAAAAAATTGAACTTCATATTTTATGATCTCACTTTCTCTGTAAAGGAAAGGTCATCTGTTAGTTGTAAACAATAAAAAAACCCACAAGATTTAAAGAAATATTAGATTGCTGTTTTAAAGTGATTTGGATTTTCAAGAAGTACTATGGTGTTTAGAGGAAAACATAATCCAGTGTATCAATTCTTGTCCTCTCTTGGTCTGAACAAAGTTCAAATTTGATTACATATCAGGTGACAAATTCAAAATTGTTCTATGTTGTAGTTAAATCTCTTTGTAATTAGCAAAAGGACTAAAAATCAATATTACTTGAAACTAACACTTATGGCACAACAGTGGAATAGACTCTACAGAACAGTGTAATAAGCCATCAAGGAATGCTTTGCTCTGGTTTTTTGTGTTCACTGGATAAGTAGGAACTTCAGTTTTATAATCAATGGAGTTGGAGAAGAAAACAACCCAAACATTATGCAGCTTAATTGGAAAAGCATAGAAGGCTATTTGTGTCATATTCTGTGCAGAAGGAAGAATCATTTGTTATCTATATTTCTTGAGAAGGAACTTACAGATTAAGAAGTTGGCTGTATACTCTTTGAGGCAGAGACAGAATCTGTATTTGTCATTGGGAATTGCTTTACATGATGATGATGATGATTTTAGTCCTTCATATCAATGTGATTTTGCTTAGTTTAAGTTTATTCGGTACTTTGCCAGTTGACAAAACTAAGGTTAGAAACCTGTATTTAAATACATGATAATTCAATTAATCCACCTGCAAATATTTGCTGACTTCTTTTGTCCTTGCAGTAATTTTAAGCAGTTAAAATGGCAGGCTTGTATGTTATGCCCAAAGTTTAGTGAAAAAAATAGTGTAACTAGTTGAGAGTTGTTTATTGATAAATGGGGGAAAATAAAGAGGGTTCAGATCCTCAGGGTCATGTAGATTTACTGACATCTTGATTTATTGCAGATATATTTTTTAAATGTCTTTACTGGAGTATAATTGCTTTACAATGTTGTGTTAGTTTCTGCTGTATAACAAAGTGAATCAGCTCTACATATACATATATCCCCATATCCCCTCCCTCTTGCGCCTCCCTCCCACCCTCCCTATCCCACCCCTCTAGGTGGTCACAAAGATATTTAACAGGGAACAGGAGTGGGGTGTTTGAAGCATTATTCACTGAGTACAAGCGAGGATGTAATACAGGTGTTGTGCAGTGACTCTTCCACTAGTATGCTCTGACTTTCTTTGCCTCTGTTATTGGAAAATCCCAGACAGTAATTCTTCACCCACAGCCTGTATCTAATATCTTGCTGCTGCCCCAGTAGAGCTTAGCAATCTGTGTGTTCTTCACTGGCACTGCTCTCAGCAGGCTGGCTCTGCTATACTCTCTGGCTGGCTCTGTTTTTTCCTAGTTACATGATTCTCCATCTGCTTCCATTTGTGGTGGCAAAGTGGCCCTGCCTATCTCTTACTTTGCATTCTGCCATGTTTCTAGTTTTGCTATTGCTTTAACTATATTTTAAACATGTAGCATAGTTGATTGAAAACTGAAGAAATGCCTAGTACTTATTTAGATTCTTTGCAGAGAACAGTTAGTCTTTGCCACTGACTAAACTGCACTTTAAACCAAGGTTCAGAAACTTCTTGCAATATGTTTCAAGTAACCAAAATGGAAAATCCAAGCAAACTGTTGCCTGTGTTTAGCCTTGTGACTTAAGGACAGCTGGTGGAGATAAGCACTAACATAAATCTTGTCTGAATTTCCCAGACCCAACATATGAATCGTGAATTTTTTATTGCTTTTGCTAGATGTTTAACTATAGGTGATGGTAGTATATCAGAACAGAAAGAACAATGAATTTGTTTAGAAAATCTAGGTTCAGTTTCTTACTCACTTGCTAGTTATTTGACCTTGGGGAAATAACCTCTATGTCCTCCCCTTCAGTTTGGAGATGAGGAAACTGAGCCTAAGAGAAAATATGAAATTATCAGAAGTTTTCAAAGCTAAAAAGTGCCAGAGATAGATATTAAAAGTCTTATTGACCTCAAAACCTATGCTCAGTCACTGCACAGAGTGCCTGCTTTGTTGCTATTGTTTTACTAATAATGTGTTGACATTTTAAAAATTGACGCTCAGTGCTAAAGTCATCTATATTTGAAAATGTATATGGCTTGTGACCAATTGCTACCTACAACGTGTGACCAAGTTTCTCTTTAGGCTGTAGATGAAGTCTTTGGGTCTTGAATATTCTGTCCCTTTCTAGGCATATCTTGTAACTGAATCCACAAGGACCATTTTTCTCCAGTCAAACACGAATGTCTTCTCTTATCACATAGTATTTTCATACAGATAGTCCTCTTATTTTTTCTCCTCTTAGCCAGTCCTTATTCTTTACTTTTTTCAAAACAAACCTGATCCATAGTTAATAAAATGTCTTTCATTTCAGCCTTTTAACTAAATATTTCCTTTGCCTTCTTGGCTTATCTGAAACCTGACCCTCAAATGAAGATCCTACTTGGATTGCACCTCCCTCCAGCTGAAAATGTAAATTCTCTCACAATCATGCATCATCTGATATTTATGTGTGTGTGAAATCCTCTTCCTGACCTACCCCCAAATTAAAACATTACAATTTTACTCTCTTGTAAAAACCCCTCTTCTTTGTGAGTTGTGAAACTTGCCTAAATCACCCTCACTTTCATCTTATCCATATAACTCCTTTATGTATTTTTTATTCTTCAATGAATTTGGAATACCATTTATAGTCTTTCTTTCCATAGAAACCCCAGCCATAACAAGGGACTTCAAAATCTATATGAAGGTATTGTGAAAAACCCAGCATCTCAGTTTTCTGAACATCTGAAATAGCATGACTTTTCTTATCTCTACACTTTAGCCCGACTATTGATGATTACATTGTGACTGAACCCTATTGTTATACTGTTCCACCTGAAAAAAAAAATCATGAATTTAGACGTTTTGCTTTAGGACCGAAGTTTTCTATTGTTTCTCAATTTCTTGCTGATCCTATGCCCATTACAACTGTACCCCAAATTCATGTGGATCACTAGTTTTTGACTTCTATTGTGTTCACAATTCTGATACAGACTCTGTCATATCACTCATGCTCTTGTCAAAATTCTAAACCCACTTTCCTTTCTGTCCTTTCATGTCATCACATAGCAAATCTCTAATCCTAGATAACTTAACTATCTGCACTGTTCTGCTGAGCTGAGAGCATTTCAATTGAGCATATTTACAACTACAAATTATCAATAATCTCATCTAGGTCTTCAATCCTGCTAAGACATTCTATTTCTCTGGATGTTTCATTTTCTACTTTCCACAAGTATTTCAATCACTTTCAACTGTCGTCAAACCTCCAATAATTTATATTCTTATCCTTTCATTCTCAACAAATGATTTCATGTACCACTTCACAGAAAACAAAACAAAACAAAACTGAGCAAATAGATGGTAACCACTTCAGTGTTCAGGAAGCATAAAACAAATCTGTCAATATTTGTAACTATTTTTTTCTTTCCTTCTCTTTCTGTTAAAAAGTAGGAGGATGAAAAGAAATTATGTAATTATATAACTTGCGAAAATTCACAAAATTGTGAATGAACAGGAATTTGAACCTGATCTTCCTGAATTCAAAGCCCATTTTCTTACCACTGAAAGATTCTAAATTCCATAGAGAGAATTCTGTGAGTAGATACAGTATCTTTAATTGATTTTAAGATGGTCAATTTTGCTGTATCCCCCACTTCTTACTCTTATAGAAACCATGCCATTTATAGTGATTATGATACCTCTAATAATATAATTTATACAAATGAGATCATTTTATAAATGATATTACTATTTGTATAAATGTCATTTGTATAAAAGAATAAGGGAAAACCCATAATTCATAACAACATAGAGAATAATACTCAACATAACCTTGCTGTGGTCAGTAATCTACTGAAGAAGGCCAGTTTTGTTTCTTTGACACGCCAAAGGATCTAGTACAATGTGATTTATTCCTGAAATACTGTGAAATTAATGAAAATATTATTTGTGGGGAAAAATGAGTTTACTTGTGTTTGTAACTGGTTTCTCCTGCAGCAGCAGCTGTGCTTATATCAAGAATATGCCATTCTGAAAAATGGAAGGTTGATTTCTGTTGTTTTTTCATTTCTTTCCCCTTACATTTATTGTTTATCATTTTGAAGGAAATTAGAATCATGTTTAATTATTTTATTATACTACAGAGGGAAGAATAATAGTGTGCCTGGAAATGCAGCTATGCCCACCTCAATACCATTTCAGTGATTTTCCCAGTTGCTTGAATTTGCTCAAATACTGTTAATTGCAAGAAACCAATCAATCCTAACTATCAAAATCACATGAAAATCAGTTTCAGCTCTTTCCAGAAGGAAGTGAGTCAGGATTTTATCATCCAAATCATTTATTTCAGCACTGGGATACATTCCTCCTCTGGTACACTTTAGACTTACAGGGTACGTTCAAGGATGGATCCTTGAGGTACATTCTAAGAGTGCTTCCTGCAGACTGTCCTCACTCCATTATATAATATTCCCTAAGAATGATTGTTTAATCAGCTTCATATTATCCACAAAGGTATATTGAGAGAAATGATTAAATGCCTTTTTCACATTCATTATACTTATGACATTTCCCCACCCCAAGCAGAAAAAACATGAATATAAATATTCAATAATAAAGAATAATACTGAGTGTTTATATTTTTAATAAACCAGTATTAGGTAATTTTATTCTAAAATTGTATTCTCATACCCTCAAAGCAACTGTTTACCAATGCTATTTTAATCCTACTGGGGTTTGGCATCAAAATTGCCAGCTTTAATTCTTCAGTTTGCATTATCTATCTCTTTGTCCTTTTTGAACATTAGTATATAGACCGACTCTAGAATATTTGTGTCTCTCTCATTTTTCATTATTTCTCAAACAGTTATTCTTTCTCAAATGTGTTTCTGAGCATACATTTTCAGGTTCTCCTGCCTCATAGAAAGGGTTCTGAATTTGGATTCAGAAGACCTGGCTTTGAGTCTTAGATCTTCTCCTTAGCTTATGCAGGACTTATGGCAAGTCAGCTATGGCTGCTGCTCTCATCTGTAGAATAGAAATAAGAATACATTCCTCAGACAACTATTTTAACAATTAGATGGAATACAGTCCAGGTAATGGCATAATATTTTGAAGACAAGAGTACAGCATATGGATAACAGTAAATCACTATATACATAAATGATTTTGTTAATGAGCATCTATTAGTACCCTTGAACACCAAATGCCTAGACTAAGTGTGCTGGCTTATTTATTAGTTACTGCCTTCATATTGTGTCTCCATTTATCTTGAGCTTAACTTGCCTTTAGTTAACACTTGGCTTAATTATTCAGTTTAAAGGTGATTCTCTCCTCCATCTCCATTCTCTCTGTTGTTTTCAAAGACAGAAGACACACAGGAACAGGTCTTTCCCATTAACCTTGCATTAAGCTTTAGGATGAGCTATTATTTGTTCTACTTCTGGACTGAAAAGAATCCTAGAGCCTGTTTGTGACTCTTTTCTAGTTAGCTCTCCTTTTCTAACATTTATGCTTGTTAATTTGAATGTTACCTAAATAGATTCTTATGTAGCTATAGTAGTTTCATTGAAAATCCAAGTATGTCCTTTTAAATTAAAATTACTAAGAATGATTTTTCTTCCATTCAAAAAGTGGCCTATTATGTGCCTGGTATTGGTGAGGTAGAGATAAAGCATAGTTTTCAAGTGTGTTCAGTAGATAACCATCTAATGGGGAAGACAGAGAAATAAAAGGCTACTATGACTTATGGTATAGAAACAGAGAAAGATGACACAGTTCAGAGTGGGCAAGTCTGGATTGGTTGAAGGAAGTATTCCTAGAGGAATTGACACTTAAGCTGGGTTTAGGAGGATGAACAGAAGGAAAATATTTTAAAAATGGAGTAGAGACAGCTACAAGAAAGCATGTAAAAGGAAAAATGTTTATGAGTATAGACAGGAGAGATGGGGGCATCAGAAAGCCCTATGCTTTTGACTCCCACCCCCAACCTCTAGCCTGTCTGTCCGTATTGGCAAGAATAAAGAGGAAGCTGTAGGCCTTCTTTCATGATTGCCTTTTATCCTTTTGTATCCATCATTCAAAGAAACTTTGATTCTCATATACATCACTTATTCTTATTTGTCTTCTAGACCTTTTCTTCTTTCTTTAGAATACATGGTCGATTTATCAAAATGCTCTGTACTTGGTACTTTCTCAGAGCACTACTTTTACCATCTTGCTCTTACTGAAATCTGCCTCTCCCTTGAGGACGCTGCTGTCCTACATCTTATATAAGTGATGACTGTTTTATCTTAATATGTGTAAGCAGTACCTATCACAGAAATTAACTATCATATCTCTCTCTGGAATGTTAGACATGTATTATCAATCATTCCTCACTGAAACACTTTCTTTGCTTTCCCTTAGTTCTCTAACTCTATGTCTCAGCCTTCTAAACTAGTTCCTTTTCATCTACCCAACCTTTTATTTGAGTGTCTATGTGGCATGTTAAAATCAGTATGTCCAAATCCAAGATCCTTATATTTTCTCCCCAACTGTCTCTCCCTATTTCAGTTAATGACAGCATTAACTGTTGATCAGGTACTTACGTCTAGATTCATTCTTGACTACTGTTTTACTTTCACACCTGAAATACAGTGTGTCAGCAAATACTGTTTTTCAACTTTACCTTCAAAATACATTCAGAATTTGACCATTTTTACCTCCTCCACTGCAATCTTTTTCTTTTTGGTCTAATCCATCATTATCTTTTCTGGACTATTTTAATATCTTTGTAATGGTTCCCAAGTCCTCATGCTTTTGCACTTGCCTTTTCTATATTTGAGTCAAATCTCAGGGAAGCAGCCAAAGTGATATTTTTCAGTGAAAGACAGATTTCATTGGTCTTTTGTGAAAAAACCCTTAAATGGCTTTCCAAGTTATCTGTAGTAAAACCCAAGGCTTTAAATGTACTTGCAAGTACTGGCTGTCATCACTCCACTCAAGTCATCATCTGTTAGTCTCTCCCTTGCTCTCTCTGCTTCAGCTACAGTGGCTTCCGTGACTTTCCTTAATCTTTCAGAGTCTGGAGGTTCTCAGCCTAGGGCTTTGCCCTTGATATTCCATTTGTCTAGACTGTCTTCACTCCAGACATCTGAGAGCTCACTCTTGCTTCCGTCAGACCTAGACGTCTTCTCCTCAGTCAGGCGTAGGACCATCCTATTAAAACTACAACACATCTGGCACACATGTACTTTCTCTACATCCCTCCTGTGCTTTATTTCTATTGTATTATCACTATAATACATAATTTATTAATTTTATTTAGTTTTTATTTTTTGACTAGTGTGTGAGCTCATGGGGTTTTGTTTTTGTCTGTTGTTTAATTACGTCTGTAGTTTTGGAGTCTAGAAAGATGCATGACAATAAAAGAGATTAAATGAATAAGTATTTCTTAAGACAATAAAGAGCAAAACTATTAAAAATGACAAGGAATAATAAAAGTATATAACTTACAGAAATCTAAGAAAAACACTTATTGGTGTTAAAATGCAATGAGAAGTAAAAAAAAATTGCCAGCATTCTTGAAGACCCTTCTTATCTCCTCTTCCAATCGCTCTCCCTTGTATCTTTCCCAAGGGTGACTCTTATCCTGACATTTAACACTGAAGGTTACTTTTGCCAATTTTTCTCAACTTCATAGAAATGGAATCATACAGTCTGTATTTTTACATTGCTAACGTTTTTAGCTCAAGATTATGTTATGGGGTGCATCCTATTTTTGTATGTAGCTATAGTTTATATCTTTTTATTGTCATAATAATTCATTCAATGAGTATACAACCTATTAGTTCTAATGCCGATGAACATCTGTATGGTTTCCAGCTATTTAAGTATCATTAATATTAATGTTATGGACATTTCTGTACATATCTTTGGTGCCCATGTAGTAGGTAGTATCTGTGAAGGAAACTGAGAAGGATTTCCAGTATAGAGTCATCTACATGTTTATAATCTGTGTGGTAGTTAAATTAGTGTCCTCTCTAAATTCTTATTCTACTCAGCCTCAACCACACAGTTCTTTCAACAACTATATCCTGGTCTATCTATATGCATTATAAAGAGGCTAGTTCCTTTTCATCCTTCAAATCTGAATTAATTCAAGCCTAAGTCTTTTACGGTTGTCACTATATACAAAGTCCAAAGAGCTAACAGAACATACAATGTTATCACTAAACTAATCCCAGATACTCAAAATTAAAGTAGAAAACCAGCCAAAACCCAACACAAGAGCAGCCATCTATGCAAAATCATGTTCTCATAACCAAGAATATTGTATTGTCAAGGATCACTGCAGAAATGAAAACTGAGGATAAGAGTGACAGAAAACATCTTCCTGGAATACCCTTGCCAGTCTTCAGATAATCTATGGCAACTGCTCTGAGTTTATAACATGTGGCATTAAACTCACCTGAAAAAAATATCCCATCAAGGGGTTAATACTGGCAATATACGTTTTTATATATGTAAGAAAATTTCAACAATGCAAACTACTATCTCTCTCAGAATATCAGTAATTAAAATAGTTTATATTTGTATTGTGGCTTCCCATATATTTGACAATATGATATGTTAAACAAATAAACAATGCTTTCACCCATATAGTACCCTATGTAAATCTTAATACCATTCTTGGAAGAAAGTGTTCTTATTTTCATTCAACAGAAGGGAGAAGCTCCCATCTGTAGCACACTCCCCATCCTTACCCCATCCTGTATGGTAAGAGAAGGAGGAATCTCAGAAAATTAACAAAGAGTCTATGCTGCTTGTGAAAAGCCACATAATTTTCTCTGGGAAATTATGTAATTAAGAACAAAAAATTTAGGAACAATAATACATATTAAGCACATGAATATAGATCTCCCTGTGCTAGATGAAAATCTTAAGACTACAAAATAGTAATTAGTGCTTCTCAGCCTTTGGCTAAGATCAAGTGCAGAATATTAATTCATTCTTTCATTCACTATTCATTCACCCAATATATATATTTCAAATATATATATTTGAAAATCTATGGTGTGTTAGGCGCTGTTGTGGGTGCTGGAGATATTTTAAAAAATAAGATAGATAAAATTCCTGCCTAATAAAATTTGTGATCAATTGGTGAAGACAAATAATGTTTCAGATAGTACAGGTTGCAATAAGAAAGCACTCCAATATGTAGTGGTTGAAACATACACACCCACACAGACTCACACACTATGTATTTAGCTTACATTTCTACAAGTCACAATTTGGGTCAGGCCCAGCTGGTGGGAACTTCTGATCTGGAACGTGTTCACTTAATTTCAGCTGGGTCTGTTCATCTACCTGTGATGAGCAGGTGGGTTGGGTGGGGCTATGGTTTATGATGGCCTTGATTTCCCAAATGGGAATCACTTTACCTGGTCTCTTATCCTATAGGAGGCTAGCCTGTGATTATGTACATGGCAGCAATGTTCCAAGAGCAGTGACAGAGCAAAGACCAGCGTTAAAGTACCCTCCGAGTGATGGTTTGTTTCATGTTTGGTACTCTACCATTGGCCAAGCAAGCCAAATTGTCAGTATATAAGAATCAGTGTATTAGGGGCTACCCAAGTGCTTTAATACAGGGAGGTGTGAACAAATGGAAGAATCATTATTGCAACAATTACCATAGATTATATATATATATATATATACACACACACACATACCTTTAGCTGAGAAATACCAAACTCTCTAAAATAATGACGATTTGGACCATTTAAAATGGCCAAATATGAACTTGAATTTATCAAGGATTTAACTCAATTTTGCAAGGCATTTTGTTTTGCAAACACCTATATGTGTACCCAGAGTTTTGAGGGGGAAAAATCATATTGCTAAAATATTTTATATGTATAAGAAATTGGTTATACAAAGAACATTAAGAATTATCTCTGTTTTCAAGTAGTTAAAATTATATTGGTAGAGATGTAAACAAATATATTGTTACAAAACAATAGTATAAGATTATTATAGTAATAGTATAGTAAATAATAGTATATTATTATTATAAGTAAATAATTACAGTCTTTCCTGCTCTGTAGCAGCCCCACCCTTGGTAAAATATAGAAGCTCCTACTTTCTTTCAAAATGAAATATTTACATAAAGATGCTATGGGAAATCTGTTTCTTAGCTTGTCATTAAAATGATGGAGATAGTGCAGTTTATAGAAGCACAGCCTGTTACAAATGTCATAAACATTTTTCTTACAGATTTTCTTACCAATTCAAAAATCTCCCAAACATAAATTATCTATGTAATAGGTGCCAACAGCAGAGCAACTGGGTTAACCTCCATCTAATTATACACATCAAAGTAAATAGTATGTTTTAAGTCAACTCATAATAACTTCCTAATATAGATTAATAGCTCCCTTCTTTTTGCCCTTTGATTTTGTTCCATTTTATGTTTCCACAGTTCTTCATGGTATAGTTTTAATCAACTTTACTGAAAGCTGATTTGCATACAATAAGTACACTCATTTTAAGTATAAAGCTCAATTGCTTTTGACAATTATAATTACCCACAATCATAATCAAGGTATAGACTATTTGTATCACCACATATGTCTCTGACTGTTTTCTATCTATTCAACCTGACTCTGGCCCGTAGCAACCACCGATTTGCTGTCACTATAAATTAGTTTAGCATGTCCTGTAATTTGATATAGGTGAAATTATACAGTTTAATGTATCCAGCTTCTTTCACTTAATATAATGTTTTTGAGGTGCAGTCATGTTCATCTGCATTGGTAGTTTTGTTATTTTATGTTATCGAGCAGTATCCCATTCTTTAGCTGTATCAGAAATTGTTTAACCATTCATTTATTGATGGACATTTGAGCTGTTTCCAGTTCTGAACTAAAAATAAAGCTGCTAGAAAAACTCATGTTAAAGTCTTTGTGCAGACCTATATTTTCAGTTCTCTAGGATAAATAACTTGGAGTAGACTGACTGGGTTGTATGGCAAGCATATTTTTAAACAATAAGAAAATACCAAACTGTTTTCTAAAGTAGTTGTTTCACTATATATTCCCACCAGCAATGAGAGTTCCAGTTGCTCCACATTCTTGTCAATATTGATACTGTAATTCTTTTTCATTTTTTCCATTTGAATATGTTTAGTTGTTTAAATTTGCATTCTACCAATGAATAATAATGTTGAACATTCTTCATATGTGTATGGGTATTTTAGTATTTTGTTTAGTAAAGTGGCTATACAGGGCTTTCCCCATTTGAGGTTGTTTGTGTTCTCATTACTTATTTGTGTCTTTATATGTTATATATATTTTCATATATGTTGGATATAAACCCTTTGCCATATATAATTTATAAACAATAGCAATTATTATTACTTTCTTTTTAGTCTGTGGCTTGTATTTGTCTTGAATATGTCTTACAACAAACATAAGTTTTTAATGTTGATGAATTCCAACATTACTTATTATAATTATTGTTTAGAACTTCCAAATTATTAACTTTCTTCCCTCATTGTTAACGATTACTGGATCTTTTTTTTTTTTAACATCTTTATTGGAGTATAATTGCTTTACAATGTGTGTTAGTTTCTGCTTTATAACAAAGTGAATCAGTTATACATATACATATGTTCCCATATTTCTTCCCTCTTGTGTCTCCCTCCCTCCCTCCCACCCTCCCGATCCCACCCCTCTAGGTGGTCACAAAGCACTGAGCTGATCTCCCTGTGCTATGCGGCTGCTTCCCACTAGCTAGCTATTTTACGTTTGGTAGTGTATATATGTCCATGCCACTCTCTCGCTTTGTCACAGCTTACCCTTCCCCCTCCCCATATCCTCAAGTCCATTCTCTAGTAGGTCTGTATCTTTATTCCCATCTTACCCCTAGGTTCTTCATGACCTTTTTTTTTTTTTTTTTTTTAGATTCCATATATATGTGTTAGCATACGGTATTTGTTTTTCTCTTTCTGACTTACTTCACTCTGTATGACAGACTCTAGGTCCATCCACCTCACTACAAGTAACTCAATTTTGTTCCTTTTTATGGCTGAGTAATATTCCATTGTATATATGTGCCACATCTTCTTTATTCATTCATCTGTTGATAGACACTTAGGTTGCTTCCATGTCTTGGCTATTGTAAATAGAGCTGCAATGAACATATTGGTACATGACTCTTTTTGAATTATGGTTTGCTCAGGGTATATGCCCAGTAGTGGGATTGCTGGGTTGTATGGTAGTTCTATTTGTAGTTTTTTAAGGAACCTCCATACTGTTCTCCATAGTGGCTATATCAATTTACATTCCCACCAACAGTGCAAGAGTGTTCCCTTTTCTCCACACCCTCTCCTTACTGGATCTTAATAGGAAATCTTTGCCTACTCTAAGGCCGTGAAGATGTTTCATAAATTAAGCTTTTCATTTAGGTTCATGATCAATTTCAAGTTAATGTATTGTATGGTGTGAGGTAAGGGATAGGGTAATTTTTCTTCATACAGATGCCCATTTTCTTCAAACATCATTTGTTGAATAAACTATCTTTTCTACAGTATATTACTTTGCATATTTGTTGAAAATCCGTTGACAATGAATGTGCACATTTATTTATGAGTTCTCTAGTTTATTTCATTGATCAACATGTCTATCCTGACAAATACCAGACAGTCTTGATTATAGTGGCATTATAGTAAACTTTGAAGTAAGGCATTATAGGTCCTTCAACTTTGGTTTTCTTTACAAAATTATCTCAGCTACTCTTTTTCTTTTGTAGATCCAGATGATTTTTTTTTTTTTTTTCCGGTAAGCAGGCCTCTCACTGCTGTGGCCTCTCCCGTTGTGGAGCACAGGCTCCGGATGCACAGGTCCAGCGGCCACGGCCCACGGGCCCAGCCGCTCCGCGGCATGTGGGATCCTCCCAGACCGGGGCATGAACCCGCGTCCCCTGCATCGGCAGGCGGGCCCCCAACCACTGTGCCACCAGGGAGCCCGATCCAGAAGAATTTTGAAATCAACTTGCCAATTTCTTAAACAAAACCTGTTATGATTTTTATTGAGATAGAATTGAATCTATAGAGTATAATCAGAAAGACAGTGCTAGGTCCTATTATAAAGTGCTTCTTCAGATCTCTAGAAACTTGTCCAGTTTGGAGCTTGCTAAATCCTAAATAAATGTATTTGCCATTTAGAGTGTGGTATCATGGTTTAGAGTACAGCCCTGAGAGAGATTTTCTGAGTTTGATCTCATTGCACTGCTTATTATTTAGATGAGCTTGAGAAAGTTATTCATCTTTTCTGTCCCTTAGGTTCCTGTTTGTCCAGTGGGAATAATAATAGTGACTATCTTGAAGGGATATTGTAAGAATTAAATTAGTCATTATTTGGAAAGCATTTCCAACAGAACCTGGGAAATATTCTGTGCCATATAGATGTGTGGGGTGTTTTTGTTTTTGCTATTTAAAGAATTGCTGTACTCATTGCCATTCTTCCATGAAGGCCAAGAAAAAATAATATATTAATTAACAATAGGCTGCAGGCCAAGGTAAAGTTTTTATGTTTTTTCAGTGTTAAGTAAACACAGTGTGGGCTCTACAGCTTACTGGTAAATCTCCAGGTAATTATAAAGCATAGGAGAAGATGTTACACATAGGAATACAAAATGGAATTAATAATGCTCAAGTGTGTAGAACAGTAGAAAAAGCAGAGTAAGATTAGAAATAATAAAAATAGGGACTTCCCTCATGGTCCAGTGGTTAAGACTCCACACTTCCACTGCAGGGGACATGGGTTCGATACCTGGTCAGGGAACTAAGATCCTACATGCTGCACAGCAGGCCAAAGAAAGAAAGAAAGAAAGAAAAAATAAAGTAATATCCCTTTGAGAAGTAGTGAGAACATCAACTACATGTTCTTGAAATATATACCCTTTCTTTCTTTAGATCCATATATTGTATGATAAGAGTGGCATCTTAGGTGGGGAAGGATTTAATGAAATTTAAAAATCTGGCGAAGTAGCTTTTATTCTTTAGTAAGAAGGATCTTTGGTGCTGTGGACCCATCAGATGGGGAGTATCTTTTGGTCTCATGGGCAGGCAGGCTAGGAGGCAGTTTAGGAAGTGTAAAACTTGTTCTAGGATTGAGAAATAAGATAAAAAGGACCTTCAGTTTTCTTTTCTCTTTATTTTCTAGTCTAGTTGCTGGAGGAAAAAATCATGTAGGTAACCCAAGTTGTTCTGTGCTTCTCAGATTCAAGGACGACGTGTTCAGGAAAAACCTCTAACTATACATAATTCTGATTCATCAGAGGTAAAATAACCCTGCGATTTACCACTAATCTTTAGTGGTAAGTGCCCATCAAAAAGCTAAATAGTTTATTAACAGCAACAACTTAAGGTAATAGATCAAAAAACTCAGAATTTGTTTTCATGGCAAAGTAGCTGTTCTTTTGTGGTATTATGATTATTCCAATATCACAGGTCAACAAAGAAGAGAGTTATCTATTATAATCTGAAAGAGCAAAGACAGTACCAAATACAGTTGTCACACTCAGATACTAGAATGTTTTTCATAGCTTCTTTGCATTAGAAGATGTTCTTATTACATATCTGCTTATCTGTGGTTGCCTCATAAAAAAGATCGATGACAGAAGAACTGCAAATATAATGGAGATTTCATATATAACAGTAGGAAATTTGTGACATAATTTCTGAGATCATCTAACAAAATTGTCTAGCATACTTGAGGGTAAAAGTAGCTCTTTGCCTGAGGACCAATCAAGTCCATCCAAAATAATGGACTCTGCTGATAATAGCAATAGTTAGTAATTAAGCATCTGACTATACATATTCTTATAGAAAGGAAAGATGACTGGTCATATTGTAATGTTCTTTGGCACCCTTATACCTCTGCCAATGGAGATCTGTGAACCCAGAATGAAAGTATGTAAGTTACTTGGAATTTCAAATGGGCCAAAAGCTGTGCATGTATCCATGATGTCAGTTTGCATTCAGTGAAACTAGTTAACAATATTGGTTCATCGTTAATAATCTAGACATAGCTTAATTATCCATGGCCCTTTGTTCATTATTTTTCCATTTATGACACAGAAGATTATTAATGGTCTCATACTAAATATTTTGACTGTTACCAATGCTCAGTTGCTAGTTTGCAAGCAGGAAACATTTCCTTGGGACTATATAAAGCAGTACTGTGTATTTGTGCCTGTATATTTTTCTTCCAAATTAAATTTGTTAGATTACATATGCTTGCATTTCATTATGAGATCATAAAATGCAATATACTTCATAAATATCGGCATGATGCAGTACCTAAATTACATTTAGACTGTGCTGAAGACAACCACAAAGCAATGAAAAATTAAGTCTTTTATGATATCAGAGGCATTCAGAGCGAAAAACCCGACTTGTTTTGAATGTACCACAAGTAAGACATTTGCCTGTCAATAACAGTAAACTTAATAAGAATATTCGACTTAAAAGTATACTGAAATATATTTAAATTAAAATAGAATTAAGAAAACAATTATGCTAAAACTAAAATAACACTAAATTATTTTCAATAAGTAGAATGTATTCAAATACTATAATTCCTAAATGAAACACTCTTACCACAGTCTACCATTTATTGAGGTTTCCGTATACTAGCCCTTTCATATGTGAAATGGTTTGCACAGATTATTTTATTTAATGCCCACAACTAATTCATGATGCAAGTCTTAGCCTTCTTATTTCATACTGAAGCCACAAAAGATGAGTGAGAGTAAAATAACTTGACTTGAGGTCAAGAGCAGGAAGTGGAATCTAAACTCTACCCAGGTCAAAGGTAACACTATGTTGATGCATAACAGTACTCTACGCTGTAACCATTGCCTTCCTGGTGAAGTTTCTCATCGACTTAGCTTATCAGAGAGGCTCCTTCCACATATCTCCCATCGGATGTGGCTCCTAATGCTGACTTTAGGTTGTGCAAAGACCTGGAAGTAAGCCTCCCCTTTCTGTTTTAAATAATTTCACTTTGTTCCTATCAGCAGCCCTATTACTGCTTTAGCTATAAGGAGAACAGAACTTGTCTACATATTTCTGAACCTCAATTAATTTCATTAGAATTCATGTTGTTCATAGAACATTTGTTTTACTCTTTTGTTCATGAGACTAGAATACAGTCTTTTCTAAATGTGGATTTTTCTTTGTAAACATGGAATTGGAATTGTGTTACTTAGAATTTAGGAATTGAACTTTAAAAATTGAAATATTTTAAGTATCAAGAAAAATTTAATTCTTTTTATGGATTTGGTAATCTAGCTGGTTTTTCAATACGTGAGAAGTTCACAAATATTTGCAGGCAAGGAGGCCAGTTACTCTGTGGTAATCTGTAATCTGCCACAATATCTAAAATGATATAAAACTGAAAAAAATATGATATTCAGTAAAAATATAACTTCTTTTTTTGATGACAGTTTGACCTAAGTGTGCATATGATTCACACTTGCTATAGAAAATAGAAAAATAATTATCCTGAAAATTTTAGCAATAGTCTCCAAGTAAAAACCATTTAATAGTTCTTCCAAATTGTTTTACTTTTTGGGCTTCCCTGGTAGCACAGTGGTTAAGAATCTGCCTGCCAATGCAGGGGACACGGGTTCGAGCCCTGGTCCGGGAAGATCCCACATGCCACAGAGCAACTAAGCCCGTGAGCCACAACTACTGAGCCTGCGCTCTAGAGCCTGCTTGCCACAACTACTGACCCACGTGCCACAATTACTGAAGCCTGTGCACCTAGAGCCCATGCTCTGCAACAAGAGAAGCCACCACAATGAGAAGCCCGCTCACAGCAGCGACGACCCAACACAGCCAAAAATAAATAAATTTTTTTTAAAAAAAGAAAAAGTCAGAGTAAGTCAAACTACTGCAAGAAGTACCTGTTTTTATTGTTATTTGAAGTCTGATATTTAGAAAGTAGTCTCGCTAAATGTATAGACGTCTATAGAGTGCAGCTAACATAGAATTTTTAACGTTTAATTTTATTTTATGTAGAACTATGCAAGATCAGAATATATACTTTAATTCATTTATGCCAAATTTTTTTGAAAAAAAATTCTATGTCTCAAATAGGAAGTTTATTTGTCTGTCCACATATAATTATAAATATTCTTTATCTCCACTGATGCTGTAGACATTTGGTAATATGTGGATTTATTTGCTTTTCATGTTGACATGTGTTTTTTTTTTTTTTTTTAACATCTTTTTTGGGGTATAATTGCTTTACAATGGTGTGTTAGTTTCTGCTTTATAACAAAGTGAATCAGTTATACATATACATATGTTCCCATATCTCTTCCCTCTTGCGCCTCCCTCCCTCCCACCCTCCCTATCCCACCCCTCCAGGCGGTCACAAAGCACTGAGCTGATCTCCCTGTGCTAATGCAGCTGCTTCCCACTAGCTATCTACCTTACGTTTGGTAGTGTATATATGTCCATGCCTCTCTCTCGCTTTGTCACAGCTCACCCTTCCCCCTCCCCATATCCTCAAGTCCGTTCTCTAGTAGGTCTGTGTCGTTATTCCTGTCTTACCCCTAGGTTCTTCATGACATTTTTTTTTCTTAAATTCCATATATATGTGTTAGCATACGGTATTTGTCTTTCTCTTTCTGACTTACTTCACTCTGTGTGACAGACTCTAGGTCTATCCACCTCATTACAAATAGCTCAATTTCGTTTCTTTTTATGGCTGAGTAATATTCCATTGTATATATGTGCCACATCTTCTTTATCCATTCATCTGATGATGGGCACTTAGGTTGTTTCCATCTCCAGGCTATTGTAAATAGAGCTGCAATGAACATTTTGGTACATGACTCTTTTTGAATTATGGTTTTCTCAGGGTATATGCCCAGTAGTGGGATTGCTGGGTCATATGGTAGTTCTATTTGTAGTTTTTTAAGGAACCTCCATACTGTTCTCCATAGTGGCTGTACCAATTCACATTCCCACCAGCAGTGCAAGAGTGTTCCCTTTTCTCCACACCCTCTCCAGCATTTATTGTTTCTAGATTTTTTGATGATGGCCATTCTGACTGGTGTGAGGTGATATCTCATTGTAGTTTTGATTTGCATTTCTCTAATGATTAATGATGTTGAGCATTCTTTCATGTGTTTGTTGGCAATCTGTATATCTTCTTTGGAGAAATGTCTATTTAGGTCTTCTGCCCATTTTTGGATTGGGTTGTTTGTTTTTTTGTTATTGAGCTGCATGAGCTGCTTGTAAATTTTGGAAATTAATCCTTTGTCAATTGCTTCATTTGCAAATATTTTCTCCCATTCTGAGGGTTGTCTTTTGGTCTTGTTTATGGTTTCCTTTGCTGTGCAAAAGCTTTTAAGTTTCATTAGGTCCCATTTGTTTATTTTTGTTTTTATTTCCATTTCTCTAGGAGGTGGGTCAAATGACATGTGGTTTTGAAGAAGGTGTAGAGAGATTTGGATTTGAGTATCCATCATTGTTCTATGGAAGGTGAGGACATTTTTCTTTTAAATTTTGATTTCTGTACCCTATACTATTTCAGAGTACAAGAACACAAAATATATTCCAATATTCTGTTACTCTTAGTATCTAAGTTGTGGTTCAATTTATAGGGAATCATTTTTGAAAAATATAAAGAATATTAGAGAGAATTATAAGCTTTTATGGCCACATAGAAAAAATACTCAAGCTTAACTCTCCAGCAAAATCAGGTCCATATCCATAAAGTAAATCAGCATATAGCAATTAGCACATGGTGTAATAAGGAAATCTTTTCAGAAAGTCGATTAGATTTCCAAAATATTTTAGCCATTTTCATATTCGTTGAAATAAGCAGAAGTAAGTCAATGTTTTGAAAGGGATATATTCTCCCTCAAAACAGATAGAGTGACTACAGAGATAATATTTTGAAAATAGAAAAATAAACTAATACACACCCTAAAACATTTATGTGATTTAAACTATAGATGGCAAAGAGAAAAATCTACCATAGGAAAAATAAGCCATCATCATTACTATGTTCTAGACAATGTACTAAGAGAGTGCTTTTTTTGGATTATTACTCTAATTCTGTACAGCTACCATTTTTTGAGAATTGATGGTATGCAGTTAATTATGGCATAGCTTCAGTAGCAGCTCTTGGATTGTAGCTTATTTGTTGGATCACTTCTGTATTTCTAGAAGTAGTTTCTCATGACCCAGCCTAAAACCTACTCCCTAGAGCTCTTCTAACCATTTAAAGCATCTAATTTCTGTATTCAGTATTTCTTGCTTTTACTACTACAGTTGTTTCTCTTTCCTGACTGAACTGGACTGATAATTGCTAAGCTTTGCTTGGTCTTAGGAAGACCTAAGAGAAAGAAGGGACCAGTTATATGGTCTAACTGAGAGCCAGTAATGACATGGATGGTCCATCCTCTTAGTGATATTGAGAAATGCTTTGACTTAAGAGATGATATATTTTGTTGTTGTGCTGAACTAGTTTGTCATGAGTTAAATATGTTGAAGTTGGAATAGGAAAAAAAAATAGAGCAAAAGGAACTAAAGTTAGCTGAGAATAACAATGTGTCTAACTCCATTTTTCATTTTTGACTACTGACAGATTTCAAGCTCAACCACTCCCCTTCTTTTTCCTGTCTCCCAAAATCTGGCAAGCTGATAAGAAAGCCCAGGTTCTCCCTCCTTTGGTGCCAACAGAAGTTTAATCTGTGTAAGCTCCAGCCAGAGCAGGAACTCTCACTCCTGCCACATTCCCTAACCATCATTAAAAACCAAGCCATTCTCCTTTCCTAGCTGTCTCAAGCCTTTTCAGACCAGCTTGAGAGACAGCCCTATCCTCCCCAGAAAACCTCATTGTGTGAATAACAAAGTTTTCTCATATTTTCTTGGTACAAATGTGGCATCATCAGTCTTGACATCCAAATCAAATTTAAGGTAGAGCTCATCTACAATATTGTGTTCACAACAATCAGCATAGTGAACATAGTAGCATCTAGATGATGGCCACCACCACTGGGAGTCTTGCTGCTGCCTATTAATAACTTGCACTTTCAACTATGTTTCTCTGTGCTACAGTAGCTAAGTCCTACTGAGCCTCTGTTATAAATTTAACCTACTCAAGTCAGAAGTTTTGATAGTTGGTGAAGAGGGACAGGAATATAAGAATGGAGCCCTGTAAAAAGTGGCTTTGATTGTGAGTCTTAACCCAGACATATATGTGCATCTCAGATTGAATTATATGTCTCAATTCTAGTGTAAATTGTGAAAAGCACTAATCTCAGGAAAAATACTCTTACCCTGTGTTGATTGGTAGTCTCAGACAGAAATTCATCCCCATTTTATAGAGTGCTCAGAGGAAAAGACCTATGCCCTGCAATATACACCCCCACCCTCCTAGATGATGTTTTTTTACCCCAGGCAGGGCATAAACTTTCTCTCCCGCTCTGTTCTACTGGACTATCTTTCCTCCAAAGGGATTATAGTGTTGAACAAAGTATTCTCTCTTGTTAATGACCCAAAACAAATACGTATGGAGCTTGGCAAACATTTCTAATTTCTCATTTTATTTAATTTTCTCTAGCCTTCCCTCCCATCAGTATTCACCATGGTTGACAGTACAATCATACCAGTCAAGTTCTGGGAAGGGCTTTGGCTCTCCCATAATCCTTCAAGGCTAATAAACATTCCAATTCCAGCATTATAATCACAAAGATATTCCAATGAAAACCCTTTTTTCCATGGAGACTAAGAAGTTGGGTGGTTAATGGTAGTGTTCAGTGAGGGACTGTTCTTGACTACAACAGTGAGATAATTATAATCTGGTAGTTAGCAGTCACTGAGTATATAATTTATTCATTCGGCAAACATTTTTTTTTTTTTGAGAAGTTACTATATGCAAGATACCCTTATAGTTGCTAAGGATGCAACAATGAGCAAAGCAGACAAAAATCCCTGACCACATAGACCTAGATAATGCTGCTCTATTAAATAACTCCCAGGTTGGCTGGGGGCTCTGCTCTATATGTCCTCACTCAGCAGCCAAGACTCATGATGTAGCTACTGTTATTTCTGCCAGTCACAGAGGGAAAAGGAAAGAGTACTCTGAAGGGTCTCATACCAATGAGTAAATGCTCCAAAACAGAAATTATATATAGCAGTATTGCTAACACTTCATTAGACCTAGTCACAAGATCCCACTCAGAAACAAAAGGGCCAGAAAGTGTAATCCTCCCATGTACCCAGGAGTTGGAGAGCTGGATGTATTTTGTGAGCAGCACAAATTATTACTGCATGGACATTGGCATATGATAAGAAATCAAATAAATAAAATATAGATTATGTAGGTATTATAAAGTCAAATAAAACAGGAAAGTTAAATAGAAAGTTTAGGTTTGGGGGTACAATTTAAAATAGTAAATCAAGGAAGGTGTAACAGATGTCAACACTAAATGAAGACGTGAAGTAAGTAGAAGGTTGAGGCAGAGAGTCACCTGTGAGGAAGAGAATTCTAGAGAGGGAGTAGAGAAAACACAACGGTCTGAAGGTAGAGATCTGTGTTGTGTGTTCCTGAAACAGCAAGGGAGCTAGTGTTACTGGAGGGAAGTATGCTGGGGGAGTGTAGAAGGAATTAAATTGAAGATGTAACTATGCACCAGATCAGGTAAAGCCACTTCAGAGGTTTGAATAGAAAAGTAAAATGATCTTTCCTACGGAATAGCAGTATACTGCTTTTTCTGTGTTGACAGTAGACAATATAAGGGCAAGATATAAATGTGATGACCAGTGAGGAGGCCTTCATCTGGGCAAGAGACACTACAGGCTTGATCCATGTTGGTAGCAATGAAGCAAGTGAGACAGCTGGACTCTGATTATATTTTAAAGATTGAACAAACGTAGTTTGCGGATGAATAGTTTGTGGGGAGAGTGAGAAAGGAAGAATTCAACGATTAGGGTGTTATCCCATGAAACTAAAGGGCTAGCATGTCCTATAAGCTCTTACCTTAAATATGTATATAATTACTTGCCCCTCTATTGCTGCCATGCCCACTGCTACCACCCTTATGCATGTAATCACCATCTTTCCAGAGCCATTACAACAGTTTCAGACTGGTATAATTCTTTCCACTCTTTCACTGACAAGTCAGGTCTCCAGATACTAGCTCAAGTGATCTCTTTGAAAACAAAATATTGTCTATAACAGAGACCAAATTTCAAAGTCTTTGCTTTGAATTTCAAAGGTCCCACATGATGCAGCATTTGGCAACCCCCTGACCTCATAATCATTCTCCTTCTTTGCTCACTCAGCTCCAATCAGCCAGCATTTTTGAACTTTGAACACAGCAAATGCTTACCCTTTCAGAGTCTCTTCCTGCTATTTTCTGTGAGTGGAACAGTCTTTTCCCCAACTATTTGCTAAGATCCTCACTCACCTTATTCACGTTTCTCCTAGCAAGTCAGATCATCATAAAGGATGATTCTGGACACTCCCTCTATAATGCTTTCCCTCCCCCCACACATGCCTCTTTTCTGCTTTACTCCTCTTTATTTTCCTTGTAGCACTTGTGGCTGACATCATGAAATATATTTATTCAAGTATATATTCATTTTTGCATTGCTTCCTCCCACTAAATTTAAGAATTTATGAAGGCAGAGAATTATCTGACAGGTTAATACCTCTATCCCCAGTGCCTGAATTAGTGACTGGTACAGAGTGGACACTCAAGGTGTATTGATGTTGAGCAAAAGAATAAGTAAGTAAATAAAATACAGGGGGGTGAAATTAGAATCTTCTACAGGTACCTCACTTTTTGAAGTTTAAATAAGTTAAGCAGTAACATGGTAAACTGCCAGGAACTACAGATGTCATAATGTAGCCAGGACCATGAATGAAAGGGGAGATTCAATTATTGATACTGTTAATATCTTGACAAAAGCAATTGAGTTCCACTGACATTCTGAAACAATTTACCAAGTTCAAATATTGTCGTATCGAAAATAGAATAAGGGTAAAGATAAATCCACAGCATAAAGCTTGAAAATATTTATTTTCTGCATGGAAATATGTGCCTGGGCCATACTGTTAATTTCTAAAACAATGAATGTGGGAGTAAAATTTCTTCCAGAACATAATCCTAGGAGAAATTTTAATGAATAGTTCGGGAAGGAAAATTGAAACTTGTAGGCTCACTAATTGCAAACATTATTTAAAACAGCATTTAAATTAAAAAATGGCACTTATAATTGAGTAGAATCCAAACCTGTACATGTAGTAGAATACTCAAAACTATGGCCTGGTATGCCAAAAATTCCCCCAAGAGCTCTGGTAGTTGCAGCCTTATCAGCTGTGTACGTGTAGCCAGAAGGTTGAAAATATGGAACCTCGGTGACTTGATCCTTTGTCCTATGATAAGGAGAGAATTGAATTTTTAAGTGACTTTTTTTTGGTGTGGGGGCGACGCGGGCCTCTCACTGTTGTGGCCTCTCCTGTTGCGGAGCACAGGCTCCGGACGCGCAGGGTCAGCGGCCATGGCTCACGGTCCCAGCCGCTCCGCGGCAGGTGGGATCTTCCCGGACCGGGGCACGAACCCGTGTCCCCTGCATCAGCAGGTGGACTCTCAACCACTGCGCCACCAGGGAAGCCCCCATTAAGTGACTTTTTAAAAGTATATAAATTACTAAATAGTTTTTATCATATGCTGAAGAATGCTATAAGCTGTTAAATGTATTTATATTTTCGTAAGTGCATTCCAAATTTTAATAAATTAGCTGAAATAAAAGTTGTAAAAGCTAGAGTAATCATTAGAACATTTTGGAAATGAGTATCTCGATAGTGATATGAGGAATAATTCCAGATGACAATTAAGAGTAAATAATATAGTTGACAAAAAGAGCAAATTTGACGTGATGTGCTTTAAAAAGTTCAGCATTGACCAGTGACTACCAAAATCAGAGCCATATGAGTAATCTTTAAGTTGGCTTCCTAGTTTTATTACATCAAGTGTGATATTAAAATTCAACTTAGAAAATGGAACCTGATTTACCTTTGTTTTAGAGACAAGAACACAAGAAGTCAAGGTAAGAACAAACAGTAGAACAAAGAATATATTTCTAGTTGGTGATTTAATACACTTTAAAGGGATACTTTCAAGGATGACAGGGCTCAAAATGAACCTACCCTGTAGGGCTTCCCTGGTGGCTCAGTGGTTGAGAGTCTGCCTGCCGAGGCGGAGGACGCGTGTTCATGCCCCGGTCCAGGAGGATCCCACGTGCCGCGGAGCGGCTGGGCCCGTGGGCCATGGCCGCTGAGCCTGTGCATCCGGAGCCTGTGCTCCGCAACGGGAAAGGCCACAACAGTGAGAGGCCCGCGTACCGAAAAAAAAAAAAAAGAACCTACCCTGTATATAAATGATTGTGTTTGGCTCCTTCAGTACTCAGGGCCCTAGGATTTGTAACTTAACAAACTCAGCTCAAAATATATTATCATTAGAGAGGCTTAGGTATCAAGCAGTTATGAGAAAAGTGTTCTTCCTGTGTTCAAGTAATGCATGTCTGTAATCACTATGGAACTAAATGCACGGGGATGTTGAATGTCTGAGGAAGTTATGTGTTCTGTGTTCAAAGATGTTATAATCTAAAGTTATCTATATTCTATATCTATATTTATATATCTATGCCTGAGATATTTTATACTCTCAGTTTTCAATTTCAGAGTGGGATTAAATGTTTTGCTTGGGAACACCAATTTGGTCATTGGTTAATCTTGTTTGAACCCAGGCTTGTCTGATTCAAATGTCCATACTCTTTTCACTGTAAACACAGACTCTCAAAGCAGAGATTCAAATAACAAGCATTTTGGAGATAAACTGACTAGGGAAACCATTTTCTTTTTTAACTGGTTGTCATTCACAATCCACCCATCCCAAACACACACACACACACACACACACACACACACACACACACACACATCACACCACAAAATACACATATGAAATATATAATTTCAAGGTTTTATTGAATGTTTCTATTTAGTGTTTTATTAAATGCTAAAAATTAAATGTTAAGAATGCTTTAATACATGAGTTTTATAGGTATTTTGCAGATATACAATCATAAATTACTAGTATTAATTTAATTTGTATTCATAAATCCTAAGGACTTTCAAATATATATTTTATATGCAGTCTTTATATTTGTGCCCATGTTATTAATAAACAATCCTATAGAAAATGTTAGTTCTAACATTTATACTAAGTTAAACCCATGATTGTTTGCATTTCATTCAATAAGAATAGACAAGAACTAAATACATTTGTGTTTCTTGTTTGTCCCTTGACATTGGAATTAGCTTGTATCATTTGGCATGTGTCTCCTTTCAAAATGAGGGCAGCATTTCAATTGCTATTTATATGTGCCAAATCCTGGCTAAACTGTTTAATTCACATGGACCTGAAGAGATTGTAGCTGTGGGCTTTGTTTGTTTTTTATTCCTGTAAATCACAGGACAAGACAGGTTTTAGGGCACTGTTTGAATCAGTCCCTCTGGTCTCCCTTAACAAATGGATGTCACTCACAAATGCTGGTAATGATGACTTCCTGATTTCAGTTGCACTTTTAGAGGGCTGGTAAAGTGACCTATGGCCTTTCTTACAGTCAGTCCCAGGAAGATGGGAAATAGTAATTATAGTGTAATAAAGCCCATGAGGACTTTGTTTAAATGGCAGAATTTGCATTTAAATGGAAAATTTTAAATGAAAACATGTAAAAGCTTGATAGGTGCAATATTTAGTATACAGCTCATGCCAGCAGTTAGAAGGACGCTTAATCACATGCCATGTGTGGATGTGCAGAGGTGGGCTTCTGTGCATGCCTGAAGGGCAGGGGTAGAGAATTTGAGTGAGATTGAAAAGGAAAAGGTAAAATTAGCCATAGATATGACACATTTCATCAAATTGAATTATAAGACTATTTTGATATTTTTAAAAGATTAAGGAATTAATTATTTGGGGACACTCCAATGTTATGACCTATAGCTAATGAAAATGCCTAATTGATTAACACTTAGG
Organism: Orcinus orca; assembly: GCF_937001465.1. Classification (NCBI taxonomy): domain Eukaryota; kingdom Metazoa; phylum Chordata; class Mammalia; order Artiodactyla; family Delphinidae; genus Orcinus; species Orcinus orca. The sequence goes on along the minus strand of NC_064562.1, from coordinate 76,615,045 downwards.
GACTATAATGGAATTTAACTTTCTGACCTGCCCACAATAATTCTGCATTAATCCATTTACTGAAAGTGTTTATTTATATTCTGCATAGGAAATTAAGGTATACATAAGTTTGCATGCATTTGACAATTAGGAGGTATTTTGAAATTGACATGAAAATCTATCATGAAAGTGATTTCATTTTTTTAAATGACAGAGATGCCCTTGAAGATACCTTTGCAGGTTGTGAGAAGGCAAATAAAGTCACTTCAGTTAATGCAGCAAATAATGTGATGAGGAAAAACTAATGTTTGAAAACTGTATGTTAATTCAAATGTTTTCTCTTTTACTTAGGTAGTAATTTTATTGAATAATTCAACCAATATAGCCTATCTGAAAGGAATGATAAAAGATATGTTTTCAGAGATTCCCAATTTATAAAAAGTTCTGTCAGAATGATGGTTACTGCCCAACTATTCAATGAATAGCTATAGATTAATTAATTTTCTAATCTCAAGATAAGGTAAAAATGTATACTCTAGTGTTTCAAATCTTGCCATATTAAAATCATATCTTTTGGCAGCTGAATGAGTAAAATATACAGGTAGCTTGTTTCTTAGGTTTTACGTATTTAAAGGCAGACATCAACTACCAAAAAAAAGTTTGAGTTCATCTATGTGAAAACAATTTCTAAAATGTAGAGTATTTTCTACTGAAGGCAGTTAAATCGGTATAGTAATCAATGCATACGAGTATTTCTTACCCTTTCATGTTTGCTCTCTGTATTTAACAATGAAAGTGCAAGTGCCAATGTTATCACAGACTCACCTTATTATTTGTTTTTTTCTTTAGTATACCTATTTCCAGCATATAAAGCTGTTGGGAAGAAAAGAGATCAAACATACAGATACATTTCTGCTGTCTAAATGTGCTAGTGGACTCATACTTTTAAAGCTTACATGTTATAAAACAGAAAAGGGCCATACCTGTGGTCCACTAGTCTCACCAGGTTTAGGATATACCTAATTATAGTGTAGGAGCTTTTGTAAATACAACAGTATCCATGTCAAAAAGTAACAAGGATTCTGATGAACTTTAGTTTGACACAAAATTTCATGGATGAAGCTGTGTTTCTCTCAGAGTGATAAGCACATTTCTTCTTAGGATTTGAATCCCATTTATGAAAGAGAAGTAGGGGTTCTCAGATACCTGAAGATACTGCTCCCACGCTTCAGTGACCTTTGGCATATTCCCTTCCATCTGCAATTATGTCTTTTAGTTTTAATTTCATTTTTATTAACTCCCAAATTGGGCTTAGTATGTTTTTCTTGCCCTAATAGTGATGGAGGTTAATGAAAAATAGAGGAGGGCTCTGAAAACTTTCATTCATTCAACAATTATTTAGTGAACATTTACTATATTCCAGGTGCTTTTTGGTTAATGGACATAGAGCAGTATATAAAATAGTAAAATTCTTGCACTCAAATTATATTATATGATGCATATAACGTAATAGTAGGTAACAAAAGCATGTTAAACACATGTTAAGACACAAAAAGATGATACAGTGTGAGAGAAGTGTTATTTTATATAAGGTTGTAGGGGGACCCGAATAATTTTTAAAGAGTTAATTATGCTGGGGGCTTCCTGGGCAACATTTTTGTGGTTGGTACTAAGTGTTCAGAGTCTAGACTACTTAACTTGGTATTTTACGGAATATCACACCCAGGTCAAGCTTCAGGTTTTTTCTTAATATGTTTCTCACTTTCTTTTGAGTTCTTTTTCATCTCTCATGCATACTGTCCCTGGTTATTTTAGGTTCCTTGAGTCATACTGAAGTATCCTCATCTAATATATGCTGTAACATCCACCTGGCTTTTTGTTCAGTTGCCTGAAACCTCTGGTGGTGATAATGGACAATAATGAATTAGTTTTTGCCCAGATAAACTGAGCTTGTTAATATTACATTAGCTGGTAAATGTGTTATCACTCTCATGGAATGTAACTACATTAACCAATTAAAATGTCAGTCCTTGAAGAACTAGCCTAAAACATATCTTTGGAGGGAGATATCTCTGTAATGTGTGCCAACTTTAATGAGCTATCTGTATTTAATTCTCTTTCGCATTTCTGCCTTCTTACCTATACCTGAAGCACTTGCTTTGATATACTCCCTATGACCTATAAGTATTGTAATTATTTTCCTCATTTTTTTTTTTTTTTTTGCGGTACGCGGGCCTCTCTCTGTTGTGGCCTCTCCCGTTGCGGAGCAGAGTCTCCGGACGCGCAGGCTCAGCGGCCATGGCTCACGGGCCCAGCCGCTCCACGGCATGTGGGATCTTCCCAGACCGGGGCACGAACCCATGTCCCCTGCATCGGCAGGCGGACTCTCAACCACTACGCCACCAGGGAAGCCCTATTTTCCTAATTTTTAAGCCCTGTCACTGATCAAACTGTTGCTTCATCATCCTTATTCACCATATGTCTACCTGGATGTCTGAAAATTTCTTGAGACTTATTTATTCAATAAATGTTGATGAGGTACAAACTGCATGCCACATTCCATTTCTATAAGGTCCTATGCTTGGCTCAATGATCTCTTATTCCATTTGCCTTCTGCAGTAATAATAATCCCGCTGTTGCTCTTCACTAAAGCAATCTGTTAAAAATACTACAAAGAAAATTCCTCATTTGTTAAATATCCAACCATTAAATATATGTAAACCATTAAATATATGGGACAGTCACTATTCCAAAATTTTCAAATATAAAAATGAATATGTTAATTTATTTTTTCATCCATTTACTTGTGATCCAGTTTTTGATGAGTCTTTTAGATCATCTTAGGAAGTTTGGCTTTTATTTTACAGATGATGAGGCCTCAGTGAGGGTTCTTTGGCAGTGAGGGTTATTTGGTTATTTTTGCTTTGCATTTCAGAAAAATATTACTCTACAGTGAAGTGCAGAATAAATTGAATTAGTGAAGAAATGGAGCCAGGGAACATAGTTAGCAAGCCATCCAATGATACAGGAAGAGATGAGGATGCTATGAACTAAGATGATGGCAGTTGGGCAACAGAGACGTGAAAGTATTTGAAATATATTAAAGAGATAAATAATAAATGTGGTCTTATTTCTTCCACTTGATTTTCTAAATTAAAACACAATTCTTTCCATCTGTTTTTGTGCATATCTATATTAAGTGCAGAAATGAACTCCTCCAGTTGTTTGAGAATAATAATTGATTCTCTCATTGCTACAAGGAATCTAATAGAGTAAAGGGAAGTAGTTGTAGGAAAATATTGTCATCAAAATATTTATGGTGGTTGGGACTTCCCTGGTGGTGCAATGGTTAAGACTCCACCTGCCAATGCAGGAGATATGGGTTTGATCCCTGCTCCGGAAAGATCCCACATGCTGCGGAGCAGCTAAACCCATATTCCACAACTACTGAGCCTGTGCTCTAGAGCCCATGCGCCACAACTACTGAAGCCTGCGCACCTACAGCCAGTGCACCGCAACGAAGCGTAGTCCCCGCTCGCCGCAAGTAGAGAAAGCCCATGCACAGCAACGAAGATTTAACACAGCCAAAAAATTAATTAATTAATTTTAAAAAAAGAAAAAAAAATTAATTCCTTTAAAAATACTTGTGGTTATCTTAGGTACATAAAGTAATGTTTAAAATCTTATTAATAGCTTTTTCTATGGAATGAGGGAAAATGTTTTTTCTATTGTAGATAAAGACTATCACTTCCTCAACAAGGCCTTCACTAACTCCACCAGAGAAGGTTAGGCACCCTGATGTATATTCCAGTGGTATCTTGTATAATCCTAAATTAATATTTTCATACTTCATTGAATAAGTTGTCTAATACCTTCTTTTTTTAAATTATTTTTTATTGGAGTGTAGTTGATTTACAATGTTGTGTTAGTTTCTGCTGTACAGCAAAGTGAATCATTATACATATATCCACTCTTTTTTAGATTCTTTTCCCACATAGGTCATTACAGAGAACAGATTAGAGTTCCCTGTGCTATTCAGCAGGTTCTTATTAGTTATCTACTTTATATACAGTAGTGTGTATATGTCAATCCTAATCTCCCAATTGATCCCTCCCCCCAGCCAATGACTTTCTTCTTCGCTGGAAATAAGATCCGTGAATTCAAAAACTGCTCAAAGACATTTTTGGGACTCTAGAACCTATGATATTCCTTGTAAAATAGATACTCAAAAGATATTTATGGAATAACTGAATGAATAAAAAGGAGGGAATATTATACATGTAATTTTCTCAAGACTGATAAAACATTTACCAAAATCAGAGGTACGTTTTGGATTAAATTTAATTATTTAAAGTCAAGTAATATGGTGCTATGAGTATGAGTGAGAGATATGTGGAGGGCTGATGGGATATCTGGTAAGTATTTAGTAATAAAAATCTATGGAGTTAGCAATTCTTAGGATCCTAATGTGGCTTAGCTTCATTCTTTTAGGACTCAGAACTGAAATCAGAGGTTGTGATGACAGCTTGGAGTAAATATTAGTAAAAATGAAATAAGATTGGATTTGACATAACAAATAAGTCTGAGCTCTTTTCCCAGTTTAATATTAAACCCTTTACTGTGGTCCTCATTTCACATTATTGGACATTATGCAAGTGGTATTGCTGGAAAGGTGTAGATTAGAAGAAAGACAAGTTAAGAAAGGAAATGCTGAAACTACTTTAATGGTTTAAACGCTATCACTTTTAGGGAAAAAAAACTAAATAAATTCAAAGCATAAGTAACACTGATAGTAAAGGTCTTCATACTTATAATTCTAAAATATCTTGATAAAAAAGGCATATGCATATTAAATGTAATTAGGCTTCCTCTTTTGCCTTTATATCAATAATGTGTAAAGTATATATAATAACATCTATCTTTTATAAAACCAGTCTCAGTTGTTAGTTGTTTAAAATTGATTGCATAAATATTCCTGATCTTAAATCACTTTAAAACAAGATTTCAATGAATTTTTTGACCATTTATGCAGAAATGGTAGACCTATAGAGCTTGCATCTTAATAAATAAACCATATTTTCACCTTTACCCTTTTGATTGTGTAAAGGCACAAAAAAGCCCAGAAATATCTCTTTCAGAATTACAAGAAAAGTATCTTCCATCCCAGCTCTGTTCTACTTTCCAGTGATTAATGGTTTTAGTTTCATAAACCATTGGTTTTGTTCAATCCGTAATTACACTTGTTTATTGACTAGTGTATTCTTTATTAAGGTACTATATTTGTTTTTATATGTATTATGCTTAAATTATATCTTAATTTCCTTGGCTTTTGATACCTTCTTCATATGTATGGGCTGATCAGTACTTACTTGAATGTTCTAGGAGTGTTAATATACTTTTAATGGAATGCATATGAATATCATATGTAAATTTGCAAATAAAGTAGTATTTTTCATGGCTATACTAATAACACACTGTAAATTAAGTGCAAAATGGAATACCAGAGAATTCCATATCCAATCAAGATGGAATAATTGACACTGGACTAATAGTCAGAAACAACTAAAAAACGGAAAAAAAAGCAAAAAAATAAAATAGTTCTCAAGACATTGGAATCAGGCAATGAAGGACAATGATACCTGGGATATGGGAAACATTAAATAAGGTGAACGTAATAATTGCTTCAGCCTACTTGCAGAGTGGAGATACCCAGTTGTAGCCCAAGAAGCTCTCTCACAGGAGGAGATGAATCTGGGAGTCTGGAGAGGTCGGTGAAGCTACAGTTAGCAGACCCAAGTATCAGAGAAGAGAGTTGCTCAGAGAAATAGCCTGGGAGATCTTCAGAGGATATTCTTTGAGTAATTGTCTGAGTACTAGTCAGCCCATGGGTGTGAGGAAATGATCCAAGATTGAGTGAAAAATCATCCAAGAGGATAAACAGGAACAATATCTGAAGCTCCCATAGATTGAGCATATTTCCTTTTCCTACCAGACAGAGGCTAAACCCATATAATTTACAGAGCATCAGGTATCTTACTCAGAAGGGTCTTGCCTCAGTAGTAGAGGAGAATTAGACATAGAGTAAATCTTGCTCTTGTCTCAACTAACATAGTTATAAACAAACAAGTTACAAAAGAATCAACTGTTTCTAAGTAACTTAAATGCATCCCAGAACAAAACTGAAGAATTTTTGTACAAATACAAAAATCCTGCAACCAACAAGGTAAATTTCACAATGCTTATCATCCAGTCAAAAATGGCCAGGCATGGAAACAAGCAGAAAAATACAACCTATTATGAGGATAAAATCAATTAATCAAGACTGACGCAAATGACCAATATGGTAGAATTAGCATAAAAGAACATTAAAAAACAGTTACAGTTGTTTCCCATAGGTTCACAATGCTAGAGGGAAAATTAAGCACATAAATTAGACTTGGAAAATATAAAAAGTATCCAAGTCAACTTCTAAAGATGAAAACCACAGTGACTGAGATGAAAACTACACTAGATAAGACTAATAATGGATGATTAGTTATTACAGCAGAAAATATTAGTGAACAGGAACACATGGTAATAAAAAGCATCCAAAAATGAAAGAGAGACAGAAAATAATGACTGGAAACATACATGAAAAGTACAGAGTATAGCTGAGATGTAGGACATGTATATTAGCAACTATATATATATATATATATATATATATATATATATACATAAAGAAAAATGAAGTCCTTCAAGGAGAAGAAAAATAATACCAAATGGAAATCTGGATCTTTCCAAAGGAGTGAGGAGAAACAGAAAGAGTGATTACATGGGTGTATATATAAAAGACACAAAAAAATTAAATGTCTTTAAAAGTTAATTTATTGTTTAAACATCACAACTATACACTGTGATGCTTCTGTAAAGGGGCAGAGAATAAATAGTTTAGTCTTTGAGGAATACATTTAGTCTTTATTGCATATTTTTTGTTTTGTTTTATTTGTAATTTTTTAAAAGGGCAAAAGCAATTTTTTTATTGTTCTGAGGCTATACAAAAACAGTCTGTTGGTACATAGCAGAAAAAGAGGAAAATGTATGTGAAGAAGAGATGGGATGAATAGAAAACAAAGAGCAAGACTATTTATTTAAAATAAACTAATAATTTAACTGGTTTAAACATCCCAATGAAAAGATGGGAATTGTCAGGTGGGATAAAAATGCAAGACCCCTCTCACCATGTGTTGCAAGTAAGATACTCACTTTATATATACAGATACAAATAAATTAAAATAATGGAAATAAATATACCATGCTTATACTACTCAAAAGAAAACTGAATAGTTAATTGATTCTAGAGAAAAGAATATTACAAGAGGTAAAGAGGATCATTTCATAACAATATGGAGTCAATCCACCAAGAAGTCCTAATAATTTTGAACATGTATGCATCTAATATTAGAGCTTAAACATACATGTACCAAAATTTTGCTAAAACTACAAAGAAAAATAGAGAAAATTACAATTATAGTCAGTAATTTAGTGGAATTCTAGTGGAATGTACAGAATAAAATGTCAACTCAGAACTATTATGTGATTAATAAATGAGAAGGGCAACTATGTATTAGTTTCCTAGGGCTGCCGTAATAGAGTGCCACAAATGGATGGCTTAAAGTAAGAGAAATTTATTGCTTCAAGGTCTGGAGGCTAGAAGTGCAGATTTAAGGTATTGTCAGGGTCATGCTCTTTCTGAAGCCTCTAGGGGAGAATCCTTCTTTGTCTCTTCCTGGCTTCTGATGGTGGCCCTCAATCCCTGGCATTCCTGGGCTTGCAGCTTCATCATTTCAATCTCTGCCTCTGTCATCACATGACATTATCCCTGTGTGTTTATCTTTCTTCTTCTTATAAGGACACTAGTCATAATGGAATAGGGCTCATCCTACTCAAGTATGACCTCATCTTAATTAACTATATCTACAGTGACTCAATTTCCAAAGAAGGTCACATTCTAAAGTACTAGAGGTTAAGACCTTAACATATTTATGGGGACACAATTCAACCCATAATAGCAATAATTAAAATTTCTCTAATGGAGGCTATAAATTTAGAGTAAAATGAATTTCAGTTGCATAGATAATTGTTGACTATGACAGAAAAAGAGAAGACCTAAAAGTGACTGCAAGCTTAAAGATACAGAACCAATAGCAGGAGAGAATAAGGTAGATAACGTATTCTAATTTGAATTTGAATACAAATACAATGATAGGTCATTATTATTATTATTATTATTATTATTTTTTGCTGTACGCGGGCCTCTCACTGTTGTGGCCTCTCCCATTGCGGAGCACAGTCTCCGGACGCGCAGGCTCAGCGGCCATTGCTCACGGGCCGAGCCGCTCTGCGGCACGTGGGATCTTTCCAGACCGGGGCACGAACCCGTGTCCCCTGCATCGGCAGGCGGACTCTCAACCACTGTGCCACCAGGGAAGCCCAACAGGTCATTATTTACCATTTTTGTTGATTGATTTTCCTCCTGCAGGAAAAGAAAGAAGGGGGGGAAGAAGATGATATAGACAAAGACTTTGAAAGTCATTCACATCTGCAACTTACTTTCTTAAGGGCAGCAAAGCACCAGTCTTTTCTACACTAAATCACTCTATGACACTGTTTACCGGACTCTAATCCTTTGCATAGATGTGACAGATGAAGTTATTGGATGCTATACAATACACAAGAGAAAGAACTTGTTAAACAAAATGTAGAGTACTATGTCTATACCTTGGTGGATGTTGCATAGACTTAGGGATGCAGAGGAGGAAAAAATAGTGATATAGTGAGAGATAAGGATAATCATAGCTACAGGGGGAGAGATAGACTTAAACAATCACATAGGTACAATATTGGGAATACAGATTATCAAGATGAGCTGTTGCTTAGCACGATGACAAGAAAACACACACAACTCAAAAATGTTTCATGTGATTTTGGGGACATAATTGATGATCTTGAAGAAAGTCGTTTTAATAAATTGTTAAGATTGAAACAAGGTTATTAGGAAGTAAAAAAGAAAATTAGATGTTGATCTTAATGTTAAATCATTTTGTATTCAAAGCAAAGAGATGATGGTAACATGAAGACGTATAGGCAGTGGGAGGTTTTGTTTTGCTCTTAACAAGGCAAAAGTTCTTACAAAACATATCATATGAGAAGATGGGGCTACATGAATAAAGAGGCTGACAGTACAAGAAAGAGAGAAGATCACATACTGGATTATAGGATATTTGCAAAAATCACATGCCCCTGGCCACTATATTGGCTTTTCCTTCTGTCATGAATCCATTCCACTCCCTCCATTGCAATTAATGCAGTCACTTATTAAATGAAAGATACGCAAATATCCTATAATACAGTATGTTTGGGGGTTCTATAATCTGTGTAGTAATACAATATTAACAAATTAAAATGTGTTAATATAATTTTAAGAAGTATATTTACTTTAGAATGGTCTCAAAAATCTTGTCTTTTGGTGTCTGTCCTTTTTACTTTTTAATCATTTTATATTTGATAACTTATTATCCATTATTAACAAGTTACATTAATATTATCATTTACAAAAGTTTTGGTAATCCATGCTTAAATACAGTTACAGCAAATATCGACTCATTTAGTCATTATTATAACTATATTGGTCAGATTCATTCCCATTTATATTTGAGGAAACAGATGCATAGAAAAGCTAAGTTATATTCCCAAGGCCACATGTTTTATAAAAAGTGAAGTTGGAATGGGAGCTAAGCAATCTGGTGTCTAGAGTCCTTATTCATATTTGCTATAGTATGCAGCCTAATATTAGGGCTCGTTCAGTTTACACATCTTCTTGTGATTTCCAAGGAATAATTTTGGAGTAGTATTTCCTTCCTCTTTATTTTCTTTCTATGAACTTTAAGCATAGACAATATAACAAGAACATAACATAAGGGAACTAAATATATCGTGTGTGTGAGAGAGAGGGTTTGCTTGTGCTCTTCTTTGCCCCTCCAATGAACCTCAATTTCAGGCATTAATTCCAGAAATAAAAATTGTCTTGCACTTCAACGTTCTCAGTTAACTGAACTATGAACTCTCTGAAATAGTCGAGATATTACAAGAGAGACATAAAAGGACATGCCAGCCAATTCTTGACATATATAATGTTAGAGACCTTAGTACAACCATGTCTCAGCAGTAGCTGAAAGGTTAATGGAATTGGAATTTGAGTAGACATGACTGATTTTCCTGCTGCAGAAAGGAAAGGAGGGGGAGGAAAGAAGCTGATTTGGACAAAGACCTTTAAGGTCATTCACATCTGCATCTTCCTTTCTTAAGGGTAGCAAAGCACCAGTCTCTTCTACACTACAACACTCTAATCTCTTAGAAGAATCGAAAGCTTGTCAGAGAAAACATTGTTCATCTAAGAATAAGCTGAGAGACTAGACAAATAGTCAGTGTGCGAAGAGCAAAAACCAACACTGTGAATCAAGCAAGTCTGAGTAGCATTTCCATTGTTAAGTCAGTGTCTTCCTGGTGGAAAACTTAATATTTGAGGGTATGGCTTCTGACTTTCGAATATTACATTAGGATGATGTTTAGAGTATGCCTCTGCCATCATTTCCCTCTAAAATGCAGTTAAAACTTTGTTTTAAAATAGTATCAAGATGACACCCTAAGTCATCTTGAAGGACGTTACTTCAACGTCCACCCTGAAGGACGTTACTTCTTTTGCCCTTATACACTCAAGAAAGAATATTATTTTTTTTAAAATTTTGCTTTAAGAAAACTTTGTTTTGCCTTTTGGCTCTTTGTTGGGGTGTAGCTGTTACCTCATGGTATGACATCCTTACAGGGCAATGTGACCTCAGCTGTCAGATCTAATCAAGAAGGATTTCAGACCATTCATTCAGCACAACACTTTTTTAAAAACAGTTTTAGGATCATATGTATAATGTAAAGTTTGGGGAAATTATATTAATATGTTCCCCTACATAATTTAAGATGTTACCAGAGATTAGGTTCTCGTCTCGTCACAGAAAGAATTCAGAAGGAGACAGGGAGGTCCAGAAAGCAAAGCAAGGATTTATTAAGTGATAGTACACTCTCAAGGGGAAAGTGGGCAGGCAGACTCAGGTGAATAGCTGCCCTGAGTTTCTTTGGCAGGCTGGTTATATTTGGCATGAAAATGAATGGGTGGAATATTCTTTGAGGTGCCTTTTCCCACCTTTATTTGTCTGCCTCCAGGACCTTTGTCACCCCAAAATTGTGTGGTTTTCTGTCAGTCTGGAGGTTCCTGCTTTTCTTTATCTGCCCAAGGACCCCTGTTGTTTACACCAGGTTTCCTGCCATTTAGCCTGTTCCCCCATTTCTCTGCTCATATCTACCTATCTGCCTGCTCAAACAAGTTTATGAGTGATTTTATTGCCTTTTGAAGTTGAAAGCCAGATGTGCAAAGGAGGGAAAAGGTTGAAAAACAAGTTTGGTTCCATATTTTCATTCTCATGAACTTCAAGATTCCTTTATTTACCAATATTTTATGTAGAATTCTTCTAAGTGTTCCTTCCATTTTTCACTGGTCAACTTCATTAGTTGGTATTTAGTGTATACAACACCTCACCTCTTAGAAATAGGCTTGCCAAAAATAATTTATAAAATATTATAATTTCTTAAAAAGCTAAAATATATTACATATGATGAACAAGGATAATTTCTTTAAAGATTGAAATAAAATAAGCAGCTATTGAGTTCCATCTTAATTGCAGTATGTTTTGCCAAAGATGTTTAAATAAATAAACAAACAAAAAAACCGAAAACCAAAACAAACAAAAAACCTGTAGTTCTGCTAATATGTCCCACATTTTGACTTCTTATCATCACCTGAGAGCTCTTCCTTACCTTTCTATGAAGAATGAAAAATAAAACTAGAGACAGAAAATATTGATTCTTCATTCTGTTGCAATTAATAATTGCCTCTTGAGGATACCATATTTATTTAATGTGTTCAAACTAGAAAAGAGAAAAGCAGAAAAATAAATTTATACTATTGACATGAATGCTAATGCAGTCTGGATCTATAGAGTCAGACGCAGCTAAACTAATGAACATAAGATAAAGAAACATGAGATGGCAGAGACTTTAGAGTTCACATAGTCCAACCTCTTCAGGCACTCATAAGTGAGGGGCCTGGGCCAGTGTCTTAAATCAGGGATCAGCAAAGATTTTCTGCAAAGGGCCAGATAGTATTTTGATGATACAATTTCTGTTGCAACTACTCAGCTCTGCTGTTGTAGCTCAGAAACAGTCATAGAGAATATGAAAACAAATAAAGGTGGATTTTTTTCTAATAAAACTTTATTTATGGGCAGTGAACCAAATTTGACCCATCGGCCATAGTTTTCTTCTGCCCCAAACTATTAAAGTATTAAGCTATTAAAGCAAGGGACAAGTACTCAGAAGTTGGCTCCAAGAGTTGTACATTGTCTATTCTGAGACATTACTCTTTTAAATTGAATTTGCAGTAGACATTGAATACATGGGAAAGCAATCCTTTCAGAGAATGATCCTAAAAATGATGAAATGTTTATTGATGTGTAGAAAAGAATGAAACTCCTTAGGTATGCAGAGACTGGATATCAGGATTATTAGATAATCTTGGAAGATTATTAGATTTGCTGACCAATAAGCAATCTGTAGGTTGCCTTCCAACTTGATGGGTGTGATTCAAGCTGATGCCTCAAAACAAATGTAAATGTTCTTTACATTTTCAGAGTCATTAATGAATGATGACAATTGTGAGAGTTAAATCTATGAGATTCACTGAAGTTTTCTTGGAGAAAGGAAACAATGATGACTTGTTGCCTCTGGAGATACAATGCAATGACATAATACACTTGGGTATGCTAGGCTAATTTTTCTGAGATATTTGTTTGTTTGTTTTCCTTTCTAGACACAATATATACAGTTATAAATTTGTCCTTAAATACTGTTGGTGTCCAGTTATGGCTACTTGAACGAATAAAAAGTTTAAAACAAGCACAGAATACTGAAAGCTCAATAATACATAACATGCAATATCATAAAAAATTATGGCTTTCCTCTATTAAACACTATTTAGTAAGGAGTAGTATTATGAATAAATAATTATTACAATCACATGAATCTACTTTTTAATGACTAGAATACAAAATATGATATTATGAAATGTCACATCCATTTATGACAAAACAGTGCTATTATTCATTAAATTGACTAATATTTTATGAGAACATACTATGAGTTAGGCAGTAGACTAATTGCTGAAAAATCAGTGAGATATTAGGCAGACAATGTTTCTTCACCCATAAACCTTTAACTGGAAAAAAACTCCTTTAATTGTCATATTTATAGAAGATTATAAATTGTGATAAATGCTATGAAGGTTAAAAACAAATAGTGTTTGAGAATAATTTTTCTGATTAAGAGAACTTAATATTGAAAGATATAATGATTATAGTCATTCCAAGAGTTGAGGCAAAAATAATTAGAGACAAAGAAAGTAGAATATACAGAATCCCTGAGAAAACATTTGTCACATTTAAGAGACAAAATGAAGATAGCTCTGCCTGAAGAATTGTGGAAAGAAAATGAATTTGGAGAGCTAGCTAGTGATTAGATAAATCATTCTGAGTCTTATAAGTCATGTTAAGGGACACTTTGGGTTCATATGTGCTATGATAGAAGAAATGAACTGTGGGTATGGGGGCAAGAAGGAATCATAAGAAATATTTAATAGCAGCTTGCAAGAGATGCATAGACAGGAGTTATGTATTTGGAGACAGAATCAACAGGACTTGCTGATGAATTGAATGTGAGAGTTAATGTAGAGAGGAATCAGGATTGTCAGGTTTTAGATTTGAGAGGTGAACCCCATTGACTGGGTTAAAGGTAAATGGAAGATAAAAGAGTCTTGTCAAGTACTTCAAGAGATGTAATTTGGAGATATCAAGCAAGTTCAGAGCTCAGAAAAGAGGTATGATGCTGGAGATTTGAGAATCATCAGTGTTGTGCTTGATGTGAATTGATGTGAAAGAAGAAGAGAATAAGGAGTAGAGTACTTCTTAAAGAACATTTAGACATTATATAGAGTACAAGGAGTCAGCAAGGAAATTGAAAAATAGTCACGTAAGTCAAGTATATATTTTAAGAGAGAAAAAGTAGTCAGTTGTGCTAAATATTGCCAGAAGTTTGAGGAAACTGGGTTTAAAGAAGTGTCCAGTGGATTTGGCAACAAATAGTTTATTGGTGATCAAAAAAATCATTGTTAGTAGTGTTAACAAAAACCAGAATAAAATAAATAGAAGAGAAATTGGACATTCTATGTTAAACATAACAAATTGAATACACACATTATTTTGACCCTTCCTGGAAACATCACTCTATGGGAGTAATGGATTTAAAAAGCCATCAACCTCAAATGACAAAATGAATAAGAGATTAAAAAGCAATAGAATAAAATGTTATAAATAAAAACAGATAAACAAGTGATAATTGTGTTAACATACTGGATACTACTGAAACTTATTGGATGAAAACTTTAGATTCTTTTTTAAAAATATGTTTCTTTTACTCTTTAGTACTTGATTAAGCTTCATTTCCATAATTTAAATTCCCAGATTTCAAGATTAATACAGCACATATGAATTCCCATGAAAATGTCTAATTGTCAGATTATGAATGAGAACATTTTATTAGCTGATTTGTCTTCTGAGTTTAGGCCATGTAAACTATAGAATTTGGGGTTGTAAACTGAAATAGTATGTAGGATCCAAGCGGGTCATAGGATTTTGGTGAATTGGGTCACCCTCCTCTTCTATTTAGAGCTGCCAGGCACATTTGTATGCCCAATGTTGCCAAGTCTTCCTACTTTTAGGAGAAACATGTTTATTTAGCACATGTTATTGATGAATGAGTCAAGTTCCCAATATATGTCTTTGCTATTTTACTTTTACTTATTAAAGTAAATGAATATACCAAACAATATTCATATCAGAACAATGTTTTGTGAATCACAACCATAAGTTTGATACAGAAAAAAGAATTTTGCAAAAATCAATTGAATACTCCAAAAAAGATGTTAAAAAAAATCAATTGAAAGCATCCTATGAGAATCAGTTGCTATGTAGGATTCAAAATTAAGAATATTTTATATTTTATTATTTGTAAGTTTCATACTACACATCCTCTATATCAGTAAAAGTTATATCAAACATGCATGCTCATCTACATGCATACATTTTGCCACAGAGCTAGTTATTGAATATTTACCAGCATGAAACTATTTGTAATGAAAAGATTTCTTAAAAACTCTACAAAACAGAGAGTAAGGGGAAGGTGGAAGAAAAAGATATGAAAATGTCTCAGAAAATATAAGAAAAATCAGTGCTCAGTCCTGGAGATCAAATATCTATTCGTGGGACTTCTGGAAAGAGAGAAAGGCAAGGAGCAGATTATTAAAAACTAACAGAAAACTATTTCTCAGAATTGAATGGACCTACTTAGAACCCAATAAAATGAAATTTAAAAGATACATACCAAAGTGCATAACTAAGAAACATCACAGCACCAGGATAAAAAGTAATTTCTGAGAACTTCCATAGAGAGTAAAGAATAACTAAAAGATCACAATATGAAGGAATAAAGATCAAAATCATATTAACTTCTTAAGAGAAATACTGGAAATGAGAATTAAAATATAATGCCTTTAAAATTCTGATGAAATTTAGAATTGTACACTAGCTAAATTACCTATTAAAGGTAAAGAAAAAGTAAAGATATACTAGATGTATATAGCATTTTAAAAGCTTCCTCCTATGTACCCTTTCCCCAGAAGTTCCCAGAAATATGTTCCATGAAACTGAAGCACAATTGAGAAATAGGAAGGTGATACATACAGGAGACAGTGAATCCAATAGAAAAGAGGGCAAAGGGATTTGCTTGAATAACAGAAAAACAAAACCCCAGACAGACATCTGTGGCACAGACCTGCAGCCCACTAATATTGTTTAGAGCAGGAGGATGGATAACTTTAGAATGCCTATTACTGGGAAAAAACCAAACAACCAAAAAAAAAAAAAGAATCAGACGGATGTGTTTGACTGTGTTGAGAAAAATTTTATGACTGTTGGAGAGGAGGGTGGGAAAAAACCTACTTGGCACACATACAACACTAACTGAAAATAAATTATGTCTTTATGAATACTAGAAAAAAATACAAAGGAATACAAGAAAGGAAATGTAATCAAAATATACTGTGTGGTTGAGGTTAAAATTAAAATTTATAGTAATGATATGATTTAACCAAAGCAGGATATATCCATGCCCACACTGAAGAGTACAGTGTGGACATGTACTATTTTCCTCTGACATTTTCCCATTTTAATTTTAGAGCCTCAGTTTTCATTGTGTCTCATCTATAATCACATTTCTTTTTATTAATCAATCCCTTCCTCTGTTTTTCAATTCAAACTCTTAATCACATTTCTTTTTATTAATCAATCTCTTCCTCTGTTTTTCAATTCAGGCAAGAGTGTGTGCAAGCATGCACAAATGAAACACTTTAGCATGAATGTGTTTAAATTTTTCAGAGACAAATTATCCTTGCTGGCCCTTCTAGAAACTGCTTACAATGTAGTATAATTGTTCTTGATTACCTTAGCAAGTTTCCAAAATCACTGTAAGCTAGCCTTTGCTACAGGACATATTTTTAAATTTAATGTGACCAGCCTATCATTTCTCTAAATAGTTTGAGCAGAACAATTTTAAATATCTAATGTACAGAGTTTATCTGCAAGAATCATCCTGCCTATTACTTAATGAAATGTATGTAGAAATGAAAAATAAACGTTGGCATTGTGGTTCACTGTGACCTAACATGAAGATAGTAGACACATAGCTATTTTTGTTTCAGGATGATTTATTCAAAAGCTATATTGTCAAATATAAATCTGTATAACTACTTAAGAAAAAAGTGTCTATTATGCTCACAAAAACATGCCTACATAACTTTTGGCTAATATATTTCTAAAATACTCAGTCTCAGGTTGCTAATTTACATGTATTTGTTACATTAGTTCATTTGTCCTACATTTATCTACATGAAATAATCAAATTGTTTCCCTCCTATACACAGAAAGAAAAAATGGAAACCAAAACACTTGTCATTTTGTTCCAGTTTGTTAGGTTTTGCTTCAAATGTAAATTCCTGAAAGTGTTTGTGAAGCATAAAGCCTTTAAATACAGATTCCAAAAGGAAATCTTTTTTGTTTTTAAAATCAGAGCAAGGAGTCCTTGGTGTATCTTTTGCTTATCAGTACATGGTAACTTATTTGTTTCTAAATTATCTAATAAAAAACCATTTTCCCAATCAGAATTAGTCATAATTAGTTCAGCTGCTTTGGTGCTTGTTTCATTACGCCTTTTGATTACTAATGATGTTGCATTTGGAAAAAAATAATCTCTTCACATGCGTTCATGCTTTAAATTGTTCACTTTTGTTAAAAGCAGCTATCAATCTCTGGTAGTGTTTCCTATTGACTTTGATTATTTTTTATTGAAAGGTTCTTCTTTTCCTTCAATACTTAGAATGCTTTTTTATATCTCTCCCATTGTTTTCTTTTCCCCAGACCCATTATTTTCTCAGTCTTATTCCTCTGATCACTTAATTAATTTGAGGTTTTACATGGCAAATCTCTTTCCCAGAACCTTTTAAAATGTTGATCTTTGATATATAAGGATTTTACTTCCTTTTTTCATAATTTAACACAGAAACACTGTTAAAAAGAGTTGAAATTGTTTGGAAAACATGTGTTTGGGATAGTGGTAATGCTCAAATTTAGAATCTATACAAGAGTGGAAGTGACTTTCTTACACTGCATACTAAAAAGAGAGCCCAGATGGTGGGTCTAGATCAAGGGTCTTATCAGTGAAGTGGACCTGATTGATTACCAAGAATCTGGCTAAGAGTTATACAGTTTCCATAAGGCCTAGTAATTTGCAAGAAAATGTCCTGGTATATCAGTCAGGGTATATCAGTATGGCCAGAAACAGATGGTACATCCAAGATGGGTAATTTGAAGATCTATTTTTTAAGGGGCTGTGTACAAAAGCTGTGGACAAATTGTGAGAAAACCTCAAAGGATAGTGCAGTGATATTGGGCCTGGAACAGCAGCTCAAGATTAAAACTCTTCAGCCTCAAGGTAAGAAGAGGAAGAGGGAGACGTGTGGAGAAGGAGAGGAGCTGTTTGGAGAGGAGCTGTGGCTTTTCAACCAGGGATGCAGCCTGCAGAGGAAACACTGAAGGGTACCTTCAACTCCATTCTCCTCCTTTTACTGATCTCCACTGGGTTGTTCCCATTGGACAGACATGTCAGCATCTCAGAACGCAGGACAGGGTGGATCTAGATCTGAAGGGCAAGGAAGGTACTCAGCACACCAGGCATAATTATTATTAATCTGTTCTACTCTGTCCTCCTTTGTTACAAGTTGCATTAAGCAAATTATTATACTTTAATAATGGACATACTGTTTAATAAATATTCCTTAAGAAATAGGTTTGGTGAAATTTACAAAGTAAACAATTTATGAAAAGTTTAAAAATAACCTTTGTACAAATGATAAAAGCACATATCAATATGTTAAAATAATTAAAAATTGATGGAAATCAAGGAGAAAGTGAAAAAGGAACAGTAGAGGTGAGATTCAGTATTCAAAATTTCAATAATAAAATGAGTGAAGGCAATTATAAAGCAGCAATAACAATACATCATTTAAAATTCATACTTTATGTAGTATGCAGCTTGCTCTAGAACTTTTATAAAAAGGTATCACATACTTGGTTATGAAACAATTCAACATATTATAAAAAGTAGAAATCATACAACATAATTTCTAAATTGCAGTAAAACTTTAATCACAGAGTTAATAAAATATTCATTTGGAAAAATTTTGAAACAAGAATAGTGAACCTGATGGAAAAAGAAAAATCAAAATTATAATTATATTTCTTAGAGAATAATGATCATTACATCAAAATAACATCTTTTTCTTCACTTACTAACAGGAGTATATTAAGGTGAAAAATTATATGTTTCCCTCAAGAGATTAAAATATAAACATTAAAGCAAACTTGAGCTATATGGAAAAAGGTAGTAATGAAATGAAGGTAAAAATAATGAATTTGAAAAGAAAAAATTGGTAGAATTATTGTTTTCCAAGAGATAATGTGAAAAAATGTAATAGCTAGAATCAATCGAGCTAGAATATATGTATGATTATATAAATATCTGTATATAAATATGTATATCTGTATATGTATATACAGATATTTATGTATCATATAGGTTTGCTATAAGAAAAATATGTTATGCAGTTGTCCCTTGGTATCCACAGGAGATTGGTTCCAGGATCCCCCACAGATACCAAAATGAACAGATGCTCAAGTCCCTATATAAAATGGCATACTACAGTACATACAGTAGGTTCTCTGTATCCCTAGGTGTGAAATCCATGGATACGGAGGGCCAACTGTAGGCACATACAATGATTAAAATCCTGAAAGAATGTATGTACTACTTTTTGTTAGTACTTTTAAAATCTTGATAAAAATGTAATTATGATAAAAAAATATAAAGCATAGAAAATAATTGCATAAGTAGAAAACCTCATAAAGGGCCCTTACGAAAAAAAAAAAAAAAAACAAAAAAAAAGTTGAGAAAGGGCATCTCAAAAAAATACATCAGTTCCATCTAGATTAATGTATAATTTAAAGTAAATGTTACCAAAATGGATATCTCTCATGATAAGTAAATTTTGTATGTATGAAAGGATGGCAATTTAAATTTTGGATCAACTATGCTAAATATGATTTCAAACTTCCAAAATTTTTTAGGATATGATCAATACTTATCATTAATGTATATAGCATTAGTGTTTGAAAACATTGTTTAAACTTGAATAACCTTCTGTTTTTTCTATCAATTACCAAGAGAGGTGTGTAAATATTTGGCTCTATTGTTATGTATTTATCTGTTTCTTTTTGTATTATTAATTTTTGCCTTATATATTGTATGTCCCCCCAAAATTCAAATCTACCTGCAACCTCAGAATATGATTTTATTTGGAAATAGTCTTTGCAGATGTAGTTAGTTAAATTAAGATGAGGTCATAATGGATTAGGGTAGGTCCTAACGCAATGACCAGTGTCTTTATAAACAGAGAAAACAGAGATAGGAACACATACAAAGGGATGATAGCAACCACAATAAGCTTGGAGAGAGGTATGGGATGGGTTGTCCTTCAGAACCTCCAGAAGAAACCAACCTTGCCAACACCTTAATTTTGGACTTCAGGCCTCCAGAAATTTTAGAACTTAAAACTTGTATTAAGCCACACAGTTTGTGGTACTTTGTTATAGCATCCCTAGGAAACTAATATGTGTATATTGAGGCTATGCCTGTAGACATATACAAATTTAAAATTATTATATCTGCTTGGTGTATGGAATGCTTATCATTATGAATTGATATCTTTATTGCTAATAATGCAATCTGACTTAAATTTCTTTTTTTCCTGCTATTAATATGGTAACATCAATTTTTTTCTTCTCTTAGTTTTTCAATGGCTTGTGTTTTTTCTGCCTTTTACTTTCAGCCTTTCATTATCTTTATGTTTTACATATTTCTCTTTTCTACAACATATTGATAGATTTTTCCCAAGTAGCTACTCTTTATATTTTCACTAACATTTAGTCGACTTCATTTTTATTATTATCGATATGCTTGTTTAAATGGAAAATTTCATTTTATGCTTTCTCTTTGTCCCACTTATCTATAGTTTGCTTCTTTTTCCCTACCTTCCTACCTTACCTTTCAATCTTATTATTTTTTTGTGATTCCATTGCTTTCTCTTTACTTGTTCTGAAGTTATGAAAGCTATTTCTATTATTTTAATAATTACTCTAGAAATCACAGCATGCTTTTTAAATGATCAAAGTTGTAGTTAAACGGCACTTTTACCTTCCACCTGAACAAGAAAAGATATTAAGGAATTTAATTCCTATTGCTTTCCTCTCAATTTGTACATAAGTTCTCTAATGCATTTTAACATACAACACTATTTTAAACTCCAAACATATATCTCCATTGATAAATTTACTTTCATGTTTACCAGATTTTTGTTCTTCATTCCTTTTTGCATCCCATGACTTCCATCTGAGATCACTTTAATTCTTTCCTAAGTTTCATCACTCTGTGATTATCTTTCTTCTATCTAAATATTCACTATAAGTTTTCATAGTAATTATTTGTTCATAATAAGCTCAGTTTCTGGTCTGAAAATGTCAATCGTTTATTTTTATTGTATCCTCAAACATTTCCTCTGTCCTATTCTCTCTCTCTCAACATTTACAATATTAAAAATAAAAACATATATAGATTTTATGTTCCATATTTGTTAACATTTTTTTCCATGTTTTACTTCTAATTATCTCTCTCTGATATCTGGATAATTGCTTCTGACGTGTCTTCCACTTTTCCAATTTTTTCCTTAGCTATACTGTTATTAAAACCTGGACATTTTGTTTTAACTTCCATTAGTCTTTTAAATGTCCTAAAAAATCAGTTTGATTCTTTTCCTCATTTATGAGCTAAACTTTAATAATATCCAATTTCTTGAAAGTCAGCTTTTATTTCTTTAAGTACAGTGTTCAATTTTTAAAAATTAATCTATGACTAATAATCCACATCTCTGAATAATATATCACACTGCTTCTGTTACCTGTGGTTACTGCTGATCTTTGTTATGGTGTCATGTTTACATACATTCATGGATTTTATTTTATTTTTTTATCATAGGCTGCTAAAAATATTTGTAGTGATTTCAGGGGGTCCAGAATAAAGGTATTTGTTTTTCCAGAGAGAATGCACTCTTTGTGCCAAGTAAATAGGGGCACCATCCAGTCCCATATCAATTTAACTTCAGCATATGACTTGAAGGTTTAATTGGAGGCGCTAAGTATAATACATTGGGACTGCAAAGGCCAGGTTTTGGTTCCAGTTTCTCTGGAACATATTTTCCTTGGCTCTGTTCAACAATAAAAAATTGTCTTTCCAGTCTCTTGGGGTGTATATGTTGAAAGAATAGTGGATAGTCAAGAGTTCAAGGCTGTTTCTTCTGTACCTCACAAGATTTATCAAAACTGATATTGTTGTCTTATCTTTAATCTCACTTTATCTTAGTTTATATCATTATAATTATTTCCTACCTTTGCACCTGTTCTATGCATTTAAGAATTTTTTTTTTTAATCCTGCATTTTAAGTTGCTATCAGCAGGAGGATTGGTTCCAATAGCCTGCTATATTTCCTGAACTATATATTACACCTTCCACAATATTTATCTGGATTGGAAATTTCCTAGAATTTCTTCTACCTCCAGTCTTGTTTTCATCTCTATTTATTGGGCTATAAGTTGCTGAGACTTTGTTTCTCAACTGCTGTATAGTTTATAAATATAATTATCCATAGCACCTTTTAATACTATATTGTTGTCCTCTGCATGCTTTAGTACACATTTCCCTGATTCTGCTTCCCACCAAGCCAAACCAAATAAAGTCATACTTTCAATTTTATTCTTAACCTCATATATGTAAAGATTTCACTCAATATTCACAATCACTTTCACTTCACTCTGCATAGCCTTGAAAGAAAATCACAGAAACTTTTATAAGTAGGAACATTCCCAGTAAAGAACACTGAGACCTACTTTCCAACTTCAGCCTTCTTGTATCCAAAGATCTCATATTGTTTGATAATATTTTGTCACCCGATGTTGAAAATATTATGAATTTTTGCATTAATAATTTTTGAGTATTTTTAAATAGGATTACAGAGAAGCAACAGCTGAAGAGACATTGATTCTATGTGGTATCATCTAATACCTTGAATTATTATTTATGAATGTATAAATATATCAGAATTTTAAATTAGCAAGGCACGCATTATTTAATAGATAATGATTCTCTTTCAAAAAAAAGTTGTTTTCCTAAATAAATTATATTTACTTGGTGCTCATTAGAAATAAGAGTGCATACTACAGGTTGTAGAATATTGACATTTTGTGAACACTTTTTAAATAACATGGTCAAGTATGGATACATATTCTTCTGTCCTGGAAATGTTAGATTGTATGGGTGAATTTTGGTGCTCTGTTACTTACTTATGGACACTGAACAGCTAAAATTGAATGCTTTATTTTGGTCATGATGATTATTATTAAAGGGTGTGACATGGTTTGAATATATCTAACAACTAAGTCATTTAGTTAGATGTTTTTGGAAATTAAAATTAATATATAATGATTCTCAGTTCTAAATGACAGTACAAATCATACACATTTACCTTGCTTCTCTCCTAGATTGTCAGTGAACTGAGAAAAATCCCCCATTAGCCAAATGTTGGACAACAGGAATATCAGAAAAGTTAAGCACAAAAATGAATCATAAACAACTGTAAAGAAAAAATAATGCAACTATACAAATACTAATATACATTAATTAATAATAAAAAAATTAAAGATGAGAGCAAAATAGGTAGACAGATGGTGGAGAAGGAAGGGCTCTAGCTGGGGAAATATTTCAGCAAAGACTGTGTATTTGCTTGGTTTTATAAACTAAGTATAAGCAAATATCCAGTGAAGAAATCACATGAGACTGTGCCTATATGAACAGAATCAATACCACCAATGAGGGGTAAATGAATATCATGTGCGAAAGATGACATCCTGAGAACACAATATCACTTATGTAGAATTTTGCCCAGGAATATGTAACCTGAATCTAATAATACAAAACATCAAACAAACCCCAAATAATGAAATTTCTATTAAAAAAAAAAAGTGTTCCTTAAAACTGCCATTGGAAAAATACAAAAAGCTCTTGCTATGTTCCAGTTTAAATGATGCTGAAGAGCGTGGCAACTGATGGAAACTCAGATCCCCTGCACCAGAATAAAAGAAATGAGAATAAGCACATGATTGGTTCAATTGGGAAAAAATCAGAATATGGACACTAGATTAGATAAAAGTATAATATCAAAATCTTCTTTGATAACTGTATCTTGATTATGTAATAATCTATCCCTATTCTTAGGAAATGCATGGTGATCTATCATTTAGGGTTAAAGTACCATGATATATGAAACTCAATCTTAAATTATTAAAAAGAAAATTAAATTCATGTGTGCATACACACACACACACACAAAGTAAAAAAGCAAATTAGTAAAATAAGGTAAAATATTGACTATAGGTAAATCTGTGTAAATGATATATGGGAGTTCTTTAATATATCCTTTTTCATGCTATCTTTTCTATAAATTTGATTTTTTTTTCCAAAAACATATGTATGCAAAGATACATCATTTTAATAGATACATAATTATGTATCAGAAAAGAAAAGAAGTGTATTTTGGTCAGAAGTCCTTCGTATATTTGCAAAGCTTGGCCTTTCATTAACATATGTATACATATCTTTATGCAAATTAAGTAACTAAACGATAAATATCATATATATATATGGAAGAATTAAAAAAAACCCAGATACATATACACACATATACACATAAATTTTCCCCAAATCAAAACAAAATAATATTAGAGCAATGGAGGAATTAAATTATAAAAATAGCATGAATACAAATTATAAAACAATATAATATAGAAGTGTTTTAATCTGAATCTAAATAAAATGAATGATTTTCTATAAAAAAAGTTTCAAGTATAATCTCAGAAAAATTAGAGGTAGAATATAGCAATGATGTAAAAGTAAATTTAAATATAGTCACAGGAAGGAGCTTGAAGATGGTGGAAGAGTAAGAAGTGGAGATCACATTCCTCCCCCAAAATACATCAGAAATACATCTACATGTGGAACAACTGCTACAGAATACCTACTGAATGCTGGCTGAAGACCTCAGACCTCCCAAAGGGCAAGAAACTCCCCAAGTACCTGGGTAGGACTAAAGAAAAAAGAAAAAACAGACAAAAGAATAGGGATGGGACCTGCACCAGTGAGAGGGAGCTGTGAAGGAGGAAACGTTTCCACACACTAGGAAGCCCCTTAGTGTGTGGAGACTGCGGGTGGCAGAGGGAGGAAGCTTCAGAGCCATGGAGGAGAGCACAGCAACGGGTGCGGAGGGCAAAGTGGAGAAATTCCTGCACAGAGGATCGGTGCCAACCGGCACTCACCAGCCCGAGAGGCTTGTCTGCTCACCCGCCGGGACAGGCGAGGGCTGGGAGCTGAGGCTACAGCTTCGGAGGTCGGATCCCAGGGAGGGACTGGGGTTGGCTGCGTGAACACGGCCTGAAGGGGACTAGTGCACCACAGCTAGCAGGGAAGAAGTCTGGGAAAGGTCTGGAACTGCAGAAGAGGTAAGAGACTTTTCCTTGCCTCTTTGTTTCGCAGTGGAGGGGATTCAGAGAGCCATCTAAAAGAGCTCCAGAGACAGGCATGAGCCATGGCTATCAACACAGACTCCAGAGATGGGCATGAGACGCTAAGGCTGCCGCTGCAGCCACCAAGAAGCCTGAGTGCAAGCACTGGTCACTATCCACACCTCCCCTCCCAGGGACCTGTGCAGCCCGCCACTGCCAGGGTCCCGTGATCCAGGGACAACTTCCCCGGGAGAACACACGGCGCGCCTCAGGCTGGTGCACCATCACGCCGGCCTCTGCCACCTCAGGCTCACCCCGCATTCCGTACCCCTCCCTCCCCCTGGCCTGAGTGAGCCAGATCCCCCAAATCAGCTGCTCCTTTAACCTTGTCCTGTCTGAGCGAAGAACAGATGCCCTCAGGTGACATACACGTACAGTAGTTTCATAGCGTTGTGGTCGGAAAAGATACTTGATACAATTTCAATTTTCTTAAATTTACCAAGGCTTGATTTGTGACTCAAGATATGATCTATCCTGGAGAATGTTCCATGAGCACTTGAGAAAAATGTGTATTCTGTTGTTTTTGGATGGAATGTCCTATAAATATCAATTAAGTCCAGCTTGTTTAATGTATCATTTAAAGCTTGTGTTTCCTTATTTATTTTCATTTTGGATGATCTGTCCATTGGTGAAAGTGGGGTGTTAAAGTCCCCTACTATGAATGTGTTACTGTCGATTTCCCCTTTTATGGCTGTTAGTATTTGCCTTATGTATTGAGGTGCTCCTATATTGGGTGCATAAATATTTACAATTGTTATATCTTCTTCTTGGATCGATCCCTTGATCATTATGTAGTGTCCTTCTTTGTCTCTTCTAATAGTCTTTATTTTAAAGTCTATTTTGTCTGATGTGAGAATTGCTACTCCAGCTTTCTTTTGGTTTCCATTTGCATGGAATATTTTTTGCATCCCCTTACTTTCAGTCTGTATGTGTCTCTAGGTCTGAAGTGGGTCTCCTGTAGACAGCATATATATGGGTCTTGTTTTTGTATCCATTCAGCTAATCAGTGTCTTTTGGTGGGAGCATTTAGTCCATTTACGTTTAAGGTAATCATCGATATGTTTGTTCCTATTCCCATTTTCTTAATTGTTTTGGGTTCGTTATTGTAGGTCTTTTCCTTCTCTTGTGTTTCTTGCCTAGAGAAGTTCCTTTAGCGTTTCTTGTAAAGCTGGTTTGGTCATGGTGAACTCTCTCAGCTTTTGCTTGTCTGTAAAGGTTTTAATTTCTCCATCACAGCTGAATGAGATCCTTGCTGTGTAGAGTAATCTTGGTTGCAGGTTTTTCTCCTTCATCACTTTAAATATGTCCTGCCAGTCCCTTCTAGCTTGCAGAGTTTCTGCTGAGAGATCAGCTGTTAACCTTATGGGGATTCCCTTGTGTGTTATTTTTCCCTTGCTGCTTTTAATATGTTTTCTTTGTATTTAATTTTTGACAGTTTGATTAATATGTGTCTTGGTGTCTTTCTCCTTGGATTTATCCTGTATGGGACTCTCTGTTCTTCTTGGACTTGATTGACTATTTCGTTTCCCATATTATGGAAGTTTACAACTATAATCTCTTCAAATATTTTCTCAGTCCCTTTATTTTTCTCTTCTTCTTCTGGAACCCCTATAATTCGAATGTTGGTGCATTTAATGTTGTCCCAGAGGTCTCTGAGACTGTCCTCAGTTCTTTCCATTCTTTTTTCTTTATCTGCTCTGCAGTAGTTATTTCCACTATTTTATCTTCCAGGTCACTTATCCATTCTTCTGCCTCAGTTATTCTGCTATTGATCCCATCTAGAGTATTTTTAATTTCATTTATTGTGTTGTTCATCGTTGTTTGTTTCATCTTTAGCTCTTCTGGTCCTTGTTAAATGTTTCTTGCATTTTGTCTATTCTATTTCCACGATTTTGGATCATCTTCACTATCATTATTCTGAATTCTTTTTTAGGTAGACTGCCTATTTCCTCTTCATTTGTTAGGTCTGGTGGGTTTTTATCTTGCTCCTTCATCTGCTGTGTGTTTTTCTGTCTTCTCATTTTGCTTATCTTACTGTGTTTGGGGTCTCCTTTTTGCAGGTTGCAGGTTCGTAGTTCCCTTTGTTTTTGGTGTCTGTCCCCAGTGGCTAAGGTTGGTTCAGTGGGTTGTGTAGGCTTCCTGGTGGAGGGGACTAGTGCCTGTGTTCTGGTGGATGAGGCTGGATCTTGTCTTTCTGGTGGGCAGGTCCACGTCTGGTGGTGTGTTTTGGGGTGTCTGTGGACTTATTATGATTTTAGGCAGCCTCTCTGCTAATGGGGGGGGTTGTGTTCCTGTCTTGCTAGTTGTTTGGCATAGGTTGTCCAGCACTGTAGCTTGCTGGTCGTCGAGTGAAGCTGGGTGCTGGTGTTGAGATGGAGATCTCTGGGAGATTTTTGCCATTTGATATTACATGGAGCTGGGAGTTCTCTTGTGGACCAGTGTCCTGAAGTTGGCTCTCCCACCTCAGAGGCACAGCAGTGACTCCTGGCTGCCGCAGCAAGAGCCTTTCATCCACACAGCTCAGAATAAACAGGAGAAAAAGTAGAAAGCAAGAATTAGTACAAGTAGAAAGAAAGAAAGAAAGGAGGGAGGGAGGAAGGAAGGAAGGAGGGAAGGAAGGAAAAAAGAAAGAAGATAAAGTAAAATAAAATAAAGTATGATAAAATATAGTAAAGTTATTAAAATAATTATTAAGAAAAATTTTTTTTAAAAAAACGAACAGATAGAACCCTAGGACAAATGGTGGAAGCAAAGCTATACAGACAAAATCTCACACAGAAGCATACACATACACACTCACAAAAAGAGGAAAAGGGGAAAAAATAAGAAATCTTGGTCTCAAAGTCCACCTCCTCAATTTGGGATGATTCATTGTCTATTCATGTATTCCACAGATGCAGGGTACATCAAGTTGATTGTGGAGCTTTAATCCGCTGCTTCTGAGGCTGCTGGGAGAGATTTCCCTTTCTCTTCTTTGTTCTCACAGCTCCCAGGGGCTCAGCTTTGGATTTGGCCCCGCCTCTGCGTGTAGGTCGCTGGAGGGCGTCTGTTCTTCGCTCAGACAGGACGGGGTTAAAGGAGCCGCTGATACGGAGGCTCTTGCTCACTCAGGCCGGGGAGGAAGGGAGGGGCACGGAGTGCGGGGCGGGTCTGCGGCGGCAGAGGCCGGTATGACGTTGCACCAGCCTGACGGGGGAGTTGTCCCTGGGTCACGGGACCCTGTCAGTGGCGGGCTGCACAGGCTCCCCGGAAGGGGGGTGTGGATAGTGACCTGTTCTCGCACACAGGCTTCTTGGTGGCGGCAGCAGCAGCCTTAGCGTCTCCTGCCCGTCTCGCGTGCGCGCTTTTAGCCGCGGCTCGCACCCGTCTCTGGAGCTCCTTTAAGCAGCGCTCTGAGTCCCCTCTAGGTACGTGCGGGTTTTCTTGCCTTTGGGGAGGTCTGAGGTCATCTGCCAGCGTTCAGTAGGTGTTCTGTAGGAGTTGTTCCACGTGTAGATGTATTTCTGGTGTATCTGTGGGGAGGAAGGTGATCTCCGCGTCTTACTCTTCCGCCATCTTACCCTCGTCCCCCTCAGGTGAGCATTTTTACCAACCTTCAAGAAATACATTGTTTGTTTGCTGTTATAAGTGTTCTAAAGAATAAAACAGGTAGAACTTCCAGTAAAAATGCTACGATGAGTTCGTACTTCTGTAATCCTCTCTAAACACATAACCATGGCAGGCAAAATATAAAATGGAGAAAAACAAAACAGACAAGGTCAAATAGTTAACATTTCTTCGTGTAAAAACTGGAACAGGAAGACAATATGGTAAGCTCTGTGTGTGGAATTATGCTTGGGAGGCAAGCAACTCTATTTTTTAGAAAATGGAAAAGGTTAAAAATTGCCAAACAAGAAACAAAGAGCTGGATCCGTCTTTCCTATTTAAAGACAGAGCTTGTGTACCCCTGTTCCCCACCTTTCTGACCTCTGTGTACCCCCATGCTACCTGATAATGTGGTGTCAAGTCCCAGTACTTAATACAGACAGTAACATTATTGTGATAACCCCAAATCACCTCAAAGCAGTAATTCTAAAAAGCTTTTTTTTTTTTTTTTTCTCTAGTACGCGGGCCTCTCACTGTTGCAGCGCACAGGCTCCGGACGCGCAGGCTCAGCGGCCATGGCTCACGGGCGCAGCCGCTCCGCGGCATGTGGGATCTTCCCGGACCAGGGCACGAACCCGTGTTCCCTGCATCGGCAGGCGGACTCTCAACCACTGCACCACCAGGTATGCCCCTCTAGTGTTGTTTTGAAACCTTTACAAGAATGGTACATATTGTTTTCTTGTCATAGTTGTAGAGCCTCTCTAAGCTGTTGTGTAATTTTGTTAGAAGATTTGTTTCTTTCTACTTATTAAGGATACTTCTATAATATCAAATTTTGATTTTGTCTATTATCCTAAAAATTGTTGGGGATAGAAAACCCAGTCCAGCAACATATAAAACAATAATATGTGGGGTGGTTCAAATAATTGAGAGGTAGACAACCTACAATGCCTCATCTACCCAAAAGTCAAATATTGGGTTTCCACCAACAAAGTTAGCTCAATGATTACATAAAACCACTTTTAAAACACTAAGTTACATACTTTAAATATATTCCAATAGTTGTTTTTCTTTTCTTTTTTGATAGTAGATGTTACTGTACACACCTTTTCATTAGCTTGATATTCTTCATTAAATAAATCCATCTAACTTTCATTGCATAATTCCCTTTAGACTAGCTATAACTAATATTCAATGATATTATTTTAGAGAGTATTAGTTCATTGTTCTATGACAGTGATTGTCTTATAGTATGTTGAGACTCTTCTAATCACAATTGGCTTTGGAACCTTGAAGAACTGTGTTTTTCAGTAGAGGTTTTCATGCTCTCTTGACTAAATTCTTTGTCCTATGATTAGCATGCCTAACACAACTCTTTTCTCCATTCAGAACTGAGCTAGGCTCATAATCCACATGACAGAGTTTTAGGATTCTAAAGAAAATAAACTATAAAAAATGAAGGCGAATGCAATGTAAAAGAAGTTTAGAATTCTGTGCAAAATAGACTTAAAGGGAAAAGTATTTGAAACAGCAAGAGCAAGATATCAAAAGCAAGAAAGAGGTAAAAGACAGAGGGGAGGGAGAGGGAGAGGGAGAGAGAGAGAGAGATTAGGACCAGATACCTCTGGTAGGGGGGTGAAGATTTGGTTTCTGTGTTAGTAACACCCTAATGCTACTTTAAGAGAGTTAGTTGTTTGTACCAGTAAATATGACTTACAACCGAATAGTTTTTTTTTTTTCTTTACCTGTTCTTGCCTCATTTCTGCAGAAAGCCTGATCTTTTTCTTGTCATTTTTTACCTCAAGTTCTTCAGGCAGTCTCAAGTAATGCTTATATGTACTACCATTATCTATCTTGCACTACTCTATTTACTCTGGATACTATAAATATTGTTTATTCAAGAAGTTTATAGATTCGTCTTTACGATCTCATATCTTCAAGTTGATTACTAGCTTAATATCATTTTTCTTTAAGCACAAATGCAGTTGATCCTTAACTGTCCAGAATTCCTCAGAAACTAAGCTAGTGCTTCATAAAGTTAAGACACTTTAGAAATATAGCATGGAAAGGAAATTAGAGAATCATTTCCAGTGATTATGTTTGTATTTATAAATTTTAAAATCTGTCTCCAGGGTGCCTTACTTTCCTAATGAAGAAATTCCAGAGCCTTCATATTGCACTAAAGAGCCTTTCAGTACCAGAAAGCAAGTCCTTCCTATCATTCACCTAAATCCAAGACCCAACGATATGGAGAAAGGTAATTTTTTTTAAGATAAATACTCCAGCAACAAGGGGAAAACTCCACCTTCCTTGTCACACAGGGAGATTTTTTTATGTTTGGGTTATTTATTCTTAAATAACACTTTGTGGATAACAGTGTTTTTAACATTCTTCATTAGCACAAACTGATATGTGTCTCACTGTCTATCTTGCTATAATTTATACTTATAAGTAATAAGCCAATATCCAACATTTAGATTCAGAGCTGCATTTACTTAACCAGGAACAAAAGAAAGCATTTGCTTTATTTTTGTAAAACTGAAGTGCCCTTTCTGGCAAATTTCTTAAATAAAGGCTTTTTTTTTTTTTTTTTTTTTGGTAATGGTTATGGACTCTCTAATTCCAGAAACTAAACTTCCAAGACTCTCAAAAAAATAGTTACCTAGCTATTGTCTCTTGTATTAGTTAGAATACGGGTTTCATTGTTGCAACAAAGACCCAACAGAAACAATGGTAGACAAGATAGAAGATTATTTCTCTCCTTTATAACGAAGTGTGAACAGTTCAGGGTAGACATGGCATCTCCAGGGTGTTAGGGAAAGGTGCTGTCTTGTTTTTTTTTTTTTTTTGCTTGCGGAATCTTAACAACTGGCATGCCTCTTTCTTTTTGAAAGTATAACCTGAATATGCACGCATCATTTTATATCATTGATCAGAACTAAATCATATGGCTAAATCTTGCTGCAAAAAAGGCGAGCAGTGTAGATTTTACTAAAATTAAAATATGTACAGTGTATGTTGGGAGTAATCAGAATCTCTACTATTCTAGACAGAGCTTATATTGTATTAATGTCTGGACATCAGGTTACTGAGAAAGGACAAATACTAGTTTCAGAGGTGCTTTGAAATAAGTGATTTGGTAAAATAACAAATTTAAAATTATTTCTGTCTATATTGAAAATTTTTATAATCCTCAAGTTGTCATGCAAAAATATGTTCCTATATTTATGTTGTTCATACATTTTGAGTTAATTTTTGCATATGGAGTGAGGTAAGGGTCCAGCTTCATTCTTTTGTATGTGGTTATCCAGTTGTCTCAGTACCATTTGTTGAAGATTTGTAATTTTGGACTGAATAGACTTTTTTCCAATTTATGGTTATTATTTAGAATTATAATGAAGTAGGGATTTAAAATGAATAAGAATACTTTGATTTAGGAGGTTTCACAGCTTCTAGCATAATACAAAACCTGTTTATAAAGATAGCTATGACAAGAATATAAGTAAAATTATTTCATCAGTGAATTGATAATCAATTAATAAAAAGACTAAAAATAGCCACTGGGACCAAAATCAAGACTGCAATTACTGGCAAGTCAATTTAATCAAATGAGATGCTAGCCACTTACTATGAATGTTCTTATTCTCATTAACTACTATTTCTAACATATACTAGTAGGCAGGTGTCTGAAAAGATGATTGAATAAATATGTAAAACTTTGAAACAGCCAGAACTCAGATGACAAGCCCTTCTAATCCAAATTTATGCTTATTGTTTCGCTTCCCAGTCTTATTATTTTGAACATTTTATATTTAATATTTTTACATTACAATATTTAAAAATATGTATGTGTGTGTGTTTAGAAAGTAAAGGACATGATTTCAGACAAGATTTCTTTAAAAAAAATTTTAGAGTGACCCGAAGGATTTTACTACTATTTTAAAATTCAAGTGTCAAAATATTTTAATAAGACAGTTCAATCTCAACTCCCAAATAAAAATATAATACCTAAAAAAATGATTTGATGTATATATTCTATTAAAGACTGAACTGAATAAAACGGAAAACAATAGCGTGAAAAAAATGACCACTTTCTTTAAGTTCATAACTTTATGAGGAGTCACCATTTTCATTATGCCACTTTATTAACAATGAACAGTTCAAATGCATAACACTCCAGAAACTCTCTCCTCCAGGCCTTAGCTCTTGCTGTTCTATGTGCCTGGATGGCAGATAGCTGAATATAGGTGGATTGTTCTTTCTCTTCTTTTGTCATCGTCATCATTGTCAACTTCTTGCGGAGGGCTTTTGTGGCTAAGCATTCCATTCCCTGGCACTCTCTTCAGTTTTACTTAACTCTACAACAATTGCTGTATATATATGGTATATATATTTATATATATATATGTGTATATATATATATATATATACAGACATATATATGAATGATACATAATCCACTTAAAAATAAGCAAAAACTTCTTATTTTGGAATAATATGTACAGAAAAGTTGCAAAAATAGTAGAAATTTTACCCAGCTTCCTCTAATGCTAGCATCATTCATAACGAAGTTTCATTTGTCAAAATTACAAGTCTAACTTTGGTACAATACTATTAACTAAACAACAGATTTATTCATATTTCTCTAGTTTTTCCACTAATATCTTTCTTTCTGTTCCAGGATCCAATCCAGGATCCCATGACCCTTTGAAATACCATATCTCCTTAGTCCTTCTCATCTCTAATTGTTATCTTAGTCTTCCCTTGTTTTTCATGACCTTCACTCTTTGGAAGAGATTTGGTCAGGTATTTTTTAGGATGCCCTTCAGTTTGAGTTTGTATGATGCTTTCTCATAATCAGACTAGGGTTATGGATTTGGGGGAAGAATACGACAGAGTGACAGGCATCATATCAGAGATACATGGTATCAGTGTGACTCACCACTGATGATGTTAACTTTGAACACTTGGTTTCTCACATATGTCTTCATTGTAATGGCACTACTTTTCCCTTTTTATACTCTATCCAAGTTTCTACATTCTGCTCAAACTCAAGGGGAGGGAAATTAAACTCCAGCTCCTGAAAGGGAAATTATCTATATGTAGATTTTCAAATTATTTTGAAAGGAAAATGTGTCTTTTCTCCTCCATTTATTTATTTATTCAGTCATTTATTTACATTGTTAAGGCCTATTTATTTTATTCTTTGGGTAAGATACTATCATTATTTATCTTATTGCTCAAATTTTTCCACCTTTGGAGCTGACCCCTGTGTCCTTTTGACATACACACTCCCATCAGTTTGTGGGTTTATTTTTGTTTGTTTCTTTGCCTGTTGGTTTGTTTAGCACTTGCTTACATTCTGATAATATAAGACACTACAAGCTCATCTTGAATTTTCCCTGCCCCAGGTCTGGAATCAACTATTTATCTAAAGACCCTAGCTCCTTATGTATCTGTTTTACTTGTTCTTTACATTGAAGTGTAAATTCAGTATGAGTAAAATTTTTGTTTGTTTTGTTACCTGCTGTATCCTCAGTGCTGAATATAATACCTGGTGCACAGTTAGCATTCAGTCATAATGTAAAATAAGTGAATAAACAAAAAGAAAATTAAGTTCACCTATACTTACTTATCATAATCACAATTTTAAAATGCTTTTTATCATTTACCCACAGAAAATTCCCTCACAAAATTCTGAACATAATGAAAATTACCTTCCTTACAGGATTTTTATTAAAACTATTTTTAAAAAATGTGGGGCTTCCCTGGTGGCGCAAGTGGTTGAGAGTCCGCCTGCCGATGCAGGGGACACGGGTTCGTGCCCCGGTCTGGGAAGATCCCACATGCCGCAGAGCGGCTAGGCCCGTGAGCCATGGCCGCTGAGCCTGCGCATCCGGAGCCTGTGCTCCGCAACGGGAGAGGCCACAACAGTGAGAGGCCCGCATACCACAAAAAAAAAAAAAAAAAAAAAATGTGGCTAATGCTGCTAGGGTGACCCCTGGCATTTGTGGGATGTGGGATCTTCGCAGACCGGGGCACGAACCCGTGTCCCCTGCATCGGCAGGTGGACTCTCAACCACTGCGCCACCAGGGGAGCCCAGCCCCTGGCATTTTTAAAAATAGATGTTCTTCCTCTTCCTCCTCCTCCTTCTTCTCCCCATCATCATCATCTAATTGAGCTTTGAGCATGGCCACAGCAACAGAGGAATTCTACTCTACTATTTTTTATGAAATAAACAGACTTTTTTTTTTTTTTTAAAGGGCTTCAAATGCTTGGCTTTTTGAATTATTTATTTATTTATTTCTTTTTGGCTGTGTTGGGTCTTCGTTTCTGTATGAGGGCTTTCTCTAGTTGTGGCAAGTGGGGGCCACTCTTCATCGCAGTGCGTGGGCCTCTCACCATCGTGGCCTCTCTTGTGGCGGAGCACAGGCTCCAGACACGCAGGCTCAGTAGTTGTGGCTCACGGGCCTAGTTGTTCCACGGCATGTGGGATCCTCCCAGACCAGGGCTCAAACCTGTGTCCCCTGAATTACCAGGCAGATTCTCAACCACTGGGCCACCAGGGAAGCCCTAAACAGACTTTTTTAATATTTCTCTATGACTGATATGATATTTTCTTTATCTATCATAATTTTTATTGCTTTGATGAAACAAAAGAGAGCATAATGGAATGCATTACTGCATAGCTGTTTAAGTCAAATGTCTGAACTCATTTTTCAACATCAAAAGAAATCAGGAAGAAAACAAAAGGAGAGAAAGAAAGAGGAAAAGGGAGGCAGGCAAAACTACTTGACCTTAAATCCAGTGAAAGTTTACTTTGTAACTTGCCAGTGTTGACAATGGTTCTAGGCTATTAACCTTGAACATTCTGACCGTTTTTCTTCAAATGTTTGGGAACCACACACATTGAAAATATGTCACAGTATCACAGTTTTTTTCTTTCCTCGGAAACTCTAAAGTTCTAATTCAATGTCTTTCAAAGTCATATCAGCCAATGCAGTTTAATCTTTCTAAATTATGCAACAGTAAGTTTACCGTCAGAAACAGAGATAAAAAATAACTATAAAAATGGAGAAGTCACTAAAATGGAAAACTTATTTATCAATGCAATTTTGTTATTCCAGCACAAATTTCTTGATTGTATCAGGTACTGTCATGCCTCAGAGGGGTTTGTTTTCAATGGTGGAGATGATATATATGGCAGAAATTGATACAAAGAGATGTACTACCATACCAGAGTATGCTGATTCCGAAACTGCTTTTCAATCACAATTTTCACACTCTATACATAATCTCAGTATGTAATAGTGCCTTAGTCATTTGTGGTTTGATTTCTGCCGGTAAATGCTTGCATTGCTCATAAAGCACAAGAATTTTGTCAATATTTTAGACTCAGGTTATGATGTATGGGGATACATAATTGACTAACATTAAGAGAATTGTAAACAACTCTAAAGGGTAATCTGAATTTTTAAAATTTCAAAATTTACCCTAAAAAAGGATTCATTTTTCATATCCTGACTTACAAATGGCATAACCTCTGGTTAGAAAATGCACTAGAAGAATCAGAACTGAAAAGAGACTCATTAAATGTATAAAGCTTCTCTCTTCTAAGTAAAGTATTGATGTTGTTTGCTAAGAAAACTGCTTTTTCTTCTTCTTCCTGTATTAACTTTAACAAGATATGGGATTAATTGATTCCAAATCACAAATGCAAAGTCAGTCACTGATAGAGTTTGTGAGAAGAATTCACCAGTGTTGTGTATCAAATGAATCACTCATTGTGTGTAGTGGACAGTTTATCTATATAAGACTTAAATTATTACATATGTAAATAGACATTCTTTCTTTTTTTCTTTCTGAAAATGTGGATATTCTTGTTTGTGCCCCTGCCACACTCTACACAGAGTATAGCTGTATTTCTTGTCTACTTTCATGAAGGGTGCTACACTGAACATATCTGTATAACCCAAATTAAAATTCTTGAAGTAAAGGTAAATATTCATTTGTATTTGAAATAATAAGCTGGTTTTACTTTGGTTTCTGATTCATTCCTGAACAGTAGAGTGACATTTATATTTGCGATGAGATTTGTTGCCATTATTTCTTCAGTATAGTCTTTGCTCAGTATAATTTTGGTTGTTTTTGTTGATGTATCTATGTGTGGGAGTGTTATAAGAGTGTTTAATGAGATTCATTTTCTTACCCCATATGATTTTTTGGTAACATCATTGCTGACTTTGGAAAAAAAAAGATAAAGATTTCTTAGCTGTAAATATTTAGAACTCATTAAATACTTGTCATGTAATGTTATTAAAGCTAAATTAGATTACTAGAAGTTTTAAATTTTATCTAAAAAGAAAGATTGTAACATATGAAGCCTCTTAAACATAACTATGCAATAAAATGGAAGAAAAAGTCACAGAGAATCTTATATATAATATTGTATTAAGAAAATTTTAAAATGTTAATTTTATGGCCAAGATTCTAAAGTTAAAAGGAAATTTACTGTACAGTGTAAAACAAGGTGATATGAAAGGGAAGTGTCAGTATTATTATTGATACATATCTGAAAATATAACACAAATATGGAAAACAAATTTTTGCATTTAAATACAGTAATAACATAGCCTAGAGAGTCTAAATATTATGAAGTAGTTAGAAGAAACTAAAAATATTTAAAAGAAGAAAAGTCTTTCTATATATTTTTCCATACAGAGTAAAGATAACTTTTGAGGGATACATTTAAAGATTAATAACTTTCTCTATCACACGTACTGCTCTTCTTCTCTATAAAGCGAAAAGGCCAAGGTAGTGACTATATACCAATAATATGGTGAGTGAATACTTGCCTAAACACAAATGTTAATAGATTGGCTTCTTCGTACACTATTTTCTCACCAATTGATTCATGTCAGTCTTTTATAATTCTTTCAGAATTCAATGTAATGTTATTGATTCATATCTTGGTATAGTTTGCTCTATATGTCTCTCTACTATATTCTAAACTTGTGAAAGAAGGAAAAAAGATTATATTTACATTAAATAGAGGCTACCTACTGTCTTACTTGGTATAGAGAAGTTCTCAAATATTTGTTCAGTATTTCCATTCATGGTGATACTTTTGATAAAGGCACAGAACTTTAATCTGGACATGATTATTCCCTGAAAAATAAGTTAAAATTAATCAAAGCAAAATAACATAAAGAGATAGAAGTAGGGAAGTAGGAAAAGGAGGAGGAAGAAATGTAGGAAGAGGATTATCGCAGAGAGGAGTCAATATAATTTTTCAACACCTTCTTAGTGTGATTTTATTTTTTTTCAGATTTTTAAATTTAACTAGTAGATACTGTATGACTAATTTTTTACCAAGGTGAAGTAGGTAGATATTTTTGTTGATATATCTGGAAAAGTCCTTTAAAAGAAAGAAAGTCACCAAGTAAGGGTCCTTTTGCACTTTCCCATTCTTCTTGCTTGTCTGACTTGATCTTTCATCCTATAATTATTTTCTAAGTGTGAGATATGAGCTGTTAAATGTTCTAAGTCTAAATTCCTTTGACTATTCAAAATTTGTTTTTGTTTCTGCCAATCACATAAATTTTTTAAGACTCAGTTTCCACATATAAAAAATGAGACGGTTCAAACATAATTTTTAGGATGTATTTTTGTATTTTAGTTGTAACTCAGGGATGTTATCAATGCAAGGAAACTTTTTTTTTAGCAGAGTCCTTCAGATGAAGTCTAGCTTGCGTGTACTATTATATTCAAACAACGTTGCAATGATATCAGATCATTTCAATCAATAAGTAGTAATTCTTATGGATGACCATATCAATTAGTGTTCAGTTACAGATAACAGAAACCATTCTATGTATTTAAATCAGAGTGGATATTACCATTGCAAATGAGATGCTTTACAAAATTGTTTAAAAGGTTGGAAGAACAAATTCTGTGTGGGCTTTCTGTCATATCATGACAGAACTGGCCAAATGAGAGAACTGTAATGAGGAAGCTCCTCCAACCACAGCTGTCCAAGCACAACTGTTGGCTCTACAAATACATCTTAGGTAAAATGTGAAGATTAGGAATTAGTCCTCAGAACTGTCAGTCCTAGAGTCATTCCTTGTCTGCTAGAGTCACAAAAGGAAGATGGATGCCCCTTTGGTGCTATCCTCCCCAGTGAATTCTGGTCTGAATTCAAGTCTTAGGTAAATATCTTCTAAATGAATTCCAGAGATTTAGCTGAAAAAAAGACTAGGAAGTGCAATTTTTGGTTCTCTTAGGAATGCAGTCCAGCAAGGTACTAGAAGAAGTTTCAACAAATATTAAGCAAGCTAATTTACCATATCTACCACAGCCACTTAAGTCTTTGACTTAATAGAGCATTTAATAAAATAATGTTAATGATATTAATTTTAAAATAAAGAGATCTGATTTTATCTTCTTCTGTCCGCACCAAAACTAAAAATCCCATCTATCAAAAATAATTTTCTCTCTGTTTGCCCCAATTTTCTATGCTAAAATATTGTACCTTTGCATGATATAAATATATATGAATATTATTTATCTCCCAGCCATGACTAGAAGTCTCTCTGGGTGATCTTTTGTAAAACTAAAAAAAAGTTTCTAAAAAACTACACACCAGTTAGAAGAGGTTTTCATGTCAGTCTACTCTTTTTAAGGCATTTAGGGTACGCTCGAACCCTGTTAGGTAAAAGAAAAACAGAAGAATCAATAAAATAAAGACATTAAAATCATAATAAAATAAAATACAAGAAATTATAATTCATAAATAGAATTTTTTTAAAAAATAAGAGGAAATTATTAACCCAAGATGAAAGAAAAAACTAGCTGAATGATGAAGTCAAAAAGAATTTTAAAAAGATTAGATGGCCATATTCAAGTATAAGAAAGTAATAAATTAGGAGAGAATCTGTAGTGATGTAAGAAAGTCATTTTCCTGGTCACTGGTATGAAAAATGAAGGACAAAGCTATCCACAATATCCAATGTATTCTGGACAAACATGCTTTTTTTTTTTTTTTTTTTTTTTTTTTTGCGGTATGCGGGCCTCTCACTCTTGTGGCCTCTCCCATTGCGGAGCACAGGCTCCGAACGCGCAGGCTCAGCGGCCATGGCTCACAGGCCCAGCCGCTCCGCGGCATGTGGGATCTTCCCGGACCGGGGCACAAACCCGTGTCCCCTGCATCGGCAGGCGGACTCTCAACCACTGCACCACCAGGGAAACCCAAACATGCATTTTTAACAGTATGACAGTCTACAGAAGGAAGGTCTCTGCTGTGATTTATGCATTTGAAAAAAAATGTGCTTTTAAGTTCTTATTGAAATACTTAAGCTAAACAGGTGACAGAGTACCCTGTTGACAGCATTCCTACAATATTGCTTTTATTCTCATGCACCTCAGCATAAAATGTTTAAATCAAAGAATGTGATTCGCTTACTTGAAATAGAGATGTGTAGTAAGCTTTTGTGAGGGATGAGGTAGGCAAGAATTGTATTCAGTTTGGCTTTGCTTAGTGAGGAAACTGTTGCCTTCTATATTAACATGAAATAATGAATGGAAAATTGTAAGGAACCAGGGCTTCTATTAGAAAGGAGTCTTAAAATAATAGTCCCAGGCCTCAAAGCTTAGTATCTTTTGCCCCTTGATGTACAGAGACAACCGAACCCACAAAACGTTTTTCAGTAGAATTTTATCTCCACTTGTGTAACAAAACCCTTTCTCACATATTAGGGAGAACATATTTAAAACACGTGAAAGAAAGGAGAAGCTTGTGGACCATTTATTTATGTATTTAACCACAAAAAATGTTTATAAGTTAGAATTGGAAGACAGACTTATGTGGGAGAGTGAAAAGCCTCCTGACAAAGCTAGGGTTGATTAACCTGTTTGTTTGTTCCCTTCTATGGGGGGTATATACTCTTTGAAATCAGGAAAGAGGATAAACATGCTAAAGGGAATAGGAAGAGCCTTCAGATACTCAAAAATTCTTCTTTTATATGAAATAATTTAAAATATACAAACTAAGTTATTTGAAGTCTTTTTTTGGCCTATCAGACACTAATACTTTATATATTAAAATAGGCAGCATAATTTATGCTTACATTATGCCAGGCACATCACACTTACAAATTCATTTAATGCTTCTGAGAACCCTGTGAGAAAATTGGATGAGTTTTCTCCAGTCTACGGATGAAAAGTTGAGGGAAATGGAGGTCAAATGCTCAGGGAAACATCCATAGTAATTGACAGAGCCAGGATTTGGGATCCTTGCCTTCTGATCACTTGGGCAGTGCTCTTAGCCTTTGTACCATATTGCTTCTGGAATATTGATCTCTAGTGATCTTTCGTGTTACTACCCACAGCGGGTAGAAAAGACTGAAATTGAAATTTTTGACTTCTTGGGAACATATGTATCACTGGCTTTAAATTATGCCTAAACCATTCTTTTGAACTTCTATTCTAACTTAATTCTCTTAATTTGCAATATGATTCTTTACAGAGATGTGGAGGTCTTTTCTTTCCCTTCATACATTTTGCCATCTTCAAAGAGGCAAAATGTTAAAAGATATTAGGAATTAAAATAAATGATTTGGAGAGGTCTCAAAACTGTTATTTGAGAGTGATAAACATGAGATAAAATTTGCAAGGACATTACTAATGAACCATAAACAAACAACAATAATATATATATATTTGTATATATATATGGTAATATTTAAGATTCTCTTCATTGAAATCATAAAGAGTTTTTTTTTTTCTTTAATTATAGAATTAGAATCTCTGAAGGGGAAGTAGATAATCTTCATTTTTAAAAATGAGTACCTGGGCTTCTCTGGTGGCGCAGTGGTTGAGAGTCTGCCTGCCGATGCAGGGGACACGGGTTCGTGCCCCAGTCTGGGAAGATCCCACATGCCGCGGAGCAGCTGGGCCCGTGAGCCATGGCCGCTGAGCCTGTGCATCCAGAGCCTGTGCTCCGCAACGGGAGAGGCCACAAGTGAGAGGCCCTAGTACCGCAAAAAAAAAAAAAAAAAAAAAAAATATATATATATATATATATATATATATCTCCTCCTTATTGAAACATACTGTGCTGATGTTTAGAGTGTAGCTATGAATAAAGTAGACAGGTCCCTACTCTTGGAGTTTACAAAGTAGCAGATAAGACATGCTTAAAAATAGCAAATAATTAATGTAAAAGTTATGAGTAACAATTGGCATAAAGGAGAAATTGATGGTGCTATGAGATTATATTATGAGGCCATCCGACCTAATCTGGTAGGGAGGGTCAGGAGTAATGTCCTTTATAACTGAAATTTCAGCTGATGTTTAAATGGTGAAGAGGTAAAGAGCAGAATACCCAGTGTGGGATTCTACCAGTTGCTGAGTATGTCTATTCCAGTTATGCATTCTGTAACTGGGAAAATAATTGTGTGACGGGTTCAGGGAACCACTGTACCCACTGTGAGATGGATCTGAGCGAAAACTCCATTGATCACCTGACTTTCATATGACTTTGGTGGACCACAGTGATGTTTTGGGTCTCCTGGAATTAGTGCTAGTTCAGAGCCGATGTTCAGCAATAATAAAAAGGTCTGATTATTTTCTTTTCCCCATTGTACAGTTACTCCAGTTAAAGGTCTTAAGTCCCTCTGGGGAAGGCTGGGAGAAAGATTAACAATGTACATCTTTGGCAGTATAGTGGGGTCCTTCCTCAAGGGAGCTCCATTCCCTCTTCTTTCAAGGGATTCTGAGTCTGTTACCTGGTTCAAGTTTGGGAAATGTTTGAGGGGTTGTGAAAGTCAGGATTTTTTTTTGTTTTTTTTGCGGTACGCGGGCCTCTCACTGCTGTGGCCTCTCCCCGCTGCGGAGCACAGGCTCTGGACGCACAGGCTCAGCGGCCATGACTTACGGGCCCAGCCGCTACGCGGCATGTGGGATCCTCCCGGACCGGGGCATGAACCCACGTCCCCTGCATTGGCAGGCGGACTCTCAACCACTGCGCCACCAGGGAAGCCCCTGAAAGTCAGTTTTTATGATTCAAGTTAGACTTTTGTTCCGTTTTTCTTTGCCTCTTGTTTCCTTCTTATCTGACTTGACATTATTTCCTATTTCCACAACTCTTTTCAAAGTTCCAAACTCTTTCCAAATGACCTCTGTTAGATTTAATTTTAGTCATCTTACCTGATCCCTTAGCAGCACCCTACACAGTGGACCTCACTTTGCTTCTTAAAACATCCCACTGTATTTCACTGAAAACAAAGTGGGTTTTAATAAAGTGTACATTTGATTGTGAAATTCCATTATTGAAGACCCTTTGATAGCTTCCTATACCCTTAGGATAATATTCTAAATTCTTAGAAGTATCTTTACATGGTCATCTTTTATCATTCTAATTACATTTTCTTTAGCTGTTGAAAAAAGTATGTGCATAAAATATGACCTATTTCAATATAACAACCTATAAAAATAACAAAGTTTTAATCTCCAAAATAAAGTTGAAATATATGAAATTTTATTTTACATTAAAGTGAAAATGTAGAAACATTAATCAAAATCTGACATGGCTCATTGACAGTACTTAATGAATAAGAAAAACAGTTTAGAATAAAACAAGGGCAGCAAAACCAGAAGATAATTGATGAATGGAGGAGATCATAAAGCCATAGATTCTTAAAGAGAAGGCTTTAGATTTCTGAATTAGAGTCAGAAACCCCCAGATCTATGGGAAAGGGGAAACTAATGACTGGAGGGAAAAAATATTGGGAATCAATTCTGTCACAAGATTATGCTGAATCAGTCCCAC
Source organism: Orcinus orca (assembly GCF_937001465.1). Taxonomy (NCBI): domain Eukaryota; kingdom Metazoa; phylum Chordata; class Mammalia; order Artiodactyla; family Delphinidae; genus Orcinus; species Orcinus orca. The sequence continues at coordinate 76,571,115 of NC_064562.1, read as the reverse complement.
TTGAGGCTTCAGTAAGAAATAGTCTTCTCCCCATTAAAACCATCACTACTCCTCAATTAAGAATTCCTATGAAAAATTTCAAATATCTAGCAACAGTATTCAGATACCACAACCACAGTCAAGAAATAGTTCATTAGTGGCTCCTTATTGTGAAAAAGAAAATATCAAAAGAAGGAAGGAAATTAACAGTGTTGGGGGAGAAGGATTATTTTTTTATGTTATGGAAATTAATGCATAATTGAGTGAAGAAGATATGGATCCAGTAGACAATAGATATTGATGATGATAGAAATAGAAAAAAATAAAGGTGAAAACAAGAGACAGGAAAGCTTTACTAACATCACCTGGCCAAGTCATTTTGTCCATGTGGTTTTTCAGTGCCTCATTATGGTGTATGCTTTCTAATAGGCTTTAACATGTACTCAAAAATCTTCCTACTGTGCACCCACTCTTGAATATATATCTACATACTTGTAGCTATACATCTTGCCTCTAGTTGTATTGATTTTCTATTGCTGCTATAACAAATTACTATAAACTCAGTGGTGTAAAACAACACAAATTTATTTTCCTATAGTTTTGTAGGTTGGAAGCCCAACACTGGTCTCACTGGGCTAAAATCAAGGTCTTGGAAAGGCTGCATTCCTCTCTGGAAGCTCTAGGGGAGTGTCTGTTTCCTTGTCTTTCCCAGTTTCTAGAGGTCTCCACATTCCCTGACCTGTAACCCTCTTCTTCCATCTTCAAAGCCAGCAAAGTTACATCCCTCTAACTAGTGATCCCTTGTAACTAGTCTTCCTTCATTACAACTCCCGCTCAACACACTCAGGGAAGGTTCTTTCCTTTTAAGAATTTATGTGCTTAGATAGGGCCCACCCAAATAATACAGGGTAATCTTCCCATCTCAACCTTAATCACATCTGCAATGTCCTTTTTGACATGTATGGTAACATATTTTCAGGTTCCAGGAATTAGGACAAGGACATCTTTGAGGGGAATGAGGTATTATTCTTCAGATCACAGTCAGAAAGGAATAGATATCAGGGTTCAGGAAAAAGGACAAAATATCACTCACTTAACACAAAGTAGTATTTTACCTTTATGAAAATAAATTGCAAGGGATGAATTTTAGTTTTTTCTATTGTCAGTCAGTGGGGAAAAGGCATTCCTGTGATTTCTTTGTAAGTATGATGTCTTTGTAATACTGAAATTATGTAGTCTTACTATTGTAGTAGTAGCTGTTATATAAAATAGCTGGTGTGTTTATATGTGTATAAGCAGAATGGTGCCCTGCTCAGGAGGAAGGTTTCTCCTCTTGACATCTTCAGTCCATTTCATCTAACACCTGCCAGCACCACTATTGGCAGTCACATTGTCACTTGCTTTCTCTAGGCATTTAGGGATGTCATTAGGCCTTAGGCTTTTTGTAGCAAGAAAGGAAAAATGCTTTGTACTTTTTCTCTTGTCATATTTGGCAGCCTTTCTTTGAAATTACTGCAGTGTTCCATCTGCCAGATGTCAATAAAATTTGAAGGAAAGGGACAAGCACTATAGATACTTCAGTGGAATATGGTTTTAAGGCTGATGAAGGAGATACAAACCTACAGATGTAACAATTGCTTTTAAAGTGCTTTCCTTGCCATTAAAATATAGAAATATGGAAAGGGAAAAGCTAGTATCAAAGATAAGTTCATATATATATATATGCATATGGACAGAAGTAAAATGAAATAAAAGAAGAATGCACAATACAAATAAAACTTTGAAGAAGGAGAAAACAAACAGAAATCTGTAAAAAGGAAGGAGAAAAAGTAGTGAATCATGAGTAAACAGGAAAGGTATATCAAGCAGTCTTGAGGGCCTCTTGATTTTCTACCTGAGAAAAATTAATCCACCTATTTAATCATTTTATTTTGATTTTATTTTAATATATATGTATCTATATAAAATTAGTTCAGGCAATATCAGAATTTTTAGAAATGAATTATTAACTAGTTAATATATTAGAACTAATTTTTGATGGTACCACAAAACAGAGCCCTGAAGTAATAAAATTAATTCCCTTGATTTATAAAGTTATTTATAAATTGTGTTAGCATACATCATTTTATCTAATTATACTGTCAATCCTGGAAAATACAGAGGGCAAGTGCCGTATATTACAGATGAGAAAACTGAGACCTAAGACAAAGCACATATAAGCAATGGAAATGGGACTAGAAAACTGGTTTTCTTCCTCCCATCTAGCTCTTTTACTGTTTTCTCAATACAACTCCAACTACATTAGGAAAGGCAGATTTGGGTGTGAGGAAGAATGGAATAAACAAACAAAGAAGCAAACAAAACTAAAGTATGAGATTAAAAACATATGGATATAATCCAGAACCATCACAGTGACACTTCTGAATATTTAAAACAAAGAAGATGTAAACAATGGAAAGGGTATGTAAAACATGAAAAAGGGAGAGTGGGCAATAGGTGTGATACTACAGCTCAATTATACATCACAATTGGGCTTGGTAAGGTAAGCTATAGAATATTCCTTTACAAAGTCTATTTTAAGGGTGTGTAACTCAGAGTTCTCCAGAGAAACAGAAATATATATATATATATATATATATTTATTTATTTATTTATTTATATTTGAGAGGTTGATTTATTATATTATCATAAAGAATTGGCTCACATGATTATGGAGACTGGCTAGTCTAAAATCTGCAGTGTGAGCTGTCAGGCCAGAGACTCAGGAGAGCCAATGGCCAAAGTCCTAACCCAAAGGCTGCCATATTAGAGACCCAGGATAGAAGATGGAGTATGATAGTATAGAAGATGAAGTCTGAAGGCAGTTTGCTGGAGAATTCTCTCTTGCTTAGGGGAGGCCTGTCTTTCCATTCTAATCAGGCTTTCAACTGATTGGGTAAGGCCCGCCCACATTATGGTGGGCATTCTGCTTTATCCCAAGTTCATCATTTAAATGTTAATCTCATCCAAAATTACCCTCCAAGTTGACACATAAAATTAACCATCACAGAAAATATATCCTCAATAGGAAGCTAAACATCCAGAGTTAAACATTATAACTTACTCTATAATTTTCACCTTGCTTTTAAAAAAATAATAATTTAATAAATATTTACTAAATATCTACTGAGTGTCATGCTATCTTCTAGGCTAATGATGAAGTGGTGATACTTATAGACAAGCCCCTGACCCTCATGCTTTTTATATGACCATTATCACCAATAATTTAATTCTGTGGAAGTGACATTGGAATCACTTAGGTAGTTAAAGCAAAAGGCCTCTTTCTCCAATGTACACATAAGACCTTCTTCCTCATGGGCAGATTCTTCCTTTGACATCCTAAGTAATATAAATTCATTGGCTATTAGGGGCAGATAGAAGCATTTAACAATGGTTAGTGAAACATATATCTCTAACCACCTACTGTGGGAGAAAACAGAATTAAATATTTTAAAGAGCTTTCTATACTTTCTGTTAAGTTGTATTAAGATCATGTTTACCAAAGGACCTTACAGGGAGCTATAATTTCTTTAAAGTATTACCTATAGTATATTAAGCCTGCCAGTATTGGAAACAGCTTAAAGAGAGAATATTACATGTATATGTACGTTGTACTTTGTAACATATGCTTGCTCCAAAAGTAAACAAAACGCTTACTATAAACCAAAAATTTCAGTTTGATTGTTTTGTGGGGTTTTGTACCTATTAAATTATTTAGTATTAATAATTTTTTTTTTTTTTTTTTTTTTTTTTGCGGTATACGGGCCTCTCACTGTTGTGGCGTCTCCCGTTGCGGAGCACAGGCTCTGGACGCGCAGGCTCAGCGGCCATGGCTCACGGGCCCAGCCGCTCCGCGGCATGTAGGATCCTCCTGGACTGGGGCACAATCCCGTGTCCCCTGCACCGGCAGGCGGACTCTCAACCACTGTGCCACCACGGAAGCCCTAGTATTAATAAATTTTAAATGAGGTTGATGATACTCCTGAAGAATTATATATATATATATACACACACACACACACACACACACACATACACATACATATATATTTATATACAGGAATGCTTACTTATTGAAATATATACCCTCTGCATTAATTTCCTTAAGCTGCTGTAACAAATTATCACAAACTTGATGGCTTTAAACAACAGAAATAATTCTTCCACATTTCTGGAGGCCAGAAATCTTAACTCAGTAGCACTGGGCTAAAATCAAAGTGTCAGCAGAGTCATATTCACAGAAGTTCTAGGGGAGAATCCATTCTTTGCCTTTTTTTGGTTTCTGTTGGTTGCTGGGATTCCTTGGATTGTGGTCACATTATTCCAATTGTTCAGGCCTTCAAATCTTTCTTTGTTCCACTTTCATACTGATTTCTTCTCTGTGTGTCTGTGTAAAATCACCTTCTGCCTTTATCTTATAAAACTTCTTCTGATTGTATTTAGAGCCCACCTGGATAATCAAGGATAGTCTTATCTCTCAGTAACCTTAATTTAATCATATTACAAAAGATGTTTTTCACTCATGAGATAACACTTTTAGGTTCTGGGTCTTAGGACCTGAAATATTTGGGAGTCCATTAGCCAGGGTACAACACCCTCCTTGCATCACATGATTCATTTTCATTTTCACTGGATCTGCCAAGATACATTCAGTTATGGTACTGTAAAAAACAACCCCAATTGGGCTTCCCTGGTGGCAGTGGTTGAGAGTATGCCTGCCACTGCAGGGGACACGGGTTCGTGCCCCTGGTCCGGGAAGATCCCACATGCCGTGGAGCTGCTAGGCCCGTGAGCCATGGCCGCTGAGCCTATGCGTCTGGAGCCTGTGCTCTGGCAATGGGAGAGGCCACAACAGTGAGAGGCCCACGTACCACAAAAAGAAAAAAAAAAACCCCAAATATTGGTGTCTTAAAACAACAGATGTTTATCTTTCTCTCATGTTACATATGCATCACAGTGTCCTTAAACAGGGACTACGCTGAATGAGCCTTTACTCTTGAGAATATGGCCTATCACAAAAGGAAGGGACTGTGTGAATTGTGCATCACCAACTTTTTTAAAAACTCCAATATGACATAGAGAAAATTGATTTTGGGTAAAAGCTAAGTATAAACTGAACTTATTTAGAATGACATGGTTTACCACCAGCATCAAGATTTTAACTGGAGATTCTGCTTTAAGATTTTAAATAGAAATTTAGAAAATGCCATATTATTTTAATATATTATCTGTTAAATAATAGGCTACCTTAAAATATATTGGTTACTACTCAGAACACCGGGACTATTTTCTCTCAGTGGTATTGATTCAGATTTTGAAGAATAACTGAACTAGATACTGCTATGTGGATGGGCCTAAACATATTTCCTTGGGGTGATAGGGGAAGAGGTGATATTGTCTCATACAACAGTATGAATAACAGGAGCTTTGGAAAGACTTTGATGTTTGTCTTTTGAGTTGCTTTTTCAGCAGAAAGTGGATAGAGAATATAGTTTATTTTTTTATGTAGGGTCAAACAAAGGGCAGTGGCCAATGAAAGTGAAGATGAATTATTGAAGTGTTCTGAAGCTAAGAAGAACTTGAAATCAGTTTTAGATATTTGCAAGGCCAAGTTCCTAAGGGAAAGCTTGAAAAGCTGCTTTTGGTTGGATAGCATTTGCCGAAAATGTATCCTCAGCATTAGGCGAAGACACACTTATTTGATCATCTTGACAGAGTGGCTGTAGGAAATGAATCTTTGTCATATAAAGGAAAATGGTGACATGATTTACATGAAAGCATGTTATAAACTGGAAAAGATGACACAAACATAGATTTCTTTATCCCTAAATTTTCATGTGTTAATTCATTGGAATGTCTCAGAATTTACAGCTCAAATACATACAAAGGATATACGTTTTACAGGTGATTTGATATTACCTTAAATTTTCCCAACATTAGAACCCTGAATTACAATGTAGGACAGCAGATTGCAGAGAAATGAAATTAAGAGGCTCTCTCTAAATCATCAGCCAGGACAAACATGTTTAGAGCAGGTAGAATGAAATAAGCAAAAGAAGTGGTGACCTCTGGAGAGCTTGGAAGTGAAGAGGAAACCAGGAAGTGAAGAGGAAGCCAATAAGTGAATAGATGCAGGTAATGGAGAAGGATAAACATCATAAAATTTTACGGAATTTGTTTTGTGATCTACCATGTGACCTATTCTAAACAGCATTCCATGTGCACTTGAAAAAATGTGTATTCTGTATTTTTTAATCGATGTCTGTGGATATCTATTAAGTCCAACTGATCTAATGTGTCTTTTAATACCACTGTTTCCTTATTAATTTTTTGTCTGGATAATCTGTCCATTGATGTAAGTGGGGTGTTAAAATCCCCTACTATTATTGTATTATTGTCATTTTCTCCATTTATGTCTGTTTCTATTTGCTTTATATATTTATGTGCACCCATATTGGGTGTGTATATGTTAATAAGTGTAATATCCACTTCTTTTATTGATCAATTTTCATTATATAATGCCCTGAATTGTCTTTTGTTACTGACTTTGCTTTAAAGTCTACTTTATCTGATATGAGTAATGCTATCCCAGCTTTCTTGTAGTTTCCATTTGCATACAATATCTTTTTCTATCCCCTCACTTTTACTCTGTTTGACTCAGCTCTAAGGTGAATCTATGGAAGTAGCATATATATGGATCTTGTTTTCTTATCCAATCAATCACCCTATGTCTTTCAATTGGAACATTTAATCCATTGACATTTAAAGTGCGTATTGATAAATATGTACTTATTACCATCTTGTTACTTATTTTCTGGTTGTTTTTGTAGTTCTCTGTTCTTTTCTTCTTTTAGTTTCTTTTTTCATTTTCTTCCCTGTAATTTGATGATTTTCTTTAGTAGTAAGCTTGTGTTCCTTCCTTTCTAGTTTTTGTGTATGCTGATAGCCTTATAGGGGTTCCCTTTTATGTGACTTTCTGTTGACTATATCTTTAATTTTGCCATTTTAATTGTGATATATCTACGTGTGGGTTTCTTTGGGTTCATCTATTTTGGGCCTTTCTGTGATTCCTGTAACTAGATATCTGTTTCCTTCTTCAGGTTCAGAAAGTTTTTCCTTTTTTTTTTTTTTTTCTTTTGTGGTATGCGGCCCTCTCACTGTTGTGGCCTCTCCCGTTGCGGAGCACAGGCTCCAGACGCACAGGCTCAGCAGCCATGGCTCATGGGCCCAGCCACTCCGCAGCATGTGGGATCTTCCTGGACTGGGACATGAACCCGTGTGCCCTGCTTTGGCGGGCAGACTGTCAACCACTGTGTCACTAGGGAAGCCCAGAAAGTTTTCAGCCATAATTTCATCAAATGCTTTTCAACCGCCCTTTCTCCCTCTTCTCTCTCTGGGATCCCTATAACACAAATGTTAGTACACTTGATATTATTCCAGAGGTCCCTTAAACTGTCCTGTTTTTTTTAAAATTTGTTTTTCTTTTTGCTGTTCTGATTTCTATTATTCTGTCTTCCAGATCACTTATTCATTCTTCTGTATCACCTAGTTTGCTGTTAATTCCTTAATTGTGTTTTTCATTTTAGTTATTTTATTCTTCAACTCTAAGTGATTCTTTTCTATATTTTCTAGTTCCTTGTTATAATTCTCACTGTGTTTGTGTATTCTTTGCTCAAGTTCAGTTAGTATTCTTATTACTAATGCTCTGAAGTCTTTATCTGTTAAATAATCTATTTCTATTTCATTAGTTATTTTTCAGGGTTTTTTTCTTGTTCTTGGGTTTGAAACAAATTCCTCTGTTTTCTCATTTAATTTCTCTGGCTCTACAAAATTAGGTGAAGCAGTTACCTATCCCAGTCTTGAATTGGTGTCCTCGTATAGGAGCATCCCTTTGTAGTCTGAGTGTGCCGATTGGCATTCATGGGGGAGCTGGATCTGAAATGAGCATGGTTTACATCTTTCCCCATGTGTGTTGGCAGCTATCACCTTGGTAGGAAGCGTGGCTGGATATAGAGGGGTTAGAGTCAGAGCTGGTTGTGATCCAGGGCTGCTTCTATGTTCAGTGGCTGTCACTACCCTAGTAGGGGCAGGGTCTGGTCCCAACATGTTTGAGCAGAAGCCCTGAATGTCAGAGCTGAGCTGGTTCTGAGCCCTCTAAGTGTGTACTCACCCTATCCCAGCAACAGCAACTTTGCCCCAGAGGGGAGCAGTGCTGGAACAAGAGGGGGGCCCTAGCAGGCACTCAGTACAAGCCAGGACACATGCTGGGATAGTTTTGGCACAGGAGTCCAAGCTCCAGGCACCTCCTTATTTGAAGGAAGCAATGACTTCCCTCACACCCTTCAGATGCGCTGCTGGGTGTGAGGTGACTGTGTCCCCCTAAACTGTGAAGTCCCCTCAGCAATGGCAACGTTCACTGTATTGTGGAGCTACACTGGAGCTAGAGGAACTGGAGCCAGGTGCTCATTGTGAGTCGTAACACATGCTAGGGCAGTCACATGAAAGTAGTCAGTACCCTGGGCAGTTTCAGTCTACTTCCTCTGCCTTGTTCCTGGGAGTAAGCAAGCATACATGCACATTCTTCACGAGCAGAGTGTCAGTTTCTTACAGCCCTCCTGTGAGTCCCACTGGTTTTCAAACCAGCTAAAGGAAGTCATCTTCCTAATGTCAGACCCCTGGGCTGGCATGCCCAATATGTAGTTTGAACTGTTCACTCCTCAGGGAAGATCTCCAAGCCTGTGACCCAGCCCTCTTCCCTTCTGTGTCTCCTTACAGGGGTACGAGTTCTGAACTGATCACTTCTCTTCCCTTCATATCCAACTCTGTGTGGATCTTCCTTTATAGCCTTGATTGTAGAGGAGTCTTTCTGCCAATCTCCAGTTTGTTTTCAGTGAGAATTTCTCCACATGTAGATGTATTTTTGATGTATTCGTGGAGGGAGGTGAGCTCAGCATTCTCCTACTCTGCTATCTTGATCTCCTCCCCAAAAGATCTATTTTATATGCAAGTTTGGGAATAGCTCCTCCATAGCTCTTGGGTCTTTCTTTGTGAAGGAAAACATAGAAGACCGGTGTTAGTGGTCATTCTATAGCTCTGGTCATTGCATTTGGTTTTATGGTTGCAACTGTACTCATCCTTTCTCTACTATTTCATCCATGCTAAATTTCACTTATCATCAACTGTCACCTCAGAATGTCCTGACGGCTTATCAAGTAATATGACCCATATTTTCATTCTCATGGGGTCATTGTGTTTTCAGGATGCATTTGCTGCTGCAACAACTAACATTGTCAATTCATCATTATGATAGGGCAAGAGAATATCAGAAGGCATCCCTGTTTATCAGCTTGGCTTCACGCATCCTCATTCTCTATTGCAAAAAAGCAGCCCTACATCCTTCTGTTGATCAGGGTCAGTTACCCCTGCCAGTATAGTGATTCCTCCTTCTCTCCTGTTGGCCCCTGGATATAAATATTCCTAAAAACCCTGGTGTAACCTCTAGTTTGTAGTCCAATGGAACACTTCCTGTGTCTCCTTACACGAGGGTGACCCCTTTGTGAACTAAGATCTCCAATCTTGAAGAGCCCAGGGATGTAGGGAGAGGAAGCAGGCATTTGCTAATGGGTCATTAGAAATAATAATTACTGTAGCCCTACCTACTTCTCCACATTGGTTCTGGGACCTATGTAGTCTTTCTACTGGGGACACAACACCATATATATCCTCAGAATTAATATATTTACTTTATTCTGAAGTATGGCGTCCCATTATTTCATATTGTTGTCTTTGAGATAGTAATTCAGCTCTGCATTTAAAAAGCTATTACAGATTGTTATGGGACCAACTGTTTCTAGATGGTGCATTGTGTGACATAATCCTTCAGTGTGAAGCGAGTACCATGGTCATTTCCCATGGTCATTTCCTATGTCAGATTCCATGCCTGTATATCAGGTATTCTATAAGCTACTGTATAGTGGTTTTGGCTTACTCGTTGAAAGGAGGAAAAAATGCATAGTCAGAAATGTATCTCTTTCTGAGAAGATGGATTTCTGAGTCCAAACTAGATTGAGCCCAATATTTTCTAGTTGCCATCAAGTCGCTGGTTGATTCCACTGAGAAATATTGCCATATTGTGTATTCAGCTTTGGTGTTTTACTGAACTTTTGGACTTTCAGACATAGCAATAGCTAGTAAGGATCTATGCTCCTGGGTTCCTAGATATCCTCTGTCTCTGCCATGTTCACACTTTTCATGCCTAGATAGTAAATTCTAGAATGGTCAATGAAAAATCTTGGCTAACATCAACTGGCCAAGTCATTTTGTCTATGTGATTGGTCAGTACCTTATTGTGGTATGTGTTTTTTAATAGGCTTTAACATGTACTGTGAGAATCTTCCTACTATGCACCCACTCATCTATCTATCTATCTATCTATCTACCTACCTACCTGTGTCTCCATATGCTTGTATCACAGATATTCTTGTCTCTAGTTACATTAATTTTCTATTGATTCTATAATAAATTACCACAAATTCAATAGTGTAAAGCAATTTTATTTTTATTTAGTTCTGTAGGTTAGAAGTTCAACACTAGTCTCACTAGGTTAAAATCAAGGTCTTGGCAAGCTGCATTCTTCTCTGGAAGCACTAGGGGAGTGTCTGTTTTCTTGCCTTTTCCAATTTCTAGAGGTTTCCACATTCCTTGACTTGTGGCCTTCTTCCTTCATCTTCAAAGCCAGCAAGTTTACATCTCTTTTACTGTTCTTCCATAGTCAGAACTCCTCAATATAGCCAGGCCCCGCCCAAATAATACAAAGTAATCTTTCCATCTTAAGGACCTTAACCCTAATCACATCTGCAAAGCTCCTTTGGACATGTAAGGTAACATATTCTCATTTTCTAGGAATTAGGACATAGACACCTTTGGGGGACAGGGGGATTATTCTTCTTACCATACCAGTTTTCTAGTTCTTTTCATTCCAGACCACTGACTGCATAAACAGACCATTCTTGGTCACTGTCTAGGACTGTATTCTTTATCTCTTTAGGACACCTTTTCTGCACCCAATATGGATGACTAGGTACACTACTGTAGTTAAGTCCACTGGGAAGATTTTTCATCTCCACTCTCTTCTAAGACCACCCTTGGATGTGGCTGTAAGGCAGCTGCCATTCATTTTTTGTTTCCACCCTAAGAATCTATCTGTAAACCAGCCTCAGATTATTTTTTTCCCTCCTTCAGCTGGTAATAAGGGCTCATCCTTACAATATGACCACAAGCTCACTGTAGGTACCTGATCATGTAGTTTATTCATACATTCTCATCCTGTTTAGGGTCAAAGCAGGACAAAATATTTTTATCTTAAAATGACCTGCAGCTACACTCATCTGAATTTTTACATATAGTGCTTACAACATAACACAGCTCTAATAGTCCAGACTTCTTTGAACTATATTGTGATGGAGAGTGGGAGAGTTAATATAAATCTGAAGCAAAACTGTACGTGAATATTATCGTTCATCTCACGTGAATGCAAACTGTTTATCATCATCTTATCTAATGGGATTTGAAAAAAATAGTATTTGCCAAGTCAATGATCACATTAAATCCACACGAGACTTTAATAATGTGCTCTATCAGAAATACAGTGACCAGCAAAGCAGCTGTGATTGGGACTACTTGGCTAAGCCTGCCGTATTCCACAGATATCTCTAGTAATCATCTGATTTCTGCAGGAATCAGACTGGCAAATGAGGTAGAGATATGATAGAGACAACCAGTCATGCATCTTTTAGTTCTTTATTGATGGCACTAATCTATTTTTATCTTATCTTGTAGTCTGAGGACTCAGTGTGGGAGTTACTCTAATGCTAAATATATCCATTCCAATTACATGCTTGAAGTTTGGGAAAATGATTACTTGGTGGGGTCATGGGCCTTGTGGGGCCCACCAGGAGCCAGCATCTTAGCTAGAACTTCATTTATTACTTGGTCCCTGTAAGTTCCCACTTATTACAGGGGAGCCATCATAGCTTTTTCGGTCTCTTAATTCCAGTGTCAATTCAGATATTGAGTGCAATAGTCCTGAAACTCAGTATTCCCCTTTCTCCAAGACTGGGACAATCACCACAGTATATACTTTTTTTGGTGTTGAAAAGTCTCTCCTCATCATGGCATAGCCACTTCTTAAGCTGACTCTGGATCTACATTCTGGCTGACATTTGGGACTGAACAGGGCATTTTGCCTTTGGGCTGCAGTGAATGCCTTCAACCTCCTGCAGGTTTGTATACAAATGGCTACACCCTAAAGTTAATAAAGTTATTTTCCATGGACCAACACTGAGAATCTGTGGCAGAGTCACAGACTGTATTACTTAACTACAGGTTGGGTAGAGAAATATATAAAATGTATACAGTGATTTACTTCTCACTGGGGTAGGAGCCAACCATTTTCTTTTAATGGAATCCAACCAGCTCAATTTGTCTATGTAATTGTTTCTATGGTAACCATTAGACTGTAAAGTGCAGACTTTTTTGTGCAAATATAGTATGGGTGGTGAACAGTGTGGTGTGAAAGGAAGGTTACAGATAGGTCAATGTTTCTGTAGCGTACATTAACAGGAAGGAAATAGAAATTGTAGATGTCAGAGCATGTCTTTAGGAAAGTGACCAGAGCCTAAAGACCTGAAATCTAGGGCACATTAAGCACTGATGGAAGGGCATTAAGCACTTTGCATGAAAAAGAGAAGATTTAGAAAGTACATGACAGTTGTCTTCCATTGTCTACAAGTTTGCTGTGTGTGATGTTTGCACAGGGATTTTCAGCTTACTTCGAAGTGATCCACAAGAATTTGCAGGTTACTAAATACCTTTATTGTAGTAGAATTATATCAAAAAAAAGCCTTTCAGGTCCTTCTATAACTCTTCAGTTGTGAAAAGTAACATCTATGAAATTAAATTCAAATTTATGAAAAGCCTTGGGATTTTTAGAGAAAAGCCATGGCATAAATGCCAGGAAATTAATATGTACATATATGTATATATTTTGGTAAAATCTGAAACTATTATAAAACTTGTTTTCATATTCAGTTTCATCCAAGAATCACAAAATACTTTATGAATTAATTAGCTCAATTGCTTTCAGTATATGAATAAATGTAAGTCCCAGAGAGTCAAATAATTCACTTTCAGTACTATAGGGAAAAGATTGCCATGTTGATTCAAAGTGTATCTGAACTTCCAAATTTGTCTCATGTTACATTAAGTCCATTTGTAGAATTATGTTAATAACTAAATAATTTTTATTAGTAGTAAAATCATTTACATTTACCTTTTATCCTGCAAAATATATTACAATGTAAAAGAATATCTGTAAAAATAAAAGGGCATGTGTTATTATACATAGTTTATACTGAGGAAACAGAGGCAGAGAAATGGTAGGTGAATTCCTTAAAGTTTCCTGGCTAGTAAGTAATGGGGCCAAGCATAGAAAGATCATCTACCTTGTAGTGGAGATCTCTTTATACAATTTTAGCATTTGCATAACTCAATTCATGTGGTATTTCAAAGATTAAAGATAGCTTTTGGTCATTATATCTCCCATAGCAGTCTATAAGTAGTTAGAAATCAATTAATGTTTGTTGAATTGAAATAATGTGGTAATAAGATATAAAATTAGAAACATGTCTTTTTTTAATGAAGTTATATAAAATGGCTCTGAAGTCAGATTGTTCCTCCCTTTATTAATTGTGTGAACTCAGGCATGTTTCCTAAACTCTCTAGATATCAATTTTCTCATCTGTAAACTGGAAGTAATAATAACACCTACTTCATAGAGTTGCCATGTGAATTAATCAAATTAATATATGTAGAGTACCTAAAACATTGCCTGGCACAAATAAGATCTCAGTAAATATTATTATTATTCTGGGATATTTCCACTACAGAAATACAGCTTTTGTCTTCTTTCAAGAAAATGAAACTTCCCAAAACTTCTCTGGAGGTCATTTAAATCACATATAATTTTAGAGACACAAAAATTACTTATGGAAGCCATTGTAATTTACATATGAAGAAAATAAGACCCAGGAAAATTACAGGCCTTTCCAAAGATAGCTCTTGGTGATGGCATGTGGTCCAATAATCTTGTATTCTTATAAAGTGTTATTTGGAATTAATTGTACTTGGATTAAGACAATATAGAAGTTTTTGCATTTATACATTTTTTATGAAAGTATTTAACTTAAAAAATTTTGCTGCTTAAAATTGTAAGATTTTACTTCTTTAAAATTTTTCCAGGTGTTTTTGTATAAATGAGGTGCAATTGTACTTTTCAGTTTCAAACATAATCATAGGTAATTATCTTAATTCAGTAAGCACCAATAGTATAATTCATGGGAAAGTGTGTATAATGTTGAATACAGATCTTCTGATCCTTTTAGTGACTCCCTATTAATATATTAAGCACTCTTGAAAAGATGTATACTCTCTAAAGTATAAGAAAACTTAGAATTAGGCATGATTTAAGGAACCATAGGAGACAAAGAACCATTATTATATTTATTATCGATTTAATAATAATTGAAGATAGTTTCAGAGATTTAAGTGTGTCTTTTTTTAACTGACTCCTTGATTTACAATGAAATTTGATTTGGTTAATAAGGGTATAAAAATGATTTTATTACCCAATACTGGTAATGTGAATAATGGTGAATTGAATATGTGAATTTAGTTTTAAATCTATATTATCTGCACATTATGTGAATATAGAAAACTATTAGATTTATCTTTTAAATGAAATGGGTGTAGAATTATGGAATTACACAAATGAATGTACATATTATCCATTTAAAAATTTAATTACTCTTTATAATATGCTTAAATGGCTAAATATATATCTTTTCTTCAGGCTTCCATACATTTATACAGTTTAAAATATTTTTTTCGATTCTTTAAAAATGAACCATGAAAATTAATTATGTCAATTTACAGTATATACAAAAGTTTACTTCTATCACATATAGAATCATTTGATTTGTGCATTCTTAAAAATACACAATATGCAAGAATTCATCCTAACAGATAGGGCTAAAAGAGTGAATGCTTAAATCACAACTTCATGTTATTCAACAATGGGAAATTTCAATTCAAATATAAGAACAATCACCTTGACTTATATTTCAGATATCAATGCCTGCTTGCCAATGAAAATAATTACATGTACTTAGATTTGCTTATCTTTTAAGTTCTCTTTAGATGGTTACAGCCGTTTGGTTGAATGCAAATTAGGCTTTCCGGATCAGAAAACTTATAAGTAAACAGCATATTTCATGATAAATTTAAACAGTTTCCACATTCTTTCACAGTACTGGACAAAGGAAATTGCCATAAATAAGCAAGCTTTTATATGAAAGGGCACACCTACTGCAGCTCTGCTATATCAGAAACAGTTCTTTCAACTTCCTTGAATTACAGATATTAGAATATCTTGTATGTAAAGCTTGATGTTGTGATTGCCAGTAAAGATTTTAAAATGTGCAGTTCCTGTGGGTCAAGAGATATAACCTCTGAAAGTTAGAGGAAAAGACTTGCTCTTGATTTTCCTGTTTTTTGTCCATCGTAAGTGAGCTGGATGCTGGTTTGATATAATTCTGACAGGTGCTCTAGCCTGTGAACTGTTCTCAGTTGTAACTAGATTGTTATTTGGACTAGTGGGAAAATGTTTTGTTAGCAGGACATTGCAAGTAAAAAGAAAGTGTGGAGGTTGTCAAATATTTTTGCTTAAATTGAAAATGGAAACAAAGCTCCAAAATACATTATAGAAAGCTAGAACTTACCAGCTTCTCATACAACAGATGTAATAGTGTTGTTCTGTATCTACAGTACCTGGCACTATTAAATGGAATTGGTTTTCTTTTAAACAATAAACCTAATGAGTTTTTAAGCAATCCCTGTTTACAGATTCTACCCTTAACTCTCAATAGAAATTTTTTAACAGATTACAATGTATATGAATTTTGCAGACTATCTTTCCCCAACCAGTTCACTTCCCCCAAAAGAAATACATGAAAACTAGACTCTGGTACTGGGACTATAATTGTTTATATTTATCTGGTACAGGTGCTACGGAAACCCACAGCATTTTCGGGGGGCTTCCCTTAGCATATATTTCATTCTGACTTTCACCATTACATATTCCTAATAATAGATATTTCCTCAACTAGATTTTAAGTCTTTCACCTACTCCTACCTTCACTTCCATTGAAACAAAAGAAAGTGTTTTTTCCCCCAAAGTACACACTTAGTAATTACCAAAGTTTGTTTATTTTCCTAATTTTTGTATTGTAATTTCATGCTAATTTAAATACACACATGAACACATATACATCACATATTGGGATATATGTGTGTGTGTGTGTGTGTGTGTGTTAGATTCTCTGCATCAGCATTTTATAGTCAATTAAAATCATGCTATTGTAGTATCTTCTTTGCCTTTTATTTATAGTTACCTTGGCTATGATGATAGTTTAACTCCAAAAGTTATTGTCAAAATAAGAGACAGACTCAATATTTTATGACTCAATATTTGTGTCAACTAAAGGTCATATGATGCCATGACTACAGTGACAAGTGCACTCCAGTAGTCTGGGTTAGGAAATGAAAGATGTGAGTTATTTTGAGGCACGTAGTTCTAGAGATGTGCTGAATTTTTAAAAATGCTATGGCATACCATATAATATTTATTTCATAAGTGATTCCATTTATGAGCATCATATCTTAATTTAAATATTATTGTTTAAGTGCTTTTTCATGTTTCATTATAAAAATTTGTACTTATTTTTTATCTCTACATGAGCTATGGATTGATACCTAATTTTGTTATTTTACACATTTAATTAGAATTATATTAAAAGTAATCTAAGCACTCAGGAATTCATGAAAATCATTTTCCCCATTCAAATGGGGTTTTTCTATTATTCAAGTTTGAACAATATTGTTCTGTGGATTAATGTTTACTGGGAAAGTAAAGATATTGTAACTTCCCCTGAACAATAAGATTTCTCATTGTCATTTGAGATAATCTCTCTGTTCAACTCACTTTTAAAATATTTCTTTGCTTCTGAGCAGCTAAATTGTACTTTTCGTACAACAACTTCAGTTTTGTGGAAGTAACAGGAAGAAAACGTATTTCAGTGTGAGTTGCCCAGGTTTCCTTTGCCTAATACTGAATATTCATACTATTCACATAAGTCTCTGGCACAGGTGACAGAATGGTTAATGTTATCAGAAGACTTTGTGTTTCTTTAAGTCAGTTGGATAACCTCTTTGGGAGGTTTTTATTTCTCATATGAAGTAAGTTGTTTTGGTGTGCTCATTACTGGCATAATAAATTCAGTAGTAAAGGCAATATCCCCAGATAGTCTTCTTTATTGTCTGTCCCAGTTTTCATTTTAGCACATGGAGAACATTGTCATCCAGTACATTCTGAATCCTCAATGCTACTTAAAGCATAGGAGCTTCCTATTACTTTATATGCTTTGGTATTGCTTGTTCAAATGTTTCTGTGCCTTGCTTGATGCCAAGGCATCAAACCAAGTGGTTTGTGATTTCTCTTTAGCCAGTTTGTTAAGGGGAAACATCTATATATTGCTCTATGCCACAAACTATATAATGCAAATTTCTCCTAGTATTTACTTTGGAATACATGTAGTAACCAGCCTCTGAGTTAGCCAACCATGTTCCTTTCTTCTTGGTATTCATATGCTTATGTAGTTCCCTCTCACAATGAATTGGGCTGATTTAGATGACTGTCTTAGTCAGTTTAGGATGTTATAATAAAATAGCATAGACTGAGTAGCTTAGACAACAAACATTTATTTTCTCACAATTTTGGAGGCTTGAACAGTCCAAGATCAAAGTGCTGACAGAGTTCTGGTGAGAGTTTCTTCTGCTTTGCAGATTGCCAACTTCTTGCTGTATATTCACATGTCAGAGAGAAAAGGGTCTTGTCTTTTCCTTTTCTCATAAGAGCACTAATCTTATCATGAGGACTCCATCCTCATGATTTCAGCTGAACCTAATTACCTCCCAAAGGTCCCACTTTCAAATACCATCACATTGGGATCAGAACTTCAGAGTATGAAGTTTCGAGAGACATAAACATTTAGTCCATAGCAATAACCAATAAGACATTTCAGAAATTACGTGCATGACTTCTGAAGGTAGGTCATAAAAGATATGGCAACTTCCATCTTGTACTTTTAGACCATTTTCTCTGGGAAAAGCAAACTGCCATGTTATGGGATACCCGAGCAGTCTTCTGGCAGGCCCATATGGTGAGAAACTGAGACAGTCTGTCAACAGCATGTATGTGAGTCATTTTGGAAGCAGATCTTCTAACCCTAGTCAAGCCTTCCCATTACTGTGGCCTCAGCCCACATCTTGACTGCAATGTCATAAAAGACCCCAAGCCTTAATCACTTACCTATCACATTTCTGAATTCCCAACCCACAGAAACCGAGATAAAATGTTTGTTGTTTTAAGATGCTAAATTCCAGGGTTTCTTGTTACACAGCAATAGGTAACTAACCTACGTGGACCACTGAGATATATTCTGTTATTTTTTTGTTTGGGTTTGAGAAAGAAACGAGGCTTCCTCTGATACCAGGAAAATGGTGTGACATAAATATCTAGGCCTTGGTTTTGTTAGAAGTTTACCTGGCACCCACAGCTAGGCTGTAGTGTTCTCCGTTTGAACATGAGCAAGTTCATAGAGCAAGAAAATAAAGACACTGTGTCTTTTTTGAAAAGTGATGAAATCAATGAGAAAACAAGGCCACTCTGTAGTCTTGTCTTAGCACAAACAAAAACAAGTTCACCATATAAAGTGCAAAATTAGCAAACTTTCCCTCTCCTTGGGTAGTAGGAGTGACTGCTGCTTCTTTACTAATTGTAGACTTAGCTTTATAAAATTTCTCCTGACTTATAGAAGATATATATTAAGATATCAAATCATGGAATTTCCTCTACTTCCTGACAGCATCTCATTCAGAGTAAGGCCACATACCCAAATGGCCTATCAGAATCACCTGTCATAGTGCTAAAACCTGTAACAGTCTTCCTAATGCCCTCAAATTGAGATGATCCATGGTCCACATAATTTATGGTCTCCCTCACTGAAGCAAGTAATAAACCCAACTTTGTTTGATTACAGGTGATAACCTAGTGATCTTTTTCCTGGAGACCATTGACAAGATCTTAAAAACAGCCATATATTCAATAATAATTAGCATTTGTCTTTACTAATTATATTGATGGATAATATGGACTCTTAAGTCCAGAAGTGAATATTCTATTAATAAATCATTAGTGATACTTTTTTGAACAATGTGTATAGGGTTTTCCTTTTCCTTTTTTAAAATACGTTTTTTTGAGAACCAGGGAAAAAACATCTTGGTATAAAAAGTACAACAAAATTTATATAAAGAACTATTAAATATCCAAGTTAGAAAGGAGATTGAGAGACCTACTTTCCTGCTGTCAATTAAATACTTTATTACTTCTAACTCTCTTCAAAAATATTTTCTTATAAAGAAATCTTCAACAAAATATTGTCATTTTAGCCTTTTAAAAATCCTTAGCCATTGACTAATCCATCCTTTTCACTACTATTTAGTATTCAACATTAATCCTCTCTCCTTTTTTGTTAATAAAACTACTTTGCTAATAATTATTTTTAATAGTATTCATTGATCATGTCTGTGTGCTATGTACCATTTTAAATGCTAACTTAATCATCTCAGAAATCTTATGAAGTATTATTATTTCTGTTTCACAGTTGATTAAACTGAGGCATAGAATATTTGAGCACATTGTCCAAGTACATGCAGGTATAAGAGTCAGAGTTTAAACCCATGCAAGCTGATGTTAGGGTGCACACTTTAATCACTGTACCCTACACAGCTTCTTTCTGGCTCTTAGGTTTCCTAAGAATTAAGCATTGCACCTCTGCCTTGTAATTCATTTTGATTTGTTGACTATTCTTTCTTTAGATAGCTCTAAACTACTTTTATTTTAAACTTTTTATTTTAAATTGGAATATAGCTGATTAACAATTAAGCTACTTTTTAAAGATTTACATATAATGTGTTTTTATCTATATACAATTATTCATAACTCATTCAAGCATTCAATGTCTGGCTAAAGGATTAGTAAATTTTACAACCTTCTATCAACGGAAAAGTAGTTCATCACTTATTTCTGATGTTTTAAATGTATCAAGTAGACCAAAATAGAGGTTATGAAAGTTAAAAGATTGTCTTATATAGGTAATACTTTAATAAAAATCATATATAAAATTTTAAAAATTATAACCTGTTCAAAAGTCACCCATTTAGTTTATAAATTAGAAAGGATATCTCTACCTCTAAAAAATGTGTTTTTGGCATATTTTTGTTTTATTATTTTTACTATGGAAAGTCTGCCTGAAACATGTTTACCTTGGGTAGATTAGTACTTTAGTACTCTTTCAAACTATTAAACTTGTAAATATTTTTAGAGGATGTGTAAGTGTGTGTGTTTGAGATACTGATATTGAAAACAGGAAGTGACCTCAGAAAACTGTTGGTGTCATCATCCAGAAACATTTCAATACTTTGAATATTTCAGGAATGGCCTCAAAATTTTGTAGTCCATTCAACACAGATGTTTTGCATTTAACTACAATTTAATTTAGATACTAGTGAGGGGAGAGTCCACCCCTTGTTACCAAAATTTACTAGAGAGCTCCACAGAATACAGTATCAAATCACTATTTGGGAGAAAAAAACAAACAAAATTAGAAACTTTCTTTCACTCATTCTTACCTTTCTTATCCAAGAACCTATAGTAGCTGAAGGTTTAGCATTTGTAAGAATGGACATGGATTTCTTTTTTATAGATTTTTTCTTCCCTAACCTTCCTGTTCATTTTTTTGCTTGTTTGTTTTTCTCACTGTCTTTCAACCACTTGACTGCAGAAGTTAAAAGGATCAGTTTGGGGGCTTCCCTGGTGGCGCGGTGGTTGGGAGTCCGCCTGCCGATGCAGGGGGCGCAGGTTCATGCCCCGGTCCGGGAGGATCCCGCGTGCCGCGGAGCGGCTAGGCCCGTGGCCTTGGCTGCTGGGCCTGCACGTCCGGAGCCTGTGCTCCGTGGCAGGAGAAGCCACAGCAGTGAGAGGCCAGTGTACCGCCAAAAAAAAAAAAAGATGGGTTTGGGAGTTAGACACACCTTCCTTGACTCCTGCTTATACTCCACCAACTAGTTTGTGGCCTTGGGCCAATTATTTTACCTCTCCACGTCTCTGATTCCTCATTTTTAAAATTGTGACAGAGTAAGTCTTTACTTAAATAATTACTATGTGCATTAAACATAATAATTCATATGAAACCCTTATCATAAGCATTTGGTAAATACTTAATGAAAACTCTTACATAATTTGTCGTCTTTCCCGTTTTATTGTGATGGCCTAAAGAATGAACCTCACAGCCCTCCAACTATAGGAAAGATTATGGACCAAGGGCCCCAGCTGCTGTGTTCTGAAATCCACAGCCATGCTAGCACTGAAGGCATGTGTCCCCCTAGGCTGCGCCCAGCCAAGGACTGAGTGTAGGCAGGTTACTAAGGTAAGGCATTCCTGGGAGACATAGGACTCTCTTGAAAGCTGACCTTGGTTTGAAGGCTTCTGAAGGCCTTACCAGACCTTCCTTAGGCTGCATGGCAGTCTAGCATATACTTCTACCAGCTTTACCTCCCTTTCTTCTTCCCTCAGAGTCAGACTTGCAGTGTGGTCTGATTTCTCTCTCAGATTCCCCATATTTTTCACACAGTTACCCAATTAAAATCTTTGCAGCTCTAGTCTCAACTTGGTGTCTGATTCTCAGAGAACCCAGACTTTACCCAACAATTATATTTATTTATATTTATTTATTTATTTAGAGTTAGTGTTGGCTGTGTTGCGTCTTCATTGCTGTGCGCAAGCTTTCTCTTGTTGCGACGAGTGGGGGTTGCTCTTCATTGCAGTGTGCGGGCTTCTCATTGTGGTGGCTTCTCTTGCTGTGGAGCATGGGCTCTAGGAGCACGGGCTCTAGGCGCACGAGTTTCAGTAGTTGTGGCGCACATGCTTAGTTGCTCCGCGGCATGTGGGATCTTCCTGGACCAGGGATCGAACCTGTGGCCCCTGCATTGGTAGGGGGATTCCTAACCACTGCACCACCAGGGAAGTCCTGCCAACAGTTATCTTTAGAAGACTGAGCTCTTTGCATCAACTTTCCTTGGACTGCCAGCATATATGCAACCTATACTTACCCCTACTTAGATTTTGCTGCCTCATTTCCATCACCTGCTGTATCTTGCGAGTAAAGTCCTGGAATCAATAAATAGGATGGACCAAGGGCAAATCTATGCAATTTAAGGTATGCATTTCAAGAACTAAATCAGACTGCCCAACTTTGCCCTTAGGGGTACATCCTGAAAATATCAAACTCATAATAAATGGATAACTTAGCCTAGTTTAATCTTTATTAGAGAATGAATAAAATTCCTCTTGATCATTTTTGCAGAGAAATGGAATGAAATATGTGCCAAATCCACTGGTTGTCAATCAGTTAAGAAGCTGTAAGTGCATTTCACCAAAATGTAATTCAGATTATAGCAATTATCACAAATTTCCTTGTACTGTCTTTACATGTCTATGGGTATAAGAATATTTGCCTCAGTTTTTGTAACAAGACTTAGCATTTTGTGCCTTAAACATAGAGGATGAATCTCTAGGTGGGAAGGAACATATCATTAATTAATCTAGTACTTCTCAGAGTGAATCATCTCTCTTTGGAGTTCTCATACTTCGATACCGTGTACTCCAACATTAAGGTACCCCACTTTCACTCAATAGTTTTATAGTTTTACTTTATAAATTTGTACCCTAATTCTACTCTTAGTTCAATTTTAGCTCAGCAAGAGTAGCCTATAAATGTAAATAAACAAACAAACAAATACATACTTCAATAAATATTAAAGCGGGAAAGGAATCAAAGGGGGTGCAAGAATATAAATATAGACTGACTTTAAAAACACGAAGTGTACTGTATCACCACAGAAAGATTCTTCTCAAGGCTGAAAGGCTCTGCTCCATTTCTTATTGAGACACAGTAAGTTTGTTGGTGCTTCAAAGAGCTGACACAAACTTGTAGGTGTCTTTTAAGATTTCTTTTGCCTCGGTTCTGTCCCATCTCTTTGCCGTCTTCTTCCTTGATGCTTTTGTGATAGAAATCCAAAGAGTGAGATTACCTGAATGCAGCCCAACTAGACACTCCCACTAAAAGACACTCAGTTTCTTTTCCAGGTAACTGATACACAGTGAATGTTCTCACCACTTCAGGTGCGACCTGAAGTGGTATATACACCAAGTGGTATAACTTGAACTCCATTTTAAGTCAGAACTTTAATCTCTAATATAATACATCAATGCATTCATTTAATGGATATCAAGAAATAAAGAAACACTAGATTGTGGATCCCTGAAGAAAGCAGAGCATTACACCCCTCACAGTGCCTTCAATTTATTTGAAGCTCAATGTAATATTGAGAATGAAATGTTTAAACTGTTTCTAACTTTCCGGACACTGGATGCCCGAAAGTTTCAATAGTGCCCTGTGTCTTCTCTGAACTGCTGGCCTTGGTGTTAATTGGCAAAGTTACTCAGTACCAGCCTCAGTTCTGTATCTAAACATGCAGTGCAGGGACCTTTTCAAGTCTTCATCTCTGCATGCCCTAATATGCCATGCAGTAAGAGAAACCAGTAAATCAAATTAGAAATACAAAAGACATACAGTGGTCTCAGCTCTCAGTCTGAAACCAGCTTCTCAATGTGACTCCAGCTCAAATGTAAAAGTAGTAAGAACTAAGACAAACATTGCAAGAAATAAATCATCTAAGAAAAACACACAAAAAGGAAATTCACAAATGAGTAAACTTACAAGATGTATTCCATTAAAGTAGTAAGCAAAACATAAAAATAAAATGAAATGCCCATTTCCTCCTAAACAAATGACAGTTTTTGAAGACTGAAACTATCTACTGTAGTCCAAGGATTAGGAAACGAGGAATTCTCATCTGTAGCCAATGGGGTTATAAATAGGTGTATATTTTTCTGGAGGCAATTTACTAATATAAAAGCCCTATCCCTGAGCCCTTTCTTCTGTCTTCCCATATCCCTTAGATGATGCCAGTGGAGGTGGCAGCTAGCTGTTATCTAGCCTCATCTTGTCCTCAGACACCTCATAAAGTCTCAAATCATAAATAGAACTAAAAAGTCTGTTCACCATAAATCACAATGATATGAGAAAACAAACAAAACTAACCAGAAAAAAATTTTGTGCAGGTAATATGTAGAGGAGATTTAAGAGATTACACAACCCAATCAAATAATTTGATGAGTCAAATCTTATTGTAGAGAAATTGCACAGATATTTCTCCTAAAAACCAAAAAGTAGTCATAAAAAGACCAACCCATCTCTCTCTTAAGATTTGATTATGGCCTCCTGCCATCTCACTGGGATTCTTCTTTATGTCTTTGGATGTAGAATATCTTTTTTGGTAAGTTCCAGTCTTTTTTATCGATGGTTGTTCAGCAGTTAGTTGTGATTTTGGTGTTCTTGTGAGAGGAGGTGAACTCCAAGGCCCTTCTACTCTACCATCTTGTCTCCTTTCTCCCCACCCCTCTCTCAGGATCACCAATTCAAATACCAGTCTGCAGAGACAAGAAAATAAATAGATAACTCCCTTGTGCTTCTAAATTGTTAAAAAAAGAAAAACTAGAAAAATTCAAAAGCCATTCATTCTGTTCAATGAATAAGTCATAGTCATCACATGTGAGTTTTTAATATTATGAAATTGAAAACAGCCAAAATCTCCAAATATAAAAACTTGGTTGAATTTATTCATTCATACCACAGTTATTAATTAAGTGCCTCTAATGTTGCAGGGACTTTTGATATTCACATCAGGGAACATGACAAACAAAAATTCCTTAATTTGTGTTAAATTTTATTGGGGATAGTCCATAGGGGATACTGGACATGGAGATATTAAATTGTATTTTAAAAGAAAATGTTAATGAAATAGAATTCACAATTTAAAAAATAATATGTTTATACATGTATAAAATAAAAATTACGCCATTACATTTATGATTGATTCACAGGTGATATTTTAAAATTGACTATTTTCTGTCTTGCTCAGGGTAAGTTCTATTACTTTAAATGAGATTTTGCTTTCTCCCTATACATTGAATTTCTCACAATAAATAAATTATCTTTTTTTTTTTTTTTTTTTGCGGTACGCGAGCCTCTCACTGTTGTGGCCTCTCCCGTTGCAGAGCACAGGTTCCGGACACGCAGGCTCAGTGGCCATGGCTCACGGGCCCAGCCGCTCCGCGGCATGTGGGATCTTCCCAGACCGGGGCACGAACCCGTGTCCCCTGCATCGGCAGGTGGACTCTCAACCACTGCGCCACCAGGGAAGCCCTAAATTATCTATTTTTAATATTTTCAACAGTGTAGGATAGAAAGGAAACACTGTGTTTGAATAAAAGAAACATGCAAACACACACACCAACAATTATACCATCACATTTAACTATAGATTTAAATGTGATTTTTTTTTTCTTTTTGCTTTCGCTTTACACCAAAAAATGTGGAGCAATCCAAAAAGGAACAATAAAATATCCACGGTACTCCTGTGTTTAAAGTTTATAAAATGTTCAAGTGTGAGAAATTGACATAGCTGAAATAGGAATCAGAATGCATGGTTAATTGATTGATTGCAAGGAATTTGCATGTGTTTGTATCCTGATTCTACCATTTCTTGGTTGTGAAACATTGCAGTCTTAATCATTCTATGCTCACCTGTGTCCCATAGATGCAGGGATCATAAGACAGGCCACTGAAATATTTTTAGGTACTAAATAAGATATTTTAATGTTTATCAATGTATTTGGCACATATTGTGTTCAATAAGTGATAGCTATTATTATCACTAAATTAGAGGTATATAACATTACAAAAAGAGTGAATTGAATTTTTATTAGAACAAGAATAAAAGGTAATCTAAAGCATTGCATAATAAGGTGAGCAGAAATTGCAATAATGTATATGAATTAGAACTTCAGTAACTTAATGCACCAGTCAATTACTTATATCAGACTCTGTGTAGAGTGTTGAAGAATGTTATTTATGGGGAAATACTGGTATATATTTGCTTTCCATCTATTCAGCTTCACAATTAAGTTGGACAGGGAAAAAGTGATATGTTTTTTTCCTACTCTTTTCAAGTCTTTCTTGTTCTAATGACATAAGAAAAATTAAAACTTAGTTCAGTAAACACACATATGTATGAATAATTTGTAATTCTTAAATTAAACATTAGTGTTAAATCAGTACAAAAATTGTACTCTTGTGGCCCTTATGATTTTTCATGTTACCTCCTCTTATTAGAATTCTCACATTTTATTTAAATAGTTTTATTCTAGTGGATTTTACACTTATATGTAATGTTCATGAAAGTCCGATAAATTGTTTGTGAGGGCCAACAATTTATTTGAATACATGCCTAAAGACCAAACCTCCAACTACCTTTGTATCTCTGCCTTGCACATTACCTTTCTCTTGCTGTTATGGTAAAAACAAATAGGGAGGATAATATTATATGCTAATCATTTTGTGGTTTCTCAGGAGACAAAGCAGCAGCAATAGAATTCAAATTTTTAGAGAAATATTTTGTTGATCATGCCAGCCCCCCTCCCAATAAATCTCATATCTAGAAGGATCAATTGGATCTGCAGTAATAAGGTTAATACAAGAAGGGTATTTAATTCATGTTCTCAAATTGTTCTTAGTGCTACAATGTATTCCTGCCACGTCTTAAACTCTCTGTTGTGAGTCTTTCATAGTGAATGACTATCAGTGTGTGAGAATAGAGAACATCTCAGTTTTCCAGACAAGGCTGACTTGGGTTCAAGTGACTTGAATTCTGGAGGCTAGTTAGTGTTCCAAGCCTAGCTGCAGGTGTGAGTGGCTTCATGGATAGTAGAGAAAAAGGAAACCAGAGTCACAGTAGAATGTGTTTCCCCTAACAGTGTTCCAGCCTACATTATGTAGAGCTCAAACAGTTCAAATGCTCAGATTCGTGGATTCAAAATGAATTTTTGAGCTTGGGAATGGAGGAAGGCAAGAACCATTCAATATCATATATTTCCTTCTCCAAATTCAGTTTATTTATTTATTTTTTATAAGGATTGGGGAATGTTGAAAATTTGAATGCTGGGTATGTTTTGATTGGAATATTTGAAGTAAAAAAATTACATTTTAAGGATTTTGCTAATTAATGACAGGACAATGGGAATTGATAAAAGTTTAGTGATTTAGCTCATGTTTTTTGCTGTTAATAATGTTACAGAAGGTAATTGAGCAATGGGTCCTAAATCTAACTAATTATATGAATTACCTGGAGATCTTTTTTTTACAAGATTTACCAAACCCACTCCTGGCCTGTATCAGGATCCCCGATGTCTCTTTTAACAATAGTCCATGGGGGATTCTAATTAACAGTCAGGAAATCACTGCTCTAGAAGAAGACTTTATTGTGCTGTCCATTGATTTCTAAGGATATGTAGTATAATGTTGAAGCTATGAATTCTGATTGCTTTTGATAATTCTGTTTTTAACTAATCAATTTTATCCTTCATTAACTTAGTTTTTAAAAAAATTACCTCTATACATTTATTTATTTTTATTTATTTATCTATTTATTTATTTATTTAATTTTTGGCTGCATTGGGTCTTTGCTGCTGTGCGCAGGCTTTTCTCTAGCTGCAGCGAGCGGAGGCTACTCTTTGTTATGGTGCACAAGCTTCTCATTGCAGTGGCTTCTCTTGTTGCAGAGCATGGGCTCTAGGCATGTGGGCTTCAGTAGCTGTGGCACGCAGGCTCAGTAGTTGTGGCTCGCAGGCTCTAGAACACAGGCTCAGTAGTTGTAGTACACGGGCTTAGTTGCTCTGTGGCATGTGGAATCTTCCTGGACCAGGGCTCGAACCCATGTCCCCTGCATTGGCAGGTGGATTCTTAACCACTGCACCAGGGATGTCCAACCTCAATACATTTAAATGTGTTAAATCATGGCCTTAAGAGTTTAGAATCTATATGGTATACCTCACCAGAAATAGGGGTCTCTTTTAAAGAAAACTTGTCTAATGATTTATGTATTACAGACACCTTACTCATTTATTTTTATTGGAATCAATCTCTAAGGAAATTTAAAGTTGTATATTACTTAGATTCATTTGGACTAACACTGGCTCCTTTCTGTAAACTCCTTGTTCCTCAAGGAATGTTAGGAAATCCTAAACATAAACAAGCCCTCTATAAATTTATTGAGTGAACAAATGCAAAAGTCTATTAACTTCCCACAGTTAATGATGGAAAATGTACTGAATCCTAACTGATGTGCCTAGCACTGCTAATAACTCTTATAATGTAGGCCAAAAGAAAGATACATCACATTTGTTTTAGGAGGTTAACAGATGGAATGGACAGGTTTTTTGTTTGCTTTATTTTTGTTTATTTTTTTAGATTTCTTTCTTTTCTTACTTCTTTCTCACCTTCATTCCTTTCTTCCTTCCTTCCTCTTCTTTTGCTTTGTTCATTTTGTTTGTTCCCTTGTAATTTCTTATTTGGCCCTCATAAATTTATAACCCCTATTCCAGACTTGGAAGTACTGAGGTATGATAACCTAGTAGGGGATTACAATTTAATCATATTCCAGAACTTCTATTTATTACTCATGTTTTTGCATGCCTGGGCATATTTGGTCTATAACTGACTAAATGTTATCTTTTGGAGGACTCAGGAGACCTAAGAGGAAAAAAAACCTCAAGCACACAAACACACACAAATAAGTGAATGAAGACATTCAATTTTTTTACATTGCTAGAGTTCAGACATATCTTGAAATCTAGATAACTGTTGGGGTAAAAGGACAAATGTCTGTTTTCCAAGGGGATTGGTCTCCTGAGAAATAACTCATTATAAGAGACATAATGAGCCTGACTTAGTAACAAAGCCTTGTTTATTGATGAGGAATCAAGATTTTGAATACAAGGATTGACTGCTATTCAAATCTTAATCTTACCTCTTGGCCTTAGCTCTGGGATGAAATGAGAGAGGGGACTAAAATTTTAAAAAAAAAGGGCAATAACTAATAAGAATGAATGAAAAATGTTAGCATATTCGGACTGACATGAAAATAGCTCAATGACAATGATTGTCATGATGATGCTGATAAACATTGTTTTTATATAGTTACTTAATTTTATAGAATGCCCAAAGTTAGGTGATATGCCCTGCTATTTCACTGTAATGAACTGTGATTGAAATATTCTCTCCAGATTTGGTCATTCACGTATTCAACAGATATTTTCAGAGTTATGCAATGCACCAGGCTCTGAGATGTTACGGTACTAAAGTTACAACAATATAAAGGATGTAATGAAGAGTTAAACAATCAACAGAATTTCCATTCAACACAGCAAACACTGAGATACCCAAGATACAATTATGGGGCCAGAAGAGGCCCTTCTCACAACAATGAAATTATTTCTATATCAGACCCTGAGGTCAAATTAATATCCAGTTGTGAAAAAGAATGTGGAGGAACAGAGTGGGTACTGAAGAGGTATATTTCTGGCAAAAATTATATAAATATCTACTAAGACCCTAAAGAAGAGAAAGAATGTGACCAAGAACAAAATTTAAAGATGTAATTGTGATTGCAAAGGGTTGAGGGTCACACACACACACACAACAGTGTTACACGTTTATGAGTGTATGAGCTAAACATTGATGTAACTGCACATGAAGCAGAACTTGATGTAACTAAGTGAGCAATAGATTTTCAGGAGTTCAGTTTTCTATTTACTGCTGTTAAATTTAGTGATAGATCTTTG
The DNA here is from genome assembly GCF_937001465.1 of Orcinus orca. Classification (NCBI taxonomy): domain Eukaryota; kingdom Metazoa; phylum Chordata; class Mammalia; order Artiodactyla; family Delphinidae; genus Orcinus; species Orcinus orca. The sequence continues at coordinate 76,541,060 of NC_064562.1, read as the reverse complement.
TGCTCAATATTATGGATACACTTTACCTAAGAAGAGACTTCTTAGATTTATAAAACTAGTGGAAGGAAGGAAGTGAGGGAGGGAAGGAGGGAGGAAGAAAAGAAGGGAGGGAGAGAGGAAGGAAGGAAGGAAGGGAGGGAGGGAGGGAGGGAGGGAGGAACCTACTGCATTTTTCCTTTTTCTTCCCATTGAATATTTTCTACTTTAGCATGGCTCGTGGGTACTGATGGAGTATATAGACAGAAGGTCTCAAACATTCTACAGTAAACATCTCTTTAAGTTTCAGCTCAGAGCAGATCCATTTCTCATTGCTTTGTATGCCTATGTATATACTTCTTGATTCTGCCCCCTAAGCACAGTATATTTAACCAGGTGTGGACACGGGACTCATTCTAGGACAGTCAGATTCTTTATCCTGAGAATTTGGATTCAGAGATATCAATCAGGTTACTATCTTTTCATCTCTCAAAATGAAACTTGTGGGCTTCCCTGGTGGCACAGTGGTTGAGAGTCCGCCTGCCAATGCAGGGGACACGGGTTCGTGCCCTGGTCTGGGAGGATCCCGCAAAAAAAAAAAAAAAAAAAAAAAAGAAACTTGTATTTTGTGAATCCTTATGCACTAAAGAAAAAGAGTTATATTTAAGAAATATTTATTTTTATTTTAGCAAACACTTATATTGTGCTTATTATATACCAGTCAGTATTCTAAATAAGCATGTGGAGAATGAAGAGATAGGAAACCATACCAGTTCAGAGAAAAAGAGATAAATGACATGGATTGCTGTTTGGGTTCATAAAATGTTTCAATTTCAGCATCTAATTTCTCCTGGGCCCTGAATTCACCAAATACATTTTCTGCCATTGTTTTCAGTGAGATATCCTTTATGATTATAATAAACCTCCCTGATACACATCTTATTTAATTATTTACTATACTTTAGCAGGTTTACTTTACCAGAACAATGTCTAGAATTGACCCTAAAATGGGGTGGGCAGATGGTACAGCTCTCTCCTTAGAAGCTGTTCATTATTTTTTGGAATTAAAAAATATGTGAACAGTTACTATATAAGTAGTGAGATGTACTTCTTTAATAACTCAATTGTTTCACAAAATTATTAAAGCAGAATTTGCACATAATTCAATATTTACTTAGCAAGCTGAATTTCCTCAACCTAATTTAAAAAAAATAATTTTAAGAAAGTGCTACTTTAAGAAAGCGCTAGTGAACTAGCATTTAGGAATTGTAAGTATTATTGTTAATAACATTTCAGGTGACCTTCCTTATGCCTCGACATCCGTAAAAGTGCCACTTTTCTGTCAAGGAAAAGTAATTTATAATTACTACTTTACCACATTGTCATTTTATAATAACAAAAAGTTGAATTTAAATGAATTTATATTTTGGAAATTGCTCTTCTTTAGGAAAGTTGGTGAAAGATGTAATGACTAAATGACTAAATGTCATACTTCGGTATGGGGACTTTTTAAATTTAGTTTCCACTTGACAATTTTTATCTTATATACTGGAAGTTTTTCACATATTGCTTGAAATCTTCAAAATTTTCTTCACTGTACAGGAGAGGAAACTAAAGTTAACAAAGACTCAGTAATTTACTCAAATCCGTATAGAACCAAATTCAAGTCATTCTGATTTCATAGTACAAAATTTCTTCATGATGTCTTCCTGGCTTATATGGAATCATAGCTGTATTCCAGAGAAAAAAAGTATTTAATAAGAAAAAACCCTTTCATTTATATAACTACTTATAGTTTAAAGAAATATCATTACAACATTTTCTTGTTTAAAATAATTTCAATAAACTTGTTGCTTGAATATGAGTTTTTCTGCTCTGCTGGAACGTGTAATTTCTAAAGATCAGTAGGATTTAAGCACATATATTACTTCCTAACCACAGCCCCAGATCCCGAAAACCTAGCAAGCAAACCTACTATAGGCAAGCAAAATCTTCTGAAAGGCAGACCTTGAAGAAAGGGCCATGAAAAACTAAGTTGACCACTTGACAGATACTGGTTTGCTATTAAGAAAGGAGGTAGAAGGAAGCTCTTGTGAATATGTTGTTTGTTTTTTTACAGATTGGAAATACTTTGGAGGTAGTGGAAGAAAAACACTCAATGTAAGATTACAGAGATTTAATATAGCATTATTAATTTTTAGTAGCCAAACACCAAGAAAACCATGACAACAACACAGACAAGTATTTTAAGTTGTACTGACTTTAGCTGGAAATATGCCTTCAACAATTAAAAATCGTAGACCGAAAAGTTACATTTCATATTTCCATATGAAGTTCTCTTTGGCATTCTCTTTGGTAGTCCACATACACTCTGATACTCTCATTACATAGGCACAGCTTCTGTGTCACAAACCACAGAGAAAATTGGAAGTCCTGAATATTGTGATCAACACACATGATTGAACTCATCCTAAACTGTTTGATCAGATTCATTATTCCCATATGCTGTTTGATGGATTTATCTTTATCCCATCTGGTTAGAATCTACCAGTACCTCCCTTTAAAACACTCTTAAGTGTTTTAAGGTTTTACTTTATTACAGGCTTTTCTATTTTTAATCATTACATGTTTTCAACATTTCACTTTTCTGCTCCATTGTATTCCATTTATATTTCATTATGATTCCCATCTGTCTACCATATCTAAGTCATGTATACTGTTTTCTATAATAGTTTCCTTCTGCCCTTTATTGAAGTGTCAATAAATGGCTTTGGTATATAAAAATTTTGTCATTTATTACAACAAACTCTGATTGCGCATAACTATTTTTCTAGATGTCAGCCCTCTATCAATGTTCCAGAATGCATCTTATTTTACATCTGTTCAGACAATTTTAAATGTAATAATATGTCTGTCTTCCTACAAAATACCAACAATCAGCATATTTTAAATGTTTTTTCCCCAAAATTAGAAAGTTTGAATAAATTTCTGAAGTATCTCTAGAGTAGAAAATGCATGTTACAAAATAATCTGGTTTAAGAAAGTTTTTTCAAGGAAATATATTTCTTTATGAAAAAAATATTACATTGAGTCAAATAATGCAATCATTTATAGCACTTGGGGGAATTACTGTATTAGTAATGAGTTAAAATATTAGCTATACATTAATTATATAGAGTCTATTTTATTCCTTGTCTGAAACATGGATGAATTCAATATTTTCTAATGCTATAATTGATTATGTTTTTATGGAGTTCAGTACAAAAGTGGCAATCAAAAATTTTAAACTATGTGTCATTCTCTTCTTTCATTTTCTTTCTTATTACTATCCCTTTCAATGTTAAACTATATCTACCATTAGTTATTCATAAAATATAATACCTAAATAAACTACATAAGCTAAAATGGATCCCTTGAGGTCTACCATGTCACTCTTTGAGATTTATGATATTGACATTGATAACCTTCACAACGCTGACAAAAATCTATAATCTTTCCAAATAAAGGTTTTTCTCCCCTCAATATCTGATAAAACTAATACTCATACATGGAATCTGGGAATAATAGAGAGTATGGTCACTTAGTACCAGAGGGACCTGAATATGAAGTATGGAACATTCTCAACTAGCCATGTGACCTGGGTCATGTTACATGATTTTTATGAATATCCGTTTTTTCATCTACAAACTAGTTTTATCTATAAACTAATATCCTGCCTCACAGGGTATTTGTGAATTAATTTCACACATAATTCACAAATAATGGAGATAACATTTGCACATGCTTAACATAGAACTTAGCACATGATAAGCTCTCATTAAATCATCCTTGCTTTTTTTGTTCTTACAATTAACAAAATGGAAGGAGATCCAGGGTGGTAGTGGGGAGAACAGAGCAATGAAATGCTTTCCTTCCAAAGCCCAGCTTCGTCACCAGCTGGAAAAGTCACAGAAAGAATAGAAAAGAATCTTGAATGCTGCTCCAGTCACTAGCGGGCGTTAAAAGGAAAGAAGATGAATTTTAGTCATTCTCTCCTCTATTCAAGTGCACATAGAGTGACTTTAATAATAGAAACATGAGGTGATGATGTAGGATATTTTTGATGTTTCCATGAGGTGATAATGTAGGATAGTTTTGATGCTCCCATGTTCAACTGATTATGAAATTTTAAATTATCTCTAAAAATTCTGTAGACAACTAAAAATGAAATAATGTTAAAAATGACATTGTATTTTGTTGAAATGTAGGATCTCTCTCATAATCAAATCAAACTTAAATCAAAATGTAATTTTTTGAGAATAAATTTGAGACAATAGCCTAGTTAGGTACAGATAGGTGGTATTGAATGTGAGGTTATTTCTTATCCTCTCAGGAGTTTAAGTGTTGAATCTACATTACTCAAATGTTGATCAATGCTCCATACTAGTCAAATAAAACTAAGTCAAGGGTACACAACTCTCTATTTTTATAGTTCAGTTGTCTGGATTGCTCTACATGGATTCAGCACATTTGGGAAAACTGAAGGCTTTATGATTTAAGGTATTTTGGAGTATTTATACAATCCACTTTTATTCATGCAAAAAAATTAGATTTAAAAAGTTTAGATTTAAGGGAAAGGAGGAAAGAAAATATTTTCATCTGAATTTTGTTGCTCTTTTTCAATGTGGATAGCAATTTGGATAAAGATTAAACTTTAGTTTAAAAACAAATTATTGTTACAATGGCATTAAATTTTTGAAAATTTGGAAAACACTTATTGAAACAAAATTATGAATTAGATGTCAAGTATATCTCAGTAAAGCTAAACTTTTAAAATTATGAATTAGATAATACTTAAAAGATAATCACAATATTGTGGAGAAATATTAAAACTTTTTACCACCTAATTTTTCAAGTCAGAAACTTTGGAAGGCCCTTAACTGTCCTCTTCCTGTATCTGATAAATCACCAAGTCCTAGATTCTACTTCAAAATATCTTCTCAATCCAGTTTTCCACTAAGCTGACTCTCGTGTGTACAGCTTCCAGGTAAATATTTATTGTGGGGTCCCTATTTATGCAAGCAATTTGATTTAAAAATTATTCATCAGGTGATGACCAGTATATTGATTTATCAGTGAAGATATAGAATAATTGGTAGAGAAGATGTATTTACATATTTACTAATTTTCTTATCGGCTCATGGAAAAATTTTTCATAGTGAGGTGCTATATCTTCCTGTTCTGGTTCAGGAACCATCTCTTCATTTCTTTCTCTATTGGCAAATGTGTCATTCCTGGCTAATGTCTTATCTCTCCCTGTGAAGAATAACTAGCAAGCCCATGGCTACAATGGCTCTTTAGAGTATGTTTGTACTAAAACAAGATGGATCTTCTTGTCTTTCCAGTTTCCTCATACCAATTACAGTTGACCCTTTAACAACAGAGGCTTGAATTGCATGGATCCACTTGTAGGTGGGTTTTTTTTTTCAATCAATATACAGTTGGTCCTCTGTATTCAGGAATTTCACATCTGTGGATATGGAGGGCTGACTCTATTCATTGTACTATCCCTTTTTGCATAAGGGACTTGACTACTGTATTTGATGCTGGTTACATTATTACTCATGATGCTGCATGATCCATTGAACCCTGCCCCCCTCCCAATCCTGGCTTTCAGTGATTTTCTTAAAGGTTAGTACTCTGTTGGTGATGACCATGAACGCAAACCTTACCCAGACTATGCAGGAGAATGTGAGCTCTTATTCATTTTCTGGATATGTTAATTTACCACTTAACATTTTAAGATAAATATAAAACAACGTATCTTTCAACTATGTCTTTTCTTCAGTGCGTTAGGCTGTAATCATTGCATTCCTAGAAGGTGATGTCTTTCAATATCAATTGTACCACTCTTCACACACAGTAGGCAAGAGGTCTGTAGGAAGAAGGAGAATAGTAGTCCCATTTGCACAGGAACATCTGCCCTTTATCTGACATGGCTTAAGACTGACAATGTCACCACGTTGACTGGAAGAATCCATTAGCATTGCAGAGCAATGGTACTGAAAGCTCTCAGATGAGATAAATGTAGCTATAACCAAGTACCGACTGGCATCGTGCATGGAACCTGTAGAGCACGTAGGGTAGCTGGGTGCCATGGGCAAGTGAGTGCCAAGGTAAAGGATTCTTGTCACTATCTCAGCTGAGATGCTGTAGTATAGTGGTTCCCAACTAGGGTTGATTTTCTTGGCCAAGTGATATTTGTAATGTCTGAACACATCATTTAAGGTTATCACAACTGGGGAAAAGGAGCCAGATTAATGCTGGTGCCTAGTGGGAAGAGGCCATGATGCTACTTAACATCCCACAATGCACAGACTGTCCTGCTGCCTCCCCCAAACAAGGAATTATTCAGCTTGAAACGTCAATCGTGCCAAGGTTAAGAGACTGCTGTAGACCCATGGCTGCATTGAGGTAGAAACTTAGATGGGCGAAGACTGAGGAAATTGTTCACATACACTTATTAAACATAAAATCAGTGGTCTGTTAGTGTCTGAGACTCCTGAACTTTCTCTGTGTCCCATGTGAGTGTCATCCCAAATCAGTATGTCTGTATCATACTTGGGCCCAATCTAATATGATCCTGAAGGAAAAATTGGTCAGTGGTAGCAATCCACTCAGCAGACCGTTCCCCTTAAACAGGAGACTAGCCTCTGGACCCTTGGACACCATCGTAGTACAAGTTCTAGAGCTTCTTGAAAAATCTGGTCCACCCTATTCATGTAGAGAATCAAGAATTGAAGGAAGGGACTTCCCTGGTGGCGCAGTGGTTAAGAATCCACCTGCCAATGGAGAGGACATAGGTTCAATCCCTGGTCCAAAAGATCCCACATGCTGCGAAGCAGCTAAGCCCATGCACAACAACTCCTGAGCCTGTGCTCTATAGTGCACAAGCCACAACTACTGAGCCTGCGTGCCACAACTACTGAAGCCACACGCCCTAGAGCCCGTGCTCCACAACAAGAGAAGCAACCGCAAAGAGAAGCCCATGCACCACAATGAAGAGTAGTCCCTGCTCACCGCAACTAGAGAAAGCCTGCACGCGGCAACGAAGACCCAACGCAGCCAAAAATAAGTAAAAAATTAAAGGGCTTCCCTGGTGGCGTAGTGGTTGAGAGTCCACCTGCCGATGCAGGGGACACAGGTTCGTGCCCCATTCCAGGAAGGTCCCACATGCCGCGGAGTGGCTGGGCCAGTGAGCCATGGCCGCTGAGCCTGCGCTCTGCAGCGGGACCGCATACCGGAAAAAAAAAGCAAAAAAAACCAAAATAAAACAACCTAATTAAAAATAGGAAATGAAAATCAAACCACTATGAAATATTACCTTGACACCCACTTAGAAAGCTGTGATCAAAAGGACAGACAATAGCAAGTGTTGGTGAGGATGTGGGAAATTGAAACCCTCATTCATTGTTGGTTGGAATGTAAAATGGTGCAGCCACTTGGAAAAAAGTTTGACAGTTCCTAAAAATGTTAAACATACAGTTAGCAAGTAACCCAGGAATTCTACACCTTGGTGTATACCCAAGAAAAATGAAAACATATATCTGTACAAAAGCTTGTAGATGAGTTTTCCTGGCAGCATTTTTCATAATAGCCCAAATGTAGAACTACCCAAGGGTCCATCACTGGATGAATGGATAAACAAAAGTGCTATAACCATGCAATGAAATATTATTCAGCCATGAAAAGTAATGAAGTGCTGATACATTCTACAATATGGATGGACCTTGAAAACATTATTCTATGTGAAAGAAACCAATCACAAAAGATCACATATTATATGATTTCATTTATATGAAGCATCCAGAAAAGGCAGATCTACAGAGACAAAAGGAAGTTAGTATTGTTTGGGAGAGGGGTAATAGGGAGTAACCAGTAATGATTATCAGGGTTACTTTTGGGGGTGAAAAAATTGTTCTAAAATTAAATAGCAGTGATGATTGCCAGGTTTTGTGAATATACTAAAAATATTATTTAATTGTACATTTTAAATAGGTGAATTTTCTGACATCTGAATTATATCTTAATAAAGCTGTTTAAAAAAGGAAAAATGTAAGGATGGGAGGAGGAAGAAAAGAAAGTAAGAAAAGAAAATTGTTTCTTGAGCACATGCTGTGGACCAGATATTATGCTGGACTTTTCACACTCATTGATTTTTGTAATGCTCATGACGAACAAGATAGGTTTTGCTATCTTTCAGTTTGTACAAAAGTAAATTGAATCTTAGAGAACTTAAATAACTTTCTAAAGGCTATCAGATAGAATATGATAAAACTGTGATTCACACCAAAGTCCAATTGACAACAAAACCCATGATCTTTCAACACACGGCTGCATGAATTATGCTACCAACATAAACAGAATATAAAGAAACTCATTTTTCTTCCAAATCATTAGAATTATTATTTTTTATCTCTTACATGTTAGAACGTGTTTGATTCACTGAAAAGTTTTAATAAATAAGATAAAAATTTGGGGAGATGAGAGAACTATTGGATCAGCCCATTAAGGTAGACATATATATTTAAGCAGTACTTTGATTTTCAGAATGCACAATGATCATTTTGTCTGGGTTATCACGAATGAAAAACAGCCAAATGGTTTTCTGAGACTGCTTGAACTCTTGTTGATTCTAAGAACTATAGTTATCAAGAAACATCCATTTCAAGTTCAGAAACATGCTGATGGTGAACAGACAACCTTGCTTGAACCAGGCAAGCTTTTGAAAATATTATTCTAATTTTATTTTTGTAAGAAGATTAAAAAAATACAGAATATTGGTCATTTAAAATTTTCTGTCTCAAAATTAATTCCTAATTCTGTGAAAATTAATATACTGTTTTTTAAAAAGCTTAGTAAGGCTTACGAAACATATGAATGAAAATTGATACTATCATTAACATACCAGGTGTTAAATAATTATACACTGAATTCAATTTATGTTATCTTAAGATAAATTTTGAGTATATCTTTCATTGACTCTGTCTTCAAAATTACTTTTCTTAATTCACTTTTTATCCTACTATATCCTCTATTACTTATTGAAGGTATAGTTAAAAAGAAATATTTAAATCACTTTGTCAGCATAATTTATAACTTAACTGTAGTATTTTTCCTTTATTAAAACATAGAAATCTTTGAAATACAGGTGCTGTGACTTGACTAGATTAACAAGGAGTTAATTTAAGGGAACATCTGGTCGTAACTGCCTAGGGTGAGAAAAAAGGGATCCAGATGCTTACATAATTGATCCCTCCATTTCTCCCTAGTTTAAAATAAAAAATATCTTTTCAGTTGATGTAGTAAGCAAAAATTCAGTGCTGTTTGGGTTCACATATGCCTAACAGAAATGTATGCATACATGTTTTTCTAAATTTCTCAAATTGGGGGTGTGCACAAACTTACTATATATGTGTATATATATATGAATTCTTATTACAACTCTGAAAAATATTTATTACAGCTACTTTGACCACTACAGGAGAGATACATGTGGTAGGCAGAATTCCAAGATGGGACCCAAGGTCTCCACACTCTGGTGTGGCTTCTCCAGTTGATCCTCTGACAACACTGGGTTTGAACTGTGTGGGTCCACCTATATACAGATGTTTTTCAATAAATATGTAGCTGGCTCTCCATATCTGCAAGTTCTGCATCTGAGGATTTAAGCAACCACAGATGACAAACTTAATATATGATCCAGGGTTGGTTGAATTGGACAATGTGGAATTTGAGGATAGGGAAGGCCAACTATGGAACTTGAACATCTATGGAATTTGACATCCTTGGTGAGTCCTGGAACCAGTTCCCCACGGGTACCAAGGGATGATTGTAATCCCCTCCCCTTGAGTGTGGATGTGAACTGTGAATATGACAGATGCCACTCCTATGATAAGTTACGTTATATGGCAGATGTGAAGGAATTTGGTAGATATATGGTTAATTGGCTAACTTTAATTTAATCAAAGGAAATTATCCCTAGTGGGCCTGACCTAATCAGCTGAGCCCTTTATAAAAACTCAAAGCAGGAGAGGAAGCTATCCTACTAGCCTTAAAGAAGAAAGGTGTCAGAAGATATACAGCTCCAAGAAAATTGATTCTGCTTATAATGATGAAAGCTGGGTAAAGGACCCTGGGCAGCAGATGAGACCTGGTGACACCTTGGTTGCAGCCAGTTAGATCCTAAGCAGAAGACACAACTAAGCTGTGCTCTGACTCCTGTTCCATGGTAACTGCAGAATAATACATGTGTGCTGTTTCAAGCTGCTAAGTCTGTGGAAGTTTGTTGCTTAGCAGTGGAAAAATAATCCAGTACATATATCACAAGGCCTTGAATTTGGTAGTGCATTCATTAATGCCCCTATCATGAATTTTAGCATTAAAAAACTAGAGTTAATTTCAAAAAAAACCTTCCATAATATCAAGGATTATCTTCTGTCCTGACATTAGCAAGAAGTTCATTAGTAGAAAAATTTTTTTTTTTTTTTTTCCCCAGTACGCGGGCCTCTCACTGTTGTGGCCTCTCCAGTTGTGGAGCACAGGCTCAGCGGCCATGGCTTACGGGCCCAGCTGCTCCGCGGCATGTGGGATCTTCCCGGACCGGGTCACGAATCCGTGTCCCCTGCATCGGCAGGAGGACTCTCAACCACTGCGCCACCAGGGAAGGCCCATAGAAAATTTTTTTAAGTGTGGCAGCACAGGTAAATCTCAAGCATACATGTTCCCAGCTAAAATTGATTAAAGGTATATCCTTGAATATAGAAGATGCTCTTCTATAAACAGACTAAGAAAGAGGATTGTAATACATTGAAAAATAAAAGAGATTTACGGCATAACCAATTGAAGTTTAGCTGTTAATTCTAGGAATATTTTCCAAGTTGACTGGGTTTGTGAGGCTGGGGTGAGAAGTGACTTACAAAATAAAAAGGATTTCTTTTTCAGGACACACAATTGCAGAGGGAAATCTAGCAGGAGGCACTGTGAAAGGATGTATTCTTTCATAAGCATTATCTAGTTTTGCAATAATACTTGAGAAATTCAGAAACTGTTTTCTAAAGGAAGAATAGAAGAAGCAAAAGAAGCTTTATTTCAATTTTTTCCTTGCTTTTTCTTCTTAGAAATAGAATAGTGAGCAAGAATTCTTTTTGATCATTAATAGAAAACTTGCCATAGTGCATTTAATCAAGTTAGAAACATAGGAATGTATCTAACAACATTTAGCATCTTTGCACAAAAAGAATCATGGTCACAGAAATGTCAAGTACTCAGAAGAACAATTACAGAAGAAATGAGGTACAGAATATGTTATCTGAGAGCAGCTTAGAAGCATCCATGCCCCGTGGTGAAATAAAGGGCAAGATATAGGCAAGGCAGTCATCACTTTTATATAATTTGGAAACAAATAGAGTCATGTTATTGTGAATACCCATTAGCTATTACAAATTGTATCAGAACATTTAAGAAGTGCAATGAATAACCAATGAGTTTATTATATTCATCATTGCCAGAGTGAGTTCTTTAATAATACAAATTTTATGAAATAGAGTTTGCATTTTATTTACCAAAGTCTCAGTATTTGTGATTTTGTCTGAACCTTGATGAAGAGTTGGACTTTATCTATGCCCTTGCTTGTAATTACCAACATTTCATTTTTTCTATCCCTCTTCCTCATTAATATATTTTCTAGTATCCAAAGTGATGAACCTCAAATGTTATATTATTAATTTACTTAATCAAAATCACTGATTAGACAAAAGATAAGATAAACTCACACAGGAAACTATAAAATTTAACATCACAGTCTGTTAATTTGTTTGTTAGATTTTCTTACTAGGAGTTAACAATGTAAAATCCTGTGCTTTGTAACATTTTTTTGTTAGGGATTTCAAGTCAGCCTTAAGACTCTAAGTGCAGAAATTATACATTTTCAGAAAAGCCCTTCTTGGTTCGCTGCTAATGTTTCTTTATTCTTATGCCTTCCCTTAGTCTTAGTTCTACAAATTTTGTGTGCGATTCCCTGAGGATAAAGGCAATACTTACATACTACTCTTCAATAATATTCCTCCTTGAACCTCACCCAGTTACTCTTTGACTGTTTTACATCAATCTTTCTGAATTGTTCTTCTCAAATATGTCCAACTTTTGGGACTATTTGTTCTATCTGTCTTGATTCCTAAGGGTTAGTTCCCACCTGTTACAAACTGGACACCTGATCTGCCGTTTGAAGAAAACACTGCTTCCTCCCACGAAGATACTGGTTCCCTTTGATGTTAGTTTATAAGCCAGCTCTCTGACATCTTAGTCATATTTTATTAGGTGTTTTGCATTCTGTTTTCCCTTTCTGTTCCAGTAACAACAAAAATATCTCTCCTTTCCTAATAGGTTAAGATCAGTTAGAAACCAGAGACTTTACTGATTTATTGCATTTTAATTCCATTTTATCTTAAAGAAATAGTTCTTTCCCTCATGTTTTATCAGCGTACATTTCTTCAGTTTCTTTTAATTCTTCTAGTGTTTCTGTGCTTGAAATAATTTTGAAGTGTTTATGTTTTTAAAGTATTTTTAAAATAAGGCATACAGACCAAATGTTCTGCCCAAGGCCCTGAAAATTTTCTTCAACTTTAGTTGTGCTCATTTTATTTGCTAGTTTTTCTACATCCACCTATGTTTATGATTTATTCCCTTTAAAACAATGGCCCCGTTTCTCTTTATTTGTTTGTTTGTTTCTGATAAAATATATCACACTCTTTGTGTAAAGCCACAACTTGAGTTTCTGATATCAGAAATAATAATCAGAACTCATGTGATTAATGAAGCCAGGTCCTGACATCGTTCAGTGCAAGGAATGAGAGTTGGGAATTTGAATATGGTGTAGCCCATCTAGTCTGCCTACTTTACCATTGGAAGACTATCTCTGGTCTCAAGTCCTGGTCCATAATCTAAGTAGATAAACATACCAAAGATGACCAAAAAAGGAAAAAAATGTTTTTCTTCACCTAGTGCAAACAATGGTTTTTCTCTGTTCAAGTTTTTACCTTAGTTGGCCTAACAACCCATCTAGCATGGTGGCCTGCATGTCTTTGTTAAAGCCTAGCATGGTTTGCCCATTATTTGTACAGCATGGCCTGCCTCTTGTTTGCTAAGACCCAGTCCTATAGTCTGCCTATGTAAGTTGCAAAAGCCTCCACACACAGAAGTTTCCGGTGCTTAGTATAATTCTCTTCTGTCACTATCTAGGAAGTTTTAATACTTTTTAACAAAGGGCTCATATTTTAATTTTGTACTGGGTACCACAATTCACGTAGTTGGTTTGGGTGGCCAAGGATGCCTTTTGCTACAGTTAACTTCCAAGGTCACAATTCCATGTGACTGATTTTAAAGTCATCCAGAACACATCACTTAAAAATAAATGTTTAACTATAAAAATAAACAAACAAAAACAGCAAAAAGAAGTTATTATAATCTGATAAGCTGACATGTTCAAGAAATCCTAATACTCATGTTTACTATAGTACCATGAAATCTTACAGCCACTACTTCTGGATGCTCTAGGTGTATCTGTCACTCCTTGTATATTGCCTCATTTAATATTAACCCCTGTCTGTTCTCCATGTTCTAAGCCAGATGGACTTGGAGATTAGAGGGACACAATAAACCGGACTCTTCTATTTTATTGAGATTCAGAAACACTTAAAAGATAGATAGACAAGAATCAAATTTTCAGAGATCAAAGTATCAGTTGTTGTTTTTTTAACATTTTACTTATTTATTTATTTAGTTTTTGGCTGCGCTGTGTGTTAGTTGCGGCACGTGGGATCTTCGCTGAGGCATGCAGGATCTTTCACTGCAGCTTGCAGTCTCTTCGTTGCAGTGTGTGGGCTTCTCTCTAGTTGTGGAGTGTCAGTCTTCTCCCTCTAGTTGTGGCATGGGGGCTCCAGAGCACGTGGCTCTGTAGTTTGCAGCACGTGTGCTCTCTAGTTGAGGCACGCAAGCTCAGTAGTTGTGGCCCAAGGGCTTAGTTGCCCCGAGGCATGTGGGATCTTAGTTCCCTGACCAGGGATTGAACCCACGTCCCCTGCATTGGAAGGCAGATTCTTTATCATTGGACCACCAGGGAAGTCCCAAATTATCAGTTTTATTTCTGATAAAGTGACATGGGAAAGTTTGGCCAATTTTGTTCAAATGTCCTGTTAACGCTCTCCTAGCTGAAATATCCCCGCAAGCTACAGGCTTCCCACATAGATCTTGCCCCACTAAGCCTAGTACAAAACTGAAAAAAGGTAGGATTGCCAAACTAAGAGTTGATAGGATTGCCAGCTGCTTCCCCTTTTCCCCACTAAAAAGAGGAGAGCAGAGCTACACATGCCCCATTACTTCTCCCAAATTTATCAATCAAATAACTCAACTCTCCTCCCTTAAGGAAGAGTGAATGAGGAGATGTGTCTATAAATCTTGAACTGAATTCATACAAATTACTGAAAGCAGGGAGAAAGGAGGTTCTTTTAATGGGGGGGGTGTTTTAAGGCAAGGTAATATAACTTACTAAGATATACCTCTGGTCCATCTAAGGGAAGGATTTAGGGTTGAAAATTGTTGAAGAAATCCAAAGGCCCTTCTCTACAAGAACTTATCCAAAGGATAAATAAGCAACACAAATTTTAGAGTAAAACCTAAATATTTTAACGTACATGCAAGAAAATTGAGAATAAAAGTAAACCAGTGATTCTATTTGTGAAGTAATAGGAATTTAAGGCTAAACACCCTTTTTTTCAGATTCACCATTTTTAAAGATGATGACTTTTAATTTGCTACTATAGTTTAATTTATACTATGGACTATAAATTCAAGTTTCTTCCTGATATTTCATTTGATTTTGAACAGTGACATCCAGATGCACAGTGTAATGTCCACTATGGCACACTGTACACAGTTATATTCTCATATTCCCCATTTCCTCTATTAAGAAAATAGAAATATATTCTACTGGGTACCTAGGAGTATTCCTCTTTCCTCCATAATATCCCAAGACTGCACTGGGCTGACTGAAGAGGAGTCATTAAGCTCACCTGGTGTCTGATGCCACAAAAACAATCCAAGGACCAATTATGTACGGATTTAATTTAAGGATGTTACAGTGTTCCATTTTGCCTGCGTTTGTTACCATATGTTCCAGATATTTTCCATATCCACTCTCCACTCTGCTCTCTGCCCTGGGACAATGACCCACAAGGATTACATAAACAAGTACCATGCCTTCTGCCTTCAGGTTAGGGTAAGCCAATGGTGAGCCCAGGCAGAACTGCAAGGAGAGAAAATGATATGATCAGGTAATTAATTGTTGCCCAAGTTCCCACAGTGAGGCGATGTCTGGGTATCTCTCCTCTGAAAGTCACTGCTCCTCTCAAGTCTCTTTTCTCCACAGGACCCTCTCCTTCCAGTTTCTAGGAACCACCCGTCTGGTGTTCCCTGCCTCAGATTGCTGTACTATTTCTTGTGGTTCCCTCATACCCAACCATACTTTCCTAAATAGTTCCTTTTTAAACATGCCAAGGATTATCCTAATTTTAATGTGCCGTCTATTTTATACAGACACCCAGAAATACCCTGCAGTGGGAAGGTCTATCTAAAAACATGTAAATCACTTGGTGTATACTAAAACCAGAGTATTTTCTGGTTTTAGGAAATGAAACAAATTTAGTGGCATGTTGGTAGGGAAAAGTCCTTAGCTATTTTGTTTAGATCAATTGCATTTATATAAAAGTGGCTTTTAGCATGTGCATACAATCTTACTGGTCCCTAAGTTACTGAAGCTCTCCTCATGGATAAATATTTAACGAACTCCAAGAGGGGATGTTTCCTTATCCATCTCCACACCTGCCAAGGAAAGGCCTGTTCCTGAGAGCGTTATGATTATGTACGAGATGTTGTCTGATCAATATACTTCTACTTAAGGATGCCAGATACTTAAAGTGATGATCTTCCAAACTATACAATATTAGAATCCATTCCAGAGTCCTTGTGCCATTTAAATAAAGAAAATCATTTACAAAACAACTTAAAGTGTAGGTTTAAAAAAAAGAAATAAAAAGATGCTGAATGAGTCAACCAGTATATGGCAGTCACACTGCTCTCCTGAAAAGTAAAATCTAATTGTACTTCTCAACCCTGATACTCACCCAGTACTCATAGACTATGCCATTTTAAAATTTTGTAGCTTCCCACAGATGAATACCAAATCACACACCAGGAAAACATTGAAAAAAATAATGTCTTAAAAGTGAAATAACTAAATTCAACATAAATTTTTTTAATATCTACTGGCAGTTCCCCCCCCCCCTTTTTTTTTTTCTTCCTTTTTTTTAAAACCAAATAAATTCTCTTCAGGGAGCATTTGTAGAAGCCATGCATTTTGAAATACAAGTGAAATAATATGCCCTTTATACAAAGATCTCCCCATAATGTGCACATGCATGCAACCTGTTTGTCTTCTTGCTCTCCTTAATTTGTTCTGTCCTCCTTAAGAAACTTCTGATAATAACCATTGGAGGCAGTCATACTACTCTCTTAAATCTCACTATCTCTAGATTACTAAAAATAGATTAAGCTGTGAACAATCATAGTATTTCCTGAGCTTCTCTTCAGAGCAAAATATTGCTCTAGATTACTAAGAAAATAAAAAGGAATGCTGGTATGTTTTTGTCCCTCTAGGAATCTGGTTTCAACCCATAGCCCTTGATTAATAAGCCACTAGGAAAAACCATCCTAAGAAAAGAAACTTACAAGCTTAGGTTTAAAGACACAATCTTTGGCCTCATGTTTTTTCCTTGTTGGGCAACAAAACTTATCAAAGGACATAAAGAAGCCTTTTTGTGAAAGTCGGTTTGAAAATAACTGATAGATTCTTTATCCTCCTGAAAATTCATTAAATAAATACGTGTCTAATTATAAAAATAACTAGAATAAAAATGGGAAATGTCACGTACATGAGTCAACAGTTTGAAATGGATTATTAATTAAATAAATTTCAAACCATCTGGTTTTCCAGTCTTGATTAAATTGGAGTGTAATCCATATGAATGGATCAGCTGTGGAACACACAGCACTGTTCCATATAAATGAGTCATGTATAATAATTTTCTGTATATTTAAAATGAGAACTTTATGTGCTGAACCACTAGAAAATATACAGATAATCAGATCTCTTTTCCCTCAGTTCTTCAATGCAAATTATCATTAGGAATATCTCATCACTTTACATTTGTAGGAATCTGTCTGCTTTTATTTTTTCGTGATCAAATACTTGTTAATGCATTTTTAATTTCTACTCTTTACTCAGTGAGAGACAAAGACAAAAGAATGAGTTAGAGACCTAGCTCTCAAATAACTTGTAAACCTACTGGGGAAGAATATAGCTGGACATAGAACACCAATGAACACTGCAAAGCAATTCCAAACACATACTAGGAATTTGGTAATGATTAATGCCCTATATAATTTACAGAGTTAAATGACCATTCATGCACAACATTTGTAAAAGGTGTATGCAGAATTGCCATTTTCTGTGAATCCTTGAAGCTACACAGGTATGGCTCTAGACAAAAGTCAGGTTTACTTATTTTAATCTTAATGTCAGCATCTAGAAAGTGTGTGGCAAGATATAGGTGTTCAATCAATATTTATTAAATGAAAAAATAAGGGAGTGTGAATCCCTCCTAACTAAGAAGACATTCTCCCATCCATCGAAGCTCTCCGAGTTCTGTAGGCATCTGGAGTTATGTTTCCTAGTTGCCATGGTTGCTTATCGCTTAAACTGCAGTATTGTTAACACTTTAAGCATTAATAGCAATAGTGTTTTTTTTTACAGTTGCTATCGATCTCCCTTGTCAGAAGCCACGAACATCTCACTGGTAGAGAGGCAACGAGAGGGCTACCCAGAGAAACAGTCCGGGAAATGGTGTTCTGCCCAACATTCTGCTTCTGTCTGTGCTCCAGGAAATGTGTTTCTGCCTTCTCTTTCCTGGAGCACCTCTCCATCTACTCTGCTTCTGTTTAGCTTGTTTTCCTTACTAGACCAGTGCCTAGGGTTGCTCTGGCTATCTGAACCCTGTTCAGGTTCTGGAATCCTACCTTTGGAATACTCTCTCTTGTCCTCTGCTTGGTGCCGTGCATTGAACCATTTTTTGACTCTTTCTTCTTTTTCTTTACTTAACCTTAATAATTGGCTGTGTTTTTTTGGTGGTGGTGGTTGTTTTTTTTTTTTTTTTGCGGTACGCAGGACTCTCACTGCTGTGGCCTCTCCGCTGCCGAGCACAGGCTCCAGACGCACAGGCCCAGCGGCCATGGCTCACGGGCCCAGCCACTCTGCGGCATGTGGGATCTTCCCGGACCGGGGCACGAACCCGCGTCCCCTGCATCGGCAGGCGGACTTTCAACCACTGCGCCATCAGGGAAGCCCTTGGCTGTGTTTTTAACTGACTTTACATGAACTGTTTTTTAATCTGGGCCGCCTCCTCAATATATATCTGTGGACTCCAAACATGCCTCAAGCAAGTCCTTAGCTGGACTAAAACTCCCTATAATCGTAACAAACAGATGGGTATGAAGGCAAAGAAACAGAAGATCTCTAACTTAATTTAAATGTAGGAACCTAGGTGTTCTTCATGGAGCAGAGCATTCCTTAAGGAATGACAAGTCACAAGGATTAAGATTAAAGGAGTTCTGTGCAATTAATACAAGAAGTTAGCAGATAATAACCCAGTTTCCTAGGATCATACTGGGACCAGGAAAATGCAAACCTCATTTTTTTCTCTTGCCATCACTATCATCTATTCAATAGCAAAGTGATTCCCTATAAATACTCATGACATAAAACTATAGGTATAAATATGTACTTGCTAATGACCTACAATATAAATGTTTTACTTTCTTTTTAAAATTTTAGGACTTTCATATGCCACCTACTTTCACTAAACATCTCTTTCCTCAGATGTGAAATGGGCTGTAGATGGAAAAACACCAGCATCAAAACCTGCGTCATGAGTGTCAGTGGCTTATAAAGGAATCCCAGAGAGAGCAGCGGGACACTCTTTGAGAAATGCTAGGCTGGTAATAGAATGGAATTAAATACTATGCAAGAAAACATGAGCAATGATGACTGTACCAAACATTGAATCAGAAGTCAGATGAAAATAGATTTTAGGTATGGCTTAATCAATTATACATTTATTTCCTTTTAAATGTATATTCAATAATGATATCTGATTAAAATATAGATCTAAATAAGTCTAAAAGAGTTCATAAAAATAAAGTGAAAATTAGGTAATTACCATTGATTGATTTATAATATATATGTGTATATATGTAACAAATAATATATATTTATATGGGATATAATACATATACTACTATACATATTATAATTAATTTATAAATACATATATAACTTATAAATACAAAGATTTATAAAAATGTATAAATGTCTCTTCCCCCCTTGGAGGATAGCTTCTCAGCTTTGCAGAATATCATCTAAACTGGAGCTTCGGTTGCACCTTAACGAGGCCATCCCACATCCCATCACTCTATAAGGCCTGAAGCTTCTGAAGGGTAAGTTATACAGTAGGATCGTTGGATCTCATGCCATACCTCTGTGTCTTTTAGGTGGGTTCCTTAGTTCAATCAGATGTTATGCAAGATCCCATGTTGGTGCATAATACACCAACATGGATAGTGGTTCTGACTGAGGCTCAAAGATAGATATAAACCTACTTTCAAAATATATGTCAATCCTATTTATGATAAATTGCTTTCCTTTCAAGGATGGAAGGTGTCCAATTTAATCTACTTGCCACCCAGTGGCTTACTGATCTACTTGAGGTTTAGTGTCATATGAAGTTCTCAGCTTTTGTATCTGTTGGTGGCAAGTTAGACAGTATACACCTGCTGTAAAGATACAGGGTCCCTCCTCCTGAGAATCTAGGCTCTTCTTGCTTTAGTGGGTCTCAAGTCGAAAAACTGGCTTAAATCCAGAATTTGGGTCAGGGATTGTGACTTTTTACTGGGGTCATTTTATCAGTTTTCTGATGATACAGTCCTTGTTATTTTGATTTTATGGATTGAATAATATCCTTATTTTCTGCTCATTTCTCTTGCCCCTATTGATGACTATTCTCTTTATCATTCTCACCATTATCTCCAGATCAAGCTCTCCTAGCTGCCAGGCCATCTTTCTTGCCCTTTATAACCATTCCTGCCTTTTTCTGACACTTAGGCTCTGCTATTTGACTTCTATTATATCAGGATTCTGTTATCGCCACTTTAGCCTGACCTACAAGAGTGCAACCATCATTGAGCTTCACAAAGATACCCACAATGTAACTTTCACCAACATGTGCTTTATAAACACTTTATGAAATGGAATGTCTTCTGGGCTCCTCTGTGGAGCATAATCAGTTGATGCGTTTTCTAGTCTCACATAGTATAGCTACTCTAACATGCCTGCCTCTCTAAGCCTTCTGGCCCCCTTTTCTCCACTGTCTGTCAAAGTAATCAGTGGCATATCTGCTGCACTTACTATGGTACATTGCTTTCTTCAAGATTCCAACAGGTCTTTTGGCAGTGTTAGCATCACTAGGTCTTTTCCAGTGTGTTAAATCCTGTATACTGGAAGAACACTCCCAAATCAATCAGCTTTCCCTTTTCCATCCTTATTTTCCACCTCCCTTACTATAGCTTTTTGGAATCCGGTATTATATATACTTTTAGAGCTTCTTCCAAAATATGTGGACTAGTTCCTGCAGCTTCTTTGGAATATAGATCCTTTCCTCCCTCAGTAGGCCCAGCACTTCCCTATCTTAACTGCATTGTAATGTGACCATAGTGATGAGTCTGGTGATCAGAAAAGAAAATGGGGTTAGATCCTGAAGTCTTTGCATCATCTCCAAGCAAAGGAGGAATGCTAGTCTCTAAAAGAAAAGAGGGAACTACCTCTGCATGTTTAGTAGGTTAAGGGAGATATGGAGTTTCAAGGTTTCCAAGAAGACTAAGTCAGATGTCCATATCTCAGTCCAAGTATCAGTGTCCCACTTCTCAACCTGACCTTGGCAGAGCAGACTGGCCGGGGTGGAGAACTCATCTTTCTCTGGAGTTCTGCTACCCCTATGATCTTCCTCTGACTGTGGGAGATAAGTCTCTCTTTGCATGCTGCCAAGGAGTCACTTTGATTCTAGCCAGTATAGCTAAAGCAGCTATAATTGATGATTAATCACCCACAGCCTTTCATTTTCTTCCTCCAAGGCATCAGTGGCACTCAACGTAGCTGTCTGATTCCATTATTCTTATAATTAGAATATCCTAAACCTCTTAAAGTCTTGAGATATTGCAACAACCAGTACAATATATTTCGCTGGTGTCCTATATCCATTTTCCATGTTTATTAATGTTGTAATAATCTTACTGCTACGGCATGCCAGGGGTTACTAGGGCTCCACCTACTACCAGTGATGAAGCCCTGATTGCCAGCCGGTCTTGAAAATATTCTGAGACTGATTCATCAGATAATTCTTGGCACCAAATATATTAGTTCAAGTTCCTTGGAAAACAGATGGAGATATGCATGCAGGACTATTATAGGGAGAAGTAGTATTGGGGGTTGCCCTTAGCCTCAATCCTTAGTAGATGAGTAAAGAAATAGATTTGGGCAGAGGGAGGAGTTGAACTGTGATCCAGTCACAAAGGCCTTAGCCAACCCCATGGGGAGTTGAGATGTCCTTTTAGATTGACCTACCTTGAGGCAAGGTTGTCACTGTCTTCTCACCGGCATTTTGCTTCCAAGAACCATCCTACTTTCCTAGCAGTCTTAAGATGTGGGTTCCCCTTGAGGAGGGGGCATGATCTGAATGACTGGATCCTCTTAGCCTGAGAGTTATGCCTCTAGAGGCGCTCAGCTGAGGGCCATCAGCCACTAAACATGGGGCAGGTAGGTGATGCAGGGCTCAATCCACTAAACTCCCTAAGACTTTTTATTTCCATTTTCCTTTTCCTTGGTGTTTGCCTGGTTTGGTATCGCAATGCTGTCCTTAGTGCTACTCTCTTTCTCCCAAGTGACTTTCCATTTTGCCCGCAGCAATAATCACCACTCACATACCCACCCCCTCTCCTCTTGCTCGTGGATGGCAGAGTACTGTTGCAGCAGATGTAAAACTATGCAGACCTGTCCCAGTACAAATTCACGCTGTGCAGCTGCAGTTACATTTTCACAATTATAAGCACAAACATATGAAATCACCTCAGGCAATGCTTTGACAGCTCCCTAGGGTATTGCTCAATTCTGAAGAACACTATGAAATAGCTTAAAAAAATATGCTTGACTACCCAGTAGCAGAATACACAGACAGAAATAAGCCAGGCCTCAAGCAAAGTAAATTCCTTCTCCAACCACTTGACAATGTTATGAAATGATAATGAAAGTTATGCATAACGAACAAGTTAAAATTCATACCTATTGAAATTTCCCAGTGTAAAAACTAGTGTTAAATTCATCGTGTAAAACTATAATACATGAACAAAGAAAATCCATCCTTTATATTTCTGTCTCGCTTTAGCTTTGCAAATACTTCAGAAGAGAAGAATATGAGAAGATATTTTAGTCACGAAATACTATTAAACAACTACTCTGTGCCAGGCACTATTATAGGAATTGGAAGCATAGGAGTGAAAAGTAGTAACAGTAAGAAAACTCCTGAATCTTGTTGAAGTTGCAGCATTTTCCACTTACTGCTCCTCAGTTGTTCCCTTTTCTCTTCCATCTCCTCGCCCCTGCACATGCCACTCTATCATTGCCGCATTGTCCTCCTTCTATAGAAATTACACCTTTTTCATATTTCTTCTTTTTCTTCTCCTCTGGCTTTTTCTCCACCTCTACTTTAGACTGGTTTTTGAGTTCCTCAATGATGGGAACAACCATATTATTCTTTGTATCTCAACAATGTGACACAGTTCATTTTGACATATATATCTCGAATATGTGAAAGAATTCATACATGTTGATAGCCTATAAGGAGGAGAATATAATATGCTAATAATTATAGTTGTGTATCAGTTTTTGTTTGATAATTTCTCAAGAGGAAAGAAAATTGATCCATCTACAATAAGAATATAAAATACATTTTATCGCACTTGCCTTTCAATAAATTCGTAATGATTTTCTGGAGTACTGACTTGAGAAAATATCAGAGCTGTGCTCAGGCCCAGAGGCAAGTGTTATCATGACCCATTATCTAAGCCTGCTGTGAGCTCTTGAGAAGGGAGATTGCCATTTCTACTCTCTCTCTCTCTGTCTCTCTTTCTCTTCCTTTCTTTCATGCTCATTTACTTTCCAGCATTTTTCTGTGGATTACAGTAGCAAAAGAGAAAAAAGAACACAACGTTTTTATGATGTAGTTTTCCTTCATTCAACAGAGACAAAAGGAAAAAGAACATTGTGGTACAAAGTTTTAAAAGAAATTTATCTTGCACAACTTTATATAATGGACATAAAGTCATGCAGTCACAATTAACCATGATTTTGTAGAAGGCATAGGCATTTTCGTCAGTTGACTCTCCTTGGTCTTCTTTTCTATGACATATTTCCCCTTCACTTTATTTCAGAATCCCCTACACACAGCCATGCTCTATCACTAAGAAGAGCTTTATCCACCAATTCAGAACTTGAATGACCTCAGGCCACAGCCTCCTATCCATCCAATGCGCTCACTCTTAGATTCTTTCTAAAACTGCTGGTTTTAGTTCTGTTCTACTTCAAAAGTCTGCTAACCTTTTCTGACTTTATTTTCCTTCTTATTCCACATGGAAACCATAACTTCATAGACACACTGGTCCCTGTCCTACATTTAATAAAGTCACATAACTTTGCAAATCCTCTACGTTAGAAATGTATGGACACCCAAGAAATATGGTCCAGTTGGTTGAAAGCAATTTCATTCATAGCTTTTCTTTCTCATTTCACATGTAACGTGATAGTAAATAAACAATCTATGGCAGGAGAAAAGTATATAGAAAATTTTTGTGGAATAAAGAAAGAAAAATCATGTAGAGTTTTAATCAAGTATCACGTGGCATTAATTAACATGACTCACAGTATATTTTTATTTTAATATTTCAGGTCTTCTTAAATATGGACTGTTTTTCATACTCAACAATATGCCATATTTAGCTTTTTTATCTTAATATTTAACCACCAATACCCCTCACTCTGTTTTCAACAAGGTGAAAGATGTAGCATAGATGAGTGACTCAGTGCAGCTGATAACTTCCATTTTAATTGTAAAAATGATAGTTTAGGAGCAGACATGATATTCATTCTACAAATTCAGGTACTAAAAATTTAACCTAGTTTTTCTAAAATTGAACTTAATCTCACTATCAAACCCTCATTTTGTCATAAAAACTTGAGTTCAGGCAAGAATTTCTCCCAACCCTCACCTTTTATTTTAGGCCACATCTAAAAATGAGGGCCTAACATCATGCAGCAGTCAGTGGTAGAGGGGGTCTGAGAATCCTATTGTTGGACCTTCTGTGCTGTCAATTGTTGAGCAGCATTTCACCTGATTCTCAAGTGCTGTTTTATACAACAGGGTGTCACATTCTCCCTTGTTCAAAAACACGTCTTTCCAGGCTTGTATCTTACTCAAGTGTTTTCTTACCTTCTTAGGTACAGAAGAGAACCTATATTGCTCCTAATCTACTTGGGAACTGAAGGAAAGAGTGAAGTTATATAAAGCTCTTCATTAACTTTATGTTCATCTTACCAGCAATGCTATACATTTCACTGCTATTTATTAATGCATCACACAGGGATATGAATGAGCTCTATGACAAGATTTTTTAACCCTGGCACTATTGACACTCTGGGCTAGCTAATTCTTTGTGGTCCCATGCACTATAGGGAGATTAGCAGTATCCCTGGCCTGTACCCACTAGAGTCCATCCTCTCCCCTACACAGGTCTTTACAATTAAAAAGTCACCAGATATTGGTAGTCATACCCAGTTGAGAACCACTGCACTCTGAGGATGCATTTGACTCTCCTGCCTCCATTAATTCTCTATGGCTCCCCACCGGTTCAGTGACAGAATTCTCTGGAACCTTGTCAACAACCTGAATTCTTCTCTGGGAATTGGGAGTATAAGTCTTCTCTCATCATTGACCCTCAGATCTCTCCTTTACCCCACTCTGTATTTGGCTTGGTGTAGGGCCTGAGGTTCACAGAAATTAGTCCCTAAGGCCCAGTAGATATGCCAGGATCTAACTTTTCAATTCAACTCCCTCTTTTTCCTCCCGTTCCCTTTCCCTTTCCCTTTCCCTTTCCCTTTCCCTTTTCTTTCTTTCTTTCTTTCTTTCTTTCTTTCTTTCTTTCTTTCTTTCTTTCTTTCTTTCTTTCTTTCTTTCTTTCTTTTCTTTCCTTCTTTCCTCTCTTCTATTCTTATATATCATATATTCTCAATTATTTACCTTATGCATATAACTTGGGGTTTGAATACTAGAGATCAAGAATTTGACTCTTCTGTTTCCCAAGAAAAATGAATACTGTGGCTCAAACTACCCAATGATGGAAAGAGTTAAAGAAACACAGAATACCAGTGAAGGAAGTATCCATTATTGTCTCATAATGTAATACCACTGCTGCCTCTGCAGCTTAATCACCAGCAGGTCTGACATATATTTTCAGTTCTGATTTTATTTAAAAACTAAAAAACATGTGAGTGCACAGAGATCAATTTCAGCACATGCATATAGTGTGGTATTAACTGCCAACTGAAAGGGGAGATATTGGCCTGAAAAATCACTTTTTATCATGCTGAGAGTAATCATACTGCCTTCACATGGGCTCTTGTCAGTATTCCTTAGTTATGTTGCCAGCAAGAGACCCAAAATGAACATTAAAAAAACGTTAATCTAAAATTGGTATATGTGTGTACATACATATAATGGTATTAATCCTTTATTTCTCTATTTTGAGAAACACAAATACATATATTAATTTGGTTATCTATTGCTGAATAACAAATTACCTCAAAACTTTATAGCTTAGATTCACAGATATAGAGAATAAACTAGTGGTTGCCAGTAGTGTGAGGAAGGCAATGTAGGGGTGGGGAAGTAAGAGGTACAAATATTGGGGTGTAAGATAGGCTCAAGGCTGTATTGTACAATACGGGGAGTATATCCAATATTTTGTGGAATAACGATAAATGGAAAGTAACCTTTAAATTGTATATATGTATGTGTGTATGTGTGTGTGTGTGTGTGTGTGTGTGTGTGTGTATATATATATATATAAAATATATAAAACTACAGTTAAAAAAAAAAGTAATAGTTTAAAGCAAGAATCAATTCTTATCCTCCATGATTCTGTAGGCCTACTGGCTTTGGCTCAGTGATTTTTATGACGTAAGTGAAGTCAGCCGAGCTTCACTTATCTGGGTGCTCAACTGGACTAGGCGGTCCAAAATGGCTCATTCATATGGCTCATATGGCTGTTGGCTGGGAGCTCACCTAGAGCTGTTGAATATAGTGCTTTGGTTATACTCCATGTGGCCTCTTCATTTGGCTTGGCTTCTCAGAGCATGCAGGCTGGATCTGAAGAGACAAGAGGCAGAAGTTGCTAGTCCTCTTAAGGCCTGGGCTTGGGAGTTCCAAAATGTCACTTTCACTGCATCCTATTAATCGAATCCATTTGCAGATTCTAAAAGAGTTATGAATTTCCGGGGCCATCTTTGGAGAATTAACAACCACATATTTTAATAACACATGCATTGAAGAGTGGTTGTATTCATAAAAATTAAGCTCTATAACATTTTATTTTTAAAATAATTTTTTATTTTCCCAAAAGTCATATAATATTGCTTGAATGCATCATTTTATGCATTTATGCCTATTCTATAATGGTGTAAATGTTTGAAGTTAGATATGAAGACATGATTTCTGACTACAAGTTAAGATTTGTAATGTTTCGTACACTCTGGGAGATGTTGATTCATTTATAATGGAAATATGGCCTCCCTCTGCTTCCCTCCAATTCAAAAGATATTTCAATTGTTTCCAGTTTTAAGGTATCATACATAAATTCTCATACATTGCTATTGGGTGTGTGATTTTATAAAACCATCTAGGAAAAATGGTTGGCAATATCTATCATAGCTAAACATAAGTCTGTCCTATGACCCAGAATTCCACTCCTGGATATACTCAACAGAAGTAGGAT
The DNA here is from genome assembly GCF_937001465.1 of Orcinus orca. Taxonomy (NCBI): domain Eukaryota; kingdom Metazoa; phylum Chordata; class Mammalia; order Artiodactyla; family Delphinidae; genus Orcinus; species Orcinus orca. The sequence continues at coordinate 76,513,784 of NC_064562.1, read as the reverse complement.
GATTTTTTTTCTTTTTCTTCAAATTTTAAACAGTGAAAAACAAGTCAAAGTATCATCTTTGGCCTATGAGCTATCAATTTAAGGAAATCTTAGTAAATACTAAAAAGACTTTTATAAAGGGCACATTAAATGCTTCCATCATTTTACATTCTGTTCTTCTCTTTGGGAGATTAATACCTTTTTTGTCACAAACATAGTATATCTCTGCTTTATATTAAAGGAAAGAATAGAGATTTAGTCATGACAATGTCAATAACTATGGCGTTAATTGTACCTGTACACTACTTGCAAGGTCACAATTTAGCCTTCTACAGTTTCATGGATGCTGGCAGAGGTCACAGACTCCTGGGTCAAAGACAAAAAGAGTTGATTACTAGTGGCACATTGAGCATTCTGAACTTTATGATTTCATTTGTCCCCCTTGACCTCCAAGTCTAGTGGACTGAGATGAAGAGGCCCAGGTGGGTGCATACAGTAGATTTGTATCATAGCTGAAGAGCCCTGAACTGAGGAAACCCAAATCTTTTATAATGGACTTGAAGAAAAACTGCCCAATCTTTGTTCCAGGGGAGACATCATCTTTAGTATACAGGATAATCAATAAACTTGCCATCTGCTCCAGTCTGAGACTATGCAAATAACCCTAAAAGAAAAGCCCCAAGACCATCAGTGCTTTTGCTTGCAAAGTATTCAGAAAGAAAGGGATTCATGGAAAATTATGTACCAACAGATAGATCATTATTTTCCTTCTCCCATTGTTCTATAGTTATTGAATTTTTGATTAATAACTGTCTTTATTTAGTTATAGGTCCAAATAGTTTATAAGAGCCTTTGGAAGAATTTGTTGTCAATTCTTTTTTTACTAAGTTTAATGGGATTATTTTATTTACTGAATAAGCTCATTGATTAATACCCTCTAGAGTCATATGCAGAATTGACAAGGTATTCTTGCAGTGTATGGCAAGTAGTACCCTGACAAAAGAACTGTGTTAGTCACAGCAAAAATATTGAATATACTTTCAGGCTTATAAACAAGAGCATAAATATTTTTATTAGTTTGACTTAGAGTGTTCTAGAAAGTATTTAAAACAAAGGTAGATAGCTGCTAAATAAGAAGTCAGACAATATGTTTTTGGAAAAATGTTTCTACCACTAAAAAAGTGATTTTGCCTTAGGTATAATGACTATTCTTATCCTTATACTTATTTTGCAAAATAGAGGGGGCGTAACAATAAGAACCCCATGTGTAGGCTCTGGAGTAAGTTGCCAAGGATAGAATTTGATTCAGTCACAACTGTTAATGATTTGGCTTAGATAAGATTCTTAGTCTCATTTTTGTATTATTTTTCACCTTGTTAAAATGGCACAATGTCTGTTAAAAAATACACCCTTAATAAGTGTCAGTTTCTGATATTTGAAATGATAATTACAGACCTACAAGACTTATTTTAAATGAATTAAATTAGGGGAAAGGTGGAGAATATTTTGTTTTGCTTTTAAATTTATTGAAGTATAGTTGATTTTCAATGTGTTAATTTCTTCTGTACAGCTAAGTGATTCAGTTATAAATATATTTTTCATATTTTTTTCATTATGGTTTATCACAGGATGTTGAATAAGTTCCATGTGCTATACAATAGGACCTTGTTGTTTATCCATCCTATATATAATATATATATAATTGCATCCGCTAATCCCAAACTCCCAATCCTTCCTTCCCCTATCCCACCTCCCCCTTGGCAGCCGCAAGTCTGTTCTCTATGCCTGTGAATCTGTTTCTGTTTCATACATATGTTCTCCTGTGTCGTATTTTAGATTCCACATATAAGTGATATCATATGATATTTGTCTTTCTCTCTCTGACTTACTTTGCTCAGTATGAAAACCTCTAGGTCCACCCATGTTGCTGCAAATGGCATTATATCATTCTTTTTTTTTTTTTTTAACATCATTAGTGGAGTATAATTGCTTTACAATGTTGTGTAGTTTCTGCTGTATAACAAAGTGAATCGGCTATATGTATACATATATCCCCATATCCCCTCCCTCTTGTGTCTCCCTCACACCCTCCCAGTCCCACCCCTCTAGGTGGTCACAGAGCACTGGGCTGATCTCCCCATGTGATGCAGCTGCTTCCCGCTAGCTAGCTGTTTTACATTTAGTAGTGTATATATGTCAATGCTACTCTCTCACTTCGTCCAGGCTTACAATTACCCCCTCCCCTTGTCCTCAACTCCATTCTCTATGTCTGTGCCTTATTCCTGTCCTGCCCCTAGGATCACCAGAACCATTTTTTCTTTTCTCTTTTTTTTATATTTCATATATATGTGTTAGCATACGGTATCTCTTTTTCTCCTTCTGACTTACTTCACTCTACATGGCAGACTCTAGGTCCATCTACCTCATTACAAGTAACTCAATTTCGTTTCTTTTTGTGGCTACGTAATATTCCATTGTATATATGTGCCACATCTTCTTTATCCATTTATCTGTTGATGGACGCTTAGGTTGCTTCCATGTCCTGGTGACTGTAAATAGTGCTGCAAAGAACATTGTGGTATATGACTCTTATTGAATTATGGTTTTCTCATGGTGCATGCCCAGTAGTGGGATTGCTGGGTCAGATGGTAGTTCCATTTTTAGTTTTTTAAGGAACTCCATACTGTTCTCCATAGTGGCTATATCGATTTAAATTCCCACCAACAGTGCAAGAGGGTTCCCTTTTCTCCACACCCTCTCCAGCATTTATTGTTTGTAGATTTTTTGATGATGGTCATTCTGACCAGTGTGAGGTGATACCACATTGTGGTTTTGATTTGCATTTCTCTAATGATGAGTGATGTTGGACATCCTTTCATGTGTTTGTTGGCAATCTGTATATCATATTTGGAGAAATGTCTATTTAGGTCTTCCGCCCATTTTTGGATTGGGTTGTTTGGTGTTTTTGATACTGAGCTGCATGAGCTGCTTGTATATTTTGGAGATTAATCCTTTATCAGTTCCTTCGTTTGCAAATATTTTCTCCCATTCTGAGGGTTGACTTTCGTCTTGTTTATGGTGTCCTTTGCTGTGCAAAAGCTTTTAAATTTCATTAGGTCCCATTTGTTTATTTTTGTTTTTCTTTCCATTTCTCTAAGAGGTGGGTCAAAAAGGATCTTGCTGTGATTTATGTCAGAGTGTTCTTCCTGTTTTCCTCTAAGAGTTTTATAGTGTCTGCCCTTACATTTAGGTCATTAATCCATTTTGAATTTATTTTTGTGTATGGTGTTAGGGAGTGTCCTAATTTCATTCTTTTACATGTAGCTGTCCAGTTTTCCCAGCACCACTTATTGAAGAGGCTGTCTTTTCTCCATTGTGTATTCTTGCCTCCTTTATCAAAAATAAGGTGGCCATATGTGCATGGGTTTATCCCTGGTCTTTCTATCCTGTTCCATTGATCTATCTTTCTGTTTTTGTGCCAGTACCATATTGTCTTGATTACTGTAGCTTTGTAGTATACTCTGAAGTCAGGGAACCTGATTTCTCCAGCACCATTTTTCTTTTCTTTTCTTTTCTTTTCTTTTTTTTTTTTTGCTGTACACGGGCCTCTCACTGTTGTGACCTCTCCCGTTGCGGAGCACAGGCTACGGATGTGCAGGCTCAGCAGCCATGGCTCACAGGCGCAGCTGTTCTGCGGCATGTGGGATCATCCCAGACCGTGGCACAAACCCGTGTCCCCTGTCATTGGCAGGTGGACTCTCAACCACTGCGCCACCAGGGAAGCCCCAGCTTCATTTTTCTTACTCAAGATTGCTTTGGCTATTCGGGATCTCCTGTGTTTCTATACAAATTGTGAATTTTTTTTGTTCTAGTTCTGTGAAAAATGCCATTGGTAGTTTGATATGGATTGCATTGCATCTATAGATAGCTTTGGGTACTATAGCCATTTTCATAATATTGATTCTTCCAATCCAAGAATATGGTATATCGCTCCATCTGTTTGTATCCTCTTTAATTTCTTTCATCCTTATCTTACAGTTTTGTGCATACAGGTCTTTTGTCTAGTTAAGTAGGTTTATTCCTAGGTATTTTATTCTTTTTGTTGCAATGATAAATGGCAGTGTTTCTTTAATTTCTCTTCCAGATTTTTCATCATTAGAGTATAGGAATGCAAGAGATTTCTGTGCATTAATTTTGTATCCTGCTACTTTACCAACATTCATTGATTAACTCTAGTAGCTTTCTGGTAGCATCTTTAGGATTCTCTATGTATAGTATCATGTCATCTGAAAACAGTGACAGCTTTACTTCTTCTTTTCTGATTGGATTCACTTTATTTCTTTTTCTTTTCTGACTGCTGTGGCTAAAGCTTCCAAAACTATGTTGAATAATAGTGGTGAGAGTGGGCAACCTTGTCTTGTTCCTGATCTTAGTGGAAATGATTTCAGTTTTTCACTATTGAGAATGATGTTGGCTCTGGGTTTGTCATATATGGCCTTTATTATGTTAAGTTCCCTCTATGCCTACTTTCTGGAGAGTTTTTATCATAAATGGGTGTTGAATTTTGTCAAAAGCTTTTTCTGCATCTGTTGAGGTTATCATATGTTTTTTATCCTTCAGTTTGTTAATATGGTGTATCACGTTGATTGATTTGCATATACGGAAGAATCCTCGCATTCCTGTGATAAACCCCACTTGATCATAGTGTATGATCCTTTTAATGTGCTGTGGATTCTGTTTGCTATTATTTTGTTGAGGATTTTTGCATCTATGTTCATCAGTGATATTGGTCTATAGTTTTCTTTTTTTGTGACATCTTTTTCTGGTTTTGGTACCAGGGTGATGGTGGCTTCGTAGAATGAGTTTGGGAGTGTTCCTCCCTCTGCTATATTTTGGAAGAACTTGTCAAGAATGGGTGTTATCTCTTCTCTAAATGTTGAATAGAATTCATCTGTGAAGCCATCTGGTCCTGGGCTTTTGTGTGTTGGAAGACTTTTTATCACAGCCTGAATTTCAGTGCTTGTGATTGGTCTGTTTATATTTTCTATTTCTTCCTGGTTCAGTCGTGGAAGGGTGTGCTTTTCTTAAGAAATTGTCCATTTCTTCCAGGGTGTCCATTTTATTGGCATATAGTTGCTTGGAGTAATCCCTCATGAGTCTTTGTATTTCTGCAATGTCAGTTGCTACTTTTCCTTTTTCATTTCTAATTCTGTCGATTTGAGTATTCTCACTTTTTTTCTTGATGAGTCTGGCTAGTAGTTTATCAATTTTGTTTATCTTCTCAAAGAACCAGCTTTTAGTTTTATTGATCTTTGCTATTGTTTCCTTCATTTCTTTCTCATTTATTTCTGTTCTGATCTTTATGATTTCTTTCCTTCTGCTAAATTTGGGTTTTTTTGGTCCTTCTTTCTCTAATTGATTTAGGTTTAAAGTTTGGTTGTTTATTTGAGATGTTTCTTGTTTCTTGAGGTAGGATTCTATTGCTATAAACTTCTCTCTTAGAGCTGCTTTTGCTGCATCCCATAGGATTTGGGTCGTTGTGTTTTCATTGCCATTTGTGTCTAGGTAATTTCTGACTTCCTCTTTGATTTCCTCTGTGATCTCTTGTTTATTTAGTAGTGTATTGTTTAGCCTGCGTGTGTTTGTATTTTTTACAGTTGTTTTCCTGTAATCGATATCTAGTCTCCTAGAGTTGTGGTCAGAAAAGATACTTGATACGATTTCAATTTTCTTAAATTTACCAAGGCTTGATTTGTGACCCAAGATATGATCTATCCTGCAGAATGTGCCATAAGCCCTTGAGAAGAAAGTGTATTCTGTTGTTTTTGGATGGAATGTCCTATAAATATCAATTAGGTCCATCTTGTTTAATGTGTTATTTAAAGCTTGTGTTTCCTTATTTATTTTCATTTTGAATGATCTGTCCATTGGTGAAAATGAGGTGTTAATGTCCCCTAGTATTATTGTGTTACCATCGATTTCCACTTTTATGGTTGTTAGCATTTGCCTTATGTATTGAGTGCTCCTATATTGGGTGCATAAATATTTACAATTGTTATATCTTCTTCTTGGATTTTTCCCTTAATCGTTGTGTAGTGTCCTTCTTTGTCTTTTGTAATAGTCTTTATTTTGAAGTCCATTTTGTCTGATATGAGAATTGCTACTCCAGCTTTCCTTTGATTTTCATTTGCATGCATATCTTTTTCCATCCCCTCACTTTCAGTCTGTATGTGTCCCTAGTTCTGAAGTGGGTCTCTTGTAGACAGCATATATATGGGTCCTATTTTTGTGTCCATTTAGCCAGTCTGTGTCTTTAGGTTGGAGCATTTAATCCATTTACATTTAAGTTTATTATCGATATGTATGTCCCTATTACCATTTTCTTAATTGTTTGTGTTTGTTATTGTAGGTCTTTTCCTTCTCTTGTGTGTCCTGCCTAGAGAAGTTCCTTTAGCATTTGTTGTAAAGCTGGTTTGATGTGATAAATTCTCTTAACTTTTGCTTGTCTGTAATTGTTTTAATATCTCTGTCAAGTCCTTATGAGATCCTTGCTGGGTAGAGCAATCTTGGCTCTAGGTTTTTCCCTTCCATCACTTTAAATATGTCCTGCCACTCCCTTCTGGCTTGCAGAGTTACTCCTGAAAGATCAGCTGTTAACCTTTTGGGGATTCCCTTGTATGTTATTTGCTGTTTTTCCCTTACTGCTTTTAATATTTTTTCTTTGTATTGAATTTTTGATAGTTTGATTAATATGTGTCTTGGCATGTTTCTCCTTGGATTTATCCTGTGTGGGACTCTCTGCACTTCCTGGATTTGATTGACTACATCCTCTCCCATATTAGGGAAGTTTTCAAGTATAATCTCTTCAAATATTTTCTCAGTCCCTTTCTTTCTCTCTTCTTTCTCTGGGACCCCTATAATTCGAATATTGGTGCATTTAATGTTGTCCCAGAGGTCTCTGTGACTGTCCTCGATTCTTTTCATTCTTTTCTCTTTACTTTGCTCTGCAGTAGTTATTTTCACTATTTTGTCTTCCAGGTTACTTATCCATTCTTCTGCATCAGTTATTCTGCTATTGATTCCTTGTAGAGAAATTTTAATTTCATTTATTGTGTTCTTCATCATTGTTTGTTTGCTCTTTAGTTCTTCTAGGTCCTTGTTAAATGTTTCTTGTATTTTCTCCATTCTATTTCCAAGATTTTGGATCATCTTTACTGTCATTATTCTGAATTCTTTTTCAGGTAGACTGCCTATTTCCTCTTCATTTTTTTGGTCAGGTTGGTTTTTACCTTGCTCCTTCATCTGCTGCATATATCTCTGTCTTCTCATTTTACCTAATTTACTGTGTTTGGTGTACTCTTTTCACGGGCTGCAGGTTTGTATTTCCCGTTGTTTTTGGTGTCTGTTCCCAGTGGGTAAGGTTGGTTCAGTAGCTTGTGTAGGCTTCCTGGTGGCGGGGACTGGTGTCTGTGTTCTGGTGGGTGGGGCTGGATCTTGTCCTTCTGGTGTGCAGGGCTGCATCTGGTGGTGTGTTTTGGGGTGTCTGTGAACTTACTATGATTTTAGGCAGCCTCTCTGCTAATGGATGGGGTTGTGTTCCTGTCTTGCTAGTTGTTTGGCATGTGGCGTCCAGCAGTGGAGCTTGCTGGCTGTTGGGTGGAGCTGGATCTTAGCATTGAGATGGAGATCTTGGGAGAGCTCTTGCCAATTGATATTACGTGGGGCTGGGAGGTCTCTGTTGGTCCAGTGTCCTGAACTCGGCTCTCCCACCTCAGAGGCTCAGGCCTGACACCAGGCCAGAGCACCAAGACCCTGTTAACCACACGGCTGCCTTGAATCACATGTACTGTGTTCGGATGGTCTCAACACCACAGTGCTCTCTAAGGACTGCCTCCTTGAAGTAGCTCCCACTGTGTAAACTCTATTTCATTTTTTTTGTGGCTGAGTAATATTGCATTGTATATCTGTATCACATCTGTTTCTATCCATCTGTTGATGGACAATTAGGTTTTTTCCATGTCTTGGCTATTGTAAATAGTGCTCCTATGAACATAGGGTTTCATGTATCTTTTTGGATTATAATTTTGTCTGGGTATATGCCCAGGAATGGCATAGCTCGATCATATGGCAACTTTATTTTCAGTTTTTTAAGGAACCTGTATACTGTTCTCCATAGTGGCTGCACAAACTTTCATTCCCACCAACAGTGTAGAGGGTTTCCTTTTCTCCACACCCACTCCAGCATTTATTATTTGTAGAATTTTTAGTGATGGCCATTCTGACAGGTGTGAGGTGGTAACTCATTGTAGTTTTGATTCACATTTTTCTAATAATAGCAATGATGAGCATCTTTTCATGTGCCTGTTGTCCATCTGTATGTCTTCTTTGGAGAAATGTCTATTTAGGTCTTCTGCCCATTTTTCAATTGGGTTTTTTTGTTGTTGTTGTTGTTTCGTTATTGAGTTGTATGAGCTTTTTGTATATTTTTTAAATTAATCCCTTGTTGGTCGCATCATTTGCAAACATTTTTTCACCATCCTTAGGTTATCTTTTCATTTTGTTTATGGTTTCATTTGCTGTGCCAAAATTTATAAGTTTGGTTAGATCCCGTTTGTTTATTTTTGCTTTTATTTCTATTGCCTTGGGAGACTGACCTAAGAAAATATTGGTACAATTTATGTCTGATCATGTGTTGCCTGTGTTTTCTTCTAGGAACTTTATGTTGTCATGTCTTATATTTAAGTGTTTAAGCCATTTTGAGTTTATTTTTGTGTATGGTGTTAAGGAGTGTTCTAACTTCATTGATTTACATGCAGCTGTCCAGTTTTCCCAACACCACTTGCTGAAGAGACTGTGTTTTCTCCATTGTATATTCTTGCCTCCTTTCTTGAAGATTAGTCAACCATAGTTTTGTGGATTTATTTCTGGGCTCTCTATTCTGCTCCATTGATCCATATGTCTGTTTTTGAGAATATTTTAGATTACACAGCAAGTACATAATAAAATTTGATCAATTCATCTTTCTGGATTAACAGCCTCTCAGAATTATATATATAATGAAATAAAAGTATATAATCAAGTATAATCTATTTTGGTAATCTTCTTATGCTGTCTTTTATATTTGTGCAATCTTAAAACTAGAAGAGCAAGTTTTATGAATTTACACTATCAATCTCCATTCTAAAATATCTGAACCCATTCATAAAGCTATTTGAGATGTTTTCAAGAAACTGTCATACATCATTAATGTATTATATTATGCATTTAAAACTGAAAGTGACATGTGTAATGACAGTGCTATGTTGCCTTAATTTACTTTGAAATGCTTCAGTATACAGAATTCAACATAAATGTGTACGTGCTGACTTTAATCTACACTTCTCAGAGAGCTTTTTTAATAGATGCAGAAATGCATACTCCAAAAATGGTTACTTGTTATTTGAGCAATTCTTATTTGGACTCCATGCTTTTACTTAGTCTCATTTATTCAATGCTGGAAGGTTGGTGAGAAGTAAGAGGGAGTGAAGGAAGAGTAGTGAAGGCTGGGGCTGCAGAGAGGACCACGTTTACCTTTTCTCTTTTGCTTTGTTTTAACACTCTAAGAGGCTAGGAATTGTGGTAAATAGCAACAGCCCAGAACAAAGAAGCAGAATGGAATGGGGAGTAAAATTAGAGAGGAAGAATCACAATGACAGCCAAAAAGATTTTAAGAGAGGTAAACTGAAGTTTCTGCTGCACAGTATCCAAGGTCCAAGTGCCTAAGTTTGAAGATCCTAGTTTATCAATAACAGTTGAAGCACTTCCCACAAGTTTGGGAGAGTGATTTGCAGAGAAGGAAATTTGCCTTTTTCCCACCCATCCTTACTTTTATAAACTACATTTTTCTGCTGATGAAGTAAAAAACAAAACGGAAAGAATGAAAAACTGTAAAGATGTCGTCACATTATCTGTCAGTGAAATTGAAGATGATGATGGCACGGACCTTTGGTGAGACCCTCCTTCTTCACCAGTCTGGGACAAGAGCAAGAGAAGGGGAAACCTTAGCAAGAAACCCCTTTAGTCACCTAGGATTGGTTGCAGGAGCACTAATAGTTTATCCCTAAAAGCAAGAAAAAAATTTACTGTATCAGCACTGTAAAAATTTACTGTATCTACCTATGTTAGAGGGTGGTAATTGGTTTATCAATGGTTCATTGTGTTCTACTCTGACATGCTAAATAAGGAGAGCAAAGATCCAAATCAGTTCACAATCTTCTGCCTAGGAGCTGACAATGATGAAACTAGCCCTGTGGACTTAGCAATGGTATCAACAACTTCATGCTTGCTCTAGATCATTGCATTCTTACCCAGCTTGACACAGCTGCCACTATCTCCTAAACTGTTTGCCTTTGGGCTCATCCATCAGTGATCTACCACCTCTTTGTGACTGGTGAAAGTGACTGCCTTGTGAGATGTGCCTTTCCCACTTTGTCAGTCCACTGATGTGAAACAAAACACAGAAATGCAATGGATACGGGCTATCAACATTGCAGTCACTTCCCTCTCATGTCCCCAGAGGTCACATGTGAATTTAGACAGAGTGTTAATACACTGAGTGGGCTTTTAAGACTGTACCCTCCCACACTGAATCTCAACCATGATTTTATTGGATTTCAGCGTCTTAATGGACATTGTATACAAAAAGGCTACAAATGATTTAGGCAAAACTTAACCTTTTCTCAAGCAAAATGATTATCAATAATATTGTCATGATTGCTGGGTTAATGGCAAGAGACTAATTGTAGCAGCATAAAAAATGTTGGAAATATTTTGCTTTTTCTTTTCTAGATATGTGATTTGGCTCTAAATATTGTTCAAAAACATTTGCCCTTGTATGAACAAAAATGTAGCAATCTTGCGTTGGTGCTCTATGCATAGGACATTCATCTGATTCTTTTTTTTTTTTGCCACATAATGGTGACTTCTGTAATAAGATTCTAACTAAAGGTTAGCTGGCTTCTGCTGCTAAAATATCATTGCATGAGCCTTGAATCAATCATACAAAGTGCTTAGGAGTGTCTGCAACTTTGCTGAGCCCACAAGAATAAGTTGTGTGCCTTAATTTTTGCCTGCTTGTTGGTACAGAATTCATTCACAGACTTGCTCTCATCTGGTAACAAGATTGTAAGAGAGTTGACTTAGAGCCCTCATGTCTGATTTCTGAAGCCTATGAATAGGTACCAAAATAGCCTAATATTGTAAATGGCCAAATTGACTTAGTTTAGTTCACAAAAGCTTAGTGTCATGAAGGAATATGACTGACTGACAGACTTAATAGATTGTCAGTCTGGCAGTGCACCTATCAACATGGATAATTTCTTATGAAATTAACCATATTCCAGGAATTTGACTTGAACCTTCTAAGCACAAAAACATTATTTTTTCCTCTCTTTCTTTCCAAAAATTAAAATTGTAAAATATTCTCAGGGGGAGAAATCATATTACCCAATTTCACATAGAATGGTATTATAATCCAGGCTGAATTATAATCCAATAAGTTGCAATGAGAAAAATCAACTGCCCAGGACACTAAAAATATTTGAATAATGAGATCAGTACATTGTCTACCCAAAGGAAATCTTCATGAGAAGACACAATATAATCAGAAGTTGAAAATAGAAATAGAGCAACAGAAGTTAATAGGCTAAGCCTATGTAGACACTACGAATACCATAACCCACATAAGGACCAACGCATTCATATTTTCAGTCTAGGTCACTTGTCTTTTGAAAATACATGAATGAGCACAAGGAAATCTCTGGGTGGTTGGATTATCCTTTTCTATGAGACCATGTAACCAACTCCTGGCATAGTATTTCCCTAAACAGGGTCAATATTAATGATTAAATTTTTGATAATTATAATCACTCTGAAGTACAATAATTACTTTAAATTATAATTCCAGGTAATAGTTCCATATAGCCTGGCTCTTGTGCCTGGTATTTATTTATAAATGTCTCAGGGAGACACTTAGGCTAAATTGTTTTATTCCCACTGGTTGCTTGTAACTGAATGAATAAATAAATTTGACCAGATTCAGTCTTAAAAACTACTTTAGTTCCTGCATTTTTCACATTCTTAGGGTACTCCACACTATCCTATACAGCTAATGACACTGGTTTATTGTGCACAAGTAGATGATCAATTTTATATTCTGATTCAGTTCTTCTCTAGGGCTCAGTTTCTTCATTCTCATGTTTGAATCTTCTTCTATCCATTTTCTTTTCTTCTTCTTATGGTTTCTCCAGAAAGCTTTTGAAGGTAAGACAGGAATGTACTAACTGGCATAAAAAATCATATAATTTATAGAATACAAAAAGAAGACGAAAAACAGATTGTCATTATTTCCCTTTCTGTGATTCTTCTGGAAAGAATAACAGTAGACTCAGTTTTTATCTATGACTAATTTTAAATACATTACCCATTTTGGTCATTATATATTTTCACAAATCATTTATACAATGATATGACCATATCTGGAGCTACAAAATCAGTGGATGGTTCTCATCTTGATCCTCTCGGAATGCCACAGACAGCTCAGAGTTTACCACAGTATTGCTTTCAGTCCTCATGCTGCCAAGAATGTTTTTAATGTTTTATTAAAATGTAGGAGCCTTCTGATTAATCAATCTGCATTAGGGTAGAGTCTGATAGCACTATGGAGTATGTCACAAATGATGGCAGACCCAGTAATATTCACAGCAATATGGCAGCTGCCAGAGGGAAGCAAATAATAAGCTCTAAAAATGCCAATTTTATCTTAGTAATTCTCACAAGGTAAGAACCCTGTCTCACCACAGAATTTTCCTAACAAAATGCTGAGGAGTATGGATTCCTATGCCCGTGAAACTGACTCTGAATAAGTCTGCTTTAGAAACAAAGATTATTTAAAACCCTCTTTTGTTTTGGCCTCTAAGCTCTAATCAGACAGAAAGCAACACATTTTGAAGAAGTGGTTTGCTTTTGAACCAATTACCAATATCAAGCCTGTAGGGAACTGACCTTTGCAAAGAAATTTTCAAACAACACATAAAGGTGTCTCATGGTAATCCCTTGCCAGACAGAACCTTAGTACAGTACAGGATGTTTAGAATTTTCATGTCTCACATAAAAGAGTATCATAATGCTATGGATGACTCTGCAAACTGGAGCTTATTAATTCTGATCATAAATATTTTCCAAAATCCTTAAAGCTCAAAGTGACTACAAAAAATGTAACCAGTTTCATAGACAAATCTCCCATGTTGCACAGAGTATTAACTATTTTGCCAAATGTTTCAAATCGTATATGTTTTCTATGTGCCTATCATTTTAATAAATGTTTCATTTTTATTCAGTTTTTCAAAGAGACTATACAAATCCATTTTTAAAGTATATGTATGGGCATTTCCTTTAGACAGTGTTCCTAGTTCTAATTAGATTTGCTAATGAATCTGTAACAGTCAATGTTAACAAACACTGCAGCAAAATATTCCTTTTATACTTAGATACTGTTGTTATTTCTGCTGTTCCTCTTCAGTAAGATCTCTTCTTCTTCCCGGTTTCATTTTTAGATAATAGTACAATGCAACTGTGCTTAAGAATATAGTCCCTGGAGTCCAGTTGTCTGGCTTTGAACCCTGTTTCATCACTTACATTTTAGGCAACTTTGAGAAAGTTCCATATTCAGATCCACAATTTTCTCAGCTGTAAGCTGAAGGTAATAACGATTTGCATCTTCATTGCTAATTATGAAAATTAAATGAGGTTGTATGTAAAGCATCCAGGTGAATGTCTGGCATATAGTAGAAGTTCATTATTTTCAGGGTCTGGAAATTAAATTTTTGGCAATACTGAAATATATTTTGTAACTTTAATGTGAAAAACATTTAGATTTATCATATCTCTATATAGTCATTTTTTTCCTTAGCATTAATCTCTGAGTATAGAGTGAGCTTTACTACTAATGTATATTGACCACCCATGCTCACAACACCATAGACATTGCCAACACCAAGAATTGCACTGTTTCATAATAATAAATTCAGCCACTCCACTGTCTGACTTCAACTTAAGTTCTTTCCAGCCACTTCCTCCTTAATTCCACTGAAATTGCTCCTCAGACTCATAGGAGAAACAGTCCCTTGACTTCTTCTGTCAAGTCTTGAGTCTTGGTTTCCTCTTTTTTTGGCATTCTGGCTGCCAACTTTATTGCTCTTCTGTTATACATGTGTGCATAAACCATAAGCAGCTTTCATTGGACTTTCTACATACTACTATAGGAAAAAAAAGAATACAAATACAAAAAAAAAAGGATATAAGATTAACATACAGAAATCTGTTGCATTTCTTTACACTAATAATGAAATATCTGAAAGAGAAAGTAAAAAAAAAAATCCCTTTTAAAATTGCGTCAAAAAGAATAAATAATAAAATACCTAGGAATAAATCTGACAAAGGAGGTGAAAGACTTATATCCTGAGAACTATAAAACATTGATAAAGGAAACTGAAGTTGATTCAAAGAAATGGAAAGATATCCCATGCTCTTGGAGGAAGAATTAATATTTTTAAAATGGACATACTACCCAAAGCAATCTACAGGTTTAATCTACATATCAAATTACCCATGACATTTTTCACAGAACTAGAAAATATCCTAAAATTTATATGGAAACACACAAAAGACCCAGAATTTCCAAAACAATTCTGAGGAAAAAGAACAAAGCTGGAGGCATAACCCTCCCAAACTTCAGACAATACTACAAAGCTACAGTAATCAAAACAATGTGGTATTTGCACAAAAACAGACATATGGCTCAATGGAACAGAATAGAGAGCTCAGAAATAAACTGACACACCTATGGTCAATTAATCTTTGACAAAGGAGGGAAGCTTATACAATGAAGAAAAGACTTCAGCAAGTGGTATTGGGAAAGCTGGGCAGCCACATGTAAACCAAAGAAGTTAGAACACTCCCTCACTCACCACACATAAAAATAAACTCAAAATGACTTAAAGACTTAAATATAAGATATGACACCATAAAACTCCTAGAAGAGAAGATAGGCAAAACATTCGCTGAATAAATTATAGCAAAGTTTTCTTAGATCAGTCTCTCAAGTCAAAAGAAATAAAAGCAAAAATAAATGGGACGGAATCAAACTTACAAACTTTTGCACAGCAAAGGAAACTATAAACAAAATGAAAAGACAACCTACAGAATGGGAGAAAATCTTTGCAAGTGATGTGACCATCAAGGGATTAATTTCAAAAATATGCAAACAGCTCATACAACTCAATAACAAAAAAAACCAAAGAACCCAATCGAAAAATTGGCAGAAGGCCTAAATAGACATTTTTCCAAAGAAGACATACAGATGGCCAACAGGCACATGAAAAGATGCTCAACACCCCTAATAGAGAAATGCAAATCAAAACTACAGTGAGGTATCACCTCACACCAGTCAGAATGGCCATCATTAAACAGTCTACAAATAATAAATGCTAGACAGGGTGTGGAGAAAAAGGAACCCTCCTACATTGTTGGTGTGAATATAAATTGGTGCAGCCACTATGGAGAACAGTATGGAGGTTCCTTAAAAAACTGAAAATAGGGCTTACCTGGTGGCGCAGTGGTTGAGAGTCTGCCTGCCGATGCAGGGGACACGGGTTCGTGCCCCGGTCTGGGAAGCACCCACATGCCGCGGAGCAGCTGGGCCCGTGAGCCATGGCCGCTGAGCCTGCGCGTCCGGAGCCTGTGCTCTGCAACGGGAGAGGCCACAACAGTGAGAGGCCCGCATACCGCAAAAAAAAAAAAACAAACCTGAAAATAGAGTTACCATATGATCCTGCAATCCTTGCAATCCCACTCCTGGGCATATATCTGGAAAAGATGAAAACTCTAATTCGAAAAGATACATGCACCCCAATATTTATAGCCACACTATTTACAATAGCCAAGACATGGAAGCACCCTAAATGTCCATCAATAGATAAATGGATAAAGATGATGTGGTATATATATATATAATGGAATATTACTGAGCCATAAAAAGAATGAAATAATGCCATTTGCAGCAACATGGATGGACCTAGAGATTATTACACTAAGGGAAGTAAGACAGAGAAAGACAAATATCATGATATCACTTATATTGGAATCTAAAAAAAATGATAAAAATGAATTTATTTACAAAACAGAAACAGACTCACAGACATAGGAAACAAACTTATGGTTACCAAAGGGGAAGGCGGAGGCAGGATAAATTAGGAGTTTGGGATTAATAGATACAAACTACTGTATATAAAATAGATAAACAACAAGGACCTACTGTATAGCACAGCATACTACATTCAGTATCTTGTAATAATATATAATGGAAAAGAATCAGTTATATATAAGTATAACTGAATCACTTTGCTGTATACCTGAAACTAACACAACATTGTAAATGAACTATACTTTAATAAAAAATAATAAAAATATATATACCATTGAAAATAAATATATATATATATTTTTATATACACCAGTTTGTAAATGGGCCAACAAAGTTAATAAAAGCTGCCAAAAAGAACATCTTACTTATACACTGTTTAAAATCTTTTTAATATTAGAAAGCTCTCACAACTTCATTTATTCCTTTTTTGTTGTTATTTAAATAAGACATTGTATTTTAACTTATTCTTTTTTTCTTTGGTCCAGTTTCATTTTAAAATGATTATTGGCTGAATGGAATAATTAATGCAGGCATGAATGCATTTTGGGTCAAGTCATAGTCATCTGGGCCACTTGAAAGATGATCTAGTTCCATAGAAACCAGGTAATTTTCATTTTATGTCACGTTCAAGAAAATATTCTAGTATATCCGAGCTTTAATATTTAAAACAAAGATAACTTGGATGAAGATAGATATAGATAGATAGATTTTCTGTTTTGGAGTATACTTAACAGTGTACTCATAAAGTAGTCTAGGATCGACTCAGTATATGATTTTGATGTAGGTAAAATTAAATTCTTTTAAACAACTTCTTTATTATAGGAAAAGATCTAAATTCAGTAATTCTGTGAATTTGAGTCTATATGTTATCTCTATTTAATAATTATTTGCACTGATTATCTCATAACAATTTATCTGCTTCATCTTAAAAAAAAAAATTCAAGCATTAACAGGGAAAATAATTCTCCAAAATCCTTACACTCTTCTAGTATAGTGTGTTAAGGGAAAATGGACTGTGGAATCAATACAACTGAACAGTAAGCATGTTAGATAACCATTTTGATAATTTGTACATCTGATACATACCTAACATGTAAGTTGTTGAGAGGTATACTTGGTGGCACTGTATTCTGATTTTTTTGGCATTGGTAAGATGAAGGGTGCTTATTTATATTAGATTCCAAATACCTTTTGTTTCATCTTTCCATTCCTGGAAACATTTCTTCTCTGTGTCTAAGCTGCTTTATTTCTATAAGTATTTCTCACTTCTTAATTATTAATTACTAATTGCTACTTATTAATTACTGACTGCAAACTTATTTCTTCAATGTTTGAGATTTTCAGAATTATTAAATTTTTTATATTAACTGTGGAAAACTATGAAGACATGTGCCTTAGTGAGAATTAATGATTTTTTGAACAATTCATGTAGAAGCAAGAGCTTCAGTATTATGTTTTTAAAATAATTCTATTTGACATTCATTGTTCAAGACAAAATAAATAAATAATAACAGTTTTCCATCAGTCAGATAACTATGGAATAAAACTGAGAGGATGGATATTGGCATGTTGGTACTGTGCTCAATTTGAGTTTGAATTCAACTCAAAATTTTACTATACTACTCATTTAAGATGTCTCATGACTCCTTTGTGTACTGGTTTAAAACAAAAAGCAACACAAAAAATGTGTTGGATTTTTGCTCTTATAAGATTGATCCTTAATTTTTTAAGTTCTACAAGTTACAGTTTTAAAAATTAATATTAGCACTTCATATAGACTCATGTAAATAAAATGTGTTTCTTCATTCCAACCCACCACACCCACCTGTAGACTGATCTCTAAATAATTGGTTTCTCTTCTTGCCAGTATTTTCTTTTCAATCAATGTCTTAAAATTGTCATGTAGAGTGTGCTTTTGCTTTTCTTGTTGGAATTCAACATTTCTCCTTTTCTTTCTCCAGAAATCAATTGAATGTTAAGCCTTTTCCTTTGGAATTGGTAATTTTTGGAAAATGTGTCTGAGATGAGTAAAAAGAAAAGCAGAGAAGAGTTTTGATGCAGCAAAATTTTGAAGGAATAACAAAGCATATAGTCAAAGCTAGACAGCAACCATAATTTAGTGCTGCTATTTATAAAATTTTCCTATCATGATCATTAAAACGTAGACACATGACATCTCTTTTTTTTTTTTTTTTTTTTTTTTTTTTTTTTTTTTTTTGACGTATGCGGGCCTCTCACTGTTGTGGCCTCTCCCATTGCGG
The DNA here is from genome assembly GCF_937001465.1 of Orcinus orca. NCBI lineage: Eukaryota > Metazoa > Chordata > Mammalia > Artiodactyla > Delphinidae > Orcinus > Orcinus orca. Next base: position 76,495,304 of record NC_064562.1, on the reverse strand, counting down.
AGCACAGGCTCCGGACGCACAGGCTCAGCGGCCATGGCTCACGGGCCCAGCCGCTCCGCAGCATGTGGGATCTTCCTGGACTGGGGCGCGAACCTGTGTCCCCTGCATCGGCAGGTGGACTCTCAACCACTGAGCCACCAGGGAAGCCTGACATCTCTTATTTTTAATCCTCCATTACTTTCCTTGTCTGACTAATCTTAGAATCTCTAGTATAAGCATATTGATATTATACTTCCTGAACAAATAAAACATGCGAGGGTCTTTGCTCATTTTACCTTCTCTACCTGGAATCCTCTTTCATCTTTTTATTAATCTTGAAGTGCTTTGGTTTTAAGCAACAAAATTCTAATTAGAACCAGCCAAGAAAAATGTAAATTCAAAAAATTAAACCAGTGAAAGTTCAGGAATTAAACTAGATTTTAGGGATGAACAGAATCTTGTAAAAATATCATTTTGTCTCTCTCTGCTGAATATCTGTTTCTCTCTTCATGTCCCTTTTATTTTTTCAGAATGGCTTCCTGCCTGCATTTGTAAATAAATCTCTCAAATTTTGATGAATTCCTGTCAGCCTTGTAATTAAAGGAAACTCAGTATTGTTATCATTAATTCCAAATTTAGGGTTCCTATGAAAGAGGTTCAAATTTGGTTAGGTGTCCAGCCTAAAACTAATCCATTGTGACAAAAGGGTATGGGATATAAGCCAATCTGCAGGCCTTACAGTGAGGCTAGGAAAGCATAGTTTAAAAAAAAAATTGCAAAAAGCTTTGAGGTTGTCATAAGCATTAAGTTGTTGGAATGAGAGCATGCCCATTAACTGGAAAGGAGAGAAGAGTGTTGAGCATTAAATTCTTTAAGGTCTAGCATGTAAACCATTTTGTTCATCAGACTTTTCAAAACTCCACTAATTACTACTTGCTTCATGTTCCAAATAGAACTTCATTCGTACTCATTTTATGCCATTATCGAAATTGCCATATAGCATTATACGATCTTGCATACCTGTCTTCTCACAACATGAGCTATGAGAGTTTTTGCCATGTTTTATTCATCCAGTGTATCTACTCAGTACACATTTTTGAATAAGTAAATTAGCTGTTATACACATTGTTTGATATAAGTACAATTTATGCATCCTTCCTTTCTTCTTTTTTTCTCCCCTTCTTCTTTCCTTCTATCATATTATCGTGTTAAGCCAACTTTTTCTATAACAAATCCCTACACATACTCTATTAATCTGCATTATTTTCTTCAGAATGCTGCTCACTCTCCTAAATTATCTTATTTTTATTCACATCATTTGCACAATATTTTTATTCACATTCTTGTTTAATATCTCCTCCTATTAAAGGATGAAGGCTTTATGATATCAGGGGTCTTGTCATATTTATCTCTTTATTCCTTTTTTTTTTTTTTTTTTTGTGGTACGCGGGCCTCTCACTGTTGTGGCCTCTCCTGTTGCGGAGCACAGGCTCCGGACGCGCAGGCTCAGCAGCCATGGCTCACGGGCCCAGCCGCTCCACGGCATGTGGGATCCTCCCAGACCGGGGCACAAACCCGTGTCCCCTGCATCGGCAGGCGGACTCTCAACCACTGCACCACCAGGGAAGCCCATCTCTTTATTCTTAATACCAAGAAGAGTATCATATATTTAGCAGGGTTTTTGTATATAAATAAATAATACATGGAAAATCCAGTATAAATCCTGGTCTTCAGAGATTATTTTTTTACACTGGGTAATAGGATAGGCACACAAAATTACTGTGAGAACTAAAATGTGCATAAAAATATTTCTTGGTGGTGAACTTGAAAAATTTTGTTGCAGTTGATATCAGAATGCATCTGGGAAGATATACTGAATTTGTCTAGGCGAAGCTAAGGGTGAAAGAGAATACCAAACAGAAATATCAACATGAATATGTGGTAGAAGTGTGTCAGGCAGGCATAAGTATTTAAAGCATTTACAGCAAAACAGGATGCTGGCAGGTGAGCAATGAATGAGACTGGGTATAAGTTGAGGCAAGGCCTTGGAGAATTTGAATTGCAACCAAGGAAACAGTACTTATTCTTTAAATGCTGAAGAAGTGTTGGTAATTTTTGATCAGATGATAATGAAGTCATTGGAGACTTGGTAGAAGGCAACTGTTAAAATCAAAATGAAAAGTAATGTAGTGTGAACTATGAGAGAGGGAATGGGAATAATATGAGGGAGTGTGTGGAAATATTCTTGAGGAAAGATAAAATATAATTGGCAACACACTGTAGTGTCAAACAAGGAAGACACTGAGGTTTTGAGTCTTTGTGACTGGGCAAATGCTGAAATAGGAAAATATGAAACTAAGGAAGTTTGAGATGAAAAAAGCTTCATATTTTATAAAATCATAGAATATCTGAAGCTATCTAGAAGCAGGGACTGAAAATTTAGGACTGGAAAATGGATAAAGGAAGGCTAAGAACAAAGATTTGGCAGTCATGCACACAGAGGTAAAAATTAAATTCAGATCTGTTGTGATGGTTCAGATTAAACCTATAGAGAGAGAAAAGAAAGAGGGTCTAGAAAAGAACAATGAGGAATTTCTATTTACTACTGTTCTTTGTAGAATAATATCTAGTAAGTTAAGGCAAATATATTTGAAGAAAATAAATATATTTGTGTTTTAATTGAGATATAGTTGACATAAAATATTATGTTAGTTTTAGGTTTACTGCATAATTATTAGATATTTGCATACATTATGAAATGATCACAATAAGTTTATTAAAATGTATCCCATACAAGATTATTATAACATTATTGATAATTTTCCTCATACTGTATATTATATCCATGTGACTTATTATTTATGTAAATGGAGGTTTGTACCTATTAATCCTCTTTACCTATTTGCCCATCTCTCCAACACCCCCTTTTAGTAATCATCTGCTTGTTCTCTGTATCTATGAATCTGTTTATGTTTTATTTGTTTTGTTTTTTAGATTGCACATACAAGCGAAATCATGTGGTATTTGTCTTTCTCTGTCTGACTTAGCATAATACCATCTAGATCTACCCATGTTGTCACAAAATGGCAAGATGTGTGTGTGTGTGTGTGTGGCTGAGTTAATATTCCATTGTATATAACTATGCCATATCTTCATATATTTTTCTATCGATGGATACTTAGGTTGTTTCCATATCTCTACTATTGTAAATAATACTGCAGTTAACATTAGAGTACATATATCTTTTAGAATTAATATTTTTATTTCCTTCAAGTAAATACTCAGAAGTAAAATTGCTGGATCATACAGCAATTCTATTTTTAATTTTTTGAGGGACTTCCATGCTGTTTTCCAGAGTAGCCGTCCCAATTACAATCCTACCAGCAGTGTACAAGAGTTCCTTTTGCAATACATCTTATCTAACACTTGCTATTTATTGTCTTTTTGATGATAGCCATTCTGACAAGTATGAGGTGGTATCTGATGTGGTTTTGATTTGCATTTGGTTTTGATTTGCATTTCCCTGATGATTAGCGATGTTGCGCTTTTCTTTCACATTCTGTTGGCCATAGGTATGTCTTCTTTGGTAAAATGTCTGTTCAGGTCATCTGCCCATTTTTTCAATCAGATTGTTCATTATTTTGATGTTGAGTTGTATGAGTTCTTTATATATTTTGGATATTAACCCCTTATAGGATATATCATTTGCAAATATCTTCTCCCACTTAGTAAGCTGCCTTTTCATTTCACTGATAGTAATCTGCCTTTTCATTTCATTGATAGTGTCCTTTGCTGTGCAGAAGCTTTTTAGTTGGATATAGTCCATTTGTTTATTTTTGTTTTTGTTTTCCTTGCCTGAGGAGAGAGCCCAAAACAATATTGCTAAGAATGATGTCAAAGAGCATACTGTTTATGTATTCTAGAGTTTTTATGGGTTCAAGTCTTGCATTTAAGTCTTTAATCTATTTTGGATTAATTTTTTTTTTGTTAATTTTTGTTTTTTTGTTAATTTTGTTTAATTTTTTGTTTAAATTTTGTTTTTTTGTTACAATATTGCTTCCGTTTTATGTTTTGGTTTTTTGGCTGCGAGTCATGTGGTATCTTAGCTCCCCAACCAGGGATCAGACCCACACCCCCTACAATGGAAGGTGAAGTCTTAACCACTGGACCCCCAGGGAAGTCCCTGGGTTAATTTTTGTATGTAGTGTGAGAAACTAGTCTGGTTTGATTCTTTTGAATGCAACTGTCAAGGTTTCCTGACACCATTTTTGGAAAAGGCTGCCTCTTCTCCATTGTATATTCTTATATACGTTATCATAATTAATTGACCATATAAGTGTGCGTTTATTCTGGGCTGCCTATTCTATTCCACTGATCTACATGTCTGTTTTCATGCCAGTACCATACTGTTTTGATTACTACTGCTTTGTAGTATAGTTCAAAATCAGGGAACATGAAAACTCCAGCTTTATTCTTTCTCAAGATTATTTGGCTATTCAGGGTTTTGCATTTCTATGCAAATTTTAGAATTATTTGTTCTATTCTGTGAAAATGCCTTTGGTATTTTGATAAGGATTGCATTGAATCTGTAGATTGCCTTGGGTTGTATGGTCATTTTGATAATATTAATTCTTCCAATCTGTGAGCATTGTGTATCCTCCCATCTGTTTGTGTCATGTTCGGTTTCTTTCAATGGTGTCATAGTTTTCCAAGTGCAGGTCTTTTATTTCCTCGATTAGATTTGTTCCTAGGTATTTTATTCTTTTTGATGCAATCATTAATAGGATTGTTTTCTAAATTTCTCTTTCTGATAATTTGTTGTTATTATATAGAAATGCAACAGATTTTTCTATATGAATGTTGTATCTTGAAACTTTTCTGAACTCAATGATGAGTTCTAATAGATTTTTGGATCATCTTTAGGATTTCCTGTATAAAATATCACATCATCTTCAAAGAATGATGTGGGCATTCTTGTCTTATTGTTAAGCTTTCAGCTTTTCACTGTTGAGTATGATATTGGCTATGGGCTTGGCATGTATGGCCTTTATTATGTTGAGTTATGTTCCCTCTAGACTCACTTTGTTGAGAGTATTTATCATATCATAAATGGATTTTGAATTTTATCAAACGATTTTTTTTCTGCATCTTTTGAGATGATAATATGATTTCTATTTTTCAATTTCTTAATGTGGTGTATCACATTGATTGCTTTGCAGATATTGAAACTTCCTTGCATCCCTGAGATAAATCCCACTTGATCATGGTGTATGATCTTGTTAATATATTGCTGAATTTTGTTTGCTAATACTTTGTTGAGGAATTTCACATCTATGCTCACCAGGGATATTGGCTTGTTATTTTAATTTTTAGTGGTATCTTTGTGTAGTTTTGGTATCAGGATGATGCTAGCCTTGTAGAATGTATTTAGAAGGGATTACTTTCTCAAATTTTTGGAATAATTTGAAAAGTTTAAATGTTTGGTAGAATTCCCATTTGAATCTGTCTTGTCTTGGACTTCTGTTTGTTGAGGGTGTTTTTTAATTACTGATCCAATTTTATTACTGGCAATTGGTCTGTTCATATTCTCTATTTCTTCCTGACTCAATCTTAGGAGATTTTACATTGCTAGGAATTTATCCATGTCTTCTAGGTTACCCATTTTATTGGCATATAACTGTCTGTAGTAATCTCTTATGATCCTTTGTATCTCTGTAGTATCAGTTGCTCATCTGTAAAAATTTTTATCTCTCTTTCAAATCTGAATGATAGCCTTGCCAATGAGTATTCCTTTTTTCTTAATGTTTATTTATTTTCTTATTAGTCATCCATTTTATACACATCAGTGTATACATGTCAATCCCAATGTCCCAATTCATCACACCCCCACCTCCTGCTGCTTTCCCCCCTTGGTGTCCATACATTTGTTCTATACGTCTGTGTCTCAATCTCTGCTCTGCAAACCAGTTCATCTCTACCATTTTGTAGGTTCCACATATATATGTTATTATATGATATTTGTTTTTCCCTTTCTGACTTACTTCACTCTGTATGACAGTCACTAGATGCATCCACCTCTCTACAAATAACCCAATATCGTTCTTTTTTATGTCTGAGTAATATTGGATTGTTTATATGTACCACATCTTCTTTATCCATTCATCTGTCAGTGGACATTTAGGTTGCTTCCATGACCTGGCTATTGTAAATAGTGCTGCAGTGAACATTGGGGTGCATGTGTCTTTTTGAATTATGGTTTTCTCAGGGTATATGCCCAGTAGTGGGATTGCTGGGTCATATGGTAATTCTATTTTTAGTTCTTAAAGGAACTTCCGTACTATTCTCCATAGTAGCTGTATCAATTTACATTCCCACCAACAGAGCAAGAGGGTTCCCTTTTCTCCACACCCTCTCCAGCATTTGTTGTTTGTAGATTTTCTGATGATGCCCATTCTAACTGGTGAGAGGTGATACCTCATCGTAGTTTTGATTTGCATTTCTCTAATAATTAGTGATGTTGAGCAGCTTTTCATGTGCTTCTTGGCCATCTGTATGTCTCCTTTGGAGAAATGTCTATTTAAGTCTTCTGCCCATTTTTGGATTGGGTTGTTTGTTTTTTAATATTGAGCTGCATGAGCTGTTTATATATTTTGGAAATTAATCCTTTGTCTGAAGATTCCTTTACAAATATGTTCTCCCATTCTGATGCTTATCTTTCCGTCTTCTTTATGGTTTCCTTTGCTGTGCAAAAGCTTTTAAGTTTCATTAGGCCCCATTTGTTTATTTTTGTTTTTATTTCCATTACTCTAGGAGATGGCTCAAAAAAGATATTGCTGTGATTTATGTCAAAGAGTTTTATAGTGCCAGGTCTTACATTGAGGTGTCTAATCCATTTTGAGTTTATTTTTGTGTATGGTGTTAGGGAGTGTTCTAATTTCATTCTTTTACATGTAGCTGTCCAGTTTGCCCAAAACCACTTATTGAAGAGACTGTCTTTTCTCCATTGTATATCCTTACCTCCTTTGTCATAGATTACTTGCCCATAGGTGCGTCGGTTTATCTCTGGGCTTTCTATCCTGTTTCATCGATCTATATTTCTGTTTCTGTGCCAGTACCATATTGTCTTGATTACTGTAGCTCTGTAGTGTAGTCTGAAGTCAGGGAGTGTGATTCCTCCAACTCTGTTTGTTTTCCCTCAAGACTGCTTTGGCTATTCGGGGTCTTTTGTGTATCCAAACAAATTTTAAGATTTTTTGTTCTAGTTCTGTAAAAAATGCCATTGGTAATTTGATAGGGATGGCATTGTATCTGTAGATTGCTTTGGGTAGTATAGTCATTTTCACAATATTGATTCTTCCAATCCAAGAACATGGTATATTTCTCCATCTGTTCGTATCATCTCTAATTTCTTTCATCAGTGTCTTATAGTTTTCTGCATACCAGTCTTTTGTCTCCCTAGGTTGGTTTATTCCTAGGTACTTTATTCTTTTTGTTGCAGTGGTAAATGGGAGCATTTCCTTAATTTCTCTTTCAGATTTTTCATCATTAGTGTATAGGAATGCAAGAGATTTCTGTGCATTAATTTTGTATCCTGCTACTTTATGAAATTCATTGATTAGCTCTAGTAGTTTCTGGTGGCATCTTTAGGATTCTCTATGTATAGTATCATGTCATCTGCAAACAGTGACAGCTTTACTTCCTCTTTTCCGATTTGTATTCTTTTACTTCTTTTTCTTCTCTGATTGCTGTGGCTAGGACTTCCAAAACTATGTTGAATAATAGTGGTGAGAGTGAACATCCGTGTCTTGTTCCTGATCTTACAGGAAATGCTTTCAGTTTTTCATCATTGAAAATGATGTTGGCTCTGGGTTTGTCATATTTGGCCTTTATTATGTTGAAGTAGGTTCCCTCTATGCCCACTTTCTGGAGAGTTTTTATCATAAATGGGTGTTGAATTTTGTCACGCTTTTTCTGTATCTGTTGAGATGATCATATGGTTTTTATTCTTCAGTTTGTTAATACGGTGTATCACATTGATTGATTTGCGTATATTGGAGAATCCTTGCATCTCTGGGATGAAACCCACTTGATCATGGTGTATGATCCTTTTAATGTGTTGTTGGATTCTGCTTGCTAGTATTTTGTTGAGGATTTTTGCATCTATATTCATCAGTGATATTGGTCTGTAATTTTCTTTTTTTGTAGTATCTTTGTATGGTTTTGGTATCAGGTTGATGGTGGCCTCATAGAATGAGTTTGGAAGTTTTCCTTCCTCTGCAATTTTTTGGAACATTTTGAGAAGGATGGGTGTTAGCTCTTCTCTAAATGTTTGATAGAATTCACTTGTGAAGCCTTCTGGTCCTGGACTTTTGTTTGTTGGAAGATTTTTAATTTCAATTTCATTTTCATTCACAGTTTCAATTTCATTACTTGTGATTGGTCTGTTCATATTTTCTATTTCTTCCTGGTTCAGTCTTGGAAGATTATACCTTTCTAATAATTTGTCCATTTCTTCCAGGTTGTCCCTATTATTGGCATAGTGTTTCTTGTAGTAGTCTCTTAGGATGCTTTGTATTTCTGTGGTGTCTGCTGTAACTTCTCCCTTTTCATTTCTAATATTATTGATTTGAGTCCTCTCCCACTTTTTCTTGATGAGTCTGGCTAATGGTTTATCAGGTTTTTTTTATCTTTTCAAAGAACCAGCTTTTAGTTTTATTGATCTTTGCTATTGTTTTCTTTGTTTCTATTTCATTTTTTTCTGCTTTGTTCTTTATGATTTCTTTCTTCTAACTTTGGGTTTTGTTTGGTCTTCTTTCTCTAGTTCTTTCAGGTGTAACGTTACATTCTTTATTTGAGAATTTTCTTGTTTCTTGAGGTAGGCTTGTATAGCTATAAACTTCCCTCTTAGAACTGCTTTTGCTGCATCCCATTGGTTTTGGATCATCGTGTTTTCATTGTCATTTGTCTCTAGGTATTTTTTGATTTTCTTTTTGATTTCTTTAGTGATCTCTTGGTTATTTAGTAACATATTGTTTAGCCTCCATGTGTTTGTGTTTTTTACATTTTTTTCCCTGTAACTGATTTCTAATCTCATAGCGTTGTGGTCAGAAAAGATGCTTGATGTGATTTCAATTTTCTTATATTTACTGAGGCTTGATTTGTGACCCAAGATGTGATCTATCCTGAAGAATGTTCTGTGCACACTTGAGAAGTAAGTGTAATCTGCTGGTTTTGGATGGAATCTCTTACAAATATCAATTAAATCTATCTTGTCTATTTTGTCATTTAAATCTTCTGTTTCCTTATTTATTTTCATTTTGGATGATCTGTCCATTGGTGTAAGTGAGGTGTTACAGTCTCCCACTATTATTCTGTTACTGTCAGTTTCCTCTTTTATAGCTGTTAGCAGTTGCCTTATATATTGAGGTGCTCCTACGTTGGGTGCATATATATATATAATTGTTATATCTCCTTCTTGGATTGATCCCTTGATCATTACGTAGTGTCCTTCCTTGTCTCTTGTAACATTCTTTATTTTAAAATCTATTTTGTCTGTTGTGAGAATTGCTACTCCAGGTTTCTTATGATTTCCATTTGCATGGAATATTGCATGGAATCTTTTTCCATCCCCTCACTTTCAGTCTGTATGTGTCCCTAGGTCTCAATTGGGTCTCTTGTAGGCAGCATATATATGGGTCTTGTTTTTGTATCCATTCAGCAAGCCTGTGTCTTTTGGTTGGAGCATTTAATCCATTCACATTTAAGGTATTTATCAATATGTATGTTCCTATTACCATTTTCTTAATTTTGGGTTTTTTTTTTTTTGTAGGTCCTTTTCTTCTCTTGTGTTTCCCACTTAGAGAATTTTCTTTAGCATTTGTTGTAGAGCTGGTTTGGTGGTGCTGAATTCTCTTGGCTTTTGCTTGTCTGTAAAGCTTTTGATTTCTCCATCGAATCGGAATGAGATCCTTGCTGGGTAGAGTTATCTTGGTTGTAGGTTCTTCCCTTTCATCACTTTAAGTATATCATGCCACTCCGTTCTGGCTTGTAGTGTTTCTGTTGAGAAATCAGCTGTTAACCTTATGGGAGTTCCCTTGTATGTTATTTGTCATTTTTCCCTTGCTGCTTTCAATAATTTTTCTTTCAATTAATTTGTCTTTAATTTTTGCCAATTTGATTACTATGTGTCTTGGTTTGTTTGTCCTTGTGTTTATCCTGTATGGGACTCTCTGCGCTTCCTGGACTTGAGTGGCTATTTTCTTTCCCATGTTAGGGAAGGTTTCGACTATAATCTCTTGAAATATTTTCTCAGGTCCTTTCTCTCTCTCTTCTCCTTCTGGGACCCCTATAATGCGAATGTTGTTGCGTTTAATGTTGTCCCAGAAGTCTCTTAGGCTGTCTTCATTTCTTTTCATTCTTTTTTCTTTATTCTGTTCCACAGCAGTGAATTCTACCATTCTGTCTTCCAGGTCACTTATCCTTTCTTGTGCCTCAGTTATTCTGCTATTGATTCCTTCTAGTGTATTTTTCATTTCATTTATTGTATTGTTCATCTCTGTTTGTTTGTTCTTTAATTCTTCTAGATCTTTGTTAAACATTTCTTGCATGGTATTGATCTTTGCCTCCATTCTTTTTGCAAGGTCCTGGACCATCTTCACTATCATTATTCTGAATTCTTTTTCTGGAAGATTCCCTATCTCCATTTCATTTAGTTGTTTTTCTGAGGTTTTATCTTGTTCCTTCATCTCATACATAGCCCTCTGCCTTTTCATCTTGCCTATCTTTCTGTGAAATCAATTAGAGTAGTCTTTTTTTTTTTTTTTTTTTTTTTTTTTGCAGTACATGGGCCTCTCACTTTTATGGCCTCTCCCGTTGTGGAGCACAGGCTCCGTACGCGCAGGCTCAGCAGCCATGGCTCACAGGCCCCAGCCACTCTGCAGCATGTGGGATCTTCCCGGACCGGGGCACAAACCCGTGTCCCCTGCATCAGCAGGCAGACTCTCAAACACTGAGCCATCAGGGAAGCCCTCAATTAGAGTATTCTTGTTTGTAGTTTTACTTTTATCCTTTCATCACTTTGACTATATCTTGGCACTGCTTTCTGGCCTACAAAGTTTCTGCTGAAAGGTCAGCTCGAAATCTTATAGATATTCACTTGTATGTAACTCTTTGCTTTTGTCTTGTTGCTTTTAAGATTTTTTATCTTTATTTTTTGCCATTTTAATTATAGTGTGTCTGGTGTGAACCCCTTTGTGTTCATCTTGTTTGGAATTCTCTGTAGTCATGAATCTGAATTTCTGTTTTCTTTCCTGGGTTAGGGAAGTTTGTAGTTATTATATTTTCAAATAAATTATCTGCCCCATTTTTCTCTCTCTTCCCCTTCTGGGACCTCTATAATGCAAATGTTAGTACACTTGATGTTGTCCCAGAGGTCTCTTATACTCTCATTTCTTTAAATCTTTTTTTGTTTTGCTTTGTTTAGCTTGGGTGATTTCCGGTACTATGTCTTCAAGTTTGCTGTTCGATTCCTCCGTATCATCTAATCTACGGTTTATTACTTGTAGTTTTTTTTTCATTTTCTTTGTTTTGTTTTGTTTTTTTAATTTCAGTTAATGTGTTCCTCTGCTCTGTTTGGTTCTTCTTTATGTTTTTTCTTTATTAAATTTCTCACAGTGTTGATCCATCCTTCTCCTGAGTCCATTAAGTATCTTTGTAAACATTACCTTGAACTCTTTATTAGGTAGATTGCTTCTCTCCATTTTGTTTAGTTCTTCTTTTGGAGTTTTGTCTTGTTTCTTCATTTAGAACGTATTCAACTGTATCCTTGTTTTGCCTAGTTCTCTGACTTTTGTTTTGCTTTGGTTTAATTTTATTTTGGTTTTCCTCTATGCATTAGGTAGGTCAGATACATTTCTTGGAGAAGTGGCTTTATGGAGGGATCCAGCACACTCCCCTCTGGCCACCAGAGCTATATGCTGTATAGTAGCCCCCTAAATGGGCTGCATGGGCCCTCTGTTATGGCAGGGCCGACTACTGTGGGCACGCTTGTAGGCGAGGCTGGCTCCAACCTGGTTGGTTGCCAGCCCCTGCCTTGTGTAGTGGCTGCAGCCTGCTCTTGGTTTGATTTTCAACCTGCGGTGACTGGCTGTGTGGTTCTGGGGATCCTGGGGCTTGTGCCTGTCCCTGGTGAGCACATCAGCCCCTGATGCTGATATGCTAAAGGAGGACTCCAAAATCGTATTTGTTACCATCATTTTCCTCATGGTGAAATGAACTCCCTAAAACAGCTGCTACCAGTGTCTATAACCCTAGGGGGAGTCCCAGTTGTCCTATCTCCCCAAGATGCTCTCCAAGATCAGCAAGTCCATCTGACCCAGGTTCCTTTCAAATTATTGCCACTCTGCTGGGATTTGGAACATGTAGATTTTGTGTCCTGCCCTGTAAGAGCAGCATCTCTGTTTCCTACAGCTCTCCAGCTCTCTCATGTGCAAGTCCTGCTGCCGTTCAAAGCTAGATGTTCTGGGGCTCATCTTTCTGGCACAGAATCCCTATATTGGAGAGTCTGATGTGAGGCTCAGACCTCTCACTTGTGGAGAACTTCTGAATTACGATTATCCTCTTATTTTCAGATCACTGACCTGGGAGTATGTCTTGACTGCATAGCACCCCCCCACCCCCCGACATCCATCTCTTTGTTTCCTCCTTATATCTTTAGTTGTGGGAAGTTTTTTCTGCTAGTCTTCAGGTCATTCTCATCAGTAATTGCTCTGTAATAGTTGTAATTTTGGTGTACCCCTGGGTGGAGATGAGCTCAGGGTCATTCTACTCTGCCATCTTTGTCACACGATAAAAAAGGTAATATAATCAGAAAATGATTGTATTATTTAATAACCCAGTATAACATAGTGGTAGATAAAAGATTTGCTTTTATATTCTTTCTTCTAAAGTAACTTGCCTTCTGAAAAGTTGGCAAAAATTTCTTTGTTATCATAAATTCTTTATTCAGCCAGAGAAAACCAGATGGCCCCCTTCTGGGTGCACTGTACTAGGTTTGGCAATTATCTCCCCCCACAGCCATGCTCCATGATTAAGATAACTTGCTGAACTGATTACCAGGCTTCCAAAGGAAGATGCTGGAATTGGATCTTAGAATGCAATGCAATTCACACTTTGAGCTTTCCTTAATTTGCTATGGAAAATGCATTTATTTGTTCATTTAGCAAACAAGTAATGATTACTTATTGTGTGCTTTACTCATTGATTGTAGTTTATTTGCTTACTAGACTAGACTCTTGCCAATTAGATGACACATACACAGTTTATTCTAAGGCACTAAGATTTTTTCAAGGTTAATAAAGTAATTCTTAAAGAAAACTAGCCACTGTAATTTGTGGGAAATTGTAAAAGTTGTTTAGAAGGTACTAATGCTGAGTAATTTAGCATAAGATTGTGACACTAATATGGAAAATTTGTAAAGAAGCTTTAGAGGAAGAAATTTCTATTTTCTACTTACTCAAAATATTGCTACCAAAAAATGTGAACGCTTACAGAAATATAAATTGAAATGTTTATGGCAGGGTGTAAAGATAATACTCAGCTTCGTTCATATGCAATCATTTTTATATTTAAAAACATTTTATGCCTGTCTTTCCCCACTTTCTTCCCTTCTGTCTTCTGACAATCAAAAGCCTTTGACTTCTGGTTTCAAAGTTTTCATTTAAAATATTCATTTTATTTCAGTGAGCTGCTTTCAGGATAATACAGTTCATTGTTTTATTATACATAGCCCTTTAAGTCGTATTGTGTTAAAGAAATGCAGGCATTGGTAAAAAAATTAAATTAAAAACTACTTATGAGGTACAACAAAGTCTACAGTGAAACTAGCAGTACTTTGCATTACCCTTCTCTAGCCCCTACTCCCACAAACCAGAGCTAACCATTTTCAAATATTAACATTATTCATGGTATTTACTTTCATATTTATCAACAGTACCCTATATTAGTAATTTGATGTAACAACATTTTACACTAGTTATCAACTTCCTGTTAAGGAAGGTGCATTTTTATTACACCAGTACTCCCTCAACTTCTAGTCCCTACATATTACAATGTACAGTTATATTAGTATTTTTGTTTAAATATACAGCTATGTTTTTATTTTATTGACCATATATTTAACTTTTTATTTCTGAACCAATATTAAAGCATATTTGGGTTTCTTTGATATAAAACTTACTGTTTTTTCTGGAATTAGTGACTAGCTTGTGTTTGACTTGTTCTTTTCTTTGTACTTTAATCTCATTGCTTCTACATGCTCCGTCAGATATGATAGATACTTACCAATGTCATTTTAAAGATGTCTAAACATGTGAGATAATGAATCAGACGTTTTTTGTTTTTTCCTTCTGGAAACTCCCTTATTCCTGCTACAATAAGTTCTGGCTGTTCTTATAGCTGATAGCACAGCTATTATGTTAATATTTTCCTTACCTAATTCTAGATCATCCTTTGCTTCTTTTTGGCATTGAATTTCCTATTTTCTGGACTTTACATTTTAGAGTAGCTCCATATCAAAGAAAGTATGGAAAGTAAATATATATCAGGAATATTACTTTAGAGAAAATGTCTTCTTTTCTACCCTTACTCTTGACTGATAATTGGTTTGGCATATAGTTTTGAGCTAAAAATTAGTTTTCCTCAGAAATTTTAGCCATGTTGCTAATGAGAAACCTGATGTAATTTGAATTTCTCTTTATTTGCAATATGACTTTTCTCTCTGGTGGTTTCTTTATTCCTTGTATTGCTACACTTCATGGTCAGGTTCCTTAGGTAGAGTATGTCCCATGTATCATTTTATGCATTGTGTTGGGCAGTTAGGTACACAGTAGAATATACCTTTGTATATGGGGATTTCTTTGACTGGCAAATTGAAAATATTATCTCTTATAACAATTTATCTGTTTGTTATTTGTTCTTACTTTGTTAAACTTCTCTGTCATGAATTAAAACTTCTAAGTTGATTCTTTAAATTTCTTAGTTTGTCTTTTTTTTTTTCATTTTGTTTGATGTTAGTTTATATTCTCTCAGATTCTTTATACATTATTTTCTGATTCTATTGTTGAATAGTTTTTATGCTATTAAAATTTTAATCCCCAAGTTCTCATTATTCTTTAGTGATTGGTCATTTTCATGTATTCCTAATATTGCTTTATAAATATGATATTTTGTTTCACTTTTCCCTAGATATAATTTGTAGATTTTTCCTTTATACATTACCTTTATTTCATTTGGGGTAGAGCCCATCCCCTATGTTTGATCACTGTGTTTTGAGTTGGAGACTTTACTTTTATGACTGGCATTTATTGATGGTCCATTCATCACTAAGAGTGAGATACTAATGATGGATTGACAGCTCTTCATGTCTAAGTAGAGAAAATTGACATTATAGTAGACTACACTATAATATGAGAAAATGGTAATCCACCTTTTTATTATGGACTCTAAATGTCAGTGTTCTAAAGATTTTACTCTGAGACTTAATTTCTTTCAACAAAGAGTTCTCCAGTCCTGCCTAGGAGACATAGCCCTGGCTGCAGGCATTTCTGAGACAAGACAAGGAAATAGGGTTAAAGTTGGTCTAGTCTTAAAACTGTGGGCTTCTACCTAGTCCTCTGGTTGTCAGTGTGCTCATCACTTCCTCTCTTATGAGCAGTATTAGTTATTTGGAGTCCCTCATAATCCTGTTTGATTATGAAGTAGAGAGCTGAGGGCAGTCATCTGACTGAGAATAGGAAATAGAATTTGGGGACTCCCACTGATTTATATATAAAGCTTATTCTCACCTCAGTACCTTTACAAGTTCTAGTCCCACTATATGGGAAGCTCCTCCTTCAAATATGTATACTGTTTTCTCCTTTCCCTTTTTCATCTCCATGTTCAAATATCACCCTCTCAATGAGAACTTCACTTCACCACCACATTTAGAATTGCCTCTGCCCTCCAATTATCTGCCTATGTATATTTTCCAACTTATTTTCCTTAAAAAATACTTATATCTTGATATTTGTTTTTGTCCTTCCTTTTGGATACAATTTCCATGGGCATGGGGATTAATTGCTAAAACTCCAGGTGAACAGGGTGTTAAACATAGAAGCTAGTCCACAAATAATTGTTGAATAAAAATGTTTTTATTTTAATAATCTTTGAGGTTTCTATATGGACAATCACATTGTCTGTGATTAAAGACACTTTTATTTCCTCCTTTCCAAACTGTATGCCTTTTATTTATTTATTTCCTTGCCTTATTGCACTGCCTAGAACTTCCAGTACTATGCTGATTAAGAGTGGTTAGAGTGGATACTGTTATTCTTGCAATTAGGGGGAAACCATTCAATCTTTAGCATAAAAGTGTCATGTTAGCTGTAGACTGTTTTTTTCAGAAGCTCTGTTTTTTTGTTTGTTTATTTGTTTTGTTTTCTCTTTTTCTAGAAGCTCAACCTGAAGAAACTCTTACTCATTTCTGATTTACTTAGGCTTTTGGTTATACATGGATAAATATTAACAAAATATATGGCTTTATGTAGTGAAATTATTCTAAGATTATTTTCTTTATCTGTTGATATTTTGATTGATTTTTTTGTATTGATCAAGACTTTATTCTTTAGGTAAACACCACTTTCCAATGTTGAATTATCTTTTTATATATTGCTGGATTGTATTTGCTCATATTTTCTTGAGAATTTTGTTCATTATAGATAACTGTTTATACATCTCTTTAAAAAAGTGTCTTTTTAAAAATAAATTTATTTGTTTATTTATTTTTGGCTGCATTGGGTCTTCATTGCTACGCACAGGTTTTCTCTAGTTGCGGTGAGCGGGGGCTACTCTTTGTTGCAGTGCACGGGCATCTCATTGTGGTGGCTTCTCTTGTTGCAGAGCACGGGTTCTAGGCATGTGGACTTCGGTAGTTGTAGCACGTGGGATCAGTAGTTGTGGCTCATGGGCTCTAGAGTGCAGACTCAGTAGCTGTGGTACACGGGCTTAGTTGCTCCGCTGCATATGGGATCTTCCTGGGCCAGAGATTGAACCCGTGTCCCCTGCATTGGCAGGCAGTTTCTTAACCACTGCACTACCAGGGAAGTCCCTAAAAAATAGTCTTTGTTTGGTTTTAGAATCAAGATAATGAGGCCTTATAAAATGAATCAATGATTACTTCCTTCTGCGATATTTCCTGGAAGAATGTGTAATGAATTGGTATTACTTCTTTCCTAAAGTGATTGAATTTACCAGTGAAGCCATCTTGGCTCAAATAAATGCACTAAACTTACATCTTTAAAGCAAACAAACAAACAACAACAAAAAACTAGAGAAAAGAGCAAGTTAAAACCAAAACAAATAGAAAAAAAATGCTTAAGAACAAAAATCAATGGCATTATAAACAGAAAATAAAAGATGAATAAAATGAATAAACTCCTAGCAATACTTATCAAGAAAAGAAAACATACATTACCAATATAAGAAATGGAAGGGAGGACATTACAATAGACCCTACAGACATTAAAATGATAATTATATATTAAAAACTTATATCCACAAATTCAATAAAATAAATTAAATGGGACAATTACTTGAAAAACTCAAACCAAGTTTACCCAGTAAGACATAGATAACCAGAATAGTCTTACATTTATTAAATAAATTGAATTTGTAATTAAAACCATTCCAAAAGAATTTCACTCTGAATACATAATATCTACACTGTATCTTTAAAGACACTAAAAAAAAGAAAGAAAAGAAATGATATGCCAGGTAGAGGGAACAGAAAGTTGGTATGATCCTTAAGACAGACAAGAGCATTGTGCTTTTGAGGATACAGGAAAAGGTCACTGTAGCTGAAAACGAGGGAGTAATGAAGGTAGAGTCAGATGTTGGGGTTGCAAAGACAGGCAGGCCAGGCCATATCCTTGGGGTTTTGGAGGCCATGGTGAAAATGTAGCCTTTATTCCACCTGCAATGTGAAGCTGTCTTCTCACTTCAGTAAATGGATGTTCTGTTTTCCAGTTGTAGGGATCTTTTTTGTGTTTTGTTCACTTGTATATCCTGAGTGCCAAAAATAGTACACAGGGTGTTTAATAAAAAATTGTAGCTAAATAAATGAATTTGAAATTTTGCTTTGGGCAGGAACTACTGTCCAAATCCATTCATATTTATCTTTCTTTTGAATTAGCATTGTATTCCTTTATCTGTACTTTACTTAATGCAATCTGACAGTTGTCCAGTTGTTGCTTTGTTTTACCATTCTATTAAGATTTTATTTTAAAGACTGCATAGAGCTCTTTGGTTGAGGGGATTAAATTTTGAGATGTACATAGGTTTGAGTTGCAAACTTATCATGTAACTTTGGTCAATTTGCTTAACATTTCTGAGTCTTAGTTTTTATTTTAGCTATAAAATAGGAAATTATTTTTATCAGATAATTTTGTGATGAATTAATAAGAAAATATGTGCCAAGTTACTAATATCAAGTATATTCAATAAATTGAATGTATTATTATAATTAACAGTAGAATTATTATTATACTTTTTATTGAAATATAGTTGATGTACAATACTATATGTTACAGGTATACAGTATAGTGGTTCACAATTTTTAAAGTTTATACTTCATTTATAGCTATTATAAAATATTGGCCATATTCCCTATATTATACAATATATCCTTGTAGCTTATTTTATACATAATAGTTTGTACCTCTGAATCCTATATCCCTATATTGTCCCTCCTCCCTTTTCTCTCCCCATTAGTTTGTTATCTATATCTGTGTGTTTCTTTTTTGTTATATTCACTAGTTTGTTGTATTTTTTAAGGTCCATGTATAAGTGATATCACACGGTATTTGTCTTTCTCTGTCTGACTTATTTCACTTAGCATAATGCTCTCCAAGTTTATCCATGTCATCAAATTCACATCTTTAATTAAAAACATAATATTGATACTTTAGAAATCTCATCAAAATCTTAAGAGTGTTGCATAAATTATGTAGAATACATCTGGAATTATTTAGGAGTGCTCTTAAAGACCAGGGGTTGTGACTGCAAAATTAAGAAAAAAACATCTAATATAACATGTTAACAGCATTTTGATATTATTCATTCTGCTGAAAAATTTCAGGGAATTTACTATTAAAATTTTTCATTGTTGATATTTGATTTCTTTTGTTTTACACTACAGGGGTATTTTCTTAATTAAAATAATGTAATCCAAATTACTGTAGAAATTACATCATAGCTCATTTATATCCTTTTGCCAAATCCGTCCCTGTCACTTAGTTGTCTTTCACATCACATGACTTTATAACTATTATCTAACACAATTCAAATGGGAAAATTTTAAAAGTTGCTCTGTTGGATCTCAGTTTTAATTGTCAATTGTGAATTATTGTCTCAGGGCATTTTTTTTTTTTTTTTTTTTTTTTTTTTTACTTTCAGCTGATTGAGCTCACTTACTGTTGACAAAAGACTGGCAGTCTTGATACTTGATTGTTTGTGAAATCTCAGAAACTCCTCTAGCCTGAAAGTACTTTTTTCACTGATAAGCTGTTTTCATTCAAAGAGGCCATTCTGATTAAATATAACTTGTCTGCAGGGAAGAATTCATTCACTATCTATCCCACTGGCAGAAGAGTTTTGCTGTCAGTATGAAAAAATGAGTTGCAGAAATGTGGTTAGAAGGTTAAAAACTTTTGAAGGAGACAGAGGTGAATTAATAAATTGAGGGAATTACACCTTAAAGAAAAACACTTAAATCAAGGTACCATCATTGCATCCCTGACTAGATAGACCGACCATCAAATTCTTCTCTACTCTATTAGGAATAAGAAATCTGAGCTTCTTGACCTTTACTAGCTAAGGGAACTTAAGTTGCAGTTTTTGCAAGTTTAATTTTCTTATTTATGCTATACTCTCTTCAACTCATAGAGCTAATTGTAAGTTACGATTATTAATCACTTAGTTAAGGACTTTTTGTTATTCCAGTATTCCATTACTCTGTTCTACTTTAAAGGGCTAAAATATCACTGTTTGTTGTTGTTGTAACATCAATTTAGGTACCGCAGAGATTTCTTCAATCTCCCTTGCTCTCTCACCAATCCTTCCCCTCTTCCAATTCTGTCCTTCCTCTGCCCATCATTGAGACTCTCATGACTAACCTCTCATTTGCATATTACTACTAAACTTTACCAATTTTCCTGCCCCATTTTAAGGTCCTTCCTTCACTGAAGAGGAGGATTTTTGCTGTTCTTATTTTAGAAGGGGAATCTTTGAGTAGATCTGCTGGTCAGAGCAGAGAAACACCCCTGAAAAGATCATCCTAAAATCACCATACAGCAGAGCTAAATTTGGCAGAATAAGTGCTTAAGCCAAATGGGTCCAGTTGTTCAGAGGACCAAAGGGCAAAGTGGCTTGAAGCCAAAAGAAGTAGCAGAGTCATCAGTGGTTAATCATTTACATTAAAATTTTACAGTATACTAAATATATATCATAAATCAATTTTAAGTTCTGCATAATGTAATTAATGAGTTTATATTTTTGTTTCAAATATATTAAACATTAACTTCATTGTTTTCCTATTAATTGTGAACTCTTTTAAAATGAAATATTGGCATTTATAATAATGTTTAATATTACATGTGATATTGATATATACCAAAGCATCCACATTGTCATTTGATCACACAGTAGTTTTTTGATTAGATATGTGTAATTTTGTCTTATTACTTTTTAAATGATAACGTCTTATATAGATGCAATATTTACTTTCTACTCAGTAGTCTGATTTCAGATATGTTTTATGAATACAAATATTTAGATTAATTCAGACTGACGTGCAAAAGTTTGCTTCTTTTATGAATATTTGAACTTTAAATAAGGTTATTTCCAAATGTCAAGGTTAATTGTCTATACTAATGACATCTTACAAATTGTATTATATGTGATTGGTCAAGCATTTTTAATGAATGAAAAACTCATTTTTCATTAAGTTAAATTTTGTTGGAAATAGCTGCTGATGTGTTTGTACTTAAAGATGATCTTACATTTTGTTCAATAAGTGAAATAATATTTTATCAAAGATCATTTTTGATACTCAGTAAATTAGGATTAATTTTACTTCATTAGACACATCCTGATTACTTCTGAGGAGCCCCCTTCACATTATACCCCTAAAGTGAGAAGCACAAGGTCTTAGGATTCTTTTCATGATAATCAAATAGTATGCATTCTATAAGTATAATTTTCAAATAAGGAGAATTTATTCTTTGTTTTAGTTTTCAAGTAGCTATAATGCTACCTCCTCCACCCTTTCTAATCCCTCTTATCATCCAGATAGACAATTGCCTCAAATTCATGAAAAGCTATTTCCCATTAAAGAGACTAATGGAAAGATCTACATGTACTTTACAAACATACAACTTCTGTTGGCTGATACTATAGAAAGAAAGTGTACACCTGCGTTTAAAAAATGAACTTGAAACCTGCAGAAGTTTATAAACAGATAGCTGGTGAATTGGCCTCAGGATAAAGGACTCTGAAATTGTTTTTAGGGAATTCTTTCCCAGAATAGTTAGACTTTTACTTTCATCTGAGATGCAGTTGGTCATAACAAAGATAATTGCAGCCAAGCCTCTGGGGTTCTCTTTTTCTGTCGTCACAATTGGCACCCTGCTGAATGAAATATCAAGGCACTGAACCATGTCAGGGCAATGAGCATAATGATAGTGACTCAGTGGTATAAATGAGGTTAATAACTTGTGAGAAAGCAGAACTTTGTTCCCAGATCCTTTGCATTTTTTTCTCTGTGCACTGTAGCTTTTTAGAAATATTGCCTATCAGTGGAGAGCTAATGGCTATCGTCATAAAGCTAATCCACTGTGCTTCAGTAGTCTTGGAACTCATTTCTGAAGTCACACTAATCTGCCTTTCTTCTGCTATGGTTTGCTTTTGCTCCTGAAAGGTTTTCTTATTCCCCAAGACTTCAAGCTGAGCATAAAGCTTTTCTGTTGCTTCTTATGTCATTGCTAATCAGGGGTGACACTTTTGTTTTCAGACTTTTTTTTTGTAATTTCAATTTTTTAATACACAAGGAAGCATTTTGTGAAGGAAATAAAGAGAATTTTGAAAATGTCACGGCCCCCCTTTAACACCGCCTCTGTGTCATCCACATGCACCCTTCCTTCTCTTCTTTTCTCTCCCCATTTCCCTGTATTCCACATCTCAGAGGGAAGCTTGCCACTGCTCTTGCTTACTCCCTGCATTCTGTCTATCTCACAAGCTATTTTGGGGATACTGAGTATCATAATAGACTAAGAAAACCATATAAATTCACACATTTCTTTTTAGTTACCAGGGACTACCTAAGGCAATTGGATCCATTTGATTGTTTTCTGTACCAGTATGTCCCCTGTAATAGGATTTGATTATTATTTTTTGTTTGTGCCCATTCTTTGGCTTTCCTCCCCTACTCTTACATGCTGCCGCAAGCATTTACATAATGAAACTAAGGAATTGTGAAGGGAAATCAAATCACAGAAGATGAGAAAAAAATGTACTTCTAACATTCATTACGTTGACTGAAACAGGATCAGCCATGTGTTTGTACTCTTCCCTTTTGGTAGCCTTTTCCTTTTCAGTACTTTTGCTTCTTAAAATACTTGTAGTAATACTAAAGTAATAGTTTAAAAGGTTATATAGTGCTACCTATGTGTCAGGCACTGCTGTTACATATAATATTAACTCCTGAAAAGTATATAGTACTGTTAGCCTCTGTCTACAAAAGAGAGCAGTCAGATAATCTGCTCTGTGTAAATTGTTGAAGTGGTTCAACAATTTACACAGAGAGATCAAGTAATTTGCTCAAGGTTGCACAGCTAACAAGTGGCAGACCTGGGGTTGTTCACCAAGAGAATCTAGCTCTAGAGATCACCTTCCCAGGCACCACACCATCTACAGTGAAACGTTCTTATGTAGAATTTGGGAACAGAAGTAAGAGCGTCAATTATGGTCAGTTAAATCTGATTGGAAGCACAGTTCTCCTACTTAATAGAATTTAAGATGGTGGGCATAGTAATTCCCTTTTTGAATCTCAGCTTAATTCTTGGTAAAATGAAACTACTAACCTTATTCTTTTTTTTTTTTTTTTTTTTTTTTTTTTTGCGGTACGCGGTCCTCTCACTGTTGTGGCCTCTCCGGACGCACAGGTTCAGCGGCCGTGGCTCACGGGCTCAGCTGCTCCGCGGCATGCGGGATCTTCCCGGACCAGGGCACGAACCCGTGTCCCCTGCATCGGCAGGCGGACTCTCAACCACTGCGCCACCAGGGAAGCCCCCTAATCTTATTCTTATTGTGATTTGTTGACGATTAAATATAAAAATATATAGATACCATCCCTAATTTTCTGATGAGAAAAACAGTACACGCAGAGATAAAACGGCACGTATGGATATGGAGTATGGAAAGAGTGAAGCTAGTGCTTGAATGGTATTTTTCCTATGTCCATGCCTTCCATGCCTTTGACCAATAAAGTTATCCTCTCTAGGTATCCTCATTCCTTGCCCCTCCACCTATTGTCTGCTCTGCTCTTGGGATCCATTGATTTGAGATCCAATGATTCTATCATTCCCATCAGTATTGAAACTTGCTACTGTATTCCATAGGGACTGCACCATTTTATATTCCCATCGATGGTTTATACGTGTTCCCAAACTACACTGGTATTACTCTGTATCCTTGCCAACCCCATGTTATCTTTATTTTTTCTTGATAAGAGCCACCCTAAGAAGTATGAAGTGATATGTCATTGTGGTTTTGAATTTCCCAATTAGTGATATTGAGCATCTTTTCATATACCTGTTGATCATTTATGTATCTTTGTTGGAGAAATGTCTATGTCCTTAGACCATTTATAGTCAAGTTATTTAGTTGTTTCTTTGCCATTGAGTTGTAGGAGTTACTTTTATATATTAAATATTAATCCCCTATCAGATATATGGTTTGCAAATATTTCCTCCCATTCCATAGATTGCATTTTTACTCTGTTGATTGTTTGCTGTGCAGAAGCTTTTTAGTTTGATGTAGTCCCACCTGTCTGTTTTTGCTTTTGTTGCATGTGACTTTTGAGTCACTATCCAAGAAAGTATTGCCAAGACCAACGTCATGCAGTTTTTCCTCTGTTTTATTCTGAGTTTTATAGTTTCAGTTCTTATTTTTAAGTTTTAGACCATTTTGAGGTTTTTCTTGGTGTGCTGTAAGAGTCCAGTCTCATTCTTTTGCATGTGTGTATCCAGTTTTCCCAACGCCATTTATTGAAGAGACTATCCTTTCCCCATAGTGTATTCTTGGCATCCTTGTCAAAAATCAGCTGGCCATATATGTGTTGATTTGTTTCTGGCCTCTCTAATCTGTTCATTGATTTATATGACTGTTTTTATGCCAGTACCATACTGTTTTGATCACTATAGCTTTGTAATATAGCTTGAAATCAGGAAGTGTGATGCCTCCCACTTTGTTCTTTCTCAAGATTGCTTTGGCTATGTGAGGTCTATTGTAGTTCCATATGAGTTTTAGGATTTTTGTTTCTTTTCAGTAAAAATGCTATTGGGATTTTGATAGGGGGTTTAATTGAACTTGTAATTGCTTTAGATAGTGGAGACATTTTAACAATATCAATTATTCCAGCCTGTTAATATTGGAGGCTTTATTTTTTGTGTGTCTTTAATTTATTTCATTGGTGTTTTGCAGATTTCGGTTTACAAGTTTTTCTTCTTCTTGGTTAAGATTTTTTGAGTATTTTATTATTTTTGGTGCTATTATAAATGAGACTTTTATTAATTTTATTTTCAGATAGTTCATTATTAATATATGGAAGCTCAGCTGAATTGAATGCTGATTTGGTTCTATTAAAAATAGAACTACCATATTATCCAGAAATCCTACTTCTGGGTATATAGGTAAAAGAATTGAAGTTAGGATCTCAAATATCTGTACTTCCATGTTCATTGAAGCACTATTTATTAACCCAATATGTGGAAACAAGAAACATGTCCATCAATGAATGATGGATAAAGAAAATGTGGTATATACATACAATGGAATTATTATTATTCGGTCTTAAAAAGGAAGGAAATCCTGTCATATGAGATAACATTTATCAACCTGGATGACATTATGCTTAGTGAAATAAGCCAGCCACAAAAGGACAAATACTGCATGATTCAACCTATGTGAGGTATCTAAAATAGTCAAATGCATAGATATAGAGAGTAGAATGATGGTTACCAGGGGCTGGAGGAAGGTGACAATCGGGAGGTGCTGTTCAATGGGTACATACTTTGAGTTATGCAAGAAGAATAATTTCTATGGATCTGCTGTACAACAGTAAGTTTATAGTTAACAGTAAGTTTATAGTTAACAATATTATATTGTGTTCTTAAAAATTTGTTGAGGATAGATCTCATGTAAAGTTTTTTCATCACAATAAAAAAGAATAAAGAAACTTGCTACTGTATATCTAGCACCCTAAGGATCAGCTTGCTTGTTCTCATACCCAAGTTAATCTAAGCATTAAAGATTTGCTGAAAGTGAGGAATGTAAAGGACTACAGGACTTCCTAGATAATTATGAATTTTAATAGCATTTAATGACAATGTCATTGATATCTGGTCCCATGATGTAGAAGTAATAAGAACCTTGACCTGGCAAGGACAACACGGTGTACCAGAAAAGACTTACTACACTTGTCACTGCACAGTGTATTAATTGCCTCTTGCCTTGCCTACGTGAAGTGCCCAGTACTGACCTCCAACAATAGTTGGAAAATGAGCATTAAAGAAATAAATTGGTCAGCCTGTTATGTTCCTTTCTCAAAGAACTTTTAGAGATTTGGCTCAATTTATAAACCTGATGACCAGACATTCAGGAAATAACTACTTTCTTAAGTTCTCCTGATACAGGGCCACTTTCATGTTCTCTTTAAGTTTTATAATTCAGAATCATCAACATGTTTGTCATTCCTCTTTATTGTTTCCCATTCATGTCCCACATAGAGCTTTAAAAATGCAAAAAAAAAAAAAAAAGAAAGAAAAAGAAAGAAAAAAAACAACAACAAAGAATGTTCTGGATCTACTTGCTAGTTACCAGACCAACTGCACATTTTCCTGGTTCTTTCTAATCTGTAGAGTATCACTGTGTAAATTCAGTATATCCCTGGTTATACTTTGAGATTCACTTTCAAGCAAGAAGTCCCGTAAATAGATTTATTTCATCCTTGTCTTTGTTCCACTTGCACTTTTTAAGTCCCTGAATTACACAGTTTTTTATGTCATATTGTGACTTTGTTTTTAATTAATCTATTTGAGATTATATGACAATACAATATTTAATAAGAACTTACTTGGCCCCCACACACAATATTCAGTTTGGTGGGCAATATGCAGTCTGAAATAGCCCAAATCCCAAACGTGGGGCAAGAGGTTATCATAAGATAGTATACTAAACTAAATATAACTGACTAGTACAAGCTACCAAACCCAACATGCTGTCAGTAATTTCTTTGGGAACTTCTCTATCATTTCAGAAATGATGAAGATCAGGAAAATATATGAGTTTCTAAAATATTGGGAGATTTTTTTAAATTTTCTTCATAAGATGCCACGCCAGGCATGGATTATCTGGAGAGAAGTCAAGATTCCTGGTTTGATGGAGTTTACTGTGAAGCAAGGATGGCAGACTGACAAACAGAAAGCACTTTCTCATGGTAAGTGCAATAGTAAATATATACAAAGTAGTCTGGGAACAGAAAGGAAGGAAATCTGGTCTTCCTGGGGTTAGTAGTTCAGAAAGAACATCCTCACAAAGATAATTGCATGGTAGACACAGCAGCTTGAGCAAAGGCACATAGGTGAAATATCATGAAGTTTCCTTTGAGCTGCAAGAAAATTCCCATAACTGGAGTATAAAGGGCATATATAAAGTATATATAAAGTATAAAGACTAGCATGACAAGAGATAAAGCTGGGAATGTATAATGGGAGAAATTTCTGCACAGAATAAATATGTTAGTCCTGCATTCTGTCAAACTGGACCTTGCATATAAGGGCAGGTCAAGTAGGAGACTCTCTAAATCACTGACACTCACAGAAAGAAATATTGTTGGTAATTTTGTGATCACTTATAAGCTATGGAAATAACCCATATATTTACCCAATATGATCTATCAGAAAGCCCTGTGTCTTTTCCTCCTAAGTACATTAAAATCTTCACTTTCCTACCTACTTCCCCTGATTAATGTGGGAAGAAGAATGGCAGAAGAAGGAAATGGAAGCACCCTTAAAATCTGGACATTTTCCTTTGTACTTTCATCAGCATGATTTTTCCTTGAGTGTTGAGACTAACTTTTGGTGAATAATGAACTTTTAGGAGAAATCTCTTACATTAGAGCTGCAAATTAGGAGAATGCTATGGCTTCAGCTGATGCTCAAATATTTATTAATTGCTAAATAACTGTGGATAGAATATCAGAAAATTTATTTTTCATATTCTGGGTTACTACATAATTGCCTTTTTGCTATAAACCAAAATATTTCATTTTGCAGTTTTTCATAATTCTTATTTCTCAGTTTTGGTTATATTTGTAAATTAATATCTTTATATCCATGACTTGTTACTAAATACAAGTTTCATAATACACATTACAAAGTTTACAGTGTTATTGGTTACACATTTAAAGAAACAATAGCAAAACTCATATCAACTTTATTTAGTCAGCAGATGGCAGTGTTTCTGAGTTGGTGAGTACAGCTTCCTGTTATCTATCAAATTTGAAGTTTTGGCTTTGAAATATAGGTTTCTTATATTCAGAATTTGAATACTGTAGAGTTGTATTGAGAAATGTATTAATATTTTTGGAAAGATTAGAAGCAATGAATCTGGGAAACATTTTCCTCTTGATTCTGATCTATACCTGTTCCTTCCAGTTTTCTTTCCCTTCCTCTTCCTTCCCTTCCTTTATTCTTCTTTCGCTACCTCCCTCCTTCCTTCCTTTCTTCCTGTTTTCCTTTATCCCTTCTTCACTTTCTCATTCCCTGACTCTTCCTATATTTTTCCCACCATCTTTCATTATTTCTCCTTTCCTGTTTTAAACCATTTTTATTTTTTAAAAAAATCTTATTTGCCAAGTTAAAAATGGATATAAGTAAAAAGCATTTAATTTAAAAATCAGTCTTGCAAAAGAGAGACGTTTTAGTAGAAGCCACAGGCCGGGAGTGTGTATGGAAAAATATTTTTACACTGAGAAAAATGCTTTTAAATGTCAGACTGATAAGTTGTTTGCTGACTTATTTAAACAGACCAAATTATCTCATTTTTAGTGTGTGAAAAATAGACTATTTTTGAAATTCACGTGACAGTTTTAACTATTTTAATGCATAAAGTGTTATTTAAGCTTTGAAGATGCTTGGAATTATCTGTATTTTTGGAAGTTGGTGAGTGGACTTAAAGAGGATGAGAAGTAATTTTGAGTTGTTTGGAAGGTATTTGTTTTTTCTGATGTCAGACTATTTTATTTGCATGTCTAAAAGAAAATCGATTTAAAAGATTTTTTTTTTTACTTTAGATTCTGCAGGACTTGCTTTTAAAGCAAAATCCTCTTGTACTATTGAGCAGTTGAAGTTTGTCATGGGTATTTTAGAGCTAATGATTGAATGATGGATCATGTTTGAAGCAAGAAAAAATGAGAATTATATGATGAATAAATGCTCTATTTTCATTCTGAAAGCTTACTGCTTTATGTGAGGAAAGGGGCATCTCTTAATTAAGGCCATCAATAGCTATCGAACAATGAACTTTTAGCATGTGTGTGCATCTTTTTAGGAACCTAAACTCAATGAACATGTTTCCTTATACAGATGTAGCAGGTTATAAATCCTCAGTCTATTGTTCATACAAAAGTTGATGCTAGGAGTGGGGATTTTCTATCACCTGCAAACAAGGCATCCATCCATGAAAGCTTCAGTTATGTTTGAGGGAAAGTAACATGCTGTCTGGGTCAAGTCTTTGCCTACTGTATATTCAACATTTTTCTGAGTAATACCTCTTCTCTGAAGTGCCCAAGGAGGCCCCTGAAAATATGTCTGGATGTGTTCCAAGGTTGTAGGGAATTCTAATTCTAGTACTTTAGAGAGAGCCTGAGCAAACCACAAATACCTGGGCAGAAAAATATAGAGGAGCCCAACAAAATTTACAATTTAAGACAAAGCTCATTATCATTGTTCTTGTCCAAATTTAAACTCTAACATAAAATATATGTTGCTATTTTAAATGTACATAATTACCATACCTCACCCTTGTTGAATACTTACTATAGCTCAGGAACTCTAAGCACTAAATGTTCTGATGCTCTCATTATTATTATGACATAGCTGAGGAAATTGAGACTTAGAAAGCGCACTCAGCCAGATATTTGTTTACTCTCTAGGGAACAGGGACACATTGAAAGTCTTTAAAAAGCAACCAACCAACAAAAACACGGACACACAAGGGATAGTATGATTAAAGATGGATTGTAGATAAGTACCTCTGAGGGCATTGTAGATGAATCTTGGTGGAAAGAAAGCACAGTCTCTTGGGTTTGCCAAACAGGAGGAGGTAATTAAGATCAGAACAGTGGTAGTAGTATGGAAAATTGAGAAAAAAGTGCAAATACTAAATCTAAGCTTGACATAATTCATTTCTTTTGTTTTGAGAGCAAAAGAAAATGGAGTCCACTTACCTCTATAATAAACTCTCTGAAGTTCTTTTCTGTTTACTCTGACTTCTACTCAAAGGGTCAGGGAACTCAATACATAAATATATTGACATGCAGGTGCTTTTTACATTTTGAAATTTTAATGGATTTTTTTCCCCTAAGATAGAGCTAAAATTAACAAATGTGGGTTGATTTAATTTGAAATGGATAACATTATTTGCCTCCTTCATACCTCCCTAGAGGAACAAAATCAAAATTCATGAAAGCAGGCATTGGAGGAATGAAGTAAGCGCTATTTTTCTTCTTTGCCTCTGAGGCAAAAAATTGAGAAGGGTAATGTTAGTGGTTTGGTAATAAAAGGTAACTCACATTGGAGTAATCAAAAATTAATATGATTTTTAAAAATAAGAATGCTCTGAATAAAATAAGGAAAAAAAGTGAAAAAGTATACCATGGACACAAACCATTTATCAACCTCAAAGTAAACCAAAAAAAATTGTATGATTTTCTTTTCTTTAATAATGAAAAGACTTGAATTGAAAACTTTCTTAGTATGGTCTACTACCTATAAAAGCTCTTTCTTCTCTTCAGCTTGGTGTGCACTTTTGGACAGCTTCAGTCATGTCAGAGAGTTCACTCAAATGGCAAATTTTGGACAAGAGACCTGGGGAGAGAAAAAATATTTCTTTCTGTGTCAAATAAGAAATCTTTTCTAAGAAAATTAGGCCTTATTAGAAGATGGAAAGTTAGTCCTATTGGAATATATATTTTCCATAGTTTACTAGAATTTTGTACATTAAAAAAAGAGAAACACAGGCAGGTGAAACAAAAGATGATACACTAAATTCTTACTGTGTACCACATACTTTATATTTTCTCCTCTCTGTGGCCTTATTATTATCCTCATGTTACAGATGAGAAAATTGAGAATGAAAGAAGTTAAATAACATGCACAAGAACAAACTCCAAACACTCTGCCTTCATACCCTACATTTATAATTACTTTACTGTCACCTTGGATATTTCCTAATAAATGCTAAATTAAAATACTAATATTTCATTTTTAATGTTTAGCGTATATTCTCTGAGGGCAATATTTTTCTTGATTAAAAAACTGTTATGACATTATTAAAATATCTAAAAGTATGTTCGTACACTTCAGAGTGATTACAAAGGGGAAAAATTGAAACATTAGCATTATAGAAGACAGATTATTCTCTACCTGCATCTGTGTTTTGCTGTGTATAGTGTTTTAAATAGTGTTGCTTGTTAATGAAAAAATTAAAATGCAAATAAATTCCCAGAACATCATTGATATTTGCAAGTCTCTAGACATTCATTATACTTTAAATGGTAGTAAGATAATTAGTTTTGAAAATATAAATGGCAGGCTGAAAATTAGTGTAATATATATATTATAGGCCAAGTGAGAATACCTGCCCTACTGCTTTATGACTGATCTGGCTCTATTTTGGTGGATAGATAAAGCCTCATATATGCAGGTTAAATAATAATTTAAGATTTAAATAAAATTTCAGACTTTTCTGTTGTTAAAAAATACATACATTTTATTTTACTTTAAAAATTCATATAAATTTTTATATAATTTATATTTTGGAATATTTTGGAATAATTTTAAAATGGCATCAAGATTGCAGAAAATTTGTACTTATAAAAATGTTGCAATGGAACTTTCACATAGCCTTTACCCAGATTCCCCAGTTGGTGATATCTTACTACGTTTGCTCAATCACCACTTTTTTACTAACTGCATATAAATGTCAAGAATTATGAAGGGCCTGAGATTTTATCCTGCTTGTAAGCTAACAAGTTACCTTGACAAAGTACCATAGATGCTGGCAGAAGTCAAGAGACTTTTGGGTCAGAGACTTTATTATTCCTCATTAAGACTTTATTACTCTAGACACAGCAGGGAGCATTAGCTCCATTTTCCCATTCGTTCCTTTTGCCCAATACTATGGGGATGAAGGTACGGATAATGAGAAGGCAGATGGATGATGCACACACAGTGGGTCTTTATTACAACTGAGTAATTGTAAACTTAAAAAAGCCTTCATCTTATATGGGGGCTGCTCTATACCTGTCCAACCTTTACCTCAGAAGGAAACATTAAGTTTATTATCCTGATCATAAAATAAACCTTCTCTCTGCCTAGTGAAAAGAGATATTACCTCTGTCTTTCACAGCTATATAAGCATCCTGACAAAGATGGTAGAGGATAAAACCTTTCTCAAGATATGTAGAAAGGCAAAGAGCCATGGAGAATTAGCCCCTACAAGGAATACCTATTATATCATTTTTCCCATTTGAACTGTTAAAAATAGTATCAAACATGATGCCCCACCAGTCTTTATACTACAGTGCATATTCTACAAAAACAAGACATTCTCCTAAAAAACATAGCACAACCATGCAAATCTGAAAATCAATATTAATACAATATTACCATGCAATCCACAAATTCTATTCAAACTTTGCTAACAGTCCAACAATGTCTCTTTTCTTTTTCCTTTTTTGTCAAATATCTAAACTAGGGTCATGTAATTCATTTTCATGTCTCTATTTTTCTTCAATCTGGAACATTTCCCCAGTCTTACACTATGTTTCATGACCTAGACTTTTTTAAGGAATGTAAGGTTTTCTATCCAGAGGATTTCCCTCAATTTATTTCTGTTGAATGTTTCCTTATATATAGAATCAGCTTGTGACTTTCCAAGAACCATACCACAAAATGATGCTATGGCTTTTGGTGCATCACATCGTGAGAACAGGACATTTTCCCACCCCTAATAGAAGCTTTAACTTTGATCAGCTGGCTAAGTTGCAAAATTGTCTGCATATTTTCTTTACTGAAAAGTCTTGATTTTTCCTTGTGTAACTTTTAAACATTTGGGAGAAATTACTGTAAATCTACCTTAATATTCTGTCATCAAACTTCCACATGCCAATTTTACAATTGATGTTCCCTGCCTAAATCAACATCAACTATAATGGTTTATTTTCTATTCCTCTTATTCTTCCTATATGTATTGTACTTCTAACATAAGAATGAGATTTCCCTTTAGCACCATACAATTATCCATTGGCTTATTTATTTATATCTGTGTGGAGTCATTAATTATGATATTATCTAATGTAATATAAGCCATTACTATTGGTAGTTTTGATGCATAAATTTTCCTAAATTTAATAAGTAGGAGCCCCTTCAAACTTTTGTCTGCTTTTGACATGTCTCTATACTTCTATGAGAACTTTAATTTCTGTCACAAAAGATGTGCACCTGTTTTATCTGGTACTTTCCTTGTTTGAAATCAGGCATTAAGTCATTTCTTGAAGGACACTTTATTTCTTTTAGTAGAGGATGGTATTTACATATCAAGATCTATGCACTTGGTGCCCTCATTACTACAGAGGTATCATAGAATCCAGGCCCTCTAAATGAAAAAGCTAAAAATATGACTAATATTATATATACCTACATACATTTATTTCTATATGTGAATTGTGGAGATCTATTCACAATAATGATACCACATCCAATTTAACACCTTCTCCCTTTTCATATTTGTAAATCCCTTCTCTGATAGTGAGAATCCTAGTTCCTAATATCTCAATATATTTACTTAGTTTCTCAGTCTCCCTAGATACACATCCACTCTCCTGACTGCCAGTCACTTCCTCAACTGCTGGCCTCACTGCAATCTCCCTGGCTTTGCTGCCAGTCCCAACGTCAACCTCTTGGCACTCCACTTTTTCAGCCTCTCTATTTCCTTGGCTTTATTGCAATCTACTCTTCCATACTGACTGCTTGGCCCCTTCAAGGGAATAGAAGTAGAAGAAAAGGAGTAAATTACTTTCAATTGTTATTTTTAAAATAATGTTTAATTTTTACATTTCACTGGGTACATTTTTTGTAGTTAGAAAATTTGGCACTTATAACATAGGCTAGAATCAATAAAATTTGGGGGATATATCATGCCACCCTACCTTGCCTAAAATTGTCTTAATGTGATTGTATGAAGATTTTACTATTAAGATATCATTTTTTGAACTGTGGCTAATGCCCAACTATTTTAGTCTTCTAGTTTTGTTACATTATAATGACATTCTACTAAATCAATGAAGTGTTGTTCAATATACTCCCAGTGGTATGGAGTTTCTGAGAAAAGGCAGAAACCAGTGACTTATCAGAAATAGTGTCTTTGAAACATGACAGGCCATCATATACCTTCAGCAGAACTGGGACAGTTGGGTCCCAAGAGTTGTAGATAAAACTCTGAGTAACTTAGATGCTATAAAAAGGAAGTGTTGGAAGTGTCTTGCTGTCTCATCAGGATTCCAATATAATTTTCTAAAGATCTGTGCACTAAAAAGGAAGGCTGTGTCACTTCTGAAATAAATGTGAAACTTTTATCAAACCTAATGCAATGTGAATTGAAGCCTTAAAAAAAGAGGGTATTCATAGAACACTGTGTTATTTAAAAGTATTAATAGAGTACTAGTGAAATGCTTTGTGATTCAAATAACCTTTCAAGGAATGAGCCATGTTCATGCTATATTTTGAGTAAAAGTATGTCAAAGTAAAATTTAAACTCAATGAAAAAAATCAGAGGAAATTTGTAAATTGTTTGAACTATCACCCTAAGGCTTCTGGGATGAGTGTGGCTAGTTAGTACAGCTGGAGTGAAGTTCTAAACCTCTGTAGGTGGAGAATGTTTCTGAACCAACAAATGTTTAGGGACATATACCAATCTTATACTAAAATGACACTGATAAATATCAGGCGCTCCAAAAATGTTAGCTATTATCAGTTCATGATATGGACATTGAAAAATGTGTTTTTGAGAGAAGAGGTGTTCATTTTCTCTACTACAGTACATACTAGATCTAGATTATGCACTAATCTGACAAGGTGACCAACATGAAACTTCCTTTAATCAGTCAAAGCCATATTAGAAACCAAGATTCTGGCATATACGTCAAGGTTAACGTTCAAATAAGAAGTTCGTGTAGGAGGAGGATTTAGGATGGCAGTGTAGGAAGACCCTGAACTCACTTCCTCCTTGGGACAAAACAAATATAAAACTATATATGGAATAATTCCCTCTGAAAGGGACCTGAACACTAGATGAACAGAGTTTCCACAACAAAGGATAAAAGAACAGCACTGAGATGGGTAGGAGGAACAGAGATACGGTCACACTAAAGTGAAAAACCACACCCCAGCTGTGGCAATCCGCAGTATAATTACTTTCCCTGAGGAGCAAGGGACTTGAGCTCCATGTCAGGCACTCCAACCCTTAAACCCTGCAAGGGAGAGAGGAGCCTACAAAACACGTGTCTTTGAAAACCAATGGGGCATATTTCCAGGAAAGCTATAGAGTTACAGGGAATGGAAAAGCCTCTCTTAAAATGCTCACATGCAGACTCGCTCAACTAGCTCAAAAACATCAGGTTGAAAAGCACAGGGACCATAGGTGAAGGGGACTGATTTATCAAACTTGGAGCATCTGCCAGAGAGTCAAAAACCATTTGGGATCCTCTTCAGGGACTGAGACACTTGTGTGAGTCATTTTTGCAATCTCAGTCTATCTTACTAATATCAACACTGGTGGGAACCATTTGGGAAATCTCCATTTATCCTGATAGTCCCAGTGGATGTGCCCTGCCTAGAGCCTCACCAATCCCTGAGCATCAGCCAGGTCTCACAATAGGCCAAGTGATAATCCCTCCCATCAGTGCCCGGCAGTTGATATGGCCAGGCTCTGCAGCCATATCAGGGGGAGCCCAACATGCAAGAGACCAGGACCCACTGCAGGTGGGCTCAACAACCATTCCAGAGGCCAGCCCCACCCTCCAGCATGCCACAACTGCTGCGCCTAGCCCTGAAGCCATTCCAGGAGCCATCCCTGCCCACCAGTGTGCTGCAGCAAAGGCTGCAGCCCTGCTACAACAGGAGAGCGTATTCAGCCCACATAGAAGACACCCCTTGAGCACCTGGTTCTGGTGGCCAAGTGGAATTGCACTTATGAGCCCCAGGAAATCTTCCACACAAGGCCACTCCCTCAAGAATGGGAGAAGTATCTGATTTACATAACACATAGAGACAAACACAGAGAATTAGGCAAAATGAGGAAACAAGAGTATGTTCCAATTGAGAGAATAAGACAAAACCTCAGAGAG
Organism: Orcinus orca; assembly: GCF_937001465.1. Lineage (NCBI taxonomy): Eukaryota > Metazoa > Chordata > Mammalia > Artiodactyla > Delphinidae > Orcinus > Orcinus orca. The sequence continues at coordinate 76,459,327 of NC_064562.1, read as the reverse complement.
AAGCAATCTACCTGATAAAGGGTTCAAAATAACGGTTATGAAGATGCTCACTGAACTCTGGAGAAGAATGGACAAACACAATGATAACTTAAACAAAGACATAAAATATAAGAAAATACCAAACAGAAATTATAACTGAACTGAAAAATACATTGAAGGGGTCCAACAGCAGATAGGATGAGGCAGAAGAACAAATCAGCAAGTTAAAAGACAAAGCAATGGAACTCGCCCAGACAGAGCAATAAAATGAAAAACAAATTTTAAAAAGTGAAGATAACTTAAGGGACCTTTGGGACCACATCAGGTGGAATAACATTCACATTATGTGGGTCCCAGAGAAGATTGAGAGAGACACGGCCAGAAAACTTACTTGAAGAAATAGTGGCTGAAATCTTACTTATTCTGAGGAAGAAAACAGACATCCAAGTCCAGGAAGCCTAGAGATTTCCAAATAAGATGAACCCAAAGAAAGACACACCAAGACACATCATACTGATATACCTGACAGATATCGTTGGTTCCATTCCAGACCACCACAATAAAGCAAATATTGCAGTGAAGTGAGTCACGGAATTTTTTTTTTGGTTTCCCAGTGCATATAAAAGTTATGTTTACACCATACTGTAGTCTATTAAGTGTAAAATAGCATTATGTCTAAAAAAGCAATGTATATAACTTAATTAAAAAATACTCCATTGATAAAAAATGCTAACCATCATCTGAGTTTTCACAAATCATAATCTTTTTGTTGGTGAAGTGTCTTGCCTCAGTGTTAATGGTTGCTGACTGATTAAGATGGTGGTTCCTGAATGTTTGGGTGGCTTCCTTAAAGTAAGACAATAATGAGGTTTGCCATATTGATTGACTCTTCCTTTCAATTGAAATCTTAGAGGCCATTGTAGGTTTCTTAAATGGACTAATTTCACTATTGTTGTGTCTTTACATAGGCTTGAGGAGAGAGAAATATGGGGAAACAGCCAGTCCATGGAGCATCCAAAACACATACAACATTTATTCATTAAGTTTGCTGTCATATATGGGTGCAATTCATGGTGCCCCCCCAAATTACAATAGGAACATCAAAGATCACTGATCATAGATCACTAAAACAAATATAACAATGAAAAAGTTTCAAATATTTCAGCAATTACCAATATGTGAGAGACATGAAAAGAGCAAATGCTGTTAAAAAATGGCCCTGGATAGCCTTGCCCAAGGCAGGGTTGCCACAAACCTTCAATTTTTAAAAACACAATGTCTGCAAAGCACAATATAGTGAAGCACAATAAACCAAGGTATGCCTGTAATTTAAATGGTAGAAGTAAAGGATAAAGAGAGAATCCTAAAAGCAGCAAGAGAAAAACAGCTTGTTATGTACAAGGAAAATCCCATAAAGCTATGAGCAGATTTTTCAGCAGAAACGTTATAAGTCAGAATGGAGTGGCATGACATATTCAAAGTGCTGGAAGAAAAATAAGTTCCAACCAAGAGTTTTCTAACTGACCATTTTCTTCAAATTTGAAGGGGAGATTAAGAGTTTCCCAGATAAGAAAAAGCTGACAAAGTTCATCACCATTAAACCAACCCTACTAGAAATAATAAAAGGGGCCTCTTTAAGCTGAAAAGAAAGGCAGTAATGAATAATAAGAAAACATACAAAAGTAAAAAATCTCCCTGGAAAAGGTAAATATATAGTAAAGGTAGTAGATCAATCACTTATAAAGCAAGCATGAAATTAAAAGACAAAAGTAATAAAATAACTAAAATTATAATAATTAGTTAAGGGAATAAAATAAAAGATGTAAAATATGTCATCAAAATAAAAGTATACAATGGTGGGGGAGGGGAAGATAAAGCTTTGGAATGTGTTCAAATTTTAAGTTGCTACCAACTTAAAATAAGCTACTACTTACATAAGATGTCATATGTGAATCTCATAGTAACCACAAAGGAAAAACTTATAGTAAATACAGAAAAGAAAGTGAGAAAAGAATCTAACATAATGCTAAAGAAAACCACCAAAACACAAGGGGAGAGAGAAACAGAAGAAGAAAGGCACACAGAGGAACTACAAAAACAGGCAGAAAACAATTAACAAAATGGAATAAATACATAATAATAATTAATTTAAATATAAACACTCTGAATTCACCTATTGAAAGACATAGAGTAGCTCAATGGATTAAAAAAAAGAGACAACCATATGCTGCCTAGAAGAGACTTTAAAAGAAAGGACACACAGAGACTGAAAGTGAGGGGATAGAAAAAGATATTCCATGGAAATGGAAATGAGGAGAAAGATGGAATAGCTATAATCATATCAGACAAAATAGACTTTGAAACAAAGACTGTAATAAAAGACAAAGGAGGGCATTATATAATGATAAAGGGGTCAGTCCAGCAAGAAGATATATTTATAAATGTATATACACCCAACATAGGAGCATCAACATATATAAAGCAAATATTATTGGGCATAAAGGGAGAAACTGAAAGCAATACAAAAATAGTAGGGGAAACTAATACCCCACTTACATCAATGAATAGAGCATCCAGACAAAAAATTAATAAGAGGAAATACTGGCCTTAAATGACACATTAGGCAGATTGACTTAATAGATATGTACAGAACACTGCACCCAAAAGTAGCAGAATACACATTCTTCTCGAGCACTTGGAATATTCTCCAGGATATATCACATGTTAGGTTATAAAGCAAGATTCAATAAATTCAAGGAGATTGAAATCATATCAAGCATCTTCTCCACCACAATGGTATGAAACTAGAAATCAGTCACAGGAATAAAATGGAAAAAAACCCATAGAGTAAACAACACAGTACTGAATAACCAATGGGTCATCGAAAACATCAAAGGATAAATTAAAAACTACCTAGAGACATATGAGAACAGAATTACAACATACCAAAATCAATGGGATGCAGCAAAAATGGTTCTGAGAGGAAAGTTTATAGGACTGCAGGCTCAACTCAAGAAATAAGAAAAATCCCAAATAAACAATTTAACTTTACATCTAAAAGAACTACAAAAAGAACAAATGAGGCCCAAAATTAATAAAAGGAAGGAAACAATAAAGATCAGAACAGAAATAAATGAGAATAAAAAAATAATAGGAAAGAACAATGATCTTTTGATTTCTAAGATCTGGTTCTTTGAAAAGATAAACAAAATTGACAAGCCAATAGCTAGAATAACCAAGAACAAAAGAGAGAGGGTCCAAATCAATAAAATCAGAAATGGAAGAAGAGAAGTTACAACTGGTACCACAGAAATACAAAAGATAATAAAAGACTACTCTAAACAACAAATTAGACAACCTAGAAGAAATAAATTTCTAGAAAAATACAATCTTCCAAGACTAAATAGTGAAGACAAGGAAAATCTGAATAAACCAATTACTAATAAGGAGATTTAAACAGTAATCATAAAGCTCCCAAACACCAAAAGCCCAGGATTAGACAGCTTCAAAAGTGAATTCTACAAAACATTCAAAGAAGATTTAAAACCTATATTTTTCAAACTCTTCCAAAAAATTAAAGAGGAGGGAAACCTTCCAAACACATTTTACAAAACCAGTATTACCCTATACCAAAACCATACAAGGATACCACATAGAAAGAAAACTCTAAAGACTCCATCAAAAAAATTGTTAGAGCTAATAAATTAATTTAGTAAAGTGTCAGGATACAAAATTGATATACAGAAATCTGTGACATTTCTATACACTAATAACAAACTAGCAGAAAGAGAAATAAAGCAAACAGTCCGTTTTATAATTGCATCAAAAATAACAAAATACTTAGGAATAAATTCTACCAAGGAGGTGAAAGATTTGTACACTGAGGAAAGAAACTGAAGAGGATACCAAAAAATGGAAAAATATTCCATGTTCATGGATTGGAAGAATTAATATTGTTAAAATGTCCATACTACCCAAAGCAGTCTACATGTTCAATGCAACCACTATCAAAATTCCAATAGCATTTTTTTACAGAAATAGAACAAGTAATTCTAAAATTTGTACTGAGCCACAAAAGACCCCAAATAGCCAAAACAATCTTGAGAGAGAAGAACAAAGCTGGAGGTATCATGCTCCCTGATTTCAAACTATCCTACAAAGCTACACTAATTAAAGCAGCATAATACTGGCAAAAAGCAGCACACAGATCAGGATTGAGATCCCAGAAACAAACCCACACATATATGGACCATTAATAACAAGGGAGCAAATAACAAACAATAGAGAAAGGACAGTCTCTTAATAAATGGTGTTGGGAAAACTGGACAGTCACATGAAAAAGAATAAAACTAGACCACTGTCTTACACTAAATACAAATTAACTCAAAATGGATTAAGGACTTGAATTTAAGACCTGAAACCATAAAATTTTTAGAGCAAAATTTAAGTGGTAACATTATTGATATTGGTCGTAGTGATGTATTTGTGGATCTGACTCCAAAGGCAAGGGAAGCAAAAGCAAAAATAAACAAATGGGACTGCATCAATCTAAAAAGCTCCACACAGTAAAGGAAGCCATCATCAAAGCAAAAAGACAAACTACTGAATGGGATAAGATATTTGTAAATCATACATTGGACAAGGGGTTAATATCCAAGACATATAAAGAACTCATAAAACTCAACAACAACAAAAACAAGAACCAACCCAACTAAAAATGGGCAGAGGACCTAAATAGATATTTTTCCAAAGAAAACATACAGATGGCCAACAGGTACATAAAAAGATGTTCAACATCACTATTTACAGGGAAATGCAAATCAAAACCACAATGAGGGCTTCCCTGGTGGCGCAGTGGTTGAGAGTCCACCTGCTGATGCAGGGGACACGGGTTCGTGCCCCGGTCCAGGAGGATCCCACATGCCACGGAGCAGCTGGGCCTGTGAGCCATGGCCGCTGAGTCTGCGTGTCCGGAGCCTGTGCTCCGCAACAGGAGAGGCCACAACAGTGAGAGGCCCGCGTACCACAAAAAAAAAAAAAAAAAAACCACGATGAGATATTATCTCACACCTGTTAGAATGGCTATTATCAAAAAGACAACAAATAAGTGTTGGAGAAGATGTACAGAAAATTGAACTCTTGAATAGTGTTGGTGGGAATGTAATTTGCTGTAGCGGCTACAGAAAACAGTACAGAGATTCCTAAAAAAATGAAGAATAGAACTATTGTATGACCCACCTACTCCACTTCTGGGTATTTATCTGAAGAAAATGAAAACTCTAATTTAAAAAGATATATGCATCCATATATTTATTGCAGCATTATGTAAAATAGCCAAGATAGAGAAGCAACCTGAGTGTCCCTCCATGGATGAATGTATGAAGACTATTTGAGATATATATCCATACATATACACACAGAATAGGATTCTACTCAACCACAAAACAAAATTTGTGACAACATGAATGGACCTGGAAGGTATTATGCTAAGTGGGATAAGTCAGACAGAGAAAGACAAATACTTTGATTGCAATCATATGTAGAATCTAAACCAAACAAACCCCAAACCAACACACAAACAAAATAAAACAAAAACAAATTCATGGCTACAGGGACCAGATTAATGGTTACCAGAAGGGAAGCAGTTTAGGGGGTTAAAATATGTGAAGTGGGTCAACTATGTTGATGGATGGTAACTAGACTTGCAGTGGTGATCACTCTGTAGTTTATACAGATGTCGAACTATAATGCTGTAGGCCTGAAACATATAATAAAAAAAAATCATCAAAAATGTATAGCAGTTCCTTTTTATATAATTAGGTAAATATTTTAACTTCTTTATTCCTTTAGGGAGCTGTCATTTAAATTAAAATGATAATATAAATAAGTCAACATTTTAGATTTTAATCCTGGGACTTCTGCTAGCTCATGTCATAACTCTCTTCTAAACTCGCTGGTTGTCATTTTCCTTTATCTCTTTTTCACTGAATATTTTGGCCATGTGACTCATTCCACCTTCATCTTCACTTTTTTTCCCCCAACATAACCTGCTTTGCCATTGTCTCTTGTTCATTTATTTTTTTCTCATATACCTAAGGAACTTGTCATTTTTTCAAATGATTTACATGAGGAAATGTTTCATTGATTTATACACATCTGATTTAGTTCTCTTGTATCCACGCTCTTGTCCTGTATGTGTGGTTTTTGATCAGAGGGACTCAATCCTCACAGGAAGGAATCCCTGGTTGATATATTGGAATAAAGTAAGACCAAGAAATGAATGGTAAACAACAATAGTTAGTTGACATAATTTTATTACACAGAATGAATCAAGACTTGGTAGATGAAGAAAATTCTCTTAAAATATTGTCATTTATGCAGAATAATAGTTAGCTTGTATCTTTGACTCTTGATTTTGTGTTAATATATAGACATGTACTAGAGAACATAAAGTAGACTATGCAAGAATGGCATTAAATATAGGAAATGTATTCTGAGAAATTATGAAATTAAGTACAAGGCAAACATTCTTCTGAATGGAAAATTGAGAACTGGCTAAGGAATAAACGGGAAAGTTAGGGGTCTGGTCCATCTCTAGATTATGCAGTAGTATAAAATAGTTGCTGGTAAAGTTGGCCTAGCATGCCAAAACTTTCCTTCAAACATACAGCCACCATCAGTATAGAATTGAAGTGGGTTATTGCAGTCAAATTGACCTTGTAGCAGTATGTCCTGGGTGGAAACAAACTGTACTGAACACGATTTCTTGGTACATACTATAATTTAGATTTTCTTCATCATTATCTCTGGCACTTTTTATTGCTCTCCCTGAGAAAAACAGTTTTTACTTTGTGTGTGGTTTAGAAAGATTGGTCTACTATCAACACAGAATGAGAGATAAAACAAGACAATAGTGGCTTACTAATAATAAAAAACTTCATATCATATTAATTAATCATATGTGATTATTATTAGAACTCAGGCTTAAGTGACAGATTATAATGGACTTAAGAAATTGTTCTTTGTTTACTGAGGAATTTAGACATATAAAAATAAAAAATTAGAAATTCTCTGAGATGAAGAAATGCCTAAATAATAAGCTCCTCTTCTTTTTGCTTTTATCTAGTTGTTCAAAAAACTATCCAGGTTAAAGCAGTATTCAAGAACTCTTTGGATGTTATTTCTAGTAAATTAATATTTTCAAATGTACTTAAGTTTAGTTATACAGTGATTCTTATTCCTCTGATCTATTAGTATTCCCATACACTAGTTTGTCTCTAAATTCTGAAAGGTACTAAGTTGGTTTTGTTCATAGCACTCCAAATGTTTAAAAATGGCATCTCTGAAGTCATACAGAGTAGGTTTGTATTCTCTCTCTCACTTACTAGACATTGAAAGTAAGTAAACTTTTGTCCAAATAACTGCATGTTTTTGAGCCCCAATTTTGCTCTCTGTTAAAATTTATAAGATTAAATGAGCAAAGTTCTGCAATATATTAAGCTAATATAAAATCAATAATTGGGAGTTCTTTTAAATGTCATCATCATATATAAATATCCTTCATAAGTATTCATTGAGAGGCACATGACATCTTGCTTAAAAAAATCTTTACAAACCTGTTTCTACCAGAATTAGATTCTAATGTTAGGATTTTGTTTTTGTTTCTGTTTTTGGCGGTAATGTTAGGATTTTATATTAATCTAAATCCATTCTGTATTGTCAAATATGTGTGCAATTGACCTTCATTTCCTGACCTAAGATGCTCTGAGTAACCACGTTCATCAATAAAAAGTCATTATACAGGACAAGAATGGTGGGTGGAAAGTCTCAAAATAGTTTGTATATTATGTTTTCATCCATCAAGATGAAAATGGAAAACTGAAAAACACATTTTATTACCTGACAAGCACCATGAAGTGTTTACCTTTACTGTATATAAAAATCACATTTTATTAACACAGGTTAACAGAAGGGAGTAATATTTGCAGTATGGTTTGAATTTGTAAGTGTGTAGTCTCTCTTTGTGCATATATCCATAATCTCAATTTAAAACTCTTAGACTATGGAAAAATCTATTGTATTTACTTATAAATGGTTTATACATATCCATTAGTGCAGAAAATGCTTATTGAGAATCAATTATATATCAAGCAAGTAATTAGATCCTGGGTATCCACAAGAAAGTATACATTTGATTGATCTCCAAAAGCCCACAAGCTAAGGAGAAAGATCATTATAAAAATAACTATATCAGCTCTAGCTAGATCACATTCATAGCCTGTTTAATGCAATTATACTCATGGGCCAAAAACCCCCTGTGCCTTTGTTTATGTGTCTGTGTGTCTGTTGGGGGATGGTGTGGTGGTGGTAGCAGGGTTTAGGAGAAGGAAATACAGAAAACTTCAATGAAGTATATGTCATAGTGAAAAATATATTCACAAATACATTAATAAGTGTGTTTTATAAAGGACTTTTATATTTCATTATTCTGCGAGAGATTTAATATGAAGAAATAACCAGCAAGGAATGTGGAAAATTCTTTAATTTCAACCTCAGCTGTTTGAACTTTATTTTTCAGTTGTGTAAAGTGATAGAAGGATTTCTGAATATTCATTCATTCATTCACTCATTTATCCATAGTTATTCATTAAAAAGGTACTTCCTGTATACCTAATAAGTTCCAAGCACTCTCTAAATGCTGGGAATACAGTGTTAAACAAACATACACACATTTGTTGTACTTGTAGAGTTTATAATCTAACAGAGGAATTAGATATGAATTAAATATTCATGTTGATGTATACATGTGTATATATATATATACATATATATATATACATAAATATATAATTTAAAAAGAAGTTAGTACTCTGAAGGAAAGGAATAAAGTTCTGTGACAACATATATCAGAACAAATAAATGGTAGAAGAAATCAGGGAAGGTTTCTTGAAGAAGTGAGTATTAAACTTAGATTTTAAGATAATTAAAATTTACCTAGAGAAAGGGGGTGAGGGTGAGTAGAAACATTGTTTCAGGCAGAATAATGTGTTTATGTAGTCAGATTGTGCATAACAGGTTTGAGAAATTATAGAAGGCCCAGTATGGCTGGAGCAAAGGCCAAGAGGAACAGAGGCAGTTTGGCGCACAAATGTTAAGGCTGCATAACTAATATCAAGTGTATGTTTTTCTCTTAAGACAAATTAATATCAAATAACCTGAAAAAGATTTACATAGGTAGTGAGGGAAAGAACAATGCCCAGGTTTACTTTGTAGTTTCTGGCTAATGGCAAAGACTTCATGGTGTCATCATTCCCTGAGAAACACACTAGAAAATGACCAAATTTGGAAGGAAATGGAATGATATTTTAGAATAATAATTCTGATAATAGTGTAGACAATGATCAGATATGGGAAAACAGGGGTTTGGGAAAGGATGATATATCCAATAATAAGATTGTTTCAATTTTCTTTACTATGTAACAAATTCTATCCTCATTTAGTGACTTAAAATTGAAGTTCTTCAGGAAGAAGTAATATGTTATAGGTCAAAACTTGTATCTAAAAAAGAAATGAAGAGTGTTGAAAATGGGATAAATGAAGGTACAGTATAATTTGTTGTATTTAATTGCTTTAAAAATTGCTGATGGCTTAAAGCAATAAAAGTAAAATCATATTGTGTGTTTATACTGTATATCAAAGTGAAATATTTAACAATAGTGGTAAAATGGATGGAGGGTGGGATTAGAAATATACTGTTCTAAGATTCTACAACTATTTGAGAAACAATGTAGTTTTTAAAGACAGACTCAAGCTATTTTTTTTATTTTTATTTTTATTTTTTTTATTTTTTTAACATCTTTATTGGGGTATAATTGCTTTACAATGGTGTGTTAGTTTCTGCTTTATAACAAAGTGAATCAGTCATACATAAACATATGTTCCCATATGTCTTCCCTCTTGCGTCTCCCTCCCTCCCACCCTCCCTATCCCACCCCTCCAGGCTGTCACAAAGCACCGAGCCAACATCCCTGTGCCATGCGGCTGCTTCCCACTAGCTATCTACCTTACTACGTTTGTTAGTGTGTATATGCCCATGACTCTCTCTCGCCCTGTCACAGCTCACCCTTCCCCCTCCCCATAACCTCAAGTCCGTTCTCTAGGAGGTCTGCGTCTTTATTCCTGCCTTACCCCTAGGTTCTTCATGACATTTTTTTTTCTTAAATTCCATATATATGTGTTAGCATATGGTATTTGTCTTTCTCTTTCTGACTTACTTCACTCTGTATGACAGACTCTAGGTCTATCCACCTCATTACAAAGAGCTCCATTTCGTTTCTTTTTATGGCTGAGTAATATTCCATTGTATATATGTGCCACATCTTCTTTATCCATTCATCCGATGATGGGCACTTAGGTTGTTTCCATCTCCGGGCTATTATAAATAGAGCTGCAATGAACATTTTGGTACATGACTCTTTTTGAATTTTGGTTTTCTCAGGGTATATGCCCAGTAGTGGGATTGCTGGGTCATATGGTAGTTCTATTTGTAGTTTTTTAAGGAACCTCCATACTGTTCTCCATAGTGGCTGTACCAATTCACATTCCCACCAGCAGTGCAAGAGTGTTCCCTTTTCTCCACACCCTCTCCAGCATTTATTGTTTCTAGATTTTTTGATGATGGCCATTCTGACTGGTGTGAGATGATATCTCATTGTAGTTTTGATTTGCATTTCTCTAATGATTAATGATGTTGAGCATTCTTTCATGTGTTTGTTGGCAGTCTGTATATCTTCTTTGGAGAAATGTCTATTTAGGTCTTCTGCCCATTTTTGGATTGGGTTGTTTACTTTTTTGTTATTGAGCTGCATGAGCTGCTTGTAAATTTTGGAGATTAATCCTTTGTCGGTTGCTTCATTTGCAAATATTTTCTCCCATTCTGAGGGTTGTCTTTTGGTCTTGTTTATGGTTTCCTTTGCTGTGCAAAAGCTTTGAAGTTTCATTAGGTCCCATTTGTTTATTTTTGTTTTTATTTCCATTACTCTAGGAGGTGGGTCAGAAAGGATCTTGCTGTGATTTATGTCCTAGAGTGTTCTGCCTATGTTTTCCTCTAAGAGTTTGATAGTTTCTGGCCTTACATTTATGTCTTTAATCCATTTTGAGCTTATTTTTGTGTATGGTGTTAGGGAGTGATCTAATCTCATACTTTTACATGTACCTGTCCAGTTTTCCCAGCACCACTTATTGAAGAGGCTGTCCTTTCTCCACTGTACATTACTGCCACCTTTATCAAAGATAAGGTGTCCATATGTGCATGGGTTTATCTCTGGGCTTTCTATCCTGTTCCATTGATCTATCTTTCTGTTTTTGTGCCAGTACCATACCGTCTTGATAACTGTAGCTTTGTAGTAGAGTCTGAAGTCAGGGAGCCTGATTCCTCCAGTTCCTTCTTTCGTTCTCAAGATTGCTTTGGCTATTCGGGGTCTTTTGTGTTTCCATACAAATTGCAAAATTTTTTGTTCTAGTTCTGTGAAAAATGCCAGTGGTAGTTTGATAGAGATTGCATTGAATCTAGATTGCTTTGGGTAGTAGAGTCATTTTCACAATGTTGATTCTTCCAATCCAAGAACATGGTATATCTCTCCATCTATTTGTATCATCTTTCATTTCTTTCATCAGTGTCTTATAATTTTCTGCATACAGGTCTTTTGTCTCCTTAGGTAGGTTTATTCCTAGATATTTTATTCTTTTGTTGCAATGGTAAATGGGAGTGTTTTCTTGATTTCACTTTCAGATTTTTCATCATTAGTATATAGGAAAGTCAGAGATTTCTGTGCATTAATTTTGTATCCTGCCACTTTACCAAATTCATTGATTAGCTTTAGTAGTTTTCTGTTAGCATCTTTAGGATTCTCTGTGTATAGGATCATGTCATCTGCAAACAGTGACAGCTTTACTACTTCTTTTCCGATTTGGATTCCTTTTATTTCCTTTTCTTCTCTGATTGCTGTGGCTAAAACTTCCAAAACTATGTTGAATAAGAGTGGTGAGAGTGGGCAACCTTGTCTTGTTCCTGATCTTAGTGGAAATGCTTTCAGTTTTTCACCATTGAGGATGATGTTTGCTGTGGGCTTGTCATTATATGGCCTTCATTATGTTGAGGAAAGTTCCCTCTATGCCTACTTTCTGCAGGGTTTTTATCATAAATGGGTGTTGAATTTTGTCAGAAGCTTTTTGTGCATCTATTGAGATGATCATATGGTTTTTCTCCTTCAATTTGTTAATATGGTTTATCACATTGATAGATTTGCGTATATTGAAGAATCCTTGCATTCCTGGAATAAACCCCACTTGATCATGGTGTATGATCCTTTTAATGTGCTGTTGGATTCTGTTTGCTAGTATTTTGTTGAGGATTTTTGCATCTATGTTCATCAGTGATATTGGCCTGTAGTTTTCTTTCTTTGTGACATCCTTGTCTGGTTTTGGTATCAAGGTGATGGTGGCCTCATAGAAGGAGTTTGGGAGTGTTCCTCCCTCTGCTATATTTTGGAAGAGTTTGAGAAGGATAGGTGTTAGCTCTTCTCTAAATGATTGATAGAATTCGCCTGTGAAGCCATCTGGTCCTGGGCTTTTTTGTGTTGGAAGATTTTTAATCACAGTTTCAATTTCAGTGCTTGTGATTGGTCTGTTCATATTTTCTATTTCTTCCTGATTCAGTCTTGGCAGGTTGTGCATTTCTAAGAATTTGTCCATTTCTTCCAGATTGTCCATTTTATTGGCATAGAGTTGCTTGTAGTAATCTCTCATGATCTCTTTTATTTCTGCAGTGTCAGTTGTTACCTCTCCTTTTTCATTTCTAATTCTATTGATTTGAGTCTTCTCCCTTTTTTTCTTGATGAGTCTGGCTAGTGGTTTATCTATTTTGTTTATCTTCTCAAAGAACCAGCTTTTAGTTTTATTGATCTTTGCTATTGTTTCCTTCATTTCTTTTTCATTTATTTCTGATCTGATTTTTATGATTTCTTTCCTTCTGCTAGCTTTGGGGTTTTTTTGTTCTTCTTTCTCTAATTGCTTGAGGTGCAAGATTAGGTTGTTTATGCAAGATGTTTCCTGTTTCTTAAGGTGGGCTTGAATTGCTATAAACTTCCCCCTTAGAACTGCTTTTGCTGCATCCCACAGGTTTTGGGTCGTTGTGTCTCCATTGTCATTTGTTTCTAGGTATTTTTTGATTTCCTCTTTGATTTCTTCAGTGATCACTTCATTATTAAGTAGTGTATTGTTTAGCCTCCATGTGTTTGTATTTTTTACAGATCTTTTCCTGTCATTGATATCTAGTCTCATGGCGTTGTGGTCAGAAAAGATACTTGATACAATTTCAATTTTCTTAAATTTACCAAGGCTTGATTTGTGACCCAAGATATGATCTATCCTGGAGAATGTTCCATGAGCACTTGAGAAAAATGTGTATTCTGTTGTTTTTGGATGGAGTGTCCTATAAATATCAATTAAGTCCATCTTGTTTAATGTATCATGTAAAGCTTGTGTTTCCTTATTTATTTTCATTTTGGATGATCTGTCCATTGGTGAAAGTGGGGTGTGAAAGTCCCCTACTAAGATTGTGTTACTGTCGCTTTCCCCTTTTATGGCTGTTAGTATTTGCCTTATGTATTGAGGTGCTCCTATGTTGGGTGCATAAATATTTACAATTGTTATATCTTCTTCTTGGATCGATCCCTTGATCATTATGTAGTGTCCTTCTTTGTCTCTTTTAATAGTCCTTATTTTAAAGTCTATTTTGTCTGATATGAGAATTGCTACTCCAGCTTTCTTTTGGTTTCCATTTGCATGGAATATCTTTTTCCATCCCCTTACTTTCAGTCTGTATGTGTCTCTAGGTCTGAAGTGGGTCTCTTGTAGAGAGCATATATAAGGGTCTTGTTTTTATATCCATTCAGCTAATCTGTGTCTTTTGGTGGGAGCATTTAGTCCATTTACATTTAAGGTAATTATCGATATGTATGTTCCTATTCCCATTTTCTAAATTGTTTTGGGTTCGTTATTATAGGTCTTTTCCTTCTCTTGTGTTTCTTGCCTAGAGAAGATCCTTTAGCATTTGTTGTAAAGCTGGTTTGGTGGTGCTGAACTCTCTCAGCTTTTGCTTGACTGTAAAGGTTTTAATTTCTCCATCAAATCTGAATGAGATCCTTGCTGGGTAGAGTAATCTTGGTTGCAGGTTTTTCTCCTTCATCACTTTCAGTATGTCCTGCCAGTCCCTTCTGGCTTGCAGAGTTTCTGCTGAGAGATCAGCTGTTAACCTTATAGGGATTCCTTTGTGTGTTATTTGTTGTTTTTCCCTTGCTGCTTTTAATATCTTTTCTTCGTATTTAATTTTTGACAGTTTGATTAATATGTGTCTTGGCGTATTTCTCCTTGGATTTATCCTGTATGGGACTCTCTGTGCTTCCTGGACTTGATTAACTATTTCCTTTCCCATATTAGGGAAGTTTTCAACTATAATCTCTTCACATTTTTCTCAGTCCCTTTCTTTTTCTCTTCTTCTTCTGTGGCCCCTATAATTCGAATGTTGGTGCGTTTAATGTTGTCCCAGAGGTCTCTGAGATTGTCCTCAGTTCTTTTCATTCTTTTTTCTTTATTCTGCTCTGCAGTAGTTATTTTCACTATTTTATTTTCCAGGTCACTTATCCGTTCTTCTGCCTCAGTTATTCTGCTATTGATCCCATGTAGAGTGTTTTTCATTTTATTTATTGTGTTGTTCATCATTGTTTGTTTCATCTTTAGTTCTTCTAGGTCCTTGTTAAATGTTACTTGCATTTTGTCCATTCTATTTCCAAGATTTTGGATCATCTTTACTATCATTATTCTCAATTCTTTTTCAGGTAGACTGCCTATTTCCTCTTCATTTGTTAGGTCTGGTGGGTTTTTATCTTGCTCCTTCATCTGCTGTGTGTTTTTCTGTCTTCTCATTTTGCTTATCTTACTGTGTTTGGGGTCTCCTTTTTGTAGGCTGCAGGTTCGTAGTTCCCGTTGTTTTTGATGTCTGTCCCCAGTGGCTAAGGTTCGTTCAGTGGGTTGTGTAGGCTTCCTGGTGGAGGAGACTAGTGCCTGTGTTGTGGTGGATGAGGCTGGATCTTGTCTCTCTAGTAGGCAGGTCCACGTCTGGTGGTGTGTTTTGCGGTGTCTTTGGACTTATTATGATTTTCGGCAGCCTCTCTGCTAATGGGTGGGGTTGTGTTCCTGGTTTTCTAGTTGTTTGGCATAGGTTGTCCAGCACTGTAGCTTGCTGGTCGTTGAGTGAAGCTGGGTGCTGGTGTTGAGATGGAGATCTCTGGTAGATTTTTGCCGTTTGATATTATGTGGAGCTGGGAGGTCTCTTGTTGACCAGTATCCTGAAGTTGGCTCTCCCACCTCAGAGGCACAGCAGTGACTCCTGGCTGCAGCACCACGAGCCTTTCATGCACACGGCTCAGAGTAAAAGGGAGAAAAAGTAGAGAGAAAGAATTAGTAGAAGTAGGAAGAAAGAAAGAAGGGAAGGAAGGAAGGAAAAAAGCAAGAAGAAAAGAAGGAAAGAAGGAAGGAAAGGAGGGAGGGAGGGAGGAAGGAAGTAAGGAGGGAAGGAAGGAAAAAAGAAAGAAGGTACAGTAGAATAAAAGTATAATAAAGTTATTAAATTAAAAAATATTTATTTAGGAAAAAAAAGGGACGGATAGAACCTTAGGACAAATGGTGGAAGCAAAGCTATACAGACAAAATCTTACACAGAAGCATACACATACACCCTCACAAAAAGAAGTAAAGGGGAAAAAATCATAAATCTTGCTCTCAAAGTCCACCTCCTCAATTTGGGATGATTCGTTGTCTAAAGGAGGGAGGGAGGGAAGGAAGGGAGGGAGGGAGGGAGGAAGTAAGGAAGGAAGGAAGGAAGGCAGGGAAGAAAGAAAGAAGGTAAAGTGTAATAAAATTATTAAAATTAAAATTAATTATTAAGAAAAAAATTAAAAAACAAAAAAACGGACAGATAGAACCCTAGGACAAATGGTGGAAGCAAAGCTATACAGACAAAATTTCACACAGAAGCATACACATACACTCTCACAAAAAGAGGAAAAGGGGATAAAATCATAGATCTTGCTCTCGAAGCCCCACCTCCTCAATTTGGGATGATTCGTTGTCTATTCATGTATTCCACGGATGCAGCGTACATCAAGTTGATTGTGGAGCTTTAATCCGCTGCTTCTGAGGCTGCTGGGAGAGATCTCCCTTTCTCTTCTTTGTTCTCACAGCTCCCAGGGTCTCAGCTTTGGATTTGGCCCCGCCTCTGCGTGTAGGTCGCTGGAGGGCATCTGTTTTTTGCTCAGACAGGACGGGGTTAAAGGAGCAGCTGATTCGGGGACTCTGGCGCACTCAGGCCGGGGGCGGGGGGGGGAGGGAGGGGCACGGCGTGCGGGCAGGCCTGCAGCGGCAGAGGCCGGCGTGACATTGCAGCAGCCTGAGGACCACCGTGCGTTCTCCCGGGGAGGTTGTCCCTGGATCCCGGGACTCTGGCAGTGGCAGGCTGCACAGGCTTCCTGGAAGAGGGGTGTGGATAGTGACCTGTGCTCGCACACAGGCCCCTTGGTGGCGGCAGCAGCAGCCTTAGTGTCTCCCGCCTGTCTCTGGGGTCCGTGCTTTTAGCCGCGGCTCGTGCCCGTCTCGAGTCCGCGCTTTTAGCCGCGGCTTGCGCCCGTCTCTGGGGTCCGCGCTTTTAGCCGCGGCTCGCGCCCGTGTCCGGGGTCCGTGTTTTTAGCTGCAGCTCATGCCCGTCTCTGGAGTTCCTTTAAGCAGCGCTCTTAAACCCCTCTCCTCGCGTGGACTGGTTAGCTCTTGAGTTCTCCGTAGAGCTAGCCAAGATTTAATGGGGCTGCTTTTGCCTCTCAACTTTTCCCTCTGCTCAACCCTGTTCCGCAGCATCTCCAAACACACAGGTATTGATTGCATGGGCACTCTTAATAAACATCTTATGTGCTGAACTGTGTTCCTGAGTCTACTTGTTGGAGAACTCAATGTGCGACAGTCAGACATGTTTAAAACATGTTTAAAATTTTTGAAATGACTGAGTCTCAATACTCAAGAAAAGTTATTCTGGTGTTTTATAATACACTTGAGTTTTAATTTTAAAATTGCCTTTAACCCTAAATCATATTATTTTAAACTATTTCACATGTGTAATTTTTAATCCTCTCAGGATATGAGCTCTTATTGCTGAATCAGGCTTTGCAATGCCAGAT
This sequence comes from Orcinus orca, assembly GCF_937001465.1. Taxonomy (NCBI): domain Eukaryota; kingdom Metazoa; phylum Chordata; class Mammalia; order Artiodactyla; family Delphinidae; genus Orcinus; species Orcinus orca. Next base: position 76,442,063 of record NC_064562.1, on the reverse strand, counting down.
CTGGTATAACTTCATAGTGTTATCTCAACACATCTGTGGACTTCTACATACCACCAAAATGGGATAACAAGACCTGGACTTAACTTCCTGACTAAAACAACCATAAAACAAAAGAAAACAAAACAAACATATAAAATTGGAGTCAGTGGTTCTTGAGACATTGGACATCAGGCATTGAAGGAAAATGATTCCTGAAAAATGGGAAACAACAGAGCTATCCTTACCATTGCTTAAATTTACTGCCTTGAGGGAGTTCCCAGGCTATAGTGCAAGAAGGAAGAATCCAGGTTAACCAGACACTTGAAAAAAAGAAAACAAAAAGAAACTCCATATGCACATCTCAGTAGACTTAAAGTCATTGTTTTACAAAATCCAACATTTTCTGTAAAAATTTTCAGCCAACTAGGGATAGAGGGGAAATTCCTCAGCCTGGTAAGTGCATGGAGGAAAAATGTATGGCTCACATTGCACCTAATGATGTAATTCTGAACCATACCCCCCAAGATCAGGAATAATACAAGAATGTCTATTTACCACTTCTATTTGACATTGTACTGGAGGGTCTATTCAGTGAAATAAAAAAAGAAAATTCATCCAGATTGGAAAGGAAGAAGTAAAACTATCGTTATTTGCAGACCACATGGTCACTACATAGAAAATCAAATGGGGTCTAGAAAAGCTACTAGAATTAATAAATTTAATGATTAAATTTAGGAAGCTTCCTGGGTGCAAAACTAATCTTTTAAAAATTGTGTTTCTATATACTATCAGTGAACAATCAGAAACTGAAAGGTTAAAAAATTCCTTTTACAATATCATCAAGAAACATGGAGCACTTAGGAATAAATTGGATAAAACATATGAAAGATCTTTACACTGACAAATTACTAAATTATTTTGTAAAAAAGTATCAAACTGATTCTAAAATTTATATGGCCATTCAAAGGAGCTAGAATATCCAAAACAGCTTTGAAAAAGGAGTAAGTTTAGAGGATTTATACTCTGATTTCTAAACTTACTCTAAACTCTAAACTTACTCTAAACTTACTCTAAACAATATGGAAGTGGTATAAAAATAGGCAAATAGATCAATGGAATTGAATTGCAAGCCAAAATATACCCATATAGATCTGCATAGCTTATTTTTATTTATTTATTTATTTATTTATTTCTGGCTGTGTTGGGTCTTCGTTTCTGTGCGAGGGCTTTCTCCAGTTGCGGCAAGTGGGGGCCACTCTTCATCGCGGTGCACGGGCCTCTCACTATCGCGGCCTCTTTTGTTGCGGAGCATAGACTCCAAACGTGCAGGCTCAGTAGTCGTGGCTCACGGGCCTAGTTGCTCCGCGGCATGTGGGATCTTCCCAGACCAGGGCTCAAACCCGTGTCCCCTGCATCGGCAGGCAGATTCTCAGCCACTGCGCCACCAGGGAAGCCCTGCATAGCTTATTTTTATCCAAAGTACAAAGGTAATTTCAACAAATGGTGCTAAAACAATTGGATACCCATATGAAAAAAACAAAGAAACCCCAAACCATACCTCACATTTAATACTGAAATTAACTAAAAATGGGTTGTCACCTAAAGGTAAGAGCTATACTATAAAATTTCTAGAAGAAAATGTTGGAGAAAACTTTTATTACCTTTGTGTAGGCAAATATTTCTCAGACACAACACTAGAAGTATCCATAAAAGAACAGATTGATAAATTGAACTTTATCAAAACTAAAACTTTCTGCTATTCCAAAAACTCTGGTAAGAGTTTGAAAACACAAGTCATAGACTGGGAGGAAATATGGAAACTAAATATTTGATAAAGAACATTCAGAACATTCAAAGAACAATAGAAACTCAATAATAAGAAAATAAAACAACCCAATAAGAAATAGTCAATAAATTTGAAAAGATTGATTTATTGTGAAGTGAGAGTTACTTGATTCCACATAATGCTGTATGGAATACCATGACAGTGGATAAGGCATTTTGAAAGTCCACAGATGGTAGTTTTGGCAGAGGCATTGTGTGCAGAGGTGGGAAATGCATATCCAGAGTAAATGTTTTAGTAAGGACAAAATGCTGACCTTTTCATGATGGAAGCTATCCAATGTTATCAACTCACCACCAGATTTGTGGCTGATAACTTTAGAGTATAGGGCCATATCAGGGTATCAGGGTTGGTTAGGCACTTGTCAGCAACCATGGTAAGGTCAGTCTTGCTGAGTAGAGGTCCATGTTGCGGAGACCATGTAAAACCTCCGTTTGTACCACCATGGCCACTTTGTTCATGAGCCTTTTGGGCAATGACGGACATGGCTGGGGAGAGAAGTTGACTGGTATTTAGAGAATGCATCATGCTACCCACTTGATTATAAAAATCTTCTTCAGCTGAGGACACCCTTTGGTGAGCATTCACATGGGACACAAATATCTTTATGTTTTCTGCCCATTCAGAGAGGTCTATCCACATACTTTTCCACATTTCTGAGTCACCAGATTTCCAGTTATGTTCCATCCATGCACCTGATCATCCAACCAAACCATGGGCCATAGCCCTTGAAGCAGTATGTAATTGAACATCTAGCCAATTATGTTTGAAGGAAAGTGCACAATCAGGTGAACTGTTCAAAATATTCCCACTGGGAATATTTTCCTTCACCACTATCCTTCAAGAATGTCCCAGAAAAGGAGTTGTAGTATTACAGGCATTCACTTTTGGGTGGTGCATGCATATTGTGCAGGAGCTACTGTAAAGCAGGCCCAAGTCTCATATTCCTCTGACAAATGATCACAGGGAATTCTTCATGAGACCATAGGTGCAGGCTTGGAGAGAGAAGGTAATGGAGCAGGCACGGGGACTTTGTTCATTTGGGCAACTTCTTCACATAACTTACTTGTGCCTTCGAAAGTCTTCTTGGGCCTGATCATGTATTTACCACTTCCATTTGATGATGGAGTGCTACTGTGCATGACCAAGTTTATGGATTGATGAGACAGATAACACAGAGCTTATGATGGACAGGTTCAGGTCCTGTAATAAGTTCGTGGCCCATGGTTATGTACTCAGTCTCTACTAAAGTCCAGTAGAAGGTCAAGGGCTGTTTCTCAAAAGGAGGTTAGTAATCTGCAGAGGATGGAAAGACTCTGGCCAAAATCCTAAGGGTCTGTGCTGCAAGTAACCTATACGGGCCTGTCATAGGCTCTTTAGGCTGCTCTAAAGCTTGAGAATTAAAAACAGGAGAACAAAGAAAGAAAGGAAAAAAAACTAAACACAAGTCAATGTTTCTATGTCTCTTCTAGCTTTTTAGTCTTTCATACTTTGATCTGTTTTCATTGTTATTCCTACTTTCAGCTTTCTTGAGATATAATTAACAAATTAAATTGTACATATATGTGTGTGTGTATATATATATACACACACACAACATGATGATGATTTGATTTACGTATACTGTGTGAAAGTATTACCAGTCAGGTTAATTTATGTATTCATCACTGTGACTTCAGATAGTCACATTGTGTGTGTGTGTGTGTGTGGTGAAAATTCTTAGGGTTTACTCTTAAAAAAGTTCAAGTACACAGCAAGTTATTATTAACTACAGTCACCATGCTGTTTGTTATTAGATCCCAAGAACTTATTCATCTTATAACTAGAGGCTTTTAATATTTAACTAGCATCTCCCAATCTCCCCCAGCCCCTCATAACCACTATTTGTCTGTTTCTATGAGTTCAAGATATTTTTAGAGTCTACATATAAGTAATATTATACAGCATGTGTCTCTGTCTGGCTAATTTAAATTAGCATAATGTCTTTTAGATTTATCCATGTTATTGTAAATAACAGGATTTCCTTTTTTCTAATGGCTGAATAATATTCCATTGAGGGGATATATCAATATAAATAAATCACATCTTTATCCTGTCATCCATTAACAAACACTTAAGTTGTTCTATATCTTGGCTATTGTGAATATTACTGCAATGAATATTGGAGTGCAGATATCTCTTAGATACTGATTGTGTTTCCTTCAGGTATATAGCCAGAAGTGGGATTACAGGTTCATATGGTAGTTCAATTTTTAATTCCTTGAAGAACCTTCATATTGTCTTCCTAATGGCTGTTTCAACTTACATTCCCACCAGCCTTGAGCAAGGGTTTCTTTTCTCCACATCCTTGGCACTACTTGTTATTAGTTGTTTTTTTGGTAAGAATAATACTAACAGGTGTGAGGTGATATCTCACTGTGGTTTTGATTTGCATTTCTCTGATGATTAGCGATCTTGAGTACATTTTCATGTACCTGTTGACCATTTGAACGTCTTCTTTGGAAAAATGCCTGTTCTGGTCCTCTGCTCCCTTTTTAATTTGATTATTTAGATTTTTGCTATTGAGTTGTCTAATTATTTCTTTTGGATATTAACACCTTATCTGATAAATGCTTTGCAAGTATTTTCTGTTCCACAGGTTGCCTTTCATCATATTGATTACTCTCTTTGCTGTGCATATGTTTTTACTTTGATGTAGTTCCATTTGTTAATTTTTAAAATTTTCTTGCCTTTGCTTTGGGTGTCATACCCAAAAAATCATTGTCAAGATCAATGTCAAGGAGCTTTATCCCTATGTTTTCTTCTAGGAGTTTTATGGTTACAGGGTTTACATTTAAGACTTTAGTCCATTTTGAATTAAATTTTAGAATGATGTAAGATAGAGGTCCACTTTCAGTCTTTTACATGGGAATATCCAGTTTTCCCAACTCCATTTATTGAAGAGACTATCCTTTCCCCCCGTGTGTTCTTTGCTCCCCTGTCAAATATTAGTTGCATGAGTTTATATCTGGGCTCTCTGTTCTGTTCCATTGAACTATATGTCTTTTTTTATGCCAGTACTACATTGTTATGATTACTGTATCTTTGTAATATAGTTTGAAATCAGGAAGTGTAATGCCTACAGCTTTGTTTTTCTTTCTTGAGATTGCTTCACCTATTCGAGGTTGGTTGTGGTGCCATGAATTTTAGGACTGTATTTTCTATTTTCTATTTCTGTGAAAATACCAATGAAATTTTGATAGGAATTGCATTAAATCTGTAGACCTCTTTAGGTAGTATTCACATTTAAAAATATTAATTTTCCAATCCATTAACACAAGATCTTTTTCATTTATTTGTTTCTTCCTTAATTTCTTTTATTAATGTCTTATAGTTTCCAATGAACAGGTCACTCACTTCCCTGGTTAAATTTGCTATTGTAAATAAATGGGATTGTTATCTTTATTTCTCTTTCAGATTGTTCATTGTTAGTGTATAGAGATTCAATTGATTTTTGTTTATTGATTTTGTATCCTGTGACTTTACTGAATTTATTTATTAATTCTAACAGATTTTTGATGGCATCTTTAAGGGTTTTTTTTGTGTGGTACGCGGGCCTCTCACTGCTGTGGCCTCTCCCGTTGCGGAGCACAGGCTCCGGACGCACAGCCTCAGCGGCCATGGCTCATGGGCCCAGCCGCTCCGTGGCATGTGGGATCTTCCCGGACTGAGGCACGAACCCGTGTCCCCTGCATTGGCAGGCAGACTCTCAACCACTGTGCCACCAGGGAAGCCCTAAGGTTTTTTTTTAATGTATAGTATCATGTCATCTGCAAACAGTAACAGGTTTACTCTTTCCTTTCTCATTTGTATGACTTTTATTTCTTTTTCTTGCCTAATTGCTCTGAGGCTTCCAGTACTATGCTGAACAGAAATAGCAAGAGTGGGCAACCTTGTCTTGTTCCTGATCTTCCTGAGAGACCTTTCAAATTTTCATCATTGATTATGATGCTAGCTGTGGGCTTGTTATATATGGCCTTATATTATTTTGAAGTATGTTCCCTCTATATCCACTTTGTTGAGAGTTTGTATCATAAATTAATGTTGAATTTGTGAAATGCTTTTTCTGCATCTATTGAGCTGATTATATGATTTTTATCCTTTGTTTTTTTAATGTGTATCACATTGTTTGATTTGCAAATGTTGAACCATCCTTGCATCCCCGGAATAAAACCCACTTGATCATGATGTATGATCCTTTATTTTTGTTGCATTTGGTTTGCTAATATTTTGTTGAGGGTTTTTTGCATCTGTGCTCATCAGGGATATTGGCCTGTTATTTTATTTTTTGTAGTGTCTCTTGTTTTGGTATCAAGGTAATGCTGGCCTCATAAGACTAGTTTGGAATTTTCCCTTCCCCTCTATTTTCTGTAAGAATTTGAGAAGGGCTGGTATAGATTCTTCTTTCTCGTTTATTTCTGAGGGACTGTTTTGCCAGGTTAAGTATTTTGGGGGGAAATTCTCTCAATTCTGCCAGAGCCCCACCAGTTACTGACAGCCTCCTGTTTGCTTTCCATAGGGTAGTGCCGAATGCTCGTTTGTGTGCTTTTTCCCAGTTCCACACAGTCAGGCCAGCTTTCTGTTCATGCTCATTAGCCATCTGCAAAGGCTCACACCTACTGCCCTTAGGAGTGCACACAGGGAGACAGGCATATTGTGGGAGTCTGTGTGGGTAAGATGCAAAAAGCATTAGGGGTGCCCATGCTACAGTTGAGGGGCCACGAGCCGGTGTCCCAGTGTGCTTTCTAATGGAGTCCATCAAACAATTAGTATGAACTGAGTCCATTTGATGCCCTTAGAGAGTCATGGCTGCTGTTCTGTCAGCTCCTCCACACCACCAGTTACACAGCACACTTTAGTATTCTGGATGGGGTGTAAAAGAATTGGATCTCTTAGACAGCATGCCACATGTGTAGCTTGGGAATCTCGGGCTCTTACTCTCAACTGTGGGAGAAATTGCCAGCTGAAAAGGTTTTTCTTGGCACTGAGCTGTGCTGCCTTGAGGGAGGGGTGACAGAGGTACAGTGAAACAATTTCTTTTACCCAGTGTGTCCATCTCAGATTTTTCTTTGCTCAAGGGTGTGTTAGAACTTCTCCACCAGACTCCTGGCCTTCCCCAAAGGGATTCTTATCCATTGGTGGTTGTCAAAATCGATGTTCTTTGTGGGGAAGATAATGGAAAACTCCTATTTCACTACTTTCCTGATGTCACTCTTGTTTACATATTTAAATCTTGGTATTTATGAGTTATTGCAAATTCCTTTTCATTTAGTTTTAAATTATTTCAATTTTTAATAAATATTTTAATAGTAGCATATTTTTCTTCTGTAAATTAATCTATATATCCTTAGATATTCACTCATTTTTGCCATCTAGATTGTTGCTATTTATTGTTCTCTAAATTGCATCCCTATAAAAGATGCTTTAAAGGACAATATTAGCATATTAGCAACAGTTGATCAGAAAATATACTCTGTCTTGTCATATGAGTGCTATGAAATTAAAAACAAACAAAAGTCATGAATTTGAAATGATTAGGAGCAGATTATGTCCTCCTCAGAAGAGAAACACTTAGATGAAGAAATAATAACTAATAGGTCCACTAGTACAATCTGAAAGAAAAACTGGTAACTCACCTTAAATTATTTATATAGATATATTTTTTTCTCATGTCTAAGTCAATATGCACTAAATCTTAGCAGTGTTTTCCAGTATGTGTTTCCCCCCATTACATTATTAAGTTGAGAGAAAAATTGCAATTAATCAATGATTACATGAATGATTCAAAGTATAAGAAATGATAGGTGAATCAAACAATAAGATTTCTAATAGATTTGACATTTCACTTATCCATAACAGTTCTTTCAGGGATATACAACCATCATTCTAATGGAATAGAATGGAATGGAACACTTCTCACTTAGAATCCACTGTATAGTAAGCCAGGAGCCAATTCCACTTCCCTAGAAGCATCACAGGACCTTCTCTGAGTCAACAATGTACTTCTTTAGAAAATCCTCCTCTACAGTCATAACCAACAAATTTTCTTTCAAATTATTATGCTTCCCTTCTCAGTGAACAAGTAGTTGCTGATAAAGTTTAAGCATGTTCTCTTGTAAACTTTTCTGAGAGTATTGGTTATTTGGCAACATACTCAGAATAATCACAATAAAGGTCGTCCTAGGTTAATAAATATGACTTGTGTTTCCATTGGTATTCATTTAAATGATTTTTGAAGCTTTAGCCTATCACCTTAATTCTAGCCTCACTGTGATATTGTGCTTGGGACCTGAGACAGCATACATAGTGATATGATAACTACTGTCAAAATCATACAGGCATTAAAAAATGCTGAGTAGGAGATCTTATAATTCAAACATTTAGGGCCGTATAAACATATATTTTAAACTAATCACCCACTGAATAAAAGACTTAATTTTGCATTTCTAATGAAAGTGATATAAATTGATATACTATTTGATGTGACATTATTTAGCTTTACTGCCTTTTTCTAAAAAAACTTGCATTTCACTCAGTTGCTTAAAAGGTCATGTTTAATGTCACATTAGCACTTTCCCAGAAAGATTTATTTTTGTTTAGATTTAGTATGATAAGATAAAAATTTTCTGAGTGTTTATTCCAAATGGAACTTTCCAAAAGTTCCATTCAGGATTTTAGCATAGCTTCATTAAGGTGTCCATATTTAGTCCATGATATCCAACTGCTATAAAACTTTGTAACATAAATAGTGCACAGTGATATTTATTCAATGAGTCTTTCTCTTTTTGCTCTTTACATTTAATACCTAAATAGAAAAATAGATAATAGTATAGATATCTATATCATAATTACGCAATGATTCTAAGTGCAAATCATTATTCATACTTTTTTCCTAAATAAGATTAAAATTAAGAAAACCACATGAATCGATGAATCTTTAAAAAATTTTTGACCATCTATGTAACTCATCCCTTGACCCACTTTCTCCTTACACTGGCCAATAACATCTTCAAGCATAACAGAAAGCATTATTACCCAACAGCTTGAGTCTTATTGAGCATACCTGTATATAATAACCACTTCTCTTGTGTGCTGTGCCATCCAGGACTTTGGTGAATCAGACAAACATGTATCATTGCAATGTTCCCTGCTGTTTTTGACAGTCTGGTGTCATTTCTTCTTTATTATTGTTCAGAAAATTTCAATTTGGCACTGGTGAATGGCTTATCATTTACTAAGCAATTCATGTAATTCAAGCCCAGTAGAAATTAAAACTTGGTGTGTGAAAATCTGTACTTCCTATCTCCTTGACCATGCTAATTAGTTCAGGGTGCAAGAGACCTAAGGAGCATTTTCTTATGGTTTCAGCGGGAAAAATATTCCCTGATCTTTTAAGATGGGAGAAATATTTCCTCTTACTGGTTGACATAAAAAATGGAAACACATGGATCCCAAAGCTACCGGAGTACTTTTGGAGGTGTTAGCTTTAAGTTGAAGTAAATACAATGGAAGACATAGAGGAGGGAAGGAATAAAACTTCTCTTTTTATTGAGTTTCTGTATGCTACTAGATGCATTTTCAGTTATAGGTGCAAAAAACATCTCTCTTTTTTTTTTTTTTTTTTTTGCGGTACGCAGGCCTCTCACTGTGTGGCCTCTCCCGTTGCGGAGCACAGGCTCCGGACGCGCAGGCTCAGCGGCCATGGCTCACGGGCCTAGCCGCTCCGCGGCATGTGGGATCTTCCCGGACCGGGGCACGAACCCGTGTCCCCTGCATCGGCAGGCGGACTCTCAACCACTGCATCACCAGGGAAGCCCCATCTCTTTATTTTTTAGGCCAAATATTCCTTGCCTATAAATCACCGACCTCATAACCAATAAAGCCTCCGTTCTCAAAATCAAAATAAAAGTACAATTATGAAATTCTGCATTTGTCCCTACATTTTTACAGATCTTTTAGCTCTGCATCCATGATGTATAATTTGGTGATGGAATATAAATAACTGTTTTCTGAACTGATAATACTTTGTAAATGATTTCATATCTAATAGTAAACTACATAATATTGGTACTTAATATTTTTACATAAATCTATAAGATATGAAGAATGGATGTTTCTTATCTTTTATATCCTCCACAGTACATGGAAAAGCACTATACATCTTGATAGGAAAAGAGGAAGAATTATTGAATGCTTTAGTTGATGACTGTCACTATATTTTTTCATGTATAAAGTTAAGAGCATATTAATTAGATTATATTATACATGCTGCTTTATAATAAAAATGATGGAACTGTTAAAATAGTGTGCTTTAATTTGTTATTTAATATAGGAGAAGAAAACTGGTGAGATGAAAGGAATTGCTATACTTTATATGCATATTTCACCACCCAAGAGATATTAATTCCTATAATTTCAAAGGTTAAAAAATCCATTTTAAAACATTAAGAATTTAGAGACTTCATTTTAAAAATATTTTAGACAGTTACAATTTTTTTCTACGCTATGAATACAAGTTATTAGCATCCACAAATCACAAACTGCCATCTATCTCTTTTTTTTTCGTAATGTTAAGCAAAATATTATTACTACCTAGCACTAGTAACCTTTTCTGAAACCATGGTCTTGTATCAGTCTTTTTACTGCAAGCTCTCTACCATATGTTTATATTTTTATCTATCTTTTACCAATCAAATTGTTCTGTTCGTTTTCCAAAGGAAGGGTCATAGATCAAAATGTGTGTTAGCTTTTCATTAAAATGACATAATGGCTGGATATAACTGACAATCAAAGGTGACACTCCATTATTTTCTGATTGACTATTACCATGTTGAATTCTGAGGCTGTATGATTTTTTTCCTCATGTTTGTAATTTTTTTTCTATTTATATCCCTGGGAAACTGGGAGACTCAGTGACTAAGCAAGATATGTCTTTATCACTATCATTATGTTTCAAAGTTCCTTATCATAACATATGTCTCTTCCACTTGTAGATCTTGTCCATTCATCTTCATCTGAGCCACTGTCCTCCAACTTCTCTTTTCATATGCTTATCTAGCTCAGTTTTTCACTTCTTATCCTCTCCACATCTTTTTAATATGGCCTCTAAAAACTGTTAGTTCCAATATCCACAAATTTATCTCTTAAAATTTCCTTTTCTCTCTCCCCCTTACTCTTTTTTTTAAACTAAACTTAAACCTGCCTATCCACTTAGGATAGTATCTGTCCCAAAGTTTTCTGAAGTGGTGAATCTTTTCCCCTCAAATCCTGGGCTCTTCTTGGCTTGGAAGAGAGCTAAGTGTTCTACTTGTTTGTAATTGTAATTTTCAGTTTTTTCCTCCTTTTTCCTTCAAAACATCCACATCCTTGAAGTTTGTGTCATTAGACACAAAATCCTCAAAACTGAAAAGTGAAGAGAACAAAGACTAAAAAACAAAATATCCAAGTGCTGTGGCACAACTACAAAAGGTATAACGTGTGTAATGGAATACCAAAGGAGAAGAAAGAAAGGAACAGAAGAAATATTTAAAACAGTAATGACTGAGGATCTCTACAAGTAAAAAAAAAAAAATGGAGAAATGTTCCATGCTCATGAATGTGGATATAAAGACTCAGTATTGTCAAGATGTCAGTTATTCCCAACTTGATCTTTAGATTCAATGAAAACCCAATAAAAATCACAAAAAGTTATTTTATGGATATTGACAAACTGATTCTAAGGTGTTAGAGAGAGGCAAAAGATCCAGAATAGCCAAAACAATGTTGAAGGAGAAGAAAACTCAACAATAAGAAAACAAACAACCCAATTAAAAAATAAGCAAAGACCTTAACAGATCTCACCAAAGAAGATACACAGATGGCAAATGAGCATATGAAAAGGTGGTCCATATCATATGTCATCAGGGAAATGCAAACTAAATAAAAATGCGATACTTCTACATGCCTATCAGAATAGCCAAAATCCAAAACACCGACAACACAAAATGCTGCTGAGATGTGGAGCATAAGGAATTCTCATTCATGGCTGGTGGGAATTCAAAACGCTACAGCCATTTTGGTGGCTACAGTCAATTTTGTGGTCTCTTATAAAACTAAACACATCATCACCATATGATCCAGCATTTGCATTCCTTGATGTTTACCCAAAGGAGCTGAAAACGTATGTCCACACAGAAAACAGCACATGGATGTTTACAGCAGCTTTATTTATAATTGCCAAAACTTGGAAGCAACCAAAATGTCTTTCAGTAGGTGAATAGATAAATAAACTGTGGTACTTCCAAACAATGGAATATTATTCAGTGCTGAAAAGAAATGAGCTATCAAAATATAAAAGACACAGAGGAATCTTAAATGCATATTACTAAGCGAAAGAAACCAATCTGAAAAGGCTACATATCGTATGATTCTAACTATATGGCATTCTGGGAAGGACAAGACTATGGAAACTAATATAAAAAATCAGTGAATTCCCAGGGTGTGGGAGATGGGAGAGATGAATAGACAGAGCACAGAGGATTTTTAGTAATGAAAATACTCTGTATGATACTGTGATGATATATGCATGTCATTATACCTTTTTCCAAACCCATAGAATGTACAACACCAAGAGTGAATCATGATGTAAACTATTAACTTTGGGTGATTATGATGGGTCACTGTAGGTTCATCAGTTGTTACAAATGCACCATTCTGGCGGACGATGTTGATAAGAGGAGATGTTAGGCATGTGTGGGGGTGGGGGTATATGGGAAATCTCTGTACCTTCTTCTCAATTTTACTATTAACCTTAGACTGCTCTAAAAATGTCTTAATAAAAAAAAAACCATAGCTTATTAATTTCTGAGCTTGCTTGCAAACCCAGGTCTATACCTCTTAAAAGCCATTCTCTTTTTATCACCACATGATATTTTCAGTTTAAAAAGTGTCATTTGTTCATGTTTTTAAGAAAATGAAGTGAAAGAAAAAAATTTTTTTCCTCACTCATTTTTTACTATTTCATCTATTTTTATTATTTCTTAGGTTTAACCTCCCAGTTTATTTTTATTTACTTCCACCTTTTGAAAATTATTAATATATTATTCTCCTAGTTATTTCCCCTAACATTTGTATTTCTTTTGAAACTTAGCTAATATTTCCTTTCTCTGTGCATTAGACTACATACAGTCTACTATCTTAACCCTTAAAATGCAAGTTACAGTTTGCTACATAGATTTCACTCACATTTTAGTATTCCTGTTCTAAATACACATTCAGTTTATGTATTTTATTCTTAGAGTGCCTATTTATAAGTTAAAGTGCCATCTCTTTGAAGATAGCATGCCAACAGTTCAGCTCATTCATGAGAAAATAATTAGCTAATTTCAGGGTAATTATTTTTAATATAATTTCTCTTTAATATTCAAATGCAATTATTCTAGATGTCATAGATTGAGTTATCCAAACTCATAAAATATTAGAAAAAATAGAACATATTACAGAAAAGATATATTGCTATAAGTATCAGAGCCTGCCTCAAATTGATGCTGCATTTCTGTATTTATAACATTGTCTAATACTAAAAAGAATTTTTAAAGTATAATCAATAAGCATTTATTGAGGAGTAAAATACCAAAAAAAGTAAGACTGTGTTGGAAATGATATCATGCAGAAAGTGTTAATTTTTGAGATTTATTTTTCAGGAAATTCTTGAATGTCTTGTAACAATAACTATTTCTTATACAGATCTATGACATTTCAAATTAAAGATAGAAGTTAAACTTATTCATTCTTTCAGATATATCCAGAACTTAAATGAAATCCCCAGATGACTGACTAATTTTTTGGTTTTTCAACCAGATGGTTTATGTCATGAGGATACAAGCATAGAGATGAAATGCCTTATAAAGCCCATCAAATTTATTGAAATATTACGCAATGGTTATTAGATTTTGGCACCATTTTCTGTCTGAATATTTTGAGATGACACTTTTAAAACAATGTTTAAATTCTATATTGTGCTTAAATTGGGGAACCAAGGAATTGAATTTTTATGTGAAACTACAACATTTGTATAAACGTACACAAAAAATGATTGTTAAAACATGAGCTCAGTAAGGCATCAAGAAGACGTCTGATTATACTTCAATATAGACAATTTAAAAATAACTAAATAGTAAAATGTCTCTGAAAACACAGCTCACTTCCTGACATATATGCTGTGTAAAAATATAAATTTATAGTTAATTTATAAAAATAGAATTTCTAAATTTTCTCTCCATTTTTAGACTGGGAATACTCTTAAGAGAAAAACTGTCACAGAGTACTGAGGAAAATAGTTTTCAAAAGCTATTGGTTAAGATTGTGGCCTGATTTTGGCACATACATATTAAGTGTACAATTTATCTTATTTATAAGATATTATTTGAAAATGCACCATTGATTTAATATCTGGAGATAGGATCAACCATAATATTCTTCATGACAGTATCATTTTGTTCTAGGAATCCTACCCACATAATATGTTAATATTTTATTTTTTAAATTGTGCCTTGCCTTTAAAATATTATTACATTTATAATGTATATAATGCATTTATGTAATTACTTAATCTTGCTGTTGGAATTAATGAGGGAAGTAACCCATATTGTAGGGATATCTCACCGGATGCTTCTATTTTTCCTTGCTTATTTAAAACAAAATTTCCCTGTATGTTCACAAATAATCAGGGTTTTCAACTTACATGTTTTGACTGAAAAACATATTATAAATAAAAGATAACTGTGGTAGTTGAAATGTTTCAGAGAGAAACAAGGAACAAGGCAGAGAAAGTTTAGTGTTAGGTACATATCTCAAAGAAAAATAAACTAATTGAACTAATAATAGTTGGACAATCTGCCCTTCCCTGCTCCATCTTCCAGTCTTAGAATGAAATGCAACAATGAGAAATAAGATGTGATTGGGAAGGAGTGGAGACACAAAAATCTGGGTTTCTATTATAAGGTTTTCTTGCTGTGATTGCCCTATAATCATTCTGTTTTGAAAACACCCTGATACCATAATCTATTCTTTCATTTCCTTTTGGGGCAATAACTTTCAGAGGAGATCCCTTGTCTAAGAACAGTCATTAACATGGAAAGCCAGATATACTCAAAGAGAAGGAATGGTTGAGCCCATGATAACCTTCTATCTTGGGACAAGAGACATAAAATCATCAAGAGGTGATGGGAAAATTTACGTTTTTTTCTAGCTTTTTTGTTAATACACTGAATACATACAGGGTTCTTTTCATTTTGTTTTTAAAAATATATTACTGATACAGTGCTTAATTTAAAATATTGAGGAGTAACATCAGCAAAAAGGCAGATTACAAATCTCCAAGCTCTCATTTTCCCACAGAAACATAAAAAAGTCAGCCATAACCTATAGGAGCTCTAGAAAGCAATCAAAGGTTGTAGCAATGAAGCAAGGATCAAGCAAGAGAAAGGTATCTTCAAAATGGTAGGATGTTTTTGGTGTTTTTACTCACCTTTGCACCCTGCCTGCTGCAGTGATGGTCTTTATTCTTAAATGGTGGCAACCTGGTTCCACTTCCCCTCTTCAAACTAGAGGAAGCAGAGCAGACCTTATTTGCAAGTTATCATGTATATCTCTTCCAACCTGTTTGGAGGGTATCTGAAAGACTCACTTGCTCATCTATTTCTCACATAACTAGAAGCACACTTGTAAAAAGCAGTAGGCACTGTCACAAATTACCCAAAAGTCATCAACAGATGAATGGATAAACAATATATGGTGTGTGTGTGTGTGTGTGTGTGTGTGTGTGTGTGTGTGTGTGGTGTGTGTGTATGAAATTCTGACACATGCAGCAACATGGATAAACCATGGAAACATTATGCTAAGTTAAATAAGCCAGACCCAAAAGGACAAATATTATATGATTCCTCTTATATGCGGTACCATGAATAAGCAAATTCATAGATACAGAAAGTCTAGAGGAAGATAACAGAAACTAGGAGAGTTAATTTTTAACTAAGAATTAAAAGCATCAGGTACTTTTTTGAAGATTACATTTTTGTTTTAAAGAAATAACTCTCAGTTGAAGGATTCACTGTCCACACGTCTACATGAAGAACTCCACAGATCTCTTCCCTAGTGAAATGGTAAAAATTACTTTTTTAAAAACTTTATAAAATCTCTGAAAATGTTTCTAAGGACATACAGTAAAAGAAGAAATATTTACTAAACAAAATCTACTAAAACTTGGTTAGAATAGTAAGAGTCTGTGGCATCTGAACCACAACCCAGTTCTTCCTACATCAACATGACAGAAACTCTATTCCAGATGTGTGCAGTCAAGAACCCCAAACTGTGCTCCAATTATCAATCTGTTTTAAAATTTTCTTTTTGAGCTCTTTCTAAGCCAAACCAACTGAAGTCCAGAGAGGTACTCAATTTAATCAGCCTATATACCTATATGTAATGTTTTGTTTATTGGCTCTGTCTATTCAACCAGCTTCAGGTTATAATTTGGGCCACTTAACTTCCAAATCTGGTATGCAAGTAAAACATGATTTACCTCCCTATGGTCTCATACTTAAGTTTCCTAAATGCCTAAATAATAACTTATCAAGGTATGAGGCTCTTCTTAACTTATCAACTTATCATCTTATCATTATCATCTCGTTTTTCACTTTGATTTTCTCAAATCATTGTACTTATGGTTCTCTATTCATTGCTTTCATTTTTGTAAATATTTTTCCTAAATACAAATTATTTGAGAAGTTCATATAGTTGGCACTCTTCTTAGAGGCTCATGTTATACTATTATGTTGCCTTTTCTGTGTATGACTTCCCTTCAAATTATTAATGTACATTTAAAATATAAGAAAATATTACTGGAGAGCTTCATGTATAGACACATTGCTTTTTTTAGACACATACATTCCACTGTAGCTGAGGATAATTTGTAATAATTTCATTTGATAATTTATATTGTAATAACAAACCCAGAGTTTTATATCATTTCTACAAAGTCTTTAAAAATCTTCCTTACTGAATTTATGGTGCCCAACATATGATACTCATCTTCCTCCTCCATAGCCAGTGTTAGATACAGAAGTAATGGTTATTTGTTTCTCATGATTCCATCACTACCTCCTTTTCTGTGCAGTACAGCTTAGGACATTTAAGGAGCTCTGCTTAGGCCCATAGGATGTATTTGATAATCAAGCTGCATAACAGGTACACTCTTCCAAATTAACTGTGAATTTTCTTAATCCATTCCGACTTTACTTCCTCATTCTTTTTTGTTTTGAGTCTACTGGTTTCACATCCTCTCGGTTTTTCTTCTATGTCCATTCTTCCATCATTTAGTCCATTCCTAAGCAATATCCAGTTTTCTTGACTGATCATTATTCAATTAGTAATAATAATAATAACAAAAGTTACTGGCCTTATATTGTGTCAGATCTTGTGAGAAAAAATTTATATACATTATCACTCTTTTTACAACATGATTATTAAATACATTGGTTAATATACTCCTGGGTTTCTCAGACTCTGAGGGCCTTCCACCATTAAAATGCCTGTGCAATTCTGTCTCACTCGAAAATAAACATTATGTAATCAGGGCCATGACATCATCAATTAAGACATTCTTGGTATTAAGAATCAGATCCAGAAAAGGGAACAGCTGTCTTCATCATTTTTTATTCCCTAAGAGACAAGATTAGTCTTTTAGAATTCATTTTTCACATGCCCACATCAAATTTCTACCAAATATTCTGAAACAGTCTTTTATTCATGGAAAAAAATGAGTTTGTTTAAAACGTAATGATAGTTGTTATATTTTAGTTACTTTAGTCCCTCAAATGAACCCAGTGAAGAAAGTTTAGGTGTA
Source organism: Orcinus orca (assembly GCF_937001465.1). Taxonomy (NCBI): domain Eukaryota; kingdom Metazoa; phylum Chordata; class Mammalia; order Artiodactyla; family Delphinidae; genus Orcinus; species Orcinus orca. Next base: position 76,424,322 of record NC_064562.1, on the reverse strand, counting down.
ATATTATAAAAATAGATTTTCAGTTGGCTTTTCAGGATTAAAAACAGATGCAGTGAAGCAATTGGTTCTTCTGCTGGAGGTTTCTGAATTAGACGCCAGTGCAGAAATTAACATTTTACCTGCTTCTGTCTCCTGTTCACAAAGTTTTTATACCCTTCCAGATAGTGATGCACATACTCTACTATGTTGCTGAAATTTCTTTTGTCCCAAAGGTGAATGAACAGAAGTGATTTTGCATGTGGTATCATTAAACCTTGCTCAAAATTGTTTTGTTTCTCACATCTTCTAGAAGAATCAAAAAAAAACTTTAAAAGTATTTTTATGAACCCAGGCAATGTTAAATCATTTCACTGTCCTTCTATTTGTCCTTATCAGAATTGGGTAATAATCATGTTCCCTAGTTGTTTTGGTTGTGAAAAATTTATTTAACCACCCTAAGACTTAGTTTCCTTCTCTTTAAAATGGGAATAATGATAATAGTCTTATTGGGCAGCTATGAGGATAAAATTAGGTAAATGCAAACTATTTGACAAGTCTCATGTTCTAGTATAAGGTAATTACTCAACCTAGGCCATGATAATTATTAATTGATGTCGTTATTGTTCAAAACTATATATCAATTAGCTATTTCCAATAACATATCCTTTATAGTTATAAGTAAAAACATTAGAGAAGAAGCTCAAATCTATTTAAATCTTCATGTCACACTAGGAGCATAGCAAAATAGCATATTGCAAGGAAGCCCTAATATTTTTCTTTTTTTTTAGTTCCCCATTGAACCGATAATAAATGTTTGAATTGCTCACCTAGAAAGATTTTCTTTGAGGAGAAAGTGCTGGGGTCATTTGAAAAGTTGCTTGGTACTATGCTAGAAAGAGAATAGCTTTACTCTTGGGTTGGCTTTCAATAGATGAAATAGCTTTTTCTCTCTCCTTAGCTCATCCCCACCCCCATTAGTCATGCCCTTTATAATATTCGACAAAAGCATTGCTCAACTGCATCTTGTCTGACAGTGAAGGTACATAAAATGCCCATTTTGTTTAAATGGCAGTAACCTTTTTGCTACACAACCACTGCACCACAGGAAACAGCATGGGCTCTGCTTGCATCACTTTTCTTCAGCTCATGGTGTCTTACAGGTGATATAAATCACAATCCCCTTTCATCTGATAATCATTTAACATGAGACCCCTGTGCTGTATTCAGGTAGGTTCTTGTTTGATATACCTGTTTCAAAAGTTGTACACTCACTAACATTGATAAAAACACATTTTCTTAAAGAAACAAAAATGGCCAATAGCATAGTCTCAAATCCTGCAATGCTCTCCCTGTCTTTAGAAACAGTCTCAATGACTATTTATTCTTTGACCTTATGGCATTCATTTATAAAATATTTATTAATTTTTATTAAGTACTAGTCTCATGTTAAGAGCTGGGGATTGAACAGTGAGCAAAAAATTATCACCTGCATTAACTGACCTATCACTTTTGTTCTTCATTTCCTCTAGGTTATAAATAACTCATATCTATGTAGGTATTTTATATGATATACAGTAAAATATATTTTACTATTTTTGAACTAGTAGAAAAATTAACAAATCATATAAATGCTTCTTCCTAGAAAATTCACTATTTCATTGCTAAATGACATACACACTCAATACGTACAAAGTGGCCAGGGGCAATATTTAAATATCAAAACTAACAGTACAAGAAAATGTGAGATGATTTAGACAAATTAACCAATTCATGACATGAAGGATCATACCGAAAATGATCAAATCTCATGAAATCATACAATCACCGGTTTAAAGCCTATTTTATTTTGGATTTACCCAGAAGCATATCCTGAGACAAGTATTACAGTGCAAAGAGTTTATTTGGGAGGGTCCCAGGAAATACATGTAGGGGGATGTGGAGATGAGACAGGAAGGAGAAGACAGACAATAAAGTGTTAATTAACAGTTAAGCAAATGGCTACTTGGATTAAAAAAAAAAAAAGCTCAGTCTGATGGGGAACTCAACTCTCCATCTACATCTAATGTAGAACATCTGACTCAGAATTATCTCACCTGAGGGGCGAGGGAGCCGAGGGTATAAAAACTTCCACTTGTTAGTTGCTGAGAGCTGCTTCACAGGGATGTTAACTCCTTGGTACTTCCAGCTTACTGTCATGGTGGGAAAGATGCCTCCAAAATCCAGAGGAGCTCTTCACCCAGAGAAATGTAGCTACTGGCAATTGGAGGTTTGCCCAGCATGTACCGAGAAGGTAAGGTGGAAGAGACATAGGTAAGGTACCTAAAATCTCTGATACCAAATCATTATTCAGTAATCAGTTAAATAGATAAAATAGTGTGGAACAGCAGCAACAAATATTAAAGAAAGCAATTTACATGAGTGACACATTACTGGATTACTGTCCCACAAATACTGAGAGGTTATCATTATTCCTACCCTCCCTTAATCCCCAGATTAATTTGGTGCTCATTCTGTGAACTCCCATAGCACTTTATACTTTCTCAATCATAGTTTATTAACCTTTATTTTTATTATCTTTACGTACCTAATTGTCTACATCCTTTTGCAAAAAATAAGCTCTATGGACATAGGGATGATATGCATCTTTCTTAAGGTCATATCCTAGTAATTAACAGAATACCTACCTCATAGGAGGTTCTTTGTAAATACCTGATGAATAATGGGTCAGTAATACTAAATATATTTTGCAATGCCATTCTAAAAAAGAAGAAACTATATTTTTTAATAATGAAATATAAATGAAGGAACTGCATTTAAAATGATTTAAATAATATTCATATCTTGTAATGAACCAACAGAATGGTATTTGTTGTACTTTTATCCCATATGTAGCCCATTAGTCACTTGGTGGAAATAATTGTAGGGCTTTATAATTTGTTAAATTATTTTCAGTTTAAGCAATTCACTGGTAGTTTCAGAAAGTTACTAATAGTTTATCAGGGTGAGTTTGGTATTTAATTGGTATTATGATGTGATAACATTTTCTTTTGATCTAAATTTCTTTTCAAGCTCAGATAACAATGTTTCTGAACTGGCAATAACAAAAGTATTGTACTAAATAGCAAATGTATTATGATGTTCAGGTGATGCTACTTTGAAGAAAGAAACCCTCAGGAAAAATAAAGGGAGTCGGCAGAGCACTTAATTAACACTTAGCCAAACCTTTCTAAAAGAACATTCAATAGCTCATATAATATGTAACCGATTCTTTTCTAACATTTTTGAAAATGCTTTGATTTGGTAAAATATCTAAATAAATGCTTTCAGGTTTAGGAAGAAAAGAATTGTCCTCTCTGGGTGATTCTGTATACAGAAATTTTTTACATGCTAGCATTTTGGAGTTGTGAAAAGCAGTGAATTCATTTTCTTAGTTGTAAGAGGGAATATATATATGGAAGGGAGAAGAAAATTCAGGGATAGATTGATAGATAGATACAGAACATTTCTATTGAAAAGCTTTACAATTTACCTTCTTGGAGAAAGTGAAGTTTCATAGAGGTTTCTTAACTAAATTTGACCAACAGATAGCTATTGAAAGTGATAGGAAGGAAGTTTCTTATCGTATACTCTAAAAAGCTGACATTTTAGAAAGCATTTTTGTTTTTCCATAGTTCTAGAGATTTTTATCTGTTTATTAAATGGAGAATTATGATGTAAGGTAATGTTTAATGTCATAAGACAATATAGTTAATGGCAGGGCAGATTCAAAACGTGTTTACCACTCTTTCCCATGGCCTTGTAATATGAATAATTTGTGCCTTTATATGAGCTAAAATCTATACTAAACTTTGCTAAAATTTAAACTTGGAAGATCTATTACATGAATTTGAAAAATTTACCCTATACTTGTTTGTTCAACGTTTTCATTTTACTGTCTCAATGGCAGCTGAACATATCCAATAATGAACTCACGATTCCTGTTAAAACCTAATTTTCTTGTTATGTTCACTGTCTTACTTAAAGGTACCACCATCTAGACAGTTGTGCCAAAACTAAGCTGAGGGGATACAATGACATTTCTCTCCTCATCCCATGTTCAATCCGGTACTCATTTCTATTGCTTGTCTGTCTTATATTTCTCCTGAATATGACCACTTTCTCCATCCTAATGGCTATCCACCAAAATAAGCCAAATAACTTAGAGAACTGTGCCTCAGGAAGAGCCGCATATGAAGGAAAACTGGATATTTTGTGGATTTTGGTGATTTTCCCATATTGTCCCACAATCATTTTTATTATCACCAAATCATCTTAAAAATCTAACAGTTTTATAAAAGCTATATATATTGTATATTTAGATACATTTCTATTTATATATAATATAGTTTTACATACATATATATTTACAAATAAGTATAGTGTTATTCAACTCTTTACTTTTTTAATGAAAATACACTACTCCAATAATAATTCAGAATTGAGAAATTATACAATTTATGGAATTCCCATAGCACCCCAAATAAAACTTGTCAGTATTATGAGATCATTGTGTAAAATGTACCTTTGGATGGACAGCAAATAAACGACAGGTTAAACACCTTTGGCTCCCTCATTGGCCATTTAATTGCTCACCTCTGTAGCTGCGGTACAGCATTGATTAGGAAGGAATAAACTCATTGCTAACTCTGGAATATCAAACTCTACAAACACACAAAGATTGTCAGAAGACCAATGCCTTTTCCTGGACTATTAGGGATGGACTTACTTCGAATGAATTAAATTGGTGACTTTAGGGAAAAGAAGTAGGATGTGATTAAATACATTCAGCATGGTGTTACTAAAATCTCAATAAGAATCAACAGCTCTGTCAAAGCTGAAACATATTAGCTTTCAAATGTCTAAGTCAGCTGACTCATGACCATCCTTACTTATCATAGATCGGTTATTTCAATAGCCACTCAATTAGCACTGACGATTATGGCAGAGTAAATCCTGTAATTATAGATTAGTGTCATACACTACTGCAGCAAAGGGAAATTACAATTTACACTTTGCTTAAAAAATAAGATAATAAAAATTAAATGGTTTTTATGTTACATTTCAAAAGTTTTACTTTCACTTTTTCATAAAAATACTGACAAATTTAATGGTTAAGTTTAGGACTTGGATCAGCATCAGTGTTATTCAGATGCACACATCTGTTTGTAGCTTTTACATGAGCACATGCTTTTTATTTCTGTAAATGTACTAATAGCTTATAATGTTATTTTTAACAAAAATATAAATATTGATAAATATGCATTCTCACATGTATTACATAAACACCTGTATTTAGGAGAAAAGTATGTCTGTATATACATATGGTGGATAATATTTTTTGTTTCGAATGTATGAATATAACTTAGTCATTAGTATTTTTAATAACTCAATAAAAATTCTTAGCTTATTTTCCTATAGCACAAAAAAAAGCTTTTTATATTTTTCTTGAATTAAAAATTCATTCCTGGGCTTCCCTGATGGCGCAGTGGTTGATAGTCCGCCTGCCGATGCAGGGGACACGGGTTCGTGCCCCGGTCAGGGAAGATCGCACATGCCGCGGAGCGGCTGGGCCCGTGAGCCATGGCCGCTGAGCCTGCGCGTCCGAAGCCTGTGCTCTGCAACGGGAGAGGCCACAACAGTGAGAGGCCTGCGTACCGCAAAAAAAAAAAAAAAAATTCATTCCTTTACTTTAGAAGCTAAGATTCTTTTCTTTACCTGTTTATATTAGAATTTGTTTATTCTTTTCTAAAGTTATTAGAAATTCTTGTCTCAGATACCACTTTTTACACCCTGATTTAAAAAAAAATCAAAGATGGAGCATAATTTCAACTGGCAAGGGACACATCCTTATTATATACTTGCATTTTCTTCCATATGTTACTTTCCTCTAAGATTCTTGTAAAGAAATCCTAATGGAAAATGGAAGAGAAATATCAAACGGAATATCTTTTTTTTTTTTTACTTTTAAATTGACTTTGATTTTTGAACAGGAAACAATTCACATGACATAAAATTCAATAGGTTTATAAGAATATATTAGTGAAAGTCTTCCTCCATACCTTGTCCTCGGTCTCAGTTCTCTCTCTCCCTGAGATCTATGCATGCACAAGCCAATATGCATATGTTCTCCCCCTCTCTTTTATAATGGGAACATGATATGCACACAGTTCTGACCTTCCTTTCTTCACCTACAATACATCCTGGAACTGTGCTGTCCAATTTGGTAACCACTAGCCACATGTAGGTATTTAAATTTCAATTAAATTAAAATTTCAGTTCCAGACTATAGCTAACAATACTGTACAGTAAGTCCCACACATACACGAATGAATTCCATTCCGAGAGCACATTTGTAAGTCCAATTTGACAAACGGAATATCTTGATCTCATCTGACTTTGGCAAACTTTAAAAAAAATCATAGGTCAAAGTATGTTTTGCTCACACTTTAGCTTTATGCTTGAGTCATTTTACTCCATGTGTATATAACCTTTTGCTTAACAAATGCTCCATCACACCCACAGGCAGTTCTTTATGATAACAACATGTAGGCTTAGTTCTGAGAAGAATTTAAGTGGATAATGAGGTTACAGATGTAACACTACTATAATCCAGTCATTTAAAAAAATAGTCAAATCATTTGAGGGAGGACCTAAATATAAGAAGTAAAATACAACTAGTCAATTTTAAGATCATAGACTCTCATGCAGTAATAGAAAATTATCATCAGAAATATAAATTTATCATACCTGCAGAAAGTTTTGAAATTCTTAACCCATTCATTCCCTATATAGTTACTATTTATTAGACCCTGTTCTAAGCTTGGGAGGTGTAATGGTGACTTTACAAGACTGTTCTTTTCCTGGTAAAGTTTATAGTGTATTCAACATAGAAAAATAGGTGAGAATAATACAGTTTTAGAAAGGCCATAGTCTTAATTTATAATAACAATAATAATAATAGTCACTGAACAACTATATGGATAGTTATATGACAAGTTGAAGCAATCAGGTTTCTTCCCTGAGATATTTCTAATTGAAGTTATTTTGGGGAAAATTCTTTTTTGCCTTGCTGGTCATGCAGCTTAAATATTTGTCCCAGATCTGTCACTGGTCATGTTCTTCACATGAAAGAATAAAGAAGGCATCCAGAGAGATCCACAAGGTTGCTAGAGCATCTGATTCTTTTTAACTCTTTTTGATTTGAAGCTTTAAATAAATAATTCCTCACCATCAAGCTTATTTACATTTTTCCAGGGTCAATATGACTAATGACTATGACTATGATTATTAGTCAATAATGACTAATTTGCCTACATAGTTACTCCTACAGGAGTGTCAATATTATAAAATGAGGTGACTTTTCTCCAGAAGTGCTTACATAGATGTTTAGATGGCAGTCATTTGGATTAATCTCATATTGGAATTTTGGCAGGTGGGGATGGGAGTGAAAGAAAATAATGAAATCAAGTTAAAGGTATTAGCAAAAGAATGAGAGACTATAGTAGACCACATATTTATGTGTGATTCTTTGGTACTAAAATATATACCTAATGCTCCCATATCTCCAATTGAACCATTAGGCTATCCAGCACTTCTACAATAGGGTTAACAATTTTCCAATTTTCCAATCTCCTTAATTTTCCAATATTTCCTTGTCCCAACAAAACCTAGGTCTGTCTGCTGAATACAACTTCCCCTAAAGCGTTTTCATGTAGGTATTGATCATTGTCTAAAAAGAAAGGAGGAGATGTCATCTATTACTTTCATCACCATGTATAAAATTACCACAACCAGAACCAAAAATACATAATTTTGATGGAGTGCTTTATTAATGCTAGGCACTGTTCTAAATTCATTTCATGTATTATCTCATTTCAAACTAAAAGCAATCCTTGAGATAGGGTCTGTTTTATTTTTATTTTATAAATGATAAAAAGTGGGCCCTATGTGGTTATTTAACTTAATCAAAGTGACACAAATAGAACAGCTTTTCACAAATCATTGATTTTTTGCATACAGAATTCCTGTGAATATAGTTTAAATGTTGATTTATGAGAGATCCCATCCCTGATCTGCTTTCTAAGACTCTCTGGGGTTGTGGGACTTGTCGACCTAAATAAAAAAGTTAAACTCAGGCAAGATCAAATTACCAGACGTTGAGGTTATTCCAGAACAGCAGAGGAATTGCAATTTGGGAAACATGCTGTAGCAAGCTACTGGTGAGTTCATTTCTGTGAAAAATGACATTGATATTTTGATAGGGATTGCATTCAATCTGTTGATTTCTTTGGGTAGTATGATCATTTTAAAAATATTGATTCTTCCAATCTATGAGCAGGTATACTTTTCTATCTGTTTAAGTCCTCTTCAATTCTTTCATGAGCATCATAGAGTTTTCAGAGTACAGGTCTTTTATCTCCTTAATTTTATTCCTAGGTACTTTATTCTTTTTGATGTGATTATAAATGGAGTTCCTTTCTTGATTTCTCTTACAGTTTGTGTATATAAATGCAACAGATCTCTGCATATTAATGTTCCAGACCTTGTAGGAAATACTTTCAGCTTTTCATCATTGAGTATGATGTTAGCTGTGGGCATGTCATATATGGTCTTTATTATGTTGAGGTACGTTCCCTCCATACCCACTTTGTTGATAGTTTTTATCATAAATGGATGTTGAATTTTGTTATGTTTTCTCTGCATCTATTGAGATGACCCTCTGATTTATATTCAGTTTGTTAATGGATTGTATCACATCAGTTTTTGTGGATATTAACTCATCCTTGCATCCCTAGACTATATCCCACTTGATTATGGTATATGGTCTTTATAATACATTGTTGAATTCAGTTTGCTAAAATTTTTGTTACCCACCCAATGTTCAGTGATATTGGCCTGTAATTTTCTTCTTCTGTGGTATATATTTCTGGTTTTGGTATTAGGGTGATTCTAGCCTCATAGAATGCAGTCAGAAGTATTCCTTCCTCTGAAATATTTTGGACTAGTTTGAGAAGGATGGATGTTAACTCTAAATGTTTAGTAGAATTTACCTATGACACCATCTGCTCCTGGACTTTTGTTTGTTGAGAGGTTTCTTTTTTTTTTTTTTTCAATTTCATTATTGGCTATTGGTCTATTCATATTTTCTATTTCTTCCTGGTTTAGTCTTGGGAGATTATACATTTCTAGGCACTTGTCCATTCCTCCTAGGTTGACAATTTTATTGGCATACATTTGTTTATAGTGATCTCTTAGTATCTCCCTTGTATTTCTGTCATCTCACTTGTAACTTCTGTTTTGTTGCTGATTTTATTGATTTGGGCCTTCTCTGTGTTTTTCGTCATGAATCTGGCTAAAGTTTTATCAATCTTGTTTATCTTTTCAGAGAACCAGCCCTTAGTTTCACTACTCTTTCCTATTTTTTAGTCTCTATTTCATTTATTTCTGCTCTGATCTATATTTCTTTCCTTCTATTAACTTTGGGTTTTGTTTGTTCTTCTCTTCTAGTTACTTTACATGTAAGGTTAGGTTGTTTATTTAAGACTTCTGTGGTAGGCTTGTAAGAGCTATAAACTTCCCACTTAGAATTGCTCTTGCTCTGTCATGTAAGTTTTGGATTATTGTGTTTTCATTTTCATTTGTCTCCAGGTATATTTTTATTTCTTCTTTGATGTATTCAGTGATTCATTCATTGTTTAGTAGCATATTGTTTATCCTGCACGTGTTTGTGGGGTTTTTTTGTAGTACTTTTTCTTATAGTTGATTTCTAGTTTCATAGTTTTATCATTAGAAAAGATGTTTGATATGATTTCATTGTTCTTCAATGCACTGAGGTTGTTTTGTGGCCTAGTATGTGATCTATCCTGGTAAATGTTCCATGTGTACATGAAAAGAATGTGTATTATGCTGTTTTTGTTGGAATGTTCTACATATATCTATTAAGGTCATTTTGTCTAATGTGTTGTTAAGGCCTGTGTTTCTGTATTGATTTTTCTGTCTGGATGATCTGTCCATTGATGCAAGTGGGTATTAATGTCCCCTACTATTATTGTGTTACTGTCAATTTCTCCCTTATTTTCTTTTAATATTTTCTTTATGTATTTAGGTGCTACAATATTGGGTGGATGTATGCTTAAATCATATTATCTTCTTGTTGAATTGATCCCTTGACCATTATGTAATGTCCTTCTTTGTCTCTTATTACAATCTTTGTTTTAAAGTCTAATTTTTCTGATATAAGTATTGCTACACCTTTTTTAAAATTTGTTTGTATGGAATAACTTTTCATCCCCTCACTTTCAGTCTGTGTATGTCTTTAAACCTGTGTCTTTAAACCTGAAGGGAGGCTCTTATAGGCAACATATATATGTGTTGTTTTTGTATACATTTAGCCACTCTCTTCATATTAAGCATTTAGTCCATTTAAAGTAATTATTGGTAGGTATGTACTTCTTGCCATTTTAATTGTTTTTTGATTGTTTTGCAGTTCTTTTTTTTTTTATCCATCTTTCTTCTTTTGCTTCCTTGTGATTTGATGACTATCCTGTGTTACGTTTTGATTCTTTGTGTGTATTTCTGTTATAGATTATATAAATATAATTTTTAAGTTGCTGACCTCTTAATTTCAAATATAACAGCATGCTTTTTACTCTCCCCCCAAATGTTTACTATTTCTGACATCAAACTTTACATTTTCTTGTTTTTTTGTATCCCTTAACTACTTATTGTGGATATAGATGATTTTACTACTCTTGCCTTCTCACGTTTCTACTAGTTTTATACATGTTTGACTTATTACTTTTACTCTATATTTGCCTTTACTAATGAGATTTTTCCTTTCATAATCTTCATATTTCTAGTTGAGACTTTCTGCTTAGTAGGTCCATTTAACATTTCTTGTAAACCTTGTTTGGTAGTGCTGAACTCTTTTAGCTTTTTCTTGTCTGTAAAACTTTTGATGTCTCCATCAAATCTGGATGAAAGCCTTGATGGGTAGAGAATTGTCACTTGTAGTTTTTCCCTTTCATCACTTTAAATATATCATGGCACTCCCTTCTGGCCTGCAGAGTTTCTGCTGATAGGTCAGTTTATAGCCTATGGGAGTTCCCTTGCTGCTTTTAATATTCTCTTTATCTTTTATTTTTTGCCATCTTAATTACAGTGTGTCTTGGAGTGGTCTTCTTGGGGTTTCTCCTGTTTGGGAATTCTTGTGCTTCCTGGACCTGGATATCTGTTTCCTTTCCCTAATTAGGGAAGTTTTCAGCTATTGCCTCTTCAAATATGTTCTCTGCCCCTTCCTCTCTTCTATTCTGGGACTCCTATCATGCAAATGTTAGTATGCATGATATTGTCCCAGAGGTCTCTTAAACTATCTTCATTTCTCTTCCTTCTTTTTTGTTTTTGCTTTTCAGCTTCAGCAATTTCCACTATTCTGTCTTCCAGCTTGCTGATCCATTCCTTTTTATCATCTAATCTACTGTTGATTCCTTGTAATGTATTTTTCATTTCATTTGTGTATTCTTCATCTCTGGCTGTTTTTATATTTTCTAACTCTTGGTAAAAACTTCTAACTTATCACTCTGTTCATTGAATCTTTTCCTGAGTTATTTGAGCATCTTTTTTATGATCATTACCTTGAACTCCTTATTGGGTAAATTGCTCATCTCCACTTCACTTAGTTCTTCTTCTGGGGTTTTATCTTGTTTCTTTATCTGTAACATATTCCTCTGTCACCTCATTTTGCCTAATTTGCTGTTTTTATTTCCATGTATTTGGTAGGTATGTTATGTTTCCTGACCTTGGAGAAATGGCCTTTTGTAGGAGACCTTCTATGAGTCCCAGCAGTGTACTCCCCTCTAGTCACCAGAGCTGTATGCTCTAGGGGCACCCCCTATGTGGGCTGTATGAGTCCTTCTGTTGTGGCAGGCTGACTACTGTGCGTGGTCTGGTATACATGACTAGCCCCTGGTCTCATTGGTTGCTGGACCCTGCCTTTTTGGGAGGCTGTGGGCTGCTGGTGGTTGGGGCAAAGCATGAGGAGGCTGGCTGCAGGGTCCCAGGGCTAGCACTGGCCTACTGGTGGGTGGAGCCAATGTTTATGTTGGGTATTTCCTGGGTCTGTGGTCCCAGATCTAGTGTCTGTTTGCTAGTGTGTGGGGCTGTTTTCTCACACAGTTGGTTGTGGTGTCTGAGGTGTACCAAAGCTTGAGTTAGTCTGCAGGTAGGAAGATCTGTTGTCTGTGTTCCAGGGTCTCCGGTTGCAGGGCTCCAGGGTGAGCTCTAGTTGCCTCCTGCCTCTCCAGAAGGCTCTCCAATATCAGCAAGGAGGTCTGACCCAGGCTTCTTTCAAATGATGTGAGATTTTATGTGTGTCCTTTAAGAGTAGAGTCTCTATTTCCCAAAGCCCTCTGGCTCTCCTGAAAGTAAGCCCCACTGGCCTTCAAAGCCTAACATTCTGGGGGCTTGTCTTCTTGGTGCAGGACCCCCAAGCTGTGGAGCCCAATGTGGGTCTCATATCCCTTGCTCCTTTCTGAAAACCTCTATAATTGTAATTATCTTCCCATTTGTAGCTCACCCACCCAGGAGTATGGATCTTGACTATACCATGTCTCTATAACTCCTACATGTCTCATTGTAGCTCCTTCCTTGTATCTTTAGTTGTAGAAAATACTTTCTTCTAGTCTTATAGACTTTCTCATCACTAGTTACTCTGTAAATAATTTTAATTTTGGTGTGCTTGTGGGAGGAGATGAGCTCAGGCTCTTCCTACTCTGCCATTTTAGCCACTCCCTGAGGAGATAAGTCTTAATGTTTTCTAAGTCAGACATTTACAGGAAATCAGTCTGTCAGTTCCTAAGTTGAAGTCTTGAGGGAGCATGCATGAGAGTCTCAATTTCCTATCCTTGCGTTCCATTTTAGATTGAAATCTCTTTACAGAGTTAAGAGTATGAATTTCCAAAAAATTCTCCAAGTGATACTAATGCATCCTGAAGTTTGAGACCCAGTGAGCTTAGTATGTACAAAAGATAGGATTTTAACCCAAGTACTCAAATCTGAAATCAGGCATCCTTACCACTACTGTAGTACAAAATAATATAATTTAATATTTGAGAGTCATGGGGTTGGAGTGACTGGGTCTCAAGGGACTTAATTCAGGTATTTTTTAATATATCTTTTTAATGTTAAAGATATTTGAACTAACCAAAAACATACATTATGGCATGTGTAATGTTTTTTTAATTTGTTTTACTTCCAAAGTTACCTTTAGATTCCTGGCTATTTGATATATATTCTTTCTTAACAATATTTAATGGCAAACTTTCTTAAACATTATTATTAAAATTAAGTAAAAATCTGAAAATATGTTATAAATTGAACATAATATTGATTTTATGCATAGAGATGACTTATTATTGAAGTATTTAAATTGTATATTTTCAATAGTGTCCTGAAATGTCTCATTTGCTCCCACAATAGATGAATTTTGAATGTTCACATTATTTAAGTGTTAATGCTTAATAGCTAGATATTGAATATTTTTGCAATTGTATATAGTTCAATTTAGGTTGTAGAAATTATATTTGACTATACTTAATTTTGTCCCAAAATTCATTTTGTGAATTTTTCATATAACATGAGCTTATATATTTAAGCATCATTTCTGTTTTCACACCATGCTGATAAAACTGTATTTTAAAATGAAGAACTGTTTTTTTGTTTTTCTGATTCACAGTCATTTTGATGAGCATAAATAATTACTTTGAGCTATGTGACTTCATAATTTCCTAGAGCTATTGCAGTGACCAGGACAAGAGCAATGCCCCATCTAATTTGTTCCTTTTAAACTCATAGAAAGAGTAACCAGAAAACCAATTTTCTTACAACTGTGTCTAAAATAACAAAAAAGATCAGAGCAAGGACCTCTCCTGTAAATTATGTTAATGAATCCAGGACAAACAGTTGGTTAGAGACCTCTAATTTTCTTTTTGATAAATTAGTTTGCTTCTTTGTTATTTCTCAATTCTTGTTTATATTTAGTAGATGAGATAGTAAATCAGTTAAGTGTTAGAATAATAACAAAATATTAACAAGCTTAAAAAAGGAAGCCCTTGCTTTTAAAGATGAGAGCTTTCTTACGGAGCATAATTTGTTATAAATTTATGATTCACTCTATTTCATCTTAGCCTCCAACCAGCACAGGCATCTGTTTCACCCTTTGTCTTATGCCAAAACAAGAGAATTGAAACATCCATACCAACCATTCCTCACAGGCTTAAAGTCTTTTCTTATTCTCTGGTGAGTGCTGATGCCAAACTATCAGGAGCTCTAGAGAAATTATCCCAGGTGGTAGCTCTGACAAGAACAAGGAACATTGCTCCTAAATAGTGGATTGATTCTGAATGAATTCCTTGTATTAGATGATCCCCAGTCTCAGCAGGATTTTCAAAACAGATTATTGATTTGCTGCCCCAATGTCTCAGGCCAAAAACCTGTAAATCATATGACAGAGACCACGACGAAAAGTTTATTTCTTTGCACAGAAAGAAGAATTCAGATTCCCTTAAAGAAGATTGAAACTCCAATTATTGGTTTTTGAGAGAGACAAAATTAATAGAGGTTTCTTGCCTTCTACCCAGGCAAATCTCAACTTCAGCTGGCTAAAAATTTTCCTACCTTTAACTCTTTTTACGCGGGCCTCTCACTGTTGTGGCCTCTCCCGTTGAGGAGCACAGGCTCTGGACGCGCAGGCTTAGCGGCCATGGCTCATGGGCCCGGCCGCTCCGTGGCATGTGGGGTCTTCCCGGACAGGGGCACGAACCCGTGTCCCCTGCATCAGCAGGCGGACTCTCAACCACTGCACCACCAGGGAAGCCCCTTTCCTACCTTTAAAATACAAAATGTAGCACAAAATCTGCTGTTTTCACTTCACCAAAATTAAACCTGGATATGTTTTTATCAATTTGATTTTGATCATTATTACTTGTTATTTTAAGATACTGCAATTTTTACTTGTGGATACATTCAGAGACATTTTACTAGTATTTTCCTGAAATCCAAATCTGTTTTATTTAAACTTATTTTTACTGGGCTCAGTACTCCAGTTGACTTCTGAGATGCCATTCATAACTGAAAGAGATTTGTACATATTATGCTATGTTATTGGGTGATTTGAGAGTCTGTTGGCTAATTTTGAATTGTTTGTGGTAGGTAAATACAATTATAAATATGACAAATACTCATTTATATCATGGCTGCCTGCCTCTCCCAATTTGAGACTATACCCTTCAAAATCCTCTTATTATTCTGTGTACCTTGACGCCCATTTTCTAGCATTAATGCCTAAGTATCAATAACCTAGGAGTTACTAACAAATAAGTCTCCTGATATCACAGATTGTAAAGAGATCAGTTATGAACCTAGAAAAGTCTCACTATAAATCCTTTTGCCATTTGCACCTGTGAAAATGAAAAGGAAATCCAGAAGTAGAATTTGTAGTTAGGTTGCATGTACTCAACAAAACATGTGACTCCTCTGTGCTTCCACAATGTGCATGCCCTGTCTTTTCAATATCCAGTGACTTCATCAAAATTTTTTTCTATTTTCCTCTTCTTCTTCCTCCTCTCCCATTTCTTAAATCTTTAATCCTTTACCTTAGCTATCAAAATATGGTTTATATATGCTATTTAAATCAATACTACTTAATATCATCTGATATATATAAAATTGAATTTTATAAATGCCACATTAAACATGTATTATTTGAGTGGTCTTCTACTTGCTTATTTTGACAAAATATAAACAAAATAACAAGCAACCTTTTCCCTAAACTTTATTATTTTATATATTAGTACAACTATTTTTCACCTTCCTAAAGAAAAAAGTAGTAATGAAACATTGCTAATAAAAGCAGTTAAATTCATGATCTACTAGACTGATAATGCCTGATGCATTCTATTTTAGAACGTTTACCAAAGAACCCTATTCATTTTTTCTATTGCTTTATAGAATCCAAAGTATTGTATAATCACAAATCAGACTATATTTTTTCTATACACACATACATACACACTTAATATTCAAATATGTAGTTCAGTTGTACAAAATCCTTTAATCAGAACTCAATGTTAAACTGAATTAATTGCTAACGTTTAAAACTTAGCTGAATTTTATGTAAAACTTAAATTTCACTTTGTCTCAAAATGTGAGAAGATCTAAGTAATCTAGGCTCGCATTTTGGCATGGTATTAGTTTCCTTGTGCTGAATGTTGACTGCTCTCTTTGGTTCACTGTTATCACTTTCTGATGAAACACCTTCATTTCTATTGCCTTCCTGATCTGTAAGCATTTCCATTTTAGACCCAGGTTTATTCATCTTATCTCTTTCAGAATTCCTTCCTAGAGTATACAAAAATTTTAGTGAAAATATTTCATTTCCTTATAATGTCATTTCTTTCATTGTTTGACAATTTTAATTAGAGGTATGACTTTCATTAAACCTGTGCCCTCTCTGAATAAGAAAAATTTAGTTGTACAATGGTAATGTCAAACATGTGAAAGAGTATCATATGAAATAAAGACTAATTATATCTTTTGGAGTTCCAGAACTGAGAACACAGAAGAATGGGTACAGAGGCTTTCTAAATGTAAGAAGGCTTTTATTTGTATGTTTTAGTTACTTTTAGCAATGTAACAAATTACCCCAAACATTAGTGGCTTAAAACAATAACCTTTCAGTGGGTTGGCTGTGTAATTCTGATCCAAGCCTACTCAGCATACTTCTATTGGGATCATTCATGCAGCCTTGATCACTTATCAGGTGGTTAGTAGGCTCTTGGCCAGAATACCAGGGGTGACTTTGTTACCTGTCTTTCTTCATCCAGCAGTCCCCTCCACATGCTGGTTGAAAAATTCCAGAATAAGATGGGAAGCTGCAACATCTCTTGAAACTTGGTACAATGTCACAAAACAATTTCTAAGAACAGATTCAAGAGAGAAAAATGGATTTGTCCCTTGATGGGAAGCAAGTTAAAAATTATTGTGGTTATTTTGGAATCTACCAAATAGCCATGAATAGTTCTTTATTTACCAAAAGAAGTGGTTCTCAACAGCAGAACTGGGAATTTTTTTCCTCAGATAAATTCACCTGCATGTATGGTTAGCAACTTCTACTTTGCTTAGTAGCATAAACTTCTTTCCATTTTCATAACTGTCTCCCAGAATTTTAACCAACTCTCCAAATCATTGCTTTTACTTTGAAAAATCCTATCAAGTCTACTATTCCTAATAATACAATATAATTATGGAAATAATATAAATACATAGGTTCTATCCACCATTATTGAGTACCACCAGCCTTTTCTATCTTCTCTTCTGAGTCTCTTTCCTATTTAACTCAAGTTTTTATAACAAAAGATTTATTTTAAGTTTTGCCACTGATGCTTTTTCCCTTTCCACGCACCATTTCAAGTTGCATACAAGTTGGCAGGAAAACACCACACACAGGCCACACATCCCTCATTTATTTTGCCAAGAACACATAAACATAACAGAAGCTAAGTGTGTACATAGAATAGGAGCAGATGAAGAAAGTTGTGACATGTGTTTTTCTTGGCCCCTTAATATTAAAATATGTACAGCTACTGGTTATAGTCTCTGCATAGGAATAATTCTGGCAAATTTGAGAAAATATACTATTGCAAGTTATTGTCTTTATACTCAGTTTTATATCAAATTCCCAGAAACTTTTAAATCTATGCCCTTTGTTTAAAGGAAATGATTCTGAAGATCCTGTGCCCCCGATTCTGATCCAATATATTTTTTCTTAATTATAACAAAGATTGGTTTAATTTAAGAATATGACCTCGAATCTATTCCCCTATATTCCCCTTTGACAAATTTAAGACTTGCAAATTAATAGCTTAGTTTTGAGCACCTTTATTAGTAGTAGCAGGTGCCCAAGTCATTGCACAGCATTTTCACTTTGGCATAACTACCTTATACAACCAGTATTAACTAATTTATCTTCCCTACAACTTCTTTTTTGTATTATTTTCCATAAGTTTCTTTTATCACCATCTTCCTAACCACATAGGTCCAAAACTTAATTTTACTTCTTTTTTGTTATAGTTTCACATCCAAGTAATTTCTGAATCCTGTTATTCCAATACTTAAATCTGCCTCTCCATCCTGTTTTCTATTTCCTCTGCCCAACAGGTGACCCACCTGGTCTCCAAACTCATCTTCGGTCAAATTCCACCAAGTCCAAATAAAATATGTATACCTGTAATTCTGATTTTATTAAAGCAAAATTCTGATATGTCTATTCTCATGCTTTAAAGAAGGGAAAATAATGCCCAGATTCATTAGACAAATAGAAAAGATTCTTGCAGCCAAAATTCAATTTGACTTGCCTAATATTTCCCATTGTGCTCTTCAACACATGCACAGTGCATCCCATAATTTCTTTTGTTTACTTTTTGTTTCCTTTCCTAGAATTTATTTCCCTCCCTTTCATCATAGCAAAGTCATAGGCATTCTTCATGGTCTACTTGCAAATGCTGTCTTCTACGTGAACTTCTTTATTTCTCCAGCGCACTCATCTACTTCATCTATGATTCACCATTACTGATCACTTTTAATGTGGTTATAACCCTTTTGTGCTAAATGACTCATTTCCCGCGTTAGCTGTCTGGTTCAACTTAACTTCTTCACAATAGAAAGTGTATCTAGTAGGCAGTCAGGTATAGATTTATTCAGTGAGTAAGCGATAGAATTAATTGAATCAAGATCCTACAGTAGCCAACTTACTTTTCCCTGTATCCAGTCTATGGTATACTCTCTTTAAAGACAAAAACTATGTTTTTAAATTTTGTGTGTATGACATCCACTGCATAGCATGTTGTCTGCTTTCTAGTAGATGCTCAGTGCATGTCTGTGTAATTACTAAAATACTCCAATCTCTCAACTGTCTTATAATGAAATATAACAAGCTGAACCCTCCATTATTGATATGTTTTTACTAGGATTAGATCATGTGAGATGAGTACTTCTCTATACTGAGAAATTAGGAAATTATTCCTGTCAATTAGGATAAGATTTCATTAGAATTTTGGTTGTCACATACTTTAATTTAAATTATAAACAACTAAAATAGATGTGTGCGTGTGTGTGTGTGTGTGCGTGTGTGTGTGTAAATAGCTATTAAAGAAGATGGTCCCATCCTTTTTCAAAGCATTACTGCTTTCAAACTAAGAGTGGGATTCCACAGGTAACCCAATTTATTTTAATTTTTATTCCATCCTATTGAAAACTTTGTGATTCTGATGTTTTTCACAACTGTTTGTTTCAGTTTATCATAATTAGATTTGAAAAGCATACATTTTTAACTCTTAATGAAAGAGAAATAGAACGGACATGTTCTATGACAGTTACTAGACAGAATAAGCCAGGCTGACATAGAAGTATGATTACTATTTGAGAGTCATAACTCACTATACCTAGTTTGCTTAACTATACTAACAACTAAAAATGATCACTTGCTTGACTTACCCAATGTTATAATGATCACCAGAAAAATCAGGCAAACCAAACATCAGGCAGTTGTTTTTGAAAATTCCTAACATGTACAGTTTTATGCTAATATGTCTGCAAATTGATCAATTAATTACTATAGAAACTAGATTAGACATTTTAGACATATGGTACATATAACCAAATATTTTCAGTGATATTATTTTTATATGAGAATATTTTCTCCTTTGTTAAATTAACACACACACACACACACACACACACACACACACACACACAGTGTATTACAAGATGACCAAGAAGAGAATAGAAAAAAATTAACAGAAAATATCTCTCAAACAACTATGCACACCTTATAAAATTTATTTAGGTGAGTATCTGAAAGGGAAAAATTGAGTTTAGCTTTCGTATCTTGACATAATAACCATATCTAGATGCTATATTCTACTTAGCATCACTGACATGCAAAGCAATATGGATTCTTTTGGAATTAAATCATCGAATGTTATTTCAAAAGGGAGCACAAAAATATAGATGAAATTACTTTTTAAATGAAATGTATTTTCCATTTAAAGTGATTGCAAAATTCACTTGCCATCTCAGCCCTAAGGGAAGATTATGCTTTTTAGATGTTCATTTGTTATTGCATGGAAATGAGACAGTAAAAGTAGTTAAAAAGATATATCTGTCTTAAACAATCTTACACTTTATTTTTCTTTGCATGACAAATGAAACACTTTTATCATCTTTAATAGCATTATCTAAACTGCTGAATTAGGGGAAATTCCAAGTCTTGCTTTCTCAATTTGTATGCCCCATTAATGTGTTCAGATGTTTTTGTTCTTCATATGAAACTCTGCAAAAGGAAGACTGAGCAAAAAGGAAGTTCACCATATACATACAACTAAATTAATGGAAAAAATTCTAGAGTCTTTTAACAAAACATCATCTGTATCGTCAATAATTGAGTTTCTTTTAGGAAGTGATTTGTTCACAAGAAATGAGGATAGACTGTACTTTGAAAATAGAGTTTTCTGAAGTTTCTAAAAAGCTATCCAATGTTCCACATATAATCTGAATTTGAGAGAGAGGGAAGAAGAGGGGAAAACAAACACATTCTAGGACCATGATTTGCATTTTTTAATATAAATGCCAAGAAACCTTTGCATACTTGAACACTCACTCCAGTTTTTGGAATTAACTGTCTTAACTCTGAAACTTCATATAAAACTGCTCTTGTAGGGTCGGCAAAAGTGATCTTTAAACAAAATCACTTTTCCTTAGAGAAAATAATATTCCAAAGAAACCATGTGATTTCTTCCAGTGTCCAGTACATTTGATTTTTGAAGCACTGACATAATTTAGGTTTCATTTGTCTCTATTTCTGCTTTATTATTCTTCAAGGACTTTCTGTTTACCTCTTAATTCACTATCTATAATTATGTTTTGATTTTTGTATTTGCAGCATTTTGGCTGCCATTTTAATTTTATTTTATGTTTTCTTATTCAGATACAGGCACATGATCTTTCTTTTTCTGATATGTTTGGAAATACTGGATGACACGTAGGACTTAATGGTATTCACATAATATTGAAAACATCAGATTTCCAAATAACAAAAGTATTATTGCCTATGTTTACTAAGCAAACATATGCTTATGTTTTCCCTTTCACATTTTGAAAGGGAAAATAGCATGGTAAATCTACTAAAAAATGAAATATACATGCACACTAAAGACAAATAATTCAAATATGAGATTTGAACATAAGTTCGGAGAAAAGGAATAAAGAAAAAACTCAGAATGTTTTGAATAGAACTTGTTCTAGGTAGAGTGAAAAACATTTAGAGTAAAATTTTAAAAACCACATTAGGTTCCATTGTTCTTTCACAATTCTCACTTTTCAATTATGATTTCCTCTCTGAAATCTGTATTTTGAAGTTTGTATTTTAATGTTCAAATGTGTGGATCTTTCCTAAGTATCTTTTATAATTGTATATAAACTTTATTGAATTGATCAGATAATGTGTTCTGAATATTATCAATTTTAAAAATTTTAATCTAGTTTTATGTCCTACAGTGTACTTAATTTTCCTAACTGTTCAATAAATGCTTTGGAAAAATTGTTTCCACATTTATTTGACATTCTGTGCCCAGTAATCAAGCTTATTTATACCCTTTTACTTTCTTCTACTTGTATGAGTTTTGTGTTTATCTGCTTGATCTATCAATTACCAAAATAGTAGTTTTAAAAGCTCACTCAATTGTAGTCAGTTTAAAAAAATGTTAACAAATTAATGTTACTTTATATATTTTGAGACTATGTGTTGCAATAAATGTGATTATTCTATTTTCCCAGGGAAGTAAACATTTTATCTTTAAGCAATGATGAATATATTTTATACAATTAGGAGATGAGAGATATTTTCTCTTGGAATATTAAGAATATCATTCCATTCACTTTTTATGGCTGAGTAGTATTCCATTGTATATATGTGCCACATCTTCTTTATGCATTCATCCGATGATGGACACTTAGGTTGCTTCCATGTCCTGGCTATTGTAAATAGAGCTGCAATGAACATTTTGGTACATGACTCTTTTTGAATTATGGTTTTTTCAGGGTATATGCCCAGTAGTGGGATTGCTGGGTCGTATGGTAGTTCTATTTTTAGTTTTTTAAGGAACCTCCGTACTGTTCTCCACAGTGGCTGTATCAATTTACATTCCTACCAACAGTGAAAGAGGGTTCCCTTTTCTCCACACCCTCTCCAGCATTTATTGTTTGTAGATTTTTTGATGATGCCCATTCTGACTAGTATGAGATGATATCTCATTGTAGTTTTGATTTGCATTTCTCTAATGATTAGTGATGTTGAGCATTCTTTCATGTATTTGTTGGCAATCTGTATATCTTCTTTAGAGAAATGTCTGTTTAGGCCTTCTGCCCATTTTTGGATTGGGTTGTTTGTTTTTTTGATATTGAGCTTTGTGCTATATTGTTGCCATTCTCTTGTAGGTGATCTGTTGGGGTTGTTTTGGTTTTGTTTCATTTTGTTTTTCTCTTGGTTTGGCTCTATTATGTTTTTATATGTTTGGTCATATATATTTCCTCTAGATACACTTAGGTGATTCTTAAAATCACTCTTGGGACTTGTTAGAATTCTTGGATCTTATGACTGAGGTTCTGAAGAATTGTCAGTCGTAATTTCTTTGATTATTGACACTCTTCTCACTCATCTTCTTCTTGGTCCCTTACTTGAGTAGTTGATAGTCTCACTCCATCTTTCACATCTCTTATCTTGTTTTTGCCTTCATTTTGCCTCTCTAGGCTGCATTCTGGTTGTTGAAGACAGCAACACCCACTGAATATCTGCAACCAGATAACTAAATTTATTATTTAAGTTAGAGCAAGCTACAATGGAAAAGCGAAGTCTCATTGAGGAAAGCAAAGTGTTGAGGTTTTGGAAAGCATTTGGGGGAAAGCTATGTTGTTTATAGGATGGTAGTAGGTTGGTTGTCGTCAGCTTAGAAACATGCTCACTGGACTAAATCCCTTGTAGACTCGCTGACCCTTATGTGGCTGTCATTGATTTGTTAACTTTCAGAAGCATGATCACTGAAACAAATTGACACTGATTGATTTTTGACTGGTTTAAAATCAATTCTGGCATTTACCTGATACTATGACTATAAACAGTCTTTTCCTGGGAGTATGAGGACATGAAAACAATCACAGATAATTACTTCTGACATATCTCCTATGATTCACTAATCCTCTCTTTAACTCTATCTAATTAATTGATTTGTACATTGACTTTGTAATTATTACAACTATATTTTTCATATCCATAAGTTATATTTGTTTCTTTTTCACATTTGCTTTTTACCTGCTCATCTTTAAGATTTAATTTTATTCTTTTCATATATTATATGCAGATATTTTTATTTTATGTGAAATAATTGCATTAGCTGAATCTTTCACAAGTCTGTTTACTTTCTGATTTTTGACAAGCTTCTTGTTTTCCTTGAAATTTTGTCTGAGATAATACTTTGAAGTATGTTTTAAAGTAAAGTTTCTGCCAGGGCATTTTATTTAACTTCTGAAAAGTAGCCTGAAGATGACCCTGACTCAAATCATTTTAAATCCAATTTCTTTTCTGAGATATTTTAATTACAGGAGAAACATCAGTTAAGAATGCAAATGTGACAGTGAAAAGTTGGGGTTATAAATTCTCAGGAGACATTTTTCCTTTTTCTTAACACAGTTACAGATTTCAGATAAATTTACTTGTTTTCCTTCTGGGAACAGTGGGGTTTATTTCTTATACTCCCATGAGTAGCCATGTAAACTTCTCAATTCCCATCATTACTTGGGGGTCCTATAACATTTCCCAGCTTTAATAGACGTTGGCTTTATTTAGTACTTTCCTAGCCTAATGCAGCTGCCCAGAGTTCAGTAGAAACTCAGTGTTTATGTTGGTTTTGATACTTTCTACCATCCAGGAATCACAGTTTTACTTATTTTAGATTCTTGGCAGATTCTTTTCATTTACCACAGCTTGACGATGGGTATAATTGTATCTATACCTTTTTCTATATAACCTATGTATAGACATATCAATATAGATATAGATAGATATGTATATGTACATAGAAGAAAATATATAGCAATATCTATTTTAAAATATATTTATATTTAAAATTGTCTTCATTTTCAGCTGTTGTATCTCTTCCTTGTCTTTTAATATTTACTAATACTACAGCACCTGAAATTAGTGACTGCCTAATATATTCTTGCTTGATGCTAAGCCTTTAAATGCAGTATCTCATTCAATACTCAAAGCAATTCTTTGCAGAGGATGCTATTATGATTTCTATTTTTATATGAGGGAACTAAAGTTTTAGTACATTGAAAAACCTGCAAGATCCCATATCATATAATTTTCAGAGCTGAAAGTTAAACTCAGTGTATCATCCACTAAAGCTCTATTAACCAAGCATGGTATGTATAAATTTTTAATAATCTGCTATTTTAATAATTAGATCAATAAAGGATTTTCAAATAGCTGGATAAGAAACAAGGACCTTGTGTCCTGTTGACAGAATTCCTTATGTTTTAGGATATGATTTGGAATGAATCTCCCTACCACAGTGGTTTTAACTGTAAATGAGGAAGCAAATATGTGTACATTCTTCATAGGAAAATTGGGGATTTATTTGTTAATTGGCTTTGAGATCCTAGGATTAAAGGTTTAAGTTCTGTCTTTATTAAAGATAAAAACTAATTGAAGTTTTAATCTCAAATAATCTTAGGCTTAAAGGATACATCTTAAATTTATATAATGGTTAATTGAGATAAACTGCTCCTTTACAGTCATATGCCTCTCTTCTTCCACCTTTCCCCTTCTATGGTTTTCATTCTAATTTCTGTCATTGGTCAGTGGCAGTAATCTTTTTCTTATTCTTTTGATGAAAAATTAATGTTTCCAGTATTTGGATCAAGAATGACTGCAGTTTACTTTCAATGGGGACAATTTCCCTATGTCATAAGTATTCCCCAAGTAAGACTCAAATCATAGTCTAATGAGTAGTCAAATTTTGAAGGAAAAAGCATTTGAACACTCTCATTAAAATGATTTCTAAACACACCTAGGACGTTATCACTGATATAGGGAAATCAAAACAATTTGCAACATGGTTCCAGATATTATCTGGTCTCTCATTATACTGCTGTTTATTCCATGTGAGTTTGGATGATGACACAGATTTAGGACTAGTCTTGGTTTACATGCAGAAATTAAAAATTTCTACATACTAGGCTTTTCCCTTTTCCCAAAGTAATTCAACTGACAATGGAAAAACACCTGTTTTCTACACAGGGAATATTTTAGTTTGGGTATTACACAGTTGCAGAAGTCTAAATTAAGTCATGTCTTCTTGGTGTACTTTTATTAAATAAGATAATTAGTAAAGCATGCATTATAGATATTACTAAAAGGGAATACCCACTCTATATACATATATGCACATTTATCCCAGTTTCATTGTAGCAAAAAAGAGCTATTAAGTAATCAATTTTGTTTCCATGCTTCTGAATAAAAATGGAATTCTAAAATCAAAACATGTAACAAACATTTTTGAAAGACTAACTATGACCAGGTACCTATATTTTATAATATTATAGAAACAAAATAATGACCCCCGCTTCCAGTGTTTTATCATTTAATTTGGGAAAGTGTGAAATAAATAAACTCTTAAACAAAAGAGTTTTTTTTTTTGAAGTAAAGACTGTGATAATGTAACCGGAGCTTTGGAACTTGGAGAACAGAAACATTTCAGTCTGCAGATACACTATCTGTAGAAAAAGGGAATTTGAGCTTGAGATTTTAAGAATGGTTAGGATGTTGGATACTACTCCATTCTAGTCCTGAATGAAAGCCTCCTCTTAGAAATTAGTTTTTCCAGTGGATTCCTAATACTTCATCAGTGTGTGCCGTATCGTAGGCCGCTTCAGTTCTAGTAGGTGTTCTACCTCCTATGTTGTGCCTTTAATATATATGTTTTTTGAATGTTTGGTTTTTACCAGTCTTTTCATATTGCACACTTTCTCTGAATTAGACTTTGTGGTGTTTATGTCCTATCTCTGGAAGCCAATGCCTTCAAATTCTCATTTATACTCAGAATACAGATGTATGGGTCTAACTGGCTATTGGATCTTTTTAATGGATTATTTCACACACATCAAATTCAGCATATTAAAAGAAAACCTGAAATTTTTTTGGAAGAACTAAAATCCTTCAGTGTTTTTCCTTATTTTTCATTGGAATTACTGTCATCCACCTTCTTTCCCATGTGAGAAACTGAGTCTACTCTGTCCTCAGCACTCCACCTCCATTCTCCATGTCCAGTTGATCTCCAAGTTTTATTAAATACCTTTTATAGTTCTAAATACATACCACATTCATTCCTGCATCTACTGTCATACCTCAGAACCTTGATATTTTTGCCTGTACTGTTGCAGCTTATTGCCTTTGTTTTTTGTTGGAGTCTCTTTCCCAGCCCAACATATAACTCTCCTCAGTGCTTTTGCTCATGTGATTCTTCTAATACAAAGGTTGATTTATATTATCCCCCTGTGTAAAATTCTTCAATAACACTCCAACACCTATGGGCTTTGCGTGATTTATTTCCAACTGTTATAGTTTACCCTATGATTTTTACTTTATGGTAACACTTTAGTTTCTTGATCGCATCCATTTGCACTATAGCACTATCTGTGCCTTTCCTTATAGTTTATACTTCTGCCTTACATATACTCCCCATAACCCCAACCCTTGAAAAATCATAATTTATTCTTTATTTCTCAGGTTAAGCATGCATCCCACTATGAGTTCCTCTCAACCTTTTTGGTTAGACTTCAGTTTCCAACTGAACCTTAGATATGATGGGATTATAGAATTTATCTATATGCATGTCCTTCAGTACTGTACTTGGGGCACTAAGAATACGCCCTTTTTTTAATGCCAAACGTGTAGCAAAAGTGTCTGGAGCAATGTAGGTATTATCTACTTACTGAATTAATTCATTAATTGATGATACAGCAAGTTGACTGCATTAAATACTGCATAGATTAGAGGTCAATACAGGTAAATGTTACAGGTAAAAGAGAAAGTTTGGTTGGGGGTGAGACAAACCCCAGATGTTAGAGAAGCTGAACCAGTTGCTAAAGGTGCTCTGAAAATGCTTTAGACATTATGCAAAGTTATTAGGAATAATAAGATAAAACAATTTTATGGAAGTTATATCTTGTTTAATAATCCATGTTTATCATGCCCAACCTCTAGCTGGGTGTTGAATAATGTAGCTAGGGCTGATCGCAGTAAGCTATTACCACATAGCCACACAAGTAGATGAAATTTAGGAAGGCTGTCTTGGCACTGGACTGGGAAAACTTATGGTGTGTATGTGGATGCTGGTGTGGGGGCAGAGGGAGCAGTGTATATTTTAGGAGATTAGAGTTTTGAAATGGGCTAAAAAAGAATAAAGGTGACCTCAACTTACAGATTTCAAACACACACACAGGTCTCACTCCTGGGTGTTCCAATTATGAAGAGACTCTATTAGGCACTGGATAGTAAATAGGAAAAGACTAGGTATAGTCTTTTAGCCATATACCTTCTGTCAAGTTGGAAAAGGTAGTCAATAATACATTAACATACGTTGGTATAGTTTTGATTCCAAATGATTATAATTAAAGATTGGAAAAATACCATTCTATTATGAGAAATAATAACAAAGTTGTCTAATTAATATGGAAGATCAAGAAGGTCTCTAAGAAAGGAACATTTATGCTGAAATCTAATGATAAATCACTCAGATGAAAGATGTTTGGGAGAGAGGGGTGGCAGTGAATAGAACAGATGGTGTCCTGAGGTGTGTTTTTTTAAAAAAACCTTGGAATGTCTAAGGAATTGCCAGAAATTTGGTGCAAATGGAGTGTTGAAAGATATGGAGTGGGTGGCATTAGGTGTGGCTAGAAGGGTAGGCAGGTGTCAATGATGCATGGCCCCATATTGTAAGCCATGCCACAAGCTACGCAACTTTCTTCCTTACATACTTTTTTTCTCAAAACCTCAAATCAATGAAAGATTTTCTGTTTACAAATTCTTTGACTAAATATGTTACACAGAAGGTATGAACTGCTGGGACTTCTGGCCAACATGATAGTAGATGAAGAA
This sequence comes from Orcinus orca, assembly GCF_937001465.1. Classification (NCBI taxonomy): domain Eukaryota; kingdom Metazoa; phylum Chordata; class Mammalia; order Artiodactyla; family Delphinidae; genus Orcinus; species Orcinus orca. Next base: position 76,396,034 of record NC_064562.1, on the reverse strand, counting down.
AGGGCCAGGGGTAAGGGAATAAAGTAAGAAAAGTGTGAACTAAGTTCCGTAATGGATGAGGTCATTGTAACACACAAAAACACAGGGAGAAGTAGGGGAAGGTATCTTGTGCCTTTCAGTTTTCTTATGCCTTATCCCTAATCAGATATTTAGAAATATGAATATGTAAACACCTGCATGTATGTTTTTAATCTTTTATTTGAAATGAATTTAATGGAACTGTAGTCTTCCCTTTAAGCCTAAGCATTAAAACTAAGGATTCCTTAAACTTATCTTTTTCTAAATCTTGGACAAATCCTCCTCAATTGGAATAGTGCCTAGACCTTGTCCACACCCCTTAAACAATAAAATTAATGAAAAATTCTTACAGGGTTTCTAGTCTAATTCACAGGAAAAGAAACTGAAACCTCAAACTAATATTTGCAAGTGCCTTGGAAAGCAAATATCAGGCTAAACACAGATTTCCAATTTTTAAAATGAATAAAATTTTCTGGGAGTACAAGAAATAAAAGTAAAAGCAAAGATACACTATGATAAAAACTCTAAAGTCACAAAATTTTTTCTTCCCATTGTACCATACATTGTGGGATAAAGTCTTGTTTTCTGTTGGGCCAGGTTGAAGTTTATCTTGAGTTTGGAGAATTATCTTAGATTTTATTATATATACCTTGATTGAGCTCCTAAATCATAATCTTTTTTCTTACTACCAATGAACTTGAGTTTTTCTTTTCATCTGGATTACAGGGGCCTTGATTAATAGCTGCATTTATAATGTAGCTGGAATTTACCTAGTGAGTTAAATAGGATGATAACTTGACCACTAATTTATAGAAACTTTGTTAATAAACAATGAAATTTTTACTGCTAATTGCTAGAAACAATTGCTAGAAACTATCAAAATTTTCTTACACCTCTGTGATGAATTTTTCTGCATGCAGTTATGACAATTTACAGTCAAATGCTGAACATCTCAAACTAATGGTGCCATTTATTACAGAAAGTTATTTAATGAGTATATGTTAGCTATATGCCTGACACAAAGCACAAGAAACTGAAGCAATTTTTGCCCAAGTAAATAACATGGCCCTATCCAAATTAAGGTGCCTGCTTGAATTATTATTTTGCTGATGAGTAAAATTTCTACATTATCTAATATGTAAAACACTATACATGCATTGTCTTATAGCGAAGTCTAGAAATATTCTATTTCTCTCACGTATCACAATGTGTTTATTAAAGTGGCTTTTGAGTGAATATGCAGAAGCATTTTGCACATGGTGTACCAAAGCAGGAGTAGTCATTATTTAAAGCACTATGACAATGAACATTATAATTCTAGAAGTTCTGGATTTGTTTTAAAGTGTACTACAACAGATACACATGCACATTAAAATATGGTTTTCTTAAGTAAGCTGCAATGAAGTGTCATTAAGAAATTAAACATCATCATACAGCAAAAGACTGTATATAAACCCAGCTTCAACGTATGCACTCTTGACTCTGTTTAGCCCATAAAGATACCTGTTCTTAGGAGTTGCTGTAATAATATTGGTGTTACCAAAATATGATAAATAGAGCATATTATATGAATTAAATACTGTTTTCCAAAAACAAAACAACAACACTAATGTTTTGGGGTACATGGTAAAATGAAAAGATAGGTAGATAGATAGTCTCCTAATACAACCCACAAAAGATTGCTTTGTTCAGCTATCCAAAAGTTAAAATCATCTTCTGCATTCCATATGTGAATAGTTATTATGGTATTTCTCTGTTATCTGCTGACTCTTGCAAGGGAACCCCATTGTCCCATATTCCTTGCCCACCTGAATTGTAAGGGACCACTTTATTAACCCAGTTTTTATAATTAGAGAATATATTGTGCTCTAACTTCTTAAAGTCCAGGCTTTAAGTACAAACAATTGCTACATAAGAATCTATAGCTACATTTTTTCTCTGAGGTACCAAAAACTAGTGTCAGGTTGTGATTATAGGAAGTTCACCACTCTTCGAGCAAGTTCTTTCATAGTCCGTTACACCAAGGCTTGCTTCCTTTCTTCTTCTTTGGGCTGAAATCCGTATTGTGATGTTAATGGAATATTTACATCAAGGAACAACTATAATATTCAATATGTATAATGTGGAATAGATTTCCTGATAGGCAGAAGTGACTTGTGGTTCATATTATCCAACATTCTTCTTTAAGGTTACAGACTGAGACTTTTTTTTGTTTAATATTGTAGTTGGAGATGAACTAAAAATATAACATCTGCATCTTTAGTAGATTAAACCAGACCCCTCAAAGCACTATTTTGTATGCTGCCACTGTTTTTGTTTTTGTTTTTTGGCTTCTATGCCAGTTAAGCATAGAATGGAATATTTGGTCCTCTCTTGCCTTCTCTCCAACAGATTTATTGTTCCTATAAATATAGCTCAGTGAATATTTATTCTCTAAGATTTAGGGTCCTGACATTCCAGAATCTTGAACTACTAGGATAGCTAATGACATCTTCTCTAGAAGATATAAGCAGAAAAATATTGCTTTCTATACCTAGACTATAATAAAAGAGGTGATAATAATTTCTGAGCTATTACAGCAGATGCCAAATTGATTTCCTTGAGTATTGTAACACCTCTACTATCAGTTTCAAACATTAATGTACATATGAAAAAGTTATTGCTTCTATCACAGCTTAATCCTTCTCAGAAGCATTACTGATTCTCATTGCTTGCCAAGGACATTTAGAAGTCCTTAGTTTATCAGTCAAGGCACCTCCAGCAGTGCAATCTTAGTGAATATCATATAGCATGATATTTATACAATCTTCACAGAAGCATGTTTATGTCCAGTGATATGAACCAAGTGGGTACTACCTGATGGAACACTGAAAAAGTGTGTTTAATGAGCTCTGTGAAGGTCAAGATTTCTAGAGAGGAAATAATTAAAAAGTAGACTAGAATGGCAAAAGAAGTCAGGAGGAAGAGATTGACTAAAGAGTTAGAATAAAGTCCACGGACTGAAGATTAAAATGAGAAATACTCAATATTTCAATAGAAGAGAGATGCATAAAGATAAAAACAAGATTCTGTGGTTAGAGAAGGCAAATCAGAAGCTAATGATTTCAACATGTCATTTCCTAATGGAGACTTAATACATGGTACAACTTTCTTCGTGGCTAAATGGAAATGGAGATAAATTTGAGTTCGAATTGTCAAGTAACTGTGAAGTAAGGATGTTGTAATGATCCTCAAAGAAAATATAGACATTACTAATTTGAAGAGATGTGGTTCAGATTTAATGTGTTAAATATGAATAACGGGAATGAAACCCTAGGTGCTAAGTTCATAGAAGCAGTGAGGTAGAGATGAGAAATAAGAGCTATGTGCAATCTAATTTTGACTTCCCATCTGAAAGTTCAGTTTTGTTGACCTGAGGTCACATCTCAGTCAACACTTAAGTTCTACTTAATCAACTATGTAAACATTAGAAATCATACACCTTAATTCATCCTTTTACAAAAAGCAAATTGCAGCTTGACTTTAATTTCTCCATGGAACCTTTTTGAAAGAAATTACTATAGTTGTGACTATTCTCTGGGAAATTATTGAATATATACTAATCTTCAGTTTCCTATCTGAAGAGTGACAAGCATTACTATAATCTCTGAAATTGAAGAGATAACAAAGGATGTGGTATGTGCATATATGTCTTAGAAGAGTAAACAACCGAAATGAATTGAAGTAGAAAATTAGAGTGAGAAAATGACAATTTAATAACCTATGCTATGCATTTGCACACAACTTATAAAGTATTTTTGAAGAAAATTATATTTATAAATCCCAAAACAACAATAGTATTCATACTAAAAATTATGGATGGTTGTAGGTGAATATTCCTGTATTTTGCCACAAAAAACTAAAAAGAAAATAAATTGGCATAAAGAAGTAAAATAAGAAAAAGTCAAGCATAGGTTTTTGCAGCATTTCTATAGGCAGTAGTTTTTGGCTAACAATTCAGGTAAAAGAAGCTTGATGTACGACTGACCATTACTTCTTACCAATATTCTAAGACCCTTGCTTAATGGAGAGTTTCTTTTTCTAGAGTCCTTGAACATACCTGGATGATACTCAGCATACCGATAAAGTCAGATGAGAAAAATAGATCTACATTTTTACTGTCCTTGTACTAAAATTCAGCATTTCCATGAATTATGCATGTGTACGATAATATAATATACCTGGAATGTAACATAGCACTACCTGAAATTTTGCCAACAATAAAATTTACAGACCTTTTTCTGAGCATATTATAGTTGATGAAACTTGGAAATAAATTTAGGCTCATAATTATTTAAAAAACTTTAGTAGTTACTAAATACTTTCCTAGATTATTTTGTTAAATGCATTAATAGCATAACAGGTTAGTTATTAATAATGAGTTAATCTATGTGTCAGATTGGATTCTGCTGGAGGCAGATATCAAAAGAGAATTAAAAGTACAGAAAATTATTGAGAGAAATGCCTGTAAAGGGTAAGAAGCAGAGGGAGAAAGAATAGTCAGTGTTAGACTGTGATGCTGATCCAAACCCTGTGAAAGGAGACAGGGAAGGAAGAAGGGATGGTAGAAAGATCCTCAGACTGCCAGGCACCTCTGAAAAAGTCTTGACCATGAGAAGATCCATGAGAAGCCACAGTGTAAGGATTGTTTTTGGAGGAATCCAGTGCTGGGTGGGATTGTCCCAAACTGTCAACTCTGCTGTGCTCAGTCATGCATGGGAGGAGCCTGTGGATCCTGAAGGTGAGACAAATGGAGACTGTAAGCCCATTGTGCTTCTCACAGCAGGTTTTCTCCTGAATGATGAGATCTAAGTGGTGTACTATGATGGCTTCCACAATAAATATATCGCTGATTTCCCCCATATTTTGATAACTATTTAAATACATTTGTTTCCCTTATAGTCCCTTTGTAACACTATTAGTACCTTTAAAAACAGTATTCTGAGATTTCAATAGGTTTTCTCTGATAGCTGCCAAAGGGTCCATGATCGGAAAAACGTTATGAACCTTTGACCTAGAAAAGACATAAATGGATAGGATATTGAGCCAACTTTCATATTGGAATGTCAAGTTTTCCTAAACATTTACTCATGTACCAATCTGCTGGACAACTCATTAGGCTGAATTGAATAATCTGCCTGAATTGTTTGACTTGAAGAATTTCCAAACTTCTGTCTGCTTGTAACTGTGGCCTGGATACATTACAAAATGCTTTCTGTGAAATTTCAAGAAAATCTGTATTAAGCCTCCAGAGAAAATTATTTCAAATATATTTATTATTATTCAAATTTATTTCAAAATTCTTTCAAATTTCAAACTATTTCTACTCTTTCAACTCTTTTCTTAGTCGGTTAGCAGAAAGAAAAGAGGAAAAAAAGTTTCAAAACCTTAGGAGGATGAAATCTTTTTGATTTATAACTAAATCAGATTATTGACTGTATGAGGGAAATATATATGAAATATATATATATTTTTGCTTGCTCTCTGAAGTTTCAGTTCAGCATTTAATTCAATGCATGCTTCACTGAGAAGATTAAGATTTTAGTCTCTAAACAGGAAAACTAGAAAATCTATTAAATCTGAGACAAAAACCTTCCTTTCTGTGGCTAGTGGAAAATAAAAACTCCTTCCAGAGTCAGCCATAGTTTTTATTATCTAAAAGTCTTTATACTTTCCCTCCTATATTTGTATGTTCTAATTCCAATATCATTATGTTTATATTCCAAATAATTTACACCAGGATATGCTTTTCTAGAGAACCACCTCTTTGTTGCTTATCTCTATAAAGTGTCTATTAACATAGGTTATGGCTTATCATATTCAGTAGGTCACTCGGTACAAACCCATTTTTCGAATCCTTTTTGTGATGTTTAGTTCTATGTGTTAACTTGGCTGGGCCACAGTTACCCAGGTATTTGATTAAACATTATTTTGTGTATGTCTGAGAGGTTTTTTCTGGTTGAGATTAACATTTGAATTAGTAGACTGCATATATCAAATTGCTCTCCCCAATGTGGGTGGGCCTCAACCAATTTGTTGAAGGCCCAAATAGCGTAAAAAGGTAGAAGAAATGAGAATTTTCTCTCTGGCTGTCTTTGAGCTGGGACATTTGTCTTCTCGTACTTTATAGACGTGGAACTTACACCATCAGCTCTCCTGCTTCTCAGCCTTTCACACTCAGACTAGAACTATACCATTGGGTCTCCTGGGTCTCCTGCTTGCTGATTGCAGATCTAGGGACTACTCAGCCTCCCTAATCATGTGAACCAATTTCCTGTAATAAATTTCTCCCTCTATCCATATATAAATGGTTGTAAGTGAATATATATAGCCTTTCTCTCTCTCTCATCTATATCATAAATATATATATATATATATATATATATATACACACACACACACACTATACACTATATATAGAGAGAGATCTATATCTGTCTATATCTATATCTATCTATCTGGAGATGTTAGCGCAAGTTTGTGTGCCTGACACACAGTGGGGTCAAACAAACTGAAATGTCAGAGTTTGGAGCAGAGAAATGTTTATTGCAGGGCCATGCAAGGAGGCTCAGGCCCCCCAAAATCCCTGAACTCCCCAAAGACTTTCAACAAAGCAGTTTTAAAAAGCCAGGTGAGGCAGGAGAGGTCACAGGGTCTGTGATCAGCTCATGCACAATTCTCTGACTGGCTGATAACCTTATCAGTCCTTAGGCTCATGGTCATCAAGTAGTTAACATCTTCCATTTGGTGGGGTGGTTTTTCACATTTGTAAAACAACTCAGGAAATGTTCATCAGATACTGTTATCTAGGTACTTCAGAGAGGAGCTAAAGCAGAGGATATGGGGGAAGGGTCTATCCTGGGAAGGCCCCATAGGGTCCTGCTCAGTTACAGAGAGACAGATTGAGACAGAGAGAGTGTGAGAGTCTCCTGGTTCTGTTTCTCTGCAGAGCCCTGACTAATACACTTTCTTTCAGTCACTGAGTAATAACGTTTGGTGGAAAGTTCTCTTTTTAGACTTAGTAAAGAGTTCATTAAATGATAGACTTGATAAAAAGCTAGGAGGGCATAATGCTATCAAAAATGAGGAAAGAAGTCAGATTTCTCATCAACCATGATTCATGCATTTTGGCCTGAGGAGTTAAAAGGACTAAAAGGACTCAAAACTTGATCTTTGTTTAAAACAGATCAGTGTTTTCTGATTTACTGACCCAATTTTCAGTGTATTCCAGCAACATTTATTTTGTCACTGTGGAAGAAAAAAGGCTCCAGTGCTGAGAAGTTTTCCACTAAGGAAGTGATGAATGGAATACTCAAAGTCTAGTTCTGTCACCAACAAAACAGATTTCTTTACAAACTGTGATATTTGGGATTTGGGTTTTCATAGGGTAAAATTTGTTGATGAATAGAAATTCTCATTTTCAACATCGATTTCTCAGCTGTTTTTTTTTCCGGGAGAATGTACAACACATTTCACAGAAGTTGGAGAGCAATCATTTAACATAAAGTCTTTAACATAAAGGTTAAAGACTGAACTAAAGAAAACATAAAGATTAAAACATAACCTGAAAATTCTGCTTGTATGAGTATCTTTGAGATCTTTTCTTATGATGTTTAAAGGCATGTAAGAAGGAAGGATATTGAATAAGTAAGATTTTGTAAGTGATGCTTGGAAATGCCTAGGCAGTTGATAGTCATTAGAATAAGACCTAGACCCTTAACTTGAGCCACTGGGCTATGGAAGCCAGCATGCTTGTTATCACATGCTTGTTATCACAACCTTGAAATGGAATGGATGAGTACTCTGTCTTAGTTTGGCAAAGTCTCTATGAAAGTACTTCTGGGGAGATTTGGAAAGAAGAATATTGACCATGGGTATAATCTATCATTTTATTATCTACTTATTAATTTATTCATTACTTTTCTAGTATCTGGAGATATCAAGAAACAAGTACTCTTCCATTGTAGAACTTAACTTCAGGGACACAAGCTAAAAGTAAATAGTTGTATAAAGAAGGAAAACAATTAGAGGTATAGATAAGTGCTATGAAGAAAATGTATGGGTAATGAAATAGACAATAAAATAGATTAGAAATTTCTAGTTTGGGTAGTCAGGAATAGCTTAAATGATACAATCTTGGAAGAAATATGAGGGATAAAAAAGTGACAGCTATAAAAAAAGTGGAACAAATTATTTCAGGTAAATAAATATTGGCCTGTTTTGAGAAACAGAAAATAAGGCAGTATTGCTAGAGTATATTGAGTGACGAGAAGAATATTAAGAATAGTAACATACTGGAGAGATTTGCAGACTTCAGAACATTCAGGATTATACAAGATTGTAAATATTTTGGATGTTTTTCTAAAAGCAATGCGAAGTCACTGAGGGATTTTAGGTAGTGAAGTAACTAGAGCAAGTTAATTTTAAAAAATTATTCTGATTCTGCATGAAATCAAGGAGATTAGCAAAATTTTATGGTATTTAACACTAACAAGTTCAATATATATTTATTGAATGAATAAATTTGTTTATGAATAAATTAAATGACATAATATTAAAGGATTGGGATAGAACATTGAGCTTTCTTAGGAACAATGTCATAGTTACATTTTGATCATATTATTTTGTCAGTATGCCTCAAGCACTTTCTACATACTCTATATTGAGAATTCCATGGTACCTTAAAGATAGACACAGGGGAAGAAGTGAAACAGTCAGCTGGCCAAGAAACACTTCCAATAAGTTTTATTATTCTGCTTCATTGCCTTGAAAACCATTCCAAAACTGGACAAATAGGAACACCTCTAACTTCTGAAGCAGTAAGAGGAACAGTCTCTGTGTTTGTGCCCAACCTGATGTTTATTTTCATCTCCCATCACAATCTGGTAGTGTGTGGATACAAGAAGCACATGTGCATACAGAGGCATCAAGAATAAGTTGGAACAAACACAAGTGAAGCAGAGGATTTGGAAAATAAAAGCAGAACAAAAATGTGAGCTGAGAAGAACAAAATCAATTCTCTTTGCAGAAACTAAGAGTTTTTATCATTTTCCCTGTAAGAAAGAATAAAAAAAATCATCAGAATTCCACTCCTTAATCTTACATCAATGTCAACTGTATAATAAAATTGAGTAGTATTTTTTCTTTTTTTGTGTGTCCTTATCAAATATATATATATATATATATATATTAACAGATCTTTAATGGAGTATAATTGCTTCACAATACTGTGTTGGTTTCTGTTGTACTGTACAACAAAGTGAATCAACCATATGCATACATATGTCCCCATATCCCCTCCCTCTTGAGGGGATATCATCCTCCCTATCCCACCCCTCTAGATCATCGCAAAGCACTGAGCTGATCTCCCTGTGCTATGCTGCTGCTTCCCACTAGCTATTTTACATTCAGTAGTGTATATATGTCGATGCTACTCTCACTTCGTTCTAGCTTCCCCCTCCCACCCCGTGTCCTCCAGTCCATTCTCTATGTCTACATCTTTATTCCTGCCCTGCAACTAGGTTAATCAGAACCATTTTTTTTCTTTTTTAGATTCTATATATATACGTTAGCATACGGTATTTATTTTTCTCTTTCTGACTTACTTCACTCTGTATGACAGACTCTAGGTCCATCCGCCTCAGTACAAATAACTCCATTTCTTTTTATGACTGAGTAATATTCCATTGTATATATGTGGAACATCTTTATCCATTCATCTGTCGATGGTCGTTTAGGTTGGTTCCATGTCCTGGCTCTTGTAAATAGTGCTGCAGTGAACATTATGGTATATGTCTCTTTTTGAATTATGGTTTTCTCAGGGTATATTCCCAGTAGAGGGATTGCTGGGTCATATGGTAGTTCTATTTTTAGTTTATTAAGGAACCTCCATACTGTTTTCCATAGTGGTTGTATCAATTTACATTCCCACCAACAGTGCAGGAGGGTTCCCTTGTCACCACACCCTTTCCAGCATTTATTGTTTCTAGATATTTTGATAATGGCCATTCTGACTGGCGTGAGGTTATACCTCATTGTAGTTTTGATTTGCATTTCTCTAATTAGGGATGTGGAGTACCTTTTCATGTGCCTCTTGGCCATCTGTATGTCTTCCTTGGTGAAATGTCTGTTTAGGTCTTCTGCCCATTTTTTAACTGGATTGTTTATTTTTTTGATACTGAGCTCCATGAACTGTTTGTGTATGTTGGAGATTAATGCTTTGTCTGTTGTTTCATTTGCAAATATTTTCTCCCATTCTGAGGGTTGTTTTTTGGTCTTGTTTGTGGTTTCCTTTGCTGTGCAAAAGCTTTTAAGTTTAATTAAGTCCCATTTGTTTATTTTTGGTTTTATTTCCATTATTCTAGGAGGTGGGTCAAAAAAGATCTTGCTGTGGTTTATGTCAAAGAGTGTTTTTCCCATGTCTTCCTCTAAGAGTTTCATAGTGTGTGGTCTTACATTTAGGTCTTTAATCCATTTGTACTACATGTAGCTGTCCAGTTTTCCCAGCACCACTTATTGAAGAGGTTGTCTTTTCTCCATTGTATGTTCTTGCCTCCTTTGTCAAAAATTAGGTGCCCGTATGTGCATGGGTTTATATCTGAGCATTGTATCCTGTACCATTGATCTGTATGTCTGTTTTTGTGCCAGTACCATACTGTCTTGATTACTGTATCTTTGTGGTATAATTTGAAGTCAGGGAGCCTGATTCCTGCAACTCCATTTTTCTTTCTCAAGACTGCTTTGGCTATTCAGGGTCTTCTGTGTTTCCACACGAATTGTAAAATTTTTTGTTCTAATTCTGTGAAGAATACCACTGGTAGTTTGATAGGGATTGCCTTGCATCTGTTGATTGCTTTGGGTAGTATAGTCATTTTTACAATATTGATTCTTCCAATCTAAGAACATTGTATATCTCTCCAACTCTTTATGTCATCTTTGATTTCTTTCATCAGTGTTTTATAGTTTTCTGAGTAGAATTCTTTTGCCTCCTCAGGCAGGTTTATTCCTAGGTATTTTATTCTTTTTGTTGCAATGGTAAATGGGATTTTTTCCTTAATTTCACTTTCTGATTTTTCATTGTTGGTGTATAAGAATGCCAGAGATTTCTGTGCATTAACTTTGTATCCTGCAACCTTACCAAATTCATTCATTAGTTCTAGTAGTTTTCTGGTGGTATGTTTAGGATTTTCTATGTATAGTATCCTGTCATCTGCAAACAGTGACAGTTTTACTACTTCTTTTCCAATTTGGTTTCCTTTTATTCCTTTTTATTCTCTGATTGCTATGGCTAGGACTTCCAAAACTATGTTGAATAACAGTGGTGAGAGTGGACATCCTTGTCTTTTTCCTGATCTTAGTGGAAATGCTTTCAGTTTTTCACCATTGTGAATGATGATTGCTGTGGGTTTGTTATTTATAGCCTTTATTATGTTGAGGTAAGTTCCCTCTATGCCCATTTTCTGGAGAGTTTTTATCATAAATTGGTGTTGAAATTTGTCAAAAGCTTTTTCTGCATCTATTGAGATGATCATATGGTTTTTATTCCTTAATTTGTTAATGTGGTGTATCACATTGATTTGCACTGAAGAATCCTTGCATCCCTGGAATAAATCCCCCTTGATCATGGTGTATGATCCTTTTCATGTCAGTATTTTTTCTCATGTCATAATTTGAATTTGCCAATCTCAACAATTTATTCTTTTAAATTTCAGAGTTAAAAACCCCAAATGTTCATGTTCTCATTGCTTCATTTTTCCATTACATAAACACTTGTAGAGTGTAACATATGCCAAACAGTGTTAGTAGATGAGGTAAACTAGTGAATAATTGTAGATGTTACCTCTGCCATAAACAGACTTCACAATCTAAGGGTTTATACACTATGCAATTTCAATATAGTGTGATCGACATATGATGGAATAAATATAGACTTATGCCTTTGTAGGGAAGTGTTTTATGTCAAACATGTAGAACCAAATTCTTCTTCCCAGTGGAAATGACATCTAAGCTAAACCCCAAAAGTTTAGGATTTAGCCAATTGAAGATAAAGGGGTGAGCACTATTGACATAAATAACTTGCAGAAAAGTATATTATGAACAAAATACTTAGGAAAACAAGAAAATCAGTGTCTCATAAGAATGGATAATTATGTCTGGATGGAAAACAGTATGTAATATGTGGTATGTCATTGTGGTAGATGGGGTTGTGTGGGTAGGCCTAAAGGATAATTGAAGTAAAGAGAAAAGAAGCTTGGATAATAGGAAAAGTCCTGGTTTTCTCAGGACTGTAAACCATACTAGCATCCTTGTCCTTTTCTTAAGTGTGTTTTAAAGCCACAGAAAGGTTTTAATCAGAAGCACTGCATAATCAAATACAGTTTTAAAAATATTACTCTGGTTGCAATGTGGAGAATTTATTGAAGAATGATAAAGTGAGGAAAAAGGGTATAGATGTTTGGATTCAGTGATCTCTTTTGACTATTCCAGGTGAAAGTATCCAATTGAGAGGACACATTCAAATAAATGGTACAGCACCCGATAAAAACATCACTTGAACAAAACGTAGGACTCCATTTTATGTATACAAAATACAAAAAGTTTGCATCAGTTTTAAATCACTAAATGCTATTCAAGACTGGATAATACACCTACTTAAATGGAGGGCAATTTGAATATTCATAAAGCACATTTCATGGAGTATTTGTAAGTTTACCATATATAATTGTCATACACAGATATTCTCTTTCCAAAATGTAGCTTCCTATTGAATTCTTTTCAACCAGTGAAGTTATTCTTCTATACCATTCAGAAAGGAATTCACATTACAATAGCAATTTACCAAGAAGCAAAAGAAAACTTCAAAATAATTCACTGAGAAAAAAAAAAAAGAAGAAATCACAGGCACTCTAATCACTGTAAGGAGCCAAGAAATGACTCAGTGCATATTTGTAATGATGTGTGTAAATGTCAAGGAAAGTTTTATGAAGAAGGCTCAAGACCTCAAAATTGTGTAAAATGGAAAGAAATATTCTCCTGTCTTTGCTATCCACATGGTAGGTTCTGTGATTTTCTTGCACTTATGCACATGTGAGATGAACTGAAAAGAACCACTGACTTTCCCTTTATGACATTACCTTTATCTGGTCCCTGCATCAACTATTTTAAAAAACATTGTACTATACATTTTCTTTGGAGCTCATGTTAATTTGGTTTCAGAGTACCATAAATAATTCATTTAGAAAGCAACTTTTCATTATATTTTGTGGGTCTTTATAGTAGCTGTACACTTGACCCAGTATTTCCATTTCTAGGAGATTTTCCTAAATGGAAAAAAAAAGTTTTATCAGTATATGCAATGATGTTTGTTGCAAATTTATCAATAAAAGACAAGGGAAAGTGAAATAAATATTCTACAGCAAGGAATCATTAAATATATTACCATGGATCTATATGACTGACTACAGGGAAGTTTTCAAAAGTGAAGATTTAAAGCAATTTTAATGAAATCAAATATTATGGTATTAAGTAAAAAAGCAAAACAAAAGCTGTGTATGCATTTAATCTCAATTTATAAATGTATATTCTGTTTTAAAAGTCCAGTGAATATTTAAACACATTTGTATATAAAAATATCACACACACATACACACCCACATTCACTGAATTTGGATCCTAATCTGCTAAACATCTTAATGATTTCTGAGCTCTACAGATTAATCCAAACACTGTTTTCAGCCTGCTTTGTTAGTGTTCCCACATATAGTTTAAGATATAATACCTAGAAAGTTATTGTAGATATATGATGCTTTACTCGTGTATTGATTTATTTTGAAAAAGTATAAGAACATCTTCATTCTACTTTCCATGCCTACATAGGTCAATGATTATTAAAACTTTCCATTAACCAATTTTAAATTTTTTCTTTTCTGCTCTATGCATTCCTCTTGTCTCCCTTATGAATACCTATTGCTTTTTCAATTGTCTCAAATAAGCCATTTTTTCTATGTCTACTATTACTTATACTCCCCCAGTGTATTCATTTTTTAAAAATATTTTAGCATTTTTATTTATGATATATGGAAGAGGTAATAGTTTTTTTTTAGTTTTTATTTTATATTAGACTGTAGTTGATTAACAATATTGTTAGTTTCACGTGTACAGCAAAGTGATTCAGTTATACATATACATGTATCTAATCTTTTTCGAATTCTTTTCCCATGTAGGTAATTACAGAATATTGAGTAGAGCTGCCTGTGCTATACAGAGATCCTTGTTAGTTATGTATGTTAAATATAGCACTGTGTACATGTCAATCCCAAACTCCCAATCTGTCCCTCACCTCCATCCTTCCCCCTGGTAACCATAAGTTCAATCTCTAAATCTATGAGTCAGTTTCTATTTTGTAAATAAGTTCATTTGTATAATTTTTTTTTAGATTCTGCATATAAGTGATGTCATATAACATGTGTTTTTCTGTCTGACTTATGTCACTTACTATGATAATCTCCAGGTCCAACCGTGGTGCTGAAAATGGCATTATTTCATTCTTTTTAATGGCTGAGTATATTCCATTGTATATATGTACCACATTTTCTTTATCTATTCATCTGTTGATGGACATTTAGGTTGCTTCCACATCTTAGCTATTGTAAACAGTGCTGCAATGAACACTGGGGTGCATGTATCCTTTTGAACTAAGCTATTCTCTGGATATATGCCCAGGAGTGGGATTGCTGGATCATATGGTATCTATTTTTAGTTTTTTAAGAAACCTCCATACTGTTCTCCATAGTGACTGTACCAATTTACATTCCCACCAAGAGTGTAGAAGAGTTCCCTTTTCTTCACACCATCTCCAGCATTTATAGTTTGCAGATTTTTTGATGATAGCCATTCTGACTGGTGTATGTAGTATCGCATTGTAGTTTTGATTTGCATTTCTCTAATAATTAGCGATATTGAACATTTTTTCATGTGCCTCTTGGCCATCTATATGTCTTCTTTGGAGAAATGTGTATTTAGGTCTTCTGCCTATTTTTTGATTGCACTGTTTGTTTTTATGGTATTGAGCCATTTGTAAATTTTGGAGACTAATCCCTTGTCAGTCGTATCATTTGCACATATTTTCTCTTATTCTCTGGGTTGTCTTTTCGTTTTGTTTATGGTTTCCTTTGCTGTGCAAAAAGCTTTTGAGTTTAATTAGGTACCATTTGTTTACATTTGTCTTTATTTCCATTACTCTGGGAGATGGATTGAAAAAGATATTGCTGCGATTTATGTCAGAGAGTGTTCTGCCTATGTTTTCCTCTAAGAGTTTTATAGTATCCAGTCTTACATTTAGGCCTTTAATCCACTTTGAGTTTATATTTGTGAGTGGTGTTAAAGAGTGTTCTGATTTCATTTTTTACATGTAGCTGTAACTGTCCAGTTTTCCCAGCAAGAATTATTGAAGAGATTGTCTTTTCTCCACTGCATAGTCTTGTCTCCTTTGTCATAAATTAATTGACCATAGGTGTGTGGGTTCATTTCTGGGCTTTCTGTCCTCTTCCATTGATCTATATTTCTCTTTTTGTGCCAGCACCATACTGGTTTTCTTTGTTGATAACTCTTTGATGTTTATTAAATCTGGTCTAAACAACATTAAGGTAGTTGTTATTCAAGTCATTTAACATTGAAGATATACAAAAAAAGGATTCCAGTATAAGGGGAAATCTGATTCCACTAAATAGAAATCTATAAAAATTTATGTAAGACTTATTCTCAAAGTTACCTTAATACTACATGAGATGAAAGGGTTTACTAAGTAAATTAAAAACATAAATAAGATAATAAGAGAAATATTTTAACGTTTGAGGAAAACATTGGTTCAGTCGTGAACAGTGTATCATGTATGGGGAACTAAATGATGCTCTCAAAAAATTCTTATGTCTTATTAAAACCAGCTGGTTACAAACCTCTAATCAAAAATGCTTTTTTAATAGTACCATACTGTTTTGATGACTGTAGATTTATAGTATAGTTTGAAGCCAGGGAACCTGATTCCTACAGCTCCGTTTTTCTTTCTTAAGATTGCTTTGGCTATTCAGGGTCTCTTTGTGTCTCCAAACAAATTTTAAGATTTTTCTAGTTCTGTGGGAAATGCCACTGGTAATTTGATAGGGATTGGATTGAATCTGTAGATTGCCCTGGATAGTATAGTCATTTTGACAATATAGATTCTGCCACTCCAAGAACCTGATATCTTTCCGTCTGTTTGTGTCATCTTTATTTCTTTCATCAGTGTCTTACAGTTTTTGGAGTATAGGTCTTTTGTCTCCTTAGATAGGATTATACCTAGGTATTTTATTCTTTTTGATGTGATGGTAAATGGGATTGTTTCTGTAAATTCTCTTTCTGATCTTCTGCTGTTAGAGTACAGAAATACAAAAGATTTCTGTGTATTAATTTTGTATCCTGCCACTTTACCAAATTCATTGATGAGCTCTAGTAGTTTTCCAGTAGCATCTTTGGGATTTTCTGTGTATAGTATTATGGTGTCTGCAAATAGTGACAGTTTTACTTCTTGTTTTCCAATTTGTATTCCTTTTATTTCATTTTCTTCTCTGATTACCATGGCTAGGACTTCCAAAACAATGTTGAATAAAAGTGGCAAGAGCAGACATCCTTGTCTTGTTGCTGATCTTAGAGGAAATGCTTTCAGTTTTTCCCTATTGAGTATGATGTTAGCTGTATGTTTGTCATGTATGGCCTTTATTATGTTGAGGTATATTCTTTTTATGCCCATTTTCTGAACAGTTTTTATCATAAATGGTTGTTGAATTTTGTCAAAACTTTTTCTGCATCTTTGGAAATGACTGTATCATTTTTATTCAATTTGTTGATGTGGTGTATCACACTGATTTGTGGATATTGAAAAATCCTTGCATCCCTGGGATAAATCCCACTTGATCATGGTGTATGATCCTTTTAATGTACTGTTAGATTTGCTAGTATTTTGTTGAGGATTTTTGCATCTATGTTCATCAGTGATATTGGCCTGTAATTTTCTTTTTTTGTGGTATCTTTCTCTGGTTTTGGTATCAGGGTGATGATAGAATGAATTTGGGAGTATTCCTTCCTCTGCAATTTTCTGAAATAATTTAAGAAATTTAGGTGTTAACTCTTCTCTAAATGTTTGATAGAATTCTCATGTGAAGCCACCTGGTCCTGGACTTTTGTTTGTTGGGGGCTTTTAAATCATACTTTCAATACAGGACTTGTGATTGGTATGTTCATATTTTCTATTTCTTCCTGGTTCAACTTGGGTGATTGTACCTTTAAAAATTTGTCCATTTCTTCCAGATTGTTCATTTTATTGGCATATAGTTGCTTGTAGTAGTCTCTTATGAATCTTTGTACTATTTGTGGAGTCTGTTGTAACTTCCCCTTTTTCATTTCTAATTTTATTGATTTGAGCCTGTTCCCTTTTTTCTTGATGAGTCTAGCTAAAGGTTTATCAATTTTGTTCATCTTTTCAAAGAACCAGGTTTTAGTTTCATTGATCTTTGCTATTTTTTCTATTTGTATTTCATTTATTTCCACTCTGATCTTTATGATTTCTTCAGTTCTGCTAACTTTGGCTTTTGTTAGTTCTTCTTTCCCTAGTTGCTTTAGATGTAAGTTTAGGTTGTTTATTTGAGCTTTTTTTTTTCTTTCATTTCTTGAGGTAAGATTGTATTGCTATAAACTTCCCTCTTAGAACTGCTTTTGCTGCATCCCATAGGTTTTGGATCATAGTGTTTTTGTTTTCATTTTTCTCTAGGTATTTTTTGATTTCCTCCTTGATTTCTTCAGTGATCCATTGGTTCTTTAGTAGCATATTTTCAAGCCTCCATGTGTTTGTGTTTTTTAGAGTTTTTCTCTTGTAGTTGATTGCTAATCTCATAGTGTTGTGGTCAGAAATAATGTTTAATATGATTTCAATTTTCTTAAATTTACCAGGCTCACTTTGTGGCCCAGCATGTGGCCAATCCTGGAGAATGCTTCATGTGCACTTGAGAAGAATGTGTATTCTGCTGCTTTTGGATGGAATGCTCTATAACTATCAGTTATATCCATCTGGTATAATGTGTTATTTAAGGCCTGTGTTTCCTTATTGATTTTCTGTCTGGTTCCTTATTGATTTTCATCTACTGATGAAAGTGGGGTGTTAAAGTCCTGCACTATTATTTTGTTACTGTTGATTTTCCCTTTATGGCTGTTAGGAGCACCTCAATATATAAGGCAAATACTATGTTGGGTGCATATATATTTACAATTGTTATATCTTCTTCTTGGATTGATCCCTTGATCATTATGTAGTGTCCTTCTTTGTCTCTTGTAACATTCTTTATTTTAAAGTCTATTTTTTCTGATATGAGTATTGCTACTCCAGCTTTCTATTGATTTCCATTTGCATGGTATACCTTTTTCCACCTCCTCACTTTCATTCGTTATGCATCCCTAGATCTGAAGTGGGTCTTTTGTAGACAGCATATATATGGGTCTAGTTTTTGTATCCATTCATCCAGTCTGTGTCTTGTGGTCAGAGCATTTAATCCATTTACATTTAAGGTAATTATCGATATGTATATTCTTATTGCCATTTTGTTAATTATTTGGGGTTTGTTTTTGCAGGTCTTTCTTTCCTTACTCTTTTGTTCTCTTGTGCTTTGCTCACTAACTTTAGTCTTGTGTTTTGATTCCTTTTTCTTTTGTGTTTGTGTATCTATTGTAGATTTTCAGTTTGTGGTTACCATGAGGTTTTGATACAGCATTCTATATATAAACAAGATTGTTTTAAGTTGCTGGTCTTTTAATTTTGAATGCATTTCCAATATCCTGCATTTGTGTTCTCCCCTTCTCATGATTGCTGATTTTTATATCGTATTTGTATGTGGATGGTTTCTTACCTTTACTGTGTGTTTGCCTTTACCTCAGGGGTCCCCAACCCCTGGGCCCGGGGCTGGTACCACTCTGTGGCCTGTTAGGAATCGGACCGCACCGCAGGAGGTGAGCGGTGGGTGAACAAGCGAAGCTTCATCTGTATTTACAGATGCTCCCTATCACTCATGTTACCACCTGAGCTCTGTCTCCTGTCAGATCAGAGGTGGCATTAGATTCTCATAGGAGCATGAACCCTATTGTGAACTGCACATGTGAGGGATCTATGTTGCACACTCCTTATGAGAGTTTAATGCCTGATGATCTGAGGTGGAGCTGAGGCAGTGATGCTAGCACTGGGAAGCAGCTGCATATACAGATTATCATTAGCAGAGAGGTCTGACTGCACAGAGATCATAATAAATCAATTGCTTACAGACTCATATCAAAACCCTATCAATGAGTGGCAATTGACAATTAAGCTGCATCTGGTGGCAGGGTTTATAGTGGCAAGTGAGTTGATGTACTTCAGTTGTAAAGCTGCATCTGGAGAAACTGACACTTATTTTAGTATGCGCATGGCACTTCCATTATTTTATTTACCACTTCTCTCCAACCCTCTTTCCCACACTGCACAATTTTCTCAGTCACAGTTTTGGTAAGCCCACAAGCTAACCCTAGCCAAAATGAGTAAAAAAAAACATTGCTGAAGAGCTTCTTTGAAAAGGGAGAAAGACCCAATGATGAGACAGCAGAAGACTCTAAGACTGCCAACAAAAAGAAAGATACATTGAAAAGAAAATAAAAAGAGTCCTACTTATGTTATGGGTTCATTACAACAGGTGATTCACATTCTCCAAGCCTGCTTTGTATAATATGTGGCGACCGGCTATCCAATGAAGCCATAAAACCTTCAAAACTGCTTCTCCATGTGGAGACCAAGCACTCTGCATAAAAAGACAAACCTCTGGAGTTTTTCAAAAGAAAAAAAAGAAAAGTGAACAGAAAGAACAGAAGCAATTATTGAAGGCCACCACTTCATCAAATGTGTCTGCACTGAGAACCTCATTCTTAGAGGCTAACCACATTGCTAAAGCTAAGAAGCCCTTTACTATTGGTGAAGAGTTGATCCTACCTGCTGCTAAGGACATTTGTCATGAACTTTTAGGAGAAGCTGCAGTTCAAAAGGCGGCAAGTGTTCGTCTTTTGGCTAGCATCATAACTAGATGAACTGATGAAGTAGCAGAGGATATTGAGGCACAATTGTTAGAGAGGATTAATGAGTCGCAGTGGTATGCAATCCAGGTTGATGAGTCTACTGATGTTGACAACAAGGCAACAGTGCTTGTTTTTGTGCGATATATTTTTCAGGAGGTTGTGCATGAGGATATGCTATGTGCACTTTTGTTGCCAACCAACACCACAGCTGCAGAACTATTCAAGTCTTTGAATGATTACATATCAGGAAAACTGAATTGGTCATTTTGTGTCTGTATATGCATGGATGGAGCGGCTGCTACTACTGGACAGCTTTCTGGTTTCACTATTCGGGTCAAAGAGGTCGCTTCTGGATGTGAGTCTACACACTGTGTTATCCATAGAGAAATGCTGGCTAGTCAAAAATGTCACCTGAACTTAACAATGTTTTTCAGGTTGCCATTAAAATTATCAACCACATTAAAGTACATGCCCTTAACTCACATCTGTTCGTGCAGCTCTGTAAGGAAATGGACACAGAACACACACATCTTCTCTTATACATAGAAGTGAGATGGCTTTCTAAAGGTAGATCACTGGCCAGAGTTTTTGAATTTCATGAGCCACTCCAGATATTTCTTTAGAAAAAGAGTCACTACTGGCAGCACACTTCAGTGACACAGAATGGGTTGCAAAACTTGCTTACTTGTGTGACATATTCAACCTGCTCAATGAACTCAATCTGTCACTTCAGGAGAGAATGCCAACTGTGTTCAAGTTGGAAGATAAAGTGGCTGCATTTAAAGCCAAACTGGAATTATGGAAGCAATGAGTGACCATTGGGATTTTTGACGTTTCAAAAATTAGCAGAGATTTTGAAAGAGACTGAGCCAGGACCTCTTTCTCCCAGCTGGTGCATGATCACCTATCTCAGCTTTCATAAGAGTTTGAGCATTACTTCCCAACCACAAAAGATCCCCAAACTGGGAAGGAATGGATCTGCAACCCATCTGTAAATAAGCCAGGTGAATCGACTTTGTGCTAGAAGAGGATCAACTGCTTGAGACTGCAAATGACGGTGGCCTTAAAAGTATGTTTGGGACAAATTCAAATCTCCATACATTCTGAATTAAAATCAAGGTGGAATATCCTGAGATTGCCACGAAAGTATTGAAAAGCCTGCTTCCATTTCCAACATCCTATCTTTGTGAATCAGGGTTTTCTACAGTGACAGCAACCAAAATGAGATTATGGAGTAGACTGGACATAAGCAACACACTTCGGGTGTCACTGTCTCCCATCACCCCCAGATGGGACCATCTAGTTGCAGGAAAACAAGCTCAGGGCTCCCGCTGATTCTGCATTATGCTGAGTTGTATAATTATTTCATTACATATTACAATGTAATAATCATAGAAATAAAGTGCACAGTAAATGTAATGCTCTTGAGTCATCCTGAAACCATCCCCCACCCCAGTCTGTGGAAAAGTTTTCTTCCACGAAACTGGTCCCTGGTGCCAAAAAGGTTGGGGGCTGCTGTGTTACCTGTGAGCTTTTCCATTTGTAATTTTCTTTTTTCTAGTTGTGGCCTTTTCTTTTCCACTTAGAGAAGTTCCTTTAGCATTTGTTTTGGTGGTGCTGTTTTGGTGGTGCTGAATTCTCTTAGCTATTGCTTGTCTGTAAAGCTTTTGATTTCTCCCTCGAATCTGAATGAGATCCTCGCTGGGTAGAGTAATCTTGGTTGTAGGTTCTTCCCTTAATCATTTTAAATATATCATGCCACTCCCTTCTTGCCTGCAGAGCTTCTGCTGAGAAATCAGCTGATAACCTTAGGGAGTTCCCTTGTATGTTGTCATTTTTCCCTTGCTGCTTTTAATATTTTATCTTTGTCTCTAATTTTTGTTAATTTCATTACTATGTGTCTCAGTGTGTTCCTCTGTGTTTATCCTGCCTGAGACTCTGCACTTCCTGGGCTTCGGTGACTGTTTCCTTTCCCATGTTAGGGAAGTTTTCAGCTATTATCTCTTCAAATATTTTCTCAGGTCCTTTCTCTCTTCTCCTTCTGGAATCTCTATAATGTGAATGTCGTTGCGTTTAATGTTGTCCCAGAGGTCTTTGAGACTGTCTTCATTTCTTTTCATTCTCTTTATTCTCTTCCATGGCAGTGATTTCCACCATTCTGTCTTCCAGGTCACTTATCCATTCTTCTGCCTCAGTTATTCTGCTACTGATTCTTCTAGTGTATTTTTCACTTCAGATATTGTATTGTTCATCTGTTTGTTTGTTCTTTAGTTCTTCTAGGTCTTTGTTAAACATTTCTCCTTCTTCTTGATCCTTACCTCCATTCTTTTTCTGATATCCTGGATCATCTTCACTATCATTATTCTGAGTTCTTTTTCCAGATGGTTGCCTATCTCCACTTCACTTAGTTGTTCTTCTGGGGTTTTATCTTGTTCCTTCATCTGGGACATTTTCCTCTGCTGTTTCATTTTGTTTAACTTTCTCTGATTGAGGTTTCCATTCTGTAGGCTGGAGGATTGTAGTTCTTGCTTCTGCAGTCTGCATTCTGGTTGATGAGGTTATCTAAGAAGTTTGTGCAGGTTTCCTGATGGGAACAACTGGTGGTGGGTGGAGCTGGGTCTTGTCCCTCTGGTGGGCAGGGCTGTGCTCTGTAAGACTTTAAGCTGCTTGTCTGTTGATGGGTGAGGCTTTGTTGGTTATTTGGCCTAAAGCTTCCCAGCCTTGGAGTCTACAGACTGTATGTTGGGGCTCATGGCGGCTTCCTGGAAGTCTCACGCCAGTGTGTACTCCCCAGCACCACTGCTGCCAGTGTCTTTGTCCCTGCAGTGAGCCACTGCCACCCACCCACCTCCATGCAAGACCCTCCAATACCAGCAGGTAGGTCTGGCCCAGTCTCTTATGGGAGTCACTGCTTTTTTCCCCTGGGTTCTGCTGTGCACAGGTCCTTGTATGCGTCCTCTAAGGGTGAAGTTTCTGTTTCTCCCAGTCCTGTGTAATTCCTTCAATCAACCCCTGCTGACCTTCAAAGTCAGATTCTCTGTGTGCTCTTCCTCCCATTGTTGGACTCCCAGGCTGGGAGTGGGGCTCAGAGCTATCACTCCAGTGGGAAAACTTCTGTGGTATAATTGTTTTCCAGTTTTTGGGTTGCCAACCCAGCAGGTATAGGATTTGATTTTATCATGATTGCACCCCCTCCTACCATCTTGTGGCGGCTTCTTCTTTGTCTTTGTCTGTAGGATATATTTTTTGGTAGGTTCCTATGTTTTTTGTTGATGGTTGTTCAGCAGTTAGTTTTGATTTTGGTGTTCTTATAAGAAGTGGTGAACACACATCCTTCTGCTCTGCTGTCTTGAGTCCCTGCCTCAAAATCCAGGTCAGTTACACACAGTACACTGGGCAGTTGTCCATTGTTGGGCATGTACAGACTTCCAAGTGTTCAAGTTAAGTCATTAAAAATTTGGGGGCAACAACAGCTGGACAGTCACAGAACTCCCCCACAGGGCCCTGTTCTTATACAACTAGCTGCTCAGAGGGGAAAGCAGAATGCCTTCACTCTGCCCACAGGTGGATTCCAAAAAGAGATGCCCAGCTTCACCTCTCAAAGCCTCTAGATAGTCATCCCCTCATCTTGGAGAGGAATGATTGAAGGAGAAGTATAATCATTCTTAAAATAAATTTTACTATGGTTTAGAATTACAGTCAGATCCAGAAATCACATTTATCCAAGCAATATGAAACCAAAGTTTAAGAAGAGTTATTATATTACATTATTGTGACATATAAATTGATAACATTTAGATCTAAATGATTCTACTGACACTGTAGGAATGTTATCTAACCCCACGGCTGTGTTGCTCTTCTTGACTTCTGAGTTCTACTGAGCTAATATACAGAGAAACATTACTTGAGAAGGTAATTTTTTTTTGAAGCAGACTACCAACATCTAATCAAATTTTGGCTGTCACTAAATTCTTATCATGTGAAGCAATTCAGTCACAACATTCAGGCATACTGACACCTAAAGTTTATCTTCACATTTATTGGTACAATAAGTACTTGAAAATTAGATGAACTGGAAGCATGCTCCTGAAACTTAAAACTTGTATTTCCTCTGAACTCTTTGACTTAAAAAGACATTTCACTATCTATCTTCCCAAATACATTTGAAATTCTAAATCACTCTGTGAGCTTTGTACCAAGCACTTAAAATATAAAAATGTAAGTTACACATCTTAAGAAACGAATGTCTAGTTGGGACAACTTAGTCTCTGTTTTTGTTGTGTACTCCCAGATATAGTCCATGTCCTAATTTTAATATGAGCTAAATTTGTTAGGTTTTCAAACTGTAGTATAATTTGCAAAAATAGGTATGCATGAGTACATGTGAGAGAAAGCCTCCATGCATTTTTAAAAAGAACATTGTGCATATTGAAGTTAATTTCATATATGCAAACACACTTATAAAGTAGCCATACCCAATCATTTGCATGTCCCTCACACATCTCTAGAAGTGAAGGCATTAATACTGTATTATTGCCTTTTTAAAAAAAAATTCTAAACTGTAAGAAACTTGGAGACATTTCATGTCTGTTCCATCTTTGAAAACTTAATTGTACCCTGTGTATTTATTTCTTCAAACATTTCTCTTTTTTTCTCCTGGTATTCTGATAATGCAAAATTACAACTTTTATATTGTCCCAAATTTCTTGGATATGTTATTCCATATTTAATTTTTGTTTTTTTGTGTGTTTTAATTTGGAACATTGGTATTGCGCTGTCTTAAAATTCACTGATTTTTTTTCTCATGTCTACTGATGAAACTGTCAAAGATATTCTTCATTTCTGTTACTTTAGTTTTTACTTCTAGTCATTCTTTTTGATTCTTTCTTGTAAGTTTTCATCTCTAGGCTGACATTACCCATCTGATTTTGCATGTTGTCTACTTTTTTCCATTAAAGCCTGTGGCCAGATCCCTAAGATCTTCTCATATTTGATGAGTTACTAGAAGGGCTCACAGAACCTAGAAAAAGTCATGTACGTGTGGTTACTATTTATTACAGTGAAAGAATACAGATTAATATTAGCAAAGGAAAAGGGAACATGGGGAAAAGTCCAGGAAAAAGAAACCAGGCACAAGATTCCTGGTGGAGTTGCACAGACATGCTTAATTCTTCTGTAATGTTATGTAATACATACATAGTATTGTTAATCACAGAGCTCGCCCAATCATTGGTGCCCAGGGTTATTTATTGGGGATCAGTCACATAGACATGTAGCACCTGTGTGACTGACCTCAGTTATTCAGACTCTAGCCTTTGTGAACAGAAACAGGCATTTACCCTATTACCTATTTGATCAAACTGATACCACTTGGTCCAAGCCCTCAGGCATCCAGAAATGCTCTAATCAGGCAGAATAGTCCACAGACACAAGGCTCATCAGGGAGCCAGTCAAGGGCCATTTCTAAACAGGCCTTTCTTGGGAATATGCAATGTGAGCAACCAGGCCTGATGAGTTAATACTTTCCTACACAGAGTGTTTAACATATTATGTATAGTTGTTTTAAATGAATGTCTAATAATTCCAACATCTGGGTCATATCTAAATCTGGTTCTATGGATTGCTTTGTCTTTTTAGTCTGTGTTTTCTCTTACCTTTTGCTATGCTTTGTAATTTTTGTATCTTTTTGGATATGCCTGTCTCACCACATTTTGGGGATATCAGTTTGCCCCAAATCTTCAGTTCTCTGATGGGTTCAAAAATGTCATTGATATTCAGTTACTACATATTTTTCTTGCTTTAAGGACAGGAATATCAACTTCCAAGATCTTACATTTCATAAATAAAACCAGAAGTCTCTTCATTTATTTCTCATAGACTAAATAACAGTGTCAGTCCCCAAAACACACAAGGTAGTTTACTTAGAATTGTAAGTAGAAAGTAGTGATGAAAGGAGAATTATAAATGCCAATAATGTTAGCATTTATAGAAGTAGACGTGAAATATTGAAAATGGAATAATTCTTTTTTTGGGGGGGTTTAATAATTTTTATTGGAGTATAGTTGTTTTACAATGTTGTGTTAGTTTCTACTGTACAGCAAAATGACTCAGCTATACATATACATATATCCTCTCTTTTATGGATTTCCTTCCCATTTAGGTCACCACAGAGCACTAATTCTTCTATTACAGTAATATTTAAAGATTGGATGATTTGGTTGAAATAGAAAATTCAAGTTAGAAAATAGCAGGCTTCATAATTTCAATGTTTAGAGCAGATTTAGGATTGTTACTATTCGGCTGTTGAGTCCTTCAGGAACCCACTAACTGCAGTGATATTTGTATAAAGTGTAAATGTATGAAAATCTGTTTTTATAAGTTAAGTTTTGACCCATTGTATTTTTATTCTTATTGTTTTTTATTGAGGTGTAGTTGAGTTACAATATTGTGTTAATTACTGCTGTACAGCAAAGTGATTAAGTTATACATATATTCTTTTTTTAATATTCTTTTCCATTATGGTTATCATGGGATATTGAATATAGTTCTCTGTGCTATACAGTAGGACCTTGTTGTTTGTCTGTTCTATATATAAAAGCTTACATCTGCTAACCCCAACCTCCCACTCCATCCCTCCCCCAACCCCCTTCCCCTTGGCAACCATAGTCTGTGCTCTATGTCCATGATTCTGTTTCATAGATAGGTTCATTTGTGTCATATTTTAGATGACACATATAAGTGATATAATATGGTATTTGTCTTTCTCTTTCTGACTTACTAAGATAATCTTTAGTTGCTTCCATGTTGCTGCAAATGGCATTATTTCATTCTTTTTTTATGGCTGGGTAGTATTCCATTGTATATATGTGCCACATCTACTTTATCCATTCATCTGTCGATGGACATTTAGGTTTTTTCCATGTCTTGGCTATTGTGAATAGTGCTGCTATGAACATAGGGGTGCATGTATCTTTTCTTTTTTAATTTTTATTGGAGTATAGTTGATTTACAATGTTCTGTTGGTTTCAGGTGTACGGCAAAGTTATTCAATTATACATATGCATATATCCACTATTCTTTTTCGATTCTTTTCCCATATAGGCTATTATAGACTACTGAGTAGAGTTTCCCATGCTATACAGTAGTTTCTTACTAGTTATCTGTTTTATATATGGTAGTGTGTATATGTCAAGACCAATGACCTATTTTTCACTTCTGCGTACTCTTAATTTTAACATCGTGTTAAATCTACTTAAAAGTATGACTTAAGGAGAAAGGGAAGAATCAGTTATTCATCTCTACCCACCAGTGTTGAGTAGCAAAGGTGACAGTATTGTGGTGAGGGTTGGAAAAGGGCTCTGCCATTTTTTAAAACTCTTCACTGGATTAGACAGATGTCTCTTTACATTTTATTTTGTGGTTCTAGAAACATCTATGTTTGCATTGGGAAGTACACTGAGGTTTCTTGCATCTGTGGCTTCCTAGACAAGATTAAGAATTGTTACAATGCTTTCTCCTCAAGCAACTTTGTTTTGAGCACTCCTGAGAATGGTTAAGGACTGGAGTTTTCATAAAAGAATCAGTATTTATTCACATGAAATAAAATGTCAGAGTTGAAATTATCAATAGTTGAGAGATAAGAAATATGTCTTTTAAATTTATCCAGATCACTTATGTTATTGATTGAAGTGTTTACCATATTGATTGGTTTGGGATGAGTATAATCATGAATATACTCAGTCTCCTAAATATTTACAATATAGTAATGTTTATTACATATGAATAATAATTTTATCTATATAAAAAGATTATTAGGAACTTAAATGCAGCTAATAAGCATCTAATATGCATATGTGAGCAAGAAAGACAAAACAAGAAAAGATATCTTTATTACTTTGCTGATTGATGAAGGTCTGGTAAAGACAGTTATCATATATTTGATCTTTCCTTGGGTGAGAGTGAGCATATTCCAGAAAATGTAGAATGTACTGTAGCAATGTAGCTGAAGAGACTCAAGGAAACTTTTTGACGTGTGTGTACGAGTGTGTATGCATGTGCATGCAGATACAGAAATGGCCTATGGGGAATTATAATTCCTTCTGTTAATAAATAATGTTTAAAATAAAATAAAATTTAATGTGTGCATTTTAAGGAATGTTGACAATGTGTGAGCCCTTATTTAGTGGTGTGCTAAAACTGATTTTTACTGGCTCACAATATCTGATTATAAATTTTCAAGAATTTTCAAGCAGTTCTTAAACTGTTGATAGCTTGAACTTGGCCATGGTGGGAGGACTTACACCACAGAAATCAGCAAATATTGTAAATTAGAACTCTTCTTCTTCCCCTCTCGAAAGAGATGGCTTAGCAGTACACAACTACCCATTCTCTTCCTTTGCTTCTTTGGTTGACGACTCAGGTAGTTACTGAGAAAGCCTCTGTACCCCTTATTAAAGGTGAAGACGAGCTCAGTTCAATGGTCATAATGCAACTTCCACATAGACCCAAATGCACCCTTCAAGTCTCATTGGCAGCACTGGAATAAAACTCAAGCAAGTGAATTATGCAAAGAATCCAGACTTTTCATGCTCTTTTAAGCATAATTTGTATTCTCCTACCCATGTACAGAATTGACATTTTAAATATGTCAGATAACTGGAAAGGTTTATATTCATAAGTCACAATAGTCACTATTATAATGTATAAAAGGTAATATGAAGCTTATTAGCTTAAAAAATATATGTGTAGTTAAGCAGATGAATCTCAAAGAACCAATTTATAAAACATCATTAGAAATGAGACAGGAGTAAAACAAACCAATCAATAGCATGCCCTTCCTATGTGTATACAAGGCATTAGGAATAAGTTGTCGTTTTACACATAGTAATATCAAGTCAAAACTAAAGGTAAAGCTTAGGCTCCTAGACAATAGATAGAATTTTAAAATTCTGACATTTTCATAACCTTCAGCTTATAAAAAATTTTTTCTATAGTTGTAATTTTGAATATGTGGGGTGTCCAAATACATTTTTATAATGTCCCATGTTGTTAAATGCACAGGAAATTATTTAAATGTCTCCAGAAGGCATTTGTTCTGGAATTGTCAAATTGTTTCAATTCATGGAATCAAAGCTTTTAAACTCTGTTAATTACACCCATTTGGAAACCGTAGTGGTGAAGCCTTTTTTCTTCTTTTCTCCCTTTTTTTTTTTTTTTTTTGTTAAGTTGGACTACAGAATGATCCATTTTTCAGAAATGAGCGCTATGTGTCAAAACTTGATTGGGTCCTGCAGTTGAGGAAAAGGAAAAAATTAGTGATAAGCTTCTAAACTTATTACCTTAGAAAATCAATTATCTACTGTGAGGTAACAACAGTGAACAGCTTTCTGGAAAGATGAGAGAGAAAAGCAGTGAGAGGATTAATGGAGCAGTTAGCACAGTATTGATTAGACCTCAAACTAGCAAATTTAGGTCTGGATCTTGCTAAGAAGGAGTAAAAGTCAATTTGCCCAAATAATAGTTTAATAACTATAGGTGAGAAAAACTTTGAGACATTGCATCATATTATGTGGTACAGAACCACATAAGCTGGATAAATCAGACACACAAGGACATACACATATACACTGACAAAGAATATAAATGAGAGACCTCCCAATGGCTTCATAACTTATTTTTCAGTTTTTTAATCTTTTTTATAATATGCAAAATATCAGGTGAAATATTAACAAGTCATAATATTCAGTTTTAGGAGCTTAATCAGGGAAACCAGGGACAAATTGATTGTTGTACAAACTTTAAAATAGTGAGATTTTGAGACCTATGCTAGAAAGTTTACTTAAGCTTAAAAAACAGAGAAAATTTGATTTAACTGAACATTTTACTCTACTTTAAAAATTTGACAGTCCTCCTACATTTGGGGAGTTATATGTACTTAGGGTTTAAATTAATTCTCATTAGTCAAAACATTAAGAATGATACTATTAACTAAACAAAACCCTGTTATTCTGATACTTCTGTAAGTCCCTAAAATGCTAAAATTAAAAGCAAATGATTCAGGGACTTCCCTGGTGGCGCAGTGGTTGGGAGTCCGCCTACCGATGCAGGGGACACGGGTTCGTGCCCCGGTACAGGAAGATCCCACATGCCGCGGAGCGGCTGGGCCCGTGAGCCATGGCCGCTGAGCCTGGGCGTCCAGAGCCTGTGCTCCACAACGGGAGAGGCCACAACAGTGAGAGGCCCGCGGACGGCAAAAAAAAAAAAAAAAAGATTCAAAGAAATTGTTGTGCATGTGTCTGTCAGTGTGTGTTTGTGGGATGCTATTTGCAATATATGTGATAGATGAGAATCATATAGTGAACATCATAAAATCATTTGAAAAAATAAAATATATACACACACAGAAGTCTCGAGAAACCGTCACAGTAAAATTTATGGAGAGGGCCTAGGGTTTATGTTTTGCTATTTTACTTTTAGGTACAACTTGAAACTTTTCAATCTTACATGTTTTCCATTTTAGTTTTTAAATGTTAATAAGGATAAAATGTGAATTAGGATTTTAGTCCATCTTGGTTTTCATATGTGCATACATAATGGTTTTCAAGGTTTTAAAAAATTTGTTTGAATCCATGGAATAAAACAATCTACATATTCCTTTTCTTTTTAACCTTAAGGTTCTTTTCCTCAAGCTTCACTTACAAAATAATAATCCCATGATTTGAAGGTAGAAACAAACAAAAATAATTGTCAAGTTTGACTGGAAGCAAATAGTTACATTTCACATTACACTAATGTAGTGGCTGGCTACATATAGTATTTATTTTAAAATAATATACCTATAGTTTTGTGTCAGTGTGATCAATGAGTTGTATAGGGTATCTCATGCCTTCCAGCATTCTACTTTGACTTGTTTTAGTTTGGGATTTCTTTCCCAATCAGTTTTCACTCTAGCATTTTAGTTTACACATTATTAAATAAAAAACTAAAGGCTTATGGATAGATATACTGCAAGGAATTAGTATTACAGTCACATTTATGTTTGTCCAACTTAGAGGCAAATTCCTGTCTAACAAGTGAACTGTGACCTCTTCACTGATAAAATGGTAAAGCTAGGACTATGATAAATAGTCACACCACAAATATTACCTGTTTAGCAGTTGTTTTTCAAATAAACCATCTGGCTACATGCTCTACAAGTGTCCTGAGAGAAGACTAGTCACACAATAACATCAAGAAATGAATAAAGAGTTATAAGGAGTATATTTTGTGTGCTTATAAATACATATCTGCAAAATTTCAGTTTTACCTTGAAACTTTCCATTTTGTCTAAGCATTAAATTGATATGACCAAAGGCATGCTATTTAAAAATTCTTAAATCATTACTGAGTAGGATAAAAATCAAAATTTATTGGCAGTATTTATACTAAGTAGCTACAAGTGTTCAAATGAATAAATGAATCAGCTTGTCCACATTTAATTCAACTGCTTAATAAAAATGGATTTGTACTGCTCCTTGGTCATGTGTGACCACTAATTACAGTAGAATTTCCTGTGCTTGGATTATTTAACTTAAAAGTTTACCTAGTGTCAAGATGGATTGAATAGATAAGTGAAATACAGAATGTAAGAAAAAATAATAATAAAATAATTTTCAGTATAAGGTGTTGGCCACTCTAGTTTTCTGAAAGGAATAAAATCAAGAATGCCTAATGAAATTACAAAGTAACTCAAGGGTTCTATCATACTATCGGAATAAGACAATTCAGGCTACTTTTATATGTCCCTGATTATATCTTTTCAATGTGATTGCTGAGAAATCTCAAGATTTATTTTCAGTAATGCTCAGGTCTCAATGACAAGCCAAATTCTCTTTTGTTTTATCTTGTTTTCCTCTTTTATGTTTGTTCATTTATCAACAACTATGTATTGGGCAGAACCTGTATTGAGATATTGTCTTAAGGTTTTATTATATGTATATTTTTTTTCAAGAAAAAGAAATGCCACCTGATCACCAAAGTTTATAATCTCAATATGAATTTTATTCACCAGAAATGAAACAATGTTCCTTTAGTAGTGTTCATTTAGGAGGTAACCAAAAAAGGATACAATGATTTTAAATCATATCTCCCAGTCTTCAAACTTTGATGTTTTAAACAGAAGAATGAATAGAAAGATAGTACATTTGGATGGAGAGGGCCTGATATAAAATAAAAACGTAATGACCTCAAGGTGATGGTAAAACAATCAAATAGAAATAGTACAAAAGAAATGAAATGAAACTTTTTTTAAAAAAAGTATTTCCTTTTTGAAGATTGAATGCTATATGTTATATAAGCAAATATTTGTTTTTTAGTATTGGGATGGACTGGAAATTTATAAGTTTAGAACTGGAAAGATCCTTTTCAGTTGAACATATCTGTGTTATTATGTCTCTATCAAACAGATAATAAACAAAACTATTCTTGTTAATGGACGTTTGGGCCTGTATTCCCATGTACTTAATTTCATCACTCCTTCATGCAGTTGCATCTGGGTATCTGTAAAATAGGGCTAAATGTATCCTATTAAGACAGACGGCTGGCCAAGATAATCTAATGAGTTTCCTATATTTGCAGCAATTTCTTCTTGTCAGCAACAAAATGAATGTATAGAAAAGATTTATTTCCTATTAGGACTTCACTAGTTTTTTTTTTTTTTTTTTTTTTTTTCTGTACGCGGGCCTCTCACTGCTGTGGCCTCTCCTGCTGCGGAGCACAGGCTCCAGACATGCAGGCTCAGGGGCCATGGCTCACGGGCCCAGCCACTCCGCGGCATGTGGGATCTTCCCAGACCGGGGCAAGAACCCATGTCCCCTGCATTGGCAGGCGGAGGACTTCACTAGTTTTTACTAAGTACAACATTTAAGGAAAGAATAAGAGTTAAACCTGACATACTTAAGTGGAAAATTACATCCTCTTCTCAATGCAAATAA
This sequence comes from Orcinus orca, assembly GCF_937001465.1. Classification (NCBI taxonomy): domain Eukaryota; kingdom Metazoa; phylum Chordata; class Mammalia; order Artiodactyla; family Delphinidae; genus Orcinus; species Orcinus orca. The sequence continues at coordinate 76,362,888 of NC_064562.1, read as the reverse complement.
TCTAGAGTAACAATCGAATTTGACAAATAATTCATGTGTTAAATTATAATTGGACCCATCACAGAAGCTATATCAGTGGACCATCTACTAACAACAGGCTTTTCAAATTTTGAGAGCATGAAATAAAATATACACATAATATGCAATTCAGTGTCTCAAAGTGTCAAAACAAAGTTTCATATTTATGTCATCTGAGAGTACCACAAACTGCTAACTTTCAGGATTTTAATTAGAGATGCAAAGCAGACATATCTTTTATTATTTCATAGCAACCATTAGTATATTTAGAATTGGGAAATATCTTAGGCTATAAATTAAGTTGAATGACAGACAAGTATATGTTTACGAAGGTAAGAATAGATGTCAAATAATGCATTTCTATAGCATATTTACAGCTCAAACCTCATCACACAAATGAGTCCCAAGAATAATAGTCCCACAGATTAAAAACTAACAATTTTAGCAACCAAGTGCTGATTAGTGCTTTTTAAAATGTTGAGCAATTTTGATAAATATTAGTTAAGTAAAATTGAATTCTTCTCTTTCTGAAATGTTAACACTTTGTATTCAAAAGCATAAAAAGTAATATTTTAAAATTATTTTTTATTAAGTATCTTTGATTTGATTTGTTCAGCCAAAATAAAGGGGTTATTAATTGTTCATATTAAAACTTTCTAATACTAATGCTTATGATTCACTTTCATATGGAAGCTCGATGTGTCCTCTTAGAAGATTCCAGGAATTATCTGTTTGAACACATTCAAAGTTTTATTATTACTTGAGTTTAGACATTTTGTAAACAGTTGCTTAATCACAACATGCATGTGATTTTAGTGGTACTCTGCTGTATTGAGAAGGTAAATGTGTGTTATTCAATATTTAACAGCTAAGAAATGAACTATTCTTTCTATGATAATTTTTAAATTTGTAAAAATAAAACAAAACAATGTCTGGCATTGTTGAAAGGAAGTAAGCATTTACCAGTAGGGCTTTGACTCAAATGAATTGATACTTGTAATATTTAAGTAGGACAAAAGGTCTACTTGGGAATATTCATAAGAGCTATGTGAAATATTTTGCCATGCAAAGTATTCAGAGGAGAATGCTTATATTCATAGGAAGGGAAATGCCAAGAAAGGCAAACAGAATTATAGTCATGAGGGAATTGGAATTGCAAAGGGCAAAACGTGAACCAAAGGAAAAAACAAGCTGCTATCAGGGATGAGGTGAAGCAGGCATCAAGAAGGTATAAAGCCAATAATTTCAGGAGACAATAGAGCAAAACTACATTTTAAGGACAGTGAATCAATACTGTGAACCACCTCTCTTTTGTTAAAGTGATTGTATATCTCCTGGTTTTGCCTCAGCAGTCATTTGGCACAATGTCCTTTCATTGTTTGGCTGAATGATTCAATGGAAACTTCTCACCCTCTTGCTTATGTACACATTAATTATATGTCACACATGTATCTTATGGTAGGACTGTGGCCATCAAAGTCTGAGATTTTAGGCAGGCCTGTAATGTGACCAGAGAGTCTCAACATTAGGAAATAGAAACATATTACTTGGTAATAGATTTTTAAGTGCTGAATATCCATAAATGTATAGAGGGGTAGTTTTATTATCTCAGTGGAAGGAATCAGTGGCTTATATAATAACGACCATGTAGACTGTTGGAGTCGATTGGAAATTGCTGAGTAAGGGGGTTGGATCCAATTTATAGTGGGGTTTCTTTTAGGGTTATTGTTTAAGTGCTTTGGAAGGAGGGATTTTGGTGAGTTGGGAAACTTGTGCTTGGGAAACTTGTGCTTCTAAGACAGAACTTCACCCTGCTTGTTTTGAAGTCCAGGGTGCATAAATAACAATAGAAAGAAAAAACAAAGACCGTCATACCTACATTTTCCTAAATGTGTATGCCATTATATATACTCCAGATAGATCTCTCAGGAAGTGGAGTTCAGTACCTAGAATATATTTTGTTCCTGGTAATAAAGTTGAAATCAATTGTAGTCAATTTCTATAAGAAGAAATACAAAAGCATAGATGAATAGATTTAGGCCAAGGGGAAACAAGATTCCCTATGTTATGAAGTGTGTTGGTTGTATGTACAAGACACTGGGGTAGGCTACACACAGTTTGGGTTCATGAAATATTTTTTCCCCTGAGGGTTGCATGTGAAGAATGGATTTTATTTAATAATGTAAGAAGAGAATAAGCAAGACCTATCAGAAATATAAACCCCTACTGAAAAAACAAGTGTCTGGAAACTTTTAGGTTTACCGGTTACATTTCTCTTTAAATTTGAGATAACTTGAAATATCACAACACATATAGAGAAGGAGAGAATCAAAGAATTTCTGGCTATATTTACATTTTGGTGGGATTTAAACAAAGTTGTTAGGAGTATGGTAAGAATAAGTGCATTTGACTTTATACGCTGACCATATTCTTGTTATAGATGAAGTTATCTGCTGTGGTCTTAGATTTTCAATCCTAAATTTTATAGGTAATAAAAAAATCAGATCCCTACACCTCTGAAACATGATGGGCTACTGTGAGTCTAAAGGAATATGAAAAAATACATTTAGTTACTATAAGCTCCAATAATATGCAATTTTTCCCTTCTTAACAGCTCAAAAATCAACACAGTGACTATTATTCTCTTCTAAGCTCTAATTTATTAATAGAGAATTCCCTGGAAGAGGTAGTACAGTTGTCAAATATTAGAGTAATGGAATAGTTGAGAGGCCTGTTGGTCACTAAAGACCTGGCATATTCCATTTACCTATTTATTTATTTTGTGTGTATATGAATACGAGTACACATTTATTTGTGGTATATAACTATTCACTTAAAACCAAACTTTATTTTTCAGTTTCACAAGGGCTTCCTTCTTTCTTTCTTCCTTTTTTTTTGACATTTAATTGGCATTCAATATTACATTAGTTTCAGTTATACAACATAATGATTTGGTATTTGTATATAATATGAAATGATCACTATAGTAAGTCTAATGTTCATCACAATGTACAGTTACAGAGTTTTTTCTTGTGATAATTTTAAAGATCTACTTTCTTAGCAACTTTCAAATATGGAATACAGTAGTATTAACTATAGTTGCAATGTTATATATTATATCCACATGACTTATTTTATAACTGGAAGTTTGTATCTGTTGACTCCACTTTTCCATTTCACCACAGCCCTCTCCCCTGCTCTGGCAACCACCAATGTGTTCTCTGTAACTATGAGCTTGGTTTATTTTTTTAGATTCTATGTATAAATGAGATCATACAGTATTTCTCTTTCTCTGTCTGACTTATTACACTTAGCATAATGCCCTCAAGGTTCATCTGTGTTGTTGCAAATGGCAAGATTTCATTCTTTTTCACAGCTGAGTAATACTCCTGTGTGTGTGTGTGTGCGTGTATGTGTACACACTACATTTCTTTTTTCATACCTTGGCTATTGTAAATAATGCTGCAATGAACATGAGAGCATATATATATTCTTTCAAGTTACCAGTGTTGTTTTTTTTAGATATATACCCAGAAGTGGAATTGCTGGATCATATGGTAGTTCTATTTTTTTTAACATCTTTACTGGAGTATAATTGCTTTACGATGGTGTGTTAGTTTCTGCTTTTTCATTTACAAAGTGAATCAGCTATATATATATACACCCATATCTCCTCACTCTTGCGTCTCCCTCCCACCCTCCCTATGCCACCCCTCTAGGTGGTCACAAAGCACCGAGCTGATCTCTCTGTGCTATGCGGCTGCTTCCCACTAGCTATCTGTTTTACATTTGGTAGTGTATATACGTGCATGCCACTCTCTCACTTCATCCCAGGTTACCCTTCCCGCCCTGTGTCCTCAAGAACATTCTCTACGTCTGCATCTTTATTCCTGTCCTGCCCCTAGGTTCTTCAGAACCACCTTTTTTTTTTTTTTTTTTTAGATTCCATATATGTGTGTTAGCATGCGGTATTTGTTTTTCTCTTTCTGACTTACTTCACTCTGTATGACAGACTTTAGGTCCATCCACCTCACTACAAATAACTCAATTTTGTTTCTTTTTATGGCTGAGTAATATTCCATTGTATATATGTGCCACATCTTCTTTATCTATTCGTCTGTCAGTGGACACCTAGGTTGCTTCCATATCCTGGCTATTGTAAATAGTTCTGCAATGAACATTGTGGTGCATGTATCCTTTTGAAATATGGTTTTCTCAGGTTATATGCCCAATAGTGGGATTGCTGGGTCATACAGTAGTTCTATTTTTAGTTTTTTAAGGAACCTCCATACTGTTCTCCATAGTGGCTGTATCAATTTACATTCCCACCAACAGTGCAAGAGGGTTCCTTTTTCTCCTCAACCTCTCCAGAATTTATTGTTTGTAGATTTTTTGATGATGGCTATTCTTACTGGTGTGAGGTGATACCTCATTGTAGTTTTGATTTGCATTTCTCTAATGATTAGTGATGTTGAGAATCCTTTCATATGTTTGTTGGCAATCTGTATATCTTCTTTGGAGAAATGTCTATTTAGGTCTTCTGCCCATTTTTGGATTGGGTTGTTTTTGTGATATTGAGCTGCATGAACTGCTTGTAAGTTTTGGAGATTAATCCTTTGTCAGTTTGCAAATATTTTCTCCCATTCTGAGGGTTGTCTTTTCATCTTGTTTATCATTTCCATTGCTGTGCAAACTTTTAAGTTTCATTAGGCCCCATTTGTTTATTTATTTTTTTTTAATTTCCATTTCTCTAGGAGGTGGGTCAAAAAGAATCTTGCTGTGATTTATGTCATAGCATGTTCTGCCTATGTTTTTCTCTAAGATTTTCTCTAAGAGTTTTATAGTGTCTGGCCTTACATTTAGGTCTTTAATCCATTTTGAGTTTATTTTTGTGTATGGTGTTAGGGAGTGTTCTAAATTCATTCTTTTACATGTAGCTGTCCAGTTTTCCCAGCACCACTTATTGAAAAGGCACCACTTATTGAAAAAGCTGTCGAGTTTTCCCAGCACCACTTATTCTTGCCTCCTAAATCAAAGATAAGTGACCATATGTACATGGGTTTATCTCTGGGCTTTCTATCCTGTTCCACTGATCTGTACATCTGGTTTTGTGCCAGTACCATACTGTCTTGATGACTATAGGTTTGTAGTATAGTCTAAAGTCAGGAAGCCTGAGTCCTCCAGCTCTGTATTTCTTTCTCAAGATTGCTTTGGCTATTTGGGGTATTTTGTGTTTCCATAAAATTGTGAAATTTTTTGTTCTAGTTCTGTGGAAAGTGCTTTTGGTAGTTTGATAGGGATTGCATTGAATCTGTAGATTGCTTTGGGTAGTATAGTCATTTTCACAATGTTGATTCTTCCAATCCAAGAACATGGTATATCTCTCCATCTGTTGGTATCATCTTTAATTTCTTTCATCAGTGTCTTATAGTTTTCTGCATACAGGTATTTTGTCTCCTTAGGTAGGTTTATTCCTAGGTATTTTATTCTTTTTGTTGCAATGGTAAATGGGAGTGTTTCCTTAATTTCTCTTTCAGATTTTTCATCATTAGAGTATAGGAATGCAAGAGATTTCTGTGCATTAATTTTGTATCCTGCTACTTAACCAAATTCACTGATTAGCTTTAGTAGCTTTCTGGTAGCATCTTTAGGATTCTCTACATATAGTATCATGTCATCTGCAAACAGTAATAATTTTAGTTCTTCTTTTCCAATTTTGATTCCTTTTATTTCCTTTTCTTCTCTGATTGCTGTGCTAAAACTTCCAAAACTGTGTTGAATAATAGTGGTGAGAATGGGCAACCTTGTTTTGTTCCTGATCTTAGTGGAAATGGTTTCAGTTTTTCACTGTATAGATTATGTTGGCTGTGAGTTTGTCATATATGGCCTTTATTATGTTGTGGTAAGCTCCCTCTATGCCTACTTTCTGGGGCGGTTTTATCATAAATGGGTGTTGAATTTTGTTGAAAGCTTTTTCTGCATCTATTGGGATGATCATATGTTTTTTCTTCTTCAGTTTGCTAATACAGTTCATCATATTGATTGATTTGTGTATATTCAAAAATCCTTGCATTCCTGGGATAAACCCCACTTGAACATGGTGTGTGATCCTTTTAACGTGCTGTTGGATTCTGTTTGCTAGTATTTTGTTGAAGAGTTTTGTATCTGTGTTCATTAGTGGTATTGGCCTGTAGTTTTTTTTTTTTTTTTTTTGGTCAGGGTGATGGTGACCTCGTAGAATGAGTTTGGGAGTGTTCCTCCCTCTGCTATATTTTGGAAGAGTTTGAGAAGACTAGATGTTAGCTCTTCTCTAAATGTTTGATAGAATTCGCCTGTGAATCTATCTGCTCCTGGGCATTTGTTTGTTGGAAGATTTTTAATAACAGTTTCAATTTTAGGACTTATGATTGGTGTGTTTTAATTTTCTATTTCTTCCTGATGCAGTCTCAGATGGTTGCTCTTTTCTAAGATATTTTCAATTTTTCCAGGTTTTCCATTTTATTGGCATATAATTGCTTGTAGTAATCTCTCATGATCCTTTGTATTTCTGCTGTGTCAGTTGTTACTTCTCCTTTTTCTTTAACACTGACTTTCACCAATGGACATATCATCCAAAATGAAAATAAATAAGGAAATACAAGCTTCAAATGACATTAAACAAGATGGACTTAATTGATATTTATAGGACATTCCATCACAAAACAACAGAATACACTTTCTTCTCAAGTGCTTTGGCACATTCTCCAGGATAGATCATATCTTGGTTCACAAATCAAGCCTTGGTTAATTTAAGAAAATTGGAATTGTATCAGGTATCTTTTCCGACCACAACACTATGAGACTAGATATCAATTACAGGAAAATATCTGCACAAAATACAAACACATGGAGGCTAAACAATACATTATTAAATAACCAAGAGATCACTGAAGAAATCAAAGAGGAAATAAAAAAATACCTAGAAACAAATGACAATGAAAACACGATTAACCAAAATCTATGGGATTCAGCAAAAGTAGTTCCAAGAGGGAAGTTTATAGCAATATAATCCTACCTCAAGAAACAAGAAAATTCTCAAATAAACAACCTAACCTTACACCTAAAACAATTAGAGAAAGAAGAACAAAAAAAACCCAAAGTTAGCAGAAGGAAAGAAATCATGAAGATCAGATCAGAAGTAAATGAAGAAGAAATGAAGGAAACAATAGCAAAGATCAAGAAATCTAAAAGCTTGTTTTTTGAGAAGATAAAAAACACTGATAAACCGTTAGCCAGACTCATCAAGAAAAAAAGAGAGAAGACTCAAATTAATAGAATTAGAAATGAAAAAGGTAGTTTTATTTTTAAGATTTTAAGGAACCTGCATACTGTTTTACATAGTGGCTGTGCCAATTTACATTCCCACCAACAGCGCACAAGGGTTCCCTTTTCGTCACATCTTGGACAACACTTGTTATTTCTTGTCTTTTTTGATAATAGCCGTTCTGATGAGTATGAGGTGATATCTTATTGTAGTTTTGATTTGCATTTCCCTGATGATTAGTGGTTTTGAGCATCTTTTTATGTACCTGTTGGCTATCTGCATGTCTTCTTTGGAAATATGTCTATTGAGATCTTCTGCCCACTTTTCTTTTTCGTTTTTTAATACATTTATTTATTTTTTATTTGTTTTTATTTTTGGCTGCATTGGGTTTTTGTTGCTGTGTGCGGGCTGTCTCTAGTTGAGGTGAGCAGGGGTTTCTCTTCACTGCGGTGTACAGGCTTCTGATTGAGGTGGCTTCTCCCGTTGCAGAGCACGAGCTCTAGGTGTGTGGGCTTCAGTAGTAGTGGCTTGCGGGCTCTAGAGTGCAGGCTCAGTAGTTGTGGCACATGGGCTTAATTGTTCTGTGGCCTGTGGGATCTTCCCAGATCAGAGATCAAACCTGTGTCCCCTGCATTGGCAGGTGGATTGTTAACCACTGCGCCACTAGGTAAGTCCCTCTGCCCATTTTTCAATCAGATTGTTTTTCTGTTATTGAGTTATATGTGTTTATTATACATTTTGTATGTTAACTTGTTAATAGATATGTGATTTGCAACTATTTTCTCCAATACAGTAGGTTGCCTTTTCTCTTTGTTGATGGATTCCTTTGCTGTGCAGAAGGTTTTTATTTTGATGCAGTCCCACTTGTATTCTTTTGTTTTTCTTGCCTTTGCTTTTAGTGTCAAATCCAAAAAATCATCACCCAGACCTATGTCAATAAGCTTACCACCTATGTTTTCTTCTAGGGATTTTATGTTTTTAGGTCTTAAATTCAATTCTTTAATCCATTTTGAGTTAATTTTTGTGTATTGTGTAAGTGGTCCAGTTTCATTCCTTTGCATGGCTCTCCAATTATCCCAATACCACTTATTGAAGAGACTGTAAATTCCCCATTGTATATTCTTGACTCCTTTGTTATGAATTAATTGACCATATATGTGTGAGTTTATCTTGGTGCTCTCTATTCTGTTCCATAGATCTGTGTGTTTGTTTTTATGCCAGTACCATACTGTTTTGATTACTATAGCTTTGTAATATAGTGTGAAATCAGGGCACATAATGCCTCCAGCTTTGTTCTTCTTTCTCAAGGTTGTTTTGGCTATTCAGGGTTTTTTTGGGTCCATACAAGTTTTAGAATTATTCATTCTATTTATATTTTATGCAGTTGTAAAGGTAATTGTTTTCTTAATTGTTCTTTGTGATAGTTCATTATTAATGTATAGAAACACAATAGAATTCTGTACCTTGTTTTTGTATCCTGCAGCTTCACTGAATTCATGTGTTAGCTCTAATTAATTAGTTCTTTGGTGGAGTATTTAGGGTTTTCTATATAATACCATGTCATCTGCCAAGAATGACAGTTTTACTTCTTCTCCAATTTGGATGTCTTTTATTTCCTTTTCTTGCCTAATTGCTCTGGCTTGGACTTTCAGTACTGTGTTGAATAAAATAGTAAGAGTGGGAATTCTTATCTTACTCCTGATCTCAGAGGAGAAGTGTAAGCTTTTCACCATTGAGTATGATGTTAGATCTGGGTTTGTCACATATGACCTTTATTAGGTACAGTTCTTTTATTATAAAATTTTATCATAAATCACTGTTGAGTTTTGTCAAATGCTTTTTTTTCTGTATCTGTTGACATGATCATGTAATTTTTATTCATTTTGTTAATGTGGTGTATCACATTTTTGTGGATTTCTGAACCATCCTTGATCCCTGGAATAAATCCCATTTAATCATGATGTGTGATCCTTTTAATGTATTGTTGAATTGTGTTTGCTAATATTTTGTGGAAGATTTTTGCATCTATGTTTTTCAGGGATATTGGTCTGTAATTTTCTTTACTTGTGGCATCATTGTCTGGTTTTAGTATCGGGGTAATACTGTTTTTGTGAAATGCGTTTGGAAGTATATATTTGTTTATTGGGAGGTTTTTCAATCTCCTTACTATTGATCAGTCAAGATATTCAATTTCTTTGTGATTCCATCTTGCAGATTATGTTTCTAGGATTTCATCCATTTCTTCCAGTTTGTCAAAGTTATTAGTGTATAATTGTTCATAGTAGTCTCTTATGTCCTTTGTGAATCTGTGGTAATCAGTTGTAATTATCTATATCTGATTTCAGTTATCTGAATCCTCTTTCTTTTTCTTGGTTGGTCTAGTTAAAGTTTTATAAATTTTGTTTATCTTGTCAAAGACCCTTCTTTTAGTTTCATTGATATTTCTATTGTCTTTTTAGCCTCTATATTGCATTTATGTTCACTCTGATCATTATTTCCTACCTTCTACTCACCTGGGGCTTTGCTGTTCTTTTTCTAGTTCCTTGAGACATAAGTCAGTTTGTTTATTTTCAAATATTTCTATTTCTTGATGGAGGCATTTTCCACCATGACCTTCCTTCTTAGAACTGCTTTTGCTGCATCTCCCAAGTTTTGTTATGTTGTATTTCCATTTTCATTTCTCTCAAGGTATTTTTTAAAATTTCTCTTTTGATTTCTTCATTGACTTATTGGTTGTTCAATAACATGTTGTTTAATCTCAACATATTTGTGAATTTTCCAGTTTTCTTCTTGTAATTGATCTCCAGTTGCATACCACTGTGGTTGGAAAAGATACTTGATATGTTTTCAGTCTTCTTCAGTTTATCAAGACTTGTTTTGTGGCCTAACAAATGACCTATCTTCCTGAATGTTCCATGTACACTTGAAAACAATGAGTATTCTTTTACTTTTGGATGGAACGTTCTATTATACAGTTGACCCTTGGATGACACAAGTTTGAACTTGGCAGGTATACTTATACATAGGGTTTTTTCAACAAATACTTCAGTACTACATGATCTACAGTTGGTTGAATCCACAGATGTGGAACTGCAGAAATGGAGGGATGGCTGTAAATTTTATAACAGATTTTCGATTGTGTGTGTGGGGTCAGCATCCCTAATCCTCACATTGTTCAATTGTCAACTCTATATCTGTTAAGTGTTGTTTAAAGCTGATGTTTCCTTATTGATTTTCTGTCTGAATAATCTATCCAATGATGTACATGGGTTATTAAAGTCCTCTATTATTATTGTATTGCTATTTCTCCCTTTACGTCCATTAATATTTGCTTCATGTATGTTGGTATTCCTATGTTGGGTGCACATACATTTATAAATATATCTTCTTGCTGGATTGACCCCTTTATTATTATATAATGCCCTTCTTTGTTCTTTATTACAGTCTTTGTTTTAAAGTCTCTTTGGCCTGATGTAAGTATAGCTACTCCAGCTTTCTTCTGGTTTCCATTTACATAGAACATCTTTTACCATTCCTCACTTTCAGCCTGTGTGTGTCCTTATACCTGGAGTGAATCTCTTGTAGGCAGTATATAGATGTTTCGAGTTTTTTAATCCATTCTGTGTCTTTTAATTGGAGAATTTAATCCATTTATATTTAAAGTAATTATTGATATGTACTTATGGCCATTGAAAAAAAATTGTTTTCTGGCTGTTTTGTAGTTCCTCTCAGTTCCTTTCTTCTTCACTTATTCTATTCCTTTGAGGTTTGGTAACTTTCTTTAGTGGTGTGCTTTCATTTTCTTTTGTACATAGATACTAACATATCTACTACAAACATATATACTACATGTTTTTCTCTGGTTACCACAAGGTGTATATATAAAAACTTACATTTATTTATTTTTTAACATCTTTATTGGGGTATAATTGCTTTACAATGGTGTATTAGTTTCCACTTTATAACAAAGTGAATCAGTTATACATATACATATGTTTCCATATATCTTCCCTCTTGCGTCTCCCTCCCTCCCACCCTCCCTATCCCCCCCTCCAGGCTGTCACAAAGCACCAAGCTGATATTCCTGTGCCATGCAGCTGCTTCCCAGTAGCTATCTACCTTACCTTTGTTAGTGTATATATGTCCATGCCTCTCTCTCACCCTGGCACAGCTCATCCTTCCCCCTCCCCATATCCTCAAGTCCATTCTCCAGTAAGTCTGTGTCTTTATTTCTGTCTTACCTCTAGGTTCTTCATGACATTTTTTTCCCTTAAATTCCATATATATGTGTTAGCATACAGTATTTGTCTTTTTCTTTCTGACTTACTTCACTCTGTATGACAGACTCTAGGTCTATCCACCTCATTACAAATAGCTCAATTTTGTTTCTTTTTATGGCTGAGTAATATTCCATTGTATATATGTGCCACATCTTCTTTATCCATTCATCCGATGATGGGCACTTAGGTTGTTTCCATCTCCGGGCTATTGTAAATAGAGCTGCAATGAACATTTTGGTACATGACTCTTTTTGAATTTTGGTTTTTTCAGGGTATATGCCCAGTAGTGGGATTGCTGGGTCATATGGTAGCTCTATTTATAGTTTTTTATGGAACCCCTATACTGTTCTCCATAGTGGCTGAACCAATTCACATTCCCACCAGCAGTGCAAGAGTGTTCCCTTTTCTCCACACCCTCTCCAGCATTTATTGTTTCTAGATTTTTTGATGATGGCCATTCTGACTGGTGTGAGATGATATCTCATTGTAGTTTTGATTTGCATTTCTCTAATGATTAATGATGTTGAGCATTCTTTCATGTGTTTGTTGGCAACCTGTATATCTTCTTTGGAGAAATGTCTGTTTAGGTCTTCTGCCCATTTTTGGATTGGGTTGTTTGTTTTTTTGTTATTGAGCTGCATGAGCTGCTTGTAAATTTTGGAGATTAATCCTTTCTCAGTTGCTTCATTTGAAAATATTTTCTCCCATTCTGAGGGTGGTCTTTTGGTCTTGTTTATGGTTTCCTTTGCTGTGCAAAAGCTTTGAAGTTTCATTAGGTCCCATTTGTTTATTTTTGTTTTTATTTCCATTTCTCTAGGAGGTGGGTCAAGAAGGATCTTGCTGTGATTTATGTCATAGAGTGTTCTGCCTATGTTTTCCTCTAAGAGTTTGATAGTTTCTGGCCTTACATTTAGGTCTTTAATCCATTTTGAGCTTAGTTTTGTGTATGGTGTTAGGGAGTGATCTAATCTCATACTTTTACATGTACCTGTCCAGTTTTCCCAGCACCACTTATTGAAGAGGCTGTCCTTTCTCCACTGTACATTCCTGCCACTTTTATCAAAGATAAGGTGTCCATATGTGCGTGGGTTTATCTCTGGGCTTTCTATCCTGTTCTATTGATCTTTCTAAAACTTATATTTATAATAGTCTATTTTAAATTGATAACAACTAAAGTTTGAATGCATTCTAATGCTCTATATTTTTAACCTCTCCTCTACATTTTATGTTTTGATGTCACATTTTACATTTTATATCTTTTTATCTTGTGCATCCCTTAAGTAATTATTGTATTCAATTATTTTTACTACTTTTGTGTTTTAATATTCATTACTAGCTTTATACGTGAATTTAGCCACTACTTTTACTATATATTAACCTTTAGTAGTGAGATTTCATATGTTTTATTGTTCCCAATTAGTGCTCTTTATTTTCAACTTAAAGAAGTCCCTTTAACTTTTCTTAAGAGGCTTGTTTAGTTGTGATGAACACCTTTATTTTTTGCTTGTCCATAAAACTCTTTATAACTCATTCAATTCTGAATGATAACTTTGCCAGTTGGATAGAGTATTCTTGGTTAGAAGTTTGGTTTTTTCCCTAGTATATTGTGTTTTTTTGTTTGTTTGTTTTTGTTGTTTTTGTGCTACTCTCTTTTGGCCTGCAAAGTTTGTGTTGAAAAAAAAATCTGCTGAGAGTCTTTTTGGGGTCCCCTTGTATATAACAAGTTGTCTCTTGCTGCTTTTAAGATTCTCTTCTTATCTTTAAATTTTGATAATTTAATTATAATGTGTCTTGTTTGGGCCTCTTTGAGTTCATCTTGTTTGGAACTCTCTGAACTTCCTGGATCTGTATGTCTATTTCTTTCCCCGAAGTTTTTAGCCATTATTTCTTCAAATAAGATTTCTGTCTCTTCCTCTCTCTTTTCTTCTTCTGTGGGCCCTGTGATGCAAATGTTCATCTGCTTGATGTCTTCCCATAGTCCCTTAAGCTATCTTCACTTTTTTCATTCCTTTTTTTCTTTTTGCTGCTCTGGTTTGGTGAGTTCCAGTGCCCTGTTTTTGAGTTCATTTATCTTTTAGTCTATTTCAACTAGTCTGCTGTTGAACCCCTGTAGTGTGTTTTTTCAGTTGTTATTGTATTCTTCAGCTTGATGATTTCTATTTAGTACTTTCTTATATTTTTAATCTCTCTGTTGAAGTTCTACTGTGTTCATCTATTCTCCCCAATTCAGGGAGCATCTTTATGACCATTACTTTGAACTCTTTATCACTTGAATTACTCTTCTCCATTACATTAAGGTTTTTTTTTTTCCCTTACATTTTATCTTGGAGACTTATTTGGAACATATTTCTCTGTTTATTCATTTTGCTTGACTCTCTGTGTTGGTTTCTATACATTAGATAGAACAGTCAACTCTCCCAGTCTTGAAGTAGGAGATGAAATTTATTGTTCAACCCTGTCCTGGCTCTTGGTTGTCTCAAACTTTTGTGATTTTCAAAGCAGCCCATTTTATTTTTAATGCCCCCCAGTGGTTGAGGGTGTGCTAAGACCCATCAGTGTCCCAAAGGAAGGATCTCACTTAACACTAGATTCAGGCTGACTGGAAGCCACATCATCAGGCAGCTACTTTTATAGCATATAAATACATATAGTCCTATGAGACTGTAAGGATAAAACTTGCTGGCTACCAGTGCCAGGCGATCTAGGTGTGTCCTCTGTATGAAGTAGCAAAAATTGGGGCTCCAGATGAGTATATAAGCTCCTTTCTAGGAGATACCAGTGAGTGCTAATGAGGCAGAGGGAGAGTGCAAATATGGTGTGTATGGCTTACCTTCCTTCAGAGCACATTTGTAGGCTACTAGATGTGTGCCAGTCCTGAAGTCTGCCCCTCAAACCGAAGTTCTAGGATGAACAAAATCCTCTTTCACAGAAAGAGATGGGAGTTTGTTTCAGTCTTCTTTCTGTGCAGTGTCTTAAGGATATAACCTGCCAAAAATTCTCTCTAATTGCTACAGTCCTCTGCAACCCAGGAGATCAAACTCTCCTGACCACAGCCAGGCAATCATGGGACACTCTCTGGGCAGCAGGCACAGAGACCAGGATATTAGAAGTAAAAACCAGGGCACCAAATGTGTGTAAAAGCTCCCCTCCAAGAGATACTGGTGCTATGAAGTGTGGCATAGGGAGAATGCAATGATAGCCTCTGATGAGGAAAAAGAAAGAGTAAAACAGAAAAGATGGTGCTCACCAGCTTTAGCAATGTATAAGGAGAGTGCAAAACTGGTGCCTGCCAGCACTTCTGTCCCTCGAGAGTATCCCAGCAGGCCACTGTCCCTCCAACTGATGCTTTATGATTAGCAAATGAATCTCTTTCACATAAAGTCTTAGTGCTTTTTAAATAGCTGCTTCTGCCTTGGGCCTTGGGTTTGGTGTGTCTGCATGCCCTTTAAGAGGCATTTCTTAGTTTGCTACAACACTTTGGGTCTTGGTAATGCGGGTTTCATTGGTTTTAAAAGTCAGATGTTTTGAGGGCTCATCTCTGGACCCTATATAGTGAATTTTAAGGGATACAACTCTTGTCCCTTGATGAATAACAGTATACGAGTTACCAATAGAAACCAAACTGGTTTATAGTCACATGTGTACACAAATACTGAATAGATACAAAATCTATTTCATATTCCTGAGCCCATAGGAAATGAGAGTGAAAAGGGAGAGTTTAGAAGTTTTTGTGCTTCATAAAATGGATGAGCATGTCATTGAGAGATTAACTGTCCTTAGAAATTAGATGAAATGTTAGCATGAGGTAGAATGGCAAGTACTTTCACTATCTTTTTTATTATCATGGTTCCACACTCTTTTCTCATAGTTAGGGCTGGGAAGTTAATTATTTAATGGTTGAATGAATAAGGGAAGACCCATATACTAATTTAAGGAGAAATTCCATCTGTAGTAAAAGAGCCAAGCATTCACAGCACAGGACTGGGAAGATAAGAATTGGGATTCTTGCCAAGCAATTGATATCAATGAGACCTGAATGGGTAAAAATCTAGCAGATTTCCAGAGTGTAATGATGGAGTGCTGGGAACAGGTTATATATAGAGATCTGGATAGCTCTGCAGACATCATAAATGTCTTACAAGGTTTAGATCATTCAGCAAATGGCAATTTATAATAAAGTTAGAATCAGAATTTAAATTTGCTAGAGGCTTTGTGAGTATAGTTGATGGAGTAAGAAAGGGCCAGCTTTGCCACTTTCTGTCAGTGCAACTCTGGATAAGTTGTTACTTTTTTTATTATTATTCTGCAAAATAACATTAATAAAATACTTCACAGTAACATGAAAGTTAAATAAAATAACATATCAATTAAAACAATGCTAGAAAATATAAGATGTTTATTAGAGACTTATTAGAAGAAAGAAGAGGAAGAGAAGCAAGAGAATAAGACCAAGCTGGGAGTCAGTGATGTTGGAATTGAATACTGGACAGATTATCACTACAATAATTTAGATTCAGAACCAACAAAAGGATCCAAATATTTAAGGTAGCAGGTGTAATCTTGTTCACAAGAATAGGAGAGAAGCTCATATATTAGAGTGGGGTCAAGATATCAGAGCTGGAAATACCACGAATTTTGACTTGGTTCTGAGTCGCCTAAACATTAAGGTATATATAAATGCCTCTGGATTTTTCTAAATTGGAAAAAAAAGCTCTAGCAAACACCAGCTGTGGGTACTGAGGATCCCAACAGTACAGATCCTAGCAAATTATATGATCAAAGATAAGAACTACTGTGAAAGACATGTCTATTTTAGTTTCTCCAGGTAATCCCCTTGTGAAAATTATGTTGGGCATGCTAATAACTAAGGTGGCAGCAGAGCTTTTAACAGAGTTAGAACTCAAGGCAGATTTTATAAACAAAAGCTGATTCCAAACACAAGTTCATGGCCCATTGTCATAGTCAGAATATCATGAGTATAATCTGTGCTATCCAAGGAACTCCCCTGATCTTTATAGCATGGGCTTTTGTGAGTGTTTATTATAGTCTGTAAACTTTGCCTTCAGTGACGGATTTGCAAATTTATTTGTATTTGATACCTATATTTAAAATTGTCATACATTTTCTATTTTTAATGCTTTGTTTAGATATGTCTCCTCTCAAATCTTCTGTTACACACACAAGGCTATTTGCAAGCACATAAAGTGATTCAGTAATTGACCATTCATTAACAGGAGATCAGTCATATTTATTATGCTGGATGCTGTTTCTACTTAAGTGGGATGCAATTTTGGCCACTCATGGAAAAGGAATTATATGTGTTCTTCGATTCGTCTGCTTCTTCAAGCTTCTCTGCATTAGTGATCACATTTAGATCACTAATGCAGAAAGTATTCCTTTTGTGAATTTACCATATAAATATATTTAAATACTCATATAATTATTAACTGTATATATTATAATATAGACATTATAAAGTAAGAGATAATAACATGGATATTGAAGCCATGTTGATTTGTGTAACGATCTTGGCTTGGCTGCCTATTAGTCCAGAGATCAATTTTTTTCATGTTTAAAATTAACAATGATCAATTTAAGACTGATATGAAAAGTGAATATAATAAAGCCTATACAATTTTTAGTTTAGTGCCTATTCAATAAAATGCAGTAAATAAATAGTATATATATGTATTATTTATCTTCATTAGAATTGGGGTAGTAAAATGGACTTCTGAGTTAAGCATCAGACAACTACTATAGGATTAAGTAAAATAAGACTTTTCATACTACACTTGATTATCTATTGGTACACCAGAGTTGAGCTTCATCCCTGATATTTAGACAACATCTATCACTCAATGTTAGATTAATTTTGCCCTTTGGAATTCTAAATAGACAAATGTGTAGGTCAGTCACATTTATGGAAATATTGTGTGTGGTCAGTTATAAGATGGTCACACAGGTAAGCCCTATTAATTAGTGTAATCTCAGTACTATGAAGAAGATATTTTATTTGGATTACAGAAAATATTTTAATATTAAATTTAAAACATTTTCATATTCTATAATTTGTATTGAAAAATCTTTATATGCTTTACATATTCAACTTTGATCCTCAGTTTGTATATACATGTATAAATAAACATACATGTATATATTGCATATAAATAATGTTAATTGTTAAAATTGATTTTATGTGTATTCCAATATAGAAATATCAAATATTTTTAAAATAGAGAAATAGATTGATAAAATTATCATTCAAAGAGTGTTATTAACCACATATGTCTATAAGAAAAATATCATGGAGTCCATAAATCTCTTTGATTTTTAACTTAATATCAAGCTTGATAACAGTAATTACAATATAGTATAACTAATTTTGTATAATTGTTTGGGACATCAGCATTCATAACATCAAAATAACTCTTCAACACAATTCTTTAAATTAGATATTTCCATGTCAGCTATAAGTATTTCAGGAAATACCTTATTTGGAAATTCTTCACATCATATAATAATATTAACTCTTCAATATATTCATGAGTTGAAAAATCTCCAGTATCATCTACAATATCAATCACACAGATATAAAAATAACAATAATAAGAAAAAAGTTTTAGAAGAAAATGTCCCCCAATACACATTTAATTCTCACTAATTAAACTTTAAAAAAACTTTTGAAATGCTTAAAATGTTTCTTTATAATTTTGAGATCTTGGAAGCTCAAAATTCGAATAAAAATTATTAAGTAATTTACTAGAAGCTGCCAACCATTTTCAACAGTTAAAGACAAAAAACTTTCATTATTTGTGGATGATATAGCCCCTAGGGAAGTTCCTTTTAAAAAACATGTTACTAGAACATTTCCTTTAATTACTTGCTGCTATGCCCAAAGGGTTACCGAAATCATTAAACATCTTATTTTTTGCTTTATTCATAAGACATCTAGATACAGAGAAACCACCAGAATTCTATTTTAGGTCTGACTGCATGTTGAGTCATTTCTTTCATTTTAGTTGCTTGCCACAAGATATCTGGGAATAATACAGCAAAATCATGATGAATCTCTTTGAATATATATTTATGAGAAGAGAAATCAGTGAAGATAATGTTCATGCAAGTGTCAATTGCAATGGACCATACATACATGGTGGTAGTTTAAAATTTATTAAGTAATCATAAGGATACATTTTCCCTTAATACACTTGAATTGAAAATTAGGATTGGAATTATAGCAGAGTATAATGTAACAAAATTATTGGCTGTATGTAAAAATAGTGGATCACTTTCATCATTTTTCTTCACTAATTTTGAAGTTCCTTATCAAGTACATTTACAGGTTATTTTAAAAAGATGGAGAAACAACTAATAAATGTATAAAAGAATGCTTGCATCAGTCTATATTTATAGCATAATGTGAGGCAATCAGTACTAAATAGCAATATTTTACCAATAATTAATCCTCTAAATTATTGTTAATGACTACCAAGTTTTTCAGTAGTTAGAGGGACTCTTAAGATAACCCAAATAGTTTATTTGTGAGAAGCTCTGGAAGAGACAGTTGAAGTGCTGTGCCTTGAAAATAAAAATGATTCTTACTTGCTAATTGCTATAAAAATCCCCTCTCATTCTCCTATTGGAAGTTGATGCAGATAAAGCTTCAGAGATTATTTTATTATTTTGAATATTAATTACATTGTTCCACTGCCAAATTTCTAGATCCAAAGTTTAACAGCATATCTTTGTTTTGAAGTGATTATGTAAAGAAATGAGTGTATGTAAAAATATGATAAAAAAAATTTTGGTCAGCTTCAGAAATAGTCAAATTTGTATTCTTCTATCATTGCATAAATCTTCAGTTTGTATTAAAGGAACCTGAATATCATCATCATCATCATCCTTATCAAATTTTCAAGTCCAGGGATTGAAAAATAGTCTTTATCTTAGCTTTTACTAGGGAAGATAAACGTACTAACTTGTTACCAGAATTATTTCAACAAAATCTTTTACATGATAAAATAAGCCAAACTATGCCTTGCTCTTTTACCAACAGAAAATGAACATTAACAACTGTTTATAGCACAGATGTACAATGAAATGACCACTGACAGAATCAAGCAGATTGCTGCACTGAAAGACTATTGTTCATGTACAACACGTTCAAATTTAAAAAAATCTGTCTACCAAAGCTTTAGTAATAAAATTGTAATATTATTATCTCAAATTAAATTTTAGATGTATGTTTGTATCTCACTAATTTAATCTACTCTGTTGATATAAAGACAATGATAGGTAATTGACTTTAACCCTTAAACACATAAAATCCGGCCAAAATATGTATTTGGTATCCTTCTACAAGTGCAGCATCTTATTAAAACCTCCACTATTTTTTTCCTAAAGTACTACATCTCTCCTCTGCTGATACACAAAATCTGTATAATTTTGGCTATTAGGCTGATTTATTCATAATGGGAAAGTGGAAATGACCAAGTATGAAAATATCTAGAAAAGTCGGGATCCTGCTGTGTTTAAAGGAAAAATACCACAACATACTCAGAACTCACAAAAGACAGATATGTGTTCTTTCAGATCTTAAGCCAAAGGTGAAGCAAAGCATACACTGGCAACCTGATCGCTTTCAAAGGTGCTAAAGGCTTAAGAACATGTATAATTATTTTACCACTTAGCTACAAATTATGAGGTCTATACCAGGTAACCTTGAAAATCATCTTGGATTGTTTTGATCAAAGTAATTGTTCATGAATAAAACTGAGAACAATTTAAGTTGGATTTGTTTATTTTATGTTTTAACTTTCTCACTAGTATTCAGAAAGAATAATTATAAAATGTATTAATAATTAACATTGCCGATCTGCTCTATATACAAATGGCTGTATTCAATTTTGGATTGAAAGTTACCTTGAATTTGATAAGCCCAAAGAATATATAATAGAGGAATTATTCATACTTTTCATCCATCTGTAAACTGAATGGTACTTATTGGATGTCCTAGCATGGAAAAGCCTACGTGGCTTATTATATAATTCACAATGGTGAATTAAATTATTAATATCTCAATATTTACTAAGAATGAAGGGTGTTCTTTCTGGGAAAGAAAAATTTAGTATTAAAATACTTTTATCAGTCAAAACAACTAATAAAAATTACCAAATATTTTTATTTACATATAGATTTTACTCAAGCTTATTTCATGTTCAATATGAGTCTACTCAAGTTCTTTTCTGACCTATCGTCATCTGTTTAGACAACATTTGCTTCTTTGCCATGAGTTGTTTGCATTGTCTATAGTGATTACACACACACGTGATAACTCTCATGGTCAGAGGATTTTTTAAAAAGCAAACCATCCCTACTTTAAGACATTCCTCATTATTATTATAGTAGCAGTAGATTCATTATTCCAAGTAAAATTAAGTAGGATAAATCAGAAATAAGTAAGAAGGAACTGAAAAGAGAAGATAGAGCTAAAACTAAGTTTATGATAGGAGTGTGATATAGTTTTCAGTTACTTTTTATATTTTTAATAATGCAACTTTGAATAATTATAGAAGCATATATAAAGCACACTAAGTTCTTGGAATCTTTATCTTGTTCAAGGAGACAAATCTTGAAAGATGTATAAGATCAAAGAAAGGATCTATGTATTTGATATATATGGATTTTGCTTATACTGTCCATTGTGTTCTAAAATAGAGTTAACTGGATAATTCAGGTGATGGAGCTAAACTTCTCTAATCTTAATTATCAGGAGAAATGTTAATTCTTGTGCATATTTGAAAGTAGAAGGAGTAATTATACCAGTATCCTAATAATGGAAGTAAGTTATTTATGGTTATATCTTTAATATCCAAGTTATTTTGCATCTGTGGGAACAGAACTATACGAATTGGAGATGATAATACTAAAAAACTCCACAATAGGTTCCACAGATTTTAAGACATATAGAATACATACCCATACTTCAGGACCTTAGGGATTTTTTTCCTTGCAAAGGAGAGTAAATAGTATTTAGAGTTTGATATTGACATTCTTAATTACAAATTGTCTTCTGTTGTCCATTATAGGATCTCTCATCTTGCTTTAAATATATTATTCAATTTTGTACTCCTTAGATGAAAAACTTTCAATCCACAATCTACATACTAACCTCTTCTCTAATTTACTCATCTCAGAAATTGGTACCACTATCTAACCAGTTGCTCAAATAAAACATTGAGTCATTTTTTGATTTACAAATTAGTGTCTCCAAATCTGACCTTTTTTCTGAACTCTAAACCAGTGCTGTCCAATTGAAACTTCTGTAGTGGCAGACTTATTCTATATCTATACTATCCAATATGGTAGCTAACTACCCATGTTCCTATTTAGCTCTTTAAAATGCAGCTAGTGTAAATGAGGAACTGAATTTTTAATTTTATTTAATTAAAATTAATCTAAATTTAAATATCCACATGTGGCTAGTAGTGACCATATTGGATAGTGTAGCTCTAGACATTTAAACCAACTACCTAATTTATGTCTTCTTTTGGATATGCTATAAGAATCTCAAATTTAATATCCACAGGATTCAGGGCTCTGATTTTTTAGGCCTACACACCGACTTGATCTCTCTCACTTTTCTATGTAAAATTTGTCATTGTCACTCTTTATCTCTTCATTTACATTACTAAAATTTGATGGCACTATCACTCCATTATTTTATACTCTACTATTTAGTAGGTTATGTATCTTTGCTCTGTTTCCTTAATTATAATGTAAGAAACATGAAGAAGGGATTTTACCCATCTTTATCACCACTCTATCCACAGAGTCTAGAATAGTGTTATATAGTAATCCTTCAATATCTCATGAATAAATGAATGAAAAACATGCATTTTAAAAGGAAGAATCACAATACTAGAGTCATAGACCAACAATGCTGAGATTAAAAAGCAAGAGCTTTGTAGCTAGACATTAATTATTATTAGATCTGCCTTTTATCAGTAATCTATCCTCAAGAAAGTGACTGATTTAGCCTCAGTTCCTTCTTATATATACATAGATTATAAGAATACCTACTTTAGAAAGTTATTACAGTGCCAGAATGATACAAAACTTGTGTATGGCATATAGTCAATGTGTTGGCTATAATAAGAATAGAAATAATAATTGTTATTTCAGTGTTAACTTTGATGTGATAGATATACTTAGCCAAGTTTCTTACATTTTCTGGGATCTGTTTAGGCATCTGCTCCATGAGCAGTTGAATATTTTGATATCCATTTTTAGAACAAGCAAATCTCCACAATTCTGAAGATGAATTCATTCTCTAGTGAGTATTTCAAATGAACTAAAAGTGTGCTAAATATGAACATAAAATAAAACACATGCTTTTCTTCCCCCTATTCAGTATCTTTATTATATATCAGTATTACAGGGAATCGACATCTCTCTACCTCCTCAGTTCAAAATGCCTCAAGGAATCACAATAGTGACCATTTAAAGTAACTTATTACTGTATATGTTCACTTCACTGTGTTCAAATTTCAGACTATTGGCATTATCCAGTTTTCCTTAAGATTTTATCATATTTTGCCTTTTGAAAATTTTGTCTTCTTGAGAGATTTAACTTACAAAAGAAAAAGACAGGAAGACATAATGGTGTATAAGTTCAATCTGGAAGAAACTTTAATGTTATTTAATGATTTTAATCGGCATTTTTATAAGCAGCACAACAGTGCCAATAGATCATGAAATTCTGATGCACAATACGTGTTACATTCAGAAAACAGTGAAAGGAAAGTACACTTGGAGGAAAAAAGGTAGTGGCTTCACTTCGGACTGAGCAGTAGAAACCGTAACCACTGCACATGTCCATTAATCATCAAGTTACAGGAGCAGGACCTGGCAGTTGGGTAGAATGGACAATTTGCATTAAAAACCTGTCAATTTAAAATGCAATAAAACCAAAGAAAATCAATAATAATACATTTAAATTCAAACAGTCATCACAGCCCTGCAATAGCAATCAGTCATATTTACCAAAAGGCCTCGTATATAATAATCCTCCTGATTCCTATATAATTACTAGCTTTGCCTCTTGAATTATCAACAGCTCTCATGGCTTATTGCTTCATACTTGCTTAATAAGCACCTGCAATCAATAATCTTGCCACAGAGTAAGAGGCAACCAGCCAGCCAGGCCCAGGGTGTAAATGCTGCAGAGGTGATCATTACATTGGTGTGAATGACGAGGTGACTGTGCTAATGGGAGAGGCATGCAGTAAAGAGGTAATTTAGAAAATCTGCTTTGTGGGTCTTACCAGGCTGGTGTTGTCTTAGCTATGGGGAACAGTCGCCCTTGAAAACATATCTTCAAATGCCTCCCAGATGTGCTTTCACAGTGATCATCATCTCCAGCAGCTGCTTCTGTATCTTGCTATCAACATAACACATTCAATTTGCCTGAAATGCTTTTAATATGACTGAAAAAGCAAACAGTTATGTTCTTTATTCACATGGTATATGATGGAGAACAGGAATTTATATGCAGATTTGAGTATTAGGAACACTTTGATGAGAAGAGTTTAAGGACCAAGTGTAGCTGTCAAAAATGTTTGAAAACCCCTATTAATGTCATTCACATGAAAAGTAAAATTGAAGATACCAATGGAGAAAGTGTGTTGTATGGATGACAACATTATATTGCTTGTTTTATTGTCTGTTGAGTTCTAAAGATGCCCATGTTTTTGCAAAAGGAACAATTGGAAACACCATCATCAGGACAACATCATTTAAGGTTTAACCTTGTAAATATTAACTATGCTCATTGTTGCTACTATTTAAAATTCATCATTTATCCACAACTTAGGAGACTTTACAAAATACATAAAAAAGTAGTGCTTTTGCTCCCACAGTATTTGTATAGTATTAAATGGATAATACAGAAAAGTAATCACTTAAAAATTATGGCTCGGAAGTTCTTATTTATATACATATTTAGAAGTGAAATTATAGATCCACTGAGTTATATTTTAAATGAATTTTAGCATAGTTCAATACTGTAAAATGTGTTACCTAGTATGTTATGAGAAAGTACCCCAGGTATTAGGTGGGGTTTCTTTCAGGGCTCATTATCCATCAGAGAGGAGTGATATCTTACAGGCCTGCTCCAAAGATCTCCTCAAGCCACTACTGGAGCCTTTACCAAAGAAGGACTGAGTGTGATAACCTTTACAGGGGGCAGAGAATTGAAGAGTGGGGGAGGGTTGCCATTAGAACATTCTGTGAGAACTTTGACTCATCCAGATCCATTGTTTTTCTAACACATCAGGTATATTTCCTGCTTTTACATCTCTACTCACTGCTTACTCCCTTGACCGGAATTTTCCTGTTTCCATCCTCATTGATTTTACCTGACTGTGTATCTCAACTAACTGAACCTCTCTCCACCCCTGACTTATTGTAATATGCAATCTTTTGAAAATCTTGACACATTTTAATTTACTTATTCATATATAAATATACATATATCACGTAGCACTCATATATAGATAATATATCATGTGTATATATATCCCATATCATTATATATATTTATTCCAAATTCCCCCCAAATCTATAAGCTCCTCAAAGATGGCTGCAGAGCACAATACCTTGTAAATAGAGGGTATAACATAAATATTTTTTAATGCACATAGAATAAGAAATCTAATTCGTGGGTTAGTACATGCCAAATCTCTATTATAGAAGTATATGTATAACCATATAAAGGGGGGAGACATATTTTTTGGGCTGTGAGGAGATCACTTCAAAGCAAAGCTTATCATTCACTTCATCTCCTTACATAACATATTATTCGGTCCCTATGCAGTGAAGGATCTATTCTTTACAAAGGATTAATATATACACATGGCTTTTTTTGTCTGCTTTCACGTAGCACAATGCTTTCAAAGTTCATCCATGTTGTGGCATGTATTGGTATTTGATTCCCTTTTTAGGGCTGAATAATAAATAATATCTTACTGTATGGATAGACCAAATTTCATTTACCCAGTTATCATTTGATGGGCATTTGAGTTATCTCCACTTTTGGGTATTATGAATAATGCTTTTATGAACATTTATGGAGAAGTTTTTTGAATGCACATATGTTTTAAATCTTTTGGACACACAATTAAGAGCAGAATTGTTGGGTCACATAGAACTCTATTAAAATTTTGAGGAAAGGCCAGAGAGTTTTCCCAGTTGCTGCTCCATTTTACATTTCAATAAGCAATGTGTGAGAGTTCCGTTCACTCTGCATCCCAGCCAACATTTGTTATTGCCCATGTTTTTTATTATAGCCATTCTAGTGGGTATAAAGTGGTATCTCTTTATGGGATCTCTTTTAGAGACTTACATTTCTCTAAAGCTAATGATGTTCAACACCTTTTCATCTGCTTTTTGGTCATCTTCCTTGGATAAATGTAGAAATACATTATTTTTAATTAGGTTGTCTTCTTTTAATTGCTGAGTTATAAGAATTCTTTAAATGGTCCTGGATACTAAATCTTTATTAGATATATACTTTACAAAATTATATGGAATTCTGTGTATTGTCTTTTCACTTTTTGATAGTGTCATTTGAAAGACAAAATCACATTTATCTCTTTTTCTTTGTGCTTTTTCTGTCATGTCTGAGAAACCATTGCTTAATCAAAGTTACAAAGATTTACACTTAATTTTTTCTTTTAAGAGCTTTATAATTTTAGCCCTTACATTTATGGCTTTCATCCACACTGAGTTAAAATTTGTATATGGTGTAAAGCAGGCACTCAGATTGCTTCTTTTGAATGTGGATATCCAGTTCTCCAGCACCATTTCTTTAAGAAGACTATTCTTATTGAATTGTCTTAGCAATTTTGTTGAAAATTGATTGACCATAGATGCATGACTTTATTTTTAAATTCTCAATTCAATTTAATTGAACTATGTTTATCTTTATTCCAGTAGAACAAAGTCATCATTACTATGGCTTGGTAGTAAGTTTTGAAATAAAGAAGGCTTAATCCTCAAGCTTTGTTCTTTTCCAAGTTTGTTTAGCTACTGGGTGTTTCTTGTATTTTCACATGAATTTTTGAATCACCTTGTCAATTTTTACAGAAAAGACCACCTGAAATTCTGATAGAGTGCAATGAATTTGTAGATCAATTTAGGAGTATGATCCTCTTAACAATAGTAACTCTTCCAATCAATGAACATGGGATGTCTTTCCATTCATTTAGATCTTTAATTTTTTTCAGTGTCGTTTTATAGTTTTCAGTATACAAATCTTATACATTTTGGTTAAATTTATCCTAAGTAATTTATTGCTTTTGATGCTAATGTAAAATGCATTGTTTTTCTAATTTCATTTTATGATTGTTCGTTGCTAATGTATAAAAATACAATTAACTTTTAAATTTTGATCTTCTATCCTTCAAACCTAAAGAACTCATTTACTAGCTCTAAGTTTGTATGTGTGTGTTTGTATGTGTGTGTAGGTTTGCATGTTTGTGTTGTATATGAATTTCTTAGGAATTTCAATACATAATATCACATAATCTACAAAAAATAATTTTACTTCTTTCTTTTTAATCTAGATGCCTTTTTTTTCCCCTTCCCAATTTTCCTGGCAAGAATCTTAGTATAATGTTGAATACAATTAGTGACAGCAGATATTTTTGTCTCATCCTTAATTTTATAAGGAAAGCTTTCAGTTGTTCATCATTAATTATGTTGTTAACTCTGGTGTTTTTTGGTAGATGACCTCTGTCAGGTTGAGGATGTTGCCTTGTATATGTAGTTTGATGAGTGTGTGTTTTAATCATCAAAGAGTGCTAGATTTTGTCAATTGCTTTTTCTTTAACAATATAGATGGTCATGTTGTCTTTTATTATATTAATATGTATAGTACCTTTTTAAAAGAATTTTTACTGGAATATAGATGATTTACAATGTTGTGTTAGTTTCAGGTGTACAGCAGAGTGAATCAGTTATACATATACATATAATCACTTTTTTAGATTCTTTTTTTTCTTTATTTTTTTGGCTGCATTGGTCTTAGTTGCAGCATACAGGATCTTTTGTTGTGGTGCAGTCTCTTTGTTGCAGTGCTTGGGCTTCTCTCTACTTGTGGCATACAGGTTTTCTCTCTCTAGTTGTGGTGTGTGGACTCCAGGGTGTGCAGGCTTTGTGGTTGTGGAACACAGGCTCCAGAGCGCGTGGGCTCTCTAGTTTGTAGCAAGTGGGCTCTCTTGTTGAAGCATGTGAGCTCAGTAGTTGGGGCACAAGGGCTTAGTTGCCCTGTGCCTTGTGGGATCTTAGTTCCCCGATCAGGGATCGAACTTGCATCCCCTGCATTGGAAGGTGGATTCTTTACCACTGGACCACCAGGGAAGTCCCCTAGATTCTATAGGCCATTACAGAGTATTGAGTAGAGTTCCCTGTGCTATACGGTAGTTTCTTAGTTATCTATTTTGTATATAGTAGTGTGTTTATGTCAATCTCAATCTCCCAATTTATTCCTCCACCTCCTTATCCCCTGGTAATCATAAGTTTGTTTTCTATATCTGTGACTCTACTTCTGTTTTGTTACCAAATTCATTTGTACCCTTTTTATAGATTTCACATATAAGTGATATCATATGATATTGGTCTTTCTGTGTCTGACTTACTTCACTTAGTATGACCATCTCTAGGTCCATCCATGTTGCTGCAAATGGCATTATTTCATTCTTTTTTTATGGCTGAGTAATATTGTATATATGTACAACATCTTCTTTATCCATTCCTCTGTTGATGAAGATTTAGGTTGCTTCCATGTCTTGGCTATTGTAAATAGTGCTGTGGCAAACATTGGGGTACATGTATCTTTTCAACTTTTGTTTTTCTCATGATATATGCCCAGAAGTGGGATTACTGGGTCATGTATTCATTCTATTTTTAGTGTTTTAAGGAACCTCCATACTGTTCTCCATAGTGGCTGTACCAATTTACATTCCTACCAACAGTGTGGGAGGGTTCCCTTTTCTTCACACCTTCTCCAGCATTTATTGTTTGTAGATTTTTTTGATGACGGCCATTCTGAGTGGTGTGAGGTGATATCCCATTGTAATTTTGATTTGCATTTCTCTAATAATTAGTGATGTTGAGCACCTTTTCATGTGCTATTTGGCCACCTGTATGACTTCTCTGGAGAAATGTCTATTTAGATCTTCTGCCCAGTTTTTGATTGGGTTGTTTTTGTTGTTGAACTGCATGAGCTGCTTGTATATTTTGGAGATTAATCCCTTGCTGGTTGCTTCATTTTCAAATATTTTCTCCCATTCTGAGGATATTTGTTTTGTTTTGTTTATGGTTTCCTTTGCTGTGCAAAAGCTTTTAAGTTTAATTAGATACAATCTGTTTATTTTTGTTTTTATTTTCATTATTCTAGTAGGTGGAACAAAAAAGATATTTCTGCTATTTATGTCAAAGAGTGTTCTGAATGTTTTCCTCTAAGAGTTTTATAGTGTCTGGCCTTACATTTAAGTCTTTAGTCCATTTTGAGTCTATTTTTGTGTATGGTGTTAAAAATCTTCTAATTTCATTCTTTTACATATAGCTGTCCAGTTTTCCCAGCACCATTTATTGAAGAGGCTATCTTTTCTCCACTGTATAGTCTTGCCTCCTTTGTCATACATTAATTGATCATAGATGCATACATTTATTTCTGGGCTTTCTATCTTGTTCCATTGATCTATATTTCTGTTTTTGTGCCAGTACCATACCATTTTGATTACTGTAGTTTTGTAGTACAGTCTGAAGTCATAGAGGCTGATTCCTCCAGTTCCATTTTTCTTTTTCAAGATTGCTTTGTCTATTGGGAGTCTTTTGTTTCTCCATACAAATTGTAAAAATTTTGTTCTAATTCTGTGAAAAATGCCATTGGTAATTTGATAGAGATTGCAATGAATCTGTTGATTGCTTTCTGTAGTATAGTCATTTTCACAATACTGATTCTTCCAATCCAAGAACATGGTATATCTCTTGATCAGTTTGTGTCACCTTTTATTTTTCTCATCAGTATCTTATAGTTTTCAGAGTACAGGTCTTTTACCTCCTTAGGTAGGTTTATTCTCAGGTATTTTATTCGTTTTGTTGCTATGGTAAATGGGATTGTTTTTTAATATCTCTCTCTGATTTTTGTTGTTAATATATAGGAATGCAAGAGATTTCTGTGTATTAATTTTGTATTCTGCAACTTTACGAAGTTCATTGATGAGCTCTAGTAGTTTTCTGGTAACATCTTTAGTACTTTCTCTGTATAGTATTGTGTCATCTGCATACAGTGACAGTTGTACTTCTTCTTTTCCAGTTTGCATTCTTTTATTTCTTTTTCTTCTCTGATAGCCATGGCTAGGACTTCCAAAACAATGTTGAATAATAGTGGTGACAATGGACATCTGTGTCTTGTTCCTGATCTTAGAGGAAATGTTTTCAGTTTTTCACCATTGAGAATTATGTTTGCTGCACGTTTGTCATATATGGCCTTTATTATGTTGCATTAGGTTCCCTCTGTGCCTACTTTCTGGAGAGCTATTATCATATGTTGAATTTTGTCAAGAACTTTTTCTGCATCTATTGAGATGATCATATAGTTTTTAATCTTTCAATTTGTTAATATGGTGTATCACATTGTTTAATTTGTGTATATTGAAAAACGCTTGCATCCCTGGGATAAATCCCACTTGATTGTGGTGTATGATCCTTTTAAGGTATTGTTGGATTCAGTTTGGTAATATTTTGTTGAGGAATTCTGTGTCTATGTTCATCAGTGATATTGGCCTTTCATTTTCTTTTTTTGTGATATCTTTGTCTGGTTTTGCTATTAGGGTGACAGTGGCCTCATAGAATGGTCTTGGGAGTGTTCCTTCCTCTGCAATGTTTTGGAAGAGTTTCAGAAGGATAAGGGTTAGTTCTTCTCTAAATGTGTGATAGAATTTGCCTGTGAAGCCATATGGTCTTGGTCTTTAGTTTCTTGGAAGATTTTTAAGCGCAGTTTCAATTTCATTACTTGTGATTGGTCTGTTCATATTTTCTATTTCTTCTTTGTTCAGACTTGGGAGACTGTACCTTTCTAAGAATTTGTCCTTGTCTTCTAGGTTATCCATTTTATTGGCATGTAGTTGCTTGTAGTAGTCTCTTATTATCCTTTGTATTTCTGTGGTGTTAGTTGTAATTTCTCCTTTTTCATTTCTAATTTTATTGATTTGAGTCCTCTCCCTTTTTTTCTTGATGAGTCTGGCTAAAAGTTTATCAGTTTTATTTATCTTTTCAAAGAACTAGCTTTTAGTCTCATTGATATTTGCTATTCTTGGTTCTATTTCATTTATTTCTGCTCTGATCTTTATGATTACTTCTACGAACTTTGGGTTTTGTTAGTTCTTCTTTCTCTAGTTGCTTTACGTATAAGGTTAGGTTGTTTATTAGAGGTTTTTCTTGTTTCTTGAGGTAAGATAGTATTGCTATAAACTTTCCTGTTAGAACTGCTTTTGCTGCACATTGATTATTTTTGTGTGTTGCATTCTGGGATAAATCCCACTAAGACATGTTGCATACCATTTATACGTAGCTGGATTTGCTTTGCTACTTTGAGGATTTTTGTGTTTATATTCATAGGAGATATTGGTCTGCAATTTTCTTTTCTTGTGATATTTTTAACTGATTTTAGTACCAGGGTAATAATTACATCATGGAATGAATTCTCTTTATTTTATAAAAGATTTTGTGAAGGATTGGTATTAATTATTCTTAAATATTTGGAAGAATTTACTAGAGTAGAAATCTGGTCATGAGATTTTCTTTGTAGGAAGTATTTTGATTATTAATTCAATTTCTGTACTTCCCATAGTTCTATTTAAATTTTGTTTCTTCTTAGTGTATTTTAGTAGTTTCTGTCTTTATAAGAATTCATCCATTTCATCTAGGTAATATAATGTGTTATATATAATTGTTCATAACATTTTCTAATAATACTTTTTATTTCTCTAATGTCCTCTATTTCATTCCTAATGTTAGGAAATCGTGTCTTCTCATTTTTTTGCTTGGTTTGTCAATTTGTTGATTTTTTTAGAGAACCAGCTTTGGGAGTTTTTGCTATTCTTTATTGTTATTTCTATTCTTTAATTCATTTATTTCTGCTCCAATATTCATTATTTCATTCTTTCTACTATCTTGGGTTTAGTTTGCTCTTTTTTTTTTCTAGTTTTTTATATGGAAGGTAGGGTATTAATTTGAAATATTTCTTATTAATATATGTGTTTACAACTATATTTTTTCTATAAGCACTAGTTTAGCTGCATCCCATAAGTTTTGGTATATTTGGTACTCATTCACCCAGAACTATTTTCTAATTTTTCTTATCATTTATTCTTTGACCCACTGGTTATTTAGGAGTGTGTTGCTTAAATTCCACATTATTTTGAATTTTCCAAATTTTCTTCCAATATCATTTTATTGTGGTCAGAGAACTTATTCTGTATGATTTACATCCTTATAAATTTATTGAGATTTTTTTATGGATTAATATAATGTCTATCCTGGAGAATGTTCAATGTGTACTTGAAAAGAATATGTATTTTGCTGTTCTTTTATAGTGTGCCAATCTGTCTTTTTTGTTTAGTTTTTCTTTATTAAGGTTTTCTAAAATTAATTAATCTTTTACCATAGATCCTTGTTGATTATCTATTGTCAATATAGCAGTGTGTACATGTCAATCTGAAACTCCCAATCTATCCCCGCACCCCACCCCCTTGGTAACCATATGTTAATTCTTGAAGTCTGTGAATCCGTTTGCTTGTAAATAAGTTCATTTGTATCATTTTTCTTTAGATTCTGCATATAAGCAACATCATATTTGTCTTTGTCAGAATTACTCCATATAGTATGATAAACTCCAGGTACACCCATTTTGCTGCAAAAGGCAATATTTCATTCTTTCGATAGCTGAGTAATATTCCATTGTATATGTACCACATTTTCTTTATCCATTCATTTGTCAATGGACATTTAGGTTGCTTCCATGTCTTGGCTACTGTAAACAGCACTGCAATGAACACTGAGGTGCATGTATCCTTTCAAACCACGTTTTTCTCTGGATATATGCCCGGGAGTAGGATTGATGGATTATATGGTAGCTCTACTTTTAGTTTTTTAAGGAACCCATGCACTATTCTCCAAAATGGTTGTTCCAACTTGCATTCCCACCAACAGTGTAGGAAGGTTTCCTTTTCTCCATGCCCTTGCCAGCATTTATTGTTTGTAGATTTTCTGATGATGCCCATTGTAACTGGTGTGAGTTGATACCTCATTGTAGTTTTGATTTGCATTTCTCTAATAGTTAGTGATGTTGAGTATCTTTTCATAGGCTTCTTGGCCATCTGTATGTCTTCTTTGGAGAAATGTTTATTAGGTCTTCTGCCCACTTTAGGAATGGGTTGTTTGTTAACATTTTTTATTGGAGTATGTTTTTTTGATATTGAGCTACATGATCTGTTTGTAAATTTTGGAGTTTAATCCCTTGTCAGTCACATTGTTTGCAAATATATTCTCCCATTCTGTGAGTTGTCTCTTCATTTTGTTTATGGTTTCCTTTCCTGTGCAAAAGTTTTTGAGTTTAATTAGGTCCCATTGGTTTATTTTTGTTTTTATTTCCATTACTCTATGTGTCAGATTGAAAAAGATATTGCTGCAATTTATATCAGAGTGGTCTGCCTATGTTTTCTTCTAAGAGTTTTATAGTATCAGGTCTTACATTTAGGTCTTTAATCCATTTTGAGTCTATTTTTGTGTATTGTATTAAAAATGTGCTAATTTTATTCTTTTACATGTAGCTGCCCAGTTGTCCCAGCACCATTTATTGAAGAGAATGTCTTTTCTCCACTGTATAGTCTTGCCTCCTTTGTCATACATTAATTGATCATAGGTGCATTGGTTTATTTCTGGGCTTTCTATCTTGTTCCATTGATCTATATTTCTGTTTTTGTGCTAGTACCATAGTTTTAATTACTGTAGCTTTGTAGTACAGTCTGAAGTCAGGGAGCCTGATTCCTCCAGCTCCATTTTTCTTTCCCAAGATTGCTTTGTCTATTTGTGGTCTTTTATGTCTCCATACAAATTTTAAGATATTTTTGTTTTAGTTGTGTGAAAAATGCCTTTGCTAATATGATAGGCATTGCATTGTATCAGTAGATTGCCTTGGGTTGTAGAGTCCTTTTGATAATATTAATTATTCCAATCCAAGAACATGGTACATCTCTCCATGTGTTTGTGTCATCTTTTATTTCTTTCATCAGTTTCTTATAGTTTTCAGAGTACAGGTCTTTGCCACCTTAGGTAGGTTTATTTCTAGGTATTTTCTTCTTCTTGATGCAATGGTAAATGGAATTGTCTCTTTAATTTCTCTTTCTGATCTTTTGTTGTTAGTGTATAGAAATGCAACAGATTCCTGTGTATTAATTTTGTATCCTGCAACTTTACCAAATTATTTGATTAGCTCTAGTAGTTTTCTGGTAGCATCTTTAGGATTTTCTATGTATAGTATCATGTCATCTGCAAACAGAGGCAGATTTTTTTTTCTTTTCCAGTTTGTATTCCTTTTATTTCTTTTTCTTCTCTGATTGTTGTGGCTAGGTCTTCCAAAACTATGTTGAATAAAAGTGGTGAGAATGGACATCCTTGTATTGTTCCTGATCTGAGAGGGAATGCTTTCAGCTTTTCACCATTGATTATGATGTTAGCTGTAGGTTTGTCATATATGGCCTTTGTTATGTTGAGGTATGTTCCCTCTATGCCCACTTTCTGGAGAGTTTTTTCATCATAAATGGGTGTTGAAATTTGTCAAAGCATTTGTGCATCTACTAAGACAATCATATCGTTTTTTGTTCTTCAATTTGTTGATGCAGTGTATCACAATGGTTGATTTGTGGATATTGAAAAATCCTTGCATCCCTTGGATAAATCACAGTCGATCATGGTGTGTGATCCTTTTAATGTATTGTTGGATTCAGTTTGGTAGTATCTTGTTGAGGAATTTTGTGTCTATGTTCATCAGTGATATTGGCCTGTCATTTTCTTTTTATGTGATATCTTTGTCTGGTTTTGCTATTAGGGTGACAGTGGCCTCATAGATTTAGCTTGGGAGTGTTCCTTCCTCTGTAAATTTTGGGAATAGTTTGAGAAGGATAGGTGTTAACTCTTCTCGAAATGTTTGTTAACATTTGCTTGTGAAGCCAGCTGGTCCTGGACTTTTGTTTTTTGGGAATTAGAATCATAGTTTCAATTTCAGTACTTGTGATCGGTCTGCTCATATTTTCTATTTCTTCCTGGTTCAATCTTGGGAGATTGTACCTTTCTAAGAATTTCTTCCAAGTTGTCCATTTTATTGGCATATAGTTGCTTGTAGTAGTCTCTTATGATCCTTTGTATTTCTGTGGTATTCATTGTAGCTTATCCTTTTTAATTTGAAATAAAGAAAATTCTTGATTTAAGCCCTCTCTATTTTTTTCTTGAAGGGTCTGGGCTAAAAGTTTATCAGTTTTGTTTATCTTTTCAAAGAGCCAGATTTTAGTTTTATTGATCTTTTCTATTGTTTTCTTCATTGCTATTTCATTTATTTTGCTTTTATCTTTATGAGTTTTTCCTTCTGCTACCTTTCATTTTTGTTTGTTCTTCTTTCTCTAGTTGCTTTAGGTGTAAGTTTTGGTTGTTTGAGATTTTTCTTGTTTCCTGAGGTAAAATTGTATTGCTACAAATTTCCTTCTTAGAATTGCTTTTGCTGCATCCCATAGGTTTGGGTCACCATACTTTTGTGTTCATTTGTCTCTAGGTATTTTTTATTTACTCTTTGATTTCTTCAGTGATCCATTTGTTGTTTAGTAGCATATTGTTTAGCCTCCACGTGTTTTTTTGTTGTTGTTGTTATTTTTTTTACATTTTTTTTCTTGTAGTAGGTTTCTAATTTCATAGTGTTGTGGTCAGAAAAGATGCTTGATGTGATTTCAGTTTTCTAAAATATACCAAGGCTTGTTTTGTGGCCCAGCATATGATCAATCCTAGAGAACATTCCATGTGCACTTGAGAAGAATGTTTATTCTGCTGCTTTTGGTTGGAATGCTCTATAAATATCAATGAAGTCCATCTGGTCTAACATGTCAGTTAGACCTGTGTTTCCTTATTGACTTTCTGTCTGAATCATCTGTCCATCGATGAAAGTTGGTTGTTAAAGTCCTCCACTATTATTGCATTACTATCAATTTCTCTTTTTATAGCTGTTTGTATTTGCCTTATATTTTGATGTCCTCCTATGTTGGGTGCATAAATATTTACAATTGTTATATCTTCTTCTTTGATTGATCC
This sequence comes from Orcinus orca, assembly GCF_937001465.1. Taxonomy (NCBI): domain Eukaryota; kingdom Metazoa; phylum Chordata; class Mammalia; order Artiodactyla; family Delphinidae; genus Orcinus; species Orcinus orca. The sequence continues at coordinate 76,326,864 of NC_064562.1, read as the reverse complement.
TTTGATCATTTTGTAGGGTCTATCCTTGTCTCTTGTAAGAGTCTTTATTTTAAAGTCTATTTTGTCTATTATGAGTATTGCTACTCTAGCTTTCTTTTGATTTCCCTTTGAATCACATACTTTTTCCACCCCCTCACTTTCAGTCTGTATGTGTCCCTAGGTCTGAAGTGGGTCTCTTGTAGACAGCATATAAATGGGTCTTGTTTTTGTATCCATCCAGCCAGTCTGTGCCTTTTGGTTGGAGAATTTAATTCGTGTACATTTAAGGTAATTATCGATATATATTCTTATTGCCATTTTGTTAATTGTTTGGCTTTGTTTTTGTAGGTTCTCTTTCTTTGCTTCCTCTTTTGTTCTCGTGATTTGCTCACTAACCTTAGTGTTGTGTTCCAATTCCTTTTTTTGTGTGTTTGTGTTTCTATTGCAGATTTTCAGTTTGTAGTTACCATGAGGTTTTGATATAGTATACTATATATAAACAAGATTGTTTTGAGTTGCTGGTTTTTTAATTTCAAATGCATTCCCAGTATCCTGCATTTGTACTCTCCTCTTCTCAAGATTGCTGGTTTTGATATAATTGTGTGTGAATGATTTCCTCCCTTTATTGTATGTTTACCTTTACTAGTGAGCTTTTCCATTCATAAGTTTCTTGTTTCTAGTTGTGGACTTTTCTTTTCTGCCTAGAGAAATTCCTTTAGCATTTTGTGCAAAGCTGGTCTGGTTGTGCTGAATTCTTTTAGATTTTGCTTGTCTGTAAACCTTTTGATTTCTCCATTTAATCTGGATGAGAGCCTTGCTGGGTAGAGTATTCTTGGTTGTAGGTTCTTCCTTTAATCACTTTAAAATATCATGCCATTCCCTTCTGGCTTGCAGATTTTGTGCTGAAACATCAGCTGATAACCTTATGGGAATTCCCTTGTATGTTATTTGTTGCTTTTCCCTTGTTGCTTTTAACCTTTTTTCTTTGTCTTTAAATTTTTTCAATTTTATTACTACATGTATTGGTGTGTTCTTCCTTGGGTTTTTCCTGCCTCGGACTCTCTGTGCTTCCTGGACTTGGGTGAGTGTTTCCTTTCCCATGTTAGGGAAGTTTTCAGCTATTATCTCTTCAAATATTTTCTCATGTCCTATCTCTCTCTCTTCTACTTCAGGGACCCCTATTGTGTGAATGTTGGTGCATTTAATGTTGTCCCAGAGGTCTCCGAGAATGTCTTCATTTTTTCTTTATTCTGTTCTGTGGCAGTGATTTCCACCCTTCTGTCATCCAGGTCACTTCTGCCTCATTTATTCTGCTACTGATTACTTCTTGTGTATTTTTCATTTCAGTTATTATATTGTTATTCTCTGTTTTTTTGTTCTGTAGTACTTCTAGGTGTTTAAACATTTCTTGAATCTTCTTGATCTGTGCCTCCACTATTTTTCTGAGATCTTGAACATCTTTACTATTATTTCTCTGAATTCTTTTTTGGGATGATTGGCTATTTACATTTCACTTACTCGTTCCTCTGGGATTTTATCTTATTCCTTCATTTGGGACATATCCCTCTGCATCTCATTTTGTCTAACTTTCTCTGAAGGCATTTCCATTCCATAGGCTGCAGGTTTGTAGTTCTCACTTCTGCTGTCTGTGCCTTGGTAGCTGGGGCTGTTTAAGAGGCTTGTGCAGGCTTTCTGGTTGGAGGGCCTGGTTCTTGCCCACTGGTGAGTGGAGCTGGGTCTTGTTCCTCTGGTGGGCAGGGTCATGTCAAGTGGTGTGTTTAGTGGGCAGCTGTGTTCTCAGGAAGACTTTAAGCAGCCTGTCTGCTGATAAGTGGAGCTGTGTTCCCACTCTGTTGGTTGTTTGGCCTGAGGCATCCCAGCACTGGAGCCTACAGGCTGTTGGGTTGGGCTGGGTCTCAGTGAGAAAATGGCAACCTCCAAGAGGGCTCACGCCAATGAGTACTCACTAGGACTACTGTTACCAGTGTCTCTGTCCCTGCAGTGAGCCACAGATGACCCACCTCCTCAGGATACCTTCCAATACCAGCAGGTACATCTGGCCCATGTTCTTATGAGGTCACTGCTTTTTTCCCTGGGTCCTGATGTACATGAGAAACTGTGTGCACCCTCCAAGAGTGGAATTTCTTTTTCCCAAAGTCCTGTGAAATTCCTGTGATCAAACCCCTCTGGCCTTCAAGCCAGATTCTCTGGGTGCTACTCTTCCCATTGCCAGCCCCCCAGGCTGGGATGCCTGACCTAGTGCTCAGAACTTTCACTCCTGTGGAAGAAATTCTGTGATATATTTATTTTCCAGTTTGTGGGTAGCCAGCTGGCGGGTATGGGATTTGATTTTATCACAATTGTGCCCTTCCTAACATCTAATTGTGGCTTCTTTGTCTTTGGATGTAGGATATCTTTTTTGGTAGGTTCCATTCTTTTTTTTTGATGGTTGTTCAGCAGTTAGTTGTGATTTTGGTGTTTTTGTAAGAAGTGGTGAGCTCACGTCTTTCTCCTCCACCAGCTTGTCCTGTCCTGTCATTTCTTTTTCTATATATTTTGTTTTCTTCCTTGTGATTGCTTGAATTATTATAATCTAATTCAGATTACTAACAGCTAAATTTCAAGAGTATACAAAACCTATTCCAATACAGCTGCATTCCCTTTTCTTTGTGCTTTTATGTTCATACACATTATATATCTATACATTGTTTCCATAAGCACGTTTGATAATTGCTTTATGCAGTTTTCTTTTAAATCAGATAAGAGAAAAAAGCAGTTAGAAACCAAAAAAAAAAATCAGTGATACTGTCATTTCTATTTACCTACTTAGCTACCATTACCCATGTCTTTATTTCTTCAGGTGGATTTGAGATACTGTGTAGTGTCCTCTTGTTTCAGCCTAACAGGGACCCTATCCTATGTCTTATACAGAAGCTTTGATAGGAACTATTTTTCCCAGTTTTTGTTTTTCTTTACATGTCAATTTCTAATTTTTAAAAATATATATATGTTTGAATATAGAATTCTTAGTTGACAGTCTTATTTAACATTGTGAATGTCATCTCTCTGCCTTTGGCTTCCATAATTTCTGCTGAGAAATCAGTTATTAATCTTATTGAGCACCTGAATGTCATGAATCATTTTTCGCTTTATGCTTTCAAGATTCTCGCCATGTCATACATTTTGACAGTTTATAATGTACCTGGGTGTGGATCTCTTTGAATTTATCCAATCTGTAGGTCATTGAGCTATATCAATGTGTAGATTAACATTTTTCACCAGATTTAGGAACTTTTCAACTATTTTTTTTTTCTGTTCTTTTCTATTTTTTCCTTTTGGGACTCCCATTGCATACCTATCTGTAGACTTAATTTTCACATTTCTCTAGGATTCTGTTTGTTTTTTTTAAAATTGTTTCTTCAGACCAGTTAATCTCACTTGACCTCTCTCTTCAAATTTGCTAATTCATTCTTCTACCTATTCAAAACTGCTGCTGTGCCTTCTAGTGAATTTTAAAATTTCAGTTATTGTAGCTTTCAACTTCAGAATTTCTTTCTGTTTCCTTTTTATAGTTTCTATTTCTTATGACATTTTCTATTTGCTGAAACCTCATTCCCGTATCTTCCTTTAGGTCTTAAGACAGTTTCCTTCTGTTCTTTGGATATAATTAAAATAACTGATTGAAATCTTTGTCTAGTAATTCCAATGTTTGAGCTTCCTGGAAGACAGATTTTATTGACTGCTTTTTTATTTTCTGTGTATGGGACATAATTTCCTGTTTCTTTGAATAACTTGTAATTTTCTGTTGAAAATGAGATTCAGTAGTCTCCTTTGAATAAGTAAGCCTCAGACTGATGCAAGCCTTTGGTTAAGGTCTAGAGTTCTGAAAAAGTTAATTCTGACAAATTTCTTTCCAATGTTCTTGTTACTTTTACAGATGACAAGAATTTTTGTGGTTCTTACTCTTCTCTATTCACTGACATCATTCCCAAAATAGTGTAATTGAATTCAAATTCCTTTAGTCAGGTTTTACAAGTGAAATTTCCACTATTCCTAATTGCCTCATGACTGGCATTTACTCATACTATCTGCCCAGCCTATGAGGACTTTGACTGTGTAGCCCTTTGTGTCAATTCATGAATTTCTAGGTAAAATGTGAAAGTATTATTCAGGTAATTTATAATCCAAAGAATTATTAACATGTCCACCTAACTACACATGTCCTAAAATTCACTATTATTTTTACATCTTTGTTAATTTGAAACTTTAAGAATGCTCTCATGCTTGCTTAAATTTGCATTTGTTACAAGAAAAATTGACTTTAACATGTTGATTTGTAATGTTTCTGCTTCTGTTAATTGCTTGATCATATAGTTTGCTTCATTTTTCAGTCTTTTAATTTTTTAGTTTTATTCTATTGAATTATGAGGTTCAACTTACACACTATGTTAGTTAAATGTGATTTATTGAATGATTACTCAGAGAAATGTTTGAGAAGCTTCAAACTAAACTTCTTGGAAACTTGAATTTATACAATATTTGGCACATTATGGAAGACATTTAGAGATGAAAGCAGGTCTAATGCTCCAGCAATACATCTAGTAGATTGCTCTGTTCATGACCTAGTTCTTCCACTATTTAATACTACATCCATATTTTTTCTTTTTCCTGTTCTGTTTTTCATTGACTGTCTCTGGCACTCTTTTCTACTTCAAGCCTTCTGCTTCCTCATGGATTCTATTGCTCTGTTTGTTTGATATCCTTTCATTTTGTGTCATTCTCAGCAGCTGTTCGTGAATTCCATTTAGTTGATATTCAAACTCACTGAGACATTTTAACTGAATAAGACTATAACAACCCATTATGGATCCTGTCTGTTGCATAAAGTTTTCATGCTTGTGCAGCTCATAAGTTACTGGCCATTATAGACAGCTGGATTTGTTTATGTGTCCAAACCAGCTAGTTTTTGTTAAGTCCCTGTGGTAAAGTTAGGTTGCAAAAGCAAAATGAAATTGTCAAATGCAGGTAATAAGCAAACTGATAACATAAGATTTTTTTTCATAAAATTGCATCTTTCATAGCACATCTAGTGTAATAATTATTTGCTTGAGAATGTACACATGCACACAAATCAATACTCCTATTTATTGTATTCATATTATTTTGGTGAATAACAAATTACCACAGTGGCATAAAACAGCAACCATTTTTATCTCACAGTGTCTGTAGGTCAAGAGTCTGGGAACGAATTAGCTGTGTCCTCTGCTAAGGATCTCACCAGTCTGTGATCAAAATGTTGGTTGAGGCTATAATTTCATCTCAGATTTGAACTCTTCCAAGCTCACTAAATGTTGGTAGAATTTTTTTTATGTAGTTTTGCTATTGAAGTCCCTATATTCTCATGAGATACTGGCAAAGGACCACCCTCTCTTTGCCACATGCCCCCTCCCCATAGGTCCTCTAATAACAGCTTACATCTGCAAGCCCAGCAAGATAACTTTTTCTAACTCTGCTATGATTGGTAGATCTGCTATGATTGGTAGAGTCTTATATATCATAACATAATTATAAAAATGTCCCATCACCTTTGTCAAATAATGTAACTTAATTAAGGGAGTGAATATACCTATAAATTCACAGGGCCACCCAAACTCCAGGAGAAGTGGTAATACAGAGCATACACACCAGAAGACAGGAATTTTGAGGGAGTGAGTATCTTAGACTTCCACCTACCAAATCTATATTATTATTTTTCAAAAGTTGTAACTTTATATACAAGTTTAGGGCATTCCTCACCATCACTACAGTCGTCATTATGTCTCTCACAATATGGATGATCCCCATACTACTCTTCTTGCTTGAGCTATAAAGTTGTTCTTTATTCCTTGATTCGTCCAAAGTTTCTTCATCCTGTTTAGAATGCCAAACACAACTAGACCTACATGCTATATGTCATCTAAACTGGTACAAACTCCAGAAAATGCTTTCAATCCGATCTTAACTGCAGCACTTAAAGTACTATTTCAAATATGTACATTTAGACTGTCAGGTTCTCCCAGGGGTAAAAAAAAAAATTGTGGGAGAGTTATAAAGAGTGAGATATTTAATATCATTACTTTCTATCCTCTCCCTGATAATATAAAGGTTTTTAAATTGTTATGAAGTAAAACAAATATGTGTGAGTACATAAGCCACATGTATGGGACTAAGTCAGTCTTCACAAAGAGAACACACATATATATATAACCACCAACAACGTCAAGAATATAATCCAGAAATAGGTACCTTGGAAACTTCTTTTGAGACCCATCCTATTACTATATTATCCAGTGGTAGACATTATTCTGAATTCAAAACTCTCAGTTTATTTATCTTTATACTTCATGAAAATGAAATGATTATATGCTCCTTCATGCTTGGTTTCTTATGTTCAACATTATGTTTGTGAGATTCTTCCATGAAGTTGTGTGCTCTTCTATTTGTCATTGTTATAAAAGAAAGTGTAAACAATTTGTTTACTAGTAAACATTTTTTTCTCTGGCTGCTTTTGAAGATTTTCTTTTTGTTTATGATTTTTGGCAGTTTTACTGATAAATGACTTTCTTTCCTCCTTTATTCCTTTTTTACTCTTTTTCTTGATTTCCTTCTCTCTCCCTCCCTCCCTCTATTTGGAGGTTTCATAATTTGAACCTCTGAGCCAATACCACCCTTCATTACTTTTTGAAAGTCATTAACTCTTTCTTCATGTATTGTTTCCCTTCCACCCTCTCTCTCCATATATGACTCCAGCTATACATATGATAAACTTTTACATGGTGTTCTGCTTACATTCTTTCCTATGTTTGTAATCATTTTTTTCTTTCTGGAGAAGTTGAGCCTGTCTATCTTCTACTGGAAAAATTTTCTTGCATATTTGTGTTCCTCTTCTGTCACAGAAGTATTCTTCCTGTATTTGTTATTCAAACTATATTAGTTAGCTTGGCAATTGGGGTTGTGGGGAGAAGTCTCTGTTGTTTCGATTATGCCTCAAACTTAGGCATTTATCTTGTCCTTGTTCCCTTTGAACTTACTTAAATCAGGCTTTTGCAGCCACTACCATGCCCCAAAACAGCTCTTAGCAAATAGGTCCATTTATTAACTCTAGTCAATTGCCAGTCCTAATCTTGCTTGAAATATAAGCTACACTGAACATAGTTTAATGTTCCCTTAATGCTCTCTTATCAAAACATATTCTGCACATGGCTTCCAGGATGTTACTTTTGGCTTCCAGGATGTTACTTTTGCATCATTTCTTCTGTCTTTTAAATACAAAGATTATGTTAAATGGAACAAAGAACATTTTATTACTAATTAAAATTCACCTCCAAAAATTTCTGGGATTGGTATATAAAGTTTCTAGGGAGTAATGAAATAGAACTTTTATTTGTTTACATTTTATTCTTTAGTTCCAGATCTCCAGTCTGGATTTTAGCCTACAGAGCATTCTGTTGTGTGTTTTGTGCCAGGCAGAAGTAAGCAGTATTAGGACAACTGTTTTCTACATGATATCTTAATATATAATCTGGGAGGAAATGGTGGCAGAATAAATTAAGGACTTATGTGTTTGTCCTTAACCCACTAAACCCTACTCGTGACCATTACTACATCAGAGAGTTACAAGGTGGCTTCCCACATAGAAAAGCCATTAACTTTATTAATTAAAATGAATGAATGATGTATCATTTTCTAAAGAGAATGTTCTCTTGTTAAGGGTAAAGATTGAAAAAAATATACAAATTATTTCAACCGTCAAATTTATGTCAAGCCCTTCAATGCTCTTTTCTTAGAAATAGATTTTGCCCAGAAAATCAATTACACTGGTTTTAAAAAATATATTTCTCCCTTAGTATCAAAACAGGAATAGTTAATATCTTGTTACTTTTTCTCAAAAAGGAATTTTACTTATTACCCCTTGTAAATTTCATCACTGGTAAATACACCTTCTCTGGAGCCTTAGAGATTACCCCTTGTAAATTTCATCACTGGTAAATACACCTTCTCTGGAGCCTTAGAGATGGATAGTTGCTATGTATGTTAAAGGAAAGACATGTTACATATAATCTATTATTTCTGCACTTCCCTAGCGAGTTGAACATTCCCTAGCTTGACTGTAATATAAACAAATCCAAAGGATCCAGAATAGTTAGATTTCTCTTCAGTCTCTAATATTATAGAGGACATTATCTTTTTCTGATACTTTCAAAGGTAAGTCATTAGCAAACCTAGTCAGCCCTGACATGCTATTCAGTGTTTAGAAAAGCAAACACAATGCAGTAGTGAAGTTTGGTGGCTGAGAGATACTGGCTTACTAGAATGTCAGTATCCAGTTTTACAGACATTTAAAACTGTTTCTGAAAAAAAGCTTCAAGTTTGGAAAATATATCATGTTTTCCAACAAACAGAGATTTGGTTTAAGATCTTTATCAGGTTGTTTTCTGGGAGATTGGATGAATCAGAACTCATGAGTTACTAGGCAGTAGGGGCAGATAAGGAAAGTATGGAAAAAATCCAAGATAACCAACAAAAAAGCCCTTGAATAATTACATCAGAATTCCTGCTCTTGTTCTCCAATGTAGTTGCTAAAGCTAATAAATATTCTCATTTTAGGTACAATAAAACAAGGAGGCTGCTTTCTTTTCAAGAAATCCCAATAGTCAAATTCTCTTAACCCAAGGGATACATCAGCATCTTAAGTAGAAAGTTTTCAAGTGACTATCCTATTGTAAAAATGTCCCAGAAGTATTTTTCATATAACCCTTTTAAATGTAGACTATATTACTTCACATTTCTTTCAGATTTTAAAACTTCTATTCCAACCATAACCGTTATTATCATTAATGTACAACTTTTATGAGACCACTGTGTGTAAAGTATTATAGTCTACAGAGTCATTTGACTTCAGAGACAAAAAAGTTACATTTTAAAACAAGTCATGTGTCTTCAACTTTCATTTCACTTTCCAGGCAGTTCCACATCACACTGTCTCTACTTAGAACTTGCAATGCCTTCCCTATTACCTCTTCATTATATAACAGTTTCTCATGTATTATAGTTCCATGGAAATGTTTCATATTTTATTCTAGCCTCTGTCATGTGCTTGATACAGCATTTATAAATCAAAAGTATACTGCATATTAGTATTTTTCTGAGTTTTGGCCTTTTGGTTGGGACAATTCTTCTTTATACAGGAATGCCCCTTTTATTATAAAAGAATTACTGCTCCTGACCCTACCCACAAAATTTTATTATATAAACCTACAAGCACAACATCCAAAAAGGGCTTCCATTTTCCCAAAAGCCCTTTAGGAGAGTGATGGCATCCATGCTTAACAAACACTGCATCTAAACATAAACTAAATCATAAGCCAAGTTGTAATCTTACACTGAAGCAGTACACATTGCAAAATTCATATTTTCTCCTGGGCCTGTTAACTAGATATATACTTCTACTAACATATAAAAATGCCTGTTTGCAATAATCAGACATATTGTCTGATTGGATTCTGACTCAGTTGACTTCCCCAAATTGAAAAATATTGCTTCACATCTGCAACTTGAAATAGCTAAACACTAAGATTGCTTTCCCTTGAGAATACTGGTTTAATGAAATAATGTCACCAAAATTGAGAAGGCATATTAAGTTAATTTGACAAATTTAACTTTTAGATAGATTAATTTTCAACTTTTTAATCTAAAAAAAAATCATAGAAATTGAAGATGGAAAGGCTATGCTGAAATGCATAGTTTGGTTGGTTTTATTTATTTAGAAAAAAAATCTGGTTTGGATTTCTTCTGCCTTTTCTCTTTTACAATATCTGGGTAATTTGAAAGATTTCTATTTTTAAAGTATATTCTCTTTTCACTTTATGCTGTTAAAGTTTTTGCAAATCAGCATTGGGCACTAACAAATTGAAGGGGAAATAGAATTATTGATAAATCAGTTTCTTCAAAATTCCAAACAATTTTTAATTATTACTTGTTCTTATTTTTAAATAATAAATGGAATACATAGTAGTAGAGGAACATACAGATTGTACCATAAGCACAGCATTGGCTTGCATCCAAAGGCATTTTCGAGTAAGGAGAATGCCAGGTTTGTATTTTGCTAGTTATTTGGGGTTACAGTTTTATATCTACAGGAGAATAGCCTTATTATTCTAGAAGTATTTACATAGACATTTATGGGGTTAAAATGTTTTAGAAGACCTCTAAATTATCAATCAAGAAGAATATAAAGAGCAACTTCATAATTAACCTACAATTTATTGAACACTACTATGTCCTAGGCATTATCTACTATATCTTAATTTCCATTTCTATCACGTTTTAAAATTTCTAATTAATTTAATCCTTCTTACAAAATTGAAGGTATCTCTTATGTCTCCATGAATGAAAAAATAAGGCTTAGAAAATTAATTTTCTAAATATCACCCATATTATAAGCTACAAATATTTGTATGTAGAGCTATACATTTCTAAGTAATTTCTTTTAAACTATTATTAAGGTTATGTATACAATTAAACAAAATAAATACATAATTGTACCAAATTGGAGTTCTAAAAAACACAGATTGGCACCACTTGCCTGGCATAGTTATTTCATGTTGATAATTATGAAAAATTTTGCTTCTATGCTTGCTTTCTTCTTTGTGGTCTCCCTGTTTAAACAACCTCAGAATTTCCTGTGTCACTGAAACTGAAGAAAGGACTATTCTTACATAAGAAATTAATTTTAATGATTTTTATTATAATGTATATATGTTTTTTTGTGGTTAACTTAGAAAAGATAGGTTTTTTAAAAGCATAAGGTCAAAATCACCTACTGTCATTTAGCTATAATACCTGTGTGTATGTTGCTTATACATTTACAGAAAAGAGCTGGGTTACAGAATGAATCTAGGGCCTTTGACAGGGTACGGGGAACTGCCTTTTTTGTTTGTTTGTTTTTGATAAAAAGTTTTCACAACATCAAAGAATTAAGGTGTTTGATATATTCACATCATAGTGAACTATACTAAACATGGTGTGGTTTTAAGGCATGTGAGTAAAAAGTATTGAGGTTGACCTTTTGTAAAACCTATACAGACTTGGATCATTTCAAAGACTATATTGGAACTCATGCTAGGATCTCATTCAACTAAAGTTTTTATGTTGTACAGTTTAAACTTATTTCCTGACCTTACCAAACATGGTAAATTAAAGATTATCTCAATAGCCAACTACAGAGAATTTGAATTAAAGAGTGCCTGTATCCATGTCATGAAAACCATTTTTAAGCACTTTGAAATTTTTGCTGATATTATAGAGAATCTTGACATTTCAAAAGTCAAAAATACTGTACAAAAATATCTCAGTAATCATTTATTCCAGCTTTTACTCAATTAATTATGCATAGCTCCTTAAGCCAGAAGAAAATTATTTTTTCCTATTTTATTTACAAATGTTTCATGTAACAACTTTTGTAATAACCTTGTGGTAGGCTTAGAGTGTATTTCATATTTTAGTTCTCACTTAATTGAAGAGACAGGAATTTAAGAATAAGGAACGTATAATTATGAAAATACTCACCAATTATACTTTTCTAATACTTCTTAATGTACTGAAACGATTGTTAAACTGTAAATTATTTTATATAATGATATTTTGTGATGTTCATTAACTTATTTATATTTTCTTTTGTAGTAAATTTGTACTTAACTTTATTTGATATTAAAGGAGCTTTATAACTACAAATATGCATAACTGAACTACTTTACATCTTTAACGATTTTGCCTATGTCTTATCCTCCCAATTAATTATATACATGAAATAACTCTATGCTCTTTGTCATCCAAGTTAAATTTTCATTCTACAAAGGACATTTTGGCCTAGACAAATGTTGTTGAATGTAAAGGCTACATGAGAAAAATAAATGTCCATATTGTATTGAAAATGGATTCATTAAAGCCTCCATGATGCAATGATAATATGATAGATCATAATATATATAAGTTTCTATATATTGTATAACACATAGTAATATTATTACAAAATTATTTATAAAATATAATGATCTTTACTATCTGATTTTCAGGGTTTTTATATTGATGACATATGCTTATGCATCCAAATATATTTTTTTCAGATTATCTGTATATACATGGTTGTAAGATTGGTTCCTTATTAATAATCTTTATAAGAATTTGCCTATATATAAAATTTGAAATAAAAATATGGTAGCATTTAGAAAGTTTTCTTTAAAAAAGCTTTTTAAATAATGTCACTTATCCTAGTTAGTAGGGCTTAAATATTAGAAACTAAAATTCTCATCAAAAATAAAATGTTTGCTGTCTTCAATAAGATTAATTTTAACATCATGTTAGTTTTTTTAACTCTTAGTAGAATAAATTGAACCAGAGAATTCAAAATGAAAGAATATGACAAGATATATAACACTAATTATGAAATAGTTTAAAATCAATTGTTAGTATCTATATGAATTAATATACAAAGTCCTGGCACAGTGTTATTTTTTCCCTGAGGCTTAGAATATTATTTATCAAGCATAAAGGGTGGAGCCAGGGCAGCAGCAGGCAGAAATGTATCCTCCATGGAGGCCAGAGAGGAACTGCTGCTGCCAGCCAAACTCCAGCCCAGGTGACCCCAAAAATTTAAAAACAAAAAAGTCAAAGAAACAAAACATATAAAACAGCATTCCCTTTAATCAACTCCTTAAAAGCAGATACTTTGGGAATATAGATTAAATTTGAAGGGAGACCAGAAATTTGAAAATTATGTCACTGATAAATTCTGATTTTGATGATTTTAACTTAGGTCATAAAAGAGGATGTCTTTGTAAAAAAAAAAATGCTCAATGAAATATTTCGGGATTAAACACAGTATTCTTACTCTCAAATTGTTTAAAAGAGTTTGATAAACAATCAACTGGGATAAAATGTAAACAATTTTTGAATCTGGAAAAAGGAGATAAAGTAGTTCATTTTAGTATTACATTTAAAAAATTTTTTTCTTGAAGTACAGTTGATTTACAATATTGTGTTAGTTTCAGGTGTATAGCAAAGTGATTCAGTTATGCATATATATATATATTCATATATCTATTCTTTTTCAGATTCTTTTATTTTATTAATTTTTATTGGAGTATGGTTGCTTTACAAAGTTGTGTTACTCTCCACTGCACAACAAAATGAATCAGGCATAAACATACAGATATCCTCTCCCTTTTGGACTTCCTTCCCATTTAGGCTACCACAGTGCATTAGGTAGAGTTCCCTGTGCTATACAGTATGTTTTCATCAGTTGTCTATTTTATACATAGTGTCAATAATGTATGTGTCAATCCTACTCTCCTAATTCCTCCCACCCCACCCTTTTCCCCCTTGGTATCCATAAATTTGTTCTCTATATCTGTGTCTCTATTTCTGCTTTGCAAATAAGATCATCTATACCATTTTCTAGATTCCACATATATGTTATTATACAACATTTGCTTTTCTCTTTCTGACTTACTTCACTCTGTATGACACAATCTAGGTCTATCCACATCTCCACAAATGACCCAATTTCATTCCTTTTTATGGCTGAGTAATATTCCACAGATTCTTTTCCCTTATAGATTATTAAAAGATATTGAGTATAGTTCCCTGTGCTATGCAGTAGGTCCTTGTTGTTTATCTATTTTATACATAGTAGTGTGTATCTGTTAATCTCAAACTCCTAATTTATCCCTCCCCCCTTTCCCCTTTGGTAACCATAAGTAATTTTTTCTGTCTATTTCTGTTTTGTAAATAGGTTCATTTGTATCATTTTTTAGATTCCACATATAAGTGATATCATATGATATTTGCATTTCCTCTAAGATCAGGAATAAGACAAGGATGCCCACTCTCACCAAAGAAATATAAATAAAAGGAACACAGATTGGAAAAGAAGCAGTAAAACTGTCACTGTTTGCAGATGACATGATACTATACATAGAAAATCCTAAAGATTCTACCAGAAAATTACTAGATCTCCTCAATGGATTTGGTAGTTTCAGAATACAAAATTAATACACAGAAATCTGTTGCATTTCTATACACTAACAATGAAATATCAGAAAGAGAAATTAAGGAAATGATTACATTTTGCATCACATCAAAAAGAATAAAATACCTAGAAATAAACCTACCTAAGGAGGCAAAAGACCTGTACTCTGTAAAATATAAGATGCTGATGAAAGAAATTGAAGACGACATAATCAGATGGAAAGATATACCATGTTCTTGGGTTGGATCAATATTGTTAAAATGATTATACTACCCAAGGCAAGCTACAGATTTGATGTAATCCATATCAAATTACCAAGAGCATTTTTCGCAGAATTAGAACAAAAAGTTTTACAATTTGTATGGAAACACAAAGACCCTGAATAGCCAAAGCAATCTTGAGAAAAAAGAAATATTGAGCTGGAGGAATCAGGCTCCCTGGCTTCAGACTGTACTACAAAGGTACAGTAAGCAAACAGTATGGTACTGGCACAAAAACAGACATCCATGGAACAGGATAGAAAGCCCAGAGATAAACCCACACACATATGGTCACCTTATCTTTGATAAAGGAGGCAAGAATATACAACGGAGAAAGACAGCCTCTTCAATAAATGGTGCTGGGAAAACTGGACAGCTACATGTAAAAGAATGAAATTAGAACACTCTCTAACACCATACACAAAAATAAACTCAAAATGGATTAGAGACCTAAATGTAAGATCAGATACTATAAAACTCCTGGAAGAAAACCTAGGCAGAGCACTCTGACATAAATCACTGTAATATTTTTTGAAACCATCTCCAGAGTAATGGAAATAAAAACAGAAGTAAACAAATGGGAGCTATTTAAACTTAAAAGCTTTTGCACAGTGAAGGAAACCATAAAAAAAAAAATGAAAAAAACATCCTACAGAATTGGAGGAAATATTCACAAATGATGTGATCAAAAAGGGATTAATTTCCAAAATATACAAACAGCTCATATAGGTCAATATCCAAAAACAACCCAATAAAAAAAATGACCCAGCCAACCCACTACTGGGAATACACCCTGGGAAAACCATAATTCAAAAAGAGTCATGTACCACAATGTTCATTGCAGTTCTATTTACCATAGCCTGGAAATGGAAGCAACCTAAGTGTCCATTGACAGATGAACGGATAAAGAAGATGTGGCACATATATACAATGGAATATTACTCAGCCATAAAAAGAAAGAAAACTGAGTTATTTGCAGTGAGGTGGATGGGCCTAGAGTCTGTCATACAGAGTGAAGTTAAGTCAGAAAGAGAAAAATACCATATGCTAACACATATATATAGAATCTAAAAAAAAAAGGATACTGATGAACCTAGTGGCAGGGCAGGAATAAAGATGTAGACATAGAGAATGGACTTGAAGACATGGTGGGGAGAGGAGGAAGGTGGGGAGAAGTGAGAGTAGCATTGACATATATACACTACCAAATGTAAAATAGCCAGTGGGAAGCAGCAGCATAGCACAGGGAGATCAGCTCCAGGCTTTGCAATGACTTAAAGGGGTGGGATAGGGAGGGTAGGAGGGAGCCTCAAGAGGGAGGCGTTATGGATATAAATGTATGCATATGGCTGATTCACTTTGTTGTACAACAGAAACTAACACAGTATTGTGAAGCAATTATACTCCAATAAAGATCTATTTAAAAAAAAAGAAAAAGAGTTAAATAGACATTTCTCCAAAAAGACAAACAGATTGCCAACAGGCACATCAAAAAAATGCTCAACACTGCTAATTATTAGAGAAATGCAAATCAAAACTACAATGAGTTATCACCTCACTCTGGTCAGAATGACCATCATCAAAATGTCTACTAATAATAAATGCTGGAGAGGATATGTGTTAAAAGGAACCCTCCTATATTGTTGGAGGGAATGTAAATTTTTGCAGTCACTATGGAGAACAATATGGAGGTTCATTAAAAAACTAAAAACAGAGTTGCCATTTGATTCAGCAATCCCACTCCTAGGCATATATCTGGAGAAAATTAATTTTAATAGATACATGCACCCCAATGTTCATGGTTCAATGCAGCACTATTTATAATAGCCAAGACATGGAAGCAACTTAAATGTCCACTGACAAATGGATTAGGAACATGTGGTGTTTCGTGTGTGTGTTTACACATACACAGTGAAAGAATGAAATAATGGCATTTGCAGCATGGATGGACCTAGAGATTATCTTACTAAGTGAAGTAAGCCAGATAGTATTGTACTCTTTTGGCAATTATTCTTTATGTTTGAAAGAATAGCCTCCCCTCAAAAAAAAGTTTAAGTCTAGTTAGAGATGAAGAAAAACAAATAGCTTAGTAACCTAGGAACAATGCTTTTTCAATAGGGGATTGTCCCTGCAGTTTCAGGTACTCCTTTAGCCATTTAACAGATTTTTATTGTATTTTTTAACGGCAATAAGCTCTCTATGCAATTTATTGCAGATACAGCAATAACGTATTTATTAGCAAGGAGCAGTTGGAGGCTTTTGAAGAAGAGTTAACCAAATAATATTTTACAGGCTTATTATAATAGATGATACTATACAGATAGGAAAATACCTCCAACTTTTGTGTACAGTAAGATGTGCTAAACCATTTTATTAGAGATTGGTGTCTAAAAACATAAATTGTGGGATTCAACTACCTGGGTTTTAACACATGTTTGGCTCATAGAAGCTCTGTGCTCATAGGCAAATTACTTAATCCCTCTTCTTTCAGTTCCTAAATCTGTAAAGTGGGTGCAATAAAAAACAAACAAATGAAAAAAACCAGCCCTTTGGTTGTTATGAGGATTAAGTGAATTCATATATGTAAAATATTTAGAAGATAGATATCATACAGGTCACACATTATAGTAGTTATTATTAAAGTTGTATAACTTGAATATTTTCTTCAATGGATATTTTATAGAGATCACCTGCACCCTCCGCCATATCAAGTCTTACTCTTTGCTATTTTGTAGCATTCACTTCCTAAGAAAATATTTGTATTTTGGTCAGAGATCATTTTATGTAGGTAACTTACTCATTATTCAATAAATGAATGAATAGCTGAGTGAATAAATAATCTAG
The DNA here is from genome assembly GCF_937001465.1 of Orcinus orca. Lineage (NCBI taxonomy): Eukaryota > Metazoa > Chordata > Mammalia > Artiodactyla > Delphinidae > Orcinus > Orcinus orca. The sequence continues at coordinate 76,309,713 of NC_064562.1, read as the reverse complement.
TATTTTGCCTGTCTGGGATAGAAAATCCACACATAGAAATACCCAAAATGGAAGATATTATGGATAAATTCTACATGTGTTTCAGCAAAGAAAATTTGAGGATTTGGGGTGAGAGGTCTTGGGAAGTTATTGGAGAAAACCTAACATAGAGGATATTTAAGGTGTGGTTTGAAGGGTAGGGGTTCATAAATTGAGAAGAGATAGAAAAGCATTCCAAAAAGAGCTATCCAGCTGAGAACATGCTGACCAGATTATCAAAACCATAAAAGCATTAAAATATATACATATTTTAAGCTATAGTTGATACCATCTTTCTTTTACAGTCTCCTCAAAAGATTCTGCTGCCGTTTAGATCTGTTTTGGCTTTCATTGAGAGTACTGGACTTTAAAAAATACAGATCTCAAGATTAATTAAGTTTGTCAGTATGGGAACTCATTCAATGTAGGGGAGGGGGCTGAAGGCCAGAAGACCAGTGAAAGGTGATGCAAGTTATGAGATATAACCATCTAGCAGGAAGGATACCAATAGTAAACAATAGAAAAGAGCTTGGCTATAGGAACCATAAGATGCCACAGGATAGATTTAACAAGGGACATGACTAAGAAACATGACCTCTATAAAGAATGCTATGAAAATTTATTAAGTGATGTTAAAGAAGATTTGAATAAATGGAGTGTTACCTCATATCTTTGGGTAGGAAGAGTGCATAATGCAAAGATGGCTGACTCCTAAATGTAATGCATTTTAGTCCAAACCCCATAGGATTTTATCTCTAAGATTCTCCAAAATTATTCCAAAGTGCATCTAGAAAAGATAGAGCTACTATTTGAACAATAAATTGTTTTGAGTATTTCTATCAGATATAAATATTTAAATTCAGCTAAAATAAAAGTATAGTATTAAGACATGAGTAAACAGATAACACACACACAAGGAAATAAATACTATGATTTCTATGAGTTTAGGAAAGCATAAACCTATAAATAATATCAGGGCAAATTCACAAAGGGAATAAGGTAAATGCTGTGTCACAGTATGTGTATATATATATACTTTATCTAAAGAATAGACTATGAATGATATTAGAAAATTAAAATATTGCCTAATTCTATAGAGGGATAACAGTCTAAGATAAAAATTATTATATTTGCACTGAAACTATTCATAAATATAATTACATAATAATTTTACCTTAGTATATATCAAGAGTATACAAGGGACTGAGAAAATATAAATATTTAATGTATTCTCGTATAAGCAGTTCATGTTTTCAAAATCAGTAACATAGTAAGCAAAGAAAAATATAAACTCAAAAATAAACAGCTGATATATATCATTCTATTGCCTACTAAATTAATCACATTTAAAAACTTAGAATAACCAATGTTGGTGAAGATTTACTGAAGCTGTTACTTTCAAAAGGGTTGGCACTCTAAGGAGAAAATATGTTCTTACCTTTTAAAATACTCTTCTCACTTTTTGGAACCTATTAAAAGTAGTAGAACTTACTGAACTCACACTGGTCAGAATGGCCATCATCAAAAAAATCTACAAACAATAAATGCTGGAGAGGGTGTGGAGAAAAGGGAACCCTCTTGCACTATTGGTGGGAATGCAAATTAATATAGCCACTGTGGAGAACAGTACAGAGGTTCCTTAAAAAATTAAAAATAGAACTACCATATGACCCAGCAATCCTACTACTGGGCATATACTCTGAGAAAGCCATAATTCAAAAGGACACATGTACCCCAATGTTCACTGTAACACTATTTACAATAGCCAGGATATGGAAACAACCTAAATGTCCATCGACAGATGAATGGATATAGAAGATATGGTACATATATACAATGGAATATTACTCAGCCATAAAAAGGATAGAAATTGGGTCATTTGTAGAGAGTGGATAGACCTAGAGTCTGTCATATAGAATGAAGTAAGTCAGAAAGAGAAAAGCAAATATCGTATATTAACACATATATGTAGAATCTAGAAAAATGGTACAGATGAACCTATTTGCAGGGCAGGAATAGAGATGCAGACATAAAGAATGGACGTGTGGACACAGGGGGGAAGGTGGGTGGGATGAACTGGGAGACTGGGTTTGACATATATGCACGATCATGTGTAAAAGAGATAGCTAGTGGGAACCTGTTGTATAGCACATAGAGCTCAGCTTGGTGCTCTGTGGTGACCTAGATGGGTGGGATGGAGGGTGGGGAGGGTGGGAAGGAGTTCCAAGAGGGAAGGGACATATGTACACATATAGCTGATTCACTTCGTTGAACAGCAGAGACTAACACAACATTGTTAAGCAACTGTACCCCAATTTAAAAAAAAAGAGGTACTACTAAAATGTAATATAAATAGTATTGTGAAAATAATCATTCTAATATCATATATAACATCCTTATAAAGATCTATAGTGTAGATATAAAAAATAAGTTTTGGTCCTTTGATGAAAATATGTGATCAGTCAAAAATGAGAATTACAAAAAGCAATGAGACATCAATGTTTACGAAAGATACTTTGCGTGTATGTGGGAGGGAAGGTACTTACAGATAATAATCTCAAAAATGTGATAAAAGTTATTTTATTCCTCTGAACCTTAGTGTCTTTCCCTATTCAAAAACATAACAAGATTTTTGTGAGCAGAAAAGAAAAAAAATTTTGACAGTGGTGTGCTGTATAATACATGTAAAACACATATAAAGCATACAGCAGAGAGTCTACACCCAATTTTAAAACATTACTTTCCTTCACCTACCTTTTTATTAGCAATCTTATATCCTATACTTTTTACACAACACTTTAGATTCAAATAGGGTTTAATATTTTAAGCACTATTCTGACTTGAATAATGCCTATAGTGTTAAATTCAGTTATACACTTCACTTGAATCAACCAAGAAAATATATCTCTTTAATTTTTAGATAACTGATCACACACCTTCCTCATCTGTTGTATAACAGAAAACTTAAACTTGCCAATAAGCAGTGTATCAATCATTTCAGGATTGATCTGCCTGTTGTGTTTTAAAATGTGTTTTTAGTTAGTAGACAAAACAGTATCTCACTGTAATAAATGAACACCGAACAAGGGAATTATCTAATCTGTTAGATATATATGGTACTTGATTATTATTTTTTAGAATAGTAAGAGGTGACCAAATGTGCCTCAGTACAGGGAAAAGATTTACAAGACCATCATGTCTTTTTTCCGGATTTCTGCTCAGTAAGCAACCTTCTGACAAAAACTTGATTTTCGAAGTACCTAAATACTGAGAAAGGATTACACTATGGGATATAAGCTGGTATTTAAAATAGTGAAAATATGTAGGTCCATTCATAAATGTGTTCATTTCCAATTTAATTTTTCACTCAGAGTCTTGTAATTTTGAGTAACAATCAATTCCTAAAGCCTAATAGAGTTGAATGTTCCAGTCTGAAAATTTGAGAACCGTAGCCTGTTCTCAATGTCAGTACCACTTTAGTGACCTGAAGGCATTGGAAGGGAAAACATTGCCACCCTCCACCAAACACCAATTTTTAGTATAGGCAAACGATATTTTCTGACTATTTGGAAAAAGCTACATAAATGAGCTTGATGTTTCCTACCTCCACCTTCCAAGGTCTCCAAACCCTTCATTTGAGGAAACCCCTGAATCTGTTATGTCCCAGACCAGTGTTCCATCACTCTCACCTTCTAGGGTCAGAGAGAGGACATATTTTTGAAATGTACAAGTTATTCCTAATTCCTAGGAACTGATGGTGAATGTGAGCTTCTCCACAAATGCTTCCTAAGACTTTTGTCTTTAGAACCAAAGTGTGAAGTTATGACTGGTCAGGGGAGTCTTGTTTCATTACAGAGAGTTATTAAGAATGAAAATTCTATCTATTTAATGCATGTACCAATGACTGCTCTATTCAAGATCTATTTGAACAATATAAATCAGAAATCAATATAGACAGGTGTATTATCAATCCCAGGTCTTGATGTCCACAATGAATTACAGTAAATAGAATACAAAGAGTTGCTTTGTTTATATCACTTCCTTTTCCATTAAAATGTTACTACAAGGTAGCAGGATAGCTATTTTTATTTTGCTGACCAACTCTTTTTCTCTCCCTCAATCAATACCATTGGTAGTTAAATTATATAAAAGTTTATTCATATTAGATTCCACGGTGTTTATAAAGTTATATGTATTTCAAATATATAGAGAGTCATACCTAAGATTAAGTGTTCAAGAAATGGAAGCAACTCTTACAGCAGATTTCAGGTGAAAAAATAGCTTCACAAATTCTATTTTGGGAAAATAAAAGAGGAAACTATCTTAAATTCATGTAGATAAACTATCAATAAATTGAATGTGCTGAATAGTTGACAAAAATCTTGAGAGATCAGTTCACCAGGTTTATAAAAATACATTTTTTTCAGTTAAGTAAACATTGCTTCATTTAAATGGCACAATATTATTTTCACATAATTTTCAAGCTACTGTTTTTATTTTTAAAAAATACTAATGAAAAGAATTACAGTATATAAGATTCAAAAATATTTTAATAAAAATAATGCAATGAGGGGCTTCCCTGGTGGCACAGTGGTTGAGAACCCACCTGCCAATGCAAGGGACACGGGTTCGTGCCCCGGTCCGGGAGGATCCCACGTGCTGCAGAGTGGCTGGGCCCGTGAACCATGGCCGCTGAGCCTGCACATCTGGAGCCTGTGCTCCGCAACAGGAGAGGCCACAACAGTGAGAGGCCCGCGTACCGCAAAAAAAAAAAAAAAGCAATGAAATCTATAATTTATTCCACATCATATCATCTATTAGGATTTCTATTCATAAAACATCTCAAAGAATCTTCAGTTTGCTTCTCAGAACTTTTTCTATATACAATTTGAGTTTGTCTTAGACATGAGTGGAGTAGGTCAAGGTCACCAAGTTATAACACTCATAAACTGAAGGACCATGAAAGTGCATGTCAGAATATTTGTCAATTTCAATAAATGAGTAAATTAATAAGGAAACTGACATATCAATCATAAATGTAAAGAGAAAGGAAATGCAATAACCTAATTAATAATCCAATTGAAATATTCATCATTATGAAAGAAAGAAAATAATTATTGGTTCTGCATTGGATCCAGACACTTTTTAAAATTTGACAATTTTACTAACATTAAAACAGTCATTACTTACTGTAAACAAATTTATATGTGTCTGTAGTAAGCTTTATAATTCCTGTGAAGATGTTGTACCTGTGCATGTCTGTTGGACAACCTTCAGATCTGCAGTAGCTAATTACTGCATAGTCTAGGCGGTGCTTTTCTGGACAAATCTTCGGGATGTGCAATATTATATATCAACCTATAAATAACTGACAAAAATCTCTAGCAATTATGGAAATAGACATGTTTGGGGGCATAGAAATTGAAATCATCTTGTCCATCCTGAGACAGCATGGGCATTTGACTTTCTATTAGCTACTTAAATGTATTTTCATAAGAAAAAAGGAAAGAATGAAGCCAAAATAAAGATTATGTTTGTAAAGCTGAAAGAGTATTACCATATTAGAGTTAATTAAAATTGAAAAGCCAAACTAAAAGACCTTAATAAAATGTTGCCTCTTTTCTCTAATATTCATTTGATAATCCATGAGACACAAGCACATTTCCATAATTTTATAAGACAGTGTTGTACCATATATGTGTGTATGTATATATACAGACATATATATTTTTCAGAAAAACAATTATTTTGTTTTTGCCTTGTTTTGAATTTTCCTCTACCTCTTTTTCTCATTCCAACCCTAACAGGCACTGCTCTCTACCCCTGGTCATTGATGTTAATGACTTTTTATAACCATTTCCATATTTTTTCATGCTCATGTATTTTTATTAAAATAACTGAAAGACACACTTATGAACCTGTATGTTTTTTGTTTTCTGTATCTTGTTTTTATCCCACTCAACAATATCTCTGAAAATCATACAAAACAACAGATATAATAATAGTATATTTATTATTGTGTTTAACATACTTTATGGTATGGGGGACCATGATATGATATGGTCCACCATTTTCCTATGACAGCATTCACTCAGATTACAGGTTTTAGCACTATACAACCCCAAAAATATCCTTGTACATGTTTAATTTTTTTTTTTTTATGCTTAGAGGGTAGATTTTCAAGGAATGGAATTACTGGGTTTAGAGAGTAAAAGTACCCATGTATTTAAAGAAGTTACCAGTTTGCTTTTACCAGCAATGTATGACTCTAGCTTTTGCTCACTCTCTAAGCCAGTAGCAGGTGCTAGAGTTTGTTTTGTTTTGGCCTTACAGTTTAATGTAATATATTGTTTTTACTTGATTTGCATTTCACTGGCTACTGGCAATGTGGGCAGTTTTAAATATGAATTGTTACTTAGATTTGATCTTTAAAGAAAATCTCCTCCTGATATTACTTACATTTGTATTAGATGTTTTCTTATGATTTTGTAAAAGCTCACTGCTTATTATAAACACTTTATTTTCTACATTGCTTTTTTTTTTCAAAATCTACTGGCTGTTTTTGATGTTACTTATGATATCTTATATGTTAGAGCAAGTTAGTTCAGTGACACTTCAATGCTAAAGTATAGCATTTAATGTTAAAGTATAAGCCACCACATGTGACATCTACATAACTAATTTTGACTAAAAATTTCTCCTCTGCTCCTACGTTTTCTTGTAGTATATTTACTCTATTTATTCACATATATGTTTTTAGACCATCAGGAATATATTTTTGCATATGATCAAAGATAGAAGTTGTATTTTATATTCTTCCAGATGCATAGATATTTGTGCGATCACCATTTATTTTTATTTATTTATTTATTTTTACGGTACGCAGGCCTCTCACTGTTGTGGCCTCTCCCGTTGCAGAGCACAGGCTCTGGAGGCGTAGGCTCAGCGGCCATGGCTCACAGGCCTAGCTGCTCCGCAGCATGTGGGATCTTCCCGGACCAGGGCACGACCCTGTGTCCCTGCATCGGCAGGCAGATTCTCAACCACTGCGCCACCAGGGAAGCCCCACCATTTATTAAATAACCTATCTTTCCTCCACTGCGTTTTACTTTTTCCATTTAAGATATTAATATTTCATTTATACTGAGATCTGTTTCCAAGTTGTTTCTGCCACTGATCTATTTATCAATTTCTATAACAATGCTATATTAATTTATATTGGTGGCCTTGTAATATGTATTATGTTTTGCAACATGTCCTTCACTATTGTTTTTCATACTTGCTTTGACAATTCTTAAGCTAAGTAAGTGTAGAAGATGATAGGCATAATCTAAAAGCGAGGGACAACTGTTTTTCCCCCATATAAGATTTGAGGTTGTTTATTTGATTTAAATTAAAATTTTCCATGGGATTCTAATTTCAAATTAGTATTATATCAATTTTTAGAATTGGTTTTTATGCTATTATCTCTTCCTATTACAATGACAGCATATATTTCTATTTTAATTTCATGGTATTGAATAAGATTTGGATGTTTTCTTTATCCATATTCATATTTAATTTTTTCTTAATTATTTTGCAATTTTTCCCTATAGAGCAAGTAATACATATATATTTTGCGGTACACGGGCCTCTCCCACTGCGGAGCACAGGTTCTGGACACGCAGGCTCAGCGGCCATGGCTCATGGGCCCAGCCGCTCCACGGGATGTGGTATCTTCCTGGACCGGGGCACGAACCCGTGTCCCCTGCATCGGCAGGCAGACTCTCAACCACTGCACCACCAGGGAAGCCCTAGAGCAAGTAATATTTTATCTAATTCCACTAAATGGCACTTACTGCTGGATTAGGAAGAAAAAGAAGCTTTATATATATATATATATATAATATTCCATCTAAAGAAATGTTTGACTTTTTATATATTATAGTTTGGTGAGTATCAATTTTTTTCCTCCAAGTTGTTGATTTCATGAATTAGGCTAACAATTTTTTTTAAAGTAATTCATTTTCCATAATCTGAATAAAGTTGGCTTTATCAGTATCCCATGCTCATGTGATTTTGCTAGATCATCTTAATATTTTATGTGGAAACACTTTTTCAGTTAGGAAAATGTCATTTTTATATTATCTGTATAAGCTTTTAGTGTTGTGTTGTATTGACTTACTAGAATGATTCAGATAATTTTGTTATATCTTTGGTCTTGAATAACTTACGTAAACTTGAAATTATTTGTTCTTTAAAAATGCTCTGACGAATTCAGCAAGGTAGAATGATACAAGAATAACATACAGAAATCAGTTACATTTCTTTACACTAACAATGAAATATCAGAAAGGGGATATAAAAAAAAATACCTTTCAAAATCATACCCCCAAAAATAAAATACTCAGGAAGAAACCTAACCAAGGAGGTGAAAGACTTATACACTGTGAGCTATAAAACATTAATAAAGGAGATTGAAGATGATTCATGCTCTTAGATTGAAAGAATTAATATTGTTAAAATGGCCATACTACCCAAAGCAATCTACAGATTTACTGCGCTCTGTAGAGTGCTCAGATTTAATTTAATGTCAAATTACCTTGACATATTTCACAGAACTAGAACAAATAATCCTAAAATTTATATGGAACCATAAAAGACCCAGAATTGCCAAAGCAATCCTGAAGAAAATGCACAAAGCAGGAGGCATAACCCTCCCAGACTTCAGATAGTACTACAAAGCTACACTAATCAAAACAGCATGATATTGGCACAAAAATCAATAGATCAATGGAACAGAATAGGAAGCCCAGAAATAAACCCACATGCCTACAGTCAATCTTTGACAAAGGAGGCAAAAATATAAAATGGGAAAAAGACAGTCTCTTCAGCAAGTGGTGTTGGGAAAGTTGGACAGCCACATATAAATCAATGAAGTTAGAATGGACCCTCTAACCATAAACAAAAATAAACTCAGAGTGGCTTAAAAACTTAAACATAAGACATGACACCATAAAACTCTTGAAAGAGATCATAGGCAAAACATTCTCTGACATAAATTGTACAATGTTTTCTTAGGACAGTCTCCCAAGGCAATAGAAATAAAAATAAACAAATGGGACCTAATCAAAATTCCAAGCTTTTGCACAGCAAAGGAAACCATAAACAAAATGACAGCCTACAGAATGGGAGAAAATATTTTCAAATGATGTGACTGACAAGGGATTAATTTCCAAAATATACAAACAGCTCATACAACTCAACAACAAAAAAACAAACAACACAATTGAAAAATGGACAGAAGACCTAAATAGACATTTATGCAAAGAAGAAATACACTACACAGTTACCCACACCCATGAAGCCAGGTCAGCTGCCTATCAGGGCTCTGGAAAAAATCCTCTGGACAGAGCTGTTCAGGTTGTGTAATAGTATGATAAGTTGTTGTTTTTTCACTTGAGGAAGGGGTGCTTTTTAAGAATCTTCCCAAACGACTGTGGGCTAAGAATGACCATCCCTATATGGATCTGGGTTCATGTACTTGCTGAGTACTTACTTGTGTTCTTTGCGACCTCAGATACTTATACTTTCTAGACCTCATCTTTGTTACCTGTGAAATGGGCATGAATACTGTTCCCTGTGACATAGGTTTGTGAGCATTAAGTGAGGTGAGTATATGATGCTTTTACCATAGAGCTGACACAGTGTACTTGCTCAATAAATAATATCTGTTATTATTACTAAAAAAAAAATACAAATGGCCAATAGGCACATGAAAAGATGTTCATCATTGCTAATTATTAGAGAAATGCAAATCAAAACTACAATGAGGTACCATCTCACACCTGTCAGAATGGCCATCACTAAAAACTCTACAAATAACAAATACAGGAGAGGATGTGGACAAAATGGGAACCCTCCTATACTGTTGATGGGAATGTAAATTGGTACAGCCACTATGGAAAACAGTATGGAGATTCTTCAGAAAACTAAAAATAGAACTACCATATGATCCAGCAATCCCACTCCTGAGCATATATCCAGAAAAACTCTAATCCAAAAAGATACATACACCCCTTTGTTCATAGCAGCACTATTAGCAATAGCCAAGGCATAGAAACAGCCTAAATGTCCATCAACAGATGAATGGATAAAGAAGATGTGGTACATATATACAATGGAATATTACTCAGCCATTAAAAAGAATGAAATAATGCCATTTTCAGCAATATGGATGCAGCTAAACATTATCATACTAAGTAAGTTGGAAAGAGAAAGACAAATACCATATGATATCACTTATAGGTGAAATATAAAATATGAAAAAAAGTAAACCTATCTACAAAACAGAAACAGACTCAGGGACACAGAGAACAGACTGGTGGTTGCCAAGGGGGAGGGGCTTAGGGGAGGAATGAAGTGGGAAGTTGGGGTTAGCAGTTGTAAGCTATTATATGTGGAATGAATAAATAACAAGGTTCTACTGTATGGTACAGAGAACTATAGTCAGTATCCTATGATAAACTGTAATGGAAAAGAATATTTAAAAAATGAATGTATATATACAGTTGTATATATATATATATATATATATATATATATATATTTGAACCACTTTGCTGTACAGCAGAAATTATCATGACATTGTAAATCAACTATACTCCAATAATAATAAAAAATTTTTTTACATGCTCTGAAACTCAGAGGTAACCTTCTAGTTTGGATCCTATTTACAATGGTAGATCTTAATCCTCAAATCTCTTCTAGAAACTGGGCTAGTTGCAATTTCTATGAATTCTTTTGTTAATTTTAGATACTTAAAATTTTACTAAGAAACATGTTTCCTTTAGGTTTTCAATAATTTGCCACAGTGTTATATGTAGTATTCTTTTCATTTTCATTTTAACTGTATTTCTAATTATGTTTTCTTGTTCTTAACTCTTGTAAATTCTGTCTCAGTCTTTCTTTTTTTTTTTTGGTGGTACGCGGGCTTGTCACTGTTGTGGCCTCTTCCGTTGCGGAGCACAGGCTCCAGACGTGCAGGCTCAGCGGCCATGGCTCATGGGCCTAGCCACTCCGCAGCATGTGGGATCTTCCCGGACCGGGGCACGAACCATGTCCCCTGCATCGGCAGGGGGACTCTCAACCACTGCACCACCAGGGAAGCCCTATTTTAGTTTTTATTTCTGTTTATCATTTACTTTGATTATTTTTTTCTAACTTCCTAAGGTCAATAATGAAGGCATATAAAGGTAATATTTCCCCTTGAATCCAGTTTTTACTGGACTGTTGTTTTGTTGAATCATTCTTTTATTGCTTGCTTTTTGTCTATTTGTTTTTTGGTATGATCTTTCTACCTTTGCTTTATTTTGTTATACAAAGGTTGTCTAAACATACATTTATTAATTTCACAATTTTTGTTGATACTTTGGTCACATTTATATTTGGATCAGAGAACATGGCTTGTAAAATATCTACTTTTTGGAGTATTTAGTGATTTTTCTTTTTGCCTGCCAGTACACACTTAACTTCATAATTTTTTTCACCACATATATCCAAATAAATGTGGCATAAGGTGTTAAGACTATTGGAGAATTAAATCATACCTATTTTTTTTTCTGTTAATTTGGTTCACTTCTGTATGCATGATATTTAATCCCCTTTATAAGTATATGTTTAGCAAATTATGATTGTATTTCTACTAATTTTTATCTTCTTTATGTTCATTATGGTGTTCATTTTATTTTTGCAAGATGAGCCTTTTAAAATGTCACTTAGTATATAGCTTCACAATTTTAACATTAAATTACAACTTACATGCCATAAATATTACAATTTCTGCTTCCTTTTCTTGGTCAATCTTTAATTTTCTCCTTTATTTTCGAATTCCGCCCTTGCAAACTGAATCTAGTTGTTTTGTTTTTATTGTTTATTTTTCTTTTAATAATCTATTATTATGCTTGCTTCATTTGTCAGGTTTTAGTACTGCTATAAGAACTCATGTGACAGTCTCATTTTTCTTTTCCTTAGAATTCAGGAATTCTATAAAAATATGTTCAAGCATTTTCTAGTTTCAACTCAGTAAATGTTTTAATAGAGAGGATCAGTTCTCTTACAATTCATACAAAATGTCTCTGGCTGTTTATGTCATAGTGAGCACTGTGTCTTTCCTCTGGAACTTCTGTATTACAGGTAGAGCCAATTGTATCTATGTTTCAAGTTTCTTTTTTTGCTTTAGTGTTTTCATCTTTTTATATTGTTGTTTGTGTTACGAAAGAATTCTTGTGTTTTGTCACCCAGTTCACTTTAAAAGGATGAAAAATAAACTAAAAAATCTTCTTGGAGGTTCACAATTTTTAGGTCCAGAAAATCTATAAACTATGGTTAATGTCAATATACACTTTCAAGCACTTAAAAGGCAAGAAAACTTTAAAACACATACTCTTTGAAAAAGGATTAGGGAATTTTAATTCTGGTTGTGCTTTAATTCTTTCAAGTGGCTTGCCAAGTAAAATAAGAGAAAAATAAAACAAACACAAATATAAAAATGGAATGTGAAAAATATCAGAAAACATATAAATTCCTATCAAAATTTGTTCTCTAAGATTTAAGAAGAAAATTCACTTTTTTTCTTTACTTTGACTTACTAGTATCCTAAATGTAAACTATTAATTTAATATTAAAGGAATCAAGGTTATGTTGTATAATTAAAGAATAGGCAAATATCACAACACATTATTGATATTATTTGAAGAATGTGAAGGGAATCCAAAGTTTCATGATATAAGCAAAGCACAAGATGTGCATTGTAAGCTTGATTTTTAAGATTTAGTAAAATAATTTGTCAACCTAATTGGAAATTTATATATATATAAATTTATATATAAGAGAGAGAGAGAGAGAGAGAAGGGGAGGGAGACAGAGAGAGAGGTTTTGAAAATTACATACTTGAAAAATTAAGGTCTAAGTGGTTTAGTCCAATTTAATCTTCTAAAGAGTCAACCAAAATGTTCAATTAATTTAACATTAAATAATTATACTTAATAATAATTTAATACAAATAATTTAATTTACTCAAATTGCTAACTCATTTCAACCAAAAATTTACTATATACACATAGAAAATTGAAATTATTTTAAAATGAAAAATGTTAACAATGTTGAATTTTATGCTGGAGTAATCATTTTGTCAGATTTTCACTAAATTATTTTCTACTCATTCAGAAATATTTGACAGTTTATGATAAAACCAATGTGGAGTCATTTAAATCATCTAGCTGACAGTATTTTTAAAAGTGAGTCATTTTTTTATCCATGCAATTCTCATTCAGTTTATAATTATATTTTATTCTCAAATCTCCAGTGAATTTTTTAGACTAATTGATTCTTCATCAGTGCAATCTGAAATTTGTGTTTTTAGTAATGATTTTGCTTAACTTTTAAAAACATAAATTATACCTGACCTATGTAATTTTTCTGAGTACTCCAAATCGTTTTACATTACTTCACAGTAAGATTGTAAATAGTATTCATGAACGTAAAGTGTGTGTGTGGCGTGTTCATGTATGTATACGTATGTGTGTGTGTATATATATATATATACACACACACACATATATACAAATTAACAAATACAAATATATGTATATAGAAAGAAAGAAGAGAGGAACTGCATAGAATTGTATTCATGTGAAGCATATTAGTATAATCTTTGAATTTCCTTCATATTGTTTCATATGTGGTTTTGAAAAAGTATATATATTTTACATATATCTTGATATGCCGATAATTGTAAAGGAAATAATGTTGGAACTTTTATGTAAATTTTATTTACATAAGGTTTTTTGTTTTCCAAAGAAATGATTCACATTTTAAATAGGTAAGGAGGGCTTCCCTGGTGGCACACTGGTTGAGAGTCCGCCTGCTGATGCAGGGGACACGGGTTCGTGCCCCGGTCCGGGAAGATCCCACGTGCCGCGGAGCGGCTGGGCCTGTGAGCCATGGCCACTAAGCCTGCACGTCCTGAGCCTGTGCTCCGCAACGGGAGAGGCCACAACAGTGAGAGACCCACGTAACGCAAAAAAATAAATAAATAAATAGGTAAGGAAAATAAAGTTCTCATTGGTGAGAGATAAAACTGAATATAGATGATTTTGAGGAAAGTTTATAAAGTAAGATACATAATTCTAGAGAAAATAATCCCAACTAATGGAGTAATCATCTACAACATAATAGGAGAAATGTATAAAAGATGCTACTTCTATTTATTCTGAAGTGTTTGTTATTATACATATTACATATTTAAGAGTACACCATATATTTTAAATACTTTAACCTTATTTAAAATGTATATTTATTGTAAATGTTATATTTTCTTTCCAAGTTATCCAGTGATTGTTTTATATCTGTATTTTTCAGGAATCTCAGTTGGCTGTGATACCATACCAAGGGTGAAAATATTCCAGAAGGATTGTGAATACACATTGTTAAGCCTTATGAAATCCAGAAATGCTGATTTTAACCTTGGAATGGATAAAATATTTTGGTTTGAACAAATGGTGCAAATGGAAAGATCTTAACTGCTCTGTTTTCTAAATTCAGGGCTTACTTCTGTGCTGGCTATTGTATATTCTCAACAAATACTTGTTTAATAAAACAATTAATACTTTAAAACATTAGCAAATTTTGAGGCTGATAGACCTAATTTCAAATCCCAGTTTTGTTATTTTCCATGTATGTACTTTAATGAGTATTCAATCTCAATAACTGTCATTCATTGTATGCAATGGGCATTAGAAAAATAACACCAAGCTACAAGATTTTTTTTAAAAACTAAATGACTAATGTGTATAGAAATAGATGCACGATGTATTGTACCTTGTATTAGTACTGTACTTTTATATTTGAAATTGAGGTCAAATTTTAAGTTAGTGATAGTGACTAATCTCAGTATAGCTATGCAAATATTCTTCTACTTTAACTTGGAAAATGTAGAGCATAACATAATTCTGAAATAAAAAATAGGAAAAAGAGTTCTCCCTCTCTTGCTTTCTCATCATCAGCAAATATTTACTCCTTTCCCACTATGTATATCACTCATTAGTTTGAGATAGAAGCATGCTTTTCCTCCCAAGATTTCCTTTCCTCTTATGACAAGGCACTACAAAGAGAGCCCAGATGAAAACATAGGTTTTCTTTAGTTAGCACTGCCATTTTTTTAAAATATTAGGATGTGTGCTTTACAAAGTCACTACAAATCCCTTAAATTTGTTTACAGTCTCAGCAAGATCGTTCTAAAATAATTTTACCTTAAGTAAATCTTGTAAGTTTTCTTTTCAGATTATAACAGTAAAGCATGTTTGTTAAAAACAGTAAAAATATAAAGGCAGAGCTATTATTTTCCTCATCACTACCTGCCTCCCATAATATGAGGTGGTCAGTTTGGTCAGCTTTCTGTGTATCCTACAATATACTGCTGTATCTTTTTGTGTATTGATACATATTTATACAGAAATTCATACAATACACAAATACACCCACTTATTTGTTTTGATCAAATTGCAAGTATATTCTAAGTCACATATTTGCAAATTGCTTTAACAGCTTTATATATTACATTTATATATGTAGTGCACAGTTATTTTTCAGTTTTTTTGTGTTTATTAATATTTTGGGTTTTGACCTATAACTGTCATAATTTTATATAAATTTAATTCCTGGATTTTTGTATTCTTACAATTATGATTTTTAACCATAGCTTCTCCAGATGCTTTTTGTAATAATCAAGAAAATCTACTGGCATTTTGTTTATTTATATTACATTCAGCCACCCTAACAGATTATCTTAATAATTGCCATTTTTAATCTAGAATGTCTTCAATTTTTCAAAAGTCAAACTATCACTGAAACAATATACTTTTTCTTCTTGTTGTTTCTTGGAAAGATTTTATAAAAATAATGGTAATAGACATTTCTATGTGTCCCTGGCTTTAAATGAAATTTTAATTTTCTCTATGTTAGATTAAGATTTTCTATTCCTTTTTCATAAATGCTTTTATCATATTTATTTAAGAAATTTCTATTTATATATTTTTACATGTTTAAAATTAGGAGTGCCTGATTTTTTTCAAATAATTTTTATACTTTTCAATATGACTAAAGGTTTCTTCATTAATTTCTTTATACAAAAGTATTTTATCTTAGGAATGCAAAAATTCTACAGAATCAAGGAAGATTAATAAAGTTGGCCTAGCTATAGTTTTACAAAGCTTCTGTTAGCTCTATGTGTATGGCTTTGTCTAAACTTAATTTTTTGTTTCTTATTATTTTTTTGTTTAAGCCAAAGAATGGTGTCCTTGGTATTTTTATCAAATACTGTGTCCTAAAAATTAAATATTTCTTTCTGGAAAACTAAGTTGATCCTTTAAAAGTTAATATGGCTTCTTATATTACAAGTTCTAGGCTTCTTCACAATCTAGAGATCAGTTACTCTTAAATACAACATTGAGGAAGTCAACCCTGTTGAATAAAGGAAGCTGTATATTTATTAAATCACAAATTCTTGTCTTCAAGAGAATTTGGGAGTCCCAGAAAAAATAAAAAGTCCATGAACCAATAATTGGAATACAGAGTAAAAAAGAAAACACCAATAAGCTAAAGGAAACATATGAAAAAGAAAATACGAAAACAACAAAACTAAGAAATAAAAACAAAGTTAAACATAAAAGAACATGTCCATATCTTTTGTAATATTTAATGCCAGACCATGATGGAGGAATCTCTAGAATATGATGAAGAGAACACCATAATCAATAAAAGTGGATGAAATCACCATAAATTATAATTGATGTATTATAAAGTAGAAGATTGAAAACTATGGAGTACAGAAATCATTACAGGAAAATGAACTAATGGACCAAAAAAATTGAATATAGATGTGAAATTTCAGAAATAGATCACTATTTATATAAAAGTATAGCATATAGTCATATAGCACAGTGATTTAAAATGTGGCTCTAACGTCAACTTCCTAGTTAATACTTGGTTCTGCCACCTATCAACTCTGAAAATTTATAAATTGTTTAATATCCCTTTTCCTCATAATAATGGTAACTACACCATACATCTGTGAGACTACTGGACATGCCTAGCTTATAACACAAGTTATCACTAAATAAGAATTTTATAAGTTAGTCATGATTCCTGGCAACATAATAGGAATTCAGTACTTGCAGTCTTTATAAATATCTTCTTGTGCATACAAGAAGTCCAGTGGGTAAGACTCCGCGGTCCCAATGCAGGGGGCCCAGGTTCAATTCCTGGTCAGGGAACTGGATCCCAAATGCATATCGCAACTAAGAGTCTGCATGCCGCAACTAAGAAGTCTGCATGATGCAACTAAAAGAAAAAAAAGATCCCCCAAGCTGCAGTGAAGATGCTGCATGCCACAACTAAGACTTTGGTGCAGCCTAAATAAATAAATAAATACCAAATGAAGCCCAAAGTTAGTATAAGAAAGGAAATATCAGAGCAGAAATAGAGACTAAAAAGAAAATAGGACAGATCAATGAAACTAAAACTAGTTCTCTGAGAAGATAAAATTGACAAACCTTTGGTAGTCTTACCAGGAAAAAAGAGAAAGGACTCTAACAAAATTAAAAAGAAAGAGGAAATGTTATAACTGATACCACAAAAATATAAAGAATCAAAAGAGACCATTATGAACAATTATGTGCCAACAAATTGAACCTAAAAAAAATGGATAAATTCCTAAAAACATACAACCTATCAAGACTGAATCATGAATAAACAGAAAATCTGAACAATTACTAGTAGGATATTGAATCAGTAATCAAAACCTCTCAGTGATGTCAGCATCACAGCAGTTCTGAATCATTCCTTTTATCTCCCCCCTTCTATTCACAACTAATCAGACATCCATAACTGAACAAAAGTACCTCTTCACAGGACACCAGAGGTCCATCCGTCCA
The DNA here is from genome assembly GCF_937001465.1 of Orcinus orca. Classification (NCBI taxonomy): domain Eukaryota; kingdom Metazoa; phylum Chordata; class Mammalia; order Artiodactyla; family Delphinidae; genus Orcinus; species Orcinus orca. The sequence goes on along the minus strand of NC_064562.1, from coordinate 76,291,723 downwards.
TGCATCCAAAAGTGGGTGGATTGGACCTCAGAGGAGACTATGGTGCCAAAGGAGTTGTGGCTGCAGGGCAGAAATGATGACCTCCCTAACGGAGGAAGCGGGAAGTGAAAGTGGTAAGTGAAAGTCTTCCAAGGCCACAGCCCACACAGACTGCAGCTAGAGGGGGCCTGTTGCTCTTTCTGAGGAGGTACCTTGGTGACTGCGAGGAAGGAAATGAGAGGGCAAAAGGCAGACAAAGAAAACTTAAGGAAGACATTTCCTTCTGCCTGCCCTGGAATTTCAGCAAGAGATTCACACCAGGACCTCTGGGACTCCCCCACACAAGGACCCACCTACTGGATTGTGGGCACACCCAAAGCCCCAGGTACAAAGCCCTCATCTCTCCCCACTCTTTTTTTTTTTAATACCAGCATTTTAATGCACACCAAAACAACCCTGAGAAAAAAAGAACAAATCCAGAGGTACAATGCTTCCTGATTTCAAACTGAAAACCATAGTAATAAAAACAAATGATAGGGCTTCCCTGGTGGCGCAGTGGTTGAGAGTCCGCCTGCCGATGCAAGGGGTGCGGGTTCGTGCCCCGGTCCGGGAAGATCCCACATGCAGCGGAGCGGCTAGGCCCGTGAACCATGGCCGCTGAGCCTGCGCGTCGGAGCCTGTGCTCCGCAACGGGAGAGGCCACAACAGTGAGAGGCCTGCGTAATGCAAAAACAAAAAAACAAATGATAGGGCTTCCCTGGTGGTGCAGTGGTTGAGAGTCTGCCTGCCGATGCAGGGGTCGCAGGTTCATGCCCCGGTCCGGGAAGATCCCACATGCCGCGGAGCGGCTGGGCCTATAAGCCATGGCTGCTGAGCCTGCGCGTCCGGAGCCTGTGCTCTGCAATGGGAGAGGCCACAACAGTGAGAGGCCCGCGTACCGCAAAAAAAAAAAAAAAAAGATATTAAAACAAAAATAAACACATAGACTAACAGAACAGAACAGAGAGCCCAGAATTAAATCTCAGCATAAACGGTAAACTAATATTCAATAAAGGAGCCAAGAACATGCAATGACAAAAGGACAGGCCCTTCAACAAATGATGGGAAAATTGAAGAAACAAATGCAGAAAAATGAAATTGGACCCCTATCTCATACCACTCAAAAATATTAACTCAAAATGGATCAAAGATCTAAACATAAGAGTTGGTACCATAAAGCTCCTAGAAGAAAATATAGGGAAGAAGCTCCTCAACCGTGATCTTGGCAATGGTTTTTTTTTGGATGTGACACCAAAAGCACAAACTACAAAGCAAAAAATCAACAAGTGGGGTTATATCAAAACTAACAAAATGAGAAGACGTCTTCTAGAGTGGAAGAAAATGTTTGCAAACTGTATATCAGATAACAGCTGAATAGACATTTTTCCCAGGAGGACATCAAAATAATCAAAAGGCACATGAAAAGATGCTCAACATTACTAATCAACAGGGAAATGCAAATCGAACCCACAATGAGATACTACCTCACACATGTTAATATGGCTATCATCAAAAAGACAAGAGTCAACAGGTGCCAGAAAAGATGTGGTAAAAAGGGAACCCATATATTGATACATTGCTGGTGGGAATGTGAATTGCTTCAGCCATTATGGAAAACAATATGGGGGGCTCATTAAAAAATTAAAACTAGATCTACTATATGATTCAGCAATTCCACTTCTGGATATATGTCCAAAGGAAATGAAAACAGGATTTTGAACAGATATACAAACTCCCATGTTTGTTGAGCATTATTTATAAAACCCAAGATATTGAAGCAACCTTAACGCCCATCAACAGGTGAATGTGGAAAAAAAAGATGTGGATATTATTCAGCCATGAGAAAAGAGAATATGTGGCCATTTGTGACAACATGGATGGATCTCGAGCACCTTTATGCTAAATGAGATAAGTAAAGACAAGTACTGTGTAATATCAGCAATATGTGGAATATACAAAAGTCAAACTTGTAAAACACAAGTGGAGTGAGGGGATAAGACTGATGTTGTTTAAAGGCAAAAAGTTGCAACAAGTAGTAAATATGCCATAGATATATATGCACAGTATAATGAATAGAGACAACAATATTGTACTGTAATCATCAAATTTGCTAAGAAACTAAAATTTATTCTAACCTCTAAAAAGAAAGGATAATTATGTAATGTGATAGATACCAAATATCACTATAATGGCAAGCATATTACCATATATAAGTGCATCAAATTAATGCACTGAACACCTTTAATTTACACAAAGTTATATGTCAAATAGATTCAATAAAAAAACCTCCCAAACAAAAGAGAAAAGTTCATGATAAGATGACCTTACTGCTGAATTCTATCAAACATTTAAAAAAATAATTAATACCAATCCTTCTCAAACTGTTTAAAAAAATGGACAGAGATTTCCAAACTCATTTTTTGAGGCCAGGATTACTCTGATACCAAAACCAGACAAGAATGCCAAAAGAAAAGTACAGGCCAGTCTGCCTGATGAACACAGATGCAAAAATCCTCAATAAAATATTAGCAAACAAAATTCCACAACACATTAAAAGGATCATGCAACATGGTCAAATGGGATTTATTAGAGATGCAAGGATGGATCAAAGTTCAAAAATCGATCAATGATATACCACATTAAATGAAGGTTAAAAATCACATGATCATCTCAGATGCAAAAAAGCATCTGAAAATTCAACATACAATTATAAGAAAAACTTAAAGTGAGTATAGAGGGAACATACCTCAACATAATAAAGACCACATATGACAAGCCCACTAACATTATACTCAATGGTGAAAAGCTGAAAGATTTTCCTCTCAGATCAGAAACAAGGAAAGGATGCTCACTCTTGCCACTTTGATTCAAACACCAACTTGAATTCAAAGATATATGCACCCCTATGTTCACTGCAGCTTTATTTACAATAGCCAAGATATAGAAGCAACCTAAGTATCTGTTTATAGATGAATGGATAAAGAAAATGTGGTACATATATTCAATAGAATATTATTCAGCCATAAAAGAAATAATGAAATATTCCCATTTGCAACAACATGGATGGATCTTGAGAGCATTATGCTAAGTGAAATAAATCAAACAGATAAAGACAAATACCCTATGATCTCACTTCTATGTGAAGTCTAAAAACAAATAAGCAACCAAAAACCCAAACGCATAAATACAAAGAACAGACTGGTGGTTGCCAGAGGCGAGGAGGGGTGATGGTAAAAATGGCTAAAAGGGCTGAAAAAGTACAAACACTCAGGGACTTCTGTAATGGTCCAGTAGTTAAGACTCTGCCCTTCCACTGCAGGGGGTGTTGGTTTGAACCCTGGCCGGGGAGCTAAGATCCCATCAGCTGCACAGTGGGACCAAAAAAATAAATGTCATGGGGATGTAATGTGAAGCATGGTGACTATAGTTAATAATACTGTGTTGTATATTAGAAAGTTACTAAGAGTAAATCTTAAAAGTTTTTATCACAAGAAAAAAGATTGTAACAGTGGTGGATATTAACTAGACTTACTGTGGTAATTATTTCACAATATACATTTCACAAATATTGAATCATTATGTTGTATACCTGAAACTAATGTTATATGTAAATTATATCTAAATAAAAATTCTTCATGTGTGTTAATGAAATAGAATAGAAAATAAAGTCTGCTCTTATTTTTTACCTTTGTTTTGTTTGTTTTTCTGAGTGGTCTGAATCTTACGGAAGTCGTGTTTTATATAACTAAACTGAAACGGTATTTCATTCATAAGACGAACAATGGTCAGATTTCATAGTTTTTTGTTTTGGTTTGAAAGGAATGATCTTTCAGAGGTAAATCTGTGAAATGGCCCTAATTGATATGAAGAGTAGATATATAGATAAATAGATGTAACAATTGGCTTCAACCAGTAAAGTTAAAGCACTCTATTTAATTACTTTTAAATACCATGATGATTCCATTTATTCAGTAATTTCAAAAGCTGTGAGTTTTGAAGGCTGAGAAAATAATAATTACCACAAATTAAATAAATGAGCTATCTCATTTATAAATAGAACACAAAATATATATCATACATTTTGCATACATTATTTCATTACCAACTCTCAAAATCCACTAATAAGACACTATATCCCTTATTCACAGATTAAAATACAAACATACACTCATGCAAACCTATACCATCTTGATAAATATGGTCACATAGCTAATGAGATTCTACTACAACTAATAAAAAATATCTTGAACAATTAAGATACTCTAGGAATTTGTGCTAAGCTTTTCTACATGTACTTTCTCAACAAATATTAATAAAAAAATAAAATAGCAAAAAAGCATTATAAACCAAGGGTTTTCTGATTCTGGCATTCATGGCCTCAGGAACTATGCTGCTATATACCAGAGATGGAATTAGAACCCTACTCCTCTGACTGCAGAGCCCATACTTTCTTCAGAAAATGGAATGCTATGAACATCCCTTCCCTGATCTCACACAGCTGGGTAAGATATTATGAAAATTTCATGTTCTATGTTCATTTATATACAACAATTATTTTTAAAATATCTGTATCAAGAAGGTATTCACACTAATAATGATTGAGAACTAGATGTCAACTCTGCTCTAAATGAATTAGATTATCAACTGTATGTTTCTCATTTAAAATTTGTTTGGGGGAAAATCCTCATGCTTTGTTTTATATATATTTATTTTTGAGGTTTTTTTCAGGTTGAATAATACTAATGGGATAAAAATGAACTTTACTAGTGAAAAATTCTATTATTTTGTTTTACTTTAAGTGAAAATTTCACAAACAACTCTGCTTAGGATAATGAAATTAATCATTACTATACTTATCTGGAAATTTAAGATCTTCACAGGAGTGTAAAAATTTTAGAGTTCATGAAAAAGCTTGAAACTTGTTTAATTTTACTTTTTATTTAAAAAAATCAATTTATTTTAATTGCTATTCAAGTTAACATTATTGTAAGTTTCCTTGACTCACAATGAGATATTTATCTTTTTTCAAATTTCTCTGCCCTTTTAAAAAAGTTGGTTTATAATATGCCAGACTTTTTTTTTTTTTTTTAACACTTTAACAAGAAAACCTGAAAATGTTGCTCGAGTAGACTTCTTTGAATATTTCTTGAATGTTTATTTGAGTATGAGGATGTGCTCTTTGTTAGTAACTCTCTTTTATCTCTGCCAACTGGTTCTCAATTTAGAATTCAGGCAGCTTTTTGTGGTGAAAAATCATCTGGCAAAATACAGATTCACCATTTAAAACACAAAAGAACAAAGTTGCATGTTTTTCTTGGAAAATACAATTTTCACAACTGAAATCATAATTCAACTCATCTTGGCAATTTGTCAAAGATATGAGGAAGGAGAAAGAACACTCAAAGCACTACTTGAACACTGTACATAAATTTGAGGAAAAAGACACTAGACATATCCATACCAACACTGTGGGTTTACCATCTTCCTACTAAGGATATCCAAAAGGCAGCTGGAAATATGGAAAGGAAATAATACAAGGAAAGACAAAGGAAGCATGTTTTTCAGTTGGAAAATCTCTCTATATATAAATATTAAAGTTCTCATAAATGAAAAGTATTAAGTTAGGTATAAAGGCATCTCTGTATATGCCCTGAAATTTAGCCCATGTAATTTCACAGTCTAGAATTATGGAGAAAATGCTTAGCTTCTTTGCTGATCCCTATTTCTTTTTTCTTTTTTTCCCCCATAAAAAGTCCTACTATGAAATAAGGCATTCTAGCGAAAAGGGCACTGAGATTAGAGTGTGTGGGCTTGAATTATATCCTTACAAATCTGAGATATGATTATATGTACACATAAAAGAGAAATATTAGTCTCTTTGTTTCTATTTCCCCACTTCTCTTAAACCACCCTTGTTCCAGGCTTTCTTACAGCTAAAATAACATCAAAATGAATTGGACATTTTACCAAGTGGTATTGGTATATATAAAAATTTGTTATAATGAAGGAACTTCAGCCTGGTTCCTACTGTCTGCTTAGTAGTGACTAACATTTTGGGCTCTGAATAAAATATGTCATGCCATTTTACCTTTAGGTGCCTCACATTTTCCATTTCTGAAATTAGGGATTTGGAGTAAATTTTTTTTTTTTTTTTTTTTTCGGTACGTGGGCCTCTCACTGTTGTGGCCTTTCCCGTTGCGGAGCACAGGCTCCGGACGCGCAGGCTCAGTGGCCATGGCTCACGGGCCCAGCCACTCTGCGGCATGTGAGATCTTCCCGGACCGGGACACGAACCCGTGTCCCCTACATCGGCAGGAGGACTCTCAATCACTGTGCCACCAGGGAAGCCCTGGAGTAAATGTTGATGCTTAACCAAGAATGAGAAATCACAGTTTTTCAAATGTTGTCTCCACACTTGCCCCTCCATACTTACAGAGGTTATTTTAATTAATTTGGACTGGATGGGTTTCAGATATATGAGCTTTGAAAAATTTCCCCAGATGACTGAGATATATCCACTGGAATACAGACTGTCAACATTTGGAAGGTCCATTCCAATTCCCCATAGTCTATAATGCTATGACATTATATAACCTTTATATAACCTGCTTCTTTTATTTTTTTTGCCATGTTTGTTTTCCTTATTATTTATTTAACATCTTGGTTGGAGTATAATTGCTTTATAATGTTGTGTTAGATTCTGCTGTATAACAAAGTGAATCAGCTATACATATACATATATCCCCATACCTCCTCCCTCTTGCGTCTCCCTCCCACCCTCCCTATCCCACCCCTCTAGGTGGTCACAAAGCACCAAGCTGATCTCCCTGTGCTATGCGGCTGCTTCCCACTAGCTATCTATTTTACATTTGGTAGTATAACCTGCTTCTTTAAATAACATGAAATTGTCTATAAATTTTTATCACTTTCTATAGTATACAAAATATATGTAATATTTAACATTATATACAATATGCAATATACTAAGAACATAAATTTTATATATATAAAAGAAGAGATAGAGAAACAGAAATTTCTACTATAGAAAGACTATATTACTTACTATTTTCACATTTAGACTCAGGATTTTACAAGGGCTTAATGTTGCCAGTTGTATCACAAGTCCAAATTCCTCCCCTTAGCTTTTAAACTCTTCTGTAACATGAATTTTTATGTATTTGTATTGTGCTAACTTTATAAGCTATAAACCTGTGTCCAAAATTCATGGTAGTTCCATATATTGAAGAATCATTGCATCCCTAGGATAAATCCCACTTGATCATGGTGTCTGATCCTTTTAATGTGTTGTTGGATTTTTTTGCTAGTATTCTGTTGAGGATTTTTGCATCTATGTTCATCAGTGATATTAGCCTGTAATTTTCTTTTCTGTGGTATCTTTGTCTGGTTTTGGTATCAGGGTGACAAAGGTCACAGGAATATGGAGAAACTATAGTCCCTTCAATAAGTGTTGCTGGGAAAACTGGACAGCTACATGTAAAAGAATGAAATTAGAACACTCCCTAACACCATACACAAAAATAAACTCAAAATGGATTAAAGACCTAAATGTAAGCCTGGATACTATAAAACTCTTAGAAGAAAACATAGGTAAAATACTCTCTGAAATAAATTGCAGCAATATCTTTTTTGATCCACCACCTAGAGTAACAATAAAAACAAAAATAAACCAGTGGGACCTAATTAAACTTAAAAGCTTTTATACTGCAAAGGAAACCATAAACAAAAGAAAAAGACAACCCTCAGAATGGGAAAAATTATTTGCAAATGAAGTGACTCACAAGTGATTAATCTCCAAAATATACAAACAGCTCATTCAGCTCAATAACAAAAAAACAACCCAATTAAAAAATGGGCAGAAGATCTAAATAGACATTTCTCCAAAGAAGACATACAGATTTACAACAGGCACATGAAGAAAATGCTCAACATCACTAATTATTAGAGAAATGCAAATCAAAACTATGATGAGGCAACACCTCACACCAGTCAGAATGGCCATCATCAAAAAATCTACAAACAATAAATGCTGGAGAGGGTGTGGAGTAAAGGGTACCCTCTTACAATGTTGGTGAGAATGTAAAATGGTACAGCCACTACAGAGAATAGTATGTTGGTTCCTTCAGAAACTAAAAATAGAGCCACCATGTGATCCAGCAAGCCTACTCCTGGGCATATACTTGGAGAAAACCATAATTTGAAAAGATACATGCACCCCAGTGTTCATTGCAGCACTATTTACAATAGCCAGGACATGGAAGTAACCTAAATGTCCATTGAGAGAGGAATGGATAAAAAGGATGTGATATATATATACAAAGGAATATTACTTAGTCATAAAAAAGAATGAAATAATGCCATTTGCAGCAACATGGACGGACCTAGAGATTGCCATACTAAGTGAAGTAAGTCAGAGAACAAACGATATCTGTTATATTTGGAATCTAAAAAAATGGTACAAATTAACTTATCTACAAAACAGAAATAGAGTAACAGATGTAGAAAACAATCTTATGGTTACCAGGGGGGATAGTGGGGTGAGGGATAAATTGGGAGATTGAGATTGACATATATAATATATAATATACACACTATTATATATAAAATAGATAACTAATAAGGACCTAATGTATAGCACAGGGAACTCTACTTAATACTCTAATGACCTATATGTGAAAAGAATTTTTAAAAATGTTGATATATGTATATGTATAACTGATTCACATTGCTGTACAACAGAAAGTAACACAACATTGTAAATCAACTATACTCCAATAAGAAATTTAAAAAATAAAGTTATAACTTGAGTTAGCGAAAAAAAATCTTGGTAGTTCCAGTTTAGCTGTGGCCACAGGAGATATTTTGTGGGTAATTTGGAAGATTGAAATAATTGAAATAAGATTCAAACTTAGATGCATATTATTACTTATTTACTGCCATCTTGGTTGGTATGGGCAGCAGTTGAGACCACACCTCTTTCCATTTCCCAGGATTTTCTTTCAGCTTCTTTAACAACTAGACCATGTGAATATTTAACTCCATAACAAAGGGTGCTGGCTTCTCCAACACAACCACTCATAATACAAGTTGGAGGCTTGGAGGCATTGAAAGATCATCCTCTTGGGTTCAGAGTCAGCCTTGCAGTGTCTGGAGTATCCTCACTTTCTCTAGTTCCTCTGTATCTTCCCTTCTCAAATGCCTGCTCTGAGGACTAGTACTAGACAGAAACAACAGCTTCACAGAGACTGTTTGACTAGTTGTTCTGTTTCTCTGATTGAAACCTAAAAGATACACCGAGTTATTGTACATCATCCCTTTAGATAACATGTCTGCTCCAGTGATCAAGCTATAAAGGATATTCTACATTCATTATATTAAGGATATTCTACATCCATTACATTAAGTTTGCCCTTACAGCACTCACAGGCTGGACTGTTTACAGGGAATCAACTCATTCCCTTTCATGTGAAGGAATCAACTTAGTCTTTCAAAGAACAAATTAACCCTCCTCCTTGAAACTGTATTATAACAGCAACTGTTTTATTTTTCTATATAATAAAACTGAATATCAGTTTTAACTATTCAAGATGATTAAACAACTTTATATAGTTCATCTTGTTTTCCAAATGTGGTTGAAAGATGGGGAAAAAAAACTTTTATAATTATTTTATCCCTGCAACACTGCTAGACACATAGTATGTAAGTCAAACTCTTTTGAGGATCAACGTTTAAGACATGCATTTCTTGGAACTTAAGAAAAAAATTCCATTTCCTATTCCAAAAAAACTATAAAAACAACATGGGATTATTTATATAGGAAAGGCCACACACCAGAATCTGGGAGGGGAAAGAGTGAGGGATGATCTTGATATTATGGAGAAAATACAACATTTGAAGAAAAACACAGATTTCTGACAATTCTTTTGAAAAATTTTTCAAATTTTACTATATAAAATATGTAGGGCTGAGTATGAAATTTTACTGAGTATGAAACTTTACTATATAAAATATGTAGGGCTGTTATTATTTAACAACTAATTTTAAACTCAAAGTATTTGAGTTTGCCTCTATTCTGTTTGCCACTATACATATTATTTTCTACAGGCAAATAACTGTGGCAAAGTAGACATCCATATCTAACATAAAATAGAAATCAATTTTATATTTTCTTTAAAGATATGCATTCATAAACTTAAATTCTAAAAGTTAATGAAGAAAAATTTAGTACTCCCTAATAGTAGATTTCATATTAATTCAACCAGGTCTTCTTTCTTTACAAAAAGATTTATACAAATTTCTACATTCTGGTTGAATCATGCATTGAGAGCCTGAGACTAAGAAACATTTTCAGACAGTCTTATGTATATAATGCATCACACAGTTCTCTGAAAATATCTGATATATTTATTTATTCATTTATCATTAATTTATGAAAAGTAACACAAAATAATGGCTATGCCTTGAGAGTAAAGGAAAAAGAAGACACAGAATTCAGTACACAAAAAATAAGAATTTAAAAATAGAAATTTAGAGATTATACGTGAGCTGAAACATAAAAATAAATGTAATGTCACTGGCACTTAACTCTTCTATGCCTGAAATATCTTAACTACTCATATATTTTTCATTTTAGGTGTTGAATTCAGATTTATGTTATTGGATTGATTGTTAAATGGAATCAACATTGTCTTTCAAATCATACAGCTGGCAGAAATTCAAACCAACAGTTTATACATTAGTTAATGTCTTCATTTTAATGTATCCTTCAAACTCACTTCCCTAGACCAGAGTTAGAAATTAAATACTTTTGTCCATAAATTCAAATTGATGACAGCATTAAGCTTAAAACAAATTAACAAATGATTGACAGGTTAGTTTCTTATTTTAAGTCAACTTAAGGTAAATACCTAAAAGACTAAATGCCTGAAAGAAGCTAAATTAGAAAAATGAAACAAGGGAAGAACTTGAAACAAGGGAATGAAACAGGGAATGAATAAAAAGCTAAATTAGAAAAATGAAACAAGGGAAGAATAAAAAGAACTTTTTAAAATACGGTGTTAAAAGATAAAAATAAACTAAAATGATCATAAGATGTCATCCCTAGTCTATGGCAACCACCTCCTAATTAATTCTCTTAAATCTACTCTTGCCTTTAAAACAAAAAATCAATTCATGCACTAATTTTTAATGCAAATGTAATGATGCCACTGTCTTGCTTAAAATAATTCAATGGCTTGCCTTTGTTCTTGGGATAAATTCCCAAATACTTAATGTGGGTGGTAAGTCCCTGAATCTCTAGGCCCTCTTATTCCTCATCACTCTTCCTTCAATTACAATCTGTTCTTATGATTATTAAACTTTTCCCTGCCTTAGAGTCTGCACAAAGGATTTCTGCTGTAGACTGTTCCCACCATCTTCTCTTCCAGCTATGTAGAAAACATTTTCCTTAGCTCCAGCTTAAACCTCACCTCAGAGGAAGCCTTCTCTACTTCTCAGACTTCATTAGAACCCTGGTTATATGCCCTCAAGTCATGCTGGTTATTTTTCTTTAAAATAATATTTTCTTTTCCACTATAACCAATATCTATATTAATTTTTACCATTACATTTCTAATGTTTAATATAGAGCATGTAACAGAGTATGATCAATAAATATGTACTGAATTCATAAATGATATTAAAAACTATTTGCTATTCATTATAAAATTTATGTTCTACTTTAAGTTATGATAAGCATTTCTTTACAAATGGCTAGTAAAATACTCTTTATTTGAAGCCATTATTAATCACAGGTAGAAGGCTATATGAAGCTATTTTTTAGATATGGTCAAAATATATTATAAAGATTACCAACAAACTTATACCTTGAACCAGGGCACAATATATTTCCTCTGTGGCTGACTAGTACTTTGCATTAATTATCAGGCAGAATTCTGAAACAACTCACTGTCTACAAACTTCTATTAGCCATTGGCAGATGATTGATTATCTTCCCAAATCTCCAGTTTTTCTCTGGTAATTTCTCAGTGTCCCATCTCAGGTGATGATCTCTCTCTCTCTCTCTCTCTCTCTCTCTCTTTTTCTGCTTCTCTCTCTGCCTCTCATCTATCTATCTATCATCTATCTACCTATCTATCATCTATCCAAACCGACCAACCATCAGCCAGTAGCTAGCAACCTTCATCAGCTAAGCTTTTTCAAATTTATTCTGTCTTGGCCCTTGCTGCATTCCCTGACAGCCAGCTTCTGAGATCTAGGTCCTTTGGTCTGGTGCTTGCACTGGCTCTTGTCATTGTCTAAATCAATGTTCACTTGGACACAACCTAGCAGAGGGTGGGGTTCAGACAATTTATAGAAAATCCCCAGGTGGTCATTCACAGAGATGACATTCACAGAAAGAACAGATTGGGTTAGGAATAAGACATGGGGATACAAGGTACAAGGTAAAATTACCAATGAGATGTGGGAGTCCAAACTGAATATTTATCCTGGGACTGGAGAAGAAAGAGTGACAAAAAGAGAGATGAAAATTGGGTAAACATGTTCATTGACAGAGTAAAGATGTGTGAAGGATTTAAGAAGAATCTGCAGTCTATTCACAAGGGCAGTTTAATTGTCAAAATACCATGGGAGAATATAAGGAAGATAGAGCTGAGAAGAGTAAAATGGTGACTGCATAGATAATGCAAAAATTATAAACATAGAAAATACATTCATGCTTACTAATAAGACATGGGAAATGCACATTAAAACAAATATGAGAGCTTCTGGTTTAAGATTGTGACATAAAAGGATCCTGAACTCATCTCCTCCCATGAACACACCCAAATCTACAGCTACAAATGGAACAACTTCCTCTGAAAAAAACTAAAAGTGGCTGAGTGACTCCTACACATCAGGAGAACGAGAGAAGTTCCACATCAAAAGAGGTAGGAGAGGCTGAGACACAATCTTACCATAAACTCCATCCCCAGTGTGGTGATCCACAGTCAGGAGGAAACTCAAGACCCAGAGCTTCTCCCTGAGGAGCACACTGGGCAGACCCAGTGTTTAAGAGCTGAATCTGAGACATGAGCCCCCAAAACATCTAGCTTTGAAAAACCAATGAGGCTTGTGTCCACAAGACTATAGTGATCTGAAAAATAGCTCTTAAGCAGCTTGAGTGCTTAGATTCATCCACCCAGGGGCCTGGTGGAGAAGAGGAAAGTTTACATGCATCTGGTGCCTTAGTTTTTACTTCTGATACCCTGGTCCTGCTGTTGCTGCCCAGGCAATGCTTCCTGGTCCTTTGGCTCTGTGCCCATGGGGACTAGCATTCCTGGGTACCATAGGAATGTAACAATTAGAGAGATAGTTATTGGCAGGTTACCACCCCAAGGGCACTGCATGGACAGTAGACTAAAACACACCTACACTCTTTCTGTGAAAGAGGCCTATTTTCTTGTCCTTTCTTGGCCTAATGGGCAGGCTTCAGGTTTGGCCCACAACCAGTGCTCTACAAATGTGTTCTCAGGGAATGTAGGCTGGTGCACTCCACCTTTGTGTTCTCCATCTGCCTCCGTATAACTTGAGAATATCTCACAAATAGGAGCTTATATATTTATCTGGAGCCCCAATTTTTGCTACTGTACCCAGGGGACCCACCTATATAGCCTGGCACTGGTGGCCAGTTAGGCTTATGCTTGCAGTCCCATAGGACTGTATGTATTTACATACATTAAAAGCTGCTGCCTGAGGGTCTGGCTTCCAATCAGCCTGAATCTAGATGTTGACTGAGATCCTCTGCTTTGGGACACTGACAGGTCTTGGAACACCTAAAACTACAGGGAGCTATTAAAAATAAAATAGGCTGTTTGGACAGTCACAAAGATTTGAAAGACAACTAACAGTTAGGGCAGGGGTGAACAATAAGATACATTACCTACACAGGGCTACTCCTTCAAGACTGGGAAAGGGCTGTTTTATCTACTGCATAGAAACCAACACAGAGAGTCAAGCAAAATGAAGAAACAGAAATATGTTTCAAATGAAAGAACAAGATAAAACATCAAAAAAAATCATAATAAAACAGGGATAAGTAATTTACCTGATAAGGAGTTCAAGGTAATGGTCATAAAGATGCTTACAGAACTAAGGAGAAGAATGGATGAACAAAGTGGGAAATTCAAACTGAAATAGAAAATATAAGAAAGGACCAAAGAGAAATCAATAAGGTGAAAACTACAATAACTAAAACAAAAAACCCAAAATACTCTGGAAGTGTTTAATAGCAGACTAGATGAAGCAGAAATCTCAGTGAACTCAAAGTTGGGTCAGTGAAACTAACACAATCAGAGAAGTAAAAAGATTTTTTAAAAAAGAGAATATAGCTTAAGGGACTTAAGGGATAACATCAAGTGGGCTAATATTCACATTATAGGAGACCCAGAAGAGAGAAAGATATGGGTAGAAAACTTATTTGAAGAAATAATGATTGAAAAGTTTCCTAACCTGGGGAAGGGAACAGACACTCAGGTCTAGGAAGCCCAGAGACTTCCAAACAAGATGAACCCAAAGAGATCCATATAAGACACATTATAATTAAAATGTCAACAGTTAAAGACAAGGAGAGAATCTTAAAATCAGCAAGAGAAAAATGACTTGTTATTTACAAGAGAACTCCCATAATACTATTAGTAGACTTTTCTACAGAATCTTTGCAGACCAGAGGAAGTGGTACAATATATTCAAAGAACTGAAAGAAAAAAAAAGCTTCCAACCAAGGATATTCTACCTGGCAAAGTTATTGTTCCAAATTGAAGGAGAGATAAACATTTTCCCAGACAAGCAAAAGGTAAAGATGTTCATCACCACTAAACTGGTCACAAAAAATTTTAAAAGGACTTTTTTAGGCTAAAAAGAAAGGGCATTTATTGGAAACAACAAAAACAAAAAAATATGCAAGTATTGATATAATTCTCACTAGTAAAGTTTAATATATAGTAAAGGTAGTGGATAAATTACTTATAAAGCCACTATGAAGGTTAAAGACAAAGTAGCAAAAATAACTACAACAATAATCATTAGTTAAGGGATACACAAGATAAAAAGATGTAAAATGTGACATCAAAAACATAAAATGTGGGGTGAGAGTAAAAATGTAGAGCCTTAGAATGCATTCAAACTTTAGTGGTTATCAATTTAGAATAGGCTATTATGTAAATAGGTTGTTGTATGTAAGCATCACAGTAACTACAAAAGGAAAAACCTATAGTAGATAAAGATAAAGAGAAAGATAAAGGAATCCAAGCTTACTACTAAAGAAGTTCATGAAAAACTAAGGAAAAGAGCACCCAAAGCAGTAAGGAACAGAAGGGAACTACAAAAGAGCAGGAAGACAAAAATTGGCCATAATTACATATTTATCAATAATTACTTAAACTGTAAACAGACTAAATTCTCTGATCAAAAGATTAGAATGTCTAAAAGGATAAAAAACTAAGACCTATCTATATGCTGCCTATAAGAGATTCACTTCAGATATAAAGACACACACAGACTGAAAGTGAAGGGATGGAAAAAGATATTCCATAGAAAGGGGGAAACAAACAAACAGCTAGGCAGCTATACTTATATCAGGCAAAATAGAGTTTAAAACAAAGCCTGTAACAAGAGACAATGAAGGTCTCTTTATAATGATAAAGAGGTCCATCCAGTAAGAGCTATAACATTTATAAATATTTATCTCCCCAATATATAAGCACTTAAATATATGAAGCAAATATTGACAGACCTAAAGGGAGAAATAGATAGCGATATAACAATAGTAAGGGACTTTAATACCCCACTTACATCAATGGATAGATCATCCAGACAGAAAATTAGTACGGAAACATAGGCTTTAAATGACACATTAGACCATATGCATTTAACAGATATATACAAAATATTCCATCCAAAAACAACAGATATACATTCTTTTCAAGTGCACATGGAACATTCAGCAGGATGTGTTAGGCCACAACATAAGTCTTAATAAACTTAAGGTTGAAATCATATCAAACATCTTTTCCAACCACAATGGTATGAAACTAGAAATCAATTACAAGAAGAAAAATGGAAAAATTCACAAATATGTGGAAATTAAACAAAATGCTACTGAACAACCAAAGGGTCAAAGAAGAATTACAAGAGAAATCAAAAAATACCTTGAGACAAATGAAAATGGAAATACAATATATCAAAACTTAAAACAGCTTTTGCTGCATCCCTTAAGAGAGAAGTTCAACACAATTAATGTCTACCTCAAGAAACAAGAAAAAATCTAAAATAAACTGAACTTTACACTTCAAATAACTAGAAGAAGAACAAATGAAGCCCAGTATTAGTAGAAGGAAGGATACAACAAAGATAAGAGTGGAAATAAATAAAATAGAGATGGAAATAATCAATGAAACTAAGAGCTGTCTCTTTGAAACAAAATTGACAAACATTTAGTTAGATGCACCAAGAAAAAGAGTACTCAAAGTCAGAAGTGAAAGAGATGTTACAATAAATGCCACAGAAATACAATGGATTATAAAAGACTACCATAAACAATTACATGCCAACAAAGATGACAACCTAAATGGAATGAATAAATTCTAAGAAACATACGACCTACAAGAAATAGAAAATCTGAGCAGACCAATTACTTGTAAGGATATTGATCAGTAATCAAAAACTTCAAGAAACTAAAGTCCAAGACCAGGTAGCTTCAGGGTGAATTCTACCAAACATTAAAAAGAATTAATACCAATCCTTCTCACACTGTCACAACAGAAAAGGAAGGAACACCTCTAAACACATCTTACAAGTCCAGCATTATCCTAATACCAAAACCAGATAAGAATGCCAAAAGAAAAATAAAATTACCAGCCAATTTCCCTGTTGAACATAGATGCCAATATCTTCAATAATGTATTAGCAAACAAACTCAATAATACATTAAAAGGATCCCACAACATGGTCCAGTGGGATTTATTCCATGGATGCAAGAATGGATCAATAACTGCAAAAAAATCAATGTGATACACCTCAAGATAAAAACTCTCAATAAGGAGGGTATGGAAGGAATGTATCTTAACTTAATAAAGGCCATATATGACAAGACCACAGCTAACATACTCAATGATGAAAAGCTGAAAGCTTTCCTTCTATGATCTGGAACAAGACACTCTCGCCACTTTTATTCAACATAGTATTGAAAGTCCTAGCTGGAGCAATTCAACAAGAAAAAAGAAGTAAAAGGCAACCATATTGGCAAGGAAGAAGTAAAACTGTCACTATTTGCAGATGACATGGTATAATATAGAGAAAACCCTAACAACTCCACTAAAAGAACTGTTAGAACTAATCAATAAAGTCAGCAAAGTTGAACGATATGGAATCAATACACAAAAGTCCGTTGCATTTCTATACCCTAATAATGAACTATCAGAAAGAGAAATTAAGAAAACAACCCCATTTACAATTGATTCAAGAACAATAAAATACCTAGGAATAAATTTAACTAAACAGGGAGGTGAAAGGCCTGTGTATAGAAAATTACAAGACATTAATGAAAACTTAAAGAATACACAAATAAATGGAAAGATATTGCATGCTCATGGATTGGAAGAATCAATATTGTTAAAATGTCCATACTACCCAAAGCAATATACAAGTTCAATGCAATCCCTATCAAAATTCCAATGGCATTTTTCACAGAAATAGAACAAACAATCCTAAAATTTGTACAAAAACACAAAAACCTTGACTAACCAAAGCCATCTTGAGGGAAAAAAACAAAACAAAACATAGCTGGAGACATCATACGCCCTGATTTGAAACGATATTACAAAGCTATATTAATTTTAAAAGTGTGGTATTCACATAAAAATAGATAAATAGATCAATGAAAAGAATAGAGAGCCCAAAAATAAACTCACACATATACAGTCAACTAATTTAAGAAAAAGGAGCCAAGAATATGCAGTGGGGAAAAGACAGTCCCTTCTATAAATGGTGTTTGGAAAACTTGACAGCCACATGCAAAGTAATGAAATTGGACCATTATCTTACACAAAAATTAACACATAATGGATTAAAGGCTTGAATGTAAGACATGAAACCATAAAACTCCTAGAACATAGATGAAACACTTTTTGAAATAAATCATATCAATATTTTCCTGGATCTGTCCCTCAAGGCAAAAGAAATAAAAGCAAAAATAAACAAATGGAACCTAATTAAACTTAAGAGCTTTTGCACAGCAAAGGAAACCATCAACAAAATGAAAAAAACAACTTGTGGAATAGGAGAAAATTTTGCAAATAATGCAGTCAACAAGAGGTTAATAACCAAAAAATACAAACAGCTCATACAACTCAATATCAGAAAACAACAACAACAATCAAAAAATGGGCAGAATGTTTGAATAAACATTTTTCCAAAGAAAACATACAGATGGCTAATGGGCACATGAGAAGATGCTTAGCATCACTGATTATTAAAGAAATAAAATCAAAACCACAATGAGGTATCAGCTCACACCTGTCAGAATGGCCATCAGAAAGTCTACAAACATGGCTTCCCTGGTGGCACAGTGGTTGACAGTCTGCCTGCCGATGCAGGGGACGCGGGTTTGTGCCCCAGTCTGGGAGGATCCCACATGCCGCGGAGCGGCTGGGCCCATGAGCCATGGCCGCTGGGCCTGTGCGTCCAGAGCCTGTGCTCTGCAGCGGGAGAGGCCACAACAGTGAGAGGCCTGCGTACCGCAAAAAAAAAAAAGTCTACAAACAACAAATGTTGGAGAAGTTGTAGAAAAAAGGGAAACCTGGTACACTGTTTATGGGAACGTAAACTGGTGCATCCACTATGGAAAACAGTAAAAAAAAAAAAAAAAAAAAAAAAAAAAGTAAAAAAACCCAACAAAAACTAATAATAGAACCACCATATGATCCAGAAATTCCACTCCTACATATCTAGAAAAATAAAAACTCTAATTCACAAAGAAACATACACCCTAATATTAATAACAGCACTATTTATAATAGCCAAGACATGGAAGCAATCCAAGTGCTCATCAACAGACAATTGGATTAAGAAGATGTGGTGTATACACACACACATACACACACACACACACACACACACACAATGGGATATTACTCAGCCACAAAAAAGAATGAAATACTGCCATTTGCAGCAACATAGATGGACCTAGAGAATATTTTGCTTTGTGAAATAAATCAAAGACAAGTACCATATATCACTTATATGTGGGATCTAAAAAAATAATACAAATGAATGTATATACAAAACAGAAACAGACTCACAGAGATAGAAAACAAACTTGTGGTTACCAAGTTTGTTGAAGAAAGGAGAAAGGGAAGCGGGAGGGACTAATCAGGGTTAAGAGATTAACAGATACAAACTACTATATATAAAATAGATAAGCAATAAAGCTGTACTATATAGCACAGGGAACTATGTCCATTATCTTGAAATAACGTATACTTGAATATAATCTGCAAAAATACTCAGTCACTATGCTGTACATCTGAAACTAACACAATATTGTAAAGCAACTATACTTCAATTGAGAAAAGAAGTTTAATTAATAGAAACTCCTCTATTTGTATTCCTGTCACTATTGGGTGGACATCTGAAGATTTTCTTATGCAGCTTAACTAGTAAATACTCCCTAAATATGATACTTAAAGGGATGTAGATGTCAATGATAATAGGTACTTTTATTTGTTTGCAATCAAGAGAATGGTCGAGGTTGGCTTAAATTTAAAAAAAATATATTGATATGTACCAATTAATAGATTTGTAATAAAGGAAATGTTTTAATACACAATGGATTTTATTTAAGAAAATTGAGCATAATGAGTTAGAGGCAAAAATAAATAAGTAGGGCTTCCCTGGTGGCGCAGTGGTTGAGAGTCCGCCTGCCGATGCAGGGGACACGGGTTCATGCCCCGGTCTGGGAAGATCCCACGTGCCGCGGAGCGGCTGGGCCTGTGAGCCATGGCCGCTGAGCCTGCGCGTCCGGAGCCTGTGCTCCACAACGGGAGAGGCCACAACAGTGAGAGGCCCGCGTACCGCAAAAAAAAAAAAAAAAAAAACCCCTAAAATAAATAAGTAGAGTTTTCCTTAAAATATATTTCTTTATCTCTTATTGTCTTAGCACAACATCTAGATAAGTCATATTTTTCCAATTATTTAAATTAATACAATAAATATTGAATGAGTCTTGTTATCTAAATCTACATTTCTAATAAGCAGTATTTCCATCATATAATGTAAACTTATGACTCTATTCATTTAACACAAAGTAAATTTGGTTTCTGTCCATGACATTTAATATAAATCTTTGCTTCCAGAACTTGATGATTTTGTCCGTAAAATACAAAGCACTGCCGGATATTATCACCACACTTTCCACAACAGAGTAGAACCTTTCTCTTCTTCCTTCAACTAAGCAATAATTATCTCAGAGAAACTATAACACTATTTTCCCTCTGCCTCTTTTTCCTATTTATTCCACATTTGATCCAAAATATTGCTATTGATACTATTTCCTTTTCCTAAGATGTTACTTAATTCATTAAAATCTAAAAACTAACCTTAGAGCACGTAAGATTCAAACTGTAGTATTACTTTAAAAGCATGGAGGAAGCATTTATGAAGCTATGGCAAGAAGGAAAGGTTTTTATCTTTTGTGTGGAACTGGCTTCATTTAACTTTTACTCCCAGAAATTTTAGTTATTTTCTCTATAAATAACTTGGAAAAACAAATATCGTATATTAACACATGTATGTGGAACCTAGAAAAATGGTACAGATGAACGGGTTTGAACAGAATGGTACAGATGGTACAGATGAACGGGTTTGAACAGAAGTTCAACAGAACAGGTTTGGTACAGATGGTACAGATGAACGGGTTTGGTACAGATGGTACAGATGAACGGGTTTGAACAGAAGTTGAGACACAGATGTAGAGAACAAACGTATGGACACCAAAGGGGGAAAATTGCAGTGGGGTGGGGATGGTGGTGTGCTGAATTGGGCGATTGGGATTGACATGTATACACTGATGTGTATAAAATTGATGACTAATAAGAACCTGCAGTATAAAGAAACAAACAACAAAAAAACAGCTAATACTAAACTTTCTTTGGGTTATTTGTATGGAAATATGTTAATATAAATGTTTCAGACATTACATGAAATTTCTAAAAATCTTATATGTTTTGCTATAATAAGTCATAATTCTAGTTATTACCGTAAAATGTATAACTCAGAAATAACTAAATTTCCTTGTCAATTGCATTATTATGAAATTTCATCAAATCTTTAACCGTAGTCATTTTTAAGTCTTTTGTCATTTACAGACAGTTCTGGGTGTACTCTGATGCTTTTGCAAAAATGTTCCTATAAAAGTGTTTCATCTTCAAGGAATTCGTGGAAAAGACTCTGACAAGTACAGGTTTCTGGTAACTGACTATACTGCTGAACTGAATGAATAAGCATTTTCAGAACTCTAATGGAAAACTGATGAATTCATAAAAGTGCTAACAAAAGATCAAGATGAAAAAATAAAATTAATTACATGGGACTGAGTGAACTGATGAGGATGATTATAATTTTTGTGACTTTCTGTTTGAATAAAAAAAAATTCCACAAGGACTCAGAGGCAAAAAATATACAAATCAATTTTCTCTGCAAAGTAAAGGAGCTGTTACAATGGAGGATTACTGGACTGAATGTCAATATTATGACATAGTATGAGTGTGTTTCGTGTTTGGTAATTGCAATCACTGTTGCTTCTGTTGAGGTCATCCATTTACAATGTTTGGTGTCAGTTTATTTATCTCTTGTAAAAATAAAACACAGTGTGTGTGTGTGTGTGTGTGTGTGTGTGTGTGTGTGTGTGTGTAAAAATAAAAAAAGTACATGAGTATCATCAGTTTACAGGTTAGCAGTCATTGCCTTTAAACTACATGGCATTTTCCCACTACTTCTGGTAAAGTCTTTTTATGTCTGTGTATGATTTCACCGTTTTTAGTTATACCAGTCTTAAAGGCTGGCCATTATGTTCTTTGGACATGAATTACTCCCCCAGAGGGGGAAGAATATAAACAACACAAATGTTTAAGTTTGTTTTTTGTGAAAATAGCTACATTTAAAGACCATTTTTATATTGTTCTTTCTAAAATGTCAATTACTAGATAGTAAAAAGTTAAATTCAGCTGAATGTAATAGAGAAAAGAGAAAAATATATGAATATGATTTAACAATTTCCTAACTTCTGTTTTCTTCATATGTGGCAGAGAAACTTACTTAAATTCCTAAGATTCTAGTTGAATAAGAATTCTTATTATTTAAAAAAGAAACATAGCATCATTGTAATTGTAAATGTCTGGTTTTCTTTTGCTTTTATTTTATTATGACTTCAAAGGGAATGGTTGTTTCATAATGAGTTTCTGTCCATGATCAGTAAATAATAAGAAGAAAATAGTGAGGAGAGGGCAGAATTGCAGCCTCTGCTTCCTATTCTAATCCATTAGTGATAACACATATATCATGAATGTCCTTAATTCTTGATTAAAAATCTTGATTAAGAAAAAGAAAACAAACAAAAATACTGGGCTTGAGTCTATTTCCTGAGGATGACATAGTCCATTATACATATTTTGGAAAATGTTCTCATAAGATTTTCCTTTCACTGGCTTCAGGCGTAAGCTATGCAGTAAGGCATATGTCTATACTAAATCACAGGACTTTTTTTTTTTTGGTCTCAGGTAAATATAAGATGGGTTATAGCTAGGAAACCCAGAAGAAGTGCAAAGAAAGGATTCTCTCCTTTATGTATTAGGAGATTTTATATATATATATGTGTACGTATATATATATATAAAATGTGTGTATGCATATATATATATAAAACATGTTATATATACATAACGTGTGTATGCATATGTATACACATAAACCCACATACACACTATATTTAGTCATGTGCTTTCTCTCTTATCTATTTTTGAATATTTCCAGGAATATAGGAATGAAATAAGCAATTGTTTGTTGTGTTTTGTTGAAAGCTTGTCATACTCTTTTCAATCATATAGACTTTCCTTCAACTTCAACATACCCAGAAAATAAATTCATCTTAGAGTCGCAGTCTTGCTGAAAACTGGCCTAACAGTTTAAAAGTTTCTCTGGTTTTTGAGTGGTTACTGAAAAGCTAATATTGTTCTAGTATATTGCCTTCTACTTTACTGATTATTTTTTTCATTTTTAGAGCACTCAATACATCAGAAATTGGTTTGACTTTTCCATAACTGCTAAGTAATTTATATTTGACTTTCTTGGGACTCATATTCTCCTAAAATTTAATGAATCATGTTACTCTTCAGTAGATGAAACCAGAAGTATTTGTACTAATCTTTCATCTTATCGTGGACTCTTTCACTGTGACTATGGCTTTTCAAAAACAGTCATAATAGTTACTAGTCATTATTTGACCTTATAATCAAATATGCAGTATCTCTCAGAAATCTTTCAGTACTCTAGTGAAATAGGTCAAAGCAATTGCAGTCAATTAATTTATCTTTCAAATGATAAAATTGGTTGAAGAGTTTGGCTCCTGGTTAAAAACCTGTATGTAATTTTTCAGACCTGATATAACAGCCAATTACAAAGGCTTTATGTGACAGGCCTCACGGGGGAAATCTGCCCTCGCCACACCAGGCTCAGGCACAGCCAATGCACTGCAGGCTCTGAGGGCAGTTGCAGTCAAGGTCTCAGGCTCCAGTGGCTGGTCATACTCTTTGCCGTATTTACATTTTTAGCCTGGGTACTTTCATTCCTAGGTCTCTCTCTGAGGCCCTTAGCCAAGTTCCTCTTCAGCTGCCTCTGCCAAGGATTCCTCAAGGAAGGCATGAGGGTACTTTTCCCCATTCTGACTTAGTACCCAGTACTTTTCCACACCTAACCATACTCCTTTGCACCCCTGCCCCCGCCACCCCAGAGTTCAGTACCCCAGAGTCCATAAAACTACCAGAGCCTTTTGTCAGGGGAGCCCTCATCAGTGAAATGTCCCACATCTGTGCTGATCCACCAGGGCCTCCACCGGCAAATCTTTCCTTGGGGGAAAATGCATCACGGAGAGTCGGCCATTCTTTTGGTTTTAGACACTTGCTTGTATCACCTCAATAAGTGACTAAACACATAACTCTTTTGTTCTCGGTTTGTTGCTTTAATTGCTACTCCCACACCTGGCAACTCAGCTCTCTCTCTCAGCTCAGCTCAGCTCCTGACACTGGCGTATAAGGATGAGCTCTAACTTCCTGGGATAGGCCTAAGACAAGAGTAATTTGAACAACTCAGATATTTCTTAGAGGAAGTGAATTTAACTTCTCAGCCTTGTTAATTTGGCATTGTTAACAGTAGACTATCTATAGAGCTTCTACTAACAAAGGGGGTAATAGAATTTTCACCTCTAATGCAGGATACCGCTTCATCAAAGCACAACAGAGTCTTAGTCCCCTCAGAATACCATGAATATAACAAAAATACCATAGATTGAGTGGCTTAAAAACAACAGAAACTTATTTCTCACGGTTTGGGAGGATGGGAACTCCAAAATCAGGGTGCCAGCACGATAGGGTTCTGGTGAGAGCCGTCTTCAGGTTTCAGCGTTTCAGACTGCTGACTGCTAGTATCCTCACAAGGCAAGAGAGACAGGAAGCAAAGGCTCACCTGACTCTTATAAGGGCAGTAATCCCATTCACGAGGGCTCCACCCTCACAACGTAATTAATCCCATTTACCTGCCAAAGACCCCGCCTCCTAACATCAGCACACTTGGGGTCATAGTTTTGACTTGTGAATTTTAGGGGAACACAAACATTCAGTTCATAACAGAGACTAATAAAATTCCCTCTAAAGAAATTCACTCAGCCTAATGCATCTTCCCCACCCCACCACTCCCCTACACACTTATCTTTGTTCCCGATTTTTTAGGAAGGAAGAAAGCAAAGCAAATACCTTGAAGAGTTTGGCTCCTGGTTAAAAACCTGTATGTAATTTTTCAGACCTGATATAACAGCCAATTACAAAGGCTTTATGTGACAGGCCTCACGGGGGAAATCTGCCCTCCCCACACCAGGCTCAGGCACAGCCAATTTTATCAATTTTATTTATCTATTTATCTAGGGGGTAAAATTCTATTTATCTAGGGGGTAAAATTCTATTACCCCCTTTGTTATCAATTTTATTTATCTTTCTTAATACTGCACTGCAAAAGTATGTACTTTGGCTAAAAGTACATTTTATTCCTCTTTCTTAATGTCTAAATCTTTCTCTTTTTCTCTAGCACAATTTGCCAGTGAGGAGTCATTCAAAATTAGAAACTATAACAACTGATATATGGATTAGCCTTCTTTCCAGTATGTTCCTTCCAGTATGTCCCACTGACTCCATGACAGATTTTATTATTTAGAACTAAACATCTGTATCGATCTTTGACTCTTCTCAAGAGCCTTAAAAACATTTGGGACCAAACCAAAGGTAGCGTTTTTAGTAGAAATAGAAAGATATTCAATTTGTGAAGACTTAAGTTAGGACTCAAAGAATGAAACTGCTTACCTAAGGTTGGAAATCCTTTCACAGAATCAGTCATTCATGTATTAATGTTTTGCGTGTATCCATAGCATTAAAGGGCTTATCTAAGGCACATTGCAGCTGGAACTTTCTTACCTTGGGACGCTCAGATCCTTAATTCAGATATGTTATGTCTATAAACATTTTGCAAACTTAAACTCTCCTGAAGCTTTGAGGTTGGGAAATGTATCATTATCTCATGAATTCATCGTTCTATCATCCCACTTTAGTTCTCCTTTGGCACTGTTTTGTTCAACTCTATGAGGAATTTTAAGATATTCAGCTTTTGTTCAGTCAAAAGCTGGCCCCACATGCGCACCCCCAGACCACTCCACACACATGTAATTTTGGAACTAGACCATTAGAACGGTGTTGTAAAATCTTCCTTTCTTTGAATTATTAGATTTTTTAATGTTATAAATTTCATCTGCTATCAGTGTGACACTAGAAGTTTGAGGGCAAAAGAAAACATCTCATGTGTGGCTACTTAAAATAGGTTACACTCAAGTGATTTAAATGAGAAGGAAAAACAAAGCAAAGGATGTGCCTAATTCCTGATTGATTCCATACTTAATGAAATCCAAAGACTCCTAATATTTTAACACTTTAAAAGAAGGTTTGGGGGAAGGCAAGAGAGGAGGGTAAATATATCAACAGTGTCACGTATCCAGATTGTAGTTAAAATTAGTTTCATTTTATAATGCAATTTATGCTCTGTTTAGGGAATACTAATTTGCTCTAGGGACTGGTAAAAAGTGAAAACTTTTGTCTTTTGAGTAGAAAATTTGAATACAACTTAACATGACTTTCAACTTTAAAAAATACGTACCTTAAAAATCTATGGAATGAAAAATCCTTAAGCTAAAACCCCTATGGTACCTTTGCTTAATCTAGTATTTTTCACCTGGTTCGGTGAAATTACTACTTACACTAAGACATGGTTCATCAGCTTCCACAGGTCCCAAAGTGCTTTTTTAAAAGTTGTTTTGGAAATTATTGCAATTTTACACAGCTATTTCCTATGGTTGCTTAGCTTGGAAAATCCAGAGGCAGGTGTTATACTGGATCCATCTTTCAAACATGCATAATACAGTCCATTTTTTTATGACTCATTTTGTACTTCTTCAAGACACTGGATTTTTTTCCCTTATTCAACTTAGAGTATGTATTATTTTGTTTATAATTTATACTGCTTATATTATTTCAATTCTGTCTCAGGTCACTTCTTGCATTACTGATCTTTGTGGTTATTTGTATTTAAACATATGTATCTCTTAGGGAGTCAACTCTGTTATTAGCCACTAGAGGAAGAATCAGTCCTGTCTCTATTGGTTACACACAGTGCTATGAGGAAACACACAGTGCTGAGAGATGATGATTAGTAGCTGTGTATAAAATGAATAAAAAAGTAATTCTGTTTGGAGATAATTTTTCCAAATAAAGCACTTCATTAACATGACTCGATGTTCAATATTTTTCCAGGTATACTAAAAACTGTCATGGGATATAGTCTTTCTCTCTCTGTTACAAATTGCTTTAATAAAGCAATATGTACCTATATCACAGAAGAAAAATCAAATTAGTAAAGTCTAGAAAAAATATGATTCCCTTATTTGCACTTATTGTAGATTACGATCTTTACTTGTATATTTTGTAAGGAAACAATATAATTTTTTCCAGACCTTATTACTTCTCTTTTTCTTTAAAAAATAGGTAAACATTGACATGTATTTCCATACTTACATTCCTAACATTCATATAACAAGAAGTGTTTGACAGAACTCATTTCCCACTGCTGTGAACTGAATGTTTGCATCCTCCCAAAACTCATGTACCTAATACCCAATGTAATCCTATTAGGAAGTGGGGTCATTGAGAAGGACTAGGTCATAAGTGTGGAGCTCTCCTGAATGAGACTAGTGTTCTTATAAAAGAGATCCCACAGAGCTCCCTAGCCTCTTCTGCATGTGAGGTTACAGTAAGAAAAAAGCCAAAATGCAGAAGCAGGCTCTCATAAGACATGGGATCTGCTGCTGCCACAATCTTGGACTCCCCGGCTTCCAGGACTGTGAGATATAAATATTAGCTCTTTGTAAGTCTCCTATACATGGTATTTTTGTTATAGTAGCTAGAATGAACTGACACCTACATCTTCAAAAAAAAAAAGTACACTGTTGTTCATTTTAATCTTTGCCAATCTGAAAAAATCAAAATATTTCATTGCTATTTAAATTGTATTACTTTGATTTCATAGATATTTGAGGAGTTTTTCACATTTTTACATATTTCTTTTTTCTGAATTTATACCTTTTTTACAATTTTCTGTCAGGGAATTAATCTTAGCTGATTTATAATAAGCTTTATTTAGGCAAATATTGACATTTTTACCTTGCAAGTGGAAAATTTCCAAATTGTTCACTTCCTTCTATTTTTTATGCTTTATTTTGATATACTGTTTATTATTTAATTTTATACTTTAAGGTTTATAGCGTTGGGGTTGTGTTTGAAATTTCAGACCTCCATTATAATCTTACTCTATTCTAAATGTGTATAAAGTTCACTTAAAATTGAATGGTACATTTACCATCCATTTCATTTCAATTCTTAAATCTCTTTCTAGTTCTTTGGAGTTAAATTTTGTCTCATCCCTGCACCTCATCCTGCCTCTTTCATTATTTTTAATAATCTCATTCTGTTTATAGTCTATACCAATAACTATTTTTCCTATTAGAGAATACCAACCTATCCTTTTTTAACCATTCTTCTCTTAGTTTCTTGCCTAATATTTTTAAAGGAACAATTGTATTAATTTCCAGTTGTTGAAACAGTTTATGGAAAAGTAAAACACTCACTGTGTATCAGGTCCTATACTAGGAGTTGAACACATAGAGAGTTGCAAGCTTAGCAAACATGTTCCTGGGCCATGGAGCACCTCTTTGACACATTGTTCTTCATTTTATCAATTTCACAAATATTATTAATATCTCTTCCCCAGAGTATGTTCCATGCTGAGTTTATTAAAAGAGATAATTTAGTTACCTCAGATTGCTTTTTAATGTAACATAAAAATGCAGTCCATAAAAGTGTTTCTTAATATCTTTTAAAATCATTAAGGGCATACAAAGACTGAGCTTATTGTAAACTATGGCAAAGTAAAATGTGTTATGTACAATATCAATGCATATATGGGAAAATGTAACTCAATATTTATATTGGAAAGTATTGCCTCCTTTTATATTTTAGGAGTTAGGGTAGAAATAGTATTGTGTATTTGGATCTTTTTATTCTTACTAGATTTTTTTCCACTTATTTTTCTTTCAGTCACTGAGAGAAGGGGTTGAAATCTGTAACTATAATTGTGAATTTGCTATTTCCCCCTACAATTTGTCAGGTTTATTTTAATTCTTGTACTTTGATTTTCCATTAATGAGTATATACACACAACATTTGTATGTCTTCTTGATGAATGTTTCCTTTATCATCATAAAATTATCTCTCTGTTCATACCCTTTTCCCTCAGGTCAACTTTCTCTAATATCAATATATCTACTCTGACTTTCTCATGATTAGTGTTTGTATGACATAATTTTTCAATTTTTGAAAAACTCTTTGCAACCTTATGTTATATGCATCTTTTGTAAGAGCATGTAGTTGGATCTTGCTTTTTAATCCAGTATGATAATTACTAGTTTTAAGGAGAGTATTTACTCCTTTTACATTTATAGTCATTATTGATATGGATAGAATTAATTTTACCTTCATAATCTTTATTTTATTACTTATCCATTCTGTTCTTTCCCCCTCTCCCTTCTATTTCATTTGGATCAATTGTTTACGTTTTAGTATTCCACTGTATCTCCTCCATTGATTTAGCAACTATATATTTTTAATAAATGTATATATGGCTACTCTAGAGTTTATAAAATCTTTAGCTTATCACTGTTTACCTTCAGAAAATATTATTACACTTCACATATAACATAAGAAGCTGACAAAAGAGAGTTTACACAGATCAATGAAGGTCTCTCAAGTAGTTTGGGAAGTGATGAAGAATAAAACTCAAAATTTATGACCTCCACCTTTGTCTTTTAACATGATGCCATTACTTAGGCCACATCTAGTCAAACAAAATAAAGCACTCACAGGTGACCAGGACTCTATTATATAGATGATCGACCTACCTAGGATAAGAAACATGCGAAACGTTGGGGAACATTCTTCGTTTTACGGCAGGCCTGGTTTCAAAACTTGACTATGATAATTGCTTCTTATTAACAATTAACTTGTAAAGTTTATCTTGAATTTCATTTTCCCCACCAAGAATCAGAGACAAACAAACCTACTTCATATAAAAATTAATTAAAGAAGAAATATTATGAACAATATGGAGGTGCATAATAAATATTCATTTCATTACTAGATTTGTGATTCTTTTCTGCCAGAGGATTTAAAATAGAAAAGAAAAGAAGGAAAAGCAATTGTGTGATTTTGGGTTTTTTTAATATATTTATTTGTAATCTGTTTTGGGGAAGATTTTATAAAAACAAGACTTAAACCGTCTTCCTGAAAGGTGGAAGTTAACTTGTATATACATTATGAATATATCTTTGCATGATAAATAATTAAAAATTTACTATTGTTAGAAATAGGTATCTAATCTGGGTTGATTTATATTTAGCATTATAATATTAAGATAAACAGATATTGAATTAGACTGCCTCTATTCCATTGAAATGCTTGTGAATATTTTAAAATAGCAGAAAAGCCAATAACAAATCCATATATTTTTAGTCAGAAACTGTACAATATGACCAGTAACTAACACCAGCTATGTGTTTTGTTTTGTTTTGTTTTACGAATAATTTTATATTTTCTCTTTAAATTTCATTAGACCAAAGCATTCTCAAAGAAGTTAAGCTCTAGCCAGTCACTTAGTTAATTGTTTACCAACTCCATCAATCTTCTGAACATCTATATTTTTCACCTGAATTAAAAGTAGAGATTCTTTGAATCATTTTATGGATTTTCTGGCAATCAGCTAACAGAGGATATATTAACTAATTGACTCTGCTTAATATTACTTTGTGCATGTTGTTGTCTGCTTTTCATTCCAAACACCAGACAAGGTCCAGTCTATGGAAATGTCCAATTATCTAGCACTCAACCTTAGAAATATGTGCATCTGGAGAGGATGTGGAGAAAAGGGAACCCTCCTACATTGTTGATGGGAATGTAAATTGGTGCAGCCACTGTGGAAAACTGTATGGTGGTTCCTCAGAAAACTAAAAATAGAACTACCATATGATACAGCAATCCCACTCCTGGGCATATATCCAGACAAAACTAATTCAAAAAATACACTCACCCCTATGTTCATAGCAGCACTATTCACAATAACAAAGACATGGAAACAACTTAAATGTCCATCAACAAATGAATGGATAAAGAAGATGTGGTACATGTGTACAATGGAATACTACCCAGCCATAAAAAAAGAATGAAATAATGCCATTTGCAGCAACATGGATGCAACTAGAGATTAGCATACTAAGTGAATTAGAAAGGGAAAGACAAATACCATATGATATCACTTATATGTAGAATCTAAAATATGACACAAATGAACCTATCTATGAAACAGAAACAGAGTCATGGACATAGAGAACAGACTACTGGTTGCCAAGGGGGAGAGGGTTGGGGAGGGATGGAGTGGGAGGTTGGAGTTAGCAAAGGTAAGATTTTATATATAGAATGGATAAACAACAAGGTCCTACTGTATAACACTCCTATGATAAACCATAATGGAAAAGAATATTAAAAAAAGAATGTATATATATGTATAACTGAATAACTTTGCTGTACAGCAGTAAGTAACACAACATTGTGAATCAACTGTAAGTCAATAAAGATACTAAAAAAAGAAAATTTTAATGGTTTAGTATGTAATGTTATTTCTATTAGAAGCTTTATTCGAATGCTACAGAAATGTTAGAGGATTAAAGATACTTCATATTGTTTCTGAAACATTTTGTGATACATTTTTATTTGAATTACTAAACAATCTGTTCATTTGCTAAATAGTTTAAAAGTGTTCTTTTAGTTACAAATATAAAATTCAATACTTAAAAAAAAAAAGAAATATGTGCATCTACAAATATCCTATATGGAAACCAAAAGTTACTGGAAGTGTCTCTTCTTAATTCACCTTAGCTCATTAAGGCTACCAGGTCAGCAGCTCTGTATACTGCTCCAGGCATTTTTGACATTTTTAAGTGCTTAAATTGATAATTTTGAAAAGTATTTTTTGTCTTTTCCAAATCCCACAGAAAGTTGCTGCATCAAAACTTCAAATATGTTTGGCACAAACTGTTGGAAATGTGTTTGGTACAAAGAGTTGGAAAAATATTTTCTGGAGGAATGATTGTGGGATCCTAAGTTTACTTTTATTTTTATGTGATCTTTAAGGCCTCTTCTCATTATTTAAATGACCTGTGTGTTGTTTGTATCTTTTCTTTTGTCTTCAGAAAAGAAAGTTTCCTCTTTAAACTCTGAAGGCATGTGGGGAGTACTGTAGAAATTTACACAATGAAGGTCTTTACCAGAACCTTTTCCCACTTCCATACAAAGAGATGTGAGTCACTTGAGAGATACTCTCTTATTAGCATAGCCGCTGTTTGGCATAAATGCCAACATTTTAGCTTATACTCTTTTCTTTTCTCTCTTTGGAAAGTATAGTGCAATACAAATGACTGAAATATTTGGAGATGGAAGTGGCAGACTGCAACAAGTGGTAAAGAGTTCACAAATATATTCTAGGCTCTAGATTCTTTGTGTCTCTCCATTCAAAAGAGTTATAGAAATAAGTTTTTTTTGGATGAAAAATACATATTCAGCAGAGTTTAAAGTGCTTTGTGAAATAATAGTAAATAATCATAACACCACTAATATCATAACTCATTACATATCTATAGAAGGTCTTATATTTTTAAAGAGCTGTTATATACATCCTCCTTTCTGAGTAAATGCAGGAGGAGTGAAATTGTGGGTGATTTGACATTGTCTTGATATCTACACTGGCATTACATATGTTCTTACCTTTTTTTTTACCCCCTGACATGTGATATAAAGAAAGTTTTACAAAACAAATTGATTGCCTTTCAATGAACTGAAGTTTTACCCTGCTTTAGTCTTATCAAGTCTCTACCTGCAATTAGACCAATTCGGAAAGAAAGGGAAAGTTACAAGGAGTAGTTTTATTGCAGAATATTGTTTGCAGTGAATTGCTGCAGTGATACTTCCATTTTTCACTCATAAAACAAATAGACAAGTATTTTGCACTTAATGATACCCCAGGGATCAGGGTTAATGCATGCGTTCAACCTAGGCAGTCAGTCATGCAACACCATTTATTCTGAGTAAATAAACTGAGTTCCCTGGTTAAAAGAGAGAGTCAAGTGTGATGTGGGGTGAAGAGAATGATTCTCCGGGGAAAAAGTGAGAAGTTAATTTCCCTCAAATATAATAGGCAGAGACAAAGTAAATGAGATCAATTAATACAGAAGCAAAATAAATTACTTCAAAAGAAAAAGTAAATCTAAAGATTGAGGAAGTAGCCCTTTATATGAAATATTTATTGAATACAAAGAGAGATAAAACTGTAGAATGACAGATTCTACTTTTATTTTACAATAGGTTTACTTTTGCTTGTATTTTGAAATCTGTGTTTATTTTTGTATTTTTATTTATTTATTTATTTATTTTTTGCGGCACGTGGGCCTCTCACTGTTGCGGCCTCTCCCGTTGCGGAGCACAGGCTCCAGACGTGCAGGCTCAGCGGTCATGGCTCACGGGCCTAGCCGCTCCGCGGCATGTGGGATCTTCCCGGACTGGGGCATGAACCCGTGTCCCCTGCGTCGGCAGGCGGGCTCTCAACCACTGCCGCACCACGGAAGCCCTATTTTTGTATTTTTCATATTTAGGCACTCACATTGATATAAACCCTATACTTTTATAAGATGTAAAATGGATAGTATGGAAATATACCTAACAAACTTCTTAGTATACAGGCATTTGGTTAAGATGAGGATTTGGCTAGATTCTTCTTTAGGGTGAATTAAAGCTGAATTTTTACCTTAAATACTTATAACTCACACCTCTTCTCTTGGTACTTAATGTCATTTTAATAAATGTATTAACACTTTTGTCATTTTCTTTTTACTTATAAGGACTTCATATAATTTTAAATTTATTATTTGACACTATATGCTTATAATTTCTCAGAAGCTCCAGACTTACAAATATTTCTCTACAAAAATATCTATAATATGGAAATGAGACGAGCAAGAAATACATGAAAATACTTTTTGAATTTTTATTTCACCACCTGAGGACTCATAAAGAGAATATTTTCTAACGTTTCATACATGCATTCCTCTACTTTTCTTGACTTCATTGTCTAGTTCCAAAAAAAAAAAAAAAGACTAGAGTATTACTTGATTACATAAAGACAGCACATACAAATCTGGATCAAATCACAAGACTGCTGTAACAATTGTTTGAGCAATTGTTGAAAATATTATATTTTTTTTAATATGATAGAAGTACGTTTCTACTTCACTATGACATTTTCATTTTGGCAGCTATCAAAAATTTAGATGAAATGGATATATATTTTCAATGTAAGTATACAAATTACATTAACCTGACAAGTTTTAAAGATCTTAAGAAAAAATTCTGACATTAAATATGATTATAGATTTAGAGCCCAGAAGATGAAAGCATTCATATTTCAGGGAGTATATTTAAATTTAAGGTTCAAGTTGGAAGTTGGAGTTTCTACACTTATTCTTTTTTGTTTTTTTCCACAACTAAACATTGAATACTGGGAAATCATGTCAGCCAGGACTAAAATTTCATGTAATATATCTGAAAATAAAATAAAATCTATTTTCTCAATATATGAGGATGAATATATATGAAGTATGGATGAATATGAAGCCAACTATTAAATTTTTGCCTTTGCCTGTTTGACTCTATGGCACATGGAGCCAATTTAGCCTGTTTTTGTAAATAAAGTTTTATTGAAAGACAGCCATATTCGTTCATTGACATATTGTCAATGGCTTATTTTCACTATTAACAGGAGAGTTTAGTAGTTACTCTATATAGTTACAGATTGTATGGCCTGCAAAGTCAAATTTACTATCTGTCTCTTAAGGGAAAGTATGTAGACTGAATAGGTCTTGAATTGTTTTGTCTTGTTTTAAACTAAGTAGTTGACTCCATGCTTAGTATTACTATTATAAATAATTAAATATAATAATACAATACACTGGGGACCAAATGTGGATTAAAAAGCATAGGCGTTCATCAGAGATTTTTCAGATGAAGAAAACCCAACTGGTTTTATGAGTTCATGCTTAAGTGGTATTGCATTAAAAATAAGTATCTCACAGATTACATTGGGTTGGCTATTTGAAAAGACTTACTAGACTCCGTAGTATAAACTTATGTAAGTCTTTAATAAAGTTAAGAGTTACAGTAAGGGAAAGAAAGCCCTGGCAGCCATGGGAACCCACCAGATTTCTAGGTGAATTCCTTAAGATCTTTACTTGTTTACCAAGCATGTGCCTGTTGGAAAGAATTTGATAATTTAGAGAAGAAACTTAATGCTTCCTTTCAGATGAACGAAGGATAAAGTAATAGCTTCTTCCAAACACCTAAAGAAAGTATATCTATAAGAAATTTTCATTATAAAAATCATTTAAAGCTCCACAGATCAGAAGTCACAGCTGCAAGTTCACTATGTGGCACAAGATACTTTCAATTCTTAAAAAAAAAAAAAAAAAATTCAGGGCAATATAAGGCTCTGGGCTGCTTAATCTTGGCAAAAATGCAGTAGCAGTTTAAGCAGTGATGGTAATACATAGAGTTGGAACCTAGAAGAATGAATTAATTTAAATCATCTAAGAATTTCATAATCTCTATGAAAGCCGTAAAGGCTCTTCTAGTTTTGGAAGTTAGTTTGATCTTAAAAAAAAAAAAAATAGAGTACTCATTTTTATATGTGTGAGTGTGTGTGTGTTTAAAGAAGCATTATTATTTTTTTAAATGCCCATCTGTGAGGGTTATCTATTAATTGCCCCCTTAGTGCTTTATTGTTGCTAGTCCTTGATGATGATTAAAATTTGAGTCTTTTCATGGAAACAAGCAATATCTACAATGGGTCTCTCAAAAACACCCTACAGAAACATTATAGTACTGTTTTGGGACACTATATTAGGTGTAAAAGATTATTGGCTTCATGCTCTTACCAGTAAGTGTTTCCCCCATGAATGTTTTAAAAGTCTAGTATAGATCAATTCAGCAGAATCAGGGTAATCAAAAAACAAATCCAGGACTAATTATTTTTTTCTCCTTCACTTTACTATTAACATCTTTTTTGTTGGTATTATCTCATGGCAACAATCATTCCCAAATACATGGAGTGGCATGTTTGCTTTCCTTGAAACATGAATCAGAGATATCTGAGTTCCTTATTTTTGTTATGCTTTACCACATCCGTTCTCTAAATCCAAGTTAAATCCAAAAAGTACCTATGACAACTTACAGAGAGGAAAGATTCGCACATTTGTGAGAACTCTGTTTATTGAGCATATCCTATTCCTTGCTTTCTGATATGATGGGAAAAAGACAACGCTATATTGCAAAAATACTTACTTTTTCTGTTTATAGACATTATTTTAATTGATAATTCTCCAGGACAAATCAATTATTTCATAATACCAGATATCTTTCCATTTAGTGGACACTTTCAAAATGATTACCTTGTTCCCATACCTTTGATTCAGGTAAAATTTACTATGCATTTGAGTATGACATATCTTTAATAGCCATTCTTTCGACCTCCATGGTTTGAAAAATAAATATCATTTGCTATATAAAGTGAATATAATTTTTAGAAGTCCCCCGCTCTCTTTTGAAATGATTGCGAAGTTCTATAGGGAAACAAACTAATTTCATATGTCATTCATAATTTAACATTTATTTTTTATATTGCCTAAGCAAAAGTTTTGACTTAGTAAATAGATACTATATGTTAAGGTAAGAATACAAGAATGATCATCAATATTTCTGCCTTGAGGAATATTTCCTATTTTCATATGGGACAGCTTTGTTCTTTTTTAACATCTTTATTGGGGTATATTTGCTTTACAATGGTGTTAGTTTATGCTTTATAACAAAGTGAATCAGCTAAACATATACATATATCCCCATATCTCCTCCCCCTTGCATCTCCCTACCACCCTCGCTATCCCACCCCTCTAGGTGGTCACAAAGCACCGAGCTGATCTCCCTGTGCTATGCGGCTGCTTTCCACTAGCTATCTATTTTATATTTGGTAGTGTATATATGTCCATGCCAGTCTCTCACTTAGTCCCAGATTACCCTTCCCTCTCCCCGTGACTTCAATTCCATTTTCTATGTCTGCGTCTTTATTCCTGTCCTGCCCCTAGGTTCTTCAAAACCATTTTTTATTTCAGATTCCATATACATGTGTTAGTATACGGTATTTGTTTTTCTCTTTCAAACATACTTCACTCAGCATGACAGATTCTAGGTCCATCCACCCAACTACAAATAACTCAAATTTGTTTCTTTTTTTGGCTGAGTAATATTCCATTGTATATATGTGCCACATCTTCTTTATCCATTCATCTGTTGATGGACACTTAGGTTGCTTCCATGTCCTGGCTATTGTAAATAGAGCTGCAATGAACATTTTGGTACATGACTCTTTTTGAATTATGGTTTTCTCAGGGTATATGCCCAGTAGCGTGATTGCTGGGTCATATGGTAGTTCTATTTTTAATTTTTTAAGGAACCTCTGTACTGCTCTCCATAGTGGCTGTATCAATTTATATTCCCACCAACAGTGCAAGAGGGTTCCCTTTTCACTACACCCTCTCCAGCATATATTGCTTGCAGATTTTTTGATGATGACCATTCTCACTGGTGTGAGGTGATACATCATTGTAATTTTGATTTGCATTTCTCTAATAATTAGTGGTGTTGAGCGTCCTTTCATGTTTGTTGGCAATCTGTGTATCTTCTTTGGAGAAATGTCTGTTTAGGTCTTCTGTCCATTTTTGGATTGGGTTGTTTGTGTTTTTGATGTTGAGCTGCATGAGCTGCTTGTAAATTATGGAGATTAATCCTTTGTCAGTTGCTTCGTTTGCAAATATTTTCTCCCATTCTAAGGGTTGCCTTTTCATCTGGTTTATGGTTTCCTTTGCTGTGCAAAAGTTTTAAGTTTCATTAGGTCCCATTTGTTTATTTTTCTTTTTATTTCCATTTCTCTAGGAGGTGGGTCAAAAAGGATCTTGCTGTGATTTATGTCAGAGTGTTCTGCCTATGTTTTCCTCTAAGAGTTTGATAGTGTCTGGCCTTACATTTTGGTCTTTAATCCATTTTGAGTTTATTTTTGTGTATGGTGTTAGGGAGTTTTCTAATTTCATTTTTTTACAGGTAGCTGCCCAGTTTTCCCAGCACCACTTATTGAAGAGGCTGTCTTTTCTCCACTGTATATTCTAGCCTCCTTTATCAAAAATAACGTGACCATATGTGCATGGGTTTATCTCTGGGCTTTCTATCCTGTTCCATTGACCTATATTTCTGTTTTTGTGCCAGTACCATACTGTCTTGATTACTGTATCTTTGTGGTATAATCTGAAGTCAGGGAGCCTGATTCCTCCAGCTCCGTTTTTTTCCCTCAAGATTGCTTTGGCTATTCGGGGTCTTTTGTGTTTCCATACAAATTGTGAAATTTTTTGTTCTAGTTCTGTGAAAAATGCCATTAGTAGTTTTATAGGGATTGCATTGAATCTGTAGATTGGTTTGGGTAGTATAGTCATTTTCACAATGTTGATACTTCCAATCCAAGAACATGGTATATTACTTCATCTCTTTGTATCATCTTTAATTTCTTTCATCAGTGTCTTATACTTTTCTGCATACCGGTCTTTTGTCTCCTTACGTAGGTTTATTCCTAGTATTTTATTCTTTTTGTTGCAATGGTAAATGAGGGTGTTTCCTTAATTTCTCCTTCAGATTTTTCATCATTAGTGTATAGGAATGAAAGAGATTTCTATGCATTAATTTTGTATCCTGTTACTTTTCCAAATTCACTAGCTCTAGTAGTTTTCTGGTAGCATCTTCAGGGTTCTCTATGCATAGTATCATGTAATCTGCAAACAGTGACCATTTTACTTCTTCTTTTCCAATTTGTATTCCTTTTATTTCTTTTTCTTCTCTGATTGCTGTGGTTAAAACTTCCAAAAGTATGTTGAATAATGGTGAGAGTGAACAACCTTGTCTTCTTGCTGATCTTAGAGGAAATGGTTTCAGTTTTTCACCATTGAGAACAATGTTGGCTCTGGGCTTGTCATATATGGCCTTTATTATGTTGAGGTAAGTTCCCTCTATGCCTACTTTCTAGAGGGATTTTTCATAAATGTGTGTTGAATTTTTTCGAAAACTTTTTCTACTACTATTGAGATGATCATATAGTTTTTTTCCTTCAATTTGTTAATTTGGTGTATCACATTGATTGATTTGCATATATTGCAGAATCCTTGCATTCCTGGGATGAACCCCACTTGATCATGGTGTATGATCCTTTTAATGTGCTATTGGATTCTGTTTGCTAGTGTTTTGTTGAGGATTTTTGCATCTATATTCATCAGTGATATTGGCCTGCAGTTTTCTTTCTTTGTGACCTCTTTTTCTGCTTTTAGTATCAGTGTGATGGTGGCCTCATAGAATGAGTTTAGGAGTGTACCTCCCTCTGCTATATTTTGAAGGAGTTTGAGAAGGATAGGTGTTAGCTCTTCCCTAAATGTTTGATAGAATTCGCCTGTGAAGCCATCTGGTCCTGGGCTTTTGTTTGTTGGAAAATTTTAAATCACAGTTTCAATTTCAGTGCTTGTGATTGGTCTGTTTATATTTTCTATTTCTTCCTGGTTCAGTCTCAGAAGGTTGTGCTTTTCTAAGAATTTGTCGGTTTCTTTCAGGTTGTCCATTTTATGGACATATAGTTGCTTGTAGTAATCTCTCATGATCCTTTGTATTTCTGCAGTGTCAGTTGTTACTTTTCTGTTTTCATTTCTAATTCTATTCGTTTGAGTTTTCACCCTTTTTTTCTTGATATGCTGGCTAATGGTTTATCAATTATTTTTATCTTCTCAAAGAACCAGCTTTTAGTTTTATTGATCTTTGCTCTTGTTTTCTTCACTTCTTTTTCATTTATTTCTTATCTGATATTTATGATTTCTTTCCTTCTTCTAACTTTGGGGTTATTTTGTTCTTCTTTCTCTAATTGCTTTAGGTGTAAGGTTAGGTTGTTGTTTTGAGATGTTTCTTGATTCTTGAGATAGGATTGTATTGTTATAAACTTCCTTCTTAGAACTGCTTTCTTCTGCATCCTGTAGTTTTTGGGTCGTCATGTTTTCATTGTCATTTGATTCTAGGTATTTTTTTATTTCCTTTTTTGATTTCTTCAATGATCTCTTGGTTATTTAGTAGTGTATTATTTAGCCTCCATGTGTTTGTAATTTTTACAGATTTTTTTCCTGTAAATAATACCTAGTCTCATAGCATTATAGTAGGAAAGGATGCTTGATATGATTTCAATTTTCTTAAATTCACCGAGGCTTGATATGTGACCCAAGATGTGATTTATCCTGGAGAATGTTCCATGCACACTTGAGAGAAAGTGTAATCTGCAGTTTTTGGATGGAATGTCCTATAAATATCAATTAAGTCCATTTTATTTAATGTATCATTTAAAGCTTGTGTTTCCTTACTTATTTTAATTTTGGATGGTCTGTACATTGGTGAAAGTGGGGTGTTAATGTCCCCTACTATGATTGTGTTACTGTCAATTTCCCCTTTTATGGCTGTTGGCATTTGCCTTAAGTATTGAAGTACTCCTATGTTGGGTGCATAAATATTTATAATTGTTATATTTTCTTCTTGGATTGATCCCTTGATCATTATGTAGTGTCCTTCTTTTTCTCTTGTAATAGTCTCTATTTATAAAGTCTATTTTGTCTGATACAAGAATAACTACTCCAGCTTTCTTTTGATTTCCATTTGCATGTAGTATCTTTTTTCATCCTCTCTCTTTCAGTCTGTATGTGGGACAGTTTTTAAAATGATCTTGAGAGCTACTTTTTAATATGGCTCGTAGTTACAGAACAAATTTATTATGTGAAAATATTTATAAAAGTTATTGCAATGCAAATAGTAAGGCACATTATTATGCCTGAATATCATTTTGTTATTTCTTTGTCAACAATCATCTATGTAAATTCTTTAAGCAGTTTGTTTCTACATAACTCTCTTATTATCATTTTTATTATTATTTTTTCTCTGTAAGAGTTGTTATTTGAACTGCATTATCTGAAGTCTGATACTTAAAAATCAGGATTAACATACTCTAAGACCCTGCTTACTTTAAGAAGACCATGAATTTAAGTTACTTTGCTTTTAAGACTCTGTAAAGAGATTCCTTTCATGTTCTTCCCTTATCAGTTTCAAAAATTTTACTCTCAGTAATATGTCCTAGAAGCTCTAGCTAAAATTTATGCATTTCTGCCAGTTGAATGTTTACTGAATAAACTTCTTCTTATAATGAATAGTTCATGGCATTTAAAAAAAAAGTGATGAATCAAATATAAGACCGAATTATCCCTTTGTACCTCTCTACCCTACCTTTTTGGAGAATTCTGAAGAACTTGTAAAGAAACATCTTTTAGGAAGAAGAAAAATGCAGAGCTTGCTGTCATAAGAGAAAAAGACAATATTAATTCAAATAAACAGGAAATGAATATTTACTTCCCACACACACATACTTCTACTTTATCAAAATTTCTAGTGATTTAGCTTATTTTGTCAGTAAATTGTGATAATTTCACATTAGTGTTTCCCTGATATCTTTGACTTTATTTACATTTTGCAATGATTTCGAGATTGACTCAAAATATAGCTTAGAAACAAATTATTTCATGTTATAACTGCCTTGGTAAATTTAATCTTATGATTTTTAACAGATGAACATGTGATCAATATGACTGTGTATCTGTTACTATGCTACTTGGTGGAATTGAAATGTTTTATTATATGTGTTTTTATATATATATATATATATATATAGTTTATAG
Organism: Orcinus orca; assembly: GCF_937001465.1. Classification (NCBI taxonomy): domain Eukaryota; kingdom Metazoa; phylum Chordata; class Mammalia; order Artiodactyla; family Delphinidae; genus Orcinus; species Orcinus orca. The sequence goes on along the minus strand of NC_064562.1, from coordinate 76,249,791 downwards.
TTTATAACATATAAAATGAAATGTTTCAATTCTGCCAAGTAACGTAGTTATATATAATTTATATATAACATATAAAATATACTTAGGAATAATATATATCCCTAAAATTACTTGTGCACTGATAGGATGTATCATATTTAAGATTGTTTTCATTGTCATTTCCTCCTAACTAGCACTCCTTCAATTGAAAATAACAAAAACCACATCAACAATAATTCTGACTCAAATTGACTCATGATGAAGGGCATACATTATTACATATATCTCACAAAATTAGGACTTCTAAAGATAGGTCATATTTGAGCGCTGGTTGATTTGGTGGTTCGATGATAATAACATCAACCTCAAATTTCCTTGCATCTCTTCTGTTATCCTAAATGAGTTATATTGTCCTCAGCCTAGATCTTTTCAAGTCTCTTATTATGGTTGAGGCAGAACTTTTCCACACACAAATATGTCAGAGGCAGAAAAAGAGTAGGGAATCATAAACATGTGTTCCCTCCACCTGCCAACAGTAAGCCAAATACCAACATATTTAATAAATCAGAGTTGGGTCAGCTCCTTTTTAACTAGTTATAAGCAAGGCAAATTAAAGCACATATAACTGGATTTTACCTAGTAAACCCAACTTGTTGAACTTGGGAGACGCTCTCATGATCTAAAGGTATATAGGACAGAGGTGGACATCACAATGAAATAAGCACTCTATGTCTAAACTAAGGAAGTAGACGAAAATGAATGTTGGGTAGAACACAATAAAATTTTCTTTAACAGTTCGTAATAATATTTCACATTAAAAGCATAAGCGTGCCTAAGATTTATCCAATGTAGATGATCTATGTATGAGTTGTTTACCAAATTAAAGGTACCACACATTTAGGAAAATTACTGTCTAAAGAAATCCAAAGTAAAGAATTGGGCAACAATCTCATTTTATTTCTTCTAATCTGATGTGATCCATGGTAACTCTAATCCCTTTTCTATAATTTAGCACTACAAAATTCTTTGAGGGCTTAACATATCTGTACCAATCTTGTCTATTTGGGGCCAAACATGTCTTCTTTGAAAATCTTCAGCTCACTGTATTTATAGATCCTCTTACCGTCCTGGTTATTATCTTACTATTACACTTAGAAACAGACACAAAGCTCCATTTTCCAGCTAAGTATATCCTCCAGTAGAAATATATTCTCCCTTAACCAAAAATGTAATTAATAACTGGCTTTACATTAGCTTTTTTTAGCACTAATGTAACATTCTTTCAAATCAAACTTGTACTACATAAATTCTAATCATTTTGTACATACACAAAAATGAAATTACGTAATTTTAGATTATTTTTCTTATAGCCTAGTTTTCTCATTTACTTTATTGACCTAAATAAAATTTCTTAGTAAATAATGTATTTTACTAGGAAATTTAACCATTATTAATACTGCCCATGGGGGTACACTTTAAATAACCCTCTGAAGATTTATTTTTTATCTAATTCACGGAAGAGGAAAATAAGTTTCAGAGATATTAATCACCGTGCCCAAATTTACGCAGCTAGCAACTGGTGTATCTAGACCTCCAAACCACAACTATTTGACATCAAAGCCCATGCTGTTTCACATGTGTCTTTAATGGGAGGGGATATTAATAAAAGTCCAATAGCTAAAAAGTTGTGAAACAGCATAGATTAAAGCGTCTCATGGTATATTCCTTGAGATATTAATAACTGCTAACATGATGATAAGATGGGTCAGTGATCAAATTATTTGGGAATGGTGGGCTAAAGCATGTTAAATTATGTTATGTCAGAATTTGTCAAAAAGTTTGATATATTTATGTGTATTATAGCTTTTGAACCTCCAAGACAAGAATATAGGATTACAGTTAGCAAGATGATTTTATCATAGAATTGTTGGATGTTCATTTCTTTTTGGTTCTTGTACATCTTAATCCCTTGAGAAATAGAATATATGTAATATTATCTGCCAAACTTTAAAAAACTATGTATTATAGGAAATTTCAAACCTATATAATTGCTGATAAAATTGTTTCTTCAATCTGTGTCTATCCAGCATTAAAAATTATTGATTCATGATAGACCCCCAAATTCTCCCTCAACTTATTTTTGTAGAAAATACCAGAATTCTATTATTGCTTCCATAATTATTTCAGAATAAATTTTGAAAAAATGAAATATTTTATAGCAACCATAATATAATTATTAAATTAAATAACTAATCTCTGGCCATTAATATCTAGTCAGTATTTATTCAGTTTACAAATTTCTAATTTTCTCATAAATGTCATGTTTTAACCATATCAATTCTAAAACCTATGGAATAAACATTAAATGTAAGACTCTCCCAAAGTCCCAAAGTCTCATATATAGTACGTATGTATTAATATTAGTAGCATAAAACTAACAAGCATTTACTAGATGTATTAGCCATCTACTAGTTGCAGACAATAAAAAAAACCTGAAATTTGCCTTTGCCCTTAATGAAGATTAGAGAGAATATCAAATGTTTGGTAATGCAGTGGGCATTCAGAAGTTGAAATAAGAGCTGCAGTACCCAGCAACTCGTACCAGCTAGTGCACTTTCTTGGAGAAAGTAGACTTTATTTGGATTATGTGACAAAAAATTATTCTCACTGATGTCTGTGTCCAAAGTATACTGCTTTTAACTCCAAAATATAATAAGCCAGTGCAATTTTATCTTGTCCATGTTACTACCATTTTTCGCCTCAAATAGGAAATAATATCCTTTAATATCTGTCTGACAATGATCATATTAAAGTCAAATAAACATTTTTAAAAGGTGAATTTTATCAAGTCACACTCCCACATAAATAGTCTATTATTATTTAAAGAACTTTAAATCATAATTTTTAAAAATTCTTCCCTTCTTCATTATTCAATGTAGGGCCGGATTTTTATATAGTATTATTTCCCTTCTGCCTGAAGAATTCTTCTGAAATTACTTGAAGTAAAGGTCTGCTGGTGATGAATTCTTTCAGGTTTCATATGTCTGAAAAAGTCTTTCCTTCACCTTAGTTTTTTAGTCTTTTTTTTTTCTTCTCAATGTTTCATTTTGGATAGGTTCTATTGTTATACCTTCAAGCTCACTAATCTTCACTTCTGCAATATCCAAACTTCTGTTAACCACATCCAGTGGATTTTTCATTTTAGATATTTTGATGTATTTAGATGTTTAATCTGGCTATTTTTATTTCTTTCTTCCTCTTCTTTGTATGATCAATCTTTCCTCTAGCATCTTGAGCATATAAATATAGCTATGATAACTATTTTAGTATCATTTTCTAATAATTCTATTATTTAGGTCATCCCTGTGTCAATTTTGATTGATTTTCTGCTCATGATGAGTTCTATTTTCCTCTATTTTCACATGCCTGGAAATTTTTTACTAACTGACAGACATTGTGAATTTTACCTTGTTGTAGACTGGATATTTTTGTTGTTGTTGTTCCTATGAATATTCTTGAGCTTGTTTTGAAATGCAGTTAAGTTACTTGGAAATTGTATGATACTTTTAGTTTTTACTTTTAAGCTTTGTTACATAAGACCCAAGCTGTGTGTTGTCCAAAAATAATTTGTTCCTCATTATTCAGGCAGTACCCTTCTGGGTACTATAATTCTCCATTAGTTATGAGTTTTTCCACTTGAATTGACAGGAAAAGACCTATTCCTTGCCCTCTGCAAACTCTTAAGGTTGTTCCTTCTGCTCTTTTGTGTGATTTTTTTCCTGGCCACTTGTGGTTTCCTGACACGTATGCCCCCTGCTGAAAACTTGAGGGAAACCCTCTGCAGATCCCCCAGTTTCTCTTTCTGTGCAGCTCTCATCTCTCCCATCCTCTGTCTTTCCTCTGGATCCTCAGCTCCATCCCTTCAATCAATGAGAAAACATGCTTTGCCTGAGTTTCTCTTCCCTGTCTGTTGACCAGAAGCTCTCTCTAGGAATTGAAGTAGCAAAATCATAGGTCCTACCTTATTCATTGCATGTTTCCCAGCAATCACTAATCATCGTTCCTCATTTCTTGATATCCAAGGTATTGAAAACATATGTCTTATATATTTTCTTTAGTTTTTAAATTATTTCAGGCAGGGCATTAAATTTAGTCCTGGTTATTGCATCTTTACTGAAAGAATAAATAGACACACATTTCTTGTGCCCCCAAAGATAACTGAGGGCATTCTGAAAGTAAGTTAGCAGGACCTTGAAGGTATTGATAACATTTGACACAATAATTCTTCTAATTCCCTATTGTGAAGTCAAAGATAAAATTATTGATGAGTGAAAGGTGTAACTGAAGAATGCTCTTTAAAATAGTATTTATAAAATGAATATTATAATAATTTAATGTCACACAAATACTTCCATTTTAAAAATAATATGCAATCAGTTGCAAAGCATATTTTTTAAAATGTTAATTATTTGAGAATATGCAGAAAAATATGAATTTAAAAGAAAAACTTGAGGTCTTCCCTGGTGGCGCAGTGGTTGAGAGTCCGCCTGCTGATGCAGGGGACACGGGTTCGTGCCCCGGTCCGGAAAGATCCCACATGCCGCGGAGCGGCTGGGCCCATGAGCCATGGCCGCTGAGGCTGTGCGTCCGGAGCCTGTGCTCCGCAGCGGGAGAGGTCACAACAGTGAGAGGCCCGCGTACCACAAAAAAAAAAAAAAGAAAAAAAAAAATTTGAAAAGTTACCAAAATAGAATATATATGTACATGCAGCTATCACTCTCCCATTTCTCTCCCTTCCTCCCTCCTTCCGTCTCTATGTCTTACTTACTCTGCAGTGGTCTCCCCTGCACCTCACCACACACATACACATATGCATACACACACACACACACACACACAATATGCACATTTTCATAGATTGGAATGAAGTGAAATATACCAAAACATTAACTGTTTTTATTTTCAGATAGTGAATTAAGGGTTATTTTTGTTTTCTGCATTATCAGCAAAATAATATTACTTGTAAAAAGACTCATTCTGTTGACATAAATTCACTACCTTATTTTTTTAAGTAAGGTAGAAACTTAATATGAGGGTAAAAGGAAGTAGGTACTGGCTGGATTCATGCCCTTCTGGCTGAGACCTCATAGTTCATCACATCAAATACTCTCGCTGTGATGCCCTCAATCCCCTTGCCTCTTGTATCTCTGGCACACATGCTTCTGTAAAACTATCTCTAGATTCTTCAAACATCTCACTTATCTTTATCCCTTGACCACAGAGTAACTTTGGAGAAAGCCATAATCTTGAGCTATTTGTTGGCACTATACATTTTTTTTCACCAAACTTAGACCAGAATCAATATGCAGTAACCTTTTTCTACCTATGAATACTGATATCCCCAACCTTTTCTAGTCTCAGTAATCCTCTTTAGCCCACAACTTTTATCCTTAGTTTTAACAGATGTCTTTGGTTCTCAATTGACAAACCCCAAATTTTCTTCAGGAAAACTGTTGCTTACAGAACCTCAGGAAATCTCTCTAATGTCCTAATAAATGAATTTTGCAACCATAGCAATAGCCATGAGTTTTCCTAAAATACCCTATGATTTTTAGACAATTTCAATATGAAGGCTGAACAAAAGTTTGATTATAATTTGCTCTCTAGGATTGGATTCTCTAACATAAAAGTAAACATTTTTCTATCAAATAAAAAAATAAATATATATAAAAAAATACATAAATCAAATACCCAGTTTCTCTCTTAATTAAAGAATATAGGATGACTATATTTAATAATTCAAGTAAGCACCTGCAGCATTATTCACAATAGACAAAAAGTGGAAACAATGGAAACATTCATCAGTTGATGAAAGGATAAACAAAATGTGGTATATCTGTACAACAGAATATTTTTCAACCAATAAAATGGATTGAAATGCTGTTATATGCTCTACCATGCACAGATGTGAAAATATGCTTAGTGAAAGAGGCCAGACACACAGGTCACATATTGTGTCTTTCCATTCACATGGAATGTCTAGAATAGGTAATTCTATAGTAGATTAGTGGTTGCCAAGAAATCAGGGAAGGGGGAAAAGTAAAATAATTGCTTATAGGTACCAATTTCTTTTGGGGATGATGAGAATGTTGTGAAATTAGTTAGTGGTGATGTTTCCACAACTTTGTAAATACTGAAAACCACTGAATTTTACACTTTGAAATGCTAAGTTTTCTGGTGTATGGACTATATCTCAAATCCTCAAATTGGAAAACAAAGAAAAGACCTATTTTTATAAGCATGCATTTGCTTTATAGATCTTTTTAAAACTCTCTTAAAGTGTATGATATACAGTTTTTCATGCATAATATCCTGAAATCAAATGTTAGCAAAGGAAATAAAAATTATAAACATAGAATGGTATCGTATCTCTCTATCATCTAACTGTCCATCTGACTACCATCTAATCTATCAATATCTCATCTATCTCTATCTATCATCTATCATGAATAAAATATGAGAAACCTCAATCACACTCAATAACTTTGAGAATCCATGATCTAGGTATTTTCACATTTATACTCCACTTGATTACTTGTAAATGTGCTTTAGCTTTCTGTTTTGTTCGTCTCTAGCTACTCCTTGTTCCCATATTTTAGAATTGTGCAGTCTGCAAAGATGTGATGTCCTATTATCTTGTCAGTAGAAAAATAAGATTTGTGCAGATGAAAGTTCATGGGATTTGTCTTTAGGGATCCATTCCTGTAAATTATATAAAATATAGACTTCAGGTAAAATGGCATTTAGAAATACGTGAATATCTGTTTCAACTAATAAGTCAAGTTTTACTTATGTAATGTATTCCAATCACATGGAAGTCGTAAAAGTAAGTGTGATCTCAGAAATGAGTGCTATTACAATAAAATATTCTGCAATAAAACAATACACAGTAAAAATATAAAAGCATAAAAAAGGATTGTGCTCTTGATGCCTAATTTACCAACACTTCAGGGCAGTGAAATTTTTGAAGATTCATTCTTCTTTTAAGTCTTCTTTTTAACAAATACTACTTAGAATACATTTGACCAAAATGATATACTATTCCCTGCATGGTCATAGATTGAGTCACATAGAGGAAAGGATATACTGAAAAATGAAAAAAATGATCTTCAACACAGTTTAACAGGAACTTATATATGTGTTTTTACTGTAAATATACTGTAGCACCCATACCCATACTACCTTTCTCAGATAAGTAATCTTGTGGAATATTCTCTTCTATAATTTTTTTCTAATATGAAAATATAAAAGAGGAAAATAGAATTGAACTACCAAGCCTGTGATCCATTTGTTCTCTGCATCAGGGGGACATTCCAGGCAAAAGAAAGAAGGCAAGTCATGAGATTTAATTTTCCTCTCTGTGTGGTAAGTGGACATCTGACCAAATAGATTATTTTCGGCTAGAAAGAGAGTACTTATTAATTGAATATTCATAACAAGATTGTCCTTGCTAAGAATTGCTTTTAGAAAATAAACCCTGAAGCTAAGTATTTATAGGCATGGCTCTCTGGGAAATGTCATGTAAATTGAAATATAAATAGAAAGGTTTCATAAGCTAAATGTTCCCTGATATCTGGGGCACTAACCCATGTGCCTCTCATAGAGACCTCTTTTATTCTGGGGCAGAGTTTATGTCTAAGGCAGGAAGGAAGGACATGGAAAGCTGCCCTAAATGTCCAGATCTCTCTCTGCTTTGTCTGTTCCACATAACTGACTGAATCCTTGAAGTTATTAATATATATTGATACCACCTGAGATCTCTGAGTTGTATAAGTCTGAACTGACAACCTAATCCTTAGTGTAAACTCAAAATGAAATATGTATAATTAGTGTTGAATGCAAACACTCCCCACTAGTTAGTCAGTTCCATAAGGACAGGCTCAAGGTTAGACTTGTTCAAATATTGTCATCCTTTATAAAAAACCAATAATAAAAACCCAGTAACTATTTAAACTAATGAATATAACAGACATACATAAAATGTATTAAAAGTGCAACAAAGTATCATTACCAACCGTAAATATTTACTCTGCAACTGAGTAAATTAGCCAGAAAAAATGCTTACAAACATTTTGTAATTTTTTTCAATTGTCTTGTTTTGTTTTGATTATCATTTTAAGCTTATAAAAAAGTAGAACACAATGGCTCTCCAATGTACAGTTTCCCTAAAGTCAGGCCTAATGTATGATAGACTTTTTAAATTAAAGTAGAGTTGATTCACAATACTATATTAGTTTCTGGTGTGCAGCATAGTGATTCAGTAATTTTACAGATTATACTTACTCCATTTAAAATTACTATAAAATACTGACTATATTCCCTATGCTGCATAATATATCCTTCTGGTTTATTTATTTTATACGTAGTAGTTTGTACCCCTAACCCTCCTCCCTTCCTCTTCCCACTGGTAACAACTAGTTTGTTCTCTGTGAGACTGTTTCTGTTTTGTTATAGTCATTCCTTTGTTTTGTTTTTTAGATTCCACATATAAATCATAACATAGAGCATTTGTCTTTCTCTGACATACCTTAAACATGCCCAGAACACTTATATTATCCTACAGTTGGGCAAAATTATCTAGCACAAAGTCTATTTTATAATAAAGTATTGAATATATCATGTAATTCATTGAATACTGTAGTGAAAGTGAAAACCAAACTGGTTGTATGGTTATAGAATGGTTGTAGGTGTACCAGTTGTTTACCCTTGTGATCACCTGACTGACTGGGAGCTGTGGTTGCCGCTGCCGAGCATCAGGAGAGAGTATTGAACCACATATGGCTAACCCAGGAAAAGATCAAAATTCAAAATTTGAAGATTCATTTATACTGAATGAGTATTGTATCATACCATTGTAATGTGGAAAAATCTTAGGTCAAACCATCCTATTTCAGGGACCATCTATATGTCATTTACAAACATTTTGTTCCAGTCTGTGAGTTGTCTTTTCTCTTTCTTAAAGGTATCCTTTAAAGTACACAAGTTTTAATTTTGATGAAAAACAATTTATTTTTTTCTTTTGTCAATTGTACTTTTAGGTTCTATCTAAAAATCCATCCCCAATTTCAAAGTAATAAAGATTTGCTCTTATGATGGCTCATAAGAATTTTGTAGATTTAGCTCTTACATTTATGTCTATCATTCACTTTGAATTAATTTTTTTTATGTATTGTGAGATAGGGATCCAAATTCATTCTTTTGTATGTGAATATCCAGTTGTCAATGACCATTTGTTGAAAAGAGTGTTTTTCCCCATCATGTATATTGTCTTGGTACCTTTGCCAAAAATCAATTGAACATAAATATAAAGGTTTTTGCTTCTGGATTTTAAATTTCATTCCACTGATTTATCTTTCTGTCCTTGTGCCAATACCATACATTCTTGATTACTGTAACTGTGCAATAATTTTGAAATAAAAAATATGTGAGCCCTCAAATTTTGTTCTTGTTCCAGATTCCTTTGGCTAATCTGAGCCCCTTACATTTTCATATGAGTTTTAGTGTCAGCTTGTCTGTTTCTGGAAATAGGGTGCTGGAATTTTGATGGGGATAGTGTTGATTCTATAGGTAATTATGAGAAGGAATGCCATCTTAATTTTTATGTCTTCTGATGCATGAACATGAAATGTTATTGCATTGATTTAGATCCTTAAATTCTTTTAATGATGTTTTGTAGTGTTCAGTGTATGTTTTTCACCTTTTTAAAATCATTCTATTAACTGTATTGTAAATGGGGCTGTTTTCTGAATTTCATTTTCATACTGTTCACTGGAATTGTAAAGACATAGAATTGATTTAGTTTATTAACGTATCTTGCAAAACTGCTAACCTGGTTTGTAAGTTCTAGTAGTGTTTTTGTAGATTCCTTAAAATGTTCTATATATAAAATAATGTTACCTGCAAATAGAAATAGTTTACCTTTTCCTTTCTAATCTAGAATCATGCCTACTTGCTCTACCTAGAATTTCCAGTACAGTGCTGAATTAAAGTGGCAAGAGAAAACACCTTTTTTTTTTTTTTAATGATGATAGGGTATAAGCAATCAGTCTTTCACCATTAAGAATAATGGTAGCTGTGAGTTTTTCATAGATCTTTTTCATCAGTTTAAATAAGTTCCCCTGTATTGCTAATTTGTCATGTGTTTTTGTTATAAAGGGTATTATACTTTGTAAAATGGTCTTTCCACGTCTACTGAAATTGTTGTATGTTTTTTCTCAGATGTTAAACCAACCTTGCATTCCTGGGGTATATCCCACTTAGTCATGGTGTATACTCCTTTTACATACGTTGCTGGATTTGGTTTGCTGGTATTCAACTGAGGACATTTTGTATCTATAGTCTTAAGATGTATTGGTATGTGTTTTTCTCTTCTTTTGATGAATTTGTGTTATCAGGGTAATACTGGCTTCATAGAATCATTTAGGAAGTATTGATATTTCCTTTTTCTATATTTTGGGAAAATTTGTGAACAATTGGTATTAATTCCTCTTTAAACATTTGGTAGAATTTACCAGGGAAGTCATCTGGTTATGATTTTCCTTTGTGGTAAGGTTTTTTGATGGCTAACTCAATCACTTTACTTGTTATAGGTCTATTTAATTTTTCTTTTTCTTCTGCAGTGAGTTCTTGTAATTTGTGTTTTTCTAGGAATTTATTCATTCAGTCTATCTAGTTTTGGCACAAAGCTGTTTGTGGTATTCCCTTATATGGTAAGCTGAATGATGACCCACAAAGATATCTATTTCCTAATTCCTGTAACCTGTGAATATTATGGTTTTATTAGTCTACTTTTACCCCACCAGTGAGGGAGAGATTCCCACCCTAAGGTTATGGGGCTGGCAGAAAAAACAATACCTGGCACTGGTCAAATGAGACCAACAGCAGTTTATTAGTCATATTTACTCCCAGCCTGGAGGAGGAGGACACTGCTTCACACAGGGTCACAGAGGAGCTAGACTTGGAAACGAAGTGAACAAGCAGGAGCTGTGGGAAGCAGGCTTCATAGTAACAAGAGAATAAGGGAATTCCTGGTTCCCTCGGGAGAATATAATTGAATTGTTTGAATAATTCCACAGGCTGGCAGAAAACTGAGTACATATAGAGCTTGCCTATTGTGTCCAAGTTTTTTATTTCCTTGTTGATCTTCCTAGATATTCTACCCATTATTGAAAATGGGGTTTTGTATCTCTAAATATTATTGAATTATCTATTTCTCTCACTAATTGTGACCCTTTTTTCTTACTTCATATATTTTGGGGCTCTGTTATTAGATATATATATTTCATATATTACATAGCTATTATATCTTTCTGATGAATTAAAACATTTATCACTATAAAATGTCCAATTGTGTCTCCATAAACAATTTTTTAAATCCACTTTTTCATATATTTTCAAAGCCACTCCAATTATCTTTTGGTTAATGGCTTGCATTGCATGGTAAGCAGACTAATGCCCACCCTCCCTCCCTCCAAGGTTGTAATCCCTGGAACTTGTAAATAATACCTCACCAAGAAAAGGAGTCCTTGCAGATGTGGTTAAGGATCTTGAGATGGAGAGGTTATCCTGGATTATCTGGGTGAGCTGTAAGTGCATTCACAAGTGTCCTTAAAAGAGAAAGGCAGAGAAGACTTTCTTATACACACAGAAGAGAAGGTAATATAAATAGGGAGCAGAAACACTTTTGAATACGCTTGTCTTAAAGATTGTAGTAATGCACCCACAAGCAAAGGAATATCAGCAGCCACCAGAAACTGGAAGAAAGGCAGTAACTAAATTTACAATTGGAGCATCTTGAGGGAGTGCAGCCCTGCAGACTCCTTGATTTCATCCACTAACAATGATTATAGACTTCTGAGCTCCAGAATGGTGAGAGTATGAATTCCTGCTCTTTTAAGTCACCAAGTTTGTGGTAGTTTCTTATAGTAGATACAGGAAACTAATGCATGTGCTATATAGTTTTCATTGTTTTACTTTCAGCTTATTTTTGTCGTTGAATCTAAATTGTTTCTGTTGTGAACATTATGATTTGGATTATGATTTTATCCATCTTTTCAATCACTGACTTTGATTGGAATTTTTAATACATTTATATTTAATGTAATTATTAGTAAGGCAGGACTTACATCTCCCATATTGCTTTTTTTTAAAAAAATGTCATATAATTTTTTCTCTGTACTCTTCAATTAATGACTTCTTTTTTGTTAAGTAGATATTTTATAGTATACCCTTTTAATTCCACTTCTTCCTGTATATTTTGGGGGTTATTTATTTTTGGTTATTGCTATGGAATGAATGTTTGCATCTCCCTTCCCTCTCCAATTCATGTGTTGAAACCTAATGTGATGGTATTTGGAGGTGGAGCTTTTGGAAAGTGCATGTGTCATGAAGGTGGAACACTCATCAATGAGATATAAAGAGCTCCTTATAAAAGAGGCCTCAGATACCCCTTACCCCTTAAACCATGTGAGGATACAGCAAGAAGACAGCCATCTATGAACATGGAAACAGGCTCTCACCAGACATTAAATCTGATGGAACCTTGATCTTGGACTTCCCATCCTCAGAACTATAAGAAATAAATTTCTGTTGTTTGTGAGCCACATGATCTTTATAGTATTTTTGTTATAGAAGCTGAAGCAGACTAAGACAGTTACTCTAAAGATTATGATTAGCATATAAACTTGAATCAATTTAGCTTGTAATACTAACCTAATTTCAGTGATGTACCAAGACTTTGTTCCAATATACCTTTGTTCTTTCCTGCTCTCTTATATTACTGTCATACAAATTATATCTTCTTACGTTACCAACATGATTTTATGATTATCGCTTTAAGTAGTTGCATTTCAAACCAGATAGAATACCAGATTAACAAATAAAAACATGTGTATTCTGTCCATTATATTTACCTATGTAATTACCTTTACTGGTATTCTGATCTTTATTTCTTCACTTGGATTCTAGTTACTGTGGATGCTGTAATTTTGCCAGCAGATTGCTATCGTTTTTGGCAATGCCTTGGAATAGAGCTTTCTTTTTCACTGAACTGATTGCTGAGTCAATTCAAATAGCCACAACACCATGGGAATGGAGATTTTCCAGGTTGTTGCTAGTTTGGACAAAATATTCACTGTGATCCAGAGATGACGTTTTTAATGGAGCTCTGAAAGAGATGAATACTCTCTTTGGCTGTGAATCTACTGGTTTTCATGGCTACTGTGATAACGAGCTAAAGAGGGAGGGTATGGAGAGTTGGCACACAAGTTGGAAGTCCACAGACACTGCTATCTTATCAAGGTTCAGTAGTTTCTCTTTGATGAACATCTATTAGTTTATTCCATGGAGTTTGTTAATTTCCAGAGTTCTGAAATTGTTGGTAGTATCTGTTTTGCCAGTATTTTTGTTGCTTTTTTGGGAGAGTAGTTCACCAAGCCTCATTTGGCCATTCTGGAAGCCAGCTTTCATGTGTAGATGTTTACATTTTTTATTCAAGAAACTGCTAATGTTGTCTCTTTTTTTGTAATTTTAAGAAATGTTGATCTGTTAATTTACTAGAGGTGGCAAAATGATACTATTTTAATTATCCCATTCCTTTATCAGTTATAATCTGGGACACAGAGCTAGAGATAGAAATAGAATATACAGTTGACCCTTAACCCTTAACACTCAAACCCTTGCTGTTCAAGGGTCAACTGTATATACATATCTATTGTTATTTGCCAGTTTCTAAAATAATGAGCTGTTTTCTTAGCACTCACCAAATATGATCAATGAGGGGTTTTATTTATTTTGTTTTGTTTGCTTCCTGTGTTTTTGTTTTTTAGTACATTATGGATTCTTGAATTAAACATATTTGTTATGTTTTAACCAAATATCCTTAAATGCTTACATTGTTTCATCATTAACAGTGGGGGAGGGGGACCATCAAGTTGGTTCCTGAGACATTTTGACATGATGACACTGTTTTTGTTAGCTACCTTTTTTTTTTTTGGTACTTGCCTTGGTATATGCTACTTCTCCAAGGGTCTCTTTGTTCATTTTTTAATGAAATTTATATTTAGAGATTACAATTTGCATATTAGGATTACTTACTGCTACTAAACTGGACATTGTTTCCAAGCATTTTAGAGATAGGAAATAAAAATTTCGAAATGAATTTGTGTGTGTGTGTGTGTGTTGCCAAATAAAAGTTGTAAAAGTTAAACAGGAAGAAAGACTTTACTGAGAACTATTGCAATAGGGGAAAGAGATTGAATACAATGCCCTTGAAATAAAAGGCAACAGTGTTTATAATTGCTGGGGTGAGTTAGTGGAAAGGAGTGGAGGACATTCCCAAGGTTGGTCAATTTCACTAGGACATCTGTGTTTGCTCATTGGCACTTATCAAAGTCATGCCCCTCCCCTCTCCAGAGACAGAGATAGAGGGGCTCTTTCTTGATGATTATATTTCAAATAGATGGCTCCCAGTTCCATGAGAAAGATGCCTCTGGGTTGTAAAACTGGCAAGAGGCTGGCAGATTTACATCTCGAAGGGGCAGACAAAGAATTTACAACAAAGTTTTCTAAGGTAAACACTCTAAGAAAAGGGAGGTCTGGGCATATAGTCAGGAAGAAACCTGTTTAAGTACAGTCAAGCTGAGGGGGCATTAAGAACATCTTGATCAATATGCATATACATGCAAGTATATACATACATGATAATATATGTGTGTGATATAATACAAAAGACAAAATATGTCATGAGTACATCCTAATATTTCCAGGGCAAATTCAGGACTATAGAGATTTTACATAGTCTCACTGATCTTATAACTGTTATTTACTTTTTCCTTCAATAAAAATCCTAGTTAGCAATAATATCACTATAACTAACAATTTATTTTTCTCAAATGCACATACAGCTGTCTCAGAATAATAACTACAGAATTATCACTAAATGAAATTAATTCTGAAGACATATTAAGTTATATTTGCAACTTTTTTGTCCTTAATTCATATACAGTTAAATTATGGTATTTCAAAATCACTTGAGAGACTTTTTCTCTGCATTGTACCAATTCAATATAAAGTTGATTTGTTGTAGTTTACTTTTTATTTTTGAAATAACCTTCTTAATGCAAAGTCTTTCCTTGGTTCCAAAATCAAAACTATGAAAATAGTATATTCAGAAAAGTCTAGCTTTTATCCCTGTTCCTCTCCACATTATTCTCTCCCTTTTTATAGATATCCACCCCCTCCTATGTTACAATTTATTGTTCCATTGTTTCTTTTTTAATCATATAAGTAAATATGCATTACTATGTATGCTTACATATACATGTGTATGTACATAATATATACGCATATATATATATATATATACACACACACACACACACACACACACACACATTTTATATTTGTAGTTCCCTCCCTGCTACAGACTGAATATTTGTATCTTCTCAGAATTCATATGTTAAAACCTAATCCCTAATATGATGATATTAGAAGGTAGACCTTTTGGGAGGTACTTAGCTCACTAATGCGAAGCCTTCATGAATGCTTTCTTAAGAGACCTCACAGAGATCCCTCTTCCTTTTGCCATATGAGATTACAGGGAGAAGACAGCTATCAGTGAGGGAGCAAGTTCTCCCCAGACACCAAATCTGCAGGCATCATGATCTTAGATTTCCCAGTCTCCAGAACTGTGAGAAATAAATGTTTGTTATTTATAAGCCACTTGGCCTATAGTATTTTTGTTATAGCAGACCTAATGAACTAAGACATGTCCCTTTTTTATATTACGTTAGCTGGTTTTTTGTTAGTTGAATACTATATACATAGTACTATGTGAATATAATAAAGTATATTCAGTCAATCCTCCTGATGATGAATATTTGGGCATTTTTATGTGAGACTGCATTGTTCAGGACCAGATGCACACCAGAGAGGGAAAATTCCCTCCCCATTTTATGTGCTATTCTCAAATTGGCTTGTTGAGATTTCCACTGAGTAGCTTATGGCGTTTGGGATTTCTCTGGACCTTTGAATAGTCACTTTCCTTTCCTCTGAAGTTGGTTTTTTTTTAATAATTGTAAGACTTACAAAGTCAAATTTCCACTACATACATGTAATTTTTCTGTGACTATGATAATAACTTCATTGGTATAACATTTAGTATTATACGTAATAAGCATGCTCCACATCATCATGGCTAAATTTCTGGTAGGTTGGGGACAAAGTAGTCTATCAATCTGATATAGTTTCCCTAAGTTTTAGAGTCTTAGGAAAATAGCCCATGAATATCTTAAACCAGTAATATTCATTATCTCAAATTACAGCTCCAAGAAACTCAAAAGAGTATGTGAGTGACAAAGCAAGTCACTATCACAATTGAGAAGAGATGATGGAGTAAGTCTCCTGTCTCCCAATCTATAACCCATACCCTAATTAAATGGAAAACATTCCCTGAAGGAAACACATGAGTTCTTTGCTGTTACACCTCACTTATTAAAACATTGCTTTTTTTTAAATGAAAAAGTCAGTTGCCTTTAGGAAAGACTGCCTTTCTGAATTTCAAAATACCCCTTCCTTCACCCTTTACTATCTGACATAATATATTGAGAATAAACATATATGAAGCTCACTTGCTCATTCATTAGTTTGCAGCAATACTTAAGGAAAAGTAATTACACTACTCCTTGGCAGGTTCTGTGTAAGATGGTTATCCAAATTTTCTCACCATTAGAAAACCATGGATTTTTATGAGACCCTTTCATTATTCTGATGTTTTATCGTTTAACCTCTGATCCTAGATCACTGAATTGTGAGCCAGAAGGCAGCATTTTCAAATGTAAGAAAAATGATTGCACAGAAAATAAAGTTATATAACTATAATTTGGTAAAATTTGGGGTTATGTGTGTATCAACGAACCAATTATATTGAAAGACCATGTGCTGGGTGACATGGCACAACTCCTAAAATATATTCCCATATCAGTAGCAATTGCAACTGTAGCAGTCTTGGTCCAATGAAGAGATAGAAATCACAAAGGGGGTTAAATGGTAAACGTTTAAAATAAGAATTAGCTATAATAAAAGAATAAGTATGATATAAGGCAACTTTATATGGTACCCTAAGACTAAGGGACAGTACTCAAGGAAGGATGAGCTTAGGGGTTCTGACCTTGTTGAGGAAGATGTAGTACATTTGGAGCTGAGAAGTGAGAAATATAATTTGATCACTAATACAGTAACTATGTCAATTGCTAGGTCACATAAATAACAAATGACAAGATGATCAAACCATAACAGGATGGAAAATCTTTTAAATAGGTTAACGACAATTATTGTGTCTTTGTGATCCTCTTCTTATGTAATATGCAAATTGCTTAATACATTTTTCAAAGTTTTTCATATTCTAAATTATTTTCCACCATGGCCCAGCCATTTCCCCCAATATTAAATGTTATATGGATAATTAAATAATGAATAATTAATGACTAATTAAATTAAATTCAGATGAGGTATTAGCAGATATATACATGAGGACTCAGATATATGACATTGACTTAATTTAGTTTATCTGGGGTAAAAGAACATATTAGTTAAGAGTTAGGCTCTGGAACCATACTTTCTAAGTGAAATTCCTAAATTTCCACTAATAGCATTGTGTTTTGGTCAAGTTAACTAAGTTCTTTTTTCCTCAGTTTATTAACTTAAAATGAGGATGATAATAATAATATACATCTTACAGGGTGGGATGTAACCAATTTAATTGACTATAAGTACATAGAACAAAGCCAGGAAAATAATAAATACTCAACAAACATGTCTATGATCACAACTATCAGTATTATAGATTGATCAGGGAGAACCTTATGATCTTATAGTGTATTGATAAAAAGAGTGACTAGAATAGTCTTGTAACAGTAATATATAACCTTTAGATTTTTCTTAACATTAGATATTAAAATTTAGCTGTCCCGACAAGATAAAGTATTCTAATTAATAATGTTGAATCACATTTTATTTTCTGGATGACACTGAGGAGAAAGTAAATCTCTAGATAGAATCATGAGTAGGGAGCCAGTTCTGAGGACAAGAGGACACACTATACAGTAAAGCCCTGAGCCCTTGACATAGGGTGGGCCATTGTAGCATATATTCATCAACATCAGATGATACTTTAATAGTCAATTTGGTTATTAAGTTAAACAAAAGACACAGAGTACACAAATTCAAATAATATTCAATATAATAATATATGTCACAATGAGATATCACTTCACATCTCTTAGGATAGTTATTATAAAAATGAAATGAAATGAAATGAAAAAAGTGTCAGTGAGAAGGTGGAGAAATTGGAACCTTAATGCATTGCTGGTAGGAGTATAAAATGGTATAAGTACTGTTGAAAAGTGTATGCTGTTTCCTCAAAAATTAAGCATAGAATCATCATAAGGTCCAGCAATTCCATGTTTAGGTATATACACAAAAGAGTTGAAAGTAGGAGCTTGAAAAGTATGTGTACACCAACATTCATAGTAGCATTATATACAATAGCCAAAAGGTGGAAACACCTCAAATGTCCATAGACATATGGATGGATAAACAAAACACATTGTGTTTGCTCTCATTCAATTGATCTACAATTTACCTGGATCCTACTTTTGTCATTGCTGCCTATTGCAAAAGGAATAGGTTCTAATCCAAATGTAAATCTTTGACATCTATATTAAGAGTAAGAAACAATCTATGAAACATAGAAAGAGAAAAGAGGAAAATAGAAGGCATTAGTGACATCTTGATATTTCTATCTGGAAATTTTCCAAGCATACATAAGGAACAAGATTGTCAGCAACCCAAACAGCTGTGTATTAGTCTTTTAAATGAACAGGGTTTATTAGAATTCCATTATTTCTCATTATGGCTAATATTGTATTCCCCAGCTGGAAGGTTCCCAAGAGGTTTGGAATTTACTAAAAATTAGTCACGAGAAAATTGTCAGAAGATCCATAATTGAAATATAAAGCACTTTTCTGGGTAAGTACACTTTGTCTTCTTAGAGAGACTTGGTACGTCATGGTACTTTAAGTTGGTCACAGGAGAAATGGGAAAGTTTCTCTGTACAAGTTGATACTGTGCATAAGAGAAAAGAAGTTGCTAAAGATTTTATGATGAGTATTAAACATATCAAATGGACTAACTCTTCTAAAAAATAAAATAATCCTCTGTGGATAGAAATGGACAGAAAAGAAAGAAGTGGTGGAGGCTAAAACAGCAGACATGCTAGATACCAAAACCTCAAACACATGATAGGATTTTGGATAAGGGGCCAATCACTTTATTCTTGTTAGAGAAATCAAGTCAAAATTGTCACGAAACACTGCACTAACTTTTCCTGCCCCCAACACCCATTATGTTTTTATTTTCTTTTATTGAAGTAGAGTTGACTTAAAATATTATATTAATTTCAGGTGTACAACACAGTGATTTGATATTTTTATAGATTGTACTCCATATAAAGTTATTATAAAATACTGGCTATATTCCCTGTGCTGTACATTACATCTGTGTAACTTATTTATTTTACACCTAGTAGCTTATACCTCTTAATCACCTTCACTTATCTTTCCCCACCCACTCTGGTAACCACTAGTTTGTTCTCTGTATCTGTGAGTCAGTTTCTGTTTATTTATATATTTAAAATTTTTTTTAGATTCCACATATAAGTGAAAAAATACACTTGTATTTGTCTTTCTCTGTCTGACTTATTTCACTTAGCATAACATCCTCCAGGTTCACCCATGTTGCCACAAATAGCACAATTTCATTCTTTTTTAATGACAGTAATATTCCATTGCCTATATATATATCAATCATATCCACAAAGACAATCTTTTAAAAAAAGAGGGAAAGTAATGGCTAAAAATATCAATACTATTTGAGAAAGTAGTATAGTACCTACATGCTTTTTGAAGTAGCAATAGAGAAGGAGATAGCCCCCAGAAATGAGAAATGTAGATCTTTGGAATAGAGTTATTGAGCAATAACTCTAATACTTGCCCTGGAGACTCAAGTTAAGCTGATGAAGGTAAATCCACAGAATAGATAACCTCAGAAAAGGAAACACTGAACACCACACACACACAATTTACAAAGAAAACTAATATTTTAAAAGTTAGTTAACAAAGGATAGCATATACTGAATCATATTTAAGTCACGATCATTCCCCACTGAGCAATACTGACTCTTGCAAATGCTCTAGCTAAGCCAAATCAAATCTGAAAATGGCAACTGCCTCCCAGCCTTACAGAATGGCAGAGGAAATATCTCTGACACACTGTAAAGAATCAGAAGTATGATAATATATGTGCTCTTTTCAACTGGGTGCCCACTTCACAAATCATTTAACTACTCAAACCTACTGTCACCCCTATGTGTTAACTGTTATAGGATTTAGATCAGTGTTAATAGAAATACAATGCACACCTCAAATATGAGCCACTATGTAAGTTTCAGGTTTTTTCCAGCAACATTAAACAAATTAAAATTGATTATATATTGTGTTAAATCTATCTGAAATGTTATCACTTCAACATGTGATCACTATGAAACTTATTAATGAAATATTACATATTTCTTTGTTAGTATTAAGTCTTTGAAACTGAGTGTGTATCTTAAACTTTAGCACATCTCAAATTGGACAAGCCACCTGCCCAGTGCTCATAAGCCACAGGTGGTTACTGGCCATGGAAAGTGAGGATTTAGATTTTATTTTTAATGCTGATATATTTGTGCCATTGTTTAGCCATGAGGAAAAAAGGGACATTTATGAAAAATCGTTTTCTATTGCTCTTGAGATTAAATCCTCTATTGTTAATATGCTTGTCCAGACATTCATGACCTAGCTCCCTTACATATTCCTACTCACTCTCCATCTTTTTCCTTGTCTTTCAGCCACACCTATCTTACAGGTTTTAAACTTCCAATTTAACCTACACATCCACAGGAAAGCTCTCTGAACCCAAGATAATATTAAGGCTCTCATTTTATATTTTAAAACAACTTACAAGTTTTCTTTATAATATCCAGAAACACTAGTGATATTTTTAAATTTTACATGGTTATGCCACCCACAATCATTAAAGCCTACAGTAACCTCCCATCGTTCTCAGAATAAAATCCAAATGCCTTACCTTGTCTCCAAGATTTTATAATCTGTTATCTGTCTACCTCTCAAAACTCAATCTGTTTGCACTTGCTTCCTTCGTTTCAGCTACCTTGATGTTTTTTCTTCTGTAGAAATATGATAGGCCTATTGCAGTAGCTTTGCATTGTTGTTCTCCATGCCCTAAAAGTTCTTGCTCTAGACCTGGTTACACAGGTCACATTTCAGATGCTCAGCTGCCACATGTGGCTACATCTAACAGGACAGTGTGGAAAGCATTTCTCTCATTCTTGGTTCCATTGGACAGCACTGCTCCAGACCAGGATGGCCAGACTTTCCCCATAAAGGCAGATGGTAATATTTTGCAGTATGTGAGCCATACAGTCCCTGTCATAATTTTTCAGCTCTGCAATTGTAGCAGTAAAGCAGCTATATACAGGGTAAACAAGTGGACAAAACTGTGTTTCAGCAAAACTTTGTTTATGGAAAAAGGAGACAGGTTGGATCTGGCCCACGGCCTATAGTTTGCACTTCTCTGTTCTACACATTTCTGTGGCTAGCTCCTTAATGTTATACCCTTTACAGTCAAAATTTACTTCACTACTGAAACCTTTACAGAGCACGCAGTCAAAATTATCCTTCCAACCTTCAACTTCCCCTCAGTTACTCTTTCCCATCTCATTCTATTTAACCTTCGTCATAATACTTGTCATTACCTTAATTTACCTTAATCATTTAAAAAATGGTATTATTTGCCTCCTTTGCTAGATAAAAGCTCTATCAAAGGGGGTACAGTCTGTCTTTTTCATCATTCTGTCCCTAGGACTTAGAATACAACTTGGCATGTTGTGGACAATCAATTTTTTGAAGAATGGATACTTAATACAATTATATTTAATTTTATGTTATTATATTTAGATTGTTGCTTAATGGCTTTTTTTCCCCTGTAAGAGTGTAAGTATAACAAAGACAGATTAAAATTTTGCATTTACCACTAAGGTCCAGATTTTAACAAAGGGCTTCATATGAATACTGTATTTCTTCAATACTAAAACAATGAAATATGATTTATCATCAGTTAATTATACCTAATAAAACTAGGACACTAATATGTTAAATGTATACATAATTATAAGTTGCATTATCTTTCAGCAACATTAAATATGAAAAATATGAGTCTTAAAGTAGAATAAAAAAGTAAACCATGTATTGGCTATGTATGTATGTGGTAGGTAACTGTTTTTTTAATACTTTAATCTTTTTTTGGTTTTATTTTGTTATTTTTTTAACATCTTTATTGGAGTATAATTGCTTTACAATGGTGTGTTAGTTTCTGCTTTATAACAAAGTGAATCAGTTATACATATACATATGTTCCCATATCTCTTCCCTCTTGTGTCCATTAAGGATGCTTGTAGACAGAAAATGTTCAAATGTCTTAAATAAAGGTAGTAGGTAACTTTATTTAAGACATTTGAACATTTTCTGTCTACAAGCACCCTTAATGGAGCCTGTTGTTTGCCTCTTTAATACCGTTACATGACATAGGTAAACTGTGTTTAATTTCACATAGTTGACCTTAATGAATATGCATGGAAACTCCTGGTTTCATTTAAGATTCCCTGCTGTTTATATCCATAAGCATAACAGAAAGCACAAAAGAAGACTGTCCCAGTCTTTATAGAAATTACATTCTTTTTTTTTTTTTTTTTTTTTTTTGCGGTACGCGGGCCTCTCACTGTTGTGGCCTCTCCCGCTGCAGAGCACAGGCTCCGGACGCGCAGGCTCAGTGGCCATGGCTCACGAGCCCAGCTGCTCCGCGGCATGTGGGATCTTCCCGGACCGGGGCACGAACCCGTGTCCCCTGCATCGGCAGGCGGACTCTCAACCACTGGGCCACCAGGGAAGCCCTATAAATTACATTCTTTTAACATATTCTTCCTCTCCTAGTTTTTAATGGCAATTACAATGGCTTTTATGAAACATACTTTCCTTTTATTTAGACTATCAGCGATCAGATGAAATAAACAGAGGAAGAAAGAGACACCAATCTCTTCTATATCTACCTGATCAAATGGTCAAAAAAATATCTTGCCATCACTTTGATAGATCAGATATCAGGTTATTCTTCTGCATTCAAGCAGATGTTGGGGATCCCCTGTCTTATATAACACAGAGAAGATACTATCTTTGAGTGAAATAGAACTTGAGGGATATTTCAATTTTTTTGTTTTGTATTTTAATAAATTTATTTATTATATTTACTTATTATTTTTGGCTGCGTTGGGTCTTTGTTGCTGTGCGCGGGCTTTCTCTAGTTGCAGTGAGTGGGGGTACTCTTTGTTGCAGTGTGTGGGCTTTTCATTGCAGTGGCTTCTCTTGTTGTGGAGCATGGGCTGTAGGCGCACAGGCTCAGTAGTTGTGGCTCACGGGCTCTAGAGCACAGGCTCAGTACTCATGGCACATGGACTTCAGTAGTTGTGGCACTCAGGCTCAGTAGTTGTGGCTCGTGGGCTCTAGAGCATAGGCTCAGTAGTTGTGGTGTACAGGCTTAGCTGCTCCATAGCATGTGGGATCTTCCTGGACCAGGGTTCAAACCCGTGTCGCCTGCATTGACAGGCAGATTCTTAACCACTGTGCCACCAGGGAAGCCCGATATTTCCATTTTTCATGTGCTATTTCTCCACTCTTTCAAGCTTATGCCAAATAATCCTTCCTGTTCTGAAAATTAATTATGCTTTGTGGGTTTTTTCCTTCTAACCTGTAGATAGGGTGTCACTAAGGATTCTCTTCTTACCATTTGGTTCGGTCACACTGTATCTTTTTAAATTTCTCAAAAGCGTTTATAATACTCTTTTCTGTTCTTGACTCCTGGCTTATTTTAACTTAGTGTTTGGGCTCAATTTGCTTATCATATTCTCTGGAAATCTTCCCTGTCCCTCCTCTGCTTATTCTCTTCTTTCACTATTGTCTTTACGTTGACTAACATGTTGGGGAGAATTTTCCTCTACTCTTCTATTTTCTTCTGGCTGTTCTAAGAATTAATTGACATGAGAAAGATTAACAGGAGAAAATCAAATTTAATTTCATAAGTAAAGGAACCCCACATACATGAGAGGTTCAAAGACTGAAAGGTAAAATGAGGTATATGTGACATCCTGAGCTAAGGAACGAGGTTGGGGCCTGGGACTTCCAAGGACAGGTGGGTCATTCACAGAACAATAAGAAGAAGAGCAGAAGTTTGCCCTGCCATACAGATGGAACCACTTAGATAAAATTTATCTTTGGTAATACCTTTTTCTGGGAAGTATTTCTAGGTAGTTAATTGAGGGGCAGTAGTTTCTCTTGAGCCTATAGGGTCTCCATTGCCTTCAGCTCAAAATAATCTACATGCCAAGATCACACATCTTGGGGACGTCTGTTCTGAACACCTACATTTACAATCATACTTCTACAGGGAAAAAAGTATGTAAAAATCATGTCCTTTGGCTAAAACTATTGGCTGAAAAAAAATTGCAGTGTGAGAAATGTGAGTTAACTTTTATTTGGAGCCAAATGAGAACTATAGTCTGGAAGACAGTCTCTCAGCTCTGCGCAACTGCTCCAAAGAGATAGTGGGGAAGGTCAGTATGTATGCGATTTTAATGAAGGGGGATACTTGCAGTCAAGCACACATTTTGGCAAAAGACTGCTGCTAGTCATGAGGCACAGATGTCTCCATTGATGTTAGTGCCTTTCTAGATATGAGAAGATGCAAGAAATTGGCCTCAGAAAATCTGAAGTAAATGCCCTAAGAAAAGGGAATTCAGGGGCCTACAGTCAGAAAGACACCTATCTAAAGTTTAACTAAGCTGAGCAGAATGTGAAGGCCTTGGTCACCCTTTTGTAACCAAGCAGCCCCTTCACTCCAGGCCCTTGGAAATAACTCAAGGTTATTTTCTGCCTTGACAGGTGTGCAGTTGCAAGAATGTCATACAATGAAATCACATAGTCTAGAGTCTTTTGAGTCTTGCTTATTAAGCTCTGTATACTGTGTTTTAAATTCATCCATGTTATTGGGTCTATCAGTAGTTCATTCCTTTTTATTTTGGGGTAGAATTTCATTGCTTGGATTTACTGCAGTGTGTTTTGCTATTCCCCATTTGAGGGATATTTGGGTTGTTTCCAGATGTAAGCAATTATAAATGAAGCTGCTTTAAGTAGTCATGTACATGTTTTTATGAGAACATAGATTTTCATTTTAATTGGGTAAATATCTACTGTGGGATTGCTAGATCATATGTTTAGTTTATATTTAACTTTAGATGATCAAACTGTTTTCCAAAATGTGTTTTGTATTCATACCATCAATCTCTCAGAGTTTGAGTTACTATACCTACTTGCTAGAACACTGTATTGTCAGCTTTTTAGTTTATTTAATTAGTTAATTTATTTGTCAATTTAATAAGTGTATAGTGATAAATCATTGTGGTATAAATTTGCAATTCTCTAATGATTAATGATGCTCAGTATCTTTTTACTTTTTTAAAAATTAATTAATATTATTTTTTTTGGCTGTGTTGGGTCTTTGTTGCTGCATGCGCACTTTCTCTAGCTGCGGTGACTGGGGGCTACTCTTCGTTGTAGTGCGCGGGCTTCTCATTGCAGTGGCTTCTTTTTTTGTGGAGCATGGGCTCTAGGCACGCGGGCTTCAGTAGCTGTGGCACACTGCGGCACATGGGCTCAGTAGTTTTGGCTCCTGGCTCTAGAGTGCAGGCTCAGTAGTTGTGGCGCACGGGCTTAGTTGCTCTGCGGCATGTGGGATTTTCCTGGACTAGGGCTCGAACCTGTGTCCCCTGCATTGGCAGATGGATTCTTAACCACTGTGCCACCAGGGAAGTCCCCTTTTTTATTTGTTTACTAACCACCTGTACATCTTCTTTTGTGAAGTATGTTGAAATATGTTGTCGATTTATTGGTTTGTTTGTTTTCTTACTATTGATTTTTGAGAATTTTTTATGTAATACAGAAAAAATTCTTTAGCAGATATGTGATTTGAAAATATTTTCTCTCAGATTGTTGCCTGTGTTTTCATTTTCTTAAGTATGTCTTTCAATGACTAGAGTCTTTCAATTAGCTGAACTCTTCTTACTGGTGTTTGATGTCATCTGCCATAATTGAACAAATGCTCACTTACTTGTATGTGCCTATCTTTGTTTAGACTTACGTTAGTTGGTTGCTTTGCAATTATCTGATGGGTTAGAATGAATTTGTGTATTTACAAATTTCTCCGGGATTTTTTGTTGTTACTGGTGTAAATGTGAGAGTGATGCTCTGTTCAGGCTTGGACACTGTTAGCAGAATCCGGAGTCTCATGATCACAGGTTTTTGAGTCAAACACCTCTAGAAGATTTCACTATATTATTAGCTATTTTGGGGGGGGGCAAGCTATTTAATTTTCTGTGCCTCGATTTCTTCAGTGAGCAGAGAAAACATAACAAGAACTATGTTCAAATATTATATTTATATGGCACTTGATATAAAGATGGAACCAGGGACATGAGATCAGATCAGAGTTTTAGTTTGGATCTGCCACCCTCTTTTCCCACTATGTTCTCTAAGAATCCATTCCCTTATCTGCAGAATGAGAACATTCAACTAAATTGTATTCCTGGTGCTTCTCTATCATGATCTGAAACTATTATAAATCATAGTTTCATCTTAGAACATACAATATTTTTATTCAGTAAATCGTACTTATCTACCTCCTGCAGATACCGTGCTTATTTGTGCATCAATATGATTGTGTGAACTACTGCTGATGTTTGAATGTTAATATTTGGAGCATTTAATAACATAGTTATACAGTTTATGAACTAGGTTTCTTCTTTTAATGATATGTCATGACATCTTATTCTGAAAAATACTATGTTGTTATCTAGAATTAAAATGAGAGTGTGAAGTCTGAACAGTTTTTTGAAAGATAACAAATTTATGTTTATTAACAAAATTATATATTATAACAAATTTATATTTATTGGGGCACCATTAAACTTATTTAATGCAAAGTATATTTCTTAAAATAAGTTAATTCATCTCAGCAATAGTTAGTCAAGAAATTTGTATAGTCTGCTATTTGTTCTTTCTATACAGTATGCATACATGTGGTGTGTATCCAGTGGGCATGGTTTCCCACTCACCAAGAAGACAAAGGACTAATTTATTTTACAAAGGACTAATAGAGATTAACTTTTAATGAAGCATTTACATTAAGCGGGACAATTTTTAAGATATTATCTTTCTCACTAGATAATAATGTAAAAAGGAAATTAAGAATCCATTATTGAGTTTCAGAAACAGAAGGAAAAAACAACTTGAAATGAAAATAATACAAACTATTAACTCATGACATTTCGTCTACCTGCTAAAATGTCACTGCACACTTCAAAACTCAATCTGGGGGCTTCCCTGGTGGCGCAGTGGTTGGGAGTCCGTCTGCTGATGCGGGGGACGCGGGTTCGTGCCCCGGTCCGGGAGAATCCCGCATGCCGCGGAGCGGCTGGGCCCGTGAGCCATAGGGAGAGGCCACAATAGTGGGAGGCCCGCGTACCGCAAAAAAAAAAAATAAAAAAAAAAATAAACAACTCAATCTGTCTTTGTCTTGTGGATCACTCAGATATCTCATTATAAAGCCTTATCCCATTTTTATGATCAACAAGAAATTATTTAGAGAAGCACTAAAAATATTTAAAAGTAGAATAGTTGGTGTGAGGGTGTTCCGCTGGCAGTGCTTTTCTGTCCTTCTGAGCTATATTTTGCAGTAATTTAAAAACTGAAGATATTTATAAAATTAAAATACTGCTGACTCCAGCAGGTTTGAGAACTGAAGGCTTAATATATTTGTTAAAAGCGGTGCATCATTTGACATTGCAGAAAATCCCATAGATAGTCCCCAATTCCTCTCTCCAGTGAAGCAGGAGGCATAATCTAGACATGAAAAAGAATAAAGATAGCTACTGCTGATCAGCCCAGTCTTATAATACAGGAAAATTCACTTTCTCCAAGATTAAACATCCACTGGTATGGTCCAGTGATTATATTTCTGCAAGAATATATTTCCTTTTGGGAGAACATATAAAGTTGCTGAGTAGAGATACTTAAATGATCTGCAATTTCAAGAATCAGCAGTGACTAGGGTATGCTACATCAAACAAATGCAAGAGTAAAAAATTTAACGTTTTAAAACCAACACTTTATTCGTTGATCAGCAATTGGAATTCCTTATGAAGTGATAAATTACTTAGGCTATGTTTAACATATGACAATTTGAGTCAATTTTCCAGTCACTCCTTAATAACAAAATCTTAATTGTTTATTTCTTGCTGGTTTCATGAGATCATTTGAATTATTGATTCTTCCCTTTAATATTGAACTGCCATGTGCTTAAGGTATTTAAAGGATATGGGAAAATATGGGATAAGTGCCAAAAAGTGTTAATTTAAAATATAAATTCTCTTTTGATTTTCACATTAGCCATCTAATTACAATTTTGGATGCAGGGCTGAAGAGGAAGAGGAAAGCATGCTTGCTACTTACTACCTTAAGCAAAGTCCTGTCTTATATGTTTATATGTCTTCACATAAACTGATCATGGCAATGATAATCTTCAAGTAAATAATTCCAGATCCTATACTAGAGAATATGGAGCATCAGCTCTAGATAACTGTGGTGGACTATTCTGAATAATTTTTAAAAATCTGATTATTTTCAAAAGGCTTTAGGCAAATGTCTAAAGACATTCTAGATAATGCCTAAGCTAAGCAATATTAATTAATAAATTAATTCAGAAACCTATGATTACATTTGCCATGGCAATGCTAATGACTTACTTCACATTTGTGACTATTAGTAAGAGATAATGCACTGGAATTTTACAGACATACGAATTATTTCATACTAAAATTCTAAGCATTTAAATTATTTTACATATTGATATTTAAACATATACACATATATATACACCAATCACTACTTAAATCTATAAATGGTTATTTTTCACTGTAAATAGGATACAGTCATTTAAACTATCAAGTATTCTTCTTAAGTGTAAAGTTCACCTGTTTGTGATCATAGAACGGAAAAAAAGACCAGTATTAAATTATAAATGTACAGCAACAGCTACATTTATTAAAGAACATTTCTGAGCAGGGCCTCAGCCCAATATGACTCCTAAAACTGAGCTACAAAATCCTGCATAACAATGCTTTACTTATATTAACTTTAAAAGAAGAAATAGTGGAATATTTTTCCCATTTAAAAGACACGTTAATGAAGGCCATTCCCTCCAGGCTCTTTCTTTATCCAGTGTGAGAGAGAAGAAAGGAATGGCCACCAATCCAGTTAGTTTGGTCATTCAAAAATTAGATTTGCACCTCCTCTTTATAATCCCCACAGGATCTGTTATAATCGTGGTTTAGATGCCCAAAAGCTTAACTGAATTTGAGTTAGCATTGTGGTGTCTTCATTTGTCAAATTAATGGACCACCAACTCAGCAATCAGGAGATGGCCTGAGGGAAAGAGAACCCAGAAGAAACAAGTTTTCCTTAGTGGGAAGGAATGGAAATTCTGAAACAAGGAGACAGTTCTGGTTTTGGAAGAACACTGGAGTAATGGTGCCTGAGAAGTCGGTAGTAAGGTGACTTTTCTACATGGGAGGAAAGCACCATGGCGGAAATAGACTCCATGATGAGTACATTTTGCCTTGGGCCATGTCTAATACCTAATTTTTTTTTTTTTTTTTTTGCGGTACGCGGGCCTCTCACTGCCGTGGCCTCTCCCGCTGCGGAGCACAGGCTCTGGACGCGCAGGCCCAGCGGCCATGGCTCACGGGCCCAGCCGCTCCGCGGCATGTGGGATCTTCCCGGACCGGGGCACGAACCCGTGTACCCTGCATCGGCAGGCGGACTCTCAACCACTGCGCCACCAGGGAAGCCCCTAATACCTACTTTTATAGGAACTGTTTATTCTGCTTCTCCCAGACGTCTTCAATAACCTCTACCACTTGCCTAATCCACACTCATCTAAATCCCTATAGAACCAATTACATGGTTGCATCACAGAATGAGCTAAAAAATTACACTCAGTCTTACTCTCAGGAAACTTGAAAATGTATATGTGATGACAACATTTTCCTGGTCTAAGTATCCCCTTCATGCTCTAGAGTGCTAGACTTTGGAATTTTAATCTTGAGCAGTAACAATCATTTTCCTTTGGAAAATCCTGATCTTGCCTTCAGAATTTCTGCTCTCTGCTTTGTATAGTAAGGAAACCTAGCTCCCAATTATGGCAAGAATATTAGTCATACCCTGTAAATGATTTGCAAATTTAATTTTTAATCAAAACACAGTCTAGTATGGGACAGTGATATCTAAAACAGTTGAAAAGTGATTAACTTTAAATGTATATATGTTAGTGATAATTTTTTAAATGAGTAAATTAAAAGTAAACTTCTGGCAGAAGTTTCAGGCTGAACTCAGGGTTCTTTCCATTCAGTTTTTCCCAACCACAGCCCCACACATTTCAGTGACTAATGAGATCTGTAGATTATAGGTCTTCTCTCAAATGGTGACCTGGAAACAATAATCTTGAATCTTCACTTATTTAACTTCAGCCAAACAACTTAGTTGAAACATTTGTTATTTCAAAGGGTTACCTAAGGTATTGGTCAACCTTTCACTATTTCATATACTCAGGATAAATGAGGCAGTTAGCCTTCTTCATAGCGTCACCCAACTATCCGAGTGTGCTCTAGGACAGACCTATCAACCAGTACGCATGGCACACTGAGGGAGCTCCATGGGTTTAAGGTAGGATAAGCAAAAATTTATAGTTCAATCTGGGACCTATTCAAGAATGAAAAGAATACTAAAATTATTGAAATTTATCACTGTTGAAATATATATTGATACAATATTTTATTTTATTGGATATAGATTTTCAAAATAAAAAATTTTTGAAAATAAAAATATGTTGCTATGCATATTAAAGCAAGAAAATATTTTTGTATTGATTATAGGAAAAATAAAAATAATGATTCATGTATTTTAGTCAATTTTTAGGTCATATATTTTTAATAACATTTTTATAGTATTTTTTAAAATTTATTTTTCCATATGTTATCAGTATTTTATTTTTTATTTACCTGTAGTATCTATTAGAGTTGCATTTTCTAGTTTATATATATATGTGTGTATATACACACACACACACACATATATATATATACACACACACACATATATATATATAAATGACCACTTGCACAATTTTTTTCACTAGTGTACAATATTTTAATTTGAAAAACAAAACACTAAATATTCCTTTTACTAGTTCTGATATATCTTGTAAGCTTAGATAAAAATATGTTGAATGGAGACCATTTTCAGTTATAATTGTTTTCATGTGTGAAAGTTTTAGCCCAAATATCTTTCCTCATTCCTGAAGTTTTCGAGAATTCTTTGGTACAATTTGTGTTGTTTCTCCATTCTCCTCATTAGTAGCTTAAAAGGCTCTCTCAGGTCTATTTCATCTATCTACCTGCCAGATAACAAAATCCTGTAATCAGTATCTCTTGCTCTGTTCTCTCCAAACTTGCTGGTCTAAGTCCTTTTAATTTTAAAATAATCCCATTACTAAAATTTTAATGGGGTTTTTGGAGGAACAAAAATCTTAGTGCCAGCAATACATGGAGAGGCTTAAATTAGTATAAACATGCTCACAAATTTCAGTTTTTTTAAAAAAATAAAGTTATGCATACTAGTTAAAGACAGTTATGTGATATTATTTCCATCAAGGAAATAGAAAGAGTTAAATATGTTCACTTTCTCTCATCCCTAAAAAAATCCTAGGTTGTGTTCCAATCCAACATATGGGTGATAGAAAAAAAGTAGTATTTAACAAAGAGAAATGTGAGACTTTTCGATAATACAGTTCTTAAGTGTGGTATTTTTAAAAGTCACTCACTAGATCTGTCCAGTTAGTAATTCTCTGCATCGCCAATCCTGTATGCTAGCCACATGGAGCACTTGAATTTGCCTAGTGTGTCTGAGCAAATAAATTTTAATGGAATTTCATTTATTATTTTTAGTTTAAATGCACATAACCACATAACTCATGGCTAACATTTTGAGCAGTGCAGCGCTATTTAAAGAAGCATGTCATATTTACTTCTTATAATACATTTAAAAATTATATATGTTTATAGAATTTTAGTCTAAGTATTTATCTTTCCTTAATTGAAGGCTGAGATATACTTTTCTTTTATTTCATAAAAATTGAAATCACATTGAAAATCACAAGAGAAAAATAAAATAGTGCTAACTTCATCAAGCCTATTATCTTTTCCTGCATTTTTTCTTTCCTGAAATTTTTACTTTTTTAGGCTAATTTAAGCATTTTCTTAAGGAAATGAGAAATAAGCCTAGTGGCAATAAAACTGGCACAAATGTCTCAGCATTGAAAGCAGAGCAAAACAAAACAGAGATTTTTATCTCGTAAATAAGCCTCACAAGCATATATATCTCACCACAAAGCCGTGTTTTTGAGATTTGTTGTGGATTTCGTGATGTAAGTTCATAAAAATGTAAAAATAGTCCTTTTCTTTTCTTGAAACCACTGGTAAGTCTTGAACTACTGGTAAATTTTGTTGTTCTCATCACAGTGAAAATAAGAGTACATCTTGAATTATTTTAATATAAGATTGTCTTTGTTTTTACACATTTTATTTTCTCAAGATTGTCCTTTAGCATTCAACTTTAATAGTCCAGCTTTTCTTTAACTAGATTTCAGTTTTTAGGCTCCATTCCCATCTCAATGTAAAATAAACTAACCAAACAATCAACCAATAAAAATGACAAAAACTCTGTTTTAAAATATGGTTGTTAATGCCTCCGGTGTATATTCCCCTAGGGCATGGCAATTTATTTTAATTAATCACCAATTAAATAGTCAGTGTCAGATATATATTGAATAGCTATGAACTGATATACCCTGTCAAATAAGTCCCCCAAGAGATAGTAAAATAAGCCATCTTTTTCATTTTGAGTTGATGGCCAACTCAGTAGTCACACAATTAAATTTATGTGTAGAGGCAGAATCTGATCTTATTATCTGACTTTTTTCATTTCAGTCATGGCTAAAACTATAGGTATTGGCATCATGTAAAGGCAATTATAGGCAAATATCAAGCATCAATCATATGCCTCAGTCTTCCAAATTTTAATTTAGGTAAAGTTATGTAAGTTTAATTTTAACTGGTCTAATTCTTAATATTAAAAATGAATTCTAATGAACTTTTTATTTCAATTGTTCCCCAAATTAAGAGTGGATACAAACATATAAGTAATTATGCAAACAGATAGTTGAACCTAAAAATCTTGTATCATTTTTAGCCTAAAATTTAGCAATAAGTGTAAGCCATTATAAAGTTAACATCACTACGTAGTAATATGGAGATAAATCCTAAAATGCCTTGAAAAGAATCACATGCATTTAGGATTGCAGAATGGTTCAGTCGTCTAACACATACCGTCTCATTCATAAATGAGTGTTCCTCAGATTGGTGGTTGCCAAGGGAGAAGGGATGGAGTGGGAGGTTGGGGTTAGCAGATGTAAGCTTTTATATACAGAATGGATAAACGATAAGGTCCTACTATACAGCACAGAGAACTGTATTCAATATCCTGTGATAAACCATAATGGAAAAGAATATTTAAAAAAAGAATGTGTGTATATATATGTATAACTGAATCACTTTGCTGTACAGCAATAATTAACATTGTAAATCAACTATACTTCAATTAAAAAAATATTCTATGGCAAGAGAAGCCATTGCAAAAGCAAAATAAATAAATAAATAAATGAGTGTTCTGTTTCTGGTCTAAAGCTAGTGAGGGATTATCGTTTTTAAAAATAACTGTGAGATTTTAAAAAATTAATATATTTACATTCTCTTTCACAGATACTCTTTTGGTCAATAATATGACTACTGAATTGATTGTCCATAAAGTTAAGGTATTTGCTATTCAATTCTTGATTCTAATGATTTTCCAAGTAGCTTTTAGAACTGCTTACCAAATTATATTATCCAAAAAAGATGCTAACAATCTTAATCCACATCCAGTAGTTTCCTTTCTATTGCATATTCAGTGAGCAACACAGATCTAGCTGATCAGAAATGGGTTTGATAGCTCAGTGAAGTGTATTTAATTGTCACAATTTTTTACAGCAATTTTACCCCAAATCCAAGTCTGTTTGTTAGACTAATAACAACATACCAACTGACTAAGTAGTCCAGACAAGAAGAATATTCTGGCCAATGTCAACAGATGAGTATATGAATGTTATGAGTGTTTCTGTACCCCCAAAACTCATGTGTTGAATCCTAACCCTTAAGGTGATGGTAGTAGAAGGTGGGGCCTTTGGGAGCTGGGTAGGTCATGAGGAAGGAGCCTTCATGAATGAAATTAGTGCCCTTATATAACAGGCTTGGGCTTCCCTGGTGGCGCAGTGGTTGAGGGTCCGCCTGCCGATGCAGGGGACGCGGGTTCGTGCCGCAGTCCGGGAGGGTTCCACATGCCGCGAAGCGGCTGGGCCCGTGAGCCATGGCCGCTGGGCCTGCGCGTCCGGAGCCTGTGCTCCGCAAGGGGAGAGGCCACAGCAGTGAGAGGCCTGCGTACCGCAAAAAAAAAAAAAAAAAAAAAAAAAAAAAAAAAAAAAAAAAAACAGGCTTAAGAGAGATCTCACAATTCCTTCCACCACTTAAAGACACAGTGAGAAGTTGGCAGTTTGCCACCCAGAAAAGGTCTTCAGTAAGACCCAATCATGTTGGCACCCTGTTCTTAAACTTCTAGACTAACTTTGAGAAATACATTTTTAGTGTGTATAAGCCACCTAGTCTATGGAATTTTGTTATAGCAGCCTGAATGGGCTAAGAAAATACATAAATAAATAAATTCAATAACATTGTTTATTTTTTAATATAAAATTTGTGAAAATAAACTGAGATATACAAAAGAAGACTGTAAAATAAACATTGAGATAAATATTATAATGACGATTTGAGAAAAAAGGGAGATTTATAAATGACAGAAATTAATCCAAAATGGTTCAAGTCATTCTTTAGTGATTTTTCATCTACTATGCATGATTGCTAGTTTTTTGTTTTCACTTGTATGTATATATATGTATATATATATATATATATGTGTGTGTGTGTGTGTGTGTGTGTGTGTGTGTGTGTGTATTTTAATTGGGGTATACTTGCTTCACAATGTTGTGCTAGTTTCTGCTGTACAGCAAAGTGAATCAGACATATACATACACATATCCCCTCCCTTCTGGATTTCCCTCCCATCTAGGTCACCACAGAGCATCAAGTAGAATTCCCCATGCTATACAGCAGGCTCTCACTAGTTATCTATTACATACATAGCAGTGTATACATGTCAATCCCAATCTCCCAATTCATCCCACCCATCCTTTCCCCTCTTGGTGTCCGTATATTTGTTCTCTATGTCTGTGTCTATTTCTGCTTTGCAAACAGGTTCATCTGTACCATTTTTCTAGATTACACATATATGTGTTAATATACGATATTTTTCTCTTTCTGACTTACTTTGGTCTGTATGACAGTCTCCAAGTCCATCCACATCTCTACAAATGACCCAATTTCTTTCCTTTTAATGGATGAGTAATATTCCATGTGTATATGTACCACATCTTCTTTATCCACTTGTATATTTTCTTAAAAGTAATTTGGTGATTACTGAAAATTTAAGTACCTGGGGATAACCTGCTTTTATGAAGAAATGCTCATTTTGTATCCTGGCATTTTATACCATCTAGTTAAAGAGTAGGACAGATAAAAATGTTTGTGCTTATATCAGACATATCAATGATATTAGATTCTTAATTACCAACTGCTAACATCTAGTTAAATTTATTTGTCCCACTACTGGGCATATATCTGGAGAAAAACATGGTCCAAAAGGATACATACACCCCAATGTTCACTGAAGCATTGTTTACAATATCCAAGACATGGAAGCAACCTAGATGTCCATTGACAGTGCAATGGATAAAGAAGATGTAGTACATATATACGATGGAATATTACTCAGTCATCAAAGAGAATTAAATAATGCCATTTGCATCAACATGGATGGACCTAGAGAATGTCATAGTGAAATAAGTCAGAGAGAGAAAGACAGAGAGAGAGAGAGAGAGAGAGAAATATCATATGGTATCACTTATATGAAGAATCTAAAAAGAAATGATACAAATGAACTTATTTACAAAACAGAAACAGATTCACAGACTAAGAGAACAAACTTATGGTTACCAGGGGGGAAGGGTGGGAGGAAGGGATAGTTAGGAAGTTTGAGACTGACATGTACACACTGCCATATTTAAATGGATAACCAAGGACCTACTATATAGCACAGGGGCTCAATGTTATGTGGTAGGCTGGATGGAAGGGGAGTTTGAAGGGAGAATGGATACATGCATATGTATGGCTGAGTCACTTTTCTGTGCACCTGAAACTATCATAACATTGTTAATCAGCTATATTCCAATATAAAATAAAAAGTGTGATTAAAAAAATTCCCTTGTTCACTATAAATATTGGCAAGTTAGTATCAGAGTTATCCAGTGTTGTATTTTCACTAGTGATTTTTCTATCACCTTGAAATCTCTTCCAGCTTTCAGGCTTGAAAAATCTACTCATCTATATCTACCTAAACTTATTTTCTACTATTCTTTGAGATATATACTATATTTAATAAGCAAACATAAATTGTTTGGTTGATCTAAATTCCAACACAGTCACTTTACTGAGACAAATATTTCGCAGTCTTACAGCTCCTCCCCTGCTCAGATTAACTTAGTGCTAATGGATCTTGCTTTCTTCCACATCGCTATGGTATGAGGGAATATTTCATTTATGCATGTGTGTATCTCCTTAGATACACTCATTTATGCATGTGTGTATCTCTTAGCAACTGCTCCACAAATAAATGTGCTAAAACAAGGGTGTATTTCCTTATTTATGCATGTGTATATCTCCTTAGCAACTGCTCCACAAATAAGTGTGCTCCAAAAATAAGGGTGTATACAGACGCACACACAAACACACTTTATAAATTATATCAAATAGAACTGATTGTTATAAGTTATATGGTTTCTATGCATAATAACAATAAAGTTAGCATTTTCTGTATAGCAGCAACGTAAAGTAATTTTACATAAACTTTCAGTTCAATTGATTTTTTAAAATATACTGAAGGGGAATATTTTTGACTAAACAAATAGAAGTACTCTTCATATTTTTTCTAAATCTGTCATAGTCTATCTGAGGAAGTCTTCAGGAAGTTTATGTTCAGAGTGTGCTCAGCAGAAAGATTATTGTGAGAATTATTTTTATTTAATATAAGGATAAAATACTCACACACATATGGTTAGTCTGTTATAGGTGAAATGCCTGGCAGTGACAAGTATTAAAATTGAAAATGTGAATTCTAGTAACAACAAAAATTGTGCCAACTAGAAAATAAGTATGCTTAATGGAAAAGTAAAAGTGCAAAAAATCAGATTAAATACTCGTCCCCATGTCTCAAAAAGGAAAAAAATAAAGTGACTGGGATATATAGCTTTTTTAAAAATGGGTGCTGAAACTATTGACAGACCTTAAATTAGTAGCTGTAGTGCAATATTTGTTTTTTCATTCCTTTGATTTTGGTTTTCTGCCAAAATTTTAAATCCCAGACAAATAATTTAATTAATATATTCTTTCTAATAAGTAAGAATAGTGAAAACATTTGCCCTTTATTTATGAAATTTCTTGACACAAATTATTTAATAATTAGATACATTTATTTTTAAACTTGGTAACAGTGCTTAGGGGAAATAAATAAATATCTTTTGAAATTTGGGGTTAGCTAATCTCAGTTCCTTTACCAACATACTGGTGATAATTTCAGCATTAATAGTTTCTAATTGCTGATTGGTCTTCTTTCTCCTTAATATTTTTCTTAGTTTTTGATGAGGCTTTTCATATACACAACCAGGAGGTATTTCATCATAATGATTGCAGGCCCAATTGTGACAATTTCAGAAATTACAATACTTTCAATAAAATGAATGAGCAAATCAGTGGAAGAAAATAATTTGATGGTACGTGACAAATTCGCATGAAAAGTCAACCAGCTGTCATTTGGTTACTCTGATTTTCTAAAATAGAAACTCATATTCTGATAGAAAGCCCATGTTGAGGATTATTATGAAGATTATGTAAAATCTAGATAAAATGGACTCTTCTTTTGATTTGTTTGTGGTGAGAAAAATACAGTTGTAACTGAATCTTAAACATAAAGGTGTTAAAATTTTATTTTATTTTCTAACTTATTTCCCAAAGCCTGCTTTAGAAAATGCATGGCTAGTATTTTCCTGCATAGAGAATACTACATCGGTTATTTTGAGTTAATAAAAAAACAGAGTCTAACAAAACACAATACAGATGATGGAGCCATCACAATCGTAATTTAAATTATTTGTAAGTAAATTGCCTTTAAAATAACCAACTCCTTTTAATCTATTTAAACAGCTGAGAGGAGCTTCAAGATTACGGAAGAGCAAGACGCAGAGATCACCTTCCTCCCCACGAATATATCAGAAATACATCTACATGAGGAACAGCTCCTATAGAACCCCTACTGAACGCTGGCAGAAGACCTCAGACCTCCCAAAAGGCAAGAAACTCCCCATGTACCTGGGTAGGGCAAAAGAAAAAACAGAGACAAAAGAATACAGACGGGACCTACCCCACTGGGAGGGAGCTGTGAAGGAGGAAAGGTTTCCACACACTAGCAGGCCCCTTTGCGGGCCGAGACTGCAGGTGGCACAGGGGCGAAGATTTGGGGTCATGGACGAGAGCACAGCAACAGGGGTGCGGAGGGCAAAGCGGAGAGATTCCCGCACAGAGGATGGGTGCCGACCAGCACTCACCAGCCCAAAAGGCTTGTCTGCTCACCCGCCGAGGCGGGTGGGGCTGGGAGCTGAGGCTCGGGCTTTGGTTGGAGTGCAGGGAGAGGACTGGTGTTCGCGGAGTGAACACAGCCTGAACGGGGCGAGTGCGCTGCAGCTAGCCGGGAGGGAGTCCAGGGAAAGGTCTGGAGCTGCCAAAGAGACAAGAGACTTTTTCTTACTTCTTTGTTTCCTGGTGCGCGAGGAGAGGGGATTAAGAGCACAGATTAGGGGAGCTCCAGAGATGGGCAGGAGCCGCGGCTATCAGTGCAGACCCCAGAGACGGGCATGAGACGCTAAGGCTGCTGCTGCCACCACCAAGAAGCCTGTGTGCAAGCACAGGTCACTGTCCACACTTCCCCTCCCGGGAGCCTGTGCAGCCTGCCACTATCAGGGTCCCGTGATCCAGGGACAACTTCCCTGGGAGAACGCACGGCGCACCTCAGGCTGTTGCAACGTCATGTTGGCCTCTGCTGCCGCAGGCTTGCCCCGCATCCTTACCCCTCCCTCCCCCCGACCTAAGTGAGCCAGAGCCCCTGAATCAGCTGCTCCTTTAACCCCATCCTGTCTGAGCGAAGAACAGACGCCCTTAGGCGACCTACACGCAGAGGCAGGTCCAAATCCAAAACTGAGCACCAGGAGGTGTGCAAACAAAGAAGAGAAAGGGAAATTTCTCCCAGCATCCTTGGGAGCAGCGGATTAAATCTCCACAATCAACTTGATGTACCCTGCATCTGTGGAATGCCTGAATAGACAACGAATCATCTCAAATTGAGAAGGTGGACTTTGGGAGCAAATATATATATATATATATATTTTTTTTTCCCTTTTTCTCTTTCTGTGAGTGTGTATGTGTATGCTTCTGTGTGTGATTTTGTCTGTATAGCTTTGCTTTTACCATTTGTCCTAGGGTTCTGTCCATCAGATTCTTTTTCTTTTTAAAATTTATTTCTTAATAATTATTTTCTATTTTAATAACTTTA
This sequence comes from Orcinus orca, assembly GCF_937001465.1. NCBI lineage: Eukaryota > Metazoa > Chordata > Mammalia > Artiodactyla > Delphinidae > Orcinus > Orcinus orca. The sequence goes on along the minus strand of NC_064562.1, from coordinate 76,209,553 downwards.
TTTTATTTTATCTTCTTTCTTTCTTCTTTCTTTCATTCCCTTTCTTTCTTCCTCCCTCCCTCCCTCCCTCTCTCTCTCTCTTTCTTTCTCTCTTTCTTTCTTTCTATTTTTTCTCCCTTTTATTCTGAGCTGCGTGGATGAAAGGCTCTTGTTTCTCCAGCCAGGCATCAGGGCTGTGCATCTGAGGTGGGAGAGCCAACTTCAGGACACTGGTCCACAAGAGACCTCTCAGCTCCACATAATATCAAATGGTGAAAATCTCCCAGAGATCTCCATCTCAATGCCAAAACCCAGCTTCACTCAATGACCAGCCAACTACAGTGCTGGACACCCTATGCCAAAAAACTAGCAACACAGGAACACAACCCCACCCATTAGCAGAGAGGAGGGCTAAAATCATAATAAGGCCACAGACAGCCCAAAACACACCACCAGACGTGGACCTGCCCACCAGAAAGACAAGATCCAGCCTCATCCACCAGAAAACAGGCACTAGTCCCCTCCACCAGGAAGCCTACACAACCCACTGAACAAACTTCAGCCACTGGGGACAGACACCAAAAACAACGGGAACTAAGAACCTTCAGCCTGTGTAAAGGAGACTCCAAACACAGTAAGTTAAGCAAAATGAGAAGACACAGAAACACACAGCAGATGAAGGAGCAAAGCAAAAACCCATCACACCTAATAAATGCAGAGGAAATAGGCAATCTACCTGAAAAAGAATTCAGCAAAATGATAGTAAAGATGACCCAAATTCTTGTTAAACAAGAATGTTTAACAAGGACCTAGAAGAACTAAAGAGCAAACAAACAATGATGAACAACACAATAAATGAAATTAAAAATTCTCTAGAAGGGATCAATAGCAGAATAACTGAGGCAGAAAAACGGATAAGTGACCTGGAAGATAAAATAGTGGAAATAATTACTGCAGAGCAGAATAAAGAGAAAAGAATGAAAAGAACTGAAGACAGTCTCAGAGACCTCTGGGAAAACATTAAACACACCAACATTCGAATTATAGGGGTCCCAGAAGGGACTGAGAAAATATTTGAAGAGATTATAGTTGAAAACTTCCCTAATATGGGAAAGGAAATAGTTAATCAAGTCCAGGAAGCACAGAGAGTCCCATACAGGATAAATCCAAGGAGAAATACGCCAAGACACATATTAATCAAACTGTCAAAAATTAAATACAAAGAAAACATATTAAAAGCAGCAAGGGAAAAACAACAAATAACACACAAGGGAATCCCCATAAGGTTAACAGCTGATCTTTCAGCAGAAACTCTGCAAGCCAGAAGGGAGTGGCAGGACATATTGAAAGTGTTGAAGGAGAAAAACCTGCAACCAAGATTACTCTACCCAGCAAGGATCTCATTCAGATTTGATGGAGAAATTAAAACCTTTACAGACAAGCAAAAGCTGAGAGAGTTCAGCACCACCAAACCAGCTCTACAACAACTGCTAAAGGAACTTCTCTAGGCAAGAAACACAAAAGAAGGAAAAGACCTACAATAACAAACCCCAAACAATTAAGAAAATGGGAATGGGAACACACATATCGATAATTACCTTAAATGTAAATGGACTAAATGCTCCCACCAAAAGACACAGATTGGCTGAATGGATACAAAAACAAGACCCATATATTTGCTGTCTACAAGAGACCCACTTCAGACCTAGAGACACATACAGACTGAAAGTAAGGGGATGGAAAAAGGTATTTCATGCAAATGGAAACCAAAAGAAAGCTGGAGTAGCAATTCTCATATAAGTTATATATATATATATGTAGTTTGCTTGAGTGCAGTGTTTTTTGTTTTCTGTACTGAATTCATTAGCATGGGTCGGTATAAAATTTAGCATAGGTCAATATGTAATTTGTAAACTAATAAGGTCTTAAAAGTGAGGAATTAAGTCTTTTAAATTTAATTATTTATTGTAAAGAGCAGAATAGCATACATAAACAGGTGCCTAAGGAAAACTTGTATTCTAATATGGAACTCTCATGAACACCTTTTTTTTTTTTCTTCTAACGGTATGATAGTAGGCCATTTGATTATTTTTATGGCTTTAACTTTACAACAATGAAATATTCGTAAATTTTAAAAAGTATTTTTCTTTATTTGATGCGGGTGGGATACTGGAGAAATGAAAGGTCAAACATCTATTGAGGAATCCATACTTGTCTATATATTGTGTACTTTTATTTCAAGAACTGATGTAAAATTCCTAAAAGGATGCTATAATAAGTTATTATGCCATTTTACAGACTGAATTAAGTGAATTTCAGGGAGGTATGAAACTTGCCTAAGGCTATCCAGCTACCAAGCGGTAGAAGTGAGAATTAAATCCAGGTATACCTATAAAAAAAAAAAAAAAAAAAAAAAAAAAAAAAGAAGGCGAGGGCAGCACCAGGGTATGGGGTTGTTAGTTTTATAGGGGTGAGTAATTTCATACGCTGATGAGTGGGAGGAGTATTCCAGCTATTTTGGGGAAGGGGTGGGGATTTCTAGGAATTGAGCCACCGCCCACTTTTTGACCTTTATGGTCATCCTTGGAACTGTCGTGGCACCTGTGGGTGTGTCGCTTTGCTTGCTGATGTGTTACAATGAGTGTATACTGAGGCTCAAGGTCTAGTGGAAGTAGACTCGTCCGCCATCTTGGACCTATTTTGTTCTAATCAGTTTATGTTGTGTCCTCAGGCTATGTAATTCTTTTAAAGGTTGTGCCCTGCCCCCTTTCCTCCTGTTTCATATTGAATATATAATATTTACCAGAGTATGTTTTAATAATTAATACATGATATATTGTATAATTAATTTATATATCATATATATAATGATATCTATAGGTATTTGTTCTAATAAGTCATTAAAAATAAATGAATATTCTTTTTCTTTCATAAAAAAAAAAGATTATTACAAGAGACAAAGAAGGACACTACATAATGATCAAGGGATCGATCTAAGAAGAAGATATAAGAATTGTAAATACTGATGCACCCAACATAGGAGAACCTCAATGCATAAGGCAAATACTAACAGCCATAAAAGGGGAAATTGACAGTAACACAATCATAGTAAGAGACTTTAACACACCACTTTAACCAATGGACAGATCATCCAAAATGAAAATAAAAAAGGAAACACAAGCTTTAAATGATACATTAAACATGAGGGACTTAATTGATATTTATAGGACATTCCATCCAAAAACAACAGAATACACATTCTTCTCAAGTGCTCATGGAACACTCTCCAGGATAGATCATATCTTGTGTCACAAATCAAGCCTTGGTAAATTTAAGAAAATTGAAATTGCATGAAGTATCTTTTCTGACAACAATGCTTTGAGACCAAATATCAATTCCAGGAAAAAAATCTATAAAAAAATACGAACACATGGAGGCTAAACAATACACTACTTAATAACCAAGAGATCACTGAAGAAATCAAAGAGGAAATTAAAAAAAAACCTAGAAAAAAATGACAGTGAAAACACGATGACCCAAAACCTATGAGGTGCAGCAAAAACAGTTCTTAGAGAGAATTTTTCAGCAATAAAAACGTACCTTAGGAAACAAGAAACATCTCAAATAAACAACCTCACCTTACACCTAAAGCAATTAGAGAAAGAAGAATAAAATAACCCCAAAGTTAGCAGAAGGAAAGAAATCATAAACATCAGATAAGAAATAAATCAAAAAGAATGAAGGAAACAATAGCAAACATCAATAAAACTAAAAGCTGGTTCTTTGACAAGATAAACAAAATTGATAAACCATTAGCCAGACTCATCCAAAAGAAAAAGGGAGAAGACTCAAATCAATAGAATTAGAAATGAAAAAGGAGTAGTAACAACTAAAACTGCAGAAATACAAAGGATCATAAGAGATTACTACAAGCAACTATATGCCAATAAAATGGACAACCTCGAAGAAATGGACAAATTCTTAGAAATGCACAACCTTCCGAGACTGAACCAGGAAGAAATAGAAAATATGAACAGACCAATCACAAGCACTGAAATTGAAACTGTGATTAAAAAGCTTCCAACAAACAAAAGCCCAGGACTAGATGGCTTCAGAGGAGAATTCTACAAAACATTTAGAAAAGAGCCCACACCTATCCTTCTCAAACTCCTGCAAAATACAGCAGAGGGGGGAACATTCCCAAACTCATTCTAGGAGGCCACCATCACCCTGATATGAAAACCAGACAAAGATGTCACAAAGAAAGAAAACTACAGGCCAATACCACTGATGAACATAGATGCAAAAATCCTAAACAAAATACTAGCAAACAGAATCCAACAGCACATTAAAAGGATCATAAACCATGATCAAGTGGGGTTTATCCCAGGAATGCAAGGATTCTTCAATATACGCAAATCAATCAATGTGATACATCATATTAACAAATTGAAGGAGAAACACCATACAATCATCTCAATGGATGCAGAGAAAGATTCTGACAAAATTCAACACCCATTTATGATAAAAACCCTCCAGAAAGTAGGCATAGATGGAACTTTCTTCAACGTAATAAAGGCCATATATGACAAACCCACAGCCAACAATATCCTCTATGGTGAAAAACTGAAACCATTTCCACTAAGATCAGGAACAAGACAAGGTTGTGCACTCTGACCACTATGATGCAACACAGTTTTTGAAGTTTTAGCCACGGTGATCAGAGAAGAAAAAGAAATAAAAGGAATCCAAATCAGAAAAGAAGAAGTAAAGCTGTCACTGTTTGCAGATGACATGATACTATACATAGAGAATTCTAAAGATGCTACCAGAAAACTACTACAACTAATCAATGAATTTGGTAAAGTAGCAGGATACAAAATTAATGCACAGAAATCTCTAGCATTCCTATACACTAATGATGAAAAATCTGAAAGTGAAATTAAGAAAACACTCCCATTTACCATTGCAACAAAAAGAATAAGATATCTAGGAATAAACCTATCTAAGGAGACAAAAGACCTGTATGCAGAAAATTATAAGACATTGATGGAAGAAATGAAAGATGATACAAATAGATGGAGTGATATACCATGTTCTTGGATTGGGAGAATCAACATTGTGAAAATGACTCTACTACCCAAAGCAATCTACATATTCAACACAATCCCTATCAAACTACCACTGGCATTTTTCACAGAACTAGAACAAAAAATTTCACAATTTGTATGGAAACACAAAAGACCCCGAATACCAAAGCAATCTTGGGAAAGAAAAATGGAGCTGGAGGAATCAGGCTCCCTGACTTCAGACTATACTACAAAGCTACAGTAATCAAGACAGTATGGTACTGGCACAAAAACAGAAAGAGAGATCAATGGAACAGGATACAAAGCCCAGAGATAAACCCACACACATATGGTCACCTTATCTTTGATAAAGGAGGCAACAATATGCCGTGGAGAAAAGACAGCCGCTTCAATAAGTGGTGCTGGGATAACTGGGCAGCTACCTGTAAAAGAGTGAAATTAGAACACTCCTTAACACCGTACACAAAAATAAACTCAAAATGGATTAAAGACTTAAATGTAAGGCCAGACACCATCAAACTCTTAGAAGAAAACATAGGCAGTACATACTATGACATAAATCACAGCAAGATCCTTTTCGACCCACCTCCTAGGGAAATGGAAATAAAAATAAACAAATGGGACCTAATGAAACTTAAAAGCTTTTGCAGAGCAAAGGAAACCATAAACAAGACGAAAAGACCACCCTCAGAATGGGAGAAAATATTTGCAAATGAAGCAACTGACAAAGGATTAATCTCCAAAATTTACAAGCAGCTCACGCAGCTCAATATCAAAAAAACAAACAACCCAATCCAAAAATGGGCAGAAGACCTAAATAAACATTTCTCCAAAGAAGGTATACAGATTGCCAACAAACACATGAAAGAATGCTCAGCATCATTAATCATTAGAGAAAGGCAAATCAAAACTACAATGAGATATCATCTCACACCGGTGAGAAGGGCCATCATCCAAATATCTACAAACAATAAATGCTGTATAGGTTGTGGAGAAAAGGAACCCTCTTGCACTGTTGGTGGGAATGTAAATTGATACAGCCACTATGGGGAACAGTATGGAAGTTCCTTAAAAAACTACAAATAGAACTAACATACTACCCAGCAATCCCAGTACTGGGCATATACCCTGAGACAACCATAATTCAAAAAGAGTCATGTACCAAAATGTTCATTGCAGCTCTATTTACAATAGCCAAGACATGGAAGCAACCTAAGTGTCCATCAACAGATGAATGGATAAAGAAGATGTGGCACATATATACAATGGAATATTACTCAGCCATAAAAAGAAACGAAATTGAGTTATTTGTAGTGAGCTAATTGGACTTAGAGTCTGTCATACAGAATGAAGTAAGTCTGAAAGAGAAAAACTAATACCGTATGCTAACACATATATATGGAAACTAAGAAAGAAAAAAAAAAGGTCCTCAAGAACCTAGGGGCAAGAAGGGAATAAAGACACAGACTTACTAGAGAATGGACTTGAGGATATGGGGAGGGGGAATGGTAAGCTGTGACAAAGTGGCATGGACATATATACACTACCAAACTTAAAACAGGTAGGTAGTGGGAAGCAGCCACATAGCACAGGGAGATCAGCTCAGTGCTTTGTGACCAACTAAGGGGGTGGGATAGGGAGGGTGGGAGGGAGGCAGACGCAAGAGGGAAGAGATATGGGAACATATGTATATGTATAACTGATTCACTTTGTTATAAAGCAGAAACTAACACACCATTGTAAAGCAATTATACTCCAATAAAGATGTTAATAAATAAATAAATAAATAAATAAATAAATAAATAAATAAATAAATAAATAGTTGAGTACAAGATCTTAGATAAAAAAAAAAAATCACAAACCCTGGCAACAGTTTTATTAGTAGGAAAAAATACTTTCATTCAAACCGAAACCTGAGACAATGTAACCTATGTTTTATCTAGATGTTATAAATGTCCCTCATCTGTTTCAAAAAAAAGAGAAAAGGAGGCAATTTTAATATTTGAATATTAAAAGACCTTACAAACATTTTTTAATAGTATCTTTTAGAATATATCACGTCTTCATATTAGAGAACTCTGCATTTTGACCTATTCCATTTTCATCAAATTTGCCTGCTTTAATATAACAAATTTAAAACATGTTAAATTTTCCCCTCAAATTAGAGTATTGAAAAATCTGTTCCACCTGTTTTTCTTTACAATTTACAATTCCTGGTGAAAATTTAATACCTTATAGTTATCTGTGAAAAACAAATCATACAATTTAGTTTCTTTGCAAGGAATATTAAGTAAAACAACTGCAATAAAACAACTCATGCAGTGTTTGGCACAAAACATAAATTTAATAAATGCATAATATTTTTAAAGTGAAATTTATAAATAATAGATAAATTTTCCATAAAAAGTATAAAACCTTTCCACCTAATTACTGTTTCATGCTAAAATTGTTTTTCTTACTTTTATATTTCAAAGTTCCTGAAATAGTCATCACAAACAATTATGCTGAAAGAAAAATAATTATTTCTCTTTAAAATGGTATATTAGGGAATTTCTGAAAATTCTCTAATTTTTTAAATTTTACTGGATTTTAAATGCTCTAAATTTTTTTTTCGGTCCTTTTTGTCTTTTAAATACAAAGTCTTAGCTGTCCCAGTGCCCAAAGTCTTCCCTTCCACTAAGGTCCAGTAGAGTCTGAATCTTCAATCAGAACCTCTGTGGTAGCAGCGAGTATATCCGAGTTCATGACCAGTCCTTCAGCACCTCCACTGCTGCCACTTCGCACAAAGATCTTCCCATCATCCATCAGGCTCACCTGTTCCTTTCCACTACAGTATAACTGTGACAGCCCTTCAGCTAGCTTCTAGCAGGAGGTGCTCTCCAGAGATGGAGTTTCCCAAGGGCTCAGGAAGAAGAGGAAGACCCTGATCATCTGCAGGTTGTGTCAGGGACTCTGGATTAGTGTCCAAGATATCTGTGCTGGTGATGAGGGCGCCTGCATTGGCAGCCAGAGCTTCAGCAATCAGCACCTCAGGGTGGGTTTTTGCTTTGTGAGCCACTATGCTGTCCTTCTCATTTTTTTTTTGCCACAGATATTGCAAGAAAACTGGTAGAAGGACCCTGCATCATGATTCTTCGTGTGCCAATTAAGGGATGCCTTTTGCCGACAAGTAAATCCACAGATCTCGCATTGTAATGGCTCCTCGCCAGTGTGAATCATCCGGTGCACTGCCAGATTGTGGGAACTCTTGAAGGCCCGAGCACAGTATTCACAGATACAATCTCTTTGATCTGTATGATGTTTGGCATGTCACAGAAGTTGCTTCTGGAGGCTGAAAAGTGGCCCACAGGAGGCATGGGGACATAAGTGTTCCTTCTTCAGCAAACACTGTTATTTAATGTGGTGCTGAAAATAGCTAGGGTGAGCAAGAAGGCCCAAAATTCCACCCTAAGATCATGCTAATCACCTCCATTTTTAAATGTGCAGAAGCCTGCAGCTTAATTATTATTATTTTTTAACATCTTTATTAGAGTATAGTTGCTTTAAAATGGCGTGTCAGTTTCTGCTTTGTAACAAAGTGAATCAGTTATACATATACATATGTCCCCATATCTCTTCCCTCTTGCAACTCCTTCCCTCAAACCCTCCCTATCCCACCCCTCTAGGTGGTCACATAACACTGAGCTGATCTCCCTGTGCTATGCGGCTGTTTCCCACTAGCTATCTATTTTACGTTTGGTACTGTATATATGTCCATGCCACTCTCTCACAGCTTTACTACAAATAACTCAATTTGTACAAATAATTACAAATAACTCAATTTCGTTTCTTTTTATGGCTGAGTAATATTCCATTATATATATGTGCCACATCTTCTTTATCCATTCATCTGTTGATGGACACTTAGGCTGCTTCCATGTCCTGGCTATTATAAATAGAGCTGCAATGAACATTGTGGTACCTGACTCTTTTAGAATTATGGTTTTCTCAGGGAATATGCCCAGTAGTTGGATTGCTGGGTCATATGGTAGTTCCATTTTTAGTTTTTTAAGGAGCCTCCATACTGTTCTCCATAGTGACTGAATCAACTTACATTCCTACTAACAGTGCAAGACGGTTCCCTTTTCTCCACACCCTCTCCAGCATTTATTGTTTCTAGGTTTTTTGATGATGGCCATTCTGACAGGTGGGAGATGATATCTCATTGTAGTTTGGATTTGCATTTCTCTAATGATTAATTATGTTGAGCATTCTTTCATGTGTGTTTTGGCAATCTGTATATCTTCTTTGGAGAAATGTCTATTTAGGTCTTCTGCCCATTTTTGGATTGGGTTGTTTGTTTTTTTGTTATTGAGCTGCATGAGCTGCTTGTAAATTTTGGAGATTAATCCTTTGTCAGTTGCTTCATTTGCAAATATTTTCTCCCATTCTGAGGGTGGTCTTTTCATCTTGTTTATGGTTTCCTTTGCTCTGCAAAAGCTTTTAAGTTTCATTAGGTCCCATTTGTTTATTTTTATTTCCATTTCCCTAGGAGGTGGGTCGAAAAGGATCTTGCTGTGATTTATGTCATAGAATGTACTGCCTATGTTTTCCTCTAAGAGTTTGATGGTGTCTGGCCTTACATTTAAGTCTTTAATCCATTTTGAGTTTATTTTTGTGTACGGTGTTAAGGAGTGTTCTAATTTCACTCTTACAGGTAGCTGCCCAGTTATCCCAGCACCACTTATTGAAGCGGCTGTCTTTTCTCCACGGCATATTGTTGCCTCCTTTATCAAAGATAAGGTGACCATATGTGTGTGGGTTTATCTCTAGGCTTTGTATCCTGTTCCATTGATCTCTCTTTCTGTTTTTGTGCCAGTACCATACTGTCTTGATTACTGTAGCTTTGTAGTATAGTCTGAAGTCAGGGAGCCTGATTCCTCCAGCTCCATTTTTCTTTCCCAAGATTGCTTTGGTATTCGGGGTCTTTTGTGTTTCCATACAAATTGTGAAATTTTTTGTTCTAGTTCTGTGAAAAATGCCAGTGGTAGTTTGATAGGGATTGTGTTGAATATGTAGATTGGTTTGGGTAGTAGAGTCATTTTCACAATGTTGATTCTTCCAATCCAAGAACATGGTATATCACTCCATCTATTTGTATCATCTTTCATTTCTTCCATCAGTGTCTTATAATTTTCTGCATACAGGTCTTTTGTCTCCTTAGATAGGTTTATTCCTAGATATTTTATTCTTTTTGTTGCAATGGTAAATGGGAGTGTTTTCTTAATTTCACTTTCAGATTTTTCATCATTAGTGTATAGGAATGCTAGAGATTTCTGTGCATTAATTTTGTATCCTGCTACTTTACCAAATTCTTTGATTAGTTCTAGTAGTTTTCTGGTAGCATCTTTAGAATTCTCTATGTATAGTATCATGTCATCTGCAAACAGTGACAGCTTTATTTCTTCTTTTCTGATTTGGATTCCCTTTATTTCTTTTTCTTCTCTGATTGCTGTGGCTAAAACTTCAAAAACTATGTTGAATCATAGTGGTTAGAGTGGGCAATCTTGTCTTTTTCCTGATCTTAGTGGAAATGGTTTCAGTTTTTCACCATAGAGGATATTGTTGGCTGTGGGTTTGTCATATATGGCCTTTATTATGTTGAGGAAAGTTCCCTCTATGCCTACTTTCTGGAGGGTTTTTATCATAAATGGGTTTTGAATTTTTTGGAAGCTTTCTCTGCATCTATTGAGTTGGTCATATGGTTTTTCTCCTTCAATTTGTTAATATGATGTATCACGTTGTTCAATTTGTGTATATCGAAGAATTCTTGCATTCCTGGGATAAACCCCACTTGATCATAGTGTATGATCCTTTTAATGTGCTGTTGGATTCTGTTTGCTAGTATTTTGTTTAGGATTTTTGCATCCATGTTCATCAGTGGTATTGGCCTGTAGTTTTCTTTCTTTTTGACATCTTTGTCTGGTTTTGGTATCAGGGTGATGGTGGCCTCGTAAATGAGTTTGGGAGTGTTTCTTCCTCTGCTATATTTTGCAAGAGTTTGAGAAGGATAGGTATGGGCTCTTTTCTAAATGTTTGATAGAATTTGCCTGTGAAGCCATCTGGTCCTGTGCTTTTTGTTGTTGGAAGATGTTTAATCACAGTTTCAATTTCAGTGCTTGTGATTGGTCTGTTCATATTTTCTATTTCTTCCTGGTTCAGTTTCGGAAGGTTGTGCATTTCTAAGAATTTGTCCATTTCTTCCAGGTTGTCCATTTTATTGGCATATAGTTGCTTGTAGTAATCTCTCATGATCCTTTGTATTTCTGCAGTGTCAGTTGTTACTTCTCCTTTTTCATTTCTAATTCTATTGATTTGAGTCTTCTTCCTTTTTTTCTTAATGAATCTGTCTCATGGTTTATCAATTTTGTTTATCTTGTCAAAGAACCAGCTTTTAGTTTTATTGACCTCCTGTAGCTTAATTATGCCTGCGAAGATTACTGCACCTTTTTCCAATCACCTTTCCCCACCCTCCCCAAGCTCCCCATACCTCAGAACGCCCTGCTTCTTTATTCTTTATCCTGAAAACCTCCCAAGGTTCTCACGCTCGAGGTGGAGGTTCGGAGAATTGTTCTCCCTTATCGTTTGGTTGCCCTGGAAATAAATAATCTGCTGCACACCTCAGCTTCTCAGCGGTTTGGCTTGATGTGTGTCAGGTCTTCTAATGTATACGACTTGAAGAACAAGTTTATGGCTAAACTGGAGTTTGAAAACTTAGACCAATGTGGGGCATTGGTCTTCTGCCCTTGGACTCAGACTCATATTGGAACTTACACCATTGGCATCTGCTCTAGACTTAGACTGGAAAAGCCATCTGTTCTTCTGGGTCTTCACCTTGCAAACTGCATATCTTGGGACATCTCAGTTTCTCAGCCTCCATAACCACTTGAGCCAATTCCTTACATTAAAAAAAAAATGTATATTAAAAAAAAAAGTTTCCTGAGTGATCCCTTTTCCTTCTGTAAGCAGATAGTAAATCAGTATTCAAAATTTTTCCTGGGGCTGTTTTTCTTTACTAAATAGTAAACTTTAGGTAACTAAAGTTTGTGTCTTCAAAAAAAGTGTGCTTCCTAAGGTAACATATACTCTTTTGGAAAAGTTTTTAACAATGCAGCATTACTAATTTTAATTACCTGCAGTCTATACTTTAAGAATGTAATTTCTTGAGGTATATATGTCTTATTTTGCTGTTATGTAATCCATCTGGGTAGTTGGTAGTCTGATTTAAAGTCAACGAATTGATCTTATTTCCTACGTGCAGAATTAAGAGACAGAGATCACTGGGGAAATCTTTTGTATTAGGAAGGGTTTTTCCTTGAGTTTGTTTCTAACCTACAGCTTAATTTTCCACTCCAAACACAATCATGCTTTTAATCATGGTTTTGCCAGTCTCCTACTAGAAAAATTATATATACATATATCTGAGTATATATATAATATATTTAAACTAGTAAATGTATTTTTTTAAAAATCTATTTTTTACATAATAAAAAGCATGCTTCTGAGTTGTTTCCTATGATGATCTATACTATGGTTGAGTTTGATCATTTTACAGAGTTAACTTTGGGGTGAATAGTCATTTTTTTCCCTAGTATCAGAACATAAAATGTAAAGGGATTGCCATGTCAGAAATTTTTAGGAAAGCACATGGTACAAGAGGTATAGGCCTTGGGTGAATGAGTGAATATCAAGATAAATGAGCATAATATATTTGCTGTTAAAAAATAAGTAAAAGTCCAAACATAATCCCATGTAATTCTATGTGTTCTTCTCATTTTGCGAGTATCAATATCTGAAAACATAATATGAAACAAAAATTAAATGTTTGTTATATTACATTGTCATTATGTATATGTATGTGTGTGTGTGTGGTGGGGAGAGGGAGAGGGAGAGAGAGAGAGAAAGAGGCTATAATATGATATCATACGAGTGTCATAACCTAAGTTTCAAGGTCTGCTTAGTAGAGGTCTAGAAAAGTCTGAAGTAAAAGGAATAACAGAACAGGACAAATACTGGGACAGCAGGGAGCAATTCTTTCAGACAAGCAAAGTATATACCAAACTGTGATGGTCAAAATAATTATGGGTTCACTGATCTCAGGAAACAAAAGAATGTAGAAATGGGGATTTGGGATAGTAGCAAGGCTGAAATACATGTAAATATGTGATCTTACTAGGAAATTGCTTTCAATACAAAAAAAGGAGTCTGATATTGAGTCCTTCTACCACGAACATGGTGACAGGCTCGAGGCAAAATGATTAGATCCCTTAACAGACATGTTATTGCTGGATGTGAGGAAAGGCAAAAGCAAGAATACTGGTCCAAATCAGGTCTTTATCTGATAGATAAAACTATTCTCATAGTGTTAGGGCTTGTGTGTGAGTGTGGGTGTGCATGTGTGCACATATTTGTAAAGATGAGATTCTTTATGTATGTTAATACAAGTCATTTTCAACACTCTTCCATCAATAAAAGCTTCTGTGATGTATATAGGAAAGGCATAAACACTTAAAAGAGAAAATCCCTGAGCAGCTGTCTATAGGAGTGAAGCTGAGTGAGCTGACCTGACTTATCTGAAAAAATAACACTGTCAAATATTTCTGCCTTTTTTTTTAAAAAAAAGATATGTCCTCATTCTCAGGAAAGTCTTTGCCTTTTTCTTACTAAGGACTTTAGGGTATCAACCATGATTAAATAAACAAAACACTCCAGTAGTTTTCCTGGGGCTCATCAAAAAATGACAAGCCTACATTACCAATATTCCTGATTTAAAAGTATTGTTTTGTTAGAGTGACTTTTTCAAAGTGAAGAAGAATTTACAAATTCTTCTTTTAACAACAAATTAACTGAAAAAATATGTTGAATACAGTAAAATCAATATTGGAATATTCTCATAATTAAATGATTTAAACTCAGAATTGATATCTATGACCCAAAATTGCTTAGAACAGGGTAAAATAAGCAGAGGCAATCTGTTAATGTAGTGCTTATCTTGTGGTAAACATACATATTATCTAATTATTTTCAACAAAGTGTTGTGAGGCAGGCATTGTTTTTATTCTCATTTTACAGAGGAAAAAACATCTGGCCCTTAGATGGGTGGGATGGGGGTGAAGGAGGTCCAAGAGGGAAGGGATATATGTATATACACATAGCTGATTCACTTCACTGTACAGCAGGAACTAACAAAACATTGTAAAGCAAATATATCCTGATTAAAAAAAATAGAAGTATTAAGCAAGAAACTCTGAAAAGTAAGATATATATTCCAGATTTTGATGCAAATATGTTCTATATAAACAGAAAGGATGTTCTGTCTAACAAACATTTATCAACAATATTATGTGCTTGGAAGATTTTAGATGAAACAGATTTGATATCTTTTTTGATAGAGCCTATGGTCTAATGGCTTGCTTCAATTTCAGTGAAAACAGAATTCAATATATAAGGACTACAGTAGAGAGAACATGTACTTAATTTTATCTCATGGAAATGGAATGTACTTTGGAGGATGGGGATCCTACATTTGATTTTAGAATAATGAGTAGAAATAACCAGTTGAAAATGTTTAACAGCATAAAATCTGAAACCAGACTCTCTAGATTTATATTCCAGCTCCCAGTTCACTAGCTAAGTATGTTAATTAGGATAAATGTGCCTCAGTTCCCTTACATATAAAATGAGATAATAATAGTACATAGATCTTCTGTTAGATTTAAGTGCATTTATATATGCATATTGCTTACAACAGGGCTTGTTTTAGAGAAAAACTATGGAAGTGATTACTATTATTATTATCACTATCACTATTATTACTCCAGACATGACATGCACTAAACACACAGTGTACACACACCCGTAGACATTTAAGTGAAGTCAAGGAGGCAAAAAACAGCATGGTATGTTTATGGAGCCACAAGAAATTTGGTGAATGAGGCATGAAGTAGTAAGAGGGGTTAAGGAGAGGGAGCATAGGGCCAAATCATAGAATGACTTAAATGTTATATTAAAAGACTTCAACTTCGTAATAGGGAACAATTGACCGATCTCAAGCTCTGACATTGGCAGATGTGTTTTTATGTACCACTCCGGGGGGAAACAATTGATTTGAGTGCAGCAGAAGCAGGGGTACCTAGGGGGCTACTGTAATGGTTGAGATGAGAAGTGATGAGGACTTAAATTGATACAATAATATTAGATATGAATAAAAAGGGGCAAGCACATTTTAGAATCATAAACAGAAGTGTTTGAGTGATTTGATGAGGGTAAAGAAGAGAATTGAAAATTCCTTTAAGATTTTGGTAACACTGAAGTCAATCATGTTAAAAAAAAAAATACAAAGGGTACAAAATAAGCAAATTCAGTTTAACACATCATGCATGGGCAGGCTTGAGATGCCTGCCTGGCAAGAATGAGGATGCCCAGTATAAAGTAATATACACTACCCTGGAGCTATATTTGTTTTTAACCATCCATAGGACTCTAGATATTTGTTTCATAGTTTCTTAAATTTATAAATGTAGAATATGGCCTGCCACAAGAGAAATTTCTCAGGCAGTACAAGTTCTATTGTAATTTTTTTTGTTATTGTCAGTGTGATTGTTGTCAAACTCTATATTATGAAAACTCTTGATTTTTAATGAAAATAAATTGAAAATATGAAAATGCTGCTTCAGAATAAACATTTTTGTTAGATGTTTCAGTGAACTTTTAGGAAATGTGTGTTTACTCACTTTGGGGACAGATGAAACACAGAAACAAAGAAATTATCTGAGCTTGCTCCTAGAAGAATTCTTTCTCCAACTGAAAATTCCTCTAACTCCCCATTGCAATTTAGTAAAATATACATCCACCTCTTCTGGTACTAAGCATTTTTTAATCTTTTTAAATTTTTTCCACTACTAATCAAAATGGAAACTTTAGGTCTTACACTTTGGTTACTAATTACCTGCTACACTTTATATTATGTGACCATTTTATGATTCAAATTGAATTCAAATAATGAATATAAAATGAGTAGGGCCAGCTTTTCTACAATAGCTCTTTGTATTTTTATTGCCTTTATGTTATTTTTTCTCCTTTGCAATCAAATTTCACTTACAGAATTGGCAAGAGCTAAAAGCTCTGTACTGTGTTCTTTTGACCTTTTATTTATTAAAATGCTTTGGGTACAGATTAATTTACTTTGCAAATATTTATTGTTGTTTCACCTGACTTGAAAAGGGAGCTGTAGGCACTTTGATAAATGAATTGAGAGGTTGTCTGGCTTCTCCATACCTTCTGGAATTACTTTTATCCCTTACTGAAATGATATCTTGCAATTTTCTGCTAGTGTGTCCCTAGGGAAACCGCAGCTGATATTTCTATGAATTCTATTGCTGCAGCAATAGCTCTATTTTCCTTTGCCCTCTGTTAGTGGAGATACATTGTTATAAAAAAAATGTAACCCTCTGAAGCACTGGGTTTTTGTATGTCAAGCCTTTTAGTTATGCATTACAGATAGAAATAAATGAGGTTGAGTTGTAAATAGTCAGGAGAATGGGTCTTTAATCAGTGGGATGTTGTCACAGGATAATTCTTGGTATGCATTATGGTTCTAGCAACTTCTTGTCAGACACTCCATTTATCATAGCACTTCCTTAGTTGTGTATGACTCTGACAGTTACCTGGTCCTGTTTTTCTGTAAAGATGCTGGTCTTAGATATAAAGCTCTCTCTTTTATCAGTATAAAAATTAAACATTTAGTTCAGCTTCAAATTGTACTTGAAAAAAATACAAATGCAATGGATTCCACATGTCACTGTTAAGTCAGGTGAAAAAATAATAGGTGGACTCTTCTATGGGATAACACAGAACCAAGTTAAAAGTGAAATTTCTAGTTGACTGGGTAAAGTCATGAATTTTTCTCACAAACCCACCCAATCCACTGGTTGCCTTCAATATCAAGGGAGGCTTTGTCCAACAACTTCCTGCTTCTTTCCATTAGAAATTCTATGGCATTATTTTATTCATTTATTCAACAGATTTGTATTGAAGCCCCACAAATCATTAGATACTGTTCTAAGCTATGAAGATCAGCAGTGAATGTGAACATAGAAAGTCACTGCCCTCATGGGGATTACCCTTTAATGGAACAAAAGACAATGATGAACAATGAATTAAATGCATGAGTGCTAAGAAGGAAATAAATAAATCAGCCTAAGTGGGCAGAAAGTGACTGAAAAGTTTTATTTTAAACATACTAGTCAGGAAATGTCTCTCTGACTGGGTGACATTTTGGGCAGAAACATAATGAAGTAAGGGAACAAGCCCTATAAGATATCTGGGAGAAGAATAGTCCATGCAGAGGTAAAAACAATGGCAAAGGCTTGAAGGCAGAATTTCAGGAATAGTTGGTGTGTTCCAGAAATAGCAAGAAGCACAAATGGCTGTAGTTAATGAAGCTAGGAGGAGAGACTAAGTCAGAAAAGGAGAAAAAAGCATGCAATGCTTGAAGGCCAAGAGGAAGACTCTGGCTTTCACTGAAGGAAGTTGGAATCTATTGGCTTTCAGCAAAGTGACGTGATAAGACTTTAGTTTTTAAAAGATCACTCTAGCTACTGTAACAAGTAGTGAGACCACATGTTTTGATTTTTACCTGGAGTATTGCCAGGCACAGCAAAATACCAACATATCACCAGGTCCACCATGCTGAGGCTGATGGATTTTTTTTTTTCATTTATTTTGTCCATTAGAATTTTAATTTTCAGAGTTAGGTTTTTAGTTTAAGATCTTAAACGGGAGTGATTACATGAGAGACATTAATTAGATCTTCATGGACTAAAATATCTGTGTATTTACATAGCAGATCATTTCTCAGGTCGGGATGCCTACCTTTCTTGGTCTGGGGTATCGGAGACCCTTGGTAAATCTACAACATGGTTCCATAGCCTCTCGACAATCACATGTATTACACTTCCCTTTAGTTCATTGATTATATTAAAACTGTTATTTTTGATTCTTATATGTAAACAATTGGTACAATAAAATCAATGAACACCAGAGGGGGAGAACAGAAAATATTTGAAAAGTCCCTTAAAATTTTTCTATAATTCTAAGTCATCTTTATGTGTTATATTCCTTAAAAATAACAGAAGAAAACAGAGTCCAAAATGAGTTTAAAAGTTTATGCACATGTTACTATGGCTCAGAATCTCTGTCCCTGAGATAGATCATAGAAAAGGATCAAAGTCACAGCCCCTCCTTCCCAACTCAAACAGCACCATTTCCCCTCAGCTGAAATGAACAGTAAATATTTCCACAATGGCTTGGTTCTGAGCTGTTGGCAAAACCTCAAGGTGTCATCTAATTATCTAGTAAAACAGGCCAGCTCCTGAGTGTCAGAGACTTTGAACTATCAAGGAAAACCACCTTCAAAACAATGTGAAAATTGTTACGGGAGAAACTGCTAGGTTTTACACAATATATGTCTCCCCATTTTTCTGTAGAGAATAGAAATTGTAGCTTGGCACAAGGAGCTGACTAGAAGACTACATTGTTCGGCCTTCCTTGCAACTAAGTGTGGTCACATTAAGTGTTGACCCAGGAATATGAGAAGTACGGATGAGTAGAAATTTCAGGTCTTATTCCTAAGAGAAGATTTCCACCATCATTTCCCTTCCTCCTGCATCTTTCTAATAAGAGTACAAGTATGGCAACAAGTAACCTTGGACCTTGTACGTGAGGGTTATGTCACAGAGATGGCAGAACCACAAAATACATGGGCCTGTGTCTATGACACCATGATGCTGATCCATTATCTTGGATCAATTACTCTCCCATCATTACTTTTGAGAAAAATTAACTTGCTTCTTATTTGAGTCACCTTTACTTTGGGTCTTTGTTATAGCACCATATGTGTAATCTCTTAAAAATAAAAATTAGTGGGGTTTCTAATAAATACATCCATCCTTTCAATAAAAACACGACCACCATAGACAAGCCAACTCTATGTCTCTGAAGCTGAGAACACTATTCTAACTTTAAAATCCAGATTAAGAAAACTTTACTACCTTCTTATTTATATAAGATCACCTTCACAAGGTGAAAGGCCTTTTCTGTTTTCTAAGGTGTAGCTACATTCTGTACTTTAAAAAAATTTTTAGATGAATATACTGCCATTATGTATAAACTGATTCCAACAAATCATATATTTTTCCTCACTGAGCTGTATTTAGAACTTGTAATTGTGTCAGAGACCTGACTTTGGTTTGATACAAAAGTGTTTCTAAAAAGTTTGTCTGGGGGCTTCCCTGGTCGCGCAGTGGTTGAGAATCTGCCTGCTAATGAAGGGGACACGGGTTCGAGTCCTGGTCTGGGAGGATCCCACATGCCATGGAGCAACTAGGCCCATGAGCCACAACTACTGAGCCTGCGCGTCTGGAGACTGTGCTCTGCAACAAGAGAGGCTGCGATAGTGAGAGGTCTTTGCACCACGATGAAGAGTGGCCCCCACTTGCCACAACTAGAGAAAGCCCTGGCACAGAAATGATGACCCAACATAGCAAAAATAAATTAATTAATTAAAAAAAAAAAGTTTGTCTGATCAAAAGTCTTTGATCAAGGAAGAGTTTATTTTTGCTGTTTTTTTCTCCCCCTTTAATCTTTTAAGTATGGTTCTAAGTTTTAGCAGGGTTGAAAGAACTTAAAAAATATTTTTAGAGATTAGTTCAAGATGGCAGAGTAGAAGGACCCACTCCCTCTTGCAAGAGTAGTGCGCTCACTCCCTCTTGACAGAGCACCAGAATCACAACTAACTGCTGAACAATCAACAACAGGAAGACACTGCAACTCACCAAATAAAATACTTCACATTCAAAGACAAAGGAGAAGCCGCAATGAGATGGTAGGAGGGGCACAATCACAATAAAATCAAATTCCATAACCGCTGGATGGGCGACTCACAAACTGGAGAACACTTATACCACGGAAGTCCACCCACTGGACTGAAGGTTCTGAGCCCCTTATCAGGCTTCCCAACCTGGGGGTCTGGCAATGGGAGGAGGAATTCCCAGAGAATCAGACTTTGAAGCCTGGCAGGATTTGATTGCAGAACTTTGACAGGACTGGGGAAAACAGAGACTCCACTCTTGGAGGGCACACAGAAAATAGTGTGCACATCGGGACCTAAGGGGAAGGAGCAGTGATGCCATAGAGACTGAACCAGACCTACCTGCTAGTGCTGGAGGGTCTCCTGCAGAGGCAGGGTTGGGAGGTGGCTGTGGCTCATTGTGGGGACAAGGGCACTGGCAGCAGAAGTTCTGGGAAGTACTCCTTGGCATGAGTCATCTGGTCCGCCATTAGCCCCACCAAAGAGCCTGTAGCCTCCAGTGCTGGGTCACATTCAGCTAAACAACAGACAGGGAGGGAACTCAACCCTACCCATCAGCAAACAAGTGGATTAAAGTTTTACTAAGCTCTTCCCAACAGAGCAACGCCCAGCTCTACACACCACCAGTCCCTCCCATCAGAAAGTTTGCACAAGCCTCTTAGATAGCTTCATCTACCAGAAAGCAGACAGCAGAAGCAAGAAGAACTACAATCCTGCAGCCTGTGGAACGAAAACCACAGTCACAGAAAGATAGACAAAATGAAAAGGCAGAGGACTATGTACCAGATGAAGGAACAAGATAAAACCCCAGAAAAACAACTAAATGAAGTGGAGAAAGGCAACTTCACTCCACTATTCAAAAGAATTCAGAAGAATGATAGTGAAGATGATCCAGGACCTCAGAAAAGAATGGAGGCAAAGATTGAGAAGTTACAAGAAATGTTTAACAAAGACCTAGAAGAATTAAAGGACAAACAAACAGTGATGAATAATACAATAACTGAAATGAAAAATGCACTAGAAGGAATCAATAGCAGAATAACTGAGGCAGAAAAGCGGACAAGTGACCTGGAAGACAGAATGGTGCAAATCACTGCCGTGAAACAGAATAAAGAAAAAAGAATGAAAAGAAATGAAGACAGACTAAGAGACCTCTGGGACAATATGAAATACACCAACATTTACATTATAGGGGTCCTAGAAGGAGAAGAGAGACAGAAAGGACCTGAGAAAATATTTGAAGAGATTATAGTTGAAAACTTCCCTAATATGGGAAAGGAAATAGCCACCCAAGTCCAGGAAGCACAGAGACTCCTAGGCAGGATAAACCCAAGGAGAAACATGCCAAGACATACGGTAATCAAATTGACAAAAATTAAAGACAAAGAAAAATTATTAAAAGCAGCAAGGGAAAAATGACAACATACAATAAAACTCCCATAAGGTTAACAGCTGATTTCTCAGCAGAAACTCTACAAGCCAGAAGGGAGTGGCATGATTTATGTTAAGTGATGAAAGGGATGAACCTACAACCAAGATCACTCTACATGGCAAGGATCTCATTCAGATTTGACAGAGAAATTAAAACTTTACAGACAAGCAAAAGCTAAGAGAATTCAGCACCACCAAACCAGCTCTACAACAAATGCTAAAGGAAATTCTCTAAGTGGGAAACACAGAGTAGAAAAGGACCTACAAAACAAACCCAAAACAATTAAGAAAATGGTAATAGGAACATACAGATTGATAATTACCTTAAATGTGAATGGATTAAATGCACCAACCAAAAGACACAGGTTCGCTGAATGAATACAAAAACAAGACCTGAATATATGCTGTCTAAAAGAGACACACTTCAGACCTAGGAACACATACACTGAAAGAGAGGGAATGGAAAAAGATATTCCATGCAAAAGGAAATCAAAGAAAGATGGAGTAGCAATGCTCATATCAGAAAAAATAGACTTTAAAATAAAGACTGTTACAAGAGACAAAGAAGGACACTACATAATGATCAAGGGATCAATCCAAGAAGAAGATATAATAATTATAAATATATATGCACCCAACATAGGAGCACCTCAATACGTAAGGCAAATGCTAACAACTATAAAAGAGGAAATCAACAGTAACACAATCTTAGTGGGGGACTTTAACACCTCACTTACAACAAAGGACAGATCAAGCAGACAGAAAATTAATAAGGAAACACAAGCTTTAAATGATACAATAGACAAGATAGTTTTTTTTTTTTTTTTTTTGTGTGTGTGTGTGTGTGTGTTTTTTTTTTTTTTTTTGCGGTACACGGGCCTCTCACTGTTGTGGCCTCTCCCATTTCGGAACACAGGCTCCAGACGCGCAGGCTCAGCAGCCATGGCTCACGGACCCAGCCGCTCCGCGGCATGTGGGATCTTCCCGGATCGGGGCACGAACCCGTGTCCCCTGCATCGGCAGGCGGACTCTCAGCCACTGCGCCACCAGGGAAGCCCGACAAGATAGTTTTAATTGATATTTATTGGACTTTCCATCCAAAAACAGCAGATTACACTTTCTTCTCAAGTGTACACAGAATATTCTCCAGGATACATCACATCTTGAGTCACAAATCAAGCCTTGGTAAATTTAAGAAAATTGAGGTCATATCAAGCATCTTTTCTGACCACAATGCTATGAGACTAGAAATAAATTACAGGGGAAAAAAAAGTAAAAAACACAGACACATGGAGGCTAAACAATATGTTACTAAATAACCAATAGATCACTGATGAAATCAAACAGGAAATCAAAAAATTCCTAGAGACAAATGACAACAAAAACACAGCGATCCAAAACCAATGGGATTCAGCAAAAGCAGTTCTAAGAGGGAAGTTTATAGCAATATGATCCTACCTCAAGAAACAAGAAAAATCTCAAATAAACAATCTAACCTTACATGTAAAGGAACTAGAGAAAGAAGAACAAACAAAACCCAAAGTTAGTAGAAGCAAAGAAATCATAAAGATCAGAGCAGAAATAAATGAAGTAGAAACAAAGAAAACAATATCAAAAATCAATAAAACTAGAATCTTTAGCCAGACTCATCAAGAAAAAGAGGGAGAGGACTCAAATCAATAAAATCAGAAATGAAAAAGGAGAAGTTTAAATGGACACGGCAGAAATAGAAAGACTCATAAGAGATTACTACAAGCAACTCTATGCCAATAAAATGAACAGCTTGGAATAAATGGACAAATTCTTACAAAGGTACAACCTTCCAAGACTAAACCAGGAAGAAACAGAAAATATGAACAGACTAATCACAAGTAATGAAATTGAAACTGTGATTAAAAATCTTCCAAAAAACAAAAGTCCAGGACCAGATGGCTTCACAGGTGAATCCTATCAGTCATTTAGAGAAGAGTTAACACCCATCCTTCTCAAACTCTTCCAAAAATTGCAGAGGAAGGAACACTCTCAAACTCATTCTACCAATCACCCTGATACCAAAATCAGAAAAAGATACTACAAAAAAAAGAAAATTAGAGACCACTATTGCCGATGAATATAGATACAAAAATCTGCAACAAATACTAGCAAACAGAATCCAACAACATATTAAAAGGATCATACACTATGATCAAGTGGCATTTATCCCAGTGATAAAAGGATTCTTCAATATATGCAAATCAATCACTGTGATATACCATATTAACAGATTGAAGAATAAAAAAAACATATGATCAACTCAGTAGAGGCAGGAGAATCTTCTGACAAAATTCAACACCCATTTATGATAAAAACTCTCCAGAAAGTGGGCACAGAGGGAACCTACCTCAACATACTAAAAGCCATATATGACAAACTCACAACAAATATCATTCTCAATAGTAAAAAACTGAAAACACTTCCTCTAAGATCAGGAATAAGACAAGGATGTCCACTCTGTCCATGATTATTCAACATAGATTTGGAAGTCTTAGCCACAGCAGTCAGAGAAGAAAAAGAAATAAAAGGAATACAAATTGCAAAAGAATAAGTAAATCTGTCACTGTTTGCAGATGACAGAATACTATACATAGATAATCCTAAAGGTGCCACCAGAATATTATTAGAGCTAATCAATGAATTTGGTAAATTTGAAGGTACAAAATTAATGCACAGAAATCTCTTGCATTCCTATACACTAGCAGTGAAAGATCAGAAAGGGAAATTAAGGAAACAATCCCATTCACCATTGCAACAAAAAAGAATAAAATACCTAGGAATAAACCTACAAGGAGGTAAAAGACCTGTACTCAGAAAAGTATAAGAAGACACTGATGAAAGAAATCAAAGATGATACAAACAGATGGAGAGATATACCATGTTCTTGGACTGGAAGAACCAAAGTTGTGAAAATGACTATACTACCCAGATCAATCTACAGATTCAGTGCCATCCCTATCAAATTACCAGTGGCATTTTTTATAGAACTAGAACAAAAAAAACTTAAAATTTTTATGGAGGTACAAAAGACCCTGAAGAGCCAAAGCAATCTTGAGGGCAAAAAAACAGAACTGGAGGAATAAGGCTCCCTGAATTCGGACTATACTACAAAGCTACAGTAATCAAGACAGTATGGTACTGTCACAAAAACAGAAATATAGATCAATGGAACAGGATAGAAAGCCCAGAGATAAACCCATGCACCTGTGGTGAACTAATATATGACAAAGGAGGCAAGTAGATACAATGGAGAAAAGACAGCCTCTTCAATAAGTGGTGCTGGGAAAACTGGACAGCTACGTGTAAAAGAATGAAATTAGAACTCTCCCTAACACCATACACAAAAATAAACTCAAAATGGATTAAAGACCTAAATATAAGACCAGACACCATAAAACTGTTAGAGGAAAACATAGGAAGAACACTCTGATATAAATCACAGCAAGATCTTTTTTTGACCCACCTCCTACAGCAATGGAAATAAAAACAAAAATAAACAAATGGGACCTAATGAAACTTAAAACCTTTTGTGCAGCAAAGGAAACTATAAACAATATGTAAAGACAACCCTCGGAATGGGAGAATATATTTGCAGACGAATCAATGGACAAAGGATTAATCTCCAACATATATAAACAGCTCATGCAGCTCAATATTAAAAAGACAAACAACCCAATCAAAAAATGGGCAGAAGACCTAAATAGACATTTCTCCAAAGACATACAGATAGCCAAGAGATACATGAAAAGCTGCTTAACATCACTAATTATTAGAGAAATGCAAATCAAAACTACAACAAGGTATCACTTCACACTGGTTAGAATGTGCATCATCAGAAAATCTACAAACAACAAATGCTGGAGAGGATATGGAGAAAATGGAACCCTTGTATGCTGTTGGTGGGAATGTAAATTGATACAGTCACTATGGGGAACAGTACGGAGTTTCCTTAACAAAGTAAAAACAGAATTACTATATGAACCAGCAATCCCACTGCTGGGCATATACCCAGAGAAAACCATAATTCAAAAAGACACATGCGCCCCAATGTTCATTGCAGCACTATTTACAATAGCCATGTCATGGAAGCAACCTACATGCCCAATGACAGACGAATGGATAAAGAAGATGTGGTACCTATAAACAATGGAATATTACTCAGCCATAAACAGGAATGAAATTGGGCCATTTTCAGAGATGTGGATGGATCTAGAGATTGTCACACAGAATGAAGTAATTCAGAAAGAGGAAAACAAGTATCGTATATTAACGCATACATGTGGAATCTAGAAAAATGGTACAGCTGAACCGGTTTGCAAGGCAGAATAGAGACACAGATGTAGAGAACAAATGCATGGACACCAAGGGGGGAAAGCAGGGTGGGGGTTGTGGGTTGAATTGGGAGATTGGGATTGACATATATACACTACTATGTATAAAATAGATAACTAATAATAAAAAAAAAGTGTTTTTAAACTTTCTAATGCTATTATTACAGTTTACTGGACATGATTCTACTCCCCTGTGGTTGTTGTCAGTGAAAATCTTATGTAGTGTGCCTCATTGGTTTCTATTTCATCTTCAGTTATTTGGACCTGTCAGCAATTTATAACCTCAAGTTTTCTTTGTTTTCTTAATCAACACCTCCAAACACAGACACAGACACACACACACACACACACACACTTATCTCACTCTGCTTTGTCTAGTATGTGTATGTGGGTATGCAATTGCAACTGTGAGTACCTGGAGAGTAGGTACTGTGTTTTGGTCTTATTTATTTATTTCCTGCATAGTTTCTACAGTACTTGACAGAGTAAATTCCAATAAATATTTATTAAATTTAATTAGAATGGGAAGAATTCACTAAAAAAAAAAAAATCACCAAACTATTGTGACTGAATTTTGAAGTGACGCTCAAGGAGATGAAATTCATTTATGTATCAAACTTCTCTCTTTTGGAAACTAACTAAAGCTCAAGTTATTCATATATGAACACGCTATCATCTAGAATCATTTTCTTGAATTAATTCTCTTACAAAACATGGGTTTCTCAGGTGCAAACAAATACTAAGTGTGCCAAAGTATACTCTAAGTAAAGTGAAACTTACTCTTAACTCTACTGTAATTATTTTGAGTTTCACTGCTGATTTACAAGTATTCACCATAGAAAATGCATATTATATATATTATATATTACATAATCTGATATAGAGTAAGGAGAATTTTCATAGCTTAATTTATTGAAAAAAATTAAAATTACTTTTTTTGCTCATATTACATAAACATAATACAATGGCATCATCATAGAATTTGTGATTTAGGGGGAAGCAATGAAATTCATACTTTCAATCATATAATGAGGAAATTAGGACTTAGAAAGGAGTATTGATTGTCCAGAAGCAAGTATACATGCAGGATGAGAGTCAAGAGTTTTAAAAAACTAGCTATTATTTATTGAGCAGATAGTATATTCCATCATATTAGATATGTTCTAGGGAGACAGATTATTGTTGTGGTATTATGTTATTGATTATTAAAGGAAGCCTCTGGAGCAAAATTGTTTAAGTCTTAATCCTGGCTCTTCAATCTAGTAACAGTGTTATCTTAGGCAAGTTCCCTACCCTCTTTATGTCTTATTTTCCTCCTCTGTAAAATAGGGTATATACTAGTACCTTACTAACTGAGTTACTGTGGGGATTAAGGAAGTGAATACATGTGATACACATAGTTTTACATAGTGTCATTCATATAATAAGTTTTAGATGATTATTAGCTATTTTTATTATATAGATCATATTTAATGTTCAAAACAATTGAACTTATCTCCATATTTTATATAAGACTACTGAGGCTCTGAAAAGGTAACTTACTTAAAATCACAAAATGTGTATGTGCTTCACTTGGAATTCAAATATTCTTTTGACACAAAAGCTCTTTTTTAAAAAAAATATATTAAAGGTATGATTTCCTGTACTCTAAACAATTTTCACTGAAAGTATCATTTGACCTGCATTATGCAGTTAATAGCTTTTGTTTTATGGCAATAGTTTAAATACAATAGTCAAACATGGAATAAAATGGGATGCTAGACACCTGACGGTTTCAAATTGCTGAAAATAATCTTACCCATCAGATACTTTGTTTTCCTTGATTAGAGCAAAATATCACACAAAAGATTTTGGTTTTGTTTATAATTACTCTGGGGTTTTCTTTATGTTGTTATTGCTAATACAGAGAAATTTTGCTGTTAGAATTAATATAATGTTAACTGGAATGTTTTTCTGGTAAAATCAATTGGCCTATGATTTCTGATTTCCCAACATTTGGTTCAGTAATTTTTCTTACATCAACCAAACTTTGAAGCTTTGAGAAACATTTATTGCCTAAATTATGTTACAGCAAATTATGTCTTTTTGATTACTATTGTATATACCTGCATGAAAACAAAATAAAAAATCAATATATGATGTGTATTAACAAAGAAATAAAGTTCTTAAAAATACATCCCCCTTGTGGATCAGTGTGGTAGATGTTGCTAAGTTTTGGTGATTGTTAAATAAAGGGTCTCATGAATTATTTAGTACAAAGAACAAGTAATATATTGCTGGTATAATCTTAAGTTGAATACATTTCATCATGTTCTCTATAATTATATTTGAACCTAACTATATCTAAACACATGTATTATTTAAAGATACCACCTCATAAATGAAGGCAAGCAGTTTACTGGCAAATCAAGACTGCATTTCACAGATCAGTTTTTCTGAGTCAAAGAAGTATTGAACCCTCTCTGGGATTTTGCCATTCAAAGAGGCAATAAAAGGTTACTGCTTCAGTCTTTTCTTTCACACCTGTAGAGAAAACTATGGTCATGCTGGAGTAATAGCATAGGACAAAATGAAAAAAAAAACCAGTGTCTTCCTTTCTCAAATTCACCTTTATTTTAATTTTCAATTAAAAAGATCAATGCAGTGTTTATATTTAAATTTCTGTGGTCAGCTTGAAACATGTGTTTTTTCTCTTTTCCAGTTCATTATGTTATTAGCAATGAGAGCAGACAATAACTAATCATTTTTCAAATCTTTAAAGGTTTTTTCTTTAGCAGCATTTGAGAGGTGATAAATTAGAAGTGTTAACATACTGAAAATTAAGCATGTTGATCATATCATTGATACATATTCTTGAAAATTTCATAGCGGTTATTGAGTGAATCCTTACCATATTACTTGAATATAAAGTTTTACAAAGGATCAGCATCACCGTAAGATTATGTGTTTTTCAAAATCATTAATATTCAAAGTGTTTTTATAATAAAGTATTCAAATAAAAATATCTTGGGGAAATTTGAAGAATGATGTGTTATTGTAAAAGGTAACTTCTGGACAAAATAGACTGGAAGATCATATGTTACCAAGTATAAATTTTTCTGGGTTTTAGGATCATTTATAAAACAACCGCAATTTCTTACCCTGTTTTATTGCTTCTCCTTCCTCAGTAAACCTCCTTCAGCTGCCCATTAGCTCAGCCTCAATGCTCTCTCTCAAAGCTGCCGTGTGGTGGGAGGCTGAATAATGGTCCCCAGACCCTGGGGATTAGATTCCTAATCCTTGGAATGTCTAAATGTTACCTTATAAGAACAAAAGATCTTTGCAGGTGTGATTAAATCAAGGAGTTCAGGATCTTGAGATGAAGACGTTATCTTGGACTATCTGTGTGGACCCTAGATATAATCACAAGCATCTGTTTAGGAGGAAGCCAGAGGGAGATTTAACAGAAACAGAAGTGAATGTGACCATGAAGGCAGAGATAGCAGTGATTTGGCCACAAGCACCAAGGATGCCAGTAGCATCAGAAGCTACAAGAGGCAAGAAATGTATTGTACCTTAGAGTAGCCAGGGGGGAGGACAGCTCTGCTAACACCTTTTGGTTCAGTGATACTAATTTTGGACTGCCGGCCACAAGTTGTTTTAGGCCATCCAGTTCATAGTAATTTGTTATAGCAGCAACAAGAAATAAATATACACGCTCACTACTGTTCCTGTTTTCCCTCACTTAGAACTTCACTCCATTTCTCCTTGACCTAGTAAATTTTATTTTTTCTGCAAGTATCATTCATCACGGTACTTGATAACATCTACCCTAAACTTTCTCCTGCTATATCAGCCCTCACTTATCTCCTCATCCCCTCATTTTTTAACACTTTTGCCACACAAATTCACCCTTAGTTCACAGTCTTGTAATTGATTTTTCAATTCAATTGATATTTAATAATTATTTTCTTAAATTTTATTGCACTTGCCTTCAGCTTACAATATATCTATTACTTCTATAGAGCTCATGGTTCCTACAATGTTGATCACTCCTAAGGTATTCAATATATTTCACATCAATCAAAAGCTTTCTAACTTTGCTCTGTTCTTTTGCCATTCTAATCTCTCCATGTGTCTATTTTTCTACTCATCATTGTGATTCTCTTTGTCTTATCCTCTGATCTTCTATTTAAATGGCAATCTTGGTTTTCATTTTTGATGAAAAATCATTTTGTGGGTTTTAAATGCCACGTTTGAATCCAAATTCTCAACACCGGCAAACTCTTCAGCAATGAAGAGGCTATACATATTCAAGAGAATAGAAATTTGGATAGCTACCCACTCTGTTTTGATTGCCAACATATACTTGGCATTTAGGAGATTGTCTAAAGCTGTGGCCACATAACAATATTATCTGTAAGTGAACTACAGGCTTTATTCCCAGTTGGCTCTTTTGTGTACAAAGACATAGCTGGAGACAAAAGGATTGGTTTGAGCATGGCCCCATATGCATGTTCTCACTGGTTAAACCATGAAGGAATCAGTCATACTAACTACTTTGATGCCTCAGTTTCTAAGATAAATAGACTGAAGGAAATTAAGTGTGGGTGTTTGTGAAGTTTAATGATTCCAGACAAAGGAAGCTAATGCTGTTCTAAGGGGGGAAAATGTACTAATTAATCAGATCCTTGAGACAGAAGAATAGAGTCCTTTGAATAAATTTAATTGTCCCAATAGGCTAAATGAACAGAGAAGAAAAATATTGATTTGACTGATGACCTCATTTTGACAAGTGACAGAAATTTGGTTTCTGAATATTATATAGCTAGCTTATTTGGCAGATTATCTCTATATCTTATAGTTTAATATCATATAGATGTAATCATAGACTGAGCACACAAACACATGCTTTAATCATACATGACACACACATATGACAAAACATACAGCTTGTAAAGAAATGATCAACAATATGAAACTTAATAATTGCTCTATAGGTAGGGGAAAAGTGTTTTACCTCTCTCTTCCATAAAAATCTCCCATTGTTCAATCTTGATTGAAAAGCATTTAGTAGCATAGTAAAAAGGAAAGGAAGAGAAGGCTGTAAAACTTGTAGGGGAGACAGGGACAGCAAGTAGACAGAGGCTCTTGTTGCAGTGGGGCACTTCATGAAGCATACAAATAAAATTCTTGAGAGAAAGAGTCTCACTGTTTCAAGACTTTGCACTTACCATAGAGAAAATGGTGTGCATGGCAACATCATGGTGAATGGAAAAAGTCCAAGATTTAGAAAGAAATATTTTCAAACACTGCAAGCGTGAATGATACACATGCTGAAAAATTGTTTCTCTCCATAAAAGTTATTTTGATGTCTCCCTACCAAAACCCTTCCACCCTATTTTTGTCAGTTTTTTAGAATTTCTCATCTGTTCTTTTCCATTTCTGAATCTTTGCAATTTTCTGCTACAATAGCTTTATCTGCAATGTTAAAAAGTAAAATACATTGACTGAAAATTTTATATATAAGTGTACACTAGAACTACTGATTTAGAATTCATTATGCAGCAACCAGAAAAGATTATTTAGCACAGTATGGTGTCCTGTCTTCAGAAATAATTTTCCTCCTATTAGCTTCTCTATTGTTTCCTATTTGTTTTCATCATAGCTGCAAATGCATATAAACTTCTTGTTTATTTGGTTCAGAAGTTGGGTGGTTCTGGTTGTCAATAGCTGACCCATCGCTTCCACTTTTGTAAATGAGCACCTCAGCCCCAAGCCTGCTCATATCATCAGCTATGCTTCATTGAACACACTGGTGAGTCTCACAGTCCCTGGGTTCTTTCTTTCAGAGATAGGCTGCTTTTGCTAAGCAATATATGTATGTTATCTCTCATTTCAAACCCCTTCCTTCCGCATATCAAGGCCTAGAATTCATCTTATCAGAAGAGTCAACAAAGAAGTGGAAAATATAGTTTAAAGAGTAGGGAAAACACAATTTTCACTTTTTATATGAAATGCATGAGGTTGGTCTGGCTGGTCATGAAAATTTAAAATATCCCTTTACTTGTGTTAGATATCCCCAAGGGAGATACCTCCAGTAAAATTTGGCTTTCAAGGATTCCCTAAATAGGAAGAGAATTTTGGAGTCTTATATGAGGTGTAGAAAGTTATGATAATGACACCCCCCTCTTAAGATTAAGTCATCATTTCATTTTCTTGGATTTTCAGATGGTTAACTGAAGCCACAAAGAAGAAAGGGTTTCAAGCTGTCACTAATCTTTTGTTCTGGTGAAGCCAGGGTGCAATTGAAAATCTTCCCTTTATGGAACATTGATCACTTTTCTAGCTTTGTGTAGGAACTTTATATATGAACAGAAAATGAGAGTCTGAGGCCTGTAAGATTAAGGTATTCAAGTACTTCACCCTATTGTTTACTGGGACATCAAGGATATTCATAAGTGTGTTTTATCTTCCTGTGGGAAACCCTGTTCTGGGTCATTTGAGGTTACAGACATATGTCAGAGATATTGTAGGTTCAGTTCCAGACCACTGCAATAAACCAAATATTGCAATAAAGCAAGTCACATGAATTTTTTGGTTTTCTGAGGCACGTAAAAGTTATGTTTATGCTATGTGTAGTCCATTAGATGTGCAATAGCATTGTGTCTAAAAAGAAATGTTCATACCTTAATTAAAAATACTTTATGGCTAAAAAATTCTTATCATCATCTGAGCCAGTGAGTCATATAACATCAAAGATCACTGACCACAGATCATAACAAATATAATAAGGAAAAAGTTTGAAAGATTGTGAGAATTACCAAAATGGGACACAGAGACAGGAAGTCAGTAAATGCTATTGGAAAAATATCACCGATAGACTTGCTTGACACAAGGTTGACACAGACCTTCAATTTGTAAACTACACCACATCTGTGAAGCACAGTAAAACAAGGTATGCTTGTACAGTGTTCATAAATTTTAGAATAGATGTTCTTTGTTTACTCACTAA
Organism: Orcinus orca; assembly: GCF_937001465.1. Lineage (NCBI taxonomy): Eukaryota > Metazoa > Chordata > Mammalia > Artiodactyla > Delphinidae > Orcinus > Orcinus orca. The sequence continues at coordinate 76,176,787 of NC_064562.1, read as the reverse complement.
AAATAAAATATTAAATGGGTTACTGTTTTGTTTCAGCTCCTCCACAACTCCTCCAGCGTCCACAGCCACACCAAGTTGAGAGAGAGTGAGGAGAAGGAGGAGGGCATCAGGCGATTTCCCAACGAAGCTCAACCTCTCATCATATTCCTGGAGGGAAGCCTGAGCAGAGAATTTCACTGCCTGGGGTTTCAGCCTAAATTTCCTTATCAGATATCCCTTTCTGAGTTTCAATTCTCAGATGCCCATCTATCTGGATAGTCTTCTCAACCACTCTCCAGGTCATCTCTGTAAACCTCAGACCACATTCTAGGTTCCAGTAAGTTTTGTTTTTTTTTTTTCTCTCCCTTTATTTGCACAGTTATTTTTCTGTGGCCAGATATTTCTGTTTTTCCAATTCTCGGTTGTTACCTAATTTTGTTTTTAATGATGCAGAGTGTTGTCCTCATGACTTCTCTATCTTCCAGATATTATTAGGAGGTATTATTCACATTAATAGGGGTGCCACTTTGTTGTTATTGTTATCATTGTTGTTTTATCACAGTCAATCATAGTTGGTGAGAGGGAAGGGAAACAGAATAGAAACGAAATAGAACTAATGTTTCTTTTAATGTGACCTGGGGGAAAAGAAAATGAGTCAAGGTTCACTGAGACTTTAGCGTTTCATTCTTTCTGGTAGGAATAAAGCACTTGAGTTGCAAGATAGAAAAGTTAACAGAGGTAAAGTTATACAGTGTTTGTATTGTGGGGGAAGTTGGCAAAACAGCCCTAGTGAATGCTGAGTTTTCCAGTTAACAAAATGTTGCTGAGTATTTTTTATAAAGCAATTTGAAGTTGTTCTCATTAAAATCATTTAAAATATGTAAGTACCTGCCAGGTTGGAAGGAACTGAAATCTGAGACAGGTAAATGTGTGACAGTGTTACTCAGTGTGGACAGTCACTGAGTTAGTCAGTCACTCAGTAAGCATGGAGTAAATAAGTCTTCCCTAAGATAATGTGTCATAAAGCTACTATTGGGTATTCTAACTTTAGAGAATTATGTAATTCTAATCATTTCTTTCTACTCATTATAGTATCGACAGTTAAATATATATTTTCATCCTCTTTTCAAGTTGATAATTTAGTTTTATTCATTTACTATTCATGCTTATGAAAATTTTTTAAATTAACTTTTTATATTCGTATCAGAAAAACATTGGCCATAGATATGGCTCAGATCTAAGCTGGGCTAAATGGACTTTAATTTGGACATATCATGTTTCACTGTCAGAGGATCTCCTGTCATTGGATCATATTGTTGAAGATTCCACAAATTATTAAATTTAATGTTTCTGTTATTGAATGGCTACAAAATACACCATATGCAAATTATCTGACTATGTATTATGCCATATGAGTGTGTACACACACAGCCAAGCACACTTTCCATGCTCTGTAGCAATATGGAATAAGTTACTAACTAAATTTAGAAGTATTTATGTTTAAAAATCCCAAATGAGTCTGTTAATACAAAGTATTTAAGATAGTGCTCTTAAAATCTTTCATTTAGAATTAGAACGATAAAAATATCTAGATTAAAAATGCAAAAAAACCCCAAATCTAGAACTGAGATTTCCCGTTTCTTTGAAACAGAAGTAAAAGCTATCTTCTTATCAATATAGAGTTATTGTTTATCTACTCCAAATCTTTAAAAGTGTCTTTTTATGAAATTCTGAAAGGGAGATTTTAAGAAAGTCTCTTTTTTTGCCTTATGCGGGCCTCTCACTGTTGTGGCCTCTCCTGTTGCGGAGCACAGGCTCCAGACGCGCAGGCTCAGGGGCCATGGCTCATGGGCCCAGCCGCTACGCGGCATGTGGGATCTTCCCAGACCGGGGCACAAACCTGTGTCTCTGCATCGGCAGGCGGACTCTCAACCACTGCGCCACCAGGGAAGCCCAGGAGAACCTCTTGGACAGAAAGAAAGGCTGGAGAAGCCTATTCCACTCGTGAGGGGAGCACGTGTGCTGCTTTGCCAACAGTTAGGGTGGAGAGAGTTTGCACTGGCAGCCGCTGCCTCCCCGCACTCCCCAATCCAAATGGTGTGAATAACTTGGCCCTGCTCACTCCACACCACAGCCTAGCACACAACCTGGACCAGTTGGGCCCTGGAAAAAGACTCAGTCTAGCCATGCAGAGACAGACCGGGGGGCCTGGGCTATGATCCAGGTGGGGTGGTGATGGCCATTGTGAGCACTCACTGGGGCAGCACTACGGGAGCACCGCTGCGGTCTCCCAGCCCAGCAAGAGTGCTCCAGCCCCACGCACTCCACTTTAATATCCCAGTAAATTTTTCCATGATATATGGAAATTATCCATCTATAAATGGATAAATTATCAGTGATGAGCATTATACATTCATGCAAATTCTGGACATATTTTTTAAGATTTGGAAGTAATAAGTTCTGAGAGCCATCCTTAATAAACATTCTGCCTTATATATTATGTTTATGCACATTTAAAACATTAAGAATTTTTCAATGAAACTAGCTTTGCAATTTAGGGCATTCAAATGTTTTGTTGTTTCCTTTTATTTATTCTATCAGTCCTAACCAAGCACTATTGCTTTGTGGTGGGAGACAGGGGCTTAGAGATGTTTTAAGTGTGTTTGTTTATGAAATCGACTATGTGTCTGGGAAACTTGTCTGTTCTTTAATGCAAACTTCACATGATCATAGAAATCAAAAAAATTAGAAAACTAGCAGCATCTTTAGGGTATATGACTTCTGTACCAAATAATAAGTCCCTGTCATTTCTATTCTGTAGTTTTATTACACATGTGATTACAAAATGAGACAGGGGTTAAGTGTGTGCTCTTTTGTGCTATTATCAAAGGTATGTTACCTCATGGATTCCAATATTTTTCAAAAAAATAATACAATTATTTGGTTACCTTACTCTGTCTCTCTCAATTCAAGAAAAATCCATTTTGGAAAGTATATAAGTCGATACCCTTCTATCAAACAGTAAGCAGCGTCACCAATTAATTGAACTTTTAACGACCTGCTATGTGATGGTCACTGAAATAGGAAATGGTGGACAAAACTGCCACAATCTCTGCTTGTAAATTTTTAACTGGGAAACTCAGATTTAAAAAATAATTATTATAATTATTTAAATAATTACTTATGTGCCTATTCTCTAAAGGGATATGTACAGGACTTTCTATAAGCCTAAATACAGGAAAACTAACTTAGCCTTGGGGCATAGGAGTCAATGGAAAAAAGTTTCCTTAAGGAAATTATTTTTGTATTCGCATCTTTATTGGAGTATAATTGCTTCACAGGAAATGATTCTGAGAGTAGACCTGAATGTTAAGGGACTAGACCTTATCATTCAGGTCTAGTCTCTCACTGAGGTGAGAGAAAGCATGATGGGTTTTAGATGCTGAAGTATGATGCTTTAGGTATTGTAAGAAGTTTAAATTAGCTTGAGAAAAGAATATAAAGGACTTACTTAAATAGGTAAGTTTGGAAACATAAGCAAAACTCAGATCATGTTAGAATTCCTAGGATCTATTAAGTATTTTCACTTAAATCAACACTGGATATCTATTGAAGAGTATTAAACTGAGGCACGGCGTGAAGAGGTTTACATTTTAAGAAGTCCTCATTGGATTGGGGTGGAGAAGTGAGTGGCTATATGAAGACCAATTATAATACTACTGCTATAGCCTGGTCTAAAGTGGTATGGTAGTAATGAACTTTCACAGAGATTCTTTAGCTGAGAATATTCAATTTTTGTTCATCTCAAATTGAAGCAATATTTCTTCAAGAGCTAGTACACAGCTAAACAAATTTACTAGGTTCCTTGGCAGTGAGGTAAAGCCATACAACTGTGTGCCAGCCAAGGAAATACGTGTGAAAGTGATTGGCACCTATTCCAGTCTTGGCTCGTGAAACTATCACACCTGTGTTCCTCTGTACTTCTTCACAGGAGTTGTAGCAAACTGTTGAATATGCCAGAGCCTACATCAAGTTGGATCACTGTCAACTTTTTCTCCTGTCCAGTATTATCAGAAGAGCAAAAATATAGCACATTTGGGGACTACTTATTACATCAGTTAGGCTATGCTAACTAATACACAACCTTGGATATAATTTTAAAAAATAAGTTGTTATAAGAAACAATTCACCAATGCTGTTTGCATATATTGTTTGCAATATATCCTTATGTTATTTTTCAAAAGGCAGCTTTACAGGGGTAAAATATACTATTTTAGCTTCCTACGACTCCTATAGCAAATTATTACAAACTGGCTGGCTTATAGAACTTTATTCTCTCACAGTCTGGAAGCTAGAAGTTTGAAATCAAGATGTCAGTAAGGTTGGTTCCTTCTTGAGGCTCTGAGGATAAAACTTTTTTATGATTCTCTCCTAGCTTCTGGTAACTGCCAGCAAGCAATCTTTGACACTTCTTGGTTTACAGCTCTATCACTCTTGTCTCTGAGTGGCATTCTCTCTGACTGTCTCTGTACCTGTGCCTTCACATGGCCTCTTATAAGGACATTGGTCATTAGATTTAGGGAATACCTTAATCCAGTATGATCTCATTTTAACTTGATTACATCTGCAGACAAAGACCCTATGGCCAAATAATGCCAAATTCACAGATACCAGGGGCTGGGACTTCAAAATCTCCTTTAGGGGAACACAATCCAACTGATGACATATACATACAACATAATTCAGCCATCATGAAAATATAATTCTTTGGCATTTACTATAGAAAACATAGTATGTAAACAACATCATACTCATAATATACAATACTTTCATCACCCCCAACAGCTTTCTTCTGACACTTTTCAGTCAATACACCACTGATGCCAGTACCTAGCAATCACTAATCTGCTTTCTCTCAATATAGTTTTGTCTGTTCTAGTATTGTCTATTCTAGTATGTCAGATTAATGAATCATAGATTATAAAATACTTTGTGCCTGGCTTCCATCACTTAGAACAATGCCATTAAGATTCATCTATGTTATTGTGTATATCTGAAATATGTGCTTTTTTGTTGCTGTGTAGGTTTCTGTTGTATGAATCTGCACAATTTATTTATCTTTTCCTGTGTGGATATGAAATTCCCAGCATCCATGTCGGTGTGCTTCGACATTATCCCCATGGGACTTAGGGGGCAAGGGAAACTGACAAGGATATGAAACTCATATGAAACTTGCTGAGCTGTGAAAAACAAAGTCCTTTTTCTTTGTGCCAGAACCCTCATGTCTTCTACCAGTAAATGTGAAACCATGACAGGCTATTGTAATAAATAGCTTGCAAGTAGAATAAAAACTAGTTTCTTTATAATTTCCTTTGCTGATGCTTATTGCAATTACTATTTCAAACTGGTATGCCATAAGTTTAATTTTTGACCCTATTGTTTTTCTCATTCTATTTTTTATATACATTTATCTAAATTATATAAAATGTTTCAATAGATATTGTTATATAAATAATTTCCAAATATTAACATGCAGTTGAGATATCCTTCATTAACTCTAAATGGGTATGGCCTACCACATATATCCTATCACTGAATATCCTATCACATACCTGGGCATCCCCTCCTGTTACCAAATGATCATAACAAATGAACTATATCTACCATTTATTAATTATTCTACATAGCATGTTTCTGATACTAAATATACAATTAAACACCACTTCCTTCATTCATTCACTTACACAGGCTTTTCCATTACTGAACTCAATCCTAATTATTAAATCCTACATCTTCTGTATCAGCAATTTCTCTTCATTCTGATGTTATTTTCCAGTCCCCCCTCATTATTGAAGTAATTATCAAAGTTATTGTGGTAGAAAGAAAAGGAAAGTGGAAGGAGAATTTAGATATTTTGATAATAAATTGACAGACTTTTATCATATTGAAGTAGAGAAGAAAGAAAGGAAAGAGAGAGAGAAAATGAAGATGATGGCAAGTTTGATATGAGATAGATAGATTAGAAAAGAAATTGAGAGAAGAAATTTAATACATAAGGAAAATCTATTTCAGATTCTAATAACCAGCATTTTCTCATTTACCTCTCCTAATAAAACCATAAAGTAACTATCAATATCAGTCTTTTCCATCATCCGAGCAGCCAAGTTACTTATCTCTACACTTAGGGTCATTTTGAGTAGGATTAAGCTATTTGAAATAAATAGAACTAAACCAACAAGAATTTATCTTTCCACAGTAGCTTTCAATGTTTTTCATTATAAAATGTAGCACAGAGAAAATGTACAGCTCAGTGATCTAAAGAAAAAAGAATATTGCTACCTCCCCCAAAGATATTTCATTATCACTCTTGATTTCTACATCCTTCCTCCTCTCCCCCAGAAATAAATATTATCTTAATTTTATGGCAATAACTTCCTCGCACACCTAAGTACCACACTAAAAACTATAGCTTAATTTGGCCAGCATTTTGGAGCTAATATAAACATAATCATCCATCATGTATTATTTTCTATCTGGCTTCTTTTGCTCACTAAATATGTATTAACTGTTAATGCTTATAATTCTTTTGTTTTTATTGCTGTATAGTATTCCACTGTATTCATTTATAGCAATCTATCTAATCAACCTTTGGTAGATATTTGAGTTGTTTTCAGTTTCTGGTCTATTATAGCATTCCCATGAATATTCAGCTCTAAGAATCTTGGAGCGCATACACATGAATGCCAGTTGGGTATGTACCTAGAAGTGGAATTGCTGTCTCATGGAGTATTTGCAGGTTCAATGTTAGTAGATAATGCCAAATAATTTTTGACAGGAAATTTTAACAATTTATATTCCTTCAAATAGTATATGGGGGCTCCCACTGTTCTATATTTTCTCCATCAGTTTGTTAGAATTTTTCTTTTCTTTCTTTTCTTTTTTTTTTTAATATTGACCATTCAGTTGAGTACATGTTGGCATTTCTGTGATTACACAAGAATTGAGGACCTTTCCATATTTATAAGCTAATTAGAATCATTTAGTTATGAACTGATTCTTGATGTCTCCAACCTTCTTAAAATTGGGTTTTTGATTTTTTATTTCTTTAATACTTCATATAAGTTAGATATAGGACTTTTATAGGTTATATGAGTTGAAAATACCTTCTACAATTGAGAAAATTGCATTTTCACTCTCTTAATTATGTATATAGATGACAATTCTCAAATTTAGGAAGTGAATTTATTAATATTTTAAATGATTAGTGATTATGTTTACTACCCTTTTTATATAACCCTAGATTTGTGTTGCTAATATAGTGTTTAGGATTTTTGCATCTATGCTCATGAATGATATTGGTGTATAATTTTCTTATAATATCTTACGGTATCAAGGTTATGTGAGCCTCATTAAATGAGCTGTGGAATGTTCTGATTTTTTTATTCCCTAGGAGATGTTCGTAAGATTAGCAGAATTTATCACTTAAACATTTGTTAAAATTTATGGGTGAAACCACATAGATGTAGAGGTTCATTCGTGGAAAGATTTTAAAATTACAGACTCAGATTCTAAAATTGATATATAACTAGTCAAATTCCTCTTGTATCATTTTTGTTCTGGCATTTTCCTAGGAATGTGCCCATTTCACCAAGTATTTAAAATATATTGGCATGACTTCCCTGGTGGCACGGTAAGAATCTGCTTGCCAATGCAGGGGACACACCTTCAAGCCCTGGTCCAGGAAGATCCCACATGCTGTGGAGCAGCTAAGCCTGTGCGCCACGACTACTGAGCCTGCGTGTTGCAACTACTGAAGCCTGCGTGACTAGAGCCCATATTCCGCAACAAGAGAAGCCACCATAATGAGAAGCCCCCGCACTGCAATGAAGAGTAGCCCCTGCTCACTGCAACTAGAGAAAGCCCACGCGCAACAACGAAGACCCAACACAGCCAAAAGTAAAATAAATAAATTTAAAATATATTGGCAAATAATTGTTCATAATTATCATTTTTACTTCCAGCTCTTTCATTCCATTACTCCTCTAACCCTATTCTTAAACCTCATGTAACTAGTTTCCAGTGTTGCTATGTTGAACCACCTTCACATTTTTTAGATTTGACTAATTTTGCATCCCTAGAATTTGTACCCTCTTTGCTACTCCCAGTAGAACTTATCATTCTCTCTAGTTTGGATGCCTATAGGACTGTCATAACTTTTTTGGCTTTATTTTTGTTACCTTCAAATGCATCCTTCACACTGCCACCAGAATGGTAAAAGTAAAGCATCTATATGATTGCTATTTTGAAAAGGATAAGGTTTCCCAACTGTCTACATCATAAATTCTAGTAAACATTTCATGGGATATTCTTTTCACTGCATTTTTACCTATGTAACTCATATGCTTATTTCGGTTCAGTATATAGGCACACTAACCTCATCCAGAAAGCATTTGCTGACTATTATCCTACCTATCAAACAGGTTAACAGAAAGCTTTTGGTGGCTTTTTATTCTTATATGTAGTTATACTCATCATTGCACTAACTGCATTTTATTATAAGTTTCTTATAGGCCCTCTCTATGACTAATTATCCACTTAGTTCTTTTTATTTATTTATTGGAGTATAGTTGCTTTATTCTGCTGTGCCAGTTTCTGCTGTACGCCAAAGTGAATCTACCATACGTATACATATATCCCCTCTTTTCTGGGTTTCCTTCCCATTTAGGTCACCACAGAGCACCGAGTAGAGTTTCCTGTGCTATACAGCAGGTTCTCATTAGTTATCTATTTTATACGCAGTATCCACTTAGTTATTTGTCTTCATATCCCTGATTCCTAGCTCAGTAACTCACATCACTAAAACCCTCAAGAAATATTCATTAATGTAATAATTGAATAGATGAATGAATAAAATATTTAATCAAAGTCATTCTGATAATTAATATAGTGGCTAAGGGCAGAACAAGGAACTTTGCTTACTGCTGGTCATGCAAAAATAATGACAGTGAAGGGAATAAAGACAAGATATTCCTGACTTTATATTGATTACTTTGTAATAGTCACTATTATCATGTAATAGTTTGAAAGCTAATGAGCATGCCACATATCTTAAAAGTTTCCTGAGGAATTAAAGGTAAATATTAAGTGATTCTGAAAACTTTAAGTTTTCTACATGTTTAAAGTTAGGTTTGGGAATGTATTAATCCTGTTAGTCATTGAAACGTTATATACTGGCATTTCTCTTTCAAGCAGTTAACAGAGGAACAGACGTATATAGAACAGATAGATAACACTTCTGGAAAGTTAATTTCCATTAGACATTTGTTGCTATAGCTAAGCATTGAATAAGGTAACCAAAGATTGCACCTGATTTTTATATTTAATTGTTCTTTGTTATTTTATTTTTATAGATAATCTTCATGCATTTTCTTAGAAAAAAACATCTTCATATAAAGCACCTGTGAATGAATTTCAACGACTAGAGATTTTTTTAAACATCTTTATTGAAGTGTAATTGCTTTACAATGGTGTGTTAGTTTCTGCTTTATAACAAAGTGAATCAGCTATACATATACACATACCCCCATATCTCCTCCCTCTTGAGACTTTAGGGATTCTAATGTTTAACAACTGGTTTCTTATTTGCAAATTCTCCCTACACCTCATTTCTTACCACTGCTTCTTAAATACTAGTGTCGTTTATAAAGTCCAACATGAATTTTGCCTTCCTCCGTGACATCCTTCACCCTGCTATCAAAGTGCATATTTCTTCACTTCATTCTTGTGCTTCAAAGAATTCAGTGCCTCTCCATCATCTTCAAATTAAGATGCAGACTCCTGAGCATAGCACACAAACTCATTTATATCTCAGCCCTTTAAAACCCTTGCAGCCTCATCTCTTTTGAATCCTCTCTGATCTGTATCACAGACACAATGGAGAAGCCATATCCCAAGGACATTCATTGTTTCTTGGCTACATACCTTTGCATGTGCTTTCTCTCTGCTTTGAACTAACTCTCCATTTCTAACTAACTCCAACATATCCTTGAAAGGTTAAACTCCTGGTGAGATGGATACCTCTTCTAACCCACTGATTGGCATCAAACGTTCTTTCTATGGCTTCCCAGGACACCACTGAATGCCACTTAGAGTATATAAACAATATCACAATGATCAGTATTCCTTCCAAAATCTTATTCCATTCTGTACCCCTACAACCAAGCACCGCACCAGGAAGCCCAATCATTTTGTTAAATGAATGGATGACTATATCATTTTTTGGACATGCACTTACTTAGGGGCTTTTACTGTTCTGTCAGGTAATGAGTTTCCCTGCTCTTTCTCTTCTCACTCTTCTCATTATACCACAGTTACCATCCTGTGGATGCATGTTTCATTCATGTGCCTGTCGTCCCTAGCAGACTTCTGCAGTTCACCCTCAGTGCTCCTTAGCATCTGCTAGCTTCCCTTCAGCTCTTAGTTTAAATAATGTTCCATATGCATTCTTCAAGGTTTATTGATTCTGTTCTCTAGAGGGTGCCCTATACTTCAAGTGAAGAATCTGAAAATATGAGGATCATTAAAATAAATTCCTGTGTTTTGGCCAAAGTTCAGTATGGTGCTATAGTAGTTTGCAGATTTCATCTTGGAAGCAAAGTTATATATAATACAAGAAATTGAACACAAGCATCTAAACAACAGATTAATAAAAGAATTTTCTGGGTCTTAATTTTAATCAGTTTATTTGCCACAGCAGAATAGTGTTTGAAGTCAAGGTTTAAAATTCAAATACATATTAATGGAATTCATTATTGTAAAGCATAGAAGTTATAAATAAAAGCTATATTACAGGTAAAATAAATCCAGAATGTGAAGAGAGACTTGGATTCTCACCAATATTATGGTAAAAATGTATTTACTTCTTTCATAAATACTACTGACTTTGTAAAATGTATCCAGTAAGTTTCAGAAAGTTCACATATTATTATGTCTCAGAACCTTAGATAATTAGTGTAAATATGCCTTCAAAATCTCTATCTCTGGCTCAGAACTTTACCCTGAGGATGCAATCCTGTTTTAAAAAAATTGATCTGAAAATATCCACATGATTGTCCCATAAGCATCTCAAACTCATCATGCCTAGAACTGAATTTGTGTCAGCACTCTCTGCAAATCTTCTCCTCTTGCCACTTTAATTATCTTAATTATTAGAAACTTCATCAACTGAGGACCCCACGTATAAATCACCTCCCTCTCTGTGCTACACACTTCACCCTTCTGTCATCAAATCTGACCAGTTCTACAGCAAATCTTTAGTGTATCTCTAGCCTCACTATTAGAGATTTTTGTATAATGCTCTCATTTTTCCCTGGGTAATTAAAATACACTTCCATCTTCCTTGTTTTTCAGGTTTAACTCTTAGAAATCTCTCTTTTTTCCTATGATTTCCACAACCCACATCTAATCTTTCAATAAATCCCATTAGGCTTTACTTCCAAATGTATTCCTGATTTGACCACATTTAGTCATTGTTGTTGAAAGTCAAAGTCATTCTTCTCTCTTATTAAGACTGCTGCAAAAACTTTCACATTGGTCACCTTATCTTTACTCTTGCCCAGTCACTTTTGTATACCAGTCTGAAACATTGTTTTAAAAGAAAAATTCGATCATAATTGCTCTTACTTGCAATGTTTGTCTAAAATGTCTCCCATGTTGAAATTCTTGATAAAATATGTGTAAAAATTGTTTTAAATATATAGCTGAGACTTTAAGAAAGTTAAGTAAATACCCAAAGGTCAAAACATAAAGAGTAAGTGTGAAACTAGACAGGTAAGCTTGTATTGATACTCAGCTTCCCCGGGTGGGCATTTATCAATCCTTGTAACCAAGAAACTTACATCGAAAGGTCTGGGGAAAAGGAAGGCGCATCTTGGTACTGAAAAATTATACAGAGAACTGAGAACCTGGCTTAAATATAAAATTCTGAAAAGATTCCATCTTTTGTTAGAAATTGTAGAATAGAATAAAACATATTTATCATGGCAAGCGGCAACGATACATCTATGTCTCATTCAATGCTTTACGTGGAAAAATAGTCACTCATGAAAATCATCAGCACAAACACTGCTAGGATGGGATATAAATTTATGGTACAAGAAATGTAGGCTCCGTAATTGCAAGAAATGCCTCCATTAGAGCGTGTGTCGGAAGGAACGCAGATCGCTACCGAGGGGGCATGCTTTCGAGGTGAGATTGCAGATCATTTCTACCAGTAAAGCACTACCTGAGACTGCTATTTAAAAAAAGCACAACCATAGAAACGAAACAAACACAAAGGATCATAAGCAATAATAAGTGGAAAGGACATACAGCAGAAATAGATCACCCCAAAACTTTGTGAAATTAATATAATAGCTCTCATTTGATGAGTGGGCACTGTGTCACAGAGTTCTTCACACGTGCTAATATTTAATTATCAAAAGAATGCAAACAGATGTTGGCTATGTTCCCATTTTCCATAGGAGAAAAATGAAATAGACAAGTTTATGGAATATTTCTTTCTTTCACATATGAAATAAAAGCTACATATTCAAGTTCTGGCATTCTTGCTTTTAATCACCATGCTGTGTTGCTTTTTATTAGGTAAAGTCTTAAATATTGGGAGAACGGTGTCAGACTAGCTTCCTCATTTCCCTTTTGCGAAAAATGGGGATATTATAAATATTACCATGTGGACTTCTGAGAGGTAAATGAGACAATTCATATTAAACACTTAACTAAATACATGGCTCCTAACACTCAACATTTATGAAAACTTTAGATTTCTTGTTTAAAGAAATCCACTGTGGAGATATTTACTATATGATATCTATTAATTTATGTTGTCTGAATTGCCACAGATTCAAAATTTATTGATTTGTAGTAGCGACATATTTATTACTTGAATATATATGTACTATAGTTCAGTACAATTGAGTTTGTTTTCTATGTGACTTTATTGAGGCCTGAGTTTCCACATGCATGTATTATCTACAAGCGTTAGCAACTTTATAAATGTTTAACCATCCTTTTGTCTATATTTCATTTAAAATAAAAAATTATTAGTAATATGAGGAGGTTGTATGCTAGTCTCAACTTTTCTAGGATTAAAGATTGGCATTGAGTAAAATTGAATATTTCAAATTATGAAAATATTTGTGCACTTCATATGATTTTTCTATTTAGTGGTATCTAACAATCTCCAAACACATAGAACATAAAGTGCCATCTATTATTTAGTTTATAATATTAGCAGGGTAATTTATTTAATTCCTTACAAGCATTTTAATGACATGCATGACTATTTCTTTCTTTTATGCACACATATACATATACATGAGAAACTAAGATTATAAAATTAAACAAAATATTATAATTTGTAGACAAAAATAAATTTACGGAAATTATAGAAAAAATGTGTCCAGTGTATATGCCTTGAAGAACTGAGTAATATATTTAAAAAAAATTATCATCTATTAGTGGTAAAAATATTAAAATGGCAACAACATCAGTTTGTAATAAGGATGGTAAAAATTCACATGTCGATCTCAGAAATATTTTATGTTCAACATGAATTGACTCTTCAAATGTTAGTCTTCAAAGAACTGTGCAACATGGATGATACAAGACTTAGTGATTGTCTGAGGATATCTCTATTAGAAGAAGATCATATGTTTGGGAAAAACACAGGAATTTTAGGATATGACATACAATTAGAGAGGAAAGGACCTATAAACCACATCAATACAAAACTTGGGTGTATATCCCATTATGTGTTGTTAATACTAATGTTGGGTTTATACTACCTCTTTTCAGGTCCTGAGATAACTCACCATGACACTTGAATTTTAATCTGCCTTGTCTCTGCTAATGAGTTCCACGAATTATAAACTTTTTGAAAAAAGTCAAGTATGAACAACTCATTTAGGATAAGTTTTAGTGATACTGAAGATGACAATAAACACTTTTTGAACACTTTTCTATTCACTATTACTTATTGTTAATCATCACTTATGAATTAATGTTACACTTATAGTACAGTATCATTTTTTTGGCATTGACTTTTGCCTCAAACTCTTAATATTATATCAACAAATGAAAATTGGGAGAATGCCTTACATGTTTACTGCTCAGAATACATTCACATTATATTTAAGAACATTTTGTAAGAATGTGTTCTCAAAATGTTACATAATATATTTAATGAAAAAATACAGAGAAGAATCTCGCTACATTAGAAAGAATGCTTATTGGGGGAATTTTAAAAATTCTATTTAAAAATAGAAAAACAACTCAAAAGAATTTCCATCTGACAATCTTTCAGAATTTAAATACATCCTTTGAATATTTCTTTCTTCATGGGCATAGATATGTGCCTGAAAAAACTTGTTTTTCTGTCCTTCCTTTAAGGTACAATTTAAACTTGAGACTTTCATATAAATTACAAAGATGTGCCAACAGTGAGGGTTTTGCTATGCATCTTATTAATTTAACCAGGAACCAGGTTGGGATCCTTCTAACTTGTCTAAGCATTCAGGAAATAAATAATAGTCTGTCCATTGCTACCATGTAGCATTTCCTTACTGTTTATCTTTCTATATTACACTGTTGCTGGCCTAATATAGTCATTTAAGGAACATCTTGGTACACATTCATATCTCATTGGAGGTTTTATTGTCTAAATGAATCAATTTGTACAAATTTAGAAAGACAGCTTATTTTGTTGCAAATGTGTATATGAAAATACTTGCAACTATGTAAAAATGTCAGTGCAGCATTACAACTTGTCCATGCATGTCAATAATAGAAATCTTATATTGATTTTAAATATTTAATTAAAAATTAATTTTTGATTCCTAATACTTGATTAAGTATTAATATCAACATTTTATTAAATAAAAAGGGAGTATTAATTTGATTAAGTTAATCAAATTTAACTTTTGAGTTACTATTTCTGTTTTATATATTTCTGTATGTAAGTATTAAAAAGCACAAATTTTGAGGATAATTATCAGTATTACTGAAAACTACTCCTGTAAATGTCATAGTATAGATATTCTGGAACATAAAGTCAATAAAAATATATGTGTTAGATAAATTATAGCAAACATTTTGAACTCACAAAAAATAAGAAAGTTAACTAAAAATAACAAAACAGAATAAACAAGACAGGAGTTAAACTAGAGTGGTATTGAATACAGAAGGCATAATTTTCTCATTTCTTAATAATTCTAGAAACATAAGTATGTAGAGATGAATAACTCCACAGAGAATAGGATTCTGGTTCTTGGACCCTTATAGGAAGGCATCTCTCTATACAGATGCCCAGTAATACATATAGATTAAATACCAATAAATCTGAGTTTATAATAAAACACAGTAACAAGTGCCATGAGAAGACTATCTACCATAAACATGAGTTAGCCAGAACAGTACACAATAAATTTATATCCAAATAGTCCAAGATTGGAGGTATTATATGCAGATTATAAAATAATTATGTAGGAGGTTTTTTAAAAAATGCATGCATACAAAATTTTTAAATGAGTGAGAAAAAGAGGTTCCAAAAATTTAGAATATTACTGCACACTTAGATTTAGAAGTAAACTGAATAAACTCTGGTAATTAAAGGTATTGCCACCCAAAAGAAAAAAAAAAACAAAATAAAATACAATCTTGGGATAGTTTAAAAAGCAGATTAGAAACAAGTGTAGAAACACTTACTGGATTGGTCTTAAATTATGATTCAGCCCAAAGGAAGATAAAAATAGGAAACTGAGATAAGATGCATAGTCAGTAATATAAGAAGGTGTATGAGACATCTGATCTGAGTTCCAGAAAAGAATAAAGAAAACAATGGATAGGTTATATTTTAAAATGCAGTGAGAATTTTCCAATATTGATAAAAATATAAGTCCTCCATTTCATGAAGGACATCATATTCCAAGCAGGACAAAGAAATTCATTTCTAAAGAACATCAGAGACAAAGACAAGATCTAAAAGCATTCACATAGGAAAGACAGATTGTATACGAAGAATTAGACAGAACTTTTTTAACAACAAAGAAAATATTACTTTGATAACATCAAAGTGACAAGAGAAAATATTTGTCAATATAAAATCATGTACTTAGGAAAACTATCAATATTAAAAGGAAAACAAACACATTTTCAGGTTAACTTAAAACCATTTACTAGCAATAGATCTTTTCTAAGCCTTCTTAACAAATGTGTTCCCACAAGAAGGTTCAATTTTGAATTTTTCAATATTGTTATTGTACCATTCCCTGCTACTGTCATAGACTACATAGCATCAAGAACATTGGATCTACAGAATATATAAAATGTTCTATGTACAACCTTTTAAGTCTGACCTTAATAGGATGTAACAAATGTTTCTTTCAGTTCTGTTAACTTGCTGGATAATTGGCTCTATCATTTACTTGGACACTAGTAATAGTTTAGAAACAGTATTAGAACAACAGGTAATTGTTAAGAGGCAAGAGAATTTCTGGTAGTCTGAAGAAAAGGTCCTGCCTCCCAGGCCATATTTCCAACCACAATTGTTTGCTTTGAAAACTATTAATTTACCAGCTTATTTCTTACCTGAGGTGTTTATATCCTTAGAGTTATGCAGCATAAGGCATGCTAGCAACATTGAAGGTCACAAAATAAGAATGCTGTATTAATTGCTGTATTAACTTTACTAGATCATGTTTACATTAAAAGGTATAATATGGAGTGAAAGATAAAATATGCATGATGTTAAAACAAACTACTGCAGGAAAAGTATATTAAAGGTAAATTCATAGCATGGAATGAATATATTAGAGAAAAAGACAGATTTCAAATCAATAATCTAAGTGTCTACCTTAGGAAACTAGACAAAGAGGAACAAATTGAATCCAAAGTGAAAAGAAAAAAAGAAATAATAATTAGAGCAATAATCAATTAATTTGAAAATGGTAAATCAATAGAGAAAATCAACAAATGCAAAAGCTGATTCCTTGAAAACTGCAATGATACTGATAAGCCTCTAGCCAGGCTATCTAAGAAAAAGAGAGGATACAAATTACTAATATCAGAAATGAAAGAGTGAACATTACAACAGAGCCTATGGGCATTAAAAGACTAATAAAAGAATACTATGAACAACTCTATACCCACACATTTAAGAACCTAGGTGAAATGGACTAATTATTTGGAAGACCCAAGCTTCACAGGACACAAACTAACACAAGAAGAAAATACAATAAAATAAGTCTATATCTATAAAAGAAATTGAATCAATACTGATAACCTTCCAAAACAGAAACACCAGGCCCAGATGTGTCCATTGGTAAATTCTATAAAACATTTAAGAAAAAAAAAATTCACCACAATGTTTTTCAGAGGATAAAAGCAGAGGGAATATTTCTTAATTCATTCTATGAGGCCAGCATTATCCTAATACCAAAACCTGACAAAGACATTACAAGAAAAGAAAACTACAGACCGATATCTCTCATGAACATAGATGTAAAAATGTTCAAAAAAATATTAGCAAATCAAATCCAACAATATATAAAAAGAATTATACCACAACCAAGTGTGATTTATCCTATAAGCAAGGCTGGTTCAAATTTCAAAAATCAACTAATGTAATCCATCATATAAAGATACTAAAAAAAAATCAAATGATCTTATCCATAGATACAATAAGAAAAGCATTTGAGAAAATTCAACACGTTTATGATAAAAACTCTCAGTAGACTACGAATAGATGAGAACTTCCTCAACTTGAATAATACCTACAGAAACCTACAGCTAATTTCATACTTAGTGGTGAAAACCTTGAAGCTTTCCCACTGAATTATGAACAAAGCAAGGATGTCCTCTCTCACTACTCGTTTTCAACACTGTACTGGAATTTCCAGCTAATGCAATAAGACAAGAAAAGAAAACAAGAAGTATACAGATTGGGAAGAAATGAAACTGTCTTTGTTCACAGATGACATGATCACCTACTTAGAAAATCCAAAAGAATCAATGAAAACCTTCCTAGAACTAATAAGGGATTACAGCAAGTTTGCAGGATACAAGGCTAATATACCAAAGCCAATCACACTTCCATATACCAGCAATTAGAAAATGAAATATGAAAAAACCCCGCAATGTCATTTAAATTAGCACCCCCCCAAAATGAAAAACTTAGGTATAAATCTAAAAAAGGTATGTACAATACCTCTATGAGAAAAACTATACAACTCTTATGAAAAATTAAATGAATGGAAAGATAATCCATGTTCATGGTTAAAAAGACTCAATATTGTTAAGATGTCAGTTCCTCTCCACTTGATCCACAAATTCAATGCAATGTCAACCAAAATCCAAGCAAATTATTTTGTGATACCTACAAACTAATTCTAAAATTTGTATGCAGCAGTAAAAGACCCAGAATACTCAACTCAATATTGAAGAATACACAAAGAAATGGAAAGATAGTCTATGCTCATGGATCAGAAAAAATAATACTGTTATAATGTTCAGATTACTCAAAGCAATCTAAAGATTCAATGCAATCTCTACCAAAATTTCAATGGCATTTTTCACAGAAATTAAACAAACAGTCCTAAAATTTGTATGGAACCACAAACAAACCCAAATATCTAAAGGTATCTGAAGAAAGAAGAACAAAGCTGGAGGCATTACACTCCCTGATTTCAAAATATATAAGAAAGTTATACTAATTAAAACACTATGGTATCGGCATAAAAGCAGACACATAGATCAATGGAACAGAATAGAGAGCCCAGAAATAAACCTAACATATATGGTCAACTTATTTATGACAAGAGAGCCAAGAATATACAATGAGGAAAAGACAGTCTCTTCAATAAATGGTGCTAGAAAAACTGGACAGTCACATGAAAAAGAAAGAATTATAACACTATATTACAACGTACACAACAATTTAACTCAAAATGGATTAAAGACTTAAATATAAAACCTGAAACTATAAAACTCCTAGAAGAAAACATAGGCAGTAACTTCCTTGACATTGGTCTTCATGAACAATTTTGGATGTTACACCAAAAACAAAGGCAACAAAAGAAAAGTAAACAAGTGGGACTATATCAAACTTAAAATCTTCTGCATAGCAAAGGAAACCATTAATAAAATGAAAATGTAACTTAATGAATAGGAGAAAATATTGGCAATATATATATCTGATAAGGGATTAATGTCCAATATATATAAAGAACTTATACAACTCAACAGCAGAAAAACAATCCAATTAAAAAATGGGCAGAAGGTCTAAACTGATCTTCTATTTAGGTACATTTAAATAGACATTTTTCCAAAGAAGACATACAGATGACCAACAGGTATGTAAAAAGGTGCTCAGTGTCACTAATCTTCAGAGAAATGCAAATTAAAACTGCAATGAGCTATCAACTTACACCTGTTAGAATAACTATTATCAAAAAGACAAGTAATAACAAATGTTGGCAAAGATGTAGAGAAAAGGGAACCCTTATGCACTGTTGGTGGAAATATAAATTGGTGTAGCCACTGTGGAAAACAGTATGGAATTTGTTCAAGAAATTAAAAACAGAACTACCATATGATCCAGAAATTCCACTTCTGGGTATTTAGCCAAAGAAAAGGAAAACACTAACTCACACAGATATATGCACCCCCATGTTCGTTGCAACATTATTTATAATAGTCAAGATAAAGAAACAATGTAATTATCCATCTGTCCATCAATGGATGAATGGATAAAGAAATCGTGAGATTTTACATATATGTGTGTGTGTGTATATATATATATATATATATATATATATATTCAACCATAAAAGATAATGAAATCTTGCCATTTGCAACAACTACCCAAATGGAACTTGAGAGCATTATGCTCAGAGAAATAAGTCACACAGAAAAAGACAAATACTGTATGATCTAACTTATATGTGGAATCCAAAAGTAAAAAAAAACCAAGCTCACAGATGCAGAGAATAGACTGGAGGTTGCCAGAGGTGGGTGGTGGGAGTTGGGCAAAAATGGGTGAGGGAAGTCAAACAATATAAACTTCCAGTTATAAAATAAATAAGTCATGGGGATGTAACATACAGCATGGAAACTATAGTTAATAATAGTTAATAGTGAATAATACTGTAAAAAAGAATAATGTTTATGAAAATATAAAAAATATTGAAGGAGAAGAACAAAGCTGGAAGACTGAAGCAACTCTACTTCAAAACATACAATAAAGCTACAGTAATTAAGATAGTATGGTATTGGCAAAAAAATGAACATGAAGATCAATAGAACAGAAGAGAGCCCAGAACTACATTCACACAAATATAGTTTTTGATCTTTGACAATGGAGTCAAGGCAACACTATGGAACAAAAACAGATTTTCAACAAATAGTACTGGAACAACTGGGCATCCACATGCAAAAGAACTAATTTAGAGACAGTTCTTACACCCTTCAAAAAAATTAACACAAAATGGATTACAGACCTAAATTTAAAATGCAAAAATGTAGAACTCCTAGGAGATAACGTAGGAGAAAACCTAGAGTATGATGGTGACATTTTATATACAACACCAAAGGCATGATCCAAGAAAGAAGTAATTGATAAGCTGGGCCTCATTAAAATTAAGGATTTCTACTCTTTCAAAGACAATGCCAAGAGAATGAGAAAAACCACAGACTGGTAGAAAACACTTAAAAAAGACGCATCCGATAAACGACTGTTACCAAATATACAAAGAAATCTCACAACTCAACAAGAAGAAAACAAACAACCTGATTAAAAAATGGGCCAAAATTCTTAACGGATACTTCAGTAAAGGAGATACACAAATGGAAAATAAGCATATGAAAAGATGCTCCACACCATATATCATTAGGGAAATGTAAATTAAAATAACGAGATACATGTAAACACTTATTAGAATGGCCAAAATCTGGAACACTGACAACACCAAATGTTGTTACGTTGAGCAACAGGAATTTTAGTTCATTGCTGGTGGGAATACAAAATAGCACAGGCACATCGAAAGACAGCACATTTGGCAGACTCTTTCAAAACTAAAGATACTCTTACCATACGATACATCATTAGTGCTTCCTGTTTTTTTACCCAAAGGAGTTGAAAACTTATATCTACACAAAAGTCTGTACACACATTTATAGCAGCTTTATTTGTGATTGCCAAAACCTGGAGGAAACCAAGATTTCCTTCAGTAGGTGACTGGATAAATAAACTGTGGTATATCCAGACAATGGAATATTATTTAGTGCTAAAAGGAAATGAGCTCTCAAACCATGAAAAGACATGGAGGAACCTAAATGAATATTACTAAGTGAAAGAACCCAATTTGAAAAGTTTGTATGATTCCAATTAGATGACATTCAAGAAAAGGCAAAATTATGAAGACAGTAAAAAGTCAGTGGTTTCTGGGATTTGGAAGGGAGAGGTATGAATGGGTGGGGCCCAGAGGGTTTTAGGAGAGTGAAAGTACTCTGTATGTTACTATAATAATGGATACATGTTATTATATATATAAATATCCAAACTCATAGTATGTACCACACCAAGAGTGAACCGTAATGTAAACTATGGACTTTGTGTGTTATGATCCATCAATGAAGGTTCATAAATTATAACATATATATCACTCTGGAGGTTAAAGGTTGTAATGTTGTTAATGGGGGAAGCTATGCATGTGTGAGGGTAGGGAGTGTATAAGAAATACCTGTAACTTCCTCTTAATTTTTCTGTGAACGTAAAAGTAAAATTAAAGTCTTAAAAAAACCCCATAAACTTTGGCATATTAAATGAATTTTTCACGTGTGAGGCTCTACTTCCCCTGCCTCAACTCTAGAGGTACAGATACTATCCAGAAACAGTCCAGAGGCTCCATGAGATCACATGGGCCCAGTACAGTCAGTTTAAGAAAAATTTAAGAATCCTCATTTTAAATAAAACCTAACACTTCAATGTTGATGACTAATTTCAAAATGTAAATACGTGCTGAAGGTTCAACATGGTTAAAAATGGTTTGAAAGTCAAAAACAAACAAAATATGCAATCAGACTCTATTTTGCAGACTATCCCTTCATTGTGTTTGCTGTAAAATCTCCCCATAATCTTACATGCAACCCATACAGTTGGCAAGTTTACCCAAATTGAATATATTTTACCACTTCAGATAACTCTAAAGTGAGGCTCATGGTAAAAAGCTTATAATCCAAAAGAGTGTAACTTCCATAAAGGCAGAGATATGTCCTGGCCTGTGTCATTTGTCACTCCACAGTGCCCCTAGTGACTACAAAATTACCTGGCATATAGTAACTACTGAACATTAGTTTTATATATATGTATGTGTATATATATATATATATATATATATATATATATATAAACATTCCATCATTTATTCATAAACTATATACATAATGTATATAATTTATATACATATAAATACATATATACATAATTTGTATACATATGTATATATAATTTATATACATTTATGTATATAATTTATATTCATTAATTATATACATATATAATTTATGAATAAATGATAGAATGAAGTAGACCAAATGATATATATAAGCCCTGTAGCCCACATTCTAATTTCTGTCCTTCAGTCTTACTATTAGGATGTTTTCCTCACAGCCTCTAAGTTAGTAATAAATTAAATTTTATTAGAGTGCCTGTGGTAAATTTCTTATTACTGTGTAGTTACTTTAGAAAGCTATTCAAGGAGCTATAGTCTGAAATTAGGGGCTGGAGCCATCTCCTCCTTATCCATCTACACCATCAGAACTAACAAAAGGTATAAAATGCAGCTTTTTTTTTTCTTTTTGCTATATAAATTATAGGATTTTTTGTGAGATATTACAAGGCCTGAAGCAAATATTTCCTCAATGTCCATAATATGATATTGATCCACTGTCATTCAGCTAATTTTTGTCTAATTATGTTATATTTTAAGATGAACATAATTAAACCATCTTGTAGTTTATGACATCAACATTTTATAATCTGAAATCTGCTTTAACTCTAAAACTTTATGTTTTTCTCTGGCTATGCTTAGTCTGTTCTAGTCCACTGCCCTTACCATCCAGGCTGCCTGAAATGCTCTTCCAATTTCCCTTTTACTAGCTCCATGAATCTATGACATTGCAGGCTGTGAGAAGGGTCCTTTATATGATAGGTTATTTGTTTACCTGCTTAAATTGCCCATTAGACTTTTTGTTTCTTGAGGACATGACTATGTCTTGTGCCCTGTTGCATTTATAGCCCTTCCTCAACTGAGTGTCCCATTTTTTATGTTCAATAAATATTTGATAAATGAGTGAATAAATGACTTTCACTGGACTCCTTAAGAGAGTGGCTGATATAACCGTGGTTTTGAAATTTCAGTGCTTAGCACTGGAAAATGTAGCTATTTCCTTTACTTTTCTTTCATCCAATATTATAGTCAACAAAACTCTATTAACTAGAATTCAGCATTTATTTAGAATGATGATAATGTGAACACCTTGATGCTATCTTACGCATTGTCTATTAATTTCTTTTTAGCATGATTTTAACAACACTTTTAATATGCTGTTGGATTGAAAAAGAAACATGATATGCACAATAGCATTAATACAAACATTTGATTAACTATAATACCACATTTCCCTGTCATTAAAGATAACAGATAATTTATTATTCTTGTTGTAATGATATTAATATTCTAGCTAAATGAGACTTTTTAAGTCTAACGTTAAACTCTCACTCTGGCTGATGCATATATACCAATAATTTCTTACGCTGATTTAATATGTTTTAATGTACTATGTATTTTTTCAAAAATGCAAAGACTATTTTCTTTTGGATATATTTATGAAATGAAAATAATATCTGAAGAATCAGTAACCAATAATCATCTCCACTCTATACTTTTTTCTTGGGAGTATATCTTGCACATAATAGAACCTTAGAGTTTTCTGTGAGATATTTAGTACTATGGAGCCCTGAGGATGCATTTTAACAACAGCAAATATTTCCCTTTGGGGAGAAAGGATGTTCCAGTGATATAGTGTGTAATAAGGCGTTGTGCTTCTAATCTTTGAGGTTTATGGGTAATGAGGAGATAAAAACAAGTAAAATAACTGGAAGCAGTTTACTCAATGTTGAATGCAATAAAGAAGTAGTCTGAACCCTGAGTGCTGGCTAGCATGGAGACAAGCATGACTAGAGGACTTTCTATGTTATAGACCAATCAGCCTAGGCCACTGAATTATTAAGTAATCAGATGCCAACAGTGGGAAGAGCCCACGATTGGTGCTTTGTTTTTTTCATTTCTTTTAGAAGTAGTTGGTTCCTCTTAGTGAACTGTAAGCTGAAAGTAATGGCAAAGTAAAATAATATACAAACTTGAGTCATCCTGCAGACATAGCACTGCCATCATGGAAGCAAACAGTGGTAAAATTCTGCTCTAAAATGTGTTGTCTAATTATAATTGATGTTCTACCTCTGTGAGTCATGTCATAATACAATAGACAGAAGATGAAATTCTAGTGCTTTCAAGTGCTCCAGGACAAGATGGCCTTTTTTGAGAATGTCAGGAAAATGTTATAGCTCCAGGTAATATTAACACACCATTTCACCATTTACAACAGTGTGTACTTAACTTTGCAGTTGAGGAAATTTTTTAAAATTCAGAAAATGAAGACTTATAAAGGAGGACACCACTATTTTAATCAATACATTTGTTCAAGAAGGAGTTTTTAGGTCTAAAATTTATCCTTTTCTTTCTTTTCTTAGCTTCATCTTCTTTTCTGCCTCCTACGGTGATTAGTCATAATCCCTGAATTAATCATTTTATTTTATATATTAATTCTATTTAATTTCATAATTAGTTGTATTGTTAAAAACATGAATTTGTCCAGTTCAGCAGCTGGGGCAAGGCTGGTGGGAGGAATATACAAACTGGCCCTGAAGGTAGAAATTTGAGTTCTGTTTGTTCCAATTACCATTGAAGTATCTGGATGGTGAGATTGAACAAAGCTTTTTCTCACAAGATGTTTGGTAAGGAGGCCTTAATCCTAAATTGTATTTCTCAGTTCCTTTCTTTGCTTTAAAGTAATATTAAAATGAGGGCCAAGTAGTGTAACTTTTACAATATTGATTTCCTTCAGAATAACCAAAGCCAGTATAGAAGGCTGTGAAGCCAGCTGTTGGTTGGAGGTTCTCCAAAGAGACAAACAAACAAAACAGAGCTTGTAAAAGGCACCAGAGACCCTTCCAAAGAGCTTTAAGGTTGCTTAACAATAACTCCAAGGAAGAAAGCTGTGTAATATTTTATGATTAAACAGTACAAACACAAAATAGGAACAGTGATGATTTGTTAAACTTCAAATATATTAAAATGAATAATATTTAAAGCTGAATGAATATGACCATTATTGAGTATTTCCTCTAAGTTTATAAAAAGAAAAATGTTAGTTGTTCATGTGATTTTTTAATTGATATACTTAAAGAAAAATGTGACATGGAAAACAAACTTATGGTTACCAAAGGGGAAAAGAGGGGAGGGATAAATTTGGAATTTGAGATTAACAGATATAGACTACTATATAAAAAACAGATAAACTACAAGTACCTACTGTATAGCACAGGGAACTCTACTCAATATTCTGTAATAACCTATAATGGAAAAGAATCTGAAAAAGAATATATATATATGGTTTGGAGAGATGCCTATGTCTGCTACATTGCCTAGTGTCACACCATTAGATCAAAGGATTAAAAAAATTTTTTTGTGAATAAGATTATTATGTAAGTTTCCTGTGATATCCCTGTTACACTGTTTTCTGGCTTTCCCATTCATACAGTAGCGTTGGTTCCCCCACCCGGCCCCGCCACTTTTTAAGAGTCAGTAGTAAGACAAAATTTCTGCTAATTTTACCTGTGTTGGAAAAGCTATTTCTCCCCTCTCTTAATCACACACTTTCCGATACTTAAGAAATCAAAATGAGCCTATCTTAAGGCGAGTATGTTTGCCATGCATATGAAATAAAGAAGTCTCTTATATTTTGCTTTACTAAATCCTGCTTTGAGCCATGACAATGATTATTGTGGAATTTGAACTGTCATTCTTTGTGGGGTCTCTTAGTTCCCAAAGTTCTTCATGGCTATAAGTTCAGTCCTAAAAACATAATTCCAAGTCATTTTAGTTCAAATCAAAGAGATAAGGCCTTATATTATAATTTTTCTTTCATGTATAAATGTTGTCAAAATAGTAATTCACATGGTTGTCCTATATGAAGTATAATCAGTATATTTTACCATTAATTTTCTAAATTATGAAATGAAGATGTATGTATAAATTTGATCATATATTGGTTATAAAAAGTATTATATATTATTAGAAAGTTTAACAAAATGAAACACATTAGAAAATTAAAATTTCTCATCATTTCTCTTTCTAGAGATAACTACTATTTACCATCTGTGTTAATTTTCTAGGACCGCCATAATAAAGTACCACAAACTGTGTAGATTAAACAACACAAATCTACTGTCTCAGAGTTCTAGAGGCTTGAAATCTGAAATTAATGTGTAAGCAGAGTTTCTCCTTGTGAGGGCTGTGAGGGCTCTCTCCTAGCTTCTAGTGTTTTGTTGGCAAGGTTGTTGTTCCTTAGCTTCTGCTGCATCATCCAAACCTTCATTGTCATAGGGCATTCTCCCTGTTTGTGTGTCTGTCTCTAAATTTCTCCTTTGAATAAGGACAACAGTCATATTGGATTAGGGATCCACTCTATTCCAGTATGACCTCATCTTAACCAATTACATCTGCAATTACTCGATGTCCAAATAAAATCACATTCTGAGGCTCTGGGTGTTAAGACGTCAAATATGAATTTGGGGGGAATACAATTCAACTCATAACACCATCTCCATATATATCCTTTGTGTTTTCTGTGTTTGTGTAGTTATAAAAAATTACCATATTTTACTAAATTCAGAACCTGTCTCAATAGATATACAAACCAATTCAATAATTTATCTCATTTTATATGATAATATACCAAAGAAATTTACTAATATCACCATTTTACCTTTGAAGAAAAACTTAGGCATAGGGAAAATAAGTAATTTTCCTAATGTCACATAGCCAAATACAAATCCAGGCTACCTGAACCTTGGCTATTTGTAGGGGATTCATGCTGTACATTCCGTTTTATAACCTGAACTCTAAAAGTCTTTCTGTGTTATATAGACCATTAGTGATGTAAACATTCTGAACTTAATATATGATAGAAAATTGAAATGAGTTCACATTTTACAAAAAACTCTATCCAGAACTATCTGACAAAGGCACTATGACTTGTATTTTTAAGTTTGGATTTTCAGATACTAGACCCACAACTTAGTAGTTGTGTCAGATGGGGAAAAAATAAATCCTCCAATAATGAATGATATAATTGTTTTGCTTCAATATAAAATTGCAAATAAATGTCTAGAGTTTTATGGTAAAAATTTAAAACATTCTATCACACTTACTATTTCCTATTTTGTCAATATCCAGGACCACTGGATGGAATTTCAAATGACAGAAATTGTTTAAAAGAATAAATATAATTAAATCTAAAATAATATTTAAGAAATTCTAATACTGAACTGAATAGAAGAGGATACTAAAGCAAGCACATAATTAACTATTAATTAAATGTTTTATTTAATCCTCACAACAGGACTTTGAGATTGGTACTATTGTTTTCATTTCATAAATGAGGAAAATTGGGCACAGAGAGTATAAACTCTAATCATCCACACATTCAGGGCCAGGTCCAGGACTGGAACCTACGTATCCCTCACTAGAGAGTCAGGGCTCTTGTTCCTAATCACTTTGTTATACTGTGTTTAATAAAACTCTTTTTTCATACTTCAGTCATTTGAATGCTATCTCTGCCTCTTAAATATGTAATAGCCCTTATGCCTTAGTCTCCCTCAGGAACATAACTAATCCAAAGAAATATCCCCTATTATTTAAGTGACTAGTTGTTCTTCACAGTTATTTTCAATTCATCGATAGGACAGAATTCATATTTATTAAGTACATAGAAATAAATGTAGATGCATGTATTTATTTTTATAGATAATTTAATATTATAATAGTTATAGTTATAAAACTTATAAGAAACAAATCAAACCAATACGTTGTTTCAAAAATATACTAATCTTCGTAGATATTTCTTTTTCTAAGCACACTCACAAAAGAAATTAGAATTTAAGCAAGATTTGTATATAATTAAACAGAGTAGGAAAACAAATGAATTTGTGACTTAAGGCAGAGCTATGAGCTATGAAATGCAACAATTCTAGTAAAATGAAGAGACCTTTAGACTCATAAGAGTTTTCCTCATTACCAGTTTCAGAATTTAAATGAGGCTTATGTTAGAATGTGTCTCTGTTGGCAATATAATTTTTTGTTTCCCAATATTGAAATATAACTCAATTGAATGTATTATCTAATTATTTTCCTATATCACATAATTAAACTTTGTACAATACCTATAGAAGTCACATACTCAAACACTCACAAATTAAGAAAATAAAAATCAAGGCGGGTCACTTTCTTCCTATCATTTGTCATTTTTGAGTGATATGTGTATAGTAGAATATTTCTGCATCATAAGAAAAACAACAGGGCAAAGGTGATGATGTAATGCAACATACCATCAGCCTTGGTCATTAGAGCTACAGTAAGGTCTGGTACGGACTGTGGAAAATCAGAAAGTCTATGGCTTTGTGTAAATTAGGCAGGTACTAACCAGCTCCTGTCGTTGATGCTAGATCTAATGTTATCAGAGTGTCTGACATTTCAAGATAATCTGGAAAACCATATTTTATATGAATTCTCCCAATTTTTAAATGTTGGCTCAAAATAGTTATGTGCCAAACAAAATAAATCTACAGGCTAAATCTGTCATTTAGATCACCAGCACACAACTTCTGAAATATTGGCTTTGGTTTCAAACAGTCTGTCAGCTGTTTTTCAGAATAGAAGAGAAAATTTTGAAGTGGCATCAATCAAAATCCTATTTGTGACTTAGCTGTCAAAGCTAGTCATTTATTTGTTTAATCTTAGATGTTGGTTAAAGGATAAAAACTTACAGTTAAAGATGAATATGTTCCGGGGATCTAATAAACAACATTATGATTCTAGTTAATAATACTGTATTATATATTTAAAAATTGCTAAGAAACAAGATCTTAAAGGTTCTCACCACAAAAAATAAATGATAATTATGGGACATGATGGAGGTGTTAGCTAATACTATGGTGGTAATCATATTGCAATATATAAATGTACCAAACCAATATGTTGTACACCTTAATCTTATACAAATTTACATGTCTATTATATCTCAACTTTTAAAATTTATATACTCTGCTATGATACCCAAACCATCTTCAGCTTTGCCTGTTCTTCACAGAGAAGCCACAATGATCCCATCTAGGTATAAGCCAAGTATTGTCAATCTTCTGCCCAAAATCACTAATGACTTTCCATTTATAGTAAAAGTCAAAATCTTGTAAGTTCCCAGATGACTTGTCCCCATTAACTATCCAATCATGATCAGGCCTCCTATGACTTCCACTTCCTTTCTCTCAATTTTACCTCCAATTCACTTGCTTCCTCGAAGTTTCTCCAACACTCCAGAAGGCTCTTCCTTGAGGGCATTTATTATTTTCTTTGCCTGGATTTCTCTTTTCACTTACATCCACTTGGCCAGTTCTCTCACTTTTCCAGGTTTTCATTTAAATATCACTCTTAAAATAAGGCCTTTCCTGGCACCTCCACCTTAAATTTCAACCCCCATCCCTGGTTCATCATAGTATTCTTATCTGTTATATCTATCTTTTTCCCCTTCCACAACCTAACTTATACACCTACAGCATGAGATTGTGGTGTTTATCCCTATCCTGGTCTGCTTAAACAGCTTTTAATTATAATTATGCAAAAACCTCACAAATTTTATTCAAATGGACAATTTTTCTATATCCTTAATAAAACTAAGAGTGTAGCACTATGTTCTGAATTGGTAAAAACATTTCAAGGGGTAGTATAAATCAATTCAATATTTTCTGGTGACTTATTTTATCAAAGTGATAGAGATTAGTGAGCCAAGGATAATTGCTATTTAAAATAGGATGTCTCTTGCAAATATTTTGTATCCAGGAAGTCTTGGCAATTGATTAAAATATGTGATGAGTTACTCAAGTGTTTAATTTAATGAAAAAAGGCAAGTTAAATGCTGGGGTTAACTGACCAAAGGATTTTTATATTATGAAGTTGTAAATACATCATCTACAAGTATGTTTAAATATTACCTATTGAGTAACCAATGTGATACTTTTGTAGCATAAAGCAGATTATGTCATGCCTCTCTTTCAAAATCCACTAATGCCTTTTTATAACATTTAGAATAAAACGAAAAATTACTACAATTGCTTGCTTAGTCACATCCTTCAGACTGTTATGTAAATGTCATCTTTTGGTTTGCAATCCTGGTGATACTATTTAAAGTTGCAGTACTTCCAGCCTTCTATTCCCCTCTTCATTGTTTGATTTTACCATATATTTACTTATTTCTTTATGTCTTCCTCCACTACAAATGTAAGCTATACAAGGACAGATATTTTCATCTGAATTTTTCACTAATTTATCCTCTGTGTCTATAATATCACCAAATATATCAATTAATTCAGGTATAAATTCCCATAATCTATACACAATATAAATGCACACACACAGTCAAACTAAATAATTATATGAACTAAATAGAAGTATAGAAAATAATTTTTAAATTATCAATATTCTTCCTAATTTACAAGTATAATAATATAAAATAAACTTAAATTTAAAATATTCAACAATTCAATAAAAAGATCCTGCACCATGACTATTAATTCCAAGAATGCAAGGATGGTTTGACATCTGCAAATCAGTAAATGTGATATACCACATTGACAAAATGAAGAATAAAAATCATAAGATCATTTCAATAGATGCATAAAATACATCTGGCAAAATTCAATATCCATTTATAGTAAAAAACTCTCAACAAAGTGGGTATAGAGGGAACATACCTAACGTAATAAAAGCAATATATGACAATCCCACAACTAACATCATACTCAACAGTGAAATATGAAAGTATTTCCTCTAATATCAAGAAAAAGATAAGGATTCCCACTCTCACCACTTTTATTCAACATAGCATTGGATATCCCAGCCAGAACAACTAAGCAAAAGAGAGAAATAAAGGCATCCAAATTGGAAAGGAAGAAGTAAATCTGTCACTATTTGCATATGACATAATATTATATATAAAAAAGCCTAAAGACCCCATCAGTAAACTGTTAGAACTAATCAACAAATTCAGTAAAGTTGCAAGATACAAAATCAATATACAACAATCTGCTGCATTTCTATATAATAATAATGAACTCTCAGAAGGAAAATTGAAAAAAATAATCCCATTTACACTTGCGTAAAAAAGAAAAAATAGGGCTTACCTGGTGGTGCAGTGGTTGAGAGTCTGCCTGCCGATGCCGGGGACACGGGTTCGTGTCCCGGTCTGGGAGGATCCCACATGCCGTGGAGCGGCTGGGCCCATGAGCCATGGCCTCTGGGCCTGCGCATCCGGAGCCTGTGCTCCGCAACGGGAGAGGCTGCAATGGTGAGAGGCCTGTGTACCGCCAAAAAAAGAAAAAAAAGAAAGAAAAAATATCTAGGAATAAATTTAACAAATGAGGTGAAAGAGCTGTATATAGAAAACTAAAAGACATTAATGAAAGAAATTGAAAAAGACACAAATAAATGGAAAGATATTCCATGCTCATTGAATAGCAGAATCAATATTGTTAAAATGGTCACACTGCTTAAGGCAATATACAGATCCAGTGTAATCCCTATCAAAATTCCAATGTCATTTTTCACAGAAAAAGAACAAGTAGTACTAAATTACATGGAACCATAAAAGACTCTGACTAGCCAAATCAATCTAGAGAAATAGAAGCAAAACTGGAGGCATCATGCTCTCTAATTTAAAACTGAATTAAAAAGATATAGTAATTAAAACAGTGTGGTATTGGCATAAAAACAGATACATAGATCAGTGGAATAGAATAGAGAGTTCATAAGTAAACCCACACATATATGGTCAACTAATTTACAACAAAGGAGCCAAGAATATCCAATGTGGAAAGGATAGCCTCTTCAATAAATGGTGCTAGAAAAACTGAAGAGACACATGCCAAAGAATGAAACTGGACCATTATATTAATTTACTCAGATTGGTAATGCCCACCAAGAGCATGAGACAGAGGAAGATGACTAAGGATCTGTCTGGAAAAAGAATGCAGGGGTTGATTAGCAATGTCTACTTGGAATTGGAAGGGGATATTGCTGCAGCCCAAACCTTGAAAAAGGATGGTCTAGATGATAAGGCAAATTCTGATTTGATGGCGGAGTAGAAGGATGTGCGCCCACTCCCTCTTGCGAGAACACCGGAATCACAGGTAACGGCTGAACAATCATTGACAGGAAGACACTGGAACTCACCAAAAAAGATACCCCACATCCAAAGACAAAGGGGAAGCCAAAATGAGATGGTAGGAGGGGCGCAATCAGAGTAAAATCAAATCCCATAACTGCTGGGTTGGTGACTCACAGACTGGAGAACACTTACACCACAGAAGTCCACCCACTGGAGTAAAGGTTCTGAGCCCCAAGTCAGCCTTCCGAACCTGGAGATTCGGTGACGGGAGGAGGAATTCCTAGAGAATCAGACTTTGAAGCCTAGTGGGATTTGACTGCAGGACTTCGACAGGACTGGGGAAACAGAGACTCCACTCTTGGAGGGCACACACAAAGTAGTGTGTGCATTGTGACACAGGGGAAGGAACAGTGACCTCACAGGAGACTGAACCAGACCTACCTGCTAGTGTTGGAGGGTCACCGGCAGGGTGTCCTGTGTCTCACTGTGAGGACAAGGACACTGGCAGCAGACGTTCTGGGAAGTACCCTTTGTCATGAGTCCTCCCAGAGTCCGCCATTAGCCCCACCAAAGAGCCCAGGTAGGCTCCAGTGTTGGGCCACCTCAGGCCAAAGAACCAACAGGGAGGGAACCCAGCCCCACCCATCAGCAGACAAGCGGATTAAACTTTTACTGAGGTCTGCCCACCAGAGCAACAGCTAGTTCTACCCACCACCAGTCCCTCGCATCAGGAAACTTGCACAAGTCTCTTAGAAAGCCTCATCCAGCAGAGGGCAGACAGCAGAAGAAAGAAGAACTACAATCCTGCAGCCTGTGGAACAGAAACCACATTCACAGAAAGACAGACAAAATTAAAAGGCAGAGGGCTATGTACCAGATGAAGGAATAAGATAAAACCCCAGAAAAACAACTAAATGAAGTGGAGATAGGCAACCTTCCAGAAAAATAATTCAGAATAATGATACTGAAGATGATCCAGGACCTTGGAAAAAGAATGGAGGCAAAGATCGAGAAGATACAAGAAATGTTTCACAAAGATCTAGAAGAATTAAAGAACAAACAGAGATGAACAATACAATAAGAGAAATAAAATATACACTAGAAGGAGTCAATAGCAGAATAACTGAGGCAGAAGAATGGATAAGTGACCTGCAAGACAGAATGGTGGAATTCACTGCTGCAGAACAGAATAAAGAAAAAAGACTGAAAAGAAATAAAGACAGCCTAAGAGACCTCTGGGACACATTAAACACAACAACATTCGCATTATAGGAGTCCCAGAAGGATAAGAGAGAGAGAAAGGACCTGAGAAAATATTTGAGGAGATTATAGTCGAAAACTTCCCTAACATGGGAAAGGAAATAACCACCCAAGTCCAGGAAGGACAGAGAGTCCCATACAGGATAAACCCAAGGAGAAACACTCTGAGACACACAGTATTCAAATTGGTAAAAATTAAAGAAAAAGAAAAATTAGTGAAAGCAGCAAGGGAAAAATGACAAATAATATACAAGGGAACTCCCATAAGGTTAACAGCTGATTTCTCAGCAGAAATTCTACAAGCCAGAAGAGAGTGTAATGATATACTTAAAGTGATGAGAGGGAAGAACCTACAACCAAGATTACTCTACTCAGCGAGGACCTCATTCAGATTCGATGGAGAAATCAAAAGCTTTACAGGCAAGCAAAAGCTAAGAGAATTCAGCATCACCAAACCAGCTCTACAACAAATGTTAAAGGAATTTCTCTAAATGGGAAACACAAGAGAAGAAAAGGACCTACAAAAACAAACCCAAAACAATTAAGAAAATGGTAATAGGAACATACATATTGATAATTACCTTAAACGTGAATGGATTAAATGCTCCAACCAAAAGACACAGGCTTGCTGAATGGATACAAAAACAAGACCCATATATACATTGTCTACAAGAGACCCACTTCAGACCTAGGGACACATACAGACTGAAAGTGAGGGGATGGAAAAAGTTATTCCATGCAAAAGGAAATCAAAATAAAGCTGGAGTAGCAATACTCACATCAGATTGAATACACTTTAAAATAAAGAAAGTTACAAGAGGCAAGGAAGAACACTACATAATGATCAAGGGATCAATCCAAGAAGAAGATATAACAATTATAAATATATATGCACCCAACATAGGAGCAAATCAATATATAAGGAAAATGCTAACAGTTATAAAAGAGGAAATTGACAGTAACACAATAATAGTGGGGGACTTTAACATCTCACTTACACCAATGGACAGAAAATCCAGACAGAAAATTAAGAATGAAACACAAGCTTTAAATGACACAATAGACGAGGTAGATTTAACTGATATTTATAGGACATTCCATTCAAAAACAGCAGATTACACTTTCTTCTCAAGTGCACACGGAACGTTCTCCAGGATAGCTTACATCTTGGGTCACAAATCAAGGCTCAGTTAATTTAAGAAAATTGAAATCATATCAAGCATCTTTTCTGACCACAACTCTATGAGATTAGAAATCAATTACGGGAAAAAAATGTAAAAAACACAAACACATGGAGGCTAAACAATACGTTACTAAATAACCAAGAGATCACTGAAGAAATCAAAGAGGATATCAAAAAATACCTAGAGACAAATGACAATGAAACACGATGATCCAAAACCAATGGGATGCAGCAAAAGCAGTTCTAAGAGGGAAGTTGATAGCATTATGATCCTACCTCAAGAAACAAGAATAATCTCAAATAAACAATCTAAACTTTCACCTAAAGGAAATAGAGAAAGAAGAACAAACAAAACCCAAAGTTAGCAGAACGAAAGAAATCATAAAGATCAGAGCTGAAATAAATGAAGTAGAAACAAACAAAACAATAGCAAAGATCAATAAAACTAAAAGCTGGTTCTTTGATAAGATAAACAAAATTGATAAACCATTAGCCAGACTCATCAAGAAAAAGTGGGAGAGGAGTCAAATCAATCCTCTGAAAAAGGAGACGTTACAACAGACACTGCAGAAATACAAAGCATCCTAAGAGACTACTACAAGCAACTCTATGCCAATAAAATGGACAACCTGGAAGAGATGGACACATTCTTAGAAAGGTATAACCTTGCAAGACTGAACCAGGAAGAAATAGGAAATATGAACAGACCAATGACAAGTAATGAAATTGAAACTGTGATTAAAAATCTTCCAACAGGGCTTCCCTGGTGGTGCAGTGGTTGAGAGTTCGCCTGCTGATGCAGGGGACATGGGTTCATGCCCCGGTCTGCAAGGATCCCACATGCCACGGAGCGGCTGGGCCTGTGAGCCATGGCCACTGAGCCTGTGCGTCTGGAGCCTGTGCTCCGCAATGGGAGAGGCCACAACAGTGAGAGGCCCATGTACCGCAAAAAAAAAAATCTTCCAACAAACAAAAGTCCATGACCAGATGGCTTCACAGGTGAATTCTGGCAAACATTTAGAGATCGCTAACACCCATCCTTCTCAAACTGTTCCAAAAAATTGCAGAGGAGGGAACACTCGCAAACTCATTCTATGAGGCCACCATCACCCTGACACCAAAACCAGACAAAGATACGACAAAAAAAGAAAATTAGAGACCAATATCATTGATGAATATAGATGCAAAAATCCACAACAAAATACTGGCAGACAGAATCCAACAACAGCTGGAGGAATTCCTGAGTCTGAGCAGACTCCCTGACTTCAGACTACACTACAAAGCTACAGTAATCAAGACAATATGGTACTGGCACAAATACAGAAATATAGATCAATGGAACACGAAAGAAAGCCCAGAGATAAAGCCACACACCTATGGTCACCTAATCTATGACAAAGGAGGCAAGGATATACAATGGAGAAAAGACAGCCTCTTCAATAAGTGGTGCTGGGAATACTGGACAGCTACATGTAAAAGAATGGAATTAGTACATTCCCTAACACCATACACAAAAATAAACTCAGAATGGATTAGAGACATAAATATAAGACCAGACACTAAAACTCTTAGAGGAAAACATAGAAAGAACACTCTTTGACATAAATCACAGCAAGATCTTTTTTTGATCCACCTCCTAGAGTAATGGAAATCAAAACAAAAATAAACAAATGGGACCTAATGAAACTTAAAAGCTTTTGCACAGCAAAGGAAACCATAAACAAGATGAAAAGACAACCCTCAGAATGGGAGAAAATATTTGCAAATGAATCAACAGACAAAAGATTAATCTCTAAAATATATAAACAGCTCATGCAGCTCAATATCAAAAAAAAACAAACAACCCAATCCAAAAATGGGCAGAAGACCTAAATAGACATTTCTCCAAAGAAGACATACAGATGGCCAAGAAGCACATGAAAAGCCGCTCAGCATCACTAATTAGTAGAGAAATGCAAATCAAAACCACAATGTGGTATCACCTCACACCAGTTAGAATGGGCATCATCAGAAAATCTACAAACAACAAATGCTGGAGAGGATATGGAGAAAAGCGTACGCTCTTGCACTGTTGGTGCGAATGTAAATTGATACAGGCACTATGGAGAACAGTACGGAGGTTCCTTAAAAAACTAAACATAGAATTACCATAAGACCCAGCAATCCCACTACTGGGCATATACCCAGAGAAAACCATAATTCAAAAAGACACATGCACCCTAATGTTCATTGCAGCACTATTTACAATATCCAGGTCATGGAAGCAACCTAAATGCCCAACGACAGACGAATGGATAAAGAAGAAGTGGTATATATATACAATGGAATATTGCTCAGCCAGAAAAAGGAACGAAACTGGGTCATTTGTAGAGACGTGGATGAATCTACAGACTGTCATACAGAGTGAAGTATGTCAGAAAGAGAAAAACAAATATCGTTTATTAATGCATGTATGTGGACCCTAAAAAAAGGTACAGATGAACCTGTTTGCAGGGCAGAAATAGAGACACAGATGTAGAGAACAAACATATGGACATCAAGGGGGTAAGCGGCCAGGGGTGGGGGTGGGGGAGAGATGAACTGGGCGATTGGGATTGACATGTATACACTGATGTGTATAAAATTGATGACTAATAAGAACCTGCTGTATAAAAAAATAAATAAGATAAAATTAAAAAAGGAAAATTAACCCAAAATGAATTAAAGATTTGAACGTAAGGCCTGAAACCATTAAACTCCTAGAAGAAAACTCAGGTGGTACGCTTTTTGACATAGGTCTTGGCAGTAATATTTTGAATCTGACACCAAAAGCAAGGGCAATGAAAGCAAAAATAAACAAGTGGGACTGCATCAAACTAAAAAGCTTCTGCACAGCAAAGGAAACCAGCAACAGAATAAAAAAGCAACCTAGTAAATGGGAGAAAATATTTGCAAATCATATATCTGATAAAGGGTTAATATCCTAAATACATAAATAACTTATCCAACTCAATAGCAGAACAACAATCTGATTTAAAAATTGGCAGAGGGTCTGAGGAATAGACATTTTTCCAAATAAGGCATATGAATGGCCAAAAGGTACATGAAAAATGCTCAACATCACCAATCATCAGGGAAAAACAAATCAAAACCACAACGATATGTCATCTCACATTTGTTAGTGTAGCTGTTATAAAAAAGACAAGCAATAACAAATGCTGGCAAGGATGTGGAGAAAAGAGAATCCTTGTGCACTGTCGCTTGAAATGTAAATTTGTGCAGTCACTAATTAAAACACTATGAAAGTTTCTCAAAAATCTGAAAATAGAAGTACCTTATTATCCAGCAGTTCCACTTCCGGGTATTTATCTGAAAAAGATGAAAACACTAATTTAAAAAGATATATGCACTCCTATGTTCATTGCAACATTATTTACAATAGCCAAGATATGGAAACAACCCAAGTATCTTTCAATGGATTAATAGATAAAGAAATTGTGGTGTATATATGTATACAATGGAATATCATTCGGCTATAAAAAAATAAATCTTATTTAGCCATAAAAGATAATGAAACCTTGCCATTTATGACAACATGGATGGATCTTGAGGGGATTATGCTAAGTCAGACAGAGAAATATAAATACTGCATAACCTCTCTTGTATATGGAATTATTTATATATATCTATATCATATATTTATATATATCTATATCATATATATGATATAGATATATCTCAAGCACATAAGATACAGAGAACAAATTGGTGGTTGCCAGCGGCAAGGGGTTGAGAAAAATGGTTGCATTTTTTTTTTAGCTTAAATAAATTTTTATGAAAGGCGAGAAGACGACATTGAGTCATCAGAGAGAAACTATTTGAGTTAGACCTTGTAGGACAGGGAAGGTGAGTCAAACAGAATATAAGGTATAAGCAAATGCACACAGGCTGTAATGTAGAGAAGGTATGAAGAAGGGCAAAGAGATTCATTTGACTGAACACAGGGAAAAGAAGAGAGAATAAGATCTCAAAAGATTGGACATATATTTCATGAAAAATCTGAAATACCAGGATTGGAATGTTAGGTATTAGGTAGATACGGGTCATGGCACTAAGAAGTTTTTTTTGAACATAATCATAGCTCTGAGGGGCTATCCCAGGTCAGGGAGCACACAGTGCCTTGTTTTGGGAGGCAAGACAGGTTTTCAGGCTGGTAGGATTTGCACCGCATGCCCTGAGATTCTCTATCTGATAAGTCGGTTCTTTCCTAAAACATCCTAAACAAAAGAAACAAACAAACAAAAAACAAGCAAAAAACACAACACAAATTTACTCCTGGAGATACAGGTTTGCAATCTGGAAACAAGAAGAGATTTAATTTTTTTTAGATGTCTATCAACGCAGAGATAGCAGAGAAGTCACTATAAGAATGTCTGGGGAAGCAGTAAAAGTCTGGCTAGACAATAAATCTGCAAACATCACTGGTTTCAGAACCTGTTCCCTGGGCTCAGAGTGAACTTTGCTCTGGTTTTGTCACTGGTTCTGAGGTCGCCTCATTTGAAGGCTTAAACTGGTGCTGTTCCCCTACTCTTTTTTATTAAGTGCCTGTACTTCCAAAGAAGTGGAGTCCAGCCCTGTAAGAGCACAGGGGACAAAGGCAGCCTATGCTCTGATTTCTGCGACCCTGAGGCCTCACCATGAGCAACCTCTCTCTCACAGAGGATTCAGCTGGCTCTTTGTACCTTGTGGTTCAGTTTGTCAGCAAAAAGCGTCTTATAAATAAAGGGTTTCATTAATGTCATAGGAGGACATTTCAAAAACTAAAACAATATTGAAAAACCCAGTTCTTTCCCCTTCGGACACTGGACAAAATGCATAATGAATATACCCACCTACATGAAGATTGTTTGGAGTCTCTATTCACTGGTAGGTTTAGCTGCATCAAATATTTAAAGGGATTTCTTTCCCTAATTTTTCTGCTCTATTAAAACTGTCTTCTAACTGAATAACTCCAATTTAAAAACGAAAAATTTAAAAATTGTAAAAAGAAAATTAAAATTTTGAAATTTGCAAATAGACTTTAATTACTAGCAAATATGATTCTGGTATATTATAGAAGTAATTAAACAAAATGCATTTTAAAAACAGTTTGAAACTTTGACAAATACATGAGTTTCTGAATCATTAGGAAGGATTCTTAACATAAATAGAGGTACCAGTCATTTTATAAAAATGAAATTCAGTTACAAACCATAATTTCTGAATTGTCTAGGAATTTTATGTTGTAACATTGTAACCAAAAATCATTCACGAATTCAACTGTGCATTGTATCAGTCAGGTTAAGTTAGGTGGTGTGGTTTCAAACAAATAAAATTCCTATCTGCTAAACATGTTTTAAAAAATTATTTATTATTATTTTTATTTATTTATTTTATTTATTTATTTATTTATTATTATTCTTTTTTGCTGTGCCACACAGCTTGCAGGATCTTAGTTCTCTGACCAGGGATCAAACCCATGCCCCCTGCGGAAGCCAGGAATCCTAACCACTGGGCTGCCAGGGAATTCCCCAGCTGCTAAACATGTTAACAGTTATTTTTATTTATGCTGCATATATAAAGTGCTGCCCCTCATCATTGTAGTTCATCTGGGTTGTGGAGTAAGAGAGGGTCCATTTCAATATATGCTTTCAATATCTACTAGACAGGAGGAAGAGAAGGTGGCAAAGTATGATTAATTTTTGCAGTTTCTTTGCAGAATTGATACTCATAGTTCATTAACCATAGCAAGTAATAGGGACATGCCTAACTTCAAATGCAATGGTATTCTATGCTTTGATGGAGGAGGACAAGGAAAAGGAAGGCGGAAATATGTGAATAGGTATGAATGACACTAATGATTATGCAAGCGTATTTAATGTGATATAAAACTTTGGTGGTAGATAACTACAATGAAAATATAGCTGTGTGGGGCTTCCCTGGTGGCGCAGTGGTTGGGAGTCCACCTGCCAATGCAGGGGACACGGGTTTGTGCCCCAGTCCGGGAAGATCCCACATGCTGCGGAGCGGCTAGGCCCGTGAGCCATGGCCGCTGAGCCTGCGCGTCCAGAGCCTGTGCTCTGCAACGGGAGAGGCCACAACAGTGAGAGGCCCACGTACCGCAAAAAAAAAAAAAAAAAATTTAAGTCAAAAATTATTCTCCCCAATTCCATTTTTCTGTTGAATTCTAAGTTCCTTCTCAAAGCTTATTTTCTTTCTGCAATTGCAGCCTATGCTGTTTTGTTTGGTAATTGGTAAAGTTTCTACAGAGTCACTGAATTTTATTGGTTCAACATTAAGTCTGTAATGTGTCCATATTTTTAAAATTCCAAGTGTACAACTTAGTGCATTTTTCAAATGTGCACAGCCATGTAACCACCACAGCAATCATGATATATAACATTTTTATCACTTCAAAAATCTCCTTTGTAGCACTTTTCAGTTAACCCCTGGACCCTGGCAACCACCCAACTGCTTTCTATCATTAGACTTTCCAGAATTTTATATGAATGAAATTATATGTTATGTAGACCTTGTGTCTGTTTTATTCCCCTTTTAAG
Organism: Orcinus orca; assembly: GCF_937001465.1. NCBI lineage: Eukaryota > Metazoa > Chordata > Mammalia > Artiodactyla > Delphinidae > Orcinus > Orcinus orca. The sequence continues at coordinate 76,135,174 of NC_064562.1, read as the reverse complement.
ATGCACACATGTTGTTTCTTGTTTTTAGCAATACATATACACAATATCCACCAACTGGTCAGGAGATAAACAAATTATCATACATTGACACAATGGAATCATTCATGGTTTAAAGAGAGTAAAAGAGTAAGAAACAAGATCATCAAAGCACTAGCCATATAACCACTAAATTTGGGAAACAAATTCATCCTGATCCTATACACTCCAGGACCCAGTATACAGGATCACTAAAGTCCAAGATTGAGTTTTATTCATATACAAGTGAAGGAGCAAGTACAGAAAGGTACTTTTTGGTTTTAGCCAAAAAACAGGAATGCCAGAGAGTCTGGAACACCAAGAAGTCTGTGCCAGTTGTCTGGAATCCATGATGGATTCATTAACATTCATTAACATCAATTAGGAAATGTCCTAACAAGAACTTAATTTTGTCACGACACATTTACCACATCTAGAAGCCAGGCATTCTAGGAAATCTGCCTTCTAGGCAAGGTCCCCACATTTGTTTCAGCTGGAGAATCATACTCAGCAGATTTCCGAACTGGAACTGCTATGTTGCTGAAGCCTAGGCTACAGGCTAGTGGGCAGGAATTGGGGGTGGGGTAGACTGGTATGAACCAAACTTCAGTTATGTGCTCCTCAAAATACTTTTTTCCTCTATTTTCAATTCTATAAATTGCTCAGTAATACTCTCTCTGGGCGCAGGATATCTGCATACCCACTTACTATAATGCTCTCACCTTAAACTACACTGTAATATTTTCATAGAGTAGTTTTCATTCTTGAGCTTGTGGACAAGTCTCTGTATCCCTCCACAGAATCCTCTATGGCCCTGAATGCAGAATGGAATTCGATTCAGTGTATTTAGTCATGTCTACATAAGCCTAGCTCTAACAATTTAAAGCTGGAAATTCCCCTGTGCTCTATATAACTAGCAAACTCAGATGCCTTGCATTTTAACTGTGGTACAAATTGTTCCACACATAAATGCTTAAAAAGACTGAAAATATCCATTTTCTTACAATCAATTCTTTGCTTCAACCAGTCTTAGGAGATCCTGCACCTGTATTGCAAACTAGCAACAGCCTGCAAATTGACACTGCCGGAGCCTGTATAAGTGGCCTTGGAATTGTGACTACTATCTTGGCCACCTATAGGGCTAGTGTTGGAGATGTCACCCATGACCTCTGCTGCTGTTATAATTGAATTCTCCCTTCATTTGTGCCCACTTATTTTGTTTCCTGTACCCTGTGGCATATTTGAGATGTTTCTTCAGCCCCCATAGTAGCCATTCATCCCTCTTTCCTTTCGTATTTGCTTATGCTCACATAAACGCATTTACTTTTACATATTTGCCTTTGACATTCCTGAGGAACTCAACACCTTTCCAAGATTCAAGTACCTTTCCCTATTTCTTTGCTTTTATAAACATGGCCATTAAACTGTGAACAAAACCTCCATAAACAGGACTCACCACCAAATTCAAAATACCACATAGCTCAAGGCTTAAAACTTGTTGTCCAGATGCCACTAGAAATCATTAAAGTCAAAACTCTACTCAAATCCTAAACTGTAAGGCCCAAAGCCACATAGCTAGGCTCCACAAAAAGCCACTTCTCCTGCATGTTTTGTGTTTTTCTACTCTACAATGTCTTCAGTCATGCAAAACATATTGGTGTCTCCAACAGGGCATTCCACAGACAGTTATACCTTCCCTGGAGAGGTTCTAAAAAATATATTTAAAAATTTAAAAAGAATAGCTGATTAGGTGAAGAATAAAATATGATCATTATTTTTGATAGCAATTGGATTAGAGACCGCAGGTAGCATGGAGTTCAAATGGGCCTTATAACTGAATTCAAGGAGTTAAGGAATTACATCTACTGAATTACTAACAATATCAGGCATAGGAATTGGTCTCTATGTAGGTAGTCTGGCTTAGTCACATTTGTAGTATGGAGAAGTAGAAGACAGCCTATGATTTCTATTGATGAAAAGATCATAAGAGAAAGAGGACAGACTGAGCTATGAATGCCCAGTTTATTCTTCCCATGGAGAGGATTGGTTAATGAGAAAAGTAATGACAAGAATCTTAGTTCTTGGAACTCTATGCATATAAGAGAATATATCATGACTAGAGATAATTCCTTCCAACAGGTTTAAACAAATTTATCTTATAATAACTCCTTCTCTTGGAAATATAGATTTGTTGTATCTTAGCTGTATTAGCAAAAGTTCTGGGAAACTTGAAACATCAAAATTCTATATATTTTTGTTTTAAGATGATCAAAATTAGGCTATTAGGTATTTTACAATTATAACCATACTTAAAAGTTTAAAAATAATAAAGAACTCCCTTCCTTTTTGAATGTAAAAATCTGGGGAAAAAATCACACTCGTTAAATGAGAAACAGCTAGAAAAACTATAAAGTTAGAGAGACAGATGCCTCCAAGGAGAGGGGAGGGAAGCCAGGGACTGGCTCATGTGTGGCAGAACACAGGAGGAAGACATGGCTGACATTAAGTGAATAAGAATAAATAGACCTAATGTTTTAAAGAAAAGAATGCATATGATCTAGAGTGACAGTATGGGACCCCTTGGAGCTCCAGAAAATAGGGAAAGTCACACTCAGTTGCAGGTATTTTTTTGCACAGATCTTCATTAGATGCTTACAAGAAAAACTGGGATAGTAGATGAGTCCAAAGAGAGCCTCTGTCTCTCAGTGCCTGTAGGAAGGGATTACTGTTGCTGTTGTAAAGGTTCTAAACTCTACCCTCTTCTTGGATTCATCTCTCATACTGAGAAAAAGCCTTAACCAGAGAGAACAGCAACAAACTCTGCTGTTGCCAGATGCAAGTAAAGTCTGATTGTGAGTTGAAGAAGGATGAAAGAAAACATTTTAAAAATTTAGGGGAGTAACAAGAAATATTTCAGAGCTCAGGATCCTATATCAATATGATTAGAGATCTCCTTTTTCTAGGGGGACAAACTTTCTCCCACATAAGACCTACCAGAGATTCAAAAATTGACTCTCATGGGGAAGAGGGGAGGGAACACTGAGAAAACCCTACCCGCGAGGAAAGGATACTCTCTCCAAAACCATACTGGTAAGCACTAAGTAACAAAAAGCAATAGCTTAACACTGAGGGAGGGGCAAGATAATGGAGAAGATACCCTCTGTGGCACAAAGTTATAGGCATGGCTGAACATCACTAGTAATACATATTGACAACATATACCTCTGATACAAATCACCAAGAAGGGCACATCACTTTTGTGGTATTCTTGCCAAAAATGCATTAACTCAAAATGATCATGAGAAACATCAGACAAATCCAATTTAGGGATAGTCTATAAAATAACAGACCAAAACTTTACAAATGTGCCAAGGTCATGAAAAACAAAGATTGAGAAACAAAGATTGCCATAGATGGGAGGAGACCAAGGAGACATGACAGCTAAATACCAAGTGAGATTATGGATTAGATCCTGGAATAGAAAAAGATGCATCTAAATATAGTTAACATTTTAGTTAATAGTATTTTTCCAATGTCAATTTCTTAATTTTGATAATCATGCTATGGTTATATAAAATGTTAACTTTAGGGGAAGATAGCTGAACAGTATACAGGAACTCTCCTATAACTTTTCTATAAATCTAACATTACTTCAAAATTAAAAAAAATAAAGAAATAAATTACTAACATTAGGAGTAAAATTCAGGGCATCACTAAACATTTTACAGATATTAAAAGAAAACTAAGGGGAGATTAAAAACAAATTTAGGGACTTCTCTGGTGGCACAGTTGTTAAGAATCCACCTGCCAATGCAGGGAACACCATTCGAGCCCTGGTCCAGGAAGATCCCACATGCTGCAGAGCAACTAAGCCTGTGTGTCACAATTACTGAGCCTGTGTTCTAGAGCCCATGAGACACAACTACTGAGCCTGTGTGCCACAACTACTGAAATGTGTCCACCTGGAGCCCATGCTCCAGGACGAGAAGCCACCACAATGAAGAGTAGCTCCCGTCCACAACTAGAGAGAGCCCACACACAGCAATGAAGACCCAACACAACCAAAAATAAATAAATAAATAAAATTGATTCTCTAAAAAAAAAAGTATGCCAATATGTTTGACAATGTGTATGAATGTATAAATTGCTTGAATTATAAAATGTATGAATACAAATTCAAGAAGAAATAATTGAAATTGTATTATTGTTAAATAATTAAATTTATATTTAAAAATCTTCCTATAAAGAAAGTCCTAAGCCTGGATAATCTTGCTCATTATTTCTACTTACTATTTCAGAAAGAAATAATTCCAATTTTACATTATCTCTTCTGGAAGATAGAGGAGGTGAGAATACATCCCTCAACTGATTTCTTTGAGGTAAGGATTATCCTGATTTCAAACCAAACAAAGGAATTACAATAAAACTGTAGAATAATCTTCATGAACATAAATACAAAAATCTTCCATAAAAAATTAGTAAATCAAATACAGATAAATATAAATCTTGATGTTTTTCTTCAGAAAGGCTGTACTGAGGATATGCAGGGCACTAGGGAAAAAAGCTGATACTATATGATGATAAGGTGGAGTTTATCCTAGAAATTTAAGGTTGTTCAACATCTGAAAGTCAATCAATGTACTTCAAACCACAGACTGGAGAAGAAAACAATGATTATCTCAACTGATGCAGAAAAAGCATTTGACAAAATTCAACATCAATTTATCATTTAAAAAAATCTATAGAGTAGGAATTAATGTGAAACTTTCCAATCTGATAAAGAGCATTGTTGAAGAACCTATAATTAACATGACCCCTGTGGTGAAACACTGAATATGTTCCCTTTAATATTAGGAGCAGGGTAACAATATCAATCTTTATAAACATTATACTGAAAGTTCTAACCAGTGCAATAAGATAAGAAAATTTTAGGGCTTCCCTGGTGGCTCAGTGGCTGAGAATCTGCCTGCTAATGCAGGGGACACAGGTTTGAGCCCTGGTCTGGGAAGATCCCACATGCCACGGAGCAACGAGACCCATGAGCCACAACTACTGAGCCTGCGCGTCTGGAGCCTGCGCTCCGCAACAAGAGAGGCCGCGATAGTGAGAGGCACGCACACCGTGATGAAGAGTGGCCCCTGCTTGCCACAACTAGAGAAAGCCATCACACAGAAACGAAGACCCAACACAGCCAAAAATAAATAAATAAGAACCCAAGATCACTATTTAAAAAAATTTTTTTTAATAAAATAAATATAGAATAAAAAGCGAGAGGAAAATTACTTTCATTTACAAGTGACATGATTTTCTATGTAAAACATTATAAAGAATCTACAAAAAATCTATTACCAAATGTTACATTATCAAGGATAGTAGATGTAAGATTAATTTACAGAATTCAATTACTCTTCTTTATATTAACAAAGAACAACTGAAAATTAAAAATTTAAAAAAATACAGTAATATTGCAAAAAACATGAAACAGTAATCATACTTTTTACTGAAACTATAAAACATTTATATGGTAAATTAAAGAGGACCTAAATAAGTGGAGCAGTATTCTTTGTTCATGGATCAGATTGCTCAATATTGTAAAGATGTCAATTCTCCTCTAATCAAGCTATAAATTAAATGCAATGAATTTAATTCTATAATAAATGCAATTGCAGTAAAATACTAGCAGACTTTTAAAATTGTAATCAATAATATTTTAATAGAAATTGTCAACCTGAATCTAAAGTTTTTGTGGAGAAGTGAAGGAAGTAGAATAGCAAAAACAGTTTTAAAAAAGAAGAAAAGAGTTGGAGTACATGTACATATAATTTAAGGACCTACTAAAAACTTATAGTAATGAAGACAGTATAGTATTGATGAAAGGATAAATTCATAGATCAGTGAAATAGAATAGAGACAAGAAATAGACCTACTTGCATATGTTCAACTGACTTTCAACAAAGGTCATTCAATGGAAAATTGATAGACTTTTCAACCAATAGCGTTGGAACAATTAGATTGGCACAGGTAAAAACATTAGTCTTGAACTATATATTGTACAAAGTGTATATCTGCAGTGTATATCTGCACTGAAGAAAGGAAAACACAATTTTTTTTTTTTTTGGTCAGGACCTTTGCATAAACAACTTGAAACAGCCCAAATAAGGATGTCAGCAACACCCTGGCAGATCATTCATAGCCAAAACTGTGAAAGAAATACTTTGCGAGTCATAGAGAGTAATCCACTCATTAAGCTGACCTCTGGAACCAAGGCTAATCTATTGAGGGCCCAGGATCACCACATATTCATAAATCCCAGAGCTCCTCAGGACATCTGGTTGACCCAATCAATGTGTTAAAGTGTTGGACAGTACCTCTAAGGGGAGAAATACTGACTCAGACTCATGTGGATTGTTTCAGGCACCTAAGGGGTAATTTGAAAATTTTGAAGAAAGCCCTAAAAAGTGGAAAGAGAAGGTACTGTGGAGGACAGCCCCCAGGTGGAACAAGTACCCCATTTGCCCAGGTCTAAGAAGAGTACTGTTTTGAACCATATACTGAACTCAATTTAGAACAGATCACAAATCTAATTTAATATCTAAAACTATAAAATTTATGAATAATAATGTCAGAAAATGTTTGCAATGTTGGGTTAGTCAAATATATATTTTTTAGATTATACAAATAAAGCAGAAAAAAATGGAGAAAAATATAAATTTGACTCTGTCAAAATCTAAAACTTAGGATGAAAAGAACAGGCACAGAGTAGGAGAAAATATTTACACAGCACCTATACACTGAGCATACATAAATGACAAATATTCTGCACATAATGAATTATCAACACTCAATTATATGAAACTGATATTAAATCTGATTTAAAAATGGGTGATGAAAATGGTAATAGGAACATGCATATCGATAATTATCTTAAATGTGAATCGATTAAATGCTGCAACCAAAAGACACAGGCTCGCTGAATGGATACAAAAGAAGACCCATATATATGCTGTCTACAAGAGGCCCATTTCGGACCTAGGGACACAAACAGACTGAAAGTGAGGGGATAGAAAAAGGTATTCCATGTAAATGAAAATCAAAAGAAAGCTGGAGTAGCAATACTCATATCAAATAAAATAGACTTTAAAATAAAGAATGTTACAAGAGACAAGGAAGGACACTACACAATGATCAAGGAATCAATCCAAAAGTAAGATATAACAAATATAAATATGCATGCACCCAACACAGGAGCACCTCAATATATAAGGCAAATGCTAACAGCTCTAAAAGAGGAAATCGACAGGAACACAATAATAGTAGGGGACTTTCACATCTCATTTAAACCAATGGACAGATCATCCAGACAGAAAATTAATAAGAAAACACAAGCTTTAAATGACACAATAGACCAGATAGATTTAATTGATATTTATAGGACATTCCAACTGAAAACAGCAGATTACACTTTCTTCTCAAGTGCACATGGAACATTCACCACGATAGATCACATACTGGGTCATAAATCAAGCCTAGGTAAATTTAAGAAAATTGAAATCATATCAAACATCTTTTCTGACCACAACTCTATGAGATAAGAAATAAATTACAGGGGAAAAAACCATAAAAAACACAAACATATGGAGGCTAAACAATATGTTACTAAATAACAGAGGGATCACAGAAGAAATCAGAGAGGAAATCAAAACATAACTGAAGACAAATGACAACAACAACACGATGCTCCAAAACCTATGTGATGCAGCAAAAGCAGTTCTAAGAGGAAAGTTTACAGCAATAAAATCCTACCTCAAGAAAAAACTCAAACAATCTAGGCTTACACCTAAAGGCACTAGAGAAAGAAGAACAAACAAAACCCAAAGTTAGTAGAAGGAAAGAAATCATCAAGATCAGACCAGAAATAAATAAAATAGAAACAAAGAAAACAATAGCAAAGATCAATAAAACTAAAAGCTGGTTCTTTGAGAAGATAAACAAAATTGATAAACCATTAGCCAGACACATCAAGAAAAAGGGAGAGGACTCAAATCAATAAAATTAGAAATGAAAAAAGAGAAGTTACAACAGACACCAAAGAAAAACAAAGCATCCTAAGAGACTACTATAAGCAATTCTATGCCAATAAAATGGACAACCTGGAAGAAATGGACAAATTCTTAGAAAGGTATAACCTTCCAAGACTGAACCAGGTAGAAGTAGAAAATATGAACAGACAAACCACTGGTAATGAAATTGAAATTGTGATTAAAAATCTTCCAACAAACAAAAGTCCAGGATCAGATGGCTTCAGGGTTGAATTCTATCAAACATTTAGAGAAGAGCTAACACCCATCCTTCTCAAAATCTTCCAAAAAATTGCAGAGGAAGGAACACTCCAAAACGCATTCTTGAGATCACCATCACCCTACTACCAAAGCCACACAAAGATACTACAAAAAAAGAAAATTACAGACCAATATCACTGAAGAATATAGATGCAAAAATCTTCAACAAAATACTAGCAATCAGAATCCAACAACACCTAAAAAGGATCATACACTATGATCAAGTGGGATTTATCCCAGGGATACAAGGATTCTCCAATATATGTAAATCAATCAATGTAATACACCATATTAACAAACTGAAGAATAAAAACCATATGATCATCTCAATAGATGAAGAAAATCTTTTGACAAAAGTCAATACCCATTCATGATAAAAACTCTCCAGAAAGTGGGCATAGAGGGAAACTACCTCAACATAATAAAGGCCATATACTACAAACCTACAGAAAACATCATTCTCAATGGTGAAAAACTGAAAGCATTTCCTCTAAGATCAGGAACAAGACAAGGATGTCCACTCTCACCACTATTATTCAACATAGTTTTGGAAGTCCTAACCACGACAATCAGAGAAGAAAAAGAAATAAAAGGAATCCAAATTGGAAAAGAAGTAAAACTGTCACTGTTTGCAGAGGACATGATACTATACATAGAAAATCCTAAAGATGCCACCAGAAAACCACTAAAGCTAATCAATGAGTTTGGTAAATTTGCAGGATACAAAATTAACACACAGAAATCTCTTGCATTCCTACATATTGACAACAAAAGATCAGAAAGAGAAATTAAGGAAACAATCCCATTCACCACTGCAACAAAAAGAACAACATACATAGGAATAGACCTACCTAAGGAGGTAAAAGACCTGTACTCAGAAAACTATAAGACATTGATGAGGGCTTCCCTCGTGGCACAGTGGTTGAGAATCTGCCTGCCAATGCAGGGGACACGGGTTCGAGCCCTGGTCTGGGAGGATCCCACATGCCACGGAGCAACTAGGCCTGTGAGCCACAACTACTGAGCCTGCACATCTGGAGCCTGTGCTCCGCAATGAGAGAGGCCACAACAGTGAGAGGCCCGCGCACTGCGATGAAGAGTGGCCCACACTTGCCACAACTAGAGAAAGCCCTCGCACAGAAACAAAGACCCAACACAGCAAAAATAAATTAATTAATTAATAAACTCCTACCCCCAACATCTTCTTAAAAAAAAAAAAGACATTGATGAAATAAATCAAAGATGATACAAACAGATGGAGAGATATCTTATGTTCTTGGATTGGAAGAATCAATATTGTGAAAAAGACTATACTACCCAAAGCAATCTACAGATTCAGTGCAATCCCTATCAAATTACCAACGGCATTTTTTTTTTTTTTTTTTTTACAGAACTAGAGCAAAAAATCTTACAATTTACAAGAAGACACCAAGGCACCGAATAGCCAAAGCAATCTTGAGGTAAAAAAAGAGCTGGAGGAATCAGACTCCCTGACTTCAGACTATACTACAAAGCTACAGTAATCAAGACAATATTGTACTGACACAAAAACAGAAATATAGATCAGTGGAACAGGACAGAAAGGCCAGAGATAAACTCATGTACCTATGGTCAACTAATCTATGACAAAAGAGGCAAGGATATACAATGGAGAAAAGACAGTCTCTTCAATAAGTGTTGCTGGGTAAACTGGACAGCTACATGTAAAAAGAATGAAATTAGAACACTCCGTAATACCATACACAAAAATAAACTGAAAACAGATTAAAGACCTAAATGTGAGACTGGACAATATAAAACTCTTAGAGGAAAACATAGGCAAAACACTCCATGACATAAATCACAGTAAGATCTTTTATGACCCACCTCTTAGAGTAATGGAAAAAAACCAAAAATAAACAAATTGGACCTAATGAGACCTAAACGCTTTTGCACAGCAAAAAAAAAAAAAAAAAAAAAAAACCAAAAAAAAAAACACAAAAACTATGAGCAAGACAAAAGGACAGCCCTCAGAATGGGAGAAAATATTTGCAAACGAATCAACAGACAAAGGACTAATCTCCAAAATATATAAACAGCTCATGCAGCTCAATATTTAGAAAACAAACAACCCAATCAAAAAATGGGCAGAAGACCTAAATAGACATTTCTCCAAAGAAGACATACAGATAGCCAAGAGGCACATGAAAAGCTGTTCAACATCACTAATTATTAGAGAAATGCAAATCAAAACTACAACAAGCAATCACCTCACACCGGTTAGAATGGGCATCATCAGAAAATCTAAAAACAATAAATGCTGGAGAGGGTGTGGAGAAAAGGGAACCCACTTGCACTGTTGGTGGAATGTAAATTGATACATCCACTATGGAAAACAGTATGGAGGTTCCTTAAAAAACTAAAATTAGAATTACCATATGACCCAGCAATCCCACTACTGAGCACATACCCAGAGAAAACCATAATTCAAAAAGACACAGGCACCTCAATGTTCATTGCAGCGCTATTTACAATATCCAGGTCATGGAAGCAACCTAAATGCCCATTGACAGATGAATGGATAAAGAAGATGTGGTACATATACACAATGGATTATTACTCAGCCATAAAAAGGAAAAAAATTGGGTCATTTGTTGAGATGTGGATGGATGTAGAGACTGTCATACAGAGTGAAGTAAGTCAGAAAGTGAAAAACAAATATTGTATATTAACACATATATGTGGAATCTAGAAAAATGGTACAGATGTACCGGTTTGCAAGTCAGAGTAGAGACACAGATGTGGAGAGCAAACACATGGACATCAAGGGGGAAAAGCGGGGCAGGAGGGCATTTGGTGGGATGAATTGGGCAATTGGGATTGACCTATATACACTAATATGCATAAAATAGATAACTAAGAATAACCTGCTGTATAAAAAACATAGATAAAATAAAATTCAAAAAAATAATAGGTGGAGAGGTGAATAGACATATCACCAAAGAAATGTTGATGGCAAATAAGCACATGAAAAGATGCTTAGTATCATCTTAGTCATTAGGGAATGCCTAGTCATTAGGGAAATGGAACTTAAAACCACAATGAGTTATAATATGTTTATTAAAGTGGCTTAATAAAGTACACAAATAGCTGAAAAATTTAAGAGTAGGGGTTTGAAAGGGACAGCTGGAATACTCATGTGTTGTTGGTGAGAATTCAAATTGATAAAGCTACTTTGCAGAAGAGGTTGACAATTTCTTATACAGTAAAACACATTTTTACCTTATGACACAGCAACATTGCTACTAGGTATTCACCCAGTAGTAATGAAATAATCTGTCTAAACAAAAACTTGTATGTGAATATTTATATCAGATTCACTTACAGTCACCAAAAACATGAAACAACCAAGTTGTTCAGCAAACTGCAAATGGGGTGGGGGGGAAGCTCTACATTCATACAATGGAATACTACTGAGCAACAAAAAGGAATGAACTACCTATGCATAAAGCAATGAGGATAAATCTTAAATGCATTATGCTAAATGAACAAAGCCAGGCTCAGAAGATCACATAATCTCTGACTGCATTTCAATGATGTTCTAGAAAGCACACACATATTGGGACGGCAAACAGTGCTTTCCAGTTTGGGAACAGAGGCAAAGAGGTAACTTTTATGAGTGATGAAATGTTCTGTATTTTGATTGTGATGTTGACTACATGATGATACTTTTGTCAAAATTCACAGAAGAGTACACCAAAAACAGGAACATTTTTCTCAACTATATTGCAACCTAACTTTAATAAAAGAGGCAATAAAAAGATTACATTAACTGTATACTTGAAAAATCTTCCTTTATCTGACACCATCTTCCACAATCATCCACATTATCATTTAGTACAAATTTTGTTTTTGTAATATTAAATATTGTGTTCATATAAGTATATGGCTAAACTTTTATTATTGGTTACAAATATATAAATTATATTAAGATGATCTCTATATATCATTAATAGTATGTGTACACACAGATATATCTTTTCTATATTCTTATTTTTAAACATTTTAGTTTTCAAGATCACAAGAAGTTACAAAAATAGTATAAGTGTTCACTTATACCCTTCACCCAGATTTCCTCAATGGTAACATCTTACAGTACATTATAAAAATCAGGTAACTGACATTAGTACAATAGTATTAAAATATAGATGTTACCTGGATTTTACCAGTTTTTACATACACTCTGTTATTGTTGTTATTTGTTTGTGTGCAGAGACTGGGTTACAAGCTCTGTGAAAATGTCTTCCAAGTACTAAAAATTAGGGGTCAGTTAGGGAGTTGGTAAAGGATTATGAAGAGGAGTGAAGTGTTCTGAACACACTGCTGAGTGACCCATGTATGGAACTAACCACAGCAAATATAACAAATATTTGAATGTTGGAATAGAATACTGCCCAGGTTTCAAATTGGCTCTGGTTAGCACACAGTGGGACAAGATTTTGAAAACTAAATTTACATGTACACATCACCCACAAACCTAAATATGTGGCATTTTGTACCTGAAGAGGTTGACAGCCTGCCTTGCTAGAAGAGTTAAATATGAACCGGAGTCTCATAACAATAGTTAAACTGCCAGGATACAATCCAAAATTAATCATCATAATCAAGAAAATCTCAATTTAAATGAGAACAGATAATCAACAGATGTCAATGCCAAGATGGCGTAGCTGTTGGAATTATTAAACTAGTATTTTAAAGCCACATTATTTTAAATGCTCCAACAAGCAATTATTAACACTCAGATTAAAAAAAAAAACTCAGCCAAGAGATAGAAAAAAAAATATATATATATATACTAAATTAAATCTTTAAAAGAACTGCAACGACATTTTAGAACATGAAAATACAAAAAAAAAAAAAAACCTCATTGGAGGAGCTCGTTAGCATAATGGTGATGACGAAAAAAATCAATGAACTTGAAGATCAATAAAATTGTCCAATCTGAACTGTAAAGGTAGATGAAAAAAGAGATTAGTTAAACATATTCCACATGTCTTGTAGAACAACAAAAACAAAAGATCTAACATTTGTGTCATCAGTGATCCAGGAAAAGAAAAAGGAAAAGTGATCAGGTGAAAAAAATTGAAGAAAGAATGGTTGAAAACTTCCTAGATTTGTTAAAGTCCTAAGTCTACAGTTACAAGAAGCTAAGTACAAGAAAGATAAATCCAAAGAAATCAATAACCAGAGACATGAGAATCAAATTTCCTAAAACCAAAGATAAAGAAAAATCTTGAAAGCAGCCAGAGAGAAAAGATACATAATCTATAGGGTAGAAACAACTTCAATAACAGAGGATTTCTCATCAGAAATCAGGAGGTTGGAAGGAAATAACATTTTTCAAATGCTGAAAGAAAAGGATGGGCAACCATAATTCTCTATTTAGTGAAAATATCCTTTACATATGAAGGAAAAAGACATTGTCATATGAAGAAAAACTAAGAAAATTTCTTGTCACCAGAATTGCTTTAAAATAATTTCGAATGGAAGTTCTTCAGTAATAAAGGAAATAGTATAAAATGTGGGATATTTACATGTTTTCTAATGACATAAAACTTGATTTACTTATTTATATTAATTAGATGCTATCAACTGTTTCTTGTTTAGCTATGAAACTATTAGCAGTTAGTTGATTCTCCAGATGTTCTGGACTTTATCCAATCCATGAAATGAACAAACCTGTATTAAGTGTCTGGACATCTATAAATGCTATTAGCTTTGTAAGTCACAGGATTAATTTCTACTTATCCTTCAGGTCTCAAATGAAAAAGCTTTCCCTGGGTTAATTTCCTGAAGTCTCCAAGATAGCTTATATGTTTCTACATATGTCACTGCTACATGGCATTTCTCCTATCATAACACTTATCACTCTTTAAGTTACTGATTTATTGTAAGCTCTCTTAGGAAGGACTGTGACTATCTTTCAACATTTTACTCCCACCATCTAGCAGACCACCTGACCCATAATAAGCAATGAAAATAATTGAAGAATACGTATAATGGGTACTTTCTCACTATATCTTTATTTAAAATACACAAATAGGTAATTTTAAGAAAGTATAAGTTTTTCTTATCACATTAAATACCAACTTTTTAATTTTATTGTTCTGAAATTCTCAGATCACCAATTTTAACTGAAAATAAAATATAGAGTATTTATTTAGCATTTAATGTTATATAGACTATCTCATTGAATTCTCGCATTTATGAAGTTGGCACTACTACTTTCTCTAATTTTACAAAGGAGAAAATTGAGCCACAGAGAGGTTAATCCACTCTCCTTAGTCATAACTGGTAAATGACTGGGCAGGATTTGAATAAATGAAATTTTAAGAGGTAGTTAAACAATTCGTTATTTTACAATTCCTATTTTTTATTACATTTAAAAGAAGAGATAACTTCCAAAGAAAATTATTCCTCATGACATTTTCACAATTGGTTATTTTCCAAATTGTCTATTTTTCCTAGGCAATATGATACATTGCTATAGATAAGTCTAGAATAGTGGCCATGCGTATGTGATGCTTCACCACATTTTTAAACTTTAACAAAAGTATGCAATCAGATGATGACATTCAAATGTACTTTTGGAATGTGTCAAGATTAGACTGCAAGTGTGACCTTAAATAATCTTTATTCTCAGCACATATTCAAATCTTTGTAAAATGGTTCACTTTGAAATAACCAAAGTGTATAAAAATAACATTTATTCCTCACTATGTATTACATACTTTTCTGAGCAATATATGTAATAAAATTAAGCCTTTATAATTCCTGTATGTAAGATACTGTTAGTTTCTATGTTTAGTAGAGGAGGAACTGAGGGCCAGGGAAGCAACTTAACTAGTTCAAGAACACAGGTAATTATTATTTGCAAATATTTTATAAATTTGTACATTTGAAAGGACTTACCAAACTCAACAGAGCTTATGCATAGTAAGGTTTTTATTTAAATGTACAGAATGAGAGCGTGCAGGCAAGCATTGAGGATATGAGAGACATCCAGGCAAAATCTCACCAAGGTCTTTATGCACAAATGGGCATGCTTTGTCTCTGCATTAAACCACCAAGATCTGTGTCCTGAATCCTGGCTTCAGAATAGCTCAGGAAAGAAGTTACAATGGGGTCTCTTCATGCCCCTCTGATCAGCTAGTCAAGCCAGGAAGTCTAATTGCTTAGGTCAGGTGAAAACCATCAATAAACAAACCAGCTCCGGGTGTCACCAAGGGAGTTTTCCACTTTAAATAGCACATCATAAATTTCACTGCCCGTATATTAGCCAATAGTCAAAGTCAGATATGCTGGAATCCCCAGAGGGCTAGAGCTGTCCAGGTCTAGCTGTAAATGAAGGAGCGCTAGCCTACACTGCGTTGGAACCTGCATTTTAATCCTGGCATTCTGTCCCCAGAGACCATGCTCTTAAGACTACATTATTGGTGCAACAGGGGAAATTTACTCTTCATTTGGCCTAATATTCCTGTTTAAAGATGAAAAACCAGGTCTCAAAGTGGTAAATCGATGTGCTAATATTAATATATCCTTTGATCACTATTTTAATAGCTGACATTTATAACAACAGTATGAAGTAGGTAATTTTATAAGCATTCCCATTTTACAGGCAAGGGAACTGAGGCTTAGAGAGGGTATATATGTTAGATAGCTGTTTTTGTATGAGCCATTCATCCATCCATTCATTCATCATTCTACTGCATTGGGGACAAGTTTAAAATCGGAAGCTAGGCTGCTTAGATTATAGCCCTGGCTCAGCTCCTAACTAGCTGTGTTTTTGAAGGCATTTCTTTACTATTTTGTGCAACAGTGTCCCTATTTCTAAACGGGAATAATGATGATACATACATGCAGTGTAATCTGCATTTGAGGATTGAATGAATTGACATATGTATGGCTCTGAGAACAGTGTCAGGCACACGATTAATGCTACATCAGCATTAGCTATTATTACTCATTCAATATATGTTTACTGAGTGTTTATAGGATCTATTCTAGACAGTGTGGATAGAGTCATGAATAAAAGGGACAGTGTCAATGCTTTCAAGGAGTTTACATTCTAGTGGAAGGAGACAGACAATGCCTAAACAAGTAAATATGTACTGCATCAAGCAAACATAAGTACCATCAAAAAAATTAAGCAGATAAATGTTTCAGAAGGTGATGGATGGATGGGCTGCTGTTTATTATAGATAAGACTTGAGGCAAAACCTAATAGAAATGAGGAGAGATGCAGCCATCTGGGAAAGAACATTAAAAAAAATTGTAAAAGCGCTGCAGCAGGCATATGTTTGAATGGTGTAAGGAACAGCAGAGGAGGACAGTATGGCAGATACAGTGAGAGACATTAAAAAAATAAAAAAGAGTATTAGGAGACGAGATCGTTGAGGTGTGGAGGCAGGGCGGAGTAGGAGGGCAGATTATGTAGAGTTGGTACACCATGAGGACTTTGGGATTTATTATGAGTGTTTAAGAAAGATGAATAACAAAATCTAAGTTACATTTTAAAATATTCTGTTAGTTCTTATGTGGAAAGCAGATAGCGTATGTGAAAAGTGGCAAGGATGGGAGGGTACTCTTTGAGAAGAACTGAAAATTGCTCAGACAAAAGCAGTAGGTTGACATACAGATAAGTGGTATAAAAATGAGTATACTGAAATGGTAAAACTAGGATTTAATCTGGGCCTGCTTAATTTCAAATCCCATAAGTCTATAACCAGACATGGGACAAATAGCTTTATCTCCTAACTCCCAGGATTCCATGGTATAACTAAACCACACCTCTGCTTCTCCAGCCTAGGAAGGGCCCTGGTCATGCTGATCCCTTTTTCCACAGTGCCTTATGTTCACTCCCGGGGTTTCGAATCATTCTGCATTCTTTTTCTGGGAAAGCTCACTTCTGTTCCCTTAATTGTCATCTATACACAGACTAATTGCAAATATATAATTCCATCTAAAATCTAACATTCCCTAAGACTGTTTATAATTTTCTATGGAAAATAAAACAAAACCTCAGACAAACCAAACAAAACCACCTACTCCTTTATCCTTCAGGCATAGCAAACTCAAAACTAAACTCAGTATCTAGCACTCTCACTCTAACATAAGTCTGCTTATTATCCAACAGACAAACCTAAATTTATGCTTCCTCTATTCTGGTTGCTATCTCAGTGAATGGCAACAATGTTTTAAAAACAGATAGCAAGGCACATTGACAACCAGAGATGAAAAGAACTTTTCAAGTTATACATCTACTTTAAACAATCAGTAATAGCTGGCTGGATTAGAAAATGAGAAAGCACAATTAGCTTACTTCTCACATATCTTTCACACACACAAAATTGGAGTTTAATGTAATTATTTCTTTATTATGCAAAGGTTCCTTTAAGCAAAGTGAAAATACATTGAAGGTTGGGAAGGTATCTGAGTAGATGATTTTTATTCTAAAATTTGAGTAAAATCCCACATAGCATGTTATATTACAATATAGGGTAATATTTTTAAAAATTTGTAATCAGTCATATGTTTAATTAGAGGAATATCTATTTGTTTGAGAGACAGTAAGTACCTTGGATCAGAGTGGATCTTAGGATCTCTGACTTAGAGGTTAAACTTAAGAATATCTCAGCCAGTGTAGGACTCTCCTCTAAAGCTACCATTGACAGACTTCCAGACCTGCATGAACATGTTCAACAGTGTAGTAATCATGAATTCTTGTGGTGGCTAAGGCATTTTAAAAACTCTAATTATTAGACCATTCTTTATTGCTTTTTAAAGAAGGAGTTATGGAGATACTTGAGCAGAGAAATGTAATGAAATCCAAAATACCTAGGCTGTTCAAACATTTTTACAAACTAAATCCAAATAGCTGGTCTGCCTGCTTCATTGTTTACCCTTTAAATGAACCTAGCATCCCTTCACAAGAGTAACCATGGTTAATACCTCTAAGCCAACTTCACATTAGTTATTTCTCTCTCTACCTGAATATGAACAAATTTTATCCTCACTCTACCTCAGTATCTGTATCTGTAAACAAAAAATTGGTAATAACAAGGTCCATCTCTTAAATATGTAGAGAGAATTAAATGAATTAATATACAGTACCTAGGACAGTGCCTAGAACAAGTAATCAATTTATGCTCAGTACTATTATTGTTATCATTGTTATTTTCTTATTAATATAATAATTTCTTACTTTCCCTAATTCCCTATTTCTAATTCTAGTCCATTACTTGGACTCTTGTTGGCCATATATTCCCTTGGACTGGACTCATCTTCGGCATTTACCATCTGATTTGATTTTTGGCGTACCCCTGACTGTGACTCCTGGTTTTGCCCTTGAGCTTCACATGCAAAGAAAGCACTTGTGAACTGTGCAGGCTGGACCATGCCTCATTCTGCCACAAGCTGGCAGGCAAAGTGAGAAAAGAACATTCCTGGAGTCAAAAATGCTCTAGGGCTTCCAACTAGTGCAGGTTTACATGCAAAATCTGAGGTCACGTTTCTAACCAGAGAATTTTTTCACTTCTAAAATTCACATCAGCTATTGATCCTTGGTACAGAATGCAAGCTGTGCAATTCTAACCTCCCATCTCCTATCTTCGTAGGATACTATCATCACGACTCCTGCTTGGTAAGCTTTGCAGTGTCCTTTGAGACTGTTGCTTTCGTTAAAAACTCTTTAACAAACAATGAAGGTGTAAATTTTCAAGACATTCTAAGAAATGTGCATCTTTATTGTCTAGCAACAAAATCAGTGCTTCCTTTCCTGCTACCTCCTGTCCATTCTGCAGGGGCTCCTTGGGCTTGAGGGTAGTACGGATCACTAAGAATTTTACAATAGTATCTTTTACCCCTTAGGGGCCAGTGTTTTGGTGATCCTCAAATCTACTGATGTTTTTGCTGCTTTTTCCAAACCCAAGTAAAGTTGATTGAATATTCTGGATTTATTGCTTTATGCTTCTTTTGGTATTTAGGCAAAAGTATGAATCTCGGGCTTCCCTGGTGGCGCAGTGGTTGAGAGTCCGCCTGCTGATGCAGGGGACACGGGTTCGTGTCCCGGTCCGGGAGGATCCCACATGCCGCGGAGCGGCTGGGCCCGTGAGCCATGGCCGCTGAGCCTGTGCTCCGCAACGGGAGAGGCCACAGCAGTGAGAGGCCCGTGTATCGCAAAAAAAAAAAAGTATGAATCTCTCCTTGCAGATGCTATGCATGGCCCTTTAGGAGGGAGATCAACAGAGAACTTCCTGTGCAACTCAGCAGTTTCTTTAGATACCCTTTTGACCTTTATTCAACATAGCTTTTGAATATATTTTAAGATATTTATTTCTCCAGCTTTTCATTACTCTTATCTTCCTTTGCAGTTATTTGTAATAAATATCAAATACAACTCATACCCTCCATTCTTACTTGCTTTATACAACTAAATCTATGCATGAACCAATATTAACACCTCAATCTTATCCTAGTCCTTGAGGCAGCCCTATAGTCAGGGGTCCTATCCAGGTGTAACTTTAAAAATATATAAATATATTCTGCATATAACTTTTGAAAAATTTGTGCCAGAGTCTAGGATATTGCTTCTCAAACGATCCATTAAAAAAAGCCAGATTTTTTCAACCAGTCTTTCATGGATTGTTCTTCTATAAAGCACACTAGCAAACTAACAACTAGAAAATAAAATTTCAAAAAATATACTCAAAGTATAAACCCTAATTTTTACTATTAAAATTACATTTCAATAAATACAATACAATCGTATAATAAAAATGTATATTAAAAATAAACACATAGGCAATAAATATAGAAAATGGTTTTATATTCACAACTATATGATCTTCTGCAATGACACTCCATAGTGAAACAGTTTCTATGTTTTATTTTATCATCACTCATAGGAGAAACCAATCTAACAAAGTATATGAACGAGAACAAAAGATAAAAATCTAAAGCAATTTCAGCAACCTCAGGATATTCCTTTTAAACTTTTACTGAAAATGGAGCAACAGTTGGGTTGATGTACTTTTAAAAATTTATCTTCAATTCTTTATCAATAGCCAGTCCCAACAATTTATCTTATACATTTTGACAGCTAAATTAAATAATAATTTTATGAAAAGAATAAGTTATGGATTTTATATTACACTATTTTTCTTCTGGATTAAGAAAATTGCCTAATGTTATTGTTTTGATTACTTAATTTTCCTCTGTTCTCTCAAAATGTCAGGTTTTTTGTGTGCCATATAACATAACTTAATCATGGAAGTGATATCCCATCATATTCAGAGGTCCTGATTACAAAAAATTCAAGGGTTATTCAATAGTTTGGGCCATTGGGGGTCATCCTAGAATTCTGTATTATTTTCCTTTGCAAAGCCAATGCCCTACGTACATAGTTGGCAAGTAACATATACTTATAAAAAACATTTTAAAATTAGACTATAAATGTTACATTATTTTATGTAAGAATTAGCAAATTAATTTTGGTGATAATTAAGAAACAGACAGAAAATAACAAAATTCATGCCTAAGCCTCAGTATGGCCAACAAAATACTGATGATCTGAACACTGACTAGATGTTTCTAAACAACTAGCTTGATTTAATGAAGGGAGATAATATTTGGCTTTCACAGCAGTTTAGCTAAAATACCAGATATAACCTTTTATTTTAATGTAAGTAATTTCATTTTTCCTGATCCATATTGGTATAAATATTTTGTCTATTACTTTCCCAATGGCATAAACAAAGCTTAAAAATTTTATATCTTAAAAATAAATGTAATCTTTAAACAGATCTATGAAAACACATGTGGAGAATCACCTGGTAATACTGTAATAGCTTCACATGTTTCTTAGAAAGATTTCACACTCTACAGTAAACTTCTCCTTTTTAAATAATTTATCAGCATCTCTGTATTCATATATTGAATCCTGTCCCTGGGAATGAACCTTAATTCTTGCCATCTGTGCCTTGGCCAGGAATGTCCATATTCCTTTAATGCATAAATACATCCCGGATATTTCTCATTCTGTTAGTAAGAGCTGTGAAGCACAGAAAATAATGTTTCAAAGAGGAACCACAAGGGATCATTTATTGCTCCAGCACTTTGAAAAATCTATGAAATTCCTTTATGGCTTCTTCATTATATTTTCAATGGAACAATTAGTTTGAGTGGCTACAAACACAGAATTTTCATGACCACATTAGCCTTTGAAGCCAATTTATTGAATGCATTATTCTCTATGCAAAATATAGTGGGATGTGGCGAATTTGCGATTAAAACGCTTAAGTTGCCTCCAACTGGAAAACTAGTTGAGAGTTAATTTCCTAACAGCCTATCTAGTCACACTTTAAAACCCACTCAGTTTGCATAATTCAGTAATTTGTTCCAAGGATATATTTTACAAGTCTTGAGAGTAGTAACTGGCTTTTTTAATATTTAGTAAAGCTCTTGCAATGAGCAGTAACATCTCAAATACACAAGTAGTCCCCTGAAAACCTTGGTTGCAGTTTCTAAAGGTAGTAAGACATTCTTATGCCTATTTCATTCAAGCACACACTATGATTATGTCAGAATTACAGACAGCAAAAATTTAACACCAACTGAAGTAATTTCCTATTGCTTGCCAGAGTGAAACATGATGAAAATGTCTTCAAATATTATAACTTTACTTCTCTCGGACCTTATCCGTTTCATATTTTTAAATTCTAGGAAGTACAGGTAATACATGGAGGTTTTGATTCTAGACCAAGGATTGGCAAACATTTTCTGTAAATAAAAATACAGTAAATATGTTAGGCTTTGGGTCATTCAGTCTGTGTGACAACTACTGGACTCTGCCTTTGCAGCATGAAAGCAGCTGTGGACAATGCTTAAGCAAATGGCTGTTCCAATAAAACTTTATTTACAAAAGAGCTGGCTAAAGGGATTCAATCCTCAAGACCTAGTTTGCCAATGCTTGCTCAAAACAATAGAATAAGACCCATGCCTCCCATTTTCTCAAGTTACAACTACTTTCCTGGTTGAAGAGGCAGTCATAAAAAGAAATAAATATCAACATATTGTGTTTTTTGGAAATACATTCTATATTTGTTATAGTAATTCTACTTCATTCAGTGGCCTTGTGGTGGTTAATTTTATATATCAACTTGACAAGCCCACTGTGCCTGATATTTTGTCAATCACTGGTCTGGATGTTGCTATGAAGGTAATTTTTGAATGAGATTAACATTTAAATCAGAGTTGGAGTAAAGCAGATTATCCTACATAAAGTATGTGGGCTTCATCTAATTAGGTATTTAAGTCATCATCTTTGAACATACTGTTATCAAGTGCAATTATAGAAGTTAGGTTCATATGTATCTCTATGAAACATGACTTTTCACTTAAATAACTATTCTCCTGCAATAATCTTGCTTATTTATTTGTACATGCTTTAAGTGATTAAATAGACGTTAATTGGTAGGTTTCATTACAGCAGCAGAATTCTATAAAGAACTTATATATAGTTGACATTATATTCTTCAAATAGAAAATCAGCTGAATTCATTCCAACAATGATTAAGTTTTTTCATCTAATTCATGGAATCAATTAGTAAGCCTTTTGGAAGTTCACTCTGGTTAAACATGAAACATCTGCTATGCTTGGGATTATTAATATAAATTCAGTTGGAAAGCTCAACATTCAAGACAAATTGCTTTCGTAATAACACAAGTATAAATTTTGGTATAGCACGTGATCTTGACAAACACGTCACTTAGTAAATGAGAAAAATATGGAGTAAATATATTTGCAATTGTTTATTAGGAGCATAAAATTAAAACTTGCATCTGAATAAGTTATAATATTAAAGTAAAAAGTGTCAAAAATTTAAAATATTTTATATGTACAGTATACTTGTTATATAAAAATGTTGAAATAAAATATAAATTTCTGCATGTTAGAATACATTTTCTCTCTGGTGACTGCTATCAATTAGATTTTGGACATGTTTGAAGAACTACTCTGTAAATTAACCTAACTCTGCTACAATGACATTACATTTTTTGTGAGTACTGTAAATTTTGGTTGCAATTTGTTTAAAATTAGTTGAAAATTTGCAATCAAGTAAATAAAGGATGGAGCCAAAATAACTTCAAGATTTTTGTTAACTAAAATTGATGTAAAGAAAGCTCCCAACCTGATACAGATATTTCTACAAAATAATGAAAGAATCAAACAAATTAAATAGTAAGAGTTCAAATAGTAGGATTTTGAAATTCTATCTTTGGGCTTTGTTCTAGCTCAGCCTTCCTAGGAAAATATAGAGCTCTTTTCTACCATTTAAAGAAAAGTGTGTACCCTTTAGTGGCATTAAGTACACTCACATTATTGAACAAACATCACCACCATCTCCTAAACATCTTTCATTTTCCAAAACTGAAATTTTGTACCCATTAAACAATAGCTCCTCAGTCCTCCGCTCCACTTCCTGACAACCACTGAGACAAAGGTGTCTGCAAGACACCCTTAAACACACTCCTGTACTACTGATGCTGGTCTACATTTGCATAGCTTTTTGATGATGATTTGCAATGAGTTAAAGTACGGGACCACTTGACCTAATAGTCCAATCTTTCTGACCTGCCTTAAAGAATCACTTACATATGTGCACAAGGCAGCTTATGAAAAATTCTCATTTCAACATTGTGTATATTGCCTATGAATTGGAAACATATTAGATACTAATCACTAGGTACTTGATAAAATACAATGAAACACCAAATATCCACCTAAAAGAATAGGATAGTTGTGTATGCATTGATATGGAAACATCTCCAACCTATATTAATGGAAAATGCATGATGTTGATGTATACTATATCCCAGAGTGTTTCACAATAGTTTTCTAATGTATCCCCATGACATCCCTATGAGTTAGGTAGTGAAACAGAGCAGGACCCTTTAGTCCTTGCCCCCCACCTCCATGTCCTCAGCCTGCCTTTTGTCTGTGGAAAAACTTTAGCCAAAGAATAAGTTTAAGCAGAGAAGTGAGAAAATGCAGAAACAAAGGAAAACAGTCAAAGGAGACCAAATAATAATAGTTTAGTCATTAAGCATAGTCAGGGCTTTTAGTTCCTCCTCAAGGGCTATAGATAATATTCTGAGCCATATCCTGTGAGCTGTCTTATAGATACTGAAACCCCTGCCAGGTGGAAGAAGTTAACTACATGATGACCAGCCTGTAGCCATGACACAAGTTGCCACAATTCCAAGAACTGGCCTCAGAGAAACGGAAACAAACCGACCCTAAAACAATCAAGATGATTCTGGTCAGACCACCAATGACCAGTTTCAAGATGACTGTCAGAGCTGACTGTGCTGCTCTGCATGTAGCCCTCTCCCTCTGCCTATAAAAGCTCTTGCCTACCGATTGTCAGTGGAGGGAGTTGAGCTTTGGTCAGGAGTCCCCCCACCCCCACGCTTCCATTGCAGGCCTCCAAAATAAAGCAAACTTACTTTCCTTTCCACCAACCTTGTCTCTTTACTATCTTTAGAGTGGCGAGCAGGCAGACACCACTTTCCGTAATACTATTTTTTAAAATTGAGAAAGACTATGAAACTATGATAGATATTATAGCAACTAAATTTGCCAAAATTCAAAAGAATGATAGAAACAGCTTAAGTGCCACACTTTTCCTAGCAAAATTATTCATGTATAATCTCTTTTCTTTGGTCCTCTTTATATACCTCAATCACCAGAGCTCCCCACTTCAGTGTAGCATGGGGTGGAAAGGGAGTTGAAGGATGTGCATGCCCTTTTGATGTTCATGTAAAAGGAAATAATGTATTACCTATGCTTCATCTGAGATTCTCAAAAATTTGGATTAATATATTTTGAAGTACAGAGGAAAGAAACACCTATCTTCAAGGCCTGGGGTAAAATTTCATATGAATCCAATTTTCTATCAAAATAGTTTTACATATTCATTTACTTATTATCATTAAAATATCATGCACAATATGTCTAATCGTAGATATTAGTCATAATACATATATCATTTCCAATTTTAGGGTAAATCAGAGATTCCAGAGAGATGTGTCAGTTTATCCCATGTTCATGGTACCCCTATTCTTCTGCCTTGTGTTCACAGGGTTAATCCCTACAGAGCAGCCAAACAACTTTTTAACAGATTCTTTAAAAATGAAGGGACAGAGTGTAATGGGAAACAATATAAAACCAGCTATTCTCATGGTCCCCTACACCAAGCTTGCTTTGCTACTTAGTGATCTTTCAGGCACTTAGGAAATTGATCACATTTCTGTGAGATGAATAATTGTGTTCAGACATAACAGATTACAGACAGAAGATTTTTTGTATCCTCTGTAGTCAAACAGCTAGGCTTTATGTAAATGAATGGAAATAGAAAAAAAATGCTGACAGTAATAATGAGGAAAATAAATTTTATCACCAAAATGTTAACAATGAGTCAGGAATTTGCAAATCTCTGAGAACCTTTAGCAGATCGTCAGTAACACTGACACACTAGAAAATCCGTGGTCTTATTATGCCCCAGTAATGTTAAATTAACTGTAAATTATTTATTGAAAATTATTAATGGGAATAAATATTATAATCTTTTTATCCTTTCATTTTTCCTATTTTTTAAATTCTTCCATTGAAATGTATCTATTCATAAGTTCATATATAATAGAAGTGTTAAAGATGAAGTCAAAAATTCTTGATTACCCAAGAATTCTTGATTACCCAACTTAATAATTTTAAAAGAAAAGTCCTTTGATGTTAGATTATAATTTCATTCCTTGTATTTGTACCATCTAGGTCTCTTATCTGACTTAATGCAAATCAAGTTACTATTGCTTTAGTAAATAAGATTAGTTGGTCTGACTTACAATGCATTACAGAAGCAATTTCTATCTTATAATTATAGGTGAGCTGTATATTATCCTTTATTTTCTCTTACTGTTGGTATTGGTAATTGAATCCTTTGATTCTTCAAATTTACTACCAGCATTTTTTTTCGTGATCAAAAAGACAATGAGAAAATATACCTACCTAACTATATGACTGAACTCAGATTAGGAAAAGTATAGTTCTATAGCTATTCAGAATTATCACCTGGGATAGAAAATACTGTTATTACAGTATATATCTATATACACTGTTATTACTCTATATCTTATTATGGAACATTTGAAATGAATAAAAGGTAACACCAATGCTCCCTTTCTTTCTTCTTTGTTTTACCGGTGGTGTTTATAATCTGGGAACTTGGTATAGCTTCTCTACCTTCTCCTATCCCAAACTACAACATTTTATTCCCAGGAAATACTGAACAAAGTGAAATACTGAGCAAAATTCTCTAAGAAGAAAAAATACCCCCCCTCCATTAAATAGAAGTAAAAGAGACAATGAATGTAGTCATTTGAGAATTTAAAATTGCAATTGTTTCTTTAAAAGGAGCATTTTAAGGTGTTCCTTCTAAGAAGACACAATTACATTTGATAATTTTCTTCCTACTTGGTCAATAATAATAATAATTTAAGAATTGGAAAAATAAAACTCAAGTAGAAAGTAAAAGCAACTACTAGAGAATGTAAATTGCTGAGACCTTTCATTCTTTTTTAAAGACAGATATTATTTATCATTCTTATATAACCTGTAATTACCTGAAGTGGCTAGAATAATTCCTGTTGCTAAGAGATAGAGAGCTTGCCTAAATTTCATTTTCTGGTTTGTTACTTTTCAAACTCATATATTAGAGAAGCCTGTGGAGAGTAGTGGAAAACAGTCTATAGAGACAGAAGAAGACTTTATTATCTGACACGGGTTAAAAGCTTAAGCTATAAGATGCATGATTTGAGCCAATGGTTTAAAATCTCTAGACATTTATGTGGGTGAGTACATACATACTATTCATAGAACGTTTACTCTGAGCCAGGCACTGTGGTAGGCATTTTATATATCTTTTCTCAAATAAGTCTCATGACAACGTTATGAATTAAGCATATATATCCTTACCTTATAGATAAAGTGGGATTATTTTAGAGGAAACAGTAATTTTCTCAAGATCAAATAACATGCAAGGAGCAAAGCCAGGATTTGAAATGAATAGTTCTAGCACCTATGAATATGTAAAAATTATGTTAAATTGCATTAATTTATTAAAAATGATCTGCTTATACGTAAAAGTACCCTTGGATTGTGCTCAGTAAGCTTTAACAATTACTATGCATTACTCTATGAAGAATTCCAAGGATCAAAGTTTCAGCAACAGAAATTCTCTAGCATTTATTTAAAAACAATTTTTTCCTCAGTGTGTTTCCCACCAGCTATCCCCTAATGTAACCCTTTAATGTCAGATTACAACCATGAGAATATTTTACATAATGGGTGCAGGAAAGGTACATTATCCTTTATTACAAGAATTATATAGTTCACTAAATAGAGCTTAGTCTTAGCAATCAGTTTTAGGCTATCTTAGGGATCAGCTTATTTCTACTTTGGACTTTATACAGAAGCAAGAACAAGTTCATTTTTCAGGTTATCTGACAAGAAATAGATAAGAGAATGCAGGCTACCTTGTGATGCTGTTACATAAAATAACAGAGATTACTTAAAAAAAAACAAGTCCATAGTGGATATGGCAGAAAGCTGATTTCCAGGCTTATTGAATGTACAAGCTAGATAGGTTTTTATGGTTAAAATTCAAACCCTAATTGATAAGATTTGATTACTAGTATCCTTATATTCTCTCTCCCTCTCCTCCCTCCTTTGACTAATTAGATCAGTTTAATTTCCATCCAAAAATCCTAACAAAGCATCCAATAATTATTAATTTCTTTCATCTCATACAACTCAATATTTAAAAAAATACACATTTTACTACTTATATAATATCATTTTAAAATTTATCATTATAAATATATTCTTTTAAACGTGAATAATCATGTACCCCAAGTTAGATTTCAGTTTCTTCCTTATGTTATTTATTCACATGTTCATATCTTTATTCAATCACTCACTATCCAGGCACTGGGACGTCTACAAAGAACAAGACACAGCTCGTGACCTAGAGGAACAGTCTACTGGGAAGGCTGCCTGGCAAACGGATAACTGTAATACTGGGAGAAAAGCTAACACAGTTGCATAGAATTTCAGAGAAAGGAGAAACTAACTCTATAGAAAAGGCAGACTATAACCGATTACTTAGGGTTTAGCCCTCAAATAGAGTTTGTGTTAGATTAATGACATTCATTTATATATTTCTTAATCATCTATGTTTTGTGACATAACCAGCCTTCAGATCGCCAGTTAAATGAATTGTTATTTCAGTTGTAACAAAATAATTCTGGATTATATCTTGAAAAGTACTTTTTTTATTCACTTTGTGGGAAGTGAACTAGAGGTAGATGCATATAATAGGTTATTAACCAAATCCTGTTTGAAAAGTCAAAAAGCAGGAAGTGTTAAAACAATAAAAATTTCATATTTTCTTTGCTCAGTGTTCAGATACTCTCTGTAGGAAGGCCTTGCTCACATCTATGTAATAAAGACAATGAAAACCTGAAGAGAGAAAGCGGACACCATGTATTCATCTAGGAAATCACAATAGCAAAAACAAATGAACAAACAAATAATCAAATAAATAGTGTCATGGTGAGTAAAGAGCTCGATGTTGATATGTTTTCTCCAACAGAATGCCACCTCTTTTACTGCAAACGTAACTATAAACATATTAAAAAAGAAAACACAGTTCAAGTACTTCCATTTTGTGGCTGCAAAAGTCAGCTTACACAGAAAAGTCTCTCACAGCATCTGTTTACCCCTTCACGTTTAAGGGTCATTAAGGAGACATAAGATGATTTTAAATCTTGGATATTGAAAGAAACCTGAAAATTTACATAAAGTTTCAAGATTTCAATTTTCTTAAACATATTTTAGTTTTCTTGACACATCTGTTGGTAGTCTTAAAATATGATACAAAATTATATTGTTTCCATTTCTTTAAAGAAAAACAAAACAAATTCTCCCTTTGTTTGGGAAAAGATGTTTTCCATGTTACTAATTTTTAATGTATTGTTAGACCCAGAAACTTCTTTTGACATAATATAAATTGACAGAAAAATATGGCTTACACTAGCCATCAGATTTTTATTCAACATTTCAAAAATATTTCTAATTTTTTAAAGTCACTCCCATGTAACTTTCACCAGCTCTAATGTCATTACCAGATATATCTCTAACATATTATTTTATAGATATAGAAAACTGATTTTTTAAGGTTGACAGCTATTAAATCAAGGCTTAAAGCAATGAAGAAGTCAGAAGCCTTTGTCCTAAAGACCTAACTTTAATTAATCAGGTCACCTATCACCTTGACAAGTGAAAAGGGCTTTCACAGTAAAGACCCAGACTTTATAATTTTATAGAGTGATTATGAGCATGATTGTGACCTGGTGACATTTACATGGCCTAAGTTACAAGATAAAGACTATCTTTCTAAAACTGACTGGAGTTAATTTATGGGATTTAAAAGATGATTAATTATGCTGTGACAGGAAACAAGAAAGAGAGAAAATGTTTCCTGGAACTCCTTTCTCCTGTTCTCCAAGATAGGGTCAAAGGAGTGATTTGCCCAGGTGCAATCCTGCATGAATCAGTTCTATTCTGTTTATGTCTCTCCCATCATCTGTTCCCTCTTCTGAGTTAACTATTCCTTTACTGGAAGAAATGTTTTCAATGATGGTGAGATAAACAACAAAGCCTTCTGAATTTGTCTCTACCCACTGTGGAAAGGCATGATAATCTTTTGTTTTATTTGGGGAGAGCAAAAACACAGTAAAGTGGAATTACACTAATGAGACAAAATGCATAAACACATTTAATTTTGTAAATCAAGATATTAAGAGGTTTTAGGGCAGTGAAACTACTCTTTGTGATATTATAATGGTGGATACATGCCATAATACATTTATCCAAACCCAGAGAATATACAACACTAAGAGTGATCCCTAATATAAGCTACAGACTTCGAGTGATAATGATGTGTCAATATAGGGTCATCAGTTGTAACAAAAGAACCACTCTGGTGGAGGATGTTGACTATGGAGGAGGCTATGCATGAGCTGGAACAAGGAATGGACAAGAAATTTCTGTAACTTCTGCTCAATTTAGCTGTGAACCTAAAACTTCTCTAAAATAGTCTATTAAAAATATTAAGAGGTGCTTTATAAAAAGTTTACTCTAAGAAAATAGTATATTCTACACTACTTAATGCATTTAATGCCATTATTTTTAAAATACCAATTTATGCCAAGTTGAATAAAGCAATATATTTATAAAGAATGGGTAAATTAAAACAAAACAATAAAATCAAAGTAAATACCAGGTGATTCTGTATAAGTAAAAGAAATGAATGTATAACTGTATCGATAAAAAAAACCATTTGTTTTAACATATATTCCACATCTGAATAAAACTGATTTGGTTTTGATACTAACCTGTGATTTATAGATAAAATATGTGGAACACATTGTAGGGAGACTACTTCTCTGAACCTACCCATCACCTGACTGCTCTAACTATAACTCATGGGTCCCCATAGGCCAATGACTCCCCAGCAGATCTCTTAGCAGTGACTTTTTTCCTCACAAATTACACACCACAACACCCACCAGGAGACGTTAAGTCACCCTCTTAGTCCTTATTGCTACAATCTCCAGGAAAGCAGCATGGCCTCTATCACTGTCTCTGGAATACTATTCCTCAAGTGTAGTTATTTCAGAGTTCTTTGCCACGATATGATGCTTAGATAAACATATTTTGCATTCCTGTTCATAACAGGCTTTAGATCCCCTTCATTCTTCTGTCCTTAAGACATTTGTTGATGCTAAATGACTTCTGTGCTGGCTTTTTGTCTATGACTCTGCTCTCAGTTGAATCATTAGTTTCTTCAAGTTTATCTGCATTATATAAGTATTCCAATGATTTTGTATATTCATGTCTTAGCTCTGGCTGTTATCTCAAAATACCACAGATTGGGTGGCTTAAACAGCAGAAATTTATTTCTCATAGTTCTGGAGGCTAGGGAGTCTAAAACCAACATGCTGGCAATTTGGTTCCAGGTGAGGGCTCTTTTGCAGGCTTGCAGATGGCTGGCTTCTTGATGTATCTTTGAGAGAGAACAAGCTCTCTGATCTCGTTTTATAAGGGCACTAATTCTATCATCAGGCCTCCACCTTCATGATTTAATCTAAATCTAATTATCTCCTCAAAGTTCCATCTCCAAATGCCATCACATTTGGGGTTAGGGATTCAACTTACGGATTTTGGAAAGGACAGAAACATTCAGTCCATAATCATTTATTAATCTACAACTCTACAATGTTAATTTTAGAAAGGCAATCTACTACCTCATGTCTAGCAAACCCTAGCTTTAACCTACACTCTCCAGAAAAATGAACCTGCTTATAGTTCCTCTAGGCAATATTGGCTATTTGTCACTTGTGTCCTTCATAATTTTGCTCTTGCCATTCCTCTTCACCTGTCCTTCACATGGATGGTATTTACTCTGCTTTAAAACTCAGACCCCTCGTACTGAAAACCATTTTTTTGTTGTTTATTATATCTTGCCTTCCAGATTAGGTAAGGTGAATCTGCTACTAAGCTCTGTTTCATAACAAGATTTATATTTGCAGTGTCCAGCACACAAACTCCATTGGTGTTTAATGAAACAATGCATGAAAGCCCATGAGATAATTTTTGTTAATTCCAAGGTACAAAGAGAGCCAGGGAGAAAAAAGGTAAAACAATAATGGGTCAGATAATGTGGATTAGTTACCCTTTATCAAAGGCCCACTTTTTCCGGTCTCTTTTTCATTTGGGAGTGGCAATGTTCCATGTGCCAGGGGATGAGTCATATTTGCTCTATGTCAGTTGTGGTATTTCATTCCCACTTGCCAGTAATTAACTTAAGAGTGAGCATATGACACATTCCTGGCATTTAATTATGAGAAGTAGAGTGAGGGTCTTCCAGGCATAGTTTTCCTCTCTGAGCAAAACAGATAAACAGTCCTTGCCCCTTCCTATTCAAATCACTGAAATTTAGAAATGATGCTGAGAAGCTACTGCAGTTTTCTTATAACCAAAAGGAGTAAACCAAGAATATACCAGAGAAGTGAACCTGGAGTCCTGATTTGTTCAACTGCTATGTCAGGTCTGGAATTTCCCACTGTGGACTACTTGTTACATAGAAATGTAAATTTCTATTATTTAACATACTTCAAGTAAGGTATCTGTTTCTTGCAATGAAATGGATCCTACGTGACTCAAAAGCTGATGACCACGAGTGATAGATCTTCACCTGTTAAGAAACACAATCTGGGTAGAGACATTCCCTCATGTTAGGTCCCCTCTTATCTGCCTTTCAGAAGCAACATATTGGAATTGGAGGCCTTAGGTACAGATTTTCCAGGATGTTGCCTGCTTTATTTAGGCTATATAGGGGCTCTGGTCTTTTCTCCCAGCAAATACTATCTTTTAATAATAATAATAATAGTAAGTTTTATTGCTCACTAAGGAATTTCTTCCCTTTGCCTTCTTACAACAGAAGCTCATTTCTCTGAGAAAGTGATACAGGGCAAGTCCTTGCATTCATAGATAAACTGTTAGAAGAGGCATGGCCAGTGGACTAGATAACACAGCAATTGAACCACTGTATTAAGGCCTATAGCATTTTAAAAGCTTATTATTTCTCTTCAGAAGAGATTAACTATCCTAATATCTATGGCGAAGGACAACTTCCTTCCTTTGAAGGAACTCTATTTTGCTTACTGAGCGTCAAGCATAAATAGGAAGTACTTCTTCACTCTCCTTCCACTCACATCATGAAGCCCTCATGTTCCATAACAAATTTCCCTGCTAAAGAACTTAGTTCCCTGCAAAAGGGGCAGCTTTCTCAGCATAAGACATGCAAAACACCTCCATCAACATGTACAAAGTACTTGAAAATGAGTGCATTGGCAGGTGATTGTGTGTGAATTTATTATGAATATGACATATTTAGCTGTCATAGAATGACTATTATATACTCACAAACCCAGAAAATTGCATGGAGTAAATGTTATTTGAATTTTTTTTAACATCTTTATTGGAGTATAATTGCTTTACAATGGTGTGTAAGTTTCTGCTTTATAACAAAGTAAATCAGCTATACATATACATATGTTCCCATATCTCTTCCCTTTGCATCTCCCTCCCTCCCACCCTCCCACCCTCCCTATCCCACCCCTCTAGGTGGTCACAAAGCACCGAGCTGATCTCCCTGTGCTATGCGGCTGCTTCCCACTAGCTATCTATTTTACGTTTTGTAGTGTATATATGTCCATGCCATGCTCTCACTTTGTCACAGCTTACCCTTCCCCCTCCCCATATCCTCAAGTCCATTCTCTAGTACATCTGTGCCTTTATTCCCGTTTTACCCCTAGGTTCTTCATGACCTTTTAAATTTGTTTTCTTACATTCCATATATATGTGTTAGCATACGGTATTTGTCTTTTTCTTTCTGACTTACTTCACTCTGTATGACAGCCTCTAAGTCCATCCACCTCACTACAAATAACTCAATTTCGTTTCTTTTTATGGCTGAGTAATATTCCATGGTATAAATGTGCCACATCTTCTTTATCCATTCAACTGTTGATGGACACTTAGGTTGCTTCCACGTCCTGGCTATTGTAAATAGAGCTGCAATGAACATTTTGGTACATGACTCTTTTTGAATTATGGTTTTCTCAGAGTATATGCCCAGAAGTGGGATTGCCGGGTTGTATAGTAATTCTATTTTTATTTTTTAAGGAACCTCCATATTGTTCTCCATAGTGGCTATATCAATTTACATTCCCACCAACAATGCAAGAGTGTTCCCTTTTCTCTACACCCTCTCCAGCATTTATTGTTTCTAGATTTTTTGATGATGGCCATTCTGGCCGGTGTGAGATGTTATCTCATTGTAGTTTTGATTTGCATTTCTGTAATGATTAATGATGTTGAGCATCCTTTCATGTGTTTGTTGGCAGTCTGTATATCATCTTTGGAGAAATGTCTATTTAGGTCTTCTGCCCAATTTTGGATTGGGTTGTTTGGTTTTTTGTTATTGAGCTGCATGAGCTGCTTGTAAATTTTGGAGATTAATCCTTTATCAGTTAGTTCATTTGCAAATATTTTCTCCCATTCTGAGGGTTGTCTTTTCGTCTTGTTTATGGTTTCCTTTGCTGTGCAAAAGCTTTTAAGTTTCATTAGGTCCTATTTGTTTATTTTTGATTATACCTCCATTTCCCTAGGAGGTGGGTCAAAAAGAATCTTGCTGTGATTTATGTCATAGAGTGTTCTGTCTAGGTTTTCCTCTAAGATTTTGATAGTGTCTGGCCTTACATTTAGGTCTTTAATCCATTTTGAGTTTATTTTTGTGTATGGTGTTAGGGAGTGTTCTAATTTCATACTTTTACATGTAGCTACTCAGTTTTCACAGCACCACTTATTGAAGAGGCTGTCTTTTCTCCACTGTATATTATTGCCTCCTTTATCAAAGATAAGGTGACCATATATGCGTGGGTTAATATCTGGGCTTTCTATCCTGTTCCATTGATCTCTACTTCTGTTTTTGTGCCAGTATGATATTGTCTTGATTACTGTAGGCTTGTAGTATAGTCTGAAGTCAGGGAGCCTGATTCCTCCAGCTCCATTTTTCGTTCTCAAGATTGCTTTGGCTATTTGGGGTCTTTTGTGTTTCCAAACAAATTGTGAAAGTTTTTGATCTAGTTCTGTGGAAAATGCCAGTGGTAGTTTGATAGGGATTGCATTGAACCTGCAGATTACTTTGGGTAGCAGAGTCACTTTCACAATGTTGATTCTTCCAGTCCAAGAACATGGTATATCTCTCCATCTATTTGTATCATCTTTAATTTCTTTCATCAGTGTCTTATAATTTTCTCCATACAGGTCTTTTGTCTCGTTAGGTAGGTTTTTTCCTAGATATTTTATTCTTTTTGTTGCAGTGGTAAATGGGAGTTTTCTTAATTTCACTTTCAGATTTTTCATCATTAGTGTATAGGAATGCCAGAGGTTTCTGTGCATTAATTTTGTATCCTGCGACTTTACCAAATTCATTGATTAGCTCTAGTAGTTTTCTGGCAGCATCTTTAGAATTCTCTATGTATGGTATCATGTCATCTGCAAACAGTGACAGTGTACTTCTTCTTTTCCGATTTGGATTCCTTTTATTTCTTTTTGTTCTCTGATTGCTGTGGCTAAAACTTCCAAAACTATATTGAATAATAGTGGTGAGAGTGAGCAACCTTGTCTTTTTCCTGATCTTAGTGGAAATGGTTTCAGCTTTTCACCATTGTGGACAATGTTGGCTGTGTGTTTGTTATATATGGCCTTTATTATATTGAGGAAAGTTCCCTCTATGCCTACTTTCTGCAGGGTTTTTATCATGAATGGTTGTTGAATTTTGTCAAAAGCTTTCTCTGCATCTATTGAAATGATCATATGGTTTTTCTCCTTCAATTTGTTAATATGGTATCACATTGATTGATTTGCATATATTGAAGAATCCTTGCATTCCTGGAATAAACTCCTACTTGATCATGGTGTATGATCCTTTTAATGTGATGTTGGATTCTGTTTGCTGATATTTTGTTGAGGATTTTTGCATCTATGTTCATCAGTGATATTGGCCTGTAGTTTTCTTTCTTTGTGACATCCTTGTCTGGTTTTGGTATCAGGGTGATGGTGGCTCCGTAGAATGAGTTTGGGAGTGTTCCTCCCTCTGCTATATTTTGGAAGAGTTGGAGAAGGATATGTGTTAGCTCTTCTCTAAGTATTTGATAGAATTTGCCTGAAGCCATCTGGTCCTGGGCTTTTGTCTGTTGGAAGATTTTAAATCAGTTTCAATTTCAGTGCTTGTGATTGGTCTGTTCATATTTTTTATTTTTTCCTGGTTCATTCTTGGCAGGTTGTGCATTTCTAAGAATTTGTCCATTTCTTCCAAGTTGTCCATTTTATTGGCAGAGTTGCCTATAGTAATCTCTCATGATCCTTTGTATTTCTGCAGTGTCAGTTGTTACTTCTTTTTCATTTCTAATTCTATTGATTTGAGTCTTCTCCCTTTTTCTCTTGATGAGTCTGGCTAATGGTTTATCAATTTTGTTTATCTTCTGCAAGAACCAGCTTTCAGTTTTATTGATTTTTGTTATCGCTTCCTCATTTCTTTTTCATTTATTTCTGATCTGATATTTATGATTTCTTTCCCTCTGCTAACTTTGGGGGTTTTGTGTTCTTCTTTCTCTAATTGCTTTAGGTGCAAGGTCTGGCTGTTTATGTGAGATGTTTCCTGTTTAAGGTACGATTTTATTGCTATAAACTTTCCTCTTAGAACTGATTTTGCTGCATCCCATAGGTTTTGGGTCGTCATGTTTTCATCGTCATTTTTTTCTAGGGATTTTTTGATTTCCTCTTTGATTTCTTCAATGATCTGTTGGTTATTAAGTAGTGTATTGTGTAGCCTCCATGTGTTTGTATTTTTTACAGATCTTTTCCTATAATTGATATCTACTCTCACAGCATTGTGGTCAGAGAAGATACTTGATACAATTTCAATTTTCTTATGTTTATCAAGGCTTCATCTGTGACTCAAGGTATGATCCATCCTGGAGAATGTCCCATGAGCACTTGAGAAAAATGTGTTTTTGGATGGAATGTCCTATAAATATCAATTAAGTCCATCTTGTTTAATGTATCATGTAAAGCTTGTGTTTCCTTATTTATTTTCATTTTGGATGATCTGTCCATTGGTGAAAGTGGGGTGTGAAAGTCCCCTACTAAGATTGTGTTACAGTCGATTTCCCCTTTTATGGCTGTTAGTATTTGCCTTATGTATTGAGGTGCACCTTTGTTGGGTGCATAAATATTTACAATTGTTATATCTTCTTCTCGGATCAATCCCTTGATCATTATGTAGTGTCCTTCTTGGTGTCTTGTAATAATCTTTATTTAGAAGTCTATTTTGTCTGATATGAGAATTGCTACTCCAGCTTTCTTTTGATTTCCATTTGCATGGAATATCTTTTTCCATCCCCTCACTTTCAGTCTGTATGTGTCCCTAGGTCTGAAGTGGGTCTCTTGTAGACAGCACGTATACGGGTCTTGTTTTTGTATCCATCAGCCAGTCTGTGTCTTTTGATGGAAGCATTTAATCCATTTACATTTAAGTTAATTATCGATATGTATTTTCCTATTCCCATTTTCTTAATTGTTTTGGGTTTGTTATTGTAGGTCTTTTCCTTCTCTTGTGTTTCTTGCCTAGAGAATTTTCTTTAGCATTTGTTGTAAAGCTGGTTTGGTGGTGGTGAATTCTCTCAGCTTTTGCTTGTCTGTAAAGGTTTTAATTTCTCTGTCAAATCTGAACGAGATCCTTGCTGGGTAGAGTAATCTTGGTTGTACATTTTTCTCCTTCATCACTTTAAATATGTCCTGTCACTCCCTTCTGGCCTGCAGAGTTTCTGCTGAAAGATCAGCTCTTTACCTTATGGGGATTCCCTTGTGTGTTATTTGTTGTTTTTCCCTTGCTGCTTTTAATATGTTTTCTTTGTATTTAATTTTTGATAGTTTGATTAATATGTGTCTTGGCGTGTTTCTCCAAGGATTTATCCTGTATGGGACTCTGTGCTTCCTGGACTTGATTAACGATTTCCTTTCCCATATTAGGGAAGTTTTCAACTATAATCTCTTCAAATATTTTCTCAGTCCCTTTCTTTTTCTCTTCTTCTTCTGGGACCCCTATAATTCGAATGTTGGTGCATTTAATGTTGTCCCAGAAGTCTCTGAGATTGTCCTCCATTCTTTTCATGCTTTTTCTTTATTCTGCTCTGCAGTAGTTATTTCCACTATTTTATCTTCCACGTCACTTATCTTTTTTGTTCTGCCTCAGTTATTCTGCTATTGATCCCTTCTAGAGTATTTTTAATTTCATTTATTGTGTTGTTCATCATTGTTTGTTTCCTCTTTAGTTCTCCTAGGTCCTTGTTAAATGTTTCTTGCATTTTCTCTATTCTATTACCAAGATTTTGGAGCATCTTTACTATCATTATTCTGAATTCTTTTTCAGGTAGACTGCCTATTTTCTCTTCATTTGTGAGGTCTGGTGGGTTTTTACCTTGCTCCTTCATCTGCTGTGTGTATTTCTGTCTTCTCATTTTGCTTATCTTACTGTGTTTGGTGTCTCTCCTTTTCGCAGGCTGCAGGTTCATAGTTCCCGTTGTTTTTGGTGTCTGTCCCCAGTGGTAAGGTTGTTTCAGTGGGTTTTGTAGGTTTCCTGGTGGAGGGGACTAGTGCCTGTGTTCTGGTGGATGAGGCTGGATCTTGTCTTTCTGGTGTGCAGGTCCACGTCTGGTGGTGTGTTTTGGGGTGTCTGTGGCCTTATGATTTTAGGCAGCCTCTCTGCTAATGGATGGGGCTGTGTTCCTCTCTTGCTAGTTGTTTGAAATAGGGTGTCCCGCACTGTAGCTTGCTGATCATTGAGTGAAGCTTGGTCTTAGTGTTGAGATGGAGATCTCTGGGAGATTTTCGCCATTTGATATTATGTGGAGCTGGGAGGTCTCTTGTGGACCAGTGTCCTGAAGTTGGCTCTCCCACCTCAGAGGCACAGCACTGACTCCTGGCTAGAGCACCAAGAGCCTTTCATCCACATGGCTCAGTATAAAAGGGAGAAAGAAGAAAGAAAAGAAAGAAAAGAAAGAGGATAAAATAAAATCAAATAAAGTAAGGTAAAATAAAGTTATTAAAATAAAAAATACTTATGAAAAACATTGTAAAAAGAAAAAAAAGAAAAAAGGACAAAGGGACAGAATCCTAGGACAAATGGTGAAAGCAAAGCTATACAGACAAAATCTCACACAGAAGCATACACATACACACTCACAAAAAGAGGAAAAGGGGAAAAAATAATATATCTTGCTCCCAAAGTCCACCTCCTCAATTTGGGATGTTTCGTTGTCTATTCAGGTATTCCACAGATGCAGGGTACATCAAGTTGATTTTGGAGATTTAATCCGCTGCTTCTGAGGCTGCTGGGAGAGGCTTCCCTTTGTCTTCTTTGTTCGCACAGCTCCAGGGGTTCAGCTTTGGATTTGGCCCCGCCTATGCGTGTAGGTTGCCTGAGGGCATCTGTTCTTTGGTCAGACAGGATGGGGTTAAAGGAGCAGCTGATTCGGGGACTTTGGCTCACTCAGGCCGCGGGGAGGAGGGGTATAGAACTCAGGGCGAGCCTGCAGCGGCAGAGGCCTGTGTGACATTGCACCAGCCTGAGGCACGCCGTGCGTTCTTCCAGGGAAGTTGTCCCTGGATCATGGGACCCTGGCAGTGGCAGGCTGCACAGGCTCCCGGGAGGAGGGGTGGGGACAGTGACCTCTGCTTGCACACAGGCTTATTGGTGGCAGCAGCAGCACCCTTAGTGTCTTGCGCCCATCTCTGGGGTCCCCACTGATTACCGTGGCTCGCACCCGTCTCTGGAGGTCCTTTAAGCAGCATTCTGAATCCCCTCTCCTTGCACACCAGGAAACAAAGAGGGAAGAAAAAGTCTCTTGCCTCTTCGGCAAGTCCAGACTTTTTCCGGACTCCCTGCCGGCTAGCCGTGGTGCACTAGCCCCCTTCAGGCTGTGTTCACACCGCCAACCCCAGTCCTCTCCTTGGGATCCAACCGAAGCCCGAGCCTCAGGTCCCAGCCCTGCTCACCCCGGCGCGTGAGCAGACAAGCCTCTCAGGCTGGTGAGTGCTGGTGGGCACCGATCCTCTGTGCGGGAATCTCTCCGCTTTGCCCTCCGCACCCCTGTTGCTGTGCTCTCCTCCATGGCATCGAAGCTTCCCCCCCTCCGCCACCCGCAGTCTCCACCAGTGAAGGATCTTCCTAGTGTGTGGAAACTTCTCCTCCTTCACAGCTCCCTCCCACTGGTGCAGGTCCCGTCCCTAGTCTTTTGTCTCTGTTTTTTCTTTTTTCTTTTGCCCTACCCAGGCACATGGGGAGTTTCTTGCCTTTTGGGAGGTCTGAGCTCTTCTGCCAGCGTTCAGTGGGTGTTCTATAGGAGCAGTTCCACGTGTAGATGTATTTCTGATGTATCTGTGGGAAGGAAGGTGATCTCCGCGTCTAACTCTTCTGCCGTCTTCTCCAAAGTTGTTATTTGAATTTATATTTAATTTCCGGTCGAAAAGGTGGCCCAGTTGAGAGTCTCAGGAGTGTATCAATGAGACTTTAAAATTCCTGTGCCTTAATTACTCCATTTATAAAATTGAAATAAAAACTGCTTTAACATGGTGAAAATTGAAAGTGTATTACCTTCAAAGCAGAATTCCTTACTGTTAGATGGCATGCAATATGTAACCTAAGATACAGGTAAATTCAAGAAATATAACTCAGATGTGGGAAAAGGTGGGAAACTGGTACTGAATGTCCAATTCATCACTGGAAAACCTCACACTCAGGAAAAAAGAAAAATCAAGTGCATTTTTATCAGGAGATCAAGAGTCAACACCAGAAACCTCATTTCTAAATTACTAATTATATTATTCATTAGATAATTCAACAGATTTTAATTTACTCTGTGCCCTTCAAGTATTCCAAAAAAGACTTTATATCACGGCAAATTTCTTTCCACACCCTGAAGATTAACAATGGTTAACAAAAAATGGTTAAGTCAGTAGATACATCTTTGCCATATTACATCTTTTATCTTTCAAATCATAGTTTATTTGCCTCTTATAAGCCATAGCTTTTCAATGGTTGAAATTACTATAGAAAATCATCTTTGTGTAAATTTGCATTACCGACATATTTAAGCTATAAAATCTTAGAGAATGACATCAGTCGTATTTACCTTTTAGATTAAAGGAACACTGTCAGATATAGCAGAATTTTGGTTAAATGTGTGCCATTTGAGAAAATACATGATGTTCTCCAGATAAAAATCTCATCTATCAGCTATCAATGAATCCTTTGGAGTGTCTGTGACAGAGTTAGCCAATTACTCGCAATGGGGGGAAGAAGAATATGCTTTTTAAATTGTCATACCTTCTGTATTCTGAATGAAAGTTTATTATTAAGAATCAAAAAAAGATTTGATTTTATCACTTTACATTACTTACATAAAAAGGAAGGAAGGAAGGAAGGGGGGAGGGAGAGAGAAAGGAAGGAAAAGAAAGTTGTGTCTGAACAGACATAAAACATGAGTTTAAATAATAGGTATTAAGAATATCTCTTTTCGTCTGAGATACAATTCCTGATTTAAGAGATAGAGGCAATCATTCACTAGATGTTGAGCATAACACACAATCAGAGGGTGGGTGGGTAAAAGGTTTTTATCATTAAAGAGATAAATATTAACAATAAAATGTAATATTAATGTCTTATCTTTAAAGTATAAAATATATTTATCAGTGAATATTGCTGAATATACTGCAATTACAGAAGTCAGCCCCTTGTGTAGGACACATTTTCTATTTTGAAAACAGACTACCTGGCTGCTACTAGGGATTACTTTTTATATTTTTAGATATTGCTTCATTAGAACACAAAGAATATGGTTTCTTTAAAAATCAACTGTTTTTGCAAATCCTTTTATACCTTGCTGATGCTTTATGTCTGCCTTCAGAGAATTTTTTTTTTTTTTTTTTTTTTTTTTTGCATTACGCGGGCCTCTCACTGTTGTGGCCTCTCCCATCGTGGAGCACAGGCTCCGGACGCGCAGGCTCAGCGGCCATGGCTCACGGGCCCAGCCGCTCCGCAGCATGCGGGATCTTCCCGGACCGGGGCACGAACCCGTGTCCCCTACAGCGGCAGGCGGACTCTCAACCACTGCGCCACCAGGGAAGTCCTGCCTTCAGACAGGCAGACTATATGTTGTTAATTATTGGTTTTTACTCAGGCAGGAGACCTGAAAGACTTTTTCAGAGTGACTGGACCACAGAGCTTACAGAATATACACTGTTTCAAAATACTTTAAAATACATATTTAAAATATAGATGTATATTTTTGTTTCTTTCTACTATAAGTGACTGACAGTTAAAAATAATTATATATCAATGATCTAAAGAGCATTTATCAAAGATGAGAAGTATGCATTTAAAACAAATTTTGAATTTAAAAAATTATGCTTTACTAATATTTAATATTTAGACTGGCTCTGGCCTCTTCTATAAGGCCACATCTATCAGAAGGTCATGGGTGATGTACAGAATAGGATATATCCTTAAGGACGAGTAAAGTTCCATGAGGCAGTTTGTGAAAATGGCACTCTCAATAGCTTCTTTTCTTTCAATGCGTTTTGACAAAGTACAGTGTACATATGCCAGATTAATATGATTTATGGCTTATAATGGCTAGTTTAAATAAA
This sequence comes from Orcinus orca, assembly GCF_937001465.1. NCBI lineage: Eukaryota > Metazoa > Chordata > Mammalia > Artiodactyla > Delphinidae > Orcinus > Orcinus orca. Next base: position 76,092,322 of record NC_064562.1, on the reverse strand, counting down.
TCTCAAAAATGGATAATGACCTTAAAATATTCCTGTAAGAAAACAGCTTATTAAAAATAGCACCAATGACTCAAACACAATGAGAAAAACTGGATATGATATTTAACATATCCCAGTTAAAGCTTTTCATCTGTTACATCAGAAGACAAAACAATGATGATTTTAATAATATCTGATAAAAAGTTGGCAACAGATGGGAAATATCAGATTATTGGAAAAAGGGATTTACACCCACTATATTTAAAAATAAACAGTACTCTATCTTGTGGTTTAATTTATGAGTTAAGAATGTGCTGAAGTTCTTGTGATTAGAAATATAGTTACAAAAATTTATTTCATCTTTATTTCCTTTTAAAGACATATTGTGAGTATTCTGATTATGTTTAAAAAACTTGTAACATATGAGGATAGTCACTCCTATATTCAATTTATTTTAAAATATTTATATTTTGGAATAGTGGTTAATAGTTATTTAGTAAGCAAGGTTTATAATTATTTTTGAAAGTTTGAATACCACTACTCTAGGAGAAAAGACATTTAATGAGAATGTGGATTCAGTTTAATCTATTTTTAATTGACTAATAAGGACTTCAACCTAAATCTAGTGTACAGTCTATAAATTTCACAATTTTTAAAGTAAAACATTTTAATTATATAATCTGCAAATTGGGGTTATTTACATTTATTATGTAATTCCCATGAAATTAATATCTGACAAAACTGATTATCATCTGTTATATTGTGGAAAAAACCTGTTCCTGAGGCCATGATTGCAATGTTATTTACATAAATAAATATGTTTTGATTTCCAGATAATGTACCTTATTTTGAGATTCCTTCACTACAAACTGTTGTAATGCCACTCTGTGTTAATCTGGGCTCCCTGTCTATCTTTCCTGTGGATATAATGCAAAAAACAAAGTGAAATATTTCCATTTTATAATTGAAATTTGGTCAAGATTATCTTCATAGGCATACTATTCATCTTTGAATTACTTAAAAGAATCCAATTTATCTAATAATCTGTAACATAAGTTTCCCAAGATCTATCATAAGAGAGAAAATAAAGTTACATCAAAGACCCCAAACACTCTCTGGTTGTGCTACCTCCTCTGTGCTAACCACATTCCTGCCGACTTCTAAAGTTTCCAACTCATTCTGGGATTCCCTGGAAATCTCTAATGTGTTCCTTTAATTATACACTCTGTCAGCATAGCTTAGTGTTTAAAAGCACAGATTTTGAGTTTGAATTTTGGCTAGGCATATATTATGTGCAGCTTTGAACAAGAGGGCCAAGGTCACAGGATTTAGTCAATCAAAACATGTAAGCCCTCGGAAACAGTGTGGCACAGAAAGACCCCAAACATCTTTTGTATGATCATCATAAACAAAAACTTCTGGTGTTACAGAGAGTTAATGCCAGTTGTTTGGCCACAGGTTCCACCAAATTTACTGCCATTGCACTGTGTCCCAATAATACCCAGAGGTATCTTTGTTAGGAAAGATGCCAAGTCCTGATGCTGTGAGCACCGATGTGTGCTCTGAGTACCTGCTTGCTCTTGGCACTGCCTCCATCCCTGCAGTGGCTGCTGGCTCTGAGGCTGCTGATGCTGTGGCACCCTCCCTGTCCCACAGAGACCTTAGTCAAACAGCTCATCTTTCTACTTGCTGTTTTACTGTATAGTGTGCTAGCATTCTCCTGGAGCAAACACAGTGGCCAACTGATGGTCCATTAACCAAATCTTTATGTCCAGAATAGAGATTATAAGCTCGTATTGGTGGTGGGCAGTATTTCTTGTTTATTAATATAATTTTTATGTCTTTAAGTTGGGCCTCTAATTTCAACTGACTACAGACTTATTGTTAATTATTACCTTCCATCCTAATATGTTTCCCTGTTTGGTTCCTGAAGACATTTTTCTTGGGGTTTAGTCTCTTTCTTATCTTGTAGAGTAAATTAATTTCCTGCAGGCTCTTTGGTACTCCATCTGTATAAACCCTGGCAATCCACCTCATTAGTTCTCCAAATGTTTAAGAATTAAGATTGGTGTGGTCTGGGCTTGATATGGAAGTTTTACTACAAATATAATGTGATAAGAAAAACTTGGTAATTTTATAAAATGTTTTTGGTCTTGATTTGATACAAAATATCATAAAAGCCCCTAATAGTTTAATAAATTGACAAGTTAATGATTTTATAAACATGCTTAAGACATGTTCTTGCACAGGTTTATATTAACACTTTGGAGTTTCTTCATGCATATTTTTCTTTCATATAATCAAATTTGTAAATGGAGCCTAATATCTAACTGAGCTACTTTGAGGTATATTAAAAGATATGCTAAGGATAAAGAATGAAATTGAAGAAACTCTTTTTGAAACCTAACTTGTATTAAAAGTAAACATTTTATTATACAGAAGGAATTAAATTTTCTGAAAATCTATACCAAGAAAACCAAAGCCATTCTGGGCACAAGGAGACATTTCTACAGTCAAAACTACCTTTCACTTTTCAGAAATCTGACTGAAAACAAATGGTTAAATGTGCTGGAAACAGGCACTGCAAAGTCGTTCTGTCTGTTGTGGCAGCTGAACAAAGTGAGTTACAGAACCACTGCCCTAATAGTGACTGAAGCAGATGAGGGAAGATGGCAGCTCAAAACCAGAACACTTAAACTCAGGCCAGGAGTCCATCTATGATCCAGTTTTGTTCATTCTGACAAATCACTCTGATCCACCATGATTAGCCTTCTTCAGAAGTCCCTAAAAAGGGATCTGATTTCTTTCTCTTTACCTTCTGTGTTAGAAGATGCTGATTGCCTCAATATCCAGACTCCCCTTCTTCCATTGTAAGTAAATCCTCTATTTCTAGTGAGATAATCTGACTATGCAGAGTTCAGACTACATTTTTCCAGCCTCTCTTTCAAATAGCTGTGATCCATATGTTCAAGTTATGGCCAATGGTATCAAGATAATATGAAGTATCAGGCTAACAATCAGAATCAGTGGTGTTACTCTGTATCAAACTGTGCTAATACTTTAAAGGATGCAGGTCATGGTGAAACCCGAGTGAAATGTGGAGACACCTGGGCTACTGAAACCACTCTCCAGGTCCCAGTTTTTCATGTTAGGATGATTCTTGGCCCAGATTTAACATAGGAGGTCCCTGAGTGATGTGTGTTACTCAAAAGGAAGCTATTTTGGTCATGAAATAGTTTTATCTTATACTCCAATAGTTATATAGTTTAAGTGACATTTTCCATGGAGCCACTCCAACTAGTAAATGTCATTAGTGAGTTTGCTAAGGAATTTCCATGATTACAATAAGATTTGACGTGCTACTTAATTTTTACTAATCAAATATGTAAGCCAAAAATTCATGTCTTACTTCCAGGATTCCTTCTTATAATGTTACACTGAACAATTTCCAGCAACTCAACTGCATTTTGCATTGACCAACATTGAGTCTAGATGTTGGTCAACCAAGAGTTAGCACCTTTGATACAGAATTATTAATACACCCATATTGATAAAGCCATCTTGATTTAAAGCCAACTTCTCTCATATAGCACTCTCTGAATCCATTTCTACACATCGTCTCAAGATTTACACTGACATAAAATCTTGAATTTCTTTTGGTTTATAAGGCTTTTCCTTTTGAGTTAAAAATTGTATACAATCCCCTGTGAAAGCTAGGATCTGATCTAGTTATAAATTGAGAGGTAATTGTAGAATTATGAGAGGAATGGGACATGAGGAAAATGGCAATGTAAATCGTACAAGTGATGTTATTACATGTTTTTCAGAGCATAAACTACTTCATTGAACTTGTAAGGAGGTGGCTTGTGCTGTCAGAAGAAGCTCATGAAGTTAGGGAGTTTGGGTTATAAAGATCTATTTAAATCCACCAAAATGTCTCAATTACAATATTGGGATCTCTGTTTACCAATCAATACGTTACTTTTCATAAAAGAGACCTGATAAGTCTGTGGCTTAAACCATTCCCGTGCTAGTTAGTGGTTTTCAGCAGTGGTACGTTGACTCAAAAATGGTGTGCTTTCACCAAATAGGTAAGTGCTCTATATCTGCATTCATTCTATCAGTTATTCACTCTTTAATGATAATAGTCTTTTTGCTGCCTTCTACCTCAAACATGTTAGATAACCATCCCCAATTCCCATTTCCTTTAGAGTCTGTTTTGTCATCTGCATTCTCTTTTGGTAAGAATTACTAAACAAAACCTAATAAGCTACAAATAACAAAATTATTTCTACCTACTTTAAGTAGAATTAGATTTATCAATAGATTGAACTCAAAGTATCTTTTACAATACTAAACTGACACCCTCGAACCTGAATTTCCAGGAATTATTTTCGAAACTAAACCATGGGCCTGCAGACCAAAGTATGTGCTGCCTCTGTCTCTATTAGTTGATTGGGATTGAAGAGAGAAAAACAAAATTAAAAAAAAAATAAATATACTAAGGCTTTCTAGTGTCATGAATTCTCAGAGTATGCTATTTGAAAGTGCTGAACTTTATCAAAAATCTACGAAAGTTGATGCATGCCCTATAACATTTTAGAAACTTAATACTTAAGAAATACCTTATATTTCTTCATATTAAAAAAGAAAAACACAGTTTTTATAAAAAAATAAGCAAAATTATTCATATGTCTCTGAAATACTAAAAGAACTTATGGAATCTATATATTTTTGAAGAAAAAATTCCCTAGGAATTTACAATATGGATAATTTATTTTTTTAATGCAACTTAAAGTTATTCACAGAGAAGCAACTGCTCAGAAAATTTACCCTTCCTATATCTTCAAAAAATTATTTGCTACTATACTCAAGTCAATTATGAAATTAGTATAGGTGATAAAGCATCATCAAGTAGGAAGGAAATCATAGTGCAAATATATTAACATAATTTTTTTTTACTTAAATTGTCATTTGAGATGAGACGTGAATGACAGGGAGCCAGCCATTCAAGTATCTGAGAGAAGTAGAACAGGACGGCTTAATTCATGAGCATTATGAGATGAGATCAAAGATTCAGGCAGGTGCCCTACAAGCCAGAGTAAGAGATAGAAATTCTAATCTCTTTGCAATGGTAAGCCATTGAAAGATTTTGAGCAGAGGAGTTACTTGACATGGTTTACATTTGGAAAGATTCCCCCACCCGCCGAGCTGCAGTGCAAATGAGAGATTTCTGGGGTAGAGGTAGAAACAAGAAGGCCAGACAGGTGCTATTAGAAGAGTCTACATGAAATGTGGTTGGGGCTTAGACTAGAATACAGAGAAGCTGGAGAGAGTGGAAATATGTAGAATACGTTTTGGAGAAAAACTGATAAGATATGATGTGTAGTGAAGGTCAACAGTGAGAAAACTAGAGAAACCAAGGGTGACCTTTTGGATTTGACTTTAGCAGCTGGGTGAAGGGTGGAGCCCCACCCTGAGATGGCAGATGCTATCTAAGAAATATGTTTATAGGGTAAAAGAAATGGAGATCTGTTTTTAAAATATTTAATTTTAAATACTTAATAGATGTGAAGCAGCAGTGATGGTTGAATATCTGTTAGGCATTGGGATTATAGCTAATGCTTTGGTGAGATAAGAGCAGGACCAAGTGACATCACTGAAAACATCAGACCAAGGGAGGAAGATACATGCTCTCTGACTTAGCCTAGGAATTCAACTCAAGGGATGCTAGACAGTACCCTGGAATTATCAGGAATATCTCCATGAATTATCTGAGATATTTGAGTTAGGGAATGGAAAAGGAAAACATTCTAGAGAGGGAGTGATTGTAAAGCCAGATAATTTGGATTTTGCAACTGTTATTTTGGACTCCTTTTTTTTTTTGTTTTAATCTAGTGCAACTTCAGGCACAGTTGTGTGTTACTAGGTAAGATGAATGCTTTGAAGGATTTGATGTGAAATGTGTATGTATGTCCCAATAATCAATCTTGAATAAATATTGATTAGGAAATTGAAGTTACTCCATTTAAAGCACTGCATTATATCTATAGGAAAGATGGGTAGGGAGCTCAAGTTTATGTTAAGACTAAAAACATACAAAAGTTTTGTAAGTTCATATATATTTTCTGAAAGTCCAACATTATTTCCATTTTGCTATAACAAATATTTATTACTTTCATTTTTTAATAAAAATCAGGCAAACATTTAAGTTTTCACTTCTGAAAGAATTTAAATTCCTGTTACTTTTTTGGAAATTGAGTTTACTGTGTAAATTTGCATTCAGCAATTTCCTCGTATGAGGTCTATATGCAAGGAAATGCAAACAATCATTTAGGCACAAAGATATTCATGACAACACTATGCACAATGGTGAAAAACTGGAAACAAATTAAATCCCTAGTACAAATTAAATTAAATCCCTAGTACAAAGGAGATTTAAAATAAAAAAGATGCATCTCAATAATAGACAATAATGGGATAACTAAAATTAAGCTTCTTGGGCATATTATGAGCAAAGAAAATGTTTATAACATGTTTGTTTATTGATTCACCAATATACAAATTATATTTTTGGCATAATCACAAATGTTTAAAATAGTCATTAAGAACCCAATATACTATGACAGCATATTAGCTATAGTTACTTCTGGGTGTTGGATTAATCTATTGTATTTCTTCTATTTTATTCTTTTATATTTTACTATGTTTATTATATTTCTTTTCTTTTATTCTTATTAAATTTCCAGTAATATATTTTAGCTTTGTAATTAGATAAAAACAAAACAAGGTAACAACAAGATTTTGGGGGAGAAATTTGAGTTATGTTTTCAATTTCCAGAATCCCATCAGACAATTGTGGTCTTAGAGAAATAATAAATAACATTTGTCTCTCCCGCCTAAAGTTTGAACTAAATGAGAACTATGACAAAAATAATACAGAAAATGTGAGATCAAAATACATCTTGTTACAAATAAAGCTAGTATCTGCAGGTTAGTTGATTTTTTAATACTGAACTTCAAAATTTGATATCCCCCCTCCCAGTCATAGGTAATGTTTGATCACTTCTAATATGCTTGTTCTTGTAAAACTCATCACATGGAGTTAGAAAAGTATGGCTGTTTCTGTGGACAGCTTAGCTCCTATGAGAAAAGAGAAGAAATAACAAGCCATATATGCATATCAGGTCCTGCTCTTAAACTCAGTAGCTAAATAAGTCACTAATCTTTGAAAAAGGAATGAGTTGCAGGAGGTGGGGAGCAGAAGCTAGTAATGTTGTGCCTTTGAAACTCCCTCCACGTGGAAGGAAACACCAAAAGTTAGAAAATATGGCACATTAATCATGTCACACGTAGGGACAAATTCATTTTTTTAAATTAAATTTATTTTTTTCTGTATATGAATTTATACTTCAGTTACTAATTCTTCCTAAGTAATCAAACCAAATTTAGAAAAAAAAAATTATAGAGCATTTATCAAAAGTCATTTTGACACAGTTGATATAACAAACGTTCTAAATACAGCTATAATTTTGATATTGCTGTTAGGATATATATTCTAAAAGAGAAATATAAAACTATTCTTCTGTTTCTTAAATGAAAAATTACAATTGCTGGTTAATTACTGTAACAGAAATTAAATGATGCCATATGATTCTAATATATATGTCATTTAACAATATACCTTGGACATCCTTCTATGGCAGCTTATAGAGAACAATTTATTTCTTTTTTACAAATGCAAAGCAGTCCATTGAATGGCATATTTTTATTTCATTACCTAATTTTCCCTTGGTAAACAATTAAATTGAGAGGCATTAAAAATCCAGCAAATAAATACCTTTTTTCACTTATCAGATTATTTTCTAAACTCTTAGAATCAAAATGTCTAGGTAAAGAAATGCATAGCTAAACTTTTCTTATAAATTCCAGAATTGGCACCCATAAAAATCTTAATTGAAAAACATTTCCATCAAAAGTAATTATTACTTTGGATAGATTTCCAGCTCATTAAAATTACTGTGTACTTCATTTTCACTGTATTTGAATACAAAAAAGGATTTAAAAATATTTAATTAGTTATGTTATTCTAGATTTTTGTAGTCTATCAAAATGTATGAATGCAATATTTAAGGATTCATAATTGTACAATATTTCAGGAGAAAATTAGTAAAATATAATGAATTTGTGCTCGTCCCAAGGTATAGTTTTAATGTGTTTCTAATTAAGACATTTAATGAGTAAAAGAATAACTGACATATTTTATTTAGGAATATCTTTAAAAGTTTGTCCAGCCAGAGCCTGAACAAAGAGAAATATTTTCCTTCTAGACTATGTATTCTAGAAGCAACACTCATTCTTTAGGCATGTTTAGAGGCTTCATTATGTCACAAGTTCTAACCTACAATGTTTATGGAAATAGCTCATTCATTCATCCGTCTATGAACAACATATTCTATAACCTCCAAGGCTTCAGTTACAGGGGTAAGTACTAAGAATACACAGCTGTGTCAGACATGGCCTCTGCCTCCTAGGATTTAATAGAAGCTGTATCATAAAAAAAAAAAAAAAAAGGGCTTCCCTGGTGGCGCAGTGGTTGAGAACCTGCCTGCCAATGCAGGGAACACGGGTTCGAGCCCTGGTCTGGGAAGATCCCACATGCTGCGGAGCAACTGGGCCCGTGAGCCACAACTACTGAGCCTGCGCATCTGGAGCCTGTGCTCCGCAACAAGAGAGGCCGAGACAGTGAAAGGCCCACGCACCGCGATGAAGAGTGGCCCCCCGCTCGCCGCAACTAGAGAAAGCCCTCGCATAGAAACGACGACCCAACACAGCCAAAAATAAATAAATAAATTTATTTAAAAAAAAAAAAAAAAAAGATTTGACTGTAGCATAGTCTACATCACCTAAGACAGGCATTGTAGAATCAGGCAATTTAAATAATACAATCTACATACTTATATCATCATAGGATTTATGCCTTGAATGAATGTGTGAATTACATATTCTCTGATTACTAATGTGAGGTATGCATAATGCTTATTCAAGCGTTTAGGCAAAATGATGTATTCAAATGTGTCCTCAAAAACCCCCCATTTTAACATTTAAAGTTTGATGTTTATGGCATATATTCTACCCATCCATCTCTCTGCTCCCATAGAGAAGCAATATTTTCATGACCATCAGATCATTTATCTATCTATATGTAGAAATGTCAATCTGTCATCCCTAGTAGCACATTATATTTTTAATCATATTCTTGGCCTTTTTCCTATCCAGGTTTCTATCACCAAAACACTGTCTGTTACTTATCTGTTATATCAGAGTCTTACTCTTAGGTAAGGAATTAGTGACCTACTGATAGAGATTTAAAAACATTCATTCACTTGTATACATGACGCTCATTTTATCTCAATGTATTTTGCCCACAGTTTGCTATGAACTATTTTTTTAAGATAGTAAACACACATAACTTTCATATCATGCCCATTGTACATTTAAAACATTCTCCACCAGAAGCCTGAAAAATATGCATAGAAATCTTAACAATTCCACATAAAAATAAAGTGTTCTATTTATGTATGATGGGCAAGATGAGTATAAACTGGATACATATTTGCCACTTGAACTGTGGCAGCATGTGAATCATTATTATCTGGGAATTCGCTTAAAATGGATAATCTCCAGCCTTACTCTGAATATGCACTTCAAAAGATCTTTAGGTGTCGATATTAATGGTATAATAACATTAAGAAGCACTGCTCTATATAATTTTGTGGGGATTAAAACAGAATGAGAAGGTTGAAATGAGAGGTAAAGTGCTAAAAGGAATGGCAGGTTAAAAAGGAGATAGACTTGAATAGTCAGCACAGCAGTGGTGGAGGATGGATTGAAATGGCAGGACAGATGTGCTGCTTTGATTGCTCTTTGGCTTGTTGTCTTTAGAATAGATACATGATGATCCTGGATCACTCTCAGATGTTCATGATAGGCTCCTCAACTCAGGCAAAATAAATTTACACATTCTGGAGCTACAGTCACTTGACCTAGATGGAATCTTTAGTAAGTTGAATGTGTTAAGGTATTTTTGAACAATTATCAACTGGATTTAAATTTTTTTTTCTGTTATACATTCTCAGCAATGAGTGAATGACAAAGCCACTAGGCATCTAAAAATCTACTCTTTCATGAACCTTGGAGGGATGTCCTCAGTCAACATTTTAGGTAGACTTGTTAACTTCTTAATTTGTGCTATTGTAGAACTTACTTCCTGCCTTATGGGTCACGTGTCTGTCTCCTCATAAGACATGATCCACGAAAACAGAGACCAGCTCTCTGTTTCTGTAGCTTTAATCCATGGCACTGTGCCTATACACAGCAGGTTCTCTGTTCCTGCTTAATTAGGGAAGAACTGATTGGCTAAATGACAGAATGAATGATGGACTGATGGACTAAATAGTTTAAGTAAAAAAGATGTTACTTGTCATCACAGTCTAACAAGGAGAGAAGGGAAACCTATGTCCTCAGCAGTTGCATGGAGAGAGACATTAAGCTACAGGGGCCCATGCCTTGATTTTTCAAGTGGCAGCTACTCCATTCACTCAGCAGGTAATGCCAGCTACTCCATCACTGATAGCCCCAGGGAAGGCCACTTACAGGGTAACTGCCACTTAAGGGGGGGTTTCATATTTGCAGAGATAGGGGGCTATCAAGTCTATTTCCTGTATATGTTCCACACAACTTCTGAACACAAACGAGAACATATAAAAAAAATTATATTGAATCCCGTTGTCCTCTCTGCCACCATATAAAAAAAAAATTATATTGAATCCCGTTGTCCTCTCTGCCACAGCCAGGGTCTTTGTGTAGTGTAGATGCACTTTACAGAGTTAAAGGAGTTCGTTTGAAAATAGAAAGAAGAGAGATACAAGGCAATGTAAGTAAAATCATAAAATGAATTTTATGTATCATTAATTCTGATAACTAATTTTATTGCTTTGGAAAATTATTATGGAAGTCTGCTACAAAATACTTAACCTAATTTAAATTTCAGAAACCGTTTTTGGCAAATCACTAGAAGCAATATTTTTAATCAATGAAGTGGATCTAATTTGGATTTCAGATGCACAGAAAGAGAAAGAAAAAAAGAAGTTTCCTAAGGTAAGCACTTTGTATTTCACAGCTGTTTTAAATGTTGTTACAAGGAGTAAAATTAAATAATGGCTTTTAATTTCTATACAGAAAACCCACAAAAGATCAAAGTCTAAACTATTTCCTTGCTGGCATATTTTAATTGATATTTTTATACTGTTATTATGGCTCCAGGAAATATTTTATGACCACTGTGCACAATAGTTTTGCCAAGAACCGGATGATGTTTAGGGGTTCTACTAAAATACTTAGCAAAGGAATTAGGATGCTAAAATTGTTATCACTTTACTCTAACCAACAAATAACCCCTAACAAGTTATTCTGATTCTCAAAAGTTTAAACCAGGAAAGACAGGACTGCACTGTTTCCTAAGGTTTAATTTTTCCAGTCAGTTCAGATTTGTTTGATGGCATCACCTTTTTTCAAAAGGTTTGGCTGCACCAAACGTTAATGCTATAAATATAGGTTTCATACAGTGGAAAAAGAATCTCTGCATTCCTATTTGCTCACTACTAAATGTTGTTACATGTGAGAAAAGGCAATGTTCATATCAGTTGGTTGACTACCTGCTGTGAATTGTAGGCAGCATTCACAGAATCCTGGCTTTGTTTTATTACTCTTAGAGCAATCACCCCTGATACCAGCAGATAAAGCTATCCACTGCACTTAACCTAAAACCTAGATAAGGTCACTGGCTGTTAGCGTGGAATGAGAGCCAACAGTGTATAAACTGGTCCCTCCTCTAGACATTGCTGAGGAATGCAAATATTTTTTTTTAAATGATTCATGTGTGATGATAGGAAGAAAAGTGAATTAACTCTGCTTCTTGAAGGGAGATCAGAGAGTTTAAAGTGATTTTAAAATCACTGGGCCAAGTTCTGTTTTTATTTATGTGTCTATCATTCCTGATGAAGTCAAGATATACATAAATGAAAGCAGAAGGAGGCCCAACTCATTCTAGGTACCAGTATGTTTTAGCTTTGTTTTAAAATGTTCTTATATGTTCTATGAAAAAGAAAGGCATGCACATAGCACCTATTTTTACCACTTGTGATTGACAACCCATTTTTCTATTGACATACCTTTCTTTAGGATGTACAGAAGTAGGTGAGAAGACTTAGCTCCACTCAAATGAATTAACATGATTTGGTGAGAAAAGTAAGGTATTTACAAAATGATGTCAGGAACCAATTTGCTAGGTGGTCCTCAGACAAAGAATAGGCCACCTGAATCTCCTGGGGGGAAGTTATCCTCTAAAGAAATGAAAATTCTGATCCTCTTAGCAGAACACACTATTGAACAGATAACTGAATCAAAGAACTTTTGAATAGAACATGACAAGCTGCATTTTTCACAAAACAAGTTCAAAATGTTCAATCTTTGTCATGTAGAGCAATGGATTTTTTTCCAGGAAATCCAGTATGCCATCATCATGGGGGAAGTAAGATTATCAGGAAATTATATTAGGCTATTGGTGATTTAATCTTATTCCTAACAGACCGCTTTTGGAAAGGTACAATGCCAGGCAACAACTGCAGCTAGAGAGGATGATACTCTGACAAATACCCTATATTTAGGTGATATTATTTGAAATACCATAATCTCATCTTCAAAATTTCAGAGGACATAGAGGAAATGCATTTGAGTGTCTTCAGAATGTGGTGGCACAGTATGGTTCATACAAAAAGGATTCTTTATTTAAAGATAATGGATTGAAATACACAGAATAATTCCAAAATAATGTATGAATACTGTACATACTCATATGCATTAAAGGAAAATAACCAGAAGGAAATAGCAAAATACAGAATGCCTGTCACAGGAAAATTCAGAAAGATTCTCTTCATTATTCTTATACTTTAGATATTTTATAATAAAATAATATGCTTAAATATTAGATTGAAGTATAATTATTTAAAGAACTGCTGTCTTTTAAATATTCGTGCAATGAAACCACAGTACACATAACCATCTGATTTATAGGCTAAATCAAAGAATGCCTTATGTGTAACATAAAGTGAAATTTCTGGTTATTTTAATCAGGTAGATCATTTTTCTACATGAGTGCATTTGAATGGAACATTTAGATCGTTTCAATACGTACTTACTGAATGCCGGTCCTATCCTGAATAATAGGATAACAAGAGCTTTTTGAACTCTATTAATAATTTACAAATTATGTTAAAATAAACCATTTCACCTTTACAACTCTGTAAACTTTTATTTTTAGTAAATGTGCAGTTGAAGAAACAAAGGATTCAGTCACACACAGAAAGAGGGAGAGGGAGAGATTAAAACCACAGCTTCCCCTGCCAGGCTTAGTTTTCTTTCTACTTTATAATTGCCTCCCAGTAATTGAAATAAAAGATTCAGTCTTTTTGATTCACCATAGCCTAAATGTATTATTTGTGGAAAGGTTGAGATAAAGAAACTAACCTAATTCCTTGTAGGACAATAATGACCAGTGACAAATTGACTCCACAAAGCAAGCTTGCTTCCTGCTCTATATGGATGTACCAGAGAGGGTGGACCATGTTGGATAACAGAACACTGCATGCCACATTTTGTAGGAACAAAAAGAAGACCAGTGCAAATGATGCATAGGGAAGGAGAGACGAAATGGAGTGAGATGAACCTAGAGAAACAGGCAGAAGCACACAGCATCAGACCATGAAGGCAATGTCAAGAACTTTAGTCTTCACCACACAAGACTAGGAATCTCAAATATTTTAAGAATAGATGGAGCATAATCAGATTCTAATTTAAAAATATGGCTGCAATATGGAGCATTGTAAGAGAAATAGAGAGGAAAGGAAGTGATTAGAAGCTTTTGTAGTATAAAAACCGTATATAATGGTGATGAATATGTGAATTATGATGATGGTTTTGATTATGCCTTAATTAAACCAGGAAGGGTCAGCCTCTGAGTGATCAGCAAGATGATTATGATTTACAACTATTTATTAGCCAACCAAAATGGCCACACAAGTCATTGAGGAAGAAATCCATTGGTCTCTATTATAAAATTATCCTCAAAGCTGGACCACAGTAGTTAATGGCTATCCACTACTGCTATGGATTATAGACCAAAAGAAATATATGATCCATTAACTCCAGAAGTTTATATATATATTTTTTAATGGAAATGTGTGTTTTAACTAGAGTATGAGAGATTTCCAAGAAAAAAATGGGTTGTTACAGTGTTTATTCATGTAAATAAGTATCACTAAGAACTATTTGATATTTGACCTCAGTCAGGTATGTGCACAGCTGCAGATTCAATTGTTTTGCTAAAGGACCTATGTGATTTTCTACTCAGCAGTACCAACATTTTATAACAATAAATGTTTTCTTACTATTGTATATAGTCATGAATAGGCTTTTGATCAAAATATTTGAAGCAGTTGTACTGATTAAACATGTCAAAAGCTGAACTCCACTTCACCATTGAGGCTTACTTAAATTACTATATACCCGTGGGTCAATATGCTAATTTTTCTTCCGAAGGACCTCATAAATTGCTGCACCTGAGAATGCTTAATTTTAAGAACTTAATATCTATTGTGCATTGAGAGACTCTGTGGCAGACTGGAAAATGCCCCACTTAGATGCCCTGCATAATTGGCTGAGGAATCCATCTGCTGTCCCTCTAGATTCCCACCACATTCACTCCCAGGGAATGCCTGTGGTGGACTGCTTCCAGCCAATACATGAGCACCCTGGGGGTGCAAATGAAGACCATTGCTTTGACATGCAGGACTTCTCTGATGAGAGACTTTGGCTCTACAACTCCCAGTTGACCTTGCCAAATCTTTCTTGAATGCGCACTGCAAAGTCTGAGACTATTCCTTTTCAAACCTCCTACTTTTCCCTGCTCTTTTTCAGCATCTTTACAGCTAAAGGCTCTCTGCACCTTCTTCATTTCCCTCCTTTTTATTTTTAACCTGCATTTCCTGCAATTATTCACTCACATATCTAATTCTGTCTTGGCATATGTTTCTCAGAGGAACCCTACAAACAGAAGCATTGCCAGTAGTGATCTGAGAAAACAGGCAGGATAACAAAAAGTTGGCAAGGCCCCCCGCTGGTGATGTTCTAATTACTAAGGATTTCGCTGTTGGTAACCTGCAAAGATATTCCAAGGATATCCAAGGATACCCAAGGGAAATTGCCTTGTAGGTACAATGATGCCAGATTTAAAAGATATGGGGGTAAATGGGTTCTGACCCCAGTTTCCAATGTGTGCAGATGTGGGGGATTTCGCCACACCACCAAGCAATTCTCTGCCATCAACCTGGTGTCCCACAATTCAATTCTGACACTATCTACCTGGAAATAGTGTCACATTCCACAGGTTAAGGGCTCAGTCCCACAAGACTGCCTGCACTTCAGATGCCAGTCCTAAGCAGGTGTTT
Source organism: Orcinus orca (assembly GCF_937001465.1). Classification (NCBI taxonomy): domain Eukaryota; kingdom Metazoa; phylum Chordata; class Mammalia; order Artiodactyla; family Delphinidae; genus Orcinus; species Orcinus orca. The sequence goes on along the minus strand of NC_064562.1, from coordinate 76,076,777 downwards.
CTTGTAAGGCCAACTGGCCCGAGGCAGGGGAACGCAATCAGATTCACAGGTTGCATCAGACCGAAAATTTCCGGACCACCCAGTTCCAGAAACTGACCTGGAGACTTTCCGGACCACCCAGTTCCACGAACTGACCTGGGGACTTTCCACCCGGCCCAGCCTTCCCGCCTTTCGAGGGGCGGGACTAACGGTCCCAAGACTGATGGAACCGGCACCAGATATTGCCACGATACCCGAAGAGACCACCAAATAAGGAATAACCTGCGCCCTCCTGGATTCACCACACCCCTTTCCCTTCTTCCCCTATAAATTCTGCCCAAACCCTCGCCCGGGCGCGACTTCTCTGGCCCCTTTCTCTCGGACCAGTGAACCTCGCCCGGGAGCGTTCCCAAATAAAGCTTGTTTAAGCTCTCCTCCGTTTCTTGGTGCCGTTCCTTACATTTCTGACTGTTTAGCTATAAATTGGGGGGTTCTCCCAACCCCCTGCTTGATTTGATTAAATTGCTAGAGCAGCTCACAGAACACAGAAAAACATTTTACTTACTGGATAACAGCCAGATGGAAGAGGTGCATAGGGCAGGGTATGGGAAAAGGCCTCGGAGCTTCCATGCCCTCTCTCTCCAAGTGCATGACTCTCCCCAAGTCTTTACATGTTCACCAACCCGGAAGCTCAACAAAACCCATCCTTTTGGGTTTTTATGGAGGCTTAATTACGTAGGTGTGGCTGATTAAATCATTGACCGCTGCTGAGGTGTGGCTGATTAAATCATTGACCACCGCTGATCGAATTCAATTGCCAGCCCTTCTCCCCTTTCTGGAGGTCAAGGGGTTGGTACTGAAAGTTCCAGTCCTCTAATCATGTGGTTGGCTCCTCTGGCAAACTGTCCACATCCTTAGATGGAGCTCAAAAGTCACCTCATTAACATAACAAAGATACCTCCATAGTTCTCAGCACTTAGGGAATTCCAGTGGTTTTAGGAACTCTGCTAGAAACTGGGATGAAGACCAAATATATATTTCTTATTATTAATCACAATATCACAAGGGGGAACAATGCCTATAGGGATAGTAGTTATCTCAGGGTTACAGATAAGTTGTGATAACACGTTGCAGAGGAATAACGAGAAACTGAGGGTCATTAACAAGCTGTTAAAGGCTATGTATGAAAGTCATAGGGGTCTCATTAGTAACTTACAAAGAGGCACTTTTCTCCCCAACTGGATAAGTAGACACAGCTGAGCAGCAGACTGAGGACCAGATAGAATCACAGAGCTCATGTGACAATTTCCAACTGAAGTATGTCATTATGCTAAAGTCAGACCCTTAGTGTTAAAACCTGGGCCCTAGTAATACTGGATGAGACACTCTAGGAGAAAGAGACTTTTAAATCCACAGGCTCACAGACATGGCCTTCCCACTTCTTCCAGCATTACACCCATCCTGCAAGAAACTACAGAAGACTCTCTCCAAGAGTCACCAAGCACTCAGCTCAGGAGTCGTCTCCATCTCCTCTCTTGGTTTCCAGGCTGACTAAGGCTAAATCCCAGGAAAAAATCAGCTGTGGACTTGCAGGGCCTGATAACAGAAGGAAGAAATTATATACCAAAAGAGCTCCTTATGACTAAATAAGGAGCCAAGAGTATCCCTGAGACTGATTTAGTGTATACTGGATTTCCTAGACTAGAATATAAGACTGGATACACAAGAAGTCATTGATTGGAAGGCATTTTCTTGGGATACCAGACTTCGACAGATAAGAACTCCAATAAGTAGGGCAAAGTCGCTGCTGGAGTGGCCCATAGAAGTGTGGAGAAAGTGATAGGCAATACTGAATGAAGTAGAAGCCCCTGAGTTGTCATGGCAGGTGGTAGAGTAATAAATAAAGAACTGAGAGTAGTAGAAATGCTGAGATAGATGTAGAATATGAGGCCAGAAGACTCACAGAAGATAATCTTTCACAGGAGATCCCAGAGGACAATCTATTCATCAAGACTACAAGAATCCACGGATTAGTGGAGTACTAGCATCACTCAGAAGTGCAATGGTGACTATGCAAACTAATCCTGAGGTTAAGAGAGCAGCCAGAGAACCCTGATGATATTGATAGGGATTAATATAGCCCTAAAGGAATAGAAGCCAGGGGGCAGAATTGACAGTTCTAAATTGTCAAAACCAGCAGTCTGTATTTACCTTAAATATCAGCATGGTAGGGCTTCCCTGGTGGCGAATGGTTGAGAGTCCGCCTGCCGATGCAGGGGACACGGGTTCGTACCCTGGTCCAGGAAGATCCCACATGCCGCGGAGCGGCTAGGCCCATGAGCCATGGCCGCTGAGCCTGCGCGTCCGGAGCCTGTGCTCCGCAACGGGAGAGGCCACAACAGTGAGAGGCCCGCGTACCAAAAAAAAAAAAAAAAAAAAAAAAATCAGCTTGATAGAGGGATATTCAAAGAAGCTTGATACACAGTGAATTGTGGAAATGGAAAATAGAGCATGGTGTCAGTGGGGACAAAATAGATGGCCGGCCAGCAAGTGTGGAGTTTAACATCTACAACCAGAAAAATGCACGAATAGAATTTCAGGAGGATGAAGGCCGTTCTGTCAATGAAAAGTCATAATCCCTTGCTAAGTACCTAGACCAGGCCCATTTTTATGTCAAAAACTCTGACTGGGCTTCCCTGGTGGCGCAGTGGCTGAGAGTCCGCCTGCCGATGCAGGGGACACGTGTTCGTGCCCCGGTCCAGGAAGATCCCATATGCTGCAGAGCGGCTGGGCCCGTGAGCCATGGCCGCTGAGCCTGCGCGTCCGGAGCCTGTGCTCCGCAACGGGAGAGGCCACAACAGTGAGAGGCCCGCGTACCGCCAAAAAAAAAAAAAAAAAAAAAAAAACTCTGACTGAAGAAGTATCTGGGCCCCTAGGAGGACAGGCCCTGCAACACAACTTCAAGTAAATAGTAAAATAATCCGTCTAGTCTCCCCCAAAGGGACCTATAGTCATTTACCCAGGTGACTTTACAGCGGGCAAAAGAGAATACCCAGGCATTACAAACACTAAGGGACAGAGGGTATGACACCTGAAGACCCAAAACATCAAATTATCCTCCTATTGAAATGGCATATTAACTAAATTTCTACTCACAGGAAAAAAGCCAATAATTTTTGAGAGCCTACAATTTGTTATGCACCAATGATCTCATTTAATAAAATTTCTTAAATTTATTGCATTCCCAATTAGATGTACAATTGGCAGGCACCTTGACATGATATAAAAAACATGGTGTTTAGGCCCACTGCATCCAGGGACCCACCTAATGGATATTTCTCCAGTCTTTAGTGAATAATTGGAATTGATACACTTGGCAGTTGGAGTAAGTAACCTCCTTGGTTCTTGGACTATGGGTAAAAGCTGTCATAGCAGGTAAACCCACATAGAAACCTCTGAAACTGTACCCCCTCACACATTGGCTGAGATAGCAAATCCAAAACAGTGAAGTATCCTGGAAGGAGAAAGATTGTGGAGTTTACTGCTGTGACTAAAGATGTCAATGATGCACAGATACTAAAACTTATCATACCTACATTTATTTTTCAACTTGGTCTCTGTAGAGGTGGAGAGATCTGGAGAATAAGTGTGGACTACTGCAGTTAGTAGTATCTCAGTATAAACAGCCAAAGGAGAGGGAAATGAACAAAACTGGTTACAGATGGTGTAGCTTGCCATGTGGGTGCAAATTTTAAAAAGAATAGTACACTTGAAAGATAATGGAGGGACTTCCCTGGTGGTGTAGTGGTTGGGAATCCGCCTGCCAATGCAGGGGACACGGGTTCGATCCCTGGTCTGGGAAGATCCCACATGCCGCAGAGCAACTAAGCCCATATGCCACAACTATTGAGCCTGCGCTATAGAGCCCGCAAGCCACGACTACTGAAGCCCGCATGCCTAGATCCCGTGCTCTGCAACAAGAGAAGCCACTACAGTGAGAAGCCTGAGCACTGCAGAGAAGAGTAGCCCCCGTTCACCACAACTGGAGAAAGCCCTCATGCAGCAACGAACACCCAGTGCAGCAAAAAATTAATTAATTTAAAAAAAAGATAATGGAGAATGGTAATCTTCCCAGTAGGTGGAGCTGCAAGCATTGCATTGTTCATTTACTTTATGTAGAATGGGAAGTAGTACAATGAGAGGACATGATAGATAAAGATGATATAGATATAGATTCTTGGGCAATGGTCAATGGCTTGGTTGTCAGATCAGGGCCTGAAAGTAAAAAACATGGAATACTGACAACAAGGATATCTAGGACTGAAGTATATAGATGGACATTAGCATTGGGCACAAAGAGTAAAAATTTTTGTCATACGTTGATGGCCACCAGGAATCACTCAGAAAAGAAGAGGCATTGAATAATGAAGTTAGCAAAACGACTTGACTCATAAATAATAACAATCCATCACCATTTTTTACTCTGGACTGGCACAATGAGCACATGAGCAAAGTGGTCATGGTGGCAGAAAATAGGGCTATTGTAGGACACATTCTGTACTAGGAGGGCCAACAGTTAATACACAGAGAATAGATGACTATTCTATTGAATTCCTTTCCCTTTCCTGCCCACAGATCCTTAAACAGCAGCACTGTTTGTGGTCTTATAAGATGTCTGCTCCACAGGATGTAATGAACAAAACATAGCATCTGGTCAGATAATACTTCATGCTGAAGAAGGTGAGTGCATCCGTGACCATGGGATCATGGGATCTATCAGTAGAATAAAATATTGTACCATCCAGAAATGGTTGGCTTTACAGAGAACCAGAATGGCACAGCTAAAGTGCCAACTCAGAGACAACTTTCTGAAAAAATGGGATGACATACTTCAGGATACAGTGTGATGCATTAACTTAGAGACTTTCCTATGATGATATCCACAAAGAACAAATACGTGGGTCCAGCAACCAATGAGTGTAAGCAGAAGTGGCTCCACTTACCATCACTCATAATGACCTACTGAGGGGTGTGTACTTCTTGCTCTCAAATTTACATGGTTGAAGGTCCTGGTCCCCAGAAGAATGTACTTTTGCCAGGGAACAGAGCAAATGCTCTAGTAGACTGCAATCTATAGCTGTTGCTAAAACACTTCAGAGTCCTTGTGTCCAGGGACAAGTAGGAAGAGTTTCCATCATGACAAGAGTAATGGACCTCGATCACAAGGAGAAGGTGTGAATACTTTTACACAATGGGGACAAGAAAGAATAAATATGGAACCCATGTGATTCCCATGGGTACCTCTAAATATTGCCTTACCCAACTGGAACTGTGAAAAGATATGTGCAGCAACATTGGCTTGAAAAAGACATATTTCCAACAGCTCAGACACTTCAGTAATGAAGGTTTGAGTCACAGGACCGTGTAAGCCACCAAGTTCTGCCAAGGAGATAGCTAAGGGTTAATATGTGAAAGATTTAGAAATAGATAATGAAGGAGAGATAAATGAGTACCAGTTGGGGCCTTGTGACCAACTTTAGAAAAGAGAGGAGTATTTTGTCCTACAGACCTTAGTCTTCTAGGCTTCTCCTTCAAAAGAGAAGCTCATGGGAACCATAGAGAAGCAACTCCCTAAACTTGTGGAGTAAATTAAATCTATGTGGTGCAAGGAATGGATAGTGACAGCCATGAAAATACTAATTCAAATCTCCTGTTGTAGATAGCATGCTTGACTGATGTCCAAGCTCCTGCTTCTCTGGATTCACCATCATGTTTGTGTTAAGACCACAGCTACTGTGAAGGTGCTAATGCAAGTCTATTCCTGAAAGTCATGGACTCCTCTATGGGGAAACATTGGCTCCAGGACTACCATCAATCTGGCTGAATGTTTCTTGGAACTGCATTGTAGTCTGAGATTCTTTCTACTCAGTTCTCTTTTTTTCCCTTTCTCCTGCATATGTGTTAGACATCATAGTCTGCAGTCTCTCTCTGTCTTTATTATCTCTCTCCCCTTTATCATTCACCAATGTCTTCCTCCATACATTTCTTGTAAGTCATATCCCACTTTGGTGTCTGTATTTTGGAGATCTCAAATTAACCCAGTCTGGAATGGGCTGCACACATCAGACATTCTCTGTCATGTTAACAATAGTCATATAAGGCAAATGTCATCACCATCATGTCCATGAGAAAATTGGTGCTCCAGAGGTTAGCACATTTGTCTAGGGTAAAAGAGCTAGAAAATCGTGGATCAAAGTCTATCTGAATCTAAGACCAATTCACCTTCCACTACACCTAGGAATGATTCTTGGCTTTTAGCCCCCAGTTCAATTATTACCAAGTCTTTGGAATCCAATCACTTTTCCATTGTAACCATTTTCAACTTAGCTTAAGCTCCAAAATAACCATTTTCAACTTAGCTTAAGCTCCAAAATCCCTTTTGCTCTCTACTCTCCACCCACAATGTTTTTTTTTCCATTTTTTTTAAATTCATAGTATTTCTTTCTGCAACAGGGTCAAAGAAAATCTTTCTCCCACCTTCTTTCTCTGGTTAATTTCTCATCATACACTAGATACTAACAAATATTTCTTCAGGAAGTCTCTTCTGGCCTCCATTCCACTGCATTCAATACTGTGTGGTTATTTGATTAATTCCAACATTTCCCTCACTCATGTAGTCCATTAGTGACAAAGATAACATCTGATTTCTTCACATCTTTGTTTTGTCAGCATCTTACAATATAGTTACTAGAATAGATACTTGCTAATATATTGTTGAAGACTGAAGAAAGGACTTAACGAATACATCATGCTTTTTAACACGTGGTTTTTAGAACATATGTTGTATTTGTTTCAAAATCCATTTTAATTGCAAAGGATGATTAGAAATAGTTGACATACATTTCGTGCTTGTCATACTTGCTAATAAATTTCAGTCACCATGTAGTAACTACTAAAGCATAAGTTGAGAGAATGAGAATTTAGTAAATGAGGTGGCTACAAATGGCAGCACAATTAAATTTTGTTTACAACTTGGAGTGACTTGACAAGCATGAAGTCATCAATTTCTTATTTTTTCTCTTAATAATATCACACAAATTCAACTGTAGAAAATAAGAAAGGTATAGTTTGTCAATTAAGAGGAATAAAATCAATGATATTCATCATTATTCAGCTTCCCTCTGCTTCTGTGTACATAAAGGATTCAACTTCCCCACCTTTTGAATTTGGTTGTGGCCATCTAGAAAGTTATGGCCATGAAGTGTGACTGTGAGAACATTTCCAGTCCTCACTCCCCCTTCTGTATGGACACCTCAGGCACAAATTGAGATGTCAGAGCATTCTTGCCAGGATCCACGAGTGTGTAGTGCAGACTTCTAAGCCATCTAGCAAGAGCAGGAAGAAAATATGTACTTGAAGCCACTGATATTTGGAGGTTATGCTTCCACACATTAGAACATATTCCATCTGGACTCTTAAACTACGGTTAAATGTAGAAGTTTTGTGTAGGAACGAGTATCTACCCAAAGATGTACTTTTAATTTCTTAGGTAGTTGAAATGGAGGGCAAACAACTACGTGTATGGGGTAATAACTGAGCATACAAACCTCCACAGTTATTTGGGTCTTAGATACCATGAGTGATATTTACTTAACATTTAATGATCACAAAGTCATGAACTGTATTAGCGAAGAAATATTTCTTAAAAGTTCACAATGTAATTGGGCTTTTTCGAGTCCTTTTTAAGAGTAGTTATGAAAATTACCCGGAAAGTAATTAATATAAAAGCTCATAAATTCCCAGAACGAAGATGGTCTCTGAAATTGAAAACAAAAATAAGAGCTATTAATATTTTATGTTTTCTGCAATACTCCACTGGGATATTTCAGGAGCATGAAGATTTTTTGTTTGTGTGTGTGTGTTCGTTTTTATTTTGCAACAACATAAACATATGTAATACTATTTTTCTTATGGAAAAAATACTATGTATGCTATTTCATTCCTTTAAAGTATGGTTTTATTGATGCTTTCCACATAAAAGACTAAAGGTTATAAGAAAAATGGAATAAAAATTTTAGACTATAACTGAAATATACATTTTCACATGTATAGTGTTCAATAACATAAGTATCATTAAAAATCTCAGCACCTTAACTAGCCTCCTCAACTTCTCTTCCATTCAAATGGCAGAAGCAAGAAAATGTTTCTCTATTCCTTTTATCTCTCCCACCTTGTTTTGATGGATTAGGTAACATAAGGAATGCTGCCTTCCAGCAATTGATAAGTGTATATTCTCACAAGGTGAGTATGGAAAGTTTACAAAATATTGCTCCTTATGATGTGTAAACGTCTATCAACAACTTTTAAGGAAAGGAAATTTTTCTCATAATTGTCCTGATTCCTGCCAAAATAGCACATTTTTTTAACCTATAAACTTGCATAGTTAATAAACGTGTTTGAGTTAGTGTCATAGTCATATAGTAGACATCCAGCCCATTAATAAATACCTGAACAAACCATAACTTACTATATACAATCACCATTTTTAAAAGTTGTCTTACTGTAGTCCTTATTTATTTTACCAAAATCCAATTTAATCTTCACTGTACAAAAACTTGTGTAAAAGTAATTAAATAGTCATAGCAGCATTTGTCATAACAGAAAAAAAAAAACAATCCAAATGGTGAATGGATATCTATACAAGGAAATACTATTCAGCAATAAAAATAAATGGAATAGTCATACATGTTGCCACATGGACAAAGGGCAAACCTCTGAGATATTATACCAAATGAAAGAAGCCAGACATGAAATAACATATATTGTATAATTAAATTCATATGAAATGTCTGGAAAAGGCAAATCTAAAGAGACAGATAATGGTTGTCTGGAGTGGGAAAGGCCAGGCACGATTCATTGTAAACAAGCATTTGGGGTGTTGAAATGTTCTAAAACTGAATGTTGGTGATGGCTGCACAACTTGCTAAATTTACTAAAAATCATTTAATTGTACACTTAAATGGATGAATTTTACAGTATATACTTTTTATATTAAGTTGTTTAAAAATAACAATATCATTGAGGAAACTACATATGAAATACCACAAGGCAAAAAAAAAAAAAAATAACCAAAAGAAGAGAGCCATATATATAAATATATATGGGACAGTAAAATATCACTGGTGGACAGGGGTTGGGAGGAGGGAAAGGAAGTGGAACACTAAATTTTTAGGACAGTGCAACTATTCTGTAAGGTAAGATAATGGTAGATACATACCATTGCATTTAGCAAAACCCACAGAACTGTACAACGAAATGAGTGAACAGTAATGTAAACTGTGGACTCAATAATAATGCATCAATATTGGTTCCTCAGCTATGACAAATGTACCACACCAATGCAAGATGTTAAAAATAGGGGAAACTGTTAGTAAGGTAGGAACTATATTAGAACTTTCTGTGTTTTCTGTTCAAGTTTCATGTAAACCTAAAATCTAAGAAGTAAAGTCTATTAATTATTTTTTTTAAACAAGTTTAATAATTTCTGAGGGTAGGTACAATAAAATGATATCATCTTATTTTTATTTATAAATTATCAAAAATTAAAATTCTTGATAAATCAATGATAAACCCAATTCTGGGAGTTATATGAAACATACACACATATATTCCTTTTGACATCTGAATGAGTAAAACTCTTCTAAAAAACAGTGTGGCAATGTATCTCAGGCTTCTTAAAAATATTATTATTCGACATAATAATCACAGTCTTATAAATTTGTATAAGGCAATAATATAAAGAAATGAAAAATAAATATATTAATTATTATTTTAATAAGTACAATGTATTATTAATAGTGATAATAAAATAAAATTAATGGTTAACATTCACTGAGTTTTTTTGTCTCCTACACTATGGTAATCTCATTATATATACATAAAACCTGAATTTCAAACAATGATGAAATAATTTGACTGTATTATACTGGGTGAAATGTTATATCCGTTAAACACAGGTATGGATATTAGGAGGAAATATAGAAAATGCTTATAATATAATGTTAAGTTATATAACTATAAAGCTTTAGATTGTAATACTATCAAAATTCTCCATGATGTAAACAAGAACTTGAAAAACATGAAAAAGTAGAAATATCCCATTTTGTTGGAATATTGAAATTGTGGATATTTATGTTCTTTTTTATTTCCATTATTGGTAAAATTTTGTCTGTGCATTACATAGAACTCTTGGCATTATGGTGTAGCATAATAATAGCATAAAATCTTACAATGTGTTTACCATAGGACAGGAACCTCCTTAAATTTAGAAATCTATTCTGCATATCTAACACTATTATTTATCTGATTTTATAGATGAAGAAATGAAAAGGACAGGCATTTTCAATAACTTTCCAAGATTACACAGCTAATGGCAGAGCCAGTACCAATTAAGTAACTTGGGCAATACATGTACAATGAACTCATGTTATCAAATTATCCAATATCCAAGGCTTCAAATTATATTATAGTGAATATTTTAAAGTGGAAAGCGTTTTTTTCCACTGGTATGTTGAAAAAATAAACCTATCAATACTATTCAATAAGAAGTAAGCTTTAGACTATTCTATAGTAGTTATTTAATCTTTTATTTGTAGAGATTCTCATAATAAAAAGGTGTGGCTCGCAGCCTCTTGTAATATTGACGGTAAATTCTCTGAGATAGGTAGAGTAGGAAGCATCACTTTTTGATAAAAACAAAACAAAACTAAACAAACAAAAAAAACTGCCCTGAGGTTCAGGGAAGTCAAATCCTTTTCATGGTCATACCTCCAGGAAGTAGGGAGGATGGAATCAGAACCTTTCCTATCACAGTCTGCACTCTGGCTGTTCTGCTTTACAGAGGTATCTCCTGGATTGGCCTTTTGCTCTGTATGCTCCTTTGGGTTTCCTTATCTGAGCAATATTGTGTTTAATTTCCCCAGAGAATTAAGGTCTCTGAATTCTGCTCTAAGAAGTTTTCAGGTGGGAGAAGAGCAGAAATTTAAGAGCATAAGAAGCTTATTTTTCTCTTTCATCACAACAAACACCCAGTAATTCAGGCATAAGAGATGGACAGAATTGTTAGCCTTAAACTCAAGGATGAATACAGTTTTTCCTTTTTCTTCAGAAATGTAGCTCATTAGAAAAACTTGACTTTTTTTTTTAATTACCCAGCACAGATAAAAATTCCTTCTTTCATAGTCTGGTATTTTTCCAGTAGTAACCATAATCTAGTGTCTGAAAAGAGAAAATGGACTCATGTTGCCATCCTGACCAGATGTATTTGTCAAGTCATCAAGTTCCTTTAAAGGCAGTGACATCCTTGAAATCAGTGTCAGTTTTATGACATAATAATTTTATAAACCATATACTCTATGTTAATTCTATTTTAGATGATAAATTTGATTAATTTTTAGCTACACCAACCTTCTTAAGATTACTATTATTTTGTACATAATTGAATCAATAAATGTTTTAGGTATTAATTTTAAAATATCTAATAAAAAGTAATAATTGCTACTTTTTAGGCCTATTGAATGTTTGGGGTACACTTTAAAAATAATACATTTTAATTCAAAATCAGGTATAGAATATTGAAAGGAACCCCAGCAAATAAAGATCCTGAAACTCAAGTTATATTAGCTTCTTGGTAAATCAACTTTTACTGATATATATTGAATGCTTTTCCAATAGGCTTTATGGAAAATGCTTTTAATGCATTATTTCATTTTTTTTTTCCATATAGTGACCACAACTGATGCATAAGGATGCTGAGGCAGAGAAAATTTAAGATACTCTTAGCAAATGGTGGAGCTAGAATCAAACCTAGAAGCCTTTCCTAGATTCCAGAAAATATTAATTTTTTTAAGTGATGATAAATAAAAACAGAAAAGCCCTTTACCATTTTGCCCAATAGCTTTATCGTAAACAAAGAACTCTAAGATCTGAGAAGTTAAGTGACTTACCCAAGGTTATGTAGCTGTGTCATAAAGTTAAAACTGAAATTTAAGTGACATGTGACTTTTATCTCAGTTACTTTTCCTCTCAAAATTTCTACTGGATTTTAAAAGACAATGGAAAATCACCAGGACACTCAGACATGTTAACTGTTTTGTTTTAAAATGATTTGCTTTCCAGCAATTCCAAGCTCAGCCATTTTATTTTTCACTCAGATTTTATATATATATATATATATTTATATCTTTTGATATTTCCAGTCACAGACACCTAGGCCATAGAAAGTCATAATGTCAGATTCCATTTGTTCTTCTGCCCATTTCAATTTTGTTTCTACAAAGCTTTCGATTCTACTTATTTTTATCCTAGCTTTGGAGTTAGTTACTTACTTCACCGTCTGTCTAATTTAGATACTTTCTCTCTTGTCCCACTTGTCCCATATTCAGTGACATATCATTCTAAACTGTTTTGTCAGTCTTGCAAATTTGAATTCAACATCATTCACATTTTGCTTAGTTTTATAGAGATCCTTATGCATATCTTTGACAAGAGAATATCTCACTGATTTGTGGAAATGTGTGCTGTATATGGACAAGCATATAAACACAATCATTATTTCCATGGCTTACTCCAGTCCAGTTTTCCTATCCAAAACAAGTTTTTATGTTATCAGGTAGATTACAATGAAACATGTACCTGACTGTCATTTGTAACTAACTCCTTGAAAAACATTAAAAATACAGTATTAATTTTACTGGGAAACAGAAAAAGTATTTTATGTACTGTGAAACTTGATCCCATACTTTTTCAAATGATCAGAGGAAAAAATGGGATATGAGATATATTAAAATATAGAAAACACATAACAAGAAATTTTACCTCACCAATATGATATAGCCTGAAAGACAAACACATCCCAGGAATTCAGTAGTTTTGGTTTAACTGGTTAGGTTTTGTTCCAAAAGATATAGATAAAAAGAAGTGGAAAACACTATAATTTTTTGAGGAAATAGTTAATATGTGATAATATTGGCTATATCACAGTTTTGTGGTATATAAGCTTTGAAAGTTAGATTGGAATACATGTATTATTGTTCAAAGTGAATATTAAAAATTTGGATCAGATCAGTGGTTTAAAAAAACACACTTTCTTTTAGATAAAATCTAAGAATATCTGATGTTCAAAACACTACACTGAAGCTGCTCCATTTCAAAATGTGATTGGATATCTGACAGCCCTGCTTATTCCCCCCACTGGCACTCCCCTCCATCGCCTCAGAGTGGGTGTCTGGGGCTCTAGAGGTTCTTCAGAGAATAGTAAGAAAAATTCTGGATTCAAATGTGTTTTTAAATTTACAGAATTGTAAAAGTCTTTTGACACATTCTTGTCCTTTCAATTCCTATCTCCTCCACTTGTGGAAACAGTTCTCTGGTAAGACATAATAAATCAACATACACTTTTTAGTAATGGGTCATTGACATTCTGCTATGAATGGAAAGACGTTTTCTGCTCAACATCCGGGTAAATTTTGCTGTGAAGCTTGTGTTGACTGTGGAGGTAAAATTCCCTGACATGCATGACATCACGATTATGAAAGTTTTCACCTATATTTACTTGGGATGAGATAAACTTGAAAGGAAAGGGATTGAGAGATCAAGAGGACTTTACATTTGCTTGGTGTGGGAGTGAGCAATGTTATCTAGAATTGCTCCTTTCTTCATAGTAAAACTGAAGTGATATGGAAACCCTGGAAGTATACAAAGATTATCAACACTAACACAAATTAGAACATGCATGGATGGCAATCAACAGAGCATCGTGATTCAATTTTCTCATCTGGCATCTTCAAGAAAAAAAAAAATGAAAGAAAAGCCAGAGAAATGAGTCATAGTGAATAATGTGTAAACATATTCAGGTAGTGGCACCAATTATAGTCATTTTGTAACAATAACAGTATTGTTATTAAAACTAATCTATACAAACTTTGGCACTTGGCATGAGGCTATTTATACATAGAAAACTTTCTTCTCAATCCTCATTAGTAGAGGTGATTGAAAGCACTGTGCAGTTACATGGCAAGAAAAGCAGTGTAACAAATATCTAGGTTAACTCCTGATATCTGTAATTATATGGTCCTGAACCTCTTGTCATTCAGCAGAACATTATGGTGACCCATATTATTAATGAATAGTACCAACTAGACATGTGAGCAGAAAGTGGCAAATTCCATAGACTTCCTAGGAAGACATAGGTATGACAGGAGGTACAAAAAAAAATTACAGGAAAAAGAAGGGCCTGTGAACGTTTTTGGAACCTAGGGGTCTAGGATATACTACCTTATCCCCTTTAAGGTACAAGACAAGTGACTGCACCTTGCATCTCCTGTCACTAAGAAAGAGGCACAGCACTTGGGATTTTATTATACTCTTTCACCTCGTTTTTTGGGTGACTTCAACAGTTGTCCAGTTTCAAATGAGGCCTAGTACACGACAACTCTTAAGAATGTTCAGGCTGTAGGAAAGCTGCTATCTCACTTGGGACTTAAGATTTAATAGATTCAGTCTTGTTAGATGTATCCATGATGAATAACAATGGTCTGTGGAGTCAGGAATGCCACCAAATAGACCCCTGGGGTTCTGAAACAAGGTGATATCCTCCTCAGAAGAGAATTCTTTTCTTTTCTACAAAGAGCTATTGGTATCCATGTAGAGAATGATCCCTTGATAATAGTACACTAATTGATGAGGTGGCCATGGCTAGCCATCATGAGCTATGTGCCATTCAATTCCCAGGGCATAATGTTAGGCAGGCACAGTAGGAATCCATTGCATGATGGTAGTGGAACAATCAGAAATGAACCTGATCAGGTGCAGAAGACATGAAAAAGCAGTTGTCTCATAATCATAAACTGCTCATATTCATAGTTCTCATACCACCAATGTCTTTTGCAACAATGCCACACATACAGCTTCATGGGAAGATCCCAACAATCAACTGATGGAAGAAGAAAGGATATGAGTCTTTATAAAGGGATTGACATGAAATGTGAGAATAAGCTGGACAAAGATATCTGCTACATTGCTCTCCCTACGTAAGTTTGTCATGAGAATAAAGCTGAAGGTAAATACTTTCAATCACCAGAGCTGCTAGTAGAACATTTGTGTGTTCATATAACATGAAGAGAGATGGAAACTAAGGTACAGATATTCTGTGATGCTGGGGAAATGAAAAATAAACTTGGCTGGTTGATCTAAGGTCTGGCACTTGGGCAAGAATTATGTGAATGAACATATGGAACTGAACATGCAGACTGTTATGTTTCTCATGTAATGCCAATAAGAGGTCATCCAGCACAGAAGAGGCTCTCAAAAACCAAATGGACAGGATTACTCAACCTGGGGGTGTTGTCACCTTCTCTCTTCAGCTTAACCTGGAGTGGACATGGACCCACAAACAGAGTGGAAATGGTGGCAGGGTTGGGGTCATGATTGTTGTCAACAGCACAGGTTATCTCACTACAGCTAGTCCAGCTCTTGACATGGTCAATATGCTAGTAGTAGAGGCTGATGCTGGGCTCTTGAGACAACATTATATTTTGGAGAGACCAGCCATGTACTAGTCATAGTTAGTTAAAATTTCATACTTTCCACTTACAAGGAGAGTTGATTTATTCTTAACAGAATCAACATGTGACCTGGATATCAGTATAAATTCTCTGTCCACAGTGACTTTACCTATGTATTTTGTCAGTGGTGTTCAACATATGAACTTGAACCAAGAGACACATTTATAGGACAGAAGAGGATCAGTGGGCTCAGAACTATAGGATTATTGTAAATAGAGCTGCAATGAACATTGGGGTACATGTGTCCTTTTGAATTATGGTGTTCTCAGGGTATATGCCCAGTAGTGGAATTGCTGGGTCATATAGTAGTTCTATAGAGTCTGTCATACAGAGTGAAGTAAGCCAGAAAGAGAAAAACAAATATCATATGTTAAAGCATATGTGTGGAATATAGAAAAATGGTACAGATGAACCTGTTTGTAGGGCAGGAATAGAGATGTGGAGTGGAAGGGGAGGGGAGGACGAACTGAGAGATTAGGTTTTACATAAATACACTACTGTGTGTAAAGTAGATAGCTAGTGGGAACCTGCTGTATAGCACAGGGAGCTCAGCTCAGTGCTCTGTGATGACCTAGACGGGTGGGATGGGGGGTGGAGGGAGGTCCAAGAGGGAGGGGATATAGGTATGCATATAGCTGATTCACTTCATTGTACAGCAGAAACTAACACAAAATTATAAGCAATTTTACTCCAATTTAAAAAAAAAAAGAACTATAGGATTATGTCATATAACACGTATATCTTAACCTGGAAGTGACTGGATTTAATAGAGCATTGGAAGGGCCTATACTAAAGGCAAACCTCAGCTGAATCTGCAGCTTGGACAGATCACAATGAAAGGTTAGGATAATGTCAAAATGGACCATGTAGCATAGTATCTCCCTTATAATGAAAACTTACAGGTTTAGGAATAAGGGATGAAATAGAGTGGACTCGTCTTATTCTCACTCTCACTATTCACTCATTTGTGGAATTTGTGCCTCCCATCTCTGCAAATGTATATCTGCTAGATTTGAAGTCCATGTTACAAAGAGTTCAACACTTCTATCAGAGTATCCTCTCAGGTTTCACTGAACTGAAGACTGTATGTACCACCTGTCCACTTTGGACTTCTCCTGCCAACAGGCCAGGTGGCAGAAAAAGAATTTCTCTATTGGCTGTTGTAATCAACCTTGATAACTATGAGAAGACATAGTTGTGAATACATAATTTAGAAAGTGAGGAATGTTTGCAACACAGAGTTCATTACCTTATCTCCTAGAGCATCTCTGCCCAGTGATAACTGTGAATGGGCAACTGAAGCAACATGCACAAGGCAAATAAGTGCTCATATATCTCATGATGAAGATCTGGGTCATCGTAGTACAATTTAGAATGGGTATTGAAGGAGATTGATGATGAATATTAAATATTTTCCTAGGACCAGCTGCAGAAGCAGTGACAGTAGTGGGTTTAGCTAACCCTCTCTAAATTTTTAAGGCAACTACAAGCGATCATATCTTGAAGTTTAGACTCCCTCTGAGGTCAAATCAAAGCTTAAGAAAGAATTGCATTACAGCTATTGTAGCAGGAGCCACACCAACTTCAGCACTCAGGTCAGATACCATGAGAAAACAGAAGCTTTGGCTTTCCCAGATGTAAGCCACATCCTGATTGTGTGGTTGAGTAAATGTTCTGTTGGGTGATCTTTGATCAATGAAAGGGAAAATGAAGAAGTTAGCATATAAATTGGTTGCTTTTTCTTCCCCACATAGACTGTTTTGAGATGCAGGAAATGTATTTACCTTATCTGAAGATATACAGTATGATTGAGTGACCAGCTGTGTTTTCTGTGACCATAAAGTCAGTTTGATAAGAAACAACCTTTGATTTTCTTTCTCCCTTCCCTTTCTCATATTCCTTCTTCCCTCATTCTGGGTCTTTTGAGATTGCTTACCTTAAATAAGTATAATACGTCAACTTTGTCTCAGCATCTGTTTTCTAAGAACCCTGGGTTAAATGTGGAGTTACAGTCAAAGAGGAAGAGTCCTCTTTGACACAGCTTTTTACTTCCCAGTGTGAATGGCTGCTCCAGGTAAAGGCAGAAGGTACAAAACTGTGGTTCTCCATCCCAGTGCTCAGTATCTAATGTTGAGTCTATCTTACACAGCAACATTATCCTTCTGATTTTCTCTCAAAAATTCCTCTTTACTATCTTATACTAACAAGTTAACCTGTCTGTTATCGATACACATACAGGTCTCAAGTAAAGTTGTTGACTTGGCACAATTTTTCCCAATTGTACACCTGGGCCCAAACATATGAAAGACATGTTTCATGAAATAGAACATGACTGTTAAGGAAACAGTTGTGTTTTTGTATGAGAAATAAATGTTGTTAAATACCTTGAAACTTGTTTTAAAAGTTTAGCATATAGGGTCATGGACTAAACTAAGTGGTTTCCTTGAAAAAGGTTTGCACAACCATTTTAATGCTTGGTGCTTCCTAAAAGATCCAGATCTGAAAATGTTAATAAAAACTTGCATCTCCAATTTCAAGTTAGTTCCACCTTTATCATTCCAAAACTCACTTCGAGTCCTTTAAGAAAGGGAAAGAACGTGACGACAGGTAAAGGAAAATGACAAGACATCTGGAGGTCCTCCTACCAGTGCTGAATCCATGACAGTGACATTCTTGTTCTTTCAGATCAGGCCACTATGGTAACCAACTGAGGACTATATCACTGCCAGACTGCCTCACCCTCTCTAAAAGCTGGGAGGTGTTTATATTTCTTTATAAAAAACTTCTTTTAAAATTTATATGAGATGAGTAACTGGAGCCTTATCTAACTTAATTCTGTCTATTTGTAGTCAAATTTTAATTAGCCTTGTCCTAGGAGTCCAATATTCTGGGACACAAGACATGAATGTTCTTTCAAATGGAACTACATATTTGTAAAAGTAATAAGCTCACTAAGTTTTCTAGACAATAAAAACTGTGCTTTTGGGCTTCCCTGGTGGCGCAGTGGTTGGGAGTCCGCCTGCCGATGCAGGGGACATGGGTTCGTGCCCCGGTCCGGGAGGATCCCACATGCTGCAGAGCGGCTGGGCCCGTGAGCCATGGCCGCTGGGCCTGCGCGTCCGGAGCCTGTGCTCCGCAACGCGAGAGGCCGCAGCAGTGAGAGGCCCGTATACCGCAAAAACAAAAAACAAAAAATAAAACTATGCTTTTGAAAATATACATATATATATGTATATGTGAATAATACATGCAACTAAGTATAAATATATGTTTAATATATATTTAAGTAAATATTTAAATATACAAATAAATGTATAAATAAGTATATATGTGTGCTAGTATATGTGGGTACACCTGTGTGTAAGGAATGAGGGAATGAATGTCAACACAGGGAATGTTAACATTCCAACAAATTACAATCTTTCCCATAGTTTCCAATAATGCAACCTATACATACTGTACATAGACATAGAAACACAGATATGCACCCAAGTTGACACTGACTGGTTATAAATTCCTAGGATTGGACATCTGCCCTGTCTTTGTAATCTGAATAACGGGCCCTAACACCTGGAGCAAAGAATTATGAAGGCAGTATCTTAACAGATATTGTATAATACATACCAAGTTCTATTTTTGTAGACTTCCTCATTTTAACTTCCTATGTCTATATTAGCTTATGAACGGAACAATCAATGGTTAAGAAGATGTTTGGAAAATAGTAGCCATTCAATATAAAACAATATTGAAATTGAATTTCTATACAAAAACACAAATGTCATATTTTGTCTTATGCCTAACATATAGTTTATAGCTAACTTCACTGCTGTCTCTTTGCTTCCTACAGTGAGTGCTGAAAAGACTGTATTATCTTCTAGGAAGACCACATAAATATGTAGCTAGTATCTTTTCAAATGTCTGTCTTTCATTTTTTCAAAGATGTTAAAACTGATCCAAATAAAGAGGCAGCAGCTACCACATTTAGAAACTGTAGGTTTGGACATTAATTTACTATGAGTAGTGCACCCTGGAGACTAGACACAAGGCATTAGAGAACTGGGCAATAAAAGCAGAAAAGGAGATTCTTCAGCAAGAATAAAGTGTTTGAATAAAAAAGTATGGCTCTAAGTTATATTTTTTATCCACTTCCTATGTGATTAGTGTATATCTCACTCTACTACCCCCACCCATTTGGCTGTAGATTTTATGAATATATAAATTAAGTAATACTATTTCATTGATCCAGATAAAAGTAGTTAGCATTACTGTCCTTATATACAAAATAAAAGGAAAAGGAAAAATTTTTACACTTCTAACACTTATTTATCTTAAAACTGAAAGTTTGTACCTTTTGACCACTTTCATCCTATTCCTCTGGTAAACATAAATCTGATCTCATTTTCTATGAGTTTGTTTTTTTGTTTGTTTGTTTTCTGAAATATAACTGACATACAACACTGCATTAGTTCCTGGTGCACAACATAGTGATTTGATATACAATACAAAATGATTATGTCACATTATTGAAAATTTAAAATAGTAAAATAGCTACCATTTATTGATCATTTAGTATGCACCCACATTGACTTACATGTGTTATCTGTAATTCTCTTCAGAGTAGATATTACTGTTCAAATTTTATGAAAGAGGATTTAATCATAAAAGATTAAATCCTTTCCACATACTCACAGCTAGTAAGTGGTAAAGTCAAGATCTAAACCTATAGGTTTCCAACTCCAAATGTCATGTCTGTTAGAATTCCATTCTAACCTAACCATTTCTATAAGACTTTTCTATGTCCATAAAAAATCTTTTACCATGTGTGTACAAGATTTCTTAATGTTTGGTTACAATCTTTTGGGGTTTTTTGGAAGAAAGGGAAAAAGAGCAAGTGTGAGCCTCTATATGGGGAAATAATCAGACTTTAAAAATGATTACTTCATGCTAAATAAAGTATTCATTATCAAACATTATTTCCCTAGGAATATATTGCTTTGAGTAACAGAGATAAAGTTGTATGAGACTAGATCACTGGCATATTTTACATTCTAATATTTGTTAACCTTTGTTTTCCTAGGTGAGCTAAAACAGCTGAGACAGTAATAGTTACCACTCCCTTCATGACCATGGTCCAGTGAAGAGCAAGCTGCTCTGTTTATGTTTGGGAGGAACAAGTGGAGAAGAGCCTCTGCTTTTTGCAGACGGTGGAGGAGAGAGAATACTATCAAAGGACTGAGATACAGCTTGGTGCATCCTTTCCCTGATGCCTTATTTTTATCTGCACACATCTTGGCAGAACCATAAGCATGATCCAAAATTCCTATATTTCAAGGGGAATCACTAGTATAGAGAGAGCTGTTAACCCCTTTTACATGCACAGGTAGTATCCAAGGGCTGCACTGTAAACAGGATTGGGAGAAGTGAACGAGAATAGTTGGTAAACATTTTTTTTTTGTATACTGTACACAATTAACAAATGTATCTTCTTTATGGAAGGGGTTGATTTGATTGCTCAATTTTCAATAAAAATTTGTCTTAAACACAGAAATCTATCTTTAAATTTCTTCAATTAGAAGTTATTCTACAATATATGGGGCATTTATCATTTGGTGGTCTGCTATTTTTGTGTAATGTTTTCTGTGTTGCTACTGTGTTCACAATCATAATTTTAATGGCTCCATACAATTAAGATTATATCTATATAATTACCTTAATGAAAAATATTTAATTGCTGTTATTGTTTACCTTTTTTAGCCACCTCTAATTATTCTTTTTATGGAAATCAGATAAGACATTCATCTTTTTCCTTGTGCCAGTTAATACCCTCAGAGAGATTCAGAGAAGAAGGAATATTGGCCATGTGCATACCATTTAAAGGTGTTCAAAAGATAGTATGCCACAAGGGGAGAGGCATTTTGTCCCCTTGATGGACACTCTTCTACATATAATTTTGGAAATATGTACCATATTCTGTCATACTTTTCTTGGGCTTGGCATGAATGAGAGCACAATAAAATCCTTTTTTCTGAAAAACTGTAATTAAAAACAAAATTTTGCCCTGTTTTATCAAGCTACAAAAATAGTTCACTAGGGGCTTCCCTGGTGGCGCAGTGGTTGAGAGTCTGCCTGCC
Organism: Orcinus orca; assembly: GCF_937001465.1. Classification (NCBI taxonomy): domain Eukaryota; kingdom Metazoa; phylum Chordata; class Mammalia; order Artiodactyla; family Delphinidae; genus Orcinus; species Orcinus orca. Next base: position 76,055,044 of record NC_064562.1, on the reverse strand, counting down.
AATTCAGGGGACGCGGGTTCGTGCCCCGGTCCGGGAAGATCCCACGTGCCGCGGAGTGGCTGGGTCAGTGAGCCATGGCCGTTGAGCCTGCGTGTCCAGAGCCTGTGCTCTGCAACGGGAGAGGCCACAACAGTGAAATCACTAGGATTGTCAGCACAAAAATTTTGGATTAATTTTATATTTTGCTTAGCTTTCTGTTGTCATATTTTAAAAGCTATGTCTTCAGTATGGAAACTATAGAAATTTTACAGATAATGATATTCTGAAAGCAAACCACAAATCCTATTTTTTTCAAGTATTTCTGACGAAAGTTATTTTTGATATAATTCATGTGATTGTTTTTATCTTTGACTATGCAACTGTATGCTTGGATCATAATTGAAATTGGATTCATTCAGGGCTTTGTTTATTTTGTTGGTTGTATATTACGTGGCATTACAAACGATGTTTGATCCCAAATCTATGTAGTGCTTATTACTAATATTCACACAAAACAGAAATCCCTAATTTCATATATTTTTATATTTGTAGTTGCTTAACCCAGATTATCTTGACTCCGATAAGGAGCTACATTAGCAATTTATATACCCAAAAGCAATTTCGTATACTTAAATATTAAAAGACACATAAAAGCATTTCATATTTGCATCTTAAAAATGTATTTCAGGGCTTCCCTGGTGGCGCAGTCGTTGAGAGTCCGCCTGCCGATGCGGGGCACACGGGTTCGTGCCCCGGTCCGGGGGGATCCCACATGCCGCAGAGCGGCTAGGCCCGTGGGCCATGGCCGCTGAGCCAGTGCGTCCGGAGCCTGTACTCCGCAACGCGAGAGGCCACAGCAGTGAGAGGACCACGAACCGCAAAAAAAAAAAAAAAAAAAATGTATTTCAATGTTTAACTATTTTATTTTATGTACTATTTTTTCCAGCTTTATTGGGATACAATTGACATATAACATTGTGTAATTTTAAGGTGTACAGCATGACAGTTTGATAGATGCATATACTGCAAAATGATCAACACAATAAGACTAGTTAACATATTCATTACCTCATACAATTACTTTTTTTTTTATGGTGAGAGCACTTAAGATTTACTCTCTTAGCAACTTTGAAGTGTATAATACAGTGTTGTTAACTATAGTCACCATGCTGAATATCAGATGTCCAAAACCTATTCATCTTATAACTGGAAGTTTGCCCCCTTTGACTAACATTCTCCCATTTCCCCCATCCTCCAGCCCCTGATAACCACCATTCTACCCTGTTTCTATCAGTTTGGCTTTTTTTTTTACAGATTCCACATATAAATGAGATCATGCAGTACTTGCCTTTCTCTGTCTGACTTATTTCACTTAGCATAGTTGTTTGGCTATGTTTATTTACACAATATGCTGTAGTACAAATAAAAAATCAATGTACCAGCAACTAAAATTAATCAATTTTATATGAGCACTTTTCTCAGGTCAGAAGCAAGAGCAAGTTAAGTTACCAAAGTACAGGACATTTTACCTATTATTTTGCTTATAGAACTTAGATGACTAACATATGCAAATAATATTTGTAAAAATTAATACATTGGTTAAATTGCAGAAACACTGACAACTCACAAAATGTTGACTGATACCAAGAATCAACATATATTTTTATTTCTTACTTTCCAATAAATTTAGAGACTGTATATGATATATGACACCAATTATGGTGTCATATTTCTGTACTTGAATCTATACACAGCTACGTTTTATATTTATGAAAGAGTTTCCTGAATTACATTACTGAAACTAAGTTCCTATATATAAAAATATTACAGTTTGCAGGTTTCTGTAACCTTTGTGTCTATGTGAAGTTGCATACCTGGAATGATACTAGACAGGAGATGGAAAGCGATAATGTTGGCCAGGAAGTCATGCTTGCAATACTTGGTGGCATCTCCCACAAATCAAGATTTGGAGATTACGTGTCACTCTTGATACACTGAGACCTTATGGTAGTCGAAGTTCCATGAAATTTAAAAGAAGTCATCCATGTAATGACACTATCTTGGTGTTATTAATATTATACATTTTAGGATGAAATTTTCCACTCAAGCATTGTGAACCAGAATCCACCTGGTGCCACTGTGACCTCTATCAGACATATCTGGTGCAAAGTTAGGTATAAGCTTCTAAGATTATTCACTTGTTTATTTTTCCCATGGGACAGAACAAGACAGTGAATCCTGCTGACACTTGCCAAGAAGCCTTCCTCCATCACAATTTTTCTAAGAAGTAGGGGATTTCAGATGGATAATAAAATGGAACAAAAACTATGAATTCCTTGAAGTTGCAATATTGAAAACAGTTTGTTCCATGTTTATATAGTCTTGCTTTGATTAGAGTTCAGCAGGGTCTTGCCCTCAATGATCAATAGAGTGACGCTTAGTTACAGTTTGTCTGGAATAGCCAGGGTAGTTCTGTCCTATTTTCTAAGCATAATTATTAAGTCTTGCCTTCACTCTTACATACTACACTGGATGATAAGTTATATAATCACACTACTTAGAAGACCATCTTGAAATTTCTTCTTCCTATTCCATGGCCTGATATGAAGGTCTCTAGTTCCCTGCCTAAGGGAATTCTAGTCTACTCTTTCATGAGTACTCTGAAAATTTAAGGCAGTGCTTAAGTTTTAGGAGCTTCTTTCATATGGAGGAATCTAATTTTAATACCTTAATAACACGGTAGAGTAGAAAGAAACCTTGGTCATTACAATGGGAGATAACCTACGTTTACATTTCAGTTTTTATACTAGTAATGCTATTGTTTTGTCTTACAAAAGGTTTTAATTTCCTTACCAAATATGTAATTCATTATTTATAACCTTAATTTTCTTATTACACTGTATTTTTTAAGAAGGCAGGTGTTTTTCTCAAATTTCTAGTTTTGTGCTATGTATCTCAGTTCTGGAAACAATACTTTCATATGTTTCATGCTCAATAAGTATTTGTTAAATGAAGAGAAGTAAGGGATGACTTTGGGCTATCAGTTTCCATAGCAGTGAGAAGTAAATGTGATAACATGTGTAAGTTTGGGGGGATGTACTAGGCTGTAAATAACTGTAAGTCCTTCTCCTAAAGCATTTGCCAGTACTGTTTAATATTTTTTAGTAAAAAAAATAACTACCAAAACTTGTTTGGCCTTTGTGATATACATTTTGTTAAATTTATTTATTCCTTTTTATTACATCATTCACTTTTATTATTTCACCTAAGTTATTTAATCTTTAAAAATGCTTAATTTGGGGCCATTAAAATATGGAAAGAGAAACTGAGTCTCCCAAAACTGCATTCCCTTGCTGAGTCTATGATTAACCTCTCTATCCAAAATTTTATTCCTTTTCTTGTCCTGACCCTCTCCCCCACGGAATTGCCAGGTATCAAAGAAAAGGGGGAATGAAAATCGAGTAGGAATTTGCAGGGCCCACCTGGGTACAAAAACCCCTTTGTGTCCTCCAATTTCTTGTTTGTAGAAGAAGGCTTTAGTCTCCTAGGTCTTCCCTGAGTTCCAAAAAGAAAACTCAAACAGTCACTAATTGGAGAAGTGATGGAATGCAGAAACAAAGGAAAAGCAGTTAAGCTTGAACAATAGTTCAGTGATAAAACAAAGTCCTAGCTCCTCCTCAAGGGATATACATAACAATCTGATGCATATCTTTGAGTTGTTCTGAAGAAACTAAGAACCACCCACCCCCAGGTGGAAGCTGGTGACTACATACTGACCACAAGCACGTGGACCCCAGACTGGTTGGAACCAAAATGTTGATGATTAAGATTTCCAAAACATCACCCTGTTACCTCACCAGCAACCAGTCAGAAAAGTCCATGAGCTGCAACCCTCAACCCAAATGTTGCCTCTAATACTCTTCCCTGAAAGTCATCAGAGAGTTCCAGTCTTTTGAGCATGAGCTGCTTGCTCTCCTTGCTTAGTGCCCTGCAGTAAACACTATACTTTTCTTCACCATCACTGGTGTCAGTAGATTGGCTTTGCCATAGAGTGGGCAAGCAGACCCAAGTTCTGTTCAATAACAAGACTATAGATAACTCTATGTTTTAAGAAAAGAATACATCTATGAGATGCTTATGGCATTTCAAATAGATGCTCAAAATAATCCAGATGATATATTGTACTAAAATATTGCCTCTTAGATGAATTTTTCAGTCTTACATTTACCTTATATATATATAAAAAAAAGTCAGAAATTCAGATTAACATTGGAAATTTTGCTCCCCACAACATTGGCAAGGCCAGTTACCAAAAAGTAGTTCAGGATTATAATTTATAAAGTGATTTTTAGTCTCCAGGGCCATAAATTCATGAAAACATTTTGGATTCTTTATTATACTGATTTCTGCCATTGCTTAATCTCCCAGCTGGCCTGTTGCACTACCACTGAAGAGCTTTGTGGTATAAAGTGCTTCTGAGGGTATTTTCATGAGTAAAAACTTTCTGAATGGTAAACTTTCCAAATGGTATTGGAAACAAATCAATAGACAAATAACAAACTAGAAAAAACATTGAACGCACACAATAAATTACATTTTTTTTAATTTTTAGAAAGAATACAACTCATTCTAAAAAAATAAGTTAAAAAAAAGCAACAACAAAACAAACACAACATACCCAATAGAAGAATAAGCGAAGTAGAGAAACAAGAAGAACTGAAGTGCTACAGCCTGTGGAATGAAAACAACATTCACAGAAAGATAGACAAAATGAAAAGGCAGAGGACTATGTACCAGATGAAGGAACAAGCTAAAACCCGAGAAAAACAACTAAATGAAGTGGAGATAGGCAACATTACAGAAAAAGAATTCAGAATAATGATAGTGAAGATGATCCAGGACCTTGGAAAAAGAATGGAGGCAAAGATTGAGAAGATGCAAGAAACGTTTAACAAAGACCTAGAAGAATTAAAGAACAAACACCTAAAAGATTTAAAGAACAAACAAACAGATGAACAATACAGTAACTGATATGAAAAATACACTAGAAAGAATCAATATCAGAATAACTGAGAGAGAAGAACGGATAACTGACCTGGAAGACAGAATGGTGGAATTCACTGCTGCAGAACAGAGTAATGAAAAAAGAATGAAAAGAAATGAAGACAGCCTAAGAGACTCTTGGGACAACATTAAACGCAACAACATTCACATCATAGGGGTCCTAGAAGGAGAAAGGAGACAGAAAGAACCCAAGAAAATATTTGAAGAGATTATAGTCGAAAACTTCCCTAACATGGGAAATGAAATAGCCACTCAAGTCCAGGAAATGCAGAGAGTCCCAGGCAGGACAAACCCAAGGAGAAACATGTCAAGACATGTAGTAATCAAATTGACAAAAATTAAAGACAAAGAAAAATTATTGAAAGCAGCAAGGGAAAAATGACAGATAACATACAAGGGAACTCCCATAAAGCTAACAGTTGACTTCTCAGCAGAAACCATATAAGCCAGAAGGGAGTGGCATGATATATTTAAAGTGATGGAAGGGAAGAACCTACAACCAAGATTACCCGGCAAGGATCTCATTCATATTTGACAGAGAAATCAAAAGCTTTACAGACAAGCAAAAGCTAAGAGAATTCAGTACCACCAAACCAGCTCTACAACAAATGCTAAAGGTACCTCTCTAAGAGAGAAACACAGGAGAAGAAAAAGACCTACCAAATCAAACCCAAAACAATTGAGAAAATGGTAATAAGAACATACATATTGATAATTACCTTAAATGTGAATGGATTAAATGCTCCAACTAAAAGACACAGGCTCACTGAATGGATAAAAAAACAAGACCCATATATACGCTGTCTAAAAGAGACACACTTCAGACCTAGGGACACATACAGCCTGAAAGTGAGGGGATGGAAAAAGATATTCCACGCAAATGGAAATCGAAAGCAAGCTGGAGTAGCAATACTCATACCAGATAAAATAGACTTTAAAATAAAGAATGTTATATGATACAAGGAAGGACACTACACAATGATCAAGGCATCAATCCAAGGAGAAGATATAACAATTATAAATATATATGAACACAACATAGGAGCACCTCAATACATAAGGCAAATAGGCAAATGCTAACAGCCATAAAAGAAGAAATCAACAGTAACACAATAATAGTGGGGGACTTTAACACCTCACTTACACCAATGGACAGATCATCCAGAGAGAAAATTAAGAAGAAAACACAAGCTTTAAATGACACAATAGACCAGGTAGATTTAATTGATATTTATGGGACATTCCATCCGAAAACAGCAGATTACACTTTCTTCTCAAGTGCACACAGAACATTTTCCAGGATAGATCACATTTGTGTCACAAATAAAGCCTTGATAAACATAAGAAAATTTAAATCATATAAAGCATCTTTTCCAACCACAACCCTAGGAGATTAGAAGTCAATTACAGGGAAAACAACTCATAAAAACCACAAAGACAAGGAGAATAAACAATACGATACTAAATAACCAAGAGATCAATGAGGAAATCAAAAAATGCCTAGAGACAAATGACAATGAAAACATGATGACCCAAAACCTATGAGATGCAGCGAAAGCAGTTCTAAGAGGGAAGTTTATAGCAATACAATCCCACCTAAAGAAACAAGAAAAATCTCAAATAAGCAATCTAACTTTATACCTAAAGTAACTAGCGAAAGAAGAACAAACAAAACCCAAAGTTAGTAGAAGGAAAGAAATCATAAAGATCACATCAGAAATAAATGAAATAGAAACAAAGAAAACAATAGCAAAGATCAATAAAACTAAAAGCTTGTTCTTTGAGAAGATAAACAAAATTGATGACCCTTTAGCCAGACTCATCAAGAAAAAGAGGGAGAGGACTCAAATCAATAAAATTAGAAATGAAAAAGGAAAAGTTACAACGGACATCGCAGAAATACAAAGCGTCATAAGACACTACTACAAGCAACTCTATACCAATAAAATAACTCTATACCAATAAAATGGACAACCTGGAAGAAATGAACAAATTATTAGAAAGTTATAACCTTCTAAGACTGAACCAGGAAGAAACAGAAAATATGAACAGACCAATTAGAAGTAATGAAATTGAAACTGTGATTAAAAGTCTTCCAACAAACAGAAGCCCAGGACCAGATGGCTTCACAGGTGAATTCTATCAAACATTTAGAGAAGACCTAACACCCATCCGTCTCAAACTCTTCCAAAAAACTGCAGAGGAAGGAACACACCCAAACTCATTCTATGAGGCCAGCATCACCCTGATACCAAAACCAGACAGAGATACTATAAAAAAAGAGAAAATTACAGACCAATATCACTGATGAATATAGATGCAAAAATCTTCAACAAAATACTAGCAAACAGAATCCAACAACACATAAAAAGGATCATACACCATGAACAAGTGGGATTTATCCCAGGGATGCAAGGATTCTTCAATATATGCAAATCAACCAGTGTGATACACCATATTAACAAATTGAAGAATAAAAACCATATGATCATCTCAATAGATGCAGAAAAAGATTTTGATGAAATTAAACACATATTTATGATAAAAACTCTCCAGAAAGTGGACATAGACGTATACCCAGAGAAAACCATAATTCAAAAAAGACACATGTACCCCAATGTTCATTGCAGCACTATTTACAATAGTCAGGTCATGGAAGCAACCTAAAGGCCCATCGACAGACAAATGGATAAAGAAGATGTGGTACCTATACACAATGGAATATTACTCAACCATAAAAAGGAATGAAATTGGGTCATTTGTAGAGATGTGGATGGACCTAGAGCCTGTCATATGGAGTGAAGTAAGTCAGAAAGAGAAAAACAAATATCATATATTAATGCATATATGTGAAATCTAGAAAAATGATAGAGATGAACCAGTTTGCAAGGCAGAAATCGGGACACAGATGTAGAGAACAAATGTATGGACACCAAGGTGGGAAAGCGGGGGTGCGGATGGGGGTGGTGGCCGTGGGATGAAATGGGGGATTGGGATTGACATGTATACACTAATATGTATAAAAAAGATAACTAATAAAATCTGCTGTATAAAAAATTAATAAATAAAATTAAAAACAAACAAAAAAGAATAGGCAAAGTATATGAATAGATAATTTACAAAAAAAGAAATTAAGACTCTAGTAAACATATGAACAGATGGTCAATTCTGTGAATAACTAAAGAAATACAAATGAAAACAAGAAATATTTATAATTTTTACCAATATAGTTAAAAATACATGAAAATGTTACTTATACCAAATGTTTAGGGTATAGGGAAATGTGGGTAAATTAAACACACTCCTGTACTTCTGATGGTAATCCAACTTTGCACAGCTTTTTGATGATGATTTGCAATGATTAAAGTAGGGGACCAGTAAATAAAATAAAATTCAAAAATCCCAAAAAGAAACTAAATAAAATAAAATAAAGTAGGAAACAACTTGACCTAACATTCCAATCTTTCTGACTTGCCTTAAAGAATCACTTACATATGTGCACAAGGCAGCTTATGAAAAATTCTCATTTTAACATTGTGTATATTACCTATGAATTGGAAACATATTAGATATTAATCACTAGGTACTTGATAGAATACAATGAAACACCAAATATCCACCTAAAAGCATAGGATAGTTGTGTATGCATTGATATGGAAATATCTCCAACCTATATTAATGGAAAATGCATGATGTTGATGTATACTATATCCCAGAGTTTTTCACAACAGTTTTCTAATGTATCCCCATGATATCCCTATGAGTTAGGTAGTGAAACGGAGCAGGACCCTTTGGTCCTTGCCCCCCCACCCATGTCCTCAGCCTGCCTTTTGTCTGTGGAAAAACTTTAGCCAAAGAATAAATTTAATCAGAGAAGTGAGAAAATGCAGAAACAAAGGAAAATAGTCAAAGAAAACCAAATAATAATAGTTATTAAGCATAGTCAGGGCCTTTAGTTCCTCCTTAAGGGCTACAGATAATATTCTGAGCCATATCCTGTGAGCTGTCTTATAGATACTGAAACCTCTGCCAGGTGGAAGAAGTTAACTACATGATGACCAGGTTGTAGCCATGACATAAGCTGCCACATTTCCGAGAATTGGCCTCAAAGAAATGGAAACAAACTGACCCTGGAACTGAAGATTAACTGTACCTAAAACAATCAAGATGACACTGGTCAGACCGCCGATGACCAGTTTCAAGGTGACTGTCAGAGCTGACTGTACTGTTTCTAAACACAGCCCCCTACCTCTGCCTATAAAACTCTTTCCCACTGATTGTCAGTGAGGGGGGGGGTTGGTGGCATGGGGAGAGTTGGCCTTTGGACAGGTGTCCGTCCTGCCACCCCCCCAATCCCCCCCCCCCACCAGTTGTTGGCATCCAAAATAAAGCAAATTTTCCTTTCCACCAACCTAGCCTCTTTATTGGCTTTTGAGCAACGAACAGCCAGACCCCACTTTCGGTTACAGTAGTAGTATTTTTTTCATTTTAAATAAGAAGAAACTAAAGCTTTTTTTTTTTTGATGCGGGGAGACCTTACTCAAGATCACAGACATGAAGAGTGTGGAGCAACTGATTTGATTCCAGATGATGTATATTCAGTCATTATAATGTACTTTCTTAAAGTATATGTTTCTGTATCCTAGTCTGTTTCATAAATTGAATTCTACTTCTAAGTGCTGACATTACACCGTCATAACTATTATACAAAGAATTTTGATGCATGATTCACTTTACATTTAATGTTCCACACGAGTTTTAGAATAAGAAATCAATTGAAATTTTAATGGAATTGCTGTAAATGTATAGATTAGTATTTGGAGAGTTATTTATATACTTTTGAGTCTTTCTGTATTGATATGGTTCCATTTATTCAGATCTTTCTCATTGATGTCCTTCTTCCTCTTTTTTGTTGATATGGATCTTTCACATTTACTGTAAAGTTGATGTCTTATTATTTTATATTTATGATTTTATTCTATTATAATTTCCCTTCTATTATAGCAAATGTATATTTTAAAATTTTATTGCTATTTTACTTGTTTGAGTGCACCTACAGTAATTATAAATGTTTTCCTATGATCACTGATCACTTCCATATCTCCCAGATCTCATTTTCAATATAAGGTCTTCAGCTGCAAATTCCCCTACCATGAGCATTTTCAGAGCTCAACTCCGAAAGTTGGAGAGGCATTGCTTATATTCTCACTACTGTAAAATTTTCCTGAAAGGAGCTGGTTTTTTTTTTTGGGGGGGCGATGTGTTTCACCTTTATTGATGTATACTTGACAAATAGAAATTGTATATATTTAAGATGTACAACTTGATGTTTTGATATATGTATACACTGTAAAGCAATTGCTACAATCAAGCTAATTAGTATATCCATCATCACGTCACATAGTTTTCATTTTCTTTTTTTCTTTGTGGGGAGAACTCTTAAGATGATCCTCCTTTGCAAATTTCAAGTATACAATACAGAATTGTTAACTATAGTCACATTGCTATACGTTAGATCTCAAGAACTTATTATGTTGCATAACTGGAACTTTATACTCCTTGACCAACATCTCCCAATTTCCCTTTCCCCCAGTCCCTGGCAATCACCTGTCTATTCCCTGTTTCTATGAGTTTGACTATCATTGATTCCACATGTAAGTGAGATCATGCAGTAGTTGTCTTTCTATGTCCGGCTTATTCCACTTAGCATATTATACTCCAATTTCATCCATGTTGTCACAAATGGCAGTATTTCTTCTTTTTTTTTTTAAGTTGAATAATATTCCGTTATTTATTTAACACTTTTTCTTTATTCATTAACCTGCTGATGGACATTTAGGGGGTTTCAAATTTTGGCTATTGTGGATAATGCCGCAATGAACATAGGAATGAAGATATCTCCTAGAAATCCTGATTTCATTTCCTTTGGAGATATACCCAGAAGTAGGATTAATGGATCATAAGGTAGTTCTAGTTTAATTTTTTGAAGAATCTCCATTTTTTTCCATAATAGCTGTACCAATTAAAATTTCATCTACCTGTGTAAGAGTTACCTTTTCACCCCATCCTCACTTACACTTATTATTTTTTGTCTTTTTGATAACAGACATTCTAAAAGAAGTTAGGTGATAACACATTGTGGTTTTGATTTGCATTTCCCTGATATTATTGCTGTTAAACTTTTTTTCATATATCTATTGGGTGTTTGCATGTCTTCTTTGGGGGAATTTGTATGTCTTTTCATATACTTGTTGGCTACTTGTATGTCTTTATTTTGAGAAATGTCTATTCAGGTCCTTTGCCCATTTTTAAAAGCCAGATTATTTATTGTTTTGCTTATATATGTTAGATATTAAGTCCTTTTCAGATATATGGTTTGCAAATGTTTTCTCCTATTCTGTAGGAGAAAATGGATTACCATGTAGATTATTTCCTTTGCTGTGCAGAAGATTTTTAGTGAGATAGCATGACCTAACATGTGATCCATCCTGTGGAATGTTCCATGTGCACTTGAGAAGAATGTGTATTTTTCTGTTGTTGATTGGAAAGTTCTATGCATGTCTTTTAAGTTTATTTGATCTATACTGTTCAGATCAGCTATTTATCGACTTTCCATTTGGATGTTCTATGTATTATTGGAAGTGAGATATTGAAGTCTCCTAGTATTATCATATTGCTGTCAATTTCTCCCTTCAGAGCTAATATTTGCTTTATATATTTAGGTGCTCTGATGTTGGGTGTTATATATTTATAATTTTTATATCTTCTTTTCTTTAATTGACCATTTTATCATTATATTATGTACTTTTTGTCTCTTGTGACAGTTTTTGACTTAAAGTCTATTTTTCCTAAGTATTGCCACCTCTGCTCTGTTCTGGTTACCATTTGCATGGAATATCTTTCTCCATTCCTTTACTTTCAGCCTACGTGTGTCATTAAATCTAAGTTGCGTTTCTTGTAGGCAGCATATTTCTGGATCTTGTTTTTGTTTATTTGTTTGCTTTTTATCCACTCAACCACACTATGCGTTTTCATTGGAGAGATTAATCCATTCACATTTAATTATCCATAGATGAGGACTTACTACTGCCATTTTGTTAATTGTTTTCTGTTTCCCATTTCCTGGGAACTTGAGAGAAATACAAATTTTCAGTTAGAAAGCCAGACTTACTGAATCAGAATAGGTGGTTTGTGATGCCTTGGCATTTATTTTTTAACAAGCACTCCCAGGTGATTCCTATGCACATGGCAGTTTGAGAATTATTGCATTTATCTCTAATTATTCTAACTTAGTATACCATGCTGCTTCACTTGGTGACTGATTTAATTCACATTTGCTCTCTCTGCTTACAGTTTCTCTCCTACTTATGTCCTCTTTTATTCTCCCCCAAAGTCCTCTAGGTTAAAGGCTACTCATCTTTTAAGATGCAGATCTTGCTATACTTCTATTAGGGAGTTTTTCTGGTCTCTCCCAGGTAGAATCTGGCAATTCTTACTTTTCAGACGTTTTCTGCATAATTGCATAAGTGTCTCATAAAACTACTAGACTTTAATGTACCATTTGTTCATTTACCTTTCTTAAAAGACATTGCCTCATTCTTTATGGTAGCTTTATTGTTTGCTACAGTGCCAGAGAAGTTTTAGATGCTGAGTAAATGTTACTTGACCTAATTAATAGGAAAAAAATTATTTCATAAACTGGTAAATTTTGCTAAGTTGTGACCTCATGAAATAATAATATGACAGGCAGTAAATCAGCTTATTTTTTTCTTTCTATTCAGTACTCCAATCATCCAAAAAGAAATTGGACCAAAGTATATTCAAGGTTATGAGATAATCTCTGAAGTGTTGCAATTTGTGGCATCATGGTAGAACAGCTACAATGGTAAGTGGAATTACAATTAAATATGGAACATGATTTTTAATAGACAGATATTTAAGGTTCACTCAAGTATCCATGTGAGTCCACAAAGCAGCTCATGCCCATCTGCTGTCTTCTTTATTCAATCGTTATCAATGGATGCCAAGGAGGAGTTACTACTTCTGTATGAATCTTAGCACAAAGGCTTTAGATAATTAAAAATGATAGAATTGGGACAGACTGCTAAACATAAACAGAAGGTTAAAAAGACATCTGGCATAATTAACAGTGAATAAACCAGGTTTAACTAACCTGAATACAAAGCACATTGAAACACCATGAAAAACTGAAAAACTTCAGTTGAAAGATAATTCTTCTGATATATAACAAAATATTTCTTTTCAATTGAATTTTTATTAATTGGGACATTTCCATAAAATGGGATATTTGATTTTTAGATTTATTCCGCTCCTGCTGTTTATTTCTCAGTTGAAGGCATAATCCTTTGTTTGTGACACTGAAATTGGCTTATGTAGAGATGATTATGATGTACATTCAGAGAATTGTGACTTCAGTTGAGAAATAAGCAGCAGGAACAGATGAACTCTTAGCAACAGAGAAACTATTTTCATGCAAATATACCCACAGTGACAGAAAGATGAGAAAAGAGAATTACAGAATACAGAGGGCTTACAAAAATATTATTTCATAATATTGAATCATTTTCTATTTTTTTATGTAGAAGAGTCAATCAGAGGTGTTTTTTAGAAATATATTCGTATATCTGTATAAATACCATTAAACCAGTCCTCCAAGAGAAATTATATTCACTTGTTTCTGTTACTAAATCAAATCCACTATCAACAGGCCTGCCTGTTCATGTAGTTTTTGAAAATCGGAACTGGAAGCAGTTCTATAAGCATTTAGAATCCAGTAGGCAAATTCATGTAGTAAAACAATAACTCATTATGTGGTTTGTGTTTGGTTGTTTTTTTTAAAACAATCTGTTTGTTTTTAAAAAAGAAAAAGAGAATTGAAAGGCAGAGTCATCTGGACTAGATATAGCTGCATATACTATCCAAATGATAACAAATTAAGACAATCAACAAATTAAGATCATCAGTTTAAGCATACTAATCCTTAATAATGTTCTGGAATTTCCTTTAATCTTTGCCATTTGTCAATTCTTGAGTGAGCATACAATATGAAAGAACAGTTGTAGTAACACCCGCCGTATGTTATTTCCTACAGTTTTTGGGTGGAGTATCAAGAAAGTATGAGATTATGCTACAGAAGAAAAAACGTAAAACTTTACAATTTTCAATCATACACTGCTTCTTTTGTAATTTTTTTCTTCTTAGATGTATGTCATTGACCTATATAATAATTAGGAGCTTCAATTTTATTAGTAAAAATGGGATAATATCACTCCCTCCTGGCCATACCCAATTTCTTTCAATTAAAACTAAATATAGGTCTCAGGTACTAATCATAGATCAAATGGCACAATGATGGAGAATGGTTAAGAGCTAGAATCTGGAGACACAAGGCCTAAAGTGAAATCCAGGCTCTGCCACTGGATGAAGAAAGTTTCATTGCCAGTCCCATTAAATATGCTGTGCTCCTTGAAGGAGTAAAGTGGGGAAGTCATCTCTCCCTCTTTGTCACTCTCTTGTTTTCTCTCTCTTTCTGTCTCTTCTATATAAATTCCTTTACTTGATATAGATTTTTATATCAGCCCTGGCTTATCTTCTACATTTCTGATTTCTATCCCTGTTGACTACAAAATATTCTCATATTCCCAAGGTGATAGATGTGCTGCTATCCATGGATGTTAGAAAAGGGTTATTTCAAGTTGTTCCTATAGATAACCTTGAGCATCACTTCAATAGTAACATCTTTAGCAGCATGCAGTTGTTGTCCCTACATTTACTATATCTAAAAAATGTGTCACCTAAAACGTTTTCAGTGTTTTACATTTCCTCTCTATTAATCATTATAACTGTTTATCAAACTTTAACTTTCATTTTGTTTGAGTGCTTCAATGTTCCTGGTTCTTTCCATTTTATGTCAGTTAGTAGTTCGATAGGAGTTTACTGAGGACCTAGAGTTGATTAGACACTAGATCAGACTCTACATATTCAGTGGTGAACAACAGAGGCATGGTGCCTGCCTTTACAATACTTACAGGTCAATGGGGGAGAGAGGATGTTAAACATGTAGCCATTGTAAAATTTGTGAAGTGCCATTGACGAAAAATGAACAGGTAATAAAAGAGAGTAATGGAAATGCATTTGATTAATAAGGAAGTGTCTCTCTGTGAAAGTGATATTTGAATAGACACTTGAAGGAGTCAGATGGAGAGGTCAGATGTGAGGTTTTGCAGAGGAGTATTTCATGAAGAGGAAGCATACACAAAAATCCTAGGTGGGAAAGATCTTGACCTTATTCTGTTTCCCTTGATTTTTCAATTTTATAAAATGAGGTCATTATTTTTGGATACTAATGGTCAAGAGGTACATGGGAAAATATGAGGTTAGGAAGTTACGCAGGATCTAGATACAATAAGACTCTGTAATCTATGGTATGAATGGTACAAGTGAAGGCCATGTAAGAGGATTAGGAGAAGAATGAAGTAAGAGTAGTTTAGCTGGCTTCAGAAGAAGGAAAGGAATAGTGGGAAGGTTTCACTTACGCCGGATTCAATATACGCCGGTGATTTCTTTAAGAAATCACATCATCTTACTTAGGTACAATATTGCTTTATTATTATCATAACCTTGTTGTCACTGCTGTGCTATATCTTAACTCATAGCAAACATAGTTTTGGTCCTGGTAATGCCTAGGACACACTAAACAGATCCAGTCATGTAGTTTATGTCCAATGACTACCAGTTTCTCTCATCCTTCTTCAGGAAAAACCTCATCTCCATACATGATTTCAGCTTAGGAATATGTCTTAACCTTGCTAGCTGTAACAGTGCTGTCCTTTGTTAAATCTTGCCTGTGTTCTAGCTTTAAAAAAAGAAACTTATACACAAAACAGCATAAATCCAGAAGAGATTACCAGAACATTCCTCACATTTATAAGTCCATTTTTTTCTGCAAAAATTTAATATCAGTTTATAAATTGTTTTATTTCTGTATAGCTTAAAAGTCATATGAATCCATATAAATAGAATTGAATGTGTGTTTTAGTAACTAGGAAATAAACTAAGTGACTGTGATAAAGAGATGCTAAAATATAGAGCAAAAAAAAGACAGGTGGGTTTTTTGATTGTTTGTTTGTTTTCCTCCTCATATCAAAACGCAGAGGGCACAACTCAAGGCTAAGAGTCAGCTCTGTTCTGTGAGGTTATCCAGGGACTTGGGTTCCTTCTATCTTGTTGCTTCATCATCCCCTAGGGTGTTTTCCTCATCCATAGAGTCAGAACAGGCTTAGTAGGGCCATATCCACATATAGCCCATTAGAAGAGAGGAAGAGCAGGGGGAAATAAACACCCAACCATTTTAAGGGCAAGACTCAGAAGTTGCACATACTAATGGTAGAAGTAATTAGATGGCCACGTAAAGCTACATGGGAGGTTTGGAAATGTTGCTTTAGCTGGGCAGTCATGAGCCCATCTAACACTCAGGAGGCTATGGTCCAAGTCACGGAAAGGAAGAAGGAATGAATGGGTATTGCGAAAAATTAGTCTATGATACTAAGAGTATTTTTAAAACACATGATGACTATCATGTTCTGTTTCATAACTGACATTCAAAATATCACCTATTCTTCAATTATGACAGATATAATCTCAGTCTCTCATATAGGTGTTATGCCTCTAACTGAAACATTCTTGATATTTTTCTTGAACCTTCATTTATCAACTTCTCTAGGAAACATTTCTTGGAGAAATTTATTTTTCTCCAGTTTTCCCTCCACACAATACAAAACCATACCAATGTTAGGCAGCTAGTCAGACATAAGCGGGTCTCGCCCCATCCGGGAAGGGGTCATCTTTCACTCCCGGACCTGGACACTGGTAATCAGAGCACGCCCAGAGATCCTTCCTCTTCTAGTCAAAACCATGCAAAGTTTCCAGCCTTATCAGGACCAAACAAGATAAAACTGCCACCACAGTTTGGCGCAGGTGCACCAAGACCTAAAAGGTGACTCAGAGTGACCCCGGGTTCATTATGCTGTATTTGTAATAAATTAGCATTGTGTTTTTTGTCCCCCATGGGTGCTTATGGGTAAGCGCCTTGCACTAGAAGAACAATTATATGACCTAAAGCTGTCAATCAACTTGTCAGTCAAATGATGCAAGACACGGGGAGAGACCACCACTCTAAACACCCCAACCCTACCCCATTGCGGGGCTACTTCTGGTTTCCAGACAGCCGCTCTCATCCTTTCTTGCTAGTGTACTTCCGCTTTTGCTTAATAAAACTCTTGCTACTTAAACTGTCTATGTCTCTCAACTGAATTATTTCCCCAGAATAGGCAAGAAAAGAGGAAATTGCTGTTCCGCTGGTGACATGAACACAATTTATACCTGCGTTAATTTACAAATTTTTATTCAACCAATATTTAATAGGCACTTACTCTACACTATATATATATATATATATACATATCATACATCATATAGTAGATTCTAAATACACACTTGTGTTCACAATACACATGGTCTCTCTTCCAATGAAGCCTGTAGATCAGTGGGAAAGATAGACATTTAAAATATTCAAATAAGGAGAACTTGTAAGTGTTGTTAAGTGACATGAGGGAAGTAAATAGTGCTATGGAGAGCATAATAGGAAGGTTTTGTCCAATCAAGGAGCTGTGGGGAGGACTCGCTGAAGAACTGCTGGTTAAAGGGATATCTGCTAGAAAAAGTCAGAGCTACCTAATGAAGGAGGTCGATGAGAGTGTTCCTGGCAGAGGGAACAGCAGGCTCCAGGGCCCTACTGTGGGAGCATGCATGACACTTGTGGGAAGAAATAGAGGAAGATGAGTGAGAATAACACACAGTAGGCAAGAGCAAGGATGTGAGATGAGCCCAAGAGTCAAGTAGGGAATAGTTAGCTTGAGCCTTGAGACCTTGCTAAGGGTTTTGTTGTTTATCATTAGAGCATTGGATTGCTGTTGAGATGATTAAGCAGGAGAGAGAAGTAATCAGATTTCCACTTCAAAAAGATCCTTCTGATTGCAGTGTGGAAAATGGTCTCTTGAGGATAAAACAGTCAGCGTGGAGATTTGCTCTTTTCTAGTAACCCAGGTAAGAGTTGACTACTAATGGATATATCATTCTGCAAGTACTATTTTACCTATCTGGAAGTTTTACCATATTTTTGAGGAAAAAGAGCAGATTTACTATACATTTTATAACCAACCAATTCTAAAAACAACCTAAACCAATACATCATTTAAAATGGTATTTCTTAGTCATTAGACATTTAAGATAATTTTCCAATGTCTTCATGAAGTAAGAATAGATCTGAACTTGAAGATAAGTATTTAACTAAAGAAAGATATTTTTAAATCAATGACATTATTTAAATTGGAAACAAAGGAACATTCAAATGGAAATTATATATGAATACTTTGACTGTATGGATGATATGAGAATTAAAAGAAATTTGAATGCTTTATTACTCTGACTGTATGTTAGAAGCCTCAGCTATGATTAAACTATATTTTTAGATATGGATAAAAGAAAACAAAAGAGAAACATTAAAGAGCTTAAATTTGTTTTATCCAAAAACCACCCACCCCATATCACAAATTCAAATACATATTTAGGTTTGACATTAAAACAAGATGTGATGCCTAAAAGCACAAATCAAGAAATGAAAGTCCCATTGCTTACTTTTATTTAACCATATTTTTTTTTTTTTCTTTTCTTTTTTTTTTTTTTTGCGGTTCGCGGGCCTCTCACTGTTGTGGCCTCTCCCGTTGCGGAGCACAGGCTCCGGATGCGCAGGCTCAGCGGCCATGGCTCACGGGCCCAGCCGCTCCGCGGCATGTGGAATCTTCCCAGACCGGGACACGAACCCGTGTCCCCTGCATCGGCAGGTGGACTTTCAACCACTGCGCCACCAGGGAAGCCCTTAACCATATTTTTGCTGGTGTTTTGTTTTCTACATGAATTGTTATAAAGTGGGTCAAATAGTTTCAATTAACTATTGAACATTTAAATATTTTACTTCAGCATAAATTCTCACAGATTTAAGTTTTATGTTAACTGATTAACATCAAACAAAGGAACATTCAGAGGTAGGAGAATTTAAGGAGTAGCTTAAGGAGACAGGTGGACCCACTGGGGAATTTGTTATGTCAAAAGATCTAAGAGTGAATGAATGGGAGAATCAGAGTGTATTATTTTCCTCAAAACACATTTTTTCCCCTTAATGTGCACATTTCATGATTTCTTGTATTTTATTCTAATAAAAGAGGTTCTCTGGGCTTCCCTGGTGGCGCAGTGGTTGGGAGTCCGCCTGCCGATGCAGGGGACACGGGTTCGTGCCCGGTCCGGGGGGATCCCACATGCCGCGGAGCGGCTGGGCCCATGAGCCATGGCCGCTGGGCCTGAGCGTCCGGAGCCTGTGCTCCGCAGTGGGAGGGGCCGCAACAGTGAGAGGCCTGCGTACCGCCAAAAAAAAAAACAGGTTCTCTGAATGTAGTTGAAATTAATCAGGCCTTATCTAAAAATTTTTAAAATGCTAATAAAAGTAAATGAGGAAAGAACAGTAGATTTAGCATGCTGGCTTCAATATTAATGAACATTTGATCTATTTATTGCAATCAAAATATAACTTTGGAACTGATTATAATCACTTTGACTTGGGTAGGCTTTGTAGAAAATAACTTTCATTAAGTATCAAAAGACAAACCAAAATGGTTATATCACACTGATGTTCTAATTTAACTTAGAATAATACCATGTAAAATGAGAAGGAAAAAAAAAGTCTTTTTATGTTTGTATTAAATGTGTATTTAAAAGCACTTTAAAATACATATTTAACAGTATGTAAAATACTGTTAAAAAATAACAGTATTTTATGCATTCAATCAAAAGTATTGCTCTTTCTCTATATGCAGTACATAGTGCTTGTCAGCAAGTTGAATGGGAAAACCTGAGGCTTTCTGGAGAGGCAGACTTGGCTCTAAAACCATGTCTGTGTGATGGTTAATTTTATGTGTCAACTTGGCTAGGCCACAGCACTTAACTACTTGGTTAAACACCAGTCCAGATGTTGCTGTGAAGGTATTTTCTTAGATGAGATTAACGTTCACATCAGTAGCCTTTGAGTAAAGCAGATTACTCTCTATTATGTGGATGGGCCTCTTCCCATCATCTGAATGAATTAAGAGAAAGGAGACTGAGGTGACTTAAGTAAAAGGTAATTATGCTTCCTGATTACCGAATATCAACTATTCCTTCAATTTTGGACTTGCCAGTTTCACAATCCTGTGAGCCAATTTCTTAAAATCTTTCTCACTCTAATTGATACATAGATAAATAGATAGATGGATAGACAGATTGATAGCTATATCAATTGATATAGATATATACCCATAATTTAAATATCTTATTGGTTCTCTTTCTACAGAGAATCTTTACTAATATAAGCAGGAACAATGTTTATGCCATGTGGTCCATAATGCGTTTTGAACAATGTATGTTCCTTATGTTGATGATGACAATGCTGATATGAAACACAATTAGAATAAAATGGCTTAAATAGCTGTTACAGTTATATTTATTTGAAAACTTTGCTGCTGATGGCATTTAACTTTTTCATACACGGTTTTAACCAAGGAGGTTTACATTGCTTCAAAATTCTTGATCAATTTAACACTGAAAGATTATTTTGTTTTGTTTTGTTTTTGATAAGCAAGAAAACTGTGTCATTCATAAATGTCTTTACATTGGCATCCATGATGCTGTGAGGAACAAGTCTCTAAATGACCCATCCTCAGGGATGGAGAGACTGTTAAGTCTAAGGGTTCTCACCATGACTCAGGAGGCAAATGGTAGAATAATGTTAGGAAAAATGTCTTACCAAAAGTGAAGGAGTGTTTCCTTTATCCATTCATGCATTGATGGACATTTAGCTTGTCTCTACATGCAATGCAATATTATTCAGCATTAAAAAAGAAGGAAATCTTGCTATATGGAAAAACATGGATGAATCTAGAGGACTTTATGCTAAGTGAAATAAGCCTGTCACAGAGGGACAAATGCTGCATGATTCGATTTATATGAAGAATCTAAAATAATCAAACTCTTAGAAACAGAGTATGGAATAGTGGTTGCCAAGGACTAGGGGAAGAGAGAAATGGAGAATTGTTCCTCAATACGTATAAAGTTTCAGTTACACAAATAAGTTCTAAAGAGCTGCTATACAACATAGTGCTTATAATTAACACTTCAGTATTGTACACTTAAAAATTTGTTTAGAGGGTAGATCTCATGTTAACTGTTCTTACAACAAAAACAAACAAAAAAGGGGCAAGAGGAAACTTTTGGTGGTGATGGAAATGTTTATCACCTTGATTGTGGTGACAGCTTCATGGGTATAGGCATATCTCCAAACTCATCAAATTGTATACATTAAATACATCCAGTTTATTTATTTATTTTTTTTTGTAAATCCATTATACCTCAATAAACCGGTTTTTAAAAAAGTGAAGGAGAAAACAGCCTTGTTGAGGAATAGACTCACAGGCCAACATGCAGTAAATCACGATGGAAGTGGAAAACCTGAAAAGGGAGACCACAGTCCACCAACATTAATGCTGTGAGAAAGCAAATGTGATGGCGGCCCAAGCAAAGGAATGCACTCTGCTACTTACTAGTAGCTTGACCTGAGAAAGTCACTCACTCCTGCCCTACTTACCCAACTTATTTATCTTATGTACAAAAAAGATAATACCAAACTTACAAAGCTGTTGTACCTATTAAATAGTAAGTACAAATATAAAGGTTTTGTCTATATTGTTCACCTCCATATTCCAAGAGATTAGAACTATGTTTGGAACTGTAAGTCTCAGTGGGATGTATTACTAATTAATGAAATCAAATGTCTAGCATAGTGAATTCCTCACGGTAGGTGATAAGGTTGTGGTGGCTGCTCTTCCTATACCTGCTAGCTCAAATCAGCATGAGTAAGGATGGGGAGAGTAAAAACTATTTTTGTAGAAGCCAGGTTACCCTGGGAACAATTCCAGTTGTTGCACATTATTAAATAACAAATCAGTAGTTCACACACTAAAGTGCTATGCAGAAAAAAAGAGATCAGTGGGATTTAGAATAAATGTGGGAAGCTTCTTTAGGTCTTTAAAGATGAACATCATTCGGAGACAGGCAGCTATTTAACACAACATTTTTATTGTTCAAGGAAGAGAAGCATCATAAATGCATTCTCTTTGAATTGGCAAACTATAATAATTGTTAAACACCTTGTTAATTAAGCTCACCTAAAACAACTGCCATTGGTATTCTCATTCTTTAACACAAGTGTCACCTGTGAAATTGCCTTATGGGAAAATGACTGCTACCAGCAGAAGAATAAAAAATTCAAGTTGGTTAAAACTCTGTTCTTAACCACTTGTAGTTATGAGAGACTGAAAGAGTTTTAGTGAATGTGTCAGATTCACAGTAATTTTACTGATGCCCTGATAGGCTGTCACGCTTTACATACTGGGAGGTATTTGTGTTAGTAATAGGATGCTGCTTCTTTGAACTATATGCACACTGAATAGGTTACCTGTAGGATACCTGTGCTTTCAATCATTCAAATTAGCTGTGTTTCATTCCCTCAAATTTCTTCAAAACTTGAAGTGCTGGAACTCTGTCAAGAGAAGCCACTGCAATGAGAAGCCCATGTACCACAACTAAGAGTAGGCCCCGTCCACAACTAGAGAAAGCCTGCATGCAGCAATGAAAACCCAACACAGCCAAAAATAAAGTAAATAAATTTATCTTTACAGGGAATATAGAAAAGCATCATATAATTTATTTCTGTAAATGTAAAAAAGTTCTAAATCCCAAAGTTACTTATGCAAGTGATTATACACAGTTTAAAAGAATTCTGTTTTAATCTGTTAATGCCTGCATGTGATACTTTAGCTTCTAAAGGGTAGGGTTTAGGGTACAGGTTAGGGTATGACAATTGGTTAGGTTAGGGTATGGGTTAGGGCAGTTGAAAGTATTAGGATAAATCCTAAAATGACTTTCTAGTCCTAATCATTTAAGAAACAAAAACTTATGAGTCTCTTTCTGATTTGTTTTTTTCAAATATTTTAGTATTAGCTAGGATGAAAATGGAATATTACATAATCATTCACAAATAGTCTCTGCCTTTTCTGAGGTACTATAATTGTTTTCTACCGGTTAGTTTTGGTCTTATGACTTGATTTGGCCAATGAAATGTGGCAGAAAATTATAAGTACTGTCATTCTTTTCCTCTACCTTATCAGTTAGCTATTTTCCAGGACAGAAGTTCTTCCATTAGCCCCACTGACAAAAGCAGTCAATGCAAAATACATCCGCAGCCAACACATGATGGTTATGTAGAATGTGTGAGAAATGAACTTTTCTTGTAAATCACTGAAATTTGGGGGTCTGTTAACACTGCTACATGTAGTACACTATTATTACACATTAACCTGGATTCTTCATCATGGATTTATTTATTCATGTCACAAATATCTTGAATACTACACACCATATCAAGTACTGTACTAGACACAGAGGTTCTAATGGCGAGCAAAGGCAGATGTTTTCCTGCAGTTGTGGACCTCACTTTGGAATGAGCATGTGTCATGATGTTATTTTGCTATTGCTCTCTCTCTTTTCCTTTCTCTCTCTCTTTTTAAAAATATATTCAACATGTTGACTATCACAGCCTCAGGCACACCTCTCTTTGTCAAATTGTAAAAGTAGTAGTATCCGAACACTAAGGCTGAAAGGAATTTCAAAAATGGGAGAGCAGGAAAAGGACAAGGCAGGAAGAGGACGGTGGTATTTTAGTCCATTCGAAAGTCCTCAGATGTTATTATAGGTGTCTCTGAGGACTGATCAAAGCAGATGAAGTTGGAGCCCTGTTTATCTTCTTTTTGTCTCCCCTCTATAAGAAGTTTCAAATTGTCCTTTGGGTTATTTTATTTTATGTGGTATCTGAGGCTCAGCCTTGAACTTTCTTACTCCTAGATTTAGGATTAACAGTGTTTTGTTAACTGTCAATAACTCTAAAACAAATCTCTACAAATACAGAGGCTGAATTGTGCAGCAAATTATTGTCCTGGGAATCTTTGCAGTATTATAACAATAAATCTCATTGTAACTGTAATACCTTTCTTACAGCTTGACTCTTAAATTTATATGATGATGTGTTGTTATATATAATCTATATCTATTTTATCTATATAATACCTATATATAATAAAGATATATACCTTATTATATGTTACACATCTATCTATATCTATATTTATATTGATCTATATATTTATATCGATATCTATCTATATATCTATATCTGTATCTATATCATCTATATCTATCTCTGTATCTATATCTATAACTAGATCTATCTATATCTGCCTATATCTATCTATAGCTATATCTATATCTATCTATATCTCTATCTCTCTAAAGTAGTTTTGGTCTAACTGCTCTAACAGATTTATTTCTAATTTTGATTTTCTCAAGAATTTGGAAATCCTGACAAATTCATACTTCTGAAAAAGATATAGTGTGAGCTAATAATTTTTCTATATTTTTCCAGCATAATGAGTAAGTGAAAATCAGCCCTGTTGAGAATTAGATCATTAGAACATAAACATTGTTTCTCACAGGACATAGTCAAGGCCATAATGTAGCTGCAAACATGACTAATCCCCTCCTTCTGAGCAATGATTGCTTTTACTTTTTTATCAATGCCTCCATTTCCCCTGATTTAATCACCCTTCTGCCTGGATAAAAATGATTAAAACATAAACTCAACATATTTCCCCACTTTTTGACCGTATCCAATCTAGCTCTGGTCCCTACTTCTCTAATTTCTTCATAAAATTACTGAATGTAACCCAAACCCTAGAAGTCCTCTCAACTCCCTCTTGCTAGGGAACACACAATTTCCCCTCGTGTGTGTTCCCCATTGCTGCAGACAGCTAAACAAACTGACCTGGCTTGAGTGCAAGAGTGTCATTTTTGATCTTTGGATGGTGGATTTGAACAATAATGATACAGGGCTGAAAGAAATTTTTTAACTAGTTGTTAAACATACACCCCTCCACACACACACACATGGATAGATATGATTTCCTAAGTGTCAATAAATCTATACACCACAGGAATAAATATTTGTGTATTTTATGTAGGAAAGTGAATTTTTCTAAGAAAGAACATTTTAGTACCATTCAGATTTAAAATGAAAGGAAAATGCTCCTTTGTACATGTTTCAAAGACTCTAAAGAGACTCCATTCTCTTTTGTCTGCCTTACAGCCAAAGTGATTGGTCATGTAAGGTGCTGAGCCATTTTTAAATGATGCTGGGAATACAACTCAGTGGGCACAGAGAGTCCTGAGATGATCAATCATATTGCATTTACTGCTAAAACCAATATTTTCATTGTTTATTCTTTCTTATTATTTCAACCCCATGCTTCCCTGGCAGAAACAATGAACTGAATGGGACAGATTCTGAGAATTTTACTAGCAACAAATATATATCAGACATTATTCACCCAAAGTATATATTCCAATGAAAAAATAAATAGGATTTATACATTTTCTCCAAGAAAGTATGAAAATTTCTGAGTGTTTAGTTTCCTAGTCAGAATTCTGTGAATGCTTTCTGCTATAGTCACAACCTGAGATTTGTTACTTTAAGGATATAAAGGACGACCATGAAAAAGATTCATAACCTCACATTACATTAACCGTACATTAAGGGAGATGCACAAATCCCAAGAAATAATGAAATGTCAGGGTTAGAATGTTCCCTTTTCAGGTTTAGTGCTCAATCTCCTACGATCTTGCATAAAATGCTATTGCTGTTCACCTTACTATTAGGAAGTGCAATTGATTTGCTTGCAATATTTATTAGTGCATTAGTCATGTACATTAGCACCAAACTGGAAACAAATAATGCTTTACTTCCCCAAGTCTGTGGCAAGCCAATGCAAGTAAAAACATAGGTGCCAATATAAATAAAACTGTGACTCATGCTCCTGAAATATCCTCTCTTTACCCAGATTTACTAGAAAAAGTTAGAGAGATAAACATACTCCAACAATTTCAATCTCTGATAAGTTAGAACAGTTCACATTAGGCTATTTTTTGTTCTTTCAGCTTGCTGTCCTTTTGACAAATTACCCAGAAGAGGTCACAAAGGTAAACCCAAACTGAAAGGAACCTTTTGTCTAATGTTAATAAACAGGATAGGCTAAAACTTGAGGCTACTATTTTGCTAAATATTTATTTCAGCTCAGGTTGTCTCCCTAAATCTTGCATTAGACTTGGTTGTTCATTTTAAAAATGAGAGAGAAATATATCTTTAATCAAATAAAGTAAGTTTGAAAGCCCAACGTTACTCATGACAACTGACCCCACCACTGCCACGCCATCTGTACCTGGACCTAATTTAAGCCAACTCCATACAGTTCACTCCTTGACCGCCTACTTCAATTTCTGTCTCTGGTCACTAGTGTGTGGAATTTTCTGTAATAAAAACTAAAACTGGCATTTCCCAAAGGACTTTGGATTTCCTGATGCCTTGGTTTTCATCATTCTGAGTTTTCTCCAATAGAAATCTTTCCCTTTGCAACCATACCCTGTCTCCTGACCCTTCAACAACTTTCCATGCAGGTGAGCCTCAGGACTGCCCACTCACCTGCTCTCCTGGGGAGACTGAAACAACAAACAAGAAGGGTTGATGGTGTTAACACATGCTGTTTGTGAGAATAATTCTAAACATTGTACTGAGTGTTTATGTATTTTATACTAGAATACTATCATTTAAATTTTCTCTTCACTTTGATTTAGCACTACCGTCAAATCACACTATTTTTCAAATAGTCCTAATTTCATTATTACTATTTGAGAATTTATAATAATCCAAACTGAGCTATTCAATCTAATATACTGCCATCATTTATTGAGTGCTTGGTGTGTTCCAGACCCTGATACATCTGGGTTTTTTAACATCTTTTTTCTTTTTTGATACATCTTTATTGGAGTATAATTGCTTTACAATGGTGTGTTAGTTTCTGCTGTATAATAAACAAAGTGAATCAGCTATACATATACATATATCCCCATATTCCCTTCCTCTTGAGCCTTCCTCCCACCTTCCCTACCCCACCCGTCTAGGTCGTCACAAACCACCGAGCTGATCTCCCTGTGCTATGCGGCTGCTTCCCACTAGCTATCTATTTTACATTTGGTAGTGTATGTATGTCAGTGCTACTCTCTCACTTCATCCCAGCATCCCCTTCCCACCCCGTGTCCTCAAGTCTGTTCTCTGCGTTTTCGTCTTTATTCCTGCCCTGCCACTAGGTTCATCAGTACCTGATACAACTTTTTTTTTTTTACAAATACCATATGCTAACACATATATATGAAATCTTAAAAAAAAAAAATGGTCATGAAGAACCTAGTGGCAGGACGGGAATAAAGATGCAGACCTACTAGAGAATGGACTTGAGGACACGGGGAGGGGGAAGGGTAAGCTGGGACGAAGAGACAGAGTGGCATGGATATATATACACTACCAAATATAAAACTGATACATCTTTTAAACATCATAAAGCCCTCATAAAATACACATCATTGTCCCACGTGATATATTGTATTTCTTAAAAATAGCCAGAACCATACCTCCTATTGGACATGCTTTTTTGCAATATGACTTCTCCACTACTCATCAGATTGTCTAGTATATTCTCCACGGCCTTGACTCTGGTGGGGCCCTGTGAATTCTTTAATAAAGAACACAGTGGGAGTGGCACTGTACCATTTCTTGTCGTAGACCTTCTCTGGCCTGGCAGCTTCTACTTCCTTGTCTCTCAGAAATCAGTCACCATGTAAGATGTTGTGACATCCCTGAGACCACCATACTTTGAAAAGCTCAAGCGACTAAGAAAGATGCCGAAATAGGGCTTCCCTGGTGGCGCAGTGGTTGAGAGTCCGCCTGCCGATGCAGGGGATATGGGTTCATGCCCCAGTCCGGGAAGATCCCTTGTGCCGCGGAGCGGCTGGGCCCGTGAGCCATGGCCGCTGAGCCTGTGCGTCTGGAGCCTGTGCTCCGCAATGGGAGAGGCCACAAAAGATCCTGAAATATGATATGCTACACAGAGAAAGAGAGGCCAAGAGCATTGAGGTGGCAGCTATGATCAGGAAGAAATCCCGTCAGAACCCCGTGGAAAGCCTGAGCACAGGCCCCAGATATTGTGAATCAGAGACAACAGTCCCCTTGTGCCAGGCCCAAATTCCTCTCTCACAGAGCTGTGAGCATATGAACATGCTTGTTGTTTTTACCTCTAAGCTTGGGGTGGTTCATTATGCAGAGCTGGAGAGCTGGAACACCACTGTTTTGAAGAGGCAACAAAGGCTCAGAGAAGATAATAAATTTGCCCAAGTCTTCACAGATTTAAGGTGGCTGAGCCAGGATTTCAACCATATTCTTTTGTATATATATCCTGTGGTCTTAACCATTATGTAATGCAGGACCTTAATATACATTTTAAAAAGTTGTTTTTCTAAAGAGACTCAAATTGTAAGTAGTACTATAGGGAATACGTTACTTAAGAGAATAATCTCAGTTTATGGCCTGTAGCATATGTGTGTTTATAACCAAACAGATGCTCCTAATTACAAATGTATTTTATTTATTTATTAAACAAGCTGACATAGTCTTTACTTAGAAATACTTTAATTTAAAATACGTATTTTAAACAAATTGGACTGCATGATTTTCTTTCTTTAGAACATATATTTAGTTAGATTCTCACTAATTCACTCCAAATTTCCAAAAGTTTTTTAGTAATATTTCAGACCAAATTTACCTAAATCATGCTTTTCTATAAGTCATTTTTTTATTGCTCAGCTTAGAAAACAAGTCAAAAGAGAGGTGTTAGCTGACATTTTCTGATTCTTAAGATGCAGGTAAACTGACAAGAAGAATAAATTCTGTGAAAAATTGAGAAGCCTCAAACCCAAGGCTTTTCTTTTCACATATGTGCGCTTGCTTCACACAATGTCTCCCAGGGTTGAAAATGAGACCTATGTTCAAATTTCACCAAACTCCCCACACAGTTACAACAACAAAACTCTCCTGACCAAGTTTTCATCACTCTTGACTGAGGATTTGAGGAACACAAAGCACGTCACTTTGCACTCAGAATACTTGTTCTTCAAAGTTTTCTTCATCTACCTAGGGTCTTCTCTGTATTTTTTGATCATATAGAGCCTAGTTTTACAAAACTATCTGCTTTCAATTTTTGATTACTTTTATTTTCTCCTTTTTTTGACTTTTCCTCCATGAGCAAACCAAAGTAATGATGTCTCAATTTTTTTTTTTTAAATATAAAACATTGGTCTTTTAAGTGTTTTTTCTTTTGTGGTTTGAGATCCTGCCTCCACCTATTCCCAAAGTACATGTCTTCTGCTCTGATTTTTCTATAAAAACATTTTCCTTAATAAAATTCTCCTTCAAAAGGAATTTTGGGTCTCGCTATGGAAAACAATAATATATTCACCACTTCTTTCTTTGTTCTGACCACTCTAACTTTAAAACTTTTTTTTGGAAGTTACTTAACACAGCTTTAGCTTTCATGAAATAAATATTGAATAACAGCAACCTCAAAATGTTGCTGACAAAATTAAGTGGAAGAAGGAAGATTAAGCCTAACATGATGAAAGAACTTCATAAACAGTTATTTCCTTCCTGCTAATCTCGTGCCACTTTTCCTCACGCTTTTCTCCTAGCTATTAAAATCAGTCTAGAGTGTTTCTTCATCTTTAAAATAAATGTTACACAATATCACCAAGGTTCCTGTTATTTTTCAGTAATTTTGTCTTATCCTTATAGTGCCTATTAGCTTTCACCCCATCTGTGGATATGCTTGGTTTCATATATAGTATAACTTATTCTCTAGGTAAAAATACATGAAAGTAGGAAGATCTTGTTCATTCTATTTATATTCTGCACTCCTAAACCCTTGGGAAAAGAGTCATACCCTCAGAGAACCATTTTAGGTTACTCTGTTAAATTGACCATGCACAGCAATTGTGCTGATGGTGTTCGCGAAGATTGTGGGATTTTATGTTTTTCATAAACAAAAATTATACTTTAAAAAGGTATAAGAGGGCTTCCCTGGTGGCGCAGTGGTTGAGAGTTCACCTGCCGATGCAGGGGATGCGGGTTCGTGCCCCTGTCCGGGAAGATCCCACATGCCGCGAAGCGGCTGGGCCCGTGAGCCATGGCCGCTGAGCCTGCGCATCCGGAGCCTGTGCTCCGCAATGGGAGAGGCCACAACAGTGAGAGGCCCGCGTACCGCAAAACAAAAAACAAACAAACAAACAAAAGTATAAGAAAATGTCTTTGAAACAGTTAAAGTTAAAATGAAGCTATCTTATCAGGTAGAAGATATTTATTTATTTTAAAAACTATTTATTTATTTGGTTGCATCAGGTCTTAGTTGCAGCAGGCGTGCTCCTTAGCTGCGGCATGTTGCGGCACGCATGTGGGATCTAGTTCCCTGACCAGGGATCGAACCCCGGCCCCCTGCATTGGGAGCATGGAGTCTTACCCACTGCACCACCAGGGAAGTCCCTAGAAGATATTTAATGATTTGATTTTGGATTTTAGAAATATAATTTTTATATATTATTGTAATTAACACAATTATAGTCAAAATAATTGCCATGTTGTTCTCTGTAAATTTCAATGAAGTGATGGAATTTTGAAACCTTTATGCCTATGTTTAGCTTTCTTTATACTCCTTACATCTATATTACTATGCTTTATTCATACTAATTCACAAGCTATAAAGCCACTTGAATTAAAGATGTATAGCAAGAAGTCAGAAAAATAAAAGACATATATCAGTAATATTCCGAGACTATTATGTGAATAAGAAATATTTTCTGCTTGGAATCACAAAAGGTGTTCAGATGCCAAATTCTCCTAAAATATCTGACAGGGTGAGGAGAAGTCTCCTTCTCATTGTCATTCCACACCACTGCCATCAGAGGAGGGAGATCAAGGGCACAAGAGATAGAGAAATAATAAAAGAAGAACAGATGTGGACTGTTTCTCATTTAACTGAAAAAAAAAATAATAGTATGACCTAAAGCTATGAAGAGTGTGAAAGTGGGTGGAGGTTTTATTTTAATATTTAGTATGGTGAATGCGTATGGAAGTGTTTTTTTAACTTTCATGTTTAATATAAAAGGACACATTCTTACTTAAACACAATTTTGGATCTCCAGATGCAATTTTGGATCTCACCAATCAGAGAAATTGCAATGATAGGTAAATATAAACCTGAAATGAATTTGCTTTTATTTTTATTTTATTTCATTTTTTGCTAACAGTAAACTGCTTTCATGTTTGATTTAGCTTCCATTTGAGTCAGGTGGTTCTATACTTGACTCTAGCTCCAGGGGCATATGTGATTGAGGACTAGCTAATAAAAACACTTCATTTCCCAGACCATAGTGACTAATTCAGAGATGTGACCATGACTCAGTTCACTCCAATGAAACAGAATCTCTGGAGTTACTAATGGGAGAATGTTTGTTTATTTATCTGGGTTTTTTTTGTTTGTTTCTTTAGTATTGCTGAGAAGACAAATGTCAAAAGAAGAGTTACTTGTACAGAAACAAAGCATGGCTTTGCCCATTAAAGTGAAGAACTGATGCTATGACTCTGGTTTTTGCGTTTTCTTTTCCCTCAGAATCAATATTGCATCTCTGTCTGCTACTAAATTCTCAAGGACAATTGAGTATGCAAAGCTTTAATAGCCAACGGGAAGGGTCATTTGCACCGCAGTATGCAACAGATAGCGTTCCCTTGCTCCGTGGCTCATTCTAAACTGGCAAGTGAATTAGAAGATACCAAAGGTGGTGTCTTATTTAGTAAGTGTACTTACTTTTTCCTTTAATTTTGAGAGAGTATTTTAAAATGTGCAGAGAATACTGGGTAACATTAGAATTTATTAATACAGTGGGTCTTTGTAATTTCAAATAATTTATCTTTAACCCTCTTTGCTTATGTGTGACTACCAAGACATTCAAGGTACCAGCCTATTTCTATGCTCTAGTTCTTACTAGCTTAATATTAAGGAAGTCATGAAATAGTATAATATTTTTTGAAATAGTTATATGGTCAAGGTCCATGAGAGTAAATTTGGACAATGTAAGACATATTTCAGGTGAAAGCAAACTTATCCTGAGGTAGATTGTTACCAGAGGTGGTTGGAAAAAGGAAAATCTATTTCCGGAAGAAAGGACACATTTCAGGGGCTAGGAACTACATTATTTTGCTTTGGAATAACTGAATACTAGGTGCTAGGGACTGGAATAATTTGCCTAGTAAAAGTACCAATTCTGATACAACTGTTACTTCTGATACTCTCCAATGTCTTCAGTCTTGCACTTATTCTACTGAGGAATTAAATGGAAATGCCATAGGAATCATTACCACATTTTTCAAGTTTTTGATGGCAGCTTAATTTCTGGAGTTTCCAAGGAGGCTATATTGTATTTTGTTACTGAGAAAAAAATTTACAAATGATGAAATGCACAGATCTTATGCATTCAACTGATGAGTTTTTGCCAGTGTATACACCCAAGCAGTCATCACCCCAAGTAAGATATAAAACTTTTCCATCTCCCAAGAAATTTCCTTCATGTTTCCTTCCAATTATCTCTTTGAGCTATCACCTAGCATCCTACTTCATAGTGTAGCAAAACCTCTAGACCTGAGAAACGAAGGCTTTTTCTAATGCCCAAATATTGTGACTCTTAACCCAATTCCTCAAATCTCCCTCAGGTTCCCTTCCAGTCACACCCCATTCCACATTTACTTCGGGAAACTCTACACTGATTTATTATCCTAAATCAGTGGTACTTGCACTTAAAGAGGCAAATAATGCAACAATGTGTAGCTTTCAAGAAATATTTTATATTACAAATGCACAATCTTCCAGTCTTTACTCAGGGATCTGTGGTTATTTAGATATATGAGCCGATATTTCAGGGGCTTCAGAATACCATCGCAATCTATTGATCAGAATACGCCTCATAGTAGTCAGGTGATAAATGAAATCTGACCCCCGTTTACCTCTGGTAAGACCAAAGGATGGTAAAGAAAGCTGATGGTAATATTCTGTCTCTAAAATAGACATGTTTGAAATAAATATGTCAGTTCACACAGGCTGAGTACAATAAAAGAGGAATAGATCCACATGGGATATATTTCTAAAAGAGGAGATCATCATGCATAAACAATGTGTATCTATTCATCACCTTCCTTCTAACAAATTATTCAGACATGTATTAACTATTTGGTGCTGAAACACTCAAGCTTACATTTCAATTAATTTAAGATTTGGGGAGCAAAACTTTGCAAGCAGGACACATTTGGAGGAAATTTGACTACACTATTGAAATAGCATTACAAATGAAAATTGAAACAAAAGGAATACACATTGAAATGTAGACGTTATTTATTCAATTCAACAAATAGGTATTGATTCCCTACTTAAACATGTTGTTGTTTAATGCTCATCTCACATGTGGTGATAACATAAAAATGTTATCGATGCCTTGATTAAACTGTAATAAGTGATGTAGATAGATATTGCTTATTTGGAATACATCCTTTATCTCCTGTGGCAGAGGGGATAACTTTATCAAACATTCTATCTGTTTCTTACACATATTCCAGGCCCCATGCAATTAGGTAGGGCCAAAGAACTGCTCTACCAATGAGCTACAAGCAGAAGTGACTTGTTTTACATTTCATCAAAGCATGTAAAAGTCAGTGTATAACACTCCACTTCTCCCTTCCCCTGACAATGCAACCTTTTATGGTATATATGATCATAGATATATGATCTATGATATATATATATATGATCTATGATATATGACTTACACATAACACATACCAGCTCAATGTTTCTTTATGCTCTTACTGTTGAGAGCACTTCTAAAAAAAATTCCTACATGAACATCTCTGTCACAGAGTCTGTTTTTGAAGGTACTGGACTAGAACAATGGATCTCTATGTTCACTGCCCCCTTCTCCCCCTCAATCATAGTACCCAACTGCCTCAGTCTTCTGAAGGTTCAATCTCTGGGACTTGCCAATTGTTTTTTTGTTTTGTTTTTTTTTGGTTTTTTGCCGCAAACACTCTCTTTTCTTCACATAGCTGAAGGATTCTCAACTTTCAGATTGAGAATTGTGTTCGGATTGTGTTCTTCTCAGAGAGCCTTCCTGACCATCTTATACTTATTTACAAATAATTACTTGAAAATTCTCAAAAATATTACATTTT
The DNA here is from genome assembly GCF_937001465.1 of Orcinus orca. Taxonomy (NCBI): domain Eukaryota; kingdom Metazoa; phylum Chordata; class Mammalia; order Artiodactyla; family Delphinidae; genus Orcinus; species Orcinus orca. The sequence continues at coordinate 76,020,576 of NC_064562.1, read as the reverse complement.
TTTCAAGAGTTTCATAGTGAGTAGCAAATTGGTAATTTATTCAAACACAATTTTAACACACCAAATTCTTTGTAATATAATAAAAATAACATATGTGCATTAAAACAAAACATATGTACTTATTAATCAAACATTACAAATAATGTAAGGAGTGTAATAATTTTGGTGCATTGTCACTTACTAAATTCCTTAGTTATATCTATCCCTAATACTATGAGTATGAGTATGAACTCATAGATATTTACTTTATTCTGTTGCTTATAATTCAATACTAACATTATTTACTTTGTTACTTAAATTATTCTAGTTTGGCCTTCAGGATTTTCTTCAGGTTAGCTCCATTGTTCTTTTGCCATGATCTCATTCTTTTTGGAACAATTCTATATTTCTGGCACCATGAGATAGACTTACCTTTTGTATTTTCACTAAAACAGCTCTGGAATCAAGTACTTCTTTTAAGTACTTGAGTAAATTCTTTTAAGTAGCCCTGGTTTTTTGAATTGGAGAATGGTATTGACACTAGTGCTCATTGCTACTGGAGTATCATTCGCCCTAGGCCCTTTGAGTGGATTAAGCATAGAAACGTGTATGTGTGTGTGTGAGTGTGTGTGTGTATACATATATATAGTATATATATATACATACATACACACAAGACTGTGCATACCCACACATTCATACTAATTTCTATGTCTATCAATCTATATAATTTTCTTTTTAAATATTTATATATTTAAAATATATGTATCTATATATCAGTCGTGCTGATACTTCTAATTCAGTACTACAGGGATTATTCTAGCCTCCTTCTTTTCATTACTTATAATATTATAAATAATGAAAAGTATTCTAAGTAATACTTATATTTATGCCTTCTTTCTCCAACTGTGACAAACATATTTCAATACATGTTTACAATACCTAAGTAAAATTACCTGTAATACATTTATATATTTTCTCATTCTTGTATACACTGAAAATACTTTCATAATTGCTACTGCATACCCTGCAGAAGACAAATTTACTAACTAGAGCATGGAATATATTCCAGTGAATTGTATTACAAGTATATATTTAGGGAGATTATGAATTCTTAAACACACCTGCTGCCAAGAATTCCTAATAAGGTATTATATATCACACTTCAGTAAAAAGAGTAGAGAATAAGCTGACATGAAAAGTAGATAGCTTGATGAATTTCTAGATTCAACCACATCTGTTAATTTAGAAACTGTCTAGTACCTACTCAATGACTCTTCTAACAATACACACAAGCCATCACTTGCCTGAGCTATGAGGTTGAAAACTACCATTAATATTATGTTTACCACAAGTGGATAAAGAGAAAAAACATATAATCATCATATACAAAATGCATACCATTTAATTTATACTTATTCTTTCAAAATTATATTTCAATTCATTCATGTTATAAGAAAGGTAATAGTACTGGATTGTAGTATTTCTAAATGAGAACAGTAAATAATAAGTAGCAAATCATTATTGTTTCTGTTGGCTCATTATACTAACATTAGTCATGGTGAATTATTTTGATATTATCAATGGGGATGTTAAAATATAATACTGCCAGTATGAAGAGTGAATCATTTTCCCAGCAGTTTGGTGTCTTATAAATACTTCTCTTATAATTTTTAAAATCATTTCTATTCATGACATGAACATGCAACAATAGGAGAGAAATTAACTTTTAATTCAATTGTTTAATAGAATATTATAAATGTATTACATGCTTAGAATAATGAAGCTGGGTTGTTGAAAACAATGTCAATCCATCCTTCATCCTTCAAGTTTATCTTTTCCTCCATAAAGTGTTCAGTAGTTTGTTTTTAACAATCTATCTATTTTGCATTTCATTCCAAATTTTCACCATGTGGAATTAGACACTATAACATCTTTGGGATTATATTTTAATTGGTATGTTGTTTCATATAAGAAATAAATCTCACGATGTTCTTCATATTCAATATTGAAAAATAAAAATATATTTGCTTGTTCCACATGGAGAAGCTATGTTTCAAAATATAAGGATCATCATACTAAACACACCTATGAATTGCAGTGTTAAAACACATCTTTCAATCTTTTTTTATATTTAAATTTTTGTACGATCAAAGAAAATTATGTCCAAATACACATTCAGGAATGGCAGCAATAGAAGAAATATTTGTTTTACTGTTTTTTAAGACAAGCTAGGACATCAATATATTTTTTCAGATAGAGCTAGAAAATAAGAGTCTGGGTTCTAAATGCATAATTTGTCTTCCAAAAAGGAGAAAATACGTTTTAGATAATTTTCTACTTCAGGATCTTATTTCAATAATAAAATGATCCTAGTACTTCATCAGTAGTGGTTTGTGAGGCCCATTTAATTTACAAATATCATGATGGAAACTCAGATATTATAAACCTGTCCCCTGAAACTGAAGAAGCTAATTTGTCTGGCATACTGCTTTGATGCTAGTAATTTAAACTACTTTTGTTTACGTACAAATCAGTTACACAAATTAGGCAACAGGGAGAGACAACTAATTTATCCATGTCTAATGCTAGAATGATATGACAATGCTAATTTAGAGCATTTGGCTCCAAAATAGAGCCCAGAAGTTGACAAGACATTCTTCTCCAGTTGCTGACAAATATAGTGACAACATCACCAATCCCCTCTTTCACTTAATGAGAATAATGAAAAGTGCTAGACATATTTTTAATGATTAAATTGGTATAAAATTACATAGTAAATATCTCATGAAAATTGAGCTATGTTTTAAAAATATTATATTATCTTTTACTACTTACAAGATATTGATATATAGATTGTGTACATATGATTGACACACAGATAGGTATGTGGAAAAGGACATTTTATAGTATACAGACATTTTATAGTATATTAAGGTAAGAGATGCTAATATTTCTCTGTATATCTCCCAGATTGAAAACATTAATGACAAAAGAATTTCTATTTTTGTGACTGTACAAAATTAGTTTAAAAAAAGAAAAAAACTACAGCTAAAAGAGTCAATAAACTGCCCTTAGAAACATTCTTTAGAAAACAACAGGGACATAACTGATAAGTACCATTTATTTAACACATACTTTATGCTGAGCACAGAGATAAATAATTTTTTTTTATAAACATTTCACTTACACTCACAAGAACCCTTTAAAATAAGTAATATTATCATCTGGATGCTACAGATGAGGAAGTTGAGTATAAGTGAAATCAAGTAATTTCTGTAGGTCACACAACTAGCAAATAGAGAAATTTGAATTATGATCTTGGTCTGTGAGATTCCAGGGCCAGAGATTTTCTACACTATGCTGACTGTCTCATTCTACCCAGCAACTCCATCTTTATACACTCTTTGTCAAAAATTTCATTTTGTTACATTTTAGATTTAATTTAAAATATGGTAAATAATTCTATTTTACTTTTCAGAAAATAAATTTGAATATATAAAAAGTAAGTAAGACATGAAAGCCAGTGATTGAAAACCAGATAGAAGTTAAAATTATTTGGCTTGGTTAAATAGCACCACTCAAATATTAGGCATTCTGAAGTTCCTGTTGCATGCATGTTTAGAACGAACCTTGGACAATACCATCCTTTGAAAAGCAGAGTACCTTCTCCGTCTCTGCCTCTTTCCAGAGGCAGTGCAGTGATACAGATATAAAAGAGTGAGACTTGTGCCATGGAATGAGGGTGGCGACATCCATTCAGTAACTTACTACACATAAATTATAACACAGTAAAATAATGTGAACATCTGGAACACATGCAGAGCCTAAAAATATTGCATTGCACTAAATATAACTCACTATACCACAAAACCAAAATTACTAGCAAGTTGATTTTAGATAAAACATGCATGAACTTCCAATTTATTTTATTAAAATATATCTATAAGTTTTATAATATAATTTGGTGAATATTGGAGTATGGTTGATTTACAATGTTGCATTAGTTTCTGCTGCACAGCAGGGTGAATCAGTTATACACATACATCTATCAACTCTTTTTAAAATTCTATTCCCATATAGGTCAGTACAGAGTATTGAGTAGAGTTCCCTGTGCTAAACGGTAGGTTCTTATTATCTATTATATATATAGTAGTCTGTATATGTCAATCCCAATCTCCCAAATTAACCCTCCCCTGCCCTTTCCCCTTTGGTAACCATAAGTTTGTTTATCTGTGACTCTATTTCTGTTTTGTAAATAGGTTCATTTGTATCATTTTTTTCTACTCCAAATATAAGCGAAATGATATGATATTTGTCTTTCTCTGTCTGACTTACTTCACTCTGTATGACAATATCTAGGTCCATCCATGTCGCTGCAAATAGCATTATTTTGTTCTTTTTATGGCTGAGAAATATTCCACTGTGTGTGTGTGTGTGTGTGTGTATATATATATATATATATATATATATATATATATATATATACCACATCTTCTTTAACCACTAAGGAAACCATAAAAAAAAAATGAAAAGACAACCCACAGAATGGGAGAAGATATTTGCAAGTGAAGTGACCAACAAGGGATTAATCTCCAAAATATATAAACAACACATGGAGCTCAATATCAAAAAACCAAACAAGCCAATCAAAAAATGGGCAGAATTGGGCTTCCCTGGCGGCGCAGTGGTTGAGAGTCCACCTGCTGATGCAGGGGACACGGGTTCGTGCCCTGGTCCGGGAAGATCCCACATGCCGCAGAGCGGCTGGGCCCGTGAGCCATGGCCGCTGAGCCTGCGCATCCGGAGCTTGTGCTCCGCAACAGGAGAAGCCACAACAGTGAGAGGCCCGCGTACCGCAAAAAAAAATAAAGGGCAGAATATCTAAATATACATTTCTCCAAAGAATACATACAGATGGCCAAGAGGCATGAGAAAAGATGATCAACATCACTAATTATCAGAGAAATGCAAATCAAAACTCAATGAGGTATCACCTCACAACAGTCAGAATGGCCATCAGCAAAAAATCTGCAGAAATAAATGCTGGAGAGAGTGTGGAGAAAAGAGAACCCTCCTATTCTGTTGGTGGGAATGTAAATTGGTACATCCACTATGGAGAACAGTATGGAGGTTCCTTAAGAAACTAAAAATAGAGCTGCCACATGATCCAGCACTCCCACTCCTGGGCATATACCCAGAGCCAAGAATAATTTGAAAAGATATATGCACCCCAATGTTCACTGCAGCACTATATACAATAGCCAGGACATGGAAGCAACCTAAATGTCCATCAAAGGAGGAAAGGATTTAGTTATCTTTTTTTTTAACAATTTTATTGGAGTATAATTGCTTTACAATGGTGTGTTATATTCTGCTTTACAAAAAAGTGAATCAGATATACATACACAGATATCCCCATATCTCCTCCCTCTTGCGTCTCCCTCCCACCCTCCATATCCCACCCATCTAGGTGGTCACAAAGCACCGAGCTGATCCCCCTGTGCTATACAGCTGCTTCCCACTAGCTATCTATTTTACATTTGGTAGTATATATATGTCCATGCCACTCTCTCACTTCGTCCCAGATTACCCTTCCCACTCCCCGTGTTCTCAAGTCCACTCTCCACATCTGCATCTTTATTCCTGTCCTACCCGTACGTTCTTCACAACCATTTTCTTTTTCTTTTTTAGATTCCATATATATGTGTTAGCATACGGTATTTGTTTTTCTCTTTCTGACTTCACTCTGTATGACAGATTTAGATCCATCCACCTCACTACAAATAACTGTTTCATTTCTTTTTATGGCTTAGTAATATTCCATTGTATATATGTGCCACATCTTCTTAATCCATTCATCTGCCGATGGAAATTTAGGTTGCTTCCATATCCTGGCTATTGTAAATAGAGCTGCAATGAAAATTGTGGTACATGACCCTTTTGGATTTATGGTTTTATCAGGGTATATGCCCAGTAGTGGAATTGCTGGGTTGTATGGTAGTTCTATTATTAGTTTTTAAGGCATTTCCATACAGTTCTCCATAGTGGCTGTATCAATTTACATTCCCACCAACAGTGCAAGAGGGTTCCCTTTTCTCAACACCCTCTCCAGCATTTTTTTTTTTTGTAGATTTTTTGATGATGGCCATTCTGACTGGTGTGAGGAGAAAACACACTGTAGTTTTCATTTGCATTTCTCTAATGATTAGTGATGTTGAGCATACTTACATGTGTTTATTGGTGATCTGTATATCTTCTTTGGAGAAATGTCTATTTAGATTTTCTGCCCATTTTTTAATTGGATTGTTTGTTTTTTTGATATTGAGCTGCATGAGCTGCTTGTAAATTTTGGAGATTAATCCTTTGTCAGTTAGTTCATTTGCAAATATTTTCTCCCATTCTGAGGGTTGTCTTTTCATCTTGTTTATGGTTTCCTTTGCTCTGCAAAAACTTTTAAGTTTCATTAGGTCCCATTTGTTTATTTTTGTTTTTATTTCCATTTCTCTAGGAGGTGAGTCCAAAAGGATCTCACAGTGATTTATGTCATAGACTGTTCTGCCTATGTTTTCCTCTAAGAGTTTGATAGTTTCTGGCCTTACATTTAGGTCTTTAATCCATTTGAGTTTACTTTTGTGTATGGTGTTAGGGAGTGTTCTAATTTCATTCTTCTACATGTAGCTGTCCAGTTTTCCCAGCACCACTTACTGAAGAGGCTGTCTTTTCTCCACTGTATATTCTTGCCTCCTTTATCAAAGATAAGGTGACCATATGTGCATGGGTTTATCTCTGGGCTTTCTATCCTGTTCCATTGATCTACATTTCTGTTTTTTGGCCAGTACCATACTGTCTTGATTACTGTAGATATGCAGTATGGTCTGAAGTCAGGGAGCCTGATTCGTCCAGTTCCATTTTTCTTTATCAAGATTGTTTTGGCTATTCGGGGTTTCTGTGTTTCCACACAAATTGTGAAATTTTTTGTTCTAGTTCTGTCAAAAATGCCAGTGGTAGTTTGATAGGGATTGAACTGAATTTGTAGATTGGTTTGGGTAGTAGAGTCATTTTCACAATGTTGCTTCTTCCAAACCAAGAACATGGTATAGTATATCTCTCCATCTCCTTTGTATCATCTTTAATTTCTTTCATCAGTATCTTGTAGTTTTCTGCATACAGGTCTTTTGTCTCCTTAGGTAAGTTTATTCCTAGGTATTTTATTCTTTTTGTTTCAGTGCTAAATGGAAGTGTTTCCTTAATTTCTCTTTCAGATTTTTTCATCATTAGTGTACAGGAATGCAAGAGATTTCTGTGCATTAATTTTGTATCCTGCAACTTTACCAAATTCATTGATTAGCTCTAGTAGTTCTCTGGTAGCATCTTTAGGATTCTCATGGTATACTATCATGTCATCTGCAAAGAGTGACAGCTTTGCTTCTTCTTTTCTGATTTGGATTCCTTTTATTTCTTATTCTTCTCTGATTGCTGTGGCTAAAATTTCCAAAACTATGTTGAATAAGAGTGGTAAGTGAAGACAGCCTTGTCTTGTTCCTGATCTTAGAGGAAATGGTTTCAGTTTTGCACCATTGAGAACGACGTTGGCTATGTGTTTGTCATATATGGGCTTTATTATGTTGAGGTAAGTTCCTTCTATGCCTACTTTCTGGAAGGTTTTTATCATAAATGGGTGTTGATTTTTTTTAAAAGCTTTTTCTGCATCTATTGAGATGATCATATGGTTTTTCTCCTTCAATTTGTTAACATGGTGTATCACATTGATTGGTTTGCATATATTGAAGATTCCTTGCATTCCTGGGATAAACCCAACTTGATCATGGTGTATGATCCTTTAATATGCTGTTGGATTCTGTTTGCTAGTACTTTGTAGAGGATTTTTGCGTCTCTGTTCATCAGTGATGTTGGCCTATAGTTTTCTTTCTTTGTGACATCTTTGTCTGGTTGTGGTGTCAGGGTGATGGTGACCTCATAGAATGAGTTTCGGAGTGTTCCTCCTTCTGCTATATCTGCAAGACTTTGAGGAAGATAGGTGTTAGCTCTTTTCTAAATGTTTCATAGAATTCGCCTGTGAAGCCATCTGGTCCTGGGCTTTTGTTTGTTGGAAGATTTTTAATCACAGTTTCAATTTCAGTGCTAGTGATTGGTCTCTTTATATTTTCTATTTCTTCCTGGTTCAGGCTCAGAAGGTTGTGCTTTTCTAAGAATTTGTCCATTTCTTCCAGGTTGTTCATTTTATTGGTATATAGTTGCTTGTAGTAATCTCTCATGATCCTTTGTATTTCTGCAGTGTCAGTTGTTACTTCTCCTTTTCCATTTCTAATTCTATTGATGTGAGTCTTCTCCCTTTTTTTCTTGATGAGCCTGGCTAATGGTTTATCAATTTTGTTTACCTTCTCAAAGAACCACCTTTTAGTTTTATTGATCTTTGCTATTCTTTCCTTCATTTCTTTTTCATTTATTTCTGATCTGATCTTTATGATTTCTTTCCTTCTGCTAACTTTGGAGTTTTTTTTGTTTTTCTTTCTCTAATTGCTTTAGGTGTAAGGTTAGGTTGTTTATTTGAGATGTTTCTTGTTTCTTGAGGTAGGATTGCATTGCTATATACTTCCCTCTTAGAACTGCTTTTGCCACATCCCAAATGGTTTGGGTCATCGTGTCTTCATTGTCATTTGTGTCTAGGTAATTTTGGATTTCCTTCTTTGATTTCTTCAGTGATCTCTTGGTTATTTAGAAGTGTATTGTTTAGCTTCCATGTTTGTATTTTTTACAATTTGTTTCCTGTAATTGATATCTAGTCTCATAACATTGTGGTCAAAAAAGATACTTGATACGATTTCAATTTTCTTAAATTTACCAAGGCTTGATTTGTGACCCAAGATATTATATATCCTGGAGAATGTTCCCTGAGCACTTGGTAAGAAAGTGTATTCTGTTGTGTTTGGGTGGAATATCCTATAAATATCAATTAAGTCCATCTTGTTTAATGTATAATTTAAAGCTTGTGTTTCCTTATTTTTTTTTTTCATTTTGCATGATCCCTCCATTGGTGAAAGTGGGGTTTTAAAGTCCCCTACTATGATTGTGTCACTGTCAATTTCCCCTTTATGGCTGTTAGCATTTGCCTTACGTACTGAGGTCCTCCTATGTTGGGTGCAAAAATATTATAATCGTTATATCTCCTTCTTGGATCGATCCCTTGTTCATTATGTAGTGTCCTTCTGTCCCTCTGAAGTGTAATAGTCTTTATTTTAAAGTCTATTTTGTCTGATATGAGAATTGCTACTCCAGCTTTCTGTTGATTTCCCTTTGCATGGAATACCATTTTCCCTTTGCATGGAATACCATTTTCCATCCCCTCACATCCCCTCACAGTCTTTATTTTAAAGTCTATTTTGTCTGATATGAGAATTGCTACTCCAGCTTTCTGTTGATTTCCCTTTGCATGGAATACCATTTTCCATCCCCTCACATTCAGTCTGTATGTGTCCCCAGGTCTGAAGTGAGTCTCTTGTAGACAGCATAGGTACGTGTCTTGTTTTAGTATCCATTCAGCCAATCTATGTATTTTGGTTGGAGCATTTAATCCATTTACATTTAAGGTAGTTATCAATTTGTATGTTCCTATTAGCATTTTCTTAATTGTTTTGGGTTTGTTATGGTAGGTCTTTTCCTTCTCTTGTGTTTCCTGCCTAGAAAAGTTCCTTTAGTATTTGTTGTTAAGCTGGTTTGGTGGTGCTGAATGCTGTTAAATTTTGCTTTTCTGTAAAGATTTTAATTTCTCCATCAAATCTGAATGAGATCCTTCCTGGGTAGAGTAATCTTTGTTGTAGGTTTTTCCCTTTCATCACTTTAAATATGTCCTGCCACTCCCTTCTGGCTTGCAGAGTTTCTGCTGAAGGATCAGCTGTTAACCTCATGGAGATTCCTTTGTATGTTATTTGTTGATTTTCCCTTGATGCTTTTAATATCCTTTCTTTGTATTGAATTTTTGATCGTTTGTAATAATATGTGTCTTGAAGTGTTTCTCCTTGGGTTTAACCTGTATGGGGCTCTCTGTGCTTCCTGAACTTGATTGACTATTTCCTTTCCCATATTAGAGTAGTTTGCAGCTACAGTCACTTCAAATATTATCTCAGCCCCTTTCTTTTTCTCTTCTTCTGGGACCCCTATAATTCGAATATTGGTGTGTTTAATGTTTTCCCAGAGGTCACTGAGACTGTCCTCAATTCTTTTCATTCTGTTTTCTTTATTCTGCTCTGCGGTAGTTATTTCCACTATTTTGTCTTCCAGGTCACTTATCTGATCTTCTGCCTCAGTTATTCAGCTATTGATTCCTTCTAGAGAATTTTTAATTTCATTTATTGTGTTGTTCATCATTGTTTGTTTGCTCTTTAGTTCTTCTTGGTCCTTGTTAAACATTTGTTGTGTTTTTCCAGTTCTATTTCCAAGATTTTGGATCATGTTTACTATCATTACTCTGAATTCTTTTTCAGGTAGACTGCATATTTCCTTTTCATTTGTTTGGCCTGGTGTGTTTTTACCTTGTTCCTTCATCTGCTGTGTGTTTCTCTGTCTTCTCATTTTGCTTAACTTAATGTGTTTGGGGTCTCCTTTTCACAGACTGCAGGCTCATAGTTCCCGTTGTTTTTGGTGTCTGTCCCCAGTCGCTAAGGTTGTTTCAGTGGCTTGTTTAGGCTTCATGTCGCTAAGGTTGTTTCAGTGGCTTGTTTAGGCTTCCCGTTGGAGGGGACTGGTGTCTGTGTTCTGGTGGATGAGTCTGGATCTTTTCTTTCTGGTGTGAAGGACCATGTCTGATGGTGTGTTTTGGGGTTCTGTGACCTTATTATGGTTTTAGGCAGCCTCTCTGAGAATGGGTGTGCTTATGTTCCTGTCTTGCTAGTTGCTTGGCATAGGGTGTCCAGCACTGTAGCTTGTTGGTTGTTGAGTGGAATTAGGTCTTAACATTGAGATGCAGATCTCTGGGAGAGCTTTTGCCATTTGATATTATGTGGAGCCAGGAGGTCTCTGGTGGACCAATTTCCTGAATTCTGCTCTCCCACTTCAGTGGCACAGGCATGACACCCGGCCAGAGTGCCAAGACCCTGTCAGCCACACAGCTCAGAAGAAAAAGCAGAAAAAAAGAAAGATAGAAAGAAAAAAATGAAGTAAAATAAAGTTATTAAAATAAAAAAAATTTTAATTATTAATAATAAGAAAAATTAAAAACTAATAAAGAAGAAATAAATGAGGTCAGACAGAACCCTGGGACAAATGGTAAAAGCAAAGTTATACAAACAAAATCACACAAAGAAGCATACACATACACACTCTCAAAATGAACAAAAGGAAAAAATATATATATTTATATATTTAAAAAAGGAAGAAAGAAACCAAATTAATAAACCAATCTACCAATGATGATAAACTCTAAATACCAAACTAAGATAAACATGAAACCAGAAAAAAAATAGATGCCGAAAGCAAACCTCAAGTCTACAGTTGCTCACAAAGTCCACCACCTCAATTTTGGGATGGTTCATTGTTTATTCAGGTATTCCAGAGATGCAGGTACATCAAGTTTATTGTGGAGATTTAATTCACTGCTCCTGAGGCTGCTGGGAGAGATTTCCCTTTCTCTTCTTTGTTCTCACAGCTCCCAGAGGCTTAGCTTTGGATTTGGCCCCGCCTCTGCTTGTAGGTCGCCGGAGGGCGTCTGTTCTTAGCCCAGACAGGACGGGGTTAAAGGAGCAGCTGAGTAGGGGGCTCTGGCTCACTCAGGCTGGGGGGAGGGAGGGGTACGGAATGTGGGGTGAGCCTGCAGTGGCAGAGGCTGGCGTGACGTTGCAACAACCTAAGGCATGCTGTGTATTCTCCTGGGTAAGTTTTCCCTGGATCACGGGACCCTGGCAGTGACTTGTTGCACAGGCTCCCGGGAGGGGTGGTGTGGATAGTGACCTGTGCTTGCACACAGGGTTCTTGGTGGCTATAAGCAGCAGCCTTAGCATTTCATGCCCGTCTCTGGGGTCTGCGCCAACAGTCCCAGCTCGCGCCTGTCTCTGGAGCTGATTTAAGCAGTGCTCTGAATCCCCTCTCCTTGCGCACCCTGAAACAATTGTCTCTTGCCTCTTATGCAGTTCTAGACTTTTTCCCAGACTCCCTCCCGGATAGCTGTGATGCACTAGCCCCCTTCAGGCTGTGTTCACGCAGCCAGCCCCAGTCCTCTCCCTGGGATCTGACCTCTGAAGCCCAAGCCTCAGCTCCCAGCCCCGACCTGCCCCAGCAGGTGAGCAGGTGAGTGCTGGTCGGCACCGATCCTCTGTGCAGGAATCTCTCCTCTTTGCCCTCTGCACCCCTGTTGCTGCACTCTCCTCCATGGCTCTGAATCTTCGCCCCCGCCACCCTCCCATCTCTGCCAGTGAAGGGGCTTCCTAGTGTGTGGAGACTCTTCCTCCTTCACAGGTCCCTCCCAGAGGTGTAGGTCCCATCTCTATTGCCTGTTTTTTCTTTTGCCCTACCCAGGTAGGTGTGGAGTTTCTTGCCTTTTGGGAGGTCTGAGGTCTTCTGGCAGCATTCAGTAGGTGTTCTGTAGGAATTGTTCCACATGTAGATGTATTTCTGATGTATTTGTGGGGAGGAAGGTGATCTCCATGTTTTATTCCTCCGTCATCTTGAAGGTTTCTAGTCTTCATTTTAAATAATAGTATAACTCAAAATATTCTCAGGCTTCTGTTACTGAACCAATCTTGGGTCTGCTTGCTCACCATGCAGCAAAGCCAAGTTACTGACACTGTGTTGTGGTGAAGGAAAGTACAGTGTTTATTGCAGACCAAGCAAGGAGAATGGGCAACTCATACTCAAAAGACCCAAACTTCTCGAAGGCTTTCAGGGAAGGGTTTCCAAAGACAAAGTGAGGGAGAGGGTGGCAGGGTACGTGATCTGCTGATGCACAGTTTTCTGATTAGTGGGTGATGAGGTAACCAGGTGAGGTCACAGGGGTCAGCATTATCAATCTTCAGGTTTTGGCCAATCTGTGGGCTACATGCTCATGGTCATCATGCAGTTAGCTTCTTCCACCTGGTAAGGGTTTTAGCATCTACTAAACAAGTCAAGGATATGGCTCAGTGTATTATCTATAGCCCTTGAGGAGGAACTCAAGGTCCTTGAATTTGTTTTATGGCTAAACTATTATTAATTTGTCCGATTTGACTGTTTTCCTTCGTTTCTTCATTTTCTCATTTCTCTGATTAAATTTTCTCTTTGGAACTCAGGGAAATCCTAGGATGCTAAAGCTTTTCCACTAAGAAGAGGCAGGGGCCATCAGGAGTGGGGTGGGCCCATCCTTGGGAAGGCCCCCACAGGATCCTGCTTAGTTTCACTTCTACTTCTATTCCATATTTTCGTGGCTATTGTACTTTAATTCCCCACAAAAGAACTGGTTGGCACAGATTTTAAAAAGAGTTGTGAAAATAATATTAACTTAATATTATTAAGTTTATATGAAATTTTGTTTAATATTTATGTGGCAGATTCCTTTGACCTACGATTATTGGTGCATAAGCCTCTTTTTGAAATCTTATCTTGCTGTCATGATTTGAAAGAAAACTAGCAAATGACTATTTAAACAAGAGTTATTTTTTTTCTTTTTCTTTCTCCCTCTCCTTTTCCTTTAATACACAAGTCTAATGAGGTGCAAAGGATATTTCATATTGTCAAGCTCATCTAAAGCATACAATCTTTATCTCTCCTTCATGCCACAGTGAATTAAGTAGATAAACATGTCATGAGAAATTAAGATGGTTGATAAACTTGTTGGCACCATCTTGAAGGCACAAGACATCATCACCCTCTCCACAGGTATTTGGTTAAAATACTCTGTCCTCACATTTTCAAGCAGCACCTTGAAGAAATATCACACACATTGTTGAAAGCAGGAGGAAGTCAAAGAAAATATGACTCAGAGTTTACATGTTGCATACATAATATGGTCTTGATATGAACTTGAAAATACAGAATAAGATATGCACAATACTTAACATTTATTTACAGAGGTTAACTCAACCAACTTACTAATGGAGTAGAAAAGAAATTTTTTTTCTTTATTTTATAGATAAGGTCACAGAAGAAAAGGAAAGCTAAGTTAGTTTCCCGAAGCCATAATTGCTTATAATTAAAGATCCAAGTCTAAATGTATTTTACTGTCTCTATTTGTTTATATCAAAGAACAGTCATTGACAATATGAATATAAAATCAAAGATGAAAAAATAAGATTTTTTTGCATGAAATCCAAACCATATAGCAAGGAGGAGCAGTATAGTTTAGGCAACTATATTTTGATGACAAAGCCAGTTACACTTATGGAAAACTGAATGTTAGAATGATTCTCATGTCATTTCAAAGACTAATTTTTGCTCAGGTTCTTCATTAAAAGATATAAAAGGAAACAGCTAAAATCTAAAAAAAAAAAAAAAAAAAGTTCTGTTAACATTTTCTGGAGATATACTTCACCATTTTTTTCTTTTCCTGGGAGTATTTACACAGTTGAAAAGGTTGACTGTAAATGAGACATATACAATGCCAATGAAATGACAACTTGGAGAAGTATAAACAAAATATCTTGATAAAGAATTCAAACAAATTCTATTTTAGCAAGTTAGAGACACTAAAGAAGAGTTTATCTTTCCTTCCTTCCTTCCTTCTGACCTTTCATCCATCCATCCTATCTATCTATCTATCTATCCGTGCATCCATATACCTACCTAACAATTTTAGTGAGCTGTTTTGTGTTACTCATCATTCTCACCTTTTCTCACCTCACTACACATTTACACTTAACAAATATGGAATATACATTTGGTACTTAAGAAATGCTGAGATAAATTGAGATGAACTAGAATGTATATAGATATCACAAAGACATATATATAATTATATATATATAATTTATATTTATATTCTCATATATAGCATATAATAGCTCATAGTTCACACATATACACATATAAACATGAAGCAAACTACCCTGACCTGCTTGCTTTTTCACTTTCTCTTCTCTGAACTCCTGTTAATTCTTAACGTTCTTTTCAACCTAAGCAGTGCATATCACTTACTATCTTGTACTACTATTATTAAGATATGAATTTAACTTGTCAAATGTTTGTGCTTTAAGTCTCCAAGTCAAATGGTGGACTGTGCCATGAACACTATATTTATAACTTAGGGGAGTACTTTCCACATGGAAGAAATTAAATATTGTTGATGAGATGATATTGTTTGTGAAGGATGAAACTGCTCAAACTGATTGTGTTCACCCTATTCCCTCCTCTCTCTACATGATATCATGAAGATGAGAAATACAGAATGAATAACCACTCACAGAATAACTTTAATAGGAAAAGTTGCTGAAGAAATGGAGTAATCTGATCTTGCATAGCTTGTATCACAGAAGCTGAGATGAACATGAAATCTTTTATGTGAAATTTACCTTTGAAATTTCTATTATTCTAACCTTAGAAAAGCAGTTAGCTCTCTTTGTATTTCATACAAAAATTCTTCACCCTGGCTGTTTTGCAAATATCAACATAATTTTATGAAGAAAAATGCTGTAATCAAGTACCATAAAAACAAACAAAAGTGCTGGCCCAAACCCGTTGCTTAGCAATCACATGTTTTAGTATAGAGCAACTTGCATTATTTTAGCTTATAATATTCATAATGCCCTTCAAGATTTTACACATTACAAAGAAACGTTTATGACCATCAGTCGCACAGTTTTGCAATTAATACTGATATGATTTTTCCCCACAACCCTGTATAGGACTAGGAAGTGGAAACCTTTGATTCTATAAAATATTTGCAATTGAAGAAACAGATTACTAGGTTGTTTATAAAGAATCTTTTCTGTTTCTAGCTTTAGTATATCCTACAACTATTTTACATAGTTTCATATAGGCTTTGTTAACATCCATAAAAATTTTACTTTTCAGAACCAATTAATTTTGTAGATCAGTGAGTGTAGTGTGGTGGACAGCATGTGTAATTTGCAGTAAGAAGACATGGTTCAAGTCATAGTTATGCCTTTTATTAATTCCATAACATATTTTTGTGAGTATAAGTGATTTTGAATGTAAAACCAAAAAAATTATAATAGCAATGCTAGTAGTAGTAGCAGTAGTAACAGTAAGCGACAGAGTAATATTTATATAACATTTATTATACTTAGGATGTCAACTTAAAGATTGAGAGATAGAGATATAGATATTGTAAAAGATTTTAGATAACAGAAAACACTTTTAAATATTAATATATATAACATATAGGAAAATAATAAGTATATTTCTTAGACACATTTTCTTCCAGGTACTGTTCCAAATGCTTTAAATACATTCATTAATTTAATAATTCTTATTATACTCTCCATTTTACATATGATAGAAAGCTTCAAGAACTTGTCCAAAGACACAAATCTTATAGAACTCATGCTCTTAAGTCTGATTCTAGAGCTCATACTTTTATGACAGTTAAAAATGCAGTTTGGGGCTTCCCTGGTGGCACAGTGGTTGAGAGTCCGCCTGCCGATGCAGGGGACACGGGTTCGTGCCCTGGTCCGGGAAGATCCCACATGCCGCGGAGTGGCTGGGCCCGTGAGTCATGGCCGCTGAGCCTGAGCGTCCGGAGCCTGTGCTCCGCAACGGGAGAGGCCACAACAGTGGGAGGCCCGCGTACCGCAAAAAAAAAAAAACACACACACACAAAAAACTGCAGTTTGTCAATGACATGAGAATTATTCAGAATTTAAGATCATCAAAATACTGATACCAAGATTCAACAGAACTAGTCATATAAAGTTTGTTATCCTCTCAAAAGTGAGTATAGAAACCTAAAAAAATTCTTGAAAAATGAAATATAGTTTATTTCATAGATGTTGACCAACTTAATGTTGCCTAGGGAGTGTCAGCATTGTTAAACCATACTTAACAATGAGCCACTACTCTGCTCCCTGTCACTGTGTGTATTATTTTTACCAATTCCAGACCTTTATATACACATAATCATATACTGTGTACTCTTTGCATACATCTTCTTTTATACATCAAAATGATTTTAAGTTGTATCCATGCTTTTGTGTGTATCAACAGTCCTTTCATTTTCATTGCTGAGTAATAACATTGTATAAATATACTACCGTTTGTTTATTAATTCACACTTGGTGGAAATTTGATTTTTCCCCAGTTTCTCTAAATACTTCAAAAAATTCTTTTTATGGATGTGTATTTTCACTTCCCGTTGGTAATTACCTACAAGTGGAATTGCTGAGTGACATATTAATTGCGTGTGTGTGTGTGTTTAAATAAAAAAACTGTTAACTCTTTTTTAAAGTGGTTATAGCATTCTCCACACCATCTGCATAACAGAAAGTTCCAGTTGCTCCACACTTTTGGCAACACTTAGTTACTAGTCATCTTAATTTTAGCCTTACTTTAGTGTGTGTGTAGTGATACTTAATTACGTTTATTTGGATTTTTCACAGATAACAGGATTTTGAATTAAATTATAATTTTGAACATCTTTTGCATATATTTATTAACCGTTTGTATACCTTCTCTTATGAAATGTCTGTTAAAATATTTAGCAATGAATTCTCTCAGTAATTATTTTACCTGAAAATGCCTTTTTTTACTTCATTTTTTGGAGATACAGATGTTATTTCCTTTCAGATGTTTAAATGTGTTATTTCACTGTCTCCTGACTTGCACTATTTCTCTTGAGAAATCTGTTGCATACTTATATTTGTTTATTTTTATGTAATAGGTCTCATTATTATAAGTACTTTAAAAAGTTTTTTAATTATCACTTCTTTTCACTGAATTTATTATTCTGTCTATTGATGTGGGTTTCTTTGTATTCATCCTGTTTAATGTTTGCTTAATTTCTTGGAATCATGGGTTTATAACTTGCATCAAATTTTGAGGAAAAAATTAGTTATTTTATCAAATATGTATTTTGTACACCACTTTCTGAGACCTATATTAAAGGACTAGTTTAGCTCCTACAACTTTTGAGTCTCTGCTTATTATTTTAGGCCTTTTAAACTCTTTCAACTTGTATAATTTATGATGCTATTTTATCAGGATTATTAATTTTTTTAAGAGTATAATATACTACAAAGACCATTAAATGAACTATTTCAGTTTTTTTTCTCATTTCTAGAAGTTCTATTTGTTTCATGGCTTTAATTTTTTCATTATGTTTTCATTTAAATCCCTGAACATATTTATAATAATCTTTTTAAGTGTGTCTATTAATTCTATAATATTTTTATTTTTTAACTGAATTGCACCCCCTTTCCCCAATATGGTTTAAATGTTCCTGCTACTTCACATGTCTAATTTAATTTGCTTGGATGCTTCTCATTGTGACATTATGTTGAATAGTGTGGAGACTGTACTGCGTGTTTCTAACAAGTGTTGTGTTTTGTTTTGGCTGGCAGTTAAGGTGCTTGTCAATAAGTTTGACCACATCAGGGCATGTGGCCAGAAGATGGTTTTTTTATGCTTTTCAGAAGATGGGTCTAACAGTAGACTTTACTATATGGTTAGTTTAACCATTACATGCTAGCCTGACCATGTGGTTCCTACTGAACACCTTGATTGTTTAAATAGTTTTCTTCAATCTCGCTCCTCAGAACTCAAATGCCACTGGCCCTGCATGAGCTGTATGATACACTCAGTTTACGCTGCCTGGTAGTTGTTCTTGATCCAGTAACTGGTCTTTGCCTGTTCTTGTGGAACCTTTCTCTGTGAAACTTCAGCTAAGCCAATGCATAAATGTACCTCCATTTAGAGTTTAAAGACATCCAGACAGAAATGGTAGTGAATCCATAGTTGAAATTCTAAAAATAATTTTCTGTGTATCTTTCTCCTCTTGATAATCTATCCTACAAATTCCAGCTGTCTCATTTTCCTCAAACTCTCAGCAAGAACACCATGATTTGCTTACCTTGGGCATTCATGGGAAGCAGGAAATTACCCTCAGTTTGAAGGCTAAAGTGATTGCCAGGCTAACCTGTTTCCTTTCTTGCACGGATCACTGTTGTGTGCTACCTATTATCCAATATCTGAAAACATAATTTCTTTGTATACCTTGTTCAGTTTTCTAGTTGTTCACAGTGAGAAAATATGTATGATACCAGATATTTTGCTATAGGCAGTAACAGAAATAGGAACACTTTTAAAAGATTTTTTAAAATAAAAATAATCTACAAAATTTTGAAATACAGAATATCATGGAAGAAAAATGTACACGTTTCTTGTAATTACACTACTAAGATATAGATACATTTTACACTGTGATGTATATCATTTAAGGACATATTTTTACGCACAGTACGTTTATCTATGCTTACATTTATTAATCATGCTGTACTGGATGAATAGTGTCCCCCCAAATTCATATTTATCCAGTAGTTGTTCATATGACCTTATTTGGAAGAGGGATCTTTGCAGATGTAATAAAGGTAAGATGAGGTCATACTGAGTTAGTGTGGGCCATAACTCCAATGACTAATGTGCTTATAAGAAGAGGGAAATTTTGACAAAAGGAAACAAACACACACAACGGGAAGATGTCCATGTTAAGACAGAGGCAAAACTTGGAATGATGCAGCTACAAACCAAAGAATGTCAAGTATTGCCAGCAACCTCCAGAAGCTAGATGAGAGATATGGAATAGATTCTGCCTCAGAGCTATGAAAAGGAACCAAAACTGGCTTAAGCTAGATAATTTGTAGTAATTTGTTATGGTAGCACTAGGAAGGTAATCTACATGATATTGAATATATTATGTAAAATATATATTATCATTTTTATAACATATATTTTACAATCATTTCTAACTTTTTTAAAAAATGAGCTATTGGGCTTCCCTGGTGGCGCAGGGGTTGAGAGTCCGCCTGCCGATGCAGGGGACACGGGTTCGTGCCCCGGTCTGGGAAGATCCCACATGTCGCGGAGCGGCTGGGCCCGTGAGCCATGGCCGCTGAGCCTGCGCGTCCAGAGCCTGTGCTCCGCAGCGGGAGAGGCCACAACAGTGAGAGGCCCGCGTTCCACAAGAAAAAAAAAAAAAAAGCTGTTAATTACTCTTAATTATATGCTATCATATGACATTTAATTATTTAAGAGTAATTCATTATAAAATTATATATATATATATTTTATATATATATATATAAAGAAATAAAGCAAGAGAGAAACCAAATCAATAAACAACTCTACCAATTAGAATAAGCCTTAAATACTAAACTAAGATAAACATAAAACCAGAAAGAACTTAGATGCAGAAAGCAAACCTCAAGTCTACAGTTGCTCCCAAAGTCCACCACCTCAATTTTCAGATGATTCGTTGTCTAATCAGGTATTCCACAGATGCAGGGTTCATCTAGTAGATTTTGGAGATTTAATCTGCTATCCTGAGGCTGCTGGGAGAAATTTCCCTTTCTTGTCTTTGCACAGCTACTGTGGTTCAGCTTTGGATTTGGCCCTGCCTCTGCGTGTTGTTCACCTGAGCGTGTCTGTTCCCTGCCCAGACAGGACTGAGTTAATGTAGCAGCTGATTAGGTGGTTCTGGCTCACTCAGGCCAGTGGTTGAAGGGTTACAGAATGCGAAGCATGCCTTTGGCGCAGATGCCAGCTTGTGATTGCAACAGTCTGATGCACACCATTTGTTCTCCTGGGGAAGTTATTCCTGGATCACAGGACCCTGGCAGTGGCAGGCTGCACAGGCTCCTGGGAGGGGATGTGTGGATAGTGACCTGTGCTTGCACACAGGCTTCTTGTTGGCAGCAGCAGCAGCCTTAGCATTTCATGCCCGTCTCTGGGGTCCACGCTGATAGCCACGGCTCGTGCCTGTCTCTGGAGTTCATTTAGGCGGTGCTCTGAATCCCCTCTCCTCATGCACTCCAAAACAATGGTCTCTTGCCTCTTAGGCAGTTCCAGACTTTTTCCCAGACTCCCTCCCGGATAGCTGTGGCACACTAGCCCCCTTCAGGCTCTGTTCACACAGCCAAACCCAGTCCTCTCCCTGGGATCTGACCTCCGAAGCCCAAGCCTCAGCTCCCAGCCCCCACCCATCCCGGCCTGTGAGCAGACAAGCCTCTCAGGCTGGTGAGTGCTGGTCTGCACCGATGATCCTCTGTGCGGGAATCTCTCTGCTTTGCTCTCCGCACCACTGTTGCTGCGCTCTCCTCGGTGGCTCCGAAGCTTCCCCCACCCTCCCCTGTCTCTGCCAGTGAAGGGGCTTCCTAGTGTGTGGAAACTTTTCCTCCTTCACAGGTTCCTCCCAGAGGTGCAGGTCCTGTCCCTATTCTTTTGTCTCTGTTTTTTCTTTTGCCCTACCCAGGTACGTGGGTAGTTTCTTGCCTTTTGGGAAGTCTGAGGTTTTCTGCCAGAGTTCAGTAGGTGTTCTGTAGGAGTTGTTCCACATGTAGATGTATTTCTGATGTATTTGTGGGAAGGAAGGTGATCTCCATGTCTTACTTCTTCACCATCTTGAAGGTTCTCCCTATAATTATTTCCTGAATATTAACTCCTAGAAAAATATTTGGTATGAATATTTTCAGATTCCTTGACAAATATTCTCAAATTTCCAAAAAGAAATATAAAAACATGAGAATGTTTATCAGAACATTCTAGCCAAAACAAAGCACAATCCCTTAAACTTTGCTGTTTTGATAGTTGAATGATAAAATGAAAAGTCATTATTGTTTTGTTATGCATTAATTTGACTACTAACGAGGTTTAACATTTTTATGTGCTTTTATGCAATTTCTATTTGTATACGTCTGGTTTATGTAGTTCTTTTACTGAATATTTGTTTTGGGTAACATTTATTAATTTGTATTATGATAAGGTTTTATTTATTTATTTTTCATGTTGGTATTCTCCTCCTTTGATCATAGGAGTTCAAAAGTGTAGCAATACTCCTTTTAAACTGCTACATTCTATACTACATTTCAAAATTTAACTTAACACAATTCAAGACTCAAAAGTAAGAACAATTATGATATTAACTACATTTCAATCTTCTGTTTAATTTTGGATTCCAATTCATAAGTTCTGGAAAGTGTTTGAATCTGTATTTCAACCTTCAGAGATTTTTGTGTATATCACTGAGATGTTATGTGTTTCTCTGTGTAAATATATATATGTATGTACATATATGCACATATATAATTGACAATAGAAACCAATAAAAATGGAAAAATATGATGCTTACTAGACAAGAAAAAGTAATTTGGCCACATTCAAGTCAGTGAAGTCAATTTAAGGTTCACGATGATTTCCCTTGAGGTGTACTTTGATTTGATTACTTTGAAGTTATAGGATTCAAATATTTTCCATAGGCAAGGCAGTGTCGTATGCGTATGTAGACTCTGTGTGTATGCAGACTGATTAGAACAAATGTATTTTCAAATTTCCCTTTGGGGCTAAATAAACTCAAAAGAAACATGGAATACTGAAGCACTCATTCTAATAGATAGTTAACAAATGAGTTCTCCATGATATATATATTTTTAACTTATTTATTTTTGGCTGCGTTGGGTCTTCATTACTGCGTGCAGGCTTTCTCTAGTTGTGGCGAGCGGGAGCTACTCTTCTTTGTGGTGCACTGACTTTTCATTGCAGTGGCTTCTCTTGTTATGGAGCATGGGCTGTAGGCACGCAGGCTTCAGTAGTTGTGGCACACAGGCTTAGTTGCTCTGCGACACGTGGGATCTTCCTGGATCAGGGCTCATACCCATGTCCCCTGCATTGGCAGGCAGATTCTTAACCACTGTGCCACCAGGGAAGCCCCCTCCATAATATTTTAAAGATACACTCTGACATGTACACACTCTAATATTTAAAATGGATAACCAACAAGGACCTACTGTAGAGCACAGGGAATTCTGCTCAATATTATGTAACAACCTAAATGGGAAAAGAATTTAAGAAAGAATAGCTACATGTATACGTATAACTGAATCACTTTGCTGTGCACCTAAAACTAACACAACATTGTTCATCAACTATACTCCAATATAAAATAAAAAGTTACAAAAAAAATGATACCTTCACATGAGATTGTGTACAGAAAGCTAATGCTAATGGAATACATATAAGAATGATAAAAATTCTCAGGTATGCCAAGCTTAACTTTTGCTCTGGGGAAACAAATGAAAGCTACAAGTTTTGGGAAGCTTAACACAATAAAAAATTTCGTATTCTAATAAAGTTTAGTCATTGATATAACATACAAACTAATGTGTTTCTATATTAATGGTATTAAATGTACATATACCCATAGATATTCAGAAGGTTAAATTATCTTCTTTAGACCTTTTTTAAGTTTCATAAATCTATATCAAATGTACAGATTTCTATTAGTGCAACACAGTCCTAAGACACTGCAGTTTCACGGCATTTGTTTTTGGTTTATATATACTCTAAGGAGCTCAATGTATTTTACTCTGACCATTCTCATGTTATATACATATCATAAAGTCTGAAGACAATTCTGAGGAAATGTGACAGTTTCAAACTATGAATACTGAGGTTTTTGTCCAGAGTATAAATAAAACAACCTCAAAAATCATAAATTTAGACTTACTTGGTAGTATCTGAATATCTTTTGAAGTACCATGTAAACAATAGACAATATCACTGTACACATGGTTTGCCTTTTTAAATTTACACTTCGTTATATACCTCATGTTTACACTCTCCAAGAAAGTTATTATATTTCAGAAAACAATGTTATGATTTATCAGCTTATAGTCATAAGATAAAAAGGATATTAAATTGACATGGCTAACATTACTTTAAATTTGTTGCTTCTACGTTGTTTCTACAATAAAAAATGTCCTTTTATAAAGTAGGAGAAAGTATATCATGCCCATAATGTTAACTGAGATAATTATTAAAAGACCATAAGGTAAATTTAAGGTAAATCTTAAATTAGTAATACTGTGAGTCTAGATGACAAAAATTATAATCTTCCAAGTTAGAAAATTTAGGATGTATTTTTTGTTATTGATTAGTTTTTCTTCTTTTTTATTGAAATATTGTTGATTTACACTGTATTAGTTTCAGATGTACAGCATAGTGATTTAGTATTTTTGTAGATTATATTCCATTATAGGTTATTATAAGATACCAGGTATCCTATAATTCTATGTGCTATAGAGTATATCTTTGTTGCTTATCTATTTTATATATTGTAGTTTGTGTCTGTTAATCCCATACTCTATTTGTCCCTCCTTTTTAGTGTACCACGACTGAATAGAAATTAATGAATTATTCATTAAATAAAACCCAAGGGTTGTGGTGAAGCACATTCAAAAACTTGATATGTATAATTTTGTAAATTAGATTGTAATAAAAAGGTAAAGCATGTGTCAGCTTATATTTTGGGATATATATATGAAAAATAAAAATTATTATTATAGCTCAAGTGTATTGAACACTTACCATGTTCAAGATGATATCCAAAAATATTCACATGGATTATGAGATGTAACCCTTGCAATAAACTATGAAGTAGTAACATTTATCTTCCCTGTTTTACTAGGCAACTCATAAATGGCAGATTTGGGGTTTTAACAGAGATAAGCTGACTCCAGAACTTGCACTCTTAAATACAGAGAGAGATATTCACTTAATTCCAGTAGAATAGTCTCAGGAGAGAGTGCAGATGCAAAGTTAATAGGTCCTGCTTTGATTCCACGTGAGAAAATGGTACTGGAGCTGTTGGGCATGGGTCAGATGGTATGTGCATAAGTGTGGAACAGAAGAGCACTATGAAGAGACCTCTCATCTTGGATCTGTGTCCCTCTGAATACCAAAGGCTTAGCACTATACTTAGCATATTAAAATACACAACCTGTTCGAATCCTATTTCTTCCATGATATTTAACTTGCTCTTTCCATATAATATAGAAGCTAATTTGCTTTTCAGGTGAAAGTCAAGTCCTGTTTAGATCATATACCAGGTTTAAATGATAGGAGATTTGAAATTCATACCTAGAAAATTTGGAATTCAAAGTTTAATAGAAAATTTCTTCATAAAATGCCATCAGTATGTGATAAGGTGAGAAAACACTAAAATTAGGGAAATGTTATTGACTCTGGGAGATTATTTCTCCAGGAATGTGACTGGTTTCAGTGAACCTGTTTTGAATTTCGAGAGTCTTCACTTTTCAGCTGTGTATAAATTATCACTCTAAGAAGGCCTCCATTCTAGAAATTACGAATGGGTACATCTAAATAGAGGGAGGAAATAATGGGTTCAAATATTCAGCTCTTGGAAACTAAAAGCCATTCCCACAATATGTACCTAATGATGATGTGCATATCAAATGAACAAATAAAACAATCACTGAAGGTAAGTGAACAAAAAATGGACTTAGTCTATACAACCCAGTAAAATCAAGAAGAACCCAAGGTGTAGAGATAGTCAAAATAAGGTCTCTACATATTTTTTGGATAAATTTTTTAGTGTTAGTCTATTCCTCCATATAATAAACAACAAGTATTTGAAACTATAAAGACTATTTGCATGTATTTTCAGAAGCATCTAGGGAAAGTACACACAAACTGGGGACAAATTAGTTTGGCAGGTGTTTCTCCTCCATTCTGATTTTAAGAGATATAGGCTAACAAAAGTTCCTTTTCTTAGGCACATGGTGTTCCTGATCACCATTCCAGCTAGAAGTGGAAAAGAACATGGAAAAACACAAAAGAAGTTTTTATGAGTGGAGTCTACAATTGATGCATATTACAGCCTTTCACATCCCATTGTCTAAAACTCAGTCATGTGGCCACAAGCAACAGAAGGAGACCTAGGAAGCATCAAACAGAAGAAGAAAACATGGATTTCAGTGAGCAGCTAACAATTACCTATTTATATGTATATTTTGAGAGAGAGATTTAATGTGATTTCTTTCCAAAATATCATCTTCTATTATTATCAGAAGCCACTATTCATTTTTTAAGTGCTAAAGATATAGGAAACCACCAAAGTATCTTATAAAAATTTCTGCAGAGAAAAATCACTATAAACTGATATTATTGATCACACCCTTACATAAAAGAAAGTTACAAAAACCTAAGATAGTGATAGCCAAGAAGACTTTCTCTACTTTAAAATTTGTATAAGGATCTGAATAATGAACTAATATGGTAATTGTAAATTGTCCATTATTTTAAAAAGGTCTCCAAGCAGCCATATATTCCAACATTTGATAACCTAGTTTGAGAAATCATCTACTTTTTCAAAAAGTAATTCTTCATGTTGTTTAGAGGGTTTAAAGTTTATGTTGGCCTTTATCATTCCTGAACTGATTAAATAGATTTTGTACCACTGTTATCAACAGTTCACAGTGGAGTATGTTGACCATGTAAAAAAATAAAAATATTTCTTTCAGTTCATAGATAGTAGGTACAAAATCCCAAAATTCTACCATTGCAGCAAAAAGAATACAATACCTAGGAATAAGGAGACAAAAGAACTGTATGCAGAAAACTATAAGACACTGATGAAAGAATTTAAAGATGATACAAACAGATGGAGAATTATAACATGTTTTTGGATTGGAAGAATCAACATTGTGAAAATGACTCTACGACCCAAAGCAATCTACAGATTCAATGCAATCCCTATCAAACTACCAATAGCATTTTTCACAGGACTAGAACAAAAAATTTCACAATTTGTATGGACAAAAAAGACCTTGAATAGTCAAAGCAATCATGAGAAAGAAAAATGGAGCTGGAGGAATCAGGCTCCCTGACTTCAGACTATACTACAAAGCTACAGTAATCAAGACAGTATGATACTAGCACAAAAACAGAAATATAGATCAATGGAACAGGATAGAAGCCCAGAGGTAAACCTGCACACATATGGTCACCTTATCGTTGATAAAGGAGGCAAGAATGTACAATGGAGAAAAGACAGTCTCTTCAATAAGTGGTTCTGGGAAAACTGAATGAAATTAGAACACTCCCTAACACCATACACAAAAATAAATTCAAAATGGATTAAAGACCTAAATGTAAGCCCAGACACTATAAAACTCTTAGAGGAAAACATAGACAGAACACTCTATGACATAAATCACAGCAAGATCCTTTTGGACCCACCTCCTAGAGAAATGGAAATAAAAACAAAAATAAACAAATGGGAACTGAGGAAACTTAAAAGCTTTTGCACAGCAAAGGAAACCATAAATAAGATGAAAAGACAACCCTCAGAATGGGAGAAAATATTTGCAAACAAAGCAACTGACAAAAGATTAATCTCCAAAATATATGAGCAGCTCAGGTAGCTCAATATCAAAAAAAAACCAAAAAACAAAAAAGAACACAATCCAAAAATGGGCAGAAGACCTAAATAGACATTTCTCCAAAGAAGATATACAGATTGCTAACAAACACATGAAAGGATACTCAATATCACTAATCTTTAGAGAGATACAAACCAAAACCACAATGAGGTATCACCTCACACCAGTCAGAATGGACATCATCAAAAAATCTACAAACAATAAATGTTGGAGAGGGTGTTGAGAAAAGGGAACCCTCTTACACTGTTGGTGGGAATGTAAATTGATATAGCCACTATAGAGAACAGTAGGGAGGTTCCTTAAAAGACTAAAAATAGAACTACCATATGGCCCAGCAATCCCACTACTGGTCATATACCCTGAGAAAACCATAACTCAAAAAGAGTCATGTACCACAATGTTCATTGCAGCTCTGTTTATAATAAACAGGACATGGAATCAACCTAAGTGTCCATCAACAGACGAATGGATAAAGAAGATGTGGCACATATATACAATGGAATATTACTCAGACATAAAAAGAAATGAAACTGAGTTATTTCTAGTGAGGTGGATTGACATAGAGTCTGAAATACAGAGTGAAGTAAGTCAGAAAGAGAAAAACAAATACCATATGCTAACACATATACATGGAATCTAAGAAAAAAAAAAAGGTTCTGAAGAACCTAGGGGCAGGACAGGAATAAAGACACAGATGTAGAGAATGGACTTGAGGACATGGGGAGTGGGAAACATAAACTGGGTTGAAGTGAGAGAGTGGCATGGACATATATACACAACCAAATGTAAAATAGATAGCTAGTGGGAAGCAGCCACATAGCACAGGGAGATCAGCTCGGTGCTTTGTGACCACCTAGAGGGGAGGGATAAGGAGGGTGGGAGGGAGATGCAAGAGGGAGGGGATATGGGGATATATGTATACATATAGCTGATTCACTTTGTTATACAGCAGAAACTAACACAACATTGTAAACAACTGTACTCCAATAAAGATGTTAAAAAAATTAAAAAATAAATAAAATAAAATGGAATTGAGATGCCAGAAGGGGGAGGTCTCACTCAGTACCACTCAAGGTCAATACAGGAAGGACTGTAGCTTAGAGACCTCAACAGGAAGAATCATCATCAGGAAAGAATCATCAGTTACAGGCCTCAACAGGAAAGATGTGCTTGTATCTGCTACAGGAAATGGACTACACCAGCTACTAGGCCCATGAGAACCCATCATCTCCCTGAACTCCTGCTTTCCTCCTTTCATTCAAAAAACCCCTCCCAACTTTCAGCTTTTTACTCTGTAAAATAACTTTCCTCTTCTTTGTTTATTAGACTCACCTTGGCTTTTTCTATAGCCTGCATATCCAAAATTGTAATTCTTTGCTGTTCCTGAATAAACCCATTTTGCTTGAAAAGTAAAAAAAAAAAAATCCCAAAATTCAAAAACAGAAAAATCCCACTAATATAAGCTCAAATTAGTGTACTGGGGTCATGCTGTGTTTTCATAATGAGCATAGGCATATTCACTTCAACACAGCATGTAAGGTAGGAAAATCAGAGCTCTATAGCTGGTTTATCATTAAATACATATTTGGGTTGAGAATGTATTAGGATAAAGTTATTGTAAATATCTCAATTAATATGCTACATCTCAGAGTTCAGTGTAACTTGAATATCACTTTTTTCAAGTAATTTTCCTCAGATATTTGCAAATGTAGGTCTCACTCTATCAAAATTCCCTTTACTCAATATTTTTTTCCTCATGCCACTTCATGGATGATAATATATCTCTTTCCCCCTGTCCCAGAATTATAAAGACTAAATAGTGCCATATCTACCATGAAGCATAAAAATAGAGTACTCACTATATTTCAAACCAGTTATTAATTTTGAGATCCTACCTTGAGTTAGGCCTGAAGTAGATTATGATAAGTGAAACAGAATATTTATTCTCAAGAATTTCATCAATAGGAGAAAAATAAATGTAAACACTAACAGTTAGGCTATGAAATAATGCTGCATTAGATCAAGCGTTCTCAAACAAAAATTTGGACATATGGTCAAACAATAGAATGCAATATTTGTAATATTGTTGTCCTGAAAAATCCAGGATGTAGAGCTGTGGAAGTTATAATGGTTCTTCATATACCCACTGATAAGAGAGAAATTTTATATTTGCTTGCTTTGTGAACAGGCTGAGCTAGAACAGGGAATACAGTTTGAACAGGTTCTGAGAATGGGAAGGAGTTTGTCAAAGAGACAAACCTTAGGCGAAAGGGGTAAGGGAGTTAAAAAAAAAAATCTTGATGCAAAAAATATAGTTCAAACAGTGTCAGTAAAGTTTAAAAAGGTGGTTAAGGGAATAGACTTTGGAAGCAGCCTACTACGTTCAAACCCTCAGTCCAAGACATTTGCTGTGTGTCCATGGGTAAGTTATTTAACTCTTCTGAAAGGCAGTTTCCTAACCTATAAAATTTGAAATATAATGCTCACTATCTCAAAAAGTTGTCGAGATAATGGAAATGTGTTAAAACATTTAAAGTGCTTGCAACAGTGTCTGGACCACAGTAAATGTCAATACATAATTTTTATAAAGTTATGACACATACATTTGGAAAATAGCAAACATTTGCACCAGCCAGAGCTTAGGTTTAGGTAGGTAGCAGAAGATAAGGAGTAAACAAGTAATAAGAAATATGGAAAGGTAAAATTTAACCCAGATTGTAAAGTATGTTTTATTATTTACTAAGAAATTTCAATACTATATTAAATAGAACATGATAAACCTAATTTTAAATGTGAAGTGATATAATAATTTAGTAAAATAAATCAGGTGGTACGGTGTTATAACATATATGTAAGGTAGAAAACAATGTTGCCAACAGTGAAATCAGTTAATCTTTTCAATGGTTTAGGTAACTGTTCACAGGGAACTTAAAAAACTTAGAAAACCTATAGACCAAGAGGAGAAAATCTGTGAGAAAACGGTTCAGAGTTTGGTTATTGTTTCAATATGGAAATGTGCAGTGAGGGTTTAGCAGTGAGAACTCAAGGATGATTCTTAAGTTTCTGTTCTGAATAAGTAAGTGCTTAGTGATGCTGTTAAAGAGACAGAGATTGAAGCAGGAAAAGAGATTACTAAATCATTTTAAAACACATTCCATTGTAGTGTCAGCAGGACATTAGGATAATTTCTCATGAGGCTTTGAAAATACAGGTGTGAAGTCCAGAAAAAGTCACCATTAGTGTGCAGGGGGTAGTTACATCAATGGGCACATGAAAGATGGCAATCAGAGTATATATGGAATGAGAAGAAAAGACGCAGTTATAATGAAGAAACTATACCTGGAGCTGAAGGGGTTTTAGTTTCCATTTTACCATTTGTGTTTCATAATGCTGAGCATATTACTCAGTATCTGTCTGAGCTTCAGTCTACTTATTTGAAAATGGTTCAATGGATTCTTCTTTACAGGGTTATTGTAGGAATCAAGTAAAGTAAAAAAAAAAAAGAAATGAAAAATACATTGCGAAATATAAACTTCCTAACAAACCTTACTTGTTAAAAGCAGTTTGTGATAAGTATAGATTCATCAGATAATTAATGGTAATGGCAGGCATGGGCCAAAGAAAAATTGTTTCATTTGGCACACTATCTTTTTACTTTACTCTGAGTAAATCCACGGGTAGCTATGGGTGCTTTTTTCTAATAGGAGAAAAAAGTCAATTTTAGCCATAAATTGTCAGAATTTAGCTACTAGCAATCTGTATAGTATTTAAATATTTATTTTATTGTTTGAATTGTGTCCCTCCAAAAAGGTTATGTTGAACTCTTTACCCTCATCAGGTTACCTTATTTGCAAAAGGGGTGGTTGCAGTTTTAATGAGTTGTGATGAAGTCATATTACAGCAGGGCAGACCTCTGACCCAATGGGATTTGTGTCCTTATGAGAAGTTGGCCATGTGAAGAAAGGGAGACACAGGGAGAATGCCATGTGAAGACAGGATTGGAGTGAGGCACCTGTAAGCCAAGGAACACCAGATATTGCTAGCAGACCACCAGAAGCTAGGAAGAGCAAGGGGTGATCCTATTACAGGAGTCACAGAGCGCATGGCCCTGCTGACACCTCGATTTTGTATTTTTAGCCTCAAGAAGTGTGAGAAAATAAATATCTGGTGATTTAATCTCTGCGATTTGTGGTACTTTTTATGGCAGCCTTAGGAAACTAATACAATTTATAAGGTACATTCCAGAATATAATGTTTTCATATTTGATCAACATAGTGCTACTCACAAGGAACAACTAACTCATGCAAAATCACATAGTAAGTGGAAAACCAGAAATTTAAATCATGTTTTATGATTCTGAGCCCAGTCCTCCTTGAACTAATAATATAAAATATCACAAAATGATATAGGTTCTTGTCTAAGAATCTATAGGCACCTAGATGTGCCTATACCATAATTTGTATAGGTAATTTCCTCTGAATTCAAAACTATGGTCTTAGAATTAGACTTAATATAACTGGTTTGGCAATCCTGGATTACCCATGTCTTGGTCCTTTGTTCTAGGTCCACAGAACACACACAGAAAAATACAAACAAAAAGTACACATAAAATCAACTCATAGGTAAACAGGCTAATGCTTATTTTTCCTCCTTATTTATTGTCAAATACAAAAAAAGATTAGGAACAATACTCAAGTAATGCTTAATACCACCTTTCTAGCATCTATTGGTGCATAAAATAATGACTGACACAGATGAAGTTCTTAATGAATATCTGTTGAAGGAATGAATGCTCCATTCTGTCATCCCTGCACCTATACTTACACTGGCTTAGAAAAGGCAAAAATGAACTCTCTCTAAATGCTTTGAAAGTAAAGCAAATGCAATTCAAAAGAAAAGGAGCAAATATAGGGACGAATGTATGGCATGCCTATGTATTTTTTTTGGAAAGGCACATATTAAAAATGGAATATGACATCTCTGCTATATATCAGTGCATTCTAGTTATATGGATGAAAGGAA
Organism: Orcinus orca; assembly: GCF_937001465.1. Lineage (NCBI taxonomy): Eukaryota > Metazoa > Chordata > Mammalia > Artiodactyla > Delphinidae > Orcinus > Orcinus orca. Next base: position 75,988,182 of record NC_064562.1, on the reverse strand, counting down.
AATAAAATGAGTACTACAAGAGGAAATAGAAACACTTTTATGTGGAAGTTTATGTTTTGTGTTTTGTGTCTATAGCGGTTGTCATATCTCCTTATAAACCAAGTCAGTTTTATCCACATTTTACCAGCATGACATTTAACATAAAAAGCAATAGACATACATCAGGAAGTACGCCTACTTTCCAAAGCTGCTGTTATGAGTATACAAAAGACAAATAAGGGCAGAACCTTCTATGAGTCATGGAGGTATTAATTTCAACATAACCATTGTGGCTGGTGTTCATCAGTTAGGAAACTTTTATATACAGATTTCTAGCACATATTCAATATTTGGGATTGGAGCATCCTTGAATGCTCAGTTGAAAGCAGTTATTTCAAGTAGATCAAATATCTCCAATTAAGCATATACAGTAGAGGGGTAAATCAAAATGACACTTGAAGAAAAGTTTCACTTGCCCCTTTTTCTTCTTCAGTAAGTTTGTTTTACTTCATGACCTCAGTATTACAAAAAAATAACTAAGCAGAACATTGATTGTAAGACATTGTCATGACGTTTCCTATGTGCAGTGGCTAGATAGGAAATTTTCATTTCATACACCATTTGAGCCTAGCTGCAGTGATTTCACAAAAGTCAGCAGGCTTTGAAAAGTTAATGATAAAGAAAAGCATTTGTTTTTGTTATTTTGAGAAAGTACTTGAGCGTTTGAAACCAGAACCTATGGAGGGTGGTTTGCCATGGGGAAGTGTAAAATGTATTTCATTTTATTTGGCAGTGCTTAATTTACATCACATTTAGAAGAAAAAAGTACCATGAAAGTAATAATATCACAATAGGAATTGCATCAACAATCATGTTAATAAACAAAAATAGGAAATATGAACAAAATAAATACATAATATATAATAATACACTACTGATAAAAACATAAATTAAGTATATCTTATTTAGTCATTTACTATAATAGCCATTTATTTTCTTCACTTCAATACATGAAATTTGATGTCAAGTTTGTTTATCTACTCATTCATTCCAAAGACATTTATTAATATATTTTCTACAGTAGGAAATATTTAAACAATAAAAAAGACAACTATAGCTGTGATTCATAATGTTACATTAGATAATGGGTAATGCCATTGGAAATTGTTTCTGTATCACCCTGAAGAAAACGTTTTTGTTGTTGTTGCCAATTAGAAGGCTAGAGAAATATGAAGTAAAAACCCAATCTTGATATGAGGTAAGAACCCAGTTTTGATATCAGTTTTGAGAGTAAAACTGATGACTGTATATTTCTAGCTTTCTCTCTGAATGATCTCCTAATGAATGGATCTCTTAACAATAAACTGTGTGTGCCTCTGCCTTGATCAGACCACAACCGCTTTCCTCTCGACTCTTGCTACAGCCTTCTGACTAATGTCCCTGCCTCCATTAACTCTTTTCTCCTGATCTTTCCAGCCCTCCAAGGTTTTCAGAGGCATTACACTTTAAAGAAAAATAAAATGCTCATTCCAACTGAGGACTGTGCATTTCCTTACTTGTTCTAGGTTTTTCATAGTCATGCCATGGGGCTTTATCTTCTCTCATTCCCACACTATATACCCTATATTACACTCACCAAATCCTTTAGGTTCTCCAAACACACTCATAAAAGTCCTCAATATGCTATTTCTTTACTCTGTTCCTATACACATGCTTTCTCTCATCTTTAAAACTCTACCCCCTTTTTTCTGGAAAGATCCTATACATTATTTAAGACCCAGTTGAAATGCAAGGTCCTCTATGAAATAGTCTCAAATTCCCCAATAGGGAAACATTCCCCTTTCTGCTTAAAGTTTTGCATCCATCTCTAAAATATCCTTGATCACACGATGCTACATTTCACTTTAGGTCAATTTTTTTCTCTTACTGCCCTATTTTAACTTTGTATTTACATATAGCAAGTAAGCTGGAACTCAGAGTTCTCGCTTTGGCAGAACATACATTAAAACTGGAATACAGAGCTGGAACCCCAAATAAGGGATTTCTTCATCTCACTAAATAACTTCCTTCTACATTTAATGAAATCCCCAAATCCATTTTATTTCATCTTTCTTGTATTTTTCTATCATCAAAACATTGCATTAATAACCATATATTGTTACACATACATTTCATAGTTAATCTTTTGTTCTTCAATGTCAATTCAATTACATGTAATTATACACATTTCATGCAAGATAGCATTGATGTTTCCAAATATGCAACTCTATTTATAACAGATGCATGCTACTAAATTGATTTTCCTATTAAGCAAATTGAATAATTTGGCAATGATACTCCTTTTTTTCATTCATTTGAAAGATCACTACAATCTTAATAATTACAGATTATCACCTCTAATATAGGGGAAAACATAAAGAGAAACATAGAGTAATAGAGAATTCTGATATTCCAAGAATAAGAAATAAGATTGTTGTAAATAATACTTTTAAAATAGAATAGGCCGAAGAGAACACTCCAACTCTTTATCTCCTTAGTAACATTTGCTTCAAAATTCTTTTCAGTGTAAAATCATAAACTAAGTCATTTTTCTGCCCATTGCTTAAATTGCAAACGTATAAAATACAAACAAGAAATGGCTCCTCCACTCAAAAGTTACTGTCTTTTAGATATCTTTTAAAACATACATTAAATAGTAGAGTTATTTGTAAATCCTATTTAAAAATTCTTTCAGCAATTCCTGATTATTTCTATAATAGGTCAACATTTCATTGTGAATGCAAAGATGAATAAAACAAATGCTTATTGATGCCATATTATGCGTTAGGCTTTATGAGAAGTGTGGAACATAGAGATCAATGAAAATTGATGGATAGCCCTTACCCTTATGGAGGGTGGAGTTGAATGAGGGCAACAGATATCAATAAAAACAAACCCGCGATCACATAAACATAAATTTCAGAAGGTCGGTTACAGTGAAGGAAATTGGCATGGATTTGAGAAGATGGAGTTGGCATGAGTAAATCTAATTAGATTTGGTAACCAAGAGAAGGCCATACCAAAAAGATGAGTTTCAAATCAATAACCCAAAGAAGACATGAAGTCAAGGTAACGTGTTTGCTCCAGGAATTTTCAGATTTCAGGAAGAGTAAGCCAAAAAATATACCTTGGTGAACTGGTCCAACTAAAATCTGATTTTATATATTTTCTGGGTAACCTCTTTCTGGAACTCCTATAATGTGAATATTGGATCTTCTAAAATGTTTCTCTATGTCTCTTCTTCCTGCCTTATAATGTGTCCTCTTTCCTCTCCTCTCCTCTTTTCTTTCTCATTCTTTCCCTGTTGTGTGTTCTTTATCTCCCCAATATTTATGGATTATTTTTATTTAACCATTGCATTTATAATTTATCAAAACTTTTTTTAAATATCCAATTTTAAGTCATGTCCTTTTCATGTTTATGGATGTAGTACCTTCAAATTTCTTTGAATATAATAGATGGGACTCAAAAAACTTGAACTAGTAATTTTTCAGAATCAAGGCAGAGTCTCTTCTCTTTTTGTAAATTCCCCTTCTCTGCTTCTTTTGAGTATCTTTTGCTTCTACTTTTTTTCTGCAGATATTTCTCTCCATTTGTTCGATATCATGTATAGTTCAAAATTGCATTCTTGACATGGCAACTTCAGCCTTAAAGCACACATCACTATACAGGTCAATTATACTCATGGATAATTAACTGATTTTATATTACTTGAGGAAGAAAATTGGACTTATCTACTTGAGGTAATATTTCTATCCAACTGGCTGTGGAGTGTTAGTATCACATTGCACACTTAGCAGGATGTGTGGAATAAGAATCTCAGAAGGAGAATCATCAGTGGGTGGATTGTGGAGAGTTCTTGAAGAGGCACTGGCCACATAGAAAACTCAGGAATTTCTGCTGCAGCTGTGTTGTCAGAGGTTTTCTACCCCACAGCACGTGGGGTAGAAAATCAACATATATTGTAGCATAAATTATTTGAGGAACTGCCATCAGGAAAATATTTTATTCGGCAACAAACTTTTTCTTAAAGGGCCAGACAGCAAATAGTAAAGGTTTTGCAGACCATAAGGTGTCTATCGCAACTACTCTTTTGTTGTACTAGGAAAGCAGCCACAGACAATAGGTAAATGAATGGGCATGGCTTTGTTTGAATAATATTCCATTTGCAAAAACAGAAGGTTGGCCTGCTGGCCATAGTTTGCTGACCTTATAGAACTGGGGTTTAAGAATACATATTTTGGGGAATTTGTTATAATTGTGTGGCTCACTGCATGCACATTTAGAAGGAGACATACTTAATGCAATATAAGCAAACACAGTTTGGCTGAAGACAATTAAATATTTGAATTAATTTATACATTCCCAAATTAATTTTTTTTTGAAATAGACAATTTTTAAGACTGGTTTCTGATATTTTTTATATCACTTTCAGACCGTTTTAGATTGTAACAGAAATAACTTTTTCCTTGTTCATCATCTAGTTGCAAATGTATTCTAAGTTTTTTAAAGCTGTTTTTCAAAAGGATAATTATGTGTTGAAGCACACCTAAAATTGTGATACGTGCTTAGGTGGGAAGTGTTCGTATATGGAGAAAAGAGAAGTACTAATGGAGATAGAGTTGAGAATGCTAAGGTGGGAAAGACAGAAGCCATATTGGGGGAAATTTCTCTTTCAAGTAATTAACATATGCCAAGAACTGCAGAAATTTAAACCTTTAGGCTTTATAAATGCAAAAGCTAATATTACCATCTTCCATCTTCCAACTCCAACACGCTAAATTGGGAGATGAGAGACATGGAGTTGGGAGCTTGAAATCAAAAAGTTCTTCTGGAAGAGGTCTCAATCAGCATAAATCTATTAGTGAATATGGTTCATGGGAAATCCTCTAACATACTGAGAAAGAGTGTAGTGGGGTACCTATGGAGGAGTTAGGGGAAATAAGTAAAAATATTTCTTGAAGAAAATTCAGTTAGCAATCCTTTTTTCTAACCACATATCTGTGGAATGATGAAACATATATGATGAGATAATAGATGGTGAACTAAATATTTCCTGGAACTAAAAGAGTTATTAAAATGCAGGAAAGGACACATGCTCTTCTCAAAAGATTATTATGGTCAATAAAGAAATTGTTCATTTTTTCATGTTACAGAATAAATTCCTTTCAAAAACTTGTGTTGTATCTGAAACTTTATATATCCATGAGAAGCAAGTATACATGGCCAGAAGGCACCACCAAATCTGTGTGATGCTGCTTTATCATATTAGCCACAGCAGGGTAACATTTTCCCAAATTGATAGTTGTTTTTATTTTTGTTTTGGTTTTCTTTTTAATTTGTAGTTATATTTAACAGAGAGTTTGCCATGAAACACAAAATTATTGATAAAAATCATTATGATTGATCACAGTGCAACAAATTTATCTACTTATCCAGATCAAACACTAAAGTAGCAGAGAATGGAATTAATTTGAAAATTATATCCATGGGAAGACAAAACCAAGACTGTAAATCATTAGTTGTACAACTCCCAGAAAATTAAATTTGTTCTTAGAGACTGCCAATCTCCCTTTAACTGCCTATTATTCAACTCAAAATGTTAATTCCACTGCCACATGTCCTAGAAACATCATTTCTACTTTTCTGTTTTTAAGGGCTTGAATATTCTTGAAAAATAAATGACTTGCATCCCTTCTGTTTCATACTTAATGTTTTACCTGACAGAGAGAGAGCGTGATGCAGTTAGAGTCAACTCAGGGTCAGATATTCCTATCAGAAGTTCAATGAGTGTATAATATATCTGGATATCAAATCTGGATGAAAACTTGTTTAACTGAAAGAAAAGTTTTACTTTTATACTATATGCTCATTTACTTACATTTTATAATGTATTCCATTTTGTTCCTTACAAATAATATTTTCCTAGAGAATAGTCTTCTATTTGTCTCATTGAGAATAAATATCTTTCATATTTCATATTTGCTCTAACATGATTATGATAATATGCTACAATTTTAGAAAAATAGTTTGCTTTTTGCAGTTTCTGGTTTCACAGTTTTTCCATGTGAAAATCACAGTGGCTTCACTTCTATTTATAAAAATACTAAATTTATCAGTATGCAAATAAATTTATACACTATGGTTAATATTTGGAGTGACTTATTTTTGCTTTATTGCATCCTTATACAAATGTCATTAAAAATATGTGTTATTTTTCACTTCTATCTCAAGAATTTGGTCCCATCTCTACCACTCTAGCAGACTTTTAATGAGAATTAATAAATAACAAACAAGGGCACTTTCAGAAGAACATGAATTCATGAGGATATGGCCGGCCTTTTGGAGGGCAAAATTATGTTAATATTTAACATTGTAGCTAACATAAAGAGAAGTATTTAAATATCTAATTCAAAGGATAAAAATTTTTTTGCTGAAAGTCGCAGTCCAACATTGATGATGATGAAAATAAGGAGTATTTTAAGCCCTCAATATGCAGGGCATGCATGATGACTCATTAGGCAGAGAAAATTATTACTGCCCATTAAAGAATTAGCTTTCACACAAATGGAAAAGTTGATTAGTGCACTTCAGAGTGGCTTGTTTCTAAAATTATAAAATTATTGAATGTATGAAATATTTAATTTCACACATAAATATCTGTGAAGAAAAATTGTTTCATACAATAAAAGTAATTTATTTTACATGCAGGATCAAATATTAAATTTGAAATCATAAAATAGTTTTTGATAGTATTTGTTCATGCCAATTTTGTAGCAAAGTTTGTAACATTTCTATGGATTTTCTGAAATTAAGTGGAAAAATTTTATAATACAGATGGATATATTGCTAACAAAACAATAATTTTTGCATATATTAACTGTATGCTAAAAATATTTTTCAGTTCCACAGCCTCAGAGAGTTTGGATTAGGTACCCTACATTTATTTTGTAGAATTATTTTATGAGAAAGATAATGAAACATGCTGATTAGATTTAACTACCTTGTATTAGATGATAGCCAAAATTATGGATATTTTATAAAATAAATTCAGTAAGCCGCATATATTTTATCTATTGTAGATCATAGCATACAATATAAAACAATATTAATCAGAATGCAAGACCTTCAATCTTCAAAACTATAATGAACACATCTGAGCTTAATATAATGTGTTATCATGTAATACTTTCTTATATTTTATAGCTAAGTTCAAGATTGGGATTTTCTGTCATAGCATTTATACTAGTACAAGTTCCATAACTGAAAAAGGATGTTGAAATTTTTGGAAATATTATCAGTTATTGAAGTACAAATTTATGTTTTGAAAAATTAAAGCAACAAGTTCATTCTTTAAAAGAGGAATAAAAATTCTTGTCTCATAGAGGGGATATGAAGCATCTTAAGGAAATGGCTTGAAGAGTTGCTTAAGTATATATATATATAAATATATATATATACACACTGTATATATGTATATATACACACTGTATATATATATATACACACTGTATATATATAACATATGTTATATATATATAAGTCTATCCATTTATAGATATCTCTGTATATATAGTATCTATTCAAAAAATACATATATTATGTATATATTATATATAGTATATAAAATATATAGTATAGTCTATGTATATTCTATGTAGAGTGATACATGGTTTATATATATGTGTGTGTTTATATAATAATAATAGTAATAGTAATTATTATGATTAATTTCTTGCCATCTCAATGTCAAAAGTTCTACCTGGCTAAGTGGTTCCTATGTCCCCAGCAGATCATTTTGAGATAATTGGGTCTTTGTTGAGCCCTGTTCTCATTAGATCAATCCGTGGACCCAAGCTGATTAAGCTGCAAATCCTTCTTCAAACTGATGACTGAATGAATTGTGTTCAGTCTGATCCATCCTATTATGTTACCTTGCTAATTTAACCACTTTCTATGTATTCATTAATTATGAACAGTTATAGTATAAAACAATGGAGTCCATGGAAGCAGTATAGATTATGATCATTGTTTAGCCACTGTATAAAACAAAACAAAAACCTGAAGAACCTTTCTAACAAGCTTAAGCAATAACAAATCATGAAAGTATTCTCTTAATTAGAGCATGTTGGCAATACAGATGAAACTGAAACTCAAAATTCTGGCCGGAAAGCTTGCACTAACATTCTATTTGTTTCTCAATGGATAAAGCAAAGCTTAATGGGTCAGTGTTCTCACTAATAAGTGGCGATAGGGATCAGATGATCATTAGGAAGTGAGAGACATTCTCCATGCAAAATATAAGCTATAGAAGGCATCCAAAATGATGTGTTAAACTTATACTCAGTGAAAACAAGGAAAAGTAACTTCCTTTCAAAAAATGCTGGAAACTTGACTCTTTTTGGAAATCTTTTGTGTGTTTGTCTTTCTTAAAGTATAAGATATATATATATATATATTCTAAAAGAACATAGATCACAGGAGGCAAATGGTGGAGAGTCTACTTGTTTTCCAGAGCCACATTGCTGAATAACTGTTTCCATCACATACAAATGAGAATAAAAGGGAAGAGTTACTCCGTAGTTGACTTATTTTCCCAAATGTACCATAGTGAAAAACAGTAATATATACACTGAAATTTTTTTATTCCTAAATGAAAAGTAAAAGTTAATGATTAAAGTACAATATTATAAACTGTTATATCATGACACGATTTCCATCCAAGGAAAAATATTTAGGATTATCTTTTCCATTGGGATCTTTATAGTGAGGTATTTATGATTTGCCAACATATATATGTGGTATGTATACATATACATATATGTACATACATAAAAAATATATAATATTTTAACCTTAGCTCTTATTTGATGTGAATATAAAAATAGAATCTATCTTCCTTAAAAAGGTGATTGTCTGGGACACAAATGTTCAAAACTAATTGTTCCATAAAATTGGGGCATATTAACTATTTAACTATTATGTAAACACTAGTTTTTCATCATTTGCCAGAATATACTAAAACAAAAAAGAAAGAAAAAAGATTCAAGACACAGTAATGTATATTCTGAACAGGTATTACAGATTTAAATGTTAGCAGAGATTACTTTTTTCTTTGGTAAATATGCTATTTTTAAAAATTTGCTGGTTATTATACTTTGAATGGTGTACTCATAGGCCACATACACTTTTTGAGAGTGGGTGGATTTGCCTTGATTTCAGAGAAGGAATTACCAATCTTTTCTCTGAGTGTTAAGTAAAGAATCTGAATAATGCCTGAAATGTTCAAAAGAATGTAAACAAAACAAAGCTGGCTATAGGGTAAGAAGCTCATAGCCAAAATATAAAATGAACTGACTCAGTGATGAAAATATGTCCTTATTTCCATCTAATGTAAGATTTATTATAGGTAATATTCAAGAAAGCAAATTATAGAGACCTTTATATATTATATATAAATACTATGTATATAATTTCTTGGCCAGAGGTGTCTCTGCTCATTTTAACATTTTCTTTCTCTTTTTTTCTGTTTGACTACTGTAGGACTGAAGTTCTAGGCCACTCTGTATTAAAGTTTAAAATAAAGATGGAGAAGGAGAAAAGAAAAGGAGGGAAGGTAGGAAGGAGGAAGAGGAGAAGGGAGAAAGAAAAAGAGAGACAAGAAAGGAAAATGGAAAAGCGCTATTTTTTCATCTCAATATTTTATGTTATTCTTATTTTACTTAATAAATTCTTTTCTCTTGCTTGCTTGCTACATGACAAAATATCAAGTTTTGGATAAATGCTTCAAAGTAAATGTCTTAAGACAGCAATAGTTAAAAATCACTTTGCTGTACACTTGATGCTAACATAATGTTTATGTCAAGTATACATACTTCAATTTAAAAAAGAAATGATGGTACCAGGGAAATATACCAGAAGACCACATCAAACAGGCTTCTTTTAAGTACCTCTCAAGAGTGAAATGTATATTCAAATTGAGGTAAAAATCCTAAATAATCCCAAAGAATTATTGTGCTTACATTATGAATTTCTGTTTTAATACAATGCTTAACAGAATGTATTTCTGTTCTCCCTGTTGACATATCACATTGATTATAGTATCTAATGAGGTGGGGGTAGGGTTTTCCTCAACTGCTAACATTTCACAAAACTTTCTAATGATCAGGCAGAATAGCATTTTCCACTTATTTAAAACTTTTTAATGATCATTTTCACCCCAATGCTCAGCAAAGCAGCTGTTTTTCCCTGAGACTGAGGTTTATGCCAAATTTAAAATGTTAAAGTTTTTGAGCCATGTGCTCAAGAATTAAGTATCTCCAATTTCCAAACTGGAAGATCTTGGCAGCACTCACTCACTAAATAAACTCAGAGAGAAAGAGACTTATAGCACTAGAGGGAAGAAAAGGAATCCAGGCACTTCTCCTCCTCGACTTTGTGACCTCCTTAAATGGCCAATAATATTAAGGGTCTTTTTAATAATCTACAATTCGTGGAATATGATTGTAGTGGTTGGCCTAGAAGGTTGTTTTTTAAATTAACAAAATTAGATTACTGAGCAAGATGAAAAGAATAGGATAAATAAGACTGTGCAACACCAAGATGAGATAAGTGATATTATAAAAACAAATAATGGTTTTAAATAAGTTCAAGTTTCTTAATTTTGATAATTTTGTGTAAACCATATGATAGCCTTTCAAATATTTAAAGATTACTGTAATTTTCACAAAATTCTATTCATTTCCAGGAGAAAAAAATTCCCCAGCTCTGTGAAAGTTATCTTACATTTGTTTTGTCTTCAATTTTATTTTTAATTATTATATTTTAAAATTCACTTTTTGGCATACATTTCTATGAGTAGTAACACATGTATAGATGCATGTAATCAACTAGCACAGTAAGAGTATAAAACAGTGCCATTGCCCCAAAAAACCTCCTATGTTCTATCCCTTTAAAATCACACCTCCCCCATCTCTAAACCCAGACAAAGATGGATAGATTTATCATTTTGAGAATGTCATATAAGTACATAAATGTCATAGAATATGTAACCTTATAAGACTGGCTTCTTTCACTCAGTATAATACCTTGAAGGTAAATTCAAGTTGTTGCATTTGTCAATAGTTTATTCTTTTTTGATGAATATTATTCCATTGTATGGATGTACCAGGGATTATTTATCACTTGTTCAAAGATATTTGGGTTCTTCCCAGTTTTTGGTGATTGTGAATAGATTTGCTATAAGGATCCAAGAGCAAGTTTTTCTATTTGTATACATTTACATTTCTCTAGGGCAAATAACAGGAGTGGAATTATGTCACTTGGTTAAGGGAAAACAGAAACAAAAACAAAAACAAAACCTACTGGGTAGTCCCAAGAGCAGAATGAAAATGTCAGAGGAAAGAGTCAGAAAAACAATTGAGAAACATTGGGAATAAAATTACCTACATCAGAGGGCTCTAGTGAAGAATTAAAACATTTGAGATGTCGTAGCACCCGACATGTGGTTCTCAAAAAATGTTAGTTTCTACAGACACATGACAAATGCAAAATATCACTGTTAACAAAAGCTATTAGAATCAATTATTTCCCTAATTCTCCCTGGTTTAAAAAATCAAAATATCTCTAAAGAAATTTTTTAAATATTACCGATATGTTCAGTGCTCATTATGTTTTTTGTTTTGTTTTGGTTTTTTGGGTTTTTTTTTGTGGTACGCGGGCCTCTCACTGTTGTGGCCTCTCCCGTTGCGGAGCACAGGCTCCAGACGCGCAGGCTCAGCAGCCATGGCTCATGGGCCTAGCCGCTCCGTGGCATGAGGGATCTTCCCGGACCGGGGCACGAACCCGTGTGCCCTGCATAAGCAGGCGGATTCTCAACCACTGCACCACCAGGGAAGCCCCATTATGTATATTTTTAACTTATTTTTATTGTGTTTCAGATAAATGAAGGCCTCTGGCAGTCATAATTCTTAGATTCTCTGGGGCAGTTTAGATACAAAACGTGAGAGACTCTACATTATAGAAATTTGATATTTTCCAATGTGAATTTTGGCAAATAAATGATCTAATATTAGATATCTTTATTTTGGAAAACAGTATAGTCATTTTTATTAGTAAATTTTATTATTAAATTTGAGTTTCTTCCTGTTATAATTTGGTGGAGTTCTAACATTCTTACATATATTTCACATCTTTCCCTCTCTTTCAACAAAGGCAAAGAATTGTCCTGATGCATTTTCTAACAATGTCGTTCCATATATAATGTGGCTGAAAAAATCTTTGCTGGTGTGTACTCATTTTGTAAGTGGAGAATCTTTCATTATAATTACTCCTTTTTTTGTTTTGTCTTTTTCCTTGCGGTACGCAGGCCTCCCACTGTTGTGGCCTCTCCCGTTGCGGAGCACAGGCTCCGGACGCGCAGGCTCAGTGGCCATGGCTCACGGGCCCAGCCACTCCGCAGCATGTGGGATGCTCCCAGTCCGAGGCACGAAAACCCGCGTCCCCTGCATTGGCAGGCAGACTCTCAACCACTGCGCCACCAGGGAAGCCCTATAATTACTCTTTTGAAATAAATGTTACCAGTGTTTTGAATGGTTTTGAGGAATTTGGTCCTGGGGCTGTTGAGGTCAACAATACCACTGAATGAACTGTCAGGTTGGAAACAGAAGCCAATCCTGGCTCTCTTTGCATCAGCATCCTTTGAGAAGGCTTTCTCACCATTAACATTTGCATGATAAATCTATGGACTCTGGTTCTACCAGCTTGATTGAACATATTGCATTTTGCTAAGAACAGCATGTCAACTAGCTCAGTCAGCATCCATATACATCTGGGAGAACTGCAACTGTTAGAATTGTGCCATGGGACTAGAAAGACAAGAAAAGCTTTGTCAGCTGTCAGTTAGACATTTCCTTCACTATCTATTTCACAGGTGATGGATGAAAAATGTTGCCAATATTCAATGTGGTATTTTATATATTACTTTTTGGACCCTTACAGCTCTGGAGGTAAAGAAAAAGGTCAAGAAAAGGCACAGGAAGAGGAGAAATACTCACTTTCAGTCCTAGTATTTAAGGAGATGAGGAACAAAATAAAATTATAAGCACAAAAAAGTGTGTCTGAGAAAGCAGCTGGAGGTTGGCTGGCAGAGAGTAATGCTATATGGCAATGATTCGTTTTAGAAAAGATCATTCCTCTGTCATCTGCAAAAAGCAGACAGGATATCTCCTAATATTGAACTTTTTGCATTATCCGAAATAACTGCATGATCTCAACCCAATTCTGAAGACTTCAGGGTTTTGTCCACAGGTCATTTCATTCTGTTTGAGAGTTAATTTTATTCTATTATCCATGTAATTTAGACAGAATTTTTAAAAATGATTAAAATATTCATTTGAACTTTCAATTTAATTTTGCATGGTATAAACTGCATTGAAACTAGGTTTTTAAAATCTGAGACCAATGGTCACAATGACTAGAAATAAGAATATAAGTTTTGTTAAAACAAATTAAAGAAAAATGAAATGAAAAGAAAATCAGGCAAGTATTTTTTTATCTATTCCAGAAAGGGATCAGTTATCTTGTTAGTCATAAACAAGGATAAAGTCTTACTGCAGCATCAGGTATGTAATTTAAAATGGCTTTATGGAGGTTTGATGTGACACAACTAATTTTGTTCTTGGACATCTAAATGCAGCCTACAAAGGAAATTATTACACTTGAAGTCTTTAGTACCAGTGACCTTTGAACGGAATGGGACATGAGGATGGGAATAGGGTTCGGGAATGTGTAGTAGGGCTGAGAGAAATTGTGATGCTCAGTGATGATATGGAATTTCAAGTTCAGGTGAGGTTCAAGGTTGTAGTTGGGTCAGGACTTCCAGGTGTAAGCTTGGTTATTAAATAAAATAATAATTTTTAATCCAAGACATTTTTCTTTTAGCATAGGCATCACAGATCGCTTTGCTCTGTATAAATCTTTATATTGTAGAATGACAACACAATTGACGAGTGTATGTGTTTCCCTTGTGTGCTCGTGAACGCTTTTGGAAAGGAATTTATTCTCTAATCCTTAGACCAGCTTGCTTATGTTTGTAGTCTCCTAGAATAAAGGTATCATTTAAATCCACTGAAATATCTCCCACTGCAAATTCATAAAAGACAACAGTTGTAAACTTACAGGGGAAGCACCATGCCAAGTTGTCAAAGTCAGCATTAGAGTATTGTTCTTTTGAAATCATGGTCAAAAAAGGGAAAAGAAAATTGCTAGAAAGCCAAGCCAGTGAGTACATTAATGGAGTATAATCAAGAATCAATACTTGGAGAAAAAAAATTAAAATTTACAAAGTACTGAAAAAAAGGAGAAAGAAAAGGAAAGCCTTTGGCCTGGGTATCCAGATATCAAACTGCATGAGAATAGCGTAGACATCCTTTAGATAGAATCTAAAAACTAGTTCTGTGACACTTCTTCCCAGGACATGCAAATTTTACAGGCCTATTCTGCTCATCCTAAGGTTTTGTCTTGCTATACGTTGAACCTAATAAATTGCTGGTTTGGAGACTTGCATGTCATCCAGGCCTTATTAGGGATAGCCTATTTGTATTATATAATATTAGAGGTTATGAAGGAAGTGACTAGTAACCAAAATACATTTGCAAACTCTTACAATAAAGTAATCATGAGGCATTATGGGTGAATTGTTTACTTGAGGAAAGAAAATCATGGTAAATATTAAAGTTTCTAAATAGTTTTTTAATTCCACTTCTCTCTTTTCCTCCCTTTCTCTCTCTCTCTCCTTCTTCCTCTTATCTTTTTCTCCCTCTTTCAGGTAAACTCAGAAATCAGTTTAGCCTTCCTTTATGTTACATGATCTCTCAGACTCTACTTTTGGAGTGATTTGTTAGTGGGTCCTAGTCGGCTATGGAAGTACCCCTGCTTTTAAAGCCTTGTAGGAACAGAACACAAAAAAGAAATAGGCCATTTCTTATTTAGTTAGAGTAGGCTTTCAAGGCTCACATAAGCTCCAGCTCAGTACACTGGAGTAGCAAATTACACAGAAGTTTGAAGTGAAAGACCTCACTTGTAATAATAAGAACAGTTTCCTGGAATACCTCTTGAAATATATAACTAATCATTAAAATGGTAGGTATCACATATTTTTCTTAGCAGTAGGAGTATTATTATCATTATCTCCATTTGATAGATGTTGACTATTGAGTCATGCAGATATTAATTAGCACAAAATTACAGGTAGTACATGTTGTCGGCACAGGGTTCCTGAGTCCATTCTCTTAACTTCTGTGCTCCACTGCCCAACTTTCATTTAATAGTTAGTGGATATCTCATATTGTTCTCAATATTTTAATATGTATTAACAGTTTAAATCTTCACAGAACCTAGGAAATAGGGGCTATTAGTCTTCCTATTTTGCAGATAAGTAAACTAAGACATTTATCCAATACGCGATAGATATGGAATATAAGCCAAGAGAGTTTGGCTCCAGAGCTTGATAATCTTAGCTTGTAGGAGGCTAGTATTTAAGAGTGGAATTTAATTTTTGAATAAATGAGAACATATCTAAGAGGTTCTTGACATAGAAAATTGAAATAAAGTCATACAGTTCCTGTCTTTAATGAGTTCACAGTCTAGTAAAAACAATTATAGAGAATACTTGGAAAAAGTATTAGATGAGAAAAATCAGTCTTGAAATTTAAATACACACTCTACAAGGGATTTTTGAGCACAATGTTAGAATTTTGCAGCTGGGAAAATATCCTTGCCAACATGTGCCCTTTTAGATTTAAAAATAAAGTATTATGTCTCAAATATCTTTAACTCTAAAATTCTTTGGTTTAAGCAGGAAACTTCTAAGTATGAGGAACTACTGACACAAGTGGTTTGAGAGCTAAAAACATTGGATTAATTATTACTCTTATTTAAAAAGGAAGGTGAAGAAAAGTGTGAATTTTTAAATTGATATTTAGAAAGTTTGTTACTTTTACACTTATTGTCTATATTATCATTAAAAGATTTGAGCTTATAACTTAACTATTTACTAGAGTCAAATGTCTTTTCTACTCTATTAAAATAATGTTTCAGTATCTCCAAGGATCATTGCTGATCACCTCAAGGTTATCAATGCTTATAACAGGTCATTTCACTTGTTAGAGTGCTATTTTTACTTTAAAAATTTTCACGTAAATGTAAGTCATCCCAGTTAAAAAAAATAATTTAGTCAGTTAACTGTAACTTCATAAATCTAGCTCCAGTCAACTCAAAAGATTTCCTTAAAATTAGATGCGTATATAAAATTACTATCTTTCCTTGTTAAAAAATGAATAAAACGAAAAATTGACTTCAGAATCACAATCAGACACCTAATTTTCAATGATACTTTCAACCGGAAGTTATCATTGCTAGACTTAACCTCAATGTTATAGGGCTAAAAAGCACTGAAGACTTAATCAGCTTCATGCTACTGATGTATTAGCTCAGACATTAACAATCAGTTGGAACTTGTATATTTGAGAAAGATCTCCTCATTGAGTGATACAAATTTCACTGATTTCTGAAGCCATTACAATTTAAGAACTACTGTTATTTGTTCTTCCCAGGACATCAATTAAGTAAAAGATGCCATTTCTGTACGTGGGTCTTGTTCTTCCTAAAGAATGTGGCTATTTAATTACCTGTATATCTGATTATTAATGCAGCTTAATGTACGTATATGTTTCTGTATTTAACATCTGCAAATGTTTACACAATCTCCTTATGTAAACTTAAAGTTTCTGAGAACAAATGATAAAATGTTAATATACATTTAAGGTCTTTGATGTTCTAGCTGAGTTGGATATATTACCTCTAATCTCCAAACAATCAAGCTAGGTGAGAAACCTGAGAAGCAGAGAAATAAAGTAGCCAGAGTCACTGGGGTTTTAATCCAACTCTGTGATTTTTAAGTCTGTACATGACATCTTATTGCTGCTCATAAAAGGAGATATAATTTGATTATCTCTGGTCTAGACTGAAGTTATTAGGAAATAGATTAATTCCATAAAGCTGATTTTCAGATTTCATAAAAATGTGAGCATATTAAGATGGAGAGAATACAAACACACACACACTCACCTTTCAGACTTAATATAGTTCTGGAAAATGCCAGTTTTAGCAAATAAATTTATACTCCCACTTTGGAATAAGAAATTGTAAAAAGGGATACTAAATAATATATCAAATAAAGTTATACCTGTCCTAAAATATGTCTCTATATAAAGAGGAACTGATTGCTCAAACTATGTATTAAAAGCTAAAAGGATATTGACATGTAGGTTGTTTTGGTGTTTCGATGCTGGTATATTGAAATATTAAGCTATATTCTAATAAGCCCCTAATGTTAATAAGATACTTAACTTTCAGTGCTGCCTTTACCATAAATTACATGATTAGACAAGTCATTTAATTTCCCTGGACCTCAAGTTCATCATTTATAAAATGAAACACTTGATTTGAAGCCCTCATTTATCTTGAAAAATATCTGATTTTATTAGAATAATTGCTAGTGGCTGTTTCAATTTATTTACAAAGTGTATACATGTTGAAACCAAAAGTGGTAAATTCCAGCTTGGAACCATTTTCACTATTTGCTATATATTTATTATTTGAATACACATTCAGTTCTAGAAGCCTCTTAACAGATGAGATGCCTGAGTCAGCCTTGTATATGATAATTATTGATGACCTTCAAAAAGATTGCCAGTAACAGGATCTCTGAATCCTTGAAACCTACTATGGCCACAAGTTTCTAAGGGTTGTATGCACAGAGGACATATCAGGTTTCTCTTATGACTAGCTAGAATTTGGCCATTATAGCACAATGACAGAGATGGAGAACTTAGATGCATTCAGGGGTCAGGCAGATGACAAAGGGACCAAGTGCATAACATTCAGAAGTGGAAGGTCTGTGGAAAACCAGGAAATACATGCTGCATGAAGATATTAAATAAAAAGTTTAAAATCTTGTGCCAATCAAACAAATTTCATCTTATCATCTTTATTTTTTCCTAAAGAATTTTAAAATTCCAACCCTGTCTTTATGTGGAATACTAAACTTGAGAACTTTCTGAACTGAAGGGAGATTTGTCTTTAGCATTCCAGTTTTTAGGCATTGTGAAAATTGTCTATTCAACCTCTTTTCCCTAGACCTATAGTATTGGCTCTATGAATTTTACCACCAAGTTAAATGATGAGAGACAAAGAGAGAGAGAGAGAGAGGAGAAAATGATTCTAAGACACAGAGAAGAAACAGACAAAGCGTTTGTCCCCTCAAGTTTGCATAAGACCCTAATATATATATGTATATGTATATTTATATATGTCTTTCACTAAATATTCACCATGTTACTTTAAGGCTGTAGTAAATTAATGATAGCCATAATTTTTTACCCTCTTCACTTCAATAAATTTGGTTTATGTCTCCTCTTAAATATTGAAAGTCTGTGATTGCTTTGACCAATGGAATAGGGTAGAAGCTACACGGTGCCAGCTTCTGGTTCCAGGTCTTATGACTGGCATCTTTCATTTCCTTTTAGGACTTTTAGGAATACTTCCTTTTAGGACTCAGCCTCTATTACCATGAGCTCTCCGTACAGAGTAGAGTAAATTTCTATAGCTGAGCCATAATATCTTCCTTCTGTCTTCTTTCTCCTCCTCCTCCTTTTCTCCTCCTTCTTCTAAATTTAAATTGTCTGTATATGATTGTTTTTTTGATATAACTGAGTCTATACATGTGTATCAGACTATTAGTTTCCTTACACTTTAAGAGACTACATAGCGTATGGGAAGTCTTGGGTTTTGGAATCCTAATCTGGGGCTTGATATGCTCTTGTGCCATTTATTATCTTTAGGCATTTGTCGTTTACTTAACATTTCTACAAATCAGTTTTTTTTTATTTGTTAAAAATTTCATCAGCAATTTGCAGTGATGATTAGATAATGAAATTTATTTGTTGATAGTAAAACTTTTCTTGCAGAATTGAAGTGAAATTAAATGAAATAATTTGTCTAAAACTCCCAGTAAACATCAGACAGTGAATAATGGTAGCTTCCATTTCTCCTATTGTTTTTGTTAATAACGATATTTTCACATGTGAGTAATGGTTAAAATGGGACAACAAGGTGACTTCTTTCAAAGATTTATTTTTATGGTGGTATTTCTTGTTTTAGAGTGAATGGAAATATAAATGATTGAATCTGACAATAAACAATAGAATATATACATTGCCAGGAGAATGAAAGATTCATTTGGATTCTGCTATTCAGAAGACTGAATAACTGGTATGAAATATTTATAAACCTTAATTTTAAAATGATGTTCTACAAGGCAACTCTGAGTGTTTCTTGAAAGAACACATTTATGGTAGACAAGATATTGTTTACTCTTATGAATATCCAATACATTGGCAAGAGATCCAGCTCTAAATTCTCATTTTAGAGTGGGCATCCTAAGACTACTCCAAGGATAATTGTGTTACATGAGTTTCCTGGAACAGATCATGAAATGGGGGGTAGAAAGTAGAAGTTTTGTTGCAGAATGCTCTTGGAATACACATCAGTAAAGACGTGAGAAATTAGGATTAGACAGAGGGAGAAACTGACCAACAATATGGTGACAACGGGGAGATTCAGCTGACTCTCTGAGGAGCTCTGGAGTTGGGATGGGCTTTCATCTTTGTCCCAAATTTAGGCACGGGAGTTAGACATATATATCCCCTCCCCACCACTGGCCAGCAGCTGATCTCTGGCTGCATTCTACCAAGGGCATCATCTTGAGCTATGCAGGTCCCTGTGGCTGAAGGCAATTCCCAGTTGAGTGATGCAGCTGTGAATGGTCTCAGCCTTGCTATTCCCATAAACTGGGAAAATGAGTGCCTAGGGGGCTTCAAAGAGGGAATCTGGACAGTTTCACAATATCTACTACAATACCATGGATCCAAAATAATTTTAAAAGATTTATTAAGATTAGCAATTTTTTCTAAAACATGTTTACAAAAATTATCAAATAAATATATATGATTAAAACTTAGGAAAATGCTTAAAATCAAAATTAGGAAAAATAATGTGTTCCTTATACAATTACAACTGTATTTGAAGTAGCCAGAAATGTAATACAGATCTCTGAAAGACATTTTTTTTCCCAAATGAGGGCCCCAATGATGTACTACACTGTAATTAACACTGAAATTCTGGGAACCACTTTATCATTTCCAGGCACTATAGTTCCAAAGCTGGGAAGTGAACACTGTACATGAGATGATTGATTTCCCATGGATTCCAATGAGCTGAAGTCCCCTTCATTATGCAAATTAATAAAATTCAAACTATACAAAATATATATTAGTCATTGATGATTAATTCATCCATATCTGGGTACTGAGAGTCTGGATTACTTAAGCCACACAGATTTTTTAACCTTTTCCATTTAGAAAGATTTTGTATATACACATTCTCCTTCATAGTTATAATTCTATACTGGTAAAAATTATAAGGAAACTCTAAAACTTTAATATATTGTGAAAATAATTCAGTATTTATAGATAATTTTTGATGTCTTAAGAAGAAGGAACTCAAATGGAGATGATGGTTATTGTATTATTTGGGGGACAACATAAAAACAAGCATTTAAAAAGTACTGTTATATAAAACTATAATTTTTCTCTGTGCATAAAACTAAAAAGCAAAAAAGTAATATAAGATTCTACTCTGTAAAAAGTGCTTGTCAAACATTTACAATTAATAACTCTAAGAGTAAAGGGAAAGAAACATACTTCAGCAATATCAGTATATCACAGTTCAAAGTGGCCACCAGCCAAGCATTACTTTGAAATGCCCTGCTGTAACTGTGTACCTGGGGGCCTCCCTTTCTCCTCCAAACTTAGTTTAATATAGAGCAAATCCCACCACAGCTGTATTCAAACTCTCTAGTAACATGACCCTGCAGGAAGATGATCTTTGGCATTAACCCCCATCAAAATGAGAGTTCCCCAAATTGAGAAGCCAATTCCCAGGAAAAACAGTAGAAAATGTGGTTGGAGGTGAGGAGAAAAATTAAGTTTTAAATGTTTAATAGTACTGACTTACTGAACAACATTTTAATTATTTTATATAACAAATCCAGTTAAGAGCAGAGTTGTAATTTATGACAATTAGCATAGTGTAATGCCCTAGTTCCCTATATTTGTTTCAAGGAACTAGTTTTTCCTGTATGTTATTGACACACATAAAACAAACATAATCATCGTCTCTTTGTGCTTAACATGGCATAGACTGAAACCTCTTTGAAAAGAATCTATATCTACCTCTATCTATACCTATAGATTTATGTCAGTATTTAACTATTAGCAAGCTTATGAGACAGTGATATTGATAATAATACCTCAAATAGAACTAAAGGTTTTGGGGCTTTGAGATCAGAAAACAGAACCATGTTAGATTTAGCTCAGAATATATGCCTATATAAGTTTGCTCGAGTTAGATTAAAATGAGAACTGTAATAAGTGGGTTTAGCAAGAGCTTCCTAGGTTGTTATTTTATGTACTCAGTACACCCCTAACTGCCACATAGCAGAAAGGTCTTAAGAATCTAGTTTAGGAAAATGAAAGAGAAGATTGAAGCAATTGTTTACATCATCTGATTTAAAAGAAAACATCTTTGTTTCAGTCCTTTGGTATTTCAAGTGTAATGTGATCAATGTTCCCCGTGACTATTGTTGTCATTATTATTGTTATCATTAATTTCCTCTTTATTTAATTCTCTTCTGTGAAAATTTATATATATATACAACATATTAAAATCCAGCTACATTTTCTGAGTGTAAATTCTGAATATCACTTAGATGACCTAAACTACCTAACAGTTTGAATAGAAAAACTAATGTGATTAATACAGTTAAGACTAATGTTTGCAGCCACTCTCCTAATCTAGTTAATGTCAAAGAGGGATTGTAATTTCCTTTCTACTTACTGACTCAGAGGCAAAGCCTCAGATCTTCTCACAAGATGGAGTATGCCACCTGCTCTAGCTGTACCCAATTGAGTTCAAATCCTGCCTTCACAGGCTAGATGTATTAGGAACCAGGTAACTACTAGAATTTCTGTGCTAGTAAAATAGTTTATAGTGATGCCAGCTTTAATGGTAGGTTAACTATCTTTAAAGAGTACTTGGCATTTTGCAAGGACTCAATAATTACTAACTGTAATCATAATCTTCCCGCCAACATCCTATAATAATGATTTACATTTATAAATTAAATAAATTGAATCTTGCTTTTCCAAAACAACAAAATTGTTACAATTTTCTTTATATATACAGAGGAAACATTTTACAGCAGATGAAGACGTGTTTCTTTTCCCTTCCCTCAAAACTTATGCTAACACTCAAGAAAAAAAAATGACATCCAATGTGACATTAATGCATAGATCCTGTCTGTATGAGAGAGCTGAGCTAACCACAGGGCATTTATTTAAAAGGAGAGCATCCTATCATACTTTGCTAATGCTACATTGGTATTGAAAGCTAGCATTTCCTAACCTTTTCCTGTTATGTCATGGCACAGTAGATTATAATTTTCAAGATTACAGGGACTTTGTCTTTTTGTAAACTGATTAACACTTAATGCTTAGAATGGTGGGTCTTCAATAATTATGTGTTGTTAGGAAAGAGAACTATAAGAAACACTTGCTTCTTGTTTCTTACAGTGCTTAGCAAAATGTCTAGCAAATAGTAAATAAATAGTATTAGCTGCCTGTTATTATTTTGGGGTACCTTTGATTTGTCTCAATTTTCTTATCTGTAAAAAGGGTATAATATTATCTATTTTTTTCTTAAAATCTCTTTTTTTTTTCCAAAATCAAAGTCATCCTCCTCTGTTCACAGTGTCTTCAAACTCTATTAACTTTACTTACTGGTATGAGTGTTATAGCACCCTGATTTTCCTTTGGAGAATTCAAATCCTCCCTTACAGACCAAGTGCGTTTGGGATCTTATTCCATCCATGACTGTAAATCTGCAAGATCCAGGGCTGGATGCCTAAAATGACTTTCATGAATTTTGCTAAAATATTTGGGAAAGACTTGCTCTATTTGGACTCAGCTTCTAAACTGATGCAATGGTCTTGCTGTCTCTTAGTGAAGCAGGCTGCTGAGCCGGACAAAGAAATCAATACGAAAGCAAAGCTGAAAGATACCGAGTCCTGATCACACTGTCTGAATATCTAAAGCCAAATGAACTTCAGTGAATTTCATTGTTTTGTTTTACCTCAAACTCAGCAAACGTTTTCCTTGAAGAGTTAGATTGTAAATATTTTAGGCTTTGCGCCCCATATAGTCTCAGGTGCAACTATTCAACTTGGATGATGGTATGGCTGTTTGCAATAAAACTTGATTTGCAAAGACAGGTGGCAGGGTAAATTTGGCCCTGGATCATTTAGTGACTCCTGCCTCACCCTGACAAAGTAGAGTTTCTTTGGCTGGCAACCAAAGCAGTTTTAACTAATACCCCCTATATCAGGCAATGGATTAATAGAGTTTTAGGTTAGGAACTTGAAAATCATTATTTATACATTTTCCCTGCCTGGTCCCTCTGAAAACAAGTCAATAAGGGCCAGAGCTTTTGTCTCTCCCAAATGTTCTCTCAATCTATTCATTCTTTCTAACCTCACCTCTAACTTGTTATTCCAAATCATCATCATCTCCTGCTTGGAGTTCTTCAAAAACTTTTTACATATTTTTTTTGTGTCCAGGATTAACCCCTCCAATTATCTTCCACACTGAAGGCCTTATGATGTTTCTATAATGCATATATTTACATATCAAACTCATATCTGGGTGACCTTCTATGAACCCTCAACTTGGTTATATCTCCTGTCATAAAACACATTATTTGATTTATATATTAAAAATTGTTCCTGTTGCCAGAATGAAATTCTGTGAGCCAGAGCAATTTTATTCTCTGTGGCTCTGCTCAACTCTCTCTCTCTCTATATATATAGACTATATATATATATATATATATATATATACACATATAAAATGGATGTTCAATGTATATATTTCTGAAAAGAGGAAAAAATGATTCATCAGGGAATGTAAAGATAAAAATAATGCCATTTTTCCTGAAGAAAGACTTTAAAAACATAACTTCTCCATTTTTAAAACCATTAATGTCTGTTAAATATATATTTACTATTGTATGGTAATCTGTTAGTTTTCTATTGGGCCAACATTACCAAAATTTTATTAGAATGAAAAGAGAAGAGTGATTTTTTTAAAAAATATTTATTTCAAATACTTAATTTTCCAATTATCGTTCTATTCCCCTTGACTTCCAAAATTTACTTATTACTCACTATCTAGTTCAAGTCTAGATTCTCACTATATTTCTAACTCAGTCTCTGTCGGTCTGTTCTGTTATTTTTGCACTTATTTTCTGTATCAGACATTTGAATACTTCGTGTTGTATGTAAATTTAATTGTCACAGTTTCTCCTGTGTGCATTTATTTCTTTTATGTCCATGCACAACAAATTTTCCCAGAAATTAAGAGACATATTTTACACTTTTTAAAAAATCACTAATTTAAGTACAGAGCAATGTACACAGAAGATATTCACTAAATTCCTACTAAATGAGTAAATTGCCAAGGAAACCAAAAAAAAGAAATGATCATAAAATTACATCTGGAAGGAATACCATGCCCAGAAAATCATCTAATGACTGCACACATAATTTTTGCTAGCATTATGATGAAGGAAACAAGTGTATTACAAAAACATGAAACATAGCAGATGGTTGGTTTACACTTCCCATCACTCACTTGGTATCTTGGTGTGGAGAAATTATTTGATGATAAATTAATGGCACTTTTCATTTCTATATTTGATCTTTAAATGAATTTAGTGATACGAATTACACAGAAGTATTTAGGCATCTTGCTTATATGTTATGAGGATGTTTTGTTAAAAATATTTAGCTATGTTAAAAGTACAATGATATAAAGAGAATATGAAAGACTTGTTAGGAAGAAAATATAGAAATATAACTGACCAAATATACAATACAAACCAAAAATGAAGTGACAATTTTCAAATCCTTTTTAAAATTATGTAGTCTAAAATCATCAAAACTGACCCCAGAAGAAATCAATACTAAAAGAGTAATTATACAAATGAGCAAATTAAAATGAGAAATTTGTCAAAGAATTACCTCTAATCATGGCTCTGGGCCTAGAATTTATATTTCAGAGAGTAAGAGAATGAACACATAATTCCCTTAATATATAAATTGATCCGAAACAAAGAAAAACAGGAGAAAACTACAAATTATTTTTTTACAAAGCTAGTATAAACTTTAAAAATATGTGTGCCTGAATATGCTTATGCACACATATCAGGGCATACGTGCATGCACAGGCGCACACATACACACACACACATCAATCTCACTTAAAAATATGAGTACAGAAAATCTAGTGACAAAAACAGCAGAAATTAAAATCAACAAATGATCTCAAGAGTAAGATTTTTACTCTCAGAAAAACATACATTATGTCAAATGGTCCAATAAAGAAAAACAGACAATAATGATAAAAAGTTTGTGATCATATTACTGAGGACACAAACACAAACAGTTAAATCTTTGGACATAATTAAGCATTCACACATAACTGATACAAATATAATAAGATAATATTGATGCACTGATTGGAAAGATCCAATTTAACAAAATCTAAAGTATAATACAAATATTTCACGTTACTCTTCTCTTTCACTACTTCATTTTTCTAATTCAGAATTAATATTTTGGTTTGAATTAACATTACTATCATATATTTGGGTAAATTTTATATGTTTAGTAAACATAGAGAAGGATCCTAAGTTTGGCAGAATACTATACTCCTTTCAAAGGTTTCTTTGCAATTCCCCCTCTTACTACATCTAATCTTGTAGATAAATTTTAGAAACAGGTTATCTGGTTCCAAAGAATGTGCTAGAGGGAAC
Organism: Orcinus orca; assembly: GCF_937001465.1. Taxonomy (NCBI): domain Eukaryota; kingdom Metazoa; phylum Chordata; class Mammalia; order Artiodactyla; family Delphinidae; genus Orcinus; species Orcinus orca. The sequence continues at coordinate 75,962,115 of NC_064562.1, read as the reverse complement.
TGACTGACATTGCTTTGAATTAATAACATAGACTGGAAAGGACTGAGATATTTAAATATTGAGTTTTGCCATGTATTATAAGTAATTCTTTAATTTTTTGTTTCTTTTATATAGACTAGTAAATATCAGTAGAATTTCTTGTTAGGTTTATTCCTAGGTAATATGCATATATACATATATTTCTAACTATAAAATACATGTCTTATATAACTTTAATTTAGTTTTGATAATGTGTAAGAAAGATGTTATTTATTTTATGTGGGTCTGTAATTAGTCATCTATACTTTCTTATTAGTTCTTATTAGTTTAAGTAATCATTATAATTTCTGAAAGTGATAAAATCTTGATTCTTTCTAATACCCACACTTTCATGTATTTTCTAATTTTATTGCTCTTATTTAATTGCCAATTACCTCAAATTTTACATTCAGTAGTAGTTATGGTAACTGGCATCCTAATCTAGTTTCTGAATTCAAAGGTATCCTTCTAATATTTTGCTATAAACATGAAATACGGTATGCTTCACACAGATGTGCTCTACCAAAACAAGGACTTTATTTCTATCCTATGGTTGTTAATAATTTTTATTGATTTTTATTTGAACTAAATATTTAATTTTAACATATTTTTAAATAATGGAGGTAATGATATAGTTATTCTCTCTTAATCATTTAATATATTGAAACACACTTACAGGTTTCTTAATGTTGTACCGTCCTTTTGTCCCTGCAACAAATATTTTTGTCATTGACTAATAGCTTTATTTTCTTTTAAATGCTCATTTTGGCATAATTTCAAATGTACAGAAAAGTGGATACAATAGTATTAATAATTATTACAAACTGTAATTTCCCTATAATGGCTTTATCATTGTCTCCTTCCTTCAAATAAGATGCAGAGATGGTGTCCCTTTATCCCCATGTACATTTCAGTGGGTATTTCCTAAGAGGGCAATCTCTCACTTCTATTACAAAACATATGAATTAAAGAAAGAAATATAGGAAATTAGAAAATATTTTGAACTGAATGATACTAAAATATATCAGAGCTTATGGAATAAAAACAGCAGTGCTTAAATAGAAATTTATAATTTCGCATACTTATATTTAAAAAGAAGAGAGGTGCAAAATCCGTGATCTAAGCATTCACAATAGAAGACTACAAAAATGAGATTACATTAAAGCTAAAGTAAGAAGAAGAATGGCAACAATAAAGATAAAAGTAGAAATTAAAGACAGAATAAAAAGAAACCATTAAAAATTTGTTTTTTGAAACGATTAGTATATACATTTCACACATAGTAAGATTGAAAACCAAAAAAGAAAACAAAGAATACCAGGATCAGAATTTTGAATGGCATTTCTACAGACTGTGCAGAAGTGTATTGCTTATTTTCCAAATGACTGCTCTTTTTCTAGATATGTCTTTATTGATTTCTAACTTAATATGCCTATTATCAGACAATGTACTCTCTATGATTTCAAACCTTCTAAATTTAATGAGATTTGATTTATCGTCCATCATATATTCCATCTTGGTAAATGTTTCATAAGTACTTGGGAAAATGTGTATTTTGGAGTTATTTGATTAAAAACATCATCAAACACTTAAATCCTCTTTTTTCAATTCTTCTACAACTTACTCAATATCTTGGGGGTGTTTATTCAATAAAAGTATGATAGAGGGGTGTTAGATTCTCTTTAATTTTTTTATTTGTCTGTTCTCCCTTTCATTATGTCAAATTTTACTTAATATATTTTGGAATCTATTTTTAAGAGCATACACAATTAATATTGTTTTGTCTTCTGGATGAATTGATTCTTTTATCATTATGAAATGTTCCTTTTTATCCCTGATATTGTTCCTTCCTCTGAAATCTACTTTGGCTGATATTCACATTTGATTTCTTATGCTTCTATATCCTAGGTCTTCTCCTTCCAGCCAGATGGTATAATATGGACTAGATTCATACTTTTTTCCTTAAACGACTAAAAATGTTGGATAAAATATACCTATCAGTGGTTTACAGACACTGAACACCATGGAGTATAGGACAGTGACCCTTGAAAGAGGGGAAACAAAAGATATGAGCCCTATGATTGGTCCATCTCACTACCTTTTCTGGCAAAAGGATAATTTTTCTAAGTTTGGATTAATGGAAGTATATTTACAAAGGCAAGTGAATAAATATGGCAAACTACACAGATACTAATTTTTCTGCACAAGAAAAATATCAAAATGATTTAAATTATCGAAAATTTATTTGAAATAAAATTACAGATAACAAAGGTTATAAAGACGCAGACGTAGAGAATGGACTTGAGGACACGGGGAGGGGGAAGTGTAAGCTGGGACAAAGTGAGAGAGTGGCATGGATATATATACACTACCAAATGTAAAACAGATAGCTAGTGGGAAGCAGCTGCAAAGCACAGGGAGATCAGCTCCATGCTTTGTGACCACCTAGAGGGGTGGGATAGGGAGGGTGGGAGGGAGACGCAAGAGGGAGGAGATATGGGGATATATGTATATGTATAGCTGATTCACTTTATTATAAAGCAGAAACTAACATACCATTGTAAAGCAATTATACTCCAATAAAGATGTTAATAAATAAATAAAATATCTATTGACTGTAAAAAGCACTTTTATTTATTCAACAAACATCTATTTAGTGTTCTAATTTCTAGGCCATAGGCACTAAAGGCTAAAGGCAGAACACTGAAGAGAATGGTTCATGTAATCATGGAATTTGCACATATATAACATATATATTGATGAGAACAAATTAATATGTGAATTGACAAAAGGACAAAGAATAATTAACAACAAAAGAAATAAAGTTATAAGGAATATTGTCAAAGTAGCTGGTAATCAAAATGTTTCCTTCTGCTGTTTGACACTCGAACAACTGAAAATAATCATTTTATCTAGTTTATGATTCTGTGGATTAGCTGAACAGTTCTTCTGATCTGGTTTGGATTGGTGGTCTCTGAGAGCTCTTTCATGTTTCCATGGTAATCAACTAAGATTGGCTGGTGGCTGGATGATTCTGAACAGTCTCCCAGCATACGTTGGCAGTTGGCTAGGTGCCACTGGGCTGTTTCAGTTTTCTGTATGGAGTCTCATCCTCCAAGAGATTAACTTAATTTAGGTTCTTTCACATGGTAACCTTAGGCATTTAAGGTCACCAAAAGAGTGAGCCTCAGTGTGTAAGCACTTTTCCAGATTGCTTGAATCATTTTGCCTAATGTTGCATTGGCCAAAGCAAGTCACATGACTAAAGACAGATCCATGAGGTAAGGAAATAAACTCTACTTCTTGATGCAAGGCCATGTACCTTCAGATTACAGGAATATGGCTAAAGAGGGAGGATCTGTGATCATTTTTTTTTTTACAATGAATTGAACAAAGATACTACTATAAGGATGTACTGCCGTTTTTATATATTAACTTAGGAATAAAAAAGTAAAATCATTCAATGTTGTCAAGTATATGGTTAATTAAACTTCAATTATCTTTCAAACATCTTTATCATTGCATCTGGCTTTTTATTTTATAATTTTCTAATCTTTTAGATAGTGAGCTCTCTGAAAAAAAAAATTGTATTTGTTTTGCTTTCTAAATAATAGGCTCAAAATCTTGGCACGGGGTAAAGGCGCAAGTGTTTAAAAAAATAATGAATCATCCCTCAAAACTTTAAGCACAAAATTAACATATGATCCAGAATAAACGAAGATATAATGAAATAAAAATAAATAAACATACGCTCCAGAAATTCCACTCCTAGGCATGTACTCAAAGATTTTGAAAGGAAGTAAGTTAGTTTGCTCAGGCTGCCATAACAAAATATCATAGACTTATGATATCATTAGACTTATCATAGACTTATCATAGGCTTAAACAACAGAAATCTATTTGCTCACAGTTCTGGAGGCTAGAAGCCAAGATCAAGGTGCCAGCAGGGTTGATTTATTCTGAGGCCTCTCTCTTTGGCTTCTAGAAACAATGTTCTCCCTCTGTCTTCACAAGGTCTTCCCTCTGTGCCTATGTCTGTGTCCTAATCTCTTCCTCCGACAATGACACCAATTATAATGGACTAGGGTGCCACCCTCACGATCTCACAAACCTTAAATACCTCTTTAAAGACCCTATCTCCAAATAAAGTCACATTCTCAGGTACTGGGGTTTGGGACTTCAACATGAATTTTGAGGAAACACAATCCAGTCCCTAACAGTAGAGATTCAAATAGATATTCTTATATCAGTGTTTATTACAGTTTTATTCATAATAGCCAAAAAGGGGAAACAGTTAAAGTGCCCAGCAAATTAATGGATAAACAAAATGTGTTATAAAACATGGATGTTTATAATAGTGTCATTTAAAATATTTCAGAAAATGGAAATAGTATAAATAACCAGCAACAAAGGAATAATGAAACTATAGTGCATCAAATCCACAAAATATTATAGTCTTTTAGAATGTCAATAGAGTACAGGTCATCTTATAATATTTTTACGGCAAAGTGAATATGCATGTACACCAGAATATAAAAATAAGAAAAACTACATACAAAATTAAAGGAAAACAAAACAGGGATGTTCTTCTTCATCTTAAAACACTGTTAAACTTTTTATTCTTTTCTGTATTAGCTAATCAAATGTGCTCAAACTGGTACAATTCTAATCAACAACCATGTACAATTGACATCAATGACTTAAATTTGCTAATCTGTAGATTTTATTTTTATTTTGGCCCATGGAGAACTCCCCAACTATAAAACAGAAAAGCAAGACAAAACACATTAAAAAAGAAAGGACTTTATTGCTTTGAACTGATTATGTAATGGTTAAGGATAAGGATTTTCATTTCTCAGGAAGCATTATCTCCTTTGTGTTATCCTATGTGTCTCCTATGTGTTATGTATTATCTCCTATAGCTATCCAGTGTTTTGGTCTCTAAGAAAAAATACTGATAAGGATTAAAAAAGATAAAAAATCCCAAGATTCTCTTTTTTTCATGGCTAAGAATATTAAATTTTCAGTTTCATTGGATGAATAAATACTAGCAATTCATATGCAACACAGCAAGAAGATTTACCTTGTAATGACTAAGTCAGAGTGAAAGATATAGTACATTGAACAATCAGTGACTTGTTCAAAATGCAAGTTATTTGGAATAATGTTGCTGAAATATCAGAGATCTGTTAAGTCAAACTAAAGAAAGAGCAAATGGAGGAAGCTAGAAATAACAATATCAACTTCCATAAAGTAAAACCACTATTCACAAGTCACATAAATAAACAATTGTTTTTAATGAGGCTGTTTACAGTAACAGCCAATATTAAAAGCAGCCAGGGCTTTCTTTTTCCCTTTACATACATTATTTGACCACCATTATAAACTCTTAAATTACAAGGTCTTTTGTTAAGGTACCAGTTCAACTTCGAATTTTTAAAAGTATATCCAAACCAAAAATTCTCTACTTAAATATCACTGCCTAGATGTTTTAATCTACTTTTTCTTTTGTTCTTCTTTTCTATCAGTCCTTTATATGAGATAGCAAATTACCCAGTTCCTTCAGTACCTCTCTGAGGTTAACATCATTTTATATTCATTAGACCAATAGGTCAAATGAGGCACAAAAAGGTTAAGTGATGTCTACTTAAGTGGTTTCAGGCTTTCTACCAACTGAGTTATGGATGAAGCTTGAAACTTGGTCCCTTTGTGTCTTTTGCTCTAATCAGCTGACAGTATGTAAGTATTCTTAATTAAGTTTCCATGATGACATGAAACAACAGTTATGTTACCCACATTAATATCATGATTTCTGACAGAATAATCACAGCCTATTTAGTGTCATTGTGAGACATCATTAGGAGCATTTCCATTTATAACTTGCACACATATATAGCAAGGTTAATTTCTCTAGTCATGTGACTTATATCTCAGGGCAGATTGGACCAGTCTTCCTGAGTTTCATAAAATCTCTAAAGCTTACATTTATTTGGCCATTGATTTTACATCATGAAATGGTTCACGCTACTTTAATCAAAATCAACACTAATGCTCTCAGTTCTATAGATAGAGGTCTTGAAGCATCTTCTCTAACTAACTTCTAAATATAGGAGTGCTTCAGGTTCCACTCTTGCTGCTTCTTCTCTTCTCTATCCACACTCCCCATCTGCACTGTTTTATCTAACCCCATGACTTTAAATACTATTCATGTTTGATAGATTCCAAATTTATTTCTTCAATTTCTACTTTTATCACCAAACTTATATATGAAAATGCTAATTTTAATTACTCTTAGATATCTAATAATTACTTCAAAAATAACATATACTAAATGGAACTCTTGGCTTTCTCTTCCACGGTTCATCTTATATCATGAGCCAGGCACTGTAGCTAATGATCCTTTCAACAGAAGCAGAATGTAGCTATGAAAATATTAAAGTGATTATTAGACATTCAGTTCAATAAACTACCTTAAGGTAAGAATAGATAGAGATTAGACTAAGACTGAGAAATCTGAAGAACACTACCATTGCGTGGGATTGTGTAAGCTTCACTAGAGACCAACAGAAAGAGAGAGCAAAGAGACAGTTTCCTCTAATAGCACATAATGTAAGATCTTAATTGACTTACACAATCAAACAGTTAAAGCAAATGGAAAAAAAGTAAAAAATAATCTTTTGAAAATATTTTCAAGTTGGGAAGAAAGCAACCTCAGACAAAACAAATGAAAACTGGAATTAGGGTAGTAAGAAAACTTCAAAAATCACCTTTTCCATTTGGTATCTGACAAACCTTGATGACCTTATGTGTTTATTTGTTTAGAGTTCATGAGGTTTTGGAACAAGGAGATAAAAATTAGCATATTTTACATTCAAGTTATCAAGTAGGAAAACTTTTCCAAAATGCAAAACATCGTCATATTGACAACACCTTCTCCTAGATATAAACCTTCTGCCAAAAATGAAACTTGTGTCTTAACAATGGTATGAAAGGTGTGAAATGTATCTCCCTTGAAACTTAATAACTTGAAGCCTATTACTATGTAAGTTAGGAGTTGAAGTCATGCCACCTATGTATTCTGAAAATCACTGTGGAAATAAATGATCATGGTCTTGCACTGGAAAAACTCTCAAGCATTAGGCAGATAAAAGCACAACTTGCCTCTGGAAAATCAGCTTTAACCCTTAGATAAAAGTCTTGGTAACATGTATGCAATGTAAATAATAATGATAATAATAATAATACACAGAAACAATATACTGCAAATGAAAGCAAGAAGAATCAGACAAATGAATGCTTCAATATTGGCCTTATCTTTCACAGATAATAAAAATGAAATCCTATGTTTCATGATATAAAAAGAAAGCTTGAAGAAAGGAAAAAAGAAGAGAAAATGCAAACCACCAAGAAGATTTAAAAAGCACAAAATTGAGAAATGGAAGATGTGATATTGAAAGTAAAAATTAAACAGATATGTTTTTCACTATATTATATATACCAGAAGACAGAATTATTAAAGCTGGAAGAAAGGTTCAAATATTTTACCCTAAATGGATGGTAAAAGAGATAGAATGCAGAAAAGAAAAATTAAGAAAAACACTTCTTAGTGTCAGAAAGTCAAAGAATATGATTTTGTAAATGTTAGGGTAAACCATATGAATATGCCATTGCAGAGGGGGCAAAATGACTGAATATCAAGGAGGTTTTTATAGCTAACCCTATAGGAAAACCCAAGTAAAGCACTAATTAGTTATTTTGCATTAGTAAGTGAAATTAGCAAGATTGTTGGATACAAATCATTATGTAACAGACAACTGTATACCTATAAACTAGCAATAGTCTGTGCAAGATTGTAATCAAATAAGTTATCATGTACAAATGGAAACAACAACAACACATACCTGAGGATAAACTTATACTAAAAGGAACAGCTTTTTAATGGAGAAATATATTAAAATTTATTGAAAAGCATTAATGAATTTCAAGATAAATGGAAGGGCAAAGTTTCTAAACTGATCTTTTCTCCATATCTATCTCACTTATACACACACATACATAAACACACACACATACGTAAGCACACACACACACACACACACACTCACCACATTAACATTAAAGGGTGAGAAAATACTTTTGTCCTTTTACACCAATCTAGTCCCTTTGTCCCCACTTAAAAGGATATAGGCTGACTGCTTTAAATAATTAGATATTAGGTTCTTATACATTGAAGTTTACAGAAACTGGATTTTCTAAAGATAGGTTTTTGATAGAAAATTTTAACAAAATAAGGATAAGATGGTACAGCCACTATGGAGAAAAGTATGGAGGTTCCTTAATAAACTAAAAATAGAGCTACCATATGATCCTGCAATCCCTCTCCTGGGCATATATCCAGAGAAAAACATGGTCCGAAAGGATACATGCACCCCAATGTTCATTACAGCATTGTTTACAATAACCAGGACATGGAAGGAACTTAAATGTCCATCGACAGAGGAATGGATAAAGAAGATGTGGTACATATATGCAATGGAATATTACTCAGCCATTAAAAAGAATGAAATAATGCCATTGCAGCAACATGGACGGACCTAGAGACTGTCATACTGAGTGAAGTAAATCAGACAGAGAAAGACAAATATTGTATGATATGGCTTATATGCAGAATCTAAAAAGAAATGATACAAGTGAACTTATTTACAAAATAGAAACAGACTCACAGACTTAGAGAATGAACTTACGGTTACCAGGGGGAAAGGGATAGTTAGGGAGCTTGGGATTGACATGTACACACTGCTATATTTAAAATGGATAACCGACAATGACGTACTGTATAGCACAGGGAACTCTGCTCAGTATTATGTAACAACCTAAATGGGAAAACAATATGAAAAAGAATAGATACATGTATATGTATAACTGAATCACTTTGCTGTATACCTGAAACTATCACAACATTGTTAATTGACTATACTCCAATATAAAATAAAAAGTTAAGAAAAAGAATAAGCATATGGAGAAAATAATTTAAAAATTATTCAGAGTATACTTGTTCATACATTATAGATATATATATACACCATGTGTTCTGAAAAATAGTTGATGGTAGAATAAAATATTTTAAAATTTTCTTCTTAGGAATACCCAAGATATACAGCAACTGTATTTAGTAAGTTGCTAAAATTTTCTTCTTTTAAATATGTTATTTTCTGAAAGGGGTAAAAATAATCTTAATAGCATGTCTCTCAACTTTTGAATTTGACATAATTTAGTTGTTAAAAAAATAGTAATCTCGGGCTTCCCTGGTGGCGCAGTGGTTGAGAGTCTGCCTGCCGATGCAGGGGACACGGGTTTGTGCCCCGGTCCGGGAAGATCCCACATGCCGCGGAGCGGCTGGGCCCGTGAGCCATGGCCGCTGAGTCTGCGCGTCCGGAGCCTGTGCTCCGCAACGGGAGAGGCCACAACAGTGAGAGGCCCGCGTACCACAAAAAAAAAAAAAAAAAAAAAAAAGTAATCTCTTGTTAATGGGTTACCCCCAGTTGTAAGTAATGCTTGGATTTAGTTTTGACAGCAAAAAATCTGATAGGAGAAATTTATAAGCATCTGCATGATTGACTTTGTGCCATCATTTTAAAATATGGCTCACTTACAAGCTTACAGTTTTGTCTAGATATTCCCTATCAGAGTGTGCAATTCAAACAGACATAGCATCTCTGATGAGGCACAAGGCAAAATCTGGGGTTCCATTATTTGAGCACTTAACCCGCTATAAAATATAATTCAAACAGTCAGCTCTCTCTGTGAACCTACTTATTGCAGTTGAAGGATTATCCACAACCCTTACCTGCTTCTTCAGCTTCCTTTTAAATAAGATTCAATGTTTTCTGTACAGTGTTTTTTAACCATGAAATTCTACTTGAACAAAATACAGATGTAAAGTATAGTCATCCCTTGGGATCTACGGGGCATTGGTTCCAGGACCCCCCCATGGATACCAAAGTCCACAAATGCTCAAGTCCCTCTATGAAAAGGCATAGTATTTACATATAACCTAAGAACATCCTGTTATATACTTTAAATCATCTCTAGATTACTTATATAACCTAACATATAGTAAATGCTATGTAAACATTTGTCTGGGTGAGGCAAATTCAAATTCTGTTTTAGGAACTTTCTGGATTTTGTTTCAAATATTTTTAACCTGCAATTGGTTGACTCTGTGGATGCAGAACGCATGAATACAGAGGACTCACTGTATTATGTGAAACTCTATAAGAAGTTTCCTGGAAAATGGTAACAGAATAAAATAAACGAAGGTGAAATCAGTAACTCTCCCTACCTCATGTGTGTGACACCTCCTTCAGAAGTAAGTTACACAGAGCCCATGGCTAGGCAGCCAATTGTGGCTGAAGCTTGTCATGCCCTTTAGGTACAAAGAGATACAGTTGCTGAAAAAGTTTAATTTAGCTAGTCTCAAGGTTGAAAAATTCATATAAATGATCCTTGTTTGGTTTCTCCTAATAACTCCAAAAACATAAAATGAAAGAAAAGAAAAATGTGCCGTTTGGTCAGAACCAATCTCAAATTTCTATATAAACTCCAAATCAGATAGACAAAATAAAATGCCACTTCAAATCATAATTCATTTTTCTTTATATTGAGATTTTCCAGAGTGGCACTATTGACATTTTGGATTGGATAATTCTTTGCTGTAGGGGCTGTCTCGTGCATTGTAAATGTTTACCAGTGTTCCTGGTCTCAATGACTCACTGCATGTTAGTAGCGTACTCCCAGATCCAGTGGTAACAATCAAAACTGAGTATACAGATATGACCAAGTGTCAGGTGGAGCAAAATGCCCTCCCTTGAGAACCACTGGTCTGTAGTAAAGCCCATAATATGGATTTTTCTTTCTTTTCACAATATGGTAGTTCTGACATAATCTGGGGATTGTGGCTATACATTTAGATAAGCAATTAGGAGTTTTCTGGTTTTATAAAGAAACCTGTCTGTAGGTCTACTATGCACTGAATGTTTGTGTCCCCTCCAAATTCCTATGTTGAAGCCCTGATCCTCCAAATGGGATTTGGAAGTGGGGTCTTTGGGAAGTAATTTGGTTTAGATATGTCATGTGGGTGGAGCCCCCATAATGAAATCGGTACCCTTACAAGAAGAGGAAAAGACTAGAGTCCTCTGTCTACAATGTGAGGACACAGAATGAAGCTGGCCAGCAGCAAACTAGGAAGTAGGCTCTCACCAGACACCAAATTCAGGTGACACCTTGACCTTTAACTTCCCTGTCTCCAGAATTGTGAGAAATAAATGTTTGCTGTTTAAGCTACCCAGTCTATAGTGTTGATATTTTGTTGTAGCAGCCCAGACTAAGATATGTCTTATTACTTAAAACATAGAAAAAAATGTCACAGCTATAGGCTTTATTTCAGAATGACACTACAGTTTATGATCAATGATATAGATCATAGTATAATGAAATGTCAGTCAAGTTAATGATTTTGCACTACTGATTTAACAACCAATAAAATTTCTACATCTAAATCAAATTTGCACTAATTAATACTGATCATAAAGTTGGTCCATAATATTGACCATGTTTTTTTCTATTCTGTTGTGAAACATTTAAAGACAGAATAAGAGACAGTAAAAATTCTTTTCTACCATAAAAGTATTAAAATTTCAGGTCTTAAATGTATATATTCCTGATTTTTTAAAATGACTCTCTAATTAGAAATAGAAATGTTTCTATAGCTTGTAAATAAATACATCTCAAATCAACAGCAAATATCTAATTTACTATGAAACAGTAAAGTCATTATTATTACACTAAGGAGAATAAAGATGCTTCATTATATATATATTCACTTACTCTTGTCCTCAGAAGTCTTAATAGTGAAATAAGAAACATGAAACTAAGATAACAAGAATAGATGAAAAATAATGGAAACTTAGAACAACTAAAAAAAGACCAGACTTACGTAGTAAGTTTAGAAAGATGGCTACAATTTAAATATATGAAAATCAATCTGTTTTCTTTATATTAACATTACTCAACTTGAACACATAATAAAAACCTACATTCACTTGAACACATAATGGCAAACAAAATATAAACCAACGAGAAATAAAGATAAAAAGAAATATATTGGTCTTTAAGAAAATAAACAATAAAATTTCTGAGTTATAGAAGAAAAAACATTTTTAAAGCAAAGAAAGAGATTATCTTCATGATGGGAAAACTGAATAATCTGAGAATTATATTACAATAGTAGCTAGTACCTATTGGATACCTGATACATGGTATACATTATAAATATTTTACATAAATTTTTTCAAAAATGTTTACAAATATTCTATGATGTTGTTACTATGATGGAATCCAAGTTGGAAGAATTAAACCTCTAAAATCACTAGGTAAAGGAACCAATCTATGAAATTAAGTGGAGTCTAAGCTCCTAGACACTCCTTTAGTGTTTTCCTGTTAGTTTTGAATCATAAGATATTGGAAAAGAAGCAGCTTTTATTAATTCTGTCATAACAAGATATAGTTACTTTCACTTAATATATTTATTTTCACTTAATCTGAAAATGATTATAATTCTATAATCAATATATGTTGAGAGTTTAATATGGCATGAACTGTTCGGAGTTTTGGAGATATTTAAAAAATAGTGTTGGGGTCTGCTTTTGCCTGAACATATAATGGTTGTCTTAGGACCAATTTATTATATAAATATATATAACATACATAATTTGTATAATTAAATGTATAACATTTAATTAACCACAAACCCAATATAATTAGGAAAACAAGCTGAATTAAAGGTAAATATCTAATAGTGTGTATAAGATAGTATGAGATTGAAAACTTCATTTATATATTTCAACTTTTAAAAATACTTTAATTCTTATTTGATGTGATTTCAACTATAATATATAGCCATAAATATATCAAATACATGCTCCTGTCACTGATTCTTAAAAATAATCATATGCTATTTGCAATTACAACTGTTTTTCTAAATTGAAAGATTAAAACAGAAAATTAGAAATTAAACAAAACTTGTGGAGAAGCTTGAATAGTTCTATAGTGACAGGTAAGAAAAAAATTATTGGCTTATGTTTACATTTTTATTTAATCTGCTTTTTTCCCCCTGTGCTCATAATATATACTAGAAAAAGGGGGTATTAAATACAGCAGTAATTATGTAAGAAAACATCAGGAAATAGGATCTTCAAGGAATATTAATTTTCACTTTAGCTTGAGAATTGCCTGAGGTACATATGAAGTCTTTTTTGCCTTATATCTTACAGTGGTCCTGAGGAATAGTTTGTTGAATTTAAATATAACATTATTTGTGTCATTGCTACAAATGGATTAAAAGAACATTGCTTTAATTAGTTTGGAAGATATGTCTCTAAACTAAAGCCAATGTTTTACATAATTAAAATAACAATATGCTAATATATCTACTATTATAACACTTTAAAATTTATACAAATTTAACACTTCAAAATTTATACAAAGTAAAGTTTCATAAGTGGAGACCTATCAATCAGGACTTTAAAAGTTGCGGTAATTTTTTACTAAAATGATAATTAAAAATTTAACCAAAGTTAGAGACCAAATGATAATAGGGATAGAACTTGCCTTCCTGTGTCATTTTTATTGTCTACAATTGGTACCAGTCAAGATCCCAGCAGAGTGTGTTCTGATGAACGATTCAAAGGAGCACTGTTCCCATTTTCAGCCCATTAAATACAAGACTAGAATAGGAAGACATAATAATGTGAACCCTGATATTTAAAGTGTGGTTTTCTTCTTATAATTCAATCTAACTGCATTCTTCCTTGGATGGTCAAAACAAATTCTGTGTTCTTCTAGAAGTCCACCTGCCTGCCTCTGAACAGGCACTAATAAGTAAACTTCAGTGATAGAAACAGGTAATGGGCTCTTCCTTGTGAGGTCAGTGCTTTCAATTTTGGTCACTGAGTCATACTGCCATGAGAAAGCAATTGTTACATTTTTCTCTCTGTATTGTTGTTTCCCATCAAATGGAAAAGAAAACTTTTCAAATATCTTGGTAGAAATCATATTGTGGTATTTATCTGCTGTAACTCCCAAGAAAATTTGACCAAATTTTTTTATAAATCACGAAGAAATAGCTTCAAGTTCGGTGTTAAATGAAAAAAACCAAAACTTCCCAAACTGAAAGGAAGGAACAGAAAGAGATAGAGACAGAGAGATAGGGACAAAAGAGAGACAGAGAGAGAAAGAAGCTTAATAAAACACAAAAATTGTAATTTTGAGAGAATAGATTTCCCTTCTTTCCATACTTTTGTGTAAGACCGTTAGCAAAAGTGAAAAATATGTAATGGATTAGCCAGCAATAATTAATTCATGATAAACAACAGAAGTTGAAAATTTTAATTTAATTATGTTTGTAATTATGAAAACATAAGCAGGTAAAATTTATTGTCAACTTGAGTATGGAATAACTTTGTAATTGACAGTACTTTAGAGCTAGTTTTAATTCTAGAGATATTTGAAAACAATATTTGTCTCCTATTTCTAAGGTTGCTTGCCCATGACAAATTTGGCTGTGATAAATTCACTTTTATATGTAGATTTCCAAGATTTGTAAAGGAAACAGTACTGGAAATATTTCTTATTTTTTAAGCTTGAATATGAGCAGGCAGATCAGGGAGTATCAACAATAGATCTTGATATATCTGATTCTAAAGAAGACAAAGTTTATTTCTGTAATGAAATTCCTATTATTATTCTCACTTTACATATGTGGAGTGCAAAGCAGAGGGAGATTAAATAATTTCACCATGGTTGCACAACTAGTAAGCGATGGTTCTGATTTAGACAAAATCAATCTGTTTCCAAACTCTGTGCTTTTGACCATTACACTATGCTGTCCTACATTTTGCAAGTAGGATTTTGAGAACTAAGAAATCAAGTTATTTATCAAAGTAAGAAAGTGACTTACTTATTTGGTGCAAAAAGTAAGCAATTCTGACTCCCCATTATGCATGCATACGTACCAAATATTTGGCCAAATGGTCAGCTGTCACTGTTTCAGTATTGTATATGTGTCACGTATATGCTAACTCTCATCAAACATTTCTTTCTCATAATGATTTTAATGACAATCAAGAAATATTTTAACAATAATTTAAGTTTATTTAGCACATTCTTTATGAGGGATGGAAAGCTGACAGAAAAATAGACATCAATCTTACTCCATGTATTTAGCAACTGTGGAAGCAGACTAGATTCCTGGGAATATGTGACAAGGAAATACCTGACAAGCAGACTAGATTCCTGGAAATACCTGACAAAACTTAGGTTCAGATCATACTTATATGTCAGTTGAAACTGGAACTGTCACCAGAAAATGGTTTTTATTTTGCCTATTTGACAAGAGATGAGATTTGGTTTTACTTTATTGAAGTTCTAACTTGCCAAATTAAACAATGTAATTTTGTTCTCCTAATGCAATTACGCTTCCCCACAAGACAATGTCTTTATGGAGCTGTTCACCTCTCGGCGGGGTGGAGGGGGGAATAATACTAGTTTAAGAGAGTTTTATTTTAGAAACCATCACTTTTAGTCTAAATACTACAGTAAACACCACTGATAAATGCGTTGCAGTTTGCAATTATTCCTATTTCCAAATGATAAATGTGATTTTTAAAAAGAGGTGATGGAGCAACATTTATAAAGTCTATGCATCTTCCTGATTCTAATGCACCCCCCAAATGATTCCATAATCTGAGCCCAAATCCTGCTCTTTTCACTTCACCTGCCTGTCAATTGTCAGTTTAAGGGAATCAGCTATATACATATATATATATTTTTTTTCTATTCCTCCTACGAAAAACGATGGAAATTTTCACATGACAGTTAATAATTGCAGAAGTTCCACAGGGACTAATATTCAATGTGCTAGTTGAAGCATGAATGTCTGGATACAATTATTGAAGTCATTTCCCAGTGCACTGCAGGTATCCTCTAACGATGAGGGGTGAATAGATTTATTTACTGCTCTCATCCAAAACTTCAGTTTGATGAATAAACCAGTTTGCATCCATGTGAATCTCTCGAGCATGTTAGTTTCAGCCTCTGCCTATTCCACTGTCTAAAAATAGAGAAGAAATTCTCTTTCCCCTTCCCTTCATCTGGACACTAAGGTCTTTCACAGTGTAATACTTCCATTAGATGCATATTCATTATTGTTTGATATCAGTACAAGAAATCAAAGAAATGCCCCATATATCCTAATTTATTTGAATAATATAATTAAAAATCAGATTAAGTTAATACGAACAAGAGAAACTTGATAGATGGAGATTTTCAAGGTCACAATCTGATGTCAATTAGTTCAAGCTATGGATCTGGGGGTGGGGTACAGATGAAGAGTACGAAAAAAAAAATAGAACATGTTGTGCTTCTCTTTCATTCCTTTGGGTGCACAAGCATTCCAAATATGCTAGGTGTTATTGTGATTCCAAGTCATCTCATGAATTTCAGAAAAAAAGACTGAAAATAAAATATATACTGTAGTAACTCATCTCTTTCAGAAAGTGTGTTGGTATGTGAGGCAAAACCCATGTAAAACCAAACAAAGCCAACAACAACAAAAAAAGACAAAGGTATTCTAACCCAAGCTGTAACATAACGATACAATTTAGAGTACAGAAACTAATAGAGTACAGAAACAGAATTAGCATGCTTTTAAAACTATATATTACGTGTTATTCTTGATTCATTTTCTTTAATGTAATGAGGCAATAACCCGCTTTCCTTCACTTCCTTCTGGATCATTCCTTCCTAGAAAACAATTGCTAAATATGCCTAGGGTTCACAAAATATTAAAAGCAATTGGATTTTTTATTAAAAATTGATATAGATTACAGCTGTCTCCAGTTTAGTTTAGCATTGGACACTGAGAGTAACTTAATGGCTTCTACTGTATGAGAATTCAGAGTTCCAAAGAGCTACATTCTTCTCCAAAAAGGATGAAAAATAAATTTTCTATTTCCCCTCTATCAATTGTGTAAGCTTTGAAGTAATCTCAAATCTCATTTCATCAATTTCCTACCTTTTCTCTCTGCCTCCACTGGTTATTTTTATTATTTCCACCATGACTTTTGCTGAGATCATTTATTTTCCTAGTTTTTGGTTTTGTTAGGAGGCAGATCTGTATCAGTATTAGGAGTTGGTATGGTGTTTGGGAGAGTACTGAGTGATAGTAAAAATACCTGGCTTCTAGTCATGGCACTGGTCCCTCAAACTCAGTTGTCAGAACTCCATCTAGTACACCTGCTATATTCCAAGCACCTGGTATCATTCATGGAACACAGTTAACTGCTCAACAAATATTTGAAGGGATGAAGGAGAAAAGTAAGCAGTTGGATCTAAGGAAGTAATTTAATTCTTTTCACAAATTCATTCTAGTTGAGAAGAAAGGGAATGACAAAAAAATATATAGACAAGTAAGTTAAGAGTAAAAGTAATATGTACTAAGAAAGTAAATTAGGAATTAAGGCACACTAAATAGGACAGACTACAACATAATAGGGAAGCAAGGTAGGCCTCCGTTTGCTGGGGACATGTAAGTAACCTGCCCCATGGCCTGTTATATCTGTTTAAATGTCAGTAAGACACTCAGATCATCCAACACTGAACCCCTGCTCTCTCTCTCATACTACATACTCAGATATATCCTTCCTCCTATTTTAGCTATCTTAGGAAATAGCTCTTTCATTCATACAGTTAAGGTAACTAGAAACTAAAGAGTCATCACTGCCATCTCATTCTTTCAACTAACATAGCCAGTCTATCACAAAGTACTAATGATTTTGCTTTCTATTATCTCCCAGTATTCATTTCCTTAAATCTCCATCTTCACTACTACCTATATCAGTGTTTAGAAATTCATCTACATTAAAAAAATTCTTTTTTGAATCCACTTTGGTCCTCTTCTAATGCATCATCCTCGTAGCAGCCAAATATTTTTAAAAGTTAATTTTATAATACCAGCTTCCTAACTTAGAACTTTCAGTGCCTTTCCATTTCTCCTCATATAAAGAAAAAGAAATCTCTTTGGTGCCGCTGTAAAGAATCATCATTCTACTCTCTGCTTCTATGATATCTTAAATAAGTGGAATCATGCGGTTTTTGTTTTTCTGTGACTGGCTAAGAGTGGCCATCAGAAGGTGGGTCTCTTAACTAAGCTCATTTCTGCAGAGATTAAGATGCTCAGGCTTCTAAAGGAAAGACATTTGTCCATTCTCTTTGCACAGCTCATTTGGTGTCCACACGTATTCCAAAGGCATTTCCCCTTTGGAAGATGGGGTGGCAATGTAGACAAATCTCTAGCCCCAAAGCTAGTAATGCTTCTTTTTAAAGGTGGCAATTAAAAAAGGGGAAGAAAGTGAGTCATTGAGGAATTTAGGATAATTTTAAGGCTTATTTTCTTTGACTTCAAGCCAAGTAAGAATCACTCCTGAATTTTTTTCATATGTTCCTAAAAATGGTTATCTAACACAGTGTAATAACCATATTACAGACAGGCCTGAACTGAGATACATATGGCCATATATTTAAAAAAATAAACAGAAGGAAAAATAAGCTAACAGGAGGTAATTTAGTAGGCCATTAGGATGGAATGGGAGTCATATCGTGATTAAAATTTTCAGTGTCCACATCCCACACTCTTACATGGACAAACAAAACACAAAATAAATATGCACATTAATGTTTTTAAATTTAAAAAGTATTAGGAGTATATGTAAGTCACTTGAGAAGAGGTAATATAGCTAATCTTTGCTGATGCTTAATAATTGTGAATGTATCAATGAAAATATATTTGTTTATGTACATGGATGATGAATAAATAGAAGACATTTTCTTCTTTATAAAAAAATGAAGAAACTTCTTTTTAAATAGTTATATGTAAATTTCAGGACACAGTATGTTAAAATACTTATTCAAATGAAATATGTAGATAATTTCACTTAGGTAACATGGGTTCTATTTTTGTTCGATTGGCTTGTATACTGCAACTAGTGCTTTTTCCTAGCTTTGAAACCATAACTTGAAACTATTTAGGACCTTAGAAAATTTTCCTTAGATAAAGATCAATCACCTTAGAGAATATGAACTGTTATTCTAATTATTATTACTTAAGTGATTTATTATTTGTATTATATTTCAAATTTCCTAAGGATTAGATGTAACATTGTACAGAATTTATTTAAATCAAACAATGGTAGAAGTTCAGCAGAAGGTTAGCCAGATCTAGTAATTTGCAATAAGAAATATGAAAAAGCCCAAGAAAAGTTGGCAAGTATGTACATTAAGTAAAAAGGAACTATAGTGAGAGCTTTAAGTCCTTCAGGAGAATTTTAAAAGTTGTTAATAGAAAGGAGAAGAAAGAAAATGGTTTTCATATTAGAATACTGAGAGAACTTTGGGAAAATTTCTATTCCTAAGGCAGTTTTCATACAGCATCAGATGGTGCCCTCGACAAAGACTGACATCCAAAATGAGAAAGTTACAGAGCAAGCAGAGGAATTCAAGTCCAATAAATCACCAGGACCATATGGTATATATCTAAGATTTCTGAAGGAAATAAGTGTGAAATAGCATAAATACAGAGGAAAAAAATAGTGTGAAGTATGGCCTTAATGGTAGTATCTGCTTTTAAAGGTTGGAAGATTACTAACCTAGTATGTAGAAAATAAAGGGAAAATTTTAAGTGTTAAGTAAATAATTTAATATGTTCTGTCTGTATTAACCAGTTATGTTGGATAATCTTTCTAATAATATTTAATCTAATAATATTTCTGTATTATTCTTTATCTTTTCTGGATTCTGTTTATCATCAAGCTTTCTGCCATCTGTCTCTCTCTCTTATCTTGGCTATTCTTCCAGCCATACATTGTGTTTGTGCTGTCTAGGGCAAAAACAGGTTAATTAGTTGTGCTTTCACAATGATCCTTCCTCATAAAATTCACAGGTTTTCTTTTCTCCTGTGGTTGTTTTGTTGTTGCTTTATTTTTTTTTCTTTTTTCAAGTGATAGTAAATTGGAATACATTTGATTTCACACAGAGCTGGTATTGCTCCATTTTGTTTTTTCAGCCATTAGCTCATTCTGTTACATGGCTTTGCAATCCAGTTAGGACTCAAAACATCTATTAATCTGCAATTTGAAAAAGTGAAAACTCAAATGAATTTGTTTACTTTTTGTGATGTATTAGATACCTACAGAAAAGTGCACTAATCATAAGTATATGATCTCAATAAATTTTTACACATACATGCAGTAATGTAATCTACAGCTAAATCATCATTAAGAACATTGCAGCCCTCAAGAAGTTTCCCTTTACACTCTGCCAATCAATATTACTCCAAAGCAACCACTATTCTAAATTATAATACCATCAATTAGTATTGTCTATTTTTAAACTTCAAATACATGAAATCATACCAAATATTTTCTGGCTTCTTTTGCTCCAAATAATGTCTCTGAGATTCATCAATGCTGTAGTGTCTATCCATAGACTAATCTTATTCTATTTCTATGTATAATTTCATTTTATAATATACCATATTTTATTTATCCACTAATCTATTGACAGAATTTTCAGCTAATTCCATTTTTGCCTCTTAAGTGTAAAGCTGTAATAAATATACTTGTACTTATGTCTTTTGCTGAACATATGCACTGTTTTCACTTGATCATAAACTTGAGTAAAATTGTTAGTCATAGAGCAAGTATTTAATCAAATATAGTAAATAATGCCAAACTGTTGATACACTTAATACTCAAGTAACAATATATATGAGAGTTCAATGGCTTCACATGTTCACAAACGTTTGGTATCATCAGTCTTTCCATGTTTAGCTATTGGGTGAGTAGGTAAGGGATGCCCATTGTGGTATTAATTTGCATTTCACTGTGGAGTAATAACATTAACACATTTTATAATGTTTATTGGCTATTTGAATATTGTCTCTTTCAAAGCATCTATTGATTTTTTGGTTCATTAAAAAACTAGGTCTTTCATCTTTCTCTGATTTCTAGGAAATATTTATATATTCTGGATTTGAGTCCTTTGTTGAATTTATCATCTATCTATCCATTTATTTATCTATAGATGGATGTAATAAATTTTACTGAAGTTCAGAGAAGTTTATTTTGTGCTTGTGCTTTTGGAATCCTGTTTTAAAAATCTTTGCCTACATCAAGATCATGTAGATATTTTCCTATAATTTAATCCAAATGCTTTATTGTTTTACATTTCACACTTAGATATACGATTCTTCTCTAAATATATTTGATGTACAGTTTGAGGAAAAGGGTTAATGTTTATGTTTTTCCAAAGGAAAGTCAAATGGCTCCTGTATCATTTATTGAAAATACCATTTTTCCTCACTGAATTTCACTGACATCTTTGTGGTAATTCAAATTGAATTGAATTTTCTATAATATTCCATTATTCAATCACCTATCCTTTGCCACCGAAAGGAATTTAAGTCCATGGCCCATAACCTCTTGTGGTTCTACAAGATCTTTCTAACTATTCTACTGGAGTTTCCAAAGATTACTCGGAAAACAAAACACACACACACAAACACACACACACACACACACACACACACACACACACACACTGAGAGAAAGACTGAGAAAAAAGGCAAGCTTAATTCACTCATGGGAATGCATATGCCAGATTATATCAACCATATGGAAGAAAAGTAAAAATGTGCCATCCATATTGCCACCAGAGTCATCTTTATAAAGCATGTATCACATAATAATAGTCCTCTGATCAAACATCTTCCGTGTTTTCCATTGTACTTGGCCCAACATTTAATCATATTGTGGTCTGTGATAAACCCCCCAATCTCATCTCAAACCACTTTCCTATGGCTATCAATGCTGTATCCACACTAGCTTGTTTTTTTTGTTTTATCAAACAAGGCAAGTTTTTGTGTTCACATTTCACTTGGAAAGCTGATGCCCAGGTTTGTACTCTGCTGAATCAGTTTCATCATTCTGATCTCAAAGTACATTTCCATTTCAGAGATACATTGGCTCACCAAATCTAAAATGCCCTACACTCACATCTACCAGCTCCACCCCACCTCACCCACCCCAAAGTCTTTCTATTATATTTTTCCATTTTATTTTATTAAAGAATTTGTCAACTCCTGACAGAATCTCATTTATATATCCAATGTATCTGTACATATATATTTTTATTATTGTCTAGCTCTTTTCTACTCATTCATGCATTTGTATAAATTATATTTTAGTATGTTTAGTATATTTAGTATGTTAATATTTCTTGTAGTCATATTTATTGTCGATTTATGTCTTTATTCAGGCCCAAGAAAATGCAATCATAAGCAATAACGTATTGAATACTATCCGATTGACATTTTTCAATTAAAAACATGTCTTTTTATTCTAACATACATTGAGAGAGAAAAAGTAAATCAAATATAGAGACTTTCTAATCATTTTAGGCTTAGGCTGACTATTAAGAAAACTTTGGAGTCTTTCTACCTAGACACTAGACACTTTAAAATAATATAGGAAAGTATTAATCCAGAACGTTTAAATCTTATACACATGGCAAAGAACCATATAATAGCTTATGATTATTACTTTTTTACTATTTAAAATATATGTGTGCATGTGTATACGTGTGTGTGTGTGTGTGTGTGTGTGTGTGTGTGCATGTTTCCCTTTAGAATCTAGGTTCCTTGGGAACAATTATAGGCCATAAAAGCTGTCAAATTCTTTTTCTCCTCTCCATGCCCATCCTGTTTCTTTCTACCATGAAGTAGTCATAGGCTAATTTTTCAATAAGTTTGAGGGATCTCAATGAGACTCATTTTAATTTTCATCTTTAAACATATTCAAATACCCCATTCCTTCTTAAAAATACATGGTAAAATTCTTAAAGGCCTGCTTTATAGAGAGAAGACAATATATGTGATGGAAAGAGCTTATTAATAGGATGAATAAGGAGAAACTTACCTCAGTTTCCTTCTCTATAAAAACAGAACATTAGACTCCCTCTCCAGTCAATTACTGCTCTAACATTCTATGTATTTAAAATGAATAACAAGGTACTTACTGATATTCTTCATGACTAAGTTGAACTCTCACTTTAGATTAGCAGAAACAGTCCTGGTGGTTTCAAATCTCCTTAGCAAGAAGGCCGACATTCCTCCAAAAGTAGCTGTTGCTCCTGCCTGGGATACAAATATGCAATAGTAAACAAATATAGGTGTTCCCATGACTAAAGTTCCAGCAATGTGTTCTGGAGTCAGTGACAACAGAGACACATTTTCAGCAGTGGTGGCAATCCCTGGTAGTGACGGGAATGAGTCATTTAGGTCATTAGTGATTTCTACTCTGGGAAACTGAGGTTCCTTTGGCAAAAACAGAAGACATTATAGCCAGCCAGGAAGTGAGATCTTACAAGATTGTGCAGGGGAAAACAGAGCAAGGTAAGACGTATATTTCAGTGTGAAAAACTTGAGACTGATAGCAAGGAAAATGAAGCATAAGTGACTCCTAAAATGTGTAAAAAGAAACATTCTACTCTGCTGATGTCTCAAATGTGACGGCAACAGCAAAGGATATCAGCAAGGAACTGTCCTCCAGATGCGGTAAGAAAGAAAAGTCACCTAGGGCAAAGCACCATGGTAAGACAGAAGGGTTTTTATTTCTTCTATCCATATTTTTAATAACAAAGAGGTAAGCTATTTGAGTAACAGCATTTTAAAAATTGGGAAAGCTGTCTTTTAAATGGAATATTTTTATTCATCTTATCAGGTACTAGGCCTGCTATAGGGAAATTGTAAATATGACTTTTTAAGCCAAGAACTTTGAACACTATATTTTTTGTGTTTTCCTAGCAAATGGTTAATCATTTCCTTGATGTTATAATAGAGATTTTACTAGTGAGGTTAGGAATTGCTTCAGTAACACAAGTAGAGGATAAATAATCTATCCCAATTATGTTATATATGTTAAACAAAGTCTCCAGTGATGTTGATAAAAAGACAAAGGATTAAGGTAGCTCCAGGTCCCATTCACTCAGAAATCTCTAAATTAAGCTTGTTCCACTAATACCTTAAAATCTTCTACTAAACTTTAGCAATTTGGTCAGTGCCTCCTTTTGAAGGCTGTAATGTCCCTTTTGGAGATTTTGCACTTTAGAAAATAATTTAAATGTAAAGGAAGGAAGAGTTTATTATTTGCTAAAGGTTGGGTATCACAAGTGAGTCTGACGTAGGGAATCACTAGAATGTTTAAATGTTTATTAAGAAATTGGTTTAAAGTGTGATTGGGGATTAATCTTTTGTCCATTAATTCATTTGAAAATATTTTCTCCCACTCTGAGGGTTGTCTTTTTGTCTTGTTTGTTGCTTCCTTTGCTTTGCAAAAGCTTTTAAGTTTCATTAGGTCCCATTTGCTTATTTTGTTTTTATTTCCATTCTTGGATCTTGCTGTGATTTATGTCAAAGAGTGTTCTTCCAATGTTTTCCTCTAAGAGTTTTATAGTGTCTGGCCTTGCATTTAGGTCTTTAATCCATTTTGAGTTTATTTTTATATATGGTGTTAGGGAGTGTTCTAATTTCATTTTTTTACATGTAGCTATCCAGTTTTCCCAGCACCAATTATTGAAGAGACTGTCTTCTCCATTGTATATCCTTGCCTCCTTTGTCATAGATTAGTTGACCATAGGTGTGTGGGTTTAGCTCTGTGACTTCTATCCTGTTCCATTGGTCTATATTTCTGTTTTTGTGCCAGTACAATATGGTCTTGATTACTGTAGCTTTGTACTATAGTCTGAAGTCTGGGAGTCTGATTCCTCCAGCTCCGTTTTTTTCCCCCAAGATTGCTTTGGCTACTTGCGGTCTTTTGTGTCTCCATACAAATTTTAAGACTTTTTTTCTAGTTCTGTAAAAAATGCCATTGGTAATTTTATAGGGATTGCATTGAATCTGTACATTGCTTTGGATCGTATAGTAATTTTCACAGTATTGATTCTTCCAATCCAAGAATATGGTATATCTCTACATCTGTTTGTATCATCTTTAATTTCTTTCATCAGTGTCTTATAGTTTTCTGCATACAGGTCTTTTGTCTCCCTAGGTAAGTTTTTTCCTAGGTATGTTATTCTTTTTGTTGCAATAGTAAATGGGA
The DNA here is from genome assembly GCF_937001465.1 of Orcinus orca. Lineage (NCBI taxonomy): Eukaryota > Metazoa > Chordata > Mammalia > Artiodactyla > Delphinidae > Orcinus > Orcinus orca. Next base: position 75,936,829 of record NC_064562.1, on the reverse strand, counting down.
GTGTTTCCTTAATTTCTCTTTCAGATTTTTCATCATTAGTGTATAGGAATACAAGAGATTTCTGTGCATTAATTTTGTATCCTGCAACTTTACCAAATTCATTGATTAGCTCTAGTAGTTTTCTGGTAGCATCTTCAGGATTCTCTATGTATAGTATCATGTAATCTGCAAACAGTGACGATTTTACTTCTTCTTTTCCAATTTGGACTCCTTTTTTTTTTTTTTTCTTGCGGTACGCGGGCCCCTCACTGTTATGGAGTGCAGGCTCACATTGTGGAGCACAGGCTCTGGACGCGTAGGCTCAGTGGCCATGGCTCATGGGCTCAGCCACTCCGTGGCATGTGGGATCTTCCTGGACCGAGGCACGAACCCATGTCCCCTGCATCAGCAGGCGGACTCTCAACCACTGCGCCACCAGGGAAGCCCCTGGATTCCTTCTATTCCTTTTTCTTCTCTGATTGCTGTGGCTAGGACTTCCAAAACTATGTTGAATAATAGTGGCAAGAATACACATCCTTATCTTATTCCTGATCTTAGAAGAAATGCTTTCAGTTTTTCACCATTGAGAATGATGTTTGCTGTGGGTTTGTCATATATGGCCTTTATTATGTTGAATTACGTTCCCTCTATGCCCACTTTCTGGAGAGTTTTTATCATAAATTGGTGTTGAATTTTGTCAAAAGCTTTTTCTGCATCTATTGAGATGATCATATGGTTTTTATTCTTCAATTTGTTAATATGGTGTATCACATTGATTTGCGTATACTGAAGAATCCTTGCATCCCTGCCATAATTCCCACTTGATATGCAGCTCAATATTAAAAAAACAAACAAACCAATCAAAAAATGGGCAGAAGACCTAAATAGACGTTTCTCCAAAGAAGACATACAGATGGCCAAGAAGCACATGAAAAGCTGCTCAACATCACTAATTATTAGAGAAATGCTAATCAAAACTACAATGAGATATCACCTCACACTGGTCAGAATGGCCATCATCAAAAAATCTACAAACAATAAATGCTGAAGAGGGTGTGGAGAAAAGGAAACACTCTTGCACTGTTGGTGGGAATGTAAATTGATACAGCCACTATGGAGAACAGTATGGAGCTTCCTTAAAAACTAAAAATAGAATTAACATATGACCCAGCAATCCCACTACTGGGCATACACCGAGAGAAAACCATAATTCAAAGAGACACATGAATCCCAATGTTCATTGCAGCACTATTTACAATAGCCAGGTCACAGAAGCAACCTAAATGCCCATAGACAGATGAATGGATAAAGATGTGGTACCTATATACAATGGAATATTACTCAGCCATAAAAAGGAATGAAATTGGGTCATTTGTAGAGACATGGATGGACCTAGAGACTATCATACAGAGTGAAGTAAGTCAGAAAGAGAAAAACAAATATCATATATTAACACATACATATGGAACCTTAAAAAATGGTAGAGATGAACCGGTTTGCAGGGCACAGATGTAGAGAACAAATGTATGGACACCAAGGGGGGAAAGTGGCAGGGAGGTTCATGATGGTGGGATGAATTGGGAGATTGGGATTGACATATATACACTAATATGTATAAAATAGATAACTAATAAGAACCTGCTGTATAAAAAATAAATAAAATAAAATCAAAAATTCAAAAATTAAAAATAAATAAAAGTGTGATTGGCAGAGCTGACACTGAAAATGAGTTGTTGTTCTAGAAAAGAAAGCAAATGAGAAAAATTTTAAAATATGTATTATAACCTTGTTTAGGTGTGTTTTTCATTTTTTTACCTGTAGTTGGGAAAATCAAATATTCTTAAGCTAAATATTTTGAAAAGTCAAGGACATCTAAGTTTAAAGTTTTCTTTAATGTGTCATTTATTCTCTCTAAATGTATATCTAAAGGGCATTTTCCCTTGTTACTAGTGAAAGTCAGTATAATGGAGTAGAAGCAACACTATCTTGGGCTTATGTCCTTGAACTATATTAAGCAATACAGGTTATCTCTGATCCCCCATTTCTTTATCAATACACATGGGAAGACTAACTCTGCACTTAGGTGAAACTAAATTTTTGTAAAAATTTGGTAGGATGGAAGCTAGAAGTAGATAATAAATATTCTTTTTTTCTTTCTGCTTTTCTTCTTTTTGTATTTCCTAGTACAGTTAAAAGGAATAGTCTTTAGAAGTAAGAAATGTTTATTAAAATGATTAATACATAAAAAACTTTAGGAAACTAGAAAAAAAGAGAAAATTGAACCCAAAATAAGTAGAAGAAAATAAGAATTAGAACAGAAATCAATGAAATTGAAAATAGGAAATCAATAGAGAAAATCAACAAAACTAAAAGCTGGTTCTTTCAATATGCCTCTAACCAGGCTAACTATGAAATAGCACTACGAAAATCTTTGCAGAAAACATAGGAATAAATCTTCATGATCTTGGATTTGCCAAAGGTTTCTTAGATATGACATCAGAAGCATAAATTTACAACAACAGAATAATAGATAAATTGTACTTCTTCAAGTTAAAAAAATGTGTGTTATTTAAAGGACTTCATTAAGAGGGTGAAAGTTGATCCAAAGAATAGAAGAAAATATTTGTAAATCATATACCTGATAAGGGACTTGAATCAAGAAAATACAAGAAAAAATACAGCTCAATAGTGAAAAGACAAATAACCTGATTTAAAAATGGGCAATAGATCTAAATAAAAATTTCTCCAAGGAAGATATATAGATGGCTAATAAGCACATGAAAAGATGCTAAACCTCATTAGTCATCAGAGAAATGTAAATCATAACCTCATGATTTACCACTTCCTACCCATTAGGATGACAATAATCAAAAAATCAGACAGTAACCACACCTTTTGGTTAGGGTGTGGAGAAATTGGAACCTTCATGTACTGTTGGAGAGAATGTAAAATGGCTGCACCATTTTGGAAAACATTCTGGCAGTTTCTCAAACAATTAAACATAGTTGTACCATATGATCCAGCAATTCCATTCCTGGGTTTATATCCAAGAGAAATGATAACATATATCAACACAAAACATGTACATGAATGTTTATATTAGCATTATTCATAATAGGCAACAGGTAGAAACAATCCAAATTCCATTAATTGATGAACGGATAAACGAACTGTGGTATCTCCATACAATGGCCTATTATTCAGCCACAAAGAGAAATAAAATACTGATGCATATTGATACATAGATGAACCTTGAAAATATGCTAAGTGAAAGAAGTTGGTCACAAAAGACCACATATCATATGGTTCCTTTTGTATGAAATGTTCAGAACAAAGAAACCTATGGAGACAAAAAATGGATTAGGGGTTGTTTAGTGGTGGGAGGGGAATAATAGGATAGGAGGTTAGTAGACAAAGCGCAGAGCGTTTCTGTTTGAGGTGGTAAAAATGGTCTAAATTTGTGGTAAATGTTGCACATATCTGTGAGTATACTAAAAAAGCACTGAATTTTACACTTTAAATGAGTGAATTATATGGTATGTAAATTATAGCTCATAAAGCTACTTTTTACAGTAACAAAAAATAAGTTACTTTGAGCTGCTGTAACAGAAACAAACAAGAAAGAAAAAGAAAACAAAACCCTCAAATATACGTAGTGTCAAATAAAACAGAAGTTAAAGATCATTGGCATAGTACAGGCAGAGAGACTGTGAAATTGAAAGTCATTCAAAGATCCAGATTCTTTCCACTTGTTCTGCTCTGTACCATGCTGTTTTTCTCATCTGCATGGTTAAATAAGCTTGTCTTCACTTACTAGTCCAGCCCATGGGAAGGGGGAAAGAAGCTTAGAGCAAAGAGCTTCAAAAACACAATCTGGAAATTTCACACATCACTTTTGCTATAAACCACCGAACCAAGCTTCCATGTCCAAAGCTAGCTCTAAGGGAGGTTGGGAAATCTCAGTAATCATGCACCCAACTAAAACATGGAGGTTCTGCTATCAAAAGAGAAGAAAGAGAGAAAGACAGAGAGAGATTGAGAGGGAAGGAAAAGATACTAAGAGACAGTTGGCTGTCTCTATTATAATTTCTATTTCATCTTTTAGGATAGAGATGAATTTTTTGTTATAATTACAATAAAATAGAAATCCTAACCATGACGCATAAAGCTTTATATTTTCTGAAACCTCCTCATCTCTCTGACCTTATCTCCCATCACCATCCTCTTTGCTAATTACACCAATAAACACTAACTTTCTTTCTAGTCCCTTCTATTTCTATAGCAAGCTTGCTTTTAACTTAAGACTTTTATATGTTGTCATTTGCTATTCCTTGCATTGGAAAACACATTCTTTCACATTCTCCCATGGTTGGGTCTTTCTCACCATTCAGTTTTTAGCTCTTTGGAGATATTTTCTCTGGCCACCCAAAATAAATTATACCAATTGCTATTGCTCTCATTACTTTTTCCCTCCAACAGTAATAACCACTAACTGTAATTACTACTTTCAGAAGAGTCATAGTTATTCCCTTATTTAGTAACTATAATTAGTCCCTTCAATATAGTCTTGTTTATTTATTTTATATACTTAATATCAATATTTTGCCAACAAATGAATAGAAACTGTATTTTTCAATACACCTGACATGACACAAACAGTACCTAATTATTTGTAGAATGAATGAATAAAAATAATACTGGTTGTGATGATAGGGGTAGTACATGAACCAAAAAGGCACAGGGAAGGGATAGTTTATCTAGAGATGAGAGAGAGGAGGAGAGGTTTTCTGGAAGAAATGTCCAGAGACCTAAAGTATGCTTTTAATGTAGCCAGATGAAGGAAAGGCAAAGGAAACAACTGAAAAGGCTTAAAGGTCTGTTTTTTTTTTTTAAAAATAAAAACCATATTCATTCAAGGATCTTAAAAAAAGTGTACTGGGGCCATGTTATACACTACAAGAAGGGAGTGATAAAAGTCAAGACTGGGGAGGTAGTCAGGACCAGTTTAAAACAGAATTATCTACAGAACAGTTGTCATTATGTAGAATAAATTCACCCTCACCACATGTCATATTCCTTACTTTACTCAGGTCATTAAAGGGCTTAACATATTTAAAAAAAATATCTCACAAATGTAAAAATTTGCCTCAACAATTTTAACCTACAGATAACATTGCTTCAGAGTATCTTGTTACTTTATTGTCTTGTTTCATCAACCAGTAGTCTCCTCCAGGTATTCACAGCATAGAATGTTAGAAAATTCCATACCAAACATTATGAGGGAAAAAGTTTTAGCACTTTATGTTCAAGGACAGACATTTAGGGCCTTCGTATAAAATGTGCAGTGCAATAAACAAAAGAAAATATTATACATGGAAGAAACAAAATGCTTGTGATCTCAAACTTTCCATGGCAGACATTTAATTTGCTTTTTTCAACACTACCTTAATCCTTTAATACCTATGTTTCTTTAACAATGCATAAAGTTGTTCCAAAACCTGGGCTGAATGGTGTCCTTCTAAAGCTTCCTACGGAGAACTACTCCTAATAGCCCAGTAGTGATGGAGGGTTTCTTTCAGTTATTCAGAGCTGGAGGCTTGAATGTAGGCAGGCAGAGCTCACCTTTTATCCTTCTGATGGGAGAACACCATAGACTGGCTTTGCACTGATCTTCTGAATGAGATGAAAGGGCTTCATCTCTATTCTGCATCTACATTTTAACTTTTTTTTAATGTTATGGGACATTACATTAGAGAGCATATTTTCAGACACATCAGGATAGGACAAAAGCTCCAAAATATAAATATTCAACCACTTCACTGTTAAAATTTAAATTATTTACTTTCTTTACTGTACTTCTTTTTTAAACATCTTTATTGGAGTATAATTGCTTTACATTGTTGTGTTAGTTTCTGCTGTATAACACAGTGAATCGGCTATATGCATACATATATCCCCATATCCCCTCCCTCTTGTGTCTCCCTCCCACCCTCCCTATCCCACTCCTCTAGGTGGTCACAAAGCACTGAGCTGATCTCCCTGTACTACGCAGCTGCTTCCCACTAGCTATTTTACACTTGGTAGTGTATATATGTCCATGCCACTCTCTCACTTCGTCCCAGCTTACCCTTCCCCCTCCCCATGTCCTCAAGTCCATTCTCTACATCTGCGTCTTTATACCTGTCCTGCCCCTAGGTTCTTCAGAACTTCTTTTTTTTTGAGTCCATATATATGTGTTAGCATACAGTATTTGTTTTTCTCTTTCTGACTTACTTCACTCTGTATGACAGACTTGCACTATTTTTAATTGGAAAGAGGTTTAAATTTTTGACTTCAAATACAATGTCTCATTCCTTTTTTTTTTTCAAGAATAACAGTCCTTAGAGAGTTCCTCAGTCATTTCTGACATGAGCCCCCTGGTGCTGTCCCCAGAAAGTCAGAAACAGGCTCCTCTCCTTCTATTGCTTTAGCCTTGTCACCTGCCATCTTGACCCAGAGTAGATGTCTGTTCTCCTTGGCTGGGACAGTCCTGCCCTGAGGAAATTGCTCACAGCAGCATTTGTATAGGTGAAAAGAACTTCCCCTGTCTTCATACCTGGTTTGAGAGAGGCACTTCTCTAATCCTCCAGTACAGCAGAGATACCACAGGAACTAATAATGAGACTGTATGGAAAGTTCAGGAATAATGAAAGGGAACTATCATATGGGGAAAAACTTAAAACTACCTCATGCACACCCACTACTCTTAGGATTGTCTTTCATGCTAGATACTCTCCTCAGTTTCAGGGTCATGAAATCCTTACCACAGTCCTGGTAAGCCAAACTGTCTCCAAATTCAAAGTTAGGAAAATACTTTTCTTATCTTCAGTTTAAAGCTTCACTTTTCTTGGCCCATTATTGAAGACTTTCCAGAGTAATTAAGAATAGGAAGGTATTTTACCTTCTAGAAAAACTGTTCTTCCACAGTTAGGAATATTCTCTGAACCTATGACTCCAGCTGAATATAGCCCAATATTAATTCTTCTATCAAAGTTTGAGTAATCCAGGTTTTAATAAACTATATGTGAGACATCAGTAGCCCAGTTCAGCTGTGGCTGCATCAAGCTTAGTCCAATTTTTTTTTTTACCATCTCTGCTCATTAAGAACTCTGAAAACCTTGGGGTCTAGAATAATTTGATTATGCTTTGATCTAACAGACTTTTGATAGATTATTATATTTTGTACTTAATCATAATTACAAAATATAATAATATGATCAATAAAACCCTCACTGAATCAGATATATATAATATGAAATACTTTGATTAACTCTCAGACTTTAATAATTCATTTCCCTTCATTAAGATTTTGAAAACAATTTCCACTTAGAGATTTACCTTTTGGTTAAGGCCATTTCGTATTTTATATTTCACATTCCTATGATGAGGTGTTCAAGTAAATATTATGAAAAATGCTCTGCCTTTGTTCTGAATACTACAAAAATAGAATAAGGACCCTTTCACTTCAGATGGTCATCTGAATAGATAAGAACTTGCAGAAAGCTATATCAATGTCCTAGAGGCCTTTTCTTTGTTCTCAGTACCCTTAAAAAGAGTCAGTTAAATGATAATTTATAAAACATTTAAAATATCTAGAGCAATCCTTTTCACATTAAAATTTTAGACTAGTACATCATATAGAAAGAATAACATCTTTTATCTGTTTCCCTTAAAACTTGCAAAAGAAGGGTAGGGTCACAATATCAGTATTCTCACTTAAAGGGGCAGTTTATACATGCAGTACTTCACTTGAAAAATAGAGAAGAAGGCCTTATAAATAGAGAGAGAGAGAGAGAGAGAGAGAGCATGATATAAAATTTAAAGAAGTAATTCTACTCTTTTTTGGAAATAAAATCCCAATATTATATAACAGCAATTAAATGACCCATCAAAAATGCTCAAAAATAAGTAAGTAAAAATTTACATTTTTCCAAAGATTCTCCAAATTCTTACACATGAACTAGAGAATTGGCTCATATAGGTTCATATAGATCAAACAGCGTCTCATCCTTTTAAGGATTGGAGTCTTCTGGTACAAAGGATGCTGTTGTGACTTGTGGATTCTGGGTTTCTGCTTAGATAGACTGACCATAAATTGCCATTGAAAACCAAGACATTTTGAGAGTAACTGGAGCACGGTTCATAATTACACCAAGGCAAACCAAGAATACCCTTGGTAGATCCTCTCTGCCCCTAACCTACACTCTTCCCTGCAAACAAGTCAGCTATCATCATTCTGTTTCCACTATTTATTATACCAGCTACCATTTAGCCTAATGTTCTCTGAAAGCCTCTCATTTTCACAAGTGCCTAGCCCTAATATTAAATAAAAACTTACATGAAATTCCTACCATTCATGGTAAAGTTAATAACTCTCCCTCATCCATTCAACATACAATTATTGCTGCTTTTCCTTAAAGTTTGGAAGTAACTGTCATTTTCTGGAAAAAAAGAAAGTCAAGGATTCCTTAGGCTTCATAGCACAAAATATATGAAAGTCAATATGCTACCGTGCTCCATCTTTACAATGGTAATATAAATACATCGTGCAATAATTATCATTGAAAGACTCTTCATTGTTAATAAACAAAAGTGTTAGAGAAACTTTAAATTAATAAAAGGCTATACAAGTACTAAATATGTACATAGTGCTTGAATAAAATATTAAAGTAAGTATTATGAAAAATTAAAATAATGCCGTAAGTCCAAAAGAAATTTTCATCCAAGGAGAAAACATAAATATGTATTACATACTATGATGGCAGTAGTTGGGATGCATTACCTAGGTGAATACAATCCTAAGGAATATAAAGAAGTTATTTCTCCTGAGTGATACAAAAAGTCATCTGTAATAGAACCTGCCTTTTGCCTATTCCAGTGTCTATTCTCCTTTTTAGTAATAGCACTCTAATTCTCTTTTGAGGGATCATCACTAATACACTTTCAGTTCATGTGGTTTTAGTAGGATTCATTCTCCCTTTCCCCTGTCCCACTTTCTGGCCCTAAGAATAAACCCATACCAAAGCCAACTCAACCAACAGTGTATATTTTCTTGGGCACATTCATTGTTTTAAGATGAGCACACTACTCAGGTCAAACCAATGAGACCCAAGCCTGTCTTTTAAAAAAGCAAGCACCCTCTCACTAATGACACCATTAGCCTACAATCCCCAAGATCCATCACATGCACAGAGCTCCTCTGAGAGTAAAAGCAGTTTAGGAAAAAGAAAAAAGAGTAGAACGAAGACATTAGGACAAAGAAGTTTGATCTGCTCATATTGTCTGAGTATCTAGAAGCAGATATTGCTAAAAAAAATTTCTTCTGTAGTTTTTAGTTTCATGAAATAATAAAATTGTTCCTTTTCATTGTTTGATCTCCCACTGTTCATTTTTTAGTTTTTTGTTGTTTTTTTGCTGAAACCAACTTTTTTGTTTCACAATCAAAATTCCAGACCAGGTTAATACTTCATCAGAAAAGACATAGGATGAGCTTTCAATAAACAGAGAAAACTGAATGATATTCCAGCCAGAGGGAAAAAGTAAACAAAGGAAATGATCCAGGGAAACTTTGCTTAAGGTGGGAGTTCACCTAGAATATAACATAGGGAAAAAGGAGGTTATCCTAATGGAAAATATAACTGCACCAAGAAGTCAGTGGCTAGATTGCACACATTCTTCAATGTCAGTACCAGAAGTTACAGTTTTATTCTGCAGGCAAAAAATGTGTCATAGGTTATTTTAGATAGAGTAGGAGAATGACATGATCAGCTCTGAAACTTTGGAATATTGTGCTGACAACATTGTATTGGCTGATTTTAGAAGAGGAAATTCTAAAGAAAGAGTTGCAGGGTCATGTGGCTGACATGGAATAAAGAGGAATAAAGCGCTGTTGTGAAGGAGCTGCACCCAGAGGAGATAAAATAGAACAGTGTGATAAAGTCTTCCACTTAATTCTGAAAGTTCGCAATTACACGGTCCTACCATTTCTTTTTACTTAATATGACACAACAAAGCATATTAAAGATCATGATTGGATTGATGTCAGTGAAAACTGACATACAAAAGCATGAAATAGAGTTTACTTAGAGTTTCTTGCTCAGTTACTAATAAACAGAAACAAAAGGCATCAGAGACTTCTCCCATTAAATGGATATAATTTAATAAAAATCAGTTAGGGCACAGTGAAATATAATATGTGTGTGTGTGCAACTTAAATGTTATAAATTATGGTATTATTATAAACTGCTTCAAAGTCCATATGATGTAGTTTGAAATGTCATTTCAAATAAAACCCTGCTGTCAGAAATCTCTGATGAATCTTTGCTTTAGGAGTAATTTTTTTTAAGTATTGTGAAGAGTCCATTGCAATTCATTTTATTTTATTAAAATTATGACACTCAATGTGATATTAAGCATATTTAGAAAGTTACTATAGTACAAAAGTCTAGGTCAGAATTGGAGTTTAAACTAGGGCACTGGTAATGGAATCAAAAATATTTCTAGGTGGATATGAAGACCCTAGTAGAGGTAGAACACTCAGAATGTCAACTGACTTATTTACATTTCGGGAATTATCATTATGATGAATTTCTTGTAAATGAAGTTGATCTTTATTCAGTTGGGTATAATGACCCTATATCTATATGTGTATGTGTGTGGCACCTGGAATGACAAAGGCTCAGCTCCTTAAAGAATGAAAGGCCAGATTAAATTAGAAGAATCTAAAAGTTTTAGTAACATGCATAGAATGTACCAAATTTATACTGTCAACGTTATTGCAGCCACTAAAATAAATGAGTAAATACATACATATGTAAATAGATATATAGATATTATATCTAATAAAGCTATAAAGGAGATAAAGTTGAATTCTAAAACATTTCTCAAATATTCCAAATGAAGATAGAATAAATGATGGGGTATTAGGGTTCACCAGGCAAACAGAACCAACAGGATCCATCCATCCATATATACAAACATACAGGGAGAGACAGAGAGAGAAAATGAGAGAGAGAGAAAATTTATTGGAAGAAATTGGCCTATGTGATTATGGAGGCTGACAATTTCCAAGATCTGCAGAGTGAGTTGGCAAACCAGAGATCCAGGAGAGCCAATGGTGGAGTTGCACTCTGAAGGCTGGTATTTTTGAGACCCAGGAAGCACCCATGTTTCAGTTTGAGTCCAAAGGCAAGAAAAAAATGCAATGTCTCAGTCTGAAGGCACAAAAGCAGTCAGACAGGAGGAGCTCTCTCTTATTCAGCTTTTTATCCTATTCAGGGCTTCAACTGATGGGATGAGACCCACCACATTAGGGAGAACAATCAGCTTACCTATTTTAATTTTAATCTCATCTAAAAAATTCCTCACAGAACAAAACTAGTGGTTATTAGTGGGGAGAAGGAAGGAGGGAGGGTCAAGATAGGAGTGTGGGATTAGGGGATATAAATTACTACATATTAAATAGATAAGAAACAAGGGTCTATTATATAGCACAGAGAAATATAGCCATTATTTTATAACAACTTTAAAGGAGTATTATCTATAAAAATATTGAATCACTATGTTGTGCATCTGAAACTAATATTGTAAATCAACTATATTTAAAGATAAATAATAAATAAATAAATAAATTCCTTACAGAAACACCCAGAATAAGATTTGACCAATTATCTGAACACCATATGGCCCAGTCAAATTGACATATAAAATCAACAATCACAGATGGATAAAGGAAAACCAAAATTGATGTAACAAATAGAAAACATATAGCAAAATTGTATACTTATTTCCAATCATACAGAAATTATTTTAATATAGATGGACTAAAAGGGAAAAAGAAGTTAAAAAACAAAATTAAACTATGTACCGTTAAGAGGAGATATATTTAAAATAAGATAGATTAAAAGTAAAAATATTGAAAAAAAAGATTGCCATAGAAATACTAATCATAAACTGTCTGGACAATTATATTATCATCAGACAAAATAGCCTTCAGAATGTGCAGTTATTACCAGAATTAAAGAAAAGCATTTCACAATAATCATCATAGTAAAGTCATCAAGTCAACAACAACATAAAAGATATTACAGGCCTATATATGTACGAACCTAATATCAAAACTTAAAAAAACGTGAAATATAAACTAACAGAACTTAAAGACCAGAGACATACAAATTACAGTAAAGTCTTATTTCACAGAACAAAGAGAAAATAAGTAAAGATATAGAAGACTTGAAGAAGCCCAACAACCAACTCAGTATTTACAGATCACTACAAGCAACAATTGTAGAATACAATTCTTTACTAGTGTAACAGGAGTGGTCAATAAGATAAACTATAAGCTAGACCATGAAACAAGTCTTGATAAATTTAGAAGAACTGAAATCATACAGAGTATGTACTCTCATGTTAATGGAAGTAGTTTTTTTGGTACTTAATTTTTTTTGGATGTTAAGATTTTGCAATATACATTTTTACCCACTCTAAATCTACCTTCAAATAACATATACTATTTCATGTAGTGTAGATACTTTCTAACAGAGTTTAGACAATTCCTCCTCTGGTCCATCATGTCCTCTCTGTCATTTATTTAACTTACTCATATGCAATAATCACCCAGTGTGTTGGTACTATTATTAATTTAAGCAAAACAGTTATCTTTTAGATTCAGAGATTTTAGTGACTTTTTCATGGTAGGTAACACAGCTTAAGAAGTTTTAAAATCAAGACTCACATCCCATACAGGGAGTTTAGTTTACTGGTACTTCACATTCCTTCCAAACTTCTAATAGTGTCAAAGGACTTACTGCAATGTAGAGGCTGGAAAGATAAATACAAAATTCCACAGACACCTTTGCAGCAACAGTTATGGATAATTAAGTGTTCACCAACACAGACATTCCAGTAGGACTTAGAGTGTAGAGTGAGGCAGAGGCTACTCTCTGCTAACTATTATTCAGTTTCTTCCAGCAAGTCCAGCATGAAGATGTCTGATTTTTCATTGTCAAATTCTTGATAGTAAGAGTCTCCTGATCATGAATGCTTCCTGATTATAACACCTTCTAATGGTTCTGAACCTAGCAGTTGTACTAGCAACTTTTCAATGCCACAGGTAATTTTCTCAATGTAAAAAAAAGCAGTAATGCTCTGGCAACCCAATTCTGCAGCATCACTCTCAAAGTTAATCCTGATAACTTAACTATAGTGTATTTATGGAGTTCTTTGTGATTCTTCTGGACATTTACATTCCTTTCTTCTTGAACTAGTACACTATTTAATGTATAAGCTAAGCTACTCTAAAAATGAATCAAAAATACTCCAATGGCTCAACCAAGATAGACTTCTCTCTTTCTCTCTCTTTCTTCCCTTCCTTTCTTCCTTTCTTCCTTCCTCCCTTCCCCTTTCTTTCTTTCTTTTTTCTCTCTTCCTTTCTTTCTTTTCTTCGTTCCTTCCTTCCTTTCTTTCTCTCTCTCTCTCTCCCCCACCCCTCTCAATGATCCAGAAATATGAAAACAGTAGTACAAATTGTCCAGAAAAACTTGTTTTAAGTGGTCATCCAGATGCCTTATTTCCTTCTTTTCTGTTGCTCTGTCCTCCCCTAAGGTATGGTTAAAGCAGTTCCTAAGGACTCCATCAATGTTCTAGCCCATAAGACCAGGAAAGTAGAAGTACAGATCAAGTAATTGTCTTGTACCAAAGACATACAGAGGTTGTAATTCTCAATTATATTTAATACCTTTGGTAATCACCTAGTCATAAAGCCTTAGATGCTGAAACCTAAGTTAGGCAACAATGTCAGATGAGTAATGTGTGCTATGTCAAAAACTTCAGGGATTTCTATAACTACAACAAAGAATGGGAGACTAGGTATTGAGGGACAACTGCAATATCTGTCACAATAAGTTACCATAAATTATTTTCTCAGTAGGGGAACATGAGCTGATTTGCCATAATTTCTACAAGTGTACTCTGTAAGAATATAATCCATTCACTCCTTGAGTAAGCACATATTGGTGCCTGCCATATTCTGATTATATAACAACAATGGTCCCTACCCATAGAATGCTTAAATAATAGTGTTATAGTCAGGCAAGTGAACAGTAAATATAATGAAATAATATAGCTAACATTTTGAGCTCATATATGTGGGTCATGCTATTCAATTTTTTATGTGCTTTTAATTTTTTAATCTTTGCAATTGATTACTCAAAGAAGTACTGGTCATATTAATTTTAAGGTTAAGAAATCTGAGACACAGACCACTTCCATCACTTGTCTAAGATGATAAAGATACCTAAATTAGAGAACCAGGGTTCAAATTAAGATTCTCTTATTCCACTTGAATGCACTCACCCATTATGTCATATTGGCTTTCAGAATGTATTACCGAGCGTTAAAGTACTCAGATGAAACAATTATAGAACATGGCTGATACATGTAGGAGGAAAAATTAAACCAAAGTGAAAGTTAGGGGTTGTTCATTGTTGTGATGTAAATGTGGAGGCTATAGTATGTTCATACAATGGAATACTTCTTAGAGACAGAAAGAACAAATCATTGATACTTTCAAAAGCAGGTATGAATCTCAAAAACAACGAAGTATTTACTGTATGATTCTAGTTGCATGAAGAACTAAAAGGAATAATATAAATTTATTGTAAAAAAACAAATATCAAAACAGCAATAGCCTCTAGGAGTGTGGCTGACACACTGGGAAAGGGCAAAAAGGACATTTCTAGGGATGATGAAAATGTGCCATACATGAGAATACAGGTTCTGTTAAATTTAGTTATATTTTACAGTTAAAATTTTGCCTTTTACTTAATGTCCATTTTACCACTAATTAGTAGGTTTTGTATTTTAATAGTGGCAGAGATTAGATATTTTGTAATATCTACTGTGTATTCTAGGCCTGGGCAAATGAGGAAATATATTAAGGTTAAAAATCATTAAGATAGAAAATCATCAACAATTGTTTCCTTAGCAGATATAGGCAATAGAGAAATGGGAGAAAGTAATCAAGAATCATTACCTGATTTTTGGCTTGATCAAGTAGAAAATGTTGGTACCATTTACAGGGATGAGGGAAGGGAGAAAAAAGAGGTAGGGAGAAGTTTCTCAGGGCAGAAGACATTGATGAATATTGAATCTAAGGGAGTGGATGAGATCTCCCAGATGGAGGGTGGAAATTAAGAAGAAGACCAAGGGAATCTTTTGGAGTGGTGATATTTGTGAAAAAATATGTTACATAGAGAATCACCCCCAGAAAGCAGTTATAACCAGCTAGATGGAATGATTTTTCTTTGTTTTATACAGTACTCATTCTCAAACTTTAGCATGCCTCAGCATCACCTACCTGGAAGTGTTTGTAAAATATAGATTTTCATAGATTGTTGGATTCTACTTCTAGTCTCTGACTCAGTACATCTAAGGTAAGTGGAGTTAGCATTTGTTTCTAAAATGATCTTATACGTTGTTGTTGCTGATGGTTTAGGGCTCAGTTTCAGAATAACTATACTATACAAAAGAAATTTTAGAGATGTTCCATTTTTGATACATCAATAAATATCATTATTAATTATCACAAGTAAACAGAAAGAAGGGCTTGCCATAGTAAACTTGGAAGGATATACTAAATGAAATTTAAAAAAATATATAACACATATATATACACATATGCATATAATATATACATACATAATTACACATACAATGACATGTTCCATTGGAAGAGAAGTCACTATGCATTTCCATAAAGATATGACATAGCAACTTATGACTGAATCATTTCACTCTATTTCAGCTATCTTAATATTCATTATTTCACCAAAAATAATTGACTATAATTATAACTATTATGATGTCGGGTTTGTAACAATTTATTTTTCCAGTTTTTAGCAAACAAAAAGTTTTAGCAAGACTAGAAAGAGAAAGAATTAACAACAATTACTAAGTTAGAAAGCAAGGATATTGGAAACTGAAGGGACAGCGACAGTGATTCTTTTGCAAAGAATGGGTCATGGAAGTATTACTACACAAAGATGTCCTTGTTAATTTTGTTGAATAGAATTTCCGTATCCTGATTAGTGTACTGGTTTCTTCTTTTTTTTCTTTGCATTACTTTGAAGACAGAGATTATAATAGAAGTTTATCATCTTCAAATATTTTCCAAAACTTTTAGAAAATTTAGGAATAAAATTAGTTGTACATCTATTTAAGGATTAATTGAAAAAAATGAAAACTGGAAACATGAAGACTCTAAATAAATACTGTTGAAAGGATAAAATAACTCTCAAATAGAAAGTATAATAAGACATAGATATTCCTTCTTGGAAAAAGCAATGCACAATTATCTGAGTTCACAAAGCTCATATGCAATGTTGATGTGTGGAACTTATAATTATGTACACAATTATATATGCATATATGTATAGATATATATACTTAGACATAGATAAAGATTTTTTTTCTATTTGATTCCTATTTCTTAGCACTAGTGAGGATTGAGGGGAAAATTTAAAAAGTTAAAAATTTTAAGAAAAAAGAAAGCCATTAGAGTCGTAGGGAAATTCTGAAATAATTTAAATCATACAATTTAGTTTAACCAGAAAAGTAAAAATAAAAAACAAAGCCATTAGGAAACAAGTTGGTTTTTTTGGGTGGAGGGGTGGAGGGCAAGGATTTAGGATTTGTACAAATGAAAGTGGAGAAGGATATAATCAAAATAAATATTTTAGCTTATATATTCTAAAGTAGACACCATTTTACTTAAATGTTAAACATATAACAAATACATGCTAATATATAACAATTTAGATATTCCTTCTGTTTGGATATATTAAATTATCAATGTACTAAATAAACTACATATTACATAACATGCATTATATGTCATCCTCATCTTCCAAAGCATCTTTTAAAACAGTGCCCAATAATCCTTGATTAAGTGACTGCTACACTGATTTATGTATTCATATAAAGATAAAAGTTTAAAAGGTAAGGAATGAAAAACTTCTTTTCAGCAAATATGTGCACCTCATTGTGCTTGTTAATAACAAAGAAACTTATCTTTTAAAATAAAACCTAAAGGTAACCTTAGAAGGAGGTGAAGGTGAAGAAAATAATACAACAATATTATATTATAAGGAAATTCACTCCTCATTAATCACATTTTGGGGGAAAATTTTGTTTTTTCTACAAACACAGGTTAGCAATGTGGAGCATACAGAAGCTCATTCTTTTTTGAAGGGAAAGAAATCAAGCAATAAAACTGAGGGATGTGGGTTTTCCCCATGATGCTTTCATGTTCAGTTTGAAAGTTATATAGCTTCTTGTTCCTCTTACCAAATATTTATGCTTATGTTATTTATAAATGTGTTTATTTTTTAAATAAATATTTATTGAGCACCTATTATATACCGGTATAATTAATTCTAGGTGAAGGGGAGTAAAGAAAGGAATAAACAAACAACTAAACTTTCATTTTTATAGAGCTTATATCCTGAGGTTGGGGAGAAATACATAAACAAATAACTAAGTGAAACACATAATGCATCAAGTAATAAAATGTAAAATGGAGAAAATAAAACATGGGATGTGGAAATGAGGAAGAAATAGAAAAAGAGGGTTTTTTAATATCTTTGTTGTAGTATAATTGCTTTGCAATAATGTGTTAGTTTCTGCTGTACAAAAAAGTGAATTAGCTATATGTATACCTATATCCCCATATCCCCTCCCTCTTGAGCCTCCCTCCCACCCAGAAAAAGAGCTTTTAAATGAGGTGGTTAGGGAACATCTCCTGAAAAGATGATATTTGAGCAAAGAGGAGGCAGATGAGGCAGGAATTCACGTGAATATCTGGGGAATTGTTTTCTAGACAGAGGTACAGCAGATTCAAACCCTCTGAAGCAGAGGTATGCCTTTTATGTTCATGAAACAGCAAATAGGTCAGCACTTCTAAAGAAAAGTCCATGAAGGGAAAGAGTAGCAGAAATTGGAGTTAAAGAATCAACAGAAGCAAGAACTTGTGGGTCCTTTAGGTCCTTGCAAGTGCACACAGAGGAATCCACTTGAGGGTGAGGAACAGAGTGACATAAGCTAACTTGTGTTCGGCAGGGTTGTTCTGACTGCTGTGCTGTTTATCAATTGGGGAACTAGGGTGGGAAGAATATAAGAATGGGGACTACTGAAGAGGCTATTGCAATAATGCAGTTGAGATATTTTTGAAGGTTTACTTATGATAGTAGCAATAGATGTAGCAAGAATTGTTCTGATTTTGGATATTTTGAAAATAGAGCCAACATGATTGACTAACAGCTTGGATGTGAGCAGTGAGAGAAATAAAGAAATCAGGACTCAAGATGACACCGAAGCCATTTGGTCAGAGCAGCTGTCCATGAGGATGTGAGGATATGATGTGGCCTACAATGAAATATTTATTTGCTTTGGTCAATGAGTTATATGTCATAAAAGTCATGTTTCTAGAAGGAAAAAAGAGAGAAAAAAATTAGTAACTGGAGAGTTGGACATTTGAATTTGAGGACCTGGAGGTAATGTTGTTACTGGAAATAAGATGGTTTAGGAAAATGCTGTCCAATTAACTAGTGCTATTTTTTGCTAAAATGGGGAAGACTATATGAGAAACAGGATGAGGGAGGAGGAACAGCAGTTCTATTTAGCATGCTGAGTTTGAGGTGCCTATTACTAATACAAGAGGAGATGCTCCGTAGGTTCTAAAATATACGGCTTCTCATCATATATACATATAAATAAGAAAAGAGGCGCTCTAGGATTGACTGCTGGAACAATGTTTTGATGAATAGGAGATAGGAGGAACCATCAATGAAAAGTGAGAAAGAGAAATTATTGAAATAGAAAGAGAAACAGAAAAGTATTTTGATCCAAAATTCAAATAATGCAGGTCTTCCACTGATGAACTGTGTCAAAGTTATTAATAGGCTAAGACCATTAGAATTACAAATGGACCATTGTAAATATTTAGCGATGTGGTGAGCAGGTGTAAGAAGAGCAATTTCTAGGAATGGTGGGCTAGTAGCCAGAATTGATTGCATTCAAGAAAGAATAAAAGGAGAACTAGAAGATGGGATTGTTAACATTTTCAAAGAGTGAAAAGTTTTAAAATAGACCAGAGGAATGAAGTTAGGAAAGTCTTTATTTGTTGCTTGTTTTTAATTTGTTTTAGAATGGCAGATTTTTTTAAGTTTTATATGCCTAGGAGAATATTTGTTATTCTGAAGAAAGAGAGAAAGGAGAAGTATTGGAGAAATATCTTTGATTAGGTGAGAGGCAATAGTGCCTAAGTAGAGGGGTGACATTATCTAGAAGCATGAAGTGTCATTCATATTAACAGGAGAAGAGGAAAGGCAAGAGAGAGAAAAGTTATAAAACAGTCATCTCAGGAAGCAGCAGACTGAAAGGATTTGGAAATATAATAGGCTTACCAGGCAGCTCAAAGGATCCACTTGAAGTTAATAGTCATGATTATAATGTGAAGCCATTGAGCATGAATTTGTTTGCCAGCCAACCATGTTCAGCTGCACAAGTCCTGCTAGCAATCTGAGTTTGTCTTTGAAGTTTTGCCAGCTGCATCTGACCATACACTTGATTTGATGGTGCTTGCAAGGGTGTGATTAAAATGATGTATCATGGGTCATCAAGAAAATAAGGATATGATGTATGTTATAATGAAATATTTGATTTGGTCAATGAGTTATATGTCATTAAAGTCATGTCACTAGAAGAAACAAGTTAGTAACTAGAGACTAGGAAATTTGAATTTGAGCATATGGAGGTGATATGATTACTGGGCATAAGAAGGTTTAGGGAAGCGCTGTCCAATAAATATTTATGTGATGATGAGACAGTTCAAATAACCACAATAACCACTAGCAGATATGGCTACTAAACCTTGATAAGTGGCCACTAGAACTAAGGAATTAACTTATTTTAATTAACTTAAATGTAAATACCTACATATAGCTCTTGGCTAATTTATTGGACAGTTGCTGGTCGAGAGGATGACAGTAACAGTAAGTGGCTGAGGAAGAGTGGAGAAATAGCACAAATAGTGTTAGAGAAAGGGAAAGTGAGCTAGATATGAGGGGGGGATGACCTAGGTGATTAGTCTTTACACTGATAGGTAATGAGTGGTTTAGTCTCAGGATGTCAGACTCAAACCTCGGATATTTTAGGAAAGAGGGAGAGAATGTTCAAGATTCTAGCATCTAGAATGACAATGAGATTCAGTAGAATAAGATGTGTGAGAAAGAAAATATCCATTCCCAGAGAGGGGTGCATAGGAAGTCATAATCTCAAAGGAGAGTCACGTTTCAGTTGAAGTAGTAAGGACACCTTCAGGCATGATATATATAGGATATTTTGCTGAAAATAAGCGGGTTAAAGATGGTATGGTAGAATGGTTCCTTACATTTATAAGAAATGTGAGTTGGGTTAAAAATAAGCATTTTATTGGGATGAGAATACAGGGTATGACCTGGGAGGTCCTAGACATCTTATGAGAACTGCTATAATTAGGGGTAAAGAGCATAATGAGATTAATCCTGATGGTTACATAACAGATTTTTCTATACTCTCTTTGGACATCAGTGTACCATCCTTTTCATTCAACAAATGCTAATTAAACAATGACCATGTATCAGTTATGCAAAACTCCAAAGAATAAGTGGACAGTGCATAAAATAGTTCCCACTCGTATTATCTGCCAAAAATACCTCTTAGGGTAACAAATTCCAAAGGTTTATTATCTGCTCTGTCAATGAATACTTGGTATGCTGTGTATTTCTTCTCTTTTCAGACGTTTTGCTCATGTCAATTGCCAATCTTTACCTTTTAAAGAGAATTGGTGGATCCTTTACTCTCTTCTTAGATGATCAGTCTTGGTTTTACCCACAGAGATTGCAAATTATTTTAGTTGTCCTATACATGCCATTCTCTAATTGCAATACGATTTTTAAAATCCTCTCGACACACTTGGAAAATAGGGAAAGCAGATATCAGGACTACTTGATACAGAAGAAGAATGAGGACAAATTTAATAAATTGAATCATTATTCCAAAGATTAAAGTGCCATCATCAGAAAAACTTCACATTATTCTGAATGCTAATCCATACAAAATGATTAGAAAGTGTTTTCCATTTTATTTTCAATCAGTACATTCTGTTGTCCATTTTGGACACAGAAACAAACTGGGCTTTCTTCCACAGAAAACCACAGTGGTGATTAACATCCTGTGTTGGAAAGTAATTATAGCACAGAGAGACTTTCCATACTTCCAAGTCTAAACTTTCAATGCCAATAATTAACTAATTGATAACTGCCATAGATCTTTTCCCCCATTCTTTTACTTGACTTCTCTCTCAACTCGAAGCCTTTGACATTTCCTCTCTAAAACTATTTCTTTGACTTTCATGACACAATTCTCCCTTGGTTTTCTAACTATTTTTTCTCAGTATTTTATTTCAGTGTTTTCACCTAAAAGTTATTGTTCATAGATTCTGTCTTTCCCCTCTCATTCCCAGATATTCACATTCTCTCTCACTGTTCTATCATGTTGATGACTCCAGAACCAATGCTTATGATTTGATCTCTATCTTGAATTTCAAATCTGCCTTGGATGATCTAGCATAAAATCACCATTTCTGAATGTGAACTCATTTTATTTTTCCCTTCCAAACATGTATGTTCTCCTGTTTGTTATTGTCTATAGTAGAGCCACTATCAATTCAATCTTCAAACCAGAAACCTGTAATCTACTGGTTTCTATTGTTAGCCTTTTCAGTTATTCTTTCTCCCTCGAGATATGCACCTTTCTTACACAGCACTTCCTTCCTTCAATTTCCAGTGAATGACAACTAGCAATGCTTAAAAATGTCTGCCAAGTTGTACTGAATGACTGAAACTCTTAATATTAGTGTTTTATGTAATATTTACTCATGCTACTCTAACGTTTCAGTGGTCTACAAAGCATGCTCCTGTTTCACAGATTTCTTTTCACTTTTTTAAAATGTACTTTTCCAGATTGCCTTTTTAGCTTTTTACCTTTATAATAAATGAAGCTTCCAGTTATAGCACAACACTAAACTAAATTCACAGCTGGAACATTTCTTACCAAAATGTATAACCTACATTGGCCAATTCACCTAAATCCTACATAAATATCTTTATTAAAATATAACCAGATGATTGGAAGATCTTTTGAAATAAAAAAAAGATAGAACTTAATTAGAAAGAAAAATATTTATTTTGTACCATAATAACCATAATAAATTACATGATTACAGCCCATTTCTATGTTCTCAACCTAACAGCTGTTGTATTAAAATGTGGGTGAAGTTTCAAACAAATATTTCAAACTTAGTAAGTTTGTCAAAATTTAGACGATAAATAAGTTTAGAATTATTTGTTCTTATGCTAATACTTATTCTTTCTCTTTTCTGAATAATGAGATGAAGGGTAATTTAGTTTTCATTAATCTGTGTATACTTAAAAAGTTCAACCTGATATCTACCCATTTGTCCCTATCCAGAGAACTAATTTAACAAAATTTGATCACCTCTCTATTACCATAGCAAACTCAACCACATGTGAGATAATATTGCACCAACTCTTTTCTACTCTATTTATTGAGTGTAAGCTTTGTAGTTTTTAGGGAAGGACTGTCTTTTTCCTTGTTCCACTTTTTTCCCAAGTAGAAGTGTGTGATTTTTTGATGACATTAAATTAGGTGGAGTTAAACTATTAAAAAGGACCCAGCTCTTGGAAATTTACTATTTTTTTTTTCTTTCCTCTACTTTGGGTTGCAATGAGAAAGTGATTCTGGCTATGTGTTTCAGCTCAGCTGATATAAGGTTTTGTTTGGGGGGAGCTCTCTCTATGGCTAGCATGAGGTGAGGCATGAGAATCAGTAGAGCTAGCCAGCCCTTTTGGCCACCACATAAAGCTTTATTCTCCAAGGAGGTTATCAAAACTGATGATTGACAGTTTATCATCATTTGTCTGTCCCTCATGGCTTATTTAACACTTGGCTAAAAACATAGAAAGGGGAAAACTATACTATGTATAGAATTTCTATGATTCTAACAATATCTCATTGATATGATGGAATACTGAGATGGAGAAAAAAAGAAAAGGAGAGCATTCTCCTTGGCTTTTGCCCAATGCCCAGGTGGTCATTAAAAAGGATTCACTATAGCTTTGATGATGGCAGTTTACTTTCAAACAAATATTCTTTGTACAAGTTAGACAGTCATTTATATAAACATAAAATATAAGCTTTTCCTTACCTAATATTTTATACAGCAATTTTTTTTGTCCATTTATAAACTCTAAGTAAACCTTGTTTTCCTCCTCTTTCTACAAGCTCAAGTCTAATGGGAGTAAAAGGTTATAATGACATTTAGCAATTCTAAAATATCTCTCCAACATTTCTCCATAAACAATTACCACTGATGTTTCTATGAATAACTGTATATTAAAAGGAACAGGCCATGATTCCAGTGAAATACCAGTATTTTATACAATACCAGCCTCTCTTATGAAACTTTATTTTTATAAATGCTTTTTCAAGGGAACTTTATTATTACATGACCCATGTAGTTCATTCAATATGATAATTGAATAAAACTAAGCACTGAAAGAGGGAACAGAAATCTTTATTGTTAAACTTATTATATCATCATTAATCATTCTCATATCTTGGAACGTACTTGATTACCTGCAGCCATATAATAAGATGGTTAAGAGAGAGGATTTTGAAGTTAGCCTGCCTGCATAGCAATCCAAGTTCTAAACATTTCTAGCTGTGTGATATTGATTGATCTGTTTAACTTCCTTAATTCTCAGATGTTTAATCTATAAATTGGAAAGAATTGCATTACTTATGGAGGTATTGTTAAAAAAAAAGCAACTAGATAATACAAGTTGAAGTCAGACACAAAATAAGTACTTAGCAAACGTTTGCTATTATTTTAAATATCAGGTTGGAGGATAAGGGATCATAAATTATTAATTTTTACTAGGTTAAAAGTGATTCCACAGAAACTAATGCATCTTAAGTGCTAGAAACAATAACAACAAAATTAGATCACTTGCAAATTAATGTCCACACATTATTTTGACAAGCCACAAACTAAATTATCATTCAGTGCTGCCAAGCTAAGCCAAGTAACTACATCATTTGGATTCTAGGCAGGCAGACAGGTATACAGGTACACCAGGGAAGTCAGTTGCTAATTATCCAACTATAGTAGAATTTTAAATATCAAACCGGTTTAAAAAATAATGTTCTAATTTATGGAACAGTCATAGATGTTTAAGATAGGAGAAAAATTTTTTTAACATCTTTATTGGGGTATAATTGCTTTACAATGGTGTGTTAGTTTCTGCTTTATAACAAAGTGAATCAGTTATACATATACATATGTTCCCGTATCTCTTCCCTCTTGCGTCTCCCTCCCTCACATCCTCCCTATCCCACCCCTCCAGGCGGTCACAAAGCACCGAACATAGGAGAAAATTGAAATAGTATTTTGGTGTCCTAAAGGGACTGAGGAACAAGGTTTCATAAAAAGTGGTATGGAGTAGTAGCAAAGAAAACTTGATAAGAGTCACAAAATGATGGTTCCTGAGAAGTGAAAGTGAGGTTGCACTTCACAGAAAAAATCAGAATAAAACTTATGTGACTGCTGTGCCAGAAACCAATCTGAACCTCCATTCATAAGGTTTTCACATCCATAGAAATGTGTCAATGCATGTTTTATAACACCTAAATAATTGAATTGAAATGTGCTTGGCACTATTTTTCAATTTTTTAAAATTATATTTACATTAAAACTGTACATTTGCTAGATAATCCATACCTGATATAAGTGTACTTTAGTTAAAAAGTGATTGAGATTTCTACAGTGAGATTTCTACAGTGGGGTTCTAGTAGGTTATGTAACTATTGCATATGTAACAAATCTACTGCATTTTTGAGATGGAGCATCTGGTAGAGTTCACTGGAAGGAATTTTCTTTATTTGGATGAAATGGGAAAATAGACAAGAATTGTTTCAATACACCACTATATCTACCTATAACAACCATTTTCATTACTCTATTTGAACAAAAAAATTAAACTGATTATTGGAAATATGATCACCTGTTTTTGCATGTAATAATTCTAGAGGTTAAATTTTTTTTAAGTTTCCCCAAAATATTAACATTAATTATACCAAGTACAGCTATGGTGTCAATTGGACTATTTAGGGAAGAATCATGCATATAGGATTTGAGTGATCTAGATTGACATTGACAAAATTAATCAAATTATTTCTAGACTACCATTTGCATAATTTGTGGATAAACCATATATAATAGATAAAAACAGAAGTCTGGGCTGATATAAGTTTGGAGCCCATTTATATTCACTCTTGAATGTGACTATATGTGAATTAGTTTAAAGTAACTGAACTTGGAAGAATCTGAGCTGAATTTGACTCATCTCTGTCAACTTCCAGCTTCATCCTTGAAGGAGCTGTTTTCCTTTCTGAATCACTATTTTCAATGAAATAATGATATGTATAACAGAAATGTCTGCTGAGAACTCACTATCTGCCAGACTCTGTTAAAAGCACATTTTTAGTACATGTTCTGTCATTTATATATTGCCCCCAAACTCCCATAAACAGTGGGAGAACTTCAGAAATTTCCATATCTGGCCCATTAAAGGAGTCAGAAAACTGAACAGCAGACAAATTACATATTTAGATAGAAAGAAAATGGGAACTGAAATCAGACAATTAAGTATTCAATGGAATCTGAATAGTTTTCTTTAATGCCTGGGAGGCCCATGGAAAAATACTGAATTCTCAGAATAAGATAAAAGCAATAAAATGAAGGAAGGAAACACCATTACAAAATAGATTTTGCTCAGTTATTCTTTTTTCCCCCCATGCTATTGTTTTATTTATTTTTATTAACATCTTTATTGGAATATAATTGCTTTACGATGATGTGTTAGTTTCTGCTTTATAACAAAGTGAATCAGCTATACATATACATATATCCCCATATCTCCTCCCTCTTGCATCTCCCTCCCATCCTCCCTACCCCACCCCTCTAGGTGGTCACAAAGTACCGAGCTAATCTCCCTGTGCTATGCGGCTTCTTACCATTAGCTTACCATCAATCTTCTTACCATCAATCTTACATTTAGTAGCGTATATATGTCCATGCCACTCTCTCACTTTGTCCCAACTTACCCTTTCCCTTCCCCGTGTCCTCAAGTCCATTCTCTACTAGGTCTGCATCTTTATTCTTGCCCTGCCCCTAGGTTCTTCAAAACCACTTTTTTTTTTTTTTTTAGATTCCATAAATAAGTGTTAGCATACAGTATTTGTTTTTCTCTTTCTGACTAACTTCACTCTGTATGTCAGACTCTAGGTCCATCCACCTCACTACAAATAACTCAATTTCATTTCCTTTTATGGCTGAGTAATATTCCATTGTATTTATGTGCCACATCTTCTTTATCCATTCATCTGTCAATGGACACTTAGGTTGCTTCCATGTCCTGGCTATTATAAATAGAGCGACAATGAACATTGTGGTACATGACCCTTTTAGAATTATGGTTTTTTCAGAGTATATGCCCAGTAGTGGGATTGCTGGGTCATATGGTAGTTCTATTTTTATTTTTTTAAGGAACCTCCATACTGTTCTCCATAGTGGCTGTATCAATTTACATTCCCACCAACAGTACAAGAGGGTTCCCTTTTCTCCACACCCTCTCCAGCATTTACTGTTTGTAGATTTTTTGATGATGGCCATTCTGACTGGTGTGAGGTGATATCTCATTGTAGTTTTGATTTGCATTTCTCTAATGATTACTCACTTATTCTTATTAGTTTTAATTATTTATGATAATACTTCATAATATACCAATTAACGTCCTGTAGTATAATGTATAAAATTAATGACAGAATATAAGACTTCTAAGTTACACAAGACTACTGTCTTTTAAGAACAGAGTAGGATTGTTTACTTTCTTGAAAGAGAGAATTTTTGGCTTGGAGATTAGTGAAATTAAAATAATTGAGTTCAAGAACATTTTAATTAAAATATTACATGCATTTATTAATTTACTTAAAATATTTTTGATGTAAAGAACTAACCAGATACAATATAAACATAGTGATATGGGAGTTAATTTATAGTAGATAAAAAGGAAAGTCATCAGAAAACAGTAAATCAGGAATTATTACAGAGGAACTGCATAGGCAAACAGATCCAAGGAAATTAAGATTATAAGATTCATTGTCTTTATATATTACCTTTTATTTTCAGCTGGTTTGAGAGAATAAAAACTAAAATTTTACACAAATTTACCTGAAACAGAAGGTGTATTCCTAGCCAATGTAGTACATACAATGCCAAATATAAACATTTATTTTTTTCCCTCCTTGGTTCTCTTTAAACTGCATTATGAATGGTATCAAGTCTTATATCTCTGTTAAAAGTATCTTTCTCATAAAATATTTATGAGATTGAATATGGAAAATCATCTAGTGAATGGCTGATTTAAATAGACAATTTTTGGAGATACAGGTTAAGTAGGTTAGAAATGAAAGAGAATTCTTGAATGGAGGGTAGGTGATGGAGAATAATGATCACAAACACTGTATCAAACTACTCAATGTGCTAAGTAACAAAATATATAGATAATATAAACTAGGAAAGAATGTCAGATAATCTGAATGTTAAAAAGGTAGCATGCTTTGTATAAAGCTTTGCAGTAGAAATGTAAGCTAAGATAAAATAAAATAAAATAAAATGTTGCATTAGCTCCTAGCCCATTCTTTTGGGTTTTCTAGGAAAATAATTAGCCTTTCCAGAGCTGTAGGAAAAGTAATACTCTGGAGGGGAGTTACATGTATTACAAGTGTAAAAGAATGGTACTGTGAAGGTAAAGGAAAGGGATTTATTCAGAGAGCTAATTTCACAAATTCACAGCGAATTGAAGGTTCCAGATGGCACCGTGCCACAGAATGAGAATTAGAGAAGTAGTGCAAGGAAAGCATAGGTAAGCGCAAATGCATAGCTCATAAGAGGATGCTAAACAAAGGACTTCCATTTTAAGTTGTAGCCTAAGATGGCAGGAGTGATGTGGCCTAAAATTGGAAGTGTACATTATGAACAGAAGAAAGTTCATATTATCTTATAAAGGCCCCTTAAGTATAACAGTCATTGGTCTGATGAGCATTTGGCAGCATTTTCTCAGAAGGAGAAGCAGCACCAGAAGAAGAGGAAATATGAATGATTGTCTGTTAAAATGTTCTCCGAGCATTAAATGAAACAACAAACATGTAAATGCTTTGTGGATTGGAACAAAAATGAGTTATTTCCAGAAGGAAGCATGGGTGGAAAGAGCAGGAATTTTGTAGTCAGACAGTGAGGGCTGTGGGTACTCAACCAGCACACGCCATTACAACACATGCAATCTCAGGAAGGTTACTTAATATCTCTGAAGTTCAGTTACTTTAGTTCTAAAATGTGAACAAAAATTCATGTGTTTCTGAGACAATAACAATGAGCTAACAATGACAGAGCACAGTAGGTTCTCTCTGTGTGAATCCTGCACTTTGCGCGGTAGTACATTTTATGTTCCTTGTGGTACTCCCATATGTTCCGTCCCTCACCTTTTCACCTGGTTAGCATGATCAACTACTACTCTGTATCTTTTTTGTCTATAACAGTCTTAAAAAACACTTTAAAAATTCTTTTGAGGATAGTTTTATTTTATTTTATTCTATTTTATTTTTTATTGAAGTATAGTTGAGTTACAATATTCAGGTGTATATCAGTTTGTGATTCAATATTTTTACAGATTATACTCCTTTAAAAGTTATTATAAAATAATGCCTATATTTCCCTGTGCTATGCAATATATTCTTTTTGCTTATCTATTTATACATCGTAGTTTATATCTCTTGATACCATACCCCTACTTTCCTCCTTTCCCTCTACCTTCTCCTCACTGGTAACCACAAGTTTGTTTTCTATATCTGTGCTTCTGTTTCTATTTTTCTATATACATTCATTTGTTTTATTTTTTAGATTCCACAGGTAAGTGATATATACAGTAGTTTTCTTTCTCTGCCTGACATTTTAGTAAGCATAATAATGTCTAGGTCCAACCACATTGTTGCAAATGGCAAAAATTCATTCTTTTTATGGCTGAGCAATATCCCATTATATATTTTTATGTGTCCATTCATCTGTTGGTGGACATTTGGGTTGCTTCCATATGCTGGCTATTGTAAATAGTGTCGCTGTGAACATTGGGGTGCATGTATCTTTTCAAAATAGTGTTTTTGTTTTTCCAAATATATACCCAGGAGTGGAAGTGATGAATCATATGATTATTCTAATCATTTTTTTCATTTTTTAAGGAAGCTCTATACTGTTTTCCATAGTGGCTGCACCAATTTACATTCCCACCAACAGTGTACTGGGGTTTCTTTAACTTCACATCCTCACCACATTTGTTATGTGTGGCCTTTTTGATGATAGCCACTCTGACAGGTGTGAGGTTTTGTAGTTTTGCTTTGCATTTCCCTGATGATTAGCAATGTTGAGCATCTTTTCACGTGCCTGTTGGCCATCTATATGTCTTCTTTGGAAAAATGTCTATTCTAGTCTTCTGCCCATTTTTTAAACTGGGTTGTTTGTTCTTTTGATATTGAGCTGTATGAGCTATTTATATATTTTGGATATTAACCCCTTATCAGTCATATCATTTGTAAATATTTTCTCCCATTCAGTAGGCTGCCTTTTCATTTTGACAATGGCTTCCTTTGCAGGGCAAAAGCTTTTAAGTTTAATTAGGTCCTCTTTGTTTAGTTTTGTTTTTGTTCACTTTACCTTAGGAGACATATTCAAAGGAATTTTGCTGCAATTTATATCAAACAGCATTCTCCGTCTGCTTTCTTCTGGGAGTTTTATGGTTTCTGGTTTCAGATTTAGGTCTTAATCCATTTTGAGTTTATTTTTGTATATGGTGTGATAAAATGTTCAAATTTTATTCTTTTACATGCAGCTGTTCAGTTTTCCCAACATCACTTGTTGAAGAGACTATCTTTTATCCATTGTACATTTTTGCCTCCTTTGTCACAGATTAATTGAACATAAGTGTGTGGGTTTATTTCTGGGCTCTCTATTCTTTTCCATTGATTGACCTGTCTGTTTTTGCACCAGTACCATGCTTTTTTGATTACTGTAGATTTGCAGTATAGTTTGATGTCTGAGAGGGTGATACCTCCAGCTTTGTTCTTTTTTTCTCAAGATTGTTTCAGCAATTTTGGTTTTTCTGCTGTTCTATATGAAGTTTAGAATTATTTGTTCTAGTTCTGTGAAAAATGTCATGGGTATTTTGATAGAGTTTGCATTAAATCTGTAGATTGCTTTGGGTAGTATGGCCATTTTAACAATATTAATTCTTTCAATCCTACTCTGTATCCTTCAAAACAAAATTCAAGTGTGACCTCTTGGTGAACAGATTCTACATTCCCTCTTTGAACTATCATAAAATCTTGTCCTGAAGGCTATTTTAGGATATATCACACTCTGTTGCAATTAGTTGTTTACAAGTATGTCTCACACTAAATGGTAAAATTTTTGAGGATACTGAACATATGCCATACATATCTGAAATTTTCAGGTTCTAACAAAATGATCTCAGAAATTGTATATGCTGGAGCTTCCCTGGTGGCGCAGTGGTTGAGAGTCCGCCTGCCAATGCAGGGGACACGGTTTGTGCCACGGTCCGGGAAGATCCCACATGCCGCGGAGCGGCTGGGCCCGTGAGCCATGGCCGCTGAGCCTGCGTGTCCGGAGCCTGTGCTCCGCAACGGGAGAGGCCACAACAGTGAGAGGCCCGCGTATCACAAAAAAAAAGAAAAAAGAAATTGTATATGTTTAAATGTTTATTAAGTAAGTCAAGTGAATCACATATTCAACAAGTCTCTATTTAATTTTAACTAGAGGCACCTGGTAGACTTCTAGAGAATACAATAAAGCTGACAACTAATTCAGTACATGTTGAATGATCTGACAAATATGTTATGCCATGAGAAAAAGTCAAACTGAATAGTGTTAAAACTATTGTTACTGGTTCTAATAAATATTTTTAAACCATATCATGGCCAAATTAATTGGCTATAAACTTTCAAGGAAAGAAGACAACCAAAAACTCATTAGTTTTGTGATTAAGAATAAACATTCACTATTACTTAGCCAATTATGGCACCCATTTAAATTGTCACTTTTAAGGCAAGAAAAATGCATTTTTGTACAAAATCGTGTATATATTATTGTAAGAAGTTTGGGAAATAACAAATTTGCATTGTTGTGACTAATTAAAACGAATAAATCAATTAACCTGGAAAAGAGTGAACATCACAATTGAGTGAAATAATATGTAGTAATTGATCCAGCAACACGATTTATATTTAGAAAAATTTCTAGTTTCATCAAAAGAAAAGAATAAATTCACTAAGAGTTACATTTTACTTATTCAATGGTGTGCCAGAACCCTGATGATTTGGGATATTTAATTGCACTGGTATACTTACAAAAAGCATGTGCAACTGAGCAAATGACAAGAGGCCTGTTTATTTTAGGTTATTTTAGTACAATGTTTGTAGATGTTGTATGATGACGAAGTGTATTTAAGTATAAGATTTTGGATGAACTTTTTGTGCCTCCTGAGGTTCTACCTCTGCCCAACTAATGAAAAGGGAACAGCTTCAAATATCTGTATTTTAAGCCCACAATGTTTGACTCAGTGGTAAATTAAAGAAAACTGATGAATGAATAACTCTGAAATCGGTTTGAGGAACAAAGCTTTCTCAGCAAGAAGCAAGAAATGTAGTGATCTTTTACCTTATAAAATCAGTCCCATTATATGAATGTGGTCTTGCTGTTCTAGCACTGTAATAAAAGGTTTTCCTTGGAATTTCCAGACAATCAAGAACTTTGTGTGAAGAAAAATGGTTCTAGATTTCTCTACAATATCCACAATCAAATTGATCATATTTAATAAAGTGAGCCAACACATGATTTGTAGGTCAGGGAAAACAATCAACCATCATCATGATAATCATTCATTCTTTCTCCTGGAAAACATTTGTTTTTCATTATCATTGATAATATGATGTTAAACTTTCTTTCTGAGATGTCTTTCCCAGATAGAGTAGCTTCCGCTGTTATTCTCTTAGCTATAATAGTGCAGTGTAGTCGTTCAGGAAAACTCTCAAAAATCTCATACAATGTGATGTTTTATTTTAAATTATAGAAAATATGATTTTATAAAAATCAAATAAAAGTCCAACACATAAAGGGATGTAATAATCTCTGGAGTTGCATTTGCAGTAGAAAACAGTAGATGCAATGTTACTGTTCAGCAAATATTCCATGTGCTCCTCCATGTCATAACCTTCATTTTTGTTCAGCTGGAATCAGGTTTCTAATTTGGGGCAGACAGAGTGCAAATGTGTCACTGTCTGGCAGGGACAGGTTACAAAATGTGATCTTTTCCATTCTTCTTGTTTATTGCTTATACAAGGTATGTTGAGACTGGGCAGTACAAAACAAAGAAAGCCTCAGCCATCTAAATCACTGAATGGAGATCTCCCATCAGATCATATCTGACATTTTCTTCAGGGAGAAGAAATTCTTTATGTTTTAAGTCAATTTTTTTTTTTATTGTTGTCATTGTGGTATCTCAGTTTACCCTATGAATTCATCTAGAGATAGCCAAGGTGAATAGGAATAATGAAAGATGAGGTCATGTACCAAATAATTTGTGGAGTTGTTTCATGAAAGTTTGTCTTAGAATTTAAATCCCATGCTATTTTTCTCTGTTCTCAAAGTGATCATAAAAGTAGGAGGAGACGTGTGGCTGTATTTGTGATCTTGGAGATACTAATGATGCAAGAGAGTTAATTGTTGAAAAGTGGTTCCAGGGGATTTGGCAAGGGATAAAAAAGGAGGAGCTTTAAAGAGCTTGGATTTTAAAACAAAGAAACACCTTTTTAGTCTGTGCACAAATTAAAAGAAGGGATAGTTGAAGATACATACATACTGTAGTATTAGGCCCAAAATTTCAAGTGTTGTCTTGAAATCCTTGAGCCTCAACGGGCCTCCAAGGCCTAATCATGGGTTCCCATATTCTTTCCAGATGTATCCCCCATTCAGTGGGATGGGCTCCCCACCAGGCTAGCTCCCCTATCAACTTGAATAGCTGCACTTCACCCAGTCCTCACTCTGATGGACTTTACCTCCTTATTATTCCAACAAGACAATCACATCCCCTTTACAGAAATCAGAGGATACCCCACCACCTTGTTACTACAAAGCCTGCCTCCCAGAGCCCCCGCTGGTTCACTCTGATCCTGAGTGCAACCCCATTGTGGCTGTGTGTTCTGTTCAATGTTCTCCTCCCCCTGGGCTATAGATATATGTCACCAATAAACTGTGATCAATCCCATTTGTCCAGTGGAGGGTGTTGTGTGTTTGGACATCTCCTACCACGTAGGGTGGGGAATTCCTCCTATACCAACATGACGAATAAAAAATGATCAGAACACACACACACACACACACACACACACACACACACACAAACACACACATACATAGTGGATCAAGGTTATATAGAATTTAACCAACATCTTTAGCAAGTGAAAGGTAAAAAAACCTAGGGATTCAACAGGAAAAAATTTAACAGGAAAAAATTAAAAGGAAGAAATGTATGCTAGAGGAAATGTGACCAAGTGTTAAATAAATATAAACAAACTGGGAAAAAATGCCTAGTATCTTTCAGAAAGATGGGGAAATGGCTCATTTCAGTAAGTGTAAAATTATTTTGGTAAACATAAAGTTTCATGGTATTCTCAAGCAACAGTCAGCAGTAGTCCAAAAATGAGAGACAAAATGAATGGTGAGATCTATTCATAATTGGATAGTATTGAAATAGTTATAATAGAAGGACATTCAAAAATAAAAAAACTCTTAAACTTACATTAAGCACATGGTAACAAACATTCTGGAATATGACATCTATCAGGACCATAAGATAACAAACAGAAAAATTTATATTTTTGTTGTAGATTGAGAATACAGTGAGGGAGCTGTTATCATTTACTAGGTAGTCTACAACCTGCCTTGTATATTTAAAAAGATAAACACTACCTCTCTATACATTTTGCATAGTTTTTATGCAATCCTAAACATATGTTTTTACATGATATCCAATGTAAGTTTTCTCAAACTCATTAGTTCCATGGACTTTCTGATAAATACAATTCCAAATAGTAATAGAGTTGAGTATACTTACACAAGAAAGACTAAATGATACTGAAGTTGGAAAAGATGCAAAGTTATGATGCTTATGATCCATAAATAATATAAGGAAGAAAAAATACTTATTTTTAAATGTGAGGGCAATATTATAATGAATCATGACAGCTTTCATATGTGTCTCTACAGGAGATTAAATCAATATCATTCATTTTATCCAGCTGATTGTTTGAGGTTCCAATACAACTCCCTGTCTAGGAAACAGATTAAATTAATTTTCAAGTAAATTCTGTAGTTGCTATATTTGTGTAAGCATACTCAAGTTATTGTAAGGTTTTAAGTTAAATACTTATTCAACTCTTCTGTGCTCTATTAACAAAGGAATTATAAATAAGCAATGTTGATTTATAAGCAATATTAAAAAGCAAGTTTATGTTATATCTCTGTATGACAATTAGTGAATTAATTAATTCAAGCTTTTGGTTTATATGTATTTATATGGTGATAAAAGAATGGTAAAACCTAAAAAGTAGAATAAGTAGGAGGTATATTTAAATCAGATGATGGACTGGCGTGTTACCACTGATGTCTCTGTAATATTCCTATATTCAAATATCTAACAATTAAACTCACTTCAGAATGGCAGGAGTCATCTTAAGTCAGAAAACTAGGAAGTAGAATTACACTAGGATGTAGATGTCCCATGGGAACTTATGATAATACTCTTAAGTGGTTGAGTACATAGACTCCTTCATAAACTTCAGGTATCCCGGTAATATTCTAAAATCACATGGTACATTTTACAGCTCTATTTGGAACAGTTCCAGTGTCCATAAGATGCTTGTGAACAATGTTCAAGTGCTCTTATGGACAGAAAGGTATTATAATGGTGAGTTACCAGCTCTCATAGGAGTTTCTGGAGGTATTTATAAAGAGCCTTCAGTTCCTGTGGTGTCATTTACTTAATAACCTTTGGTTTAAGTGAAGAAAAGTTAAAATAAATGCTAATACAAAGAAGACTAGACTAGTTATTCAGAGCCCCTTGCTCCACTTCTGGGCAAGCTGATACAAAAGACCACAAATCCTTCATTTGGTGTCAGCAAACCTACAAACCCAAGCCCGTGTATGGGACCCTCACCAGCCCCACCTCCCAAATGAAATGAAACCCAAGCCAGTCTTCCCTCTCTTCTCTCAAACTATTTTCAAACCCGCTTGGAAGTCTGCTCTACTTTTCCAGAAACCCTCGTTTTGTGAGTAATAAGCTTTTCCACACTCTCTTTGTATACATGTGGTATCATCAGTCTTGACACTCAAGCAATATTTTTGGTGGTGGAGTCGACTCTGACCCTGTAGAATGACTACACAATGAATGAATAATAAATGAAGAAATTTCATACTAAGAAAATTGTACTAACCAATAAAATTCATTACAACACTACTCATTCTCTGTTTTCAATACTGTTTTTGTCACTTATTTCTCCAAAATAAAGCCAGACAAACTTGCTTATAGATTTGCTTCTGCTTAGGATATGGAAATTTCAAGAATATCATGCCCATCCCAAAGATAAGAAAAAACTGGATAGTCTGCCCCAAGGAACAGGGTAAAATTATCCATTGCTTCTGGGTGAAGGGTAAAAGTAAAAATCTCTTTTCCCTGAAGGAGAGCTAAGAAAATCTCTTGAACCCAGGATACTGAATCAATACAAAGAGATAGACAACATACCTCTACAACTAGTAATTTTAACCATCAATTTTCCTGCATTGTCAAAGAATGCTCTATGCATAATTTCTAATTTTTGTTATTTATTGAGGGTTTTGTCAATATTTATGATCCAATATAATGGTATATTTCTTTTCTCAAGATTCATATATCACTGTATTTTAATAATGTCAACGCTATTATGTATGTCCTTTAGATTTTATTCTTTTTAACCTCTTTATCAAGGCTCATGATCAGTGTATTTAAATATATTAATAATGTGTTTCTCTTTCTCTTTGCACGAATGTCTTGTTTTTTCATGAAATCTAATGCTTTATAGTGTGTTGCATAGATATCCTTGACTATTTCACCTCATTGCAAATTCTTCCTCTGATATTTTTTAAAGTGCCATTTTAAAATGTATTTAATATTTTTGTCTAATCAACAAAATGAATAATGATGTTTTTTGTTTTGTTTTCTGGTTTTCTCTTTTACATTTGCCTGCTATACTTTCCCCAATCTTTATGCTTTCAATATTTTCTGAAGTACCTTAAGAGAGTTTTGTAATGAGAGATGATTTACATTTTGCTTTGAGATACAATATGAAACCTAATTTTAAATAGGTGAGATCTGACCACAGACGTTCTTTGATAGACATTGTTTTACTGTGTTATATAGGCTTATTATAAGTTCCCTTTTGAAAGCTTTAAAAATTTTCAGAAATTTATTTTCTTGTGTTTATGTTATGTTTACATTTATTCTGGTTGCTTGTTGGGTTTGTACTATTTGTTGTTCTAGTAGTTAACTTCTAAAACCTAATTTTACATGTTACCTTTCAATCCTCTATTTATTTAGACTGTATCCATCAACTCCCACATGAGAACAGGGGCAATTAGTATATTTCCTCTTTCCTTTCTATTACTTTCCTCTGCAAAAATATAAATTTAGTTGGTTATAGCGACTCTCTTATCTTTTACTTTAATTTTCTTTAACAGAGTTGATATACACTATAAGGAAATTACCTTTATTTCTACTAATTTAATTGCAGAAATCATCATACTTGTATTATCTCATACTTTCACTCTCCTTCTCCTCTAAATCCTTTATAGTGAGTAGTTTATCCTCTTATTTAAATTCTTACTCAATACTATAAATTGATTTAGGGTAACCTCCACTCTCTTTGCCATAGTGTTCCTCTTAACGAATTAGTTGCTTGAAGTTTGAATTTTAGATATTTCTTCAAGAACTCATAAGAACACTAAAACCTCAACTATCACATGTCAAAAATGACTATCGGGCTTCCCTGGTGGCGCAGTGGTTGGGAGTCCGCCTGCCGATGCAGGGGACACGGGTTCGTGCCCCGGTCTGGGAGGATCCCACATGCCGCGGAGCGGCTGGGCCCGTGAGCCATGGCTGCTGGGCCTGCGCGTCCGGAGCCTGTGCTCTGCAACGGGAGGGGCCACAACAGTGAGAGGTCCGCGTACCAAAAAAAAAAAAAAAAAAAAAAAAAAAAAAAAAAAAATTGACTATCTATTACCTTTTAAATGAATGATAGTTTGAATATGTACACAGTTTTGGGATCACTTTCTTTCCTTAAGGGTTCTGTGGTTTTTATGGCATTGCTATGAAAAAAAATCTAGGGTTAGCATAAATTCATTTCATTATATCCTGGCTTCATCTTCATAGTAGTTCAAGGTATTTTTTCATTATCTTTAAATTCCAAGAGTTTTTAAGGCAGTATATTTGTGACAATTATTTAGTTTCAAATTTTCACTCTCCCAAACCCTCATGCTTCCAATCTTTTCTGAAGCACTTTAAGAGGACCCAGATAGAATCAGTTCCTAGTGACTAACAAAGTGACATTTGATCACCAATTAGCTTTGTAAATGCAATGGATTGTAGTGTATCAAATATTAAACTTATAATGATGCTAAAAACAAGCAAAGTTACTCCTTGATCATTTTTTGTAATATACAAGGAAACCAATTTATTATTTGAAAAACTGACAAATGATTGGAAAGAATGAGCCATTTCTGTTGCCTCTCCTATAGGAACTTTACCTAAGAGTAGCAGAGTAGTTGAAGAGAGAAAGTTCCTCTTCATAGAAATACCCCAACTCCCAAATGAAGAAAGAATTTTGTACCACATAATGAATTAATAAATCTAAGCAATGATCATCTAGGGCTTCTAAGAACACACACACAAAAATAAAGCATTTTCACATCTTCTGATGGAAATATATAGCACCTTCTATGAAGTAGATATCCCAAATTTTTAAGCTCAGTACTCATTCTTCTGATTTAAATGCTAATTTTTAAGAAATACATCAAAAGAAAAGTATATTAAACCATAGATAGGGTAGCAAATCCAAATCGTGAGAAACTTTATAAGAAAAAAGTTATTTGGTTTTTCAACAAAAACAACAAAAATTGCAAGGGAAAAAAAGGAAGGGAGGGCAAAGGACTAAAATAGACTTTGAGACATAACTAATTCTAACAGATGGAACAAAAGTAAAACTTTCATAGAAAAATTTGAGTAATATGAATATTGGTGATATTAAGATATTGTTTTATTGCTGATTTGGGATGTGGGCAACAATAGCATTTGAATCACGTTTAAAAAGTGGAGTCCTTGTCATTTATAAATATATAGCAGCCAATTTATTGATAAAATTTTATAATTTTTGAAATTTGCTTCACAATAATATAGAGGGGCTTGGGCTAGTTGTAGAGGGAAAAGCATATTGTTTATGAGCTTGAAATTTTTGAAGTTTTGTAAAGGGTAGATAGGCTTATTTTAGTATTCTTTTTCCTTTGTACATGTGTTTAAAATTTTCTCTTAAAAAGGCAAAAAGCAACATTCCTCATTAACAAATTTGTTCCTTTGTTTGAGAGTCAGAAGGCAAAACCAAGAAAAAATGTTCTATACATTTTCAAGCAAACAATTTTTGTATCCACATCTACAACTTTGATTGTAATTATGTGTTACAGATTAGAACATGAAGTGAATTTAAATGAACAAAATGAGCAAAGTCAATATCTAGTATAGCGTATTAGATGACTTTTTTTGTTATTGCTAAGTGCTCAAGTGTGCCTGATATTATTTAGACGTCTTAATGAAAAAGCTTCAGGGTAACTGATGAGGGTAATCTATATATGTCATAAACATTTACTTATAATACCCATTATAAGAAAAGATAAAAGATAAAAAAGCATTATAATATTTTAAGAAAAGGAAAGGATTTTAACAAGAAATCATTCATGATACTAATCCTCACACATTGTATATTTTATTTTCTCACTTAATTTCCACCAGATAACAAAAATTTGCCTTTCTAGGATGCCTTTCTGGGAAAAATAAGTAATTCAAAAAACTCTTGTGACTAATTCTTATAGTTTTTCTTATGATTTTTGGATACATTTAAATTTGTCTTTAATATATATGTATATACAATTATATCCTTTGATATATGCTTTCTGTGCCTTATAATAAATAACAAAATAAACAACCGCTTATTTATATACCAACCATGTCATGGTATTGAAAGAACAAGAGATATTCCCAAAAGCCTGCTTTAGAGAACAGAAACAAAATACCAGAAATACTAACAAATAAGGGCCAAACTATTCCCTTATATAGCCAATAATTCTTTGCAGAGCATATAATTTAACAAAAATAAGATGTATTTTCTAATTCCTGGTGGACACTATATTAATCTGATAATTATTTTGCCCCTAGCTAGTCCACTGAAGTGTTTATGGAGGCTAAGATGATATTAAAATAATTTCATTGTGGAGTTATGTAAGAAAAACTCATCATGATTACATTGCATTAAAAGACCTTAGTAGTGCTGACAAGCCTCTTAGATAGCCTCATCCACCAGAGGGCAGACATCAGAAGCAAGAAGAATGACAATCCGGCAGCCTGTGGAACAAAAACCACATTCACGGAAAAATAGACAAGCTGAAAGGCAGAGGGCTATGTACCAGATGAAGGAACAAGATAAAACCCCAGAAAAACAACTAAATGAAGTGGAGATAGGCAACCGCTCAGAAAGAATTCAGAATAATGATAGTGAAGATGTTTCAGGACCTCAGAAAAAGAATAGAGGCAAAGATCGAGAAGATGCAAGAAATGTTTAACAAAGACCTAGAAGAATTAAAGAACAAACAAACAGAGATGAACAATAAAATAACTGAAATGAAAAATACACTAGAAGGAATCCATAGCAGAATAACTGAGGCAGAAGAATGGATAAGTGACGTGAAAGACAGAATTGCAGAATTCACTGCAGAACCAAAAAAAGAAAAAAGAATGAAAAGAAATGAAGACAGCCTAAGAGACCTCTGGGACAACATTAAGTGCACCAACATTCGGATTATAGGGGTTCCAGAAGGAGAAGAGAGAAAGGACAAAAGATAATATTTGAAGAGATTACAGTTGAAAACTTCCCTAACATGGGAAAGGAAATAGCCACCGAAATCCAGGAAGCACAGAATGTCCCATACAGGATAAATGCAAGGAGAAACACATCGAGACGTATAGTAAACAAAATGGAAAAGATTAAAGACAAAGAAAAATTATTGAAAGCAGCATGGGAAAAATGCCAAATAACATACAAGGGAACTCCCATAAAGTTAACAGCTGATTTCTCAGCAGAAACTCTACAAGCCACAAGGGAGTGGCATGATATACTTAAAGTGATGAAGGGGAAGAACCTACAACCAAGATTACTGAACCCAGCAAGGA
The DNA here is from genome assembly GCF_937001465.1 of Orcinus orca. NCBI lineage: Eukaryota > Metazoa > Chordata > Mammalia > Artiodactyla > Delphinidae > Orcinus > Orcinus orca. The sequence goes on along the minus strand of NC_064562.1, from coordinate 75,895,982 downwards.
TTTCATTCAGATTCGATGGAGAAATCAAAACCTTTACAGACAAACAAAAGCTAAGAGAATTCAGCATCACCAAACCAGCTCTACAACAAATGCTAAAGGAAATTCTCTAAGTGAGAAACATAAGAGAAGAAAAGGACCTACAAAAACAAACCCCAAACAATTAAGAAAATGGTAATAGGAATATACATATCTATAATTACCTTAAATGTGAAAGGATTAAATACTCTGACCAAAAGACACAGGCTCGCAGAATGGATACAAAAATAAGACCCATATATATGCTGTCTACAAGAGACCCACATCATACCTAGGGACACATATAGACTAAAAATGAGGGCATGGAAAAACATATTCCCTGCAAATGGAAATCAAAAGAAAGCTAAAGTAGCAATATTCATATCAGATAAAATAGACTTTAAAATAAAGAACGTTACAAGACAGAAGGAAGGACACTACATAATGATCAAGGGATCAATCCAAGAAGAAGATATAATAATTATAAATATATATGCACCAAAAATAGGAGCACCTCAATACATAAGACAACTGCTAACAGCTATAAAACAGGAAATTGTAAGTAACACAATAATAGTGGGGGACTTTAACACCTCACTTACACCAATGGACAGATCATCCAAACAGAAAATTAATAAGAAAACACAAGCTTTAAATGACACAATACACCAGATAGATTTAATTGATATTTATAGGACATTCCAATCAAAAACAGCAGATTACACTTTCTTAAGTGTACATGGAACGTTCTCCAGAATAGATTACATCTTGGGTCACAAGCCAAGCCTCAGTTAATTTAAGAAAACTGAAATCATATCAAGCATCTTTTCTGATCACAACACTATGAGAAGAGAAATCAATTACAGGGGAAAAAATGTAAAATATACAAACACATGGAGGCTAAACAATATGTTATTAAGTAACCAAGAGATCACTGAAGAAATCAAAGAGGATATAAAAATATACCTAGACACAAATGACAATGAAAACATGAGAATCCAAAACCTATGGGATGCAGCAAAAGCAGTTCTAAGAGGGAAGTTTAGAGCTATACATGCCTACCTCAAGAAACAAGAAAAAACTCAAATAAACAATTTAATCTTACACCTAAAGGAACTATAGAAAGAAGAGCAAACAAAACCCAAAGTTAGCAGAAGGAAAGACATCATAAAGATCAGAGCAGAAATAAATGAAATAGAAAGAAAGAAAACAAAAACAAAGATCAATAAAACCAAAAGCTAGTTCTTTGAGAAGATAAACAAAATTGATAAACCATTAGCCAGACTCATCAAGAAAAAGAGGGAGAGGACTCAAATCCATAAAATTAGAAATGAAAAAGAAGTTACAACAGACACCACAGAAATACAAAACATCCTAAGAGACTACTACAAGCAACTCTATGCCAATCAAATGGACAACCTAGAAGAAATGGACAAATTCATAGAAAGTTATAACCTTCCAAGACTGAACCAGGAAGAAAGAGAAAATATGAACAAATCACAAGTAATGAAATTGAAACTGTGATGAAAAATCTTCCAACCAACAAAAGTCCAGGACAAGACGGCTTCACAGGTGAATTCTATCAAACATTTAAGGAAGAACTAACACCCATACTTCTCAAACTCTTCCAAAAATTGCAGAGTAAGGAACACTCCCAAACTTATTCTACGTGGTCACCATCACCCTGATACCAACACCAGACAAAGATACTACAAAAAAAGAAAATTATAGACCAATATCACTGATGAATATAGATGCAAAAATCTTCAACAAAATACTAGCAAACAGAATCCAACAGTACATTTAAAGAATCATACACCATGATCAAGTGGGATTTATCCCAGGGATGCAAGGATTCTTCAATATATGCAACTCAATCAATGTGATACACCATATTAACAACTGAAGAATAAAAACCATATGATCATCTCAATAGATGCAGAAAAAGCTTTTGACAAAATTCAACATCCATTTATGATAAAAACTCCCCAGAAAGTGGGCATAGAGGGAACCTACTTCAACATAATAAAGGCCATATATGACACACCCACAGCAAATATCATTCTCAATGGTGAAAAACTAAAAGCATTTCCTCTAAGATCAGGAATGAGACAAGGATGTCCACTCTCACCACTATTATTCAACATAGTTTTGGAAGTCCTAGCCACTGCAATAAGAGAAGAAAAAGAAATGAAAGGAATACAAATTGGAAAAGAAGAAGTAAAACTGTCACTGTTTGCAGATGACATGATACTATAGAGAATCCTAAAGATGACACCAGAAAACTACTAGAGCTAATCAATGAATTTGGTAAAGTTGCAGGACACAAAATTAATCACAGAAATCTCTTGCATTCCAATACACTAATGATGAAAAATCTGAAAGAAAAATTAAGGAAACATTCCCATTTACCATTGCAACATAAAGAATAAAATACCTAGGAATAAACCTACCTAGGGAGACAAAGTCCTGTATGCAGAAAACTATAAGACACTGATGAAAGAAATTAAACATGATACCAACAGATGGAGAGATGTACCATGTTCTTGGATTGGAAGAATCAATACTGTGAAAATGACTATACTACCCAAAGAAATCTACAGATTCAGTGCAATCCCTATCAAATTACCAATGGCATTTTTTACAGAACTAGAACAAAAAATCTTAAAATTTGTATTGAGACACAAAAGACTCCGAATAGCCAAAGCAGTCTTGAGGGAAAAAAATTGAGCTGGAGGAATCACACTCCCTGACTTCAGACAATACTACAAAGCATAGTAATCAAGGCAATATGGTACCGGCACGAAAACAGAAATACAGATCAATGGAACAGGATAGAAAGCCCAGAGATAAACCCACGCACATATGGTCACCTTATTTTTGATAAAGGAGGCAAGAATATACAATGGAGAAAAGACAGTCTCTTCAATAAATGGTGCTGGAAAAACTGGACAGCTCCATGTAAAAGAATGAAATTAGAACACTCCCTAACACCATACACAAAAATAAACTCAAAAGGGATTAGAGACCTAAATGTAAGACCAGATACTACAAAACTCTTAGAGGAAAACATAGCAAGAACACTCTTTGACATAAATCACAGCAAGATGTTCTTTGATCTACCTCCTGGAGAAAGCGAAATTAAAACAAAAATAAACAAATGGGACCTAATGAAACTTAAAAGCTTTTGCACAGCAAAGGACCCGTAAACAAGACGAAAAGACAACCCTCAGAATGGGAGAAAATATTTGCAAATGAATGAATGGACAAAGGATTTATTTCCAAAATATATAAACAGCTCATGCAGCTCAATATTAAAAACACAGGGCTTCCCTGGTGGCGCAGTGGTTGAGAGTCTGCCTGCCAATGCAGGGGACACATGTTCAAGCCCTGGTCTGGGAGGATCCCACATGCCGTGGAGCAACTAGGCCCGTGAGCCATAACTACTGAGCCTGCGCGTCTGGAGCCTGTGCTCCACAACAAGAGAGAGCACGACAGTGAGAGGCCCGCACACCGCGATGAAGAGTGGCCCACGCTTGCCACAACTAGAGAAAGCCCTCGCACAGAAACGAAGACCCAACACAGCAAACATAAATAAATAAATTTTTAAAATATATGTATTAAAAACACAAACAACCCAATCCAAAAATGGGCAGAAGACCTAAATAGACATTTCTCCAAAGAAGACATACAGATGGCCAAGAAGCACATGAAAAGCTGCTCAACATCACTAATTATTAGAGAAATGCAAATCAAAACTACAATGAGGTATCACCTCACACCAGTTAGAATGGGCATCAGAAAATCTACAAACAACAAATGCTGGAGAGGGTGTGGAGAAAAGGGAACGCTCTTGCACTGTTGGTGGGAATGTAAATTGATACAGCCACTATGGAGAACAGTATGGAGCTTCCTTAAAAAACTAAAAATAGAATTACCCTATGACCTAACAATCCCAATACTGGGCATATACCCAGAGAAAATCATAATTCAAAAAGACACATGCACCCCAATGTTCATTGCAGCAATATTTACAATTGCTAGGTCATGGAAGCAACCTAAATGCTCATTGATAGACGAATGGATAAAGAAGAAGTGGTACATATATACAATGGAATATTACTCAGCCATAAAAAGGAATGAAATTGGGTCATTTGTAGAGACGTGGATGGATCTAGAGACCTCAAACAGCATGAAGTAAGTCAGAAAGAATAAAACAAATATTGTATATTAACACATAAATGTGGAACCTAGAAAAATGGTACAGATGAACCGGTTTGCAGGGCGGAAATGGAGATACAGATGTAGAGAACAAACGTATGGACACCAAGGGGGGAAAGCAGCGGGCGGGTGGTGGTGGCGGTGTGATGAATTGGGAGACTGGGATTGACATGTATACACTTATGTGTATAAAATAGATAACTTATAAGAACCTGCTGTATAAAAAATAAGTAAATAATAATACTTTAAAAAAATAAATAATAAAAAATAAATAAAGACCTTAGCAGTGTTATATGATGATAAAATAACAGATTAAATAATGATGAGAATTTGAATAGGAGATCAAAATATACAGAACAAATGCAAACTTGCAAGACGTGAATTTCTGACACTCTATTTTATCCTCCATACTCTCATTATTATTCTTAAAGTAATGACAGTTTATTATGTGGGGTGTGTGTGTGTGTGTCCGTTTGACAGTCAAGAGGTTAAGGGAGAAGGAGCGGGAGAGAGAGAAAGAAGGAACAGTGGAAATAAAAATAGATTGATGGGTAATTTAGGAAATTCCTTAGATTTCAATATTAATCAGCTATTGCAAGTCATTATTTTTCAAGATATTCCATGGAATTCTGTATGTTTTCAAGACAAATCAAACTGTCAAATGTTTTAGAGAGGTATTTTAATTATCTTGGTAATTATTTCTTTAACAATTCTCTATGACTTTTACAGGCAAAAAGTGGTCTCCCTTTTCTTCTATAGACAGAATCACAATTCTTCAGAAGTCGTTATCTCTGAGGCAAGCTTCAATAAATAGTTCTGAAAATAAATATGAAAGCCTGTCTAAGCTAAATTTATATCAAGCTTTTGCAACATCATATTCTGTGTTTTCTTTTAAAAAATCATTGTTGTATAAGTATACACTGCTATATTTAAAATGGATAATCAACAAGGACCTACTGCATAGCACAAGGAACACTGCTCAATATTATGTAATACTGTTATATTTTGAATGTGCATTTTAGAAATTTCATACAAAAAATAAAAAAATACAAATCATTTGTGATTTCAAAATAGATATATTCTTTAGAATCATTAGCCACTGCAATAGCAATTCTAGAGCCAATTAGTTCAACCATTATGATGTTTAATTTTTAACTTTTCATTACTAATGAATGACCACTAAACATTTAATAGAAAAATGGTATTCAATTATTCCCAACTTTCTTTAAGCATGCCTTTAGGATGTGATTTTTCAGTGATCACTCTATCAAATTTGATCCAACAGCACAAAATTGAAAGAGAATGCAACATGACAAAATAACTTCTCTACTTAGGACAAAAGTTTTCTACTGAGAGAGTAACATTCATGTATAAAAATAGATATACGACTCAAGGAGGTAAGTACTGACAATCCAATAATACAAGATGATACTACTCGGTGAATCTAACCATTGTCTTACATAAAGCTAACCAACGGGGTAATAGTTTTAGGTGGCAACTTGATGTCTCGGAGAATAACTTAACAGAGAATATCTTGACTTAAATTATTGTGTACCTATTTATTTTTATTTCTCTTTGCTATCCATTTTTCTCTTATATTTTGAGAAAATAAAATGCAAAGAATAAAGAAAATTTTTAGCAGACTGGAAGTAGTTTGAACATTAGATGCATTTCCATTTTCCTTGCCAATGGCAAAAGTCACAGTGAGTAAAACTTTTTCGGGATAAATCACATTAACAATCCCTGGTGTGGATATGGTAACAATTTTTCACTTCAGGTTGTCAGTGTGTTTGCTTCTGGGAACAAAGTAAAAAGATCAAGTTACCTAAGATGCCCAATGTGCTACACTGCCATCAGTGTACTCCCTCAAGCAAGCAGAATATTTGTTTTGATACCAGCCTTGTTAGGCTTCTTATTTAAGTATGTAAATTCCAACTAGATACAAACTATCATCTTTATTATTCTGAATGCAAATGTTCTCTAGAATGTTGTAAAATACATAGCTGTTATATGAAGATATTAAAACAGTAAACTAATCGTGCTCTTTTTAAAGCATCTACTTATATAAGCAAAATATCAAAGTACAATGAAGTAAATAGGGTAGAAAAATGAACTACATGAAAAATAAGGAATAGGAAGAGAAGTACAAGCAATACTGCTATATGATTAGAAACACTGTGAGTGTCCATAAAGCACATGGAAATGGTCATTGAGATCTTTGATTAGCTTTGCCCAATTGCTTGGGTGGTGGAACAGAGAAATTTGATTGCTGATTGGGTTATCCAATCTGGTTGCTAGGATGTCCTAATAACTAGACCAATCATTTACAGTCCAGTTATTTTGATTATCCCTGTGACTCAAATTGCCCATTTCATAAACTTACCCAGTGCTCAGATCACAACTTGTAAGTGATTGAGATGATCAGCCACATAGAAATGATCATGGTACATCCAATTTAGAACAAACTTGGTGAATGCAATAAAGAAATGGGAAGAACCCCAATTCTAAAACTCTAAAAACTGATATAATGAAAAAAGTGTTCTCCTCATAATATAAATGTTTCAAGTGTTGTTCTTATTTAGAAATTAAACTCTGAAGAAATTTTTGAAACTTTCCTTAGCTGGCCAAAAATCAGATTCCTGAGAGGAGTCAGGGAAAATCAGTTCATTTCAGTGCATATAGATGCACTGTGTTGTTTATGATAGTTGAGTGGCATTATTTAACTGATTATAAAACAAATTAGGCATTTGTTTAATTGAAATTTGCCCAAGGAAACATTTTGCAAATTTCTTACAAATCTGGTTACTGCTAAACTTCAAATGTCATGGAATATAAAACAGCTCACTAAATATTGTAGGAACCACCACTTCTCTTTGCTCCCAGGCAGCTTAAGAATTTAACACTTTATTTTTCTTTTTTCCAAAGGGGTATTGAGGGCAAAAAGGATATTGTCCACAAAGACTGATCCTTATAGATTGTGTAGACAGAAATCTACCTCGGGTATGTTTTTAGCAGCATTTCAAAAGTTAAGTTACATGCTACTTCCCTGTGTGTGTTCAAACCTTAAATTGATAGATCTTCCCCGTCTGCTTCAACCCCCCAGTCCTGATTCTGGCAGCTTTTCCCACATAGCAACAAACCTCGAGATACAGGCATTCTGTCAGATATACTGATACACTTTCCTTAGTCTTTCAGTTAGCTGTTTTCTCAAGAGAATTTTATGAAATAATTTCACCTTATACAATGCAAAATATATCCATCTGGTAAGGCAATGTTAGAAGTTAAAAAATATATTCTCTGTTGAGTACTTTATAGGGTATTTACATCATTTGGGCCTTTGTGTTTAATGTTAAAAAGTAAATATTTTGTTTATGTGACTTTTGTTCAAAAATTAGCCAAGAAACTGAGGCACAGAAAATATGGTAAGAAATCTTGCTTTTTGTTAAAAAACAAAAAAAGTACAATCACTCTGTGCCTTCTCCTTGGAGTTTCTTCATCCATTTTTGTGATCCAATGACAAGAGGATACTTATGGTCTCAGGCACGAACAAGATTTACTTTCCCAATATTTTTATCCTTTGGGGAGAACAGAAAACAAGCCTGCAGACCACAGTCCTACAATAAGCAAGCCCTCAGGCACCATGTGAGAGAAATAAAAGACCACAAAGGACAGAGCAGGAGTGGCTGCACAGACCCTGGGTTATTGGTTTCCTTTTATGAAATATTCTGGGCCTACTGCCTTGACACACAGTTCCTACTCAAAATTACAGCTAATTTGGGGGAGGCACTGTCTCAGTTTAGAACTTATACATGTCTTTATCTTAGATCTTAAACAGAGATGTTTATAAATAAAGAAAAACATTTATATAAACTTCTACTGTATAACCTTCATTAGTACTTATGCAATTTGTGTTCCTCAAGAAGCAGAATTTATCTAGAACTGTTCCAGAAACAACACCTGAGGGGTAAAAAAAGAAGCAAAATTGGGCAGAGAGAAAAGTTGGGCTGCAATGGAGTCACAGTGTCTCTAGTGACCCCCTGGAATCTGTGAACCTAGGGTAGCCCTTCAGATTTATCCTCAGTTGGTAAAGGGGCCAAGTCTATATACTCATATAGACCAGTATTTTAAGCAGGCTGACCTAAGAAGATAAAATGACCTTAGGAAGTGGATCTGTGTAGTCAAAGGAAACTTCCAGAGGACTGCTGCTGAAGGCATATAGCCAGAACCATTCCTAGCAGCTGGGAGGGGATATTCCTTCAGTTCTGAGAGGGCATCTGAGTTTAGCAAAGTACCATTTTCTACAATGAAAATTAATATCCATAAACACAATGTTCACTTATGCCTAACTGAAGGTGAAATTGTAAGCTAGAATAGGTTACAAAGGAGTGTGCTGTACAATACATGTGGGTGGGCTGGGGAGTATAGAGCAAATGAGAAAAACATTGGATTGATTTAAATCCATTTCTTTTTTTTTTAACATCTTTATTGGAGTATAATTGCTTTACAATGGTGTGTTAGTTGCTGCTTTATAACAAAGTGAATCAGTTATACATATACATATGTTCCCATATCTCTTCCCTCTTGCATCTCCCTCCCTCCCACCCTCCCTATCTCACCCCTCTAGGTGGTCACAAATCCATTTCTAATCCATGAGACTTTGAAATTAACGTCTAATTCTATCAGGAAATGAAGGTAATTCCCAAAAGGTTTGAAAATAAATATAAAGATTTAAAGAGTCAAGAAACTTCCACATTCCTGATTCTATGAGCAGATGGAATGTTTAAGTATAAGATGTAATAAAGATAGCCATCAGTTATTTGGAGCACATAATTTGAGTTGTTTTGATGCAAGCCCAGTGAGGTATTTTATATATATTAATATTAATGTATTAAGGTACTTTACATATAATTATTTACATATATTAATGTTTTGCAGCTTTCTTAAAGCTACAAAACAATTTTTAATAAATAAACTTGAAAAGAAAACCTTTCATGCATAAAAGAGGGAGAAAAGCAGCTGCCTGTCCAAAGAAATAAAAAGAGATCCAGATCCTGGCAAATCAGTCTTCTCTCTCTTCAACCCATCTACGAAGGTATTGCTGGATTTCCCCAGAGTTCCAAGAAAAGTCCTGTTAAATCTATCCAAAATATATTCAAAATTTATTAAACGTGCTTATGTGAAGAACACCATTGTCCCCCTTAACATATTAAAAAAAAAAAAGCCTTCCACTTCCTCCCTTTTAAATCCTTGACATCCTGAAATTCATTTTCTATAACTCAGGTAAGGGAGTCTTTTTAAAACATAAATTAGATATTATTATTTTTTCACCTGGTTTGGCTAATTAATATACCCATGACTTATAGAACAAGGTCTAGCATATAATAAATCCTCAATAAATATTTGTTGATGATAATGACCCAAGCAAAATATCTTAAAAAACTAAAAGAGTTACCATATGATTCTGCTATCCCACTCCTGGACATATATCCAGAAAAAACTATAATTTGAAAAGATACATGCGCCCCAATATTCATGGCAGCGGTATTTGCAATAGCCAAGACAGGGAAGCAACCTAAGTTTCCATGAACAGATGAATAGAAAAAGAAGATGTGGTACATGTATACAATGGAATATTACTCAGTCATAAAAAAGAATAAAATAATTTCATTTGCAGCAACATGGATGAACCTAGAGATTATCATACTAAGTGAAGCCCAACAGAGAAAGACAAATATCATATGATATTGCTTATATGTAAAATCTAAAAAAATAGATACAAATGAACTTACATAAATAAATAGAAAATAGACGCACAGACACAGAAAACAAACTTATGGTTACCAAAGGTAAAGAGGGGGATAAATTAGGAGGTTGGGAGATAAATTAGGAGATTAACATTTACACGATACTATATATAAAATAGCTAACCAACAAGGACCTACTGTATAGCACAGGGAACTATACTCAATATTTTGTAACAACCTATAAGGGAAAAGAATCTGAATTACTGAATTACTGTGGTGTATACCTGAAACTAACATGACATTATAAATCAACTGTACTTCAATAAAATTTAAAAACATAAATTTTAAAAATTGTTGAATAAGTAGATATTATTCTATGACAAAAACTCCTAAATGGTTTTCTATCATACTTAGGCTAAAATATAATTTGCTGTCACCCTCAAGGGGGTACATTATATGGTCCATGCCTATCTCTTCAGCCTTATACCACACCTAACCTTACTCACTTTATTCATTCTAATATTAAGGCCTAAACTTCACAGAACATTCCTTCTTCATAGAACACAAGGTTCCTTTTTCATAGGACATCATGTTCTGCTTTTCCCACCCCACCATCCAGACCTCTGTATGACTGATTTCTTTAATCATTGTGTCTCATGTTAAAAGTCACCTCCTCATAAAAATTTTCCCTTGCCACTCAATATAAACTAAACCTCAAATAACTTCATACCACTCCATTTTTTTTACTTGATGGCACTTGTAATGTCCTTATTGTACATATATCACTCATTGTTATAACGTAAACCCTAAAAGAGCAGAATATATGTCCATCTTTCTTTCTACTCTACAGCCAGTTGCACACGAATGTGCATATGTGTGTACACATATGTGTGAGGAAGCATGCACATGCACACACAAACACACATCACGTGATTTCATGGCATCATGATTTAGTTGAAAGTCAGGACTAAGTCTGATGCACTGACTGTGAGAGGTGTGTGAATGTCCTCCTTTTTATTTAGCTTCCCAAGATATGAATGAATAGAATAATGTATTTGTCTAACTCATATGAATGCTGTTGAAAATCAGTTAAATTATATCAGTGAAAACAATCCCATGATGTACAAGGAAAGTGTCTTAATTCAGGCTGCTCTAACAAATTACCATAGACTGAGTGGCTTAAACAGTAACCATTTATTTCTCACAGTTCTTGAGACTGTAAGAGATCAGGGTGCCAGCATGGTCACGTTATAGGGAGAGACCTCTTCCAGGTTTCCTCATGTGGTGAAGAAAGAGAAGGAGAGGAAGCAGGCTGTAGTGTCTTCTTTTGTAAGGGCACTACTCCCATTCATGAGGGCTTTACCCTCATCACCTAGTTACCTCCCAAATGCCTCAGCTCCTAAATCAATAACATTGTGGGAGGTTAAGATTCCAATACATGAATTTTAGGGGGATACAAACATGTAGTTCATAACAGAAAGCATAGTAAGATGCCAACAACACCATCTCCCTTAGAGGTCTGGATTAAGTAGGTATCATTTCAGAGAACATGAATATTACATTCTATCCTAATAGATCATGTTTTGAGAATCTGATCTCCATTTTGTTTGCATAATTATAAGAGCATGAATTTTTTTTAAGAAGAGGAACATAATAGAAAGAACAGATACTCAAGATGATTTTTAGTCTTACACATGAAAAGATTCTCACCATCACTAATAATCAGGGAAATGCAAATCAAAACCAGAAGATATCACCTCACACCTGTCAGACTGTCATTCATCAAAAAGTCAACAAAAAGCAAATGCTAGAGAGGGTATGGAGAAAAGGGAACCCTCCCACACTGTTGGTGGGAATGTAAATTAGTGCAGCCACAATGGAAAAGAGTATGGAGCTTCCTCAAAAAATTAAAAATAGAACTACCATATGATCTAGCAATTCTACTTCTGGTTATATACCCAAAACAAACAAAAAATCCTAAGTTGAAAAAATACATGCATCCCAATGTTCATAGCAACATTATTTACAATACTGAAGATACGGAAGCAATATAAGTGTCCATCAACAGATGAGTGGATAAATAAGATGTGGGGGGTGTGTGTGTGTATAAAATGGAATATTACTAGACCATAAAAAGAATGAAATTTGACATTTGCAACAACATGGATAGACCTCAATGGTATTATGCTTAGTGAAGTAAGTCAGGCAGAGAAATACAAATACTGTATGTTTTTACTTATATGTGGAATCTAAAAAAGAAACCAATGAATGAATTTAAAAATACAGAAACAGACTCACAGATACAGAGAACAGTTAGTGGTTCCCAGTGGGGAGAGAAGAAAAGGAGGAAGGGAAAGATATGGGAAGGGGATTAAGAGGTACAAAATACTAGTATAAAATAAGTAAGAGGGACTTCATGGTGGCACAGTGGTTAAGAATCCACCTGCCAATGCAGGGAACATGGGTTCGAGCCCTGGTCCGGGAAGATCCCACATGCTGCGGAGCAACTAAGCCCATGCACCACAACTACTGAAGCCCACGCACCTAGAGCGTGGGTCCGCAACAAGAGAAGCCACTACAATGAGAAGCCCGCGCACTGCAACGAAGAGTAGCCCCTGCTTGTCGCAAATAGAGAAAGCTCGTGTGCAGCAAAGACCCCACGCAGCCAAATAAATAAATAAATAAGATACAAGGGTGTTGTACATCTGCAACTAACATTGTAAATCAACACACTTCGATAAAAAATTAATGTCAAGTAATTTATCTAAATTTCAAAATGTTTTGAAATAATTTCAAACTTACAGAAATTTGCAAGTGTAATTCAAGATATAATATCTGTTATAATTATATAACAACACAATTATTATATAATTGTATTATATAATTATAATTATTATATAATTATATAATAATAAATAGATCTAGGAATCTATTTCTAGATTCCTGAATTCTTCAACTTTATACACACACATAATTTTACATATATATAAAAAATAAATCACAAATATATGTATATATGTATGTGTGTGTGTGTGTGTGTGTGTGTGTGTGTGCATACCTACACATTTTTATATATTCATGTACTTTTCTCTGGACTATTTGTGAGTAGAGTACATATAGTAGTATGCCTCTTTATGCCATAACATTTCAGTGGCTATTTTGGGTTATTGTGTTAGTCAGGATTTTCCAGATAAACAGAATCAATAGGAGATTTCTATAATAGTAGATATTTATTATAAAGAAGTGGGACACAGGATTATGGAGGCTGAGAATTCCCACAATCTGCCCTCTTAAAGCTGGAGACCCAGGAAAGCTGGTGATGTAGTTCTGAGAACCATGGGGCTGATGGTGTAAATCTCAGTACAGTGCAGACTAATGTCTTCAAGCAGACAGAGCAAATTCTCACTTCCTCTGCCTTTGTTCTATTCAGGTCCTCAAAGAACTGAATGCTGCTCACCAACGTTGGGGAGAGCAATCTGCTTTGCACAGTCCACCAAATCAAATGATAATTTCTTCTAGAACCACCTTCCCAGACACACCCAGAAATAATGGGCACCTCATGTCCCAGTCAAGTTGACATACAAAATTAACCATTAAAAGTCTACTCCTTGTCAATTTGACACTCATACACATCTCCCTATACCATACTTAACTCCAAATAAAGACAATAACAAGGTCATAATTCTGCCTAATATGATACATCTCTCCTGCCTACATCCAAAAACTAACGCTTCCCCTGGAAGAGTAAATAAAGTCACCTTGATATCCCATAATTTAAATACTATGATGTAAAATTAATAAAACATAAATACTATTCTGTTTAAGTGAATACATCTTATATTACATGACAGGATAATAAGAGGAAAGAATACATGTATAAATAAATACATGTATATATAAATGTACATAGATGAAATATACACACATAAAAATGTATTAATAAGAACAAAATATGAAGGAAATATTCATGATAAGTACAGTTCTTGTTGCAGTAACTGGTCATGTGGTTGTAGCTGGTATTTGTAACTTTCTTTCACTAACCATTTTGTATTCCCTTTGCCTTCAGCAAGCACCTCAGTTTGTCATGGTTCTTTACCTGGTTGGGTGACCCAAACCTTCATTCCTGAAGGGTCTGTGCAATTAATAGTCCTGCCTGTATTGTGATGCTATAGTTTTCCACAGGCATGGTACTGCTAAGAAATGTCCTAAGGGATCTCCTGTATTCCAGACATACTCTTTCTTATCTCCATTGTGGAGTAGGACTTCAGTTTCCCCTTGGTTGTCAGGATCCACCACTCTACCTAGCATAATAACTCCCTTCACTGCCTGTTGATTATTTTGAGGAGCTCACAGTGGCCAGGTGGCAGTCTTTACTTCCAGTTCAATGGAATTATTGTTGTGTCTCCTAATAGAAGTATTCCTCCCTTTGGAACAAAGACCTCTAGGCCAGCAGAGCATAAGATCATGGCAACAGGAAGCAAAGATATTGCTTGTGGCTTACTAGGGGTAATAGTAAGTGGTACCACTTTCACTTCTACACTTAGACTCCTGGACCTATGAATCCTGACTATAGGAGAAACAGTACCACATACTGGATGCTGATCCAAAACATACACAATCTACTAAAGAACCTTGCCCAGCCCTGAAATGTATTGTTACCTAATGAGCATTGTAATTAAATCTTCAAAAGGTCATTTCACTAGTCTATCAAACCAGCTGCTTCAGAATGGTAGGCAACATGGTAAGACCAGTGAATTCCATGAGCATGGGCCCATTGCTGTACCTCTTTTGCCACGAATTAGTTCCTTGATCAGAAGCAATGCCATGTGGAATACCATGATGGTAGATAAGGCATTCTTTAAGAACACAAATGGTAGTTTTGGCTAAAGCATTTTGCACTAGTAAGGCAAATCCGTATCCAGAGTATGTGTCTACTCCAGTAAGAACAAAATGCTGCCCTTTCCATGATGGAAGCTGTCCAGTGTAATCAACCTCCCACCAGGCAGCTGACTGATCACCTCAGGGACTGGTGCCATACTAGGGATCAGCATTGGTCTCTACTGTTGGCAGACTGGGCACTCAGCAGTGGTCATAACCAGGTCAGTCTTAGTGAGTGGAAATCCATGTTGCAGAGCCCACGTATAACTTCTATCCTTGCCACTATTGCCACTTTGTATGTGAGCCCACTAGGCAATCACGGGGGTAGCTGGGGCAAGAGGTTGACTGGTATTCATAGAACAGGTCATCACATTCTCTTGATTAATGAAATTCTCCTATGCTGAGGTCACTCTTTGGTGAACATTTCACATGATAAAAATATCTTCATGCTTTTTGCCATCTGTATATCTTCTTTGATGAGGTGTCTACTCATATCTTCTGACCATTTTTAATTGGATTGTTTTCCTATTGTTGAAATGTTAAACTTTCTTATGTATTTTGGATAAAATTCCTTTAACATATAAGTTTTTGAAAATATTTTCTCCTAGTCTGTGGCTTGCCTGTGTTCTCTTAACAGCATTTTCCACAGTCATTTTTAATTTTAATACAATTCAACTCATCAATTTTTTTCTCTCATGGATCATGCTATTGGTGTTATATCTAAAAACTCACTGTAGAACCCAAGGTCACATAGATTTTTCTCCCACAAGGTTATAATTTTGTTTTTCACATTTCATTTTATATCCATTTGGACTTAATTTTTGCATATGAACTTTCCACTGTTCCAGCATTTGTTGAAAAGATATCCTTTCTCTTTTGGATTGTCTTTTTTCCTTTGTCAAAGACCAGTTAACTATGTTTGTGTGGGTCTATGTATGGGCTTTCTATTCTGTTTTATTAATCTATGTGTTCACCAATACCATACTGCCTTTTTCACTGTACTTCATAGTAATTCTTGAAGTTGGGTAGTGTAATGCCTCAAATTTTTTCTTCTTCTTCAGTATTTTGTTGGCTATTCTGGAACTTGTACTTTTCCATGTAAATGTTATAATCAGTTTTTCCATATCTATGAAATAGCTTGCTGAGATTTTTATAGTTATTGCATTGAATTTATAGATCAGGTTTGCAATAATTAACATCTTAAAAATATTTGAGTCTTTTAGTTCATAAACATGGAATATCTTCCCATGTATATAGCTCTTCATTGACTCCTTTCATCAGAATTTTGTAGTTTTCTTTGTATATATCCTGTACATATTTTGCTAGATTTATTCCTAGTATTTCACTTTTGGGGTCTATCATAAATGGTAATTTAAAAAATTTCAAATTCTAATTTTTCTTGCCAGTATATAAGGAAGTAACAGAATTTTGTATATTAATTTTGTATCCTATGAACTTGCCCTACTCACTTATTAGTCCTAAAATTGTTTTTGGTTTTTTAAAAAGTATTTGGGATATTTTACATAGACAACCATGCTATCTCTAAATAAAGAGAGTTATATATTTTTTTCTTCCCAATCTGTATACTTTTTATATTCTCTTCTAGTCTAACTACACTAACTAGGACTTCCAGTACAATGTTGAATAGGAGTAGTCAGAGAGGACATCCTTGACTTGTTTCCAATCTTAGAGGAAAACATCCAGCTTCTCACCATTAAGTGTGATGTTAACTATAGATATTTTACATATGTTCTTTATCAAGTTGAGAAAATTACCTTCATTCCTAGTTTTCTATCTTATTGGATTTTGTCATTTTTTTTTCTGAATCAATTGTTCATTGAGTGATTTTTCTTCTTTAGTTGGTTAATGTGGTAGATTACACTGATTGATTTTCAAATGTTGAACAAGACTTGAATACCTGGAATGAATCCCATTTTCTGGTGGTATATAATTATTTTTATGCATCATTGGAATTACTTCCTAATATTTTCTTGAAGGTTTTTACATCTATTTTCATGAGAAATATTGGCCTTTAGTCTTTCTTACAATGTCTTTATCTGTGTTTAGTATTAGAGTAATGCTGATCTCACAGAAAGTGTTCATAGAAAGTTAGAAAGTGTTCCTCTCATGTCTATATTCTAGGAGAGTTGAAAACTAGGATAATTTCTTTCCTAAAGTTTTGGGAGAATTCACCACTGAATTATTCTGGCCTAGCACTTTCTTTTTGGGAGGTTATTATTCAGTTTCTTTAACAGATATGAACCTATTGAGACTAAATATATCTCGTGGGATGCATTTTTGTAATTTGTGCCCTTTAAAAGTTGACTCATGGGGCTTCCCTGGAGGCGCAGTGGTTGAGAGTCCGCCTGCTGATGAGTCTGGTTAAACGTTTACCAATTTTGTTTATCTTCTCAAAGAAACAGCTTTTAGTTTTATTTATCTTTGCTACTGTTTTGTTTCTATTTCATTTATATTTGCTCTGCTGTTTACGATTTCTTTCCTTCTACTAACTTTGGGTTTTGTTTATTCTTCTTTCTCCAATTCCTTTAGGTATAAGGTTACATTGTTTATTTGAGATTTTTCTTGTTTGTGAGGTAGCCTTGTATTGCTAAAAACTTCCCTCTTAGAACTGCGTTTGCTGTATCCCATAGGTTTTAGATCATTGTGATTTGTCTCTAGGCATTTTTTGATTTCCTCTTTGATTTCTTCAGTGATCTCTTGGTTATTTAGTAATGTATTGTTTAGCCTCCGTGTGTTTGTGTTTTTAAGTTTTTTTCCCTGTAATTGATATCTAATCTCATAGCATTGTTTTCGGAAAAGATGCTTGATATGATTTCAATTTCCTTAAATTTACTGAGGCTTCATTTGTGACCCAAGAGGTGAACTATCCTGCAGAATGTTCCATGTACACCTGAGAAGAAAGTGTAATCTGCCATTTTCAGATGGAATGTCCTATAAATATTAAATCTATCTGGTCTATTGTGTCATTTAAAACTTGTGTTTCCTTGTTAATTTTCTGTCTGGATGATCTGTCCATTGGTGTAAGTGATGTGTTAAAGTCCCCCACTATCATTGTGTTACTGTCGATTTCCTCTTTTATAGCTGTTAGCATTTGCCTTATGTATTGAGGTGCTCCTATGTTGAGTGCATATATATTTATAATTGTTATATCTTCTTCTTGGATTGATCCCTTGATCATTATGTGATGTCCTTCCTTGTCTCTTGTAACATTCTTTATTTTAAAGTCGATTTTGTCTGATATGAGTATTGCTACTCCATTTCTCTTTTGATTTGCATTTGCATGGAATATCTTTTTCCATCCCCTCACTTTCAGGCTGTATGTGTCCCTAGGTCTGAACTGGGTCTCTTGTAGACAGCATGTATATGGCTCTTGTTTTTGTATCCATTCAGCAAGTCTGTGTTTTTTGGTTGGAGCATTTAATCCATTCACATTTAAGGTGATTATCAATATATATGTTCCTATTACCATTTTCTTAATTGTTTTGGGTTTGTTTTTGTAGGTCCTTTTCTTCTCCTGTGTTTCCCACTAGAAAAGTTCCTTTAGCATTTGTTGTAAGGCTGGTTTTGTGGTGCTGAATTCTCTTAGCTTTTGCTTGTCTGTAAAGCTTTTGATTTCTCCATCAATCTGAATGAGATCCTTGCTGGGTAGAGTAATCTTGGTTGTATATTCTTCCCTCACATCACTTTAAATATATTTTGACACTCCCTTCTGGCTTGCAGAGTTTCTGCTAAGAAATCAGCTGTTAACCTTATGGGAGTTCCCTTGTATGTTATTTGTTCTTTCTCCCTTGTTGTTTTTAATAATTTTTCTTTGCCTTTAATTTTTGTCAATTTGATTACTATGTGTCTTGGCATGTTTCTCCCTTGGTTTATCCTGCCTGGGACTCTCTGCACTTCCTGGACTTGGGTGACTATTTTCTTTACCATGTTAGGGAAATTTTCGACTAAAATCTCTTTAAATATTGTCTCGGGTCCTTTCTCTCTCTCTTCTCCTTCTGGGACCCCTATAATGCGAATGTTGGTGCATTTAATGCTGTCCAGGGGTCTCTTAGGCTGTCTTCATTTATTTTCATTCTTTTTTCTTTATTCTGTTCTGCGACAGTGAATTCCACCATTCTGTCTTCTAGGTCACTTATCTGTTCTTCTACCTCAGTTATTATGCTACTGATTCCTTCTAGTGTATTTTTCATTTCAGTTATTATATTTTTCATCTCTGTTTGTTCTTTAATTCTTCTAGCTCTTTGTTAAACATTTCTTGCATCTTCTCAGTCTTTGCCTCCATTCTTTTTCCAAGGTGCTGGACCATCTTCACTATCATTATTCTGAATTCTCTTTCTGGAAAGTTGCCTATCTCCACTTCATTTAGTTGTTTTTCTGGGGTTTTATCTTGTTCCTTCATCTGGGACATATTTCTCTGCCTTTTCATTTTGTCTGTCTTTCTGTGAATGTGGTTTTCCTTCCAGAGGCTGCAGTATTGTAGTTCTTCTTGCTTTTGCTGCCTTTCCTCTGGTGGATGAGACTATCTAAGAGGCTTGTACAAGTTTCCTCATGGGAGGGAACTGTGGTGGGTAGAGCTGGGTGTTGTTCTGGTGGGCAGAGCTCAGGAAAACTTTAATCTGCTTCTCTGCTGATGGATGGGGCTGACTTCCCTCCCTGTTGTTTGTTTGGCCTGAGGTGACCCAACACTGGAGCCTACCTGGCTCTTTGGTGGGGCTAATGGTGGACTCTGGGTGGGCTCATGCCATGGAGTACTTCCCAGAACTTCTGCTACCAGTGTCCTTGTCCCTGCAGTGAGCCACAGCCACCCCAGCCTCTGAAGGTGACCCTCCAACACTAGCAGGTAGGTCTGGTTCAGTCTCCAATGGGGTCACTGCTCCTTTCCCTGGGTCCTGATGCACACACTACTTTGTGTGTGCCCTCCAAGAGTGGAGCCTCTGTTTCCCCCAGTCCTGTCGAATTCTAGCAATCAAATTCTGCTAGCCTTCAAAGTCTGATTCTCTGGGAATTCCTCTTCCCATTCCCAGACCCCCAGGTTGGGAAGCCTGTCGTGGGGCTCAGAACCTTCACTGCAGTGGGTGGACTTCTGTGGTATAATTGTTCTGCAGTTTGTGAGTCACCCACCCAGAGGTTATGCAATTTGATTTTATTGTGATTGCACCCCTTCTACCGTCTCATTGTGGCTTCTCCTTTGTCTTTGGATGTGGGGTATCTTTTCTGGTGAGTTCCACTGTCTTCCTGTGGATGATTGTTCAGCAGTTAGTTGTGATTCTGGTGCTCTCACAAGAGGGAGTGAATACACGTCCTTCTAGTCTGCCATCTTTCCTATTGTATCTTTTTCTCTGAAGTACCCTAATACACTATTCTTATACAATCTGTAATTATTTAATTAATTCAATTATTTAGTTATCTATTCATTTGTATGATAAGCCTTAATTAGAACTCATCTCAAAAACTTTAAAGGACAATATTGATAAACTTGAGAATACCACAATTAACTTTCCATGTGGCAAAAATATCATAATCAAGGTCAGAAGATAAATTATTAACTGTGTGAGAAAATTATTTGCAATATAAAAGTTCTGAATTCCACAACTCACAAGAAGTTTTTACAAACCAAAAGATAAATATAATACAAGAGAATACTGAAGAGTAAAAATAGTATGTTTTCAATAACGAAATATACATTTTGAATAAACATAAGAAAAGTTACTATCAGATTATCACACATAATAACTGCAAGATTTTCTATTTTAAAAATAAATTGTGGTTAGGAATGTATATTGGTGCAAACTATTTGGGAGAGAGAAATTTGTTAATATACATAAACATGCAGACACACGCTCTCACACAGCAATTTTACTGATGTAACTTTAATATATAAGTTTACTGCTATAAATTTTCTATAAACTGTATAAAAATAAGACAAAATAATTTTGCCAGCAATTTAATTTGTAAAAAGGAATGAGGAGTTAAAGTTCATTTTGTGCATACCACTTACATCATGTGCATTAGCTTCAATTGAATATAGTGTGTGTGTGTGTTGTTTGTGTATGCTTTAAATGTACTATATGGCCCACACTAAGCAAGACACTAGATTAAAAAAAAAAAGAGCATATTTCCTATCATTGAGAGTCTCAGAGTCTAATGAATTCCAAATGGAAATCATAGACAGAAAATTTAAAGAAATGAAAATTCTCCATTGAATAGAATTAAGTTGTTATACAGCTTGATGTCTTCAGCTGTGAAACATAGTGTAACAAGGCTTGAGCATGGGGAAATGTAAGGGGGTCTTGAGAGATGCAGCTGAAATAACAGACATGGTTCAGATCACAAAGCATTTTCTTTGGTGTGGTACTTGGTTTGTACTCTAATTTAGAGAATAGAGAGATCCCTGAAGGATTTTAAGCAAGAAAGTGAAACTATTAGATATAATTTTTTAAAAAGACTCTGGAAGTTATATAAAAAAACACTAGAAGGTGTAGATGCTGCAATACATTCAGATACAATCTAATGATATAAATAATGGTTTAAATTAAGGCAATAACCATGGCCAACAAAGTATACAGAGAAGGAGTTTCAAGGAAGGAATGGTCAACTCTTTCACATATTACTAAAAGCACAAGAAGGGTAGTAGTTATAAGTTTCCTTCTGTTTCAACAACAGAGATTTATTGAAGATGTTGGTAAGAACAATTTTATTAGCGGAATAGGACCATCCATCAGATTCAGGCTGAGTAGGAAGTTATGGAAGGTGAAAAAGTATAATCCATAGGTCTAGATTCCTTTTTCAAGAGGTATATCTGAAAAGAGGAAAAATATTGTGGTATCTAGAGGGGACAAAGTGACAAATAAATATTCTTATATTTGTAGAGGCTTATGAAGTTTATTCATGGAGAGGAAGGCATCAGGGGGTCAATGAGAGCCTGAGAAAGTAAGGGACAAATTCTTCCCCCAAGATGAGGAAAAAGTGAGAACATCTTGTGTATACATTGAAGATTAGCAGGCAATGTTTGGCAATTAAAGATTTTATGCCTACATCCTTTCATTTTCTCTGAGGCAAAAAACAGTTTTATTTTTTAAATGGGAGTTAGAAGGAAGGCAGAGTAAGCTTCGTGTCCTTTGAAAATAGAGATCCAAGCACATTATTCATTTCCTTCTACTTAAAGCATAAACTCTATGAAGAAAGTGACATGATTCTCTGTATCACTCATATTTGGCCTTATAAGCACAAAAAGGCATTGAGAAAGGTAGCTGATATATTTCCTTAATCATTTCAATCATTTAGAAGTTAAAAACACTGCATCAATGCTGTCCATTCATATACAACAGAAGCTCCTTATATCCCAACAAAAAATATATATAAAGACATTAAAAATATTAAAACATAGAAAATTATAGAAATGATGGTGGAAAGATCCTTGAGGAATATCTAAGCTCTCCAAATATCCTGACAGTCCAACATCCATTTGATATGCAGAGAAAAATCTATCAGAGCAAGAGATACTGCCAGGCATTAGGCTCAATTTTTCCTATTTAAAAATCAATTAAGGGCTTCCCTGGTGGCGCACTGGTTGAGAGTCCGCCTGACAATGCAGGGCACATGGGTTCGTGCCCCGGTCTGGGAAGATCCCACGTGCCGCGGAGCGGCTGGGCCCGTGAGCCATGGCCACTGAGCCTGCGCGTCCGGAGCCTGTGCTCTGCAATGGGAGAGGCCACAACAGTGAGAGGCCTGCGTACCGCAAAAAAAAAAAAAAAAAAAAAATCAATTAAAAAAATTCACATTGCAGGAAATGTAATAAATATATTTAGGAAAGAATAAAACTTTTCATATTGAAATAGCATAGGTCATCCAAAATCTATAGCTATACCGATAAATAAATGAATCTATTGTAAATGTGAAATATTATCTGTTAAAGGCAATGGCTATAATTAGTTTACTAAGGCTGTTTCAGCTTTTCTTATTTTGATTATTTTTGTCCTTTATGTTTCACCAGTAAAGCAAGAATATCTTGTCCTCTATTGTGGTTCATATAGAAAAATGTTATTTTCATCTTCCCTGAAGGAAATAGAGTACAATAACAGCAGAATAGAAAAGAAAAAGAAAAAAAGAGCAACCATAGTATGCACTGGCCTCTGATCAAAAGGGAATGAAGAATAAAGTAATATTTTACCAAAGATATCTTTAAGTTCCTTTTCCTGTGCAAAGTCTTCCTAAAATTCTCAACTGTGTGTGGATGTATTTTTGTTTAATTTTCTGAGTTACTAGAATATATACCCTGGTACAGCGTCTTGTTATAGCCTTTTATTTTGTGCATATTTCATTTTTACAGACTAAAAGAAAGGCCAGAATTTACTTTTACTCCTTGTAAGATTTTAGTTATATCAGTTACACTTATTGAATGTTTTGTTGAGAGCTTCCAGGCATAGCAAAATACATAGTTTTTTGTTTATTTGTTTTTGGATTTCAAGCAAAGACATAGTAATATAAATAGTTTAGATTCATCATTATTATTCTCTGCTGTATGGGTCAGGGTTTTCCAGAGAAACAAAACCAATATGATATATGTAGAGAGATATGTAACAGATTTACTATAAGAACTGGCTCATACAATTATGAAGGCCAAGAAGCCCCAAAATCAGCTGTCTGTAAGCTAGAGGTTTAAGAAAGCCAGTGGTATGATTTAATCTGAGTCCAAAAACCACAGAACCAGGGGAGTCAATGTGGGGTCAGGAAAAGTTGGAAGCAAAGAGAGCAAATTCTCCCTCCCACCATCATTTTGTTATACTCAGACCCCAACAGTCTGGATGATACTCACCCTCATTGATCTTCTTTACTTGGTCTACAGATACAAATGCTAATCTCTTCTAGAAACACCCTCTTGGACACACCCAGAAATAATCATTTACCAGCCATCTAGGCAACCCTCAGCTCAGTAGGTTGACACACATCTGCCAATAGGAATGACTGTCTATTTTAGACCAGTGGTTCTTTTTGTTCTGTGTTGACAAACTTATTAACTTTAACTATCCAAGACTGATAGGAACTGGTTCATCACAGTATTTTGAAATTTAATTGCCCTTAAACACACAAACACACTATATTGTAGTCCCTGGGCCAGACATTTCATATAATATCTTTACTTCTCGCAAATTATATCAAACATATAAGGAAGTAGTCGTCATCCCAATCTACCAAAGAAAAATCCCAGACTTAAAGATATAAATGCTAAGTAACTTGTCTAAGGTTACACCATTATTAAGTGGCTGAGCTCAGGTTTATGTTCATATTTGCCCAACTTTAGAGGTCTACGCTAAATTTATTACAAAAACAATGGGTGTATGTGTTGCTTTGGATAAAAGAGTTAATTCCAGTCCTGATAAGAATTTTGTCATTAAATGTAGTACTGACTCATATCCAGAAGATAAGATAGACTGATCAATGTTCTCACACACAGAGAACAAGATGGCTGAGGAGCAGTTACCACATGGTGAATCAATAGAAGTTTTAAAGCTGTTTAACCTTAAAATTTCCTCTTTAAAAGGCACTTGACAGGGCTTCCCTGGTGGCAGAGTGGTTGGGAGTCCACCTGCCGGTGCAGAGGACACAGGCTCTTGCCCCGGTCCGGGAGGATCCCACATGCTGCGGAGCGGCTGGGCCCGTGAGCCATGGCCACTAAGCCTGAGCGTCCGGAGCCTGTGCTCCACAACAGGAGAGGCCACAACATTGAGAGGCCCACGTACCACACACACACAAAAAAAATTAGAAGATAAGAATATACAACTGGAGTAAAAAATTAAACAAGATCCAAAATAAATTTCAGGTCCATAAATAAAATGTAAGAAGAACCTGCCAGGTTCTTGGTGGGGGGGGGGGAGAGAGAGAGAGAGAGAGAGAGAGAGAGAGAGAGAGAGAGAGAGAGAGAATGAGAATGAGAAAGAGACTGATTCCTCCAATTGTCGTCAAGATACCAACAAACACAAGGGAGGAGCTTCAAGATGGCGGAAGAGTAAGACTCGGACATCACCTTCCTCCCCACAAATACATCAGAAATACATCTACACGTGGAACAACTCATACAGAACACCGACTGAACGCTGGCAGAAGACCTCAGACCTCCCAAAAGGCAAGAAACTCCCCACGTACCTGAGTAGGGCAAAAGAAGAAAAAAAAACAAAGAATAGGGACAGAATCTGAACCAGAGGGACGGAGCTAGGGACGGGATCTGAACCAGTGGGAGGGAGCTGTGAAGGAGGAAAGGTTTCCACACACTAGGAAGCCCATTCGCAGGTGGAGACTGCTGGTGGCGGAAGGGGGGAGTTTCAGAGCCACAGAGGACAGCGCAGCAACAGGGCTGTGGAGGGCAAAGCACAAAGATTCCCGCACAGGGGATCAGTGCCAAGCAGCACTCACCAGCCCGAGAGGCTTGTCTGCTTACCTGCCGGGACGGGTTGGGACTCGGAGCTGAGGCTCCAGCTTCAGAGGTCAGACCCCAGGGAGAGGACCAGGGTAGGCTGTGTGAACACAGTCTGAAGGGGGCTAGTGTGCCACAGCTAGCCAGGAGGGAGTCCGGGAAAACGTCTGGAACTGCTGGAAACACAAGAAACTTTTTCTTGCCTCTTTGTTTCCTGGTGCACGAGGAGAGGGGATTAAGAGAGCCGCTTAAAGGAGCTCCAGAGATGGGTGCGAGTTGCAGCTATCAGTGTGGAACCCAGAGATGGACATGAGATGCTAAGACAGCTGCTGCAGCCACCAAGAAGCCTGTGAGCAAGCACAGGTCACTCTCCACACCTCCCCTCCCGGGAGCCTGTGCAACCCGCCACTGCCAGGGTTCCGTGATCCAAGGACAATTTCCCCGGGAGAACGCACGGCGCGCCTCAGGCTGGTGCAACATCACACTGGCTTCTGCCGCCGCAGGCTCATCCCACATCTGTACCCCTCGCTTCCCCGGACTGAGTGAGCCAGAGCTCCCGAATCAGCTGCTCCTTTAACCCCATCCCTTCTGAGAGAAGAACAGATGCCCTCAGGCAACCTACACGCAAAGGCGGGTCTAAATCCAAAGTTAAACCCCGGGAGCTGTGCGGAAAAAAGAAGAGAAAGGGAAATCTCTCTCAGCAGCCTCAGGAGCAGCGGATAAAATCTCCACAATCAACTTGATGTACCCTGCTTCTGTGGAATACCTGAATAGACAACGAATCATCCCAAATTGAGGAGGTGGACTTTGGGAGCAACGATATATATATATTTTTTCCCCTTTTTCTCTTTCTGTGAGTGTGTATGTGCATGCTTCTGTGTGCTATCTTTTCTGTATAGATTTGCTTTTACCATTTGTGCTAGGGTTCTCTCTGTCCATTTTTTGTGTGTGCTTTTTTTTGTTACTTAAAAAAAAGTTTTTTCTTAATAATTATTTATTTTTATAATTTTATTTTACGTTATCTTCCTTCTTTCTTTCATTCCTTCTTTCTTTTTTTTCTCCTTTTTATTCTGAGCCATGTGGAGGACAGGCTCTTGGTGCTCCAGCCAGGCGTCATGGCTGTGCCACTGAGGTGGGAGACACTGATCCACAAGAGACCACCCAGCTCCATGTAATATCAAACAGCGAAAATCCCCCAGAGATCTCCATTTCAGCGCCAAGACCCAACTCCACTCAACGACGAGCAAGCTACAGTGCTGTACACCCTATGCCAAACAACTAGGAAGACAGGAATACAACCCCATGCATTAGAACAGAGGCTGCCTAAAATCATAATAAGTCCACAGACACCCTAAAACACACCACCAGACGTTCATCTGCCCACCAGAAAAACAAGATCCAGCCTCATCGACCAGAACACAGGCACTAGTCCCCTCCACCAGGAAGCCTAAACAGCCCACTGAACCAACTTTAGCCACTGAGGACAGACACCAAAAATAACTGAAACTACGAACCTGCAGCCTGCAAAAAGGACACCCCAAACACAGTAAGTTAAGCAAGATGAGAAGAGAGAGAAACACACAGCAGATGTAGGAGCAAGGCAAAAATCCACCAGACCTAACAAATGAAGAGGAAATAGGCAATATACCTGAAAAAGAATTCAGAATAATGATAGTAAAGATGATCCAAAATCTTGGAAATAGAATGGAGAAAATACAAGAAACGTTTAACAAGGACCTAGAAGAACTAAAGAGCAAATAAACAGAGATGAACAACACAATAAATGAAATTAAAAAGTCTCTAGAACGGATCAATAGCAGAATAACTGAGGCAGAAGAACGGATAACTGACCTGGAAGATAAAAGAGTGGAAATAACTACTGCAAAGCAGAATAGAGAGAAAAGAATGAAAAGAACTGAGGACAGTCTCAGAGACCTCTGGGACAACATTAAATGCACCAACATTGGAATTATAGGGGTCGCAGAAGAAGAAGAGAAAAAGAAACGGACTGAGAAAATATTTGAAGAGATTATAGTTGAAAACTTCCCTAATATGGGAAAGGAAATAGTTAATCAAGTCCACGAAGCACTGAGAGTTCCATACAGGATAAATCCAAGGAGAAACACACCAGGACACATATTAATCAAACTATCAAAAATTAAACACAAGGAACAAATATTAAAAGCAGCAAGGGAAAAACAAAAAGTAACACATAAGGGAATCCCCATAAGGTTGACAGCTGATCTTTCAGCAGAAACTCTGCAAGCCGGAAGGGAGTGGCAGGACATTTTTCAAGTGATGAAAGAGAAAAACCTACAAACAAGATTACTCTACTCAGCAAAGATCTCATTCAGATTTGACAGGGAAATTAAAACCTTTACAGGAAAGCAAAAGAGAAGAATTCAGCACCACCAAACCAGCTTTACAAAAATGCTAAAGGAACTTCCTGAGGCAGGAAACACAAGAGAAGGAAAAGACCTACAATAATAAACCCCAAACAAATAAGAAAATGGTAATAGGAACATACATATCGATAATACCTTAAATGTAAATGGATTAAATGGTCCAACCAAAAGACATAGACTGGCTGACTGGACACAAAAACAAGATCTGTACATATGCTGTCTACAAGAGACCCACTTCAGACCAAGGGGTACATGCAAAATGAAAGTGAGTGGATGGAAAAAGATACTCCATGCAAACGGAAATCAAAAGAAAGCTGGAGTAGCAATCCCCATATAAGACAAAATAGACTTTAAAATAAAGACTATTACAAGAGACAAAGAAGGACACTACATAATGATCAAGGGATCAATCCAAGAAGAAGATATAACAATTGTAAATATTTATGCACCCAACATAGGAGCACCTCAATAAATAAGGCAAATACTAACAGCCATAAAAGGGGAAATTGACAGTAACACAATCATAGTAGGGGACTTTCACACCCTACTTTCACGAATGGACAGATCATCCAAAATGAAAATAAATAAGGAAACAAAAGCTTTAAATGATACATTAAACAAGATGGACTTAATTGATATTTATAGGACATTCCATCCAATAACAACAGAAGACACATTTTTCTCAAGTGCTCATGGAACATTCTCCAGGATAGATCATATCTTGGGTCACAAATCAAGCCTTGGTAAATTTAAGAAAATTGAAATTGTTTCAAGTATCCTTTCGGACCACAACTCTTTGAGACTACATATCAATTACAGGAAAAACTGTGTAAGAAATACAAACACATGGAGGCTAAACAACACACTAATTAATAACCAAGAGATCACTGAAGAAATCAAGGAGGAAATCAAAAAATGCCTAGAAACAAATGACAGTGAAAACACAACGACCCAAAACCTATGGGATGCAGCAAAAGCAGTTCTAAGAGGGAAGTTTATAGCTATACAAGCCTACCTTAAGAAACAAGAAACATCTCAAATAAACAACCTAACCTTACACCTAAAGCAATTAGAGAAAGAAGAATTAAAAAACCCCAAAGTTAGCAGAAGGAAAGAAATCATAAAGATCAGAGCAGAAATAAATGAAAAAGAAATGAAGGAAACGATACCAAATATCAATAAACCTAAAAGCTGGTTCTTTGAGAAGATAAACAAAATTGATAAACCATTCGTCAGACTTATCAAGAAAAAAAGGGAGAAGACTCAAATCAATAGGATTAGAAATGAAAAAGGAGAAGTAATAACTGACACTGCAGAAATACAAAGGATCATGAGAGATTAGTACAAGCAACTCTATGCCAATTAAATGGACAACCTGGAAAAAAATGGACAAATTCTTAGAAACGCACAACCTTCCAAGACTGAACCAGGAAGAAATAGAAAATATGAACAGACCAATCACAAGTAAGGAAATTGAAACTGTGATTAAAAATCTTCCAACAAACAAATGCCCAGGACCAGATGGCTTCACAGGTGAATTCTATCAAACATTTAAAACAGCTATCCTTCTCAAACTCTTCCAAAATATAGCAGAGGGAAGAATAATCCCAAACTCATTCTACAAGGCCACCATCACCCTGATACCAAAACCATTCAAAGCTGTCACAGAGAAAGAAAACTACAGGCCAATATCACTGATGAACATATATGCAAAATTCCTCAACAAAATACTAGCAAACAGAATCCAACAGCACATTAAAAGGATCATACACCATGATCAAGTGGGGTATATCCCAGGAATGCAAGGATTCTTCAATATACGCAAATCAATCAACCTGATACACCATATTAACAAACTGAATGAGAAAAACCATATGATCATCTCAGTAGATGCAGAGAAAGCTTTCGAGAAAATTCAACACCCATTTATGATAAAAACCCTGCAGAAAGTAGGCATTGAGGGATCTTTTCTCAACATAATGAAGGCCACATATAACAAACCCACAGGCAACATTGTTCTCAATGGTGAAAAACTGAAACCATTTCCACTAATATCAGGAACAAGACAAGGTTGCCCAATCTCACCATTATTCTACATAGTTTTGGAAGTTTTAGCCATAGCAATCAAAGAAGAAAAAGATATAATACGAATCCAAAGTGGAAAAGAAGTAAACCTGTCACTGTTTGCAGATGACATGATACTATACATAGATACTCCTAAAAATGCTACCAGAAAACTACTAGAGCTAATCAATGAATTTGGTAGAGTTGCAGGACACAAAATTAATGCACAGAAATCTCTTGTATTCCTATACAGTAATGATGAAAAATCTGAAAGTGAAATTAAGAAAACACTCCCATTTACCACTCCAACAAAAAGAATAAAATTTCTAGGAATAAATCTACCTAAGGAGACAAAAGACCTGTATGCACAAAATTATAAGACACTGATAAAAGAAATTAAAGATGATACAAATCGATGGAGAGATATACCATGTTCTTGGGTTGGAAGAGTCAACATTGTTTAAATGACTCTACTACCCAAAGCAATCTACAGATTCAATGCAATCCCTATCAAATTACCAGTGGCATTTTTTTACAGAACTAGAACAAAAAATCTTAAAATTTGTATGGAGATAAAAAAGACCCCGGATAGCCAAAGCAGTCTTGAGGGAAAAAAATGGGCTGGAGGAATCAGACTCCCTGACTTCAGACTATACTACAAAGCTACAGCAATCAAGACAATATGGTACTGGCAGAAAAACAGAAATATAGATCAATGGAACAAGATAGAAAGCCCGGAGATAAACCCACGCACCTATGGTTAACTAATCTATGACAAAGGAGACAAGGATATACAATGGAGAAAAGACACTCTCTTCAATAAGTGGTGCTGGGAAAACTGGACAGCTACATGTAAAATAATGAAATTAGAACACTCCTTAACCCCATGCACAAAAAACTCAAAATGGATTCGAGACCTAAATGTAAGACTGGACACTAAAAAACTCTTAGAGGAAAACATAGGAAGAACACTCTGTCATAAATCACAGCAAGATGTTTTTTGATCCGCCTCCTAGAGTAATGGAAATAAAAACCAAAATAAGCAAATTTGACCTAATGAAACTTAAAGCTTTTTTCAAAGCAAAGGAAACTACAAACAAGATGAAAAGACATCCCTCAGAATGGGAGAAAATATTTGCAAACAAATCAACAGACAAAGGATTAATCTCCAAAATACATAAACAGCTCATGCAGCTCAATAACAAAAAAACAACCAAATCCAAAAATGGGCAGAAGACCTAAATAGACATTTTTCCACAGAAGATATACAGATTGCCAACAAACACATGAAGGAATGCTCAACATCATTAATCATTAGAGAAATGCAAATTAAAACTACAATGAGATATCATCTCACAACAGTCAGAATGGTCATCATCAAAAAATCTACAAACAATAAATGCTGGAGAGGGTGTGGAGAAAAGGGAACCCTCTTGCAGTGTTGGTGGGAATGTAAATTGATACAGTCACTATGGGGAACAGTATGGAGTTTCCTTAAAAAACTACAAATAGAACTACCATATGACCCAGCAATCCCATTACTGGGCATATACCCTGAGAAAACCATAATTCAAAAAGAGTCATGTACCAAAATGTTCATTGCAGCTCTATTTACAATAGCCAGGACATGGAAGCAACCGAAGTGTCCATCAACAGATGAATGGATAAAGAAGATGTGGCACATATATACAATGGAATATTACTCAGCCATAAAGAGAAATGAAACTGAGTTATTTGTAATGAGGTTGATGGACCTAGAGACTGTTATACAGAGTGAAGTAAGTCAGAAAGAGAAAAAGAAATACCGTATGCTAACACATATATTGGAATCTAAAAAAAAGTGAAAGAAAGAAAATGGTCAGAAGAACCTAGGGGCAAGATGTGAATAAAGATGCAGACTTACTAGAGAATGGACTTGAGGATACGGGGGGAGGAAGGGTAAGCTGGGACAAAGTGAGAGAGTGGCATGGACATATATACACTACCAAATGTAAAATAGATAGCTAGTGGGAAGCAGCTGCATAGCACAGGGAGATGAGCTCGGTGCTTTGTGACCACCTAGAGGGGTGGGATATGGAGGGTCGGAGGGAGGGAGATGCAAGAGGGAAGAGATATGGGAACATATGTATATGTATAACTGATTCACTTTGTTATAAAGCAGAAACTGACACACCATTGTAAAGCAATTATACTCTAATAAAGATGTTAAAAAAAAAAGATACCAACACACACAAAGAAGTTACGCTTTGAAATATTATATTTGTGGGAATCAACATGGCTCTGCTTATTTTCAAATTAGCCTGAAATAGACTTTTGAGGGAAAGTTGGTAAATCTTCATATATGTAAATGCTGGAATTTTATCTTCATGTGTTTGATTTTTAGAACTTAATTTAGCTTTTAATTCCAGGGGAAAAATCTTATTTATGACTTTCTTTATATAATAGCATTTTAAATAACCCAAAGCACTTATGCCTTAAAAAATTAACCTCAGTGCCTTAATAGCAAATTTATCAACGTTAAATTTTGCCAATCTCTCACATAATTTTATTTCTTTTCTTTTTTTTCCAGTTAGTTTTAGTCAGGTTCAAAAGGTCAAAGTTTTACCTCTGGTAGATATCTTAAGTCTCTCTCCCTCTTTTTTTAAGTTTCATTTAGAAATAATTATGGATTCAGAGGAGGTTGCAAATAAATGTACAGGGAGGTCCCATGTACTGTTTACCCAGCTTTCCCCAAAGACAGGTACTTGCAGAATTACAGTATAATGTCAAAACCAGGAAACTGACATTGATATAATCCACAGAGCTCATTCAGTTTCCATGTGCATATTTTTCATGCACTTCTGTGTGTGTGTGTGTGTGTGTGTGTGTGTCACTATAAGAACTGTGAATCTTTATAATACATTTACAAAGAGAAAGAATATACTTTAATTCTTTGCTAAATAGCTATGTTCTTTATGACAATGCAAGTATATTGCTTCCTGGCATTGATTTCAGTACAACTCTAAGTAACTCCTTGTGTATTTCCAAGCCCATTTTATACCTCACCTGGTTCCTCCTCACTTAATTATGTCAGTGTCATGTATTGTATTATGATTGTATTTGTGAAATAAGCAAGAACATAATAGAGGAAATTGCATCATTGAGATAAAGAGAGCTAATTTTTAAAAAAATGGTAGCCAAATTGCAAAGGACTGGTTAGTTTATAGTCATGTGTTCTAGGCTTTTTTTTTTTTTCACTTTCATGGTATTTTACATCATTAATTTCTTTGTGTAGTCACCAAAAGGAGCTAGAAAAATTATCTTATTAAAAGGTTATGTTTTGATAATTTCATCCCAAGTTAAAATGCTTTCCACTACACTATGCAAATACTTAAGAGATGTGACTTCAATAAATGTTGCTATTTCTCAGACTTGAAGTTATTTTGAATCCAACCGAATCCTTGACTGGACCCTAACACTTTCTTTTCTCTGTCCTAAAACCTCCGTGCTTCTAAAGAGCATTTTACCATTGTATATTTCATTTCTTTTAAATAAATTTCAAATGCATGATTGCAGAAGGACCATGTGTATTTTTACTGTGGAGAATTCTGTATTAGACCTTTTTCAGACACTATTTCCAGAGACTAAAATAAATAAAGTTAATTCCCCAAACTGTTAGAAAATCTAAAACTATGATGTTCAAGCAGATATAAATCTTCAGGCTATGTTAAATATATTCAACTGACCTGTCAGGATTTAGAAATTAGAAATCAGTTCAATCAATATTTAATGGAAGGAGCTTACATTCCATTTCATAGTCTCAAATTTGTGGAGTTTTTTTTTTTTTTCCAAGTGGAATTTACTCATAGATTTGTTAAAGATATAAAACATAGAGACATTTAGCCAATTTCCCTTTCTTTTGTAATTTCCAGTAAAATGAGGCAAAATTCTGATTTTTGAATGATAAAGGAAATTTAGCTATTCTGCTGTTGAGTAGTCTTCTATTTCCAGAAAGTGGGGCTTAGCATACCCACAAAGGCACACTCATACAGTAGCCTAAGAACTTCTGAGTTTAAAGATCTGAATGATAATTACGTATTTTTATGACTTTCAGCTAGCTAGCTCAATAGTGTGATTGAATCTAGCCTTCTTTACTATCAGTCATACTAACAGCTTCCCTTAAGTACTTTCAGTGTTATTATTAATATCACATATCTATAAAATACTTTCATCTCCTTCTGCAGATTTAGATAACATGTCAAATGGTGTCATAGCTTTCTGAGGAAAATATAATATCCCACATTTTCTCTCACTGATTCAAATTATTTTTTCCTAATCCTTGGCTTTCTCGTAGTTTGACTTCTTTCCTTTCCCACTCAGACTACCCTGCCCTTTTCTTCCTTTGATTAAGATACTCTCCCGTAAACGCGCCATCATTTGGCTTAACACTTTATTGCTTCTTGCCTTATCAAGCTTTCAGTAGGTCATTAAACCCTGATTCCAGTTCTAAGAACTCTCCTTGTCGCTAATAAAATTTTACCCAATCCTCTTTTTTTTTTTTTTGCGGTACGCAGGCCTCTCACTGTTGCGGCCTCTCCCGCTGCAGAGCACAGGCTCCGGATGCGCAGGCCCAGCGGCCATGGCCCACGGGCCCAGTCGCTCTGCGGCATGTGGAATCCTCCCAGACCGGTGCACGAACCCATGTCCCCTACATCGGCAGGCGGACTCCCAACCACTGCGCTACCAGGGAAGCCCTACCCAATCCTCTTTTTAGTC
Organism: Orcinus orca; assembly: GCF_937001465.1. Taxonomy (NCBI): domain Eukaryota; kingdom Metazoa; phylum Chordata; class Mammalia; order Artiodactyla; family Delphinidae; genus Orcinus; species Orcinus orca. Next base: position 75,861,468 of record NC_064562.1, on the reverse strand, counting down.
ATTTTACCCTATCTTCTCTTTAGTCTCTCCCACATAATGGTTAATTCCAAACGCTAAAGGGGAAAAAAAAGTATTACAACGTTACAGGTATTTATTAAGATTCCATTTAGCCTTCAGGCCTTGCTAAGCTCTGTGGACTAAAAAGAGAAACATAAGTGTGTTTTTTCTGTTGCTGATCTGTGCTACTGTAAATAGGACTGGAAACCCCAAGTATTCAGTGTCCATCAATCCTTTCACATAATTGCCACCTGCTTTGTACACAGCACTATATTAAATATTTTGAAGTTATGATACAAATACATGGGTTTATAATGACAATATAGTCAAAAGTATCCATATAACATCATCAAGTGAACAATCTAAAATGCAAATAAAATCAGAAAGTAATTAATAAGAGGCAGACTATACCAATAACTTATTCTGTGCCTGAGACTTTAAAAATATGATCTCACAAAATCCTTAAGAAAGTTTCCTACTGTTATAATCCACATTTACAGATGAAAAGAACCACACTACGGATTAAACATCTTTCTGTGGTTTACCAGGTTTGGAACTATCTTTACCCCATGCCAACAGCTGTGCTCATAATCAATATGTTTTTCCTATTTCAAGGTGCAGGGGACCAAAATATGCCAGCCTCCCACTTAATGGAAATATTTCTGCAACATAATAGGCTATACAATAATAAGATGGGTTTTAGATGGATTTTAGATGTCACAAATGATAACTAGGGATATTTTACAATCCAAACTTGCATTTCATTCCAATTTGATAGCCATTTAGCCTTTGCTTCAATACTGTCAATAGTAGAAAGCTCACTTCCTTACACTGCTGATTATTTCATTATTGGTCATTGGTGTCTGTTAATTTGTTCACTGATTCAACATTAATTTTTGAAGAACTTTTATGTGAAGGGCAACATGCCACGTACTAAAGGGGAAGTAATGATGTGTTCAGACATGGATCTATGTTCAAGGAGTTAAAAATCTATTATAGGTTTTTAATTTTTTTTCCTATTTTTGAGTAAAAATTTTCTTCGTAATTATTTTCATATGCCAATCCTTATAATGCTTTTGAGAACAATGGACGAGTCACCACAGACTTCTATATGGTAGCCCTTCAAATAAATGAAAAAGCCATTTCTCCTTAGTCTTACTCTTCTAAAAGCTGATCATTCTTGAATCCTTCAAATGCACTAGCCCACTACCATCCATACTGCTCTCATTTTTATTCAGTATAAATTCTAAAGATGTGGAATTTCAAATTAAATACAGTATTCTAGATGTATGCTGATTGGTACTAAATATAATAGGAAATATATTTCTCATAATTTTAATATTATACTTCTATTAATGTAACTTAATTGTATAATTCATTTGTAACATATCACCCTCATGTCTCATATTAATCTTACAGCCAGCTGTAAACACAGGTCTTCTTCACCTGGATTATTGCTAAGTGACCACCTGAAATTTATGCAAAATCTAGAAATTTCTCCTTATAATTGTATATTATCAGTTGGCTTAAAACTTTTGTATAATTAGTGTATTAGATAATCTTGAATATTAATTGTATTTATTTGATATGCCTTAGTGATTTTCAGATTTGTTATGAACCTTTTCAAAAACCTCATTAATATGGATATTTACATGTGTGAGCAAATGTAAAATAATTTAGAATTCTCTCTCTTCCATTTTATAATAATATTAGAGAAATGTGAAATAAAGAAATAATGAGAAAGGGTTGAAGTTTTTTGGTCTTGCTTTGTTTTTTTCTCTAAGAAAATCTTCTTGAACTGTATGTTCTTTACTATTTTTTATGTAAATAATAAACTTGTTTGGGTGACTAAGTTAGTATTTTGACAAAATAAATGGCATAAAAAATTGGGGCTAGAGAATTAAACTGAGGTTGGTTTACATACATCTTTTTACTTTTATGAATCTCAAAGTATTACAACAACTTTGAGGATAAAAATATCAACAACTCAGGATAAAAATAATGCAAAACATAAAAACCACTTTTTTCCTTCTCCTTCATCTCCACTACATTTTGTGATCAAGTTTCATGCACAGACAGATCCCCAATATGTAAATATATAGACTTATTTTTATACATTTTTATGTATGTTTTTGTACTGATTTCAGTGTAGTCATATTTTCCCAGCGATACCTCTGCTGTTCAGTGTTCTTAAATCCAACTCAGTGCATCCATCTCAAAGCCCTTCTGAGAAACTATGTGCACTAATAAAAGTAAGAGAATGTAAAAACCCATGAAACAGTTTCACAGTTCCTTTTCTTTTAGTATAGGAGATTCCCACACCATGTTTTATTTCACCCTCTCCCAAGACAGCTCTTCATTAAACAGTGTAGTAAAACTAACGAATATAATTAATTTTAAATTATTATTTTTGTTTGTTTTGCGGTACGCGGGCCTCTCACTGTCGTGGCCTCTCCCGTTGCGGAGCACAGGCTCTGGACGCGCAGGCTCAGCGGCCATGCCTCACTGGTCCAGCCGCTCCGCGGCATGTGGGATCCTCCCAGACCGGGGCACGAACCTGTGTCCCCTGCATCGGCAGGCGGACTCTCAACCACGGCGCCACCAGGGAAGCCCTAAATTATTTTTTTCTTCAACATGTGGTACTTATTTTGGAGTTTTAGAGGAGGATGCTGAAGGTGGAGGACCAAACCTGTGTCCTCCAACTGTCTCTGCCTCAGCTAGAATAGGAGATTTTAATAAGGAAAAAGTTTGATGTCACCCAAAAAGCTCAAACCTGCTTGAAGCAAATATTATTAAGAGGGTCAATCTTCATAGGAAGGTCAGGCCCAATTATTAACAGTTAGCTCCCTTTTATTTAGAGATAAGTCTCTTGAAGCCCAACCTGTTAGTTAAATGGTGACTTTGAGGACTGGGGGAGTCCAGGACTACTCCAATTACATCCTTTACCTTCTCATAATCTCTTAGTTTACACTGACAAAGAATATGAAGATATTCTTACCATTCAAATGTATTTTTTCTGAAACTCTAAAGATGATTTTGATTACTGTATCATCTCTGTAAAAAGATTTTATTCATATGTTAAATAAACATTTACATTTGTGGAGGACCAAGCTGGCGAGCACTCTGCTAGGCGTTAGGTAAACCCCGCCAAACAAAAAGATATGAACCTGGCCTTACACAGCTAACAATCTAGTGAAAGCAAATATAAGTAAAATAAGTATATAATTATGTATTTTGATAAGTGCTTTGAGGGGAAATAAAAGAGTGCTGAGTGATAATTATGTTGAGGGAAATCTTTACTGAAGAGGTGATATTTAAGCATACACATGAAGGATGAATAGGAATTAACCAGGTCAAGAGTAGAGAAGAATACTGTAGATACAAAGAATAATGAGTTCAAAAGTCATGAGACAAGAAATGGTTTTGGAACATTAGAGTGACTGAATTATTATTGCTATAATTTTAAACTAATTTAATGGTTTATATGTTTGAAATTATTAAAGCTATTTATTTGGAAAGTAAAAATGAGCTACAACACTATTTAAATAATGATTTGTTTCCTTCATATGTAATCTCTTTTGTACACCTGGCTATCTAATTCTTTAGCAAGTATTTCACAGACACAATTAATTAGATTGAACAAGGACAAAACAGGAGAATCTTCCTAAAATGGGCAGTAATTTTCATAAAAAAATTCTCATACGTAACTCACAAGTTTTCTACCTTTTCCTGGATCTCATGCTTCAGAAGGAATTCAGTGACTTTATTTTGTTTATGTTCCCCACAAGAGTTCCTAGCCTCATACCCATCAGATTCTATGAAGTATTTAACCAAAATTGTCCCTTAAGCAGTTGATTACCTAAGTTTCTTCTTTCAGTGATGGCAGTTTTCATCAGATCCTTTATTCACTTCTAGCAAATATGTTACTTGTTCTCTGTGACTATTCCCTAAGTCTCTCACTGGTTCTTTCTGTTACTCTTGACAGTTCTCAGCAGCTGTCAGTGGCATTGCTCCCTGGGGGTCACAGATCTCAGAAGCTCTTACCAGAAGTTCTTCAGCAGCTCCCCCTGAGAGTCTCAACATGGTCTCTGAAATAGCCTTTAACAGCAGCTATCTGCAGCATGGTTCTTTAAAAACGTACATCTGAAGGAGCTTCTTCAAATTGCTTTACACTTGCATTAGGGAAACAGATCTCTGGGTCCCCAGCAGTTTCTCTTCTCTTGGAGCTTTTAGGAAAAATTTTCCATTCTGAAAATTTTTGAAATGTGAAATAGAATATGGCATATCTAAAAACTACCTGCTGGTCAGACATTCAGTAAATTTGCCAACTTTACTTATGAAGAGTGTGTCTAGCTAGAAAGCCAGCCAACTTACCAACTGAATCTGATAACCAGAACAGGTAGGCCTATAGAAGAATAGGCCACTATAGAATAAGTGGGAAAACAATACCATGTTCTCTAACTTCTTGTATAATGCCACTGAAAGGTCCACATTCTGCTTAACTGCTTCAAGTTAAAATCAAGATTCACCAGTGTATATGAAACAGGCTGCATAAAATAAAATAAACCCCTAAAGCCATTTGCAGTTAATATTGGCAGAAACAACGGAAGAACTGACTTTGTGTTTTGCCTTTTGTGAATTTTCAGGGCTAACTAGTCAAACAGAATAAAATATAAAGTGATGATAGGACATCTCTAGTATACACCAAGGGAATCTACAATTTCACTCATATGATTTCATTTTATAGGGTCTGAGGGTTTTTCAGATAGAGTGATGATAAGCCAGACTTTATCGGTGTCTAACTACCCAAAACATTCCTTTTAAGAAAGTTTGAAAGCTGCATTAACTCTTTCAGTGGAGTAATTTCCCCAGCGGTACCCTGGTGGCCTGAAAGGCAATGTAGCTTTCCTACATATCTCACCTTTCTCAATTTCCAGGTACAAGTACAATCAGCCTTTTAGCTGCTGGAGAATTTGCTTAAGTAAAATTGCTCCAGATGTTTTCCAGTTTATTGCAACTTTGTGACTTTATCGGTGTCTAACTACCCAAAACATTCCTTTTAAGAAAGTTTGAAAGCTGCATTAACTCTTTCAGTGGAGTAATTTCCCCAGCGGTACCCTGGTGGCCTGAAAGGCAATGTAGCTTTCCTACATATCTCACCTTTCTCAATTTCCAGGTACAAGTACAATCAGCCTTTTAGCTGCTGGAGAATTTGCTTAGGTAAAATTGCTCCAGATGTTTTCCAGTTTATTGCAACTTTGTAAAAGGTCTAAGATCTATATGTACATATTATCCAGCATAATTAGTACTCAAGAATGGACAAGATACTCTTTAAATATCTGATTCCCAGTTAACATTTTGGGAAGATTTCACATTAGCATAAAGCTTAAACTTCTTAACAGGCTGTATGGTTATCTGTCTAGTTTGCTAAAGACTGTCTTGACTTCAGCTCATTATGCCAGCATTATTATTAATGGTGCCCCTGTTTACTCTTAAGATGTGTCCTGTTTGGATGAAAATTTATATGGCCACCATTATTATTGTGTCATAAAAGACCTGTGATGAGCTGGCCTTGTCTAATGCTGCAGACCCACCTTCTATCACTCCCCCTTGTCTTTCAGTAATCCAGCTACACTGAACTTCTTGTGATTGCCTGAATGTGAGATGCTCTCTCAACTTTGTGCTTTTGCTCATAGATGGATCACCCTACTCAGCACTCTCCTATTTACATGATTCTTACTAGTTCTTCAAGGAGAAGCTTCCCTGCCATGTCTCCCTAAACTTCTGTCTATTCCCTTGGTCAGTGCCGACGTCTCTGACAGACCCTCCTTGCTACCTTATGCATGTCCCAGCTCTCTCTCACAGCATGTACATTGCTTCTATATGTCTGTCTACTGGCCTGTCTCTCCAGGACATAGCAAACTTTCTGAGGGCAGGGACACTTTGCATCATTTTACCCTATGGCACTAAGGCCTGACATATATTTAAAGATTTTCAAATGTTACACATGAATAAGAAGTGAATAAATACAATGGACAACTGTTTATTTTTAAATTCATAACTATATTGTGCCATAATAGTAGAAAAGAATAATCTAGCTAGTATCTAACTCTACCTAATCTCCCGAAAATAAAAGCTTTTCATCAGAATATAACAGATCCTGGTTTGTATCACTTTATATGAACTCAATATAAAAACATCTGGATTTGTGTTATACATGGATTCTTTAAGACATTATTACTGACTTTAAACAAAGGATTTTTTTTCAAAACAAACCCCTTTGTTGGAATTTAAAGTGTAAGCTAATTTTCAAAATATTGACAAATAAGCTACCTATTAATAAAATACATACACCTTAAAATGTGGCATATATCTTCAGAGATAAGTACATACTAAAATAAACGTCAAAGTATTTTTAATCGATAGAATCCACAACTCTGGCCATTCATTTCTGTACAAATCAAAATGATTTTTAGAGGATGTCCACATGGCTAGCAGCATGAAAATTCTGAGAGTCATTCCAACTACCAATTTCCCACAAGCTGATCAACACAGTCCGTCTATCCCCAGGAAAACATGATGGGCAACCTGCCTGCCTGAAGTATTCATCATTCCACACATGTCTTCCCGTACACAGATATCAGGGATTTGTTTTAACAATTGTTATATTTTTATAATATCTCAAAATTGTCTGCTACTCTGCATGTAGTCTCATTCAGTATTTTTAGGAATTCAAGGCTTTAAAAATAGCAACAATTAAATATGAGCTATGGAAGCCTGTATGTGATGTGCCAGGGGATGGATGGGTCTGTCCATCTGTCTGTCTGTCTCTCTCTTTCCCTCTCCCTCTAAATAGATATAGATATAAATATAGATAGATATGAATATATATAGATATAGATGTTTATATATATCTATATATCTATATCCATCTATCTACCTACCTATGTCCATGCCCTGGCATACCACATCATATTTTCTTCATTCATATATATCCATTCCTGCCCTGACGATTCACATTTACTGACCCCATGACACCCTCCCCAGCTCACTAGGGTTCTGACCCTCTGCACTGGGCTGTCCCACTGTGTGAATGCCCTTATTACACATCTCAGTCTCTGACCTCTAACACATGAAACTGATACCCCCTCACGCCATTTGTTTTTGCCCGTTTCTGGTCCCCTCCAACACTCCAAGCTGATTTGGCTCACTACACAGGTCTAATACCCCCCATTGATGTCCTTTAAAATCTTTAATGGGTCTGACATTTCACACCTGACTGTCCCCTGTGTGAAAGCCCTACTCACTGTGCTTGGATCCCACAATGCCCTATGGGGCTCACTTGCTACCATACTGACACCCTTTCCACCTCTCTTGGGTTCTAAACGCCCACTCTGAGCTATCTGGCCACCCAGATACTCTCTCTGCTTCCCATAAGCCAAGCCAGCTGCCCATCTCATGCAATGCGCCCCTCTCCCTTGACACATTTAAGCTCCAACTTCCTGCATGGTTTACTTCCCAGCATTGTCACTCTCATTACATCTCTCAGGCTCCTACACCCTGTGTCAGCCCTTCCCACACCCCCCACGCCGGGGGACCCTTTTCTCATCCCACTCAGGATCTGACTGCTTGTGCTAGGCAGGCATCCTGTGGGAATGTCCTTTTATGATGTATAGGCTCTGATACTGCCCACTGGGCTACCTTCCATGTGGAAGGCTTGCACACTTAACTTATGCCCTAACATCCCAGGCCAAGCTGTGCTCTAACTCCCCAGTGTAGATACTTTCTCACCTTGCCTGGACTCTGACACCCGGCTCTGGACCACCACTGCTTCCCCATTCCCTCACATGTTAATGCTTACTTTACTTGACTGCATCCAATGCTTTTGGACTGAATTGAAGGGAAGGGAACGGAAGGGAAACAATAAAGGGATGCGTACTCACTTCTAATTTATGCTGCATTTTATTTTAATGTGTAAGATACCTTAAATCCTATTTTTAAATTACTCTTGAATAAAGAAAATAAACAACTTTGATTTAAGTGAGCTATATATAGACTCAAATGCATTACCATGATGTTCAACAATTTGTGTCAGAAAAACGTATTTATCAGAATAATGCCTTACATATTTATAGTTCCAAAGATGATTCACATTTAAGCAAGGTTCTCTTGGATAAAGGCCAGTTTTCTCTTTAAATCTCTTAAACTTTACCTCAAATTTCTTAAGAAAGCCACAAGCTGAACTTCCACTTCATAGTATTTATTCATGTGATACTGACAAGAACTACTCTGATTTAAGAGCAAAGGGCAGTGATAAGCAGAATGAAATAAATAGTAATGAGCAGAATAAAATAATTACCCTGAACATTTCAAATATCATCTCTTTCAAGAGCTACTGGATCAAATGCTAATTTTAAAAAAATTAAGTTTTCATTTAATCCACTTGCAGAAAGAATATTAAGGCCCATTAAGTGTCATTCTATAATGGAAAAGTCATAACTAATTTGGAGAAAGGCTTTTATCCACGTTAATGTACAGATAGCAGTACCTGCTCCACCACTGCTATGAATCAGCATTAAAAGTTCCCATTAGACTGAAATGACAGCAGATTTCAATTCAACATGTTGAGGCCTATCCACAAGTTTTATGTATTTTTGTACAGATATCCAGTGAACTTTCAGGAAAATAAGTGAGATAGCAACTCTAAGAATTCTACTTGTGAGGTCACAATTGTCCCCTCTGAGCTCTGTACTGATGAGGATAGTCCCTCCCCACCCCCCTCTCAGCTCTTTCCTCCCCTTATTCTATAAAAAAGCACCAATATACTTTCCTTAGAAACAAAATTGAGTTTATACATTGCTGCAAAACAAAGCACTCGAAAACAGTGGCTAAAAGTAACAACAATCCTGGGCTTCCTAAAGGTTCATTCCTTACTCTTCTATGCATACTATTATACTGTGTGCTCTCATTCTAATTTTCAAGATTAATTCTGAAGATGATCTCAAATTTTGCCACAACTACTATAGGCTCTCTTCCAAATTTGAAATTCGTATTACAATGCCACACTGAGATTATCATTACCCTCCTATCCCCATTCTTCTGTGTTTCTGCACTCCCCTTACTTCTGTGGTCTCTTGTTGATGACATTAAATCTACCCACTGCTCAAGGCAGAAATTCTGCCGCTCTCATTCTCAAAACTGGTCAGTTAGCAAGTTCTCTGGGCCTTAAAATGTTTCTAAAAATCTCACTGCCCTTCTGCATTCTATTTCTGTGGCCTGGTCAATTGACTCCTTCTTGTCAGTTGGAAAACCTCCTTTCTGATCACCCTGCTTCTACTAACCGCCCTTAGAAGTCTACCGCCCCCAATAATACCCCTAAAACATACATGTCAGTATTTTTACCGCTAGAAGTTTTCAAAGACATCTTGCAAAATGTAAGTCTAGAAGACTTGGCATCATACTGATACTCTGCTATCAGTGATATCCATTCCCAGTGGCTCTTCCACCTCCTGCAATGGACAGCTAGTTTCATGTCTTTCCCCCAGTCTCATATATCAATGACCACCAAAAGGACTTTTTTTTTTCCATCTACTAGAAATAACTGCAGTGCTTTTTTAGCACTTCTGTAATGATTATGTTATAGCAATTATCAATCTGTTTTGTGTTAAAGTTACTTTCTAAAATGACTTTCTCCTCATTAGGATTATTATTCCATATTTATAACTTTCCCCTCAAGCATCTGAAATGGTGAATTGGTCATCTCAGATGTTAAATATATATTGAGTTAAAATGTGACTATGGGATTTATGGCAAAGGTGACTGACTATGAACTGGAATGTGAAATGGATTGACATTTTGGTAAGTGGCAAAAGCCAATTAGATGTTCATGTAAAGAAAAATGAATCTTCACTCCTACTTATAAACACAAAATAATTTCAGATAGATTGCAGATCTCAGTGTAAAAGTAAAATAATAAGGCTTAGAAAAGAAAGCACAGGAAAAAGTATTTTATAGGATACGGTAAACACTACCCACAAAGACTATAAAATTATAAATTGAACTGTGAAAAGACACCATTAAGAAAATGAAAAGGCAAGCAACAGAAATGGAGATGATATCTGCAATCCTGTGTCTGGTTAATGATTTTATTTTGAATAGATAATGAATACTATAAATTCAGCTGAAAACAAAATATATAACCCAATAGAAGAATAGACAAAATACTTGAACAGGTCTTTCACAAAACCAAATATCCTAAGGTGGGGTGGGGACTAAGTTTTATTACTCATCCTGGAAATCCTACTAAAAGAGTATAGCCCCCAATCCAAGTTCAGATTATGTGGAGTAAATAGCACTCACATCTACTGCTAAAGGCAGTGTAACATTTTCAACTATTTTGGGGAAAAAATGGTGCTATTTAAAAACTTGACCGTATGTAAAACCTATAGCCCAGAAATTTTACTCCTAGTTATATACAAACAAAAATGTCAACAAAAGACAGGCACAAGAATGTTCACAAACTCAGTATTCATAATAGCCCCAACCTGAGGCTACCCAAATATTCATCAGTGGTAGATGAGATAATACACTGTGGTACCATCATACAGTTGAATGCTGTATACCAACAACAGTGAAAAACCACAGCTACCTACAACAATACAGCTGAATTTTAAAAACAAATGAAAATTAAAAAAGCCAAAGAGAAAATTGTGTGATTCAATCTTTGTAAAATTCAGAAACAAGGAAACTATTATTTTATAATATGTCCAGAGGATAGTTATCTTTGGCAGAAGTTTGTGACTAGAAGATGGCATAGGAAATCTTCTGGGAAGCTAGTAACATTCTGTGTTTTTTTATTGTTAGATGTTTTGTTTTGTTATTCTCATTGTTTTTTATCTGGGTACTGGTTACACAGATGTGTTCAATTTGCAGAAATTCAAAGATCTGTATACTTATGATTTCTGTGCTTTTTAACATGTACATAATACCTGAATAAAAGTTTAAAACTGCTATATAGAAAAATACTTACCTATGTGGACATGATTATTTAAAATATATAAATAGACATCAATCTACAAGCTGTCCTATTACTATAATTACAAACTTTAGCTATATGTTTGCATTAGCACTAGGGAAGTAGAAATTATGAGGAGTCCCAAGAGAACTGGAATACCATTCTAAATATTTGGGATGTATGATGACCCTGTGGCACGTTGCACCTTCAAAGAGAAAGAGGCTGTGTGTGTCTCTGGCCTACAATTAATTGTAACTGTACTCCAGGCCCAAAAAAGAAATTATTTGGGATATTAATATCAATGCCAATGACCCAAAGAATATATAATATGCCTCATTTACTTTATGTTTTTCTTCTATGATTAATTTTATAACTATCTTAGATTCTTAAAAATACTCTCTGTTGACTGTGAGTGTAGGGTGATGGGAAGTTGACTATATAATAATCAGGAAAAATTCTACATACTTTTCTTGAGGAAATAAAAAACAAAAAAAAGTTCATTGACCTATTTCTTTTCTATACTTGGTTTTAAAGATTTCTTGGATTGGAAGCCGTTCAATTTTTCCATCTAAATATTAGTTAAATTTTCTAACTTTAAAGTGAATTTGTATAAATGTAATGACACCTAAGTTAGTAAGATAAACACTGTGATGAGTTAAGGTAAATATACCTCAAGCTTTAAGCATAATACTATCTATTGGTATATATAATAAAACATAAGAAAATGGGATTCACAGTCAACAAATGACAGCTATTATCAGTAATAATAACATATAAGAATAATTATTAATATATTTCCTTAAAATAAGAAAGGAATTAAGTTTTATTCATACTTAATAAGTGGATTGACAGTATACAACAAAATCAAAATTTAGCAAAGTACTCTGCATTGTAATCCTTGAATCTAATTTACTCAAAACTTTGACCCAAAAACTTTATTTCTAAATTTCTACTATCTGATCATCCTTCTTCTATTTTTCCTATTAGTTTCAAAGCCTCTGATAAAGCATATTTAATGTCCCTTATAAAAGAAAAAGCTGAATAAATTCAAGCTTCTTTTATACCTAGATGGCTACTGGGTAATTAATACATTTATTTTACTATATAATTTGGATATAAGAATTTGTATAATCCAAAAGATTGGGTTTTGGAGGAAGATATATCTAAGTTTAATTCATGTTAACTGCTCCAGTTGGCCTATAATGTTTAGAATCTCTGGATGCCTTAGAGACCTGTGCGTGCTCCTACACGTGTGTGTGTATGTATGTGTGTGTGTGTGTGTGTGTGTACACATATACTATACTGCATGCATTTACCCAAATACCTATATAATTATTAGCACATATCTTTTAGAAATGGAAAGAGTCTTCCCTTTATCATTTTTTTGTGATGCAGTCTGGAGAATATTCCTTACTGCATGTCTAAAGCAGAAATGTAAAAAGTGGACCCCATATTAAAAAGCACACAATCATTTTTTATTAGTAAACTTTTCAATTTCAGCCCCAAATTAACTGATATTATATTAATGTTAAGTGTGACTAACTTAGAACTCTGCTTATAAATTTTTTTCCCATTTTCCTTCCAAACAGATTTCATTCACTGCATTTTCCAAATTTTACATTAGACTATAGATTCAAATTTAATGAAAGCACATTCTATTCCAGTTGAAACACAAACTAATTGAATGATATGGGAAAGTAGCTTAATTCCTCTGAATATGTGGTATATGGTCAGCGCTATGCTGAGCATTTAACATCACTACACCTCATTTCATTAATCTGTAAAAATCTAAATAAAGATACTTTGGGTGTATAGAGAAAAAAAGTTTATAAGCAACACGAGGTAGCTACTATCATTAATAATTATAGACTTTAAATATTATTTCTTGTTTACTCTTCATAGGTAAGTGAAATATATAACAGAACGACTAAGAAGATGAATGGATATATCTAAGGTACATAGTTAAGAAACTATCAGATGCCCTATTTTCTTTTCTTCATCCTTTTACTCAAAATACTTACCGAGTACTTATCAATTTCTAGATATTATGCCAGACACTAGTAATATAAAGATGAAAATTGGGACTTCCTGGTGGTGCAGTGGTTAAGAATCTGCCTGCCAATGCAGGGGACATGGGTTCGAGCCCTGGTCCAAGAAGATCCCAGATGCCACGGAGCAACTAAACCCATGTGCCACAACTACTGAGCCTGTGCTCTAGAGCCCACGAGCCACAACTACTGAGCCCTTGTGCCACAACTACTGAAGCCCATGCACCTATAGCCTGTGCTCCACAACAAGAGAAGCCACTACAAGGAGAAGCCCGCACACCACAACAGAGGGTAGCCCCCGCTCACCACAACTAGAGAAAGCCCTCATGCAGCAACAAAGACCCAATGCAACCAAAAAAAAAACAAAAAAAAACCATGAAAATTAAAATTTCATCTCTAATAGGGGAAGCAGAAAAGTAAACTAAATGTTGCAACACAGTATGATAATTGTTATGATAGAAATATAGATAGAGTTGCATGGCTATGGGGTAGAAGGGCATCTGAAAAAGAGAAAGGGAAGTGAGCCATCATGGAAGGCTTTTCAGGCGACGAAATGCCTCAAAGAACAAGTAAGAGATAGGCACTACAGGAATGTGAAACAATAATGGCAAACTCACAATGGCTCAAGAGTAGGGAAAACTTTGTGTAAGGGGCATTGGACTTGGTGTACTTCTCTATAGAGACTGGTGAGAAATGCCACTGGGAAGGTAAACAGAGGTCAGATCATGTAGAGCGCCCTTTGTATTACACCAGAGTCTGGGAATGCCTCTATAGGTAGTAGGAAGCATCAGAAAACATTAAATAATTGGATGATATGATCATATATACATTTTAAATAAGATACATTACAGGCAAAGAAAAAATTCTAGAGTTTATTGTTGGAGGGAATCCTTTCACAATGCATGTGCCTATTAAATCATCATGCTGTACACTTTAAATACCTTGCAATTTTATTTGTCAATTATGCCTCAATAAAGCTGAAAAAATACTAGATTAAATGAATGCTATTTTAATGGAACTTGCTGCATATGATTGACAGGTTTTGTTAAGAAACTGGAGGTCAAAATTAAGCAAAAAGGATTAAGAAAACTATTAAAGGAGATTATACAAGTTACCTATCAATTTCCCATAGCTGAAGGAGATTAAAAGGGAAGAGAAACAGAAATAGATAATAAATACAATACTAAAAATAGTTGATTTTTGCCCTGATGAATACCTATAATATCAGTACCACTGGATTAACAGATTAAACTATGGATGGCATCGTGGACTTAGTGTACCACTCTTTTGAATATTCTGTTGTGTTAAAAATTTAAATATATAAGTAAAAATATAAATACTTGTAGGCCATATGTTCCCTCTATTAAGAATTTTTAAAAAGAGAAAGCATTCCACTGATCTCTGCAGAACTACTTTTGTCAACATGATAGCTGAAAAATAGTTACCTCTTGAGTAGTTCATCTTAAATTAGTTCATCCTAACTTGAACTAATTGAACTCACTGTAAAATTATGACTTTGGGTCAAAATAATATTAGTCAATTGAAATGGATACATTTTTGCCCCACTTACTTTTAAGAGAAGAAATCAATAACTTCCCAGATAGCTAGCTAGCTAGCTAGCTAATGTAAATGTAGTGAGGAAACATAGCAGTTATACTGAGAGGTTTTCCTGATTTGCATGTTCAGAAAGGACCATTTAAATATTCTCTTGTTTTCTAGTACTAATTTCTTATTTAAAAAATTATGAATTGTTGACGGGTAAAAATATTTGTAACACACTGGCAAATGTTAGTGTATGGAAGAACAAGCACTGAATGTAATCATCTAGTATGCTGAACACTGACGTGAAACAAGTTATTTTTCTCTCCTCTCTATGAAACGAGATCAGGAAAGGTTGAGAAAAGCCATGGAAATATCAAAGTATAGGTTATAAGAGCAGGGACATAATAAGTAAGAGACAGATTAAATGATACTTCTGAAAGGACCAGTTCTTTTAACCAGATCAGACCATTCAGTCACCTGCTTCCATATAGATATCTGAATAAGAAGTCCAAATAATTAGAATATTCAGGCTTTTAATTTTTTGTTTGCTGAGTACAAATTATATCTTTGCTACTTCAATTGGTATTTCTCTAACAATAACAGTAAATTTGAGTGTGCATTATTTTGTTTTTTAACTTGATCTTCTGTGAATTGTCTATTCATATACATAATTTTTTTGCTTTTATCTTTTTCTTGAGTATGTGTGATCAATTTTTTTATATTATAGATGGTAATTCATTTTTTGTCACCTGCATTACACATTTATTTTTTTCCAAAGTTGTCAGATCTTTTTACTTTACTTATTATATCTTTAAACTTAAAAATATTTTTTAAACTTTAGTTATATATGAATGCTTTTTTGCTTTGTAAATTCAGGAGTCAAATCGTAGATAATTTCTCCAAATATAATTTCCTCAATTTATCTGATAAGATTTAATTTTCTTTTTATATTTATATATTTAATACACAAGTATTTAACTCTATTATAAGTAGATACACATTTTTATTTTCTTCCAGCTGGTTAACATATATGCCAGCACAAATTATTTCAAATCCATCCTCTGCCTACTGAATTAAAATACATATATACATATATGTGTATATATATATATCAAATTTTCTGAGATATATTTCTTAATTCTCTAATTTGTTCTACTGACATATATTGTTCTATAAAAATGCAATTTAATTGGATTGAATAGGCTTCTTCATTGTCCTCCTTTCCCTAGTATTTTGGGGCTATTCCTTATCACAATTTTTATCACAATTTTTTTATGTAAAATATAATTTTGAAATACTCATTAACATAGCTCTCAGACTATCTATTTTGGTATCTTTTAATAATACATTTAAAATCACCTTTCTAAATTCCTCTATAGTGGTTGGCCTAAACAAGTTTTCTACTCCTTGGGTTAATTGATTTATTATCATTTTCCTGGGAAGCTAACCTTTCCATTAGTTTCTCAAATTCCTTGCTAAAGTGGATAGCTCTGGTGCTCCAACCATTCCCTATTCAGGGACATCAAGATCACCAGCACCTTCTAACAGCTGACAAATATTTGCCTCACTATGAATTGCCTTCAGACACAGGAAGTTGCCCTGCCGAAGTTTATGTCCCTTTCCATGAAATGGTGGATAACAAACACTGGATTGAAGCCGGGAAACAAAGACTCAGCCCCCTGGTCTCAATTTTGGACAACTCCAAAGGATCCTCCCAGGTTCACAGCTCAATGTAGGATTGACTTCAGGCTTATTGGCAACTACATTGTGGTTCAGCATCCCCTTCTTTGCACTTCCTCCTGCCTTCCCTGCACTTGTATGTTCCAAGTTACTCTTTAATGAACCACCTGTGTGCAACTTTCAATCTGAGATTCTGTTTCTAGGGAATTCAACCTAAGGCATTTAGAGCTTGGGTTGGTTCATTGAGAAATAGGATCTAAAATTAATTTTGGAGATGGATCACTAACTTGTCACCTTGCAATGAGGACCTCATCTTTTTGGTAGGTGGAGGGGGAATCACACCTAGCAATTGTTAAAACTTTTCTCAATGGTGCTAGTATAAAGGGATGAACTGGTTAATGCAATATTATTAGCTCTTGATAGGCAGGAGGGAAATACTACCTGTATGGAAAATTAACTAGGTTGACTGTTGACGAGCAACGTAGGTTTATAGGAGAGAGAAAATGACAGTTAAAGAAGATTATTACCAATTCAAAACAAATTGCAAAATACAAGGGCCTCCTTGACAGCACTCAAGGAAATCCCAGTCTCCTACAGAGAGGAAATCTAGGCTCAGTATTGAAAGAGAAATGCAATAGATCTTCAGAGAATTTAAAATTCTCAGTCCTGGCAGGTCTACGAGGTCAATATCAAGATCTAATGGAGAAGGAATGAAACCTCTAGACTTGGGCTGGAGATATCTGGGAAGATCCAAACGAGAACATTGAACTCACAGATTCCCTAGGAATAATGAGGCTGCAGATATGGCTCACTCTCCCTTCTTGAAAGATAGTAGAATTACCCCTGTAATACAGAACAAACCTGACTCCATATTGGATCCATTCTTTTAGCTCTAAACTTTGTGCTCTGTTGCCTGTGATTAGTCATGCTGGCTCTACATCTTTGTAAAAGAATGTTGCTTATAGACTGAAATACACATGATAGCCCATTCTCAAGCTCTGCCTCCCAGGCTTGACCTTTAAAGGTGTAACACGTTTCATTCATATAAAGATAAAAAGTTGCAAGAAGAGCAAATAACCTTTGTATTCTTGGAGGTTTATAGGAACATTGTGACCTGACCTATGTCAAAGACCTACAGCTGCAAGAACAAAGGATTCACACCAAGAGGTTTGCAACAACTAGCCACCCCCCTCACCTTTTAGCATAAAAGAAGCCTGAATTTCTACCTCAGGTAAGATGGTTCTTTGGGACACTAGTCCATCATCTTCCTGGTCCGATAGCTTTCTGAATAAAGTGGCTATTCCTTTCCCCAACATCTCATCTCTTGATTTATTGGCCTGTCATGTGGCAAGCAGTAACAGGAGGAGGGAGGATCCCCTGAAACAGGATTTGATGCCTTGGCATGGACTTGGGGAATAGTGTTTGCAAGTTGACAGGATTTTGGAAACTTGGAAAAAAATATGCGCCATACTAAGTAAAGCAGAAATATCAGAAATGCTGTGGTAGACAGTGAAGGAAGGGATCACAAAGCTCAGAGAGGTGAGCAAGACAGAGCAGATACATTCTGGACGGCTGAGAAAACCACTAGTTGTCAAAGCCCTCTAAGAGAGACTAGAGGGGCATCTATTTACCACAATAATGAGGGATATACCAGTACCATTGAGCATCTTGGTATTTGATGAATAGTCTCTGTAGGCTGTGGCTGACAATAGGAGATACTGTTATATAACTGGATTTTCTGGTAGCAACGAGATGATAAGATGCTGAATAACAGAAGTCAGAAGGTGGCAATTATCTATCAGAAGCAAAGTGGTTACAAATATTATAATAAGCAGCAAAATCAGTGGGTAGCCATAAGGGGCTACCATGTAGAAAGACATGGAATAGTTAAAAGAACATGGAAATCCCCAGAGGAAAGAAGATGGGCAGCCAACAAGGGTACTGTCTACTTTATATAATGAAATCAAGGATGGATGATCAGGAAGCTGAGGAGTCCAGTGAAAAGTCACTGTCTCTGGCCAAGTTCTTAGATATGAGTTATTTCTATGACCTTTGGACTGAGAAGAAATCAGGCCCTTCGAAGGAAGGACCCTACAACACCACAGCAAGCGCACTGAGAAAACATTACCTTTGTCTTTTCACAAAGGGATCTATAGAAATTCATTCATGTAAAAAAGTAGAATACCCAGTACTTTCAGGAATTATTGGTTGCAGATACTAATTTGACATTGTTACCTAGGATTCATAGTGCCATTTGGATCTCCTACTAGACTTACATGTCACACACAAGCATACAAATGTCTGGTAGTTAATGTCACGGGCTCCTGCAAACTGAACCAAACAATGGCCCTAATTGTAGCTGCTTTGTGAAAACTGGTATCTTTTTTTAAGACGAGTTTAACATAGCCTTTGACACATGGTATATTGAAATTGATCTGGCAAATGCAATCTTTTCTATTCTTATCTGGAAGGAGAAAAAGGAGCAATTCACATTTACACGTGAAGGACTCTAGAATGAGTTTAGAGTCTCGGTCTGGGAAAAAGTTGTGAAGTATCAAAAGGGACCTGGACTATAATGGACAATTCACAGAGCATCACATTGATCCATGAATCAGGGCAGAATACAAGAATCGGCAGGTACACTGGAAGCCTTGATGAGGCACATAGGTTTGAGGAGGTGGGAGACTAACATTTTGAATTCAGAGAAACATCACATTAGTGAAGTTTTAGGGATGTGGTGGCTTTAGGCATGCTTGACACCCCGTCTAAAGTACAGAACAAATTTATGCATCTCAACCCCTACTTCTAAGAAGGCAGTTTAGTAGTTATGGGTCCATATTGAGTTCTGGAGCATATTTAAAAATTGACAAGACTGTTCTGACCTATTGCTGAATAAACTAGAAGGCTATCAGCTTTGAGTGGGGCACAAAGAAAGAAAGGTTTTTGTAGCAAGCCCATGCTTCAGTGAAAGCAGGTCTGACCTTTAGGCCTTATTACCTTTCATACCTTATGATACTAAACCTAACTGTGATGGGGAAAAAAATGCCCCAATGAGAGCATCTCAATTTTACGGGTGTGTATGAATTTATAAAGTCAAATGCATTAATTAAAATACTGGATTTTTATAATATTAAATTTTGTCTATTACGTCTGTACCAGTCATAGAAACATGTGTTACAAAGCAGTTGTGTTTTATTATTTATCTTTGATTTCTGAATGATTTTGTTTTACATATTTAGCCGTTATGCTGTGTTGTAGTGCAAACAACTTTATAATTATTATTCATTTTCTTTATAAATTGTGCTTTAGATTGTGTGTGTGTGTGTATGTGTCAAACAAGGATGAATTTAATTAAATGACAAAATGAATAAAGAGGACAATATATAAAATTTATTTTAGGAAGCCACTACTTTTAATTTAACATGTTTCCCAGATCATTCTCTTTGGGGTCAATAACTATTCTAAAGAAATGTAAATGTTACAGAATTTTTGAAAATAAGTCTCTCTCTTTTTTTCCTGTGCTAATTAACATTATAATCCTTCAATTTTATTTTGTTCATCTTTTCAACTTCAAGGCTCTGATATAGTTTACTTTTATAACCATGAAATATGCAAAATTATATGTAATTATAAATTTATATTCCCAAATCATTTTAGAAAACTGGGACAAAATTTCCCAGAAGGAATTTTCAGACAGTTAAAGCATTAAAAAATCATAATTTAATATTAGCCAAAGGATGAGAGGTCTAAACATATGCCTGATATTCAGAAATGTGCTGATTCATTTTCTCTTAGCTTGTTATGATTTTTCATGGTTATATTTCTATGTGAAGTAGAATCCCCAAAATAATTCTCCATTTCTTTTTTGTCCCATTTCCCTCATATTTCTATGTCTAATATAGTTATATAAGAGTTTGACTATATTTACTTATTCAAGATAAAATGGAATGTAATTAAATAATTATTGAAATAAAGACAGATTATTACATGAATATCATTCATTTGTAAGTGTTAGAATTAACGAAGTTAGTTTCACTTTTACTACAAGGGCATTAGGAAAGAGCCTACTTCTTACCATTTGCAAGGCATCCATTATACTTGCAATTAAATTGGATAATTAGTAAGTTAACATTGTGCTGTGTGTAGTGAATGGAATAGTCTCTATATATGCATAATATTGAGTTTTTTATGATTGTAGAGTAACATGAGTTAATTGGGGAAGTGGAAGGTATGGAAAATATACCAAGAATAAAAATTAATTGGAACACATGGATGGTCTTAATAAATATTTCTGGATATTTTTTCCAATATTTATTCTTTAGGTCTGCATGTGTATATGTCTCTATGTATATATTTTACTTTTCATCTTTTCTTTGAAGCATTAGATCATTCATGTCATCTCCTGTCTTTAAACATTATTTGAAAATATAATTATATTATGGACATGTTATTATTCATTTGTCCAAATATATGGAACGTACAACAAGAGTGAACCCTAATGTAAACTGTGAACTTTGGGTAGTTATGATGTGTCAATGCAGAGTCATCAATTGTAACAAATATACCACTCTGGTGGGGATATTGATAATGGGGAGGTTGCTCATGTGTGAGGCAGGGGATATATGGGAATTATCTGTACGTTTCCTCAATTTTACTGTGAACCTTAAGCTCCTCTGAAAAACAGAATCAATAAAAATAATAAATTGTAACTACTTAAATAATATTAATTTATACCTAGAGCCTATTTAAATTGTTTTCATAATTATATTTATTTCACCTACTTAGACATTTAAATTTTTTTCTTGGTATTCTGTATATACCTTTTATAATCATATACTTCAAGAAATAATTATTTTTATGGGATAAAGTTACAGAAGTTGAGTAAATGGACCAAAGATGAATCAGATACAAATGCTTTTGACCACATTATAGAAACTGCAGCAAACATGCAAACATGTTCTGGAAAATAATACAATTATCTTTCAAAGTAGAAGCTTCAGAAGTATGCAAGCTTTGGGTGTAATACAATCAAAATTTCTTCTCTGCTTTTCTGTATATATGGCATCTGCCTTCCCACCATGCTGGCTTTGTTACCAGCCTGGTTTCTCTCATAGTTTTAAGAAGGCTGCTAGCAACAAATGAGGCAATGTGCTTTCTTGTTGGTGCCCAGGAGAAGACAGATCCCAATTCACTTGGGCTAGGTCATAATTTCACTCCTGGACTAATAACAGTTACCAGAAGGAAGACCTGGAAGTTAAAAACCATAGAAACATAAAAGGGATAGAATTACAATCATAAATTTTGCACATACCAATCACTCTGCCTGGAGCATTTTCCTCACGTTTTCCTCTCTTTGTGTTATTCAGGTATGGATTCATTTGTTACCTATTAAAAGTGGTATTTCTGAATTCCTTATCTAAAATTTCTTCTTTATAGGTGTCCCATCACAATAAACATTTCATGGTCCATTGATTTTCATAAGATGTTACTACTTAAATCCACATTATTTATTACTGCATATATATATTTATTTTCCATTTCCTTCACTAGAATGAAAGCACCATGTTTATATAACCTCTACCAGAATATAAGCAGTTTAAAACATCTCTGCCTTGTTTATTGCTGAATTCCTTGCATATGACATATGGAAGAAGTTCAAAAAATATTTTCAGAAATAACGAAAAAAAAGGAGGAAGTAAAGAGAAAAGGAGGGAAAAAAGGGAGAGAGTGAGGGAGAAAAGAAGGAAAGAAAGAGAGAGAAGAAAAAGGAAGGTAAATGTGTGAGTACACGTAGATGATACATCAAAACAATTTTACTGCTTTTTTTCCTCCTGTAACTGGCCATATTTGTACCTGTAATAGTTACTGTGATGGTTAATTTTATGTACTGACTTTACTGGACTAAAGAATGCCCAAGATCGCTTGTAAAACATTGTTTCTGGGTATATTTATGGGTTTCTGGAAGAGATTAGCATTTGAATCATTAGACTGTGTAAACCAGATCCCCCTTCACCAATGTGGGTGGGTATCAACCAATACAATGAAGACCTGAATAGAACAAAAAGGCAGAGCCAGTGTGAATTTTCTCTCTCCTCTTGAGCTGGGACATCTATCTTCTCCTGCCTGGAGACAATGGCATTCCTGGAGACACTGAAGCTCTGAACCTTTGAGCTCTAAGATTGCAACATCCCCTTTTCCTTTGGTATGGTATGCGTACCTTTCAGTCCAAGCTGGCTATCTTTTTGCTGATAAATATAAATATTAATACATATACATACATACACACACACACTTGTAAAAATTCTGGGAATTTTACTGGTGCTCCCTCCATCTGACAAACCCGTATCCACAAATCTCCTTCTGGCCTCTTCTGAGATAGCCGAGGGACAGCACCCTTAAGCATCTTATTAGCTCTGTTGTTTAACTGAGAGAACCATGAAGCGTACTCTTAATAAAGGGTGTAGTGTCAGTGCTCTAAGGAACCATCATTCTGAGGTTTTAACAAAGGATTTTAAAGTCACATTTTCACGTCATCTTTAGACTATACTTTTCAAAGAGTGCCCTGGATATAATCTTTGCTTGGAAACAATTATTTTCAGCATCATTTTCCAGCTGTAAAGGCTAAGAATTTTCAAAACCATCAAGTCCTGCCTCCTTCTTGTTTAACAGTCCATTCCTCAATTTCTCTCTCATCTCACACTTTTCTAGAAACAGCAAGAATAATCCAGGCAGCATCCTCAATGCTGCTTGAAAAACTCCTTAGTTTACCCCATTAATTAGGCACATGTTCTACCCTTACTCATTCTTGGAGGCAAGGGTGCTGCTAAACTTTCTGCTTCTACTTAACAGTGATCTCCTTCCTCGTTTCTAAGAGTTTTTTTTACTCTTAAAAGCCCACACTGGCTGCTTTATTAAAGCCTATGAATCTTCTAGAAACAATTTTTTCAAGGTACTTTAGGCTTTAACTTACATGTGAACTGTCTTCACATGACTGCCTAGTTCCAAAGATACACTCACATTTTATTTTTAGTTATGACAGCACCCTATTCTTGGTATCAAACTCTGTATCAATTATCTATTTCTGCATTTAAAAATTATTTCAAAACTTAGTGGCATAAAACAACAAAAATTTATCATTTCACGGTTTCAGTGGGTTAGAAATTTGGACACAGCTTCACTGGATACTTTTGGTTCAAGGCTTTCATGAGGTAGCATTCACAATTTCAGTTGGGATTTTATTTCCATGTGAAAGGTTGACTGAGGGAGTACATTTTTAAACTCAGATTGTTGTCTGCTGGCCTTGGTTGCTTACCATTTGGGCCTCTCCACAAAGCTGGCTCATAATACGGGACCTGGGTTCTCCTGGAGTGAGTGATTTCAAAAGAAAATGAGAGCACTCAGGGTAGGAGCCACAGCTTTTATAATAAACTGATCCCTTCTGCTATATAATATACATACAAGTGAGTCAATAAGCCAACCCCTCACTCAATGGAAGGTATTATACCTGGGTGTGAAAAACAATAGGGGGAGTTAATTAGGGACCACAACTGCCTACCACAGAACATATCAAGGTAAACCATGGTCCAGAAGGTGGTGCAAACAAGGTATTCAGAGTCTAGTAAAAGCCTTCTGAGACAAGAGGGATAAGAATGAGCAGCTAAATATTTGATGGGGAAAGAAACCTTTTTTCTTTTTATCTATACGTATGATTTTAAAAGTTTCTTCCTTGTTTCAAAGTTCTGTTGTGATAGTGTTTTTGTGTGAAATATGTAAGTAATCTAGGGATAATTACTAAAGTTAGCCATGAAAGCAATCTGAAATATCCTGGGAAGTCAAATACAGTGATGCTCTTTGCAATTTGTGGTTGTGATACCACTTAAGAATGCAGTTTCTATTGTAACTATCATTTATTTAACATCTATAATGTATCTTTCTGCTGCATATTCAATAAGATACTTCCAAACTTTATATTTTTATCTTTTACTCTCTACGGGATTTAAGGCAAATTTAAAAGGTATACCTCTCACTTTTGCATTCCAGTAGACGGATCTTCTTTGCTTACAGCATGACCTGTGGCATTCCAACCCTTTTCTGTGTTGAGCCCTCAGCCTGGAACTCTCACCACACAAATCCTCATCTCCTCACCATGCTTTCCCTGCCCCCCAAATTTATATCCTTTAATCCTTTTTTAAAAAATTATTTTAAAAGAATTTTATTGAAGTATAGTTGATTTACAATGTTGTGTTAATTACTGCTGTACAGAAAAATGACTCAGTATACATATACATATATATATACTTGTTCATATTCTTTTCCATTATGGTTTATCAAAGGATATTGAATATAGTTCCCTGTGCCATACAGTAGCACATTATTTTTTTTTTTTGGTTTTTTAACATCTTTATTGGCGTATAATTGCTTTACAATGGTGTGTTAGTTTCTGGTTTATAACAAAGTGAATCAGCTATACATAGACATATATCACCGTATCTCCTCCCGCTTGCGTCTCCCTCCCTTTCTCCCTATCCCACCCCTCTAGCTGGTCACAAAGGACAGAACTGATTTCTCTGTGCTATGCGGCTGCTTCCCACTAGCTATCTATTTTACATTTGGTAGTGTATATATGTCCACGCCACTCTCTCAGTTTGTCCCAGCTTACACTACCCTATCCTCCATTCAAGTCCATTCTCTACGTCTCTGTCTTTATTCCTGTCCTGCCACGAGGATCTGTAGAACCAATTTTTTTTTTAGATTCCATATATATTTGTTAGCATACGGTGTTTGTTTTTCTCTTTCTGACTTACTTCATCCTATATGGCAGAATATAGGTCCATCTACTTCACTACAAATAACTCAATTTCATTTCTTTTTATGGCTGAGTAATATTCCAATATATATATGTTCCACATCTTCTTTATCCATTGACCTGTCCATGGACACTTAGGGTGCTTCCATGTCCTGGCTATTGTAAATAGAGTTGAAATGAATATTGTGGTACATGACTCTTTTGGAATTATGGTTTTCTCAGGGTATATGCCCAGCAATGAGATTGCTGGGTCTTATGGTAGTTCTTTTTTTAGTTTTTTGAGGAACCTCCATAGTGTTCTCCATAGTGGCTGTATCAGTTTACATTCCCACCAACAGTGCAAGAGGGCCGCCTTTTCTCCACACCCTCTCCAGCATTTATTGTTGGTAGATTTTTTGATGATGGCCGTTCTGACCACTGTGAGATGATATCTCATTGTAGTTTTAATTTGCATTTCTCTAATGATTAGTGATGGTGAGCACCATTTTATGAGTTTGTTGGAAATCTGTTTATCGTCTTTGGAGAAATGTCTACTTAGGTCTTTTGCCCGTTTTTGGACTGGGTTGTATTTCTGATATTGAGCTGCATGAGCGCTTGTAAATTTTGGAGATTAATCCATTGTCAATTGCTTCATTGCAAATATTTTCTCCCATTCTGAAGGTTGTCTTTTCGTCTTGTTTATGATTTCCTTTGCTGTGAAAAAACTTTTAAGTTTCATTAGTTAACATTTGTTTATTTATATTTTTATTTCCATTTCTTTATGGGGTGGGTGAAAAAGGATCTGCTGTGATTTTTGTCATAGAGTGTTCTGCCTATGTTTTCTTCTAAGAGTTTGATAGTATCTGGCCTTACATTTAGGTCTTTAATCCACTTTGAGTTTATTTTTGTGTATGGTGTTAGGGAGTGTTCTAATTTCATTCTTGTACATGTAGCTGTCCACTTTTCCCAGCACCACTTATTGAAGAGGCTGTCTTTCCTCCATTTATATTCTTGCCTCCTTTATCAAAGGTAAGGTGACCATATGTGTGTGGGTTTATCTCTGGGCTTTCTATCCTGTTTCACTGATCTATATTTCTGTTTTTGTGCCAGTACCATACTGTCTTGATTATGTAGCTTTGTAGTATAGTCTCAAGTCTGGGAGTCTGATTCCTCTAGGTCCCTTTTTCTTTCTCAAGATTGCTATGGCCATTCAGGGTCTTTTGTGTTTCTATACAAATGGTGAAATTTTTTGTTCTAGTTCTGAAAAAAATGCCACTGGTTGTCTGATAGGAATTGCATTGAATCTGTAGATTGCTTTGAGTAATATAGTGATTTTCACAATGTTGATTCTTCCAATCCAAGAACATGGTATATCTCTCCATCTATTTGTATCATCTTTAATTTCTTTCATAAGTGTCTTATAGTTTTCGGCATACAGGTCTTTTGTCTCCTTAGGTAGGTTTATTCCTAGGTATTTTATTCTTTCTGTTGCAATTGTAAATGGGAGTGTTTCCTTAATTTTTCTTTCAGATTTTTCACCATTAGTGTATAGGAATGCCAGAGATTTCTGTGCATTAATTTTATATCCTGCTACTTTACCACATTCATTGATTAGCTCTAGTAGTTTTCTGGTAGCATCTTCAGGATTCTCTATGTATAGTACCATGTCATCTGCAAACAGTGACAGCTTTACTTCTTTCCTGATTAGGATTCCTTTTTTTTTCTTCTCTGACTGCTACGGCTAAAACTTCCAAAACTATGTTGAGTAACAGTGGTGAGAGTGGACAACCTTGTCTTGTTCCTGATCTTAGAGGAAATGGTTTCACTTTTTCAACACTGAGAACGATGTTGGCTGTGGTTTGTCATATATGGCCTTTATTATGTTGAAGTAAGTTCCCCTATGCCTACTTTCTATAGGGTTTTTATCATAAATGGGTGTTGAATTGTGTCGAACGCTTTTCCTGCATCTATTGAGATGATCATATGGATTTTCTCCTTCAATTTGTTGATATGCTGTATCACATTGACTGATTTTCGTATATTGAAGAATCCTTGCATTCCTGGGATAAACCCCACTTGATCATGGTGTATGAGCCTTTTAATGTGCTGTTGGATTCTGTTTGGTACTATTTTGTTGAGAATTTTGCATCTATATTCGTCAGTGATATTGGCCTGTAGTTTTCTTTCTTTGTGACATCTTTGTCTGGTTTTGGTATCAAGGTGATGGTCGTCTCGTAGAATGAGTTTGGGAATGTTCCTCCCTCTGCTATATTTTGGAAGAGTTTGAGAAGGATAGGTGTTAGCTCTTCTCAAAATATTTGATAGAAGTCTCCTATGAAGCCATCTGGTCCTGGGCTTTTGTTTGTTGTACGATTTTTAATTATAGTCTCAATTTCAGTGCTTGTGTTTGGTCTATTTATATTTTCTATTTCTTCCTGGTTCAGTCTCGGGAGGTTGTGTTTTTCTAAGAACTTGTCCATTTCTCGGTTTTCCATTTTTTTGGCATATAGTTGCCTGCAGTAATCTTTCATGATCCTTTGTATTTCTGCAGTGTCAGTTGTTACTTCTACATTTTTATTTCTAATTCTATTGAGTCTTCTCCCTTTCTTTCTTGATGAATCTGGCTAAAGGTTTATCAATTTTGTTTATCTTCTCAAAGAGGCAGCTTTTAGTTTTATTGATCTTTGCTATCGTTTCCTTCATTTCTTTTTCATATATTTCTGATCTGATCTTTATGTTTTCTTTTCTTCTGCTAACTTTGGGGGTTTTTTGTTCCTCTTTGTCTAACTGCTTTAGGTGTAAGGTTAGGTTGCTTATTTGAGATGTTTCTTGTTTCTTGAGGTCGGATTGTATTGCTATAAACTTCCCTCTTAGAACTGCTTTTGCTGCATCCCAGGTTTTGAGTCATTGTGTTTTCATTGCCATTTGTTTCTAGGTACTTTTTGATATCTTCAGTGATCTCTTGGTTTTTTAGTACTGTATTTTTAGCCTCCATGTGTTTGTATTTTTTATAGATTTTCCCTGTAATTGATACCTAGTTTCATAGCATTGTGGTCAGAAAATATACCTGATATGATTTCAATGTCCTTAAATTTACCAAGGCTTGATTTGTGACCCAAGATATGATCTATCCTGGAAATGTTCCATGAGCACTTGAGAAGAAAGTGTAATGTGCTGTTTTTGGATGGAATGTCCTATAAATATCAATTAAGTCCATCTTTTTTAATACATCATTTAAAGCTTGTGTTTCCTTATTTATTTTCATTTTGGATGATCTGTCCATTGGTTAAAGTGGGGTGTTAAAAGTTCCCTACTATGATTGTGTTACTGTTGATTTCCCCTTTTATGGTTGTTAGCATTTGCCTTATGTATTGAGGTGCTCTTATACTGGGTGCATAAATATTTGCAAGTATTATATCTTCTTCTTGGATTGATCCCTTGTTTGTTATGTAGTGTCCTTCTTTGTTTCTTGTAAGTCTTTGTGTTAAAGTCTATTTTGTCAGATATGAGAATTGCTACTCCAGTTTTCTTTTGATTTCCATTTGCATGGAATATCCTTTTCCATACCCTCACTTTCAGTCTGTATGTGTCCCTAGGTCTGAAGTGGGTCTCTTGTAGACAGCATATATACAGGTCTTGTTTGTGTATCCATTCAGCTAGTCTATGTGTTTCAGTTGAAGCACTGAATCCATTTAATTTAAGGTAGTTATTGATACCTATGTTTCTATTACGATTTTCTTAATTGTTTTGGGCTTGTTATTGTAGGTCTTTTCCTTCTCTTGTGTTTCCTGCCTAGAGAGGTTCCTTTAGTATTTGCTGTAAAGCTGGTTTGGTGGTGCTGAATTTTCTTAGCTTTTGTTTGTTTGTAAAGGTTTTAATCTCTCCCTCAAATCTGAATGAGATCCTTTCTGGGTAGAGTAATTTTGGTTGTAGTTTTTTCCCTTTCATCACTTTAAATATGTCCTGCCACTCCCTTATGGCTTGGAGAGTTTCTCCTGAAAGATCAGCTGTTAACTTTTGGGGACTCCCTTGTATGTTTTTGTTTGTCCCTTGTTGCTTTTAATATTTTTTTCTTTGTATTTAATTTTTATAGTTTGATTAATATGTGTCTTTGCATGTTTCTCCTTGGATTTATCCTGTCTGGGACTCTCTGCACTTCCTGGACTTGACTGACTATTCCCTTTCCCTTATTAGGGAAGTTTTCAACTATAATCTCTTCAAATATATTCTCAGTCCCTTTCTTTTTCTCTTCTTCTTCTGGGACCCCTGTAATTCAAATGTTGGTGCATTTAATGTTGTCCCAGAGGACTGTGAGACTATCCTCAATTCTTTTCATTCTTTTCATTTATTCTGTTCTGTGGTAGCTATTTCCACTATTCTATCTTCCAGGTCACTTATCCATTCTTCTGCCTCAGTTATTCTGCTATTGATTTCTTCTAGAGAATTTTTAATTTCATTTATTGTGTTGTTCATCATTGTTTGTTTGCTCTTTAGTTCTTCTAGTTCCTTGTTAACTGTTTCTTGTATTTTCTCCATTCTATATCCATGATTTTGGATCATCTTTACTATCATTACTCTGAATTATTTTTCAGGTAGACTGCCTATTTCCTCTTCATTTGTTAGGTCTGGTGGGTTTTACCTTTCTCTTTCATCTGCTGTGTGTTTCTCTGTCTGTTTTGTGTTTCTCTGTTTTCTCATTTTGCTTAATTTACTGTGTTTGGTCTCCTTTTCACAGGCTGCAGTTTTGTTGCTCCTGCTGTATTTGGTTTCTGTCCCCAGTGGCTAATGTTGTTTCAGTGGGTTGTGTAGGCTTCCTGGTGTAGGGGTCTGGATCTTGTGTTCTGGTGGATGAGGCTATATCTTGTTTTCCTGTTGGGCAGGGCCGCATCTTTTGATTTTTTGGGGGGGGGGTGTGTCTGTGACCTTATTATGTTTTTAGGCAGCCTCTCTCCTTATGGGTGGGGTTGTGTTCCTGTCTTGCTAGTTGTTTGGCATAGGGTATCCATCACTGTAGTTTGCAGGTTGTTGAGTGGAGCTGGGTCTTAACGTTGAGATGGAGATCTCTGGGAGAGCTTTCGTCATTTGTTATTACATGGAGCTGGGAGGTCTCTGTTGGACCAATGTCCTGAACTTGGCTCTCCCACCTCAGAGGCACAAGCCTGACACCCGGCAGGAGCACCAAGACCCTGTCAGCCAGCTGGCTCAGAAGAAAAGGGAGAAAAATAGAAAGAAAGAAACAAAAAAATAAAGTAAAATAAACTTATTGAAATAAAAAATTAATTATTAAAAACAATTAATAGAATAAAAGAAAGAAAGAAAGAAGAGAGCAACAAACCAGAAAACAAATCCACCAATGATAACAAATTCTAAAAACTATACTAAAAAAAAAATGGACAGACAGAACCCTAGGACAAATGGTAAAAGCAAAACTATAGAGACAAAATCACACAAAGAAGCATACACATACACACTCATAAAAAGAGAAAAAGGAAAAAAATATATATAAAGAAGAAAAAAAAGAAGAGAGCAACCAAATCAATAAACAATCTACCAATGATAATAAACTCTAAATACTAAGCTAAGATAAACATAAAACCAGAAACAAATTAGATGCAGAAAGGAAACCCCAAGTCTACAGTTGCTTCCAAAGTCCACTGCTTCAATTTTTGGATGATTCATTGTCTAGTCAGTTATTCCACAGATGCAGGGTACATCAAGTTGATTGTGGAGATTTAATCCACTGCTCCTGAGGCTGCTGGAAGAGCTTTCCCTTTCTCTTCTTTGTTTGCACAGCTCTTGGGGTTCAGCTTTGGATTTGGCCCTGCCTCTGCATGTAGGTCACTTGAGGGTGTCTGTTCTTCCCTCAGACGGGATGGGATTAAAGTAGCAGCTGATTAGGGGTCTCTGGCTTCTTCAGGCCCAGGAGAGAGAGGGGTATGGAATGCAGGGTGAGCCTATGGAATGCAGAGAGACGCTAGCATGACATTGCAACAGCCTGAGGCATGCCATGTGTTCTCCCACGGAAGTTGTCCCTGGATCACGGGACCCTGGCAGTGGTGGGCTGCAGAGGCTCACAGGATGGGAGGTGTGGATAGTGACCTGCGTTTGCACACAGGCTTTTTGGTGGCTGCAGCAAGAGCCTTAGTGTTTCATGTCCATCTCTGGTGTCTGCACTGATAGCTGTGGCTCGTGCCCATCTCTGGAACTCAGTTAGGCAGTGCTCTGAATCTCCTCTCCTCACGTACCCCGAAACAGTGGTCTCTTGCCTATTAGGCAATTCTAGACATTTTCCCGGAATCCCTCCTGGCTAGCTGTGGTGCACTAGCCCCCTTCAGACTGTGTTCATGCAGCCAACCCGTCCTCTACCTAGGATCTGACCTCTGAAGCCGGAGACTCAGCTCCCAGCCCCCACCCACCCCAGTGGGTGAGCAGACAACCCTCTCAGACTGGTGAGTGCTGGTTAACACTGAGCCTCTGTTTGGGAATCTCTCCACTTTGCCCTCTGCACCCCTATTGCTGTGCTCTCCCCCGTGGTTCCAAAGCTTCCCCCATGCCACCCCCTGTCTCCACCAGTGAAGGGGCTTCCTAGTGTGTGGAAACCTTTCCTCCTTCATAGCTCCCTCCCAGAAGTGCAGGTCCCATCCATATTCTTTTGTCTCTGTTTTCTTCTTTTTTCTTTTGCCCTACCCAAGTAAGTGGGAGTTTCTTGCCTTTTGGGAGGTCTGAGGTCTTCTGCCAGCATTCAGTAGGTGTTCTGTAGGAGTTGTTTCACATGTAGATGTATTTCTGATGTATTTGTGGGGAGGAAGGTGATCTCCAAATCTTACTCCTCCACCATCTTGAAGGTCTCTCAGGCTCCTTTCATCCTTTAGTCTTTATCTTGAAAATGATTGCCAAAGGACTGTAACTTGTGGAAACATTACTAGAGTCCTATAAAACACTTCCTCAAAGATAACTCAAAGGCTTTGAATTATTTTGCTCAAATGAGTTTATAAAAGCTACTAGTTGACTGTTTAGAATCTACTTTGACTTGGGGGGAGTTAATTGCTTTTTGTTTGGTTATATTTCTTTTCTCTGGTTGCTTATGTATTTCCTCAAATTATCAAGAATGATTGTGGTCTTTTATTTGCCAGTGTTAGAAATATGGAAATGTTATGTTTGCTTTCATTTCAGTCTTCTTTAAATGCCATTGTTTGTGCAAACTGTGGGCAAATAAGACTTCACTGTTAATTAGCATTCAAATAAGCTAATGATTCAAATATTTGCATATCTTGAAATTTATCAAAACTCAGTGTAAATTAAATGGCGATAGGATTTCAGGAAAGCAATGAAGAAAAGAAGTGTAATTCTCAATTAGACATAAATCCAGACTAAAATGTAATATTTACTGATGAAACTACTAAACTCACTTGGCAAAACATTTTGAATACACTGAAAGCAGATATATATTAAAATCATTTCTCCAAGAAGTTCTGAGAATTTAAGCTTAGTGACCAGGTAGAAATGTTTTCTTTTTACAAATGAATCTTTCTTAAAGGGACACTTTCTTAAAGTCCTAGTTTTATTGTTTTAATATCTATATATCAGAAACTCCTTCTCATCATGAAAATTATTATTAATATTTTACAAAGAATAAAACATAAAAATGCCATGTTTCCCAAAGAAATTGATAAACATTTGACCGATTGTGAACATGGGTTACCTGCTGTGAATAGATAAAGTTGAATTTGTCCATTCACCCATATTTATTCTTAGAAAATGTAATGGAGCTGTTTGTATATCCGATAATATTGAACTAATTAAGTATACTGATAATAGGGATAGAACGCATTTAAATTAAAATCAAAATGTGCTAGCAAGTGAAGAAGAATTCAGTTACAAATAACGTGAGAGTAAACGAATTTAATTTTCTCCAAAGTTTCATATTTTGTGAGTTCTAGGGATGAAGGCAGAGGAAAGGAGATAGGGAGGGGTTTGAGTTTTTGAAAATGCTAACACCTGCAAACAGGGTAAAAACACAATAATTGTTTTCAGGTGCCTAATATACTTAAACACTGTGTAATTATGAGCATATACAGGGAATGGTCATAAGCCACTCTTCAGTGAATTGGAATGTATTAGAATAAAGACAGTCATAATTCTTTGTTGTTTACAAAAGAGCATGATTTTTTCCCCATAGTTGTATCTAAAATATTCAAAGAATAACTTATAACACCCTTGAGGCTTTAAAAGCAGATTAAAATAAGTCAATACCTTGTGAATAAAATGCAGAATTTTTTAAACAATTATTTATAGCCTCTAATACAATAAACTGACCTATGCTTGTCAATTCCTGATAATTATTAAGGAAGTTAAATATGCTATAAGGAGACTAATGAAAACAGCAAGAATATAACTATTGGGATGAAGTAAGCAGTATCACATTTACATCATCAGCACATCACATATCTTTTTAGGAGAATACTGTAAATCAGTGGTTCATATTGTGACATCAATTAAAACCAGAGTCTTTGAGGGAAAGACCACTCCCCTCAAGCCTTGCAGGTCCTGTCAGAATATCAGAGAAGGTGCACAGAAAAAGCCAGAAAGGCTGTGCTTCAAATATTTCTCAAAAAAGCAAAACTATGAATAATGAAATCAGACATGGAATGTAGCAAACAAATTTCACTGATTTTAAATTCTTAATTTTGCCTTTACTTATATATGCTTTTAACTTTACCAAGCAAATGTTTTTTACAGAAAAATTTGATCTGAAAGTTAGAGTTTTGAAATATAAGGTAAATTTTTAAAAATAAAAATAGTATATTATTCCTCCATATGACTTTCCTACATTATTTACTTTCCATCTTAGTTTGTTGTTTGCAAAATCTATAATTTATTTTGTATATTTATAACTATTGTATGTGAATACATTGTTAGATAACCACATATAACTTCTAAATTTATGTTAACTCTCTTTTTTCCTGAGTCATATTTACAGGATAGCTCAACTCCATCTTTATTAGGGTATTTTAGGTTATATGATCTGCAATTTCCTGAAGACACAATTATATGTATGACTGTCTATCCTCACATGCAAGCATTACACTGGTAAATCATATATTAGAGCAAAGGAAAGTACTATAACTTAGGTATTAGAAGTTCACCCTGTTACAACAGTGAACATACACGATCCAGGACCAAATGTAATTTCTGTCACCCAGTAAATAATAGGACAACCAATTAAATGCCTCTATATTATTCCACAGATTGAAGACTGCTGATTATATAGCAATCTGTTGACAATATTATTGAGGAACCAGCTTCAAAGCAAATGAAAAAAAGTGAAGTTGACAGGAGGTGATTGTTTTAAATAGTATGATGTAGGAAGTAATCTTTGTGGTAAGAAAATAAAAGTTTAAATGGAAGCTGTCCTCAGAATTGCTTAAATTCTTCAAAGATCTTTGTGCTACACACGAGTGTCCTGATAAAGAGTGGGTAAAAGAATCTTTATTTAATGGATTAGGGGACATTTTTGGATGGACCATGCTGTATGCCATATGCTAACTGAATTTCCACTATTAGTTTATCTTACATTCACCACAAATGCTTTCTTTAAACATACACTTGGCTTACAAAGTATACACTTCCAGTTAGTTGTCAATTTTGTGGCTCATTGGAGTGGGAGTTTTTTCTAACTGAAGTGTACATCAAGGCAAATTGACACAAACCAAGGGCATAAACATGGATGAGTGAGCATAAATCTATACGTTGGTCTTCTACTTTCATTAAAACAATAAGAAATAAAAGATTACTAAAACAATGCATTTCTTCTGACATCTCAAAAATTCCAGACTGTTAGAAATTATAATCTGATATCAAATACTCAGTTTTATTTTTTGCTTGACATCTTAGGGATTCTAGGCCATTAGAAATATGTAATTTGAGATTAAAGGACACAAATTGCTTTGCTTAACTAAAAAGTGATCATGTAGTCCTCTGACATGGAGAAAGCTATTAAAGTGAAATCAGGTATAAGAAAAAAATTTTTAATTTAAACTAATTTAAAAATTGAGAAATAGTGATGACTAATAAGGTCATAAAATGTGTTTAGACCCTATGCATTATATTAATTCCATTTCAATTAATTCCAAGTAATGAATGCATGAGCAGTTTAAAACTAAGAAATGGTTATATTTTGTCCAAACTTTGAGATAAGTTTATTTGCAGTTTAGGGAGAAATTTTAAGAAGTTATCAACTTTTCAAAATAGAGTGGTATAGCAGACCACTATTTGGGACTTACTCAACAGCCATTCTTCCCTGGTCTCCATTTCTAAGTTTGCAGAAATTTTATGTTACTCAGGTGTCAGGCACAGCTGAGTTTAGAGAAGATGAGATTTTCCCCAGCCTCAGGGAAGAAATCACAATTAGCCTAAGACAATTATTGCAATACCACACCCTTTGGAGAAAGTTGTCCATCTTATCCACCTCTAGCTATTTTCATGTAATATGGAAAGTCTGCTGGAGGGCAAGTGTTATTTGAACTTCATCTAACCAAAACAACCACATAAAGAAATATTAAACGAGCTTGCTCACTTAGGCATGTTATCTTTACCACCTCTCAGGTTCAGACTCTTGCTTCTTATTTCTTTCATTTCAATTGCAATTTAGCTTGTTTCCCAGCACCTTCCTTATTCCACTTAAATTCATCTTCTTCACAGCTGTCAGAGTAAAATATTAAAAATGCAAATCTGACCACGTTTATCTCCTGCTTAAATTAATTCAGTCACTACCCAATTATCTACAAGACTCAATCTTCATCTTTCAAAAGGAAATCCACCCATACCCATCTCCTTTTCCCCAGGATGGTTAAAATGTTCATTTTTCATTAAAAACATCAGTGTATGTGATTTCTCAGGACAATGTGAGTTTCTTGACTACAGTGGTGATTTATGTATTTCCCTATGCTCAGTACACAGGACAGTACATATAACATAAAAGAAACATTATAAATACTTGCTGAATAGTGAAATTAGTAGTATATCTATAATTATTTAAAAGGAACTCCTAACTTCAGTTCTTAAGGTTTAAATAGATCTCCGATCAACAAGGAAAATAGATTTTTGGGATACGTCTTTTGTCACAGCATGCGATATCATCCATGTCTGTAGTATGGTACTATAAAACCATTTCACACTCAGTTCTGGAGGCAATTTGAGTATTATGCAACCTGATGTGAAACTCCGAGAGGAGACTTTGGGCTTCAGAAACTTTGACTCCCCTCAGGGGCATAAGAATCAAAAAGGAAGAGGTTACATTGTATTGTACTCTTCTAAACTCTCTTCGCTAATACAAATGTCTCAAAAACATCAGCTTCTCAATACACTTTTGGTCAATATGTGTTGAATCTTTGAGCTATTTGTACTGTACTTTATTCTATCTTGTGTGCCTTAACTGGAAATATATCTTTAATGCCAAAGAATTTATAGCATCTGTACTATTCTCTCTCTTACATCACAAGAAAAAAATTAACCTTCTAGTTCTAACAGCCATAGATTGAACAGACATCATTGAAAAAAGCAGTGGCACAATGCTGAAACATAGCAAGACACTGTTTTCAGATGATATGGCCAAAGGAAACAAAATAATCATCTGTCTTAAAAAAATTATTAAATGTATTGCCACATTCATCTTTTAGTGTCAGGTCACTCATTTTTCTTGTGCTTTCACTAACTGTTTTTCAAGACTGTCTTTTTGTTTCTACATAAAATCTAATGAAATTTTACTTTAATCTAGTTATAAGTGCAAATTTCAGCGAATTTTTACAAAGTAAACACATAATGAAACTACCATTCTGATAACATATTTGAAGGTTGTCATCCCTCTAGACCAGGGATTCCCAACCCACAGGCCACAGACCAGTACCAGTCTGTGGCCTGTTAGGAGGTGGGCCACACAGCAGGAGGTGAGCGGCCGGTGAGCGAGAGAAGCTTCTTCTGTATTTATAGCCACTTCTCTTCACTTGCATTACCACCTGACAGCTGCCACCTGTCAGATCAGCTGCAACATTAGATTCTCATAGAAGTGCGAACCCTACTGTGAACTGTGCATGACAGGGATCTAGGTTGCCACACAAAAAATAAGTACTCTCCTGACTTATCACCATGGATTAGTTCATATATTCTTGAACTCTAAGTAAACAGAATCCTACATTATGTCATATTTTATGTCTGACTTCAGTTGCTTAACATTACATTTTAAGATCTGTACAGATCATTGAAAGTAATAGGTTTTTTATTCTCATTTCTCTATAGCATTCATTGTTTGACAATAACATAATTTGCTTATTCATTTTACTTTGAGTGGCTATTTCAGCTGTATACAGATTGAGCCTAATGGGGATAATCCAATTATGAACATTCTAGAGCATGTGTGTTGGTACACAATTATATGCATTTTAGTTGTATGTATTTAAGATTTCAAATTATTGGGACACGAAGAATTCATAAATCTAGCTTAATAAAAAAAGATAAACAGTTTTTCAAAGTGGTTTGTATTGATTTTAACTAATACCTGAAGTATATGAATGTTCCATTTATTCTATATTATTGCCAAAAGTGGCAAAAGCTTCCTTTTTAAATTATAGCCATCCCTTAAATAACATAACATCACTTTAATTTGCATTTCCCTGGTAAACATGAGGCTAAACACAATGTCACGTTTATTGGCCATCTGAATATCATCTTTTGATGTATGAAGTGCCTTTTCATTTTTATTAGGTTCCTTTTCTTTTTTTCATGTTAATATGTAGGGGTTTCTTACATTTTCTGTATTTGAATCATTTGTCAGATATATATTTTGGAAATCATTTCTGTGACTCTTTGACTTGCATTTTCACACTTAATGGTGTCTTATGATAAATTTAATTTCTTATGTAAATATATTCCAATTTATCATTTTTTATGGTCAAAACTATTTTAATACTGTTTATACAATCTTTGCCTTTTCAAGGACATAAAGATATTCTCCTATGCTAAATTAGCAGCTTTTTTACTCCTTCCCAATTTATGTATACTATCTATTTAATACATATGTATTCATGGTGTGAAGTGTATGACAATGCTGCACAATACGGTAGCCATAGGCAGTATATTTATTTAAATTAAAATTAATTAAAGTTTAAAATTTAGTTTCTCTGTCACATTATTCACCAATCAAGTTCTCAACAACCATATGTAGCTAATGGTTTCCATATCCAAGATACGGAGAACATTGCCATCATACAGAAACTTTTGGACTGTGCTGCTCTAGAGTCACTTTTTTTCCCCCCATAAATATTTAATTGACCCAACACCATTTCTATTCTTCCCAAATCTATTTACAAAGAATATTTGTCACAAAACAACTGTCAATGTATGTGTAAAGAAAAAAATGTTGCCTGACATTCCAGTTCTACAAGGTCAAACCATTAGCTACTGCTGTCACCCACCAATAGTGCATCCTGAGGGGGAACTAAGGATGGAGAAAAACAGAAAGTATTCTGTGCTTTGGATATATCAACCCCTAGAGAGTTAAGATGTATATCCAAGAAAAAAATACAATGACTCTAGATTCTTACATCTTCCCACATAAAGAGAAGAAGTAAAATCATTAACTTGATATGTCTATTCTTTGTGACTAGCAGTAATCTTTTTATGCTTGACTACTTGTTTCTCCCAGCAAAAAAAGCTCATATATACCCTTACCTCTTAAGAGCATTTCCTCAGAGCTTTGTGACAAACTGTCTCCCAGGCCATAGTCCTCAGTAAGGTTTCCAAATAAAACAAGTCATAATTTTTATGTTGTGTGTTTTTATTTCAGTCCATATAAATGTAGGTTTGTCTGGGTTCTCTATTCTGTGCCACTGAATTATTGTCTTTTCTTGTAACTAAACCACATTCTGTTCATTGTGTAACATATTAAGTATTCCTGTTAGTATAAAGTCTCCAAATGTATTTTTCTTTTTCAAGATTTTCTAGCTATTTGTAGTCCATTGCATTTCCACAAAACCTACAGAATAATTTTGCCACTCTCTTCAACCACCCAGGCAAGCTGCTTGAGTTTTCTTTGGGATTGTAATTAATCTAAAGATCAATTTGAGAATAATTAACATTTTATAGCATTTGATTCTTCCAATTCATGAACTTGGATTCATTTCATTTACTTAGGCTTTTAAATTACCTCAGTAACATTCTGTAGTTGTCTTTATAGATGTCTTTGATTTCTTTTTAAATTACATTTTCAGGTATTTAAATTTTTATATTATATTTTTGTTATTTTTATATTATTTCAAATAGTAGCACCAAAATATTGACTGTTGATTATCTACAGAAATATGACTAATTTTCTAAATATTGACATTGTATTTGCAACTTTGAGTTCAAATATTAATTCTAAAAATTTGTAATTAAAAAATGTTCTTATTGATAATCCTGTCATTGGCATATAGTGATGTTTTCATGTGATGCTTTCCAGAATGTTTTGCATTTTACTTTTTGCATTATTTCAATGAATGGGACATCTAGGTCAGCATTGAATAAAAATGGCAGTAGTAAAAATATTTTTCTTGTTCCTGATCTTGAAAAATATTTCAGTGTTTTTTGCCGTTAAGCATTGTAACTGAGATTGCAAAAACTCTATTCTTATTCTACAATCCTTACAACTGTGGTCCATAAGAATCCCAACATCCAATATCTACATCATGAATGGGGAGAGACTTTTTCCTTGAATAACTGCCAAGCCCAACCATTTGGCAGGCTTGGAAATACCACGAAACTAACACCTCAAGGAAGCAACCCTTAACTACTCACTGGATCACAGTGGTATGTAAATATTCCTTTCCCTTGAGTCATGTGTTTTGAAGCACTTCCCAGAGTTTCCCCATTGAAGTAAGCTTCAATTACCTACTGTGGTAGCCAGCTCAAAAACCCTCTCTTCATGGAGTTCCTTCTGCATATCAATTCCCTCATTCATACTGGCGTTCCCTACAACACCCAAATAAACTATTTCCTATTTGCAATTGGATCCTTGCCTCTGCTTTTGCTTCTGAGTCAATGCAAACTAGGAAAATTGTGATTTTTTTCTTCTCTTACCTTTTATCAGATTAAGGAATTTCCTTTCTATTCTTGCTTGTTAAAGATTTTTTTTTTCATGAATGCATGTTAAATTTAAATAAATGATTTTCTTCTTTTTTCTGTGAATGTGGTAAATTACATTGATTGATTTTCAAATAAACAAGTAAATTTGCATTTCTGGAATAAATGCAAGCTAGCTATCACTTATTATTTACTTAATAGATCACATATTTGGTTTGCTAATAATTTCTTTAGAATTTTTACATCTAAGTTTAAAAGAGATCAGTCTGTAACTTTCCTTTCTTGCAGTGTATATGCTATGATTTGCTACTGTCAAAGAAAAATTGCACCAAAAGGAGTTAAAAAGGCAAGGGAGACTGTTCAAGACTACTGCAATAGGGAAAGAGATTGAGCTCATCTCCACTGAAACAAAAGTCAGGAGTTTTTAATCACTGGGTGAACTAGTGGGAAAGTACTGGAGGATGCTAGGGAGAGGCTGGTCAATGGTGATTAGGCCATCTTGTTTACTAATTGGAGCTTACTGAAGACAGGCTCCTGCAGAGCCTAGAAGATGGAGGTATTACCTTTCTTGATGTTTCCATTTCAAAGAGATGGCTCCTAGGTCCCTAGGAAAGACATTCTTGG
This sequence comes from Orcinus orca, assembly GCF_937001465.1. NCBI lineage: Eukaryota > Metazoa > Chordata > Mammalia > Artiodactyla > Delphinidae > Orcinus > Orcinus orca. Next base: position 75,820,664 of record NC_064562.1, on the reverse strand, counting down.
GTTGCAAACTGACTAGAGGTTGGAGAAGATTAGCATCTCAAAGGGATGGAGAAAAGATTGATAATTACAAGTTTTTTTAAATTAAATGTTATAAGAAAAGGGAGGTCAGATCTATAGTCAAGAAGAAACCTATCTAATATTTAGTGAAACTGAGGGGACAATGGAAACTTTGTTTGGAACATTCCCAGATTCTGCCTTATGCATCTCTTCTTTTGGTTGGTTCTCATTTGTATCCTTTTGCTATTAGAAAACTATAATCATAAGCATAGCTCTTACCTCAGTTTTGTGAGTCATTCTAGTCAATTATCAAATCTGAGGGTGGTTTTGGTTCTCTCAAACTTGCAAACTGTGTCAGAAGTCTGGGCATATTTGCTAGTCTAGAGCACTGTTGCCTTAACATTGAGTTTGGCTAATTCCAAGTATTCAGATTAATCAAGTACTTTCATTGCATCCACCTTTATTAACATACTCATTTTTATTATTTTGTTTTTCTTTTAGTAATTATCCTAGACTTTATAATGTACATGACTGACTTACTCTCCTTTTAATTTAGGTCTCTTAGCTATGAATGCTTTTAGTTTTTGTCTGCCCAAGATTATTTCATTTATGTTTCACATTCGAAGGATATTTTCAGAGTGTAAAAATGTAGGTTGATCTTATTATTTTCAGTATTTGAAGCACAGATATATATATTGTCATCTGGATTACTTTTCTTTTCCTACTGAGATATCAGCTGTGTTTTGATTATTGCTTATTTGACAATAATGGTAATGTGTTTTTATTTCTGGCTTCATTTAAATGTTTTTCTTTGTCTTTGATATTTATTTACTATGATATGCCTCAATATTGTTTGTGTTATAATTTTATTGCTTGGATTTGTAGTTCTTTTTTGAATCTGTAGATTGAGATTTTTGTCTACTTCGAAATATATTCAGTTGTCATAACTCCAAATATTGTTACTGACTCATTTTTCTAATGTTCTTCTCATTTTGGGACCCCAAATATGCAAACATCCAACTTTTTCTCAATTTCTGATATTGCCCTTATACTGTTTTTGATGTTTGCTATGTATTTTGCTCTCTGTAATGAAGTCTGGAATTTTCTCCTGATCTATTTTTTTCAATTCATTGCTTTTTTCTGTAAAAAGCAAAATCCATAACCAATTAAAAGAGATGGCTTTATTCAGGTTCTGAGCTAAAGAGACCATTCTTTAATAAGGATCATCTAAATGAAAAGGAGGGGAAACTAGGGATTTTTAGAGGCAGACCAACAAAGAGTCAACAGTGAATCTTTTAAATGGCATGAGGAAGAACAGAGATGGGCCTTATCTGTGTCAATGACAAAAGATGAAGTTGAGCCTTGAATTGGGAGATATGAAAATAGACTGTGGTTTTCTTTCTTTTTTCTTTCTTTCCTTTTTTTTTGCTTAGCCTTTCCTCAGAACACAGAATCATAGTGAGATTTTTCAACTCTCACTGCTTTATGGGAACATTGGGCTTAATTAAAGTTCAACATTGTCATCTCTAGCTGTGTTTAATCTATTTGATAAATGGACATATTATGTTGTTAATTTCACTTACTTTGTTTTGAAGTCCCAATGCATCTATTTGATTTTTTAATAGATTCCACTTTCCTCATGAAATACAACAATTTCTCATTTATTTTCTTGAACATTTTAACCACAGTAATTTCAAAGTATCTATAGTATAATGCCTCCAAGAGCTATATTATCTATGGTCATGTTTCTATTTTTTCCCTCATGGCTCTCTTTCTTGGTGTAACTGCTTATTTTTGATTGATTTTAGGAAAAGTTAAAAAGGCCTTTCAAGATACTGTCATTCCTAGATTAGATTCTGTATCCTCTGTCAGGAAGCTCATGTAGAGAGAATCACCTCTCTCCCATCAGTGACTGCCTACTTAAAATAGGTATATAGTCTTAGGAGACTCAGCATAATTTTGTTTTATTTTATTCTCTTCAAATGTGCCAACTGAAAGTCTAAGGTTTTTACTATGGCCCCTCTTCCTGGATCTCCTGATCTCCTACTTTTGTCTTTCAGAATCATAAGACTCCCTTAAATTTTTCTGTTTTTAATTTACTTTTTCCTCTGGTCTTTAAGCTCCTGTCTTTCACAGATTCTCTATTCCTGTCTTCCTTGAGCCTCCTTCTTGCAAGAAACTCACTCCTGAAGTGTTGGCTGCTTTTTCACTTTTATGATGCCTTTGAACCAAACGTATTTCTAAATTAATTTTTATGGCTTTTCTAGTTGTTCTTGGCAGAAGCAATGCCTATGACAGGCTACCCCATCATAGCCAGAACAGGAAATCTGTTTCCACTAATTTTTTTTTGCTACTTTCCTTAAATTGAAACAAAATTGTTTTAAAAATATTTCAGAGATATATTGACCTACAATTTGTTTTTATTGCTGTGGCAAGTAACACTGTCTCTTCATGACTATGCTGAAGCATATTTGCTAAAATTTCAAGTTGTACTCACTCTAAAAAAATAATCTGCAGAATCACAGTAAGATGATTTTTTTTAAAGCAAACCAACTGGACTGAAAACAACAGCCAATGTCTTTTTATAGTGTATAATTGTTTTCCTTGAGTCATTAGTGCTTCCATCCATGAGTAGAACAATTATGTGTTTTGAATAATTAAAAAAGATCTGTTGCTTGTTGATTTTGGATTTGTTTGCCTGACATATTGAATTAAATATTAAGTTAGTGAATGGCATATGGCATTTCTTCACTGAAACATGGCACATATGGCTTTTTCTTGGTGTACAGACCTTGTTTTCAACCAATTTTATAAGCTGTGCAGAATGAGTGAATTCAGGAATAGATTGTTCAAGATTTATAGATCACATACATTCAATGATTGTCTTCTGCCACAAGATAAATCCAGGCTCATGAATAATAAATATTTATGAAGATGAAAACTTTTTCAGAATTCTAAATTTAGAAACCATATGCTGGCTAACTGCCTCATCGTAACTTTCTTCTGTCTTTGTTAGTTTGATACTGTCCAGTTCACCACATTTTTCATGGCTCCTCAGTAGCTCAATTTGTCTGTTTCTATCAATACAATTTGGCATATGAATAATGCATACCACCGTGATATTCTACAAATTATTAACTAATCCAATTGTGCACATTGCTATCATATCTACATGTTCAATGAATAAGATTTTGGGTTTTATTCCTATTCTTAGAGAATTTAGCATGACATTTTATCTTGTATCACCTGGATATTCCCCCATATATAAGCACCTCAATAAAAAATTAAAACAAGTAGAAGAAAAATCAATGGAATCATATTAAATGTCATTTCATGTAAACAGATGAAAACTGGTTAAGAGAGATAATAATTTTAAAACTTTTTGAATTTTTTGGTATAACTCTACTAGATAATCATGATGAGAAGTATGAGAGTACAAGAATAATCCTGAAAATGGAGCAATGATGACATTTTAAGTTCTTTGAAGGAACGGATTTTGGGCTACAGAACTTCTTCATATATTTTCCACGTAACCCTTTGCTTTGTGCATACTAGAAGCTCAAATATATGGTTTATATTTATGAAATAATATTTCATGAGATTTCCTTAAAACTTAGCCGCAACTGAAAGACAGTAAAGATAAGTGGTCTTCTGGTACTCCTGATTAGAAGGAAATAATTTTTGTAATTACTTGGTCTCTATTCTCATTTACTTATAAGAACTTACTTCCAGTGACCTCCATTTTACTAAACTTTCGTAGCTTTTCCTTTTTCATATGGTCATGGATAAAGGCAGCCATAAGAGAAATCTGTTTGAGATTTGGAAAGCTGAAGTGAATACTTGACATTTTTTTTTAACATTCTGACTGTTGAAGTAAAGCTAAGATCTTTGCAGCTCACTCAAATTTTCATCCATACGCTCATCTTGTTGGTGTAGGGAAGCAGCTGGGCCCTTGGTTTCTGAGGTTCTTGACAGATCTGTGCTTCAGCTTCTGCACACCGCAACCCACAGAGAAGGGCAGCTCTTTCATGAAGGGTGCCCAGATTATAACATAGGTTGCTCACATCATTAAGATTGGAGACAATGAGTCACAGGTGTGGGTTCTACTTTGTTCTTACGGGTTCCATTTTGTCCTCATGGGTTCCTGTTTATCTCATTGGTTCCTATTTATTCTTATGGATTCCAGTTTTCCCTTAATCTTCTCAAATTTAAATACACTATTTCTTTCCATATCCTGGCCTGATTTCAACTCCAACATCAGATGCAGAAGCAACAGCCTTAAATAAACTGCTTAAGCAGCTTTGATAATTATGTAAGCTCTAATACCTATAAAAAAGCACTTACCCTGTATCACTCATTGTGGTTCTTGTCCTCTTATTAAACCCTCAATTATAAAAAATTTGGTAACACAAGTGATTCTAGGGGACAAGGACCTTAAGAATAAGTTATCTGAATTGGTTGTACAGAACTGTTTCTCTGATTTGATTAGTTTTAAAGATGTTAATGACCCTGTTACTAGTAGCAGATGGGTCAGTAGAAGTTCATGCCATAAAATGACAAAAGAGATATTTAAATTATCATCTAGAGATATCTGTGATCAAGTGCTATAGAAGGTAAGTCTTTGGATGACTATATAGTTGCTGCCATAAAACATAGTAGTAAAAGTATGGAGTACTATGAGATTTGCTGTATATTTCTAAATATGCTAGGGACTTGGGGAAACAAACTGAAGAGCTTAGTACTTTAAAGTCTTAACTCAGGCCTTCCCTGGTGGTCCAGTGATTAAGACTTCACCTTCCAATGCAGGGGGTGCAGGTTTGATCCCTGATTGGGGAGCTAAGATCCCATATGACTCATGGCCAAAAAACCAAAACATAAAAAAAAAACAAAAGCAATGTTGTAACAAATTCAGAAAAGACTTAAAAAAATAATAAAGTCTTAACTCAAGTCTGGGTCAGGTAACAAATTCAATAAAGACTTAAAAAAAATAATAAAGTCTTAACTCAAGTCTGGGTCAGGTAAGGGACAAGAATGCTTCTATGACCTCCTGAAATGAAACCCTTGTATCCTCTATCCATGGAACTCAGATCTGAAAATAAAACCTTATTCCACAAGCGAATGAATTATAATGCAAGTTACATTTCTGCTATCATGGGTGTCTTTTGTTTAACTTAGAGCATTGATCTGGAAGAATAGGGTCCCTCAAAAATGGTAAGGATCCTTATGAGCATATTCTGATGAAGCTGGAGACTGCAAACCCATATATTATCCTGAGATCCTTTTACCATTATAAGTAGATGTTCCTCCCTTCTGAAGAGGTTGGTATCCTTTTGCTTGCATAACCTGAAACAGCCTCCTCTGAAGCATTTGACTTACACGGAACTACTGAAACTCCTTAATAACTACCACATCATCTCTCATTGCTTCTGAACTCATAATCAGATTCAAGTCCTGGTAGGCCAGAAAGGGTAAACCCAAAAGTGTACCACATGAGAAAGTACAGTAAGTATCAAAAAAAGTAAAATTTATGCTAACTTGTTATCAGCAGAAATTTTGAGAACATTTGTAAGAATATGTTCTAACATTATTGGAACATAATGGAATGAAGATAATGTTAGACTGGGCTGAATTCTTTTTCATGAGTGCACTAAGCAGAGATTCTGGATTCAATGTACTGTCATGAACTATCATGTACTATCAATGTACTATCATGGTTTTAGCATTGTTCTTAGTTAACTGAAATAAAAACCCAAAGATGGCCTACACCAACAGAACTGAAGTGCTAGAATTTTCTTGGTATATTATGCAGGAATGCATTTAAAGGCTTAGGATGTTTTAAATCCTAGAATGAATTAATAATATAAGACTTATTCATAGACACTCCAACTCCATATTAACCACAACCACTGAGAGAGTACAAAGGATGATCCCTTCACCAAGACCGTAAGAAACACACACTGAGAGAAACCTCAGAAAAGAGCACTTTGGTGTCCATTCCTTGTACACAGAAGCTAGAGGAGTTGCAGGCTCTGCTCAGAGGTTTGTGCAGAGCCAGGTGCTGCTGCAATGAACACACATCACTGCTGATCTGCTAGCTCTTCTTGTCGCCACAGAACAGCAGTCAAGCCTGCAGTTCCTCCAGCTCCCTCGGCATGATATCATTCAAAAAAGGGAGATGACTCAAATCAATAAAATTAGAAATGAAAAGGAAGCTAAAACTGACACCATGGAAATACAAAGCATCATAAGGGAGTAGTATAAGCAACTTTATGCCAATAAAATGGACAACCTGGAAGAAATGGACAAATATTTAGAAAGGTACGACCTTCTAAGACTGAACCAGGAAGAAATAGAAAATATGAACAGACAAATCACAAGTAATGAAATTGAAACTGTGATTACAAATCTTCCAACAAACAAAAGTCCAGGATGACAAGGCTTCACAGGTAAATTCTACCAAACATTTAAAGAAGAGATAAAACCTATCTTTCTCAAACTCCTCCAAAAAATCGCAGAGGAAGGAACACTCCCAAACTCATTCTACGAGATGACCATTACGCTGATACCAAAACCAGGCAAAGATTTCACAGAAAAAGAAAATTACAGGCCAATATCACTGATGAATATAGACGCAAAAATGCTCAACAAAATATTACCAAACAGAATCCAACAACACATTAAAAGAATCATACACCATAATCAAGTGGGATTTATCCCAAGGATGCAAGGATTCTTCAATATATGCAAATCAATCAGTATGATATAGCATATTAACAAACTGAAGAAGAAAAACCATATGATCATCTCAATAGAGGCAGAAAAAGCTTTTGACAAAATTCAACACCCATTTATGATAAAAACTCTCCAGAAAGTGGGCATAGAGGGACCCTATCTCAACATAATAAAGGCCATATATGACAAATCCAAAGAAAATATTATTCTCAATGGTGAAAAACTGAAAGCATTTTCTCTAAGATCAGGAACAATACAAGGATATCCACTCACACCACCATTATTCAACATAGTTTTGGAAGTCTTAGCCACAGCAATCAGAGAAGAAAAAGAAATAAAAGGAATACAAATTGGAAAAGAAGTAAAACTGTCACTGTTTGCAGATGACATGGTGCTATACATAGAAAATCCTAAAGATGCCTCCAGAAATCTATTAGAACTAATCAATGTATTTAGTAAAGTTGTAGAATACAAAATTAATACACAGAAATCTCTTTCATTCCTATAGGCTAACAATGAAAGATCAGAAAGAGAAATTAAGGAAACACTCCCATTTACCATAACAACAAAAAGAATAAAATACCAAGGAATAAACCTACCTAAGGAGGCAAAAGACCTGTACACAGAAAACTATAAAACACTGATAAAAGAAATCAAATATGATACAAAGAGATGGAGAGATATACCATGTTCTTGGGTTGGAAGAATCAATATTGTGAAAATGACTATAATATAAAAAGCAATCTACAATTCAATGCAATATTACCAATGGCATTTTTCAAAGAACTAGAACAAAAAATCTTCAAATTTGCACGGAAACACAAAAGACCCCACATAGCCAAAGCAATATTGAGAAAGAAAAACGGAGCTGTTGGAATCAGGCTCCCTGACTTCAGACTATACTACAAAGCTACAGTAATCAAGACAGTATGGTACTGGAACAAAAGCAGAAATAAGATCAATGGAACAGGATAGAAAGACCAGAGATAAACCCATGAACATATATATGGTCACCTTATCTTTGATAAAGGAGACAAGAATATATATGGAGAAAAGACAGCGTCTTCAGTAAGTGGTGCTGGGAAAACTCAACAGCTACATGTAAAAGAATGAAATTAGAAGACTCCTTAACACCATACACAAAAATAAACTTAAAATGGATTAAAGGCCTAAATGTAAAGCCAGACACTATAAAACTCTTAGAGGAAAACATAGGCAGAACACTCTATGACATAAATCACAGCAAGATCCTTTTGACCCACCTCCTAGAGAAATGGAAATAAAGACAAAAATAAACAAGTGGGGCCTAATGAAACGTAAAAGCTTTTGCAGAGCAAAGGACACCATAAACAAGACAAAAAGACAACACTTAGAATGGCAGAAGTATTTGCAAATGAAGCAACTGACAAAGAATTAATCTCCAAAATATACAAGCAGCTCATGAAGCTCAATATAAAAAAAAAAGCAATCAAACAATGGGAAGAAGAACTAAATAGACATTTCTCCAAAGAAGACATACAGATAGCCAAGAAGCCCATGAAATGATGCTCAACATCACTAATTATTAGAGAAATGCAAATCAAAACTACAATGAGGTATCACCTCACACCAGTTAGAATGGGCATCATGAGAAAATCTACAAACAACAAATGCTGGAGAGGATATGGAGAAAAGGGTACCCTCTTTCACTGTTGGTGGGAATGTAAATTGATACAGCTACTATGGAAAACAATATGAAGGTTTGTTTAAAAATGAAAAATAGAACTACCACATGACCCAGCAATCACACTACTGGGAATACACTGAGAGAAAACCATAATTCAAAAAGACACAAGCAAAAAGGCAGGGAAGATGGTGGAAGAGTAAGACACGGAGATCACCTTCCTCCCCACAGATACATCAGAAATACATCTACACGTGAAACAACTCCTACAGAACACCTACTGAACGCTGGCAGAAGAACTCAGACCTCCCAAAAGGCAAGAAACTCCCCATGTACCTGGGTAGGACAAAAGAAAAAAAAGAATAAACAGAGACAAAAGAATAGGGACGGGACCTACACCAGTGGGAGAGAGCCGTCAAGGAGGAAAGGTTTCCCTACATTAGAAGTCCCTTCGCGGGCGGAGACTACGGGTGGTGGAGGGGGACGTTTAGGAGCCGCAGAGGAGAGCGCAGCAACAGGGGTGCAGAGGGCAAAGCAGAGAGATTTCTGCACAGAGGATCGGTGCCGACCGGCGCTCACCAGCCCGAGAGGCTTGTCTGCTCACCCGCAGGGGCGGGCGGGGCAGGGAGCTGAGGCTCCGGCTTCAGTCGGAGCTCAGGGAGAGGACTGGCAGCATGAACACAGCCTGAAGGGGTTAGTGCACCATGGCTAACCAGGAGGGAGTCCGGGAAAAAGTCTGGACCTGCCGAAGGGGCAAGAGATTTTTTATTCCCTCTTTGTTTCCTAGTGCACGAGGAGAAGGGATTAAGAGCGCTGCTTAAATGAGCTCCAGAGACGGGCGCGAGCTGTGGCTAACAGCGCGGACTCCAGAGACTGGCATGAGACGCTAAGGCTGCTGCTTCCGCCGCCAAGAAGTCTGTGTGCGAACACAGGTCACTCTCCACACCCCCCTTCCAGGGAGCCTGTGCAGCCCGCCACTGCCAGTGTCCTGGGATCCAGGGACAACTCCCCCTGGAGAATGCACAGTGTGCCTAAGGCTGTGGCAACGTCACACCGGCCTCTGCCACCGCAGGCTCGCCCCGCACTCCGAACCCCTCCCTCCCCTGGCCTGAGTGAGCCAGAGCCCCTGAATCAGCGGCTCCTTTAACTCCGCCCTGTCTGAGCAAAGAACAGACACCCTCCGGCGACCTACACGCAGAGGCGGGGCCCAATCCAAAGCTCAACCCTGGGAGCTGTGCGAACAAAGAAGAGAAAGGGAAATCTCTCCAAGCAGCCTCAGAAACAGTGGATTAAATCTCCAAAATAAACTTGATGTACCCTGCATCTGTGGAATACCTGAATAGACAACGAATCATCCCAAATTGAAGAGGTGGACTTTGAGAGCAACAAGATTTATTATTTTTCCCCTTTTCCTCTTTTTCTGAGTGTGTATGTGTATGCTTCTGTTGAGATATTGTCTGTATAGCTTTGCTTTCACCATTTGTCCTAGGGTTCTATCCGTCCATTTTTTTTTTAACTTAAAAAAGATTGTTTTCTTAATAATTTTTTTATTTTAATAACTTTATTTTAACTTACTTTATTTTATCTTCTTTCTTTCTTTCTTTCTCTCTTTCTCTCTTTCTACTTTTTCTCCCTTTTATTCTGAGACGTGTGGATGACAGGCTCTTGGTGCTCCAGCAAGGCATCAGGGCTGTGCCTCTGAGGTGGGAGAGTCAACATCAGGACACTGTTCCACAAGAGACCTCCCAGCTCCTCGTAATATCAAACGGCGAAGATCTCCCAGAGATCTCCATCATAACACCAACACCCAGCTTCACTCAACGACCAGCAAGCTACAGTGCTGGACACACTATGCCAAACAACTAGCAAGACAGGAACACAACCCCACCCATTAGCAGAGAGTCTGCCTAAAATCATAATAAGTCCAGAGACACCCCAAAATACACCACCAGACGTGGACCTGCCCACCAGAAAGACAAGTTGCAGCCTCATCCACCAGAACACAGGCACTAGTCCCCTCCAGCAGGAAGCCTACACAACCCACGGAACCAACTTTAGCCACTGGGGACAGACACCAAAAACAACGGGAACTATAAACCTGCAGCCTGCAAAAAGGAGACCCCAAACACAGTAAGATAAGCAAAATGAGAAGACAGAAAAACACACAGCAGATGAAGGAGCAAGATAAAAACCTACCAGACCTAAAAAATGAAGAGGAAATAGGCAGTATACCTGAAAAAAAATTCAGAATGATAGTAAAGATGATCCAAAATCATGGAGATAGAATAGAGAAAATGCAAGAAACGTTTACAAGAACCTGGAAGAATTAAAGATGAAACAAGCAACAATGAACAACACAATAAATGAAATTAAAAATACTCTAGAAGGGATCAACAGCAGAATAACTGAGGCAGAGAAAAAGATAAGTGACCTGGAAGATAAAATAGTGGAAATAACTACTGCAGAGCAGAATAAAGAAGAAAGAATGAAAATAACTGAGGACAATCTCAGAGACTTCTGGGACAACATTAAATGCACCAACATTCGAATTATAGGGGTCCCAGAAGAAGAAGAGAAAAAGAAAGGGACTGAGAAAATATTTGAAGAGATTATAGTTGAAAACTTCCCTAATATGGGAAAGGAAATAGTTAATCAAGTCCAGGAAGCACAGACAGTCCCATACAGGATAAATCCGTGGAGAAACACGCCAAGACACATATTAATCAAACTATCAAAAATTAAATACAAAGAAAACATATTAAAAGCAGCAAGGGAAAAAAAATAACACACAAGGGAATCCCCATAAGGTTAACAGCTGATCTTTCAGCAGAAACTCTGCAGGCCAGAAGGGAGTGGCAGGACATATATAAAGTGATGAAGGAGAAAAACCTACAAACACGATTACTCTACCCAGCAAGGATCTCATTCAGATTTGATGGAGAAATTAAAATCTTTATAGACAAGGAAAAGCTGAGAGAGTTCAGCACCACCAAACCAGCTTTACAACAAATGCTAAAGGATCTTCTCTGGGCAAGAAACACAAGAGAAGGAAAAGACCGAGAATAACAAACCAAAAACAATTAAGAAAATGGGAATAGGAACATACATATTGATAATTACCTTAAATGTAAATGGATTAAATGCTTCCCCTAAAAGAAACAGACTGGCTGAATGGATACAAAAACAAGACCCATATATACACTGTCTCCAAGAGACCCACTTCAGACCTAGAGACACATAAAGACTGAAAGTGAGGGGATGGAAAAGATATTCCATGCAAATGGAAACCAAAAGATAGCTGTAGTAGCAATTCTCACATCAGACAAAATAGACTTTAAAATAAAGCTATTAGAAGAGACAAAGAAGGACACTACATAATGATCAAGGGATCGATCCAAGAAGAAGGTATAATAATTGTAAATATTTATGCACCCAACATAGGAGCACTTCAATACATAAGGCAAATACTACCAGCCATAAAAGGGGAAATCGACAGTAACACATTCATAGTACGGGACTTTAACACCCCACTTTCACCAATGGACGGATCATCCAAAGTGAAAATAAACAAAGAAACACAAGCTTTAAAGGATGTTTAAACAACATGGACTTAATTGATATTTATAGGACATTCCATCCAAAAACAACAGAATACACATTTTTCTCAAGTGCTCATGGAACATTCTCCAGGATAGATGATATCTTGGGTCACAAATCAAGCATTCGTAAATTTAAGAAAATTGAAATTTTATCAAGTATCTTTTCCAACCACAATGCTATGAGACGAGATATCAATTACAGGAAAAGATCTGTAAAAAATACAAACACATGGAGGCTAAAAAATACACTACTTAATATCAAAGTGATCAGTGAAGAAACCAAAGAGGAGATTTTAAAAAACCGAGAAACAAATGACAATGGAGACACGACAACCCAAAACCTATGGGGTGCAGCAAAAGCAGTTCTAAGAGGAAAGTTTATAGCAAAAAAATCCTACCTTAAGAAACAGGAAACATCTCGAATAAACAACCTAACCTTGAACCTAAAGCAACTAGAGAAAGAAGAACAAAAAAACCTGAAAGTTAGCAGAAGGAAAGAAATCATAAAGCTCAGATCAGAAATAAATGAAAAAGAAATGAAGGAAACAATAGCAAAGATCAATAAAACTAAAAGCTGGTTCTTTGAGAAGATAAACAAAACTGATAAACCATTAGCCAGACTCATCAAGAAAACAAAGGGAGAAGACTGAAAAAAATAGAATTACAAATGAAAGAGGAGAAAAAATTGACACTGCAGAAATACAAAAGGTCATGAGAGATTACTACAAGCAACTCTATGCCAATAAAATGGACAACCTGGAGGAAATGGACAAATTCTTAGAAATGCACAACCTGCCAAGACTGAACCAGGAAGAAACAGAAAATATGAACAGACCAATCACAAGCACTGAAATTGAAACTGTTTTTAAAAGTCTTCCAACAAACAAAAGCCCAGGACCAGATGGCTTCACAGGTGAACTCTATCAAACATTTAGAGAAGAGCTAACATCTATCCTTCTCAAACTCTTGCAAACTATAGCAGAGGGAGGAACACTCCAAATCTCATTCTACGAGGCCACCATCACCCTGACACCAAAACCAGACGGGATGTCACAAAGAAAGAAAACTACAGGCCAATATCACTGATGAACATAGATGCAAAAATCCTCAACAAAATACTAGCAAACAGGATCCAACAGCACATTAAAAGGATCATACACCATGATCAAGTGCGGTTTATCCCAGGAATGCAAGGATTCTTCAATATACACAAATCAATCAATGTGATACACGATATTAACAAATTGAAGGAGAAAAACCATACGGTCATCTCAATAGATGCAGAGAAAGCTTTCCACAAAATTCAACAACCATTTATAATAAAAAACCCTCCAGAAAATAGGCATAGAGGGAACTTTCCTCAACATAATAAAGGCCATATATGACAAACCCACAGCAAACATCGTCCTCAATGGTGAAAAGCTGAAAGCATTTCCACTAAGATCAGGAACAAGACAAGGTTGCCCACTCTCACCACTCTTATTCAACATAGCTTTGGAAGTTTTAGCCACAGCAATCAGAGAAGAAAAGGAAATAAAAGGAATCCAAATCGGAAAAGAAGAAGTAAAGCTGTCACTGTTTGCAGATGACATATTATACATAGAGAATCCTAAAGATGCTACCAGAAAACTACTAGAGATAATCAATGAATTTGGTAAAGTAGCAGAATACAAAATTAATGCACAGAAATCTCTTGCATTCCTATACACTAATGATGAAAAATCTGAAAGTGAAATCAAGAAAACACTCCCACTTACCATTGCAACAAAAAGAATAATATTTCTAGGAATAAACCTACCTAGGGAGACAAAAGACCTATATGCAGAAAATTATAAGACACTGATGAAAGAAATTAAAGATGATACAAATAGATGGAGAGATATACCATGTTCTTGGATTGGAAGAATCAACATTGTGAAAATGACTCTACTACACAAAGCAATCTACACATTCAATGCAATCCCTATCAAACTACCATTGGTATTTTTCACAGAACTAGAACAAAAAATTTCACAATTTGTATGGAAACACAAAAGACCCCGAATAGCCAAAGCAATCTTGAGAACGAAAAACGGAGCTGGAGGAATCAGTCTCCCTGACTTCAGACTATACTACAAAGCTACAGTAATCAAGACTGTATGGTACTGGTACAAAAACAGAAATATAGATCAATGGACCAGGATAGAAAGCCCAGAGATAAACCCACGGACATACAGTCACCTTATCTTTGATAAAGGAGGCAGGAATGTACAGTGGAGAAAGGACAGCCTCTTCAATAAGTGGTGCTGGGAAAACTGGACAGGTACATGTAAAAGTATGAGATTAGATCACTCCCTAACACCATACACAAAAATAAGCTCAAAATGGATTAAAGACCTAAATGTAAGGCCAGACACTATCAAACTCTTAGAGGAAAACATAGGCAGAACACTCTATGACATAAATCACAGCAAGATCCTTTTTCACCCACCTCCTAGAGACATGTAAACAAAAACAAAAATAAACAAATAGGACCTAATGAAACTTCAAAAGCTTTTGCACAGCAAAGGAAACCATAAACAAGACCAAAAGACAACCCTCAAACTGGGAGAAAATATTTGCAAATGAAGCAACTGACAAAGGATTAATCTCCAAATTTTACAAGCAGCTCATGCAGCTCAATAACAAAAAAACAAACAACCCAATCCAAAACTGGGCAGAAGATCTACATAGATATTTCTCCAAAGAAGATATACATACTGCCAACAAACACATGAAAGAATGCTCAACATTATTAATCATTAGAGAAATGAAAATCAAAACTACAATGAAATATCATCTCATACCAGTCAGAATGGCCATCATCAAAAAATCTAGAAACAATAAATGCTGGAAAGGGTGTGGAGAAAAGGGAACACTCCTGCACTGCTGGTGGGAATGTGAATTGGTACAGCCACTATGGAGAACAGTATGGAGGTTCCTTAAAAAACTAAAAATAGAACTACCATATGACCCAGCAATCCCAGTACTGGGCATATACCCTGAGAACACCATTATTCAAAAGAGTCATGTACCAAAATGTTCATTGCAGCTCTATTTACAATAGCCGGGAGATGGAAACAACCTAAGTGTCCATCATCGGATGAATGGATAAAGAAGAAGTGGTACATATATACAATGGAATATTACTCAGCCATAAAAAGAAACGAAATTGAGCTATTTGTGATGAGGTGGTTGGACCCAGACTCTGTCATACAGAGTGAAGTAAGTCAGAAAGAGAAAGACAAATACCGCATGCTAACACTTATATATGGAATTTAAGAGAAAAAAAAATGTCATGAAGAATCAGGGGTAAAAAAGGAATAAAGACACAGACCTACTAGAGAATGGACTTGAGGATTTGGGGAGGGGGAAGGGTAAGCTGTGACAAAGTGAGAGTGTTGCATGGACATATATACACTACCAAACGTAAAATAGATAGCTAGTGGGAAGCAGCCACATAGCACAGGGAGATCAGCTTGGTGCTTTGTGACCACCTAGAGGGGTGGGATAGGGAGGGTGGGAGGGAGGGAGATGCAAGAGGGAAGAGATATGGGGATATATGTATAACTGATTCACTTTGTTATAAAGTAGAAACTAACACACCTTTGTAAAGCAATTATACTCCAATAAAGATTTAAAAAAAAAAAAGACACAAGCCCCCCAATGTTCATAGCAGTACTCTGTACAATAAAGACACAAGCCCCCCAATGTTCATAGCAGTACTCTTTTCAGTAGTCAGAACATAGAGGCAACCTAAATATCCATCAACTGAGGAATGGAAAAAGAAGATGTGGTTCATATATACAATGGATTACTCAGCCATAAAAAGGAATGAAATTCAGTCATTCATATAGGTGTGGATGGACTTAGAGTGTGTCATACAGAATGAAGTATGTGAGAAAGAGAGAAACAAATATCGCATATTAATGCCTATATGTAGCATCTAGAAAAATGGTATACATGACCTTATTTTCAAAGCATAAATAGAGACACAGACGTAGAGAACAATGTATGGATACCACGGGGGAAAGGGATGGGGTGGAAGGATTTGGGAGACTGGTACTGACACATATACACTATTGATACTATGTATAAAATAGACAACTTATGGGGACATACTGTATAGCACAGGGAACTCTACTTAATGCACTGTGGTGACCTAAATGGGAAGGAAATCCAAAAAAGACGGGATATATGTATATGTATAGCTGATTCATTTTGCTGTACAGTAGAAACTAACACAACATTGTAAAGCAACTATTCTATAATAAAAATTAATTTTAAAAAATTTCTTCAGGGCTTCCCTGGTGGCGCAGTGTTTGAGCGTCCACCTGCCGATGCAGGGGACACGGGTTCGTGCCCCGTTCCGGGAAGATCCCACATGCCGCGGAGCGGCTGGGCCCGTGAGCAATGGCTACTGAGCCTGCGCGTCTGGAGCCTATGCTCTGCAACGGGAGAGGCCACAACATTGAGAGGCCCGCATACCAAAAAAAAAAAAAATTTCTTCAAATCCTGAGACAGGTGTGTATGTTGCTCCATAGTGAAGCTTTTCCTGCAGATCACTCACATTATTGAGATCTGAATTTGTCAGAGACAGATGTGGTTTCCAGTTTGGACTCCAACATGTCCTCAGTAGGTCCATATTTTTCCCTGATCTCCCTCACTTCATGTCTATCTTTTCCTTCCAACTACCAACTTGCTGATTTCAGGCCCCATATCAGACACAAAAGCAACCATCTTACATAGAGCATGAAATTGGCTTCCACAATGTTATAAGATTTAATTCCTACTATAAATTTCTTATTCTACATCACTCATAAGCTCTGATTTTCTGATAAACTCTTACTGATACATCTGTCTATAACCCTGAAATACAGGGATTATACAATAGGTTCTCTTCAACCTCTCATTACAATGTTAAATTTTAATATTTTCTAGTCATTTTGCTTAAAATAATTCAGTGCGTTATCTGTAGCTCTGTGAATGTGGTCTATTAGCAAACTCACTGTCTCTGAGTATGACAGGAAAACATGGCTGAGCGGAAACCAAAATGAGAAATATAATTAGGAGTAGTTGTTGCTTATTTTAGAGTAAAATGTCTTTTCAGGAAAAACGTAATTAATAAAAGTCTTGATCTCTTTTAGTTTTATGGGCAGTGACATTGTGGAGTCATCTTGAGAGATATTGTCCATATTATGGGTCAGTAAATATGTCTGAGAAGTGTCATATTTGGAAGAGCAATTTCATAAAGATAAAGGCAACATTTCTATCCTGTAAAATCCAATGAAAGAACAGTCATAGATATAACCAGGAGTATATTTGGATATACAACAATTGATTATTATGGCCTCCATCTTCTGCCCATGTTCATGTCCCAAACAATGACAGGCTATAAAGCTTTTACAACTGTTGGAATCAGGAGGACAAAGGAGGAGAGTGGTAGAATGTGGATTGGAAGGCAATGTTGGTTGGGGAAATTTCAGGGAACCTCTTATCAGGAAGCAAGGAAATCAAGTATGGATCCCTGCTTCCCCAGTATTCAAATCTCCTTAGGATAGGCTAATAAAATTAGTGCCTACTACTTGGGAACTCCAAGAATTTGTTTCTACTATTTAGAAGTTCTAATTACTCACAGGACCAAAACTGACTCCACTGATATGAAATCCAGATTGGGTAACACCCAGGACCAGGATAGATTTGGATGCTATTCTTCCCCTATTCAGCTTTCAGCAAGCTACCTGCACGAACTCATCCAGGTTAACTAATTTAACTCCAGTATTCTGAACCCACATTTCTGAACCACACGTTTTGCACTATGACTCTGTTTCTTTGCATTTGATTGATTTCTTCTCTTGGGCATAACAGCTATAATCCTGGATAACCAAAGAGCTTGGTCATTTAATATTTTCAATTAATAGAAGAAAGAAAAAATAGTGGATGCTAAAAGATTTCTCTCATCCCATCTCACTCCTCTCCCTGGGGAAAAAAGATATTTACATGCACAAAGGTAAAAATGGGCTTGGTTCCAAGGCATCACTAGTTACTGAAGAACTGCAATAAGTGGTTACTGAACCTACTTCTGACCACAGAAGACCTTAGCTGGGGAGGTAAGAAGGTTAAACATTAATGTTAAACTTAAAAATCAGCACATAGGACTGCACATATGAAATTTCCGAACTAAGATAATTTCAACGTAAAAAGGCTGTAAGACTCTTTTCCTTGGGAATCAACAGATAATCATGGACACTCCCTGAGATCTTAGCTAAGAGCATAATTTCAACTTGGTAAATAGTTTATAATATCCCCAAGCCATGCTTACTCAATGCCATGCTTAAATGTTAAATATAAATCTATTTTATTAAAAAATATGTGCTTATATCATACATATATATTTACATAGCTATATATGATGTAATATATATCTACATTTATCTATAATGTCTATATAGACATTATAGATATGTCTAGATATAGAAGATATGTCTATATCTAGATATATATTATGTATTAAGATATATAGATCTACAATCTATATATATCATCTATATATCTATCTATATTTATATTTCTAGATATATATCTAGATATATACCTCTATATAACATGTTTTTATATAGATAGATCTATAATCTGTACATATCTAGATATATATTTGTATATATGTGTGTATAATTACATATACATATATTTGTAAATAAAAATAAATTTCTATTTAACATTTAATCAGGGCTTTGCATAAGCATGGCTTGGGAGATATTACAAAATATTTAGTCAGGGAAAACATTTTTTCCCTGCTCTTGGCTAAAATCTCAGGGACTGTCCAGTACTGTCTTGTGATTCTAAAGGAAAAGAAAGTCTTAGTCATTTTAAGTTAAAAACATTGTATCAATTTAGTAATTTTAAATGTGTAGTCCTATGTAATAGATATGTTATATCTGTCTATATTATATATGTGTATATAAAATATTTTTAGATATATCTATAGAGATTATGTATTTATATCTAGATATATAGATATTTGTACATAGAGATATGTAGATATATCTAAATAGATATCGATATCAATCTTAATGTAGATATACACACAAGCAGCTCTAGATATATACATTCTCAGTTAAATATTGATAATAACTGGGGTGAATGAATATGAGTATTTTAAAATACCCTTTGAAATTTTATCTAATTTAACTAAAACAGCGTAGTGTTAACAGCATAGATTCTAGAAATAGAGAGGCTGGATTTGAATCCTAAGTTTACAAGGATTACAAGAATGAAATTTTTCCATGTCTCAGTTTACTCCTCTGCATATTGGAGATTACAATAGTGACTTTTGCATAAGGTAGTTTTTAAGTCTTCAGGAGTTAATAATTTAAGATCTGAGAACAGTATCTAGAACATAATAAATTCTGTATGTGTAACTGTTGTTTGATATGAATTTAAATGATTTTTCTCAGTTCATATTTTTTTGAATTAGGGATATAGATTTAGTTCAAAGAAGAATGAAGTAATGCAACTTCCTGGCAATGTCTAATTATCCCTGTATTTCTATTACTATATTTGGGGAAAAAAAAAACTTCTTAAAATTGTGTGGTTTCTATACAACACTGTGTTGCCTCAAATCAGCTATGGTGATAATTAAATCAACCAATTGTTTTTTTTCCAGCTGACATGATGTTGAATTCAAATATTTTACACAGGAATTTGATTTTTCCCACTGATTTATCTAGGTGAAGAAGTTATTTTGACATTGCACAAATTACAAGTGAGACAATGATATACCTCAAAAATTAGAGTTAAGACAAATTTCATCTGGTTGAGAGGAAAACAGCAACTTGAAAGATGTCTTACCCCTTAATGTATTTAACAATGGAAGGTTATTGGAAAGGAAAGATACAAGTTTTTAGTTCCATTTTAAATGCTTTTTACCAAGAGGAATAAAATAAGGTGGGAAAAGAACAAATGTAAAGATATAGAAGAAATTTGCCTTTTGTTTTTTGTATATTTGAAATTAGATTACTGTTCTACCTACTATAATATTGGTGTTGCCATTAGAAATAAATATGCTACAAGAACAAAAATATGAATAATTTTAAAATATAGAGAGATGAGTATAGTTAACTTATATTTGTATATTTCTTGATATTGTTATAGCTATTCCTGTATAGTCAGTTAACTGAAATCCATAAAACCATATTACAAAGGTAGATGTTGTTAATTAGAAATTCAAGTACAAATATAATTAATGTATCTAATGAATCCCTATTTTATGTACATAATTAAGGTATGCACTAAGAAAGAATGAAAAAAGTAACGAAGTCCTTGACATACAAGAATGTTGTGGGGAATGGGAGAAAATATTTGCAAATGATGTGACCGACAAGGGATTGGTCTCCAAAATTTACAAACAACCCATGCAGCTCAATATCATGAAAACAAACAACCCAATCAAAAAATGTGCAGAAGACCTAAATAGACATTTCTCCAAAGAAGACATACAGATGGCCAAGAGGCACATGAAAAGATGTTCAATATTGCTAATTATTAATTAAATGAAAATCAAAACTACCATGAGATATCACCTCACACCAGTCAGAATGGCTATCATTAAAAAATCCACAAATAATAAATGCTGGAGAGCGTGTGGAGAGAAGGGAAACCTCCTGCACTGTTGGTGGGAATGTAACTTGGTACAGGCACTATGGAGAACCATATGGAGATTCCTTAGTAAACTAATAATAGAGCTAGCATATGATCCTGCAATCCCAATCCTGGGCATAAATCTGGAGAAAACCATAATTTGAAAAGATACATGCACCCCAATATTCACTGCAGCACTGGAAGCAACCTAAATGTCCATCGACAGATAAATGGATAAAGAAGATGTGGTACATACATACAATGGAATGTTACTCAGCCATTAAAAAGAATGAAATAATGCCATTTGCAGCAACATAGACAGACCTAAAAGTTGTCATACTGAGGGAAGTAAGACAGAGAAGGACAAATATCATATGATATCACTTATATGTGGAATCTTAAAAAAAAAATGACACAAATGAACTTGTTTACAAAACAGAAACAGACTTACAGACCAAGAGAAAGAACTTATGGTTACCAGGGGAAAAGTGTTGCGGGGGAAGGGATAGTTAGGGAGTTTGGGACTGACATGTACACACTACTATATTTAAAATGGATAACCAACAAGGACCTACTGTATAACACAGGGAACTCTGCTCAATATTATATAACAACCTAAATGGGAAAACAGTTTAAAAAAGAATAGATACATGTATATGGGCAACTGAACCACTTTTCTGTACACCTGAAACTAACACAACATTATTAATCAACTATACTCCAATATAAAATAAAAAGTTAGAAAATAATGTTGTGGGTTTTTTTTTTCCAGAATAAAAATTAGAAAATCATGTTCGTGTGAGTGTGTGTGAGTGTGTGTGTGTGTGTGTTTTAGCAACATAATCCTATACATGCCAGCTAGAAACATTTTACTTAAATTCCTTGTTCATAAAATAAAAACTATAGTACTCTCTCCTTTCTATCTCAGAATAAATGCAATGTTCTATGTGAAATCATGTTTATTTATTGGAAGGAGAGAATGTATAATGAGCAATATATCCATTAGCAGAGTGAGTCCCATTGTAGGAAGGAGTAAGCCATCTTTTCCATTTGCCGGGAAAAATTAGTGTCAAAATTTCCTCCCTCCGTATTATCTATCTTAATAAATATGATAATTTTAATAGAATTTACTCATTTTTTCTGAGGAAAAGATATTATAAATGGGAATAAAATTGCATTTCAAAATATTACAAAAAGTAGGACAAAGATTCTAACCCATAGCTTCATTATGTAATAGAAGGAGAAGTCAATTAAATTAAATGACAGTTTTGCCTTAAGATTAAATGAGTTCCTGACATTAATCTTTATTACCATGGCTGATGGTAAATTATCAATTCCAAGGACTCTTTTTATTGGACATAATTATTCAGATTTACCAGGTGTCTCTAAAGAAGATGTTATCAAATAACTTGTTCAACTTCAGTGTTGTAAATAATTGGGACAGGATGGTTTTCAGCCAAGGTCATATAAAAAATAAATAGAGCACACAGGAATGTCTGACAAGGTAATATGTTCATAAAATCTATCAGCTTTCCTGAGACACTGAAAAATTTCTATCGTCAGCATGATATTCTCTATTATGTCTATATCTGCATATAATATTCCTTTAAGAATGAATACCTTGAAATATATCTATGGTATGCATTCTTAATAGTGGTATTAGGGCTAATAGAAATGAAATATTTTTGAAAGTGGACAACTCAATAAAATGAGAAAATAAAAATATGTTTAGCTCCTCTTCTCTTGACCAAAAAAATGGATTTCAACTTTTTTGAAAATTCATCTTTCAAAAAAAGTTTATAGTTGAAAAGAGTTCTGTTAACATGTCCTCTTGCATTTATGCCTTTCTCTCCCACTGTATAAGAAGGAATGGACCTGACTTTTTGCCTACATCTATAAAAATGTCACCATCTTTAGAATAAAAACATGAATGTACATGCAATACGAAAATTTGTTGCAATGAAAACAAACTGATCCAAGAAAAGAGCTTGATTCAAATAATCAACTAAAAATTAATTCTGATGAGGTTAATTTTAATCATTGGATATTACAAAGTGCATTTTAAGACAGTTCTATTGATCCTTAAATCAACCATAATGTATTGTTAACTTGCACAAACAAAAGCATTCACAGACAAATGACTATTCAAGGTCTCCATCAGGGCCCCTTTGAGATTCTGTTCCTCCAGTAAACTCAACCTCATCTCCAGTCAGCTGTAATTTCTTAGTAATTTGAATTTCCCAAACACTTATCTCTTCCATTCAGTTGTAAATTAATCACGGATAGCAGGATTGCATTTATTTAAATCATGCCATACTAATTTAATTTGCCTGTGTGTTTTGTTTTACCTACAAGATATTAAACTTCCAGATGGCAATGAATTCTATCTAACCTTTTCTATCACGGTACCATGCCACATATTTGGGTGCTCTTAATACATCTCTAGCTTGACCTTGTACATGCATGCCAGCATTTTATTGTTTTTCTTCAAAGAGAAGCCTAACATAAAATTTGTAATTAACTACTATACCATTAATCTCAATAAACACTAGTTTATCTTAATCTCAATTTCATTAGAAAAAAATAAATCCTGCCAAATGCATGATATGTATGAAAACTGTTAGTTGCCTCATTTTTAAAGATAATTTTCTAATGGCATTTTACTGTCTATTTAGCATCTCCTCTGATATCCTATATATTTGGGAAAAGCAACACAGATGTCACCTCCTCCAGGAAGGCTTCACTAGTCCTCAGTCCCCACCAGCAGCCTGTGCTCTCAGATACACTCCCATAGTTGCTGCATATGTCATAGCACATATTTTCTCACCATGCTATCATTACTTTCCAGAATATTTGCACTGCATTCCATGCCTGGCATGACACACAGTATCTGGAACCTCAAGGACTAAGCCACCTCCAACTAAAATGTGATTAGAAATTTAATTTATTCATCCAAGTGTCTAGCCATGTGTCTATCTACCTGCATCTGGCACAGTGCTTGTTAAAATATCATTAAATGCATACTGGTGTGTTGTAGTACTTTTTATATATTTCTGAAGTTTAGCACAATAACACGCTGTGAGATTCCAGCGACAACACATTCTGAATTGATGGATATTTGAGGAGGTCCAGTAAGTAGCACTACGAAAAGTAAGACAAAGCATTAAAGCTGGGTTTAAATATCTACAATACTACTGAGGATGCTGAAGTATTAGAGAAACGGCTTATTCTGTGAGTAAATGCTACCTTGTACCAGCTACTACAGTCGTGTAGATTCACCAGAGAATCACAGGAACTGCTAGACCAGTGAAGTCTCCTGCTGTGTGTGTGAAGGTAGGTGGGGCAGGTAAGGGTTGTCTGGAAAGTAGAAAAGCTTTGCTCTCTGTAGACAGACTGGCTCCATAGAGAAGAAAGGAGGAGGAAGGTAGGCTGAAAGTGACCAAATTGTTATCCTGAAATTACCAGTCTGGCATAATTTTCCAACTCCTCTGTTGTAGAATGAGTGACAGGGTAGAGAGAGACCATGCTTATTGAACTTTCTGCATATGGAAAGAGATGGCAAGAGCAGGTAAGAGACATCTTTTAGTCCCATTGAATGAATAGAACAAGTAAACAAATGTATTTTTATCAGATTCTTGTGTCAAGAAGAATATATATATATATATATATACACACATATATATATACATAACCATGAAATATCACCATCTTTTTTTTCTCTCAAATGAGTGATCAGTGGCAAATGAAAACATGAAAAAACAAAATAACAAAAAATGTAAGTTCAGACCCAATTCTAGCAAATATCAGAAGGTGGGAAAACATAGTATAACCTAGATTCATGTTTCAAATCTAATGGACAATGGCTATAATACAGCCACCATTTTTTGATATATGTCCTGCCAGTGAGTATGACTTAAATTTAAAGACGTTGAATATTTGCCAGATGTAATTCAGTTTATAAACCATAAGTTCACTCTCATTCAGCCTCTTCATTACTTATATTCTCCTGCTGTCTCCTGACTGACTCTTTTCCACTTCCATAATTACCTCATTCTGTCTTTCCATCTAATCCCAGATCAGTTATGTTTTGACCTTCAATATTCTTTTTGGAAATATATAACACTACCAAGTCTCCTTCTTCTCTAAATCCCTGTTTTACCTTGAGGGAAATATGCATACGCATATGTGATACACTTTGGACTAAGTTTCCTGATAGCATTTTTTTCTTGCAGCTCAGTAACATTATACTGCTCTATTTTACAGAAAGCAGAAAATTTTATGAGTTCAGTTTAGTTTGTATTCCAAAGCAGTAACTGAAATCGTCAATTTGCTCCATTTGCTTACAAATAAGCAATTTAAGGCTTGAATGAATTCTTTTAGTGATTACAGTCTTCAGCAAGAAGACATGATATTTAATATCTTAAAAATAAACATAACTCTAGTAAATTTAGGGAGTCAAATGATGAATAATATGAGAGTATTCACATTGCAAAGGGACAAAATAAGTTCACATCACACAAGAAAAATTACTATTAATAAGAATGATAATGGTATTATTACCTGTGTCAGTGTGCTCTCATACCCAGGTAACTCCCTTATATAATAAATGCACATTCTACCCAATTGAAGGTAAGTCTAAAGTATGTGATGACAGGTGAGTAAATTTCACTTTGAGCTGTCTGTGAGGAAAATATTATTTAAACACAATATCTCAAAATAGTATTGAGAATAACTTCTTATTTTTTGAACACTGTAACTAGTCCTGTTTTTATTTTCTGATCATTCGGAGATACATGATTTTGGTGAACCATAGCATAACGTAATTAGCATCTTGATGCGTGAGTTTAAAGAGTAAGAAATAGTCCAACTTACTTATATTTTTAACTTGTGATTTTTTTCTGCAAATAAGTAACAAATTTAGCCTTTAAATATGAAGTTAAAAACTTTTTAGGGACAATATTTGTTTCTCCATTAATTTAAAGTATATTAGGTTATTTTCTAAAGTCTTGTTTCTACAAACTTCTATCGCTGCAACACAAATTGTATAAAGTGGCTAAAGTGCTTTTGAATGTATCTTAAAATTTTTATTAATTTAAGTTTAGCACAGGATTTTGAAAGCCTCAGCATTACTATTTTATAAATTATCAAAAAAGTGTAATGATCAAAAGAGATTCTATAATTGAATCACCATTGACTAGATTATTTAAAATGAAATGTAACAGATGATACATTATTTTTATTGAGTAAATTAATTTTAATAGGGATTTAGCTGATATAATGGCAATCATAAGAATTGGGTAATATATAGGTTTTTTAGTTACTTGTTAGATATGGCCACATCATCCGATGTCTAGTAACTCAGTATTTGGTAGGAAACTACAGGTATGGATTTATTCAATTTCCCATTTTCACCAGTCTGGGTACATTAATGATATTGGTTTTATTTTTTCTTTTATGCTCTGATTCTGAAGCAATGATTTGTGAATTCGAGGTATTATTCAAATTATTTAATTGCAAGTTAACACTGCCTTCCTCATACTCTTGGAACATCATTTATCTACCCACTCTCCCAGTATTTATGGCCATTGGTAATAGAATATCACCACTTTGTTTTTAATCACGACCATTTGATATTTAGAAATATCTTAGAATTAAACTCAACTGCCAGTGTTAACTTGGATGTTTTTATAGTCCTTATGCAGCAATAGACCTTCACAGAACATAGGCAATCCAGTGCCCTACATTTGTCACAAATGTGACAAACACTCAGATAGTTTAACACTCAGATAGTTCACAAGACATTCCCCCTGCCAGAATATTAAACAAGAGTCTCTCAAGTTAGCCCCTTCCCGACATCACATCCATTACATTTAATGGGATAGCAGAGTGAGAGGAATATTATCAGGAGAGACTGGATAAAACTAGTTTCTAGATGTTTTTCTTTTGTTTTTTAGTCCTAGGAGAAATTCTTTCATTTTATCTCTGTCAACTTCCTTGGCATCTTACAATTTTTAGCATTAGCTCATAAGCACTCAGGCCTCTGGTAAGTGGGTTCCTCTTGCTAGTTCAGAAAAGTGTTACAATATAGAGAGGTAAGGAAAAAGATAAACAATGTTCCAAGTCAAGAGGAAGACCATTTACCATGGGGGAAGAGGGTGGGTTGTTCAAGGAAAATTAAGCTGGAGAACATAAAACAGAATGACCAGGGGTCAAAACAATGTGTTTCTTGATCAGAGATGCTGATGTGAGACCACAGAATATTACTCTAATTTGCGTAATAACCACCCTGTCATACATTTTTTTAACTTATAAAGAAAATCAAACAAAAAATGTGATCGACCACTCTTTTTTGGACAACTGGAACTTTACTAACAATAATACTTGATACAAGTCTTCAGGGAACTAGTGTTTACAGTTATGTAAAGAGAGATTCAGAATACATGAAAATAAATGTAATAATTGAGACATATTTATAAAGTGTAAGGTGATCACAATAGCAATAGTTCTTGTCGGTTTGAAGTGTCCAGCATCATTCCTTAATATTTTTAATATTTGAAGTATTGGAACATTTATAATGATTCCTACTACAGTCATCTTTGGGTAGCTGAGAAAATATTTACAATCATTAATGACAAAGTCCTAATTTATTGAATATTGATTAGATAAATTATCTAGTGTCATCTATATAAAACCTAATTAGCTGTAGGACAGCCTTTTGAAATGACTTAGCAAATTTTGTGGAATAGAATAAAGGGAAGTTAGGATGTAAGGATGGAGTGAGTATTCATATATGAGTATTCATATATGCCACATTTCTCCAAAGAAGATGTACAGATTGCCAACAATCACATGAAAGGATTCTCAACATCACTAATTATTAGAGAAATGCAAATCAAAACTACAATGAGGTATCACCTCACACCAGTTAGAATGGGCATCATCAGAAAATCTACAAACAACAAATGCTGGAGAGGGTGTGGAGCAAAGGGAACTCTCTTGCACTGTTGGTGGGAATGTAAATTGATATAGCCACTATGGAGAACAGTATGGAGGTTCCTTAAAAAACTAAAAATAGAACTACCATATGACCCAGTAATCCCAGTACTGGGCATATACCCTGAGAAAACCATAATTCAAAGAGAGTCTTGTACCACAATGTTCATTGCAGCTCTATTTACCATAGCCAGGACATGGAAGCAACCTAAGTGTCCATCAACAGATGAATGGATAAAGAAGATGTGGCACATACATACAATGGAATATTACTCAGCCATAAAAAGAAATGAAGCTGAGTTATTTGTAATGAGGTGGATGGACCTAGAGACTGTCATACAGAGTGAAGTAAGTCAGAAAGAAAAACAAATACCGTATGCTAACACATATATATGGAATCTGAAAAAAAAAAGAAAAAGAAAATGGTCAGAAGAACCTAGGGGAAAGATGGGAATAAAGATGCAGACCTACTAGAGAATGGACTTGAGGATATGGGGAGGGGGAAGGGTAAGCTGGGACAAAGTGAGAGAGTGGCATGGACATATATACACCACCAAATGTAAAATAGATAGCTAGTGGGAAGCAGCTGCATAGCACAGGGAGTTCAGCTTGTTGCTTTGTGACCACCTAGAGGAGTGGGATAGGGAGGATGGGAGGGAGGGAGACACAAGAGGGAAGAGATATGGGGATATATGTATAACTGATTCACTTTGTTATAAAGCAGAAACTAACATACCATTATAAAGCAATTCTACTCCAAAAGAGACGTTAAAAAAAAAAAAAAGTGAACTAAGCTGAAGAAGAATTTGCCTTTTTTTTTTTTTTTTTTTGCGGTACGCGGGCCTCTCACTGTTGTGGCCTCTCCCATTGCAGAGCACAGGCTCCGGACGCGCAGGCCCAGCGGCCATGGCTCACAGGCCTAGCGGCTCTGCAGCATGTGGGATCTTCCCGGACCAACCCGCGTCCCCTGCATCTGCAGGCAGACTCTCAACCACTGTGCCACCAGGGAAGCCCCTGCCATTATCTTATAAAATTGTTCTGTTGAATGAGGGCTTGTGACTTATCAGAAGCTCACATTTTCTTCTCTAAGTAATGAATAGATAAAATAGCCATAGGAAAGTCTAAGATTATCTCAAATAATTAATTTTTTGTAAATGTAAAAATTTTGTTATGGAAAGTAAAAAAATTGACAAATTCCCATCTTCACACAAAATTTACATAAGTAAATCATATTAAGAAAATCTCTCTTGGAAAAATAAAACCTTCTAATGATCCCCACAAAGTTATCTGGTTAAAAATCCAACTCTGGTCACAGAAAAGAAATTGTTAGCATTATTATCTACTAATAATTAAAAGTTATAGTGGGATGGAGAGGAGATAACCTTGATAAACTTGACGTAGAAAATTGATTACTGTTAATGTTTCTGTGTTTGTTTGTTAAAATTCACCCACCGTTTCACCCCTCCCTGTATCCACACTCTTTGCAATGTGACTTCACAAAACTTCTCACCAAGATATGATGTTCATTCTCCCTATCCTGGCAACTTGGTTGCCCTTATGATTTACTTTAAAAGAAGGCAGTAAAAGTCTCATTTCCAGTTCTGAGCACAGGCCTCAAGAGGTCTTGTACAATTCTGTTTTATCTCTGGACCTTGCACTGCCACGTGAAGAAGGCTAGCCTACTGGATGATGAAACTAGGGTGACCCATTTACTTCTGTTATTTCAGAAGACAGATAGTCATACATCAGACATGAGAATGAGGGCTTCCTTTACCAGTCATCCTCAGGCCACCTACCAGCTGACCACAGACACATGAGAAATCCCAGCCAAGCTTGGCCAAAAACAGAAGAATCACACATCTGACTTATACTCTTAAGAGCAGTAATACACATCTATTATTTTAATCTGCTGTGCATTTGGGGGTGATTTGCTATGCAGCAATGTCTAACTGATACATGTCTTTTCCAACAATGAAAAGGAAATCATATTTTCCATTAAAGTTTTGAGTATTACAATTTTGAGTAATTGATGATATAAAGCCAAATAACTATAATTTAGAAGACTGCTTTCCTCTCTTGTTCTTTTTTTTTCTTTCCTTATTTAGGAGAATATGGATTGCAAATGCTACAAAATTGTTAAGAATACTAAAAAGAAGGGAAATTAGAACACATTCTTGTTTTACTCAACTTGGTGTTATGATAGAACTTTTCTAAAACTCATTTTCTCTTCCTACCCTT
Organism: Orcinus orca; assembly: GCF_937001465.1. Lineage (NCBI taxonomy): Eukaryota > Metazoa > Chordata > Mammalia > Artiodactyla > Delphinidae > Orcinus > Orcinus orca. The sequence goes on along the minus strand of NC_064562.1, from coordinate 75,790,784 downwards.
ACCCTCATCCCTATACACTCATTCTAGATACACACTGAACTGCCATAACCCACTCCACAACATTCAATAACCTCTATTTTTATCTCATCTCAGACCCTTAAGTGTGTTGTACCCTCAATATGAAATAATCTTGACCCTAATTTATCTAATTTTTACCTATTGTTTAGAATTCAGCTAAAAATTCAGCTTTTCATAAACATCTACACTCAGTATGGTTTTACCAACATTTTTTTTTTTTTTTTAACAGGATAAGTATTCTTGTTGTGCTGCCATGGAACTCTGAATATATCATCATGGTGTCCATGACGATTTTTAACTGGATCTTCAATTGACTGCCTTCTGCTTATAGACTAATGTTCTTACAGGGTTAAGAACATGTTTCAATAATATTTTACTATTAAAAAAATGTCAAGTTCACAATGAGTGCTCAGTAACTGTTAAATATGTGAATTAAAGATTAATATTTAATTACACTGGTCTCCGTGACGCTCTTAATGTATGTTTCATGTCATTCTAAGTAGGAAAACATATGAATCAAGTATTCTTAATGCTAGCTGCAATAAAATATAAATCCTAAAATCTCAGTGGTTTAATATATTAGTTTATTTCTCATTCATAAAGAATGAAAACATGTGTCTCTGATTGGCATCAGCCTCATGGAAGTTAGAGTTTCTCAGCCCTGGCTCTATTAACATTTTTGGCCTATCTAATTCTTTGTTGTGGTAGACTGTTCTTGTAGATTGTATAACAGCATCTACAATCTCTACCAACTAAATTCCAATAGTACCTTCCTAGTTATGATGACCCAAAATATCTCCAGATGTTGCCAAATACCCCATAGGGGACAAAATCAGCCCCAGTAGAGAACTACTGATTTAAACAATTACAGGGACCCAAACTCTTTCAATCTTGTGGTTACAGTATCTTCAAACCATGGCTTCCAAGTTCTCCAAGCTCTTATGCTTCAAGAGGTTGAAGGAAAAGAACAGGAGAATCAAATGTGAGAGAATTCTATGGCCCATATATGGAGATGGTGCAACTTCCTTCCACTCACATTCCATTGGATATACTCAGTCACATGGACACACCTAATTGCAGAGACTGAGAAAGTGTAATTGTGTTGCTTGGATTTATCTTCTAAACCATGGACTATATTTTTCAGTAACTGCTATATCTAGATGAGTCCATGTGACTAATTCTTTGTAAAGGTATGTGAGCATGAGTAATGTGTCATTTCTAGTATGAAACATTTAAGAAATATATGTGTCTTCTCCACATAATTTTTCACCAGTTATTACCTGGGATGAACACACCCAGGGTCTAGGGCTTGGCTGTCACATAGAATGTAAAGTGCCTGAAGCACTGTGTAGAAAGCCATCTGTGTAACACTCAGGGTAGCCCATTACATGAGAAAGAAATGAAGTTTTATTATGGTAAGCCAGTACAATTTTGAGGATTGTTTGTGATATAAGGTAAGAAATACCATTCAGCATGTAACTCTCTACCTATTCCATGATAATTGCTCACCACTGTCATTTCTGCTTCACCTTTTGTCCCATGTTGATGTTTCTGTATTCACATATTTCATTTTTAGTTAGTTTTCTCTCAAATATCTACATTAGAGAGAATATAAAGATTTTACAATCTTGGGATTCTAGTATATTCTTCAATATCTTCATTTTGTCCTGTAATTTTATCTTACTGAAAAATAAAGTTATTTTTTCTTCATAGTTTATAAATGTCCCTTCAATGTCTTCCAGCTTCCAGGGCTGTTAATGGCAAATACAATAACACAACTTATTTGTTATTCTTGCATAGAAGCTAGAAAAAAAAATTTATTTTTATAAGTCAGAAAGTTTCCAATAATCTAACTTGGAAATCAGTAATGTCTTTAATTATCTCACTAACCTTTCCTTCTACTATATTTTAATTTTTGTCCTCTACCATCTTTATTTTCATTGGGGAATATATATTTTCCCCAAATAAAGTCTTCTGGATATATCTTACATTTCCCTTTTGTTTCATTTATTATTGTAGCCTGTTTATATTTGTGTTCACTTCCTTGAAATATTTCTTGTACTTAATCATCCTGGATGCTGACACCTTATTATGACCATCCTCTTTAATTCATCTACTCATTTATAAACACTTTTATGTTCAAAAGTTTTTTTTTCCTTTCTTTCTTTTTCTTTCTTTCTTTCTTTTCTTTCTTTCTTCTTGCTTCCTTCCTTTTTCCTTTCTTTCCTTCAGTTTTCTATTTCTTTTTGTTTCATTTGGATCTTTTAAAACACAGCGACTTGGGCTTCCCTGGTGGCGCAGTAGTTGAGAGTCCGCCTGCCGATGCAGGGGACACGGGTTCGTGCCCCAGTCCGGGAAGATCCCACATACCGCGGAGCGGCTAGGGCTGTGAGCCATGGCCGCGGAGCCTGTGCTCCGCAACGGGAGAGGCCACAAGAGTGAGAGGTCCACGTACCGCAAAAAAATAAATAAATAAAACACAGCGACTTTATTTATTATCACTGAATGGCTCATCTTTCTCATCCAAAATTTTATTTCACTGGATTTGTGTTCTGACGCTCCAATATGATCTACTTTTCTCTGGTTGCTACACCACTTATGTGGATTGTTAATTTATTTTGCTAGCTCAGTGCATCTGATCTAAAGACTAATCATTTAGATGATAAAATGAATGTTGTATGTATTAAAAGGACTTGATCATATTTAGGAGAAACCAAGTAATCTACAGTCAGCCCCCCAAATCCACAGGTTACACATCCACAAATTCAACCAACTGTGGATCAAAAATATTAAAAAAAAAATTCCAGAAAGTTTTTAAAAGCAAAACTTGACCAGAGGATGTAGGGGAAGGGGAATTGGATGAAGGCAGTCAAAAGGTACAAACTTAAATAAGTACTAGGGGTGAAATATACAACATGATAAATTAATTAATTAACACTGCCATATGTTCTATATGAAAGTTGTTAACAGAGTAAACCCTGAGTTCTCATCACCAGAAAAACTTTTTTTCTGTTTATTTAATTTTGTACCTATATGAGATGATGGATGTTCTATAAACTTATTGTGATAATCACTTCATGAAGTATGTTAATCAAATCATTATGCTGTATAACTTAAACTTACACATTACTGTATGTCAATTAGATCTCATTACATTGAAAGGAACAAAAGCAAAACTTGAATTTGCCATGTACTGGCAACTGTTTACATAGCATTTACATTGTGTTTACAACAAATTATATAACATGAACATTATATAAGGCACTGTAAGTAATTTAGAGATGGTTAGAAGTGTATGGGAGGAAGGTTGTATGCAAATACTACACCATTTTGTATAAAGAACTTGAGTGTCTGCAGATTTTGGTATCCTTGGAGGGGATGGGGTGCTGGAACTAATCCCCCATGGATACCAAGAGACAACTATTAATATAACTAGTAGAAATCAAGCTAGTAAATTTTATGCTCTTGTAACTGCCCTCCTTAAATTCATGTGTCACCAAACAAGATTGTCTTTGTTTAATTAATACTGAAATTTAGGGACCATTAAGCAACTGAGTCATAGAAATAAGCCTTCATTTCAACAATGCATGACCAATATGACTACAAATATTTCATGTAGGTTTTTAAAAACAACAAAACAAAAATGACAGCAAAATTTTCTTAATGAATAATTTGAAAATAATAAAATAGTCTCTGGAAACATTAGAATAAACTCTCAAATTTTTAAGAGTTATTACATCTTAAAATATATGTCCAAGAAAATGAATGAATCAATACACTTTGTTTTAATTTTATAAATTTCACTCACCAAAGTTTGTTTTATTTTTAAATATAATACAAGACACACAAAATGAAAAACACCTTTCAGGGGCCTCACTAATTATGTCATAGAGAAATTTTCCCTTCTTATTGCTAGATTCTCTCAAAATTGCAAGAATACTCCTTGTTGAAATTTCTCCAGTATTTAGGAGAAAAATAAATTATTCAGATTCAACATAGAGACAGGTATTAGAAATATCTTAATATTAGAAAGTAAATTCAGAGCATAAAAATATATTTTTTCAGAAATTGTTTTTCCCTTGATTTGAAAGCTAAGGTATAAAATACATATGACTGAAGATGTATTAAAAAGTTATATTACTTAATTGCATGTTTCTTAGATTTAAAAATATCATTAATGGAATAAAATCTTCCTTTTACAGATTCAAATCACTGTGCACACCTATTCACAAGCTCTTTTATGTTACAATTCAAAAAGAGTGACTCTGAATGAAATCTTAATGTATGATGAGTAGGTTCCATTTTTGAGAACATAATTACCATATACAGTGCCTTGCCCAGTTAATAATGCAAGAAAACTAAATGACAGGGCTGCAGTGAGAGGTGGTCACAGTTTTAATGACTGCATGCAAGAGGTTTCATAAATCTCCACTAAAATAAAAGACTAACTCCTGGAAGAAAGTGGCATTAAAGTTGGGAATAGCTGGCAGAACTGATTGTAAATAACTTGAACCAATATTCATACACATCCACTCTAAGTATTTTTTCTCTTTGTATTTAGAGAGACATCTATTACATTGTTTGGCCCATAACACAGAAAAAGAAGGATATAAAGAAACAGGATATAGATATATACATATATAAATTTAAATCATTATGTAATATGTACATATTCCTAATACATGTATGTGTATTAATTTTGTGATTTTTTTCCCTTTCTACAGAATTACAGAATTCTACAGAATTCTACTTGAATGACACTTGATGTAAGGTTGAACAATTATCATTTTTCAATTAATATATTTTTTAGAGCAATGATTGGCATATGTATAATCCTTGCCCCTGAAATGAATAAACACATTCAAATTCTAGGAAAAATTATGTTCATGAATTTATAGATGCAGATGTCTGGTAATTAAGGTGCTGTAATTGCCTTACAATTAATTCTCCATTTAACAATAGAGAAGATAACAAATTTTTGTCACAAATAGCACAGCAATTTTTTATGGATAATGTATCTTTTTTTTTTTTTTTTGAGGTACGCGGGCCTCTCACTGTTGTGGCCTCTCCCATCGTGGAGCACAGGCTCCGGACACGCAGGCTCAGCGGCCATGGCTCATGGGCCCAGCCGCTCCGCGGCATGTGGGATCTTCCCGGACCGGGGCACGAACCCGTGTCCCCTGCATCAGCAGGCAGACTCTCAACCACTGCGCCACCAGGGAAGCCCCTGGATAATGTATCTTTATATTTCCTGATTGGACTTTTCTACCACAGTTCAGTGCAGGAAACAGAAACCACTGTAGGCATTTTTAAACATGAGGAAATTTCATACAGGAAATTCTGTGCTTACCAAAGCATTGACAAGCCTGAAGGAACAGTTTCTAAGCTGGGTCTCTTTGAATAACTCCTGGACCTATACAGAACTGACTTACTAGGAGGGCACTACTTCTGAGGTCACAAATGGAAATATGGCAGAAACAAGAGTCTCTGCCTTTGCCAACACAGCCCAACACTCAGGAGGCTGGAAAATGTGCTCCTGATACTGGAGTCAAGGGATGAGACGCCAGATCAAGGTGCTGAACCTGCTGCTTGTCAACACTTAGGAAACTGGAGTTTGGACCCTGCAGTACCACTGTTGGCAACCCTCATATCTCCTGAGCACTGTTTGCCAATAGTAAGAGGTAAAAGCCACAAGAAGATGGTTTTTAATTAACTCTTCCCTTTCAGATCTTGCTACACTACATGTTAAACAAATGGTGGAAATCAATTTGTATTCAGGACCTTAGCTGAAAGGAAGTCTGGGAAATGTAGGTTTTAGATTTCAACCTTGTAGTAAGTAAAGGTTTACATAAGATAATGAATTGGATGCCTAATGTGAGTTACGTATAAACAGCATAATCACTTGTGAATAAAATGTTTTAAATATACTGTAGCAGCATACTACACTAATATTTCCTCCACGAAAACAAATATATCTCAAATTTTGGAGCATTTTGTTCTGGCAAGAAAAACTATTCCAGTGGAAAAAAAACATTTTTCAAAAAAAAGAAATTGAATACATTTGGCAAAGAGAAGTTAAAATAAGAGACAACACAAGAATATCCTAAAAGATTTTAGAGTTTCATAGAGATAAATTCAGTGTGTTTTGAGATCAGCAGCAACTGGTGATCATGTGAAAATTAAAAGTCAAACTGAGACCACTCAGGATTAAAGATAGTTTCCTAAATGTTTACCTACCTAAACTTAGAACATAATGGACATTCATGGAGATGGGGGAGGGCATATTTTAACTAGATATTTACTCTATGATAGTAACACATGTTAATCATTCTAAAAAATAAATGTTTTCATGGAAATTACTTTGTCTGCTCTATTAGTTTTCTACTGCCTTTGTTATCACAAACTTAGTGGCTTAACACAACACAAATCTATCACCTTACAGTTTTGCAGGCTAGAAGTCTGACATGGGTCTCACTGAGCTAAAATGAAGGTGAGGTCATCAAAGGCAATGGTTTTGCAATCCTCTGTGCCTTTGTTTCCTCTAGTTATATCTCTGTCTCTTTTGCCTTCCTCTTCCATTTTAAGGACACTTGTGAAAATATTGGTCCCACCTGGATAATCCAGGGGACTGTCTGCATCATAAAGTCCATAACCATAATCATAGCTGCAAATTTTCTTTTGCAAAGTAAAGAAACATAATCACTGGTTGTGAAAATTAGGACATGGGCATTTTGGGACACTCATTATCTGCCTATCACATCTGCTAAGAGTAATAACAACAAAAATAGAATTTTCTTATGCAGAGAAAAGCTCTTAGATGTGATATCTCACTTAGTATCATATATCTTATTATGTTTGATAAAAGGGACACATTTTATTATATCCTTTGAAAATATCTGAAAGTTCATATTCTGTTTGATTGTTTTTCATCAAATATATGAAGTTTATATGAATCTAGTTGGAACACTCAGAAAGAAAGTTTATAACTCCAAGTGAAAAAATATTTTACTTTTAAATGATCTATTAACAAAGATCAGATTGCTCCTATGCCATGAAAATTGTTTCAGGGAACTTCTAAATACCTAAATTACATTTTACAATTCAACTATAAATTAAACCTAACACTTGGACCTATTTACTCACTACCTATAATATAGAATGTCACTGTTACAAGATATTTAGAAATGTGCCTATTATCTGTGTCAGTATTATTGTGTCTATTTGAGGATACTGATTTAGACAAAACTAACCTGCAGGTGATTTCAGTTTGGAAGAGAATATAAGAGTTACAACATGCAGTTTAGAGGTTAAAGTTTTTGGGGTAAAGAAAGACTCTACTGTTGACAGAAACATAACATAGAAATGTGAAGGCAGAGATTAAACAGGGACATGAAATAAGCCCTGCTTATTATGTGTAAACTGATAAAATACAGATGTGTGACACCCCCCCCCCAATCAAGTTAGGTATGGGCACAAAATATACAAACACAATGTGTAATTCTCAGAGGAGGTGGAAGTATACATGTTTAATTCACATTTCTGTCAAAACAGATTAAGAATAGCACCACTGCTGTGACTGGAGTTTCCACAGGCCTCACCAACCTACAGGGCACTATTAACAGGGATAACTTATACTTCTCAGGGCATTTTCCCCACTGACTAATGTAGAACATCAGCCTCCCTTCTGGTCCCTGCTCTTTCCACCTAAATATCTTGGATTTCCTAGGTTGTCTCACATGTGGATCAAGTCCAGAGAACGGCAACCTCTGCCACTTCTGATGGGTATTGTTCAACTGCCCTCACTCCTTAAGGTTGAGTTCACTGGAGGAAAGCCCTCCAAAGGCACTTCTACCTGCTGGACATGCTGGTTCTTTCATTAGGCACCACTCCATTCACTGTCTCCTAGACCACATCATGAATGCACCAGAACTATCCATGAGATTTTTGGTAGAACAAAATGGGAGAGTGTCTTATTACTTCTTCAAGTGTTTTGGAGTCTGTTTAAAATCTACCAAATCCTTATGTTCAGGTCCTAAAATACAGCATTTTGTTGAAACACTTTTCTCTGTTTGCTGACAGGCCTCCCTATTCTTTGGATTTAGAGGGGAGAGGTTCAAATGACTGTTTCTTCAAATTCATACTATCTCTTTTCTCCTACAACAAAGGCTTTATTGTTCAGATAATCTTTTTTTGTGCCTTCCAGCGAGTTCTCTTAGGAGATCCTCAATCCTCCATGCAAGTAAGACTTCTATTTAGACTTCCCCACCCATTCATCATATAGGTACACACTTCTCAACAATAAGACACAGTTTAAACCTAGGCTGAAATTTACATCCTTTCATAACACATATTACCTTCAATGTAGGAGCTAATGCAGGACACTGAAACACTCAAAAAGCATGGAAATATTTAAAAAATGGGTGAGCATACTCCATGGATTTGAAACTGAAAATAAAGTCACCAAATATCAAGGTGATCTAGCCAGTGCTGGGAAACTATTAATCCAATCATATAAAGACTATAAATCTCCTATTTCCAGTTTTGGGAGGAGTAAGTATTTACAACATTGTTCTAGGATATGTTGGGCGTATCTGTGTCTGAATACAGAAGGAACAATTTCTAAACTTAGTCTCACTTCACCCAGACTTGAGACATGTCCTGTTTTGTGATCACCCTGCATTCTGCAGAATGTGTGGACAAATTCCCAGAATAGCTCTATAGTGAAAGGATTTTCTGGAATTCACTTTATCTCTGTGAATCACTTCTGCATCGATGTTTCCTACCTGTAATATATCTAGCCTCTCTGCTGAAGAAAATGTTCTGTTCATGAAACTGGATACAATCCTGCTATGTATAAATTTTAAAAGATTTAGGACTGACATCACTTCATTATTCTCATAGGAAGGAAATGTTTTGAAATAACTGAAAAGTTGATTAGCTGTTTAATCTTAATACTTGACATACTATATTTATGTATAGCCTGTGGTTTAAAAAGTTAAGTCAGATATTGGGAAGGAATAAAACTTATTCTAAATATGTCAGAACCTAACATACTTTATACAGTAGAGTAACTTAAGTTTTTGTTGATAGTGTTGCTTTCCCTTTAAAAATGTTATTTTGGGGAGATCAAGATGGTGAAGTAGGAGGATGTTGGGCTCACTTCCCCTCACAAACACATCAAAACTACAACTATATATAGAGTGACTCACATGGGAATCAACCTGGGAATTAGCAGAACAGCTTTTCTACAACTAAGGCTGTAAATAAAGATCCAAATGAAGTCTGGTAGGAAGGGAGGAGAAGTGATCTGGTTAGAACCCACACCCCTAGCAGGGGACACAGAAAAGAAAGGATAACCCAGGCTTGGGTATCATCCCTGGGGAGTACAAAGTTTGAACCACATATTTAGCACTTAGCCCCCAGGTCCAACACTGGGAAGATGAGCCCCCTTAGCTGGTTTAAAAACCAATGGGACTTACCAGAGGACTAGAAGAAACCAATAGTCTGTCCTTGAAGAATACACGAAGTTTTGATTACTCCCAGTTATAGTGTGGAGGCAGCAGATTGAAATTTTCTTGGGCATCTGGCTGGCTTACCAGGAACACTCCAGCCCCCAGCTGGGCTCCTACTTCAGCCCCTTTTGCTCTGGCACTTCTCCCCACTAAGGAGGAGGCTTCCTTTGCCAGTGAGAATACTCATATATGGAGGAAACAGAGCCAGCTCTGAATGCAGCCCTGCCTCTGACCAGGGTAGAGGTAGCCATTATCAGCTCTCATGTCTCTGCACACACTCCCAAGGGATGGAAGCGAGCTCCAGGGCAGAGACCACCATCACTAAATTATACATCCCTGTACACACTAGGGAGGGACCGAGGCCAGTTCAGTGGAATGACACCAATCCCTCTGGTCCTGATCCAGCCTCTAACCAGGGGACACACGCTGGGAAAAAATGAAATCAGCATAGAAGTGCAGCCCCAAGCCCTCAGATTCCAGCTACATCTCAAACCGAGGCAAAGACTGCCATCATACCCAGGAGAAACAGCTCCATCAGGTCTCCTGCTCCAGCCTCTAAGCCCCCGAACTAGCCCCCAATAGGATAGTGATGGGCAGTAAACATAGGAGAAGCCCTGGCTTGCACATGGATCTGGCTCTGGCCCCTCCAAATCAAGCCCTACCTCCCACCAAGGTGGTGGCTGCCAGCCTATGCTCACTTCAGATCCAGCTTTCCCACCAAAGTCACTGTGCACATACAGACTGCATAAGAACACTCCCACACAGGACACCATTTCAAGATCAGGAAAGGTAAACATTTCCCCTAATTTTATAGAGACAGAGAAAATTAAACAAAATGAGAAGACAGTGAAATAGGTTTCCAAAGAAAGACCAATAAAAAACCCTAAAGAAACAGAGATAAATAATTTACCTGATAGATTTCAAAGCAACAGTAATAAGAATGCTAACTAAACTGAGGGAAAAGTATATGAACACAGTGAGAATTTTAACAAAGAATTAGAAAATATAAGAGCTGAGGAGCACAATAACTGAAATGAAAATATACACTGGAGGGAATTAACAGCAGATTAGGTGAAACAAAAAAACGCATAAGCAATATAGAAGAGAGAATAATGGAAGCCACTCAATCAGAAGATCAAAAGAAAAAAACATATTAAAAAATGAGGATAGTTTAAAGGACCCCTATGACAACATCAAGTGTGCTAACACTTGCATTATAGAGGTCCAACAAGGAGAAGAGAGAGAGAAAGGGGTGGAAATGTACTTGATGAAACTATGGCTGAAATCTTCCTGAACCTGAAGAAGGAAACAGATATTCAGGCACAGGAAGGACAAAGAGTACAAAACAAGATGAACCCAAAGAGACCTGCACCAAGACATATCATAATTAAAATGGCAAACATTAAAGGTAAAAAGAGAATTCTAAAGGCAGCAAGAGAAGAACAAAGAGTAACATACAAAAGAATCCCCATAAGGCTATTAACTGATTTTTCAGCAGAACTTTGCAGGCCAGAAGAGAGTGGCACGTTATATTTAAAGTGCTAAAAGGGAAAAACCTAAAACCTAGGACACCTTAAACAGCAATGTTATCATTCAGAATTGAAGGAGAAATAAAGAACTTTTCAGACAAGGAAAAACTAAAAGAGTTTATAAATACTAAACAGACTTTACAAGAGGTGCTAAAGGGTCCTCTTTAAATGAAAAAGAAAAGGCAACAACAAAAAATAAGAAATTATGCAAAGGGAAAAATCCCACTGGTATAGGCAAATATATAGTAAAGGCTATGGATCAACCATTTAAATTAGGTAGTGCAAAGACTAAAAGAAAAAAATATATAAAATCAAATATAACCACAGTAAACAGTTAAAGGATAACTATGAAGATGTAAAACATGACATCAAAAACACAAACATTGGGGGAAAGGAGTTAAAACATGTAGATCTTTTAAAATGTGTTTGAAGTTACATTACTAACAGTTTAAAATAAATAGATATAGTTACAGGTCAACATATATAAACTTATCAGAACAAGAAATCAAAAACCTATAATATATACACAAACACTAGAGAGAAAGGAACACAAGCATACCACTAAAGCAAATTATCAAATCATAATGGAACAAACTAAAAGAAGAAGAAAAGAATAGAGAAGAATTACAAAAAAACCTAGAAAACAAGTAACAAAATGTCAGTAAGTATACAATAATCAATAATATCAATAATCACTTTAAATTCCAATGGACTAAGTGCTCCTATCAAATGACATAGAGTGGCTGTTTAATTAGAAAATGACCCATCTATATGCTGCATGCAAAAGACTCATTTCAGAACTGAAGACACACAAACAAAGTGAGGGTATGGAAACGGGTATTCCATGCAAATAGAAGTTGAAAGAAACCTGGGGTAGAAATACTCATATCAGACAAAGTAGACATTAAAACAAAATCTAAAATAAAATACAAAGGGAATTACATAATGATAAAGGGAACAATACACGAAGAGGAGATAATGTCCCTAAATATATATGTACCTAATATAGGAGCACCTAAATATATAAAGCAAATATAACAGATAAAAAAGGAGAAATTGACAGTAATACAATAATAATAGGGAACTTTAATGCCCCACTAATATCAGTGGATAGAAAATTAATAAGGAAACAATGGTCTTAAATGACACATTAAACCAAATAAAGTTAATATATATATCTAGAGGACATTCCATCAAAAACATCAGAACACACATTCTTTTTAAATGCACACAAAAGTTTCTCTGGGATAGATCACATGCTAGGCCACAAAACAAGTCTCAACAAATTTAAGAGGATACAAATTACATTAAGCATCTTTCTGACTAAAATGGTACAAAACTAGAAATCAACTAAAGAAAGAAAAATTGGGAAAAACACAAATACATGGAGAATGAACAACATATTATTGAAAAACAATTAATGGGTCAATGAAGAATCAAAGAGGAAATCAAAAAACACCTTGGGAGAAATGAAAATAAAAGTACAACTTTCCGAAATCTATGGGATCTGGCAAAAGGAGTTCTAACAGGGAATTTATACAGGTACAGAGACAACTCAAGAAACAAGAAAAATCTCCAATAAGCAATCCAACCTACCATCTAAAGGAACTAGAAAAATAAGCACAAAGAAAGCTTAAAGTCATGAGAAGGAAGGATATAATAAAGATCAGAAAGGAAATAAATAAAATAGAGACCAAAAGAAAAAAAAAAGTAGAAAAGGTCAATGAAACCAAGAGTTGTTTATTTCCAAAAAGATTAATGAAACTGACAAACCTCTAGCCAAGCTCATTAAGAAAAAAAGGGAGAGGACACAAATAAACAAAATAATAAATGAAAGAGGAAATATTTCAACTGATAACACATAGATACAAAAAATTATAAAGGAATACTGCAGTTATATGCCAACAAATTGGATAACCTAGAAGAAATGAATAAATTCCTAGAAACACACATTCTTTCAAGATTGAATCAGGAAGAAATAAATAATCTGAACAGAACAATTACTAGTATTGAATCAGTAATCAAAACATTCCCAATAAACAAAAATCCAGGACTGTATATCTTTACAGAAGAATTCTAACAAACATTAAATGAAGAGTTAATACCTATCCTTCTCAAACTATTCCAAAAAGTTGAAGAGGAGGGTACACTCTCAAATTCATTCTACAAGGTCACCTTTACCGTGATACCAAAACCAGACAAAACACTACAACAAAAGAAAATTGCAGGCCAATATCACTAATGAATATCAACTCAAAAATTCTCAGCAAGTATCAGCAAACCAAATTCAACAATATATAAAATATCATAGACAATGATCAAGTGGAATTTATTCCAGGGGTGTAAGGATGGTTCAACATCTACAAATCAATCAATGTGATAAAAACATTAATAAAAGAAAGGATAAAATCACATGATCATCTTAATAGATGTAGAAAAAGTATTTGACAAAATTCAACACCCATTCATGATAAAAACTCCATCCAAAGTTGGTATAGAGGGATTATATCTCAACATCATTAAGACCATTTATGACAAACCCTCAGCTAACATGATACTCAATGATGAAAGCTGAAAGCTTTTCCTCTAAAATGAGGAAAAAGACAAGGACGCCCACTTTCACCACATCTATTTAACACAGTATTAAGTCCTACCCACAGCAATCAGAAAAGAAAAAGAAATCCAAGGCATCCAAATAGAAAGTAGTAAAACTGTCACTATCTGCAGATAATGATACTATATTTAGAAATTCCCAAAATCTTCACCCAAATCTGTTAGAACTAATAAATTAATTCAGTAAAGTTGCAGGACAAAGATCAATGTACAGAAATCTTTTGCTTTTCTATAAGTAGAAATAAACTATCAGAAAGAGCAAGCAAGAAAACAATCCCATTACAGTCACATCAAAAAGAATAAAATACCTAAAAATAAACTTAACCAAGGAGGTAAAAGACATAAACTCAGAAAACTATGGAACACTGCTGAAGGGAACTGAAGTTGATACAAAGAATTGAAACACTATCCCGTGTTCACAGATTCAAAGAATTAACATTGTTAAAATATCCAAGCTACCCAAAGCTATCTGCAGATTCAACCCAATTCCTATCAAAACTGAACTAGTACAAGTAATCCTAAAATGTGTGTGAAACCACAAAAGACTCTAAATAGCCAAAGCAAACTTGTGAATAAAGAACAAAGCTGGAGGTATCATATTCCTGAATTCACCTCCAAACCAGCTTTACAATAAATGCTAAAGGAACTTCTCTAGGCAGGAAACACAAGAGAAGAAAAAAACCCAAAATCAAGCACAAATCAAGAAAATGGTAACAGGAACATACATATAGATAATTACCTTGAATGTAAATGGATTAAATGCTTCAACCAAAAGATGCAGACTGGTTGAATGGATACAAAATCAAAACCTGTATGTATGCTGTCTACAAGAGAAGCACTTCAGACCTAGGGACACATACAGACTGAAAGTGAGGGGCTGGAAAATGATATTCCATGCAAATGGAAATCACAAGAAAGCTGGAGTAGCAATACTCATATCAGATATAATAGACTTTAAAATAAAGACTGTTACAAGAGATAAGGAAGGACATTACATAATGATCAAGAGATCAATCCAAGAAGTACATAACAATTATAAATATTTATGCACCCAACACAGAGCACCTCAATACATAAGGCAAATGCTAACAGCCATAAAAGGGGAAATTGACAGTAACACATTAATAATGCAGGACTTTAACACCCCGCTTACACCAATAGACAGATCATCCAGACAGAAAACAAATAAGGAAACACAAGCTTTAAATGACACAATAGACCAGATAGACTTAATTGATATTTACAGGACATTCCACCCGAAAGTGGAAGAATACACTTTCTTCTCAAGTGCACACGGAACGTTCTCCAGGACAGATCACATTTTGGGTCACAAATCAAACCTTGGAAAATTTAAGAGAGTTGAAATTGTATCAAGCATTTTTTCCCAACCAAAACACTATGAGATTAGAAATCAATTACAGAAAAAAACTGTTAGAAACACAAACAAATGGAGGCTAAAAACAGTGCACTGCTAAATAACCAAGAGAGCATTGAAGAAATCAAAGAAGAAATTTAAAAATACCTAGAAACAAATAACAACAAAAACACAATGATCCAAAACCTATGGGATGAAGCCATAGCAGTTTTAAGAGGGAGGTTTATAGCAATTCAAGCTCACCTCAAGAAAAAAGAAAAATCTCAAATAAACAATCTAATGTTACACCAAAAGCAGCAAGAAAAAGAAGAAAGCCCAAAGTTAGTAGAAGGAAAGAAATCATAAATATCAGAGAAGAAAGGAGTAGAAATGAAAACAATAGCAAAGATCAAAAAAACTAAAAGTCGGTTCTTTGAGAAGGTAAACAAAATTGATAAACCTTTAGCCAGATTCACAAAAAGAAAAAGGTAGAAGACTAAAATCAATAAAATTAGAAATGAAAAAGGAGAAATTACAACTGACACTGCAGAAATACAAAAGATCATAAGGGACTACTACAAGCAACTCTATGCCAATAAAACAGACAATCTGGAAGAAATGGACAAATTCTTGGAAAGGTACAACTTTCCAAGACTGAACCAGGAAGAATTAGAAAACATACGCAGACCAATCACAAGTAATGAAATTGAAACTGTAATGAAAAATCTTCCAACAAACAAAAGTTCAGGATCAGATGGCTTCACAGGCAAATTCTTTCAAACATTCAGAAAAGCTTTAATCCTATACTTCTAAAACTCTACCAAAAATTACAGAAGGAGGAACACTCCCAAACTCGTTCTACTAGCTCACTATCACCCTGATACAAAAAACAGAGAAAGATATCACAAAAAAAGTAAATTACAGGCTAATGTCACTGATGAACACAGATGTAAAAATCCTCAACAAAATGCAAGCAAACAGAATCCAACAACACATTAAAAAGATCATACACCATGATCAAGTGGGATTTACCCCAGGGATGCAAGGATTCTTCACTATATGCAAATCAATCAATGTAATGCACCATATCAACAAATTGAAGAATAAAAACCATATGATAATCTCAATAGATGTAGAAAAAGTTTTTGACAAAATTTAACACCGATTTATGATAAAAGCTCTCCAGAAAGTGGGCATAGAGGGAACCTATCTCAACTTAATAAAGACCATATATGAGGAACCTACAGCAAACATCATTCTCAATGGTGAAAAACCGAAAGCATTTCCTCTTAGATCAGGAACAAGACAAGAATGGCTACTTTTGCCACTATTATTCAATATAGTTTTGGAAGCCCTAGCCATAGAAATCAGAGAAGAAAAAGAAATAAAAGGAATACAATTTGGAAGAGAAGAAGTAAAACTGTCACTGTTTGCAGATGACATGGTACTATACATAGAAAATCCTAAAGATGCCACCAGAAAATTACTAGAACTAATCAATGAATTTAGTCAAGTTGCAGGATATAAAATTAATGCACAGAAATCTCTTGCATTCCTATATGCTAACAATGAATAATCTGAGAGAGAAATTAAGGAAACAATCCCATTTACCATCACAACAAAAAGAATAAAATACCAGGAATAAACCTACCTAAGGAGGCAAAAGACCTGTACTCAGAAAACTATAAAACACTGATGAAAGAAATCAAAGGTGACACAAACAGATGGAGAGATATACTATGTTCCTGGATTGGAAGAATCAATATTTTGAAAATGACTCTACTACCCAAAGCAATCTACAGGTTCAATGCAATCCCTATCAAATGACCGTTGGTATTTTTCACAGAACTAGAACAAAAATTTTATAATTTGTATGGAAACACAAAAGACTCCAGATAGCCAAAGCAATCTTGAGAAAGAAAAACGGAGCTGGAGGAATCAGGCTCCCTGATTTCAGACTATACTACAAAGCTACAGTAATCAAGACAGTATCGTACTGGCACAAAAACAGAAACGTAGATCAATGGAACATGATAGAAAGCTCAGAGATAAACCCACGCACATATGGTCACCTTATTTTTGATAAAGGAGGCAAGAATATACAATGGAGAAAAGGCAGCCTCTTCAATAAGTGGTGCCAGGAAAATGGGACAGCTACGTGTAAAAGAATGAAATTAGAACACTCCCTAACACCATACACAAAAATAAACTCAAAATGGATTAAAGACCTAAATATAAGACCAGACACTATAAAACTCTTAGAGGAAAACATAGGAAAAACACTCTTTGACATAAATCACAGCAAGATCTTTTATGACCCACCTCCTAAAGTAATGAGAATAAAAACAAAAATAAGCAAATGGGACCTAATGAAATTTAAAAGCTTTTTCACAGCAAAGGAAACCATAATCAAGATGAAAAGACAACCCTCATAATGGAGATAATATTTGCAAACGAAGCAACTGACAAAGGATTAATCTCCAAAATATACAAACAGCTCATGCAGCTTAGTTTCAAAAAAACAAACAAGCCAATCTAACAATGGATGGAAGAGCTAAATAGACATTTCACCAAAGAAGACACACAGATGGCCAAGAGGCACATGAAAAAATGATCAACATCACTAATTATTAGAGAACTGCAAATCAAAACTACAATGAGGTTCACCTCACACTGGTCAGTATGGTCATCATCAAAAAACCTACAAACAAAAATGCTGGAGAGGGTGCAGAGAAAAGGGAACCCTCTTGCTCTGTTGGTGGGAATGTAAATTGATACAGCCACTGTTGTGAACAGTATGGAGGTCCTTTAAAAAACTTAAAATAGAACTACCACATTACCCAGCAAACCCACTACTTGGCATATACCCTGAGAAAACCATATTTCAAAAACACACAGGTACCCGAATGTTCATTGCAGCACTATTTACATTAGCCAGGACATGGAAACAATCTAAATGTTCATCAACAGATGAATGGATAAAGAATATCTGGTACATATATATAATGGAATTACTCAGCCATAAAAATAAATGAAATTGGGTCATTTGTAGAGATGTGGATGAACCTAGACTCTGTCATTCAGAGTGAAGCAAGTGAGAAAGAGAAAAACAAATATCATATATTAATGCATATATGTGGAATCTAGAAAAATGGTACAGATGAACATATTTGCAGGGCAGGAATAGAAATGCAGATGTAGAGAACAGACATATGGATACGGGGGAAGGGGAGGGTGGCATGAATTGGGAGATTAGGCTTGACATAAATACACTACCATGTGTGAAATAGATAGCTAGTGGGAACCTGCTGTATAGCATAGGGAGCTCAGCTCGGCGGTCTGTGATGACCTAGGTGGGTGGGATGGGGGGAGAGGGAGGGGATATATGTATATATATAGCTGATTCATTTCACTGTACAGCAGAAACTAACACAACATTGTAATGCAATTATACTCTAATAAAAAAAATAAAGTGGAAAAAAAAAAAAACAAAGCTGGAGGTATCATACTCCTGAATTCAAACTATACTACAAAACTACAGTAATCAAAACAGCATGGTACTCACAAGGAAAAAAATAAATCAACCAAAAAAAACCAGATCAGTGGAAAATAATACAGAGCCTGGAAATAAAGCCATACACATATGGTCAATTATTCTATGACAATGTAGCCAAAAATATACAACGTTGGAATAGATAGCATCTTAAATAAGTGGTGTTGGGAAAACTGTACAGCTGCATGTAAAATAATAAAATTAGAACTTTTTCTCATGCCAAAACAAAAATTCATAATGGATTAAAGACTTAATTGCAGATTAGGAACCATAGAACTCCTAGAGGAAACATGGCACTAGACTATTTTATGTAAATCTTAACCATATTTTTTGGGGAGATCTGTCTCAGGAAAGGAAAACAAAATAAAAAATAAACAAACCAAAAACTTAAAAGCTTTTTCACAGTGAATAAAACTATCAATAAAATGCGAAGATGATATACAGTATGGGAGAATATGTTTGCAAATGATATGTTTGATAAGGGGCTAATACTGATATTTTAAAAACTCACAGAATTCAATACCAATAAACAAACAAACAACCTGATTAAAAAATGGATAAAAGACCTGAACAGACATTTTCCAAAGAAGATGTACAGATGGCCAAAGACACATGAAAAGATGCTCTACATCACTAATAATCAGGGAAATGCAAATCCAAACCAGTCAGAATGGCTATCATCAAAAAGTCAACAAGTGTTAAATGTCAGCAGGAATATGGAGAAAATGGAACCCTAGTTCACTGTTTGTGGGAATGTAAATATGTACAGTTCACTACGGAAATAGTATGGAGGTTCCTTTAAAAAATAAATATAGAACTATTATAAAATCCAGCAATTCCATTCCTGTGCTTATATCTGAAAAAAATGAAAACACTAATTGGAAAAGATATATGCAACCCAATATTCATAGTAGCATCATTTACAATACCTAACATATGGAAGCAACCTGTGTCCATCAGTAGATGAATTGATAAAGTAATGTGGTACACAAACACACACACTGGAATATTATTCAGCCATAAAAATAATGAAATTTTGCCATTTGCAACAACATGGATGGACCTGGAGGGTATTATGCTTGGTGAAGTAAGTCACATAGAAAAAGACAAATACTGTATGTTTTCATTTATATGTGGAATCTAAAAAATAAAACGAATGAATATAACAAAACAGAAACAGATTTATAGACACAGAGAACAAACTAGTGGTACCAGTGGGAATATGGGTCTGGGAGGGGCAAGATAGGGGAAGAGTATTAATAGGTACAAAGTATTAGGTATAAAATAAATAATATACAAGGCTGTAATATACACCATAGGAAACATAACCAATATTTTATTTTAACTTTAAATGGAGTAGAACCTATAAAAATATTGAATCAATCTGTTGTATGCTTAAAAATAATATAACATTGTAAATCAACTATGTTTCAATTCAAAGAAGGAATTTTACAGAAAAATGTTATTTTTAGCACTTTTGTTAACATGTTATTTTAACATGTTATGTTCACAGGCTATATCAGAAACCATTATTCAATCTAAAATAAAGTTAAATTGTTCAACTGTCTTGTAAACTAACAGGAAATATAATGTTTTAAACTCATATTTTATATTTTATAATGCTATATATTACATGATGTATTTTAATTTAATGTTACACTAAAGCTTTCAAAAGGGCAAATTTAATCCATGTAGATAGCGGAAGTGAACAAAAATTAGAGGATCTTACAAATAATTTCTGTCACAATCTCTTCAGGATACGAAAGATAAATTCCTCAGTTTTAGTGAAACTTTTTGTCTTTATGCCCAATTTCAATATGAAATAATTTTATTAGGTTTTAAGAAGAATGAAAAATATGTCTAAGAACAAATGTTCTGTCAATATTTTGAAGTAGGAAAATGAGGAAATATAGAAGAATGTATATGAAACAAGTAAATATGTTTAGAAAGTTAATTATATAAGTAAATGTGTTCTGTATGCAATCTATAAAGCAATTTTTTTCCCAGTATGATGCATGATCTAATGTAGATTGCTACTTCATTTTCTCATGATTGCAAAAGATAAGGAAACATTATTTTACACATATTTCCATAAATAATACATTATTTTTATACACATTACTCACTGAGGTATAATATCTATGTACTTTATTAGTTCCCTTTTTGTTTTAGCCTCTTGCATTGTGATATTATCAGCCCAGTCTTAAGAAATTGTTAAAATAAACATTAAGCCAGAACAGAGTTTTGAAAAGTAAGTAGGTGCACAGGGGCAAAGTCATTGCAAGTCTAACATCCCTAGCATGTTACTATGATATTCAGCCAACAAGAAAGTTCAGCCAAACTTAGAAATACAGTACTAGACATGAATTTATATACAGATATTTTAATCTAAATTTGTTTTAATTCCTTCTTTTGAAGACATTTTTATAAAATAAAACAATTTCAGAAGTCAAACTTTAATCATTCTTATAAAAAGTGAAGTAGATACAGGAGAAATAATATTTTTACTGAAATGGAAAAAACACTTCAGCCAAAGAAGTAGGAATTTTCACTGAAACAATTGTGAAAATATGTATTCGTTTCTGAATGTTGGGTTATTACTTGACATTTGTCCATAATTTTCCCTTATTCTTTTAATATCTGTCTTCTGGCATCCATTGTTCCTGATGAGAAATCAACAGTTAATCTTACTGCACGTGATGAATCAGTAATGTGTCCTTTCAATGTTGATAATATCAGGATTTTTCTCTTTTCCTTTTGGTAGTTTTATTTCAATTTGTCTAGGAGTGAATCTCTCTGAGTTTAGCTCACTGAACTTTTAGATGTGTACATGAATATTTTTCATAAAATTTGTGGAGTTTTGGCTGTTATTTCTGTCCCATATTTTCTGTCCCTTATCTCTCTCCTCTCCTTCTGGGACACTCATCACAAGCATCCCAGTTTGACAGTGTCTCATAAGTGTCTGAGCCTCTGTCCATTATTTATTAGTTCATTTTTATTTCTCCTTTTAGACTAAATTAGGTCTAATAATTTGGCTTCAAGTTTTGCTGACTTTTTCTTTTGCCTCAAATCTTTTACTGAACCAATCTAGTGAATTTTTCACTACAGTTATTGCACATTTCCACTCCAGTTATTTCTACTTGTTTTTCTTTTTTAAATTTTGTCTCTTTAGTGGTTTTCTTTATTTGATGAGTCATTGTTGTCATGCATGCCTCTAATTTTTTAAGCATGGTTTTCTTTGGTTCTTTGAACATATTTATAACAGCTATTTTGAAGTTTTTGTTTATCAAATCTAATAGCTGTGTTCTGATATACTTTTCACTGTTTTTGTTTTTCCTGTGTATGGCCACACTCTCCTGTTTCTTTGCATGTTGATATTTTGTTGTTGTTGGTACCTAGACATTTTAGATAATATATTGCAGTAACACTGGATTCAGATTCCCCTTACCAAAATTACTTATTTTTTGTTTTAATTTGTTTGTTTAGTGACTCTCCTGAATTAATTCTACAGAAACTATGTCCTCTACTATGCACAGTAATTGATATTTTTGCTCGTTTTTAATTTTTTTTCATATTTAGATTTTTTATATGAGTTTCCTTGGCCGGCCAGTGGGTCCTCATAGCATATTGGTTAGCCAATTTTTACTCTGAAGTTGGACTTAAATACCTTGAAATATTTGGCTCAATAAGTTAGCAAATAAGGCTTGGAAGGGAGCATGATTTGTAGTTCAGAGAGTTTACAAGTCTGATCCAGACTTTTTGCTTCTTCAGGATTTCATATTCAGCTGGGGATGAGTATATAAATGGGGCACTTTCCAGTCTCTTCTGAATAGTATCCTGTGCTTTGCATGCAAGAAGGCTTCCAAATTCTGAATAATGTGTGAAAGCTTATCAAAAATCCTTATGGCCAGCTTGTTCCCCAGGTCTTCCTGTTAGGTATTTACTGGTCTCTTGCTTGCCCCAACCTATACTGAATACTCAGGCAGCTGTGGTGTTGGCCTACCCCAACTCCACTGAAACCGCTATTATTTGCAACGAATCTACATATGGGGCTTTTCCTTCGAGTTTAATATCAGAGAAATCAGCCTTCTCTGGTGGCAGCGAGGGTCTCTAGTCCTTTTAGTTATTGCCAAGGAGCAGGTGGAGGGGCATGGGGGATGGAAGAAGCCCCATATAAAAATGCCACAAACACCCACTGCTCTGATTGAGTTTTGGTTGTTTTCCTTGAATAAACGCTTTCCAATTTGTTGTATACCTCTGATTACTGTCCAGAATTGTGAGATGATAGTTTTGATAACTGTGTCCAGTTTTCATCATTGCTTTTTGGTAATGGGATTTGCTAACTCCTCACTCCACTATACGAGTGTTCACTATTTCTTTTAAGTATTAGAAAACGTGATTGTATATTAGATCTTTATTTATTTTTTGAATCTCTTTTAAAACGTTGTTTTATATTAGCATATTTGTTCATTTTAAATTGAATTGTTTGAGCTTTATACATCAAGAGACACTTTATTATTAGCTCTGCAAGCACATTTCCTTAGTTTGTTGTTTTCTTTGTTACATTCCATATATGTATATATTTTTACAGATAAATGTTTTTCATTTTATGTAGTCAAATATGTAATGACTTTTTAATGGATCTTTAATTTTGCAGAAGTCTTCCCTACACTGATACCAACAATATTTTCCAATATTTTTCATATTTCCAATATATTTTATTGAAACTTAAAAGTAAATCCATAATCTTGATGGACTATCTTTTTGATGTATGATATTTAGGGGGAATCTATTTTGTTGTTAAATGCTCAATTATGATATCACCATAATTTATCAATAATTTACATTTATTCTAGTGATATAAAGTAACTTTTTGTATAACAAATACATTTAGAAACTGGGTCCCCTTTTCTTTTACATTAAATTCTCTCACTATCTATCTAATTTTACATATTTTAAGACACACTATCACTTTTTTCTAATTATTCAAAGTTTTCTTGTTTTAAGGAACTTAGAAACATATACAGATTTATTTCAATCATATTTCATCAGTGTCATACCTATATAACAACTTGCTTGCTTCAATGAATATCTATACACATAAAATGATAGGATTTTAATAGCTGCATATTACATTGAATGAGTTGTAAAAAATTTTTTTCAACTATTTCCTTCTTTTGGAAATTTGGATTATTTTCCAAAATTTTATTCAGACAAAATCACTATAATTAATATTTTTATTATAAAATTTTTGGACACTTGTCCAATTATTTCTTGATCCATTTAACTGAACTGTCCTTTTAGTTCTAAAATGTTTGACATGACTTTTGGGAAATTTATTTATAGGCAATCGTATCTACAAACCAATACTGGTTTATCCTCCTTTCTGGTGATTCTATCTCATTTCCTATTTCATGGCTATCAAAGTGACTACAACAATGTAGGGTGATAATGGTGATAGTAGTCATATCTGTTCTACTTCTGAATTTAATAGAAATGATCAAATGTTGCTTGGTTAATTATAGACACATTAAACTTTTGTGATTAATTTTGCTTATAAGGTTAAGAAAATATATTTTTAAGTCAAAAAGGATTTTTATCAAGAGTGTCATGCTCTTTAAAGATTATTATCTATAGGAATGGCAATATTCCTCTCCCTTCCTTCCACTCTCTCCTTCTTTATCATTCAATTATGATGCTGTTGCAACACTATTAAGAATAGCCAAGACATGGAAAAAACCTAAACGTCCATTGACAGAGGAATGGATAAAGAAGATGTGGTACATATATACAATAATAAAGAGCACAATAAAGAACACAGTAATTTGCAGCAACATGGATGCAACTAGAGATTATCATACTAAGTGAAGTAAGTCAGAAAGAGAAAGACAAATACCATATGATATCACTTATACGTGGAACCTAAAATATTACACAAATGAACCTATCTATGAAACAGAAACAGAATCACAGACATAGAGAACAGACTAGGTTGCCAAGAGGGAGGGGGTTGGGGGAGGGATGGAGTGGGAGGTTGGTGTTAGCAGCTGTAATCTTTTATATATAGAATGGATAAACAACAAGTTCCTACAGTATAGCACAGAGAACTATATTCAATATCCTATGATAAACCATAATGGAAAAGAATATTTTAAAGAAGCATGTATATATATGTATAACTGAATCACTTTGCTGTACAGCAGTAAATGACACAACACTGTAAATCAACTATACTTCAATTAAAAATATTAGTATTATAGTATTAAAAATTATGATGTTAAAGTGGAAATAATAGAATTAATTATATACAAATATTTTGGGTCACTTTGTATATGTAATTCAATTTATGAGTAAGTTTTGCCTATAAGTATTTGCATGTGTGCATGTTTGTGTGCATACACTTGTATGTAAAATATGTGAGTTTGATATTTTTGAAGTTTCTTACTGCTACTATGTTAGCTATATAAAATGGGTCAGATAAAGTATAAAAAGTTTATTATACTCTTTAAAAATGTTCCACTGCCAAAAACTGATTTGTCTCTGTATCTTTAGAAGCTTTTCTTTTTCCCAACTGCTTCCATGAAGTTGTCTATTCTTTTGAGTTAATTTTAACTACATATGCTTACAAAAGCATACATTTTAAAATTCTATAATTCTGCAGTAGTAAATTGTATCTTATGTTCACTTACCATAAAAATATATATCTAACATATTTTAATGAGTATTTTATTCAAGTTATTTACTCTGTGTTTTTGTATTTACTTTAGTCTTTACAAATGGCTGTATATTTTGTTGTTTTCAAAAATAAACTCATAATTTATTTTGTGATGCTACTCATTCTATGTACCTGAAACTATTATTTTGTCACATTATAAGATACTTCTCTTTTAATTCATCAATTTTATTCTTGAAACAAGAAAACATTTAGTTGTTTTACACACTAAAATTTTCTTCATATTCACAGTTAATTTCTTACTGACTAGCAATTATTTAGAACATAGCAGTAACTCAATGTTTTAATTACTTATATAATTACTCATTGGAAAAAATATCCAATGAAATAGATACTTCTCTTATCTTAAGAGAAAGGAGGCTGATCTGTAAGTGGGGAGAATGAGGTCTGTGACATGTATTTAAATGCTGAAATGTTTATTTTTGTTGAATATCATATTGCATTTGAATGGTTATGGTTATGGCATAAAAGCATTAGTATATTGAGAGAAACCCTTTTTGAAAGGCAAAGGTAAATTTTTAAACTTTGAAATTTGAAAGTATTACCCCACTTATTTTTTAATCTGTTTCTGCTGATACCCACTGCAGGTTTTAATTGGCATAATTGGATTATAGACCCCAATAATTAATTTTATATTCTATGTATTCTTGCTCAATATTCTTTTTAGCTTGTAAGCGCTTGTAACTATATTAAATAAAGTCCATTTCAACACTTTCACTTTACTGATCTTGTTTATTATACTACTTCTTTCCTACTATTTAGTTATTGATTTTAATTATCCCTTGTTTATCAAGATTGCTTCTTAAACTCCCTTTGGCTTTTCAAAGTTCGTTATCCTATTTGAGTCAGTTTATGCCTGAGTATATTTTCTATTGGTCTTACAGAAGATACCATATCTATAGCCAGGTGTAAAATTCCAAGGACACAATTTTTGTCTTTAAAATTGTACAAATATCTCAGCAATCAGTTTCAGAGATAAGTGGTAAAGAGAAATTCAGAGATGTCAGTGTGATATTCTCCTTATAGTCCCACTTACAATATGTGTATGTATGAGTAGGGAGAACTGTATTTAATTAGTGTATGCTTACACGACAGTGGCTGGTGGAGACTATGGAGCAGGAAGCAGAAACTGAATGGTCTATTCCAGTTTTACTAAAGCTCAGTATAAGGTAAATTAGAAATCATCCCACTAATACAAAAATTATACCAGGTTTCCTAAGTCTGTGTGGTAAGCAGAATTTGAAGACGGTTCCCATAATTTCCAACCTCTGGTCTTCATACCTTTGTTTAAGCCCAGCTCTCAGCCTTGTTTCACTTTCTGTATTTAGTAAAATTTCATCTATTATGGCTCAGTTACTAGAGATGGAATATTTTTCTGTCTCCATAGCTTATTTCTCTGGCCGTGTAAACATATGTTTATCATGCATATTACTGGCTCCATGCCGGGCTTCCTTTCTTAACATTTCCTAATCACCACCCATTGTGTATCTTGTGATTCTATATCCCCTGGGATTAATGCATAAATGCTATCCATATTCTACTTGTGACACTGCCATCTTATGGGAGTTGACATCTCTGAATGAATAGGAAATAAGAATGCAATCCAGCAGATTAAAAATTCATCAGTCATTAATAGGGCAAATCTTGCTTAATTTTCTAGATGATATACTATATGAATTTTTAAAACCTAGGGCATCTCTTTGGGGTATTATCAGGGTCTCTTCATTTGCTTTTAGGTGAGAATGTTGATATACTTTACATTTATGGGTCATCTATTAAATAATTTTTTATTAGATTTTTAAAATCTAGTATTCATTTGAAAAATTTCCAGATACTGACATTGTATATTAATGAATTTATTTTATTAATTCATTCAAAAACAATTACCATGTCTCTATTATGTGCAAAGAATTTGATTTTTTAGCTAAGATCAATATACTCATTAAAGTCTTTCTGGCCTGGCTTGTTTGCAGAGGCTCTGGCCAGTGTCAACATCTGGAACCTCATCCACAATGTAGAGGGTTGGTAGACCGTCCCAGCAGCTGGAGCTGCACCAGTAGGAGGCTTTTCCCCTTCTAGCACTGTGGCCCCAGCTGAGAACAAAGTAGAAGCAAAGAAAGAAAAATCTCAGGAGTCCCATGATGACATGGGTTTTGGTCTTTTTGACTAAACCCCTTTTATAATATGTTCAATCAAAAGCTAAACTCAAAAATATATATATATAGAATGAGACTTGCAGAAATAGAGGCTGAGGGATAATATCTCTTAGAAAGAACACACTGTACAAAACCCTAGTGATGTGAGAAAACAGAATGCATTAATGTTAATATAATTAAAGGGCACATGAGGTAAAGACTACAAAGACAGGGACTATGTTGTAAAACTCACATAGATTTACATTTCTGATGCCTATATTGTAAATAGGTTATCTATGTGTTAAAGTAAGAGTTAAGCATCCATAAAAAAGTCACATGTGTAATTCTTTTAGTTCCTTTCTCTCAGTAAATTCCTTCAACAGTTAACCAGATCCCAAGGACTAAGGTCCCTATTAATGCTTGGGCAGGGAAAAATTAAGTTGGTCTGGCTGACAATTAACCAAAATAGAGACTATAATTTATTGAACAAGTATTTATACGTGTGTGTACATGCATATGTGTGTACATGTCTGTGCACAGGTACGTGTCTATATGTGTATAGATATGTATATGTATGTATGTGTGTGTATATATGTTTATATAAATTTAATGGACTCTCACACTAATGATTTTGGATACCTCATACCAACGGCCTTGCATAGTTATTTCAATGTGTTACCAGTGCAAATTATAAGGCCCATCTGCTCCAGACCTACTGAATCAGAAACTGTAAGAATTGGTCCAATAATCTTTTAACAAGGCTTCCAACTGATCAATGACTCATCTAAAAGATATCATTTGTAGTATATTTTTCATATATGTGAAATATGGAAAAATTTTCAAGGGTTTTTCAAGTGAGGCATTTTATTAGACCATTCTAAAGCAAAATTGTGTACTTCCTTTGTTGTTTCTAGGTGAGGGACACTGGGATATGACAGTGCATCTATCTCTTATAAAGACTAAAATCATTATAAAATGATCAATGACTTTTATTTGTATAATTCTATAACCATTAAAAAAGGAAACATTAATAAATATAGTCTAGATTAAAAATCATAGAAAACAGGCAGATAGAAAGCAAAAATATCTTTGCAACTGATATTCATTTTTGTTTCAAAACTTGAGAACTTACTTTCTAAGAAATTATATTAGGTGAAAAAATGTTAATATGAATAAAATAAAAATCTAGAATTTTTATTCTTACCATCATGGTATCAGTATATTATTTTTTGAAGCATATCATATTATATATGCTAATTATAATACCATACAATTTAAAGAAAACTAGTAAAATATACACCATGAACCATATTTCTATATCAAGAAACAAAACTGCAGAAGAGTCACTAAAGTCCCTGTATACCCTTTCTTTCTTGTCTTGTTATTTTTTTCCTGAGTGTAATATTATTTTATTTTTTGATGCTACTGAAAACGGATTTTTTAAAATATTTTATTTTCCAAATGTTTGCTAATACACAAAAATATAATTGATTTTCATATATTGATATTGTATCCAAAAACATTGCTACATTTACTATTTTAAAGTAAACTTTGGAAAAAAGTTTACTTTAAAAAATTTGGAAAAAATTGTAGATTCATATGCAACAATAAGAAATAATACAGAGAGATTCCATGTACCCTTCATCCCTTCATCCAGTTTCCCCAATGCGTCCATCTTGCAAAACTATAGTAAAATATCGCAATTAGTATACTGACATTGACAGAGCCAAGATACAGAACGTTTACTTCTCCACAAGGATTCCTCATGTTGCATTCAGCCCCCCACACACTGTACCCAACCTACATTTTCTTAATCCCTAGACATCACTAATTTCTTCTTCCTTTTTATAATTTTTTCATTTCAACAATGCTATATAAGGGAATCAGACAGTATTTAACATTTAGGGATTATTTTTCTCAGCATAAAACTTTGGTGATTCAAAGTTTGTACGTCTCAATTGTTTGTTCCTTTTTATCACTGAGTACTATTCCATGGTATGGATGTTCCAGTTTGCTTAACCATTCATCATTGAAAGATATCTGGGCTTTTTTTTCCAGTTTTTTGATTATTAGGAATATCTGCTTTGAATATTTGTGTACGTTTTTATGTGAACACGGTTCCACGGCTCTGGATAAGTGCCCAAGAATTCAATTACTGGGTCAGATGTCAATTCATATTTAGTTCATAAAAATCCACCAAAAGGTTTTCCTATTGGCAATGTATGGGTGATCCAGTTTCTCCATGTTCTCACCAACATTTGCTCTTATTTTTTCCCCCTATTTTTAAAATTTGAGCCAGTTGGTTAGCTGTAGAGTTTTATTTTACATTTCCCCAATGGCTAAAGATGCTGAACATATTTTCACATGCTTAGTTACCATCTTTATATCTTCTTCAGTGAAAAGTCTCATGTCTTTTTCCCCTTTCTTGATTGGATAGCTTTTGTCTTTTTTTATTTTTACTGTTGATTTTTGGAAATTTTGTATGTATTTTAGATTCTAGTCTTTTGTCAGATATGTGATTTGCAAGTATTTTTTTTCAAGTTTGGAGGTTGTCTTTTTACCCTCTTCACATGGGCTTTCACAAAGCAAAAGTTTTTAATTTATTTAGAGCTCAAATTAACATTTAAAAACTTTTTTCTGGATTTTTGTTTTGGTGTCAACACTAAGAACTCTTTTCTGAGCCTTAGATTCTAATGATTTTCTACTGTTTTTTTTCTAGACATCTTATATATTTTACATTTCACATTCAAATCTCTGATCCATTTGAGTTACTATTTATATGATGTATGATTTTTAAGGTTGACAGCTTTTTTTTTTTTTTTTTGTCTTTGGATGTCCAACTGTTTTAGCACCATTTGTTGAAAAGGACAGTCTTTAACAATTTAATTGTTTTGGCACCTCAGTCAAAAATCAGTTGGGCATACACATTCACATTTTATTTATATTCTAGTCTATTAGTATACAGTATTTGTGTATATAGTTTTATGATAATGCCACCCTGCCCTTGTTGTTGTAGATTTCTAGTGAGTCTAAAAATCATTAATGTATATTCTACAACTTTGTTCTTTTTCAAATTTATTTGACTATTATAGACCCTTTTTCTTTTGACATACATTTGAGAAATAGTCTTCACTTTAAACAAAATAGCCTGCTGGAATTTTGATAAGAATTATGCAGAATCTATGAATCTATTGATCAGTTTGGGAAGAATTAGCATCTCAACAATACTGAGTCTTCTAGTTTATAGCCATAATGTATGTTTGTATGTATGCCTTGTCTGTCTCTCTGTCTCTCTCCTTATTTATTTAGATCTTAATTTATTTTGCTCAATGGTATTTAGTAGCTTTCACAGTAAAGGTTCTGCACATAGTTTGTTAAATTTATACTTAATATGTTTTGATGCTATTAAAATGGGCATTTTAAAATTTCCATTCCTAATTGTCTATTAAAATTATATAGAAACACAATTGATTTTGTACATTGAGCTTTACTCTGTGATATTGATTAATTTACTTATTAGTTTTTAGTATCATTTTTGTTGATCCTTTAGGATTTTCAATATTGACAATTTTGTCATTTAAGATTAACTCCATTTTAAACTCTTCCTTTCCAATATGTAGGTATTTATGTAATTTTACTTTGAGGTTAGTTGAAAAAATATGCGTTGATAATTTTTATTTCCTCTATCATTCAATTTTTAAAATTTTATTTTATTCATTCATATATGGATTGTTTATAAAATTTTAAAAATGTGTTAATGTATTGGTATTTTGGTTTTAATTTATATTTATGTAAATGATTTCTAAATAACATTTTATGTTCAATGTTATTAGTCTTTATGACAGCATTTTAAAAACTTGTTTTGAAACTTCATACCTTAAGACATTCATTTTTTGTATTTTTATTTGGAGACCTACTCTCCATCTGTTGGGTGCACTAATGCCTTAATTGTATTTGTATGTTATTAATGTTATTATTGGCTTTTAATTGATTTGATCTATATATCTGTAGGAAAAGCTTGTTTAAATCTCCTATTATGGTAAAGCATCAGCCATTCATCTTTTCTTTGGACAACTGACAATTTTTGCTTTATTGTACTGAAACTTTTTTCAGTGAATAAAATGAGTTTTTATGTCTAGTTAGTTGATTAAAACTTTTAGCAGTAAGTGGTGATGGGTATTATTTCTATCAATGATGAAACTTCCTCTCATAAGTTATTAGTAGAGATAAACCAGCTACCCTTACATAATTTCCTTCTAATCTTTCCCAATTCTTATACTTTTAAAAGGCTCTTATTTTGTCTGTACAGTCTATGTGTTTAATATTCAATATATAATATATTTTTGGAGTGACTGAAGTATTGTTTTATTTTTTTCCTCATCCCATTTCTATCTGATAGCTTAGATGGTGCATATTCTATTTCTATTTTATAGGTTACCCCAGAAATTTCCCTTTATTAAATCCATATTAATATATAATTACACAATATATAAACCATCAAATGCTCAAAATCTGATGCTTTGTCCTTTTAAAAAAATTACACAGTTATGAAATTTTATTTGTTTAAATGCACTCATATGTTTATCACTTTATTTAATTATTAATACTTCTTGCAGCTCAGACCTTCCTTCAGGGATTACTTTCCAACTATCTAATGCATATTCTCTACTCATTCCTTTAGTAAAATTGTGTTAGTAGAAAACCTTCTCAATTTTTCTTTCCTGAAATATTTTATTTGATCTCAAATATTTACTTTATCATAAAGCTTTATTTTGTTCAAATATCCAGGCTAAGAGACATTTTTTATGCTGCTGTTGTTATTGTTTTTGTAAGAATTTAGTTGATGCTCTTATTGTTTTTCATAAATACTTTGGTTTTTTCCTCAGTGCTTTTAGAAGAATTTTTCATTTTAGGCATTCGATAGTTTACTAAAATGTTCCTAGATATTAATTTTTATTTTGCATGCATTATATATATTGTCTTTACTATATATGTGGATTTATGTCTTTCATCATATCTGTGTTTCATCAATTCTAGCCATTTTATAATCAATTTCTCTATGTTCTTTATTGTCTTGCTTGCATTTTATATATTCTTACTCTTCCCTTATTCCCTTTTAGTTTTCAATTTCTAATGGCCTACATTACCTTCTGGTAATTTGGCCTTCTTGTTTACCAACTGACTCTCAACTATATCTATTTTAATTCATGCATTCAATTCCAAATTTTAATTAATATAGTTCCCATTTTAGAATTGCTATTTTTCTGTTCTTCAAATATGACTTACTACTTTTTAACAAATAAATCTTTTAGGCATATGTTTACTGCTACCTCATATTTATTTAAATACATTATCTATGGGCTTCCCTGGTGGCGCAGTGGTTGAGAGTATGCCTGCCGATGCAGGGGACATGGGTTCGTGCCCCAGTCCGGGAAGATCCCATATGCTGCAGAGCTGCGAGGCCTGTGAGCCATAGCCGCTGAGCCTGCACGTCCAGAGCCTATGCTCTGCAATGGGAGAGTCCACAACAGTGAGAGGCCCACGTACCGCAAAATATAAATAAATAAATACATACATACATAACATATCTAATGACTTAAAGGAACAATTATTTTATTACCTCTCAAGATTTTATGGGTTGATTGGGCTTAGCCACATGTTTTGAGCTGAAGCTACAATTAATTGGAGGTTTAATTGAAACATCCTGGATAGTTTACTCACCTATCTGGCAGTTTATAATTCTTATTGACTGGGAGCTCAGGTGGGGCAGTTGACCAGAACTACATGTGGTCTCTTCTATGGCTTGGTGCCATGCTTTCTATGCTCATGGAGAGTGGGTTCTAAAAGGACATGTTCCTAAAATAGGAGTTCAAAGAGCCTGAAAGTAATTTTAATGAAAATTAAATTTGCCACTAGCAGTCATTGAAATTATCCATAGTTCTTGCTTCCTTTTACAAAATGGATGCTTAATAATTTTTTTTCTTTAATTTTCATTTTATATTGGAGTATGAATGATGATAATTAGTTATTAGTGAAAGCCATTATTTCAAGGTAACCTACTTTGGATAAAAATTCCAGAGATGAACTTAATAGACATATTTTTTTAATTTTCAGACAGTTTTATGGCCAGAATGATCAAAACAGGACCTCTTTACTCAGGCAGTTTTCATAAAAGAGTTAGCAAATGTAATGCAAAATAAGCAACTGAATATTAACATAGGGAATTTCAGTGATAGTTATGTAGAGCCCTATGACTTTCTTAATAGAGACGTATGCTTTTATATAAATGATTGCCACTCACTTGATAGTAAGACTGATCCTAATATTTAAAATCTTAAGAAAATTTTAAATCATCCTTGCATGATACAGTATTACAATAATGGCCCCCAAAATGGTATTCACTCAAAACTATAATGAATTCTAAGTTTGTACTTTTTTGTATTTGTTTGTTTTTGTTTTACTACTGAAGTATCCTTATGGACCATTGTATTCAAACATATATATATGTAGTCTTAAATCTCTCTTTCTCTCATTCCTTTATATGCAAAATGGGGATAAAAATACGTAAGTTTAAAGAAAGGGGTGGTGTGAGGATTAAAAGATATATTTAAACTTCATGATTTTATTCAGTGAATACCTCCTACCATATTAGAAGAATTATTAGAAACAATTGTTATAAAAATCTATTGTTTAACTACAAATAGCATTTATATTAACATCTTCTAAAAATGAAGTATGTAGGTATAAATCAAAAACCATATGCTCAAGATCTATATGAGGAAACTATAAAATTTTGATGAACAAAATCAAAGAATATCTAATTATATGAATAAATATTCCATGTTCATGGATAGGCAGATTCAATACTGTTAAATTGTCAGTTCTTTCAAACCTGATCTACATATTCAATGAAATCCCAATCAAGATCTCAGCAAATTATTTTGTGGGTAACAAAACCATATCCCAATGTTTGTATGGAGAGGTAAATGACCCTGACTGGCTAACACAATATTGAAGGAGAAGAACAAAGTTGGAGGATTCATACTACCTGACTTCAAAACTTACTATAAAGCTACAATAATCAGGACAGTGTAGTATTGGCAAAAGAACAGATAAATAGAATAGAAAGCCCAGTAATAGACCCAGGTAAATACAGTTAACTGATTTTTGACAAGGGAATAAAAGTAATAGAATGGAGCAAAAATAGACTTACAAAAAAAAAAGGTAAGGGAACAAGTGGACATGCACATGCAAAAAACAAATCTAGACACAGACCTACATCCTTCACAAACATTAACTCAAACTGGATCACAGACCTAAATGTAAAATGCAAAACTATAAAACTCCTGTTAGATAACATAGGAGAAAACCTAGATGACCTTAAATATGACAATGACATCTCAGGTACAACACCAAAAGCACAATCCATGAAAGTAATAATTGAAAAGTTGGACTTCATTAAAGTTTAAAACTTCATCTCTGCAAAAGACATCAAGAGAATTAGAGGACAGCCACAGAATGGGAGAAAATATTTGCAAAAGACACATCTGATAAAGAACTTTTATCCAAAATATACAGAGAACTCTTAAAACTCAATAATAAGAAAACCACGCAGTTCAAAAAATGGGTCAAACGCCTTAACAAACACCTCATCAAAGAAGATATACAGAGAGCAAATAAGTGTATGAAAAGATGCTTCAAATAATATGTCATCAGGAATGCAAAGTAAAACAATGAGATCTCACTGTACATGTAGCAGAATGGTAAAAATCTGGGATACCACCCAATGTTGGTTAGGATGTAGAGCAACAGGAATTCCCACTGATTGCTGGTGGAAATGCAAAACAGTACAGCCACTTTGGAAGACAGTTTGGCTGTTTCCTATAATACTAAACGTACTTTTACCATATGATACAGCAATTGCACTTCTCATTATTTACCCTAATGAATTGAAAACTTATGTAACTATACAAAAACATAAACAAGGATATGTATAGCATTTCCATTCATAATTGCCAAAACTTGACAGCAACTAAGATGTCCTTCTTAGGACATATTAAACAATTTACATGCTGTAAACTATGGTACATTTACAGAATGGAATATTGTTTAGTGCAAAAAAAATGAGTTATTAAGCCATGAAAAGTCATGGTGAAACCTTAAATGCATATTACTTAGAGAATGAAGCATCTGAAAAGGCTACACATATATTTCAAATATATGATATTCTGGAAAAGGCAAAACTGTGAAGACAATAAAAATATCAGTGGTTGTCAGACATTGGTGGGGCAGGGTTGGGGTGGGGGTGGGGAGCCCAGGAGGGATGAATAGGAAGAGTCCAGAGTATTTTTAGGGCAGTGAAATACTTTGTATGACCTTGAAATGACGGATACATACTATTATACATTTGTCCAAACCCATTGAATATACAGCATCAAAAGTAAAATCCTAAGGTAAACTATGGACTTGGGGAAATTATGATATGTTAATACAGGTTTATCAATTGTAACAAATGTACCACTCCAATGGGGATAATGAGAAGGCTATGTATGTGTGGGGACAGGGGGCAAATGGGAAATTTCTGTACCTTCTCCATAATTTTGCTGTGAACCCAAAACACAATTTGTTTTTCCATTGTTTTTATGAGGATTTAAATTTTCAAATAAAAATTAGCCAGATATCATTCTCTTGCAGTTATAAACACATAAGTCATCTAGTTATTTTTTGAATTCATATTATAATTGAAATTATAGAATTTATCCAATAATGTATTAAAATAATAAAACAATAAATTTCCTTTTTAGAATCCACATCTTTTACTGTATCAAGAATCAAGCTCCGTCCTGACAATTAAATGTATACTTGAGCCTTGTATACCCCCAACAATATAAAACTGCTGTCTTAGTTCCAGTACACCTAGTTGAAATTTTCTAATAGAAATGACAGGTGGGTCTTAAAGTGATACTTTCATGCAATTCTAAGCCTTTTAAATTAATTTCTTCATGGATGCCAAGAACAATATGATATAGAACAGTGTGCCCATTGTGAAATAATTTTTATTTTGTATTTTAGTTTCAGATATTCCTAAAAATATTCTAAACATTTAAAATTTCATTGAAATGACTATTAGATAAGTAGAACAAAATAAAGTTTTTCCTTTATATCTCTTTTTCATTCTTTATGATTAGAGTGTAGATTGTAGTCCCTGTCTCTGAGATATAGTATTATTTTCCCCTGAAAAAAATATCCTGTCTATTGTACCATCCACTTTTCAGATACTCTTGGGAAATATACCAGCTGTTAAATAGAAGAATAAATTAGAAAATGATTGTAATTAGAAGATAAGCCTGCTTATAATCTTTTCCCCCTTTAAGAGCAAAGCTGACACTGCCATAAGATGACACCAGGAGACCCTACTACAGTCTGTGTCAGGTAACCAGATTTGCAAAATCTTCAGATGATCTTCCAAAAATCATATTGAATTAAATGTATTTAGGATTGGAGATAACATTTGAATGAAGATGAGGAAGTGATTTCATTTAAGTAATTTCTTATGCACCTGTATAAGAAAGGGAAATTGATGTTTCCCTTTAGGAATATTGTTACTAAGACTTATAATCCATTCAAATAATCAAGCACAGATACTATAATGCACATGATAGTAGCTCATGTGTTTCTTATAGGAAGCTACAGAGTTCATGAAGGTATACTGGTAATGCTGTCAGGCAAACCTCAGTAAACTAAGAAATAAA
Source organism: Orcinus orca (assembly GCF_937001465.1). NCBI lineage: Eukaryota > Metazoa > Chordata > Mammalia > Artiodactyla > Delphinidae > Orcinus > Orcinus orca. The sequence continues at coordinate 75,753,585 of NC_064562.1, read as the reverse complement.
ATCATCACTTAATCTCCTAGCACCATCATGGTTCTGATACAAATGCATTTATTTTTTTTATTTTTATACATACAGATGTTTAAAACAATTCAACTAATCTAGTAGTCCTGAAAACAACAAAAGACACTTGATGCTTTAACTTGAATGAAAAACTGAATAATAGAAGAGAATTTACCAAACCTAACTTTGGCTGGGTGATTGCCAGAATCTCATCAGGATTCTCCAGTGAAACCAAACCAATATGATATAGGAGGGAGGGAGGGAGGGAGGGAGGGAGGGATGGATGGATGGATGGATGGATGGATAGATAGATCTAGACAGATAGATAGATAGATAATAGATGGAGAGAGAGGGAGGGAGGGAGGGAGAGAGAGAAATGAAGAAATTGCCACATGCAATTGTGGCAGGCTGGCGAGGGTGAAATCTTTCAGAGAGTCTAGAGGCTGGAAATTCCAGAAGGAATTGATGTTGCAGTCTTGAGTCCAAAGGCAGTCTAAAGATAAAATTCCTTTCTTTTAGAAGGACTCCAGTCTTTATTCTTAAGGCCTTCCACTAATTGGATGAGTTTCACCCACTCTATGGAGGGTAATCTGCTTTAATCAAATTTTACTGATTTAAATGATAATCACATCTAAAAAATACTTTCACAGCAATATCTAGATTGTCGTTTAACTGAAAATTGGGCACCATAGTCTAGTCAGGCTGTAGTATAAAACTAATCATCACAGTGGTTTACCAAACTATGCAAGAAATACTCAATGTACAAGGCCAATCAATGTGGCATTGTTTGTCAGACATTCAAATGACACTATCAAAAATGGCCATCAGCCAACATATACGTTGCATAAATTGTAATACAACCAACCAAAGAAATGCCACAGAATTTAAAAAAAGAATGAGTTGGCTATACATGAATATGAAGAGATCTCCAAGACATACTGTTGAACAATGAGGAACAGAACAATGTGTATAATAAGCTATCTTTAGAGTAAAAGGAAGAGGTGAAAGTATATGTCCAGGTATGCTTATTTGTATCTATAAATCTAAGGAAGGATGCAATAAAAATACAAAAATGTTTTACTATGATGGTGAGGGGGTGGGTAGTTAGTCACTAAATAGATAGGAAAGAGGATCAGATAATGGATAGTGAGTGGATAGAAGACAGAGAATAAAGAATGGAAACAGGATAATGGATAGAGGATAATATAAAAACAGAAATTATACATACAGATCTTGTTATACTTTTGGATTTTGAAACATGTGAATGTTTATTTTTAAAGAAAAGTATAAATAAATAGATAAGAAAATAGGGAAGACATCTGCAGATATATTCCTAAGGCTTTTTTGTTTCTTCCAACATGCACTTAGTTTCCCTTTATGCATTTTGAAATAATAAATAATGCAAGTAATATGAAAGTCTGACTTCAGACATAAGATTTGAATGACGTAAAAATATCACTTAAAGGTGTTTTATTAGCCCTTGTGTTTTTATATAAATTAGTATTTATTTAAGAATAAACATTAAAGTCTCAGAGACTACCCCATTCCTTATCTGTGCTTATAGAGAGATTATTTTTCTTCTTTCTGATTTTGAAATATATTTTATCTTTCCACACATACATATATACATTTGACAATTATTATGAATGTAAACTTAGCTTGGAATGCTGTAACTTTTGGTGTATAAGTGTAACTTGCATGTGCCCACTTATGTAAAAGTGTACAAGAAATGATTTCTCAAGTATGTGTGTGTATATATGTGTGCACACATCATATTCATATGATGGTCAGGCTTAGGTATATAAGCTTGATTCATATATTCTGAGCATGCTTCTATCCTTGTGTAATAGAATAAGTAAAAGAATAAAATGTTGCTTTATGGGAACACTTTACCATTGTAGCATCTCTTAAAAATTGGATCCAAAGCAATCTTGAGAAAGAAAAACGGAGCTGGAGGAATCAGGCTCCCTGACTTCACACTATACTACAAAGCTACAGTAATCAAGACAGTATGGTACTAGCACAAAAACAGAAATATAGATCAATGGAACAGGATAGAAAGACCAGAGATAAACCCATGCACATATGGTCACCTCATCTTTGAAAAAAGGCAAGAATATATAATGGAGAAAAGACAGCCTATTCAATAAGTGGTGCTGGGAAAACTCCACAGCTACATGTTAAAGAATGAAATTAGAACACTCCCTAACACCATACACAAAAATAAACTCAAAATGGATTAAAGACCAGACTTCCCTGGTGGCGCAGTGGTTGACAGTCCACCTGCCAATGCAGGGGGCACGGGTTCGTGCCCCGGTCCAGGAAGATACCACATGCCGCGGAGTGGCCCGTGAGCCATGGCTGCTGAGCCTGCGCGTCCGGAGCCTGTGCTCCGCAACAGGAGAGGCCACAACAGTGAGAGGCCCACATACCACAAAAAAAAAAAAAAAAAAAAAAAAAAAAGTTTTTGCACAGCAAAGGAAACCATAAACAAGACAAAAGACAACCCTCAGAATGGGAGAAAATATTTGCAAACGAAGCAACTGACAAAAGATTAATCTCCAAAATATACAAGCAGCTCATGCAGCTCAATATAAAAAAACAAACAACCCAATCCAAAATTGGGCAGAAGACTTAAAGAGACATTTCTCCAAAGAAGATATACAGATTGCTAACAAACACATGAAAGGATGCTCAACATTACTAATCATTAGAGAAATGCAAATCAAAAGTACAATGAGGTATCTTCTCACACCAGTCAGAATGGCCATCATCAAAAAAATCTACAAACAATAAATGTTGTGGAGGAAAGGGAGCCCTCTTGCACTGTTGGTGGGAATGTAAATTGATACAGCCACTATGGAGAACAGTATCAAGGTTCCTTAAAAAACTAAAGATAGAACTACCATATGACCCAGTAATCCCACTACTGACCATATACCCTGAGAAAACCATAATTCAAAAAGAGTCATGTACCACAATGTTCATTGCAGCACTATTTACAGTAGCCAGGACATGGAAGCAATCTAAGTGTCCATCAACAGATGAATGGGTAAAGAAGATGTGGCATATATATACAATGGAATATTACTCAGCCAAAAAAAGAAACGAAACTGAGTTATTTGTAGTGAGGTGGATGGACCTAGAGTCTGTCATAGAGTGAAGTAAGTCAGAAGGAGAAAAACAAATACTGTATGCTAACACATATATATGGACTCTAAGAAAAAAAATGGTTCTGAACAACCTAGGGGCAGGACAGGAATAAAGATGCATACATGGAGAATGGACTTGAAGACACGGGGAGAGAGAAGGATAAGCTGGGACGAAGTGGCATGGACATATATACACTACCAAATGTAAAATAGATAGCTAGTGGGAAGCAGCTGCATAGCACAGGGAGATCAGCTCTGTGCCTTGTGACCACCTACAGGGGTGGGATAGGGAGGGTGGGAGGGAGACGCAAAAGAGAGGGGGTATGGGGATATATGTATACATATAGCTGATTCACTTTGTTATATAGCAGAAACTAACACAACAATGTAAAGCAATTATACTCCAATAAAGATGTTAAAAATTTTTTTGGAAAAATTCCATTATAACTTTTACATTAAAAAATTCCTTGCTTCCTAACTTTACAACATTTTTGTGGAAAAATAAATCTCATTGATGCATTTATGCTTCAATAATTTTTTGATATGTCATAAGTCCTTTGAAACGAAACATGTTTAGATATTTAACAAAGTATTGTGTGTTGATATATATCTCCACACACATTAAAATCAAACATCTCTCTTTTTCAAGTGAGATATATTTTTAATAATATATTAAAAAACGGTGCATACAATTTTAATCTAGCAATTACTTCAACGATTCAGAACTACATGAAGTAAATAATATGTAAGAGAAAACTGCACAATTGGGAGAAAACCTTATCAAATCCAGATTTGCTGGAATTTTAAGACTAACATCGAGATTCTTGGCTGCTCAGGACGTATCATTAGCATAATCTCAAAATACAACCAGGAGATAAATCCAGATATAAAATCTTATTATTTTATCAAATTAATTTATAGAATGAGATTATATGACCTATGGGTAGAACAGGACAATAGTATGAATCTCTTCAGACTGATTGATTGTATGTTTTATATTCATGGATGTAAATAAAGTGGAGACACTGCATTATAAAGAAGTGAGACATAAACAATAGAATAGTCTACTGTTTAGATCAGATTTTAACAAGCTTTGAGATATGTTGTTTAAAATACATTCTGTCTGAAGTGACAGTGCCTACGTAAAGGCAGAAGAAAATAAAACAAAACTGAGTGATATAAAAGTTGTGGCCAAAATATGGTTAAACAATTAGAACACATTTCAAATACTAGTAATGCTTTTTAAGAAGATGCTAGCAACTTTCAAAAGAACATTTAATAATTCAATTGAATTTGAAAATCTTTCAGACATTATCTTGAATTTGTAAATATTGAGTTTCATTTGTTGTTATATGGGCAGTACGAGGCAGAATTTACTATATCACATTTAAAATTACTGGTTATCTTAAAATTACAGACAAACATAATACTTGAAATGAAACAGAATAGCCATTTTAATTGATAATATAAATTCCCTAATGATGTTCCAAATATGATAACATTGTTATACCTTATCTATATTATCATTATTTTTGATACAATAAAATTTTAGTAATATTATCATGTTTACAATTACAGATGCAGTTCAACAGATTGATTTTTAAATTTATGCTGAACTAAATAATTAATGAAAAAGAAATGTTTTAAAACTCTGAAATGCTAGAGATGGATTATAAATATTTTAAGACAAACATGTTTTAGAATGAAACTTTCATTTCACTGAAGGTACTGTTTACTTGTACCACATTAAACACTTAATACATAATTGTGAGCAGTTTTATACATCAATTCATTTGCAGAGAGAACTGCATCTTCATGTTCATTTCATCATTACTCACAATAGCCAAGACATGAAAACAACCTAAGTGTTCATCAATGAATGAATGAAGAAGATACACACACACACACACACACACACACACACAAACACACACACACCATTTATTATTATTCAGCCATGAAGAAAGAAGGAAATCCTGCAATTTGCAACATGGATGGCTCTTGAGGGCATTATGTTAAGTGAAATAAGTCAGACAGAGAAAGACAAATACTGTATGATCTCACTAAGACTACAAATATGTAGTCTTAAAAAGCCAAGCTCAGAGAAAGAAAGGGTAAAGTAGTGGTTACCAGGGACTGGGGTTTGGGGGAAATGGGAAGACAATGGTCAAAGGGTACAGATATCTAGTTATAAGAGTAACAAGTTCTAGGGATCTAGTGTACCTCATGGTGAGTATAGCAAATAATACTGTATTACATACTTGAAGACTGCTAAGAGAACAGATCTTAAATGTTCTCATCACAAAGAAAGAAATGATAATTATACAACAGGATGGAGGTGTTAGCTAATGCTGTGAGGGTAATCATTTTGAAATACCATTAATCCTCAAACAACAGAGGGATTAGGGCACTGACCCCCATGCCATAAAAAATATGCTTATAATTTTACAATCGGCTCTCCCTGCCTGTGATTTTGCATCCATGGATTCAATCAGTCTTGGATTGTGTAGTACTGTAGTATGCACTTATCGAAGAAAAGCTACATATAATTGGACCTGCGCAGTTCAAACTAGTGTTGTTCAAGCGTTCACTGTATATAAATGTAGCAAATCAACATATGGTTCACAATGAGTTTTGCCAATTATAGTTCAATAAAGCTGGGGGGGAAAAAAAAAACTTTCCACACACTAATTTTCTGGATTAAGCCTCTAAAGGAGTTTATCCCTATTACTTCAACTGAGTCACAACTTATCCCATAACTAAGCCATGTGAAATAGCCATTTATCATGCTTAAAAGTTCTGTGAGTCATGAATTTAGATAAGGCACAGCAGTGATAGTTTGTCTTTCATCCATGATATCTGGAGCTTCAACTACATGACATGAAAGTTAGGTGCTGGGATCAGATGAATTCTTGTGCCCTCACAGGTCTGCTGGTTGATGATGGCCATAAGCTGAGAATCTTAGGTACTCTACACATGGACTTTGCCATACAGTGTCTCCATGTTGTCTAGTCTGGGCTACTTCCTAGCATGATGACTGGGTTTCAAAGGTAGATGTCCCAAGAGAGAAAAGGATGACCAAGTGGAAATTGCATTACCTTTGTTAAGCTAGCCTGAAATCACGCAGTTTAACTGTATTATCTTCATTGAACAGTCACAAGTCCTTCTCAGTTTCCAGGAGAGTGGAGATAGGCCCCATCTCTTAAAGGGGACTATCAATTTTCTCTCAGATGAGCCAGAAATATTGCTGTGACCTTTTTCAGAAAATATAATCTGCCACATTCTGCCCTCTAGGCACAACAATGATTTTTTTCCTACATGCACAATACTTTCACCTCTCCTCTCCAAAGTCACATCACATTAGGATATTTCAAGCATAGACTGGAGGTCGAGAATCTCAGCATATAGATTGGGACCACATATGAATAAGACTCATTAAGTATAGTTTCTCTCCATGTGAAGACTTATGAACTAAAGGACAAGTTATCTGACCTCATATATCCAATATTTAATGGTGGATCAGATATAGAATATCCACTACAGTTCCTCTATAAATTGAAAAAAGTGTGAAATACATAGGAGTTACTAGTTCATAACAGTTCTGAAATATAGCTAGATATATGTTGGCAGTTTCTTTTTTCTTTTTTTTCTTTTTTTTTTTTTTTGCGGTACACAGGCCTCTCACTGTTGTGGCCTCTCCCATTGCGGAGCACAGCCTCCAGACGCGCAAGCCCAGCGGCCATGGCCCACAGGCCCAGCCGCTCCACGGCACGCGGGATCCTCCCAGACCGGGGCACGAACCTGCGTCCCCTGCATCGGCAGGCGGACTCTCAACCACTGCACCACCAGGGAAGCCCTGTTGGCAGTTTCTTGACCAATAAGTCCTCCTGTCTGCAAATGACTCACAGTAGCTCTTGGCTGCATCCTTTGGACTCCTGTCTATCGCCTGAGTCACTTTCTTTTCCATAAGAAAGTCAGTTGTGCAACTAAGTTGTTTTCCCAGCTTGTTATTGTCTTTTGAAGTTTCCGGGCTCAAATGCCTATTTCAGTGCACTTGAAGATTTTTCTTAATTTGGAAACATTTAAGAGACCAAGAAGGAGAAACATTTTGTTTTCAAACCTATCATTTCTTGGCTCCCTTATATCTAGCAGATCTTTAACTTATCGAATCCCTCTCATACTATCCAGTAAGTAGCAAGAAGCAGCCAGACAGCAGTTTCAACCTTCTGACTATTCTTTTTGGTTAGATCATTAGGTTCACTTGACTTATTTTCTACTTTCCATGTTACCACAGGCAACAGTATTGTTAAACTTTTAACCACCACATGCAAGGAACACTTTTATATAATTTCCAAGAATATTTTCTTCACTTTTATTTAAGTCCTCACTGACAGTTTCCTCCTCCAAGGTTATCATGATTCATTTAATGATCTCTTCAGGACCATGTTCTCAAAGCCCTGGACATTTTTAGTTTTTGGTTATGGCACTGCCCACTCTCACCACCAATATCTATTTCAGTTTCTCTGACTGTGTAACACATTACCGTATCACCGGAAACTTAGTAGTATTAAATAACTTTTTTCTGTTTCAGTGACTCTATGAATCAGGAATTAACACAAGAAACAGCAGGAATGGCTTTTTGGCTCATGATATATGAGCTTCAGAAAGAATTGAAAACTGGGGGCTAAATTCAACTGTCATCTTATTTGCTTATATATGGTAGTAGATGCTGAGTGTAAGCTAGTCATCTCAGTTCCTCTCTAGTGGGACTCTGTATAGACTAGGTTGGCTTCCTTATAGAATGGTGACTGGGTTCCAAGAATAAGATTCCAGAAATAAAGTGCCTACCAGGTAGAAGCCATACTCCTTTTCCTGACCTAGCCTCAAAGTCACATAATGCCATTTTCATTGCATTCTACTAATCAAGGAAGTCCCAAAGTCTTGTTCTTTTTCAAATGAAAGGGAAATAAATTCCACTACTTGTTGGGGAGTGGAGATGTTTGGGACCAGAAATATATCTGTGGTTGTTCTTTGGAAGAGACAATCTGCCACGGGATGAGATAACATAGTCTGTTAAAAACAATCTGTTATCATTTACAAATAGTTTGTGGACATAAACATTTTACTGGTATATTGCAATAAATTGAATAAAAATAGAGAGATAACTGGAAATTTTATCTAAAACCATGATATGAGTTTTAGCTCCGCCAAAACAGCTTAAATTCTCAATGGATAATGTTAAATAATCTTTGTATTATGTTTTAACTCATAACTGCATAGAGTACAATAGTGCCTTTTTATACATGTGTAGTTAATAAGATGCTATTTCAAATAAAAAGGATTCTTCTGCTAAAATATTTGACAACCACTGTTATATCAGAGAAAAAGGGTTTCAAATAATTGTATGTACAAAAATAAAACTTTCAGTTTGACTCAATATATTTTGTGTTAACCACTGTCAAGAAAATGACTTAGCAGCAATGTTAAAGGGCTAGGAAATTTAACATTCTAAGCATATGTCAAAATAAGAAAGAGAATATGTTGTTATGCTTGGAAGGTATATTTTGAAATAAAACTTTGTTATCATAATAAAATACATAAATTATTATGGCTTTAGGGATAATTATAAGGGACCAACATACAAAGAAAGACCTCAGGAAATTATCTTATGAATTTAAGGGTTCATCCTGAAGACAAATGGAATGGATGAGAAGGAGTCACAAGCATTGGTGACAGGAGACTCTCTAGAATCATAGCTTCAGAAGTCCCCAGTATTATATTATCATATCAGACATTAGAAAAATAATGCCAACAATGTAGGAGCACTGTTTTCCAGAAGAACAACAGGTACAATTTCTATTCTTTGCCTCCCAACATATGGGGAAACAGTGAAAAGTTTATTGGTCATTAGAGTAAAAGTAATTCTTTGACAGATAATTTTTAAAAGAACTAGGCATAAGGGGAGAATTTTAATGAATCAGACTTTAAAAATTCAGAATTTGTACTAACTCGATATTGTTAACTTGGCCTTTGCATTTAACCATTTGTAAAAAATATTTTATTGAGTAACTAAGGAACATAAATGTAATTATTAAAATTAAGCTTCTCTATTAACTAATTCATGACTACATGAAACAATTTCTTGTTCTGTATTCTAGGCATTCATCTGGTACTTGGGATATAACTGTGAATAATACAGCAATGATCTATGCCTTGGAATGACTGGATTGGAATGAACACTCAAGTGAAACACGGAAAGAATTTTAACACCCATTACTTTGCCCATAAGTAATCACTAGAGCAAATACAACAAACATATATCCATGCTTACTATTGCATAATTTGAAACATTTGACTCTTAAATAAAGTCTCCTAACACATGTTAAACTCCCACAAAAACACATTCTCAATGTGATGTGAACTAATTTTTTTTACTACATCTTCTCAAGAAATTGCTTTCATATCCAACAGAAGAGCAAAGTAAAAAGATGTTTTTCTACAGTAGGGTTTATTAGCCTAGGCTTTATTCACATTTTGGACTTGATAATTCTCTGTGTGGATAGCTGCCCTGTATTGTAGGATATTTAGTGGTATCTATAGCCTCTACCCATGAATAACATCACCTCCAAATTGTGACAACCAAAAATGATTCCAGACATTGCCAAATTTCCCTGGATGGTAAAGTCACTCTCAGTTGAGAACTACTGTCTATAGTAAATAAAGGTACTTTAAAGAAAAATATGTGTTCCTTTCTGTGTTTACTAAAGTCAGACTTAGAAATTCAAGAAGAGATATATTCTTCCATCAAATGCCCCATTCATTAAAGTTAACTAAGGCAGTTATATGTTTTATGAATATATAATTCACTGAGTTCATATTGCATTGTGCAGCATTAGACTGTGAGCATAATATAAGCAATATTAATCTAGATTAATATTCAGATTCATTGGAATAATTTTCTGTAGTTATAAGACAGATTGACAGAATTGAAACAAATATTTTATAATTAAATATATTATCATCAAAACCCTATAGATAACAACAACAAAAAAATGAGATGATAAAATTGGTTGGCTCAAATTTTACTTCTCTGTTTAAAAATTCCATAGTGCTTAAGTAAGAGATGGGTAACCTAAGAAGAGGGAAAATGAAAGAGGAAGATCTTGAGTGCCTACTGTAAGTCAAATCCTACACTGTAATTCAGGTACATTTTATCCTCAGAACAAATCATCTTTCAGTTAGATTATTTTTGGTGAATTTCATTTTATTTTTTATACAGCAGGTTCTTATTAGTTATCTATTTTATACATATCCCAATCTCCCAATTCATCCCACACCATCACCCCCCCACACACACACACACTTTCCCCCCTTGGTGTCCATACGTTTGTTCTCTACATCTGTGTCTCTATTTCTGCCTTGCAAAGGGGTTCACCTGTACCATTTTTCTAGATTCCACATATATGCATTAATATACGATACTTGTTTTTCTCTTTCTGACTTACTTCACTCTGTATGACAGTCTCTAGGTCAATCCATGTCTCCACAAATAACCCAATTTCATTCTTTTTTATGACTAATATTCCACTGTATACATGTACCACATCTTCTTTATCCATTCATTTGTCAATGGGCATTTAGGTTGCTTACACGACCTGGCTATTGTAAATAGTGCTGCAGTGAATACTGGGGTGCATGTGTCTTTTTGAATTATGGTTTTCTCTGGGTATATGCCCAGTAGTGGGATTGCTGGGTCATATGGTAATCCTATTTTTAGTTTTTTAAGGAACCTCCATACTGTTCTCCATAGTGGCTGTAACAATTTACATTCCCACCAACGGTGCAGGAGGGTTCCCTTTTCTCCACATCCTCTCCAGCATTTGCTGTTTGTAGATTTTCTGATGATTTCAGTTAGATTTTTATATATACATTATAAAATAAAGAAAATGAGAGTTGTGGATTTTCAGTAACTTTTTCATGAGCACATATAAGAAACTGGCAATTTATTATTTAAATCCAAATCTCTGTTGCCCTTCCACCATACTACAGTGCTTCCTTTCTTTCTAACTAAAGAAAGTGGGAAAATAACCAAATGCAACTATTCTGACACCCAAGAGGGTCAGATACAGAAGATGTGGCATAGTCTACAGTTTGTCCCCATTGTTCATTTTCCCCTTCTTTATTACTAGAATTTTGACTTTTAACCAGGCATATGGCTTCCCCACAAAAGACTATACTTCTCATATTTTATTGGAGCCAGGTGTTATCACATAACTCAGTTCAGAGCCAAAGACATTTGTGAAAGTGATATGGGCAAATTTAAAGTACACTCTGAAAGACAAAGTTGTTTATTTTATTATTCCTTTGTTGGCTTGAAATGACTGGAAGAATCTTGGAAGCCATGACTTAAGGACAGTATTATTTCCCATTAGCCATGCGCTGCCTATGTTTGTAGACTGCTAATGTGAGAGTGAAATATATAATTTACTGTACATTGAGTTTTTTTGTTACAGCAACTTAGCCAGTTTTAACTTGAATAAATAGAGGGGGGCATTTATAAAGAAGAAATGTAATGCAGAGGTTTTATGAACAAACATTAAATACAAAGTTTAATTCATTAATCCCAACATTAGCAGATCTGCATATTATATCTATTTTTCTCATGGCACACCCTTATTATTTTGAATTTCATTCCTATTTCAAAAATAAATGGCAATACCTTACTTTATATAATTCAAAAATAGTATGAAAGACTTTCACTAGTCTCTATGATGGAGTACTTGGTACCAGACTTATCTTTTCTCTTAACACACCTACAAAACTTGGAAAAATAGATGAGAAAATACTTTTCAAGAACTGAACAACATAGTGCAGGACTGTGGTCATTGAGGTAAGTCATCAAATAATTCTACAATTGCCTTTTCTTTCTTCTTGGGATGAATCTTCCTATAAAGCAGGGAGGCAGAAACTAAGCAAAGAGTGGGTCTTCAGAGAGGAGAGAGGAGAGAGAAACACAGAGAGACACACACACAGAGGGAGAGAGACAGAGAGATGGATCAGAATTGCAAGCTACTTAAAAGGCTAATATGTGTGGACCAAGTTACCTAAGAAGTGAGACCTGGGCATAAGGCTTCCCCAAAAGTCTGTTTGGTTGTCCACTGTATATCTTGGCACATGCAAAGGCCAAGATGTCAGAGAGGGCTTCATAGAATCTGTGAGGGTAAGAGATGAACAGTGACAAAGTCTTGCAGTGATGGAATATGTTAAATTCAATCCCAGACAGAGTTGAGAGCCTCACTGAGTACCTTATGCATTCAACTGAAACTACATATAGACAACGGATTAGAGTTAAGAACAATGCTCTAGAATAAAGTGTATCCTCTAGGTCTAAATTAAAAACTGAAATAGACTTGTCAAGCAAAGAATAAAAGTAAGTCTAAAGGACCAGAGGTAGCTAATTTAACTGACTGTCAGAAAAGATAATCAATACTGTTTAAAGGAAAAAAATATAATCCACACTTCCTATGCTTATGCCTAGTATATATCAATATAAGATATGAAAAGAAAAAAAGGGAAATGGAAAAGAATGACCCACAGTCAAGAAAAAAGGAGGCAACAGAAACTGATCCCAAGAGGAACCAGGTACTCTAACAAATAGGATTCTATAGTAGTCTTTGTAAATATTTCTCAAAGATATTAAAGACAATATGATCATCAAGTATGAACAAAGAATATCTGCAAAGACCAAATGGAACTTTCAAAAGAAAACTAACATCTCAGAAATGAAAAATGTACTGGGTGGGCTTAATGAGTTTATAGATAGTATAAAAATTGTATGTTAATTGAAGATATAAATTATTCAAGCAAAAATTCAAATAAACAAAAAGTACTTTAAAAGAAGTAAAAGAACATTAATATCATGTTAGACCAATTTAATATGGTCTAACATGCACATACTTGGAGTTTAAGACTGAAAAGAGAGAGATTATAAAGTACTTGAAAAAATGATTAATTTATTATCAAGTTTTAAGAAAAAGCATAAACTCAAAGATTTTAAGAAGATCAGAGAATCAGAAGCAAAATAATACAAAGAAAACCACACTATGCATTCCATAGTTGAAATGCTGAAAATAAAAAATAAAGAGCACCATGAAAATATACATACAGGACAAAAAAAATATGTCTAGTCTGATTTCTCATCAGAAACAATGGAGGATAGAATACAATGGAACAACATCACTGAAGTGCTAAAAAATAAAATAATAATAATTAATGATGATGTTATCCTATAATACTTAAAAATGTAAAACAATAATTGAAAGGAAGTAAAATAAAAATATTTGCAAATTAAAAATGAGACAATTTGTAGATAGCAGACTTACAAGTCAAAAATTGTTTAAGTAGGTTAAACTAATCTGTGGTATAAAAAAGTTATCTTTGAGGAAGACAGTGCAGTCAATAACTGGGAAGACCTACAGAGGGCTTCTGAGGTGCTATTAATATTCTACTTCTTAATCTGGGTGATGTTCACTTTCTGATGATTCACTGAGACATTTATAATGTTTGCAATTTTTTGTATGTATATTATATGCCAATCTAAAAGTTATTTCTATAAATTGTTTAAGGAAGTTATTTAAGCTGAAAGACAATGATGTCAGATGAATATTAGATCTATAGTCTCAAGAGGAGAACACCAGATATAGTAAATATTGGGTAAATATAAAATCTAACGCATTTTTTATTTTTATCTCTTAACATCTTAAAATATATGATAGGTAAAAAGAAAAATTTAACCATATATTGTGGGTTTTTAATCTAGGTAGATTCAGTATGTGTATAATAACAGCACAAAGTTCAGGGGGATGAAACCATATTATTGCAAGGTTCTTAGATTCTAAGTGATATAATAAAACATTGAATGGAAGTAGAATATGATGGTTAAGGATGTGTATTGTAATTCTTAAAGTGACTAAAAAAGGAATGCAAAAGCAGTATAGCAGAAAAGGCAATATAAGAATTAAAATGGGAGTAGAAAAAAATTAATCCCCCAAAGGCTGGAAATAAGGAACAGGAGGTAAAACCAACCAAACAAAAAGAAAGCATTTAGCAAAATGATTGATATACTCAATGTCAGTAATTGCATTAAATGTAAATGAAACAAATCAGTTAAAATACAGTAATTCTCTGACTCAATAAAATAAAAAACCAAACCCTAATAACTGTCTCCTAGTAGCATACTTTAAAGAAACACATACAAGTATAAAGTAAGGGAATGGAAACAGAAATACCAGGTGATCATTAAGAATAAGAGTGCACTGTATAGCACAGGGAACTCTACTCAATATTCTGTAACAACCTATATGGGAAAGGAATCTGAAAAAGAATGAATATACGTATATGTATAACTGAATCACTTTGCTGTATACCTGAAACTAACACAACATTGTAAATGAACTATACACCAATATAAAATAAAAATTAAACTAAAAAAACATAAAAAAAGAGTTCCTGAATGACTATATTAAGAACAGGCAAAATATCTTTGACGACAAGGAGTATATCAGAGTTAAAGATTAGTATTTTATAATGACAGAAAGGTAATTCATCAGAGAGACATAGCAGTTGTAAATACATATGTACCTAATAACAGAGTTAAAAATATATTAAGCAAAAATTAACAGAAATAATGGGTGAAGTAGAAAATTCAATAATCTTGTTTGGAACCTTCTAATATTATTCTCTCATCAGATGATAGACAAACCAGAAAATAACTTGTAAGAATGTGGAAAATCTGAACAACACTATCAAATATCAAGGTTATGTTACTATAGAATTCCATAATCTTACTTTTCTTTCAAATGAACATAGACTCTTCATCAGGTTAGTACATTAGTTTACCCATACAATAAGTCTCAACAAGTATCAAATAATTGAAATCATACAGAATATTACTCTAATGTTTGACAAATTTTGGCACCAAAATAAATACTGACAGTAAGAGATATAATAGCCAAAAAAATAAAATAAAGATCCATAAATTCTATACCAAATGTATGAAGGAGATGGAGGGGAAGCTCCTTATTACACTATTATGCCAATTTGTATTACATTGAAGATAGAAAATTATCAGTGGATACTAAAACTAGTGTTAAGAGACTTTCACGAAGAACAGGATATTAAGACCATGGAGTCTCAAACTATATCCCCCCATGTTACCTACTAATTATAAGGAGAAAAAAAAATAAGTTTATGTGAAAAGTCCTAGCATATACTACTTTATGCAAAATGATCATTTAATGCTACCAATATTGGGATAATCTCACCAATGCGTACTTACTTACATGATGCACTAAGAAATTTTGTAACATTCCTGCCAAAAATGTAACACCTCAAATCTAACCATGAAGAAACATCAGACAAAGCCAAACTGAAGGACAATTCCACAAAAAAAACTGGTTATAGTCTTTGTAAGACTCATGGAACATAGTCTTTAAAATACATGAAAGAAAAACGTTCCAAATTAAAGGAGAAAAAAGACAAATAATCACTAAACATAATATTTTGTCCTAGAGTGAATTTGGGGCAAGAATTTTAAAAATGTAAAAATGTTTTTGTCACAGTTGATAATTGATAGCTCATCTGAATTAGTATTAATAGATACCAGAAATCTATAAATGTTACATTTTAATATTTTAACATGGTTATATATGAAAATCTGCTTGTGAAATGTGCATGAGGTTTTTAGTGGCTAAGAAAAATAATATTTTTAATGCTCAAGTAGTTCATAATTGATTTCTGTATGTTAAAATTATAACAAAATAAAGTGTTACAAAATAAGGATCATGAAATATGTTACTGAATTACTTTCAGCCCTTAAGTTAAAGATTTATACTTATATATCCAGAACATACTTGATCTTAGTGAAGTCTACAAACAAATGAAAATACATTAACATTCATTTCTACTGACTTAAAGTGTTAACAATTTATTTTTTTTGGTATTTTTTGAATCAGGTCAAGTTATATGTGTCAATCTTTCTCTTATTTGAATCTCTATGTTAACAATCCACAAACAGTATGTTTTTAAAGCCAGAAGAATCTAAGAATCTAATCTATCATATTTAAAGTTTTTCATTTAATTGCTTAGAGCACTTAAAATTAATTAATTTCATTTTTAATTCAGTGGTATAGGTCTTCTATTTTTAGATTCTTCTATATTTTTCCCCTATGTTTTACTAGCTGTCTGGCTTTGGATTGCTCCTTGTCCTCTCACTGTGTCAGTTTCATTGGTACAGTAATAGTTTCAGTATTATATGTATATTGTGATTAGCCAGAACATAATCAAGCACATAATAAGTCATTGCCAATTGTTATTAAACTGAGGCAGTATATTTGGTTTCCCAGAGACTAAAGCCGTACTGCCTAAGTTCAAGGCCAGCTTTGTTACTTCTTACTGAGTAACTTAACTTTTCTTTCCAGTAGTTTCCCTACCTGTAAAATGCAAATAGTAATAATATCAACTTCCTGGGGTTACTATGTAAATAAAATCAATTAATGTTTATAAAATACTTAGAGCATTACATGGAAAATAGTATGCAGTTCTTGCATTAAATAATGATAATAATTATTATCCTTATTATTATCCTTATTATTATTATTAATCTATCACAGTCTAATATATGTTACTTTTGTATTTCTTTCCTTACCTTTGGCTAGCTCAGCTAGCTGTATTAAGTACCTCATCAGAACCCATATTACTTTAGAGTAATCTATCTAAGTGTAGTCCTTTTAAATTCACATAAAACACAAGTAAAGTCCCTTGATGCTATAGAAATCTGTATTGCTATGGTTTCACAACCCAAGAAAAAGAACGACTTCATTTGATCTCTTTACTAGAGACAGTTTCTTACTTTAAACAACTCTTTACAACTGCTAATACATTAATTTGCTGAAAAGCTCCCGTACTGAATTTATATTGGGTGTAAATTTCACCCAATGTATTTACTTTCATTTCAATAACTGTCTCAATAATAAAGCAGCATTATTTTAATGTCTACGAAGGATATACAAACGAAGTGTGAAAGAAAATTGACAAATTTAATATGTACTATTGTAGACAGCTTTCAGAGATGGCCCTCAGTGATCCCCATTTCTTGACATTCACCAACTTGGGTAATCCCCTCTCCCTGAGAGTTACTTCTAACCAATAGACTACCAGTGTGGTTATAAGCCATAACTTCTATGATTAGGTTAAGAAAGACCACGAGTTTTATCTCCTGATGACAGACTCACTTTATTCCCTTCTTGGCTTGCATACTTTAATGATAAGTTGCCATGTTGGAGAGGCCCACCTGGCAGAGAACTGAGGACAGAATCAGTCCAACAAACGTCTAGAAACTGATTTCTGCTAAAAATCCTGTCCAGTTAAGCACTGAAATGACTTTGGCCCAGCGGACACTTTGCAGACTATGAGATACCCTGAAGTAGAGAACCCAGTTGTCCAGAAATACAAAATTACACATGCATGTTAAGACACTAAATTTGGGGGCAATTCATTATGCAGAAGTAGAAAATGACTAGTGTTTTAACCATAAAGCAACTAAAGAGCCATGTTAGGCTGCATTTGACTATTTTAGGATAAAATATCTTTCAAAGATTAATTAATATGTATGTTTGTTTTTGCTAGGAGAAATGATTTCTCAAAAAGAGATCCCCTTAATACAACACAGCAACTCCTAGGT
This sequence comes from Orcinus orca, assembly GCF_937001465.1. Taxonomy (NCBI): domain Eukaryota; kingdom Metazoa; phylum Chordata; class Mammalia; order Artiodactyla; family Delphinidae; genus Orcinus; species Orcinus orca. The sequence goes on along the minus strand of NC_064562.1, from coordinate 75,735,693 downwards.
AATTTTAAATCAGTTTGACTTCTATGTCATTAGATAATCTCCTCTCAGAGAGTCCAAAGTAAAAGAACAAAAATTTAGTTTTATACTGACATTTTTACACTCCATATAAGCAAAATCTTAGCTGAAGGACTCAATTAATTTTTAATTGTAATCTGAATTTTTCAAGACTATAAATAGAGTTTTCTAAATGTATAAGCTAACACCTAAAATAAGTAACTTGGTCTTTCTAAAGAATTAAAAGCCCTTTGAAGCTGGATCAGTTTTGAACCTGAAACTGCCTTTGGAAGTTGCTGGACCACTGAGTACTAGTGTATTTGTACTTTTTGGGCAATCAAAATTATAGTGTATTACTAGATAAATCCTGGTTATATAACTATATAACATTGCTTTTAATGTCATTTCACATTAACCAGATCTATACTGAGTATTAACAAAATTATTCCAAAAAGTGAAGTATGAAAATGTAGAGCCCACATTGGGTATATATTATTCCTAATTTCCTAAATTGTTCTTACACATTTTTCACTCTTGTTTCCCTTATATTGCTGCCATTGAGAAGGGCAATTCATTTTGTAAAGTTTGTTTTGTTTACCTCTTAATGAATTGCTTTCATGCCTACTATATTTCCTGCAAGTCATCCCAACTAAGTCAACCACACAGCTAAACATATTTAATTCATGCATTATTTTAGAAGAACATTTCTTCCTTGATGCTGAAATACTTATTTTAATGTAAAAATAAAATTTCCCTAATTATTTGTAAATGGGACTTTAAGTTATATTTACAGGTTAAATTAAATGGCATTATGTCTTTGATGCTGTATTTCAATGTGAGTTTCAGAGAGAAACTATATTTTGAATTTCTCCTTTAAAGATCTTAATATGAGGAGCTGAGTTATAAGTACATATAAACTATAAAGAAATTGAGAATATCATTTTATACTTTAATATGCATTCTGACATTTAACTTTGAGCCGAATCTTTGCTCAGTTATAACATAAAATTATTGTATGCAAGTGTGTGTGTGCATGTTTAATGATCTAAGTTAGTTCTTTTATTAGTTCTCTGGTGTAAATAAATAATCAGTAAACACTAGGAGGAGTCATTGTTCTAATGTGAGATAGCAAGTGAGTTCTTAATTGAATACATTACTCCATATAACCCTTTTTCTTAGTTTGCTCGGCCTACCATAAAAAAATACCATAGACTTGTGGCTTAAACAACAGAAATCTCACAGTTCTGAAGGCTAGAAGTCAGATATCAGGTGCCATCACAGTGTACTTTAATCCCCAAATCTCATGTATTAGTAAATGCTACTTGGGAAACACTTAAAATGGTTATTCTTGATCTAGATTTAGGTAGGCAGCATACAACCCTTAATGTTTCTCTGAGCTCTTCAGTATGATTCAATGCATTTCATTTTAATGACCTCTTCAAGTATATTCTAAGAATAGAAAGTTGCTACTGACACTTTTCTAGGTAAATGGAGGTATAACAAAGACTGTTCTGCCCTAACTTAAGATGGCTTCTCTACAAGAATGTGATTAAGGGAGAAATTGATTATGGAATACAAAGATAATAATAAAATTATCAACAGCGAAAAAGAGCTGCCCTGCTCTTCATTCCAGGAAAATTGTGTTTGAAAGTACTACCTTCATGTAATGCAATATTTTAGAACCAATTAATGTGGATTTTTTAATTGAAGTATAGTACTGTGGTAGACAGCATGTAAATACTTAAATTACTGATTTTAATAGTAGTTAATTTAACAGTACTAAATACAGATGTGAAATTACTTTTGTGAAATTATTTAATATATGTTTTTAATAAAAATTGTATTCTTATAAGTTTTCAACTAATATTATAGTAAGGAAATATATTGCTAACTGTTACTGTGCCAGGTATTATCATATATCTGAAAATTTCTAAGATTAATAAGTAGAATATTTATCTTTTGCTGTACGTGTACATGTATGTACATGTCTATTAATTTGTTTTTGTTATAATAAAAATTAAAATAAAAAAGAATATGCTTCCATTAAAAAATATAAAGGTTATACGAAAGTTAGATTAATTTTCTAATTAAAAATATCTCCAGAGCATATGTAGTTTTAAATTATTTATATGTATTTGTTTATATATGTTTATATATATTTATATATGTATATGTATACTATATCATATTGTTTGATATAAATCAAATACTACTTTCACAAAATTAATACTTCATATTTTATTTTCATAAAAAGTGCTGAATCATAGGCATTAAACAATCCTTATGAAAACTTTCATTATTCTGGGTGTCACTAGTCCAGTTTTCAACACAGTTGCAATTTTTCCCCTGTTTTGGTATGCTCAGTGTTAAATAAAAGGTATTGAATACAATATATCCTTTTATACATGAAAGGTGGATGTTGAATAATGTTAGTAGACACCAACAAGATTGTTAATGATATTGCAAAATGATACTGTTATCATTGCAAAATGATACTGTTAATTATTGCAAATTGCAGACAGAAGGAAAAGAAAGGAACTAATTGTATGTAGCATGACGTGTACCAATGAAAAATAAAAATCCAGTTAAAATATTTTCTGTTAGAGTTTAATATGTATTGGTTATTGTTTTACAAGGGAATCTAACCACTAAAATAAATTATTTATTAAAAAAATAAGTATTCTTCATATGGAGGCACTGCAACTAATACTTTCGAGAGAGTATTACTATCTATTCAGTCTATAATGGACTTTTGCCTTTAAGGTTTCAAAGAATTAATACCATCCTTCAATTAAAGAGCAGGGAGAGTTTCAGCATCAACTTTATCAGAGTATAGTCTGACATTAAATTATTTTTCTTGTTCTTTTGTTGTTACTTGTTTTATTACTGAGCTGCAGGGTCACAATATTTTTTTCTGAATCAGAGTACAGCTCCATTTACAGTGAATGAGCAATCAATAACAACTCTTTGAACTGGTACAAACTCAAACAGTTTCACATCTTGTATTTTTTTCTGAATGTATACACTTTAAAAAATCTTTATTTAAATTAGATGAAATCACCCTTTAAAAAATAAAGAAAAATTATTAAAGCCATTCTCACGCTGTTTCCAAATTCCAATACAGAATTCCACTTTTAGATGTTAGCCCTCTCATGTTCTACACCCCTATACTTTGTGGAAGTAGTTTGCAAACTGTGCTCTGGCTGTTCCAAAGACCTAGCTCCCCCAGTGTTCCTCCTGGTAGAAAGAGTGTAAGGGAGGGACCAACGAGATGACATTGGATCACACCATCTTTTTGAATGTGAGCAGCTCTGTTTTCATCTGTGTTAAATATTAGATTACTAAGTAACTTTTCTTTAAATAAAGCAGTCTCTGATTAAAATATTTTAAAAGAGTTGGAAAATAACTCCATTCTGACATATTTTTAAACTTATACGAAAAGTGGCTTTTGTCTTATTGTACAATTACTTGATAGTTTCAAGAATTATCTTAAAATCACAGAAAGTACAATGTCTTAGATGTTGGGAAATTAGGTTTTGGCCTACAGTTTTATGGTATCACACACACACACACCAGCTGAGAAAAGAAGTCCGATCATAGAGACACAGTATGAATCTTCCCTGAGAAGGTCAAGGAATCTTTTAACTTCCTTTACAATTTCATTCCCTCAGAGAGCTTATAACTGATACTATCTCCCTTACATAAAAAACTATATTAATATAAACACTGTCTTTTTAATATAAATTCAAACATCTCTGCTACATAGCTTAATTTTTCTACAATCTTATTCTTAGAAAATTATCTGGGTAATTTTTCTGATTGCCCACTTACTTTATTTGCACAGGCTCTTCGACATACTTTTATGACTAAATAATTTGTGACATGAGGAAAAAAGAAAAGGAAAATAAAACTGATTAAGCACTAGGGTGAGCTACATATATCTATTTCATCAAATCCATCAATTGAAAGACACATTATTCTTTTATGTACCCCTAAGAAAGAAAAATAAATACCACCAATTAAACTATGACATGCTATCTATGTAGGACTGATTCCAATTTTATAAATGTCATAATGTTAAATATATGTACTTAGAAGAAATGAAATGCAGAAATCATTCATTTGTTTTTTTTTATAAAAACATCACATAGGATGGATTATTAGCCCTGTTTCTAAGATAAAGAAAATTAGTATCAAACTATAAGTAACAAATACAAGAGTACAAAATAATATATAGCACAGTCAGAATTCAGAATCAAAGTTGTCTGTACAGACCATCTTCTCCCTAGAGATTTCTACTCCTTATGCATTCACTGTTGATGTTCCACTGCAGTTTGACTTCTAGAAATGCCTCTCTTGACTCCTATTTAATAGTCTCATATGCTATAATCTATGAAGAGACCATGTGTAACCAAGGTGTAATCAATGGCATAACCAAACAATAGATTTCAATATATCCTTAAGTCTTGATCACTAAGAAAAAAATATTGCTTCTCTACTCTAAAATCTCAGTAAGTGTTTTTGAAAAGTTCCATTTTATGATATTTATGCCAAATATAGTGAATTGTACTTAATAGGCTTACGATGCTTTGACCATTTGGACAAACTGTCAAAGGAACTATGGGGCTAAACAACCAAAGCTTTTTTAACCAATAAACCACATAACCCACATGTAATGGGTGTGAATTAGTTATTTTTTCCTTTTGCAATAAGAAATAAGTTGAACATGGAATCCCTTTTATGAATTTTAACATTAAGCCACAATAAAATATAATTAATACCTTATATACTTAAATACATAATAATGTGTGCAAATAATTATCAAATGCTTATTGTGAACCAAGAACTAAGGTATGTAACCTAAGGATTCAACAAATAACACCTTAGAACAGTTAAAACTGGAATGCAGGATTTATACCAGTCCCACACCAGAGGCTTTTAACCCATCTACATGTTTTCCTTCCAAGGAAGAAAGAGAAATGGGTTGGAACTCTAGAGACCACCATTAAAGTTTAGGAGTGAGTCCTGGAGCCTAAACAAATCACTTTGCTTGACTCAAAGTGACTTTGTAAAATATTTGCCTTTCCCAGTTTATTCCAAGTTCTCCTATGCCTTAACATGGGTTTTCCTTTCTTTTGTCCAGTTTAACCCAGTTGGCTTAACTCACCCTACTGACTCTGCATGAACATGCTTCTTTCAGCTCCCAACTCTCCAAATCCCATTCTTCATATAGAGGGTGCTCTTTCTTCTCTGCTTCCAGAGCACCCTGTGCATGCATCTACTGGTGCATTTAATTCACAATACTCCTCAAAGTCTCTGAACTTGTTTAAAGCAGAAATGGTATCTCATTCTCCATGTGTAAACAGAGGGCCTAGCTCACATGATGCATTTAGTAAATAAATATTAGATGAAAGAAGGAAGAAATAAGTGAGTGGACATCAATTTACTCCTTTTATTATAAGGAACTGGGTCTAGCTGAAAGCTAAGACTCTCCCTAGCTCTGAAAACCAGTCACTTCTGTCTCTATTGACATACTAGAGCACTTAATAAACAACATTAATCTTTTCAACCTCAATCTTCATTACACATTTTTGTTGCTTTCTTACTTGCCAAAACTAGAAACTATGGCAGTGATGAGATTATTGAAACTTAGTACATGCTCCTTTCCATTTGCCAGCTTCTGTTGCAAATAATTAGGTTCTGTGACTAATATCTTGCCAAGAGAATGTTGGAAAAAACATTATATTACCTCTAGGCCTGGCATCCCAAAGATCCTGAAGAGTCTAATGTGTTTCTTCGGCTCTTCAGTCACCCTGATGGAGGGTATCCTCCAGGATATGCCGTGGAGCCCCTAGGGGACAATGGAACAAATGAAAGACCTCTAGGTTGGTGAGTCATTGTGTACATGACAGTGACCCAGAGAAGTCACATGACCTGTGTCAGCTATATAAGACTATGTATGCATAAGCCACTGAATTTTTTTTAATGGAAATGAACTTTAATACAGAAGAAAAAAAATCTTCAATTCCAAGAAGACTAATTTTATTTATTTATTTTTGTTTTAGCCTGAAAATAACAAAGAATCTAGAATAAATTAACAAGAATCATCATCTGAGTTTTCTTATCAGACTTTCTGAGTCTGAGTTATAAATTTGTTTAGTCTTTCATACATGGAGCCATTATTAATGGGAGGGTAGAAACAGTCAATAAAGTTTCAAACTGACAATAAATCCTTTAATAATCAATCAATGCCCAAATATATGGTAGCCATTTTGTAGACATATCAAATAAGCAAAAACTTTAGAATTTAGGATGTTTATCTCTTGGTGAGTGGTATATAAGTGTATATCCAAATGTGTTTCTTCTCTCCCTGCTGCTTCAGTTTTGCTTTGTTAAGAATAGGTGATGTAAAACCAAGAGTATAGAATATGTGGAAAGGATATCACACTATAAGAACTTCATTTATGATAATTTATTACCTCCAAGATCAAATATTCTACAAAGCTTGAAATACTTTATCATCTTGTAGCTTAACGTTTAACCTTGTGAAATCTAATAAGAGATATCTTATACATAGAGAAAAAATATATGGTTGATTATCATAATTCCTCAAAAGTCTAAAACCAGGGTTACTTTAGGTCAATTATTTTTTAAATCGTTCGCTAAAGTACGTAATGTTGACTCTCAAGTATTTAAAATATTACATTGAATAGCTTTACAGGAATGTTTCTTTCAAATGGAACTTATGACAAAGAAGTTATCCCATATTATAATCTCAATAAGTAATGATATTAAAATCTAATTTCTGGTCTTAAACTTTTTTATTCCCTTTTCAGCCTTCTTACATTTCAGAGGCCTCTTGATTGTCCATTAGAATGTATACAGATGGTCCTCAAGTTAGTGATTTGATTTATGAAGTTTTAACTTCATGACGGTGTGAAAGTGATATTTATTCAGTAGAAACTATGCTTCAAGTGTTAAATGTTGATCTTTTCCCAGGCTAGCAATACACAGTACAATACTCTCTCCCTATGATGCTGGACAGCAGCAGTGAGCTTCAGCTCTCAGTCAGCCACACGATGACAAGCATAAACAACAGATATACTCACAGTCATTCTGTACCAATACACCTATTCTGCTTTTCATTTTCAGTATAGTATTCAATATATTACATGAGATATTCAACATTTTATTATAAAATTGGTTTTGTGTTAAGATGATTTTCCCCAGCTGTAGGGTATTCTAAGTGTTCTGAGCATGTTCAATGTAGGCTAGGCTAAGCCATGATGTTCGGTAGTTTAGGTGTATTAAATGCATTTTCAACTGATATTTTCAGCTTACAATGGATTTATTGGGACTTAATCCCATTTTAAGTTGAGGAAGATTATGTAGGGACAGAGAGAAGAAAGACAAGAAAGAGAGAGGAAGGGAGAGAAGGAGGGAAGGAAAAGAAAGAGTAAAGAGAGAGAGAGAAACAAGAGTGGGAGGGAGGGAGAGAAAGGGGGTGAGAGGAAGGTAGGAAAGAAGAATGGAGGAAGGGAGAGAAAATCTATTATTTTTGTGATGTGTGTATGGAAAAGATCTGGAAACTCAAGTTTTCCATTCAGAAAAAGAATGAGAGAGAAAAACCCATAGGTTTCATGAGTCGTTAAATTTGAAAATATGCCAAATCTTGGGAAAAAAATTCAGAATGACAGAGAGTTAGGCATATGTTGTATGATGAGACATTTTTGGTCAGCCCTAGAGATCACCGTCTGAGTACAAACTGATTCAGTTACACATTTAAAACATTAGATTCAGAAAATGGATAATAAATGAGACAGTTCAAAGAGAAAAAAAAACTTTATTACTTTAGGGAAAAAGGGAAAAACCTGAAACTACACTATTTTACTTTATGTTTATTTCTTTTATTTAAAAAATTGCAACCACGGGCTTCCCTGGTGGCGCAGTGGTTGAGAATCTGCCTGCTAATGCAGGGGACACGGGTTCAAGCCCTGGTCTGGGAAAATCCCACATGCTGCAGAGCAACTAGGCCCGTGAGCCACAACTACTGAGCCTGCGCGTCTGGAGCCTGTGGTCCGCAACAAAAGAGGCCACGACAGTGAGAGGCCCGCGCACCGCGATGAAGAGTGCCCCCACTTGCCACAACTACAGAAAGCTCTCGCACAGAAACGAAGACCCAACACAGCAAAAATAAATAAAATAAATTAATAAACTCCTACCCCCAACATCTTCTTTAAAAAAAAAACTGCAACCGCTAATTTTATTGTTCAGAAATCTTTGGAAACTAGGAAAAAGTACATTAATAATCTTTGAAAACAATTACCAGTGGTGTAAACAGCCTGTCTCAAAGGAGACATTTAGACAATTCCCTAATATTAAGACATTTTTTCCAGTATATAATACACAAAACTGTCTGTGCTCTAATAAGAAAGCACCTCCCCCAAATTTTCTAAATCACTTTTAATGGCATTCATTTATACTTTAGAAAAATCTGATTACATGAATCAGCACAAATCTGCTAATTAGTGATAGAATTTTGACTAAAACATAATTCTGAATCCCAATCTCAACACCATCATGGCTCTTCACTGCTCTGATATTTAGGATATATATCTTTGTCTTAATCTCAGCTTGTTTACTATTAAACAAAAAGGATCAACCTTTTAAATTTTGTGACATATTGGGAGGGGGAGTGGGAAGGGTTGAGTTGAGAGTTTGGGACTAGCAGATGCAAACTATTATGTATAGAATGGATAAACAACAAGGTCTTACTGTATAGTACAGGGAACTATATTCAATATCCTGTAATCAACCATAATGGAAAAGAAACTCAACCAGAAACTATCACAATATTGTAAATCAAATATATGTCAATAAAAAATAAAATAAAAACAATTATAAACAAATGAATGTATAAATAAATGAATAAGTAAATAATTAAATTTCCCGACATCTTAAAACCATTTTGTTACATCCTTTCATGGAATGAATTGTGTCCCCCCTCCACATTGATGTGTTGAGTGAAATCCTAACCCCCAATACCTCCGAATGTAATTATATTTAGAAATAAGGTCTTTAAAGAGGTGATTAAGTTCAAATGAAGTTTTTGTTCATTTTAGGGTGGACTCCAATCCAATATGACTGGTATCTTTATAAAAAGAGGCAGTTTGGACACACACACACAGACACCAGTAACATGTGCACTCAGAGAGATAACCATCATCTGCAACCCAAAGAGAGAGGCCTCGGAAGAGACCAACTCTGCCAACTCTTTAATCTTGGACTTACAGCCTCTAGAACTGTAAGAAAACAAATCTTTTTTGTTTAAGCCACCAAGTCTATTGTATTTTGTCATCACAGCCTGAGCAGACTAATAAGATCCTAAGTTTTCTTTCCTAATATTTATTAAATATTACAAAGAAAAAGTATACAGCTTTATCTCACTTTCCTGGAAGGACTGATGTAAACATTTATGAGATAATGATTGTAAAATTTAGGGATTCATAAAGATTCAAGTAATAGTATTAGTTACGCACACTTATTTTTTAAATGTTCAAAATTTTATGGATCTATTATATAGTTTTCAAATTAAGACAGCATAGTAGATTAGAGCATTGTTCAAAGATATTCACTGCCCTCCTTAGCTTCATAAAAGTGTAGTTCCCTGCCCCCTTATATTGGGCTTGTCAACATGCTTGCTTTAGCCAGTGGGATATTAACAAATGTGATACAAACAGAAGTTTGAGATGTGTTTGTGCAGTGAGGCACTTGTAACTGTTTGGTCCCTTTCATCTTGGGCCACAGAATATATTCACATTGAGCAGACCTGAGACCAACTTACAGTGAAGAGCCATGGCCAGTTGACCCCCAGCATAAAGCAGGGCTGCCCAGATGAATCCAAGCAAGATGAGCTGACACACAGGTGAACAGCAGATGTGTGAGAGAGAATAAATGACAGCTGTTTTAAGTCACTCAATTTTGAGGAGTTATGTTGTGCAGCATTATTGAGGCCACAGTTGATAACAGACAGCAGGGTTACAATCAATAAAATAAAGAAGACTGATTACAATGTAGGTAGAACTTTTCAGTAATTTCCAACAGAATATTTAGGAAATTAGTATTCTTGTTGAAAATTTAAAGTATTGTCATATATTTTCAATACCAGAAATGACAGAAGCTAACGCTAAAATCTATTTCTTGAGTACTTATGTTCTGTGCACAGTGATAACCTCTGATCATTTTGTTTCATCTCAACGGAAACTCCAAGGTTAAATATAATGATTATCACATTTTACAGATATTTGGTGATTTTCACAGGATTAAAAAGTTAATATGTTGTGGAGCTGGAATTTAAACTAAGGCAATCTGGCTCCTATGTCTGGGTTCTTAATTTTAAAGCACATTCAAATATCACAGATTATATATTTTTTTTTTAACTAATTTATTTATTTATATTTGGCTGTGCTGGGTTTTCGTTTCTGTGCGAGGGCTTTCTCCAGTTGTGGCAAGCGGGGGCCACTCTTCATCGCGGTGCACGGGCCTCTCACTATCGCGGCCTCTCTTGTTGTAGAGCACAGGCTCCAGACGCGCAGGCTCAGTAGCTGGGGCTCACGGGCCCAGTTGCTCAGCGGCATGTGGGATCTTCCCAGACCAGGGCTCAAACCCGTGTCCCCTGTATTGGCAGGCAGATTCTCAACCACTGCGTCACCAGGGAAGCCTGATTATATATTTTTTGAAGGTGATTTTATAAATTTAATTTCCACTCTAATAGATGTTTTGTATATAAAGATGTCTTCTCCACACTATACACACTAAAGATTATCATTTAATGTATATTCTATCATATATGCAGAATCTTACCTATTTAAAAAATCTCATTTTATGCCTAAGTAGAAAAAATATTATAAATATACTCCCAGACTGTTATCCTTAAACATATTCCTTGCACCTTAACATAATAGGAAACAGAACTAATAGGGAATTGCCAGGATAAACAGCTGTACTAAAACCAATTGGATTACCAGAGTTTTGCTTTAATGCTAATATCAAACTGATGAAATTTGAGTAAAAATATTATTCTCTGTAACTTCCATATCTCTCAGGTGGCCTATTAAGAGGTATTACTGGACAAAGAAAGATGTGAGGCATTCATTTTAATGGGAATTATCAGAGCACTGAAGTTACTTTCAGAAAAACTGGGTGCTTAAAGAATATTTAAAACATTTGAGAAGGTCTTTGTAACTGGTCTAAAAGAATTCCGAATCCTCTCAGATCATCAGAAAGCATTCTAGGAAGCCCTGAAATAGAATAGTCCTTTTGGTCTCTAAAAATTCCTCCTAACATCCTATCCCTACTTCCCGCCACCTCTAGATGTCCAGGTCTAGGTCAACAAAATACAGTTTCTAGAGAATTTGCAGGGTGAACCATGACATACATAGAGTCCTGAAAACATGAACATGAGAAAGAAGTTCTCATACAGAATGCTAACCAAACATTAGCCAATCCCAAGGCAGGCCTGAAGTCAAAGTTGATGCTATAAGCAGCCAAATCAAATTAGCTACCCTAACAGACCAGACGTGTATATTCAAAATGAAAGAATTTTGTTTATTTTTATTGATCAGGAGTATGCACTGGAATCTGGAAATCACATATTGGTTTGGTGTGAATATTAAGGCACCATCGAGTTGAGGGAGTTGAATAATTTTCATTTCACTCTATCATTTAACTTGCATTATACAAATTCATGTTATCTTTATGATACTGCTCAAAGGAATATAATTTTTTTACAGTTGTATTTTTTCAACTATGTAACATTAAGGTCTCTCAGCAGTAATTGATTTCTAGAAGTATTCAGATAAACTGGATGGTTTGAGGGTGTCTCCAAAACTCCTTACAAAACGTGTCCATACAAATATCGAGTCTAGTCATTTACTTTCATATTGGTCAGCTGGCGGTCTTCCCAGATCATTTAGAATTCCTATACTATTAACTTTAAATGACTATTGATTTCTAACTCCTATAGACAAGATGACTTTTCAACTCAGTGACACTAAAGCAGTGTCAGTACACATAGTAGGTATATTAGTAAGGAACTGCCTAAGGCTAAAAATAATATGCAACATTAAACAGGATTCATTGATATTAAAATTGATAAGGTTTTGTATTTGATTTTAATGGAGTAAACAGCAAACACCTTATATGATAAGTGTACAGTTATTACCACATTATGGAACAATCTACCTTTTTACTTTCTAATTTGACTCTCTTGAAATAATTACATGTTAAACTCCTTAACACTATAGCATTTACGATTATGTAAAAGAAAAAAGAAACAACATGCATTATTTTTCCACATTAAAGGAATAGAGATACTACTTGGATGCTTGGAATTTCTCCAAAACATATAGCTTAACATTAGAAGCAGCAATAGTTAAAGCATATCTGAAACGTGCATTTTCTGCTGATCATTTGACATCCTCTCAAGCTGGCACAAACTGCCCCTGTGGATCTTGAGTCAACAGCTACCCCTGTGTGTCAGAGTTCAACAGGCCACTCTTCCCTTCTTTTCATATGAACTCCAGCACATACGTGCATATTCATTGGCTCTAACGCACTTCTCATTCTTTTTACCGTTCCTGGTGTCTGGGATTTTTTTTTTTTTTAATATCTAAAAGGAATAGCATGACCCCATCTTAAAAACTGAAATATTCACTGATCTATGGTTATTCCTGTAATATCACTAGTGTTGGTGAATAATTCAAATTAAATAGTTTCCTATATATTCCATTTTAAAGGAACTTCATTTACTTTCTTTCAATGGTTTCCTCCTGCGCTGTTCTCACTCTGCATTATTCATATGCAACCTCACAAATTGCTTTGAGTTCGAGCGGTACTGATATAAATCATAGGGCTATTTTCTCTGGAGGACTTTAGCCCTAAGCTCTACAACTTGTTTTAAAATGAAAACTGTGTTCAATTAAAGTGATTTGTTTGCTCAAAAATTAACTATCTTATATTCCCATTTGCAGGGAGAGAAGCCTAAAGTTACATTCCAGGCTGTTGAATAATTTTAGAAGTAATTTACTTTCACACTTTCTGGCTGTATCCTTGCATTTGGCTTATCCTGTGCATTTATTTGTGCCTAGGTCATATTCCTCAAAATATAAATATAGCTCTCAAAGATTTCTTTCCCAATTGTTTTACATTTTGACTTTTGAATAGTTCCTTTGTAAATGAACTAAAATAATGTGTTATTTGCTTTCCAGACCCATAACTGAATGAAAGAAACAGAGAGAAAGAGAGGGAGGGAGAGGGAGAGAGAGGGGAGACAAATCAGTGGAAATCAAGCAAACTGAGAACTTAGATTCATATTGAGAACTGCTATAAAAGTAGCATTTTAAGAGTGATGTCACTGAAAAGAGCAGAGGAGCAAATCCCACTCCTCCCTCCCCAAATGCAACTAATGAGATGAAAAGGCAACTTTTGAAATGGGATAAAATATTTGCAAATCATATATCTGATGAAGGGTTAATAGCCAAGATATATAAGGAACTCATACAATTCAATAACCAAAATAAATATATAAACTGATTAAAAATGGGCTGCAGACCTGAATAGACATTTTTCCAAAGAAGACACACATACAGATGGCTAATAGATATGAAGCAGTGCTCAACATCACTAACCATCAGGAATATGCAAACCAAAACCACAATGAGATATCACACATGTTATAGAATGACTATCATCAAAAAGGCAAGAGATAACAAGTGTTGGCAAAGATGTAGAGAAAAGGGAACTCTTATGTACTGTTGGTAAATTGGTAAGGCCACTATGGAAAACAATATGGAGGTTCCTCAAAACTTAAACATCGGCAGCTGCACTTCAAATGCAGATTTGGTAGAACCAGAGAAAGCAGTATGAACCTTATTCTCAAAGGACTGTTGTTGTGGGTCTCCATACATCTGGCATCTCCCTCAAGGACAAGTACATAGCATTTGTTTCACCTGACTTGAATCACTCCCTGGGCTGGGATGACTTCCCCTGTGGCTTTTGTCAGAAGCATTTAAACTTAACAGATATTAATTACAGCAGTCTTAGGCAAGGAATAACACTTGGAACAAGCTTGGGATACACTTGGTTCACCATCTTAAACAACCAATGGGTCAAAGAAAAAATTACAAGGGAGATTAGAAAATACATTAGTACAAATAAAATAAAAACGCAACACACAAAAACTTTTGGGATGCAGTGAAAGCAGAGTTCATTTGGAATTTAGAGCTATAAGTGCTTATATTTAAAAAAAACTTAGGAGGAGCTTCAAGATGGCGGAAGAGTAAGACGCGGAGATCACCTTCCTCCCCACAAATACATCAGAAATACATCTACATGTGGAACAACTCCTACAAGACACCTACTGAACGCTGGCAGAAGACCTCAGACCTCCCAAAAGGCAAGAAACTCCCCACTTACCTGGGTAGGGTAAAAGAAAAAAGAAAACACAGACAAAGAATAGGGACGGGACCCGCACCAGTGGGAGGGAGCTGTGAAGGAGGAAAGGTGTGCACACACTAGGAAGAGCAGAGACTGGGGGTGGCAGAGGGGGGAAGCTTCAGAGCCACGGAGAGTGCAGCAACAGGGGTACAGAGGGAAAAGCGGAGAGATTCCCGCACAGAGGATCAGTGCCGAATGCGCTCACCAGCCCAAGAGGCTTGTCTGCTCACCTGCCAGGACGGGTGGGGGCTGGGAGCTGAGGCTCGGGCTTCAGTCGGATCCCAGGGAGAGGACTGGTGGCGTGAACACAGCCTGAAGGGGCTAGTGCGCAACAGCCAGCCGGGAGGGAGTCCGGGGAAAGGTCTGGAGCAGCTGAAGAGACAAGAGACCTTTTTCTTGCCTCTTTGTTTCCTGGTGCGTGAAGAGAAGGGATTAAGAGCGCTGCTTAAAGGAGCTCCAGAGACGGGCGCGAGCCGCGGCTAAAAGCGCAGACCCCAGAGACGGGCAGGAGACGCTAAGGCTGCTGCTGCCGCCACCAAGAAGCCTGTGTGCGAGCACAAGGCACTATCCACACTTCCCCTTCCGGGAGGCTGTGCGGCCCGCCACGGCCAGGGTCCCGGGATCCGGGAGAACGCACAGCGCGCCTCAGGCTCGTGCAACCTCACGCCGGCCTCTGGCGCTGCAGGCCCGCCCCCGCACTCCGTGCCCCGCCCTCCTCCCTGGCCTGAGTGAGCCAGAGCTCCCGAATCAGCGGCTCCTTTAACCCTGTCCTGTCTGAGCGAAGAACAGACGCCCTCAGGCGACCTACACGCAGAGGCAGGGCCAAATCCAAAGCTGAGCCCCGGGAGCTGGGAGAACAAAGAAGAGAAAGGGAAATCTCTCCCAGCAGCCTCTGGAGCAGCAGATTAAATCTCCGTAATCAACTCGATGTACCCTGCATCTGTGGAATACCTGAATAGGCAACGAATCATCCCAAATTGAGGAGGTGGACTTTGGGAGCAATGATATATACATTTTTCCCCCCTTTTTCTCTTTTTGTGAGTGTGTATGTGTATGCTTCTGTGTGTGATTTTGTCTCTATAGCTTTGCTTTTACCATTTGTCCTAGAGTTCTGTCTGTCCGTTTTTTTTGGTTTGTTTTTTGGGGGTTTCTTACTTTAAAAAAATTTGCTGAATACTTATTTTTTATTTCAATAACTTTATTTTATTTTACTTTATTTTATTTTATTTTATCTTCTTCTTTCTTTCCTTCTTTTTTTCTCCCTTTTATTCTGAGCCGTGTGGATGACAGGCTCTTGATGCTCCAGCAAGGCATCAGGGCTGTGCCTCTGAGGTGGCAGAGTGAAGTTCAGGACACTGCTCCACAAGAGACCACCCAGCTCCACATAATATCAAACAGTGAAAATCTCCCAGAGATCTCCATCTCAACACCAAGAACCAGCTCCACTCAATGAACAGCAAGCTACAGTGCTGGACACCCTTTGCCAAACGAGTAGCAAGACAGGAACACAACCCCATCCATTAGCACAGAGGCTGCCTAAAATCATAATAAGTTCACAGACCCCAAAACACACCACCAGACGTGGACCTGCCCACCAGAAAGACAACGTCCAGCCTCATCCAGCAGAACACTGGCACTAGTCCCCTCCACCAGGAAGCCTACACAACCCACTGAACCAACCTTAGCCACAGACACCAAAAACAACAGAAACTATGAACATGCAGCCTGCAAAAAGGAGACCCCAAACACAGTAAGATAAGCAAAATGAGAAGACAGAGAAACACACAGCAGATGAAGGAGCAAGGTAAAAACCCACCAGACCTAACAAATGAAGAGGAAATAGGCAGTCTACCAGAAAAAGAATTCAGAATAATGATAGTAAAGATGATCCAAAATCTTGGCAAAAGAATGGAGAAAATACAAGAAATGTTTAACAAAGACCTAGAAGAATGAAAGAGCAAACAAACAGTGATGAACAACACAATAAATGCAATTAAAAATTCTCGAGAGGGATCAATAGCAGAATAATTGAGGCAGAAGAACGGATAAGTGACCTGGAAGATTAAAAAGTTGGAAATAACTGCTGCAGAGCAGAATAAAGATAAAAGAGTGAAAAGAAATGAGGACAGTGTCAGAGACCTCTGGGACAACATTAAACGCACCAACATTCAAATTATAGGGGTCCCAGAAGAAGAAGAGAAAAAGAAAGGGACTGAGAAAATATTTGAAGAGATTATAGTTGAAAACTTCCCCAGTATGGGAAAGGAAATAGTTAATCAAGTCCAGGAAGCACAGACAGTCCCATACAGCATAAACCCAAGGAGAAACACGCCAAGACACATATTAATCAAACTATCAGAAATTAAATACAAAGAAAAAATATTAAAAGCAGCAAGGGAAAAACAACAAATAACACACAAGGGAATCCCCATAAGGTTAACAGCTGATCTTTCAGCAGAAACTCTGCAAGGCAGAAGGGAGTACAGGACATATTTAAAGTGATGAAGGAGAAAAACCTACAGCCAAGATTACTCAGCTAGGATCTCATTCAGATTTGATGGAGAAATTAAAACCTTTACAGACAAGCAAAAGCTAAGAGAATTCAGCAGCACCAAACCAGCTTTACAACAAATGCTAAAGGAACTTCTCTAGGCAGGAAGCACAAGAGAAGGAAAAGACCTACAATAACAAACCCAAAACAATTAAGAAAATGGTAATAGGAACAGGCATATCAATAATTACCTTAAATGTAAATAGATTAAATGCTCCAACAAAAGACATAGATTGGCTGCGTGGATACTAAAACAAGACCCCTATATATGCTGTCTACAAGAGACCCACTTCACACCTGGGGACACATACAAACTGAAAGTGAGGGGATGGAAAAAGATATTCCATGCAAATGGAAATCAAAAGAATGCTGGAATAGCAATTCTCATATCAGAAAAAAGTAGACCTTAAAATAAAGTCTATTACAAGAGACAAAGAAGGAAACTATGTAATGATCAAGGGATCAAGGGATCAAACTACATAATGATCAAATTGTTCAAAGACATAAATGTGAGAACTAAAAAACTATAAAGCCCTTAATGGAAAGGTGTATCCTCATGATCTAGAATTTAGCAAAATATTCTTAGACATGACACCAAAGTGCACACAGCAAGAGAAAATATAGACAAATTGGACTTCATAAAAATGGAAAATAAAGTTGTTTTAAATGACACTATTAAGAAAGTAAAAAGACAACCAAAAGAATGAAAATATCAGCAAGTCACATATCTGATAATAATCTAATACACAAAACGTATAAAGAACTCTTATCACAGCAAAACAAACAACCCAGTAAAAATCAGGCATAGGACTTGAATAGACAGCACCCCAAAGAAGATGTATAAGTTGCAAACGAGCACATGAAAGATGTTCAACACCATTAGCGGTTAGGAAAATGCAACCAAAACCTCACTAACATTCCATTTCACACTGGCTAGGATGGCTATAATTTAAAAACAAAACAAAAATGGAAAATAAATATTAGGATGTAGAGAAATTGGAACATTTGTACACTGCTCTTGGGTATATAAAATGGTGTAATTACAGTAGAAAGCATTTTGGCAGCTTTTCAAAATGTTAAACATAAAATTACCATAGGAGTCAACAATTCTACTCCTAAGTTTATATCCAAGGGGATTGAAAACACTTATTCAAACAAATATCGTACACAAGTGTTTATAGCAGCACTATTTACAATAGCCAAAAAGTGGAAAAAAACATAAATGTCCATCAACAGATGAATGGATAAACAAAATGTTGTATATCCATGCAATGGAATATTATTCAGCCATAAAATAGAGTTAAATACAGACATATACTGCAATCTCAACAAACCCTGAAAACCTTAAAGTCAGTGAAAGATGTCAGGCACAAAAGTTCACATATTGTATGGTTTTATTTATATAAAATATCTAGAATAGGTAAATTGACGGAGATAGAAAGCCAACTAGTGGTTACCAGAGGCTGGGGGGAGAGAACAATGTCAATGGCTGCTCAACAGATACAGGGTTTCCTCATGGAGTGATAAAAATATCTTGGAGCTATAAAAAGGTAGTGGTTACAAACATTGTGACTGTACTAAACAACACTGAAATATACACTTTGAAATGCTTAGTGATTAATTTTGTTATATTAATTTTACTCAATAAAAGATAAATAAGTAAAAGGTGCATTTTATCAATACCAAGCTAAACATTTGTCCTGGAAGGTGGATGCACTAGATGTTTGGTGAGTTCAAATTATGTTTGGGTTGAGGAAATTTGTACACTCTTTACCAATTTATTATGATAAGGCTAGATGCAGAAAAAGGCAATAAAGTTAGATGTGAAGAGAAGGCTCAGTGTTCCAGTAGGCAAGGGAGAATTTTAAGGAGAATGCTTAGGATATGTTGACTTGGATTCTGGAAATAAAATGAATAAGATAATAAAATTGATCTAAACTCTAACAGAAAATTGAAAGTAAAATCAAATAGCCTCACACACTTGTTTGACTGCATCAGTAAAGAGAGAGCCAGCTTGAGAGAGTGAAGTTTTATATTTTTCAAGCAATTTAATAGGTGGTAGTTATAACAGAATCACTATTAAGAATCCAATCTTGTAAACTTACAGTTAAGTAAATTACATTAAAAACAAATATTACTCAAAACTTCTCATTTCCATATTTTATTAATATTTATGTTCCTGAGATTATTTACATCTATTGTAATAGTGTGCTTTAAATGTTATACAATGCTGTGTAACCACTCATACCTTCCCAGTTCTGCATTGAAGGCTGTCTCTTTGGCCATGGCTGGGTGTATTTAAACCATGTAAATAAGCAAGTATTACAAATTTTAAATTTCAACTTACTATTTTGTTAATTGTTTAGACTAAGAAACGATAGAAAATGTTAATAATGTAGAATAAACCTAAACTTATGCTATCTGCAGTTATTATTAATAGCCCCCCAAAAAGAAAAGAGAGATACTTCCAGTATTCAAAAACAATTATCTAATTAATCAAAGCACTCAATGGAAAATGCAATGGAAAATGAGAGAAGTTCCAACGTATGTATGCTTTTTAGTTTCACTTTTGTCATTTTTGTTAATGTAAACAAAAATATCAACAAACAAAAAATATCAGAACTATACTTATTCATCAAATGCAACCATAGATTGGCTATTGATAGAAGAATATTTCAAAAATCAACAAAAGCATCCTATGATATCCTTCTATATACATCCATTGGCTATATGGAATTTACGATGAAGAGTGTTGCATATTTTAGCTTTATTTGTAAATTTTATTTTACATAGTACTGATACTAATAAAATTTATGATAAACTTGTACAATTCTTTTCCTTTGAGGAGCCATTTGTAAAGCATTTACCGGGAAAATACTGGAATGATCTTTCTTTCTTTCTTAAATTTGGAATGTTCTGACTTTCATATTAGGACTGGTCTCTGTGGGGAATTAGAAGCTTAGAGCTTTCAGTGATCCCTGAAGGTTTCCTCTGTTAAGTCAGAAATTGGAACTTATTCTTATGTGGCAGTTCTTAGGAAACTTCTTGTCTAAATTTGCTTCTGTACCTGGCACCCCACTCAATTCTCTTAAGGAGACGAAAATTCATAGTGAAGTCATATTATCCAACTTGAGGGCAGAATAGCCACATAAGTTTTTTGGAATTTTCCTGCGTGAGAGATTTGTTTATTTTGCCCTATTTATGTTTTAAATTATTCAATAATTTATATCAGGGAACTCTGTTCAATACTCTGTAATAAACTAAATGGAAAAATAATTTGAAAAAGAATAGATAAAAGTAAAAAAATAAAATTTTTTTAAAAATTAAATAAAATGATTAGACAGTTGTCACCTTCTTCCAAACTGGGATATCCCCAAATCCTAATTTATTAATTTTAAAATTTCTATACATTAACGTTCACTTTTTATGGTCTAAAGTTGTATAATTTCGACAATAAATAGTGCCACTTGACCATTAATCAGTACCATTAATTTTGTTGCCCTAAAAACTCTCCTGTGTTTCACATATTTAAACCTTACCTCTTTCCACTGGCAACCAGTAATCTTTTTACCAACTCTCTAGCTTTGCCATTACCAGAATGTCATGTAAATGGGATTTTTTTATCCATTCACTTATTGAAGGACTTATTGGTTGCTTCCAGTTTTGGGTAATTATGAATAAAGCTGATATTGATATTCATGTATAGATTTTCATGTGTACATAAATTTTCAAATGGTTGAAATAAATATATATGAGTGTGATTACTGAATCATGTAGTAAGACGGTTTAGTTTTATAAGAAACCATTAATGTATTTCAAAAGTGGCTTTACCATTTAGAATTACCACTAATGAATGAAAGTTTTTGTTACTCGCATTCTCACCAGCAATTGGTATTATCAGTTTGTTTGATATTAGCCATCGTATTGGTATGTCATGTTGCTTTAATTTGTGATTCTCTAATTATAAATAATGTTGAGTAGGTTTTTATATGTTTATTTACCACCTGCATATCTTCTTTGGTTATATGTCTGTTCAGAATTTTTCCAATTTTTAAATTGTGTCATCTGTTTTTGTATTGTTGAGCTTTAAGAGTTCTCTGTATACTGTGGAGACAAGTATTAAATGTATGTTTTCAAATACTTTCTTCCATTCTATGTCTTGTCTTGTAATTCTTTTAACAGTATTGCACACAGTAGAATTTTTAAATTTTAATAAGTACAACTTTTCATTTTTCCTTTTCAGATGGTGCTTTGGTGTTGTATCTGAAAGTGCATTGCAAAACACAAGGTCACCTACAGATGAACAAAAATAAGAATTATAGACTTCTCATCACAAACCACACAAGCAAGAAGAAAATGGAGTGAAATACTGAAAGTGTTGAAAAAACTGTTGACCTAGAGTCCTATTTACAATAGGATTTTTCTTCAACGCTGAAGGAGAAATAAAGACTTTCTCAGAAAAACAAAAGCTGAGGTATTCTTCATAGGCAGATCTTCCCTACAATCAATGATCAAAGATGTTTTAAAGGAGAAGGAAATCATATCACCAGAAATTTTGATTTTCATTAAGAAAGGAATAGTATCAGAGAAGGAACAACTGAAGGTAAAATAAAGTCTATTTGATTTATTAATTGATCTAAAACGTAATGGTTCATTCAAAGTAATAATAACTTTGTTGTCAGTTACCTGTACTCATGTGAAGCAGTATAGTGTTATTTGAATGTGAAATTCGATTACTTTAAATATATATTTTAAACTCCAGAGCAACCACTAAAATATTTTTGAAGAATAATTTCTATCTATATAGGGAAGAAAATATAAACATATTTTTGTTATGGGCTGAATTTTGACCCCCCAAATGCATATATTGAAGTCCAAATTCCAATAACTCAGAATGTGACTGTATTTAGAGGTAGGGCATTTAAAGAGATGATTAAGTTAAAATGACACTGTTAGGATAGGTCCTCTTCCAATCTGACTGCTGTCTTTATAAGAAGAGAAAATTTGGACACAGAAAAAGACACCAGGGATGCCAGTGCACAGAGGAAAGACCATGTGAGGACAACACCATGAAGGTGGCCATCTGCAGACCAAGGACAGAGACCTCAGGAGAAACCAACCATGCCCACATCTTAGTCTTGGTACTTCTAGCCTCCAGAACTGTGAGAAAATAAATTTCTGTAGTTTAAGCCACACAGTCTTTGGTATTTTATTATAGTAGCCCTAGCAAACTAACATAATGCTCAAGTAAAACCAGAAAGGGGAGAAAAACAAGAGAAGAAAAAAATGGTACACATATACAAAGAAAGACAGATTGTCATAGTGGATTTAAAAAAATAAGAAAACTGAATGTTGTCTACAAGAAATCCAGTTTAATTATTAAGATTCAGATATTTTAAAAGTAAAGGGATACAGGAAACTAACAATCAAAAATAACCTAGAGTAGTTATATTAGTTTTAGATAAAGTAGACTTAAGAGCAAAAAAAATTTTCAGGGATAAAAAGGGGGATTACAAAATGACAAATACATCAATTCTCCAAAAAGAATAACAATCCTAAACGTGTATGCACCTAACACCAGAGTGTTAAAATATGTGAGACAAAACTTAAAAAATCTTCGAGGAGAAATAAATGAATCCATTATTATAGATGGAAACTTCAACACCCTTCTTTCAGTTATTGACAGATGAAGTAGGAAGAATATCAATAAGGATATATTTGACCTAAACAGCACTATCAATCACCATGACTATTTATTCTAAATTTCTTCCCAAAGTTTTGATTTCCTTCTCAAAATATACATTTTAATATATCAGAAGACTCACATGCCCTAATTCCCTTAATGTATTACTTATTTGTACTTCCAGATTGTTGTTCATTAAGCTCATGAGATATTTATAATTTCTTCTGAAATCATTCTTCAAAAAGCTCCCTGATATACTGTTCTAATTTCATTTTATTGCTTTCTATGTCCTGTATTTCTAATTTACTATTCTTTGCATATTTTACAAGATATGTCTGATTAACTTAAATTTGAAAAAAAAAAAGGAAAATGCTTTTAGGTAAAGCTGGCAAGTCTGAAATTTTATTTTTCTTCATTCTTAAAAAAAAGTGAGACTGGCTCTATATTCTAGGTTCAAATCATTCAACAGAACTTGATAAACATTGCTTTATGGTCTTTTAGCATCTAGTGTTGATGATTTCTGATTCATATTAGTTTCCTTTTTTACCTCTATTCATTTTTAGGATTTTCTTTTGATTTTTATAACATTAAGATTTTATTTGATTTTCTACAACTTTCATTACTTAGTATTTCACAAAGTCTTTCAAAGTAAAGTACAAAACCTTTATCCAAGCAAGAAGATTGTTTTCTGTTAATTGTTTTGATTTTATCTTACTTCCCATGATCTCAGTCGAGTCCTTTTTGAACTCCTGTTAATATTTATTGGACCTTGCTCATCTTATCCTTGCTTGTATTAAAGGCTGAAAGTTTGAAATGTTTTGTTTTCTTCTACAGTAGTGCAGGCTTGTTTCCCCTCTAGATATCTTTCCTGGATTTTGCTATTCAGAAAATTAAAAGGACATGTCAACACATAGTCTTCCCTCTAAAGAGCTCTAAGGCAATGAGGCAGGGTTGGCCAACATAGTGGTAAAGGTAGCTATCAGTTTCTGAGTGAAACCGAGTATTCCCTTTTCTCTCCTTCTCCTTCTCCTTCACTCCCCCTGCACCACCTCCCCTTCTATCTTCTTTTTTTTCTCCATATTTATTCTCTTAATATTTTCTTTGCTTTCACTGTTATTTTTCAAGAGGGCCATTAAACATGTGCTCCAATGCCTATCTTGAATCAGAAGTCCTTACCATATTATATATATTTTTTAACATCTTTATTGGGGTATAATTGCTTTACAATAGTGTATTAGTTTCTGCTTTATAACAAAGTGAATCAGTTATACATATACATATGTTCCCATAACTCTTCCCTCTTGTGTCTCCCTTCCTCTCACCCTCCCTATCCCACCCCTCCAGGTGGTCACAAAGCACCAAGCTGATCTCCCTGTGCTATGCAGCTGCTTCCCACTAGCTATCTACCTTACGTTTGGTAGTGTATATATGTCCATGCCTCTCTCTTGCTTTGTCACAGCTCACTCTTCCCCCTCCCCATATCCTCAAGTCCATTCTCTAGTAGGTCTGTGTCTTTATTCCTGTCTTGCCCTATATTATTTTAAGGAGTGTATTTGAGGACCTCATGAGAGAATTTGAAGGTATTTTGCACATCTAATTCACATTTTCACTGAGGAAGTTCTCCTGGGCCAGCCCCTTAGATTCCAAAAATGAATCAATGTGTTCTAGGATAATGTCTTGCACTTGACTGATTATGGTAATATAAAACCAGCAATTGAACTGGACACAATATGGAAGGTCTCATAATCTTAGTACCATAACATGCCAACTATAACTTTTAGGGTAGTGGTTGTTTTTGCCAATTATGGTCATACATCTTGCTTTTGATGTTATTCACTGGGATTAGTCTTCATAATCTCTATTTCATACTATAAAAATTCATATTTTATCCAATTTAATTCGTTAACAATGACAGGCAATAATATTTTTATTCTGGAGAAGGTAAATAAGAAAACTGGTCTACTAAACATGAGTCCAAACTTCATATCTTACCAATACAGCACTCTATTCACCCTTCATATTTGAGTCATTACAATGAAGCCAAAATACATTCAAGACCACTGGTGGAAGGGGTTAATGGGTTAACCTAATAAAATATTACAGTTTTTATATTTTTTTAATAACTAAAGAAATAACCATGACATTACTTCTCAAATATCTGTGCAAAAGTCATCTAGTTTTATTGAGTGAAATTTCAAGATATTTAGAAAAGCATCCAAAAAGTTGGTACAAAAGGAAGCTACTTTAATCTAAAGAAAAAAAAACAGAAAAGAAAGATAGAGCTGGTCCCTGAACAATGTAGAGATTAAGGACACTGACTCCCACACAGTCAAGAATCCAGTCATAATTTAAAAATCGACACTCCCTATCCATGGTTCCTACATCTGCAATTCAACCAACCTCAGATCGTGTAGTACTATAGAATGTATTGATCAAAAATAATTCACATATGCGTGGACCCTCTCAGTTCAAACCAGTGTTGTTCAAGGGCCAACGGTTTTATTTGTCAGGTAAGACCTACTTACTTGAGGCAATTCCACCTAGCCCTTTTCCTATAAGGCTACCAGGAAGTAACTCACAAGGTAAATATTCCCTACAGCTGTGTAGTGTAAAGAATATTTATGAGAAGTTGGACTCATCCATCCAGCATGCATGTGTATACCAGCAACATGCCTAAAGGGAAAGAAGCACAGGGAAAGCAAGGAGCACAGAAGTTGTAGTAAGAAGAAGGTAATAGTTCCATTTCTGGTTGGAAATCAAAACCCTAAAATTAGTAACATATGCCATGTTTAAATGGATCCACAGCTTAAATCTTTTTATAACACATATACTGGCTCTACAACCCAAATGGTAATTTTAGGGATGAATGTTAAGAGTGCCTTAACTTCTTAATTAAATAAAACATAACTGGAATGACACTGGAATAGATTGATACTTTAAAAAAGAGAAAGAATCATATATCATTAAAGCACACTATTTAGCATTTGACATTTGGTATTATTTACAAGTGTTAATATAGATAAAACCACTCAAAAATTATTTAGGTAGAAGGAAAAAAATCTTCTCTTTATGTTCTCACTGTGTGTGTATATGTGTGTGTGTGTGTGTGTGTGTGTGTGTGTTTGATGAATTGTAAAACCTCTTCTCTTCTTTCACAGAATAGACATAGGTTTAAATTGTAACGCTTTCTTCCCTCTCATTACCCAATTGTGAAAATATGTGTTTGTTTGTCTTATCCATATAATGTAGCAGGGGAAACTTTGTTTAATATATAGTAATTATATAGTAAAACATTCTGCCTCTACCTAAACAAAAGAGTAAAGTTGCCAAGTCATTTCCCAAAGACGACCAGTCATTAAATTAGAAACAGCTGGGGCAGACATATAATCATCATATGCCACTACTAGAAAAGTAGGATACAAATGAAGAGATTAGTTTGGAAAAGTGGTTGATCCAAAACAGAAAGTGAATTCCAGAAAAGATAGTTTACTTTTAAATATAGAAAGGACAGTTGTTAATGAAAACAAGAAAGCATGGGACCAAGTGCATTTCAAGTTCCTTTCTTATTCCTAGGCAATAATGAAGCTGTTTCAACAAAGGAATTTGTATTACTTTTGTTCTAAAACAGATGCTATAATAGATATTTTAAGCTTACAAAAATCTGAAAAAAACTAAAAATATGTACTAAAATATATATACTAAAAAAGTAACATGTTTAGTACATGTAAGACTTTACACTTATTTTGATTATTTGCCTTGTTTTATATTAGGAAATTTATAAAAATTAAAAGTGAATTTGTTACTATTTTAGTTATAGTAAATATAAGGTTATATTTCCTTACATAATTGCTAGTGAAACATAATGTGGTATATCCTTTGGGTGTTAATTTTCCATGTTCCAAGGAGTTATGGTTTAAACCAAATTATACCATCTGTTATATCACAACCTAACACTACTATCAAATACTTCATAACAGAAACTAGCTGGCAATTGATTTGTATACAAAATATTCTTTGAGATGCACTTTAGGACCTCAGTCTTTGAAAGGAACATCACATTTCCGTCATCTCTTTGAGATGCACTTTAGGACCTCAGTCTTTGAAAGGAACATCACATTTCCATCATCTCTTTGAGATTATTCTAACTCTGAACAACTGCAGATTTCTTCAAGTTAATCTATATTCTTTGCTTCCTCAAATATTTATTACATACTTAAGGATGTGCCAGGTACTATGTTCTATCTGTATTTCTCATTTCTCTTGAACTGTAACAGTTCATGAAGAGAGGCTGGCGATATCCAATAGGAAATGTGAGAGCACTGGTGAATATATTAAGGTACATTAATACAAGAGGATAATAGCAATAGCTAACATTTTTGTTAAGTGCTTACTATGTCCCCAGCATGATTATAAGTACTTAACATACTTAATATCTATTAACATATTTAATTCTTATAATAGCTATATTAGTTAACTGAAACATAGAGAGGTTACATAACTTGTCCACTTATCTAGAAAGTGGCAGAACTGGGATACAAAAGCAGTCAGTTTGTCTTCAGATGTTGAGATCATAAACTATGCTGTATTCTATTCATTCCTCAGAAATCAGTCAAAAGCCTTGGTCTACTATTTTGAAGTTAACACCAATCCACTGCAGTGAACCTATAGCTGAACCCACACAAAAAAATAAAGAGCTGGCCAAAGCTTAAGTCACAACCTTGAAGATATAGTTCAGTACTAAAAAAATTAAGGATCTGGTTTACTGTATAAAATCTTAGAAAAAAAAAATTGGGAGGGATGGAGTTAGTTAAGAATGTGACTTCTATCAAGTATATAAATTAGCTATATTCCATGGTTTCTATCACATTTCTGATGTCAAAGAATAAAAAGAGAGCACAGGAAAAAATACAAAGCCAAGTTTATTAACTCATCTCTAGTGAAGTAATTCATTGAGTAGTCCATTTATAGGAAAAGGTAAGATTTTTTTTTTCTCAAGTGTTAGAAAGGACCATGGTAGTCAAGGTGGTAATGCTAATTAAGGATTGGAAACTAGCATTCGGACAGGACAAAATGGGTGCACAGATCTATATCCAGCTGATAAAAACTAATCCTACTGTTTGTTGATCAGGAAAATGTCTCCAGACATGCCCAGTAACAGTCGGGTGTATTGAGATAATTCATAGTTTAGTTCTGTAACAGCTTCAATTGGTTAGATTCAGGTATAATGAAACAATATTCATTTTTATATCACTTAGGCAAATTCTGTTGTAATCATAAAATTTCCTTGTATGCTCTCATGGTGTTACAGAGAACTGACATAAGCTTAATTTGAGATAAATGTCTTTCCTTGCTGGAACGTTTTAAAGATAGATGTTCATTTATACAAGCAAATCATTTCTACTTCTGTGTTCTCCTGAGGACCAGGACTTCTGGTATTTCCTCAGATTGTGTCATTGAGTATTTACCTCTAATCTTACTAATTTAATAGACATTCAGCTTTTCTTTTATTCAATACTTGAAAAACATGGTGTTAAGAACTAGTGGAACTTACTATGCATGATCTTGTTTTTTCCTTTTAATTTCATTATTTTAGTCAACCCTTCTTTCATCTAATATTTAAAGAGCAGGGTATTAAGACCTGTAAAGAAAAAGGCATATGACATAGTACCCTGCCTCCAGGGAATGTATCTCTTAGGAAGTGAGACAGAGGAAAATTATCATTCAGAGGCTACTGTTATATTCTAACATAGATAGGATGAGGATAAAATGGAATATAGAGGAAGAGTACTAAATGAGGCTTGGATGAGAAGTCAGAGGAAGCTTTCTTGAAGAGATAACAGCTTAGTATTCTCTTCCACAAGGAGTTATATGAAGAGAGGGAGGCAAAGAGTATGTAAAAAGACAAAACCCACTAAATAATGGAAATAACTTAGTATGTGTCCTATTATTCTTGAAGCTGCTGAGTTTTTTTTAACAAAAGAATTTTATCTAATAAATGCATAAGGAATAATAGAATTAGAAGTCGACCATTTTGCAATCACTAATGGAATAATGGATCTGGCATTAATGGCCGCACAAATCATCAGGTGAAAGACTGTAAGAGAGCAATCAAGGTGACTATACTCAAACATGTTGGTCGAAACGAACATCAATAAGAAAGAGACAACCAGACATTTTATGCCTCCCAATATGTTGCAAAAAAGAAAAAAAAAAAAAGGATAGAGCATCATCTATGGGAACTTCTTTTTAAAAAAAAGATGAAGGGAGGACTTCATCCAGTCCAGCTCACAGTCTCTATATTTTATTGCCATTTTATAAGAAATATAGGGACTCTGATGCCCAACCTAAATTTGAATCCTGACTCTACTACTTTTACGCATGTGCTTGAAAAAAAATGACTTTTCTTTTTGTACTTTGGTCTTCTGACATGTAATATGGAATAATAATTAGCAACTGAAATGTACAGCATCATCTAGGGTTGTCATGAAAAGGTCAATGAGATAATTCAAGTATGGATCTTACCGAAACTGTTGTCCAAAAGTAAATGATATAATCAATGATTATCTATTATTGCTAATGCTTTTTTGTTATTAAAAGTCAAATAACCTTACAGAATTTAGGATCTAATTGGAGAAGGAGGAGTACACTGGCAATTTTAATAGAATAGGAAAGCTCCATTGAGAACAATAAAAGAATAAAAAGTAAATATACAGTGTATTCCCATTACCTATTCATTCTCTGAATCCCCATAGTTATGAGGTTGAAAAGATAAATAAAATTTGCTATAGGGCAAAAATAATCACTAAGGAACTGACAGTTTATAAAATTATTCTTTAGTAAAATATTTCCCTCTCCCTTTTCAGCCACTTAACATTACTGAATATCTCTGCTCCTCTCCTCAAGTTCTTTATCAATAACTCTGTTCACTAACGATAGTGTCCTGTAAACATTAGTCAATGAACTGCAAATATAATGCAAATTAATTAGAAAGTGAAAGTGTGTATCTTGCAAGAATCTCATTTTCAATATGTCAATAAAATAATGTTCATGGACTATTCCAGTCACATACAAAGCCACTGCCAAATGAATACCTTAAGAGGTTTAACAACAAATGAAGAAGAAAATATTGATAAAAATTATGTCAATTATTTTTTTAAAAATAATGTTTTAGAAATCAAGATTTAAGGTAGTCTTTTGGGGAAACTAATAAAAACATGTATTTTAATAAACATGACATTCTTTATGATCCTTTTTTTTTTTTTTTTTGGTATGCGGGCCTCTCACTGTTGTGGCCTCTCCCATTGCGGAGCACAGGCTCCGGACGCGCAGGCTCAACGGCCATGGCTCACGGCCTCAGCCGCTCCGCGGCATGTGGGATCTTCCCAGACCGGGGCACGAACCCGCGTCCCCTGCATCGGCAGGCGGACTCTCAACCACTGCGCCACCAGGGAAGCCCTCTTTTTGATCCTTTTGTAAAACCCAAACTGTGATAAAGAATCTAATTTCACAATATTACAAAATATCAGAAAAATTCCATGCAGAGAAGTAACACTTTGACGATGTATTTGAGAATGAGAATATAGTGTCTCTATATGTTAAAACTTGTTGAAATATAATAGAAAATAAGCTATGTTTTTATTTCTTACTTTCATTGTAATTCTTCTATTAGCCATGCCCCCATCCCAGTCCATTACTGCCTCTGCCACTATTTTCTATGAAATTTTGACTCCAGTTTTAAATAGATCTATTTTAAGTGTCTTTTTCCTGTACTAATCATTCTTTGATAATGAGGAGCTCCCATGTACGTCTATTTCAGAGACTGTAGTAAGCACAGAATCACTTAAAAAAGAAACTTGATTCAGATTTGGAGGGATATATACAGCTTCCCAGAGAATTCTTGTGTGGTAAGGATCTTAAATTTTTTGAAGCCATGCAGAT
Source organism: Orcinus orca (assembly GCF_937001465.1). Taxonomy (NCBI): domain Eukaryota; kingdom Metazoa; phylum Chordata; class Mammalia; order Artiodactyla; family Delphinidae; genus Orcinus; species Orcinus orca. The sequence continues at coordinate 75,705,031 of NC_064562.1, read as the reverse complement.
TTTTAAGCATGGACACTGCATACTCGGATTCATTTCATGGAATGAGCACTTAACCCAAAAACTTACATGAGCACTTACTGTTTGCATCTGCTGCTCAACTCACCTCCAGCTATTGCTGCAGTAAACAGCTTTGCACAAGTATACTGGACGGTACCTTGCTCAGTTTCACTACGGCACTTGCTTTCTACCCCAGGGTCTTTCTGAAGCCAGGCCTCTGGACACCTGAAAAACTACTCAGTACTCATGCACACATAAACCTGGGAGTTCTAAAGAGTATACACTCCATGGACTACCATTTGACCAAAGAGAACAGGAACCAGTGGATAACTGCTCTCCTTTTCTATCTTTCCAGCAGACAATTCTGAGGCCCTCGGGCTGGTGGTGACCAGTTGGATAACTCACTGGTGCCTTGGGTTTTCTTCCTTTCCCTTTTCATTCTTTTCACTTGAGATCATGTTGCCAAATTAGCTGAACATAGAATGGGGGGATTAACAAGGAAGTTCCCCTCCAATGAAATTCTCACACACACCAAAAAATGGTGCAGAAAAATGGAGAGAGTTTACAAAACTAAGACATTTGGATTCATATCATAGACAATCTGAATAAGTCCACCTGAAAAAATATAGTTTTGTTTTGTGAGCAAATCATATTTGAGCATTTTACAAAAGATATATTGTTATATTAAATTTTGTCAGGAATACTGATTGGTGAAATACTTTATTTGATAATACTATCATAAGTCATGATAGTATATTGTCTTATTGATATGAGTTTATTATACAGTTGGGTCATTTTGGTGGGGTTTAAAAGGGCTTAATGAGAATAAAGGTGAATTATGTAGTTATGACCATGAGAAAGCCACAGGATAATTATAATCATCAGTGAAACCAACCTTCATCAGTGGCATGTTTGATTTCCATTTGTAATGCACTAGAACAAGTATTTTAATTAATCCTGAAGCAATACAATGGAAAAACCACCCTTGTTATTAGGTTGTTCTGTAAGAAAATTATCATTACAAAAGGAGTTTTGAAATTGGACTATATAATTTTATTTTAATCTCTATAACTGCTTGAGCATAACTTTTCAAGTATAATACTGCATTGTTTTATGATTCTAAACTTATTATGCATAATTATTGAATATTTTGATAGCTCTAACTGGGGAAAAGTATTATTGAGGTATAGAAAGAAGAGAAAAATAAGTAAAGGTTTTAATCATGACATATTGCCTTTTTCTGAGTAATTTGTTTTTGTCTGATATCAAAAATGCGTCAAAGCTTTTATGGTAATCTACCTCTTCTTTTTAATTTGATATTTAATACTAGTACTAACAGATTAATTGCTGAAATTCATTTTGTGGTTTTACATCTTTAAGCTCCATAGTTTGGGTCATAGTCAGGAACGTATAATTCATCTGCAAAAATAAATCTTTTTTTTAATTAAGAGTTTTTAATATTAAATAACCACCAGGTGATATCCCTACTTTGGAAAAATGTGAAGTTAAACACTCAAATTTGTGTCACTTCTGTATATAATACTAAGAAACACTACTTACTTAAAAATACAGCTCAACTGTTATATCTAGCATGTTCTAACAAGTTTCAAATTTATTCTATATACTCAACTTCATCAATAATACCTAAAATATTACTATTCAATGTTTTATATTTTATGAAGTTAAAGTCCCTTGTTTCTATTTATCATGAACTTTCAACAGTCTCATAAAATAAAATATGAATATGTTTTGAAAACTTGAAGACTAAAGTTTCCTTACTTCATAGAAAAAAAATAAATGAGTCTTATCCATCTCTATATTCAGAGCCATGCTTTGAACATAGCAAATGACTTGCAATTTTTCTACTGAATATATGAAGAAAACTCTGAATTAAAAGAAATCAGATTGTGTAACAGGGCTAAGTAAGCACCAACACTATATATTCAATGAAAAATATGCATACAACCTGCTATAAACGTATTTTCCAAACCTAGTTGACACTGACTGTAAATTTGTTCCTTATGTGTGTGAGGTCAACAACGGAAAATTTCATAAAACACTATAATAGGCTTTTAGCTCCTTTCCATTTTCTGAATTTCTGTCCAAATGATTTGCTCCAGGGAGCTCATGATGACTGCAGCTTCTGGCGTGTCATTAAAGGATACCTTCATGGAAGGTAGCCCTTCTCTGGGTTGTCCTCTGCCTTTAGAGTAAAAACTGCCTTATTTTAAGTTGATTTTACTTAGGAATTTGAACTTTCTCAATAAGGTTAATCTAATAAACTAATATATTCTAAAAGTAATTGCAATCTTCTTCTCTACCCAGGAACAGATGTTTTAACAGGTGCTTTCTAGAGGCAATATCTTAATCCAAGAAGTATTTCTGATGGTGCTAATATTTAGGATTCATGTTATAATAATGGGGGAATCTCCTGAAAAGGAATTGCCTAAGTAACATATCATGGCTATCTTTAAATATTAAAAGAATCTTCATTAGAAGAATATAAATATATTTGTTTTAAATTGCTATAAAGATATAATTATTGGCTATATTTATGTGGAAAAAGTATCAAGAGTTTTCTTTCAATTAGAGCTCTCCACAAATGGTGTGATTGCCTTAAATGAAGGCTGTCTCTTTAATGTTACTTTGTTTCTCAAGATCTCATTCATGATCTTTTCTTATACATGAATTCTCCAAGGAAGATGACTTGTCTAATAAGTCATTAAACAATCTATATTTTACTGCAGAATTCTTTGTTTTGTTTTTCAGATGTATATATTGAATTTCCTATCATTTACATCTCATTGAATGTTCTGAAGACTTCTCAAACTCAACAAATCTTAAACTGAAGTATCTTCTCATTTCCATTTCTTTAAAAAAACATTTTTTACTCTAATAAATGACACTTTCACTTACCTCAATGCCCAGCCAAAATTCTAGAATAGGTTTGCAGCATAAAAGAGAGGTAAAGGGGCCAACATTTGAGGGCAGACTACCTGAATTTGAAGATTTACTGATTGGGTGACTTGGACAAGTTAGTGAAGCACTCTGAGTCTTTCCCCCCATGTACAAAATTAGAATAATGGTGCTTGTACAGATATTTTAAGGATTAAAGGAGATAATCCACATAAAGCACTTAGCATATATTATTACCATTTAAACAATTTATCATATCCATTCTTTTAGTCATCTCTTTTATCTAATCAGCTATATTTTACGGAATTTTTAAAATGATGATTCTGTCTTTCACTGTATTATCCTTTGCTATCTAGCCTCTGCCTAAATTTTTATTTGTTCTTCTTCTCCTGGTTGTCCAACATATCTTTTGTGAGTCATCACACCAAATCACTTGTACTTACTTGAATGTGCTTTTTCACATCTCTGTAGTTTGCACATACTATTCCCTTTTTATGGTATTCTCCTTGCCTTATTTCTTCTAAAAAAAAAAGAAAAACTCAAAACAAACAAAACCTGTAAACTTCCAAAAACTCTTCTCTTGTCTCTAAGCTGGATAAGATCCCTTTTCTCTATGTTCTCATAACTTTGTGGGGAATATCTTATATTGTATTTATAGTGCCCTGGTATTGTTATTTATAATGTGTTATTATGTGTTATAATGTGTTGTTATTTGGTGGTTCCTCCATACAACTGGGAAGACCATAAGGGCAAACACTGGGTGTTCTAAGTGTCCATCACAGTGCCTAGCACTTCGTAATGGTGCAATAAATATTTGTCGAGGGGATTTTGTATTGGGTGGGCCAAAAAGTGCCTTCTGTTTTTTAAGTAAAAATAAAAGACACGTTTTTCACTTTCACAAAGAACTTTATTGAACAACGTATTCACCCTTTTGTTTCACTACCTTCTGCCATTTTTCAGGCAACTTCATAATTCCATCTTCCCAAAACTTTTTATTTTTTTGAGCAAAGAACTGTTCCAGGTGCCTATTACAGTCTTCCAGGGAATTGAAATTTTTTCCAATAAGAGAAATTTGTAAAGACCAGAATAAATGGAAATATGAAGGTGCAATGTCTGCTGCATATGGCGGATGAATCAGAACTTTCCAGCCAAGCTATAACAGTTTTTACCTGGTCATCAAAGAAACATGTGGTCTTGCATTAACCTGATGGAAGATTATGCGTTTTCTGTTGACTAACTCTGGATGCTTTTCATCAAATGGCATTTTCAGTTGGTCTAATTGGGAGCAGTACTTGTGGGAATTAATCGTTTGGTTTCCCGGAAGGAGTTCATAATAGAGGACTCCCTTCCAATCCCACCATATACACAACATCACCTTCTTTGGATGAAGACCAGCCTTTGGTGTGGTTAGTGGTGGTTCATTTCCCTTGCCCCATGATATTTTCTGTTCCACATTGTTGTACAGTATCCACTTTTCATCGCCCGTCACAATTTGTTTTAAATATGGAATGTTCTCATTAAGTTTCAGTAGAGAATTGCATGTGGAAATATGGTCAAGAAGGTTTTTGGGGGGACTTCCCTGGTGGTGAAGTGGTTAAGAATCCGCCTGACAATGCAGGGAACACAGGTTCGAACCCTGGTCCGGGAAGATCCCACATGCCGCAGAACAACGAAGTCCGTGCGCCACAACCACTGAGCCTGCACTCTAGAGCCCGCGAGCCACAACTACTGAGCCTGCATGCCACAACTACTGAAGCCCATGCGCCTAGAACCCATGCTCAGCAACGAGAAGCCACCGCAATGAGAAGCACACGCACTGCAACAAATTAGCGCCTGCTCACTGCAACTAGAGAAAGCTCTCGCACAGCAACAAAGACCCAACACAGCCAAAAATAAATAAATAATTTTTTTTTTTTTTAAAAAAGGTTTTTTTCATTTAATTTATGTGGAACCCAAACATCAAAGTGATTCACATAACCAAGCTGGTGCAAATGATTTTCAACACTTGACTTGGATATTTTGAGTATGTTGGCTAACTCCTGCATGATATAACATTGACTGTTCTCAATTAATGTCTTGATTTGATCGCTGTCAACTTCAACTGGTCTACCCGACTGTGGAACATCGTCCAGTGAGAAATCTCCAGCACAAAACTTCACAAACCACTTTTGACACGTTCAGTCAGTCACAGCACCTTCTCCATACAGTGCACAAATCTTTTTGTGCGTTTCAGTTGCATTTTTACCTTTCTTGAAATAATAAAGCATAATATGAAAAAAATGTTGCCTTTTTTCCTTCTGTCATCAATATTAAAATGGCTACACAAAAATCACCAATTTTGATGTCTTTTTTTTTAAATGCACACTGATATGACAGCTGTCACATACAATCTAACGAAATTGTTTTGAATGAAGTTAAAGACAACTAAGTGCTACTAGAGTCATCTTATGGAAGAAACTGAATGAAGCTTTGGGTTACCCAATATTTATTCTCTCTACTTATTCAGCCCAGCATTACTGAGTTATAAAGAAAGATACTTCACTGCTGGACTGTTTTCTGAGATGCACAAAACTGTTATTTTTCACTCTGCTGTACCCTTTGATGTTTAGTTCACTGGTGATACTGTGATAAAACTGTTAAAAAGAAACTGACTGTAAAGACCAATCTTTTTCTCACCTCATGTGGACATCACAGGGTCTCTGCTGACCCCCCAAAAGATATGCCAGATAGACGGACCTGTTATCAATATCTCTGTCACCATCTCTTAACAGTACATTTCAGAAGCTGCAGATATCATATAGCTTTCATCTCTTTTTAGATTTTCACAGATGAGACTGCTACGTGTCTGTAATATTCTTCAGCTATATATATATATATATATATATTTTTTTTTTTTTTTTCCTTTTCCTGAAGCGTGATAAAATGCCTAGTGGCCCATAATTCATTGAATTGGTCTTGTGAGTAGATATAGAACATCGTAAGTAGAAATATATGCATTTATTCTCTCATTTCCAAATCAAGAAATTTAAAACTTTGCTCTGTAAATCTGTTCTATTGATATATCCAATAGAAAAATTTAGACTGTAAATCTGGTATAAAATCTGAAGAACAATTAAAGTTTCAAACTCAAAGGAGATATTTATTCTCAGAATTTTCCTAAACAACATTAGGATGATAATCTGATCTATTAAAAAATAACTGTTAATGTGGTATCTACATTCATTCAAAAGATAAAATTTTTTTAAATAATTATTTTAAATCTGATTAATTTAAATTTTAAAAACCTTATTAAAATTTATTCTTTTTTAAAAATTTTATTGGAGTATAGTTGATTTACAATGTTGTGTTAGTTTCAGGTGTAAAACAATGTGATTTAATTATACATACATATATATATATATATTCATTTTTTCAGACTCTTTTTCCATATAGGTTATTACAGAATATTGAGGAGAGGTCCCTGTGTATACAGTAGATCCTTTTTGGTTATCTATTTATATATAGTAGTGTGTGTATGTTAATCCCAACCTCCTAATTTATCACTCTCCCCCACGTTTCCCCTTTGGTAACCAGAAGTTTGTTTTCAAAATCTGTGAGTCTCTTTCTGTTTTAAGCACATTAAAAATGCTAAACATAACTAATTATCAGAGAAATGCAAATCAAAACTGCAGTGAGGTACCACCTCACACCAGTCAGAATGGCCACCATCAAAAATTCTACAAACAATAAATGCTGGAGAGTGTGTTGAGAGAAGGGAACCCTCCTACACTGTTGCTGGGAATGTAAATTGGTACAACCACTATAGAGAACAGTACAGAGGTTCCTTAAAAAACTAAAAATAAAACTACCATATGATACAGCAATCCCACACCTGGGCATATATCTGGAGAAAACCATGGTTCAAAAGGACACAAACACCCCAATGTTCATTGCAGCACTGTTTACAATAGCCAAGACATGGAAGCAACCTAAATGTCCATCGACAGATGAATGGATAAGGAAGATGTGGTACATATATACAATGGAATATAACTCAGCCATAAAAAAGAATGAAATAATGCCATTTGCAGCAACATGGATGGACCTAGAGGTTATCATACTAAGTGAAGTAAGCCAGCAGAGAAAGACAAATATCATATGATATCACTCATATGTAGAATCTAATTTTACAAAATTATATAAATGAACTAAAATGAGCTTAAATTTATATAACTATAACATTTCTTTACATATTTGGAATCAGTATGGTAAAGGCTTTGGTTATTTTCAAAATTATTTTTTATAATTTCAGATTTTTTCACTCTATGGGAAAAAATTATTATTTCTGCTTTTCCTTTTTCAAATAATTTCTACTTCTCAGATTAGAACATCTAACAGCTGAGAGATAGTCTACTTAGTTTTTAAGTGTCAAATTGTTTTGACCCCTTTCATTTCTAAGGAGATACTGGGACTGTCTGAATATCTTTTTATAACTGAAAATACTTCCAATTAAAGGATAGGAAGGTTCTATAACAATGAATAGATAGAATCATTTTAAATGAATGTCTTTCTACCTTGGTATAGAATATGAGAAATAGGCCATAAACAAAATGAACTGAAAATAATGTAAGGATAAAAGAAACAACACTTGAATTAAGATATTATAATCCCTAATTAGAATACATTAGTGATGAGCTGTTTTTCTTTTATATAATCACAACAATTGATTCTAGCCATACTTTTCATGGTAAAAAACATCACTGTGCTAATATATGGGCCTTGTAAAGCTTAAAGTATAATCTTATTATCTGATTTTTAAAATATTTGTTCCTTTATATTTTTATTTACTCTAAATATAATTTACTCTAAATAAATCTCCATTTACTCTAAATTTACTCTATTCAAATTAACCATTCCTGCCTTCCAAATAAAATGGTATCTTTGCTCAGTTTATTCATCCATTCAACGAATAAGGACTATCATACCTACCATGTATTTGACACATTAGAAAAGTCCTAAGGATAGTAAATCAGACATGTTTCTGCTGTCATAGAGCTTAGAGTTTAACAAAAAGAAATAAATGATTATATTAAAACACACACACTAAAGTAAAACACTAATGTAAAAAACAGCAATATATATAAAATTCCAACTCAAAAGAATTGTAAAAAGAGGGTTTGATGCGATACTATGAAAGTCAGGCCATGTGAGCTACTCATAGAAAGTAGTCTTCCTCCAGGAAAGTTAGGAGCTTAATTGATATCTGAATAATAATTAGGGAGAACAATAAGTCATGGTGACAATTTCTATAAAACAATATAAAAAAAAGGAAAACTAATATGAAGAATAACATCAAATAATTAGATGAATTATTTAGCAAATATTTTTGGATTAAATATAAATTTTAAAAAATAATTAGAAAGGTAAAAAAACTACAAAAGGTAAAAATAAAATTCAACTATATAAAAGTTATACAGATTTCTATTTTAATTAGAATATTTTCAAAAGTATGAGTGCTAAATACTCATATGGAATTTTTTTTTAAATTCAGTCTAATAAGAGTATATTGTTCTTTTGTCATTTTCAAATATATCTTTTCCTTGAATACTAGTTACATGTTTTCCTTTTGGCTGAAGTATAGATGCAACCTATTGTATCAGGTGACCATATTAATATTTAATTTTGTTCTCAAATGATTTCTTTTCCCAAGATCTCTAACTATAAAAAAGAATTAGTAATTGCCACTTCTTTCTCCACTTCTACCTTTCAGTATGCAAAATAGCATTTGATTCTTTTATTATTTACTAATGTTTGTCATAAGAAATACATGTGGCTAAAAGAGAATTAAGAGATTGGGATTTCCTGCCAAGATTCATTGAGAAAGACAGAAAGAATGTTTCACAGTTAATCCAGTTATGCAAGCTTTGTAGCTAAGTTAGAAATTATATTTTTCTTAGTTCAGAAAGTAATTATGTTACTATGTGAAACATAAGAATTTTTATTAATAACATAAAAATACTCTAATTAAATTTTCATATGTACTTCTGTTATTCCAATACTTATTTTTCTCATCAAATTGTTGTATGGTCTGCCCCGCCTATCTGCAGATACAGAGGGCCGAGTGTACAAAGTTTTGTTTCACACTTATTGGCTGTGAAAAAGTTGAATATGCAGAATCCTCTACAATTCTTAGAGAATTCATAAATTAAATTATATCCATACTTGCCAATGTGCTTAAATGGGTGGATAAGTTAGGCATGGTTCACAACAAATATTTATCACTAAAACATTGATGGTGTGTCCCCCCCCTTAGATATATGTCTAGACATAATTTTAATGAACTCCTATATAGTCAATATTATTCTATTGGCTTAACCTTATTCTAATAACAATAAAATCCAGTTATTAACAATTGGACTTTGAATTTATTTTTTCCAAGTAACATGGTCTTTACTTAGGTCAGGTAAATAAAATACTTCTAATTTAAATGATCTCCTTAATACATAAGTTCTTTGTGTGTCCTCACTCAGGCTGCTGTAACAAAATATCATAAACTTGGTAGCTTAAACAACAGACATTTGCTTTCTATCAGCTCTGGAGTTTGGAAATCCTGAGAGATCAGGGTTGCAGCAGGGTAGAGTTTTGGTGAGGAGCCTTTTCCTGGCTTGTTTTCATATGGTAGAGAGAAAGAGAGCAAGCTCTCTGGTGTCTCTTTAAGGGGCACTAATCCCATAATGAGGGTCCCACCCTAATGTACTCATCTAAATCTAAATCCCTAAGGCCCCCGTCTCCATCACATTGGGATATTCAACATAGGAATTTTAGGGGGACACAATTCAGTCCATAAGACATGGTATTATTCCTTTGTTCATTAAACAATTTTTTAAATTGAAGTATAATTGATATACAATGTTATACTAGTTTCAGGTATAAATTCAGTGATTTTAATCTAGTATCTATGTTCTAAGCACTCTTCTATGCTTAATTTAAGCCAACTCTTTTCTCTGAAACATCCCTATTTTGAAGCACTCAAGATCTTGTTATACTTGACTAAATTGCAGCTGCGCACAGTGTTAAGCAAATAGAAACTTCAAATTTCTTCTTCACATTAAAAAATAGAAAACATGATATGTGTGGTTGTCCACACTTATTTAGTATATATTATAAGTGGTGCATTATACTAGAAATTTGAAAATCTGTACATACTTGCATTTGTATAACTGACTAAAAAATGTTGATTTGAATATATTCAACTCAACTATGAAGAATTATTGAACTTGTATATGAATATGATCATATGTAAGCTATGCTAGGACTGAAAATGTAATTATTCTTATTTGTACTGAAGTATGATTAGTATACCTAAAATTGAAAAAAAAAATTCTTTGAGTAAAACAAAATGTCCATAAATATACTATACATATTCTATAATTTTTTATTATAAATTTTATTTGCCAAAAATGAACTTACAAATTAGAGTTTAGAATTTAATTAGCCACTATTTTTAACTTCTTTGAAGTAAAACTGTTTACTTGATATTTGAATGTGTTACTTCACTATAATTAATGATAATTTAATAACTATGCAGGAAAGGCTGGGTTATGTTTTTCTCTTGATTTTTTTTCTTGTAGTATAATAAGCATTAAGTTATCAGCATAGTAGTTACAAGCATAGGATATTTTGGAATTCAGACAATCTGGGTTTATACTCTGGCTCTAATATTTACAATATGACCTTTGGAATGTTACTTAAGTCTCTTTTGCTCATTTTCTTCATCTTTCAAATGGAATTATAAAAAATAATACTTACTATGTCCTGTATTTGTTTCCTATTTCTGTGGCAAGAAATTACTACTAATATGGTGGCTCGAAACAAGAGAAATTTATCTTAAAATTCTACAGGCCAGAAATGTGAGTCTTACTGGACTAAAATCAAGCTGTCAGCAGAGCTGTGTTCCCTTTGGAAAGTCTAGAAGGGAATCCCTTTTCCCAGTTTCTATGGGCTCCAGGTATTCTTTGGCCTATTGTTTCCTTCCACCTTTTCCAGGAATATCAGTTTGAGTCTTTACATCTCCTCACTCCAAATTTGCTTCCCTTCAGCTTCCTCTGACTCTCTGCCTCCAACTTACATGTTTAAAGAACACTTGTGATTACATTGGGTTCACCTGGGTAATCTAGGATAAACTATTTATTATTTGATTAACAACTTTAATTCCATCTGCAACCTAATCCTCCCTGGCCATGTAACATTAAATATTTGCAAGTTTCTGGAGGATTAGGATGTATACATCCTTGTGGGGGATGGGAGGCATTATTTTGCCTACCACATGTACATTCTATATGCCAGGCACTATGTTACTTTTTTTTTATGAATTAAAATTCATTAAATTATTAAATAATATTATGAAATAAATTCATATAATTAAAATTATGGACTTTATCTTCACAAGAACCTGTATTCTTGGTACGTCTCCACTTGACAGATCATTCAACTGATTGTAATAGTAATAAAAACTGTCTCAAAATTTACCATTTACAGATGCTGTCAGAATTAAATAAAATGACATATGCAAAAATTTTAAACAGTGTTTAGCACCTCTTTAATTATTTTAATTAAATATTTTCATTATTATATAATATTATCCTGATTTTTATCATTTTTATTCCATGTTCCTAGAAACACTCTTCTCAAATGGGAATACTCTACAGAAGTAAATCATTGTGTCCTCCATTTAAATAGTCCTCTATTTATGACTTCTCCCTCCTGAAACCATTCTGAATGTCAAATGGATAAAAAGAGCATAAGCACATAAAGTACACAAGAATAAAGAAAATAGAGCCTGACAGCAACATTTTTACAACTGGAAATCAAAAAAGTCCTAAGTGACTTGGAAAAGCAAAGAGAATTAAGACCATAAGCCAGTAATGGGGAAGTTTTACATGTAAGATGGATCACACCACAGAATCCTAAAAAGACTGAGAAATTGGAGGCACTGGATTCTTGACAAAGTATAGCTGCATTTCAATACACATTGGTACAAAAAAGTAAGATTTTTAGTTTAAAAATATGATATAATTTAATCCTAGAACAGTCCTTACCTACCCAGTTTACTCCCTGCAGATGTTGAACCAGAAAGAGTTTGGACCCTAGGACATATTCACGTGGGAATCCAACCAGCCAGATCCGTTTCCTTAGTAGAGTTTTCATCACACAAGGGCAGTGCCCTATGCCTATGCGCTTTTCTACAGAATTTCTCTTTGGTTGACCAGAGATGCCTGGGAGTTATATTATTACCATGACCAACACCAAAAAGAAGGAAGGCAAAGTATTACTGGTACACAGGTACAGAAGGATCATATGGTGATATTTATGTCCCAGGTCACTCCCATATCTCATGGATTAGGCCAAGGCTGTAATTTAAGACCATAGTTATTTCTCTTCTTTATTCAGCTTCCCTCACACCATTCAGGTTTCTGCCAAAGAGACCCTCCTTTAATAAGTCCTAAGCATCTACATCTCTGTCTTAGTTTCTGCTCCTGTAGTACTTAATCCAAGACTACGGGTCACCCTACTCAACATCCAAGTATGGAATAAAATTTCAGAAGCTGAACACTGAGACCCTATGCCTATCCTCCCACTCAGCTCTAAGAACACTTGTGATTAGATTTCAACACATAATTTAGGAGATTGAAAATTTTCTTTTAGAGAAACACCAATCCAAGAGAAAAGACCTATAGATATTGAGAGTTGAGACCATCTAAACAAAAGGGCAAAATCAGATCACCTTATAGTGAAGGCTACTAGTTAAAATATACTACTCTTCCATACACAGATTCCAATAAAATTTTTATTACTTTTCTTCTTAGCCACCATGAATTATCAGATTTCTGCAGAAAACCTCCTGCATTAAAATATGTATATAAATATATATGTATAATATATATAAAGTAAGAAATGAAATCCCAAAGAAATAAAGATAATACAGGGAGAAACAAACCAATGAAAAATATACTAAGTATGGTAGAGTCACTTTAGAAGATATTTTGCCAGTTCTTTACAGAACTAAACCTACTCATATCATATAATCCAACAATTGCCATTCCTTGGTATTTGCCCAAACTTGGAAGCAACCAAGATGTTCTTCAGTAGGTGAATAAATAAACTGCTGTACATCTAGACAATGGAATATTATCCAGCATTAAAATGAAATGAGTTATAAAGTGATGAAAGAGAAGTCTTAAATTCATATTGATAAGCAAAATAATCCAACCTGAAAGGCGGCATACTGTATGATTCGAGCTACATGACTTTCTGGAAAAGGCAAAACTAAGAAGACAGTAAAAAGATCAGGGGTTGGGGAGTGGGGAATGAATAGGCATAACAGAAAATTTTTAGGGCCGTGAAAATACTCTGTGTGATACCATAATGATAAATACATGTCATTATACATTTCTCCAAACCCATAGAATATAGTGAACTGTGACTTAAATTATGAACTTTGAATGATTATGATGTGTCAATGTGTTAATGTAGGTTCATCAGTTGTAATAAACATACCACTCTGGTGGGGCAGTTGATATGGGGGAAACTATGCAATGAGTGGGGGAGAGAGTACCTGGGAAATCTCTATATCTTAATGTCTATTTTGCTTATGTATAAAACTTCTCAAAAAATAAAATCTGAATTAAAAGATACACACTAATTAATAGCCTTAGAGAGAGAAAAAGATAGTTTGTTTTCCTTACACAAGAAAAGGAGCCTTGAAAGTGAAAATTTCAGAGTAAATCTGGTAGCCAAAAAGGAAATTTTAATTGAAGGTGTATTCTTAAGGTAAAGGTGGCTAATGTCATACAGTTATAAATGTTTAATGATGGAAACATGATAGATACTTATTCCTCACTCTAATGTTTAAAAAAATGTCCTCAAGAGATATTTAGATTTATTTCCTGAATTAAATTAACAATTAGGTAAAATGTCATAAAGAGTTAAGTGCTATGAAGAAGCTAATTCATATCTCAAAAGGTTTGTCAGTAAAATTCTTTATGAAGAGCTAACATTTGAGCAATGATAAATTGAAGAATTATTTAATAAAGATACAAGTAAAAATGCTTTTGAATAAATTTAAAAAGTAGAATATATATATATATACACACACACACATATGCTTTTTAAAAATGTTAAATGATTAACCCATATGATAAAGGAAACAACACATCAAATAAATACTTAATTAAAAATCAATATAGATACAGAGGAAATTAAAGGAACCATAAGTTCCTCCACAAAAATGAATTTAGAAATATGGAACAAGAGGATAATTTTCTAAGAAAATGAAATTTGCTGATTTTGAAATAATTGGAAAACTTACATAATTATGATGAGCTAGGGCCTGAAAATTATCAAAGTACTACCCATCAAAAATGTAACAGTTCAGTTCAATCAAATATTGGGGGGGAAATAGCATTTGAATTTTATTAACAATATTCCATAGGAAAAAAATAATTCTAATTCCACTAACAATATTCCAGAGGATATTAGAAGAAAGTGTTTATGAAGAATACCTACGATTCACAAATCCAAATAAACAAACAAAAATTAAGATCAGTTTCATGTTTGAAGATCACTGCAAATATCCTAAATATAATCTTAACAAATCAAATTCAGTAGCACATTAATGAATAATATATTAATGCACCATGAATGATAGCAGGATAAATCAGTACCAGGAAATTAATATGATTTATCTTATCAATATATTTAAGAAAAGTACATTAACATTTCCATTGAAAATAAAAAGACCAACTGATAAAAGAAAACCAAGAGCCATTAAAAAAAAATCTCTGAAGGTGTATAAGGATCAGTTTATTGGATTTCACATGGATTGTCAGGAAGATGTTTCTTTTCAAAAACCATGTTGGCTTTGCCTTATCACATAATGAGAAGTATAAAACTTTTCATGGTTTCCTTATTACCTTTGCTGTCAAGAAACTAAATTTAGCTTTCAGTTGGATAACTGAAGCATATTTAGTTAGCATGTTAGACAATAATAAAATCATTTATATATATCACTATATATATTTTTCAGATTATTTTCCATTATAGGTTATTTCAAGACATTGAATAGAGTTTCCTATGCTATACAGTAAATCCTCATTGCTTATCTATTTTATGTACAGTAGTTTGTATCTATTAATCTCACACTGCTAATGTATCCCTTCTCCCCCTCTCCCCTTTGGTAACCATAAGTTTGTCTTCTATGTCTGTGAATGTATCTCTGTTTTGTAAATAAAGTTCATTTGTATCATTTTTTAAGATTCCACATATAAGTGATATCATATGATATTTGTCTTTCTCTGTCTGACTTACTTCACATAGTATGATATTCTCTACTTCCATCCATGTTGCTGCAAATGGCAATATTTCATTTTTCTTTATAGTTGAGTAATACTCTAGTGTATATATATACTATACCACATCTTCTTAAACCAACTGTCTCTTGATGGGCACTTGGGTTGTTTTCACTTCTTGGCTATTGTAAATACTGCTGCTGTAAACATTGGGGTGCATATATCATTTTGAATCAGTGTTTTTGTTTTTCTGGATATATACCTCTGAATGGAATTCCTGGATCATATAGTAGCTCTATTTTTAGGGTTTTTTTAAATTTACTTTTTTAAATTTTTGACTGCACTGTGCAGATTGTGGGATCTTAGTTCCCCGACCAGGGATTGAACCTGGACCCACTGCAGTGGAAGCACGGAGTTCTAACCACTAAACTACTAGGGAATCCCCTATTTTTAGTTTTTTAAGGAAAACTCCATACTGTTTTCCATACTGGCTGCACCAATTTACATTTCCACCAACAGTGTAAGAGTGTTCCCTTTTCTCCAAACCCTCTCTAGCATTTTTTATTTGTAGACTTTCTGATGGCCATTCTGACTGGTGTGCGGTAATACCTCATTGTGGATTTGATTTGCAAGATGTTGAGCATTTTCTCATGTGCCTGATGGCCATCTGCATGTCTTCTTTGGAGAAATGTCTATTTAGGTCTTCTGCCCATTTTTTAATTGGGTTGCTTGTTTTTTTGATATTGAGCTGTATAAGCTATTTGTATATTTTAGAAATTAAATCTTTGTAAGTCACATTGTTTGCAAATATTTTCTCCCAGTCTATAGGTTGTCTTTTCATTTTGTTGATGGTTTCCTTTGCTATGCAAAAGCTTTTAAGTTATTCTTAATTGTGAAACTACAGACATTTCCATTAATTTTAAAAATATGTAGTATTTTTAATATTGTTCTAAAAATGTTAGCCAAGAAAATAATTTTTGAAAATGATAAATTATTAAAAATAATAAAACAATAATTTTTAAACAAATGTTTCACTTTTCCACATAGGAAACATGAGAATAAATTCAAATGTCAAAGGAATACATAATACCATGGTAAACTAATTCATAATTAGCAAAATGAAAAAAAATGGTATTGTTTCTAGAATACCAAATAGGAGAATATTTATAAAAATAATCTGTGTTGACATGTGTATAGAAATCTGAACATTCTCAAACAGCGTTGGTGCAGATAAAAATATTTTGAGAGATTTATATATCAAAAACTTGAATGTATAAAAGTTTTGGGGCCAAGTTTCTTTTGTTTGTTTTTTTGCTTTTATTTTAACCAGAGTTAACAGGGTAAGATGTATACAGGATACTCTGTGTGTGCACATATGTGGGTGTTTGTTATGTGTTTGTATGAAGTACATATCATTCACTATATGCTGGGCAATGTTCTACATGTTATATAAATATACATGTATTAAATTCTTGTAACAAGCTCATGAAAAGACATTATTATTATCAACTCCATTTTACCTAGTAGAAATCTTTATTAGCTGAGATATGATAAATAATTTAACCAAGATCATCCAGCTGGTCATTTGGTATATCCTGAATTAGAATCCAGGTTGCCAAGTTCCAAATATGTGTTATTGATCACTATGATAAGCTGTCACAATTTAGTATCAGGATTTTTATTTTAGCATTATTTGTAATAGTAAAAAAAAAAAATCTACCCAAAGATATGATTCTCCATTAGATCAAATTTTAAAAATATAACTGTATAAACCTACAACTATATAGTGAATACTATGCAATTATTATATAGAAATAAATATATGAAAAGTATTAAGTAAAAAATAGATTAAATATTATATACATTTATCCTAAATTTTAAATCAGTATCACTATAGACATAGGTAAAAGAGTGCAAAAAAATGAGCCAAAGTGTAATCAGCATTTAATTTTGAGCAGTAAAATTTGAGATTATATTTGTTCCTTATATATCTTTATTTTCCAGATTATTTCAAAAGATGAGCATTACATTTTTTAGTCAAATAATTAAAAATACTTTATAAGTCAGCTCATATAAATTAATTCACCTACTGAAGGAACTGTCTGCATTCTGCATTTTAAAAATGAACATACTTATCCAAGTCCATACTGCTAACACAAAACCAAGTTATTTAAGCACGGGTACTCCAAAACAGAACCTGCGTTTCCCCAGAGCTGGAATTCCAGGCTTGGGATTTCTTCCCTCCGCTGTCACTGAGCTTCCCTGGAGCCAAATGGGAGGATGACCTCTCGGAGGCTGCTGGCTCTGGAGAGACCCTACCGGATGAAGCCTGACCATCCTTGGGACTGCAGGCCAGTTGTTTCAACAAGTAACTTAAAGACAAAATGGAAAAACAAAGAGAAATGCGCCTGAGATCATATTGATGCAAAACCAGGGATGGCCACCTTGGACCAGGACTTTTCCTGAAGTCAGAACCAGTTCCAGGGTGGTTGACCACTGTATATCTCTCCAAGTACAGCTGCAAAGCATCTCTGCCAAACATCAGTTTATAGATGAGGAAACAGACACGGAGGCACAGGGAGGTTAAGTGGCTTGGTCAAAGTCACATAGACGCCGTGTGGCTGACAGGGTCTTGGTACTCTGACCAGGTGTCAGACCTGAACCTCTTAGGTGGGAGAGCCAAGTTCAGGACATCAGACCACCAGAGACCTCCCAGCCCCATGAAATATCAAGCGGTGAGAGCTCTCCAAGAGATATCCATCTCAGTGCTAAGACCCAATTCCACTCAATGACAAGCAAGCTCCAATGCTGGACACCCCATGCCAAACAACTAGCAAGAAAGGAACACAGCCCCCCACCCATTAGCAGAGAGGCTGCCTAAAATCATAATAAGGTCACAGACACCCCAAAACACACCACTGGAGGTGGTCCTGCTCACCAGAAAGACAATATCCAGCCTTATCCACCAGAACACAGGAAACAGTCCCACTGGGAGAAGACACCAAAAAAACAAGAACTATGAACCTGCAACCTGCAAAAAGGAGACCCAAATACAGTAAGTTAAGCAAAATGAGAAGACAGAGAAATACGCAGCAGATGAAGTAGCAAAGTAAAAACCCACCAGACAAACCAAAAGAAGAGGAAATGGGCAGTTTACCTGAAAAAGAATTCAGAGTGATTATAGTAAAGATGATCCAAAATCTTGGAAATAGAAGAGAGAAAATACAAGAAATGTTTAACAAGGACCTAGAAGAACTAAAGAGCAAACAAAAATGAAAAACAAAATAAAACAAGTTAAAATTTTTCTAGAAGGAATCAATAGCAGAATAACTGACGCAGGAGAATGAATAAGTGACCTGGAAGATAAAATAGTGGAAATAACTACCGCAGAACAGAATAAAGAAAAAAGAATGAAAAGAATTGAGGAGAGTCTCAGAGACTTCTGGGACAACATTAAATGCACCAACATTCAAATTCTAGGGGTCCCAGAAGAAGAATAGAAAAAGAAAGGGACTGAGAAAATATTTGAAGACATTATAGTTGAAAACTTCCCTAATATGGGAAAGGAAATAGTCAATCAAGTCCAGGAAGTTCAGAGAGACTCATACAGGATATGACCAAGAAGAAACACACCAAGCCATATATTAATCAAACTATCAAAAATTAAACACAAAGAAAAAATATTAAAAGCAGTAAGGGAAAAACAACAAATAACATACAAGGGAATCCCCATAAGATTAACAACTAAACTTTCAGCATAAACTCTGCAAGCAAGAAGGGAGCGGCAGGACATATTTAAAGTGATGAAGGGGAAAAAACTACAACCAAGATTACTCTACCCAGCAAGGATCTCATTCAGATTTGATGGAGAAATTAAAACCTTTACAGACAAGCAAAAGCTGAGAGAGATCAGCACCACCAAACCAGCTTTACAACAAATGCTAAAGGAACTTCACTAGGCAGAAAACACAAGAGAAGGAAAAGACCTACAATAACAAGCCCAAAACAATTAAGAAAATGGTAATAGGAACATACATATTGACAATTACCATAGACATAAATGGATTAAATACTCCAACCAAAAGACACAGACTGGCTGAATGGATACAAAAACAGGACCTGTATATATAATGTCTACAAGAGATCCGCTACAGACATAGGGACCCATACAGACTGAAAGTGAGAGGATGGAAAAAGATATTCCATGAAAATGGAAATCAAAAGAAAGCTGGAGTAGCAATTCTCATATCAAACAAGATAGACTTTAAAATAAAGACTATTACAAGAGACAAAGAAGGACACTACATAATGATCAAGGGATCAATCAAAGAAGAAGATACAATACTTCGAGATATTTATGCACCCACCATAGGAGCACCTCAATACGTAAAGCAAATGCTAACAGCCATAAAAGGGGAAATTGACAGTAACACAGTCATAGTAGGGGACTTTAACACCCCACTTTCACCAAAGTACAGATCTTCCAAAATGAAAATAAATAAGGAAACACAAGCTTTAAATGACACATTAAACAAGATGGACTTAATTGATATATATAGGATATTCCATCCCAAAACAACAGAATACACTTTCTTCTCAAGTGCTTATGGAACTTTCACCAGGATAGATCATATCTTGGGTCACAAATCAAGCCTTGGCAAATTTAGGAAAATTGAAATGATATCAAGTATCTCTTCTGACCACAACACTATGAGACTAGATATCAATTACAGGAAAAAAACTGTAAAAAATACAAACTCATGGAGGCTAAGTAATACACTACTAAATAACCAAGAGATCACTGAAGAAATAAAAGAGAAAAATGAAAAAATACCTGGAAATAAATGACAATGAAAAGAGGATGATCCAAAATGTATGGGATGCAGCAAAACAGTTCTAAGAGGGAAGTTTATAGCAATATAATCCTACCTCAAGAAACAAGAAACATCTCAAATAAACAACCTAAACTTACACCTAAAGCAATTAGAGAAAGAAGAACAGGAAAACCCCAAAGTTAGCAGAGGGAAAGGAATCATAAAGATCAGATCAGAAACAAAAGGAAAAGAAATGAAGGAAACAATAGCAAAGATCAATAAAACTAAAAGCTGGTTCTTTGAGAAGATAAACAACATTGATAAACCATTAGCCAGACTCATCAAGAAAAAAAATGGAGAAGACTCAAATCAATAGAATTAGAAATGAAAAAGGAGAATTAACAACTAACACTGCAGAAATACAAAGGATCATGAGAGATTACTACAAGCAACTATATGCCGATAAAATGGACAACGTGGAAGAAATGGACAAATTCTCAGAAAAGCACAAGCTTCCGAGACTGAACCAGTAAGAAGTAGAAAATATAAACAGACCAATCATAAGCACTGAAATTGAAACTGTGATTAAAAATCTTCCGACATACAAAAGTCCAGGCCCAGATGGCATCACAGGCGAATTCTATCAAACATTTAGAGAAGACCTAACACTATGTTTCTCAAACTCTTCCACAATGTAGCAGAGGGAGGAACACTCCCAAACTCATTCTATGAGGCCACCATCAACCTGACACCAAAACCAGTCAAATATAGCACAAAAAAAGAAAACTACAGGACTATACCATTGATAAACATATATGCAAAAAACCTCAACAAAATACTAGCAAAGAGAATCCAACAGCACATTAAAAGGATGATACACCATGATCAAGTGGGGTTTATCTCAGGAATGCAAGGATTCTTCAATATATGCAAATCAATCTATGTGATACACCACAATAATTAATTGAAGGATAAAAACCATATGATAATCTCAATAGATGCAGATAAAGCTTTTTAAAAAATTCAACACCCATTTTTGATAAAAACCCTCCAGAAAGTAGGCATAGAGGGAACCTACCTCAACATAATTACAGCCATATATGACAAACACACAGCTAACATCACAGTTTCAATGGTGAAAAATTGAAAACATTTCCACTAAGATCAGGAACAACAGAAGGTTGCCCACTCTCACTACTATTATTCAAAATAGTTTTTGAAGTTTTAGCCACAGAAGTCAGAGAAGGAAAAGAAATAAAAGGAATCCAAATCAGAAAAGAAGAAGTAATGTTGTCACTGTTTGCAGATGACATGATATTATACATAGAGAAACCTAAAGATGCTACCAGAAAACTACCAGAGCTAATCAATGAATCTGGTAACATAGCAGAATACAAAATTAATGCACAGAAATCTCTTGCATTCCTATACACTAATGATGAGAAATCTGAAAGAGAAATTAAGGAAACACTCCCAAATACCACTGCAAAGAAAAGAATAAAATACCTAGGAATAAACCTACCTAAGGAGACAAAAGACCTGTATGAAGAAAACTCTAAGACACTGATGAAAGGAATCAAAGATGACACAAATAGATGTAGAGATATACCAGGTTCTTGGACTGGAAGACTCAACACTGTGAAAATGACTATATGACCCAAAGCAATCTACAGATTGAATGCAATCCCTGTCAAACTACCAATGACGTTTTTCACAGAACTAGAACAAAAAATTTCACAGTTTGTATGGAAACACAAAAGTCCCCGCATAGCCAAAAGAATCTTGGGAGAGAAAAATGGAGCTGGAGGAATCAGGATCCTGGACTTCAGACTATGCTACAAAGCTCCAGTAATCAAAACAGTATGGTACTGGCACAAAAACAGAAATATAGATCAATGGAACAGGATAGAAAGCCCAGAGATAAACCCACCCACATATGGTCACCTTATCTTTGATAAAGGAGGCAAGAATATACAATGGAGAAAAGACAGGCTCTTCAATAAGTGGTGCTGGGAAAACCTGACAGCTACATGTAAAAGAATAAAATTAGAACACTTCCTAACACCATACACAAAAATAAACTCAAAATGGATTAAAGACCTAAATGTAAGGCCAGACACTATCAAAATCTTAGAGGAAAACATAGGCAGAACACTCTATGAAGTAAATCACAGCAAGATCCTTTTTGACCCACCTCCTAGAAGAATGGAAATAAAACCAAAAATAAACAAATGCGACTTAATGAAACTTAAAAGCTTTTGCACAGCAAAGAAAACCATAAACAAGACAAAAGACAACCCTCAGAATGGGAGAAAATATTTGCAAACCAAGCAACTGACAAAGAATTAATCTCCAAAACATACAAGCAGCACATGCAGCTCAATATCAAAAAATCAAACAACCCAATCCAAAAATGGGTGGAAGACCTAAATAGATATTTCTCCAAAGAAGATGTATGGATTGCCAACAAATACATGAAAAGATCCTCAATGTCACTTATCATTAGAGAAATGCAAATCAAAACCACAATGAGGTATCACCTCACACCAATGGCCATCATCAAAAAATCTACAAACAATAAATGCTGGAGAGGGTGTGGAGAAAATGGAACCCTCTTGCAGTGTTTGTGAGAATGTAAATTGATACTGCCAGTATGGAGAACAGTATGGAGGTTCCTTAAAGAACTAAAAATAGAACTACCATATGACTGAGCAATCCCACTACTGGGCATATAACCTGAGAAAACCATAATTCAAAAAGAATCATGTACCACAATATTCATTGCAACTCTATTTACAATAGCCAGGACATGGAAGCAACCTAAGTGTCTATCAACAGATGAATGGATAAAGACGGTATGGCACATATATACAATGGAATATTACTCAACCATAAAAAAATGGAATTTAGTTATTTGTAGTGAAGTGGAGTACCTAGAGTCTGTCATACAGAGTGAAGTAAGTCAGAAAGAGAAAAACAAATACTGTATGTTAACACATAAACATGGGACCTAAAAAAAAAAAAGTTTCTGAAGGACCTAGGGGCAGGACAGGAATAAAGATGCACATGTAGAGAATGGACTTGAGGACATGGGCAGGGGGAATGGTAAGCAGGGATGAAGTGAGAGAGTGGTGTTGACATATATACAGTACCAAATGTAAAATATATAGCTAGTGGGAAGGATCTGCATCACACAGTGAGATCAGCTCAGTGCTTTGTGACCACCTAGATGGGTGGGATAGGCAGGGTTGGAGGGAGACGCAAGAGGTAGGGGAATTGGGCATATATGTATATGTATAGCTGCTTCACTTTGTTATACAGCAGAAACTAACACAACATTGTAAAGCAATTATACTCCAATAAAGATGTTAAAAAAATCCCCACATATCCTACAAAATGCAAATATATTTCTTATATTGTTTCATACAATCTGTATTTCAGCTATATTTCATTAAAATTTCAGTTTTTACCGTGTGGAGATATAGGTGCAGTTTAAGGAAGCAAATAAATATTTCCCAGAAATCTGCACATTTAATCAAATAACCAACACTACATCTCTCCAGCTAAATAAAGAAAAACAAAGAAACAAACAAAAAACCCTAGCAAAAGGAACGACTGTTTATATGAGGAAAAAAGGGATTATCTAAACTCCAAAATCTAATTCATAATTCAGTTGACTTTTGAACAACACTGGCTTGAACTCTGTGGGCCCACTTACATGCAGAATTTTTTCAATACGTAGACTATAGGACTACACGATCTGCTCAAATTCATGGATGCAGAACTGCGGATACGAAGGGCCGACTATAAAATTAAATGTGTATTGTGGACTGTTTGGGGTCAGCCCCCTAAGCCCCCAGTTGTTCAAGGGCCAACTGTGGTTCCTTCTGCTACTTTTCTATAGACCCCGCCTTTTATGTCTCTATGCTATAAATAGCAGTATCACTTTTTCTTGAAAATTAATTTTCCTTTGTATTATAATATCTTACATTTAAAAAGTAATATTTGTTAGTCTCATTAGAACTTTGCAAAACGGCTTTTCATTATATCAGCTTAGTTTGGTGATCTTGGCCTAATTTTGGAATTTCAATTAAGATCAGAAAAATCAAGACCCGGTATTTATTTTCCGTAGAACATTTCATTAATTCTGTTTATTAATACTTTGTGACCTGTTTCTTGCTTAGTAAGGATGCTTATTTTGCAAATTTTAATTCTGTTTGCAGTGTGTATTACCCTCCTGTAGAGCATTTAATAGATTATCAATGAGAACAACTTTGTGTCATTGTAGTGGTTCACTGTTGCTCCCTTCTACAAGCTATTTAACATAATATATTAGTCATATATTATGCTATGCAAGTCATATATATGCAAGTCATATATTATGCTATGTAAGCTAAAGTTAGCACAGGCTTTTCATTTCCATGACATAACCAAATAAAGGAAAATAAGAATCAATAGCAAAAATTTCCCTCTCTAAAAAACAAGGAACCACAAGTAAATGATAAAATCTGCAAGAAAAAAAATAACTTCCTATTAGTTAATTATACATTAGAAATCATCATTGATATTTACGCAGCATTATTATATGGTTAGAGGTACAAAAAACAAAGAAAATGATTTGTTAATTTTCTTATTTGATTTTGGTTTTAGAAAAGTTTCCGTCCCCTAGGATTTTCTGTTTGCAAAGTTAATCTTTTTGAGATGTGGTATAAGACAAAACATCCTGAAATGCCTAACCATATTGAATCATCTCTCAAAGTACTCTTTTTTTAATCTGCTCTATCAAAAACAGTAATTTTTGAGGATCAAACTGCATAATGTCTATAAAAGTGCTGTCTAAATTTTACCATTTGATATTTATATGCTGTTAATCTCCGTTTAGTTGCTAAATAAATTTAGAAAGTTTAAAAATTTCAAATACAAAACCACTGAAGTGCAATAAAATTCTATCTGTCTCCCTAAATATATTAAACCCTTTATTGTTGTTACTTACAGAGGAAGTTCTCTGGGATGAGGATCTATTAACCTTCTTGACCCTAACTTCTTCGGTAAAGTTTTGTTTTGTTTTGCTTTTTACCTTCAGTGGCACTCGCTGAATACCACCCCTACCACGCTGGTCAAAAAGAGACAGCCTTCATGTTCATTCTTTTCTGAGCATGAAGGGAAACTCTAAAGGAATAAATAAATGGAAGATGATTCCCTGTAACATACTGGAGCTGATCTACATCTGAGTCATGCAAAATGTTTTCTGGTGAAAGGTTGATGTTAAGAAAGTGAAGTAGTCCCTGAGACTGATATAAATTCAGCAAGTCAGACTTTTACATTATACTTTAGTAATTTGTATTATTCATCCATGATGGAAATAACCCCCATCCTGACTCCAGAATGGCTTCAAGGCTCCTTGCATGAGGGGCACACTATTATGACACCCCTAACTAAGGAAACTCTGTTTTAGCAATTACTCAAATTCAAATCTTGGCATGAGGAGGAATAGGAAGGCGGGGGAGGGAAGAGAGAGAGAGAAAGAGAGAGAGACTTTTCCTGCTTGAGACAAGTTCCATCCACAAAGTGCAAGCCTATTGTCTGAGGATGAGCCTGTATCTATGGCGAATTCTAGCTTTAACTTAGCCTGTACTTATACTCCATTCCCTGCATGGCTACGGCCCTATTCTTCTGGAACCTTTTGTAAACTACTTCTTTGAACTCACTCTAATACATTGAAGTCTGAATCATTTTTCCTAGGCTATTCATGCAGCTCAAATGAATTAGGCCACCTCTTGAATAAGAAATTTTTAAGAAGTAAAAGATCTCAAATAATTGGATTTTTAAAAATAAAAAAAATTTGAAGTGGTACCCCTCACCTGGCCCACCTTTCACTAACAACCTAAAATGAGAACAAAATATTCATATTGCTCTAGCTCAAAGTCTTTATTCATGCCACTCAGCTTGCCCCGTAAAATTGATATGAAGTTGTGAGTCTCAGATATTTAGGATTTACCCCTAAATGATGTAGTAAAACCAATAATAGACTATAAGGTTGAAATTAGACTCTTTATCCTGATGTGATCCAGTTCTGAAACATAAAAGCCGCTTCTGTGGAACGAAGTAGAAAATCAGGTCAGTCTTCATAATTTATTCAATATCAGAACTGTTGGCTTTCCACCATGCCTAAACTGTTCAACTCTTTTTCTCTTTAAACACAAGAACTAGTTAACTAGATAGAGCTTTTGAACTTCATTTAATTGTTAACGCTATTTGGATTTAAATCCCTAACCTTTTTCTCTTAGGTTTTCTCTATGAGACAACCTTCTCTCAATAATAAACTTTGTAAACACTCTACTTTGTCCCCAGATGTCATGTACTCTGGGTCTTTTTGGCAATCCTTTTCAGGTTTGACTAGAATTGGCCGTATTGGTCAAAGATGAACCTTTTCAGAATTGCATCAAGTATAACAACTTCCAAAAATTCTTACTTAGAGACTCCCAATTCATAAGTTTGTTCCGAATTTCCCCACTTTGATCCAAGTATTTTTCCCAAGATTAAACATCTATATCTGTATCCATACTAAATACAGAATATTTGCAAGTATATTCAGCTTTCTCTTGTCCATGTGAACAATCTTATTAGATTCCATATTAAGATGGTGGTACAAGTTAATCTTTTCAAATTCATAAGGACTTGCTTTGGATTATAAGTATTTCAACGTTATCAATTACCTTGTTTGAACAAAGGTAAATTAAATTAAGCTTAAAACAAAATCACTTACAGTCTTTCTCAAACAAATCGTATATTTGTAAAGCTTTCTCTATAGGTATCAAGGGTGTTAGTGCCTCTTTTAAAAATTATTTTTAATGTTTATGTATTCATGAATTTTGTTATTTGAGAAGATATACTTTCTTGCTGGGGGTTGATTACTCAATTCAAGAAAGATAAATGTATAAACAGAGGAAGAATAGAGAGAGACTTGCTCATTTCACTGAATTTCTGTAAAATATTAGTGAAAAAAATGATGCTTCTAAGGATTTTTATTTATGTAAAAATAGAGTAAGTTCCCAAGTATATATTTCTGTGGACATGTAGAAAGAAATGGGAAGGCATTGGAAATATGTATAATTTGCCCCATTTCATTGCTTTTCTATGAAGAAAAGTATATCTTTCACTTATTCTCTGTTTACTGGCATTTACATTTGGCTGAAACACTGCCTTATGGCCATAGAGACACCACTTGCCACTAGACACTGTCTTAGGATTTTTCTCTTTAATGTCTGCTATTTTCAAAATTCTCATAGCAGCTAGAAAATGATGATCTCTTTCCAAGTCTAATGGACTTATTTTTCCACTGTTGGATTTCTGTGTCACTTTTGTTCGCTTGGTTGTGATTTTGTTAAACAGGAGATCAGGTGTCTTGGACAATGTGTGAGTGATTGTTAAAAAAAGAAATCTAAGGTGATTAATGAATTCTATTCCAGGCTATGGATTTACTTACTGATATCTTGAGAAACTGTAGGCCTCTTTATGGGGGGGGAAAGAAAAAAAAAATTGATCACAGAGTGACATGAGTGTAGGTTGATTTACTTTGGCTTTTAAAAATAAAAATATAGTTTAAAATGTGTGTTTATATATTTTGGTCAAAGTAAGGATGGATTTGTGTCTTTTCTCAGTGATCAGTAATAGTGCTGTAGAGATTCCATTATTTAATGTCACCTGAGGTATGTGGATATTTTCTGAATAGGAATAGCTTTACTTGTCAAGAAGAAACAACAGAGTTTTGAAAAATTAAATACATGCCAGTTCAAGTTATAATGTTTTCATGGTAGGTCAAAGTATTAAAGCAAACCAGCAAAAGGAATCACTTTTAAGATTAATTCTACTTGGAAGAATGGATGTCACCTCAGAGATGGCAGTGGGGAAAGAAGGCAGTCTCCTTACTAAAGACAGATCTCAACTGGGAGTGTTAAGAGTCCTGCAATGACTCAACCATCCTGGGCATATTTAAATAAAGTATTCATCAAATCTCAATCCTAAAGGAACTCAGTTCCAATCAAAGTACTGTGATCATATCATCAAGCACTTTTCATTTTCCCAGTTTTATTTACTCAGACATAACTTTCTAATGATATAAAATATAATTCATAGATTTAAAGTGATTTACTAAACCAAATGAGTGATTGCTTCTCTGTTTATTGATATAGCAATTACCTAAAAAAATGTATCACAGGTAAAATAAGACATTTTGAGGATTTGGGACAAATACCTAACATCTTTTCATATCTTAAAATAATCTAGTAAGAAAATAGTTTTGTACTTCCCCTCCAGATATGAAGAGAAGGTTGTTGCTGTTTGCCTGCACTGGGTTGGTAGGTGGGGGAGTTACATTGTACATGAAGAGAAAGCATACTTTTCAATGATTTATATAAATAAAATTCACCAATAATGATTTTAATGAAATTCATATCCAGCTAAATAACAGTAGCAATGAAGTGAACTCAGCCTTTCCTAAACTTTGTCAGTTTAATGAGGTGTTAATATTATGGTCAATGGGAGCACAGCCATATTAGATGCAAGCAACTTTTTTCTTTAGTTCTGCTTTTTGAAATAGTAACATTCAGCTATGCATTTACCTGTAAAGCCTTTCATGTCAAATTTTAATTTAATGAAATCAGCACTTTTCTGCAGTCACAGGATGCAATGTAATTGCCATTGGGAAGAAGGTGAGAAGATAGTTCTGACTATAATGGAAACAAATGTTTCCTTTTTCTCCCTTGCATCAGGCTTTTCAAAATTTTACTTTTCATTTCACATCCAACCTGAGAGAATTTAGCTCCAAGTGATTTCAAAATTGTTGAAAACAAATATGATTTTCCTCCACTCAACTTTTGTGTTCTGTAACAATATATCAAAAAGAAACATTAAACACTAGAAATAGACAAAACAAAAGTCTTGTTCAGTAGGGCCAGTATAATCATCTAAATACCTGTATTAAGCAGCACTAATAAGTCAAACTAAAAATAATTTGCTTAGTTAAAATTTTCATACAAATGAAACATGAGGCTAATACACTAAAACTTTCAGATTCGGTAAACTGTTCAAGCATTTCATCCACAAATGCACAGTAAACAGTAACTGCCAATTACCAAAATGCTTTTTTTTGTGTGTGCGTGTGGTACGCAGGCCTGTTGGGGCCTCTCTCATTGCAGAGCACAGGCTCCGGACGCGCAGGCTCAGTGACCATGGCTCACGGGCCTAGCCGCTCCACGGCATGTGGGATCTTCCCGGACCGGGTCACGAACCCGTGTCCCCTGCATCGGCAGGCGGACTCTCTGTGCCACCAGGGAAGCCCCAAAACGCTTTTTAATGTGTAGATTCCAGGTCAACACATCCAAAATCAAGCTTATAATCTTTCTTCTCAACTCACTCATCCTCCTATATTTCCATTTTCAATAAACCATTTATTTTATTTAACCCATGATTGCAGGAGACCCCTAAACCTCCATCCCTTCTCCTACCACATCTCATGGGGCATTGAATCCTATATGATTTTACTATGATAGTATCTGTAAATATCACCCCCTTCCAACTACCAATGACTTAATTTAGATTTTCATCATCTCCCACCTAAAACACAGTAAGCTCCACTCTTGTCCTTATCCACAGTCTCATAATCTATTATCTATCTTCAACAAAGATTGAATCAAAATAGAAATATGACCTTGCTACTCCTGATTGGTTTTTAATGTTCTCAGTGGGACCACTGATTGAGGGCTTATTAGAATATCATAAGCTACACTCCAAAATGTCTCCTTTGCCTAATTTGCCTTTGCTACATAAATATTGTCTACATTTCAGTCAAGACCAAAACTCCGCAGTCCTCTTGGCTGTCTAACATACTTCTAGTTTGGCACATGCTGTTCTGCCTCCTGAAATACACTTCTTTGCTCACCAATCTCCCAATCTAATTTTGCTCCCATTTGGAAAAAACCTACTCCTATTTTATGTTCCATGTAAAACATCTTTTCTTTGAAAATATACCTTATGCATTCAAGTTGATCACTTGTAATCTGTGTCAATATTCTATTTTGAAAATACTGGCAAAATTGTACTCATCACATTTTATCCCAATGATTTACTTATATCACTCTCTTTATCCTTGACTGTGTGCCCTTGAGAGCAAACAGCATTCCATATTTATATTTTTATCCCAAGCATTTCCCACAGTGTCTGACACATATTATAACTCAAAAATGTTTGTTGAATTTAATTGTCATAATGTGAATCAAAGACAATGTACTTATGTGAAGATCTACCACCTGTACAAAATTTTGTTAGGCTGTGAATCATATCGGAAAAAAATACAAGCTTTGAGATATCTATTAATCCACTTAGTACTGTTGACTAAAAGGAGGTTATATAGGTTGTGAATAGAGTATTAAGAAAGATGTTGGAGTCATATATAATGAACCAAAGCTGATAAGGAGAGTCAGGTATTATTTTTCATCTTTTTTG
The DNA here is from genome assembly GCF_937001465.1 of Orcinus orca. Classification (NCBI taxonomy): domain Eukaryota; kingdom Metazoa; phylum Chordata; class Mammalia; order Artiodactyla; family Delphinidae; genus Orcinus; species Orcinus orca. The sequence goes on along the minus strand of NC_064562.1, from coordinate 75,674,475 downwards.
AAGACTCAAATTCTTAGCCTTAGTTTTCACTCTTGTTAAAAGTATAGCAATGTTTACCTTCTTCGTAAGAATTATGACTTGTTCACTGAGTCAATTTTTAAAATTACTTTGAAGTGCAGAGAAGTAATAAATTATTTCTTAAACAAAAGTGATGTTGCCTTTATGTGGAGTTTAGCCTGCTTCTGATGTTTAATATTTTTTTTATGTTCATTCCATGGATTGGAAGGAACTTATGAATCATCAGAACTCACAATGGAAACTGGCCAGAAAGATGAGACATTCTAATGAAAAATAATTCACATTGAAGTAAATTTGCAAAGATGGGAGGAATGGCACAACTTGCTTCTGTGATGTTGTATACCTAATATAAATAGAAATCCCTTTAAAAGATATTTTGGAAAAGATTTTCTCTCCTAACAAGCTAGACATTCTATTCTAATTGAAAATATAAGACATCCTAACTGAAAAAGTCTTCCACAAAACAGTCAAGTATTACTTTAATTTGGGAAATTCAATTTTCTTCTTCTTTTACATATCTATATAACATGTCTATATATATATATAATATTTCATATATATATGACATTTTTTTATCATGCTAGCATGTAGTTTTTAGCTATGTGTGTCCTAGTCTGTATGTGTGGATATACCTCAGCATAACTAGTAAGAATAAAATAAAGCTAAACCTTATGAGTATTTCAAAAGTGAAATCAGTTCAGTATTATATAAATGATTACATAAAACTTGAGAGTTTTCACATATAGGTTACACTGTCTTCTAAATCACTCATTGCAGAGATAGACTTTTTGTATATCTATTATGTATTATATACATAAAGTCATATATACATATTAACATATACATAAATCGTAAAGAAGACAGAGCTGTCAACACTTGAGACCTACAATCTATGGAATGAAATATAAATAATGCGTTAATAATAAGCATATTGGATAATTTTTTTAAAAAAGCATACCATGTATTGGGAATATTTTAAAAGTGAGACACAGATAACAAAAGATATAAGCAAATGTAGAAGATGCCCTTAGTATTAGAGGCAAGAGTAGTGGAGAGGCACAAGTAAAGAAGCAGACTCAGAGAGAACTTGATTAATAAATAAGACCAAGTCACTGGAGTCTGAAAATAATGGATAGCAACTTCTGAAGACAGAGCAACTCGACTGGATTGTAGGAACTTCTATTCTGATACTTAACTATGTTTCCACCTAAAACAGCAATAAACACTATTTTACTGTAGGAAGATTTCCTGAGAAGCTGCTGAAATAGTCTCCTGTGTTTCCTATGTTTCCTATGGAGACTAAAAATATCTATTAGTGAGCAAGAAAGAGCATATCTACATCCTCTGGAAATTATAAAAATGCAATTTACATTGCTGCTAAGATGAGTGATAAATCTAGAGTTTTTCTTATGTGATCTTTTGCAATTGATCATAGCCCTTGAAGGTGGCATTATGCCTTTATAAATAGTACCAAATTTCTTAAAGATATGGGACACCTGATACATGATATCAATTTTATTTGGATATAATTGACACAGTAAAATGCAAACATGTTGTTTATAATTTTTTTTATACAAACGTTTTTTGGTTGCCCCATGGGGCATGTGGGATCTTAGTTCCCTGACCAGGGATTGAACCCACACTCCCTGCATTGGAAGCACAGAGTCTTAACCACTGGACCAAGAGGGAAGTTCAATTAAGTTTATAATTTGATATGTTTTGTCAAATGTACATTCTAATATTACACTATTATAATTAGGATATAAAATATTCACATTAATTTTTTCTGTTCTAGAATTGCATAGAAATAGAATTCTACAATAATAATAAATATCTTTGTATCTGGCTTCTTTCACTCAACAAAATGATTTTTAAGATATAATTATGTTGTTTTGTGCATTATTAGTTTCTGCCTCTTTATTGCTAAGTAGTATTCCATTGTATGAATATACATTTATTGTATGTTATATCCATTTATGAGTAGTCCATTTATCCAGTCATCTGTTGATGAACACTAGTTGCATTTCCAGTTTGGGACTATTATGGACAAGCTATTAGCATTGGCAGCAAAATGTGTTTAAACATAATCTTTCATTTGCCTGGATATGTATCTAGGACTGAAATTGTTGGGTTATTTAAATGTGTAAGAGCTTGCCAAACTGTTTTCCAAAATGGCTGTAACATTTTATTTTCTCACCAGCAATACTTGGGTGCCCCAGTTCCTCCATTTGCTTTCATTTAGTAGCGCCATTTGTTTTAATTTTACCATTCTGTTTAGAAGACATCCTTAAACTTTTAAATTTGGATTAGTTTTTTTTTAAATGTTGATTAAGTACAATTTAGCTATTTTTTCCTTTTTAATGCTTATTTTTGTGTCCTGAATCAGAAATCCTTGTTTTTCATAAGGTCAAAAAGATTTTCCTTTGTGTTTTTTCTTTAAAAGTTTCTAGTTTTATCTTTTACATTTAGGTTTATGATCCATTTGAGATAATCAGTGTGTGGTATTAGGCAAGATTGAAATTCATTTTTTCTCATAAAGCCATCCAATTGTGGTAGTATTGTTTATTAAAAATACTGCAGTTGACCGTTGAGCAACACGGGTTTGAATTGCATGGGTTCACTTATATGCAGATATTTTTCAATGAATACGTAGTACAGTACTACATGATCCACAGTTGGTTGAATTTACAGATGCAGAACCATGGACACGAAGGGCCAAATGTAAATTTATACATGGATATTCCACTAGGTGAGGGTCAGTTCCCCTAACCCCAGAGGTTGTTCAAGGGTCAACTGTATTTTTTCCCCTATTCAATTTTCTTAGAACTCTTGTCAAAAATCATTTAATTATATATGTGAAAGTTAAATTTTGGACTCTATTGTGTTCCATTGATATCCATGTCTATCCTAACATCAGTACTATATTGTCTATATTAATTTAACTTTGTAATAAGTTTTGAAACCAGGTAGAGTATGTGTTATGACTTTGTTCTTCAAAATTAGGTTGGCATTCAAAATCCTTTGCATTTCAACATGAATTTTAGCATCAGTTTCTCAATTTCCTAAGAAAAACACTTGCTGAGAGTTTGTTTGGAATTATGTTGAAGTGATAGATCAATTTGGGTAGAACTATGTTCATATATTGCCACGTGCTTTTTCTGCATTTAGTGATTATATAAATTTCTCTTTATTCGATGAATATGGTGAATTACATGCATTATTTTTAGAATGTTAAATTGAATTTGAATTCCTGAGTAAGGCTTACTTTGTTACAGTATATTACATGCTATTATATATTACTGGATTCTATTTTCTAATATTTTTAAAAGTAGGCTCACAAAGAGTATTAGTCTACAGTTTTGTTTCCTTATAAGGTATATTTTTTAATAACAAGCTTACCTCACAAAATGACTTGATAACTGTTTTTTCCTCCTGTTGTTTGAAAGAGTTTGTCTAGAATTTACAATATTTATTCTTTAAATATTTGACAAATTCACCAGTGATTTTGTTTGGTGGTAATTTAAAAAATTACAAATTGACTTTCATATATGTGGCAATTATATGTATATACACCCATGCACACATATATGAATACAGACACTCCTATATGGCATTTGTATATGCATATATATGTGTATATGTATATGACATGCACTATAATATACAGTTTTTATATTTCTATTTGTGTTGGTTTTTCTACAGTGTGTTTTATAGGAATTTGTCCTTTTTGTTGTTGTTGTTTTAATGTACATTAAGATGTATTTTAAAACTACAGTAACTGTACAGCACAGTACTGGCTCTAGAACCAGACAGCATCAATGTCTCATAACTAATAACTCTAAAACCAACCTTACTATGGGCATAAAAGCAACATGAAATAAAATAAAAAGCATTGCAAATCAATGAGAAAGAATTAAGAAAAAAGGGTGCTGAGAAAATTGACAACTTGGGAAAGTATCATTTTAGATTTTAGATCTTTACCTATCTTTACCCTTTTCTGAGGTAAATTTCAAATAAAGTATAGTGTTAAATACAAGAAACCACATAGAAGAACATAAATGATTTTTTTTTAGTTTTTGATTATACTTCATTTATTTTATATTTTTTAAAAATAAAAATAATGCACATGAAAAATAACACAGGCACATGGTTTGTAAAAATGAAACAATGCCAAAAGGAATGAAAAATGAAAATGTCTTCTTCCTACCCTCTGATCCCCAAATCTCTAAACTCTCTCCAAAGGTGGCAACAGTTAATAGTTTCCTATATACGGGTCCAGTGGAAAACAAACAACAGATACACATACTTTCAAAAATTTTACACAAGTGTTTCACACCTTTCTGCACTTTGCTTGTTCCACTAAATGGTGTATCTAGGAGATTGTTCTGTATTTTAATGGCTGCAGTTTTTGGACATATGATTACTTGCTAGCTTCTATTTTTTCACTTAGCGTAATGCCCTCGAGGTTCATCAATGTTGTTGTAAATAGCAGGATTTCCTTCTATTCATAGTTGACTATATAGTTTATCTGAAATGACGCAATGAAGATGAGGGTAGAGGTCCTTTTGAAACAGGGATTTCATTTCTTTAGGATAAGCACCCAGAAGTGAAATTGCTGGATCATGTGGCAGCTCTATTTTTAATTATTTTTGAGGAACTTCCACACTGTTTTCAATGTGGCTGTGCTAGTTTACATTTCCATGCCCATTTCTTCTAAGCAAAGTCAGTAGTAAGAAATTGTTCCCAATATTCTCTGTATCTGCAGGACATATAGGATGATTTCTTCTTCACATTGTTAGTGCGATGTTTTGCTCTTTTCTGCCATTAATTTAAATCAGACTGTCTCAAATGTAGTTTTGTAAGAAAATCAAGGCCTACAAAAATTATTTGAGGATTTCTTCCAAACATAATATATAGTTAGCAAAATCAGATATATAAGATCAGTTACATTAAAAAAAAACTTTAAAAATAGAGTTTAAATCTTTCAAAAATTTTGTGTGAAAGGGACTGGTCTAGCTAGAAATTTATCCATTTTAATGACATTTTCAAAAATCTATCATTGATTTAATAAGTTCTCTATTTTAATTCATATTCTGCTCTTACTTTTATTATTTCTTTCCTTTTACATACTTTGATTTGTTCTTTTTGTTCTGCCTTTCTAAGGTTAAAGCTTAGATCACTGATTCTAGATAATTCTTTTTTACAAATGTAAGCATTTACTTATATGTAATTAATTTAAAAATTTATATTCATGAAGCACTGCTTTAGGGGAATCCAACAAATTTTGATAAGTTGTTTATTCCATTCAATTAAAAATATTTTATAATTATTATTTTGATTTCTTCTTTGGCCCATGGGCTATACATAAGTATTATTTAAGCGATCATTATTTTATTATTTTAGGCTACTTAATTCTCTAGTGGTCTGAGAAATATATATTTGACTTTAATTCTTTGAAATTTATTGGGATATTTTTATGGCCCATATATATTGTCTATGTAGATTAGTATTCCATGTGCACTCACGGTCTGTCTATTTGAGATAGGAGTTGAGATAGGAATTGCAATTTTCACTTATAATTATGGACATATCTAGGTCTCCTTTCAGTTTTGCCAGTAATTTGTCTTAAAGGAGAGCAGAATATGACACCCCAAAATATGCCACTTTGGCACATTGATTATTTTGAATTAAAATTACTAAGAAACAACCATGCAAAAAGGACACTCTGATCCTCCTTTATCCCCCTGAAAGTAGGAAATAAATCTCCCATGTGAAACAACCTTCCGTATATCAGGAAGGTAGAAGGTATCCTTATAGCTAAAGATAGGGAATTCATGGCTGAAAAGGCTGCATAAACAAACCTGTTACTTTTTTCACTAATTTACTACCCAAAGCCCAAAGCCCTTTGTTTTGTCAATTTCTCACAAATTATTGTTTCCTTGTCTAAAAGGTATAAAAGATGCCTGCTTTGGTTAGCTTGGGGAGTCTCATCTTTATGGGCTCCCATTTGTACAAAATTAAACTTGCTTTTCTCCTGTTAATCTGTCTTATGTCAATTTAATTGTTAGACCAGCCAAAGAACCTAGAAGCGAAGAGGAAAATTTTCCATTTCTACCATTTATATGTTTGAAACTCTTAAGAGGAACATACATATTTAAGTATATTTCATTTTATTGATGAATTATCACTTTTATAATCATGAATGTCCCTCTTTAGAAATATGGTTTGTCTAAAAGAATACATGGTCTAATATAAATATAGTTCTTCCAGTCTTCTTAGGATTATTTTTAACATATTATAGTTTTTTCACCTTTTTACTTTTTACCTAGCTATGTATTTATACTCAATGCAGGTTTCCTCTAGATAGCATGTTGCTAGGTCATGCTTTTTATCCAATTTGACAATCTGCCTTTTATTTAGAGTATTTAGACCATTTAAATTATCTCTATGTTTGGATTAAAGTCCACCATCTTGCTATATATGTTTTCTATTTGCACCGTCTAGTCTTTGTTCTTTTTTTTTTCCTTTTTCTTTTCCTAACATCACTTGGATTAACTGAGCAATTTTAGCATTCCATTTTAGAATGCTAAAATGCTACTTATTATCCATACCTCTTTTTATAATAATTTTCTTCTAGGAATCTGCAAGATGCATCCTTAAATTAACAAAATATATTTTAATATTGCTATACCATATACATCTTAATTTTCTCCTACTATACTGTGTTGCCACTTCTACCTATGTCACAGATCACATAACACATTGTTTTAATTATTCTTTTAATAATATATTACCACTTGAAAATAGTAAACATTATAAAAATGTCTTATATATCTTTCTCCATATATTTACCTTATTTAGTACTCTTTGTTACTTTGTGTATATTCAATTTTTCACTTGTATGATTTTCTATTCACTTAAAGAACTATGTTTAATATTTCTAATAGTGCAAGTTGGCTGATGAATTTTATCAGCTTTTCAATTCTGAAATATTTTTATTTTACCTCATTTTTCAAAAGATTATTTAGCTGGATATAGAATTATAGTTAACTATTGTTTTTTGGTTTACATGTTTGTTCCTGTCCTTTATAGATACAATTCTGTTTTCTTCTGTGTTACATCGTTTCTGAGGAAAAGTCTACATAATTTCTTACCTTTTATCACCAGGAACATAAATCTCTAAGTGCTTTAGGATTATTTCTAGCATTGGTTTGCACAATTCAAATATGTTGTGCCTTGCTGATTGTCCCGTTTCTGCTTCAGTGAGTTTCTTGGGTTTTTAGTTTACTGATTTCATTAAACTTACAAAACTCTAAGCCATTATTTAAGTTGTTTTTGATGCTCTTTTCTACATTCCCCTTTTTTTTCTCTTCTAGGTCTCCAATTATTCCATTTGCTGCTTGATTTTTTTTCCCCATGAGAGTGAGGATCTTTCATTTTCTCATATTTTAGTTTTTCCCTTTGAACCTCAATTTGGATACTTTCTTTTGCTATATTTTCAAGTTCACATCATATGCATGATTTAATTTTTATTTTATATATATGAAAGAACCCACCAGATCCCACAAAACATACTTGTATAAGGCTTTTATTTAAAGGCAAAGGATATGGTGCAGCAAAAGAGAGGACTAGAAAGCATTGGAGAACTAAGCGACATCAACATGCAAGTATACCAGTGGTTGGGCTGGAGCAGAGTAGACTGTCTCCAGCTTGGGATGTTATCTATGTCAATATCCAGGACCAGGATCTTGGATTTGGGAGAACTCAAAGGAAAAAACTTTCAGTAGGTACATTTCAGTCCCTTTGGCCATCAGATCAAGCCAGACTTTTCTAGTTGGTTGGACTGTATTAATCATGTTTTTTATTTTCCATATCTTATAGTGCTTTGATATTTGGGGTGGGGGAGTGTTAGTTGGTTGGGGAGAGACTGCCCCTCCCAAAGCTAGCTAATTTCCAAGATACCAATTTCACTGTGAACACAAAATTCATATGCAAGAAAACCAACTCCAAGGCCACCTCCTTTATCTCTCACACACCAAGCCAGTATTTCCCCTACCCTAAATCATCCCAGGGCCTGATATCAGACCACAAGAGATGACTACTATAGCCTAGTGCCCAAAGACATTATTCAGACTGGCCAATTCTAAGCCATTTCCATTCCCTGCCTTACCTTTCCCACAGAAAACATAATAATAAAGGTCTAGGTCATGCTTTCCTTGTTCCTTCTGCTTCATAATCAAGCCTGGTGCTTCTCCATGTGGACCTGCATGGCAAGGCATGCTTCCTCCTCTTGAGAACTGTAAGTAATAAGTTCTTTTTTCAATAGCACTGATCTCTCTGTGTTGGCACTCAATCAACTTCAGAAATTAAAATTCCAGAGGTACAATTGAGACACAGACCATTTGCAAGCCATCAGTAAAGAAACTGACCTCTGGGGTTGCCAGGAGAGCTTAAGTCCTTAAGCAGCATATAAATTCCATTGTCCTTACCTTGGACAAGAATTAATAACCAGACATCTACACATGCCCAGAGATAAAGATAGAGCTTCTCATACTCAGATAATCTACAGTATCTCTACAATTCAAGCTCTAACTCTTGGCCAAGGATTTGTCATTATAATTTGCTCATGATTATTTCTTTTCTGGTATCTTTTGCACAATTTATAGAACATAAAAGCAAAAGGATACTCATGAAAATAAGAATCATTTGTGTCAAATGAGATGCATATATTGCTTTAAAGAAGTATTTCAGGGCTTCCCTGGTGGTGCAGTGGTTGAGAGTCCACCTGCCGATGCAGGGAACATGGGTTCGTGCCCCGGTCCGGGAAGATCCCACATGCCGCAGACCGGCTAGGCCCGTGAGCCATGGCCGCTGAGCCTGCGCGTCCGGAGCCTGTGCTCTGCAACGGGAGAGGCCACAACAGTGAGAGGCCCACATACCGCAAAAAAAAAAAAAAAAAAAAAAAAAAAAAGAAAGAAGTATTTCAGTTTACCAGTACAAAGTTTTTACTAATCTTGTAAAAGCTTGACAATTCTTTTAGTTTGATTTTTGAACTTTATGAAAGGTATCAATAGATTAATTCAATATAACAATTAATTGGTTATTAACTAATCAATAGTTAATAGTTCTACTGGCCAATAAGCTTCTATTAAAAGAACTTCATTTGTAGGTTTTAATTCAATTCTACAATATATCTGATCATCAATATCAGTGTTGTTGTTGTTTTTTATCAAAATTAAATTTATACTATCAAACAGTATTATTCCAAATAGCAATTAGAATATGAATTAGACTGAGAATATTACAAAATAAGTCAGAAGAGTCTGAGTGCCTTTTTCTTTCCTATTTGAGTCTTCCCTACTTGAATCAACATCTTCACTTCAAGCTCTCTCTGAATTTCTCATTTTGGTACCCCATCAGAAATAATCTTTGCAACTTCAGACAAAGTTTACATTTTGTTCCCACTTGACCAGGTTGTCCATGGAATTACATGTCCCATTTCACCAGATATGATTTGAGGTAATATTAAATAACCAATGGGAATGTTTTACCATAGGAGTAACCTATGATTAAATGGCCCCTGGAATGTATTTCCTTTCCTTTCTGGTAATATACAGTTGTTAAATATGTTTACCTTAGAGAAAGTGCCCTGAAATATTTTAACTCACTTTTTAAGATCTATTTGCTCTGTTAGTCACCGAGAAATGAATGTTAACATTTTAACTTTCCATATGAATCTTTTTTTCCATTGCTCACTATACTGTTTTACTTAAGACAAAATCATGTTTTTGCTGATTTTTCCAGTAAAATTTTCAATTTTTTTCTAGAATCTAAGATTTTTCATTTCTCTTGCATTAAAGGTAAATTTCTTGAACTAATTTAATGGTTTCTAGAGAAAACGAACTCTTAATATGCAATTATATTCATAGCACAGTTGGGGTATTTTACCTTCCATAATAATATTATTTAGGAACTCTTAGCTTACTGTAATGTATTTCCTCATTTTGAGATGGAGGAATAGAAATATATTTTCTAATAGCTCAATCAGTTCATTCTTTTATTCAGTCAACATTTATTAAGGGTATACTATGTAACAATTCTTCAGTAAACATGAATACTCAAAGATTAAAGATTTGGTCTCTATTCATTTAGCTCACAGAGTAATCTGGATCCTTTCATATAAGTTATTACCCTGATTCATTTTTCTTGTACTTCAACAAAGATAATGAAAAATGCCTGAAGAAAACTTATTTCTACCCTCAAGGAATAAATTAATGAAAAATTCTTATGAACTTGTTATAGTAAGGTAAGATTTCAAGAATAACATACACTCTCTTATTTATAGCTATAATTTATAAGCTTTTTTAAACCAAAATCTATTCACGTGTGTAGTCTTTCTGCTTTTTACAAGAGGTCTTTTATTGGGTCTTTACTAATTAGTAAAATTTCCAACCCATGCAATTATTTGCATAAAGTTTATAATACAACGTTAGAACATCCAAATACAAACAATTTCAATATAAAAAGGTAAATATCAGAAGTGTATTTCTAAATATTCTTCACAGTACTTCTACATGGCATAAAATTTGTAAAAGCAATTATAATACTGAAATGGCTTTGACAACATAAATACAAGGTATTAAAAGTCATAAACCACAAGGGCATAACCTGGATACCCACTGCTGTCACAAATAGATCCCTTGAACTATAAAGAGATTGAGATTAATTTATTTATCCATTTTGGCTAGCAAAATAGATATTGTTACTAGTTGGCCTTCGTAAAAGAATCAAAGTTTCTTTAAATTCAACTTATTAAAGATTTCCATATAGGTAATCATTTTTTATGTTCAAATGTAAATAATCTAATAAAAATACCTAACCCAACTTATTAATGCAAAAGACATTTTTGACAATTTGAATAAATTGTATTTTAATAGGTTAAAATATTTTCAATACTAGTAATACTCTTTTTTCTCTTCATGAAAAGAGTATCAGGGCTTTTTTTTTTTTTAATTTCAACACTGGATTTCTGATTTCAGCTGTAATATGCAAAGAGCTCTGAAATTATCAAAACTATCCTTACAATAAAAAAAATTAAATTGAACAACTTTTTGGACTACTCAAAGAACTATGATCACAGAACCAACAACCATCGCAAATTCTGAAGGGAAAATATAAAGAATCACAGGCGAGATCTGCTTACCTGAAGCAGAAACCCTAGAGCCACAACTTGGGAAGAAGACTTAAATCGTAATTTTAACAACTTGATGGAGTCTGAGCATGGACTAGTGTGAGGGTGAGAAACTCCTGGGAGATGCAGTCCCCCACACATTTGTGGGTTTCACCTCCCACAGACTCAGTTTTACTTTCATGGGTTTGACTTCCAGTAACTTCACAAGCATATCATGATAAAAAGCAAAGAAAGATTCCTGTTCTCCCCTCCCTCATAGCTCTGGCTAAAAAAGGAGAAAGGTAATTATTGTAAAATAAGCAGAACATTCTTGAAAGCAAAAGCTTAATCTCCAGGAGAAAAGACTTCATACTTTTCCTACCTGGGAAAGTCCACTCCTCCTACTCCAGACAGCTCAAAACTTCCTCTTTCAAATAAAAAGAAAACTCTTAAAAATCAAAAATAAGACCAAAAAAAAAGATTAAAATGGGAAAAAAATGCCAAAACTCAACTGATACCTCACCAAAGAGAATATATGGTTAGCAAACATGAATATGAGAAGATGCTCATTATTTTTTCCCTAAAGATGCTAATTACACTTCGCTAAAATCATTTTTCATTAAGGAAATGTAAATTGAAACAGTGAGATACCACTGTAAACCTAGAATAGCTAAGATAAAATTTTAAAATTATATTATCATTGCTGGCTAAATTGTGGAGTAAAAGGGACTCATTACTTTCTGAAGTGAATGCAAAAATGGTATAGCCACCTTGTAAAACAATTTGGCAACTTCTTACAAAAATAAATATATTCTTATCCTACAATTTAGCATCCATGTTCCTGAGTATATACCCAATGGATATGAAACTTTGGACGTAAATTGGCATGTGGATATCTATAGCTGCTTTATTCATAATCACCCAAAATTTAAGTTACCAAGACGCCCTTCAATAGTTAAAAAAATAAATAATATTTCGTTGTATAGGATGTACATCTAATTGATAGAATATTTTTAGAAGTCAGTGATTTAAAAAAATGAGTTATCAAGTCACAAAGAGACATGGATGAATGTTAAGTGCATACTGCTAACAGAAAAAAGTAAGTTGGAAAATGCTACATATTGCAGGATTTCCATTACATGAGATCCTGAAATAATCAGAAACTGTAATCAGATAAGAAATCACAAGGGGTTTGAGGGAGGAGGCATGGTTGTATTGGTAAAACAGTGGAATTTTTTTTTTTTTGGTAGTGAGTCTATTCTATACGACACTGTAATGGTTGAGATATTTCATTATGTATATGTCAAAGCCCATATAATTCTATAGCACAAAGAACAAACCTTTAGGCATACAAATTTTTTTTTTTAATCATTGAGGAGGTTGGGGAATCCCAGTATGCAATGCAGTATGTTACAAAATAACTATTACAAATATATGAAACAACCTCACTGAATGGGGTGGTGAAAAAGATGCAGACCTAAGTCTAAGTCATTTGGAATGAGTTGACTCTGTAAGACTAAAGGCTATATACAAATTAATTAAAAGAGTTACTCATAATGACTGTACTCTAGCTGGTAAAACTATTTCCCATGAGGGTACAAGTTAACAATTCTAATACTACTATAAATGTACAGATCTACCTCAATGGGAAAAATCCCTATAAACCCATTGTAAGTTGAAAATGTTAAGTTGAAAACACATTTAATACACCTAACCCACAAACTTCATAGTAGAGGCTAGCCTACCTTAAACATGCTCAGAACACTTAGATTTAGCATACAGTTGAGCAAAATCATCTAACACAAAACTTATTTTATCATAAAGTGTCAAATAATTTATTGAGTAGTTTACTGAAACTGAAAAACACAATGTTTGTATTGGTATATAATGGTTGCAAATCTATCAGTTGTTTACGCTGTGATCTCACGGCTGGCTGGGAGGTGTGGCTGGCACTGCTCAGCATCACCAAAGAGTATCTACCGCATATTGCTAGCCCAGGAAAAGATCAAAGTTCAAAGTACATTTTCTACTAAATGAATATCATTTTCACACCATCATGAGACTGAAAAATGGTAAACTGAACCATTGTTAAGTCGGGGGCTGTCTGTATTCTGTAATTGATTGTATATGAAAGACGTATGATGGGGGTCACTTTCCCCACTATTGGAGTGGTAGTTACTTGTAAGTAAGAAATAAAAAAGGGTTTGAATAATCCATGTGGAAATCAGTTGGACTTTGAGATATCAATATGAATACATTTTTAGTTGAATATAGAAAAAGATGGTGATGTGTATATTTATACGTGTGTGCACGTGCACAGGTTAGTATACACACATATATTTCCTTGCTCTAGAGCACCTGGAAGTAATGACAACCACTCGTAGAGTCCAGATCTTGATTTCTAATAGCAGTCTCCAATTAAAGGAAGCAGGGTTCCTTTAGAAGAATGGTTCTGGGACTGAGGCAGGAAATATTCAAGATGAGCCTGGAATATCTCGTAGTGACAGAAATTAAGACAGTACTCAGTAAACAAGAACAAAAGAGACAAAAACCCTACATGGGTTTTTGGGTACGTCAAAGGGACACAGAAGCCAAATGAACAACAAAATGAATAAAGTAGTATTGGATTATAACCCAAGGTGTAAAATAAGTATACGTGAGTCCATACTGATGGGTCATAATTGAATGAATGAATGAGGCAGAAGAAACAAACCTCACAAGCACAAAAAGAATTTCAAATAATTTGTGTGGATATTCTGTTCTCAGGGTGAAGGAGCATAATTATCCACTCCTTAAATTTGTGCACTGTGACTTCCTTTCAAAGTGTACAGTATGAAAGGCAAGAGGGTGTTGAGGGTAGGGGAGTAACTTTGCAGTGGAGAAATCTGAAAAATGCTATCTCAGCCAGGTGATCAAATTTAACACCTTCAGTAATATATCATCTTGACAGCATTTACTCCTGGTACATGATAAAACGGAACTTTAGCCTGTGATCTTCCTTTTAAAAACACATAACCCCAAACTAATAAGAAAAACATCAGAGCAATTCCAATGGAGGGAGAGTCTACAAAATATGTAACCAGTACTACTCGCAACTTCAGACACAATGAAAGTCTGAGGAACTATCACAGGAAGAAAGCCTAAGGAGACATAGAGACTAAATGTAATGTAGTGTCCTGAATGAAATCTTGGAACAGAAAAAGGAAATTAGGTAAAACTAAAGAAGTCTGAATAAAGCATGGACTTTGCTTAATATCTCAATATTGGGGCATTAGTTTTAAGAAGCGTAAATTAGTAACATAAGTTACATTTCTTATACAACATTACAATATACAACATTGCATATATTGATTGTTTATATATAGGGTACAATCATATATACAACATCAATAACAGGGGACATTGGGTTTGGGTTATATGATAACTCTATGTTATATTCACAACTTCTTTGTGAATTGAAAGCTCTTCTAAAATAAAACATTTATGTTGAAAAGTTCAACCACTGCATTATAGATTCTTTTGAATAATGTCAATACTTCATATGCAATAGAAAGCTGCTTAGCTAACAATATGTTTACATAATGTATACTGTTAACTATCCTTCACATTTCTCCGATACATTTCAACTGTTCTGGCCCTGAAAAAAGTGACATAGTAGAAAGCCATTTAAGTTGAATTCACTTATATTTTTATTGTAAAAGGTGTTTGTTATAAAGTGTTACATTATATGTATTTATTATTATTGATTCATATCCATGCCAGAGTAAATAAGTAAACACTCTGCCAAAAACATAAATTTTTATTCAGCTCTCTGCTGTGTCACTGTGATTTAGAAAAGATAAATGTAATTTTCTGCTTAAAAAGTATAGACTTTAAAAATCATATCAAAATAAAGTTAACGAAAGTCAAGCTTCTCTTGAATTTATTAATCTATTGCTATGTGTCACACTATCCTAAAATTTAGTGGTTTACACAACAATGAAAATGTTTCTCATGAATTCTGTTGCATTGGCTGAGTGACTGTAGTCAGCTGGAGAGTGGGCTGGAATAGAACATATAAGATGGACAGAGTCACACTGACGGATGGAACTGGCTGTTATTTGCTGTACCACTTGGCCTCTCATTTTCCATTAAGCTCCTCATTGCCTTCCATACATGGCCATCTCAGGGAAATGTTAAAGATGGCAAATGTGCAGGTGCCAAGGGGTCTCTTGTGGCCTAGACTGCAGAAATCACACAGTATTAGTTCCATCAGATTTAGCTGATTGAAGAAAATCAGAAGGCCTGCCGGCTGGATGGATCAGCAATGCCAAGTTACAAAGTGACATGCATACTGGGCTGAAAGGAATTTGTGGCCATTAAGCAATTTACCACACACATATACATTGGCATCAAGTGTACTGATACAGCACATGAGCAGGAGGATTCCTGTGGTGATGGGACTGTTTCTCATAGTTGTCACAATTTCGATCATCATCAATATCATCATTACCTCCATCAACTCTAATGTGTACTGAGATTTTCCTATGAGTAGGACATTCTTCTGAGCATGCCCTAATTAATTCATTTGAGCTTAACAAAAACTCTGCAACATATTGGCAATGTTACTGCACTGTAAACTGGTGCAATAGTATGCATGTTACGAAAATGGTTTTATTTTAATTAATTGATTGATTGATTGCATTTTCTACCATATACTCGAGACATAACTAGGGCAATTTAATCTCTCTGAGCTTTGGCATTTTAAACTGGTAAAATTAGATGGTTGCAATAAAAATTAAGGTCACTTCCAGTTCTGAATATTTATGAATGTATTTCTATTGATCAAGTATCATGGATCATATTTGCAAATATACTTATAACAACTGATGTTCTTATATTCATGGCCCTTCCCTTTTTTGTTCTCATTGTCAAAAAATATTTAAAATAATTTCATGAAATACTTCATATGTTTAAGTTTCATATTGGGAGAAGCTGAGCTGAAAGCAGAAAGTTTTCATGTGTATCATTTTTACATTAAAGAATTTCCAAATCAAATAACTTATGAAAAATTGGAAAATATTAGCCCTGTTAGTAGAACTTTGATCAGTTTCAACAGTGTTGTCTTCTCCACCCTCTTTTTCCATTCAGTCTTGCATGTTTTAACACATCAACCCCAATTTACTAGTAGTATTTACATAATAAATGAATTATTATTTATATTTTAATGGACTCAGCTATTTAACTATATTTTTGAAATAAATTTTGTTTCTTATAAACTGCTTTCAGTTAGACTTTTCTAGATTCTCCAATATTGTTAGCTCTACAGACATTCCAACAAGGTAAACATAATATTCCTCAATGAGAAGACTAGCCCAAGTCTCAGACTATATACGATTTTTCCAGGACTCCATGACTAATCAATTAGGTCTCTGACCTAATCAATTTAGGTCTCTCTGATTCAAAATAACCATTTTACATATAAGAAAGATGAAGTATTTTATATTAAGTTTTCAAATGAATGTTTACAAATACATTTCAAGCAATCATGTGTTTAAGCTGTAATTGTTACCTCTTAAATAAATGTAAATAGCATCTTCTAATAATTTGGCAATATTTCTAGATATTAGAATCCATTAAAAAAATGAGATATAAAGAGCAAGTAAATATTAATGTTGTTTGTTGTATCTTTCCAGTTTAAATGTTTCATGATCAGAAATCAGAGTAGATATCATTGTATGAAGACTATAGTGAAATATGATATAGAATACATATCAGCTATGTCTGTTTCTAACCTTGTTCAATACTGAATATTTAATAACCATATTTAAACATTTTAAAATTCCCTGAAGGTAAAATTCCTACCACTCTTATAGGTCAAATTATATAATTTATGTAATGTTTGTGGGTGAAGTAATGTTATGACTAACTTTTAAGAAAACTGTACAGTGATGAAGTAAGGAAGAGATATGGGGCAGAGATAAAACATGATTTGCTATGAATTGTTAAAAGTTGAAGCTGAGAGCTGAGTACAATAGGGGAATTATGCTCTAGCTCTACTTTTGTAAGTACTTGAATACTTTAATAAAAAAAGAGGATGTGTTTAGTCCTTGTGCATGGCATGTCAATTTAATGTCTTTACTACAGATCAATAAAAAGTTAATTTAATTCCTTAATTGGAACTTGAGTTATACACACTGATTTATGACCAAATATTGATATTTAACTTATCTCCTGAAGTCATATAAAAAATGAAAATCAAGGCAGTCTTAGCTATCTTGTCATTGCCTCCTGGAATGTCTCCTCCTCCTGATCATCTAATTCTGATATCACTGATTACTATTTTCTTAGTCCATATCCTGTGTATAAATCTGACTGTACCCCTAGGAGCTAAGGGAATAATCTTTGATGGATGATAATCAAGTCATTCCATTTTTGGGGCTACAGAGATAGGCTCAGCTATTGGTGTGTGCCTAATTCAGGGCAATCAAGAGGGAAGGAATATGTGTAAGCCATCAGATCCTCCCTTATGTTGTGAACTGGATACTGTGATGATTTAAATCGGGACTTGTGGGTAAAAAATGCAAACTTGGGAAAAGATTCTAGTGACCATTTGAGTCATGAAAAAACCCACACCTGAAGCTATATCCACCCCTATACTATTATATGAGGCAGTAAATTATTTTTTATGCATATGCGCATTTGGATAAGGAATCATTTCCCTTGCAATAGAACAAATCCCAACTAATAATGTACACGTTAAAAATGTGCTATAAAAGGATAACTTTTCAATTGTCATGAAGACCAGGACTTGTGAAAACATAAAATTTAATCATGAACAAATATTAGGTGAAAATGTTTTTTAATACATTAAAATTTTTCAGGACCTTAGACATAAATTTGTTTATTCAAGATCTATAGATGTATATTTGTTGACCTTTAAGTCACATATATTGTATATTTCTGTAGAAAAGTGAATTTATAAAGTGAAAATTAATCTTAGTTTTTGTCCAAAGAAACCTCTGCATTACTAATGAAATGAGAATACCAAAAGTAAAGAAAAAAAATCGTTAAATATTTTTATAAGTGACTTGACAAAATGAGTTAATCAATTTTTCTGATTATTTATTGTTACCTAATGTTATTTCCATTCTTATTTGATGGACAGATAACAGTATGCATTTGATTTTAAAAAGTAAATAAGGATTTTAGGTTTTCTACAGTATGCTTGATAGTTATATAGCAAGTAGTTCAGAGTTAATAGTGCAGTATAACCAATATTATGAAGATTTTCTCTTTCTTATAATTTTTGGAATGTTAATAGTGATAAAAAATATTTTGAAAATATTCATTGGTCAAAATTAATACTGGATTTGGAAGAGTTGCAAAAATATCTATAAAATATATTATTTTTCTATGAGTATTATCTCTATATTTTATCTAATCCTGTCTATACATAAATCCCCTTGGAAGTAAAACTAATATAAGCAAATGTTTATATAAATATTATACTTAAATGAAACTATATACATTGCGTAGATCCAAAAGCACATTCACAACTAAAATTGGTAATGGGAATTAAAGTTATTTCAACTGAACTTTGAAGAAATAATTTTACCTCAATTTACTTATAGAAACAATTCTTTGAATAGTTTTTCAGTTGTCTCTTTTGGTATGTCACTTCTAAGACTGTATAATTTTTACAAAACATACAAAAATTTAGAGTTAAATTAAACCAAAATTAGCTAAAAATTAGCTAAAAATGAGTAAGGAAATAGAGAAATTCAAGATAGAAGTGTAATTTAATAAAAGTAAAAACTGAATTTCTAAAATATATCAAAGTCTTCTTCAAAATACATTTTTACTCAATACTATAGAAGTATAATATTTAACTTGGTTAACAGTTACCTATTAAATTATTGTGTTTATATTAAGACCAAGTCAGATTTGTCATTCTTAATTTCCCATGAATTTTGCTATGGAAATTGTTGAATTCCCCAAGGTTTTTGCAACATATTTGTTGAAAGGTTAAATGAATGACGCCATGTTATAACAAAATTTTGACAACTGAATTAGTTTAACAGCAACATAAAAAGATGACTCCTGAAACGTTAAGTTAGTAGCTTTAAGAGGAATAATAATAACCCAATAAAATATAGGCGTACTTCTGATCATTTACTACAAGGAGGGTCGAAACTCTGATGATTGTACTTTTTCCTATTGTGTTGTTCCTTTGGAATAGGATAAGTACTGTCTTCCAAGTATGTGTTTTTAAATAACCAGTATGGTGACCATTCTGTTCTCCTGATATGATGGGGTAATTCTTTAGATTGTGAATATACATGTGTGTATGTATATATATTTGTATATATGTGTGTATATATTTATATATTTTTAGGAAAAAAATACAGTTATGAAGAAACCATATATTTTCATATTATATTTAGTCAGCTTAGTGAGTCCAGAAAAGTATCACCTAATGATTGCCCCCATAAGTTTATAAGATTTTGGAAAAGGTATATAACCATGAGCAGGTCAGGTTTTTGCATTCAACAATACTCTTTATCATATTTTGGGTATAAAGTGAAAAATCAGTAAAATTCCCTTTTTGTTTTATTTCAGTCTGTTAAGGCCTAAAAAGATGTATAAGGGCCATGTGCATGTGTGTGTGTGTTTGTGTATGAGTATGTGTAGTTAATTTCATGTAACAAAAACTTGAATGTTTCCCCATGTAGATTCCCTGATATGAAAATGCAAACCTGTAAAATTCAATCCAGTTTGTACGGTTTTATGTAATCAGATACTACTTCATTTCTTCATTCCTTCCTAATTACTATAGTTTTCAATATTAAATTTATATTAAGTGAGGATGTATTTATGGTAGCATATTTAGGGACAGTATGAATTTAAAGTTAACTTTAAGACAATTGATCATCACAAGTTTAAGACTATTTTTCTAACTTTACATAATAACGTTGATTAAAGAAAAGGAAACCAAGAGGTATAACCAATCTAAAAGCAACCAAATCAATAAAGATCGATGGGCTTGTTTCATTTAACAAAATGGGATTTCATGCACAATGGACCCGTTAATTCATTTCCTATATAAAGCCTGTGGTCTACTACCTTATGAAACGGATGCAAGCATTATCATTTTTGCATATATGGATGGGATACATGAAAACACAGTCTACATACAAATCTATGTTTTAAACACTAAACATTTTCTATACTTTTTATTATATATTACAAATATATATATATATTTTAAACATTTTCATAATTTGTCTTAATTCCTGTCAGCTTTCAATATCCCTGTAAAATATCATGTATTTAATATCATTATAATTTAATAGAATTAAATATATAATAAATCAAGAAGTTAACAGGCCAAGAAATACTAATATGTATGGATTATTAAAAACAAAAGTGTTTTAGTACTATGATGGAATCTTTATACTGATACCATGTAATACAATCAGCCCATGACAGACAAAATAATAGAACAGTGGTGATTCTTAAATGATTAAACAGTATTACCCCCACTTCCTGCAGGACAGGTAGGATAAAAATTTAAAACACTGCCTAGGAAAATATTATGACAGTCAACATATTTCTTAGTTATTCATCACCTACTCCAAGCAGTCCAAGAGAGTTTTAACTATCCATGTATTCTCATAATATCAAAAAGGATGATAAGTGGACAGAAATAACAATCAGTTCAGGGAATTCAGACCCATAGCACACAAGTTAAAAAAAAGAATTCACAATGAGGAAAATAAAAATCTCCTATGATCTGATCCTTCCTTTCTCCATTCACTTCATCCCCTCCCTTCTTCCTTTCTGGTAATCATTTAAATTATGTACTGAATCTACTTCCAACTAAGTGCTGGGAATAACATAACAAACAAGAGGCATGATTCTACCCTTATGGAGGGTATATTATACTGGCACATAGAAAAGTAATGGATAAGTATACAATCTTTAGTAAGTCCTATGACCAACCTATTATAATATAATAAGGAAACTTATGTAGGCAGTTTAATTTAGATTTTGAGACTAGAGAACACTTTTTGAATGAAAACTAGACAAAAGATGAGAACTGAATAACTTGGTAAATAGAGGAAAAAGTATTCCAGATGCAGAAAATAGTATGAACAAAGCCTAACTTCAAGGGGTAATTCTCTTAATATGTGATAGACTTCTAAATATATATTATAATGCTAATAAATTTCACTTACAATTTTACCTGAACATTTCCCCATTTTATAAACTTGCCCCTTCCATATTTAATAACTGTTTAATGATAATAATTACAGTAGTGATTCACACTGAGTTCTTAATATGTGCCCAGAATTGTTCTATGTTCTTAATACACAAATCTTTGACATAAGTTTGAGTATCATCTCATTTTATAAATGTATTTTTATTAAGAAAATAGTTAATATTAATAAAAACTTAACTGTGTGTATTGCTGGCCCATTACCTATTTATGAATACTATTTATTTTTACTTTAGAAGTATCAAATTTTTGTAAAATATTTTACAAATTTATTCTGTTTTTTCATTTTGTCACTGAAATTACCAAAATTCAGTGAACTCTGAAAATAATTGCCTGAAGTACAAGTGTAAAAGTAGATAGAGAAAATTTCCAGAAAAAGAGATATAAAATATAGAATTAGCATCAATATGTGAATAATAAGAGGGAAAAATTAATAAGAGGGAAAAATTAAAATGGGAAAGCTGAGCTGTTTTATAAAAAGGGATTTAGATTTGAATAATCTAAGGACATATAAGTGACATTAGACTGAAATCACCCCTGGCTTGACAAACAAATGAAACTAAGAACACCTCATTCCTCAAAACATCATACTGTCATGAAAACAATCAATAAAAGAAAATTATGAGCATTTTCAGAAATAAATAATAGGCTGTTAAGAAATAGAAATAAGGTGACATTCTCAATTGTAATCCTAGATAAAACACAATAAGTTGTTTTTACAGCATTAACCAATAAGAACTTTCAAATTAGATACAAACACATTGGCATTCAACTGAATCAACAACAAAAAGAATCTCAGAAACACATGACCTTCAGGATATGTGCCAAAGCCCCACTTGAAAAAAAAAATTATTTTGAATAAAGAATTTGAATACAAAAAACAAATCCAGAAAGTTCTGTAAAAAAAGTTTATAAAGCAAGGGTGGTCAAATACTTTTGTAAATCTTTCTTTAACAAAACAAACAAAGCATCTTTTGTTTTTTAAAAAGAAATTTACAAAAAGCACATGAAATGTTGCTCAACATCACTAATTTATTAGAGCAATGCAAAACAAAACTACAATGAGGTATCACCTCACACCAGTCAGAATGGCCATCATCAAAAGATCTACAAATAAATGCTAGAGAAGGTGTGGAGAAAAGGGAAGCTTCCTACACTGTTGTTGGGAATGTAAATTGGTACAGCCACTATGGAAAACAGTATGGAGAGCAGTATAGCTCTATATAAAAAAAAAAACTAAAAATAGAGCTACCATATGATCCAGCAATCCCACTCCTGGGCATATATCTGGAGAAAACCATAATTTGAAAAGATACATGCACACAAATATTCATTGCAACACTATTTACAATAGCTAGGACATGGAAGCAACCTAAATGTCCATTGACAGATGAATGGATAAGGAAGATGTGGTACATATATATATAATAGAATATTACTCAGCCATAAAAAAGAATGAAATAATGCCATTTGTAGCAACATGGATGGACCTAGAGATTGTCATACTGAGTGAAGTAAGTTAGATAGAGAAAGACAAATATCATATGATATTGCTTATATGTGGAATCTAAAAAATGGTACAAATGAACTTATTTACAAAACGGAAACAGAGTCATAGATGGAGAAAACAAACTTATAGTTACCAAGGGGGAAAGGGTGGGGGAAGGATACATTGGGAGACCAGGACTGACATATATACACTACTATATATAAAATAGATAACTAATAAAAACCTACTGTATAGCACAGGAAACTCTACTCAATACTCTGTAATGACCTATATGGGAAAATAATCTAAAAAAGAGTGGATATGTTTATATGTATAAATGAATCACTTTACTGTACAGCAGAAACTAATGTAATATTGTAAATCAACTATACTCCAATAAAAATTCATTAATTTTTTTAAAAAATAAAATAAAAATAAACAAACAAAAAACCCTAATAACAAAAATTTACAAAAGAGGAAAATAGAATTAAAAAAAGAAAGTATAGCCATAATTTTTAATAAAATTCTACACAATATGAACATGATGAGTTTGGGTTGGTAGAATATATACGCTCTAGGTATTGCAAGGGAAGGCAGGGGTTTTGCAGTCATACAGAAATGTATGCACATATATGTATATATTTACTACCATTAGCTGCGTGACCTTAAGTAAGCCGAACAGGGATTCAAAAGTGATGAATCTTCTTCAGCTGTTGCTCAGTTCCAGCCCATACTTGTTTTGAGTGATGAAGCTAGACCTTCCACTTTTTCAATCATACCAAAAATTCAGGGTTTTTTGGTGTAAAATCTCCTCATTTTTACATCTGGATAAGTAATATATTTGATTAATACTGAATAGGCCAATAGAAACATAGTTGTGGGCTAGATCCAAGAGTTTTAAGGTTCTACTTAGATTGTTTCTTAGCTAACCATTACATGGAATAAGGAGAACTCATAGGATATACCCATAAAGCAATAGTATTATTCCCTTTCCACACCTGCTCAAATGCTTTTAGGAGGCTAGTACTTCCTCTAAACTTGAATAAAGCCCTAGAATTGGGTCTTATCTTTTCCTGTCATTCTCTGATAATAAAAGCACTACAGCCTTTTTAGTCCCTAGGAAAGTAGTCTTGCAAAAATAATCAATGCTATATATTTTATGTAAAGTTGAGTATTTTTATCCTCCTCACAGTTTGGCTTGCTTAACTAAACTGCTTCTAAAATCTCCATGTGTAATAATGTTTGCAAAGTGTGCCACAATATTTTCCCTCTGTATCCATACTCCTCATAGACCATAGGTTACACTTGTGAACTGCTTTGGGCAATAGGACAGTATGCTATGCAAATAAAGAGTTAAAAGTAGTTGTGCATTGAGGCTTACCCTCTTTTGGCTGCTTTTGGAAACACTGTAACCATCTCCATGTGAATGTGTCAGGAATAACCTGCTGGATAATGAGAGATATTATGGCAAAGTCATCGTTTGTCTTGGCTGACTTCAAGCCAACTGCCAACCATGTAAGACTGGCTATCCTAGATCATCCAGTCCTAGCCAAGCTACCAACTGAACTCTAATATTAGCCATGCCAGCTCACACAAGGAAAACTACCAAGCTTACACTTCAGTTCATGAGAAATCAATGTTTATTGTTTTAACCCACTAAGTTGTAGGGTGGTTATACACCAAGAGCCTACTGATACTCTCCAAAGTTAAGATTGTAGTCAAGTGCAAATATAAAAAGCACAAAAGTTCTTACTAGGCAAATGTTGAAGGCTTACCCTTTTCCTCCTGCTTCCTTTAGTGGGCTCCCTGATAGATTCCTCCTACTGCAACTCTCATGATGTTAGATAGTATTTCTCCTTACAACGACTGTTTAATACCTCTACCCCTACTGCCATCTCGTTAATTTTTCTGCATCTGAGAGGCCATTTCCATATTCATTCTGCCAATCTGTTTTGCCTCTGGCACAGACTTCTTGGCCAGCATCTTTTAAAAACAATCTTCAGCCATTAGTCTAACCATAGATTCCAGGACTAGTCCCTGAAAATCATGCACCTTTGGAGTAAGTGTATGGAGGTATGTAATTATTTCCCAAACATGACCAAAGCCAGGCAGCCTCAAGCCACTTCAGCCTACCTTGGATACTTTTTTTTACAATTGACAGTTTAAAACCAATTCAATGTGTCCCAAAATTACAAGGGATAAATATAACATCTCTAAGTAGTTTCTTCTTCTTAGATCAAGGTTAGAGGAAAGAAGTATATCATTCAAGATGAGGGAATGGGGCTTCCCTGGTGGCGCAGTGGTTGAGAGTCTGCCTGCCAATGCAGGGGACACGGGTTCGTGCCCCGGTCCGGGAGGATCCCACATGCCACGGAGCGGCTGGGCCCGTGAGCCATGGCCGCTGAGCCTGTGCGTCCGGAGCCTGTGCTCCACAACGGGAGAGGCCACAACAGTGAGAGGCCCACGTACCGCAAAAAAAAAAAAAAAAAAAAAAAAAGATGAGGGAATGGAGCACAGTAGAAACTGTCAAAATAAATCTGCCACAATGTTACCACTGCCCTTCCTATTTTCAACCATGTTATACCCCTGATGTGAGGGTAGGAGTTGTCAAACCAGATTTTGAATATGTTCTTTTCCTCTCCTGCATAGAAAATCTAGCACCTCAATTTATTATCATGTGGTCTCCAAACCTGAGAAAGAGAGAACTGTATTTTAAAATTCTGTTATATCCTAAAAGCTTATCCACTAATTGGCAAAACTCATATCTTTTGGCTTAAACATGTGTACAAATCATCTACCTCAAATCAAAATACTATATTGAAAAAAAAAATCAATGAGTGTATAATTGTCAGCGTCCAATGCATGGTTCATAATTATCACTTTAAGATTTCCCATATGTTTTGCTATAACGTTTTTGGAAAGTTTGACATAATTAAAATTTCAAACACAACTACTATATTTACAAATTAATAAACATCAGCTTATGTGTGAGATTATCAATTGTAACCACAAGTAAAATATACTAAGTTTTTTTCAGTCATCTGCAATTGACCTGAAAATGCAATTACCCTCTTGGAGATTATGTTATCAGGGAGAAAGGGCTTGATCATTGAGGCCAGGAACGCTTATCTCGCATTCTGTTTCTCAGTCATTAACTGTGCCATTTTAGCCGAGTCACTTTAAGGGATTATCATAAAGATTAAAAATAACATATAGATTATGTTACACAATTTTCCTCCACCTCTGTTATCCAGAAGTAAAATATGGAATGTGAATGATCAGCTTCCCAGTTCAAACTTAGAAGCGGTTTTCTCTGAACTGTGCAAAAATCCCCACTGTGAGAACTGCTCTGCTGTCTCTCTGGGATGGAAAGCATATAGAACAGAGATCCTACCCAAGCCCTTATGATGGGGCCCCCAAGGTAAGCTATCCTGTGCTTCGAAGAGAATGAGCTTTTGACTACCAATGGCTGGGGGAGTTGGCCAAAGCCTTACCTGTCCCAAGAACTCCATATCAAAGCCATAATCTTAGCCTCATCATGATACAACAAACCTACAAGACCCGTACTTGAAAATAAGCCATAAAACCCCTTCAGGATTAAATAACTCATTGACTTCTTTGTCATTACACCACTAATCTCCATATTACAGAAAGTACCAACCATAGAAGGCATTTCTTAAACTACTATTTGCAGATTACTCCAAGAAACATTACTACTTAAATGCAAAAAACTTGCAAACATAGTTTATAACTATATTGATAAAGTAATGACTATGAAAGTTAGGATTTTAAGTAAATTGAACTGGGAACAATATGAATAAATTTTGTTTTATGAGCTCTTTGATTGAAAGAGTCAGGTATAAGTGTAATCTTATTTAGCAGGTTGTTACAGCTGTTAGTGTGGAAATAGGTTTCTGGCCAAATGGATAGCTTTATTATTGATAAATTTGTTTAACTCTTACTTATTTTAAGGTGCCCAGATGCTCTAGCAATACATGGTAAAATATACTTTAGATGGATAAATACATGAAACCTAATGCAATAAGCTGCATACGCAAGAAATAATTAAACCAGAACAAGTGCTATAGCAGATAAATCAATGCAGGTACAGCACTTAATTTGTGAGACAAATGGTTGTGGTCAACAGAGTCAAAAAGTGCAGAAAGCTACCATAATAATAACAGGGAACAATTCCCCTGCCATATATCCACACAAGCAGCAGACCAGACACAAGAAAGTGCTTTCTAAAGAATTTCTGCCTAAAGTGAAATTGGGCATTTGAATATTTAGATGTAACCTCATCTGAATTTCAACGTATAAAATTGTTAGTTGTACAAAGAATAAGAATGAATTCCTTAGACACACCTAGGTTCATTGCTGCATTCTACACTGTGATAGTACTTTTCTAAATTTCATTTTAGTCATCTCTAAGACAGGAAGAATCTTGGACTGAAACAAATCTATTGAATAATGATAATCTAATGATAAACAAATGAATAATACAGAATTTAAATATTTGAATTTTTAAAAAAGAATAACTATTTAATAATAAATGAGGAAAGTACTGGATCATTTTTAGTAACATACATGAAAAGCTTGTACTTCAGATTTTAAATAATTTTGCATCATTATGTACATGATGCAAATGTTTAGAGCAGATATTCTGTAATAAAAGTTTGATTTTAAAATACATATTACTTTTAAAATACTTCATCTGATAAATTACTGTGCTTGTTAGAACTGTGGCTATAAAGATTTTAATACATTTTTAAGCCTGAAATTTATTTTCCAACCACAATGGATAATTATTTTTTTTTAGAACTATGTTATTGGTATTTTATGTAAGCAAATATTTTATCCAGTGAAGAGTTAGTAAAGGAACACTCCACTTTCAAGTCTGTTTTAAGTTGTATTTTTTTAATAAAAAAATACTGTATCATACTATAGTCCTAAAGGACAATGACTAGTTTGCCACATAGAATTAAAAAAAAAAAAACATAATTTTCATTTTAGGCTGAGATGCACTAGCATAAATGGAAAACTCCTGGGACCACAGCCTTAGGGAGCCCAACACTTTCATGGGTTTTATTTTGAGGAACTGCATCAGGTTTTCACAGTAAAGAGTTGACAAAGATCACCTATGGCTCTGATGGGAGAGAGGAACAATAATCATTGTGAAATAGAACCAGAGCACATTTCATAAGAAAAGTCCTTCTCTCTAAGGGTGAAGGCTTTAGCAGAGTCTTATCCCACCTGGGTAAAAGGCGATCCTCCTACCGCACCACTTCCTGTATCACCTAAAGTGGGGAAAGGGGGCTAAAAAAGTCTTGTAAAGGTCACATGCCAGGTCCCCTGAAATAATTAGATTTAATTATGATTATAGAATGCTTACCCTCCTCTCCACTATCAAACAAACAAGGCTCTAGCATAGTAATAGTGGATCACAGCTAAAAGAACTTTATTCATAATTTTGGAAACAAGCACTTAGAAAAACCCAAAGTCAATAGGGGAAAACAAATGAAAATTACACTAGAGGAATTTGAAGTCTTTGGTATATATAACTACAGCAAACATTAAACACAGGTCAAATTCTAGCCAGATTAACTTAAAATTTTAACTAAAGCCCAGTTCCTATTATCCAATATATCATGCCCAGATTTCAACAAAACACTACAAGGCATGCTAAAGGACAAGCAAAATAATGGTCTGAAGAGACCAGGCAAGCATCAGACCAGATTCATGAGACAAATGGTGGAATTTTCAGACACAAAATTTAAAATAACCCTGATTAACATGTTGAGGGCTCAAATGGAAAAAGTAGACAACATACAAGAACATATGGGCTGAAAGGAGAAAGATGAAAATTCTAAGAATTTAAAGGAAATAGTAGAGAAAAAAGTATCAGAAACCAAAGAACGCCTTTGATGGGCTCATCAGTTCACCAGAAACTAATGAGGAAATAATCAGTGAGCTTGAATACAGACTCATAGAAACTTACCAAACTAATGAAATTCGAAGTGCTAAAAAATGATAAAGAAGGCGGAGGATGAGGAAGAAGAAGAGAGAGAAACAGAAGGGAACATCCAAACATCCAAGAACTACAGAACATCAAGAACTACTATTTACAGGGCAAATTTTAATGTGTAATATATATGTAACTGGAATATTAGGGGAGAAGACAGAAATGAGAAGAAATATTTGAATAATGGCCCAGAAATTTCCAAAATAGACAGAAAATAAACCAGAGATCCAGGAAGCTCAGAGAACATCAAGCAGGATAAATACCAAAAGGCACACCCAGGCATATCATATTCAAACCAGAATACCAAAGACAAAGAGGAAATTTTTTAAAAATGAAATAACTTTAGGACAATAAGAACAAGAATTATATCGAACTTCTTATCAGAAACCATGCAAACAAGAAGAAAGTAAAAATTTTAAACATTAAAGAAAAAACTTTTAATTTTTTCCACTGTATCTTATTTAAACTCTTATCCTTGGCAAAAACAATTCTTTCATCATTTAAGAGAAAACAGACATATGAACTGAAAACAGAAATACAAATATGTGAGAATAAAGTTAATTTTTTCTATTCATTGTTTTTCCTTTTTTAATCTGTCCTTTGTTAAATTTCTGTCTCTTTTTTCTGCTAAGCAGAGGTACACTGGCAATCTACTCAAGGAAGAAGAATCTTAATACAGCTTTTGGTACATATTCTTTCAAAACTTCATTGAAGAAATGTCATCACAAAAAAGAAAAAAAAAAACCTGGCCTCTTTATGTTTTGGATAAAGAAGCTATTCCACATTTTAGCATCCTGTCCTCCCTCCAAAGAATTGTTGATTTGAACTTTAGCAGTAAATGGCATTCTAATCTTGTTGCCATAGATATATTAGAGCTTTTGGCAGGTTACTGCTTTGTGTTAGGTTCTGTCACTGAGGAAAATGTTCTTGTCTGGGGAAGAAAATACCTGCCAGGAGCAGACAGGGGCTTAACATGGTGTCAGCATTGTGGAAAAATCAACATTTCTCTGTAGTTCACTGCAAGACTAACGAAAATGAAAGGCAAGTCTAATAGAGGCAAAAGGAGGGCTGGGTTCATGAACTAAATTAATTCTCTTGTGTATTATATTTGTTAGGCCTGCCATAACAAACTACCACAGATTGGGTGGTATAAACAATAGTAGTTTATTGTCTAACAGTTCTGGAGTCCAAGATCAAGGCGTCATCAGGGTTTGTTCCTTCTTAGAGCTGTCAAAGAATCTGTTCCAAGCCTCTCTCCTTGGCTTGTAGATGGCCATCTTTTCCTTATGTCTTCCAATTATCTTCCCTCTATACTTTTCTCTGTGTCCAAATTTCCCCTCCATAAGGACACTAGTCATATTGTAATGAGGGCCCACCCTAACAACCTCACTTTAGATTAATTACCTCTGTAAAACCCCTATCTCCAAATAAGGTCACATTTTTAGGTACTAGGGGTTATGCATTCAACATATGAATTGGTGGGAACATGACTCAATTCGCAGCACTCTGAAACATGGATAGTTATTTTATCCAGAGTTTCCTCAAGCTGGTCACTCTTACCAATATATTCAAGTTATGTATGAGATTTAAGTAATTAGCCAAGAAAATTACAGTTAATAATTTATTAAAGATCTGTGAAAAGAAAAATATTGGTCAAAATTGTAACCCTACTTTGGTTAATGGAACATCTGGAAGCACTTTTAATTTTGAATTTAAAGGCAAATCTTATGGGATGGCCTGTTTTATCTTTTGCCCTAAATCTGCAGTTCAGTACACTCTCAATCAGGATAATATTTTTGCTATGGATTGGGCTACAAGGAGAACATACAGCTGTTAGGCTTGTTTTGAAACAATTACAAAAGGTAATGTAATTCCAACTGACCTCTGTGAATCACTAAAATCATTTTGTTTAATATTGTAATAAAGGACTCTCATTTTCAGACAAAAAGAACTGGGTTTTTCCCTCCTTCCTGAAATAACTAAAATATCAGCTATGGAAAAAATGGAAAATATTTCTCAGGGCATTGAAGCAATGTAGAATATTTTTCCCTTGAGAAATGGATCACATGAAAAGATATTCAACATTATTACTCATTAGGGAAATAAAAATCAAAACCACAGTAAAATATCACTTTACGTCCACTAGGGTGGCATAAATCAAAAAGACAGACAATAACAAGTATTGACAAGGATATGGAAAATTTAAAACCCTTAAGCGTTGATGATGGAAATGTAAAATGCTACAGCCACTTTGGAAAATAGTTTGGCAGTTCCTCAAATGTTAAACATACAGTTATTATATTACCCAGCAATTCTGCTCCTAGGTATCTACCAAGAAATTAAAACATACATCCACATAAAACCTATACCAAATATTCATAACAGCATTGTTTATAAACTCAAAATTAGATTACCCAAATTTATTCTACTGATGAAACAGAAAATGTTGTATACCCCTATAGTGAAATATTGAGTAATTAAAAACAATGAATTACTGATACATTTACAGCATAGATGAATCTTGAAAACATTATGCTAAATGAAGTAAGCTAGTAATAAAATATCACCTATTTTATGAATCCAGTTAAATGAAATGTCCAGAACAGGTCAATCTAAGAGGCAATGTAGATTAGTAGTTTCCTAGGGCTAAGGATGGAGTTGGTAAACAACTTCTATATATGAAAAATTTTTTTAGAGAGAAGAAAAAATTTCTAACATTAGATTGCATTGATAATTCTTTGAATATAAAAACCATTCACATAACTCTGAATATACTTAACACCACTGAACTGTATGTTTTGAATTGATACATTTCATGATAATTATATCTCAATAAAGCTGTTATAAAAGAGTGGAAAATTAAACTTGAAATATAGAAATTAGTAGAAAAATAAATCAATAATTATAATTCTGTTTGTTCAAGAATATAAAATGATTTAGCATGTTAAGAAGAGACATCAAAATTATAGAAAAATAAATACCCAAAATGAAGGCTAGAAAAGAAAATACATTGTTTAACATCAAAAATACACTGGATGAAATTAACAGCAGATTAGACATTACGGAATATTATCGTATTTGAAGATTTAACAATAGAAATAAAAAAATAGAAAAATATCGGGGAAAAAATAACAGCATCAGTGAACTCTGGGAGAATATCAAGCATCTAAACACGTGTGTGATGAAGTCACTGAATTAAAGAGGTGATGAAAACTATTTGAATAAAGGCCAAAATTTTTCTAAATTTTATGAAAAAATATGTATATATACACACAGATATAAGAAGTTAAAGAAACTTAGGCATAAGAAACATGAAGAAACTACACCTAGGCATATCGCAAGTAAACTGCTTCAAACCAATTATAATGATAATTTATAATACAATTTATAATCTAATACACCAACAGCTAAGATAAAACAGAGGCAACATTAAATGCAGACAAGGATGAAGATAAAAATGTATCTCTCAAGGATGCAGATAAAAATGTATCTCTCCAGCCCAGCTACTCTGGAAGTTAGTTTAGCAGCATCTTTAAAAATTAAACCTACATTTACCATATAACTCAGCAACTGCACTCCTGGACATTTATTCCAGAGAAATGAAAACTTGTATCACCACAAAACTCTCTACACAATTGTTCATAGTACCTTTATATGTTAATAGCCAAAAACTGGAAACAACCACGTCCCTCAGTAAGGGAATGGTTAAACCAACTATTGTACATCCATACTGTAGATACTACTTAGCAATAAACAGAATTGAATTATTGATACACACAAACTTAGATGGATCTGAAGGGCATTACAAGTGAAAAAAGACGATCTCAAAAGGTCACATACAGTGTGATTCCACTTATACAATATTCTTAAAATGACAAAATTATATAAATGGAAAGCAGATTTGTGGTTGGCAAAGGTGGCCAATGGTGGGAGTGGGGGATGGGTATGACCATAAAGGAGTATGGAGGGAAATCTTTGTGGTGAAATAGTTCTGTATCTTGATTGTGGTGGTGGTTACACGAATCTACACATATGATAAAATGACACAGAACTATACACACAGATTAGACCAATGTCAGATTCTTTTTGATATTGTACTATATACCTTTCACCTAGTTTCCCCCAGTAGTTACACAGGACCTCTTTGTACTATCTTTGCAATTTCCTGTGAACATATAATTATTTCAAAATTTAAAAAAAAAACAAAACCATTTTCATTTCAGTGGGAACTTTCCCCAGGTAGATGCTAACCCTTCTGCCTGGGCAAAAGGGTCATATGGAGCCAAACTGAATCCAGCCCACAGTGAGGAGCTAAGTCCAGACCAGGTCCTCCTGGATCAGTTGACCCATAGAAGCATAAGGGAAAATAAATGGTTATTGTTTGAAGCCACTGAGCTTTGGAGTGGTTTGTTTTGCAGCACTAGTTTGACAATAGCTAACTAATATATGCCCACTTGCCTCGCTTCCTCTCTATAGCCCTAAAAAGGATGGATGTCTGTCATTGTTGACTGTGGCAGAAACAGCTAGATGTCCTTCAACATCTGTTCTACCCTTCTGTCACCCCAGAGTAATGGTATCTTTGATTTTTATCTGGCCATATGGCTATCTGAATTAAGACTACATTTCCAACCTCTCTTGTAATTAGGTGTGGCCATGCAACTAAATTCTGACCAATGGGATGTAAGAGAAAAGGGCCACGACACATCTGGGAAATTTCTCTAAGAAAGAACTGACTTTCCTGATTCTTCACCTTTCTCACAGATTGGAATGCAGAAGTGAAGCTCAAGCAATCTTGTTGGATATGCGGTAAAAGCTACATTTTGAGAATGGCAAGGCAACAGAATAGAGAAATTAAGTTTCCTGTTTTGATCATGGAGATGCCATACCAGTCCAAGGCTGCTTATTTCTGAATTTCCCTTATCTGAGAGTGATGTAAACTTTTACCTTATGTTTTCTGTCATTCACAACAGAACTCAGTCTTTATTGCATGGCTTCTTATTTGGGCTACCCTTTCTCATGAGCTTATCCTGTCAAACCAACCATGCTAAGCACCATATGTTTTATAACCATTAAATAATTATTTATTAGCCAGGGTGATAATGCTTAGGAAAGAGTAAGGAGCAAGACAGATAAGCTCCTTGCCCTCGAGGGCTTTGGGAGAAAAAAAAAAAAAAAAAAAGAGTGAGAGAGAGAGAGAGAGAAAACCTTAAAAGCAGCTAGAGCAACATAAACACAACCCCTACAGAAAAGCAAAAAGAAAGATGACAGCAGATTTCTTGTTTTAAAAAAAAGCAAGCTGGAAGACAGTGGAGAAACATCTTTAAAATACTTCAAAATTAAAAACTCCCAACCAAGAATCCTTTAGCCAGCAAAAATATCTTTCAAACATAAAGGCTTTTAAAGATATACAAAATGCCAAATATGGAAAATGAGTTAGAAGCCAGCACACATATACTATAAAAATATTAAAGGAAGTCTTTGAAGCAAAAAATAAACATACTAATAGAAATCAAGATGTACACAAGGTACTAAGGAGCAGTGAAACTGGTAACTATGTGGATAAATATAATTTTTTATAATCTCTTCAAAATATAATAGTTTAAACAAAAACAACAATGCATTGTGGGTTTTAAAACAGAGATAGAAGTAAAATCTGTGACAACAAGAGCATAAAATCCATGAGGGGAAAAATAGAAGCATACTGTTGCAATAATGTCCTTAAAATTTAAATGAGATAGCACAATATTAATTGAAGGTAGACAGTGATAATTTTCTTTGTTTTTTTTTTCTATTTATTGTCTTTTTTGCTGTAAAATATACATAGGATTTACCATCTTAACAATTTTTTTTTTAAAATTTAACCTCTTTATTGGAGTGTAATTTCTTTACAATGCTTGGTTAGTTTCTGCAGCGTAACAAAGTGAATCAGCTGTATGTATACATATAGCCCCATATCCCCTCCCTCCTGCGTCTCCCTCCCACCTTCCCTATTCCAACCCTCTAGGTGGACACAAAGCACTGAGCTGATCTCCCTGTGCTATGAAGCTGCTTCCCACTAGCTATCTATTTTACATCAGTAATGCATATATGTCAATGCTACTCTCTCCCTTCATCCCAACTTACCCTTCCCTCCCCATGTCCTCAAGTCCATTCTCTATGTCTGCGCCTTTATTCCTGTAGTGCTCTGAGGTTCATCACAACTTTTTATTTATTTATTTATTTTTAAGATTCCATATATATGTGTTAGCATATGGTATTTGTTTTTCTCTTTCTGACTTACTTCACTCTGTAAGACAGACTCTAGGTCCATCCACCTCATTACAAATAGTTCAATTTTGTTTCTTTTTATGGCTGAGTAATATTCCACTGTATATGTATGTGCCACATCATTTTCCATTCATCTGTTAATGGACACTTAGGTTGATTCCACTTCCTGGCTATTGTAAATAGTGCTGCAATGAACATTGTGGTACATGACTCTTTTTGAATTATGGTTTTCTCAGGATGTATGCCCAGTAGTGGGATTGCTGGGTCACATGGTAGTTCTATTTTTAGATTTTTAAGGAACCTCCATACTGTTTTCCATAGTGGCTGTATCAATTTACATCCCCACCAACAGTGCAAGAAGTTTCCCTTTTCTCCACACCCTCTCCAGCATTTATTGTTTGTAGACTTTTGATGATGGCCATTCTGACTGGTGTGAGGTGATACCTCATTGTAGTTTTGATTTGCATTTCTCTAATGATTAGTGATGTTGAGCATCCTTTCATGTGTTTGTTGGCAATCTGTATATCTTCTTTGGAGAAGTGCCTCTTTAGGTCTTCTGCCCAATTTTGGATTGGGTTGTTTGTTTTTTTGATTTGAGCTGCATGAGCTGCTTGTATATTTGGGAGATTAATCCTTTGTCAGTTGCTTCAATTGCAAATATTTTCTCCCATTCTGAGGGTTGTCTTTTTGTCTTGTTTATGGTTTCCTTTGTTGTGCAAAAGCCTTTAAGATTCATTAGGTCCCATTTGTTTATTTTTATTTCCATTTCTCCAGGAGGTGTGTCAAAAAGGATTTTGCTGTGATTTATGTCAAAGAGGAAGTGTCCCCATGTCTTCCCAATCCCCACATAGTTTAGCCAATGGGGAGCCATGACAGGAGGTCAGAGGGTCAGGGTGTTCCTCTCCCTGAGCCTTCGACCAGGCCACCTCAGGTGGCTGAATCCTCAAGTGTCAGACTCTGCCTCTGAGGTTGGCCCTCTCTCTCTCCACACGAGTCTCCTTCCAGGTTTCCATCCCGTTTTTTTTACCTCTTCCTACAGCTGATAAGAGTGAGGTTGATACTATGGGTACCTGCACCATCACTTTTGGTGCCCTGACTGCCAACCCTGTCTAAATGTCTTTCTGTGAATAAACCACTCCCTATGTTTTCCTCTTAGAGTTTTATAGTGTTTGGCCCAACATTTAGATCTTTAATTCATTTTGAGTTTACTTTTGTGTATGGTTTTAAGAAGTGTTCTAATTTCATTCTTTTACATGTAACTGTCCAGTTTTCCCAGCACCATTTATTGAAGAGACTATCTTTTCTCCATTGTATATTCTTGCCTCCTTTATCAAAGATAAGGTGACCATATGTGCATGGGTTTATCTCTGGGCTTTCTATCCTGTTCCATTGATCGATATTTCTGTTTTTGTGCTAGTACCATACTGTCTTGATTGCTGTATCTTTGCAGTATAGTCTGAAGTCAAGGAGACTGATTCCTCCAGTTCCATTTTTCTTTCTCAAGATTGCTTTCGTTATTCAGGGTTTTTGTGTTTCCATATAAATTGTGAAATCTTTTGTTCTAGTTCTGTGAAAAACGAGATTGGTAGCTTGATGGGGATTGCACTGAATCTGTATATTGCTTTGGGTAGTATAATCATTTTAACAATGTTGATTCTTCCAATCCAAGAACATGTAATATCTATCTGTTTGTATCATCTTTAAATTCTTTCATCAGTGTCTTATAATTTTCTGCATACAGGTCTTTTGTCTCCTTAGGTAGGTTTATTCCTAGGTATTTTATTCTTTTTGCTGCTATGGTAAATGGGATTATTTCTTAATTTCTCTTTCAGATTTTTCATCATTAGTGTATAGGAATACAAGAGATTTCTGTGCATTAATTTTGTATCCTGCTACTTTACCAGATTCATTGCTTAGTTCTACTAGTTTTCTGTTAGCATCTTTAAGTTTCTCTATGTACAGTATCATGTCATCTGCAAACAGTGATAGTTTTACTTCACCTTTTCTGATTAGGATTTTTTAATTTCTTTTTCATCTCTGATTGCTGTAGCTAAAACTTCCAAAACTATGTTTAAGAATAGTGGTGAGAATGGGCAACCTTCTGTTGTTCCCGACCTTAGAGGAAATGTTTTCAGTTTTTCACTCTGAGAATGATCTTGGCAGTGGGTTTGTCATACATGGACTTTATTATGTTGAGGTAGGTTCCCTCTATGCCTACTTTCTAGAGAGATTTTTATCATAAATGGGTGTTGAATTTTTTTTAAATCTTTTTCTGTATCTATTGAGATGATCATATAGTTTTTATCCTTCAATTTGTTAATATGGTGTATCACATTGATTGATTTGCATATATTGAAGGATCCTTACATTCCTGGGATAAACCCCACTTGATCAGGGTGTATGATCCTTTTAATGTGCTGTTGGACTCTGTTTGCTAGTATTTTGTTGAGGATTTTTGCATCTATGTTCATCAGTGATATTGTCCTCTTGTTTCCTTTTTTTGTGACATCTTTGTCTGGTTTTGGTATCAGGGTGATGGTGGCCTCGTAGAATGAGTTTGAGACTGTTCCTCCCTGTGCTATAGTTTAGAAGAGTTTGAGAAGGATAGCTGTTATCTGTTCTCTAAATGTTTGATACAATTCACCTGTGAAGTCATCTGGTCCTGGGCTTTCGTTTGTTGGAAGATTTTTAATCACAGTTTCAGTTTCAGTGCTTGTGACTGGTCTGTTTATATTTTCTATTTCTTCCTGCTTCGGTATCAGAAGGTTGTGCTTTTCTAAGAATTTGTCCATTTCTTCCATGTTGTCTATTTTATTGGCATACAGTTGCTTAGAGTAATCTCTTATGATCCTTTGTATTTCTGCAGTGTCAGTTGTTCCTTCTCCTTTTTTATTTCTAATTCTACTGACTTAAGGCTTCTCCCTTTTTTTCTTGGTGAGTCTGGCTAACGGTTTATCAATTTTGTTTATCTTCTTAAAGAACCAGCTTTTAGTTTTATTGATCTGTGCTATCATTTCCTTCATTTCTTTTTCATTTATTTCTGATCTGATCTTTGTGATTTCTTTACTTCTGCTAACTTTGGGGATTTTTGTTCTTCTCTCTCTAATTCTTTAGGTGTAAGGTTAGGTTGTTTATTTGAGATGTTTCTTGAGGTATGAATGTATTGTTATAAACTTCCCTCTTAGAGCTCCTTTTGCCACACCCCACAGGGTTTGGGTCATCGTGTTTTCATTGTCATTTGTGTCTAGGTAATTTTTGATTTCCTCTTTGATTTCTTCAGTGACCTCTTGGTTATTTAGAAGTGTATTGTTTAGCCTCCATGTTTGTATTTTTTACAGTTTGTTTCCTGGAATTGATATCTAGTCTCATAGCATTGTGGTTGGAAAAGATATTTGATACAATTTCAATTTTCTTAAATTTACCAAGGCTTGATTTGTGACCCAAGATATGATCTATCCTGGAGCATGTTCCATGAGCGCTTGAGAAGAAAGTGTATTCTGTTGTTTTTGGATGGAATGTCCTATCAATATTAATTAAGTCCATCGTGTTTAATATGTCATTTAAAGCCTGGGTTTCCTTACTTATTTTCATTTTGAGTGATCTGTCCATTGGTGAAAGTGGGGTGTTAAAGTCCCCTATTATGACTGTGTTACTGTTGATTTCCCCTTTTATGGCTGTTAGCATTTGCCTATGTATTGAGTTGATCCTATGTAGAGTGCATAAATATTTACAATTGTTATGTCTTTTTCTTGGATTGATCCCTTGATCATTATGTAGTGTCCTTCTTTGTCTCTTGTAATAGTCTTTATTTTATTTTATTTATTTATTTTTTTGCGGTACGCAGGCCTCTCACTGTTGTGGCCTCTCCTGTTGTGGAGCACAGGCTCCGGACGCGCATGCTCAGCGGTCACGGGTCTCAGGCCCAGCCTCTCCGTGGCATGTGGGATCTTCCCGGACTGGGGCACAAACCCAAGTCCCCTGCATCAGCAGGCAGACTCTCAACCACTGCGCCACCAGGGAAGCCCAATAGTCTTTATTTTAAAGTCTATTTTGTCTGAAGTGAGAATGGCTACTACAGCTTTTTTTTTTTTTTTTTTTTTTTGCGGTACGCGGGCCTCTCACCATTGTGGCCTCTCCTGTTGTGGAGCACAGGCTCCAGGTGTGCAGGCTCAGCGGCCATGGCTCATGGGCCCAGACGCTCCACAGAATGTGGGATCTTCCCGAACTGGGGCACAAACCCGTGTCCCCTGCATTGGCAGGTGGACTCTCAACCATTGCGCCACCAGGGAAGCCCTCCAGCTTTCTTTTGATTTCCATTTGCATGGAATATCTTTTTCCATCCCCTCATTTTCTGTCTGTATGTGTCCCTATGTCTGAAGTGTGTCTCTTGTAGACAGTATATATACAGGTCCTGTTTTTGTATCCATTCAGCCAGTCTGTGTCTTTTGGTTGGAGCATTTAATCCACTTACATTTAAGGTAATTATCAATATGTATGTTCCTATTACCATTTTCTTAATTGTTTGGGACTTGTTATTGTAGGTCTTTTCCTTGTTTTTCCTGCCTAGAGAAGTTCCTTTAGCATTTGTTGTAAAGCTGGTTTGGTAGTGCTGAATTTTCTTAGCTTTTGCTTGTCTGTAAAGGTTTTAATTTCTCTGTTGAATCTGAATGAGATCCTTGCTGGGTAGAATAATCTTGATTGTAGGTTTTTCCCCTTCATCACTTTAAATATGTCCTGCCACTCCTTTCTAGCTTGCAGAGTTTCTGCTGAACAGTCAGTTGTTAACCTTATGGGGATTCCCCTGTATGTTATTTGTTGCATTTCCCTTGCTGCTTTTAATATTTTTTCTTTGTATTTAATTTTTGATAGTTTGAATATGTGTCTTGGTGTGTTTCTCCTTGGATTTATCCTGTATGGGACTCTCTGTTCTTCCTGGACTTGATTGACTATTTCCTTTCCCATGTTAGGGAAGTTTTCAACTATTATATGTTCAAATATTTTCTCGGACCCTTTCTTTTTCTCTTATTCTAGGACCCCTATAATTCGAATGTTGGTGCATGTAATGTTGGTCCAGAGGTCTCTGAGACTGTCAATTCTTTTCATTCTTTTTACTTTATTCTGCTCTGTGGTAATTATTTACCCTATTTTATCTTCCAGGTCACTTATCCATTCTTCTGCCTCAGTTATTCTGCTATTGCTTCCTTCTAGATAATTTTTAATTTCATTTAATGTTTTGGTCATCATTGTTTGTTTGCTCTTTAGTTCTTCTAGGTCCTTGTTAAATGTTTCTTGTATTTTCTCCATTCTATTTCCAAGATTTTGTATCATCTTTTCTATCGATACTCTGAATTCTTTTTCAAGTAGACTGCCTATTTTCTCTTCATTTGTTAGGTCTTGTGAGTTTTTACCTTGCTCCTTCATGTGCTGCATATTTCTGTCTTCTCATTTTGTTCAACTTACTGTGTTTGGGGTCTCCTTTCTGCAGGCTGCAGGTTTGTAGTTCCCGTTGTTTTTGGTGTCTGCTCCCAATAGGTAATGTGGTTCAGTGGCTTGTGTAAGCTTACTGATGGAGGGGACTGGTGCATGTGTTCTGGTGGATGGAACTGGATCTTGTCTTTCTGCTGGGCAGGACAACATCTGGTGGTGTGTTTTGGGTTGTCTGTGAACTTAGTATGATTTTAGACAGCCTCTCTAATGGGTAGGGTTGTGTTCCTGTCTTGCTAGTTGTTTGGCATGGGGCGTCCAGCACTGGAGCTTGCTGGCTGTTGGGTGGAGCTGGGTCTTATGGTTGAGACAGAGATCTCTGGGAGAGCTCTCGCCAGTTGATGTTGTGGGTCCTGGAAGTCTCTGGTGGTCCAATATCCGTAACTTGGCTCTCCCACCTCAGAGGCTCAGACCCGACACCATGTCGGAGCACCAAGACCCTTTCAGCCACATGGCTCAGAAGAAATACTAAAAACTAGAGTAAGATGAATATAAAAATCAGAAACAAATCAGTCACAGACAGCAAACCCCAAATCTACAGTTGTTCCCAAAGTCCACCGCCTCAATTTTGGGATGTTTTGTTGTCTATTCAGGTATTCCATGGATGCAGGGTACATCAAGTTGATTGTAGGGATTTAATACCCTGCTCCTGAGGCTGCACGGAGTAATTTCCCTTTCTCTTTTTTGTTTGCACAGCTCCTGGGTTTCAGCTGTGGTTTTGGCCCCACCTCTGCTTGTATGTCACCCTCAGGCATCTGGTC
Source organism: Orcinus orca (assembly GCF_937001465.1). NCBI lineage: Eukaryota > Metazoa > Chordata > Mammalia > Artiodactyla > Delphinidae > Orcinus > Orcinus orca. Next base: position 75,633,003 of record NC_064562.1, on the reverse strand, counting down.
TCTGCCCTTACAGGAGGGGGTTAAAGCAGCGGCTGATTAGGGGGCTCTTGCTCACTCATGCCAGGGAGAGGGAGGGTTACAGTAGTTATATTGTAAAGCAGGGCGAGTCTGCACTGGCAGAGGCCGGCATGACGTTGTCACAGCCTGAGGCGTACCATGTGTTCTCTCAGGGAAGTTGTCATCCCTGGATCACGGGACCCTGGCAGTGGCAGGCTGCACAGGCTCCCAGGGGAGGGAGGTATGGATAGTGACCTGTGCTTGCACACAGGCTTCTTGGTGGCTGCAGCAGCAGCCTTAGCATTTCATGCCCATCTCTGGTGTCCACACTGATGGCCGCGGCTTCCTCCCGTCTCTGGAGCTCATTTAGGCAGTGCTCTGAATCCCCTCTCCTCGTGCACCCAGAAACAATGGTCTCTTGCCTCTTAGGCAGTTCCAGACAATTTCCCAGACTGCCTCCCAGGTAGCTGTGGCTCACTAGCCCCCTTCAGGCTGTGTCTACGTAGCCAACCCCAGTTCTCTCCCTGGGATCTGACCTTTGAAGCTGGAGCCTCAGCTCCCAGCCCCAACCCTCCCTGGCAGGTGAGCAGACAAGCCTCTCAGGCTGGTGAGTTCTGGTCGGCACTGATCCTCTGTGTGGGAATCTCTACACTTTGCTCTCTGCACCCCTGTTGCTGTGGTCTCCTCCATGGCTCTGAAGCTTCCTCCCTGCCCCCTTCCCCGCCATTTCCACCAGTGAAGGGGCTTCCTACTGTGTGGAAACTTTTCCCACTTCACAGCTCCCTCCCAGATGTGCAAGTCCCGTCTCTGTTCTTTTGTCTCTGTTTTTTCTTTTGCCCTACCCAGGTACATGCGGAGTTTCTTGCCTTTTGGCAAGTCTGAGGTCTTCTGCCAGCGTTCAGTAGGGGTTCTATGGGAGCTGTTCCTCATGTAGATGTATTTTTGAGGTATTTGTGGGAAGGAAGGTGTTCCTGACATCTTACTCCTCTGCCATCTTGAAGGTCCCTGACTGCGATAATTTTAAAATTTATATTATAAACCTTAAGTCAACATAAACAGTTATAACCCTAAAGATGTGTATCTAATAATCAGAGAAAATGGAATCATAAATAATATTCAACTAATCCAAAAAAAGGCAGAAAGAGGAAAATGTAACAGCAAGAATAGATGGTACACATGAAAAACAACTAACAACATCGTATATTTAAATCCAACTATATTGATAATCACGTTATATATAAATGGTTAAACTCAAGTAAAAACACAGACACACACACATTGCCACAAACTAAGGGCAAGACTCAACTATATGCTATCTACAAGAAACCTACTTCATATATAATGACACAAACAGATTCAAAGCAAAATAATGGAGAAAAATATACCAGGCTGAGAAAAATACAATTAATCAAAATAAAATTTGTTCAGTTCATAGTTGTAGAGAGACACATAAATATCCCTCCCATCATTATGACAAGGCAAAAACTGAACATAATTCAAATTAACAACTCCTCTTTAACCCACCATAGAACAGAAATTGCAGGACAAACAAGTGACCCAAAATCTGTAGAAACACAAGCACTTGAAATAAGAAACAATACTCCAGTGTTTGCCTACCTGGAAAAGATGTTGTAGAATGAAGTATCAACTGGTAAGAAGTTACAGCTATAACATTTTAAAGAATATCTAAAAGTCAAGTGTACACAAAAACAGGAACATGAAACCCTTAGAAGTGACAGATATACGGAAGCAAGGTCATACCTTTTGCAGACTTTTCCTCCACAAACCTTACCCGGTGCTCACAGAAGACTGAGGAAAATTCAGAAGAAGCTTTTCTTGTTGTGGTAGAGGGGAAAACCAGCTGCTGGGGAAATTTTCAGAGAAGGGTCTCCCCCATCTTCCCTTCAGATAACAAACCTTAATCTGCAGGGAAAAAGCAATAAAAACTGTTACGTGCAGGCTGTAGATTGGGGGAAATCCAATGCAACTTAGAAAAGAACAAAAACAAAGACCAGCCCTGCTCCTAGGAAAAGATGCAGGAATACATACTAGGCCCAGTATTCCAGCTCCAAAAGGACAGGTAGGATTTGTGAAGTCTACACCATGGAGTTCAGGCCAAGACTGAGGTTAAATCAGAGCAAAGAATGCACCCTTCCCCCAGCACCTGCCCCCCAGGCTAATAAGCATTGAGTGAAGGCAATGATGGAATACAGCTGGGAGAACTGCAAGAGCATGAGCCTCTCCAGGCCGCAGCACAAAAGGGAAATGCAAGGCCAAGAAGGGAGCAGATATTGAGGAAACTGACAAAAAAGTTCTGCAAATTAACCCACATCTCAAAGAAAGTTTAGCCAGAAGAATTTAATGGCTAGAGTGTAATGAGAATAATCACAGCAACAAGGGGCCTAGAACCCAGTTCAATTCCTCACTATACTTTCAGAAGCCTACACATCACAGGCCTGGCAGAAGGAAAGGAGTTCAATTTTACCAGCAAAACAAAATAGTTAACTCGTATCTACTGTCCTACACAACAACATTTCAGGCTTCTGATAAAAATTCATGAGGTATTCAAAGGCGCGAGGAAAAACAAATTCTGAGAAGACAAAAAGTAATCATCAGAGCCAGACTCTGATATGAGACAGATGTTAAAAACAATCAAGCAGCTTGTCCCAGTTGACATTTATAGAACATTCTAATCTACAAAAGCAAAACACACTGTGAGCCCATTGTGAGCCCATGAAAAGGTGTTTGTCATTACTAATCATTAGGGAAATAAAAAATAAAACTATAACGAACTACCATTACCTACCCTCCTGTATGATAAATTAAACTGACTGATATCACCAAAATTGGCAAGAATGTAGATCACCCATAACTCTCAACTTGTAGGCTCACTCTGGATAAAGTTCTGGCAATATCACATATAAGTAAACATCATCTATTCAACTATCCTGCAATTTCATTACTAGGTATTTAACCCCCAAATAAAAGTATATGTACAGAAGAAACTTGTACTAAAATGTTGCACAGCAGTTTTATACATAATAATTAAAAACAGGAAACAGCTGAGTGCACTAGCCGGTGAATGTATTAAATGAATTGATGTTTATCCATACAAAGCAATGCCGCTCACCAATAAAAAGAGATAATACTATTTGACTTAATTTCAAGTTCTGAAACAGACACAAGTAATATGTGTTCTAAAAATATCAGAACAATAGTTGCCTCTTGTGAGAGGCATGAGTTGAGTGGGAAGGGCATGTCCGAACTTTTGGGGATGATGGTGATATTCTGTATCTTGATTTGGTTTACAAGAGTGTGTGAATTTGTCAAAACTCAGAAAGCATACACTAAAATTTGTGAAATGCATTACACACAAATTGTGTGTAAATTTGACATCAGAAAAAAGACCTGTACATAAATATTGAATTCTATTTAAGATCTGCACGCTGAAATATTTAGAAATGTTCTGATGTCTCTGATTTATTCTGAAATCGACCCAAAAATAAGATGGATGGTTGGAAGAATAGAGGATGGGTAAAGGAATGGACTCCTGATGAAGCAAGAACACTAAAAGATTTGTGGTATAATCTAGGGGAGTGAATATGAGTGTTTACTCTACATTTTTTCAACTTTGGTACATGTTTTAAAGTTTTCATAATGAAAATTGAAAAAAAGCAGTATACGAGGTAAAGACTGAACACTTTCTCAAACCACTGCAGGTCTCTAACTGAAATATGGCAAAATGGAGGAAGTATAAGTTTTTTAGAAGTTTACAGTTCTCAGTATTACATAAGAATAGATATTCTAATAACCATAGGGAGGAAAAAAAAAATCTTCTCTTCTACCCTTCTAGGTTCTTGCTGGGTGTCTGTAACAAAAGAGATTACCAAGAAAAAAAATATACAGATTAATGTACTATGCCATGTGGGAGTTTTCCTGAGAAAGTGAAGATGGGAAGAAGCTGTTAAGCCTGAGTATTCTAATGCTAGGCTTGATGAAGTGTGCCATGGAAAAATGTGATAGGACCAAAGGATATGAGCTAAGTGTGATAAACTGGGGGAACTCAGCAAGGTTTGTTTCATTTCCATCCCTCCCTGCCTTCCTCAGTCTTCAGAAATAAGGACTGTCCTTTCCTTTGGGTCTGGGGAGGCACCTCTCATATGAGGGTCTTATGATCAAACTTGGGGAGATGGGGAAAATGTCAGAGAGTCCTTCTTGCACCTGCCATTTCTCAAATTTCTTCAGCTTAAAATATTCAGTATGCCAAGGCACCGTATTTTGGAGTATTATGTCCTGAACTGTGTCATATGAAAATAAAACTTAATTGTGACTAAAGTAATCATGGAACATTTTATTACCTCAGAGAGTGAGCAGAAAAATCATAGCTCCTGCCCGAGATATCATCCAAGGGACAGGGAGGAACTAGCCAAACATAATAGGTTTAAAAGGACAGTTATAGGAGGAATATAGTTACTTTATCATTACATTCTCTTGTATTTTTCTTTTCAATGTAACAGTTCCATACAGATTTTCCTGGCAAGGTTAAATGCCCAGTTTTAATTACATATTATAGTTATAGTGTTTCCAGTCTATGCAGAGGCATGATTTTTTTCACCAGTGGGACAAATTATTGTGTAGTGGTTAATAGACATCGCAGCCAAACTGCCTAGAATTTTATGCTGGCTCTAAAACAGGCTGGGACCTGGGACCCTTTGCTGCAGTGCTTGCACCTGGACAAATCTCTCCTCAGAGCAACGGAATACAAAGAAACTGTAAGGAACTAAAAGTAACTTCACTCATGTGCAGTTGGGGCAAATGATGAATAACGAGATACAAAAAGACCAAAAACCCAACTGCCGCTTCTGAGGGGCAAAAGCAGGGTACTGCACGTGATCCCTACACACAGCATCATCAAGGTGGTGGGCTAACCACCTAAACCCCCTTTCAGCCCAACCCATGTATCTGCCCCTGCCCTCACCCCATTTAAGGGACCAGCTCACCCCCCCTTCAGAGAACAAGTAAGGACACCTGTTAGTTGTTTTTACTCCCTCATGTGGCAGCATGAGTCCCAATAAAGCCTTGCCTGAATTTCTCGTCTGTCCTTTTATCAATTTCTAGTGATTAAGGAGTCCAAGAACCCTGGTCGGAAACAGCTCTACATTTATTGACTGTTGAACAAAATTACTTATCCTCACAGGGCAACTATCCTTGTCTGTAAAATGGAGATAATAATAGTACACATCACATAGGGCTTGTTGATTCATAAATTTGCCCCAGTACATGAGGGCAAGGTGAGACCAAAGAGAGAGGCAGACCACTTCAGATTGGTAGGTGGTGGGTTTAATAAGCAAGGGAACTTACATAGGAGGCTTGCCTTGGGCAGCTGCAAGATGAGTACATCTCGGTACCCACACGCCAGAATCTTAAAAGTACATACAGAGACCTTAACTGGATTCAGTCACATATCCAGTCCAGATGGTTTCAATAACTCATTGCTCTTTCAAGGCTGCATCCTTGAAAATGGCTACAGCTGTGGGTACGGTGGGCAGAACGTACATTCCAAGGACAGGAGAGGGGGGTGAGGAGCCTCCACTGTCTGGGTCCAGCTTGTGGGTCAACAAGTGGTCACACCCTCTTGAGGACCTCATCTAATGAGGTTATAGTTAGAATTAAGTGAATTGATGACTAAACCCTCTAGGGCAGTGCAATATAAATATTGGCAATTATAATTTTGAATTATTATTTGCACTTTCATAAAAGCATTTGACATAACAGGTATAAAACTCTCTTTTGCCTTTATAGTATTTATTAACTTTGCCACTATTACCAAAGGCATAAACCAATCAAGCAAAACTATTTCAGTGGACTTTTAAAAGTGTAAATTGAACAAAAGGAAAAATGACTAATGTTATAAAATACCTTCCTTATGATTACAAGAAATTTGTGCTTTTCTTCCAAGGAGTTTGAAAATCTTTCACGCATAGTTTATCATATCAAATGATTGTGTCTTTAGCACTGGGTTATTATTTTAAGTACACAGTTTTAAGCACACACACACACACACACACACACTCATACAGACACATGACTGGCATACATTTCCTAATGTTTAAAATGTTAGTTTTATATTTTTTATAGTATATGTATAATTTTCTTAATATGCAGCATGTGCCACATCTATACAGATTCTTATTTAGCATGTGTAATATTGTTGTGCAATAGATTAGTAAAAAGAATATACTCCAGATTACACACTCTCAATTAATTAGCCAAAGATATAGAAATTTAGCATCCATGTGGTGACTCCACAGAGCAGGAGATGATACAGCATACCTCGTCACAACCTTTTTAGACCCAACCGCCAGATTCCCTAGCAAAGCTTGTGTAATTCTCTATGATGTCATCACACAAGTCAGGGTCTTGCCTTGGTGAAGAAGTTTTAATTTTGCAGGGAGTTATTGATTTCTACCCCTTCCCTCATAATTCACAATATTATTCAATGGTTTACATAGACAATTTCTTCAACCTCTTTCTGTTAAAGAGAATATTTACAGACCCTGGACTCTCCATTTGTTGGCTTTACCTGGATTCAGCATGGCTGCTTTCCTATGAATGGGCAGGAAACCAGAGCATGTGCCCAGTTTTTCTTTCAGTGATTTGTGACTCTCCATCTTAATTTCTGGCTTCCAAGAAAGAGCTCTTCTATGCAACATTCTAGAGCTCTAGATGAAACTGAACAACATTGGAGCAAACACTGCTTAAAACAAACAACAACACAAGGCTGAGTGGTTTCTTTCCTTCATGATAGTTGCAAGCCCCTCAAGCTCCTCTCTTAATTCAATTAGCTTCTTAACCCATATTCAGTGGTATGAAAAGAAGTAACGGTGCTGCTGTCGCATGTTTGCCAGGTCACAATTTTCATTTTTATTTATCTGGTTTTAGTTCATTATTTTATGTTGTTTCTGTTGTTGCTATTGTTTTAGTTATGTTTTCTAAGCCCCTGAACACTGTTGTGGATTCTACACATTTTAATTTCCATGGCCAGAGAATCCAGTGATGCCACAGAATCTGTTCCACAAAAGATAATTTTTTTATGAGTATCATTGTGTGTGTGAATTTTCAGGGGAAATAATAGAGGTATATCAATTTTTTTCTTGGTTATCTCTCATTTTGTCTTAATAGATACAAGTATTTTCAAACAGTGAAATAAAGACCCCCTTAGAATGGTATGTCTCATTAAATTTCTAAATTGTAGAAAACATTACTGTGATATAAGGGTAAGGTAATTGTGTACTCCTTACATAGACACTCAGCAATCTACTTAATCACTCTAAGTTTTAGTTCCCGTTTCTATGAAATAGAAAGTAGTAGCTATTATTAAGTTATCCGTTTTTCTAGTTCAAATATCAGGTCTCAATTCAATGCAAAACATACAAATAAATAATTTTTAAATAGATAAATAGATGTGTACACTATATTTATAAATTGAGCCCAGTTTGAGCAGGGCAATGCACTTAAGGGAATTCAATTAAAGTTCAAATAGTTTGATGAATTTAAAAGATAGATATAATTATGAATAGTGTTTAGGTAAATATTTCAACAACTGAATCATCTGGTAGTGTTTCAAGAGAAGACTAGCACTGAAATGTTGCCTAGAATTATTCACATAATTCTCCATGTCAATAATAAACAGCCTTTGGTTAAAACAGAGCGTTCAGGAGACAATCAATGGTGTTCGGAATTTCCCCACATCACAAATATAGGAGTTTAAATAGCAAGACTATAAGAAAAATTTAATAGACACATTTACCTTTATTCTGGTAATAGACATCACATCTTCAAGATGTTATATATGTAAAAGTTCAATCCATTTTCAATGAGAAGTAGCAAATAGTAATTTGACTAAACCTCGCACAGATGCTTGGAAGAACTTTCTGGCTGAGATGATGAAGAGACGTGAGACTTGGGTTCCAAGTAAGACTGTAGATTCTCATTCCTTAAAGATAAAAATAAGATGTCTATCTTCTTGGTATCACTTTACTGCCAACCTACGATTAAGGCAGGGAGATGAATGAAGTAGGCATTAAAGTTTCATTCTAGGCCTGTAACCCAATGAATTTCTTGAATTTACCATTTTTATCTTGTAACAGATTCAGCAATGAGGCAAAATTACTAGGCAACCCAATTTCTTAGGGTTGAAGCAATGTCACAGATAATTAAATAGAAACTGGGGTTTTGTCCTGGTTTCAATAAATTGGCCAGCTGGACCACAAGCAACATCTCCCCATGCAGTTACAGAGATCTAGCAGTGTGTTAATAAAAGCCTCAGGGAGGTCCTACGAACTATTGGCCATTTTCTACATGAGATGTAACTCTGGGCAATTTCAAAATGTCTATCTAGTACTCCTCTTCCAAAAGAAATAAGAGTATAAGAGTACTCTTATGTATGTATGTATATGTGTATGTGTGTTAAGTGGCCTAAAAAGAATTGAAAATTAATGAAACATGGAAAAATGGCTACCTTCTCTCCCCATTCCCCCATATACAGCTTTGCTAATTCAACAACTCACCAGCTGTTAATACTTAATACTCAAAGGAAAAACACATTTGCAATTTAATTAAAGCACAAGCTGGTAGGTTCTATTTAGAAATTCTATGGTAAAGGAAGTTTTTTCTCCCCACACCATTTTTCTAAACCAACCTTTCTAATACCTGACATTTCTCACATTTGACTTGCTAATGCTGTTAACATTGAAATCAGTCTAATGGAAATAATGAGAAATTTAAAAATAATAAGAATAAAAATTGATGTACAATTAAATTCACTTAGATATTTAAGCATAATATAAATAATATCATTCAACATTTTTGAATAATTCAATTAGGTGAAAATTGACTATGGAGAAAAACAAGATGAGGGGATAAAAGTAGATACTTTCTTTTACATTTTGCTCATGAGCTAAGAAAAGATTATACTTCTGTTCACTTAATAATCAAAATCAACAATACTAATGAGTTTTAATAGAATTGCCACAAAAAGTTAAATATCGTTACATTTTCCAAATTTATGGAAACAATAATAAAAAAAATTATGTTCTAATAGGGCTATTTCTTGCTCAGCTTGTTAAAGAGAAAAAAAACCCCTGTAATTACAAGATCCTCTCTGTAGGGAACCAATTCTTGACTATAAATTTCAATGGAAATTTTCCCACTTATCAGAACAATTTGAAAATTACACACAATCCATTTTTAGGTTTTTTATTTTTCAAATTCAGACGTCACAACACTTATATGTTTTAATAAATGTTAAATTGACATCTACTAACTTACAAACTAAAGTTTAAAATATTTCCATTACCCAAATTTTCTTTTAGTTTGATTCTCCTTTTCTTATCTGTTATAAATATTACCCACAAAAACAACCAAGTATAGATTCTGACAAAGAGCCTTACATAAACAGCCCCTAGGATATTTGTGGCATTTTTGTCTATAACTCTTTTTAAAAACCTAAGAAATTTCTAAATCACAGCATACTTTTGTAACATAATGTGAAATCTTAAGAAAAGCGACAATATTTTGGTGATATGTAGTCCAAGACAATCAACAAATTATTACTAATTTATCAATAAAGAGGCATGTATATACACACATGGAAGAAGACAGAAGCCACAAATAGAGAGATCAGTAAGACTCATTAATGCAATGTTAATAATGGCCATGTATTGTGGTAGGATTATATTTCAATTCTATTTTCTTTTATATATTTTTCAGTTTTTAAAATTTTCTATAGTAAGCATGTATTACTTTTATTGTCATAAACATAAACATTACTTTTAAAGACTTGTTTCATGATTAAATAGAAGAGGTTATATGCTTAAATAGTAAAGACATTAATATGTCTGAGGAAAGAGAAAAAATGAAATAGTCTTATGACAATTTAATCTCTGTACATTCAACAGATACCATTGAAAACAAAATTTTTTCATAGCTATAATATACTCTATAAAAATAAAATTTCTACCACTAATTCTTTCTGCTTTCTATGCCTGGTAGATTTAGAAACTAAATGTCATATGTAAATTTAGCCTTTATTTAACTTTTAATTTAACAGCATCCATAGCAATTTTTTACTTGATAGTTTAAATAATTTCACTTAGACTTTTTCAGTAATTTGCTTATTTTCATTTATTCTTAGCTCCATCCCTCCTGAGAGAGGTCTAAACAAGTGCATTACAATGTGATTTGAATATCAGAAGCATCTATAAAGTGTAGACACAACCCAGAAGAAGGAGAAATTAAATTGTTTGTAAAAACTGTGAAGTCATCCAAATTTCTTCACAGGTGGTATGTGAGGTTAGAAGAATACATAGTTTTCCAGGACCAGATGTCAGAAAAACTGACATATTTAGTGCTATCTTTGATTTCTTCTCCTCTTTCACACATCAGTCTCCCCCATCAACAAGCCATCATATTTTGCTTTTTCTGCTTTCCAAATATGTTCTCCTTTTATTAACTATTGCCAGGGCTTCCAGTCAGTCTTTCTCTACCTTTGGCCTAAATAACAGTGACTGACTCCTAGCTATTTTCCTTGATATTAGTCTCTCTGCCCAATATTGCATCTCACTCCTATCCCACAAGAGTTAATTTCTAAACAAGCATTTATTCATTTCACACACTACTTAAAAAGGTAGCACTACGCTCTATTACTCATGCAATAAGCTCCAAAATATTTATATGACCCCTAAAACCTATTCAAACATGAACTCAAACAAATTTCCAACTTCTCTCTAGGAACAAACTCTGCCCCACCAACACATTTCCATCTATGATACACTCTATGCGTCTCTCAGTTTCTATCTCTGTATTTCCACTGCTTTTCTGCCCCTGCTCATGCTTAACCTCTGCCGATATGGCCCAATAGTTCCTCCGTCTCTTCTAAGTTCCAGTATACCAGTTTTTACTGATTGACATTTTCTTCACTATGATATGAACTTCATATCATAGTGAGATGATGATGAGAATTACATTGTCTTTCTTTGTATCCTCAACATCTAATATATAAAAGAAGGAATGAAAGAATATTTTGAAATCTAAAGCTCCCAAGTAGTTCCTTTACTCTATATCATATCTAAGATCAAAACTATCATATTCATTTTTTATTTTGTAATACATGTCTGACAATGAATTATTTTTGTGTGACTCCGCATTTCAGGCGCACACAACTTTAAAAAAACACTGATTTTTCCCTGTAATATATTCTATTTCTTACCCAAAATGATCTAACCTCCCATTAGATGAATTTCTGAATATCCTTGAATAAATTCCATTTTTGAATAGAATAAAATTAGAATGGAGTTCACTTGGGTTTTTTTTAATTGACAATTTTTAAGACAGGCAGAGATGCAATTTTAAATACTTCTGCTGCACATAATATATATCTAATAGTTCCTTGTTTCTTAAAGCTAGCATCTCCACCCCTCTCTAATAGACAATAAAACAAAAGAAAAAAATACAAAGTACTTGAGTTTTATAAGAGAGAAAAAAATGCTTCTGTGAATTTCGAGAGTGCTTTAGAGGTGCCTACTTTTATCTGGGGAATATTTTTACAAGATAGAAGAGTTAAACACAATGATTTAGAGATGCTTGGTTTTAGTGTTTAAAAAAAATCGAACTTACACATTTTCTGAAAATGACTTTTTTACCAACCAGAACTCATTTCATTTCCTACTTACAATTTGTCAATAAGATAAAAGCTTATTTATTTCTCCCCTTTAGAACAACTATTTTTACGGTGGATAACTGAAAGAAAAATCAGAATCCTTGAAATTCAAATTTCCTATGAGGGAAGACTTTTCTAAAGAATAACATCTGTTTGAGTTTTCTTTTTTGCAAATTAAACATGAAAATGATAATTATTAAAAATTGGTATGGAAATTTCCGATGCATATTTTCATGATTTTTATTTCCACAGTATCACAAAAAAAAAGTGTGTCCAACTTGCTGTGAAGTTACTTGGATTGACTGCATAAGAGGATTTAAAAGTAAATCTAAGAGAAATTGGGCAGTAGTGTCAACAAAAATCAAGCAGTGTGATGTAAGAAAAACCTGGGTTCTATTTTTGCAGTCAGTGGAATGTTTTTATTCTTAATAAGAAAGCACTGTTCTTCAGATTGACAAAATAATTGATTTTTCTTTGTCATAAAAATACTATAAAATTAAAAGTAGAAACATTGATATTTAAGTGATATGTTTCTCATGCCAGCATCTTGAACTCAAAAAAGATAAAGAAAAAAATGTATTCCCTACCTTTCCTATTCCAGTTAATATCACCACAAATTTTGTTCATATTGGTTTTTCCCTCTGGCTCAAAGTTTGCCAGGAGGAATTCCCTGTGTCTCTAAACCCGTCTTCTTTTTCTCTATTATTTTGTGACATTCTGGCGATTAAATAGATGGAATATTTCCAATGTGCACATGCCTCTCCACATTTGTTTGCAGCTTGGCACCCACACTGATCCCCAGGGAGCCTGCAAATGAAGGGGAAGTGCATCTTCCTCAGCTACTCTGCCCCAGGGGGATAACTCCAGGTTCCAGTGCCAAAACAGATGGGAAGAAAACTGTACTAAATGTTCTTACAGTATGTTAAACAAAGCAGTAATAGTAGCAGAAACAACAATGAAACCAAACATCTACTGAACACTTAAAGTAGCAAATGGACTAAGCTTTAGATCTCAAAAAAGCCCAACCTGTTGTCTCAGAAACTTCAGTGGTATTACAGTGGTTATTGTGCCTATTCTTGATTACAGTCCACTTTCTCTCAGAGGCAGGCACTTGTCCTAAGGGAACAAGGCTTGACACTTGAGTGTCCTAATATAAGTCTGAGGGAACAGCATGTTAAAATGCTGGAAACCAGACAGTGAAGAGAGAGGATGGATGTTCAAAGAATGGAAAGTACCTGTACTTCAGTAGGGCTGAAGCTTAGTATGAGAAAGGAAAAGAATGACAGAAGAAAGTGAATAAATCGGGAATCAAATCATGAAGAATCTTGTAAGTCTTTTCAGACGTTATGCTCAGGAACAATTAACATCTTAAGTGCAAAATACAGGCTCATATTAAGTTATAGAGAGGGCATTTTAGTTGCAGTGTTAAAAATGACGTGGATAAAAGCAAGATTGATGGAGAAAGATCAATTAACAGATTGTTGCAGTTACCTAGATAACAGTTAATAATGGCTTGATCTAAGGCAGAGTTTCTCAACCTCAGCACTATTGATATCCTGGACTGGATAACTCTTTGCTGTGGGGGGCTGTCCCATGCATTGAAGGATGTTTGGCAGAATCCATGGCTACTACTCACTAGATGCCAGTATCATCCCCACCCTAAGTTTTGACAACCAAAAATGTCTCCAGTCTTTGTTAAATATCCCCTGGGGGCAAACACCTCCCTTCACCCCATTGCATCTCCCACCTTCTTCTTCCCTTTAAGAACATTGATCTAAGATAGTGGTAAAGGGGATACACTAAAGAGGGGGACTGGAGTTAAAGGATACTATGAACCTCAACCATAAAATGGTGATCTATTGGTTACAGAGTTTGAGGGAGGGGGTAAGATATTTGAATCAGAATGAAAGGGTGTATTTTACTCTCTACTAGGAATAATATAGGCTTTTACATAGGGAGGTGATGATATCAGATTTACATGCTTGAAAAATAAATGGTGGAGATATACAGACTCGTGTATATATATAGACACATATACACGCATAGAGTATTTCAATGTGAAATGAAGAGCATCTCAGCTAAAGACATGACAGTGGAAATAGAAGGAAACCAAATGGTAAAGGTTTTGATGACCTTCTGGGGGAATGAGCTAGATTTTTATCAAGGGTCACTCCAACTATTCTGGAAAACATAAAAGAAGCAGCAGATTTGGAGAATTAGGAGTCAGAAAACATATTAATTTTAGCTACCCATCACTAACAATGTTTGGAAATATAATTAGTTTCTTTTTTGGAAGGTCTATACAATTTTAGGCACATAATATGGAAAATCAAGGACAAAATATACTTTAATATTTTTTATAGAGAAAATGTGCTCCATTTTTGATATTATGGTACAATGCATTTATTTGCCCAGTTAGGTTAAATGAAAATAATCAACAAAAAAATGTGTGGACAGCTGGAGAGGAAAAAGTTTGCAGTTAGAGCAGAGTGAAAGCATATGATTATTCTTGAGAGCGTATTGGGAGAGCCTGTCCTCATGCTCTCACACAGGATGTTTCTGCTATAATAAAATACTCTTCTATCAAGTCCTTATTAGGCACTTGAGCTTCACGTTTCCTCCTTCTAATGGTAAATGCAGGATATTGTTTGTCAAAAACCTACAATTTTTGCATGCCAATTCACTATTTTCCCTGTAAGCATATAAAAGAAAATTAAAGCTTTTTTAAAAACTATTTATTATCATTAGGCTAACAAGAACCAAAACAGCATATTTTATGCAGCATAAGAAAATTTGAAGTTTTTACATTTTCTATAAGAGAAAGTAATTTTGGCAAGGATTATTTAACCTGTAAATGATACTTTCACATTCAGTCTGAAATCTTCAAACAATCGTTTGAATAAAATAAGGAATACTTGAAATATAGGTTTCATTATTTAAACTGTTGGAAATTAAATTTTAGCTTAAATTTTAGCAAGATTAGAGAATCTAGTGTTATTTCAGTCTACTGTCACACTTCTAACAGAATATTTTTTGTATACATATTTCACCTATTTATGTTTAAGGAATAAACAGGTGTTCAGTATAAAATAGTCAGAAAAGTATCCAGTATTAATTATGGTTACCATTTGGTATATAGGCTTTCATATCTATACTGATACATAAATATTTTCAAAACTGTGATCAACACGTTTTGATAACTTCATTACCTCCTTATATTTATTGGCCAATTTCCAGTAAAGAGACTGTCATAAATTTGAATCAGTAAATTTTATTCCACTTAAAGGATATATCAAAATTTAACCCATCTCTTTAAGAATGACATATAGAAGTTGTGGCCAATATTTGAATAAAATAGACAACATCAATATCACTGCCATGATATATAAATTGTGGTTTATTTGTTCAAATCTTTATTATATATTTCTGGAAGGAGATTCCCAGGTTAAAAGGCGTTCTTACTTTGGAAATTTCTTTTTAAGTTGCAAAATTATATTGAGTCGCTCTTGTATTAGTTGTGCATGATTTTGCCCATATTCCTACATCTTTTACAACACAAGCATGTTTCAATTGTTTAAATTGTGGAAACAATATAGACACAGTCCTGAATCCATTAGGAAAAGTATGTACATTATGTCCTACAGCCAGAAAGCAAAATGAAACAAAACACTTTGCACTGAGAGATAAACCATAAATAATTGGGTCTCTTTGTTTAGTTCTAGGCTCCAATCTCAATAAAGCCCACGGCATTTTCTATAATTTCCTAGTTCCCTAATGAAAAAATTCTATCCTTGACTTTTGCACAGCTTTCATCTAAGGATAAGACCTTATCTTTGTGGATAAAATGATAACAACATAAGAAAATTGTTTTTTCACCATAAACAGGCTAACCGTAAACTCAGTAAATTTGATAATTCTGCTGTGCTTAAAAAAAATCAATAACTGTTTTTGGTTTTGTGTTTTAAATTTGATAACCAGTTCTTTGAAAGCCTGGACTTTTTTCCAGTTCTTTGAAAGCAAACTTCTTTTTTAATTGTTTTGGTCTCTGTATCTTTCTTTCAGAGATGTTTACCCAACCCATAGGTTATAAAATGATTTTTAAATTTTAAAGCAGCTTACATATTTAATTACTAGGTATGTCAACATCCTTTTATAGATTAATGCTCCATTTGTAGTTCTTCTTTTGTAAGTGTCTTATACATATCTCTGACTTTATTTCTATTGTGTGCCTTTTTAATTGATTACTTTGGTTTCTTTTACATTTAATATGTTGCTATTCATCACGTATGACACTAATTTTCTTTGCAGTTTTGTTTTTTGCCAAGTCATTTAACATTATTTTTGTAGTCAAATCCATCATTGCATTTCCTTGCAACATTTCGTTCTTTAGAAAGCCATCTTAAACATAAAATTTAAAAGTATTCATTTATATTCTAATACAGTTATGATGTTATTTTTAACACTTAAATCACTAACTCATTGGCCTTCAGCCTAAGGAAAACTGGGTTCAAATACCAGATTTGTCCATTGTTAGTTCAAAGTTTGGACAACTTCAGTGATCTTTGAGTCTCACTTTCTCACTTCTAAAAGGAGGTTGATAGTATTTAGCTCATTAGGTGCTTGTAGCGATTGAATTAGATGCATATAAATGGTTCAACAGACTTCCTGCTGATAGTAAATAATAAATAATGATGAGGACGACATGGATTCATACTTAAAAAGAATATATGTAGGTATACATAATATATATATAGACCAAAACATCTATAATTTACCAAAGATTTATTTAGATATAGAAATTTAATTATTTGGATACTCAAGAGATAGCTACTGTCAAAATATATATGCATGTGGGCTTGAAATTAATTTCATCAAGATGTTTTTAGTTCCATTTGGAAGAGAATGTCGAATTAAGCAGTGCTCACGAATACTGGATACATAGAGAAACTTCCTGTGCATGGAAGCTACTTTGGACTTTGGTGTTTTAAGTCTTTGTTCTACTCTTTTTAATGGAATGATTCAATAAATAATGAAAGGTTAACAGTGATGGCAGATCAACAAGCAAAGATAAACACAAAAATGATGCAAGACAGAGTGTTCCTGTTCAATATCCTTCAAGTAGTTTCAGATTTAGATTACTTCTAGGCATCCAGGCATCTGAGCTATCACCAGGAATATCTAAATTGCTTTCTCACAGGTTCTACAAAGCACTCTCTTTACTTTATCTACACATTTTAGATGGCACCTCATTGAATTTCTCCTAGCCAATTTACTTTCTGCAAAGCTCACATTTCTCTTACAGTAGAGAAATTTCTTCAGCTCTACTCTTTTAACTTTAGCCTAATAGCACTGGGGGCTTTCCTTAAGTTTCACTGTCAGCAGAACAGCACAAATTTAACATTTATGCGACCCATTTTTACTAAATAGCAGAAGGAGGAAGTGTAATGCTAAGGGCAATATGGGTATTAATTTTGTCTACGGTTTATACAACTACCTGGATGCATCCCCAAAGAAAACTACTATATTGATCAAACCTAAAAATTAGCTTTAATTTACATAAAACCCTAGCATGAGTTACCTGTATGCTGTAGAAAGATAGAAGGCTTCAGCAAAAATAAACCATAAGAATTTAGAATTCAGACTCATCTGGCACACAAGACATCAAAAGTATGAAAGTAATATGAAACAAAAATTCCAATCTTATAATAAAATTATTTTAATTAGAAAAAATTTAATTTTGTTTTAAAATTTGCTATTATATAACACATTTTATATAAGTATATAATATGAAGGTTTTTTAATAGAAAAATAGAAATAAAATAAATTTGCCAATAATACCATCACTCAAAGGTAAAAAAGTATGAATAATATTCACTGAATCTTCTTCCAGACTTTCTACACACACACACACACACACACACACACACACACACACACACACTACCATTCCACACATTCAGTTTTGTTGTCTCCTCTTTTCATTTAACATTAAATTATCAAGATGTTTTCTTGTCATTTTTTAAATTCAACAAATACTTATTAAGCAAATACCACTTGCTACAACAGTATGCTACTTATGTTGTAAACAAAAAATTATACAACAGTAATTGCTATTCCCTTGTGGAATTTATATTCCTATTGAGAAGACAGACCATGAACAATGAGCAACTGGACAAAGAACTAAAATATATATTTGTATTTATACGTATGGACATAATTATAAATAATTAAGAAAATTATGAATAAAAGATAAGGAATATATAACTGAGAAACAGAAGTTCTGATTAAAGTTCAGTATAAATATATCTGAAAAAAATGAAAATAATTCTTCAAGTTTCTATTATATAAATTTCCAAAGTTATATATTTTTCAAAAGATTATCCAACATTTTTTACTTATGAGAATAACATATACTAAAATGCTTTTAATTTCATAATAATATAAAATGGTAAACTTATACAAAATGATATTAAGTACACAATAAATGTCATAGAAATATATATGATCTTTTTTATATTTAAAGAGGTTTTATAAAATTTTACACAATTTAACACTATAATGAATCAGTAAGTAAATTAACATGTGGTTAAAGGAAATAAAGCAACAAAAAGTACTAAGTATTAAAGAGAAAACCCCAGGCCCCAAATGGCCTCACTTGTATCACTTGTGCCCATGATACCAAACCTACACTTAATACCTGACTTAATTGCAGTTTCCACTTTCCTCAGAAATGTAATCTTAATCATCCCATCTGGACTTTTCTGGTCAGTACCAATGAAGTAATCTGTCACTCAGGTCCTCTCCATTGCCCCAAGGAAGAAACTGCAATCTGCATGATAAAACCCATGCCATTCCCTTCCCTTCAAAAAACATCTCCTGGCCTAAAAATAAGCCTATCTTTTCTTTTGCTCACAGCACTTTGGCCCCACCCCCGTGCCAATGAAAACTTTTCATTTTGTACAGCCCCGTGGAGCACCCTTCCATTTGCTAGATGGGATGCTGCTGGATTCATGAATGGTTGAATAAAGCCCATCCAAATAGATTTTCAAATTTACTTGGTTGAATTTTGTTTTTTACATAATATTAGGATATTTAAAATTTAAATATAAGTATTCTGGAATCAAGCCTAATGCTAAACAAATCCCACATAGCAAAACACTGTAGGGGAGGAAAAATAATTTTTCTCTACCCTTTTAGGTCCTTGGCTGAGACCTGCCTTGCAATAAGGACAGATTTACTAGAAGAAGAACAGGCAGAAGTTTGATAACCTATATACCCTCTGTATACATGGGGGATACCCAGGAAAACAGTAACTCCAGAAACCAAGCAGTACCCTGCAGGGCCTTCTCAGGTACAAAAGCCCCTTTGTGTTCCCCATTTCTTTTTTGTAGGGAAAAAAAAATCTTTAGTCTTCTAGGCCTTCTCTAAGTTCCAAAGAGCAGGCAAAACAGTTAACAATTAGAGACATGAGGGAATGCAGAAACAAAGGAAAAGCTGTCAATTAAGAAAAGTAAAGATAGCTTAAACAGCAGTTCCCTGATAAAAGAGTCTTAGTTCCTCCTCAAAGGATATACATACCAATCTGATGCATATCTTTGAACTGTTCTGCAGAGATTAGGATCCACCCAGGTGGAGGATAGTGACTACAGGCTGACCACAAGCAGTAGACCCCAGTCTGGTTGGAACCAGAAGGTTGATGATTTAGATTCAGAAACATCACGCTGTTACCTCACCACTCACCAATCAGAAGAAAGTCCACAAACTGATGACACACCCTGCAACCCTCACCCTAATGTTGCCTTTAAAAACCCTTTCCTGAAAGCTATTGGCAGTTTGAGTCTTTTGCACATGAGCTGCTCATTCTCCTTGCTTGGCTTCCTGCAATAAACACTGTACTTTCCTTCACCACAGTTCATGGTCAGTAGATTAGCTTTGCTGCATGGTGGGCGAGTGGACCCAAGTTTGGTTTGGCAAGAGTTCTGAAATAGTCCAAGCTTTCACTTTAAATAATATATCCAGATAAAGACAGAAGAAGATGTTGAGGTGTGTGTGTGGTCATGGGGGTGGTGGTGGTGGTGGGCAGTTATGAAAGGACTTCAGTCAAACCACAGTAAACTAGGGTACGGTTGTTATGTGGATTTAAGTCTCAGCCTTCTCCACTGATAAGAGTCTCTACCCTCTCTGCCTAGTATAGCAAGGGAGACACCTTTATAAATAGAGATTTTCTTTTTAAATGTAAATGTCTCTTACAAAAGGGTAACTTCTACTGGGTTTTTAGAATTTCTCCTGAGTCTGCTGTTTCTTAAAAATAATTAGACTGAAATGATCCTTATACCAAAGAGACATATTTTGTGGTAGTAATTCTGCTCCTCTTCAACATATGCTTCATATTTGACCAGAAAAACAAAATTAAACTTCTTGATATGGAAAACCATTAAGAAGAACTCTAGCTGTGTAGAAATGAATACAAAAGTATATAAATGATAGAGAATTTAAGGCAAAAGTGAAAAATGAGACAAAAAAATACAGTAGTTATTTTCCATGGAATGAGATGACTTTATATACATTAAAAAAAGTCTTATAAAGGTAGAAATATACTAATATTTTTAAAAAATTCATAGGATTGTCAAAAATTCATTTTCAAGAATGATATACTGCATATTTGACAAATAAATTAATATCAGTCACCAGAATTATAGTAAAACTATGAACAGTCAACATGGGCACAATCACAGACTTTAGTAAGGATAAAATGATGCAGAGTGTGCTCTTGTGCAGGTCTTCAGTACCTCCCCATTAAAGATGATAACAAACCCTAATTAGTGTGTTTAAAGAGACATTTTTGTCTAGATTTTCTCCTGGGAATACTGCTCTGTGTTTGTTGAGTGCATTTTTACTTCCAACACTTATCACCAATCTTGGACTGCTTAAAGACTTGTCTTTAGTATCAGAGTGCCATAAGTTTATTTCTGTGAATGGCATTGTTTTCCATGATTATGCTCTTCAAATTGCCACCTGTTTACTGGATAATGAAAATGGCCAATTGGGGCTTCCCTGGTGGTGCAGTGGTTGAGAATCCGCCTGCCAATGCAGGGGACACGGGTTCGAGCCCTGGTCCAGGAAGATCCCACATGCCACGGAGCAACTAAGCCTGTGTGCCACAACTACTGAGCCTGCGCTCTAGAGCCCGCGAGCCACAACTACTGACTCCAAGTGCCACAGCTACTGAAGCCCACGTGCCTAGAGCCCATGCTTGGCAGCAAGAGAAGCCCGCACACCACAACGAAGACCCAACACAGCCTAAAATAAAAATAAATAAATTTATTTAAAAAAAAAAAAGAAAATGGCCAATTGACGATGCAGTCCTTCATTTTTCATATTCTGAGTATTCGGTGCCTTGTTTTTTCTGGTGGATGCTTTCTGTTGGTGAGAGTAGCACATTCTGCTGTTGTTTACAATAAGAAAAGACAGTGTTTTCTTGATGGGAAGACAATTCTCTACTTAGAGAATAAACTGAGATGAATGTACCATTATATTATCCGTACAGTGTATTACTTTATATGCATTAAAAAATGGGAATTACAGTTTCTCACTATATGTAGGTAATATGAACATAGTAAGTTCTCAATGAATGCTTTATTATTATTATTATTATCATCATCATCATCACCATTATTTTGCAGTAATGTCCTAGGAAAATGTTGGGTGATGTATTCTATTCAGGGAATAAATCCTTCCACAGCAGATTTTGTACATTTCTGTTTTTAAAAAGTGATGTAGGTTGTTCAGGGACCACACTCTTGTCATCATGGTACATGTAAATCCCTTCTTGAGTTTCTTTTTCCATTTCTGCTATCACCCCTACAAAGGCAGGTACTCTAAAATATTTAATGTATGTTCTTAACTTATATGTATCTTTGCAATATAAGCAGTAACATTTTGCATGTTTGTATGTTTACAAATAATATTAAGGGTTTGCATTATTTTTTCCTATTTTTCTCATTTGAGCTATCTGTTGCTGCAAATTATTGTTACATTCCCTCTATCACATGAATTCCCCATATTTCATTTAACCATTCACCTGCTAATGGATACCTAGTGATCTCCAGAAACTTTGAAAATATCTTCCTAATCAGTGCTGCTCTTCTCTTATCAGAAATCTTTATTTGGATAAAATTTAGCTTACCAATTCTAATCTTATAAGATCTGTTCTTTTGGTAATAAGTTTTTCTCTTCCTCTAGGATACAAATATTTTTCTTCTCCATTATTTTTATTCATTTTTTTGAATCCTCTTTTATATATGGTGCAAAATCTAGGCCTGGGCTTATTGTTTTTCTCCATAGAAATTTAGTTTTCCCAGCTCTATCTGCTAAACTATCTGGCATTTCTCCCTATGTAGCACCATGATTATCATATATCAGGTACTAATATAGACATGGAATTGCTTCTCAACATTTTTTTTTTTTTGCATTGATCTGAGGCCTATCCTTTCAAGAAATGGACTGGTTTTATTTCTATAATCTCTTAATATAACACTACATTAAGGTAATCCTCTTTCTGTTATCTTCTTTTCCAAAGTCTAATAGATCTTTCTTAACTTTTATTATACTATATAAATATGAGAATGACTATAGAAGTCCTAAAAAAAAAAATCAAGCTGATATTTTTTACTGGAGGGTTGTTAATTTGAGGATATAATTGCAAAAATAATTACCATTACAAAGATGTGTCCCAGTAAGAAATATTGTATAATGATCAAGTTAATTCAAATATTTCATGTCCCTTAATATGATTAAAAATCTTTTAACCATAAAGATATTTTCCATGATTTTCAGGGTGATTATTTTATACTTGTAATTTGCCTTAATAGTGAGAAATAATTCAATTTCTATTTCAGAAGTGTTGATATAAGGAAGTTTAACTTTAAATATTGCATGTGCAAGAACTTATTAAGACTTGCTGATCTTGGTTGCAAGATTTTTGTTGCCTCATTCTATTGTAGCTTATTAAAGGAATAATTATGTAATCCACATATAATGATATTTTTCTCTTTTTTTCTTATATTTACATATCTGATGCTTTTCTTTTCATGTAGCATTGGTCACAACCTTCAGTACTAAAATAAAATGTAGACACAATAGTGACATCCTTATGGTGCATTTATTATTAAAGGAATACATCTAAAGATTCTCCATCAGGTATATAAGCATTTTTTATTCTACTTATTTTGTCTAAGTGTTCTTTTTTATTTTTAGCCATAAACAGGGTTGAATTATGTAATTTTAAAAATTTGGTTAATTTTAAGACTTTTTTAATTAACATGATGAATTGCATTGCTAGATATTTTAACTTATAACTCTTTTTACCTTTATGAGGTAGGTGGCACTTGATTAGAATTCATTTTAATAAACTATTAGATTCATTAATTTTATCTTCAGACATTTGAAATGTATGTTTCTATATAAATTAGAGCTATAATATTTTCCTATGATGGCATTATTTGTATCAAGAATATGTTAGCCTCATAAGAATATTAAGCCTTTCTCTCTTTATATCTGATTGCTGGCATAATTTGTATAGAATAGAAATTGTTGCTTCCTTTAAATAATTGGTGGGGCTTCCCTGGTGGTGCAGTGGTTAAGAATCCGCCTGCCAATGCAGGGGACACGGGTTCGATCCCTGGTCCGGGAAGATCCCTCATGCCACGGAGCAACTAAGCCTGTTTGCTACAACTACTGAGCCTGCGTGCCACAACTACTGAAGCCTGCGCACCTAGAGCCCATGCTCCACAACAAGAGAAGCCACTGCAATGAGAAGCCCACGCACCACAACGAAGAGCAGCCCCCGCTCCCCACAACTAGAAGAAAGCCCGCACACAGGAATGAAGACCCAATGTAGCCAAAAACAAAATTAAATTAAAATTTTTTTTTAAATAATTGGTAAAAATAATCTGTGAACTATTTGAGAAATACAGATTTTAGGCTAGGAGATAATAAGTCCCTACTTGGTGTGAATACAAGTAGCCATATGTGAAATACGTTTGTCCGTTCAGCCTGTTCTCTTTTTCTTTTCTTTATACTCAGTCTTGTGTTATATTTGAGAAGAGTTTATTATTATTTTACTAGTGCCAGGAGATGCTCTAATCACATTGCAAACATTAAGTGATTTAATCCTCACAATAGTATATACTGTTATTGCCAGAGAGGTTAATCAACTTTTCCAAGGCCACAAAGCTAATAAGAGGGCCACCTAGCTAACCAGCTAATTTGAATTCAGATAGTCCATGGACTTTGACTGTAGCCATTACCCTAAAAGCCACCACCTTAAAAATAAGATTTTAAAAGCCTGTGAATGTTTATTCATTCAGAATCTTGGTGTCAATATCTAATTTTATTTTTATTTATAGATTACCTCTTAGTCATCTTCTAGAACTACTCACTTCTTCCACATCTATCATATCTATTCCTTTCTTTACTTTCTGCATCTGGATATAGGAGAACTACCTCTGCAGATAATGGAATAGTTCTACACAAGCATGGTCTTGAATGTCATATGGTTGGGGGGTTGTTTAGAACATAGGATACAAGGAGTCAAATACTCACCATATCCCATCAGCATGCTTAAAGCAATCTAAATGTGACTAGGCACACTGATTCCAGAGTCTACCTGTCTGGTCCAATCCTGGCTCCTCACTTGGTTGTGTGGCCTTGAACTATATGTTTACCTTCCCTGCGCTTCAGCTTTCTCATTTGTAAAGTGGGGTTAATAATATCACCTACCACACAGAGCTTTCGTTAGAGTTAAAAACCAGTACAGTCAAAAAACTTAGTATCTAATAGTATACATTACTTAAAGTATTTCTTATTCCCCTTAAGACATATATCATTTGGGCACTGGCATAATAGATATTTAAGTAAACATGTTTTTCACCTAATTGGGTGTCAGTGGTTTCAGTGTTTGGTAACAGTGTGTGTGTGTGTGTGTGTGTGTGTGTGTTTTTATATGCAACCCCCTGCCCCATATCCAGCACCACCAGCTGCCCCAGCACTCAAAAATTCAATAAATAATTGTGCATGTGTGAGTGAATAAAAACAACATGTTTACCATTATGCTTCTCCATGTATTACTTATTTCACTCTCAAATAAGTATTATTTTGTTTTTGCCTCCCTGAAAATTTAAGAGAAAAGAGGGAAACATTCAGTTACTGAATCAAAGAATATAGCAAGTTATGAATTGGAGAATTCAACTGAATTTTTTTTCATGTTTTAGGACAGAAAAGTACTGGAACAATGGTATGGTAAAACAATA
Source organism: Orcinus orca (assembly GCF_937001465.1). Classification (NCBI taxonomy): domain Eukaryota; kingdom Metazoa; phylum Chordata; class Mammalia; order Artiodactyla; family Delphinidae; genus Orcinus; species Orcinus orca. Next base: position 75,607,977 of record NC_064562.1, on the reverse strand, counting down.
GAAATTGAACAAAACTTCCATTTATTATTTAACTTCTTTCAAGTGTAAAATAAGTACAGGTTTCTTATTATTTGGAAATAAACTTCTGGATCTGAACTTAAAAGAAGCATTAGTTTGACTTGTTATAAAAGTGAGTGTTCCTCATACAATATTAAAAATTGGCAAGCCAGGACCTTGGATAATTCTTTGCAAGAACATGGTAGTAGTAGAAGGTCTACTTTACCCTGGCTGATCTTGGTCTCTCCATTTCTTGTAGGGTTATAAAGCTCATGTCTCTGTAGGAAAACACTAGCTTGAGGCAAGAGCCTAAGGGCAATTAGACGGTAATTTAAGACTCTGATCCTACCCTTTAAGTAATTCCCTTCCATAAGAAAAAAACAAAAAATTAAGCTCTTCACATTGGTACTCAGTGCAATAAAAATTTGTATGTTACAGATTAGGCTGTAGGGAGAATGGCTTATAAAAAAGAACCATTAGGGAGGAGATTATGATTTATAATAGATTTATTGTAAATTTTAAAATACACACATTTTTAAAAATCAAACTTTTTTTTTTTTTTTTTTTTTTGCTGTACGCGGGCCTCTCACTGCCGCGGCCTCTCCCGCTGCGGAGCACAGGCTCCGGACGCGCAGGCTCAGCAGCCATGGCCCACGGGCCCAGCCGCTCCGCGGCATGTGGAATCCTCCCGGACCGGGGCACGACCCCGTGTCCCCTGCATCGGCAGGCGGACCCTCAACCACTGCGCCACCGGGGAAGCCCAAAATCAAACATTTTTATTGACAAAAATATCTTTCGGAAAGAAATATTTTATTTCAGTATTATCAGTTATATTCTTGGTGAAATTCGAGCCAATTTCAGTGGTATTTGTATGACATTCTTTCAGTTTTGTTTCCAAATCATTTTTTTAAATGTTTATATATGTGCCTATATCTTTCTTCCAAATTAATCAGCATAAGCATTAGTGCTGATAATGCAGTGCTTCTGTCCAAGTCTCAACCATAAGAAATTCCACAGCCTAACTCATTCATTCATTCAGTCAGTCAGTCAATTATTGAGCAGCTACTATGTGTCAAAAACGTGCTGATTGCTGGGATTCCATGTGGAACAAAACAGACATGTTTTCTGCCCTCTTAGAAGCAGGGGAAGAGGAAGATAGCAATCAAAAATGTATGCAAAGAAGAATATATCTGTGACTGAAAAAATTGTAAGAAACATGGGACTATGAGAGCATAAAATAGGTATTTCTCCTAATCTCAGAAATCAAGTTAAACTTCTCTAAGGGATTAAAAGAATTCCTGAATTAAAAAGGAAAACATTTAGTCATATCATTAATCACCTTAGTCTAATATTGGTTGCATGATCTATGAAAAATCTATATAAATTATAATTATATTTCTATAAGCACTTACAATTATTGATTATTTATTAACAGTCTACTTTTATTCATCTAAAATATATTTGATATAGTCGATCTCTCTCTCTCTCCACACACACATCACACACACACACACACACACACACACACACGTGTGTGTGTATATACACATATAGGTAAAACTAATGTTATAAAACTAATATGAATCTTATTCTTGCTTGTTGTGACGGGGTTTAGTCATCTGCGTGAATTAAATACTAAGGATCACTTATGTTTAATAAATAACTTTGGTAAATTAACAGACTGTAGAAATTTACAAGGTTTCCTTTCCAATCAATATCCACAGAAAGTGCAAAATCAATTTTAACTGCCCCCAATGAGAAACATAGAAACAAGACACCATATCTATTGCCTCCTGCAAAACAGCAGCATACCATAAAAGACAAATGAATAAATAAATAAGGAGATTAACATTTCCAACATAAAGCAAAAAATTTAACGTGATTTTCAAGGTATATATAATTTTTTGAATTATACTTTTTTTCATATAGTGAATATACTATGTTCAAAATAAATATTTAGGATGTTCCATAATTTAAAATAATTTTGCAAATACTATGACTTTTGCAAACTAAAATCCTAGAAACATACATTATTTTGATAATAGAAATACTTACATTGGTTAACTATGTAGTTTTTAGAAACATCTCTCAAAAATATGTTGGAAGATAAGACCATAAAGCATTATTGTTACTCAAATGATAGATTACTAAATCAAAAAAAAAAATCATAGAGATAAATGTGTTTTTTAGATCACATCCGTAGTAGCATGCTCCAAATTTACCTTTAATTAATTTTAGTCATATTTTAGCAATGTTAAAATCAGTTATCTTTTTGAACTTTCTAAAAATAAATAATCTGTACCTCTAGAAATAAAAATATATCGGCTTTCTGTATCTTCAAAATTTCACAAAATAATAATAACATTACTGTATACTCATGAAACTTTAAGTATTCACTTATTTAAATTCTTTATGTGTAGTAATTTATTTAAACCTCAAAATAACCACATGAGATAGATATTATTTTTATCTTAAATTTATAATAAAGAAATTGAAGAACAGGAGGTTTTATTAATTTACTTAAGGTCCCACAACTCATAATGGTGGAGTAAGGGTTTGTATTTAAGGACACAGACCCAGAACTTGGACTTTTACTTACAGAAAGACTGAGTTTCTATATACATTTAATTAAATTGCAATAATTATATTTCAATACCTTAGATGAGGAGGAAGTACAGGCAAGTCTTTATCAGCAAACACTAAATTCATATGATTAAGAAAACGGTAGTAATAATATAGTTTATATTTATTGATATTTTTATCAGTCTGTAATTGGCAACTCTCTATCAATCAAAAGTTTTATTGTGGTAGTAACCCTAGGTTTATAATGCTTCTTCAAAGTATATACCACATTACTGTTACCACCTAAATGATTAAAATATTATTTCTATTTTGTGCTTTAATTTTAAATTTATATCTATATAAATTGATTTGACTGTTAGATAGAATGAGTTCAAATCCAACTGTCAAAGACAAGAAAAGTCCAAATTGTCTATTTCTGTAAAGTGGCTAAACTTTGTGATTGGCAAACACAGCATCATAGACGCTAAAGCTAAATTTGTTTTTGTCACTTCATTTAGTTGGTTCAGTAAGAACAGTATTAATACGTAATATATTGTGTAAAAAAGGTTTGAGTTGAACAGTTGAATAAGATACTCATGTGATTTAGACATAGATAATAACAAAAAGTTTCACAAATTGAGACAAACACAAAACATGAACACAAAATAATATAAATTAGGAAACAAAAGTGGAGTTAAAAAATATAAATAATACTGATATACATCAATTCATTGGTAAATTTAAGAACTTTCTTTAAAATGAAGATATCAGCGGACTAGTCATTTTTAAATAATTTTATTTTTAATTGTGTTTAGTTGTAAATTTTACTTTATATCAAATGTCAAGTAAGAAGATAATGTGAACATAAATGAAATCAATAGATTAAAATAATATTTATTAATCATGCTAATCTGCAGGGTACTATGAAAGGGTATGTGAGGGATAATAAGATCTATGATACATTATCCCTACTCTTAATAAGTTTTCTCAAGACTTACCTGGAATACTTTCACCTCCCCTTCCTGTCATTCTACTTCACAAGGTGAAATTTCTTAAGTATTTTAAAGCTGCAAATGTCATTTTACTTATAAGCCTTTCTCTGACATACTTTAGAATCAAATTTCTTCTTCCCTTTTCTGTGCACTTGTAATAAATAGACCCTAGTGTGAGAATAGAACTTAGTGTGATCATGTGATCCTCAATGAGTCCCACTTCCTGGTGTTTATACTTTGGAGTAACCCCCCCTCTCTTGAGTGTTGGAAGGACTCATGACTTGCTTTTGATCAATTAAGTAAGGTAAAGATAATATGATGTCACTTTGTGATTACATTATGTCATGTAAGACAAATTCTTAGCAAACTAGAGCTAGAGGATTTTCTTGTGGGCATGATGAAATAAACAGCCAGGTTGAAGAATCCCACATGACAAGAAACAGGAAAAATCCAAGGTCCTCAGTCATGCAGCTACAAGGAAATGAATTTTGTTAACTACAGATGGATTTAGAAGTGGATTCTTTCCCACTTGAGACTCCAAATGTGAAAGCAGCCTGGCCAACACCTAGAGTGCAGTTTTATGAGACCCTGAGCAGAGGACCCACCTAAACCATGTCTGGAGTCCTGACCCACAGAAATTCCAAGAGAGTAGATGTGATTGGTTAAGCCAATACTTTCCTAGTAATTTGTTTTACAACAATATCAAACTAATACACTATTCAAAACACTTTCTTTTGCCCCTTAAATATTTGTCTAGCTACCTCTCTTTGACACTAGGCTGTGAGCTACCTATAGGTTTGTTAATTATTCCTCTCTATTTAGAAGATGAGTACAAAATGTTTGGCACACTTATTTATTCTGAATCTGCCTTGTCACACACAAACACACACACACACGAGCTATTTCTTGTAGCAAAATACTATTCTATGTATGCTAATGGCATGAATGAATAAATAAAAAGTGAATGAGTTATTTATTACTTCCATTTTAATGATTAGGAAATTGAAGCCTGAGAATGTTATATGGCTTGTAAATGGCAAAGCCAGGATATGAACTAGAGCATCTGGCTATAAATCCTGTACTTCTTCTGCTACAAAACATAATATACAGCCTTATGTATTATAGGATTATTGTATTGTAGATTAAGTGAAATAAAACAGATAAATTGCTTAAACTATTGACTAACATATAGTAGAATCTTAATAAGTCTCCAATAACTCTTATTATGCCTAAGCTCTCAGAAAGCTGAAAACTCAAATTTGTACTCAGTTATAATAATCAGGTCACCCTATCTCTAGAGTAATTTTATTTTTTCCTCCTTTTAAATTGTGTTTGTGTTACATTCAATTATATATTTCAACAATCCTGTTTTACGTGTTTTTTTTTTGTTTGTTTTTGTTTTTTTGGTACGCGGGCCTCTCACTGTTGTGGCCTCTCCCGTTGCGGAGCACAGGCTGTGGACGCGCAGACTCAGCGGCCATGGCCCACGGGCCTAGCCACTCCGCGGCATGTGGGATCTTCCCGGACTGGGACACAAACCCGTGTCCCCTGCATCAGCAGGCGGACTCTCAACCACTGCGCCACCAGGGAAGCCCTACGTGTTTTTTAATAACACAAATATCTTAAAATTGTTGAGGGAAATAAGCAGCGTTAAAAATATTTAAGTAAATATGAAACTTTACTCAATAGTGTACATTTTGCAGAATGTTTTATGTACCAGATATTTAGAAAATCAAAATGATTCTAACTGATGCAAGTCTGTATAACAGCTCATTAAATTCAAATGTCTACATGACAAACAATAGGAACACTGGTTTTCTGCTTCCTCAGATGTTTCCATTCAGCAAAAACTGAATCTATTTTCTCTGGCCAGACTTTTCATTTCAAAATTCGTAACACTTCTGACAGGTTCAACCCAATCAGAGTGGCAAGTCTATAACGGTAGGACACAAATGGAAGGCTGAGAATGTGCTTTCTTTTTTAGTCATTAAAATCACAGAATACCTGAGATTTAATCATTTTTATATGATGTGAGAGACATCTTATTGAGTTGTACAGTGAAATTTAAAAATTTACATACAATCCTCATATCTTTGCATTTATACATATATTCTCCTGGATATTAGTTTCCATGTAATGTTTCCAAATGGGATAAGTACTAAACTCCATTGCCTCCTCCAATTCTTGACTTCTGAGAAAGACTAAAGTATCAGATAATTATTCTTATTTCTGAGTCATGTTAGAAATTACAGCAATCAGAAAATACTGCATAGTGCCATGTCAAACATTATGTGTATGTTTTTCACAGAGGAAGACAGAATTCCTGAGCCATCTTGGCTTTCATCAATAACCACTAACATTCATTTACTTGCCTAAAGTGAAGTACCTGAGTATGTGTTTGTTTTTATTTTAAAGCCATATGATTTACCAGCTATACAAGTTAATTATTGCTGTATAACAAACTACCCTAAAACTATAAAAAAGTGTTTATTATTGTCATAGATTGGTTGGACACATCTGATGATAAGTTTCAGGGTTGGCCGTTTGTAGCTGGGTTTACTTTTGGATTTGCTATCAGCTGGAAGTTTGAGTGGAGGTGGTGACTCTAGGACAGTCAGATTCAGGTTGTAACTGGCTATCTGGCTGTTAGATGGAAAAGGCTAGCCTGGGCTTATTCACATAGTGGTGAATGGTGGGATCCAAGAGAGCAAGTAGAAGAGTACAAGCTCTCTGAGGTCAAATCTTGGAACTGGCACACCATTACTTTTTCTACATTTTATTAAACAAAGCAAATTATAAGACCAGCCCACATAGAAAAGGTAAATAGATTCTAATTTCTGATGAAACTATTGGAAGAATAGCATTGCAAAGATGTGGATACAGCAGTGGGTGAAGATTTGAGGTAATTTTTGCAAATAGTATACCTCAACGGTTTGCCAATAATTTCACAGACTGTGCTAGCTTTGTTGGTTTTTTTGTTTGTGTCTTTTTTTTTTTAAATTTATTAGACTAGTCTTGTGCCAAAATGAACTTAACATCTTGCCCTTATATACAGACTGTATATCAGAAGAGAACAGAAAACACTACTCTACAATCTATTCCAGATGACAGCTATTCCTCTCCTGCTGCTAGCCCCATTGCTGAAGTGTTCATATTTGATCTGCTCCATTTCACACACTTCCCTGAGAATCCAGAGGCCACAGTTATTGTTGGCTACAAAGGCTGTAAGAGCATGAACTTTGTATTTAGAGAGACCTGGATGTGAAACCCAGCCACTGTCCCACTGAGTGAGCCTACACTGATAATTTATCCTCTCCGTTTCCTTATCTTGAAAAAATGAGTTTAATGGTCTGTACCTCATAGGTCTGTTGTGAGGATTTAGAGATTGTAAATAGCTCAAGGGAGTGCTATTATACAGTAGGTGCTTAATACTTATCAATTCATTCTACCCCCATGGCTTTCTTGAAATGATTTTTTTTTCATTATAGGACATCTTGTCTCAAAAACAAAGCCCAGAACCGTTCACAAAGGAATAAGCTTATGGTTTTTAAGTGTAGAAATATTTAGCCTGCAGAGTAAAATAAAAGAGTAAACAAGTTTTTATATATTATTCTAAGGTTTATGATTTTCTTGAGGATATTTTCATGGATTTTTTCCCACCATATATATCCCCAAAGTGTATATTCTAAAGATGAATAATGAGAATAAAGAGGAAAATGCTGTCTTAGGTAGTATGTATTCTTTGTGGATATAAATTATATTAATAACTCAATCAAAATCAATGTATACTGGGATGACATTATTAATCTTTGATATATTTGGGGGTCACCTTTAATAAGGGGATATTGAGGTTATTAATACAAATGAAAAGGAAAAACATTAAAAAGTGGCATTGATTCATAGGACAGCAGAATATATTACTTGGTGCAAGGTAATTATTTAAATGGTCTCCACTTAAACTGATGAGGTTAGAACCTCATTTCCACAGGTATGTCTCCTTAGCCAGGCTTTACAAAACCCAGTAAGGGAGTGAAGAATTTATATTCCTTTCAGCAGAAATAATCCACGTGAAACATTCAATCTCAGTAATGAGATTTAAAGTCTAATTTCATTCCATGTGGGGGGGAGAAAAAGCAGATTGTTTTAAAGTCACAGAGAAATGCTTGTAGGAGCCTTTTCAAATATATGTCTTCTCTCATTTAAATTAATAGCGCCACATCCTGACTCCTCTAAAGAGACCCCAAAGGGAATGTGACTGGTAAACATCGGATTCAAACAAGTTGTACAGCAGGCTGTACATTATGACCGCAACTCAAGTACCTGTAGCCACAGGAAATGATCCATAAATCCATGCCTGTTCACTTCCTGTCAGAACTACTCTTTGCAACACATTGCCCAATCCAACCAGGTAGCTATAGCCCTATAGTAACTCACTGACTCCTATGTTAAGGCCACAATCAGACTATTTCCTAGGACTGACTTTTGTTATCATAGGAACTCTTTGCAAATTTTCTGTCTGAGGTAAACATCACTCTCTTTCAACTTTTCATTGTCACTGCTGACTCCCTTCTGCTTTCCTAACTGTTTGTCTCGTTTCTGATATCTCACCTTGCCTGGGTCTCTAATATCATGTATGGCCCGGTTCCATAAATTCTTATAAAGCTTGTTCCCCATGGCCTTGTCATTTATTTTGTCACTTGATTTCTCCTTCAACTCTGCCCAGACCACTGGGCTCTGGGTCTGAGATGTCTGAGATCAAGGCTGCTTGGGATCTTTCATTGCTCGCTTTTCCTGGACTTTTCCTGTCTCTCCAGCTATTCTCTCCCTGTGAACAACACTCTTGCCCATGCCTGTTTTGACTAGTTATATTCATTTTTTTGTAGATCTAAAGGGAGTTGCTTATTTAATCACAAAATGTACATGTACTGTTTTGAGGGTTCTCAAATATGGTAGTCTGGTTTGTATATCCAAAGGTAGAGTAAACATTTATTTTATAAAAATAAAGAAATCATTTCAATTTCAGCACTTCATTTACATAACGAGGTCCAATATTGTATTGTAAATGGGAGAGTAAGTCCCCTAGTGGGGTCTTTAAGGATCACTCCAAAATGACTGTGTGGAAATTACACTAGAAGGGGCATGTGATATTGAATTATTTATTATCCTCACAGATTCTAGAGAGGAAGGCATGGTATGCTCAGAGGGCCACACAAAGTCACCAAAAGCTCAAAGTTTGGTCATGGCAGGAAGGGAAAGAGCAGAGCAAGGATTCATGAGCAAATGTTTGGGTGGGGTAGCTGTGGCATGTGAGAAGCATTCTCACTGGGTAATTTGAGTGTAACTGGGTGAAAATGAAAAGGAGAGGAATAAAATGGGAAATCGTCAGGGGATTTATTGTTCATACATGTTGGAAATGAATGCCCAGAGATAGGCAATAACTAGGTAAAAGTTCAAAACAAGCAAGGTGGGTGCCAACACTCAGGGAGCCATTGAAACAACAAGTAATACCTTTACATTACAAATCCATAAGCCATTTAGCTTTCTTTCCCCTCTCTACCCTGGTTATTGTCATAATTATATTATATATATATATAATTGTTATTATATTATATATAATATATATAATTGGTTATTGTCATAATTATATTTTATATATATATTCTTTTATTTTAGAATAATTTTTTTATTATAACCACTGCATACAACAAATTAAAAGATATACATTGAAGACTGGAAACATTCTGAGCAAAAATCCTATTTTCTATACTGAAAATAGCATTGGTAACATTTTGCTATTTGCAAATGTCTCAGTAAAATAATGATGTTGTTCCTGTCTCTTATGCTGGCATTAAGTAAGTCAATTTAAAATATTCAAACCCATAAAACAGACTCTGCCAGGACTGTTGTCTCTCACTTTAAAAGCAAAGCTGTTCCTTTAAAGACCTAAACACTTTTTGGAGATTTAACTGTGTTATAATTTCCATAGGAGACTGGCAGTGACCATTTCATTTCTCTAAGGAAATCAAAATGCTACATGAGTCTCCAGCTGTGCCTCACATATGCTTTTTTCTCAATGGCTTTTTATTTGCTGTTCCCCACACTTGAGCACCATTGTCCTAAATCGTAACATAGTTTTCTCCTTCACTTTCATTGATTGAGTTTTTTTTTTTTTTTTAGTGTCACTTCAGAGAAGCTTTTGTTGATTACCTCACGGGTAGCAGCCCCTTTCACTGGATTTGCCATTACTACACATTACTATACTCACACACGCAAACACGCATACATGTGATGTTATTGCCTATACCCTACAACAGATTGTAATCTCCAGTGGGGCAGAAAGTCTTACAAGGACTAAAAGATACCAAACAGGTTTGTCAGTAAACACACACACATACACACAATAACATAGAAAAGTCCTTTTTGAGGGTGGAATCCTTGATACTTTACAATAGCTGCAGCTAAGCTGGTGGCCAACTTCCTGAATAGATAATTAGGATTACTAGCCAAAACCTCCCTGCACAGGCAGCTAGGCAAAGATGTCAGAGCTATGCTAAGTCCTTAAATGACTTTTTAAGCCAATCAGAATGGTTTCCTACTAAAAAGGAATTCCCAATGAGTAGAGAGTGGTTAATATTTTATATTTAGATACAAAATCATCATCAATTTTTAAATTATTAATGGAAAAAAGTCCAAAGAAGTGGTCAAATACTGAAGGATGTAGCTAAATTTTAATGAGAGTAATTCCTACAGCAAATTGTATACCCCACCATTATGTTTATACTTTATGACACAATAGCTATGTTCCTTATTTTTTTCCAGGGCAGTTCCAATAGCAAATCTTTAAAAACATTTTTGAAACTGCACTTGCCTTCTGTGAACACTGTCCAAAGTTCTAATTTAGAAAATGATAGGTGTTAATATAAGAAATGCTAACTATGAGGCATGCTTTAATAGAAGTCATTCTTAGAAATTGTTTTCAGATTTTTCTAATTGCCTCCAGTTCATTGAGTGAAACAGTAGAGAATCAAAAGTAAGAATTCTACCTAAATTCTATCTATTTGAAAAATTATCTAAATTTTATAACTCAGCTTGTAGTACAAATATATAAATGTATATTATTCTACTCATATTTGCACAGTAAAATAAGTAGAACCATGACTCATCAGAAAACATTTAAATCGGTCCTATACTTCAGAATTCAAATATGTCAATCCTTTCTGAATCTCCTGTATACACCCATGGAATACGAATTTACTTATGAGCTCTGTGTTCTTCACACTGACCTTGAACTAACTCTGGACAAATTCTATTTGAGAATAAATATATTAAGACACTGTGAGAGAATAGACCGCCTTTGTTCTAGGTGAATTGTACATGTTATTTTAACTGTAGGTTTATTATCAGGCTGTAATTACTTAAATCTAAGATCTATATGTAAAGAGCTGTAGGTAGAGACATCCATGATATTGAGAACCTATGGAAGTAACTGTGGCTGGTGACCATAGGTGGTTTGAATCATTTGTGTAATAAGGGTGGCCTTCATCTCTCTTTTGCCAATGAAATCAGAATTGGAGGTCCTCAGAAACTTGGGGATGAGGTGAAAAATGGAGACAGTTTTGTCATAGCTTGTAGGTTTTGAACAAATTTCTCCCTCAAAGTGTATGTGGAACATAACTCTTTGTGAAATAATCTTCCTCGTATTACCTGAGAACAGGGTATGACAATGTGTATCTTGTGAAACAATATTTTCATTTGGATGGAATATTGGGTTTGTTTGGAAAAAAAGTTGTCTTTGGTCAAATAAAGATAGAGAATCAGTCTAAACATAATTAAATAGGTTCCTTCATTGCAGGGCTTTTCAGAACTATAATTATGTTAGTGTTAATCTTGACTAGGCCACAGAATCCCATTACATAAAGCATCATTGGCAACTAATGTTCTAAAGAGCACAGTTTGCAAAGCTTTTACTTGGAACAACAGGAGAATAATGTTTTACCTCAAAGTAGGAGTAGACTTTAAAATAATGGTTAATCAAAGCCTTTCAGGAAAGCAAAATGGTACAAAGATAGATGGACAAATGATAGAATTACAGAGATTTACATTCAACATAGACGTAAAGAATAAATATATATTCTCTTAAATGTGGTTCGGTATGCTGACTGTTAAAGGAGCACAAATCTAGACGTGTAGAAAGTAAGGCAAGACACAGAGTTATGAGAAGATAAATCATTCATGCAGGTTTTCATTTAGCTATTAAGCAAATATTTGCTTAGCACCTAGTATGTGTAAGATGTTGCTTTAGTGCTATAAATACAGAGGGCGGCGTGACAGACAGGGCCTATAACACCTAAATTCACTTAAAACAAATCTAAATAAAAATCAGGAATGACCAGCTAGTTATTTTTTAAAATATTTTTTGGACTAAATAATTCTTCAAGTGATTCTTGCTTTATTCACTATTTGTCATTTCTTTTAGTTACCAGCATTAAACCCTCTTAAAAATACAAAAGTTTGAATTTCTATTTTTCAGAATAGCCATCAGGGGAGAAATAGATATATCCTGTTTCCTATTGTTTAGCAGCCTGTCCGCATCTAGGCAGGGGTCAGAGATTCAAGTACAAAAGAAGAAAGTGGAAATTAGGAAAGAAAGGTAAAAATGAGGAAAATATCTGGAGCTCATATGTATATATATGTAGATACATTTTTTTTTTCTTTTAAATAAAAGAAAGCTGCAAAATGAGGTTGATCTGGAACTGGCCCTGAGGAGGATAATTGAGAGCAGGAACCTAGCCTACCTCCAGGGGCACATGTTCCTTCTGTTTGTTATTAGATTAACTCTACAGAATACTAGAAAATTATCTAAGTCCAGAGCTTCTGAATCTAAGGGATGATTATATCATCACTAACTCTTTGCTGCCTTTCGAATGATTTTCAATCCCTTGGTGGTTTATAAAGTAGACATTGCAGCACCTAGCCCTCATAATATGAGCTGACAATACAAGAGAGAATACGTGGAAGATTATGTATTTTTTGTTTAATGTACCAAATGTCACCTGTCAGCAAAACATATGCCTGTAATCAGTTCAATAAGAAGTTAGTGAGGAGCTTTTGAGGAGGTTGAACCATACAGTTCTCTGCTTTCTCAAAACATGCATGTTAGAATCATAAAGAAACTAAAACTGTCATTTAAAGCCACTCAGTCAAAGCACAAATATCCTAATAAAACATGAGCAGAAATCAGTTTAGAATTCACACATTGTATGTCACGTAGACAGAGTTTGATTTAAAAAGAAAATATTGTGGAAAACTTGGTTATGTGCACAATCTTCCAGAAACCTCTAAAGACGCTTAAGGATATTTAGATTTTTTGCAAAGGCCATGGTCTATGTAGTGCCAGGGATTCAAACTGTGTGAAGGTCCATATGTTAGTAAATGCATAGGATTTAATATCATGAAGCTCCACCTATGATGAGAAAAGAAAGTATGGTCTAAATATGCTTCCCTTTTCCTGTTATTTATAATTTGACCCTATCTATTTTCCTTCGTTATCAAGTATGCATATACAAATTTAGATTCAGACTTCAATAAGCTGAAAATTCAAGTCATTCATGTAAGGCATGTATAGGCTGACACTGACTTTTCTTTTGTCGCCCAATATTCACTACTACTTTGTGATGATATTAAAAAAATAAACAAAATCACTATATTTCACATATCCTCTTCATGTGTGGTCTTCCAATTGCTTCAGCTGCTCATCTACCCTAGTTTACATGATCCAAGGGCACTATAAATAATTTTAAATACTTATTTTCATTTTCTAAAAATATAAAACATTGAAATTGCAAAATACTAACAAAGGAAACAGTAAATTTTTTAAACGTAACAAAGATTTGTTTTTTCCTTCTATCGTCTGTTATAAATTTTTTTCCCTAAAAATGTGTTGTAGTAGGAAAAAAATAATAAAAGAACATCAAACACAGTGATTCTAACTTCTTTGTGGAGAAATTACAATTCATTATATCATTGATGTTGGAAAAATACGGTTAGTAGACTAATCAAGCCAATCATGTTTTGTCATAGATATTTCCAGTAATAGATGGGGTTCCCATGTTAACAGCTCCCCCTATTATCACTTACTTCTGAATGCCCATAAGACAGGATGCATTTAGACCCAGTAGCTATATATTATAGCTGTGCATTTCTCTCCTTAATAGAGTTAATGACCTGAACACAGCGCAATGCCACAAAGCAGAGGCTGGTGGTATCCATCCCCTCACTCATTCATTTTATATTTACTGGAGCCTACTATGTGCCTTTGCACCATGCTAATCATAGTTTGGAAATATGTGGTGATGGTGAAATTGGATACTAAGATAAGTAGTTGGAGGAAACAATGTGAGATGAAAACAGATAAATTCAAACCAACAGTAAAAATATCAGTACAATTTCTGGTTTATGTGTATATGACTAGAAACACATGGTTCAAATTTTTTAGAGTTGTTTGTTAAAACAGTTTTTATTTGGAAGTAGACATGATATGGTTTCAATATCTAAGTGTTTATCTTTATACTTATTACATGCTTTTACTTTTCTTTTAAACATTTAATGAAAAGAATAGTTTTCTAATGATCACAGAGACCTAAATTATTTTAGGGAATATAGAGCTCTATATACTCATTAATTATACCATGTGATATCAGACATTTTAAAATTATTCCAGCTATTTGCCTAACAAAATTACCTATCAAATTTGAGTTCTTTTAAATTATTTGTACAATTTTAATTTTCAACTGTTGCCACTTCCCACTAACCTTGAGTGATTTCTTAACATGCCTCTTCTTCCCTCTGTTAACGTGTTGCTTCTTGGGCTGAAAGGCCAAACAGTCATACATATAAGAACTGTGTATAAAATAAACAGTCCACAAGCAATATCCAGAAAGTACCCCTTGTGAAAAAGAATAGGCAATTTCATTCATTGACTGTGTGGCATTAATATTTCTTAATCTACTTATATTTTCTTTATTGATTGGTGCTTAACTGCATTCATAAAGGAGATTTTCAGATTCATAAATTTCAAATAGGTGAGGTGTTGTACGATCTTTTACAGAAATAAAGGTGTTGTGTTTATTTATAAATGAACATAATCATTGCAGAGTAGCTATAAAGTGCTTATATAAGAAAGAGTGATCTTAGTTGTGTGCCTGTATGTGTGTAAATACGTAATCTGTCAAGATATGTACCTATAGCTAATTTAATAAAACTCTATTCTAAAAAAGATTTTTTAAATATACAAGATGGACTCTCCAATGTTCTTTGCATACCATTTATAGATACTGTGATCTGACCTCAAATACATCTTTGCCATCTATCGCATCCCTTCATCATGCCTTTACCTTATAACAAAGTCACACCATTCAACCTCTCCCTGTTGCTTGCTTCCTTTTATTTGCTGCCATCTTGCCCGTGATCCCATTGTTCTCATTATCAGATGCATTTCTGTCATTAACAGCAGGTATCATCTTCATCAGTTTAAACCTTACCCATCCTTCAAGATACAGCTCCAATGTCAGCTTCCCAATGAGCAAATGTCTTTATTCAGCATTAATATCACTCCCTTCTCTGTTACATAGCATTCTGTTTGTATTTTTAGTACCTGTCCAATATTTTAAATTTGTATCCACTCCTGTTTCTCCTGATGGGTAATAGAAATTTTAAGGTCAATGACCATATCTTGTTTATTTCTATATACATAATACTGCCAAGCAGTGTCTTTCCAAAAGTAGATAATAAATATTTTTAGGATTACATTGAAATGAGACAAACTGAATTAGCTCAAGGTTGCTACACGTTGTTTCTTTACTGTTCAGAACTCTTTGCTCTTGAATTGCAACATTTGTCTCAGTTTTTGCTGTACTTGAAAGCTGATATACCCTTAACTTACATCCATCTAAGTGGATTGGAGAGTGACATTTATTAATATTTGCATAGCTCCAAAGAAGTTCATGCTGTGCAAAACACTCTACAAATTGGAAGTGCTATTTAAAAATAAAAGGATGTATAGTGCAGTAAAGTGCAGCAACTTGGCACAATCAATACAGCTCTTGAATTTTTCAATATAAAAATTTAAAGAAAGAAACACCTGTTATACATTTCCTGAAACAATGGAACATAACTTTATTTGCAAATGGTGACATTATCTTGTTAAATGAAAAATCTAAGAACAGTTGCTAGGGATATTTTATGCACTCACGGTGTCTATGGAAACCGAGCCTGCACAAAACTTGTAAGGGGGAATAAAGAGACACCTGGAAGAGTGCCCAGTGTCAGAAAGACAATGAGAATATAACTTTTCAAAAGTTAGAAAGAGCAAAAATAGAATAAAAAATACACTTACCTGGTGTCTTTGGGTACTAGCAGAAAGGTTTAATCCTGGGAAAAAATATAAAGAACAGAAAAAACAAAAACAATTTTTTAACCTTGCTTCAATTTACTAACATTACTAAAGTTTGAAAAGTAATGTGGCCATTGCTTCCTAGACACTCATAGAATTGACTCATGCTTGTGTAAGCCATGGAAGAATCTCCTCATGCTCTGAAACAGCATTTATATTTCAAAGATAAGGGAACACAATTTATTTTGTTTTTGAAATTTGAACCCTGGCACATCTAATGATTTTGGACTTCATTAATTAGAACAGAGTGCCATATCTTTGACTGGACATCTAGTAGCTCACTTTGCTGATATAAATGAATCTTTGTCTGAAAGAATGGCTGTCATTTAGAGAAAAAATAGATCTAACCCTTGTCCTTTTTAAACTAACAACTTCAGATGTTGTGTTTCCACAGAATTTCATCTGTCTCCAAACGATGATATGAATGCAATAAGACCTTTAAAATTAAAAAAAAATCTATTAGCAGTTGGTTTGTATATAGTAAAGATTCTGAAATAATGCATTATTCAGTGCTTAATTTAATTTTGGAAAATGAGCATTTCTTATGGGTCAGGAATAAGTACTAGAAATAAATAGCAGAAATCCAGAAAGTACCAGAAATAAGTACCAGAGAGCCAGTGGTAAGTATAAATAGACACAATCCTTGCCTTCCTGGGACTTGCACATTAATGAGGAAGACAGATCTTCATCAAACTATGAGTAAAATATATGTTAAATATAGTTCCTTTTAAAATGATAAATTAATATGTTTTTTATTTAAAAGAGGTAATTTAGAGATTATAAGTGTAAAAAAAATATACTTTGTGTTAATGTTTTAAAAACAATAATAATTACTTTTCCAATATGGAACAATTAGCAGATATTTAAAAATACTTTCCATGCTCAGTTTCTTTAGCTTTTTATGATATTTGAAAAATGAGTTCTACTCCTGATCAGAGAGATATTTATAGCTTTACATTTTGAGTAGCAATAATTATTGTTCTCAATCCGTTGAGTACTAAGTACTATATGTAGACTATATAATACTTTTTTATTTTCTGGTTTGCTAAGCAAGATCTTTAAATTCAAGAATTATTAAGAATAGATGGGTCTTTTTATAAACACTCAGCCAATTGAACAACTCAATTGACCAGAACATTGAGGGACAGTAAATAAGAAAGAAGAGGGAAAATGTTGCACAAAGTAGCCAAAATTGGAGAGAATAAGAATCAAAATCCCTAAAGGGCCAGTTGGGCCCTGTTGAAGTCCATTAGTTCAGGAAGAACTCCTGTAGTTCAAACCAATCAATCATTTCTCACTCAACCTCATGGGATCAAATTCCACCCTCAATTACATGCACCTAACTTTCCGCCCTCAATTACACACACCTAACTTTCACTCAAGTTGCAGGGAGTTAGACACACATTCAGGAGGGCAGGCTGTGGCCCTGCACGCTGAGTGGGGAGTAATTGATGGCTCTTTCCTGCTGTGCTTGGCTTGGTGAGCACAGCTAGCAGCAGAGGCCTGCAGGCCTAAGCAGAGAAGGAGGATGCTATAAAAAATCCACAGCCTTGAGCGCTGTATCAGAGCTGTGGCAGCCGTTCTTCATTTCAAGACTAAAGAAGGCCAGCTTCACTAAGCACTGAGATGTATGTATTTTCTTACATATTCTTTTCCTTAGTTTACTCCAGTTTCTCATCCTATCTCCATTCTGTTTTCTTCTCCTATAAGAAAGAGGTTCTTTTCTTTCTTTGCTCCCATTTCCCCATCAGTGTTTTCAGGCTTTTACAAATATTAAATGAGATAAAGTGCTTAGAACAATCTGGCACAGGATAAGAGTTCAATAATTGTTAGTTTAGTTGTGACAGTTATTTTGTATTATCATTGCTATCGTTAGAACTAATTTTCATTGATTTAAAGAGGTTTTAGATATATGCAGGAAAGACAATCCTTTAATTTTGATAAGATTTTACTTAGAAAGTTTCATCTTTTGTATATTTGTCTAAAACTGCTAATTTCACACCAAACTTATAATCACATACTGAATTTATCTGTGAAGAAAAGATGAATGATATTTCTGAGACATTATCCTTTTATGAGAAAAGTGATAGAAAAATCATTTAGCAACATTAAAAATATTCTCAAGAATGTCACTGGCAGACCCATAATACTTGACATAATAAAACTTGAGCTTCCTGAAGTAAATAAACATTGAATTGGTTTACTTTAAATACTTAAAAAAATGGAGCTTGAGGAAAAATAGTATATTTTAATAACTGGACTTTAATTATAAGAGTTGTTAAGATAGAGCATAATTTAGGTTAATTTTTTGGATAGTATAAAGCTTGAAAGTATATAGCAAAAACTATTGTAACTTTAAGCAATATATAATATTTCAAATAATATATATGTAAATATGTGTGTTAAGTATACTGTGTACTAAAATTATATATTTTAACATTCTGACTGCTAGATGGCTTATTGTGCTATACCAGCACACTAAGGAATATGAAAACTGTAATATATACGTTTAATAATAAACTAAAATATTTTAACAAAACACAACATATTTAAAAATATTAAAATTTTGAGCATGCATTATAAAAGCAGCTCTATGAATTCCTAGGTACTTCCATTACTCAAATGACAATTTGTTATACATAGTTTTCTCTTCAGGTTCCATGTGCAAAAACTCTGGTGTTTGTTGCCCTTTGGATCAGTTTTCACAGTTTCTCAGAAGTTCCCGGAGTAAGCTGATTGTGGATTCACCTGAGAACCTCAATGAAAACTTTCAACATTTTCACAACGAGGTCTTGAATGGCTGCTATAAGCCCAGCATTCCTCAGAGTCTATCCTTACATACTACTTGGCCCGTCTTCCGGGCAGGTAGAATAAACCTGCTCTTTGATCTCCCAGGTTTTCTGAGTTCTGTGTAGTCCATGTTCCAATAACATATGAGGGGACTATTTTAACTAGAGTCTCCTCTACCACATTTTTTCAAGAAGAAAAAGAATCACGCTCCTTACTTGTTTTTGCTATTTTTCAGTCATCCGTTAACAACTATCTCTTTCCATGTATGTATACTACCAGATCTTGCTTTACTTTTACTTGAAAGACATTTTACTGTCCAGTTAATTCAAACTCCTTCTTTTATGTCATTGTCCACAATGCTTAGAAATGGGTTCTTTTTCAATGTTTGCTCTAAAACCTTTGTTGATTAGTTTTTTTAATAAGGCACCTATAGTCAAAGGTTACATTGAGAGGTAGTAAAATTAGAGATCAAAAGAATGGGCACTGGAGACAGATTGCCTTGGATTTTCATGCTGCAATTCTCTAGCTGATTACTTAACCTCTCTCTTTCAAGTTGCTTATCTGTCAAGTGAAGAAAATAATAATTCCTCATAGGATTATGAACAATATGCTAACATGCTAATAGTTTTAATCTGCTAGTTAATATTAACACATCTAAAGAACAATACACAAAGTTAGTATTCGATAAAAGTAAACATAAATAGAGGATCAGGGTTTCATTAAAAACCTACTGATGAAACTGAAATAAATATCCAATTAATATAGAGTGGTCTTTTTAAAACATTGTGTGCTCTATAAAAACACTAATTTTACAGGATGTTAACTAACATTATGTGAAAAAGTGTTCTATCATTAGATAAATTGTAAAACTCAGGTTTAAAAAAGATAATTTTTTTGGGCTTCCCTGGTGGCGCACTGGTTGGGGGTCCGCCTGCTGATGAAGGGGACACGGGTTTGTGTCCCAGTCCAGGAAGATCCCACATGCCGCAGAGAGGCTGGGCCCGTGAGCCATGGCCGCTGAGCCTGTGCGTCCGGATCCTGTGCTCCGCAACGGGAGAGGCCACAACAGTGAGAGGCCTGCGTACCGCAGAAAAAAAAAAAAGATAAATTTTTTAATGCAGGATTTCACAGACCTGCATGTTGATTTCCCAAAGATATATAACTTATGTAATGTTTCTGAAACAAGTTCTATTTTGAAACTCTTGCTGTTTGTGGAGCATCTCACAGTGTGTTGTTCTAGAAGATGCAAGTTTGGAAAGGCAATTTATATGAAAAAATTCCTCTTTTATCACTAAAGAAAAGATAACAGAGGAATGGTTGGTTAAAAGACAGAAAGATAGGTAGCAGGTAAAGTATATAATAGAGTGAGTTGTGATTCCAATTTAATGGGATTGTGCTTTGTAGATTTAGTTATTTTTATTTATAGTTCAAAGAAGTAGAAACTTATAATTACATTTATAATTCTTAGCTTAAGAATATTCTATGACAGAACTAACTGTATTTTCCCATTAGTGAAGCATACTCTACAGATTGTTTTATTGATTCTCCTTCAGCTAATGAATGCAGTAAAAAAAGATATTCTGCGTAACCAGCTCATAGATGTGTGAAAGGGAAGTCTGGTAAGAGCTGACTACTTACAACTCAGAACGTAAGTAGAGGTTATAGGAAGATACCTAAAATCTTGCAACTTTATTCAGATGTGAGAAGAGCTTATTGTGTATCTTGTGAGTTATTATTTGTTCTTCTGAATTTGCCTAATATTGTAAACTGAATAATGGCCCCCAAAATGGCCATATTTCAATCCCCAGAACCTGTGAGTATTTTATGTTATATAACAGAAAGGAACTTTGCAGATGTGGAAAAATTAAGGATCATGAAATGGGGATCTTATCTTAGATTATAGAGGTGAGAACAATGGATTCACAAAGAATATCAAAGCATGATATTGTTTAACTTTTGAGATTTACGTAGAATAGAGCTCGTCTTAGCCATTAAAGTTAAATGAATATCCCTCCTAAAACTGTTTAAAAATCAGAAGCAAGAAAGAAAAAAAAAACAAGGAATGATAAAATTGTCACCTCTTCCTTGCCTTCACCTTATGATTCTGTTATAAAAAGCCAGTGGAATAAGGATAAACTTGCACCTGTGAATCTTTCAACAGCAAATCTAAAATGGACTCATTAGAATTTGGAGTAGGGCCCATGACTTATTCATCTTTATATCCCTTCCATAATCCAGTGCACATAGTAGAAGGTCGAGAGTATCTTGTTAAATGAATAAATTAAAACTGACTCAGGTATATTCGTGGTGAAATGTATTTACTACCAACTACATTACACTCAGATTACAGGTAAAAAGGTGACTTTGCCTACAAAGAAAAATGGACAAAGGCTGTATCCCTCTTTCCTAAGCAATAAGTCTGTGGCTAATGTAACCTTGAAGTTTCATACCTGATTTATTCATCTTCTTAGATTTGCTCTTAGCTCTGTATGTCTCTGACCCTTCCCTCCACACCTGGGCCCAGATGAAGCATTGTGTTTTGAGACATCTCAGGGCTCAAAAAGAGTACAACTAGAAGGGATTGTGTAGGAATTCATGTATCTTGAGATTATATTTGACCAATGAGAGACAGGAGATGGCACATACTTAAATTCCTTGCCCTTCCTATTTGGAGATGTCCCAGGTGAATAAGCATTCAGTCTAGTTTATTTAGTGAAGTTTTGGAGCTGCTGTAATGTACCACTTTGTATTTTTTCCCCCTCCCCAGGTTCACTCTCTTTTTTCTCTTACCCTAATTTTCCTGGGATTCTACTCCTCATAGTAGAGTTGGCAATTGACATTTGCCTCAGGCTGTTTTCTAGGTATCTTTTTTTTTTTTTTTGCGGTACGCGGGGCTCTCACTGTTGTGGCCTCTCCCGTTGAGGAGCACAGGCTCCAGACGCGCAGGCTCAGTGACCATGGCTCACGGGCCTAGCCGCTTCACGGCATGTGGGATCTTCCCGGACTGGGGCACGAACCCGTGTACCCTGCATCGGCAGGCGGACTCTCAACCACTGCGCCACCAGGGAAGCCCTCTAGGTATCTTTGACTAAGATGGTTTTCATCCTTAGGGGCCAGGGCATGGGAAATGACAACTCAGTTCTGCAAAATCAATGGAAATTGCAAACTAGAAACCTCTCTCACAAAATAAATTGGCATGAAACGATATACATTAACTTTCCACTTGAACCTAAAGATCAGATATAGTGGGGCCTGAAATTTACATAGACCTGGAAGACCTCCTAATCAGAAATGAAGTTTTATCAAAGAGTTAGACTTCACAAATTATAGGATAATTTGTTCCCAAGTATTTAAGCCACATATAGTGATTTTGAACTTAACTTTGAAGAACAGGAGTAATGAAATAATAAGTGGGTTTTTTTCCCTACAAAATTAGGGGAACTTTTCCTTAGACAATACATGCCTGAGGGAAATTCCTAATTTTCCTTCAGAGTCTATAACAAAATTTTACTTCAATCATGTGCTCTTTTGAGTTCAGCTCAGGCTGTTATCCACTTGAATTTGAGAACTTCATGAAACCTGATGCATAGAATTTTCAATCTGATGAGAATATTCTGGACATTGTTCCTAATTGTATTGTGCCACTTTTTGAGTTAGAAAACAGATACCTAATAAGCAAAAAAAGCAAGTATTCCTAAACCTAAAGTCACCTTATAATTACAAGACAGATAATAGGTCAAGAAGACTGGGCATAAATGAATGCTATCCCAGAAAAATGATTTATTCAGGGTAAACTGGTATGATTGCCCCACCCCTTCAAGGCCAGCTTACACAGTTGTATAGGAACCTGTGTAAGAAGGGTCCCCCTCTTGGTTCAGTGCACATCTGCTTCCCTCTTGAAATCCTTAATGCTTTTGGTAAAAGGGGCCCTGCATTTTCATTTTCAGTTTGACCCCACAAATTATGTAGGCATCCTGTACAACTTACAAACTTGATGATGGATTCAGCTCCATTCTTTAGCATGTATTTAATTCCTAGAGTTTAGAGGGCAAGGCTTATAGGTAAGTAAATAATTCTAATGGTCCTGAGATTTATATAAAAATAATCTTAAACCTATCTCCTTTCTGAATTTTGACTTGTTCCTGGCCTGGGTTCCCCAGGAGCAGGTCACTGCCTAGAAGCTCAGGGACTGGATACCCTGCCTCTTGGTATTTGGCTCCTGTCATTTTTATGTCCCCAGGAGACTCATCATTTGTATTACCTTTTGCCCCCAAATGTCTGGATCATGAACTCTTCTCTAGGATTTTTATATAAAAGAAACAGAGGTTCTTCACATTGCCTCAAGACCAAAGGAAGATTAATTTTAAGGTACATAAGGTTTCAATCTATACATTCTAGGGATGACCTAGTTTCTCTGTGAGTCTCTTACTCTTTTGAAAGCCACATAGTCTCCTTTCTTGTATATCTGGATATGTGAAAATGAGTGTTCTCTTATTATGAATTCCTTATGGGATCTCATGGCTATTCTGCTTATCTCTTTTCAGTTATAGCATACCCTGAAAGCTGTATTATTAATTTGGTATACCTTAATTTAGATATCAAAGAGGGAACTTGTCTGGCCTATCCTTCTAAGGCAGGCCATGTCAAATTAACTTTCCATTCAGTGGGTTGTCAGCCCATGAGTCCAGGACATGTCCCGGGTAACATCAGGGCTAATTAGTAAGTCCCAGGAAAAAAATCATGTAGTATACAACATGACTGCCTACTAAGAACTATGATTTCTATCAGAACTGGTGCATGGTAACAAATGTACTTGAGACAAAAGTTAAAAATTCTGACCCAGAATATGATTCCCAAAGTCTCCATGGTAGTAGATAGAATGCTAGTCTGTGGCTTAACAGGATCTTCCTTTGTGCCAATTATGAGATATGCGAATTTCTTGCTCTACTTTTCAACAGTCGTTATAATTTTTCATGCTGAGCACCCATTGCTTGAATTCCCATCAGTTATTTATTTCTTGGATATCTTTGAAACAGCCATATTCTCTTTCTGGGCTAATCTTTTTCTAACTATTGTCTGGACATGCTCTGACCCTCTCTTCTGCTGATCAGGTCCCACATATGATGCATTTCTTTTTATGTTATTAAAAATGTTCATCTACAATTTAAAAAAAATCTTTCAGAAGTACTTTCTCCAGGCAGTATAAAATGATTTGAGAATAAAATAACTATGTTTTGCATTGACTTTTGGTTATTTCATTTACATCCAAAACATCCCAGCAAGTTAGCTAAGAAAGGGCAAATTAGGGTTCTTCTTTTATTTTTAAAAAATATTTTAACTTTTATTTTTCTAACAATTTTAATGAAGTGTTGTATTTTGAGTTTTGGCCTTATAATTCCCTACTGTTTGCCCTATATAATGAGGTATCAAATTGAAGTTCAAGGTGCAAAAAATTTCTATCATTGTGTAATTTTGTGGTCTTAGAATATAATTTAATGTCTACTATTTGTAGGTTATGTGTCTTCTATCTTTCTCTATTATTTAGACACAAGCTTAGTTTATAAATAATCTTAGTTTATGAATAATCTTAGTTTGACATCATTTACCTACAAGAGAATGCAAAGAAGTATCAGGTTTAGATATCACTAATAAGTAAAAAGTATTTTTTTCAGTTTTCTGGTACTGTGAGAATATTTTCTGAGAAAAATACATTAAAGTAAATCACTATTAATTAAAATAGTATGTACCCTAAAATATGTGTGTATACTTTTTGAATATGAAAGTCAAGAAGTATATGTACAAAGATTTTATAAAGGAAAAGAGCACACTTTTACAGAAAATATGATTAAACATACTGTTCTTACATAATATTTGAAGATTATCTTATTAAGACAAAAATAACTTTACAGTAGCAAATTATTTCAGAAGCAAGAGACAGAGATACAAATGAGCTGAAAAAGAAAAAAAAAAAACTTTCAAGGAACGTAAAAGTAACAAGCCAGTTTTCTGTGTCTAAATGCTGTGTTGTGTTTTTTTGTCTGTTTTGCCTCTTTTAAAGAAAAAGCATCTTGGCTCCTTTCCTCAATTTCTAGCATTTGGTCATTTAGATAAAGGCACAGATGCTCACTTGCTTAAGTAATTTTATTCAAATGATTTTTATTGCCTAAAAATGATCTCACTGTTGGAGATTGCCTATGGTTTAGAGTATACAGCACAAGGCATTTAAATGATAAGGTAGTAGCTTCCAACTTGAATCTTGCCTGAAGAGAATAACAGGCAATGTTTAGCTTCATTACCTTTTAGAGGTTTAATGTATAATATTTATTAGTGTTGCTACTCTCTCAACGTCCATAACAATTCTTCTGTCCCATTTAGTAGCTGTTTGTGGTAAAATGCTCCTGCATACCTGTGATTTGATAAGATTTCTACCATTTATCATCCACAGTAGTGAAAGAAGGTCTTTGTATACTCTCCTGAAATTTCACTCTATCATATCATAGGATGGATATATGTGTTGCAATGTGTGTGTATATACATACAAATAGATGCATATATATAATGTATACATATGCACACTGTTCTGTTGACTTTGAGAAGTTTTAAAAAAATAGCAAGACATTATCCTTTTATATATAGGAGTTAATTCAGTATAATCAATAAACAGTATTAGGCAATATCAAAATCACTGAATGAAACACTGAACTTATTTTAAGATTACATTTGCAAAGCAGAGTAGTGTATTGACAATCACACAGCACTAGGAGTAAGAACTGGGTTCTAGTCTCTATTCAATTATTTGTAGCCTCTCAGACTTGATAAAGTCACTAAATTTATCCAAACCTCAGTTTCCTTACCTATGAAATGGGATAAGAAAATATTTTCAGAGCTAAAAAATTTTGTCTGCTATGTGTCTATAGCAGGGTGCTCAGAATCTTGAAGAAGCTCAATAAATATTTGTTTATCAGACAGAATAAAGCAAGTGATTGTATCAGATGATTCTTTTAACGACTATTCTGGCTCAAAGAACAGTAAATTATTTATGATGTCATTTTTCTTTTTTTGAAAGAAAGTGGCAGAGAACTGTAAACATATATGACAAAAGGAAGGCACTTTTACAAGTATTAGTCTTTTGTGTCTAATGGCTTAGCCACTTTCTAAGGACTGAGGCTTCTGGATTCATTTTGAAGTAGTTTGTAGTAAATAGAGATATTTCTTTTTGGATATCTAAGTCCACCAATTGTGAACTGTGGACATTTGAATAAAATGAACCTGTGGTAAAACACCTTGAGAAAAATATATCATAAATGATCTGCACAGTGAATGCTGCATTCTAATAATATCACATATGCTTTTCTTTTTACTACACAAACTGAAGCTCCCTCTAATGGGTCTGAAGAGCTGAAATTCTACTATCACTCTCTTTGCTTTTGGCCTTCTTAGATTTCCTCATAATGTGGAAACATATGAAGGGCTGAAAAGAAGCCAGTCCTGAGGACTTAAATGGGGATCCTCTGAAGTCTGTTCAGTGGGCTCTACTGGTCTTCTCGAGGCTGCAAAGATCTCACCACTGATGCTCAGAGGAGTTGACCTGAGGGGTTGTACAGATCTGCTGAGTCTCTTTATATATCTGATTCCTTGGTTAAGTTCTTCCCACAGTGTCCCTCTCCTATTCACATTTCTGTGCTCTTTTAGCTCCTTTTAATCCCGTGTACATGTCTACAAGATGCTGGTGGTCCTAGGGATGCTGTCCATGTGGTTTCTGCATAAGTCTTTTACCCCAAAGCATTTTTACCTTTCCAGCAAGGAGACTGACCTCTAAACTTGGAACAGCATCACTTCTCTTTTACCTTCCCAAATATATCCAAGGTAACTTTCTTGCTATGTGCTTGTGGTAATGGTAAAACATTCAAACAGTAACAACAGAAGTTAAATCTTCAGTAGGGCATCTTGCTATAAATATTATCAAAATTGACAGAATAAATACAAACTTACTGATATAAATATATTTATATGAAACAGGAAATAAATTAGTGTTTAAAGAATATTTTGGGGTATGTCCATTACACAGCTTGAAAACACTTCCCTCTCTAAATTTCAGGATATTTATATTACAGTACTTGTTTAGTGTATTCTTCTTTCATAAATTAAAAAGATCTTGAGGACACGGACCATATTTGCTCTGATAACTGCTATATATTCAGCAGCTTTCTGGAACAATATAGATTCCCATACACATACTACATTTAACAGAAAAATAAAGATTGATCCACTTAGAGTTTAATTCAAGCTTCCTTTTTATGTACCACCTTTACTAAACTTATGTGTTTTTTCTGTCTGTGGAAACACTCTATCAAACAAAGGTCCAAATTATATCTAGAATTTATTATTTTTCACCTAAAACTTATCCCCATTTCTTCCACTTCTTAGCAATCTGTCCAAAATATGTTTCCTCTGTAATCTTCAATGCAGTCAACTCTCTTACTATGCTGAGTAGGTCAACACTGAAAATTATTCTTGGCCTCTATTTCTATTTATGTACACATGCATACACATGCACACATCAGAAATAAGTTCTTGAGTTTCCTCCTTTATGTAAGATGTAAGAAAGATTGCTTAACTTAAAACACATTAAGAAGCAGCATTCACTTAAAGCATGAACTATGCTCTAGATATGTATGCATTTTTTCTCACTGTATATTCACAAAATCCTACATAATCATACTATTATTAACCACATTTTACAGATGAGGACACAGAAGCTTAATGTGATTAAGTTATGAGCAAATTCTCAGAGCTATTGGCAGCTCAATATTTTTTCAGAAATATTTCTGATTCTAGAATCTATACTCACAACCTGTACACCACTCTGCAGTTGGTCCTATGCTCCTTCTATTTTTATTAGATTTCATCTTTCAAAAGGAAAATCAAAAGTTTCTGTTTTTGCTTTAACTGAAGAAAAATTTTTCTTCACTTTTATTTTTTAGAATACCATCTATATCAAGCAAAGCAACATAATTACCTGTTGGGTGAGTACATCTTCTTTCTTATTAGCCTGAAAGTATAAGCTAGTAAGAGTATTTGAGTTGTGAAGTCATCTTTCCAAGGACAAAATGAGTAAGAGGAGATTATAGATCTACTACCATTTCCGCAATTAATTCTTTAATTTTGGACATGGACTAAGCCTTTGAAATTATTTAATTCACAGATTCCATATGTCTAAATATCCAAAATGAAGATACTATGTTAGATTACCTCCCAGTATCTTTTCAGCCCTAATATGTGTGTTTTAACATGTTTTCATGAAGGATTTCACACAAACTACTTGTTTAGTTAAGAACCAGCAGCCTCACCAAACTGATTCAAATTATTTTTTGCCAAATATTTATTTACTATAGTGCCAATACAGGCTAGGAATCAGATACTTGATTTAATTGTGTATTTTCTTTGATCTATAATGCTTCTTTTTATTGAGTTCTAACCTTGTGATTGTACCTAATTTATTGAGGAGACAACTATGTACATTAAAAATTCTAAAATAATTTATGTGTAATTGGTTCAAGATATGCTTAAATATTAAGATTCAAGATTTGCAAAACAGCATAGAGCTAAGGAATAACTAATGTTTATTAGCAACTTTTTATTAGAAAAATAGTGTTTAGAAATATGTTTTTGAAAGTTCAGGAATTCAGGGTATTTCTCAAATATTTTTTCACAATGATATTATGAATTTTAGTATAAGAACATATACTAAAACATACTATTTGCTGGAAATTATACTTACACAGAGGAAACCACTGCATATTGTCAATGCAAATAATCAACAAGCAATCTATACTAGGACTAGAAAAGAGTTGTATTCAAACCAAACTGAGAACTATAGCCCAGGAGACATGGAATCAAGAAGCATTTGAATTGTGTTCTATCCGGTTGCAAAATGGGGGAGGCAAAACCCACAAAGTTATACAATTTGTTGGTCAAGAATTAAGACTGGAGCTGGCAAGAATTTAAGGATGCTTGCTAAGCAAGGATTGGTTGGAGTCTAAAACTGTTGCATAATTACAACGGGAGAGCTTGAGACCATAAGGTTACAGCTAGCAGCTTCTAGCAGATATTGTTTGGAAAATCGGTTGGGAGAGTCCTTGATTGATACAGTCTAGAAAATTCAAGTTCTCAGTGATGCAGATATGTGTCTGAAACCATAACCAAAATGGCCACCGGGCTCCATTTTGGATGCATGAACCATAGTTTTACAACTTGTCAGAACAAAGAACAAATATCAAACATGACAGGAGTACATTCCTTTAAGGTTTCAGAAGAGATAGATTAGCATATACACAGTGAGCCAGCATGACCTTAGTGTCTGGGAAGGGAACCTCATGTTCGAAGGAGTACTACCACTGACATCATAGGAAAGGGGGGCATTTATCCCTATCTTCAATGTGGACATTCCACAAAATCTGGTAAAAACATTTTTTTTTTTTAATGGTTAAAGATGTGCAATACCTGTTTGACAGGCCATAAGACAGGCTATTCTAGTTAGCATGAAATTCAAGCCAAAGCAGATACAAGCCACAATGACTTCCCTGTACCTCAATGTGTGAAAATTTCTTCCATCAATATTTTAGAATGTTTGTATTATAAAATGATAAATAAATGGTATAATAGAAGAATGAAAACAAATGGTTTGTATAAGACTATTAGGAGAAAACATGTTTGCATGTGTGCATGATCATACATTTTGTTTTACATTTTACTGTGTTTAAGCTAGAAGCAGTTGATGTGAATGTAGAGTGTATATAAAGGTTCTGACCAAACAAATAAGCCTGAATCCCACCTATTTTAGACATGCTTTTTAATTAATTTGACCCATTTTTATTTATGTTTCTGTGGTAGGCTTTGGAAAGGTAAGATGTGAACAAAGCTGTTCCCAGCCAAATAGATTTATTTGGCACTTACAGTATATAGTGTCTCCACTAAATCTTTGCATTTTCTCAACTAAACCAATCAATGAGGAGATTATAATTATCAATCCCAATTTTATGGATAATAAAACCAAAGCACATATCTAAAATATAGAAGAACTCTTAAAATTCAAAACAAAGTGGGAAAAAAGTTAAGATGGGCAAAAGACCTGAATTTATAAATCACCATGAACATATAAAAATAAATAAATAAACATATTAAAATACTCAGCATCAAAAAAAAATACTCAGCATCATTTATGATTAGGGAACTGCAAATTAAAGCACAATGAATACTACTACATGCATATTAGAATGGCTAAAATCCAAATCAGAACAACAACAACAACAAACTAACAATACCAATTGCCAGTGTGATTGTGGAACAATAGAAACTCTCACTAATAGTGGGAATTAAGCCTGGTACATCCACTTTAGTAAAAAAAATATAAAGCTAAACATAATTGTACCATAGGATCAAGCAATCACACTCCTAGGTAGTACCAAACTTACTTAAAAATTGATAGCCACAGAAAAACCTGCACATGAGTAGCTATAGCAATTTTATTCAAAAGCATCAAAAACTGGAAGGAACCAAGATATCCTTCAATGTGAATGGACAAACAAACTGTGCTGCATCCATACAATTAAATAATATTTAGTGATAAAAACAAAGGACCTGGGCTTCCCTGGTGGCGCAGTAGAGAGTCCGCCTGCCGATGCAGGGGACACGGGTTCGTGCCCGGGTCCAGGAGGATCCCACATGCTGCGGAGCGGCTGCGCCCGTGAGCCATGGCCGCTGAGCCTGCGCGTCCGGAGCCGGTGCTCTGCAGCAGGGGGAGACCACAGCAGTGAGAGGCCTGCATACCGCAAAAAAAAAAAAAAAAAAAAAAGATCTATAAAACTATACCGAAACCTGGATGCAATTTAAATGTATATTGCCAATCTGAAAAGGCAACACGCTGTTTATATAAAATTTTGCAAAAGGCATAGCTATATAAATAGTAAAAATATCAGTGGCTGAGGAGAATGAGGAAAGGGGGTTGAACAAGTGAAGAAAAGGGATTTTTGAGAACAATAAAACTATTCTGTATAATAATTTAGTGGTGGATACATGACACTCCATATTTGTCAAAACTCGGAAATTTATAGCACAAAGAGTAAATCTTAATGTATACATTTTTTTAAAATTAGAAGGACAGATGATTTTACTGGTGAATTCTACCAAATATTTAATGAAGAATTATCTTAATCCTTTTTACACTCTTCTAAGAAATAGAAGAGAATAGAACACATCCTAACCTATTTCAAAAGTCAGTATTACCATAATACCTAAATTAGATAAGGACATTACAATTAGAGAAACTAGAGACCAGTATCCCCTATTAATGTAAAAGTAAAACTTCCCAACAGATCAATACAAATCAGCAACATAAATCCTGCAGCATATGAAAAGGTTTACACACCTTGACTAATATTTACCCAGGGAATGTAAGGTTGATTCAGTATAAGAAAATGAATCACTGAAATACAACATATTAGTAGAATGAAGAGAAAAAAACCATGATTATCTCAATAGATACAGATACAAAATTTTGACAAAATCCAAACCCTTTAATGATAAAAACACTAAAAAAAAAAAAAAAAAGAAAAGAAACTGGAATGGAATTTCCTCAATGCTAAGTCATACTTACTGGTGAAAAAATGAAAGCTTTCCCCTGAAGATCAGAAACAAGACAAGGCTGAGTACTCTTAGCATCTCTTTTCAACAATGTACTATAGGTTTTAACAAGGACAGTTAGGCAAGGAAAAGTAATAAAAGGTACCTGGATTGTAAAGGAAGAAGTAAAATTATACCTTTTGCAGGTGGCATGGTCTTATATATAGGAACTTCCCCAAATTCATAAAAATCTATTAGAACTAACAAACAAGTTCAGCAAAATTGCAGGACACAAGCTCAATAATAAAATGTTACATTTTGATACACTTGCAATAAACAATCTGAAAATGAAATTATGAAAATTCCACTTGCATTAGCATTAAAAAGAATAAAATACTTAGGAATAAATTTAACACAAGTGCAATACTTATATAGTGAAAACTAAAACAAAATATTGTTAAAATAAATACCAACAAAATAAATTTTTAAAAATCCCTTGATTATGGATTAGAAGGCACAATGTAATTAAGAGAGCAATACTCCAAATATTGATCTATAGATTTAATGCAATCCTACTCAGAATTCCAGCTACCCACTTTTAATTTTCCCCAGAAATAGAAAAGCTGATCCTGAAAATTCAAGGAACCCAGGTTCACAAAAATAAATTTTGCAGAAGAAAGTTGGAGGACTCGTACTTTTCAATTTCAAAACTTAACAAACTAGAGTAATCAAGATAGCATGGTACCAGCATAAGGTTAGACAAAAAAAATCAATGAAATAGAATTGAGATTCCAGAGATAAACCTGTGGTCAGTTGATTTCAACAAAGGTGCCAAAATCATTCAATAAAGATAGTATAGTCTTTTCAACGTATGTTTCTAGGACATCTGGATATCAGCATGCAATACAATGAATTTGGATCCCTACCTCACACTATATACAAACATTAACTTAAAGTTGATCAAAAAAACCACAAACATTGCTAAAACTATAAAACTCTCAGGAGAAAATATACCTGTCAATCTTGGTGATCTTAATTGGTTGATGGTTTCTTAGATATGACATCAAAAGCATAAGCAACAACATAAAAGTAGATAAATTGGACTTCATTGAAATTAAAAGCTTTTGTGCATCAAAGTGCATTATTAAGAAAGTCAAAAGACAAATCCATATCTGATAAGGGCCTAGTTGCCAGAATATATAAACACCTCTTACATCTCAAAACGAAAAGGCAAATAACGCACTTAAAAATAGGCAAAAGATTTAGAAAGGTATTTCTACAAAAAAGATATACAAATGGTCAGTAAACATTTAACCATTAGCAAAATGCAAATCAAAATTACAGTGAGATACCCTTTTATACCCATTAGGATGGCTATAGTCAAATAAATGGAAAATGACAAATGTGGATGAGCATGTAGGAAAATTGAAACTCTGACCTATAGCTGATAGAAATGTAAAATGGTGCAGCTTCCATAGAAAACAATTTGGCAATTCCTCAAAAAGTTAAACATAGAGTTGTCCTATGACTCAGAAATTCTACTCTAAGGTATATACCCAAGAGAATTCAAAATATGCCCATATAAAAACTTGTACACAGATGTTTACAGCAGCATGATTTATAATAGCTCAAAAATAGAAAGAATGCAAATGCTCATCAACTGATGAATAATAAGTAACTCATGGTATCAGTACAATGGAATAAATGCACTTAATGAAATAAAAAGCAATGAAGTACTAATACATGTTATAATATGGATGAACCTAGAAAACATTATCCTAAATGAAAAAAGCTAGTCACAAAAGTCCACATATTGAATAATTCAATTTATATAAAATATCCAGAATAGACAAAGTCCATTGAGACAGAAAGTAGATTAGTGGTGGCCTGGGGATAGGCATAGGGCAGAATGGAGAGTGACTGCTATTGATACAGATCTGGGTTTTTTGGTAGTGTTAATAAAATATTCTGGAATTAGATAAAGGTGATGGTTTCACAATCTATAATATATACTAAAAATTTTTATGGTTTGTGAATTATATCTCAGTTAAAAGAAGTAATTTTTCATTTTATGTTATATCAACTCTTGATAAAGAGTGTCACTAACATGCTTTCCACGGTTAAAATAAAATTTGATCTCACCAAATTAGAAGCATTTTCCAGAACAACATAGTGTTTCCAGATTACAAACTTATGCTGATCTAAAAATGTATATATGAAAGATTTATTACACTGCAATGTGTCTTAATGGTACATATACTTAGTACTTTGGGTTTGAGTGATCCTGAAGAATGTTGTATCTCTTTACTTTGATTGAATATGAATGACTTTTTTTTTTTTTTTTTTTTTTTTTGCAGTACACGGGCCTCTCACTGCCATGGCCTCTCCCGTTACGGAGCACAGGCTCTGGATGCGCAGGCCCAGCGGCCATGACTCACGGGCCCAGCTGCTCTGCGGCACGCGGGACCCCCCCGGACCGGGGCACGAACCCGTGTCCCCTGCATCGGCAGGCGGACTCTCTACCTCTGTGCCACCAGGAAAGCCCTGAATGTTCACATTTATTTTTTGAAAAAGTTAAAGAAGTTTATAAATTTGGAAAGAATGTATTGTACTTTCTCTACCCCGTGCACTGTTTGTTGAATGTGCTCAATAAATGATCACAACAGCAGTATCATAAAATAATGTATAATAGAAGTGTCTTACACATTTTCTAGCACAAAAGTTACTGTATATAATGAGAAATAGATATAATGCTCAGTCCAAAAACTCCAGTATTTAATTAACTATAATTATTATTTAATTATAATTAATTAAATTTTTTCTTGATTTTCAATTACAATTTAATTCCCATACTTCTCCAAGTGTGGTGTCATTTTTATCATAGTCCATCCTCTGTGTTCACTTGCACAGATTCTCGTTTCCCTGAGAGTTCAATTCAAGTTCAGGAAGGTTTACATCATGCTGAGGAGTTAGGTATGAATATCTGGTTCTTAATGTCACCCAGCTGTTACTAGAATGCAATTTCTGCAAAGGCAGAGATTTTGAGTGCTTTGATCACTGCTGCTATGTCTCACAATCTGTAAAAATGTTTGGCACATAATAGAGGTTCAATAGATAATTGTACAATTGATAATGTGTATGCTAACATCTCCTGAGATGACCATTGTTCTTACTGGTTCTCCATTATTTGTGTAGAAATTACTATTTTCAAGGTATCTGCAGGCAAAATTTTGGGATAATCTCTGAATCTTTTTAGGTTTTATACAGCGACAGACATTACACATGCTTTTCTGATGTCTGCATTCCTACCATCTCCCAAGGGCTCTTCACAGGAAATGAGAAACAGGTCTCTTTTATGCTTGAATATCAAAAGTTTACCTGGGATTTGGCCAAAGAAAAGAGCACAGAGTCCTTTTCTCTAACATTCAATACCACTTGCTTCATTCTATGTTGTTTCTGCTCACGGACTCCTATTCTCTTCTAGGTTATGTGGAAAGACAGTGTGAGGAGGGAGCTCCTTGTTAGGAATAACAGCTCTTAATTTTTTAAAAAAAATTTTATATACTTTTTATCCTTTTTTGGGTACAGGCTTTTACAAATTAAAGTTTCAACAGTAACTCATCTTTTAGCTTCTTTTTCCTCTCATATTCTTTCCTTGAGATAATGAGTAAGAATGCCTGACTGTTTAAATGTGGCAAAGGCAAAGAAGGCAATACTGCAAAGTGTGAAATATTAAATAAGTAAAATTTAATAAATATAAGTAAATAATTATATTTTTATATAAGGTAAGGTATATACATATGTCGCAGCTTGAGCCAGAAGCAAAAAGTTAGTGTAATAATCTAAAACATTGATGTATAAAATCACCTATCCAAATTGTGAAATCCTAAATTATTTCAGTTGTTCTGCAAGATTATTAAAGAAAAATTAATTGGAAAATATAATAAAAAGAAGATAATTGAGGTACATTTTATCATGGAAATATCTACTCCTCGTTCAGGAATTAACTCCCTGTTAATTGAAGTTGGGGGAGGGGTGTACAAAATAAGGTTAAGATGTAGATTCCCTGGTGCCCTTCAACTAATAGAAAGCCAGGAAGAATGGTTTTTATAGAGGGCCCTGTATTCCATTATAAGCAGCTTGAACTGTGTCCTACATCAGATCGTAAATAGAAAGTCATCTTGTTTAGTCAACATTGCCTTTCTTTTCATTAAATCTACCAACAAAGGCCTCATTCTGCTTTCTATTTATCCTTGGTACTCCACTGCAATATCTATCCTTTCCTATTTTCAAACAATTTAAAATTACCATCAAAATGGCCCTCTCCTACACTTCAGGAGGATTATTATCACGATAGATCACTTATACCTGCTTATTCAAGAATGAACACTACTAAGTTAATATATAGCCCTATTTTATTATATCTTTTTGTCTTTCAATGTTGTGTTCAGTAGATTGAACTTTAAACAGATAAATAACTCATGGTTGTGATTTTTGGCACCTTATTCATAGATGAGGATGATACTGTAACACACTTGGAAAATTTCCTATTTCTTTAATCATACTCCATCTTTGGCTGTACATTGAATCCCATGTGAAATTGGTCTTACTGGTGAATAAAGTTAGTAGCCTACAAAATACAGGGCAAGATAAGTTTGACATCTCAAAAGATGACTGACTAAAGCAAAGAATTAATTGAATTGCTAAAACAATATTTTAACTGATTAGCTAAAAAAACAATTATATATATATATCATGAATATATATTATAAAAATACTGCTAGGTCCATAAAGCCTATTTATCTCAGTGTTATTTCTCTCTTAAATTTTAAAAAGAATATATGTTCAGGCTGATAGCAATAGATGCAAAATTCAATACAAATTAGACATAAAAGCAGTTTAAGCAGTTCAGTTAGAATGGCAAGTATCTCATTTACTGAAATTTAAATATTATAGTCCCCTCTTCATTTATTTATTCACTATTGTACTTGTATATCCCTAGATTTATAGAGGTAGCCTATTCTTTGAAAAAGCACAAGGACTCTGAAACTTTAATTGGTATAATTTCATATATTTTCTGTTAAAAATATATACATATATCAATAGATTTTAATTCATCCTCAGATCAACTAATATCTTTCCATATTATATATTCCAGGTTGGTGTATTAACAGTAAATCCTGGAAGTAAGACAAGCTCAATCACTTCTGAAAGTACACTGTAATGTCCCCAAATCTCAGTAAGAATATCACTAGAATATCAAAACTGGGAGTAAGCATCAATTTTTTTCTAAGCAAATATTTTGAAAAGAAGCCCTAGGGGAAAGAGCATTTGGATGTCAATTTAGAACAGGTGGATAAGACAACAGGGAAGTTCCATCAGACAGGAGCCAGTGCAGAGGCAATAATGGACAGGGCTGCTATTACTGTATATAGTGCCCATCAATTAACTCCTTAAAGAAATAAAATCACAGTACTAATATATACCACAGACTTCTTTGAAAAGAAGTGGTTCCAGCATATGAGAGACAGTGTTTAATTATCAGGAAATTAAAAAGTAAAATTTTACTAGACTTTTATCTTAAAGTTGAAACTCTTTGAAATCAGACTACTATTTTAATAACTTCTTTGCTCACCATTTTTTCACACTCCTTAAAGAGGTTTAAGAAAATGTAAGAAGCGTGATGGTAGTATCACTCTTCATAATGTCACTCCTCAATTCTAGCCATCTTTTAAATTACTAACTTTTCTAATCTAATTATATAAATGGTGATTACCTATAAAGTAGTAATTAATTCTGAGAAGCACCTGTAAAGATGGAAATGCACTCATGAAGCCTGTAACCGGTAGGGATTAAATTCATTGAAATCAATGGTATGCAATGCTTGAAGTAAGCTTTGCACTGAGGCCTAAGGTTATAAACTTTCTAAACATGGTAGAATAATTTTCTCTTCTTTACTTGCATTTCTCAGATGTAGTGATGAAGAATGTGACTAATTAATGACTTGACTTTTATCCCAATGGAAGCTTACATAATTTGGCTTTGTAATATTCAGTCTCTTTATTCTAAATATGCAAAAAATGAAATTTAATGGTAAGAAAAAAGGCACGTAGATAAAAATTGGTCAACTTCCCCTTCACCTGGCTCTGTCACATCAGAGTCAAGTATATCAGCCAAACATTTTATGTATATAGAGTGTGTGACCAATGAGCTACTTGTTTGATAAATGTAGAGAAAGGAAGGAAATGATATGCATCAGGGCAAATATGAAAATCTGTATGTAGCAGTGATTCTAAACAAGGGCAATTTTGCCCCTCCCCCCGGAGAATATTTGGCAATGTCTGGAAAGACACTTTTTTTGGTCATAATTGTGGGTGGGGACAGGATAGAAAGCCCAGAGATAAACCCACGCACATATGGACATCTTATCTTTGATAAAGGTGGCAGGAATGTACAGTGGAGAAAGGACAGCCTCTTCAATAAGTGGTGCTGGGAAAACTGGACAGGTACATGTAAAAGTATGAGATTAGATCACTCCCTAACACCATACACAAAAATAAACTCCAAATGGATTAAAGACCTAAATGTAAGGCCAGAAACTATCAAACTCTTAGAGGAAAACATAGGCAGAACACTCTATGACATAAATCACAGCAAGATCCTTTCTGACCCACCTCCTAGAGAAATGGAAATAAAAACAAAAATAAACAAATGGGACCTAATGAAACTTCAAAGCTTTTGCACAGCAAAGGAAACCATAAACAAGACCAAAAGACAACCCTCAGAATGGGAGAAAATATTTGCAAATGAAGCAAATGACAAAGGATTAATTTACAAGCAGCTCATGCAGCTCAGTAAGAAAGAAACAACCCAATCCAAAAATGGGCAGAAGACCTAAATAGACATTTCTCCAAAGAAGATATACAGATTGACAACAAACACATGAAAGAATGCTCAACATCATTAATCATTAGAGAAATGCAAATCAAAACTACAATGAGATATCATCTCACACCAGTCAGAATGGTCATCATCAAAAAATCTAGAAACAATAAATGCTGGAGAGGGTGTGGAGAAAAGGGAACACTCTTGCACTGCTGGTGGGAATGTGAATTGGTTCAGCCACTTTGGAGAACAGTATGGAGGTTCCTTAAAAAACTACAAACAGAACTACCATATGACCCAGCAATCCCACTACTGGGCCTATACCCTGAGAAAACCAAAATTCAAAAAGAGTCATGTACCAAAATGTTCATTGCAGCTCTATTTACAATAGCCCAGAGATGGAAACAACCTAAATGCACATCATCAGATGAATGGATAAAGAAGATGTGGCACATATATACATTTCTCAGCCATAAAAAGAAATGAAATTGAGCTATTTGTAATGAGGTGGATAGACCTAGAGTCTGTCATACAGAGTGAAGTAAGTCAGAAAGAAAAAGACAAATACTGTATGCTAACACATATATATGGAATTTAAGAAAAAAAAATGTCATGAAGAACCTAGGGGTAAGACAGGAATAAAGATACAGACCTACTGGAGAACGGACTTGAGGATATGGGGAGGGGGAAGGGTGAGCTGTGGCAGGGCGAGAGAGAGGCATGGACGTATATACACTAACAAACGTAAGGTAGATAGCTAATGGGAAGCAGCTGCATGGCACAGGGATATCAGCTCGGTGCTTTGTGACTGCCTAGAGGGGTGGGATAGGGAGGGTGGGAGGGAGGGAGACGCAAGAGGGAAGAGATATGGGAACGTATGTGTATGTATAACTGATTCACTTTGTTATAAAGCAGAAACTAACACACCATTGTAAAGCAATTACACCCCAATAAAGATGTTAAAAAAAAAATTGGGGGGGGGTGGGGTGGAGTCTTAACACTGGCATCTAATGGGTAGAAAGCAGAGATACTGCTAAACATTCTATAGTGGATCAGAAAGCTCCCTACAGCAATCATCTGCCCATAATGTTGATAGTAACCTCATTCCTGATACATTGGAACAGAAAATATTAAAGTCAAACAAGCACTATCACAGAAGAAAAGAGAAAAAGACGTGGTAGATCCATGCTTGAATATGTATGGGTTATACAGTGCTGACATAAAAAATACAGTATGAAATACATTAAAATCCATATTGTGAGTAGAAACTGGGAAATAATCATTGTAGAGATAATTAGATACACACTGGAGTACTGCGTAGGATAGTTACATTTAGACTACCTCGCTTAAAAAGTGTATTTGCTAGAATTCCAATTAAATTATTTCTAATATCTCATCTCCTCTATTCTATAATTTATGAGTTCCTAATAAGGGTGGTTTTACAGCAATCAGTAGTTCCTGTCAAAAATCTTGGCAGTAATGCTGAGACAAATTCATGAACTTGAACAGACTACTGAGAAGTCAGATCATTAATTCATCAATTAATGAGGATTTATTTTATTGGCTGTGACCTTTGCTTTTATCAGAATATCCTAAACTAACAGTTTGAGTCCTATAGCTTGAAGTAGAAGCTCTAATACTGCCACTGTGGAAATATTGGTTTATATGTGGCTCTAGATAGGAGTAGTCTGTTATTCCAAAAAAAAAAAAAAAAAAAAGAACATATCTCTATTAATTATTTTCTGTGTGGAAGTATTTTATCAATCAAAAACTCCTTATGTCAAGACTTTTATTCCTTTGAAATCTATCCCTACTGTGCCACAATTATCCCCAAATGATTCTCTCCATTGTTATGGTTTTAACTTATATATCATATACAAAATATTGGATTGTTACAGCTTACAGAAAACCCAAATGAACTCTTTGGCCAACCCAACATTATAAAACTGGGAAAAGATGAAAAAAATAAATAGTTGTGTTGTTTAACTTTGTACAAACAAAAATACAATATGATTTAATTAGTGTCTGATATATTATTTTTTTTAATTAAGGGAATTCTCATATCTACAAAGGATTAAGAGAAGTTGCTTAATGAATTTAGTAGAAGCATGAATGTGAATACATAAGCAATTGTTTATTGTTTACCATAAAAATTCTATCAAGGAATATTGGCAAAGGTTGTTTTATATTTACCCATCTGAAAACCTTGTATTTACTTGTCATATTTTGTTTTAAAAAATCTTTCTATGGCACAAACATAAAGGTGAAATTTGAAAATAAATACAAGTATTTAGATACATACTAGGCACAATGAATCTAATTGGTTTATGCAGAATAATCCACTAATTATATTCTATCATATAGTATATTTATATTTAATGAGCCAGATGTTGAATATGGAACTATTCAGCAAACTATTGAGAAATTTATCACAAAATTCACCAACATTTCATCTACTTGCAAAGAAGACTACACAGTTATCTTTTTCTATCGTTTTTCAATGAAACCTGGGTGGGAAAAACAGATGTACACATAGGCCCTGCTGCTTTGGAATCATTCCTTTAGAATTTCAGGTGAAATCACATGCAAGTTAGTAAGCTAAAATCATTTCCTTTATATGTTCATTTCCTCCAATCATTCTTATTTAATCAATTTGGTCTGAGACAATAGAAAAAAGTGTCTTTATCCATACCACAACTAAAAAAATCCTTAGCACGAATTACAGGTAACATGAAAATGTTAATATATCTTGTCGATTTCTTCTTCCTCTGGGTATACAGATTCATTTCTGATCATGGTAGGAACTGTGAAAAGAATGTTTCCTGAGAAAATGACTCTTTTGCTACTGTGCTTCAGAGTTCTTTTATTATTGTTCACTGTGAGGCTTCACTGGGGGACAATCACCTATCACACCTATGCTTGCTTAAGAAGGGGACCCTTGACTCTCCTCTGTCACCAGAGTGCCAAAGTGGTGAGGATTCCAAGACAAGTGGAAGAGTCTTCAGGAAGATCAAACCCTCTGACTGTACTCTGTGACAGGAAATGACAGAAGAGAGTTCTGGACATGCAGGAGTAAAAGAGGAGAATAAGGCAGCCAGACAATAGAACTGAGAAGCCACCCTGGCTTTTCTGACCAGAGGACTCTTATATAAGAAGAGCTGACTGTGTGAGTTAAACCTACACTTAAATTGCATAATTGCAAGTTATTAAGCTCAGATAATTATGTGTGTATAAAATGTAATTGGTTTTCTGTGGTTGTTATTGTTCAAATTAAAAGACAAGGAATAGGAGAGACGGAGCTGTGTGTGTCCACATGTCTTGCTTTTCATGGCTGCGGATTAAAAGATACTACATCAAATTTTTAAATAGATTAGATAGTTGTATAAATGTGTAAGTTAAATTCATGAGAGTAAGTAAATATGAACAAAATTCAGTGCTTTCTTCAGCAAAATGGGGATGTGGGTAGCTTTTTACAGCCTTTGAGGATTCCATGTTTTCTAAAAATCCAAACATATCTTTTTCAGTAATAATAATTGTAAGAAATTACTATACTTAAAATGCAAAAGAGCCATGTTTTCAGATATAATAGCTAATATATAAAATATGCTGATATTTATGGTAGATTATGTGAGTGTTCTGTAAATACTCTTCCCTTCCCCTCTGCCACCACCACAAAAGTTGTACAGGCCCCTGACCCACTGATGTAAGCTTCCATGTGATTTGTTCTGGCCAATTAATGCACCAGTATGCCTATTCTAACTGCAGGCTTTAAAAGGCATGATGGTTTCCTTGGAGGCCTTGTGCTTCTGCCACCTGCCTGGGGAAGGGCATGCATGCTCCATGCGGCTGCTGGCCCCAGAGAGTGAGATAGGTAAAGTATATCTGCATCAACATGAGAACAGAGCTGCTTCAGCCAATCCATACCACTCTTTTAAATTTAGAAAAGCTAGTGTGAGTGAGAAGTAAATGTTTGTTGATATAAAGCTGCTGAAATGTTGAGGTTTGCTTGTTTCACAACATTATTGCAGTAAAATGTGCATAATATAATCGTGCTATCATTTTTGCCACAGAAGGCGAGTGCGCTTTAGTTCCCCCCAAATGGGTAACGGAATATTGTTCTTATCACAAAGATATTTCATAGAAATTCCAGATGACAACTAATTTGTGTTGGGTTCTCTGTTTGGCTAAATTGATGACACTGAGGACATTATTAAGGGCTTTAGAGTGAGAGAGATTGTGTTCAAATTTTGGTTCTTCCATTTAATACTCTGGTTAACTTTGAACAAGGTGCTTAACTCTATGAATTTTGGTTTCTTCATTTGCAGAAAGGAAATAACACCAATCATAAATTTGTAAGTGTCAAATAAAAGTAACATGTGAAAAGGATCTAGCACATTTTAAGGCACAGTGTAAGACCAACAATTAGTTGTTATAGTTACTAATGAGCTGTATTTCACTGTTTTCAAAAAGGAGAAAGAGTTCCATAAAATATTGGGATTCTAAGATTCCTGATATGAATTTTGATTCCTTATCTGTAATCTGTAATACCATCAAGAGTATTACCATCAAGTAATCTGTAATACCATCAAGAGACTGTTGATTCTGGAAGTGAAGGATAAGCACGTGGAAGATATGAAATAAAGGAAAAGAAGAAAGAGTAATAGCAGGAATAGTGTACGGAACATGCAGGATTTTTTTAGCTATAAGTAGCAGACATCTAAAATCAAATTAACTTTATTATAAGGAAATATATTACCTCACACGTGTTGAAAATATGGTAAGCTTCATAGTTGATTGATCTTTTCATGTCTCTCATCTGCCATCTTCTGTATTGGCAGATTGTTCTAAAGTAGCTAAAACTCTTCTAGGTTTCACCATCCAGGGTCAGGTAAAATGGGAAATCATCTCTTCCTGTGGTTTTCTCTAGGGACAAGAGAAACTATTCCCAGTGGCTCCAAGCAGAATTATCCGCATGCTTTACTGACCAGAATTTTTTTTTTAATTGCAAGCCATCTCTTTTTTTTAAAATTTATTTCATTTTTATTTTTGGCTGTGTTGGGTCTTTGTTGCTGTGCACAGGCTTTCTCCAGTTGCGGGGAGCAGGGGACACTCCTGGTTGTGGTGTGCAGGCTTCTCATGGCAGTGGCCTCCCTTGTTGCAGAGCACGGGCTCCAGGCAGGCGGGCTTCAGCAGTTGTGGCTTGCAGGCTCGAGAGCACAGGCTCAGTAGTTGTGGCGCACGGACTTGGTTGCTCCGTGGCATGTGGGATCTACCCAGACCAGGGCTCGAACCCGCATCCCCTGCATTGGCAGGCGGACTCCCAACCACTGCGCCACCAGGGAAGCCCTACTGACCAGAATTTGATTACGTCTAGACACTAGGAAGATGGATGAGCTCACTTTAAAAATATTGCGCCCTCATGTGGAGCTGGTGGTGCCTCAGATTCCTCTGATGAGCAAGGTGCCGTAATGGAGAGCTGGTCACCCTAAAACAAACAAGGACTCTGTCGGAAAAGAGGAAGGGAAGGATGCAGCAACCAACCATGTCTCCCAAAAGGTAAAAATGTACTCTATCTGATAAACTGTCGCTCATATTATATGTTTTTTATGTATAACAGGTATCATTTTTAACATATCGGCTAATCCTGAGAAACAAAGAGAAACTTTTGAAAATGGAATATGACATATTTTAGCCTAGTTGACCATTAAACCCATAATTGATTTGGAGTGCAGCCACCACAAGCTGTTCCAAGAAAGAAAAAATAAAGAGCTTTTATGAAACACTCATCTAAGAATAGAAGTGTGCATTTTTCCTCTACGTGGGCAATGCACATTATAGTACTTCCTTTAAGAACTCTGCAAGAAGTTAAAATGCAGCTGTAAAAGTACAGCCCAACACAATGGTCTTCTGTTAGTCATTTGCACTGGTTCTTGCATATAAAAATAGCTGGCTTTTAGGTCACCTACAGATAAGAAATTTCTGGGTCTTCAGAAGAAAAGACTGATCATTTTTACATTCTATTCTAGTATAACCCCTTAAAAAGACACTTCCAGATGCATGCTCAACATTTTTATAAATTTAAATCCAACAAATGGAAAAATATTTTCCATCTTCAAAAATGGCACTTAACTCTTGAATCCACAGATTTTTGTATTTCACTTCAATAGCGGTTAAAAATGATGCCTGCAAATAGAAATCTTATTATTACTCAGTAACATAAAAAATGTATATAAAGCCATTTAAAGTATGAGATCTTATTAACAATTAAGTGATCCCAGATGTATATGATTAAAAAATATAATAATAATCAATACTTAGTCATATAGTTGTGGGGTCCATCATACTACATGCTTTAAATCTAATTGTGGCACTGGTGAATGCTATTCTACTTGAG
Source organism: Orcinus orca (assembly GCF_937001465.1). NCBI lineage: Eukaryota > Metazoa > Chordata > Mammalia > Artiodactyla > Delphinidae > Orcinus > Orcinus orca. The sequence goes on along the minus strand of NC_064562.1, from coordinate 75,563,285 downwards.
TTTTGCTATTGCTTCTGATTTTCTATCTTAGGCAAAGTCTAGCTTCAGGAGTTTCTACTTTTACTTTTCTACCATTAAAAATCTTCCTGGACAGTTTAGATAACTAATTTCAGGGTTCTGAAAGCTTTTATGTACATTTTATCCCATATTTAACACAAGAGTCAAGTAAATGAACATAGGATGGGTCCACAAACCTCACTGAACCACTCTGAGATAGACGTCAGCAAAGACTCTATCTCCCAGACTCCCCACGTTCCCACCCCAGCTGTGTTGGGAAGGTATGATGACATTTTGGGTCCCCTGTGAGAGAACTGCTACTGTATATACAAACTTTAGCATTTCAGAGGCTTTTCTCAAGGGTCCCAAACTCTCCTTCCACCAAAGGGTTATGTCTGAGAACTGACTTAGGTATGAAAACTATACCTGGGGCTTCCCTAGTGGCGCAGTGGTTGAGAGTCCGCCTTTTGATGCAGGGGACACGGGCTCGTGCCCCGGTCCGGGAGGATCCCACATGCCGCGGAGCGGCTGGGCCCGTGAGCCATGGCCGCTGAGCCTGCGCGTCCGGAGCCTGTGCTCCGCAACGGGAGAGGCCACAGCAGTGAGAGGCCCGCGTACCGCAAAAAAAACCCCAAAAAACCTATACCTGTCACCACAGATCTATGGAGGTCAGTAGCCACAGTCACTATTGTGGTTTTGCTGCAGATTGTGGTAATTATGTCCACTTTGCCTCTGGAGGTGAAGAGATACCAACCCTTACATACAGAGGTCAGACAACACTGATTTTCTCAATAATGACAGTGACCATAACACTAACACTTTCATCTTGATTTAGTGAATGAAGATTTCTTTGGAAACTCTAAGGAAACACAGTTGGTAGGTTCTCTACCCTGATAAACAAATCCATTTAAGTGTGCCCACTTTTCTGAGTCCATTGACTGCTTCTTCAATCTACCAAGGCAATTCTTTAAAACCTCACTTGCTGTAGGTCATCATTCTTTCTAAACTTCAGGTAGACATCCTGGAATACATTAGGACTGGTTCCAAGTATCCTCACCAGGACACAAATCCTGACACACATATGAGTAACACCATGTCAGTGAAAGTCCCCTTATCTAGCCTGATATTCTATCACAACACCCCCAGCCCCGGGTCAGCAACCTCAAGATCCATTCCAGGATATTTTCTTAAAGTTCCAGCCATACTTATGACTTACGTCCTTCAGTTCTTTCCATGAATAATATATTTTCTCCCAAAGCAGAAAGAGTACTTCTACAACTGGTTTTTGTTTACTCTTCACTGCTTTGTTGACCTAGAAGCCATAAGAGGAAGCATGGATTATCTTTAGGAAGTCTCCTTCCTCAGGTAAGGCTCTGCATAGTCTGCAGGCTAGAGGGGGCTATCTCTTCCAGCAGAGGGGAGAGGGCCGCTTCCAACAGGCCAGTAGGTCGAGGACATCTGAGCATTTAAACTCTTCAAGTGCATGTACCTATGTCCCCATCTCATGTCCCACGACCCCACTTTTTCCTGATAGTTCTCTGATTTTAGTCTTGGAGACATGCTGCAACTGTGAATTAAGCCTTTTCTTGAGACTGTCATAGTCATATACTGGGCTTTGTTTTCCGCCCAATCTGAGCTCTAGTTCTGGAAATAAAGGTCTTTTGAAATGCTGTCACTGAGGACTCTGGCTTTCTCACCATGCTCCTGAATTGAAGGTTGACTGTCATAAGCCTGACATTCCCTCCTTCAGCACATTTATGGTGCTAACAGTATGCAACCAACCAACACTTCAGAGCTTAACATTACTACTGCAGCCATATCTCTTAAATTCTAGAGACATTAGGTAAGCCAGGGCACCTCCTATGTGTATCACGTCCCAAATCTCCAGAGATAAGGATCCTAGTAAGTGTGCTGCTACAATATGTCAGGGCTAGTACAGTATCACCACCCCACTTACCAATAGCATAATTGTCCTTGCCATCTGGCCAGCCCAGAATCCAACTCAGAATCCTATGCTGAGGATTTACTCTTAGGAGCAGTTCTGGTACCAAATCTTTTCTTGTGATTTTCCATAGATTCAGACCCAGAGAAAATATCCAAGTTCAACCCTGCAGGGAAATGGAGATTAATATACAAAAAGGAAGATAAACAATAATATATTATTAAGCCAGTTACTGCAGTGGGCAACTTAAACTTAATCCTACAGAAAACATTTGGAAAAAGGTATAAAACAGCATTATTCTTCTTGAAAGTCAAGAGAACTAGACTATTAACATTAATTTTCATCATTCATATTTTGAAGACTGATAGTTGTTAATTCTTTAGTACTTCTGATCTGCTTCATGTGCAGGAAGAGAGACCCCCTTAAAAAAACCATCATCCACAAAGATATAAATATTCACAGTTAGAAAATGTCTGGTGCACACTGAAACTGTAAGGCCATAAGGTTAGATATGGGTGCTGACAATTCCTGTCATTATCACATTTAACATTACCATATTTGACTGAGAAAATCTATTACAAATCTAGAAGATTCTGCCTTTTCTAGATTTTTATTTTCTCTTCAATTTTGGTCTGAAAATTTATTTACTTTCAAGGAATACTCACAATGTTATTATCGATAAAGAAATAGGCTATAATTTGTCCAAAATGTATTCAAATTTTGGTCAGTTATCCCCAAAAAGTCTTTTACAATCTGTTAAAACCAGGAGGTAGTCAAGAACCATGGATTATATTTGCTTTTATGTCTCTTCAGTTTTAATTTTGAACCTTCTCTCTCTCCTCTCTCTCTGTCATGACATTAACTTGTGTATCTTTTGACCTTTATCTTGCTTCTTTATCCTCAATATTTTCTCCTAATTAGACATTAGATATGGGCTTGATTGGATTAGGTTAAACATTTTTGGCATAAGAGTACATAGGTAATGCTGTTTATTTCATATTGCTTAATGAGAGAAGGCCTATCGTTTTAATGATGTCTCAATTCTGTATCAAAAATGAAATAAAATATATTTTGGAAAGTTTTTAATATTCAGTAAAAGTCAAGTATCAAGTCAATCACTGAGCAATATGTATCATTAGTATTTTTAGTATATATTTACCAAATTTTCCTTGTGGTATCTTCTAGTTTTTTTGTGCTTAGAAAATTCTGCTCCAATATGGTTAAATCTTCATCTATATTTCTTTCTAGTATTTTTTTAAATACAAAATTACTTTAATTTATGGTGTAAGTAATGCTCTAACTTGCTCTTTTTTCAAGTTACCTATTTTTAATACTATTTTAAACTAAGAATTCCTTTTAATTTTTCAATTATTAAAACATTTTAAATTAAACCACTCATACTCCCAGGTTTCATCAAATCTTAGTACACATGAATTTTTTTTCAAAATAAGAAAACTTATTCTTATATAATTATATAACGTTAGTTGCAGTTTTAAAGAATTCCCTGTAGTTTCTAAGAGATTTAGCAAAAGCCAACTTCAGGTTTCTTTCTCAGTTAATTAAGTCCCACTTAACAGAAGAGACAATACTTTTGACTGGTTATGTTTATTCTGAATAGGCCTTGTGTTTGTCTCATTTCCCACCTAACACCAAACCATTCATTCGTTTCCCTCCTGTTGTTTCTAACCTATTTACCTGAAATGGTCTTCTAATTACAGTAAAGCCTTTAGCCGAGCTATGTTATATGCATCTAAGACATTATTTATCCCTTAACTTTCTTTTATTCTTCTTCCACATAAAATAGTAAACATGAAAAAAATGCAAGCTAACTCTTCTTGGTCTGATTTGGGCTATTTTCCTTCCAAATCCTATCACTAGCTTTCTCTTTCCAGTAGGCTTATTTTTCTTCCAGTCTTCTTATCTCTCTCATTTGCCTCTTCGCCTCCACATGAATAGCTTCACATTTTAAATCATACAGTTTTACATCTAATATATTCAATATTTACAACTTTTTACTTGAAAATTAAAAAAACTTTAATTTAAAGTAACATATCTTCTAAATATGTCACTGCACTGTTTTCAAAATTATTTTCAAATTAGTTTCAGATTTGCATGTAGCCATTAAATGGTCTTTATTTAAATAAATTTTACAAAATAGTTAATTTGTTACCTGACCTAAAAAAAAAAAAAACCTTTTTAAAATCATCCATCTAAAATATGCTTATAATGAAAACTTCTTCTGTTTTGAATTTCAGAGTACGGTTTAGAGTGTTGTAATTATAACGTTAGATGTTTCTTTACTCATTTATCTTTCTCTGAAATAGTTAAAAATGAGATAAGACTAGCATATTTAGTTAACAACTCCTTAAGCTCTAAATGAGAAAACCCTATTCTAATGCAATGTTGCTAGTTGGCATAATATTTCTTCAGTGACCAACAGCTACAAATTGTATTACTCTGTAAAACTTATTACTTTGAAATGTTTCTCAAGACGTTTTATGTTAATCCCATTATAATGGGACTATGATCAAGCAATTGCAATGGTAGCAACTTTCACTGCTTTTATAGAAATTGTAGATAGACTGGACTAAATCCAAAATCTACTCCAAATAAAGCAGCTATCAACTGCTATGTTTTTGGGGTTTTTTTGTAACATCTTTATTGGAGTATAATTGCTTTACAATGGTGTGTTAGTTTCTGCTTTATTACAAAGTGAATCAGTTATACATATACATATGTTCCTATGTATCTTCCCTCTTGCATCTCCCTCCCTCCCACCCTCCCTATCCCACGCTTCTAGCTGGTCACAAACCACCTAGCTGATTTCCCTGTGCTATGCAGCTGCTACCCAATAGCTATCTATTTTACGTTTGGTAGTGTATATATGTCGATGCCACCCTCTCACTTTGTCACAACTTACCCTTCCCCCTCCCCATATCCTCAAGTCCACGCTCTAGTAGTTCCATGTCTTTATTCCCGTCTTACCCCTAGGTACTTCATGACCTTTTTTTTTTTAGATTCCATAAATATGTGTTAGCATATGGTATTTGTCTTTCTCTTTCTGACTTACTTCACTCTGTATGACAGTCTCTAGGTCCATCCACATCACTACAAATAACTCAATTTCATTTCTTTTTATGGCTCAGTATTATTCCATTGTATATATGTGCCACATCTTCTTTATCCATTCATCTGTTGATGGACACTTAGGTTGCTTCCATGTCCTGGCTATTGTAAATAGAGCTGCAATGAACACTTTGGTACATGACACTTTTGAATTATGGTTTTCTCAGGGTATATGCCCAGTAGTGGGATTGCTGGGTCATATGGTAGTTCTATTTGTAGTTTTTTAAGGAACCTCCATACTGTTCTCCATAGTGGCTGTACCAATTCACATTCCCACCAGCAGTGCAAGAGTGTTCCCTTTTCTCCACACCTTCTCCAGCATTTATTGTTTCTAGATTTTTTTATGATGGCCATGCTGACTGGTGTGAGATGATATCTCATTGTAGTTTTGATGTGAATTTCTCTAATGATTAATGATGTTGAGCATTCTTTCATGTGTTTGTTGGCAATCTGTGAATCTTCTTTGGAGAAATGTCTATTTAGGTCTTCTGCCCATTTTTGGATTGGGTTGTTCGTTTTTTACTTATTGAGCTGCATGAGCTGCTTGTAAATTGTGGAGATTAATCCTTTGTCAGTTGCTTCATTTGCAAATATTTTCTCCCATTCTGAGGGTTGTCTTTTCATCTTGTTTATGGTCTCCTTTGCTGTGCAAGAGCTCTTAAGTTTCATTAGGTCCCATTTATTTATTTTTGTTTTTATTTCCATTTCTCTCGGAGGTGGGTCAAAAAGGATCTTGCTGTGATTTATATCACAGAGTGTTCTGCCTATGTTTTCCTCTAAGAGTTTGATAGTGTCTGGCCGTACATTTAGGTCTTTAATCCATTTTGAGTTTATTTTTGTGTATGGTGATAGGGAGTGTTCTAATTTCATTCTTTTATTTGTACCTGTCCAGTTTTCCCAGTACCACTTATTGAAGAGGCTGTCTTTTCTCCACTGTATGTTCTTGCCTCCTTTATCAAAGATAAGGTGACCATATGTGTGTGGGTTTATATCTGGGCTTTCTATCCTGTTCCATTGATCTATCTTTCTGTTCTTGTGCCAGTACCATACTGTCTTGATTACTGTAGCTTTGTAGTATAGTCTGAAGTCAGGCAGACTGATTCTGCCAGCTCCATTTTTTTGTGCTCCAGATTGCTTTGGTTATTCGGGGTCTTTTGTGTTTCCATACAAATTGTGAATTTTTTTGCTCTAGTTCTGTGAAAAATGCCATTGGTCGTTTGATAGGGATTGCATTGAATGTGTAGATTGCTTTGGGTAGTAGAGTCATTTTCACAATGTTGATTCTTCCAATCCAAGAACATGGTATAACTCTCCATCTATTTGCATCATCTTTAATTTCTTTCATCAGTGTCTTATAATTTTCTGCATACAGGTATTTTGTCTCCTTAGGTAGGTTTATTCCTAGATATTTCATTCTTTTTGTTGCAGTGGTAAATGGGACTGTTTTCTTAAGTTTACTTTCAGATTTTTCATCATTAGTGTATAAGAATGCCAGAGATTTCTGTGCATTAATTTTGTATCCTGCTACTTTACCAAATTCATTGATTAGCTCTAGTAGTTTTCTGGTAGCATCTTTAGAATTCTCTATGTATATTATCATGTCATCTGAAAACAGTGACAGCTTTATTTCTTCTTTTCCAATTTGGATTCCTTTTATTTCTTTTTCTTCTCTGCTGCTGTGGCGAAAACTTTCAAAATTATGTGGAATAAGAGTGGTGAGAGTGGGCAACCTTATCTTGCTCCTGATCTTAGTGGAAATGGTTTCAGTTTTTCACCATGAGGACGATGTTGGCCTTGGGTTTGTCATATAAGGCCTTTATTATGTTGAGGAAAGTTCCCTCTATGCCTACTTTCTCCAGGGTTTTTATCATAAATGGGTGTTGAATTTTGGCAAAAGCTTTCTCTGCATCTATTGAGATGATCATATGGTTTTTCTCCTTCAATTTGTTAATGTGGTATATCACGCGGATTGATTTGTGCATATTAAAGAATCTTTGCATTCCTGGAATAAACCCCACTTGATCATGGTGTATGATCCATTTAATGTGCTGTTGGATTCTGTTTGCTAGTATTTTGTTGAGGATTTTTGCATCCATGTTCATCAGTGATATTGGCCTGTAGTTTTCTTTCTTTGTGATATCTTTGTCTGGTTTTGGTATCAGGTTGATTGTGGCTCCGTAGAATGACTTTGGTAGTGTTTCTCCCTCTGCTATATTTTGGAAGAGTTTGAAAAGGATAGGTGTTAGCTCTTCTCTAAATGTTTGATAGAATTCACCTGTGAAGCCATCTGGTCCTGGGCTTTTTTCTGTTGGAAGATTTTTAATCACAATTTCAATTTCAAAGCTTGTGATCGGTCTGTTCATATTTTCTATTTCTTCCTGGTTCAGTCTCAGCAGGTGCATTTCTAAGAATTTGTCCATTTCTTCCAGGTTGTCCATTTTATTGGCATAGAGTTGCTTGTAGTAGTCTCTCATGACCCTTGGTATTTCTGCAGTGTCAGTTGTTACTTCTCCTTTTTGACTTCTAATTCTATTGATTTGAGTCTTCTCCCTTTTATTCTTGATGAGTCTGGCTAATGGTTTATCAATTTCGTTTATATTCTCAAAGAACAAGCTTTCAGTTTTATTGATCTTTGCTATCATTTCCTTCATTTGTTTTTCATTTATTTCTACTCTGATCTTTATGATTTCTTTCCTTCTGTTAATTTTGGGGTATTTTTGTTCTTCTTTCTATAATTGCTTTAGGTGCAAAGGTAGGTTGTTTATTTGTGATGTTTCCTGTTTCTTAAGGTAGGATTGTATTGCTATAAACTTCCCTCTTAGAACTGCTTTTGCTGCATCCTATAGGTTTTGGGTCTTCGTGTCTCCATTGTCATTTGTTTCTAGGTATTTTTTGATTTCCTCTTTGATTTCTTCATGATCACTTGGTTATTAAGTAGTATATTGTTTAGCCTCCATGTGTTTGTATTTTTTACAGATCTTTTCCTGTAACTGATATCTAGTCTCATAGCATTGTGGTCAGAAAAGACATTTGATACGGTTTCAAATTTCTTAAATTTACCAAGGCTTTATGTGTGACCCAAGATATGATCTATCTTGGAGAATGTTCCATGAGCACTTGAGAAAAATGTGTATTCTATTGTTTTTGGATAGAATGTCCTATAAATATCAATTAAGTCCATTTTGTTTAATGTATCATTTAAAGCTTGTGTTTCCTTATTTATTTTCATTTTGGATGATCTGTCCATTGGTGAAAGTGGGGTGTGAAAGCCCCTACTATGATTGTGTTACTGTCAATTTCCCCCCTTATGGCTGTTAGTATTTGCCTTATATATTGAGGTGCTCCTATGTTGGGTGCATAAATATTTACAATTGTTATATCTTCTTCTTGGATTGATCCCTTAATCATTATGTAGTGTCCTTCTTTGTCTCTTGTAATAGTCTTTATCTTAAAGTCTATTTTGTCTGATATGAGAATTGCTACTCCAGCTTTCTTTTGATTTCCATTTACATGGAATGTCTTTTTCCATCCCCTCACTTTCAGTCTGTATGTGTCCCTAGGTCTGAAGTGGGTCTCTTGTAGAGAGCATGTACATGGGTCTTGTTTTTGTATCCATTCAGCCAGTCTGTGTCTTTTGGTGGGAGCATTTAATCCATTTACATTTAAGGTGGTTATCGATATGTATGTTCCTATTCCCATTTTCTTATATTTTTTGTGTTTGTTATTGTAGGTCTTTTCCTTCTTTTGTGTTTCTTGCCCAGAGAAGTTTCTTTAGCATTTGTTGTAAAGTTGGTTCGGTGGTGCTGAACTCTCTCAGCTTTTGCTTGTCTGTAAAGGTTTTAATTTCTCCATGGAATCTGAATGAGATCCTTGCTGGGTAGAGTAATCATGGTTGTAGGTTTTTCTCCTTAATCACTTTAAATATGTCCCTCCACTCCCTTCTGGCTTGCGAGTTTCTGCTGAAAGATCAGCTGTTAACCTTATGGGTATTCCCTTGTGTGTTATTTGTTGTTTTTCCCTTGCTGCTTTTAATATGTTTTCTTTGTATTTAATTTTTGATAGTTTGATTAATATGTGTCTTGGTGTGTTTCTCTTTGGATTTATCCTGTATGGGACTCTGTGTGCTTCCTCGACTTGATTAACTATTTCCTTTCCCATATTAGGGAAATTTTCAACGATAATCTCTTCAAATATTTTCTCAGTCCCTTTCTTTTTCTCTTCTTCTTCTGGGACCCCTATAATTCGAATGTTGGTGCATTGAATGTTGTCCCACAGGTCTCTGAGACTGTCCTCAGTTCTTTTCATTCTTTTTTCTTTATTCTGCTGTGCAGTAGTTATTTACATTATTTTATCTTCCAGGTCACTTATCTTTATCTCTGCCTCTGTTATTCTGCTATTGATCCCTTCTAGAGTATTTTTAATTTCATTTATGTATTGTTCATCTTTGCTTGTTTCCTCTTTAGTTCTTCTAGGTCCTTGTTAAATGTTTCTTGTATTTTCTGCATTCTATTTCCAAGATTTTGATCATCTTTACTATCATTATTCTGAATTCTTTTTCAGGTAGACTGCCTATTTCCTCTTCATTTGTTAGGTCTGGTGGGTTTTTACCTTGCTCCTTCATCTGCTGTGTGATTTTCTGTCTTCTTATTTTGCTTATCTTACTGGGTTTAGTGTCTCCTTTTTGCAGGCTGCAGATTCGTAGTTCCCGTTGTTTTTGGTGTCTGTCCCCAGTGGCTAAAGTTGTTTCATTTGATTGTGTAGGCTTCCTGGTGGAGGGGACTAGTGCCTGTGTTCTGGTGGATCAGACTGGATCTTGTCTTTCTGGTGGGCAGGTCCATGTCTGGTGGTGTGTTTTGGAGTATCTGTGGACTTATTATGATTTTAGGCAGCCTCTCTGGTAATATGTGGGGTTGTGTTTCTGTCTTGCTAGTTCTTTGGCACAGAGTGTCCGGCACTGTAGCTTGCTAGTTGTTGAGTGAAGCTGGGTCTTGGTGTTGAGACGGAGTTCTCTGGGAGATTTTTGCCGTTTGATATTACGTGGAGCTGGGAGGTCTCTTGTCGATCAGTGTCCTGTTGTTGGCTCTCCCACCTCAGAGGCACAGCACTGACTCCTGGCTGGAGTAGCAAGAGCCTTTCATCCACATGGCTCTGAATAAAAGGGAGATAAAGTAGAAGGAAGAAAAAAAGAATGAGGATAAAATAAAATAAAATAAAGTTATTAAAATAATTATTACTAAAAAAAATTTTTTTTAAGTAAAAAAAAAAAAATGGTGGAGAGAGCCCTAGAACAAATGGTGAAAGCAAAGCTTTACAGACAAAATCTCGCACAGAAGCATACACATACACACTGACTAAAGAGGAAAAGGGGAAAAAATAATATAGCTTGCTCTCAAAGTCCACCTCCTCAATTTGGGATGATTCGTTATCTATTCAGGTATTCCACAGATGCAGAGTACATCAAGTTGATTGTGGAGCTTTAATCTGCTGCTCCTGATGCTGCTGGGAGAAAATTACCTTTCTCTTCTTTGTTCGCACAGCTCCTGGGGTTCAGCATTATATTTGGCCTGGCCTCTGCGTGTAGGTTGCCTGAGGGTGTCTGTTCTTCACTCAGACAGGACGGGGTTAAAGGAGCAACTGATTCGGGGGCTCTGGCTCACTCAGCCCGGGGGGAGGGAGGGGCACGGGGTGCGGGGTTGGCCTGCGGCAGCAGAGGCCAGCCTGATGTTGCACCAGCCTGAGGCGCGCCGTGTGTTCTCCCGGGGAAGTTGTCCCTGGATCACTGGACACTGGCAGTGGCGGGCTCCACAGGCTCCCAGGAGGGGAGGTGTGGATAGCGACCTGTGCTCACACACAGGCTTCTTGGTGGCAGCAGCAGCAGCCTTAGCGTCTCATGCCCATCTCTGGAGTCTGTGCTTTTTTCCACTGCTCACGCTCATCTCTGGAGCTCCTTTAAGCAGAGCTCTTAATCCCCTCTCCTCGCTCACCAGGAAACAATGAGGGAAGAAAAAGTCTTGTGTCTTCGGCAGGTCCAGACTTTCCCAGACACCATCCTGGCTAGTCGTGGTGCATTAACCCCTTCAGGCTGTGTTCACACCTCCAGTCCTCTCCCTGGGATCCGACTGAAGCCTGAGCCTCAGCTCCCAGCCCCCACCTGCCCCGGGTGAGCAGACAAGTCTCTCGGGCTGGTGAGTGCTGGGCTGCACCGATCCTCTCTGCGGGAATCTCTCCGCTTTGCCCTCCACACCCCTGTTGCTGTGGTCTCCTCCACGGCTCTGAAGCTTCCCCCCTCCGCCACCCACAGTCTCCGCCCATGAAGGGGCTTCCTAGTGTGTGGAAACCTTTCCTCCTTCACAGCTCCCTCCCACTGGTGCAGGTCCCGTTCCTATTATTTTGACTCTGTTTTTTTCTTTTTTCTTTTGCTCTACCCAGGTACATGGGGAACTTCTTGCCTTTTGGGAGGTCCGAGGTCTTCTGCCAGCATTCAGTGGGTGTTCTATAGGAGCAGTTCCACGTGTACATGTATTTCTGATGTATCAGTGGGGAGGAAGGTGACCTCCATGTCTTACTCTTCTGCCATCTTCCTCAACTCCCAACTGCTATGTTTTTGATAACAGTAAATGCTAAACTATCTTCCATAAAAGGCTAACATAAATATTACACAAGTTCTCCTAAGAAATTATGGATTTTTGTAACTTCCAATTTTTGTTGTAGTATATTTTACGCAGAAATTTAATTTTAAGGTTGGAGAGATAAACTCCAAAATACTATATAGGGAGGTTTTTTTTTTTTTTTCAGTTGTGTTGCAGTGATCTCTTACTTTATTTTTATTTATTTATGGCTGTGTTGGGTCTTCATTTCTGTGCGTGAGCTTTCTCTAGTTGCGGCGAACGGGGGCCACCCTTCATCACGGTGTGCGGGCCTCTCACTATCGTGGCCTCTCTTGTTGCGGAGCACAGTCCACAGACACACAGGCTCAGTATTTGTGGCTCACAGGTCTAGTTACTCCACAGCATGTGGGATCTTCCCAGACCAGGGCTTGAACCTGTGTCCCCTGCATTGGCAGGCAGATTCTCAACCACTGCGCCACTAGGGAAGCCCAGAGGTTTTTTTTTAATTAATTTATTTTATTTTTGGCTGCACTGGGTCTTCATTGCTGCATGCGGGCCTTCTCTAGTTGTGGCAAGCAGGGGCTACTCTTCGTTGCGGTGCATGGGCTTCTCATTGCAGTGGCTTCTCTTGTTGCGGAGCACAGGCTCTATGTATGCGGGCTTCAGTAGTTGTGGCATGCGGGCTCAGTAGTTGTGGCACACAGGCTTAGTTGCTCTGCTGCATGTGTGATCTTCCCAGACCAGGACTCGAACCTGCATCTCCTGCAATGGCAGGCGGATTCTTAACCACTGTGCCATCAGGGAAGTCCTGTATATATTTTTTATAGAGAACTAATCTTCACAAATCTGTGTTTGATGAAGCCTCCACAATAGGTTTATCCCTAATAAAATGTAGATTAATCATGTAGATTAAAATGAGAATTAGATAATTTCCATAAAACTGCTTTCAAGTTTAAGTATCAATTTTACTTCTGTGTAGGCCATAGTAAATTGAATAATTAATTCTGAAAAATGGTTGCTTAAAATATACTTTAATAGGTGTACATGAATTCTAGTTTTTATCTATGCATTCACTTCTTCAATTATTTAACAATTATGTACAGAGAATTTACTATGTGCCAAGAACTGTGTTAGCTACTAAGGTTACAGTGACACACAAGGTATATTGTTCATTTTTTGATAATATTATTTCAATTTGAATATTATAATTCAAATTGGCTTACAAGCAAAAATACTACAATAATAATAATAATAAAAAAGACAGTAGATAATATTGAGTACATTCTACTCAGGCATTGTCCTGTGCTAAGGGTTTCATATTTTATCCCATTTTATCTTCTTGACACTATGAGAATGGTTAACATTTTTATTCCCATTTTAGAGTTAATAGATCTGAAATTTAATGAGATCAAGTTATTTGCCCAATGTTACACAGCTGCTATAGGGAAGAGCTAGGATTCAAATAAGTTTCTCATTGACTACACAAGCAGAACTTTTAACTATATGATTTATGGAACCATTGAGGTCCCATATGAAGATTATATAAAAAGTCAATTTTTAAAAGAGTTCTATGATTTATAAGTCATGAAAAGTATTTTCAATTAAATAAGAACAGATATAATTTCACACATTTTAAAACTAACAATATTTCTTAAAAATGTGACCTTATGTTTGAAAAGTTTCAGTCATCCTAGAACACACATAATATATCAGTGACTTTGAGTAACTATTCTAGAAAGCAATATGTTAACATTTGTCAAGGGTCGTGAAGAGTTTTTACATTTATGACACATATAGGATCACTACTAGAAACCACTCTAAGAAAATAATTCAAAGGAATAGTCAAAAAGCATATGTGTAAAGATGTTTTAGCATTATTTTCAAAATTTTTAAAATGGCCTAAATATCCAATAGTATGTGAAGTGTTATAATTTTGGTTAATCTCTCCAGAAAATGGTATCACTTGAAATAATTGAAAATGATAATTATAAAAATAAATATATTTAACATAATATCATGCAATAAATATAACTAAACATAATGAAAAATTAACTTCTAGAATTCCAGCTATTTATAATTGATGAATATTTATAGACAATGACTGGAAATGAGTATAAAAATAAAAACATTTCAATTGTGGACTAGAAAGAAAATGAGTCAATATTTCTCTCATTTTTGTTTCAAATAAGTAAGCATTGTCTTAAAATTATTTTTAAAAGCTTACATTTTCAAAGAATGTTTTTCATCTAAAGGGCAGAAAAATGTCTTAATATACGTACTTTAAAATATGATAAATAATTCATATTTTTCAATACAATAATTTCTGAAGACTTTTTTAAGTGTTCCCATAATTATATGCACAATTATGTTTATTATATAATGGTATGTAATTGAATTCCTAAAGGCAAAAATACCTTGTCTTTGTAAAAGCTACAGGTCAAATAGGATGTAATATTTTTCTTTTTCTTTGTTGGATACTTGAAAAACTCAAATAACTTGGTAATTTTTCCTTCCCGTTTACGACAAAATAAATTCCGATTTAGGCAAAAATATCAACTTATGCAAGAATTGATTTATTTTTTATTCATAGTATAATGGCTCCATACTTTTATGGGAAGATGAACTGAGAAAAAATGAAGAGAAAATTCAAGGTGATTTCCCCTCCCATAGAAGGGTATATTTGAAGTGCTTCCAAGCAACAAATTTAGAAGTTTTGGCAACACCAAAGAGGAGAAAGAACTAGTGAAAAAAAAATTTTTTTTTGAGTGTTGCTTTTGATTTGTTTTCCAATTAAAAACTTGTTTCTACAGTTTAGCAGATTGATTTTTAAGGCTAGAATCAGTAAAAGTATAAGTTGCTATCTGAACATGTTAGATTATCTTGATATATATATATATATGTTGGATTATCTAGTAATCAAAATTTCTATTAATTTCAATTTTAATTTCTTTGAAAGGCAAAACCTAAAAGAAATCAAAAACTCCTTGAAAATAGCAGGAATGTGAAAGAAAATTAAAGCAGTACTTTCTTATTCTAGAGTAATCTCTAATTTCCCAAGTTGTGAAGAAAGTTATGTTCTCTTTCACTCACCCTTTGAGTGTCACCTAATAAGCTGGTGCCTTTTTTTATATCTTGACCTATTTTTTTTTTTTAACTTGTGATATTTCTTGTTCCAGTTTCCATTCATGTGTAATATACCACTCCCAACTTAGTGGCATGCAATAACAATTGTTTATCAGGTTCACAGTTTCTGTGTGTTGCGAATTCAGAAATGGTACAGCCAGAGCTACTTGACGGCGATCTACAAAGTCTGATGCCCTAGCTAGAAAAACTCAAACACTGACAATGATGTCTGGCAATCAAAATCATATGAAGGATCATTCGTTCACTTCTCCAACAGGCAGGACTAGAAGTCTGTGGACCTGAGTATCTACACATGGCCTCTCCGTGTGGCTGGGCTTTCAGAGTGTGTTGGCCTTAGGGTAACTGGACTTCACATATGGTAGTTCAAGCCTCCAAGCATGAGCATTCAGGAAGCAAGGCCAAGGTGATACAGTGAGGGAACATAGACCACAATTCTTGATGGGAGAAGTTCCACAGTCACATTTTAGAAGAGCACGTGGAATAGGAGATACTGTTGTGACTAATTTTGGGACGATACAGTCTGGCATTCAGCTTCTAAATCTACTTAGAAGTTTAGAGTTCACTTCCTGTGTTTTGCTAACATCTGTGCATTTGGCAACCACATCACCTTAGCACTGTACTAGAAGTTGAGATTTAAAGATGAACAATATACACCCTCATTCCTATGGATGAGTAATGAGCAATTACAGCAATTGCTGGTTGAAAGATATATACAAATCAAGATAGTTGAATATATTGGGACTTCCCTGGTGATGCAGTGGTTAAGACGCCACGCTTCCAATTCAGGGGGCCCGGGATCGATCCGTGGTCAGGGAACTAGATCCCACATGCATGCCACAATTAAGAGTTCACATGCCACAACTAAGGAGCCCTCGAGCTGCAACTAAGGAGCCTGCCTGCTGCAACCAAGACCCAGTGCAACCAAAAACAAACAAAAAAAAGATAGGTGAATATATAGAAAGGGGTTAGGTATAGGGAAGAAGATAAGTCTTAAATGACTGATGGAAATTTGCTAAGAAGTAAGAAGAAAGTATTAGAGAACATTTCACCCAGAAGAAGTACATGTTAAAAGTTATGAAAACCTGAGAATATGATCCAGCTGATAGATGATAGCTAGTTCAGAATGGCAGGAGATTAGAATATGAGAACATGATTGTAGGAATTGAGGCTGGAAGGGTAAATATGAGCCACATTATAAAGCATTCTGGATGTTACAATAAGGAGACTTGCCCTGAAGCTCCTTGGAATCATGAGATGGTTTTTAATCAGAGGAATAAAGAATCAGATTTGTAAGATCAACTGAGTTACACAATAGAGAATGCATTGAAGGTAGGCAAGAACAGAAACAGGAAGATGAATTAGTAGACTAGAAGTTATGAGAACTTCAGTGATAATAGCATTGAGAATTACCTAAATTACCAAAAGCGGACTGTTTTGTTTGGGAAGTAGAATTGCTAGGACTGAGTGATTTATTAGACTTGGGAGCTAAGGGAGAGTGTCTTTAGCCTTTTGTGTCTGCTCTAGCAAAATACCACAGACTAGGTAGCTTTTAAACAACAGAAATTTATTTCTCAGCATTCTGGAGTCCAACATAAGAGTGCTGGCACAGTTGGGTGAGGGCTCTCCTCTGAGTCACAGACTTTTCATTGTATCCTCACATGGTGGAAGTGGCTAGGAATCTCTCTGGAGCCTCTTTTATAAATAAATCTTATTCATGCGGGTGGTACCCTCATGACTAAAGCACCTCTAAAAAATTCCATCTACTAATACCATCCCCTTTTGGGGGGGTAGGATATTCATATGAATTATGAAGGGACACAAACATTCAAACCATAGCAGAGAGGCTCATGACTACCATTCTGGGGTTTTTGACTTTGAATACTAGGTCAATGTTGGTCCTTTCATGTGAAATGATGAATATAGTGGGTGAAGAAATTGGGATCTGGGGACAGGTTTAGTCAGTTGTGAATGTGGTACAAGTGGCCTAAATGAAAATGTAGAGTGAGGAGTTAGACTTATTATAGGGATTAGTTTCTATCAGTTTATACATGATAGATTAAAAAATGGATGCAATGAAGTCTCCTGAGGAGAGTCAGTGGTGTGAGGATAGCACAGGACTAAAAAATCAGAACATGAAGAAATGACAACAGTTGAGATTATGATTCAGTCAAGAATTCTGAAAAAGGGCAGATAGAAAGTAAGAGGAAAACAGATGAGTGTCAAGTGATAGTAACAGTAATAATAATAATAATTATAATAGAGAAAGGATTTTGGAGATCAATCAAAAGTAAGTTCTTGTAAGAAAAAGACAAAAAGTTTCATTAATTGTGTTTAACAGCAAGAATTAAGCATAGTAAGAGCAGTTTCAGTGGATGAATTAACAATGATTTGAGATGTAGGTAGAAAGTGAAAATATGGAACAAAGAATAGAGGTAATGTTTTCAATATGGGCTATAAGGTAGAAAGACAGAACAGTATTCTGGTTAGGAGATGGGAAAATCTGAAGTAGTGTAAATGTAAATTCAAAAGAACAAATAGAAAGTAGTTAAAAAGACTAGAGAGAGGTTACATAATTAACTAGTATTTTCTTTTCTCATTCTCCTTTGCAGATTTGTGAGTTCCCTGAGCATTGGGTCCAGACTGAAGTAAGGTATCGTACAACCATTGGTTGATTATGGGAATAATCTGAATTTTATCAATGAATTTGTAGTGCATCACTTAAATAGCATTCCAAGAGGCATTATCCAGAATCAAAATAAAAAAAATAAGCCAGGGAAACAGCCCCTGTGCTAATTATTAAGACATCAGAGATTATGAGATTATGAGGTAAAAAGATGAAATCCAGGTGTGAACCAATAGAATAGATGTTAGAGAAAAGTCTGGCAGAAATAGGAAGAAAAATGTGTGAGGAAGAATCCAGAGTGATTTCCTAAGCTAACTGGATATAGATAACCTTAAAGTTTAAAAATATAACTGAAAAATTTAGCTAGTTCTCAAGTCAAAAAGGTAGCATCTGATTTCTATAGACTGAATTGGTGTTCCCCCCAAATTCTTATGTTAAAGCCCTAAGTCCCAATATGATTGTATTTGGATATAGGGTCTTTAGGAGGTAATTAAGCTGTTTGGAGAGCACTCGTGTACTTATAAGAAAAGACACTGGAGAGCTCGCTCTCATGTTCTCTCTCTCTCTCTCTCACTGAGGAAAAGCCATGTGAGGACACAGCAAGAAGGTGACCATCAGGCTTCCCTGGTGGCGCAGTGGTTGAGAGTCCGCCTGCCGATGCAGGGGACACGGGTTTGTGCCCCGGTCCAGGAGATCCCACATGCCACGAAGCGGCTGGGCCCGTGAGCCATGGCCGCTGAGCCTGCGCGTCCGAAGCCTGTGCTCCGCAATGGGAGAGGCCACAGTGGTGAGAGGCCCGCGTACCGCAAAAAACAAAAACAAAAACAAAAACAAAAACAAAAGGTGACCATCTGCAAGCCAGGAAGAGAGCTCATACCAGAAACTAAAGCCTGCTGGACCTTGATCTTGAACTCTCCAACATCCAGAACTGTGAGGAAATAAATTTCTGTTTAAGCCACACAACCTGTGGTATTTTTGTTATGGTGACCTGAGCAGACTGAGAGGCTGATGGAGACTTATGTGTGTAAAGAAGGAAAAGGCAGTCCACCATACCATACAGAAAGCAGACCACTACACTGGAGAGCAGATGAACAGAGTTCTAAAATTGCCATTCACTCTTGTTGTGCATTGTTAATTTAGCCTTTCAATTTTATCATTAAAATATTTTCTCATTATATTGGTATCTGGATAATTGTAATAATTTTAGAGAATATCATATTGGTTTGTGAAAGTAAGACATTAACGTTTCTTTATAATAGTTGCTAAGAAATTTAAGAATTCCTAATATCATGCAAAACCATTAAGGCAGATGAAATCATTAATTAATTCCTGATACCTGCTTACCAGTAGATTCTGGGGCCAACACTATTTTTCAAGCCAATTGGCAGTATTTTTGATGAGGTATTCTACCAATTCATCAAAAAAAATGATATGAGAGATTCAGAATATTGGAACATATTGTTAGACCTATTCAATCAATAAAAGAAATATATAATAGTCACATTCAGTGTCAATAATTAATACAGACATTCAAATAATTTTCAAGCTTAGCAGTAATGTTTATTTTCCACCTTAAGTACCTCCCCTGATACTTGTAAACATTAAAAAAATATAACATGTATTGTTCATTTTTCAGGTTTTCTTTAATTTTCTCCAGCAAGTTTTATAGTTTCAGTTTCTAAACCACATTTTATTAAATGTGTTTTATTTTTTAAATGCTGTCACAAATTATGCTGGAACAAGAGATAGCACCTCAATGACATCTGGTCCCCAAAATTAGTCCAGGTAGGATAAGGGTGAACAAAACCAAGAAACTACTGAAATCTGGGTATAGAGTATAAAGCAGTTGTTTCATTTTGTAGATTGGTATCATTAGCTTCCTAAAGAACTTTTACTAAAATTCATTGTGAAATTAACTAATACAGGAGCAATCTCATTGGTTTTGCTGCAGAATAGAGGAGCATGTTTGGGTGATACAGGACCCACAACTTACTATTGAACAATTATGTCTGCCTATAAATGATCCAAATACACAGCAGGTATTCCCAAGGGTGCAGCTAGCATGGTAGACTAGATAAATGCTTCTATAAAATTTGCTTATCCTGAGAAAGAGAATTGTCCTTCCTCTCCTTTAAATTCCAAGTGGAACTCCCAAGATGAAGCAGCTGATATATTGTATATACAAACCATGCTAGATTGACTTTATGATGATTAGATGTGCATCTAATTAATATGCTTCTTACCCAGGTCATAACAAATACGTGATTAAGGAACCCTTTGGCATCAGCACCCATATAAACTAGCTGCTACAAAATCAAGCAACGATCAGAGAAGCCATATCAGATTCGGTGTGTCATCTTCCTCTTATTAGTCTTACAGATGCTAACAAAATTAGAATAGTCAAGGGACTTGTCCCAGCAGGGTGAAAACTGTAACACTGTGACTATGAAATGGTATGAATTAAGCAAACATTGATGGGGTCAAAGCAAAATCATAATGTAGCACTAGCAGAGGTGGGGTGGGCTGATGGGAGCTCCTCTGGTCCCTCAACTTTGAAAGGCCTAAGAAAACCCCCTCTATTTATCCTCATCTGTAGGAATTCTGAAAGCCAGAAGACAAAAAGGATGATGAGAAACCTGACCTTGAATTGTCAGATTGATAGTCTGGGAAATTAATGAAAGTGACAATAGAAGAAAAAACAAGATCTCCCAATGCCATACGGCCATATAGGGGTAAAATGGCCAAGGGTAGAGAAGAATCCTTTCTGTGACTCTGACCCAGCAGCCCAATGCACTGTGATGCTGAAACCTTTGATGAACTCCTAATGAGGGCTATAATGAAATCAGAATAATATGAGGATGCAGTGGTTGATGAGATTAAGGTAAAATTTCGAAGAAAAGTGGAAAACAGAACAGACTTTATGTGAAGTGGTTGCATCTTCTTTACATGAATGTATTATTGGGGAAGATATCATGTTTGATGGGTGAACATCCCCTTATCTAATATTGTAAAACAGAAGGCATAAGTTTCTCCTTTTCCCAGTATTAACTGGATACACTAAATAGCAACCTAGAGATTTGCCTAAGTCCATATAGATTATTAATATGTAACACTATCAGATACGTGGTGGAGAAAAAGACACTACCACTTTAACCAAGGACATATTAGACGTGGGAGGACTGTTATCAACAAATTTGCTGTACAATTGCCCTGTGTGGCCTCTGATAAAGGCAGATGTCTTATGGAGACTAACAATATATTACTGAGGCTTGAATAAAGAGTACCACCTAGAGCATCAGCAGTCACTAATTTGTTTTCACAGTGGCTGGAAAAAATACAATGTGATAAGGAGACCACTACTCAGTGATTTACCTTACAAATTTTTCTTGTTCTTGATCTCAAAAAAGAGCCAACTAAAGTTTGCCTTCATGTGGGAAGGATCCCAATCAATGTTTGCTAGACTGCCACAGGGTTATTTGAATTCACCAACTTACTGTCTTAATTTGGTAAGGAGGGATTTGGACTTCAGGCAG
This sequence comes from Orcinus orca, assembly GCF_937001465.1. Classification (NCBI taxonomy): domain Eukaryota; kingdom Metazoa; phylum Chordata; class Mammalia; order Artiodactyla; family Delphinidae; genus Orcinus; species Orcinus orca. The sequence continues at coordinate 75,542,312 of NC_064562.1, read as the reverse complement.
GTTCTGAGTGTGCTAACACTACATTGATGATATCATGATATTATCAAAAACAGAAGAACAAGCAAAGACTGAAGAACAATGTAAATATACCAAAACCATTGAATTTTACACTTAATATGGGTGAATTGAAAGGTATATTAACTATAATAAAGCTGTTATATAAAGAAAAGCAATATATTAGTGCCTTGGAACAGATTGGGAAACATATTTGAATATTTCTAATTTATATATAAGAAAAACGTGTTGGTTAACTCTTGTATTTGTTAAGATATGTTAATAAATTGTGTTTCCTGAAAAAGAAATCAGAAGAGAAAAGATGAACTGACTCTGTATCAGGAGCCAGATAAAAGGATCCATAGTGAGGATAATTTATCATCTAAATCAGGACCGTTTTGAATGTTAAGGGGTGGAATTTATGGGGGTTTTTTTTGAATTTTTGAATTTTATTTTATTTTTTTATACAGCAGGTTCTAATTAGTCATCAATTTTATACAAATCAGTGTATACATGTCAATCCCAATCACCCAATTCATCACACCATCCTCCAACCCCCACGGCTTTCCCCCCTTGGTGTCCATAGGTTTGTTCTCTACATCTATGTCTCAATTTCTGCCCTGCAAACTGGTTCACCTGTACCATTATTCTAGGTTCCACACATGTGCATTAATATACGATATTTGTTTTTCTCTTTCTGACTTCACTCTGTATGACAGTCTCTAGATCCATCCACGTCACAACAAAGGACCCAATTTTGTTCCTTTTCATGGCTGAGTAATATTCCATTGTATATTTGTACCAAATTTTCTTTGTCCATTCGTCTGTCAATGGGCATTTAGGTCTCTTCCAAGACCTGGCTATTGTAAGTAGTCCTGCAATGAACATTGGGGTGCATGTGTCTTTTTGAAATATGGTTCTCTCTGGGCATATGCCCAGTAGTGGAACTACTGGATCATATGGTAATTCTATTTTTAGTTTTTTAAGCAACTCCATACTGTTCTCCATAGTGGCTGTATCAATTTACATTCCCACCAACAGTGCAAGAGGGTTTCCTTTTCTCCACACCCTCTCCAGCATTTGTTATTTGTAGATTTTCTTTTGATGCCCATTCTAACTGGTGTGAGGTGATACCTCATTGTACTTTTGATTTGCATTTCTCTAATAATTAGTGATGTTGAGCAGCTTTTAATGTGCTTTGGGCCATCTGTATGTCTTCTTTGGAGAAACGTGTATTTAGGTCTTCTGCTCATTTTTGGATTGCACTGTTTGTTTTTTTAATATTAAGCTGCATGAGCTGTTTATATATTTTGAAGATTAATCCTTTGTCCATTGATTCGTTTACAAATATTTTCTCCCATTCTGAGCGTTGTCTTTTTGTCTTCCTATGGTTACCTCTACTGTGTAAAAAGTCTGAAATTTGATTAGGTCCCATTTGTTTATTTTTGTTTTTACTTCCATTGCTCTAGGAGGTGCATCAAAAAAGATCTTGCTGTGATTTATGTCAAAGAGTGTTCTTCCTATGTTTTCCTCTAAGAGTTTTATACTGCCTGGTCTTACATTTAGATCTCTAATCCATTTTGAGTTTATTTTTGTGCATGGTGTTAGGGAGTGTTCTAATTTCCCTCTTTTACATGTAGCTGTCAAGTTTTCCCAGCACCTTTTATTGAAGAGACTGTCTTTTCTCCAGTGTATATCCTTACCTCCTTTGTCATATATTAGTTGACCAAAGGTGCATGGATTTACCTCTGGGCTTTCTATCCTGTTCCATTGATTTATATTTCTGTTTTTGTGCCAGTACCATACTGTCTTGATTACTGTAGCTTTGTAGTATAGTCTGAAGTCAGGGAGTCTGATTCCTCCAGCTCTGTTTTTTTCCCTCAAGACTGCTTTGACTATTTGGGGTAATTTTTGTCTCCATACAAATTTTAAGATGTTTTGTTTTAGTTCTGTAAAAAATACCATTGGTAATTTGATAGGGATTGCATTGAATCTGTAGATTGCTTTGGGTAGTATAGTCATTCTCACAATAATGATTCTTCAAATCCAAGAACATGGTATATCTCTCCATCTGTTGGTATCACTTTTAATTTCTTTCATTAGTGTCTTATAGTTTTCTGCATACAGGTCTATTGTCTCCCTACGTAGGTTTATTCCTATGTATTTTATTCTTTTTGTTGCAATGGTAAATGGGAATATTTCCTTAATTTATCTTTCAGATTTTTCATCATTAGTATATAGGAATGCAAGAGATTTCTGTGCATTAATTTTGTATCTTGCCACTTTACCAAATTCATTGATTAGCTCTAATAGTTTTCTGGTGGCATCTTTAGGATTCTCTATGTATAGTATCATGTCATCTGCAAACAGTGACAGTTTTACTTCTTCTTTTCCAATTTGTATTGCTTTTATCTTTTTCTTCTCTGATTGCCGTCACTAGGACTTCCAAAACTATGTTGAATAATAGTGGTGAAAGTGGACATCCTTGTCTTTTTCCTGATCTTAGAGGAAATGCTTTCAGTTTTTCACCATTGAGAATGATGTTTGCTGTGGGTTTGTCATATATGGCCTTTATTATATTGAGGTAGGTTCCCTCCAGGCCCACTTTTGGGAGAATTTTTATCATAAATGGGTGTTGAATTTTGTCAGAAGCTTTTTCTGCATCTATTGAGATGATCATAAGGTTTATAGTCTTCAATTTGTTAATATGGTGTATCACATTGATTTGCACATATTGAAGAATTCTTGCATCCCTTGGATAAATCCCTCTTGATCGTGGTGTATGATTCTTTTAATGTGTTGTTGAATTCTGTTTGCTAGTATTTTGTTGAGGATTTTCGCATCTATATTCATCAGTGATATTGGTCTGTAATTTTCTTTTTTTGGAGTATGTTTGTCTGGTTTCGGTATCAGGGTGATGGTGGCTTCAAAGAATGAGTTTGGGAGTGTTCCTTCCTCTGCAGTTTTTTGGAAGAGTTTCAGAAGGATAGATGTTAGATCTTCTCTAAATGTTTGACAGAATTTGACTGTGAAGCCATGTGGTCCTGGACTTTTGTTTACTGGAAGATTTTTAATCACTGTTTCAATTTCACTACTTGTGATTGGTCTGTTCATATTTTCTCTCTCTTCCTGGTTCAGTCTTGGAAGGTTATACCTTTCTAAGAATTTGTCCATTTCTTCCAGGTTGTCCATTTTATTGGCATAGAGTTGCTTGTAGTAGTCTCTTAGGATGCTTTGTATTTCTGTGGTGTCTGTTGTAACTTTTCCTTTTTCATTTCTAATTTTATTGATTTGAGTCCTCTCTCTTTTTCTTGATGAGTCTGGCTAATGGTTTATCAATTTTGTTAATCTTCTCAAAAAACCAGCTTTTAGTTTTATTGACCTTTGCTATTGTTTTCTTTCTTTCTATTTCATTTATTTCTGCTCTGATCTTTATGATTTCTTTCCTTCTGCTAACTTTGGGTTTTGTGTGTTCTTCTTTCTCTAGTTCCTTTAGTGTAATGTTAGATTGCTTATTTGAGATATTTCTTGTTTCTTGATGTAGCCTTTTATAGCTATAAACTTCCTGTTAGAACTGCTTTGCTGCATCACAGGTTTTGGATCATCGTGTTTTCATTGTCATTTGTCTGTATGTGTTTTTTGATTTCCTCTTTGATTTCTTCAGTGACCTCTTGGTTATTTAGTAATGTATTGTTTAGCTTCCATGTGTTTGTGTTTTTTTACATTTTTTCCCCTGTAACTCATTTCTAATCTCATAGTGTTGTGGTCAGGAAAGATGCTTGATATTATTAAAATTTTCTCTAAATTTACTGAGGCTTGATTTGTGATCCAAGATGTGATCTATCCTGGAAATTGTTCCATGCGCACTTGAGAAGAAACTTTAATCTCCTGTTTTTGGATGGAATGTCCTATAAATATCAATTAAATCTATCTGTTCTATTGTGTCATTTAAAACTTGTGTTTCCTTATTAATTTTCTGTTTGGATGATCTGTCCATTAGTGTAAGTGAGGTGTTAAAGTCCCCCACTATTATTGTGTTACTGTCAATTTACTCTTTTAGAGCTGTTAGCAGTTGCCTTATGTATTGAGGTGCTCCTATGTTGGGTGCAGATATATTTATAATTGTTATATCTTCTTCTTGGACTCCTTGATCATTATGCAGTGTCCTTCCTTGTCTCTTGTAACATTCTTTATTTTAAAGTCTATTTTATCTGATATAAGTATTGCTACTCCAGCTTTCTTTTGGTTTCCATTTGCATGGAATATCTTTATCCATCCCCTCACTTTCAGTCTGTATGTGTCCCTAGGTTTGAAGTGGGTTTCTTGTAGACAGCGTATGTATGGGTCTTGTTTTTGTATCCATTCTGCGAGCCTGTGTCTTTCTGTTGGAGCATTTAATCCATTCACGTTTAAGGTAATTATCAATATGTATGTTCCTATTACCATTTTCTTAAGGGTTTTGGATTTGTTTTCGTAGGTCCTTTTCTTCTCTTATGTTTTCCAGTTAGAGAAGTTCCTTTAGCATTTGTTGTAGAGATGGTTTGATGGTACTGAATTCTCTTAGCTTTTGCTTTTCTGTAAAGCTTTTGATTTCTCCATCGAATCTGAATGAGATCCTTGCCGGGTAGACTAATCTTGGTTGTAGGTTATTCCTTTTCATCACTTTAAGTATATCATGCCACTCCCTTCTGGCTTGTAGAGTTTCTGCTGAGAAATCAGCTGTTAACCTTATGGGAGTTCTCTTGTATATTATTTGTTGTTTTTCCCTTGTTGCTTTCAATAATTCTTCTTTGTCTTTGATTTTTGACAATTTGATTACTATGTGTCTTGGCATGTTTCTCCTTGGGTTTATTCTGTATGGGACTCTCTGTGCTTCCTGGACTTCAGTGGCTATTTCCTTTCCCAATGTAGGGAAGTTTTCGACTATAATCTCTTCAAATATTTTCTTGGGTCCTTTCTCTCTCACTTCTCCTTCTGGGACCCCTATAATGCGAATGTTGTTGTGTTTAATGTTGTCCCATAGTTCTCTTAGGCTGTCTTCATTTCTTTTCATTCTTTTTTCTTTATTCTGTTCCACAGCAGTGAATTCCACCATTCTGTCTTCCAGGTCACTTATCCGTTCTTCTGCCTCAGTTATTGTGCTATTGATCCCTCCTAGTGTAATTTTCATTTCAGTTATTGTATTGTTCATCTCTGTTTGTTTGTTCTTTAGTTCTTCCAGGTCTTTGTTAAACATTTCTTGCATCTTCTCGATCTTTGCCTCCATTCTTTTTCCGAGGTCCTGGATCATCTTCACTCTCATTATTCTGAATTTTTTCCTGGAAGGTTGCCTATCTCCACTTCATTTAGTTGTGTTTTGGGTTTTTTTTTCTTGTTCCTTCATCTGGTACATAGCTCTCTGCCTTTTCATCTTGTCTATCTTTCTGTGAATCTGGTTTTTGTTCCCTGGAATTTTAACCTATGCTGGGACAGGAAGTATAAATTGGGACTCTCTCAGGCAAACCAAGATGGACGACAAGCTTCCTTTATATAATACTGATGGGTGTGAGCTACTAAGTTCAGTGAACATCCATGGGTTAAAATAATGGAAAGGAAATAATTTATATGTTAGAAACATTGGAATTGCAAGAAATGTAGTGTAAGAATAGATTGGATTTCATCAGTTGGCAAGAATGAACAATATACCAATTTAGGAGGAAGTGAGAGTAATTTAGGCAAAGGGGAATGATTCCCTGTAATAAAATGGTTTTGGTGAGAATGGTTAAAAGTAGAAGGACTTAAAAGATAGGAGTAGATGTGTTATATAATAGCTGTTGATTAATGGGTAAGGGAGCCAACAGAAAGGAAAAGTTTGATGACAAAGAAAAGAGAATGACCAGTTGATGGAGATGTGAAATTCAGGTGGAATCCTGAACAGAGAGAGTATACATCAAAGGATTTATTTTACGTTTATGTTACAGTTACTGCAATTATTCCGGGAGCAGAAATTGGATTTGTCATCAAGATTGAGGAAATGTCAGGTGTTTCCGTATGATGGTGTTTGACAACTGAGAGAAACAGCTGAGGTCATCTGAAGGTAAAAAGTGGATAAGAGGTGGGACAATAGAGAAGGTTCGATGTTGTACTTGAAATCAATGGTGAGAGCTGAGTAGAAATAAAAGAAGGATAGAGATTTAGTACTTTTTAATAAAGATCTAGTGTTGTTTGAGACCATAAATTTGTACAGGAAGCATATTTGTGGTTACCTGAATTCGTTTTCGGTAGCACCGAGAAGTTCAAATGTAGAAGGAGAGAAGAAAATCCAGGAATAAAATGCAATATTTGATGCAATATAATGCCAACAGCAAAGCAGCTGAGGTTGAAATGATGAATTCTATCACCTGAGTTAGATGGTGAATCACTGAAGACAGAAGAGAATTGACTGACAGTAGAGAAGTGTATCAAAATGCTAGTGGCCTTAATAGAGTCAAAGTATAAATTAAGTGAGATGATATCAAGTGTAAAAAGATTGCAGTCAGGTATGGGATTATTGACTTTAATATTTTTGAGATTTATTAGTGTAACCAAATTATTTGTGTTTTTGGAATTAGATGCCAGGAGCTGAGTTTTGGTAATAGGCATGGTGTATTAGTTCACTAGGTTTGCCATAACAAAGTACCACAAACTGGGTGGCTAAAGAACAAAAGTTTATTGTCTCACAATCCTGGAAGCTAGAAATCTGAAATTAAAGTGCTGGCAGGGTTGATTTCTTCTGAGGGCTGAGAGGGAAGGATTTGGTACAGGCCTCTCTCCTTAGCTTATAGAGGACGTCTTTTTCCGATGTCTCTTCACATCATCTTCTCCCTATGCCTGTTTGCCTCTCTGTCCAAATTTATCCTTTTTTTATAAGGCCACCATGAATTAGAGCCCACCCTCATAACCTCAGGTTTAACCTGATTATTTCTGTAAGAACCTTATCTCCAAACAAGATCACACTCTGAGGTACTGGGGGTAAGGACTCCAACATATATTTTTTGAAAGGACACTATTCAATTCATGACATAAAAGATTTAGAAGGTTAATGCATTGGGAGCAAAGGGTGATATCTCAGGTGTCCTCATAAAGATGACGTCATCTAGGGCACATGAATTTCTCAGCATAAAGGAGCATATTCTTCAGGAACTGACAGGTAGTTTCTAGGGTAGTGAGGCAGAAAGAAAAAGGGTAATATTTCCAGATAATGTGGCTTTCAAATATATAAAAGTTTCCACTTTATAAGGGTAGGTAAATGGTATTTGAAAGTAGGTTGGAGAGGGAGGAAGATGTTGACATGCCTTCTCAACTCTGTAATAACTGGGGTAGAGAAGAATCAGCAGAAAGACTGAGAAGGCTGCTAAGGCAGTGGTGTCAGCAATGACCAGTAAGTATAGATTAATTTTATGAAATAGGCTTAAAGTAAATGTGAAATTTTTAAACATGGATTGTAGGTTCCTGATTGCAGAGCTGAACATTTAGAAAAGAAGGAGGTAAAAAGGAAGTTGAATCTAAGAAGCGGATGTGCTAAAATACAAGTGGAGGAAACAGAGTAAATTGTCATTAATGACAAAAAGAACAAGGTTACAAGAAGACAAAGTAAGTCCACAAAATTTTCAAAGTATTAGTACCAAAATTTCCATTTCAGATCCATCAGGCTTTCTAGGCACTCTAGGTTTTGGAAAGAGCAGCAGCCTGTGAAGCAGGGTTAGTGGATTTAAGATAAAAAACTCCCCATGAAAGCTAGAATTAATTTTGCTGCCAAAGGAATCCAACCCCTAAGAAGCAGTAGAATTAATTAACTGTATTTCTTCTGTTCAAAGTCATAATTAATTGAAAAAAAAAACTATCGGTGATATAAGAAATGTTTAGAGAGGCGGGGGACCGTAGAGGAGTTGGTAGGGACTCCACTAAATAAAACAAATATTTTATGAGAAAATATTTCCTGTAATTGATGAAATATAGACTTTTAAGGACTCTAATCTTATACTGCACACAGCCACTGAATCAGGTTGGAGGAGCTAAAAAGGAGACATCTGTAGAAAGAGTTAGCTAAAGGAGGGGAGGCTATGTATTAAGGTTCTCTTTTCAAAAATACCTCTGTTCTCTTTTGTGTTTGTTATTCCATTCCCCCCCTTTGGAAATACTGAAGTATTACTTTATTCATGCAAAAAAATTTAGAAGTTTTACAAATCATTTGTATGATAGTATCTTAGAAAAATAAATCTTTAAATTTTATTTTGATTGGAGAATATATTATTAATATGTTGAGCTCAGGAGTCTGATTGGAGGATAGAAAATGTGACCCTGCTCTGGCAAATGGGGCTGCAAACCATATGACTCATGGAGGATGAAGAGGCGGCTGACATCATCGCCAAGATCCTAGACACTTCCATATATAAAAGTTTGAGAACTTATTGAGAGACCCACAGGAAAGTGATGCCCCTAAGGGAAATCTGGTTTTGATATAAAGAAGGTATAAAAGTCATTTTGTTAAAAGATCTGCAATAAGGAAGGACAGTGAGTCCTGGGAATTTAAATTGTTGTAGAAGTAGAAAGAGTCTGTACCGATGTTCTGCCATTTCCTTCTAGTCAGGAGATAGATGGGAAAAATGGTTATGGGTTTGGATGTCAAAATATGTTAGACCCAGTCTCTTGGGGACAGGATTGCATTTTTAAGGAAAGACACTGTGTCATTAAAATAAAAGATTGTGATACTGGGAACCTAGGCCCCACATAAGAATACAATATTCTCATCAGAGTAAAGAACTAGAGATAGTAGTGAGGTGGTTCATTCTTTTCTCCTCATCTTCAAAGACCTCTGAGAATAGGACAGGATTCAGTCTTAAGGGTCCAAGTGAAGTAAAGAGGATTAACCATACATGGGGGCTACAGTTATAGTGAGCAAACTTATTAGGTATCCATTTGGGCACTGGATTTCTTCCTTGGTGGTACTGGAAGCATTTTTAAAACAGGGGTGTTTTAAATTTCTGCCTCCATCCTGACTACATATGTGATAAGGAAAGCCTTTGGACAAATATATGGGTGAGGTTGGTTTAGGGTTATCACTGGGCAAATGGCCTTGGGAGGAGAAAATATCATTTCCCTAGTGGGTGATAAAGTGACTTGCAGGATTAATTTGAAACACTGAAGACAATAATACTTTTCCTGAACCCCAACCTGCTGACAAGGACACGATTTTACACCCAGTTTTGAAGATTATTTAACAATATTTGAAAATATTAATGACTAGAAAATAAGTGGAAATAAGAGTAACAGTATTCTTAATGTATTACCCAAATTTTGTAAAAAGAAAAAGGGATAGAGGCAAATGTTTAAAATTATGATAATATGTATCTCTGGAAAAATATACTAACCTGGACTTGCATAAATGCTATTCTAGATGTAACTCAAAAATGTCTGAAAAACATTATTCATTCTAACATATGTGTTTAAATTTTAAAATATCTCCAACAATACCTTTTTACCAGAACTTGCAAATAAGTGAATCCCTATTATTGTAAAGATGAAACCGAAGTACTTTAAATTACAGAGGTTCACTTGGCAAAATATATGAAAAAGAAATGCAAAATAGCACTTCCAACACTGCCCTCTAAAGAGAGAAAAGCCAGTGTTTCTGAAGTAAATTTCTAAATTTAAATCATATTTTCTGTATTCAGAATTTTGCATGCGATTAGAATAAAAGAAAAATCTCCAAGGAACAAAACATGAAGTAAAATATGGACATTTGAGCAATTATCAGAGAAGACAAAAGTCCTTGAACTTAAGAACATTTTCTCAAAAGTAATTTCTCAGCTGTTAGATATCAAAAGAGTCCAGGCTTATTCTGTGTAAAGCAAGACTTCAGAATCCTGCTTTAAAAACTATTCCAATATGGAAATAATTCTTTATATTTTATAGCTTTATGAAGTCTTTCATCTAAGGATCTCGAAAAGGAAATGAAGTAAGGGCAATGATTGAATTTTTGCATATTAATGACTGCAAGAAAAATGGAAACAATTAAAAAGAAATAGATGACTACTATAATGAAAGCCACTTTTTAATGTTATACATAAGATTAGCTGAATAGTTATAGAAAAGTGATAGCTGATGGCTATTATTTTGTTTCTGAGTTTCTTTGTAAGCACTATCATTATGCTACATGGACAGGGTAGAGATGTCTCAGAAGGAAACATGTGTTTTATTCTAGCAAGGAGCTGTCCCTTTTATACCTATCTGAACACTTGTATTCATAAAATGTTTCAATACTGAAACATACAGCAACTACGTTCAAGATTGTTTACAATCCAAGGCCTCAAATAGAAAAATAATTTTTTAAAAAAAAAAACTTAAAATGCTGCACTGTACTTTACAGTCAAGGCCACTATTAAGTAGCAACATAGTGGCCTGTGAGATATCATTTATAGGCCTCTAAAAGTCTCATCTGCTCCAAAATGATAGCTATATATTTAAAACAGTTTTTTAGATGGCCATCTTTAACCCCTTTTTTGTCAAAAAGGGCCTCCACTACCTTCTATAAAGAGTCTTTTTGCATATTGCAAAACAAGTAGCACTTTTAGTCATATTAATACAAGACAGCCCTTCCTACAGGCTGACTCATCCTCAAAAGAAATTGAAGGGTTTAACAAGCATAGGAAGTGCTAGATTTTACCTCTCTACTTTCCTCTTGGCCAGATGCCTTTGTACAGTGCAAATATACAGCAGTACCCACAGCACCCTGGTTGCCCTACAGTTGAGAAGTCACTGTCAAAAAAGCCATCTTAAAATGCAAATTACATTAGCTAGGAAGAGATAACACATATGTCTGAAGTTATATTAAGGGCTTAAATATAATCAATGTCCTTTAAAACTTTAATTGTATTCCTAAAATATTATTTACTAGAATACATTATTGCTCATGCCTCCATTTCCCATAGGAGGAAAAGCATGGAAGGAACACATTTGGGTGGCTTACTGCTCCCTGTTCAACAACTGAGGAACATAATTAAATAAGGGGGAATAAACTGCACATACGTGTATCAACCCTTCTGGGCTTTCTCGCTGAATCTTGAAGAACCACTTGTCCTCAGGATGCACATATTTTCTTTCTCTTGAATTCAGTAAGCTCCCTGTTCCTCTGGGGATGCCTCTGACTGGGGAGAATAATATAATTCAAGAGAGCAAAAGGTGAGGGGGATTTATATTAGGAAATATCTGACTGTAGGTTTATGCCATATTTTCTAATCACACTACAAGTTTGACCACTCATTTCTTAATTGATACAGAGGTTGAGAAGTAAGTAGAAGTTATTACACATTCCCCAATCTCCAATACTATTTATTGAGAGTAACCACTAGGATTGCTTTTCTCTGATGACAAGTTTTTCATTTTTCAATTGTTCTGGATTTTAGAAAATATTTGGATACTGGTAATATCACAGTGCTATTACTTTATAGTTATCATATTTTCAATATCAAATTGTGGAAAATTTAGGGTTTGTTACTGTAAAACAAGTATAAAATTACCTGCACAACACCTTGTAAGCAGCTGTGAATGAGAAGAATTCAAGCCTACAGCTTTCAGTATAATTAAATACAGAGGAAGAAAGACTAGAGTATCACATGTAAAAATGTAAAATATAAAAACAGTAAAGAATAGGAGATAATCCCCAATGTCCTCCCCATTTTAGAAACTTGCCAAGAAATTACTGCTCAATGGCTTTTAAGTATACATTCCATGCTGGAAAACCAATTTATTTTAAAGGGAGAGTTTATAATTGAAATGGAATGTCCAGTAATATTAGAATCTCCAGATGCTATCCATTTGCAAATGAAGAACATAAGCAGTGTTGTCAAGTCAGAAAATCTATGTCACAGAAAGGCATGTTTTGTCCTGTCAAAACAAAATAAAGGAAAACAAAACGAGCTTTGAAAAAGAAGGTCTCTGGAAACCACCTGACTTTAATGATGAGAAAGAAACTCATTGGATGAATTATCGAGTCCTACATGTTTATTAATAATTTATGTAATTTAAAAGTCTGACAATATAAATATGGCCATAAATTACAAAGGGGAAAGTACAATCACTGTAGACAAATGAAAGAAAATGTGTTTGTGTCACTTGAAAAAATTACTCACATATTAAGGATTCTTAATGAGAGAATGGGAAATATTTCTACATTTCAGATGAATCAAGAAACATAGGAAGATCAACTCAAAATCAAGCTTGAAGAGAAAAGAAGTATGTAGATAAAAACTCAGCTTTTTTCATAGGGTAAGACTGTGTGATTGCCCTGGAGTTCTAGACAAATAATACCTAGCCTGAATCCAAAGAGAGATTGTCTAGTCCAGTATTAGTCATTGCTGTTACAATAAATTCTCCATAAAATACCTCTAAAGAATTTGCTAGAACAAATCTTTTATTTTCTACCCCACTGTTAAAAAATGTAATATGGGGAGTTGAGGAAGATGGTGGAAGAGTAAGACAGGGAGATCACCTTCCTCCCCACAGATACATCAGAAATACATCTACACGTGGAACTGCTCCTATAGAACACCCACTGAATGCTGGCAGAAGACCTCAGACCTCCCAAAAGGCAAGAAACTCCCCATGTACCTGGGTACGGCAAAAGAAAAAACAGAGACAAAAGGATAGGGACGGGACCTGCTCCAGTGGGAGGGAGCTGTGAAGGAGGAAAGGTTTCCACACACTAGGAAGCCCCTTCGTGGGCGGAGACTGTGGGTGGCGGAGGGGGGAAGCTTCGGAGTCGCAGAAGAGAGCATAGCAACAGTGGTGTGGAGGGCAAAGCGGAGAGATTCCCGCACAGAGGATCGGTGCCGACCAGCACTCACCAGCCCGAGAGGCTTGTCGGCTCACCCACCGGGGTGGGCTGGGGCTGGGAGCTGAGGCTCAGGCTTTGGTCGGATCGCAGGGAGAGGACTGGGGTTGGCGGCATGAACACAGCCTGAAGGGGGATAGTGCGCCACAGCTAGCCGGGAGGGAGCCCAGGAAAAAGTCTGGACCTGTCGAAGAGGCAAGAGACTTTTTATTCCCTCTTTGTTTCCTGGTGCGCTAGGAGAGGGGATTCAGAGGGCCGGTTAATGGAGCTCTAGAGACAGGCTAGAGCTGCGGCTAACAGCACGGACCCCAGAGACAGGCTTGAGACGCTAAGGCTGCTGCTGCAGCCACCAAGAAGCCTGTGTGCGAGCACAGGTCACTATCCATACCTCCCCTCCTGGGAGGCTGTGCAGCCTGGCACTGCCAGGGTCCTGTGATCCAGGGATAACTTCCCGGGAGAACACACGGCGTGCCTCATGCTGTTGCAACATCACGCTGGCCTCTGCCACTGCAGGCTCGCCCCGCACTCCGTGCCCCTCGCTCACCCCAGGCAGAGTGAGCAAGAGACCCTGAATCAGCTGCTCCTTTAAGCCCGTCCTGTATGAGAAAAGAACAGAAGCCCTCAGGCGACCTACAAGCAGAGGTGGGGCCAAATCATAACCTGAACCCTGGGAGCTGTGCGAACAAAGAAGAGAAAGGGAAATCTCTCCCAGCAGCCTCAGGAGCAGCAGAATAAATCTCCACAATCAACTTGATGCACCCTGCATCTGCGGACTACAAGAATAGACAACAAATCATCCCAAATTGAGGAGGTGGACTTTGAGAGCAAGATATATTATTTTTTCCCCTTATCCTCTTTTTGTGAGTGTGTATGTGTATGCTTCTGTGTGACATTGTTGTCTGTAAAGCTTTGCTTTCACCATTTGTCCTAGGGTTCTGTAAGTCCGTTTTTTGTTTGTTTAAAGAAATTTTTTTCTTAATAATTATTTTTTATCTTTTATTTTAATAACATTATTTTGTTTTATCTTACTTTATTTTATCCCCTTCCTTCCTTCCTTCCTTTCTTTCTTTTTTCTTTCTTTCTTTTCTTTCTTTCTAATTTTTCTCTCTTTTATTCTGAGCCATGGGGATGAAAGGACTTGGTGCTCCAGCCAGCAGTCAGTGCTGTGCCTCTGAGGTGGGAGAGCCAACAACAGGACACTGGTCCACAAGAGATCTCCCAGCTCCATGTAATATCAAATGGCAAAAATCTCCCAGAGTTCTCCATCTCAACACCAAGAACCAGCTTCACTCAATGACCAGCAAGCTACAGTGCTGGACACCCTATGCCAAACAACTAGCAAGACAGGAACACAAACCCACCCATTAGCAGAGTGGCTGCCTAAAATCATAATAAGTCCACAGACACCCCAAAACACACCACCAGACATGGACCTGCCCACCAGAAAGACAAGATCCACACTCATCCACCAGAACACAGGCACTAGTCCCCTCCACCAGGAAGCCTACACAACCAAATAAAACAATTTTAGCCATGGGGACAGAAACCAAAAACAATGGGAACTATGAACCTGCAGCCTGCAAAAAGGAGACCGCAAACACAGTATGATAAGCAAAATGAGAAGACAGAAAAACACACAGCAGATGAAGGAGCAAGGTAAAAACCGACCAGACCTAACAAATGAAGAGGAAATAGGCAGTCTATCTGAAAAAGAATTCAGAATAATGATAGTAAAGATGATCCAAAATCTTGGAAATAGCATAGAGAAAATGCAAGAAACATTTAACAAGGACCTAGAAAAACTAAAGAGGAAACAAGCAAAGATGAACAATACATAAATGAAATTAAAAATACTCTAGAAGGGATCAATAGCAGAATAACAGAGGCAGAAAAAAAGATAAGTGACCTGGAAGGTAAAATAGTGGAAATAACTACTGCAGAGCAGAATAAAGAAAAAAGAATGAAAAGAACTGAGGACAGTCTCAGAGACCTCTGGGACATTAAATGCACCAATATTCGAATTATAAGGGTCCCAGAAAAAGAGAAAAAGAAAGGGACTGAGAAAATATTTGAAGAGATTATAGTTGAAAACTTCCCTAATATGGGAAAGGAAATAGTTAATCAAGTCCAGGAAGCACAGAGAGCCCCATACAGGATAAATCCAAGGAGAAACACTCCAACACACATATTAATCAAACTATCAAAAATTAAATACAAAGAAAACATATAAAAAGCAGCAAGGGAAAAACAACAAATAACACACAAGGGAATCCCCATAAGGTTAACAGCAGATCTTTCAGCAGAAACTCTGCAAACCAGAAGGGAGTGGTAGGACATATTTAAAGTGATGAAGGAGAAAAACCTACAACCAACATTACTCTACTCAGCAAGAATCTCATTCACATTTGACGGAGAAATTAAAACGTTTACAGACAAGCAAAAGCTAAGAGAATTCAGCACCATAATACCAGCTTTACAACAAATGCTAAAGGAACTTCTCTAGGCAAGAAACACTAAAGAAGGAAAAGACCTACAATAACAAACCCAAAACAATTAAGAAAATAGGAATAGGAACATACATATCGAAAATTACCTTAAATGTAAATGGATTAAATGCTCCCACCAAAAGACACAGACTGGCTGGATGGATACAAAAACAAGACCCATATATATGCTGTCTACAAGAGACCCATTTCAGACCTAGGGAAATACACAGACTGAAAGTGAGGGGATGGAAAAAGATATTCCATGCAAATGGAAATCAAAAGAAAGCTGGAGTAGCAATTCTCATATCAGACAAAATAGACTTTAAAATAAAGACTATTACAAGAGACAAAGAAGGACACTACATAATGATCAATGGATCGATCCAAGAAAAAGATATAACAATTGTAAATATTTATGCATCCAACATAGGAGCACCTCAATACATAAGGCAAATGCTAACAGCCATAAAAGGAGAAATCGACAGTAGCACAATCATAGTAGGGGACTTAACACCCCACTTTCACCCATGGACAGATCATCCAAAATGAAAATAAATAAGGAAACACAAGCTTTAAATGATACATTAAACAAAATGGACTTAATTGATATAGGACATTCCATCCAAAAACAATAGAATACACATTCTTCTCAAGTGCTCATGGAACATTATCCAGGACAGATCATATCTTGGGTCACAAATCAAGCTTTGGTAAATTTAAGAGAATTGAAATTGTATCAAGTATCTTTTCCGATTACAACGGTATGAGACTAGATATCAATTACAGGAAAAGATCTGTAAAACATACAAACACATGGAGGCGAAACAATACACTACTTAATAACCAAGTGATCACTGAAGAAATCAAAATATACCTAGAAACAAATGACAATGGCGACATGACAACCCAAAACCTATGGGTTGCAGCAAAAGCAGTTCTAAGAGGGAAGTTTAAAGCAGTACAATCCTACCTTAAGAAACAGAAAACATCTCAAATACACAACCTAACCATGCACCTAAAACAATTAGAGAAAGAAGAACAAAAAAACCGCAAAGTTAGCAGAAGGAAAGAAATCATAAAGATCATATCAGAAATAAATTGAAAAGAAAGAAATGATAGCAAAGATAAATAAAACTAAAAGATTGTTCTTTGAGAAGATAAACAAAATTGATAAACCATTAGCCAGACTCATCAACAAAAACGGGAGAAGACTAAAATCAACAGAATTAGAAATGAAAAAGGAGAAGTAACAACTGTCACTGCAGAAATACAAAAGATCATGAGAGATTACTACAAGTAACTCTAAGCCAATAATATGGACAACCTGGAAGAAATGGACAAATTCTTAGAAATACAAAACCTGCCGAGACTGAACCAGGAAGAAATAGAAAATATGAACAGACCAATCACAAGCACTGAAATTGAAACTGTGATTAAAAATCTGCCAACAAACAAAAGCCCAGGACCAGATGGCTTCACAGGCGAATTATATCAAGCATTTAGAGAAGAGCTAACACCTATCCTCAAACTCTTCCAAAATATAGCAGAGTGAGGAACACTCCCAAACTCATTCTATGAAGCCACCATCACCTTGATACCAAAACCAGACAAAGAAAGATGTCACAAAGAAAGAAAACTACAGGCCAATATCACTGATGAACATAGATGCAAAAATCCTCAACAAAATACTAGCAAACAGAATCCAACAACACATTAAAAGGATCATACACCATGATCAAGTGGAGTTTATTCCAGGAATGCAAGGATTCTTTAATATGAGCAAATCAATCCACGTGATATACCACATTAACAAATTGAAGGACAAAAACCATATGATCATCTCAATAGATGCAGAGAAAGTTTTTGACAAAGCTTAACACCATTTATGATAAAAACCCTGCAGAAGTAGGCATAGAGGGAACTTTCCTCAACATAATAAAGGCCATATATGACAAACCCACAGCCAACATCATCCTCAATGGTGAAAAACTGAAACCATTTCCACTAAGATCAGGAACAAGACAAGGTTTCACACTCTCACCACTATTATTCAACATAGTTTTTGAAGTTTTAGCCACAGCAATCAGAGAAGAAAAGGAAATAAAAGGAATCCAAATCGGAAAAGAAGAAGTAAAGCTGTCACTGTTTGCAGATGACATGATACTATACATAGAGAATTCTAAAGATGCTACCAGAAAACTACTAGAGCTAATCAATGAATTTGGAAAAGTAGCAGGATACAAAATTAATGCACAGAAATCTCTGGCATTCTTATACACTAATGATGAAAAATCTGAAAGTGAAATTAAGAAAACTCTCCCATTTACCATTGCAACAAAAAGAATAAAATATCTAGGAATAAACCTACCTAAGGACACAGAAGACCTGTATGCAGAAAATTATAAGACACTGATGAAAGAAATTAAATATGATACAAATAGATGTAGAGATATACCATGTTCTTGGATTGGAAGAATCAACATTGTGAAAATGACTCTACTACCCAAAGCAATCTACACATTCAATGCAATCCCTATCAAACTACCACTGGCATTTTTCACAGAACTGGAACAAAAAATTTCACAATTTGCATGGAAACACAAAAGACCCCGAATAGCCAAAGCAATCTTGAGAACAAAAAACGGAGCTGGAGGAATCAGGCTCCCTGACTTCAGACTATACTACAATGCTACAGTAATCAAGACAGTATGGTATTGGCACAAAAACAGAAATACAGATCAATGGAACAGGATGAAAAGCCCAGAGATAAACCCATTCACATATGGTCACCTTATCTTTGATAAAGGTGGCAAGAATATACAGTGTATAAAAGACAGCCTCTTCAATAAGTGGTGCTGGAAAAACTGGACAGGTACATGTAAAAGTATGAGATTAGAACACTCCCTAACACCATATACAAAAATAAACTCAAAATGGATTAAAGACCTAAATGTAAGGCAGACACTATCAAACTCTTAGAGGAAAACAGAGGCAGAATGCTCTATGATATAAATCACAGCAAGAACCTTTTTGACCCACCTCCTAGAGAAATGGAAATAAAAACAAAAATAAACAAATGGGACCTAATGAAACTTCAAAGCTTTTGCACAGCAAAGGAAACCATAAACAAGACAAAAAGACAGTCCTCAGAATGGGAGAAAATATTTGCAAATGAAGCAACTGACAAAGGATTAATCTCCAAAATTTACAAGCAGCTCATGCAGCTCAGTAAGAAAGAAACAAAGAACCCTATCCAAAAATGGGCAGAAGACCTAAATAGACATTACTCCAGAGAAGATATACAGATTGCCAAGAAACACATGAAAGAATGCTCAACATCATTAATCATTAGAGAAATGCAAATCAAAAATACAATGAGATATCATCTCACACTGGTCAGAATGGGCATCATCAAAAAATCTAGAAACAATAAATGCTGGAGAGGGTGTGGAGAAAAGGGAACACTCTTGCACTGTTGGTGAGAATGTAAATTGATATAGCCACTATGGAGAACAGTATGGAGGTTCCTTAAAAAACTACAAATAGAACTATCATATGACCCAGCAATCCCACTACTGGGCATATACCCTGAGAAAACTATAATTCAAAAAGAGTCATGTACCAAAATGTTCATTGCAGCTCTATTTACAATAGCCAGGACATGGAAACAATCTAGTGTCCATCAACAGATGAATGGATAAAGAAGATGTGGCACATACATACAATGGAATATTACTCAGCCATAAAAAGAAATGAAATTGAGTTATTTGTAGTGAGGTGGATGGACCTAGAGACTGTCATACAGAGTGAAGTAAGTCAGAAAGAGAAAAACAAATACCATATGCTAACACATATATATGGAATCTAAAAAAAAAAAAAAAAAAGGTCATGAAGTACCTAGGGGTAAGACGGGAATAAAGACACAGATCTACTAGAGCATGGACTTGAGGATATTGGGAGGGGGAAGGGTAAGCTGTGACAAAGTGATAGAGTGGCATGGGCATATATACACTACCACATGTAAAATAGATAGCTAGTGGAAAGCAGCCACATAGCATAGGGAGATCAGCTAGGTGGTTTGTAACCACCTAAAGGGGTGGGATAGAGAGGGTGGGAGGGAGAGAGTTGCAAGAGGGAAGAGATATGGGAACATATGTATATGTATAACTGATTCACTTTGTTATAAAGCAGAAACTAACACACCATTGTAAAGCAATTATAGTCCAATAAAGATGTTAAAAAACGTAATATGTATATGCATATATATATATACAATCATGTGTATAACTATGCTTTATAATTATATAACTATATGTATAATGACTATATATAACTATATATATATTAACGGAAGAATAAAAGTCTTTGTTACTAAACACTGGATAAAGAAAGCAAATACTTCTATACAATTTGGAATATTCATGAACTAGTCACACATTACTTTATGAAAATTGAGGAGGGAAGAATAATCTGAATACATGAAAACTAGTAATAAACTTTTAAAATGAAACTAACAAAAATATTTGCAATATAAAATGAAAAGTAGAAGCTTTATGTTCAAAAATTTTTAATTATTACAACTCAGTGCAAGAAAATATAATTTAGAATACAAAATTCAGGGTAAAAATGTTAATAGAAGCTAATTGAAATGACCATGTGTCATGGCATGAGAGAACTTTAGAAGAAAAATGTCTTAATTCAAAGCTCTAGTTTCTTTGTCTACAAATGATATGTGTATTTGGGCGTTTAAGGATTAAATGACATAAAATGTCTAACTTAGAGTAAGTTCTCAGTAAATGAAGGGAAATAGAAATTATAAACCCTATTCCCTTTCCAAATGCTAGAAAGAAATTTCTAACAGAGTGACACATATACAATAAAATCTAAGTGGCTTTTAATGATATTTACCAAATGCTATTTTAGGCATGTCTCAGTGATAAATATAAACAGAAGTTTATGTTCCATGATTTTCATCCCTAGCAGTAGGCATTTAAGAGGAAGTAATATTTGGCAATATACAGAACAGAAAGTTAATCTACTGATACTTTCCTATTTATTAAACTTTAATTTAGCATTTTATGACATCTTGATTATATATGTCTCAATGAAATATGAACATTAAAATGGTCACCTTATAATAGAGCATGCATGTATTTTAAAATCATCCTCTCATCATATATTATAAAAGTCTTATGTATCATATTTTAAAGTATTTTATTTTAAATGTTTTGTTATGAATTCACCCTTTTGAAATATACTGAAGGATAACACTGCTGTAAAGTGCATCCTAATTTAAACTACAACTGGATATAAAAGTTAAATATTTGTAAATGCAGTTCTAAATCTTTGGGCTCAGTTAAACTATTCATTTGATAACTATATTCTTCTGCCCTTTTTAAAAATATAGTCAGTGCTGTCACAGAGAAAATTGTAGCTCAGAGACAATCTGGAAGGCACACAAACATTCCAAAAGAAGTGAATCTATGTAGAAAAAATTATGCTTGAAACATTCTCATTTATTTCAAGGTTTTTAAATGAAAGCATAGAAACACTTTCCCCCCTAAGGCTTTAAACAGCATAGCCTGGATCACTTCAATTCCCATAAGGTCTATTTCTTGAATGGCTTTTAAATGTAAGCAGAACAACCTTCTTCAATTGACTTCAAATATGTTTTCATATGCCTCATAGGAAATAAGATGAGACAATAAATTGCTACAGTCCATGAATACTGGAGACAAGCATTCACGTATTTAAAGTTATTTTTAAAGAATGTGTCTACAAAGTACAATATGAATTAATAAGTTGACAATTATCTAGTTAATATAATCAAAAGCACAGCCAACATTTATGATATAATGCCAACTCAGAAGCTTGTGCGTGATGATCAAGCTGTTTCTTGACCTTGTGATACATAGATCAGACCCCAGACCAAGGCATTTAAAAATTTATTTCTCATGGGTTCTGCTTTCAGGAAGATGGAAGAGATTTACTTTTTCTTATTATTCCAACTAAGTAAATCTTAAAATCTCAACATTATGTATAAAACAAACGTGGACTTACAAAAGTAGAGAAAAAAGGCAGACTGGATAGGAAACTCAAAACCCCAAAAATGATGCAGTGGTAGATTCCCTCAGGGTTTTTTTCTTTTTCATATTTTTTTTTCATATATTTTGGACTTGGAGCTGAAGAAGCAACCCCCCAGAAATACTAACAGGCAC
This sequence comes from Orcinus orca, assembly GCF_937001465.1. Taxonomy (NCBI): domain Eukaryota; kingdom Metazoa; phylum Chordata; class Mammalia; order Artiodactyla; family Delphinidae; genus Orcinus; species Orcinus orca. Next base: position 75,520,764 of record NC_064562.1, on the reverse strand, counting down.
AGATAATAAAATCCCCAGCAAAAGCCTTCTCTCTTTGGCCTAAAAAATGGGAGTGGGCAGCCTACAAGCATAGAAAAACTTTTAGACAATAACTGCTTTCCTATAGCCAAACACCACATTTTTAAAAAAAGTCAGTGGTCCCATCTCCACTCATGTAATCAAAGGCCAAATGGGAATCTAAGACTTCAATCCCTGCCAAGTTATAACAAGGCACCTTTGAAAGTTAATTTTATTTGTCAACTTGACTGAGCCATGTGGTGCTCAGACACTCGGTCTAGCATTTTTCTGGGTGTATCTGGTTTGTGAAGGTGTTTTTGCATAATCTTAATATTTGAAATGGTAGACTGTGTAAAGCAGATTGCCCTCCCCAGTGTGGATGGGTCTCATACTGGCAATTGAAAGTCTGTATAGAACAAAAAGCCTGACCCTCCCATGAATAAGAGGGAACATCTTCTGGCTGACAGCATTTGAACTGGTGCACCAGTTTTTTCATGCCTTCAGACTTAAACTTTAACATGGGCTTGTCCTGGGTCACAAGCCTGACTGCAACAGAACAGGAACTACATCATTAACTCTCTTGATCCTCATGTCCTGAGGCTCAGATTGGAACTACACCATTGGATCTCCTGGATCTCCATATGGCTGAATGTAAATCTTGAAACATTTCAGTCTACATAATTACGTGAGCCAACACATTATAATAAATTTCTTTATATATATATAGATGTTTCTCAAGGAAATATATATGTATATAAACAAATATATATACATAATTACATTAAATATATATACACACACAGTAAGTCCCCTACATATGAACCTTCAATTTGTGAACTTTCAAAGGTGTGAACATGCATCGCTCATCCATCCTATGGACGAGGGAAGTTATAGCTACTTTCAAGAAATATTATTTACATCACTCTTTTCATCAGGCAGTAAAGGTGAGTGATGAATCAGGAACAACCTTGTGACAATTTTGGAAGGACTATAATATCTACAAGGCCATATAAAACATTGACTTTGCTTGGCCTGAGGTTACAGCCATCACCATGAATGGGGTTTGGAAGAACCTTTGCCCACAGTTTGTTCACAGTTTTCGTGGATTTGAGAAGGTGGATGAGGAGTCCAAAGAGGTCTTCAGCAACTTAGTGACCCTCGGAGAGAAGTTGGAGCTAAACCTGCAGCGGATGACTTCATTGCACTCCTTGCTATGCCACATGAGGAGATTACTAATGAAGACCTGATGGAATTGGAGGCCCAGAGAAAGGATAAAGAGAAACAAGAGGAAGAAGAAGTGAGTGAGGAACCGAAGAGATTCACAGTGCAGGAAATAGCAAGGGGATTTTTCTTTATTTGAGGAGGTAGTGTTAGTTTTTGCGGTATAGGACCTTAATGTAGAATGGTACATGAAGGTTGCAGCAGCCATTCAGAATGCAATCCAGTGCCACCGTGTCATAGATGTTGAGAAAAAAACAGCTACTACCCAGGGATGTCATTTTTTCAAGGGAGTAGATAGAATTGAATCCAGCAAGGAACCAGAACCTGTGCCATCAACGTCAGGTGTGAGTGAAATTGCAGGTTGCCCTCCATCTCCTATTGCTGATGATTCTTCAGCTCTACCATCTCCCACCTCCTCTCCCTCCTTCAGTCAGTAACTCTTCTTGCCTTTTTACTCGATGCCAGCCCCTGTATGCCAGCTGTTGTACTGTACCACTGTACTTTCCAAGGTACTCTACTGTAAGTTTAAATATCTTTTCTTTATTTTCTTTATTTTTTGTGTCTGCTTATTTTTTTATGTACTATTTGTGTGAAAAGCATTATAAACTTATTACAGTACAGTACTATTATATATAGCCAATTGTGTTAGTTGGGTACCTAGGCTAACTTTGTTGGACTTATGAGCAAAATTGGACTTATGAATGCGCTCTCAGAATGAAACTTGTTTGTACGTAGGGGACTTACTGTGTATACACACACACACACACACACACACACACACACACATCCTATCGGTTATGTTTCTCTGGAAAATCCTGACTAATATAGCACCCCAACTCCTCCTCCTTGCACCAGGGTGGTGTCAGAATAGGCCAATTAGGTAGGGAGTCAGGACTTTCATCTCCACAAGGCAGTAAGCAGCCCCTTTCCTATGATGTCAGTGTAGATAACAAGGGAAACCTGGACACCACCACCATTAGGTAATAGCAAGTTGCACCTTCTGCTCCCCTCTGAGGTAGTGTCAGAGAAGGTCTTGTGGAGAGTCAGTACTTTCAGTACCACCATCCAGTAATAAGACCACTGACACACTCTGGTGTCAGTGACAACTACATGAGGATCAGTGAGGAGGCGTTTCCACCCATGCCATCCAGAGAGATACCACTGTAGGCCTAGTGGAAGATAGAACTCCCACACATGCCTAGCAGTAATGAGGAGCCTTCTCCTCAGGTGTTAATGGATTTTTATTCAGGAACCTAGACTTCTACATCCATCTAGCAGTAATGAGGCAGTGCCCCCTTCCTTTCTGTGTCAGAATGGTATCAAAGAAAGCCAGTAAAACAGAGGTTTAAGTAAGAACTCTAGCCTCATAACATAATATTCAAAGTGTCCAAGTTTCAATTTAAAAAAAAATCACATATCAAAAACCAGAAAGATCTAAAACTGAATGAATAAAAAGACAGTGAATAGATGTCAACATCAAGATGACAGAATTGCTAAGATTAGCTGACAAAGATTTTAAAGCAGTTGACATAAAAATGTTTCAAAGAGCAATTTTAAACACACTTGAGACAAAAGAAATACAGAACACCTTAGAAAATAAAAAAAAGAAAGTTGAATAAAGAAATAAAAAAATAAAGAAGAATGAAGTGGAAATGTTAGAACTGAAAAATATAATAACTGAGATTAAAAACACTCAATGCATGGTTCAAGAGCACAATAAAGGAAACAGAAGAAAGGATCAGTGAAACTGGATAAAGATTGATAAAAATTATACTGTCTTGTGAAGAGAAAAAGAAATAGACTGAAAAAGAAATGAACAGAGCCTCTGGAACTTGTGGGACTAAAACAAAATATCAAAACTTCATGTCATTAGAGTCTTAGAAGAAGAGAAAGAAGATGAGGCTTAAAAATTAATAACTAAAACATGAACAAATTTGACAAATGACAAAGTGAACATCAAATAAAATAACTGGAAGAAATCCACATCAAGACAGAGTCATAGTCATTGTCAAATTTCTGAAAACTAAAGACTAAGGAAAAAATCTTGAAAGAGAATCAAGAGTAAAACAGAAAGAGAGAATCACCTTACCTCTATGGGAAAAAATATTTCAAATGACAATGGATTTATCAGAAACCATGAAGGCCAGTAGGAAGTGGCACATGATGTTTCCTGTGTAAAAGAGAAAGAACCACCAACCCAGTATCCAATATTCAGCATAAATATTCTTTATGAATGAAACAGAAATCAAACATTCCCAGATGAACTAAAACTAAGAGAATGTGTTGCTAACTGACCTACTCTACTAGAATGGCTAAAGGAAGTTCTCTAAACAGAAAAGAAACAAAGAAAAAAGCCTTGGAATATCAAGGAGTAAGAAAGAATACAGTAAGCAAAAATATGGATAAATACAATTGTCTTTCCTTCTATTGTATCTTCTAAATTATGTTTGATGATTGAAGCAAAAATTGACACTCTCTGATTTCATTCTAAATGTATGATAAAAAATTAAATCAATTATATCAAACAGAAGTTAAGGAGACATAAAGGGAAGTAAGTTTTCTACAAAAATAGAAAACAGAACTGGAAAATTAATCATCCTAGTAGACTGTGATAAATTATCTTTATACAACAGAGTAGCTGGATCAATAACTAAGCAAGTTATACAAAGAGATACACTTGGAAACTCTATAAATAAATCAAAATGGGATTCTAAAAATGTTCTAGTACACTACAGAAAGGCAGGAAAAAGTATACAGATAATCAAAAAAACAGAGAACAAACAAACAAAATGGCCAACATAATCTCTAACATATCAAGAATTATATTACTACTAAATACATCATTTAATTATGTTAAATGAACTAAATGCACCATTTAAAACACAAAGATTGGCAGAGTGGATTAAAAAATATGACCCAACCATATGCTGTCTGTAAAAAACTCACTTCAAATGTAATGATATTATCAGCATATTGAAAGTAAAAAATAGGAAAAGATATATTACAAAACTATCAAAATAAAGCAAGAATGGCCATACTATCACAAACAGTAGACTTCAAAGAAAAGAAAATTCCAGAGAGAGAGGAATAGTATATAAACACAAAAGTGTGAATCTGCAGGAAAGGTATAGCAATCTTACATGTGTCTTCAGCAAACAGCAGCCCTGAAAAATATATAAAGCAAAGATAAATCAACAACAAACCTTTATCAACCTTTTCTAAACAAGTGATAATCAAAGGGAGAGGAAAATATCAAGGAAATAGAACTCAAAACGTTATCAATCAACATAATTGACATTTATAGAACACTTTAATTAACAAGAGCAAAATACACATACTTTCCAGTGTCTATGAAAAATACACCAAGAGGGAGAATATCATGGGTCATAAAATAAACCTCAACAAATTTAACTGAAATCAAACAGAAGATGCTTTCAAACCACATTGGAATCAAAATAGAAATCAACAACATTACATCTAACAGGAAAATCTCCACACACTTTGGAATTAAATACCACATATGGATTATTTATAATCCAGCACGCATGGACTACAGATAATCCATTGGTCAAAGAGAAAGTAACAAGAGAAATTTTTAAAATACATGGAACTGAATTAAAATGAAAATATAACAAATCAAAATTTGTGAGGTACAATTAAGCAGTACTGAGAGAGAAATTTAGAATACTAAACACATACGTTAGAAAACAGGAAAAATCTGAAGTCACTAATCTAAGGTACTTCCTCAAGAAATTAGCAGAAGACAAGAAAAACAAGTCCAAAACAAGCAGAAGGAAGAAAATAAGAACATTACACTTAATGGTGAATAAATGAATTCCCCCCCCTAAAATCAGAAAGAAGGCAAGGATGTTCATCATCACCACTCTTTCTCAACGTAGAGCTGGAAGTTCTAGCCAGTGTAATAAATCAAGATAAGAAAATAAAAGGCATAGAGATTGGAAAGGAAGGACTAAAACTGACCCTACTTGCAGAAGGTATGTTGCCTCTTTAGGACATTTCAAAGAGTAAACACATACACACACATACACACACACACACACACACACACACAAATTTCATATAACTAAGTAAGTTCAGCAAGGAAACAGTGTAGAAGATACACATACAAAATCATACTACCCTGGTGGTCGAGTGGTAAAGAATCCACCTTACAATGCAGGGAACGTGGGTTCCATCCCTGGTCAGGGAACTAAGATCCCACATGCCACAGGGTAACTAAGCCGGTGCAACAGAACTACTGAGCTCATGTGCCTCAACTAGAGAGCCTGTGTGCTGCAAACTACAGAGCCCATGCGCCCTGGAGCCTGCACTCCACAACTAGAGAAGGGAAAACCCTTGCACTACAACTAGAGAGAAACACACGTGCCACAATGAAAGACCCTGCATGCCGCAGTGAAGATCCCATGTGTCACAACTAAGACCTGACGCAGCCGAAAATAAATTAAATAAATAATAAATAAATAAATCTTTAAAAAATGTATTGTAATTCTATTTACCAGCAATGAAGACGTAGACACTGAAATAGAAATATTTGCAATTTTTTAAAATGAAATATGTAGTATGAATCTAACAAAACATATGCTGCACTTTTATGCTTAAAATGCAAAGTGTTTATGAAATAATTAAAATATCAGATAAATGAAGAGATATACTATATTCATAAATTGGAAGTTTCATCAAAGTAACGATGATTAATTTGGGAAAAATTGATATAAAGGTTTGCCACATTTCCTATCAAAAAACAGAAAGACAGTTTTTAGATGTAGATAAGATCACTCTAAAATTTGTATAGAATGTCAAGGGAATTTAATTGCTAAAAGCAATTGTGAAAAAGAAGAATAACACAGTAGGAATCTATCCAATTTCAATTATATGGTCACAGTAATCAAGACTGGTAGTATTGGAAAACAGATTTATGTATAGGTAAATGCAACAGAATTGAGAGTCCAGAAATAGATCCACACCAATATATTCAACTGATTTCTGCCAATTCAGTGAGGAAAGATGGCCCTTTTAACAAATGCTGGAGTAATTGTATATTGATAAGTAAAATATGAAAATTGACCTAAGTATCACACCTCATATAAAAGTTAACTCAAAACAGATTACAGCCTTAAATGTAATATAAAGCTAAAATCCTTTAGAAAATATATGAGTAACTCTTTTGGTTCTAGGGCTAGGCACGGAATTGTTACACTTGACATCAAAAGCAAAATCCTCACAAGAAAAACGTTGATAAATCAGACTTCATCAAACCTGCTCTTTGAAAGACCTAAAGGGAATGAAAGGACAAGCTACAGACTTGCAGAAAATATTTGCAAAACACATGTTCAACAAAGGATTAGTATCTTGAATATGCAAAGAACTCAAAATTCAAAGGTAAAAAAACAAAAAGCAAAGATCCAATGACCCAATTAGAAAATGGTCAAAAGACATGAGCAGACATTTTACTGAAGAAAATATACAGACACCAAATAAGCACATAGAAAGATGTTAAATACTGTTAGCTTTTAGGGAGATGCAAATTAAAATTACAATGTGATAGTTTCAGAATAGCTAAAATAAAAATGCTGGTGAGGACACAAAGAAATGGATGCCATGATTATACAGATACTCTCAAAACAGTTTGTGTCTAAAAAACAAAAAACAAGCAACAACAAGAACAACAAAAACCCTAAATATACACATAACTATACAACTACATTTATCCAGAAAAATGAAAACTTCAGACTAGACAAAATTTATACATAATTGTTCATAGCAGTTTTACTCATAATGGCCAAAAACCTGGAAACAACCCATGTATTCTTCAATGGATGAATGGTTCAACAAATTATGGTACAACTATGCTAGTTGTTAATAAGAGGAATAAATGATTCATAATTGCAACCTGGATGAATCTCCAGAGAATTTTGCTGAATGAAAAATAGACAATCCCAGAAGGTTACATAATATAAAATTTATGTAGCACCCTTGAAATGACAAAAATTACAGGAATAAAGAAGAAATTAGTGGTTTCTATGGGTTAAGGAGGGAGAAGCAGGTGTGGCCATAAAAGGGCAACACTAGGGATTTTTGTGGTGATGGAAATGTGCTGCATCAATGTCAATATTCTGGTTAGAAATGATATACTATATAGTTTTGCGAGACATTACCTTTGGGGGAAAGTGGGTAAAGGGTATACACAATATCTCTGTATTATTTTTATAACTACATGTGGCTCTGCAATTTTCTCAAAAAGTTTATTATAAATAAAAGGTGTGTAAATATTTCTGAAAAGTAACATATTAGCAACTAAAATTTTTAAGGTTTGTGGCCTGTATCCTATAATTTTATATTATTAGTCTCTAAGGATTGTTTCATATTATAAGCTCTTTTAAAATTATTTTTATTCAAAAATGAACCATAATGATTAATCTGAACTAGAAGATAAAATGATTAATACTGGCACCAATATTTCTACAACAAAAAAATAAAACACGTCCCTCATTATAGTAGTCTGTTTTATATCATATAATTCTGATTCTTGGATTGAATCATTAGTTTTTGTTTTTAAACAGTATTGAATTATTGTTTTAACATTTTAGAAAAGATTCTATTTTAACTACTGTGGTGGTAGAGTCAAAGAACAGGAATGTGATTTCTGAGTAGTCTAAACACTAGTTCAGGGTTCATGCTTCTAAACTCCAGTACAACACTGACTAATCATTTTGTATTATAGATGATCTTATTTGCAAAACAGAAATAGAGACACAGACATAGAGAACAAATGTATGGATACCAAGAGGGAAGGTAGGGGGAATTGAGAGATTGGGTTTGACATATATACACTACTGATAATATGTATAAAATAAATAAATAATAAGAACATACTGTATGGCACAAGGATCTCTACTTAATGCATTGTGGTGACCTAAATGGGAAGGAAATCCAAAAAAGAGGACATATATGTATATATATATAGCTGATTCATCTTACTGTACAGTAGAAACTAACACAACATTGTAAAGCAACTATATTCCAATAAAAATCAATTTAAAAAAATCTAATACACAAAGATCATAATATTTATGGAAAATGAGGCTAAAAAGTCCAATAGACTTTCTCTACTTCTTTTGCAATAATAAGGATGATTGCGATAATTATAGCTTAACATTTCTGAGTACAACTAGGAGTACAACTAGATACTAAATTCTATGTATTTTACTTGACATCAAAAATACTTCAACTATTATGATTGTAATTATTAATGAATAATATTTCATATGAACTTGATAGAACAAAAATTTAGCACTACATCTTAGCTAATGTTAGAAAAATCAGGAATTCATTATAATTTAACTAAGATTTTACTCAGTGAGCATTTAGAATTCATATATGACATTAAACTAATTATAAACAAATTAACAATTAGCCCAACCAAGTAAGTGCTCATTCAGGTTCAGAAATCCTTTGCCTATACTCAGAGTATATTCTTACAATTCACTTTAACTTTAAGTCACCACATTTAAAAAATTCCTTAATGAGTGATGTCAACAAGATGGCCAAATAAGATGTCCCTAGTTCATATCCTCTGCTTAAGAATAATTTGGCATCTATCCACGGACAAAGGTGACTTTCTGGGAGCTGCGGGATCCAGGAAGAACTTTATGAAACCCTGGTGCAGTCCAAAAACAAAACAAGGAAAACCATTTTGAGAAGACAGGCTCACACATAGGCTGCTAACTCATCCACCCAGATCCTAACTATAGACCCAGAAACAGCTCCATACTCTTGAAAACAGTTACAGCTCCATTTGGCTTTGGTTCTGTCATAAGCACCATATGCTAAGGGACCTGGGAAGAGTCTTGCCAACCCACACGTTGGGAAATAGGCATACAGACCTCAGTCCTAGCTGTGGACCCTGAAATGGCCCTTGAGCCAGTTCTAGCCCTTCTTGGCCATGGTTCAGGAACCTCTGGAGAACACTGATCTAGACTATAACCCACAGATAAGAGAGTCTTTGTGGAAGTCCAGGAGTCAAGTGGAGAAGTTCTGGTACACCACTGTATCAAAAACAAAACAAAAAAGCCAAACTTGGATGCTTTGAAGAGGGTAAGAGGAACTATCTGACTTAACCCACATCACCCTCTCCCAAGGCTACACAGCTCAGTGCCAGGAGAGCACCTCTTAGCCTTTGTATTCTCCCACAAGGGAAAGTGCCGGGCTTCCCTAGCTGTGTGGGCTGCTGCCCAAGAGACCAGTTTCTCTCTCACCCCATCAAGAGTACTGAGTATGACTGAGGGTTAGTGAGCAGCTAAGAAAACAGCAGTGAAGGTTCAAGAGGAACATATCAAAGGGACAAGGATCCTACAAATCTTGTCATAGACTCCATTGAAGGCCCATGCATGAGCTGCTGGGCTGGGCCCATGACACCCCCAGTGCTCCACAGGCCTTACCCACACAACACCCACCCCTTGGCCAGCTCCCTATGCATATTCCCAACAGCATAATGAGCTTTTGTAGACTGCTAGTGAGCATGTGCAGAAAGCTGTCCTGAATCTGAGCGCCTGGGAGAAACCACAAACTTGAGCATACAGCACCACCCTAGGGAAAGCAAAAAGGACACTGTCAACAAATTGGGTCACCTAGAAGAATTGGACAAATTCCTAGAAACATAAACCCTATCAGGACTGACTCACAAAGAAATGGAAAATATGAACAGACCAATAATGATTAAGGAGATTAAATCAGTAATCAAAAACCTCCCAACAAAGAAAAGCCCTGGACCAAACAGACTCACTGGTGAATTCTACAAAACATTTGAAGAATTAACATCAAGCCTTCTCAAACTCTTTCAAAAAATAGAAAAGGGGATAACACTTCTAAACTCACTTTACAAGGCCAGCATCACCCTGATACCAAAGCCAGATAAGGATACTATAAGGAAAGAAAACTATAGGTCAATATCCCTGATAAATATAGATGCAAAAATTCTCAACAAAATGTTTTGTTTTAAATGTTTTCTAGTGAAAATCAAATTCATAGCACATTAAAAGGCTCATACATCATGATCAAATGGGATTCACCCCTTGGACTAATGGTTCAACTATGCAAATCAATAAATATGATACACCACATTAATAAAATGAAAGATAAAAATCATATGATCATTTAATAGACACAGAAGAAAAACTTATTTACAAAACAGAAGTAGAGTCACAGATGTAGAAGACAAACTTATGGTTACCAGGGCATGACGGGGAGGGAAGAATAAACTGGGAGATTGAGATTGATATATACACACTATTATATATAAAATAAATAACTAATAAGGACCTACTGTATAGCACAGGGAATGCTACTCAATACTCTGTAATGACCTATCTGGGAAAAGAATCTAGAAAAATTGCAGATATATGTATATGTATAACTGATTCACTTTGCTGTATACCTGAAACTAACACAACACTGTAAATCAACTATACTCCAATAAATTTGCTTTTAAAAAAGAAAAGGAATTTGACAAAATACAATATCCTTTCACAGTAAAGATGTTCAGCAAATTGGGTGTAGAAGGAACATAACTCAAGATTATAAAAGCCATATAGGACAAGCCCACAGTTAACATCATATTTGACAGTGAAAGGCTGAAAGTTTCCCTCTAAAATCAGAAACAAGGCAAGGGTAGGGTATTCACTCTCAATATTCCTACTCAATATATTACTGAAAGTTCTAGCCTGTGCAATCAGGCAAGATAAAGAAATAAAAGGCATGCCTGCAAATTAGAAAGAAAGAAGTAAAATTATCTCTGTTTGCAGGTAACTTGATCTTATGTATACAAAAATTTAAAGGCTTCACAAAAAAACTGTTAAAACTAATAAACAACTGCAGTAAAGTTATGGGATACAAAACCAATATACATAAGCCAGTTTCATTTCAATACACTAACAAATGAAGTGTCTGAAAAAGAAATAAAGAAGAAATTCCACTTACAATAGCATCAAAAAAAAAAAAAAAAAACACAACACCTTAGGAATAAATTTAACCAAGGAGGTGAAATATCTGTATACTGGAAACAATGAGACTTTGATGAAAAGAATTGAAGAATGAACTTTTCCACAAAAAATGGAAAGATGTTCTGTGTTCATGGATCAGAATTATTAATATTGTTAAAATGCCCATACTACTCAAAGCCACCTATAGAGTCAGTGCAATCCCAATTACAATTCCAGTGGCATTTCCTACAGAAATAGAAAAAGTAACCCTAAAATTCATATGGAACCACAAAAGACCCTAAATAGCTGAAGTAGTCCTGAGAAGAAGAACAAAGTTGGAGGCGTCACATTTCCTGATTTCAAACTATATTACAAAGGCATAGTAATCAAAACAGTGTGGTACTGGCATAAAAACAGACACATAGCTGAATGGAACAGAATCAAGAGCCCAGAAGTAAGTCCTAATGTATACAGTCAACCAAGAACAAGGGAACCAAGAACACACAGTGGGAAAGAATAATTTCTTCAATAAATGATATTGGGAAAACAGGGTAATAACATTCTAAAGAATGAAATTGGACCTACCTCACACCACTCACAAAAATGAACTCAAAATGTATTAAAAACTTAAACATAAGACCTGAAACCATAAAACTCCTAGAAGCAAGCATAGGGTAAAAGTTCCCTAACTTTAGTCTTGGCTATGATGTTTCTTGGATATGACACCAAAAGCACAAGCAATAAAATCAAAAGTAAAGAAGTGGGACAACATCAAACTAAAAAGCTCTGCGTGGCAAATAATAATAATAATAATAACCAACAACATGAAAAGGAAACCTACAGAATGGGAAAAATTTTCTTGCAAAACACCTATCTGATAAAGGTTAATATCCAAAATATATAAGGAACTCATATAACTCAATAACAAAAAAAATCCAATTAAAAATGGGCAAAGGATCTAAATAGACATTTTTCCAAAGGAGACACAAAAATGGCCAATAGGTACATGGAAAGGTGCTCAACATCACTAATCATCAGGTAAATATAAATTAAAATCACAATTAGACATCACTTTACACCTGTTAAGTTAGAACAGCTATTATCAAAAAGACAATAATTTGTGACCACCTAGAGGGGTGGGATAGGGAGGGTGGGAGGGAGATGAAAGAGGGAGGAGATATGGGGATATATATGTATAGCTGATTCACTTTGTTATAAAGCAGAAACTCACACACCATTGTAAAGTGGTTATACTCCAATAAAGATGTTTAAAAAAATTTTAAATAAATAAATAAAATTTAACCCCCCCCTCAAATAAAAAACAATAATTAAATATTGCAAGGATGTGAAGAGAAGGAAACATTTGTGTACCATTGGTGATAATCTAAATTAATACAGCCACTCTGCCAAACAATATGGAAGTTCCTCAAAAAAATTAAAAATAGAACTACCATATGATCCATCAATCCCACTTCTGGGTATACATCTAAAGGAAATGAAATCACTATCATGTAACGATATCTTTACCCCACATTCATGGCAGCATTATTCACAATATAAGATGGAAACAACATAAGTATCTACCTACCGATGAATGGATAAAGAAGACTGGTATTAATATATACAATGGAATATTGTTCAGCCTGAGAAATTAGGAAACTCTTCCACTTATGACAATGTGGATGGACCTTTAGGGCATTATGTTTAGTGATATAAGTCAGACATGGAAAGAGAAATATTGTACAACCTCACTTATATGTAGAATCTAAAAAAGCTGAGCTCATAGAAACAGAAAAGAATGGTTGTTGACAGAGGCTGAGGTTTGGGAGAAATGGAGAAATGTTAATCAAAGGGTAAACTTCCAGTTATAAGATGAATAAGTTCTGAGGATCTAATGTACAGCATGGTGACTATAGTTAACAATACTGTATTTTATACATAAAAGTTCCTAAGAGATTAGATTTTAAATATTCTCACTACACACACACACACACACATACACACTGTAATTATGTGAGGTGAGGGAGATAATAACTAACCTTATTGTGGTAACTATTGCACAATATATACATGTATCAAATCACATATTATATACCTTATACTTACACAATATTATATGTCAATTATATCTCAGTAATGCTGGGAAAAAATAAAAGACAAAAGATTCCCTTTTTATTACACTGAGAAAAAACAAAAATTCATATTTTTTGTCACAGAATAATTTTAATAAAGAGATAAAGAGGAAGATTTTAGCAACTTGAAGATTACAATCAAGTGCTGATGATTTTTCTTACAATAATAGCATAATTTTGAAGGATGGCAATACATATTTCATCACATATATTTATCTTAAATCAAAGTTTTTAAATATTTTTGTGTTCTCTGACCACCAAACGTACTGATAACATGATAACTGAATTGGGAAGAAACTGTGATTAACATTGTACTCCCCTTTTTTCAGAATGGGTCTTAACAGCAACCATTTGTTAAAAAAAAAATTAATGTGGGAGATATATGGGAAGATAGTGGAAATTCTTGCTCAGGGAAATTAAATTATGATTAAGTAATTTACTATATATCATAGGATCCTAATTCCTTACAATCTAAATTTAAAATACATATTACACACAATGCTAAGACAGTATATGTATATTAACGACAAATTATAATAGAGTACTTAGTATACTATAACTCTATGTGTATAAATTCTATCTCCTCTGTACCAAACATGTAAATCATTTTATTGACAAGGGAAATTCCTTTTAGTTAGAGTAATTATGTATATATGTATACATACAGAAATAAAAGGTATAAAATTATTCATGTTTTCAGTAGATATCTGCGTTAATATCAATTACTATAATTAAGGCATTCATACAGAAATAAAGTGAGCTAAAAATTAAGTACATAGAAGCAGAATTGTTTAATTATGAAGAACAAAGAACCAATTTTGCCAATACAATATAACTAATCAGAGTAGGTGACACAACACACATAGGTTATTATGTTGGACAAACTTTTTGTCCTTCCCATTCTGTATTATGTGAAGCTCAAAGAAAGAATACTTACTAAGCTTCAGAAATGAGACACTGAAAATAGGACAAGAATTCACAAAATAGAAACCACTGACCAAAGAGACTTCTTTTTTTCACTTCATGTCTCTTTTATTCCTACATTTATTTCCATTTATTTTAAAGCATCTCTCCTTGTTGTTTTTTGTCCTTTTACTTGGCTACCTGAATCATCAAGGAGGATTAATGTGACTTTGAACCACCATGAACTTCTTTTTCCTTTTTCTCAGCACACTTCCTTCCTACCCAGGCCACATATTCTTTGAAGTCAATGGGCAGCACACATCAGAGGTGATTAGTAGGGTTTAGAGCAAACAAGAATAGCTTCCAGACAAAGGCTCATACCTTTCCACAAATATCTCCAGCCTGGAGTGTCACAACTCTTTTCTAGAAAGCCAAGTTACTTACCTATTCAACTGAGCTCACTTTTAGTCCCTGTGCCTTAGATCTAAGTAAAGCTGTTTGTTTGACTGCTTGGGACAAATCTCTCTGGGTCACATACTAAACCATGAACTTTTCCTCTCAGGATTTCTCCCATAGCATGAAACTATCTCTGTGTGTCACCCTTGAGAGAATACTGTAAAGGACCTGAAATATTATGACAGAGTAAACGGGAAAATGCAGCTGCTAACAAGCACAAAAATGATGAGATGAATATATTTTGAGATGGTTGCTGAACCCTGACAGCTGACTGAAAGCTAATCAGGCAAAGCACCGCCCCCAATGCCAAAGAGAATTCTGGCCAAGGAGAGGAACTCCCTCTTGTAATTACGGGAAACTGAGTAGCATGTTGTAATCGAAAAAGGACCGGCTGCGTTCTGAACCTGCCTCTGCCATTAACACCTGAATAGCCTTGGGCAAGACAGCCTACCTCTTCGAGCCTATTTCTTAAGGAAAAGGGTCCAGAGAATAAAATTTCTGTTTCCTTCCAGAATCCCATGATAAAAACATCACAAAATGTACTAATCCAAATGTTTTCAGCATTATCACTCGTGCTGGAGACTGGTTGGGTTTCAAGGAACAAGAAGCAAAAGTAACCCACAAGGGACCATTAAAAATAAAGAGAAAAACAGGATGCAAGACAAAAATAAATCAAATGCCATTTTTTTCTGAAATGTCACTAACATGAAAATAAGAACTGGAAAGCTGAGTAGCTGTAGCTAACATAGGGTCATGTGCAAGAAGATACTGATTTGGGATGGAAATGCCTTCTTGTACCTCACATATCCTGTCATCTACAGCTACTTCTTAATTTGAACTCAGTGAAGATATTAAAAGAAAAAAAAACTTGCTGCCAACTTTTCATAATGTTTTTATAGTATTCTTTTTTGGGCAAAACAGACACATGATTCTTGATATTTTTCTTCTTATCAGCCTTTTTAACTATTTATATTTCTAATTACTCATGATGAAAAACTTATGATTAATGAATTATGCAATATCTAACATACCTTTGGCTGGCCTAGAAGGCAAAAATAACATACTAAAAGCTTAGAGCTATAAATGTTGGAAAACCCAGTAAACATTTATTTTGCTAGTATATGAATAAACAGAAACCTCAGCAGACATGATTTTCATAGACACAAGCCAGAAATGAAGTAGTGGAAAGAAAACCTGCTTTCAACAGAAGCTAAGTGGTAAGAGAAAATTAAGTTTATTTTGATTATGAATAAACTAATTTATTCAGTGCAAGACGAATTCCAGATATATTTTATTTCATAAACAACATTAACTAAGCAAAATTCATAAATGAGCCAAGTATCTAAAAATAAAAATACAGAAAAATTTAATTTGGGGGGATAAAAGTAGACAAGGAAGAAAAATCCAACAACTCTGAAACATGGGAAATCTTTACATAACCAAATTAACACAGCAGTTTTAAGAAATACCAATGTTTTGATAATGAGCATGACATGAAGAATAGGTCTCAAATGAAAAATGACTTTCTGTGGCAAAATTTTTTCCATTAAAATAATTGGTTTCTGAGTCAATCCTTTTCTAAACAGTAATTAATGAGAACTACTGACAGTGGAGATAGGAGACAATGATATTCCTGGGTTAACTATGGGGAAAATTAGTTCAATGTCTCTGCTTATGGGCTAAATTGTTAGTTACTTAAAGGGAAAATAATGGAAAGAAAAGAAAGTGTGTATCTTTCTCAGGATGATATCATCACTACATTGGCCTATCTAAATGGAAAGTAGATCCAGGATATAAGCACATTTCATTTCTATATTATTAATTGAATGAGTTATACAATGAAAGAAAGATTAATTCAGTATCAGAGTAGATTGCTGATGTCAAGTAAGTGTTAGTTGCAAAGGCAAATCAGAATTACCTCCAAAATTTATTTCTAAAATTTTTTCATATACTTTTTCCACTGTTACATATTGAGAGATATGTTTGGAGATCCTGAAAAATCTGTTCTTTCTAGTTTAAGTGACTCATCTGTTTCACTAAATTACTAATATACACTATATTGATAAAGCACTAAGATAAATTTGGAGTTTCAAGGAGAAAGATCTTTCAACATACTTTAGGTCTATTATCTTTGAAAATATAAATGCTTGCAAATATGAAAGGGGGCTTCCCTGGTTGCGCAGTAGTTGGGGGTCCACCTGCCAATGCGGGGGACGCGGGTTCGTGCCCTGGTCCAGGAGGATTCCACGTGCTGCGGAGAGGCTGGGCCCGTGAGCCGTGGCCGCTTAGCCTGCGTGTCCGGAGCCTGCGCGTCCTGAGCCTGTGCTCCGTAACAGGAGAGGCCACAACAGTAAGAAGCCCAAGTACCACAAAAAAAAAAAAAAAAAAAAAAAAAAAAAGGAAAATACAAAGTACGCTTAAAATTTATTGATTTATTAAATTCCTGCCTTCTGTGAATCAAAGTTAACTAGAAAGAACCTGAATGAATAAGAAGTGGCTAATAAATCACTGAGTGCTTTGCTCACAAGTCAACCAACAGACCTCTATGATTAGAACTTTTTACAATTCAGTCAGAAAAATGGCAGAAGCTATAAATAAGCTCTTATTATCTTTAGGCCACAGTATAATTACACCATTTCTTTTCCATTCACAAGTTACATAGTGGCAATTTCCTAGGTATCTTTTTAAATGTGTCCTCAAATTTTATCCCCATTTTGTAAGTGAGGAAACTAATATACAAATAAGTTTACTGAAAAGAAAGATACTAATTATCATACTAATTATAAATTAGTATGCTCTTCTAGATCTATAATATCTTATAGTACTTTATCTTGAGGGTTTAAACAATCTTCTATTTCAATAGCAAGCCAATTGCATCATTAAGGAATTTGGATAGAATCAGGAAATTTACTAATATAGATAGTTCAAACATGAGACTTTGAGATTAAAATTAGAAAAAAAATTTTCATTAAAAAAAGTCCATCATGGCTAAGCTTTTTTTAACTTATGAAGAGGGAAGAAATCAGTGACAGGTAGACAGAAGGAAGAAAGAGAGGAAGGGAGAGAGAGAAGGAGGGAAGGAGGCAGGCAGGAAAGGGCATGATGGGAGGAGGTACCTTTCAGTACCTTGAAAAGTACAGTAGTGCAGTACAACAGCTGGCATACAAGGGCTGGCATCAAGTGAAAAGGCAAGAAGAGTTACTGACTGAAGGAGGGAGAGGAGGTGGGAGATGGTAGAGCTGAAGGATCATCAGCAATAGAAGATGGGGGGAAACTGCAATTTTGCTCACACCTGACGTTAATGGCACGGGTTCTGGTTCCTTGCTGGATTCAATTCTACCCACCCTCTTGAAAAAACAACATCACTGGGTAGTAGCTCGTTTCTTCTCATCATAGATGACACGGTGGCACTGGATTGCATTATGAATGGCTGCTGCAACTTTCACGTACCGTTCTACGTTTCGGTCCTGTGCCTCAAAAACTAACAGTGCCGCCACAATAAAGAAAAATCCCCTTGTTATTGCCTGCGTTGTGAATCTCTTCGGTTCCTCACTCACTTCTTCTTCCTCTTGCCTCTCCTTATCCTTTCTCTGGGCCTCCAATTCCATCAGGTCTTCATTAGTAAGTTCCTCGTGTGGCACAGCAAGGAGTTCAGTGAAGTCGTCCTCTAGCAGATCTAACTCCAGCTTCTTGCTGAGGGTCACTAAGTTGCTGAAGACCTCTTTGGACTCCTCATCCACCTTCTCAGATCCATGAAAATTGTGAACAGACTGTGGGCAAAGGTTCTTCTAAACCCCATTCATGGGACGGCCATAACCACAGGCCAAGCAAAGGCGATGTTTTTTTATGGCCTTGTAGATGTTATAGTCCTTCCAAAATTGTCACAAGGTTGTTCCTGATTCATCAGTCATCTTTAATGCCTGATGAAAAGAGTGATGTAAATAATATTTCTTGAAAGTAGCTATAACTCTCTGGTCTATAGATTGGATGAACAGTGCATGTTCACATCTTTGAAAGTTCACAACTTGAAGGTTCGTATGTAGGGGACTTACTGTACATTAATATTAGAAAGTGTTTCCAAATGATGGGCACTCTGAAGCCCAACAAAGAGCTTCTTTGTTATGGAAGATGGTAAAGATCTTCAAGATTATCACTGAACGTTAAACAAACAGACATGCAAAGCCATCATGCAGGTGTTCTCTGGCATGGAGAGATGTCTTTCCTAATTCCTATAAAGGCATTCATGGACTAGCAGCTGTTCTGTTATGTGACAACTCCTTGAGTTACTTGATAGACCCATCAAGGTGGACTAAGGGTGGGGAGAGAGTCATCTATACAATAGCAGTTTCATGACTCAGCCTGGAATAATCAACAATAGTGCTGACAGAATGTCAACCCAATACTTTGTCTCTTTTGCTGTGCAAAACCCTCTGAGAACCCGAATAACAAAGCTTTCTCCCATGAGAAAGTAAAAATTGTTTCCTTAATAATATAGAGTAGTGTGATCCAAGGAGATTTACGTTCCACAAAAACAAATCAATATTCTGCCATGTTCTGTGGAGAGTGCATCTTCCTAAGCTTTTCCAAAGGTGTGGTCCTGGTGTGTATCTGGATTGCTTCTCCAAGAGAGGATAATCCTCTTTACATAGCTTTGAGGGAGTATCCCTCAGCACAGGAGAAAAAAAAAGAGAGAGAGATCCTCTCAGTATCTGCATTGTCTTTTTTTTTTTGCGGTACGCGGGCCCCTCACTATTGTGGCCTCTCCTGTTGCGGAGCACAGGCTCCGGACGCACAGGCTTAGCGGCCATGGCTCACGGGCCCAGCCGCTCCGCGGCATGTGGGATCCTCCCGGACTGGGGCACAAACCCGTGTCCCCTGCATCGGCAGGCGAACTCTCAACCATTGCGCCACCCGGGAAGCCCTGCATTGTCTTTCATTTTATTTAGGCATCTAGCTGTAATGTAAAGTTGGATCATGAAATATTCCATATTTTAATACAGATGAGAGAAAAACAAATGTCTTTGTGTGACTGGTAGCCAAACATCCTGATATAAAAGCTTTTATATTAGCTAAGATTTGATAAGAAAAGCATTCAGTGATATATAAAAAGGAATATTTTACCAGAATTAGACCTTACGCATTTGTGGGAGCTAGTTCAGTAGTCTAGTGGCTATGGCTCTGCATCTAGTTTTAGGACTGAATTCAGGTCTATAGGGGTTGAAAAGGAAAGATGCATAGCAGGGGAAAACAAGGACTAACTGGAAGCCATATCTGTCTCTTACCACCTCCAGCCTTTATGATAAGAGCCACCTGCAGGATAGCCTGCAGCTCTTCACTGTGGATCCGCACACCGCTGGCCCATGATTCAAAGCTGAAGGAGAAGATCCAGTGGGAGCAGAACAGACTGCAAGTAGGATTGCTGTTCCCAAACAACTATTGAGCCCACATATGAGTGAGGATATGTGGAAGCAGCAATAGCACCTGGCCCTGCACCAAACTTGAGAGCATAAAAAATAGGGCAGGGCTTCCCTGGTGACGCAGTGGTTGAGAGTCCGCCTGCGAATGCAGGGGACACGGATTCGTGCCCTGGTCCGGGAAGATCCCACATGTCGCGGAGTGGCTGGGCCAGTGAGCCACGGCCACTGAGCCTGCGCGTCCGGAGCCTGTGCTCCACAACGGGAGAGGCCGCAACGGGAGAGGCCACAACAGTGAGAGGCCCGCGTACCGCAAAAAATCAAAAACAAACAAAAAAACATAGGGCCACTTCTCCTTCCACACAAACTTCTCTTATGGCCAATCTAACTTGACACCATGCAGTGAAGAAAATCGTGAAACATGGCTCTAGCTTAGCTAAATTGACACAGTGAAAAGAAGCAACATAGGTTTTACTGCAGAAAGCAAATTGAGAAAACTAACATAAATATTTTTATATAAATTAAACGGGAAGACATACAATAGGCTTCCAAAGAATGTCCACAGGCTGCCTCGGGTTGTGGAGACTTCCTAGGCTAGGCCATCTGCTCAATTCAGAAAAGGTCATCTGATACCCACAATTGGAAATAAGCCAGAAGAAGAAAAAAACTTAATAAAACTTGTATGTGATGAAACAGTCCCTTTACCCTTTCATAAATAGAGGATATAGACACAGAGATAGAGATATATAAAATTTAAAATAATCTATTCTTTTTTATAGTTGAAGATATATCAGTACCATCAACTATGGTAGTTCAGAGCCTCTGAGTTGAAATTAATAGTAGGCATGCTTGACTGTCACTGTTTGCAGATGACATGATACTATACATAGAGAATCCTAAAGATGCTACCAGAAAACTACTAGAGCTAATTAATGAATCTGGTGAAGTAGCAGGATACAAAATTAATGCACAGAAATCTCTGGCATTCTTATACACTAATGATGAAAAATCTGAAAGTGAAATCAAGAAAACACTCCCATTTACCACTGCAACAAAAAGAATAAAATATCTAGGAATGAACCTACCTAAGGACGCAAAAGACCTATATGCAGAAAATTATAAGACACTGATGAAAGAAATTAAGGATGATACAAATAGATGGAGAGATAGACCATGTTCTTGGATTGGAAGAATCAACATTGTGAAAATGACTCTACTACACAAAGCAATCTACAGATTCAATGCAGTCACTATCAAACTACCACTGGCATTTTTCACAGAACTAGAACAAAAAATTTCAAAATTTGTATGGAAACACAAAAGACCCTGAATAGCCAAAGCAATCTTGAGAAAGAAAAAGGGAGCTGGAGGAATCAGGCTCCCTGACTTCAGACTATATTACAAAGCTACAGTAATCAAGACACTATGGTACTGGAACAAAAACAGAAATATACATCAATGGAACAGGATAGAAAGCCCAGAGATAAACCCATGCACATATGGTCACCTTATCTTTGATAAAGGACGCAGGAATGTACAGTGGAGGATGGACAGCTTCTTCAATAAGTGGTTTTGGGAAAACTGGACAGGTACATGTAAAAGTATGAGATTAGATCACTCCCTAACACCATACACAAAAATAAACTCAAAATGGATTAAAGACCTAAATGTAAGGTCAGAAACTATCAAACTCTTAGAGGAAAACATAGGCAGAACACTCTATGACATAAATCACAGCAAAATCATTTTTGACCCACTTCCTAGAGAAATGGAAATAAAAACAAAAATAAACAAATGGGACATAATGAAACTTCAAAGCTGTTGCACAGCAAAGGAAACCATAAACAAGACCAAACGACAACCCTCAGAATGGGAGAAAATATTTGCAAATGAAGCAACTGACAAAGGATTAATTTCCAAAATTTACAAACAGCTCATGCACCTCAATAACAAAAAAAACAAATAACCCTATCCAAAAATGGGCAGAAGACCTAAATAGACATTTCTCCAAAGAAGATATACAGACTGCCATGAAAGAATGCTCAACATCATTAATCATTAGAGAAATGCGAATCAAAACTACAATGAGAGGGGCTTCCCTGGTGGCACAGTGGTTGAGAGTCTGCCTGCCGACGCAGGGGACACGGGTTCGTGCCCCGGTCCGGGAAGATCCCACATGCCGCGGAGCGGCTGGGCCCGTGCGTCATGGCCGCTAAGCCTGCGCGTCCGGAGCCTGTGCTCCGCAATGGGAGAGGCCACAACAGTGAGAGGCCCGCGTACCACAAAACAAACAAACAAACAAAAAAACAAAACTATAATGAGATATCATCTCACACCAGTCAGAATGGCCATCATCAAAAATTCTAGAAACAATAAATGCTGGAGAGGGTGTGGAGAAAAGGGAACACTCTTGCACTGCTGGTGGGAATGTGAATTGGTACAGCCACTATGGAGAACAGTATGGAGTTTCCTTAAAAAACTACAAATAGAACTACCATATGACTCAGCAATACCACTACTGGGCATATACCCTGAGAAAACCATAATTCAAAAAGAGTCATGTACCAAAATGTTCATTGCAGCTCTATTTATAATAGCCAGGAGATGGAAACAACCTAAGTGTCCATCATCGGATGAATGGCTAAAGAAGATGTGGCACATATATATAATGGAATATTACTCAGCCATAAAAAGAAACGAAATTGAGCTATTTGTAATGAGGTGGATGGACCTAGAGTCTGTCCTACAGAGTGAAGTAAGTCAGAAAGAGAAAGACAAATACCGTATGCGAACACATATATATGGAATTTAAGGAAAAAAATGTCATGAAGAACCTAGGGGTAAGACAGGAATAAAGACACAGACCTACTAGAGAATGGACTTGAGGATATGGGGAGGGGGAAGGGTAAGCTGTGACGAAGTGAGAGAGTGGCATGGACATATATACACTACCAAACGTAAAATAGATAGCTTGTGGGAAGCAGCCACATAGCACAGGGTGCCTTGTGCTTGGTGCCTTGTGAACACCTAGAGGGATGGGATAGGGAGGGTGGGAGGGAGGGAGACGCAAGAGGGAAGAGATGTGGGAACATATGTATAATTGATTCACTTTGTTATAAAGCAGAAACTAACACACCATTTTAAAGCAATTATACTCCAATAAAGATGTAAAAAAAATAATAATTAAAAAAAAGAAAAAGAATAGTAGGCATGCTTGAGCTGGAGTCCTGAGAGCCCAACCAACTTTCAACTCTTCTTAATAAATCTTCCCTTCTTGTTGATCCAAGCTATTTTCTTCATATTTAAGAGCTTGTATTCCTTTTACACCTTTAATTTAGGAAAAAACAAGGGAAAGTCTTATACAATGATGAGACTAATCAATCCATTTGAATGTCAAGTATATACATATTTTTAATTCAGAAAGACCAGTTTGAAATTTGTCAATATTAATCCCATGCGGTTGTAAGTATATATGTTTATTAATTTTCTATTTTCTGGCTTTCAGTTCAGAGGATCAAGTACGTGCTAGATTGTGAAACATCTCATTTTAACTCAATATTTATAGTAGATGTGAGTTGCCATAAGAATACTGATTTATATTTCTATGTGTTGAGGGCCATATCAAGTGCTTGTTTGAATAACATGCAATAAACTATTTGGCTATTAATCAAGAGTAGAGATGGATAAATAACTTTTCAATATTATAAATCCTTCATTTATCTCTAAGTGTTATGCTTTATTCAAAACAGATCCTTAGGAATTTAGCACAGGATGTTCTCCAGGTCCTCCAGGAGATTCAACATGATGTCATAATTTATACTTTAACATGTTACTCCTAGGGCATCCATCCACTTAGTGATTACAGGAGTGACTTACAGTAGAAAAGGGCAGCTACTGAGGTTTAAAAAAAAAAAATGAGGGATAGTGAATACAAAGATGTGGAAAGAAATTAAGTAAGGAATGAAAAAAACTAAAAGATATAAGGAGGAAAAAATTAGTAATCATTTGGTGACTACTCATCAAAGAACAGTGTTAAATTGTTTCCTCTCTGTTTCTGTCTCTCTCCCTCTTTCTCTCACATACATGCACAGGCACATGAACAACATTTAAAACAAAAGCTATTGAGCACTGTGATAAGCTCTATAAACACAACCAAGAATAAGACACAGACAACATTCAGTGTAATTGAGGAAGCTTGTACAGCCATTTGCCTCCATCCCACCAGAATCATAGTTTCCACACAATGTTTAACAATTAATTATTTATTGTCATAGCTAAACTTGTATATCTTCTCTTTGAAACTTTTTCTAACACTACTGAATTAGTCATCCCCATTTTGTGTGGTCTAAGTTATTATTTGTGATAATTCTAACTGATCTTCATGATAATTAGTACTAATAACTGTAACAGATACTCTTTCAATAAAAGACATTATAATAGGTTCAATAGTTTGGGACAGTTGAGTCTGAGACTAAAAGAATGTATGAACAGTTGTAGCTTGAGATTGAGTTGTGTAGACTGTTGGAGCTTGAGCCACAACTATGGGCCACTAGCTCAGAAGAAAAATATTGTTCAATTTTCATAGTAAATCTTCAAAACAAATGTCTTTTCACCTTGTTTATAGATAAGACACTTGGATCCTACAGAGATTAATTATCTTTAACAAAAATTCTTTGACATAATGAGAAGTATGATTGAGCCCAAGTGTTTATAATGCTAATACCCAATTCTCACTGAATTGCAACCATCTGTATAACTACTGTGTTCTCTGTTTCTTGTACCTGGCAAATGTGGGTTCATATAACACTCATATTAACACTGGCTCATATAAATACTCCATAAATACTCCTTATTAATACTTATCTGAAGTTGATATGCACTAGTGTCAGTTGTCTTTGGTTCTTGTCTGCCCTGATTATTTAGTTCAAGCACCTTACCAGTTGTGGCAAAATTTGAATTCACTCTGGCTGCACAATTTCCTTACCTTATATTGATATTGTACTGAAAAATAAAAATAAATATCAGTAACAACACAGGGTTTTCTTACTGTGCTAATAAAAGTCAAACAGGGCTTCCCTGGTGGCTCAGTGGTTGAGAGTCCGCCTGCCGATGCAGGGGACACAGCTTCGTGTCCCGGTCCGGGAATATCCCACATGCCATGGAGCGGCTGGGCCCGTGAACCATGGCCGCCGAGCCTGCGCGTCCGGAGCCTGTGCTCCGCAACGGGAGAGGCCACAACGGTGAGAGGGCCGCGTACCACAAAAAGTCAGACAAGTGTTCATTAATAAATAGAGATAAATTAACATATATTTATTGGATATTTTCTTAATTATTTGTTGGTAGGCTTTATGACTTTAATAGACTCAAGTTTTGTTATATTTATGGGTCAATAAACATTTCATATATATATTAAATACAATGTTCATATATGCCTATTAAAGTAAGTGAGTCCAACCTACTAAGCAGCAGAAGTGAGTTTTTTAATTGGAGTTTTAAGAATCCTATAGGAGGAGATATGGATATTAACTCTGAGTGCAGTCAGAGGAGAAAGTCTATTGTTCATAGTATTCCCTGACTTGTCAAAAAAAAGAAAAGAAAGGAAAATGGAAGGGAAGGGAAGGGAAGGAAAAAGCAGGAATTTCTGACTTGATTAGCATTTAAGAAAAAGAATGAGTGGAGGAGAGAATACTACAGAGTAGGTGCATCTAATATTTATACCCATTAGGTTAAATTTGAGGTTTGGCATTATCTTAGTGTATTGACAGTAACCCTACTGTATAGGTCTTCCCAAATTTCCTTGATCACATTAATAGCCAGGTACACAAACTTGCAGAATCATTTGAAGTCTCCAGTAAAGGAGTTTAGGAACATGCATTTTAATGAATTCACATTTGAGGAACAACAGGCAAACTGGACTTTGGAATAGAAAAATATAATTTAGATTCTGAGCTCTCCTGTTAATTATCTATTTGACTTCATATGTATCTTTTTTAAATTAAACTTAGCAGAATTTTTATGGTGTCCATTATGTTTAGAAGACTTCTTGCTTGGTACTACAGTTGAGTATCTTAACTTTATAAAGTAATAGGTTCAAAAGAGATGTGTTCTAATGTCTTTTCCAGCTTCAAAATGTTGATACCATAAAACAGCTCCATTTGTTTTTTTGCTTATTTGTCTGTGTTATTTTCAAGAGGTTTGTGGGAGCATAGCTTATTTGGAAAATGTTGAGATGAAAGGGATAAATTAGCAGAAGTTTAAGCATATTGAGATTATCTCAATAGCCTTTTGATATACACAATTTCAGACACCCTATTAACCTAATCCAAGGAGATACAGTTATGCTTACATGAGTCACTTAGCGTGAGAATTTTTTTTTAACAGAATGGTATAACAGTATCAATGAGATTAAAATATATGTATTTGACTTTGCCAAATCACTTGTGTAGCAATCTAGATTAACTATTTGTAGTAAACAACTGAACTATTTGATATGGTAAATTCATACTAATCTCATAAAAATATATAGCTAAACTTTGAATCTCAGAAAATATTTTCATTGCCTCAAATATATTTTATTAATCTTAATATACTCTCTGAAAGTGTACTAAACATATTCTCAATATAAATTAGTTGCTGAAGTATATTCATATTAAAAATAATCACTAATTCAGTCAAGAAAAAATTTGTATATCAACATTATGGGGGGAATTTTAAATTTATAGAAGTGATGAAAATGAGGATATTACATTCTAATTTTATTAGTCATAGAAGATCCAGTGGTTAACACCATAATCAAATTTGTGATATTACTGTGCTGGAACTCTGAAATGATTATACTTTGGAGGACTGTTGGGTTGAGTAAATTATATAAGAACTATAAAA
Organism: Orcinus orca; assembly: GCF_937001465.1. Lineage (NCBI taxonomy): Eukaryota > Metazoa > Chordata > Mammalia > Artiodactyla > Delphinidae > Orcinus > Orcinus orca. Next base: position 75,493,761 of record NC_064562.1, on the reverse strand, counting down.
TATTATGCAACAAAGATGAAATAATCCTATATAATAGAGCATGATAACACCTAAATAGTTATCTATTGTTCAAGAAAGTAAATATTTTCAGTTTTGGCCCATAAAAATAGTACTGTACATTTATATATACATATATATATATGTATATATATGGTTCTGTACAATACATTTATATATATACACATATATTTGCACAAAATATACATATATATGTATATTTATAAAAAGTGAATTAATTTCTATAGTCTAACATCTCAAATTTTCATGTAATGAAATTAAAGATTATGCATATTTTAAAATGTTAGCATATATTGTATTTTTCCAAATATAGCATGGTAATAAAAAAGTGCTCAGCAACATATGAGAGTGCCAACATTTCCATTAGCAATGGAAGGCATTCCCTTTGTCAATCTGATGTTATTTACATTTGTATTTTCTTTACTGATGCTAAAGGTGAGCACATTTTAACTTTTGTGTTGAATTTTTTATTCATATTCTTTTCAGATTTTTCTCCAGACCTTATTTCTCTTATTTATCTTTTAAAAATCAGATTCAAAATTTTACTCCATAAATATTGAAAATATTTTTAGTAGCCCATCATTTGCACTTTGACTCTGTATGTTTTGCCATTTAAAAAATTTTCATATTGCTAAATACGTGTATCTTTCCCTTATGATCATGAGTTTTCTTTTTTCTTGGGGATATACATTTCATGTTTTCTCAAGTATTTTCCTTGTCATTTAATATTTTTTTTGCATCTAAACCTCTGATATGTTGGGAATTATCTATTTATAGGAGTGAAATGAAAAATTAGAAAATGTGTTTTTTGCTTTCAGATGGATAATCAATTAAGATGAGATCATTTATAAATAAACCTCCTTTCCTCACTGAATTGAAATGTAAACATTTTTATATTAAACCTTATGGACTGTGTATTCTGTTACACTGATCTAATTCACGATTCCCATGATAATATCATGTTATAATTACAATGGTTTTATAGAAAAATTCAATAGCTTGTAAACTGTGTTCTCCATAATTCTTTTTTTTTCTTGTATTTTCTTGTTTAATGAAACTGTAGACTTCCTTATTAGAATCTAGAAAAGTATCCTCATGTATTGTCAATGTAATTTCATTATACTTACATATTATTTTTGGAGGATTGTTTCTTTCTTGAAATTAAATCTTCTCATTAAGAACACAGTATAACTCTCTATTTTTTCTTACAGTTTCAATGTCCTTAAAAATTGGTGTTTCCCTCATATAAATCCTATACATTCCTTATTACATTTATTCCTCAGGTTCTTATATCTTTGATCACTATTTTGAATATATATTTATGCATGTGTGTTTATTTATATCTGTATATAGCTCTTTCTTGAGTTAGAGAAAAACTATTTTTTGTGTTTATCTTCTTATCCAACTATCTTAAAAATTCTCACTTATTTCACTGTCTAACTGGAGACTCAAGTTTATAATCCTATCATTTAAAAAATATACAAACTTGGCATTTCTTTCCAAAATATGTATCAATTTTCCCTGATCATGAATTATATAGTGAGGAAAAGCATTCCTCTTTTATTCCTGAATTTAAGAGAAAAGACTTCAATATTTCAACACGTTGTCTAATGTTTTCTACTGTGCTTTGAAAATTAACTCTATCCTGTTTAACTAGTTTCTATTTCTATCTTATTTAGAATTTTACTATGAATGACTGATATTTTTTATCACTTGGCTTCCTAGAATCTATTGTTAAATTATTTGTTTTCCTTCTTTATTTTTTTCCCTTGCAATGAATTTTCTAGATTAAAAGCTGACTGATCATATTATGTTGTTTTTATGAATTGCTGGATCCATATATAATTCTGCATGTTCTATTTGTATTTACAAGTGACTATAAATTTGGATTATCTTTATTTGTTAGAATATTAAGTTTATACTAAGTTCCAATTGTTTTTATAATCTAAAGAAGAAATTACTTTTTGTTTAGAAACATAAACAAAACAATAGAAAACATTGGCGTTCCATATCTTTCTTTTAAAGGTGGAGTTTTAATTGCCTTTCTGATTTCTTCATTAGTATTTGCCTGTTCAATTTTTTTAACTTCTCCCATGTAAAATTGTTACATTATGCTGAAAAATAATCAATTTTCTCAAGATTTTCTCAAGTATTGTGATTGCATTGCATGTCATATTCTCTTATAATTTTAGTTTTTTCATTGTTAGATTTGTTTCTCTTTTTTTACTTATGAGTTTAAGATGCTTTAGGCAACAAGTAAAATAAACAAATCTGGATAATCAAATGACATCTATAAACAACAAGAGATGTCACATAAATTAAAATTTTAACACTGTTTATTAATAACTATGTACCTAGTTGTGAAGAAAGACATGGATATAACGTGATAAAAACATTTTAATGGAAGATACAAAGGAAAAAGATAAGTTGAAAAATTAAAAAGGTGTAAAGGTGTCAAACCTTCATAGTTGTGCATAGACCTCTGTGTCCTCAGTCAGGGTTTTACTATTAGTCATCATTTTCTTTTTTGGATCTCTTGGGGCCAAGCCAAGCAGTTTTCTCTGTGGTTGGCTCTCCTGGTTGGCAAAAACAAGAGTCTCTATAAAGGTATTTTTGGTCTTACCAAACCATGGATTTAATAATTTTACTGTCATACAATGCATTAAACCTCATTGTATTGCTTTACAAAAATAAGAGAAAGAAATACAAGGAAAGGAAAGGAGAAGAGAGGGAAGGGAAGGGAAGAGGAGGAGAGAGAATTCTGGAGATAGGACAGTCCCAGGTCTCATTAAATAAGCAGCTCAACAACATTATTGAGACCCAACTATCTTCAATATTTCCCCTCATCCATCTTTAGGATGTTGCTTTTCCTTTGAAAGCAGTGGTTTTCAAACTACCTGTGTCAGAATCACCTGGAGAGCTTGTTACAGCATAGGGCTTCTACTTTAGTAGCTCTGGGCTGGAGTGGGTCAAGATTTTGTTATTCTAACTTATTTCCAGGTAACGTTGATGCTGCTGGGTGCACCCTAATTTAAGAAATAATCTTACTGACTCCCCTCATGGCTCCCTAAATGGGTGGAAACTTTTCAGGCATTTAATACAGATTTCAGCATCCTTAGACAGAAAATAAAACACCCCTATCTAGTGTCTCATTTTAGAAACCTTTTTTTTTCATAAGCCAGTGAGTTGCCTTTCCCTCTCTTTTTATTTTTGAGAATTTTGCTATATGTCCATAACTAAAGCAAGGTCTCTGTAGCATGATTTAGTTTATCCATGTTTATTTAGATACATCAAAATTGACCATCTGGGTTCTCCTGAAGACCTTGATCACCTGCAGGGCAGTAAAAAATAATCTGTTTTATAAGCAACAAAATGGGCAGAATGATTATGAATAGGAAATTAACAGAGCCTTAAACAATAATAGAAATTGCTGTAAATTTTATCTCTCTCTTTTTTACATAAATTAAGCTACGAAAGATTCATTGTTCTTTTTTTTTTTTTTTTTGCGGTATGCGGGCCTCTCACTGTTGTGGCCTCTCCCGTTGCGGAGCACAGGCTCCGGACCCACAGGCTCAGCGGCCATGGCTCACGGGCCCAGCCACTCCACGACATGTGGGATCTTCTCGGACCGGGGCACGAACCCGTGTCCCCTGCATCGGCAGGCGGACTCTCAACCACTGCGCCACCCTCATTGTCCTTTTTTAAAAAAAGAATTTTATTGTTCAGTTCTATTATTTTCCCTTTTGTCATATTTCATTAGTAATAATTTAATTTCCCAATTCTGTGGTTTAATTTTAGTGTCAATTTATTAAATAATTTATTTAAACTGATTTTTATAATAAATATGTATGCAGTGATAATTATTTGTCTAAATATATTCTTGTTTGATTCCCATAGGTTTACTGAATTGCTCTGCTTTTCATTATTTTCTGGTTTATTTGCAATCATTTTCTTTTGCATTTACTTACTAGAGATTATTTAATATTATCTAGCATCCTGTGGTTATTTTGGAGAATCTTAATTTTTAAAAGTATAAATCTCTCCCCATGGGGGCCCAGTGTGCAATGGCTGCAAACAGCAGCCTCCTCGGTAGTGTATGCAGCCTGTTACCTGCATGGGTTGCCCCAAGGGACCTTAGAGACAGCCCTTTCCATTGGACATTCATGACTGGCATGCTGTTCCCAATCTAGGCTCCAGACAGGTATGCCCAGTGCCTTTGGAAAGCCCCAGGACACAGTGGCCAGCGTCCACATTGGCCAAGTCATAATGTCCATCAGCACTAAGCTGCAGAACAAGGAGCATGTGATTAAGGCCCTCTATAGGGCCAAGTTCAAGTTCCCTGGCCATCAGAAGATCCACATCTCCAGGAAGTGGGGATTTACTAAGTTTAATGCGGATGAATTTGAAAACATGATGGCAGAAAAGCAGTTCATCTTGGAAGGCTGTGGGGTCAACTACATCCTTAATTGTGGCCCTCTAGACAAATGGCGGGCCCTGCACTCATGAGAGCCTTGGTGCTGCCCCCTCCTTACTCATGTCCACCAATAAATCCTACTTTCCTGTGGGGAAAAAAAAGTATATATCTCCTTTGATCATGTTTCTATTCTTGATTTTTAAGTTTCATCACATTATAACATAAAATATCTACCCTTTTGGAACTAAATACGAGTATCTTTGTAATCAAGCATATGATACGTTTTTGTAAGGGAAGTATGGATAAAAGAAAAATGTGCATTATCTATAGAGATGAAAATTGCATACATGTAACATTTGTACACACAAACATTTAAGGTTTTGATGATGCATTATTTAAATCTTTTATGTTATTGCTATATATTTGGTTTTCTGTGTAACTGGCATCTTACATTCTCAAAAGGGTATATTAAATCATCCACTAAACTTGTGCTTTTTTTAAGTTGCCCTGCATTTCCAATTAGTTTTTATTTATTTGGCTTTTTGTCATTTGTTTATAAGTGGCTGGTAGCTTCATGGATTTAAAATTTAGTAAGTACATGTTCCTCTTTCTCCTATAGAATGCTTTTGACCCTTAGCTCCAATTTGATATTTGCTATGTATGATTTTTTTTCATTTTCACTTGCTTGGCATATATTTGTTTAAGCCTTAGTTTTCAATTTTAGGCTAGTTTGTTATGGATGATATATACCTTATTGACTTTTTTTTAATATCCAGTCGGCCCTCCACATCGACATCAGATCGAATTCACGGATGTGGAACTTGGAAAGACCAAGCACCGCCTGTACTACTCTGTTTTATATAAGGAACTTAATTGAGCATCCATGGATTTTGGTATCACCGAGGGAGGGGGCGTGTCCTGGAACCAACAGCCCGAGGATAATGAAGGGCAACTGTATGAATCTTATGGGCTGACACCCAATCTGACAACATCTGTATTTTGATAAGGGAGTCAGCCAATCCACGTGTAGTGTAATAACTGACATTTGATTGTATTCCTGTCCTTGGTACCTATTATCTGATTGTGTTTCTGCTCATTTATCTTTCACTTTTCCTAGTTCTTAAATTCAGTTCTGCTTTTCAATTTTGCCTGATCCTTCCCTTTCTTATCAACAATAAGTAAAGCCATATTTCTTCAGTCTTTCAAATTATGCTCTCACCCACATGATTTATTCACCAACAGCTTTTCCATCAGAGTGAAACATTTTGAATACTTTCGCTTTGCTACTTCCTTCTTCTACAACATGAAAGCTTAATTTAGAATTATTTTACTTGCCTGATTTTTATCTCTGATTATATTGCCAAAATATAAAATGCCTTAGTTCTGGGTTATTATATATTTTTCTCACACACTTTATCTTCTGCCTCAATAATCATAACTTATTACTAATTTTTACCTATAGTTATGATATTACCATCTGAATTTAAGCATAGATAATATAAGGTTTTTCACCAGCCACTGTTTGCCTAATGTATCTTTAAATATCTGTACTGATGCAATTGATATTTGGTTAGAGTACATATAGGAGTGAATATTTTCTGAGTTCTCACATGTCTAAATATGTCATACTTGATGTTGACAGTAAAGGGACATATTGGCTGGATAGAGGACTCTGGCTTTCTGTCATATTCTCTCAGTCTACAGATGTTCTTCCAATGTCCTTATCTTCTAGTATAGCAGATAACATAACTGTAAGTAGGATTTATTTGGGTCTGAAGGTCAGTAAAATATCCATTTATCCTGAGAATGTAGAAATATTACTGTTGTGCCTTAGAATGTCTTTAAAATTAATTTTTCTAGGAATTTTTTTAAGTAAAAATTTTCTTCAATTTAGGGAAATTCTCTTATGTTCAATAACCATCTCTGCAATATTTGTCTGTTATATAATTTCTTTTATTTGCATATGAGATTTCCTTTACCTGTTCTACATGCCTGTTATTTTCCCTCATGAATTTCATTTCTATGTATATTACAGACAGAAAAGTCACAATTTATATATTATTTGACCTTCCTCAATAATATTTCTATTCATAATAGTAAAAATCCTGTTTTTCAGTTAATCTATAAATTTAAAATTTGAAAACCTTGGGATTTCTTTTGTTTCAGAAAATCATTGTGCCTATTTGTGGGCTTTCTCATTACTATTATTTTTGTTAACTTTTTCACAATGAAATCCTGTCTTTTTCATTTAATGTACTTCAAGGAGAGACTTTTGTTCTGAATGTCTACCCTGAACATCCATCTTCATTGTTCATGCTAACACATCCTTTACTGAGCTGTAATTATTTTCTCTTCTTGATCATGATTTTGAGTTCAATAAGCCCTAATGTATTCCTTCAGGATTCCTTTCTCACTGGTGAATGAATGACTAGAAGATGTGGAGGATTCTTCTCTAGGGAGCAGGTAGAGAAAAAGCTGATAGAGATTTATTCCATTGTGAATGCACATGGAGGAATTTCATATCTCAAGTCTTCCTGGTATGTGTCAAAAGTCCTCCTCCAAGCAGTAAGCCTGGTGACAATCAACACACAAGAACTGTTTACCAATAAATCAAATGGAGTCAGCAGGTTCTAGTAGGTCCTGCCAAGATAACACCCAGCCAATGGTAGGCACAGCCCCTTTCTGATGGAATTTACTGGATTCTGCATGCTGAGGCTTCAGGGAGTCTTGAGGTCCTCATTATTTGCCTGGGATCTGGAAGCAAAGCACAATCTCTCATCCACTGTAGACCCTATTCTTATACTCCATACAAAGAAGAAGAAGGTACCACGTCTCTACAGGGAGAAATGCTGAGGTCAGATGAATGATCTGGGTTCTGCCTAATTTCACCACCCTATAAAAGAATTTGGGAAGAAGAATGGATACAGATGGCAACAAATAATAATGTTTTATATGCCCAGGCATTGCTGTGAGTTTTTAAAATATATTTCTTATTTAATTCTTATAATAACCTTGTATAATAGATCCATTTTATATGTTAGCAAATTGAGGCATTGAGGCATTACACAACTTGGCCAATGTTATGCTGCTGGTAGAGTAAAGGAAATAAGATTAAACCAAAGAGGTATAAATCATAATCAGAACCATCATGCTATATTATTTATTTCACTAGTTTCTTATCAGTTTATTTCTATCTGAACACAACATGCACAAAATGTAAACCTGTCATTTGTTTGTCTATTTTGCACATACTTCATCATAGGGAAAGAAAAGACTTTTGTTAGGACTTGGGAATATAAACAAGATGGCTCACACATTTAAGAGCTTATAATCTAATGGGCTTGATAGAAAATACAATTAATTTTTAAACATTAATCCCAGTATTGATATACATAAGTGTGTGTGTAGAGGGAGAGAGAAAGTGAGAGAGAGGGAGAGTTTTACAAATTGACATAAAACATTTCCAAAATGTTTACAAAGCAGCTTATTTTACCACGTTAACTATTATCTACCTAAAGGATGCCAACAAATAGTTAAAAATGAAATGGATCATAGCAGCAGTGACTCGTTTACATATTATAAATTTTACTTTAGTGCATGGTTTCTCAACCTAGGTACTACAGGTGTTTTGGGCTGAACAGTGCTCTTGTGGGAGGGGCTGTACTGTGCACTGTAGAGTATTTAGCACTAACTCTATCCTCTACCCAGTATATGCTAGTAGCACCAACTCCACAGCTGTGACAACCAAAAATGTCTCCAGACCTTGACAGATATCCCTTGGGGGAGAAACTGCCCTTGGTTAAGAACCATTGCTAGGGGCAGCATACCATCCCTAACTTCTCCCACATGGAGGGGTTTCAACATCTGCAAAACAGCTCAAAGATATTGTTGTGTGTATTGTTAATGGGGAAACAAGACCTTGCCCCAAGGCTACTCTTGACTGTTTCTCCACTGTCTCACATCCCCTCCCTTCCCTAATTAACAACTGCTTGAATCTGCCCATTGGAACCCAGGGAAGATCATGGAGGCTGAATGAAGGCTGTTTCCCATAATCAAAGAAATGGGGGACACAGAAAGTCTTTGTGCCCAGGAGCCCCACAGGGCCCTGTGCAGTATCAATCCCCCCTTTTCTTTGATACTCCTCAATCTTGAGGAGAATAGATGTTGGACAAGAAAAGGGAACCATCGTTTTGGATAGAGATGTTAATCATAAACTTGGGAGAGGAACTCAGTTTCAGGGGGACTTGGTTTTTAGGGAACAGGGTCTACTCAACCATAAAGAGTAATACTTTCCTAGCATCAACAAGACAACTCCTTAAAAGATAACACTCCTTCTTGATCTTGTAAGGGGTCACATGACTCACCATGATCATGCTTAGATCTGGATTATGTAAACTGTCAATAATATGTCATTTGATGTACAACCCTCTACCTCAAAAAACTTACATAACTGTGCCTTGACTTCTAACGGGTGAAACAGTTCTCAGAGCTTTCTGAGATGCTCTTCCTGGGTTACAATCCTCAAACTTGGCTCAAATAAAATTTTCCAAATTTATTCTCAAAAAAGAAAAATAGAACCATTGCTCTGGTGCTATTCTTCAGGGATAACATTATTTATACTAACAAGAAAGAAGTTTTTATATTTAAAGATTTAGTGGTGAAAACGGCAATTTAAAATTTTAAAGAATCCAGTTGTTAACCTGCCAATGCCAATTCTTATCTCAGACAGGTTTAATGATCATCCCTTAGTGGAAACGGCATTTCTAAATGAATTTTTTTTAACATCTTTATTGGGGTATAATTGCTTTACAATGGTGTGTTAGTTTCTGCTTTATAACAAAGTGAATTAGTTATACATATACATATGTTCCCATATCTCTTAATTCATGGTCTCTACAGGATCTTTCACAAGGCTCTCTGTCTCAAGCTGTATCAGTCGTGTCTGTTTAGTTTCTTGAAATAATATCTGTTATTCATTATATGGGTAATTGCATTCACCTTAGAGCTGGTATTTCCTCCAGCTGGGACAGAGATGTCTAAGTTCCCATAGCTCTTTGGGCTTCCAACAATAGTTTGACACACTAACCAGACAAGTTGTCCTAAATGAGCCTTACTCATAAGTCACTGGGTCTGAGAGCAGAACATTTACTAAAATGGAGGCAAGAGAAAACAAAGACTAAGGTTTATGCTCCAGTCTTTGTCTATTGAAACTCTGACTTTAACATTGGTGCTTTTCTCTGTTAAATATTAACTTGCATCCTTTATTCAACTCCATAAGCTTGGCATGTAGCCATTTCAGTTTGTTCACTCCTGGCAAAGACACTTTCATATCAAAAAAGGCATTAGTAGATTAGTCACATTTTTAGCACAAATATGTGGACTTTGTGCTACCAGAGCTTTGCATGCATTAATTCAGAAAGTGCTTAGAATAATACCTGGAACTCAATAAGGCATATGATTGAAGCCACCTCATTATTAAATCTTTGAACTTCTTAACTCTATGTTAATTCTTAGGCTTTTATAATAAGTTAGCCATTCATCAATGTTGTACAGTATAACCACATTTAGTTTTGTGAGTTATTGCAGTGGCCAAACATATAGACAAGTAACTTTCTCATTCAGGATGGGGGCTCTCTCCTGCTTGACACATTATGACAGTTCTCTCTAGCAGTCAAACCTACCCTTGAAGGACAATTTTGTTTATTGTTTTATATGTGATACCCAAGCTTGCCCCTTAGTGTTTACCTACACTTCATTTAAGGAAAAGTAGTCTGATGTTGTATCAGGGATTCTGATGTTACTCAAACCCCAAATAAAATATTGAAAATAAAAATAATACCTATACCATTGTAATATTCCACCAATTCTTCTTTTTCAATGAGAGAAGTTACTACTCCCTCTAATATATCAACTTGCATCTTTTGCAACAGCCCATTTATTACAGTTTTCTTGGGCAATAAATTCCCTTCAAAATCTTTACATCTAATTCTAGACATAGAAAATTTCAAGCTGTGAGATCCAATTGTCACATCCTTAAAATCAGTTCCAGGTCTAAAGCAAGAAAAATCAAGCATGTATAATCTTCTATTTTTGGAAAATGAAACACAACGTTTTTAAATGGGAAAAAACAAAAAGTAAGTTTCTTGTCAGCTATAATCACTTAGTGCCCAAAGTAATATATGTACATTTACAATTAGCTCTGTGTTATATATATATATATATAATATATATATGATTATTTCATAATATTGTAATTATATATGTATTTTATATATATATGATTATTTTATAATATTGTAACTATAAGAGGACCTTTTAAAAATTATTTGATGAGGAATTTAGAATTACAAACTGTTGGTAGGTGGAATTGGTTTCATTCATGCCCAGTTAAGGCATCAGTGCTCCTGAGGCAGCTAAATATTATCAGTTGCCCTTGGACCTACAGTTTCAGTTCTGGGTCCATTGCTTATTAGGTGTATTATTTTGGCCAAATTGTTTATTTTCTCTAAGCTTTAGTTACCCCATTGTATTAGGGTTCTCCAGGGAAACAGGACCAATAGGCTACACATAGATTTATATAGAAAGATGTTTATTGTAAGAGACTAGTTCACACAATTATGGAGACTGAGAAGTCCCATGATTTGCCTACAAGCTGGAGGCCCAAGGAAGCTGGTGGTGTAGTTCCAGTCCAAACCTGAAGGCCTGAGAAACAGGGGAGCCAATAGTAAGTCCCAGTCTGAGTCCAAAATTGCACCAGTGTCTGAAGTCAGGAGAATATGAGTGTCCCAGTGCAAGCAAGAGAACAAATTCATCCTTCCTCTGCCTTTTTGTTCTACTTATGTCCTCAATGAATTGGATGATGCCCACCTGCATTGATGAGAGTGGTCTTCTTTCCTCAGTCTACCAATTCAAAAGCCAATCTCTTCCAGAAACACCCTCACAGACACACCCACAAATATTTTACCTGCTCTCTAGATATCCCGAAGCCCAGTCAGGTTGACAGCAAAATTAACCATCATGCCCATCCATAAGATAAGAATTATATTTGGGATCTTACGTTTGTTGTGAAGATTAAATGAGATAATGCATGCTAGCACATTCACAGAATGTTTGAAAAAACACAAAGTGTTTAATGTGTTAGCTGCTAATAGCATTTCAATATATCTCATCATTCAAACATAAGATGGGTAGAGATTACTCTTGAGGGCAAATGTGTAAGACCTTGATAATAATCACACCACCTCACACTGTGCCCACACGCCAGTCCCAAGATGGATTATAAGAAAGATTTATGTACCATTTAAAAATAAATGTACTCTAGTTAGTACAGTTATTTAGGAGATGGGATAGCCTAGGCACTACATTGTTCTTAAGTTAGCACTGGATCTCAAGGTGTCAAATAGAGTGTTGCTGGCATTGCATATAACTGACTCTAGAAGCAAATACAGCCCAACTACCTGCACTTTAGGGGTAATGGCTCTCTGTGTGTGAATTCAAAAAATCACTTCTCTAGTGCTATAAACTTTGAGCACCGCCCTCCACCCCCTCCAGGAAGTTTTACAATCAAATATTCCAGACTAAATGTAGTTAAATGTAGAGGGAAGAAACTCCCTCAAGTAATCAATACTGTAATGGTATAGGGAGAAACAGTTGTGCTCCTTTCAATATCCACACATTGCAGTCCTGGCCCACAGATGACCATCTGACCATACATAAGATTTGGGGGAAATACTTCTTTTAATCTTATTTATCCCTCCCCATTATGGGGGGCTGCTGTTATTGATGAAAGCCTGACTGAGTTCCCTTTCACTAGTGTGCAAGAATCCTATTAATACATGAAATGTCAATGAAGCTAATACATAACAGATCCTTTTACCGACTTTAAGTTCTTTACTTCTATATGGCAAAGCATACCTGGCCTGGCCTATTTTGCCATATTTGGCTATGTTCCAAGTACTTTCTTTTTCTTCTGAAGCAAGGTAAGTAATGTAGTCTTCTATGTAGCTGGTCAGCCTTGGAGTATGCCAAGCAGAGCTAGTTTTATCTCATAATATATAGGCACACCTGAGAAAATGAATCCAAATTTTATTTTAGAGTAAGAAGCAGGAGACCCCACTTTAATATCAACTAAAAGCCATGTTTTCTAATCTAGGTTTTATTATACTATATCTTTCTACTGGGAAATCAGAATCTTGCACATTTTTTTTTCCTTTTTTTTTTTGCGGTATGTGGGCATCTCACTGTTGTGGCCTCTCCCATTGCGGAGCACAGGCTCCGGACGCACAGGCTCAGCAGCCATGGCTCATGGGCCCAGCCGCTCCACGGCATGTGGGATCTTCCCGGCCCGGGGCACAAACCCGTGTCCCCTGCATCGGCAGGCGGACTCTCAACCACTGCGCCACCAGAGAAGCCCTCTTGCACATTTTTGACACAATGTTTTCCATTTAATTATTTTCTTTGGTTACATGTCCTGTATTGGAAGGAGACCAAAGGAGGGGAGAGTTAAGTGGTACCTCAAACCTGTTACTGCCTGGATAATACTCTAAGATCTGCATTAATGGCAGTGATCATAGAGTTTGCTCTGAGAAAGAGCAGGAAGAGGCAGGCAGTCAGAGCCCCAGCTCCAGAAACTGCCATGGTTTTAGCAGGCTGTGTTAGCAACAAAGTTCACTAACAAGCCACAAGATACAAACAACACTTAATTTCCTAAAGTCATAGGTTACAGAATTGTATTTCAAGAGTACACCTAGATTCAGATCATCCTGGCAGGTATAGTACTTTATGGGCAAGTTAAAGAAATCTTTGAGTTTATCAGAAAAAATTAATAGGAAAGAACTTATGTAAACCACTAGAATTCTTACTAGTAAAATAAGATGTAGTCATTTAGAGAATTTTTTCTCAAATGACGCTACTCTGTGTTTGTGATTTATTTTCCCTAAGGATATTACAATAAAAATTAGAACACAAGAGTAACAATAGAACATTTTCCTAAAGATTATTTTATTCAACATTTGATACACCTAACTTTGTGAATGAAAGAGGAGAGGTAATATTCTGTTAATATAAAGGCTATTTATTTAATAAGTGACTCATCTAGGAGAGTCACATCCCATAGTTTCCCTTTTCCTTATACTATGTTGACCATGAATGATTCCAAGTCACTTTTTAATTCTTACATTTAAAATTCTGGAGGTCTGCATATATTTATAGCTGGATGCAGGCCTTGAATTTTTAATCAGGTATCCCATTCTCATCATTCCCTCATTATACTGTAATTTGTTGTACATTGGGAAAACTGGCAGAAATGTCACATTACATGATTTCTAAATATCTTTCAGTGGGTGGATTATAATTTACAGAATGATAGCAGAATATGTGCACATGAGAACTTTGCCCAAGGCAGTTCAACTTGCCCACTGTCACTGCTAACAACCAGGTAGTAGCAGAAGGTGGTTGGGACATAGCTCTAGTCCCAAACTCTGATTGAGGGGCAGAGAGTGCCTGATTCAGCTTCTTCTGAAGTCCAGTCTTGGACTTCTTAACATACAATTCCTAACAGCCAGAAGGAACGTGTACATTTAAAACTTTGGACAGATCGGAACCAAGATGGCAGAGTAGAAGGACGTGCTCTCACTCCCTCTTGCGAGAACACCAGAATCACAACTAGCTGCTGGACAATCATCGACAGCAAGACACTGGAACTCACGTAAAAAGATACCCCACATCCAAAGACAAAGGAGAAGCCACAATGAGACGATAGGAGGGGTGCAATCACAGTAAAATCAAATCCCATAATTGCTGGGTGGGTGACTCACAGACTGGAGAACACTTATACCACAGAAGTCCACCCACTGGAGTGAAGGTTCTGAGCCCCACGTCAGGCTTCCCAACCTGGGGGTCCGGCAATGGGAGGAGGAATTCCTAGACAATCAGACTTTAAAGCCTAGTGGGATCTGACTGCAGGACTTTGGCAGGACTGGGGGAAACAGAGACTCCACTCTTGGAGGGCACACACAAAGTAGTGTGCACTTCGGGACCCAGAAGAAGGAGCAGTGACCCCAGGGGACACTGAACCAGACCTACCTGCTAGCGTTGGATGGTCTCCTGCAGAGGTGGGGGGTGGCTGTGGCTCACTGTGGGGACAAGGACACTGGCAGCAGAAGTCCTGGGAAGTACTCCTTGGCTGGCGTGAGCCCTCTCAGAGTCTGCCATTAGCCCCACAAAAGAGCCCAGGTAGGCTCCAGTGTTGGGTTGCCTAAGGCCAAACAACTGACAGGGAGGGCACCCAGCCACACCCATCAGCAGTAAAATGGATTAAAGTTTTACTGAGCTCTGCCCACCAGAGCAACAGTCAGCTCTACCCACAACCAGTGCCTCCCATCAGGAAACTTGCGTAAGACTCCTAGATAGCCTCATCCACCAGAGGGAACACAGCAGAAGCAAGAAGAACTACAAGCCTGCAGCCTGTGGAACAAAAATCATATTCACAGAAAGACAGACAAGATGAAAAGGCAGAGGGTTATGTACTAGAGGAAGGAACAAGATAAAACCCCAGAAAAATAACTAAATGAAGTGAAGATAGGCAAACTTCCAGAAAAAGAATTCAGAATAATGACAGTGAAGATAATCGAGGACCTTGGAAAAAGAAAGGAGGCAAAGATGAGAGGATACAAGAAATGTTTAAGAAAGACTTAGAAGAATTAAAGAACAAACAGAGATGAACAATACAATAACAGAAGAATGGATAAGTGACCTGGAAGACAGAATGGTGGAATTCACTGCTGCAGAAGAGAATACACTAAAAAGAATGAAAATAAATGAAGACAGCCTAAGAGACCTCTGGGACATTAAATGGAACAACATTCGGATTATATGGGTCCCAAAAGGAGAAGAGAGAGAGAGGGACCAGAGAAAATATTTGAAGACATTATAATCGAAAACTTCCCTAACATGGGAAAGGAAATAATAATAATAATAATCACCCAAGTCCAGGAAATGCAGAGTCTCCCATACAGGATGAACGCAAGGAGAAACACGCCGAGACACACAGTAATCAAACTGGAAAAAATTAAAGACGATAAACATTATTGAAAGCAGGAAGGGAAAAATGAGAAATAACATACAAGGGAACTCCCATAAAGTTAACAGCTGATTTCTCAACAGAAACTCTACAAGCCAGAAGGGAGTGGCATGATATACTTAAAGGGATCAAAGGGAAGAACCTACATTCAAGATTACTCTAACAGGCAAGGAACTCATTCAGATTTGATGGAGAAATCAAAAGCTTTACAGACAAGCAACAGCTAAGAGAATTCAGCACCACAAAACCAGCACTACAACAATTATAAAGGAACTTCTCTAAGTGGGAAACACAAGAGAAGAAAAGGACCTACAAAAACAAACCCAAAACAATTAAGAAAATGCTCATAGGAACATACATATCGACAATTACCTTAAACGTGAATGGATTAAATGCTGCAACCAAAAGACACAGGCTTGCTGAATGGATACAAAAACAAGACCCATAAATATGCTGTCTACAAGAGACCCGCTTCAGACCTAGGGACACATACAGAGTGAAAGTGAGGGGATGGAAAAAGATATTTGATGCAAATGGAAACCAAAAGAAAGCTGGAGTAGCAATTCTCATATCACAGAAAGCAGACTATAAAATAAAGAATGTTACGAGAGACAAGGAAGGACACTACATAATGATCAAGGGATCAATCAAAGAAGAAGATATAACAATTATAAATATAAATGCAACCAACATAGGAGCACGACAATACATAAGGCAACTGCTAACAGCTCTAAAAGAGTAAATTGAAAGTAACACAATAATAGTGGGGGACTTTAACACCTCACTTACACCAATGGACAGATCATCTAAAATGAAAATAAATAAGGAAACAGAAGCTTTAAATGACACAATAGACCAGATAGATTTAATTGATATTTATAGGACATTCCATCCAAAAACAGAAGATTAGAGTTTCTTCTCAAGTGCGCACAGAACATTCTCCAGGATAGATCACATCTTGGGTCACAAATCAAGCCTCAGTAAATGTAAGAAAACTGAATTGCTATCAAGCATCTTTTCTGACGACAATGCTATGAGATTAGAAATGAATTACAGGGAAAAAGACGTAAGAAACACAAACATATGGAGGCTAAACAATACGTTACTAAATAACCAAGAGATCACTGAAGAACTCAAAGGGGAAATCAAAAAATACATACAGACAAATGACAATGAAAACACAACGATCTAAAACCTATGGGATGCAGCAAAAGCAGTACTAAGAGGGAAGGTTATAGCTATACAAGCCTACATCAAGAAACAAGAAAAATCTCAAATAAAAACATCTAACCTTACACCTAAAGAAATTAGAGAAAGAAGAACACACAAAACTCAAAGTTAGAAGAAGGGAAGAAATCGTAAAGATCAGAGCAGAAATAAATGAAATAGAAACAAAGAAAACAATAGCAAAGATCAATAAAACTAAAAGCTGGTTCTTTGAGAAGATAAACAAAATTGATAAACCATCAGCCAGACTCATCGAGAAAAAGAGGGAGAGGACTCAAATCAACAAAATTAGAAATGAAAAAGAAGTTACAACAGACAGCGCAAAAATACAAAGCATCTTAAGAGACTACTACAAGCAACTCTATGCAAATAAAATGGACAACCTGGAAGAAATGGACAAATTCTTAGAAAGGTTTAATCTTCCAAGACTGAACCAGAAAGAGATAGAAAATGTGAACAGACCATTCACAAGTAATGAAATTGAAACTGTGATTAAAAATCTTCCAACAAACAAAAGTCCAGGACCAGATGGCTTCACAGGTGAATTCTATCAAACATTTAGAGAAGAGCTAACACCCATCCTTCTCAAACTCGTCCAAAAAATTGTGGAGGAAGGAACACTCCCAAACTCATTCTATGAGGCCACCATCACCCTGATACCAAAACCAGACCAAGATACTACAAAAAAAGAAAATTACAGACCAATACCATTGATGAATATAGATGCAAGAATCCTCAACAAAATACTAGCAAACAGAAACCAACAACTAAAAGGATCATACAGCATGATCAAGTGGGATACATGCCAGGGATGCAAGGATTCTTCAATATACGCAAATCAATCAATGTGATACACCATATTAACAGGTTGAAGAATATAAACCATATGATCATCTCAATAGATGCAGGAAAAGCTTTTGACAAAATTCAACACTCCTTTATGATAAAAACTCTCCAGAAAGTGGGCATAGAGGGAACATACCTCAACATAATAAAGGCCATATATGACAAACCACAGCAAACATCATTCTCAATGGTGAAAAACTGAAAGCATTTCCTCTAAGATCAGGAAAAAGACAAGGATGTCCACTCTCACCACTATTATTCAACATAGTTTTGGAAGTCCTAGTGATGGCAATCAGAGAAGAAAAAGAAATAAAAGGATTACAAATTGGAAAAGAAGAAGTAAAACTGTCACTGTTTGCAGATGACATGATACTACATATAAAGAACCCTCAATATGCCACCAGAAAACTACTAGAGCTAATCAATGAATCTGGTAAAGTTGCAGGATACAAAATTAATGCACAGAAATCTCTTGCATTCCTATACACTAATGATGAAAAATCTGAAAGAGAAATTAAGGAAACACTCCCATTTACCCTTGTAACAAAAAGAATTAAATACCTAGGAATAAAACTACCTAGGGAGACAATAGACCTGTATGCAGAAAACTATAAGACACTGATGAAAGAAATTAAAGATGACACCAACAGATGGAGAGATATACCATGTTTTTGGATTGGAAGAATCAATATTGTGAAAATGACTATACTACCCAAAGCAATCTACAGATTCAATGCAATCTCTATCAAATTACCAATGGCATTTTTTTACAGAACTAGAACAAAAAATCTTAAAATTTGTATGGGGACACAAAAGACCCCGAATAGCCAAAGCAGTCTTGAGGGAAAAAAATAGAGCTGGAGGAATCAGACTCCCTGACTTCAGACTATACTACAAAGCTACAGTAATCAAGACAGTATGGTACTGGCAAAAAACAGAGACATAGATCAATGGAACAAGATAGAAAGCCCAGAGATAAACTCATGCACCTATGGTCAACTAACCTATGACAAAAGAGGCAAGAATATACAATGGAGAAAAGACAGCCTCTTTAATAAGTGGTGCAGGGAAAACTGGACAGCTACATGTAAAAGAATGAAATTAGAACACTCCCTAACACCATACACAAAAATAAACTCAAAAGGGATTAGAGACCTAAACGTAAGACTGGATACTATAAAACCCTTAGAGGAAAACATAGGAAGAACACTCTTTGACATAAATCACAGCAAGGGCTTTTTTGATCCACCTCCTAGAGTCATGGAAATAAAAACAAAAATAAACAAATAGGACCTAATGAAACTTCAAAGCTTTTGCACAGCAAAGGAAACCATAGAGAAGACGAAAAGACAACCGTCTGAATGGGAGAAAATATTTGCAAGTGAATCAATGGACAAAGGATTAATCTCCAAAATATATAAACAGCTCATGCAGCTCAATATTAAAAAAACAAAGAACCCAATCCAACAATGGGCAGAAGACCTAAATAGACATTTCTCCAAAGAAGACATACAGATGGCCAGGAAGCACATGAAAAGCTGCTCAACATCACTAATTATTAGAGAAATGCAAGTCAAAACTACAATGAGGTGTCCCCTCACACCAGTTAGAATGGGCATCATCAGAGAATCTACAAACAACAAATGCTGGAGAGGGTGTGGAGAAAAGGAAACCCTCTTGCACTGTTGGTGGGAATGTAAATTGATACAGCCACTATGGAGAATAGTATGGAGGTTCCTTGGAAAACTAAGAATTGAATTACCATATGATCCAGCAATCCCACTACTGGGCATATACCCAGAGAAAACCATAATTCAAAAAGACATATGCACCCAATGTTCATTGCAGCACTATTTACAACAGCCAGGTCATGGAAGCCACCTAAATGCCCATTGACAGACGAATGCATAAAGAAGTTGTGGTACATATATACAATGGAATATTACTAAGCCATAAAAAGGAACGATATTGGGTCACTTGTTGAGATGTGGATGGATCTAAAGACTGTCATACAGAGTGAAGTAAGTCAGAAAGAGAAAAACAAATATCGTATATTAACGCATATACATGGAACCTAGAAAATTGTTACAGATGAACTGGTTTGCAGGGCAGAAATTGAGACACAGATGTAGAGAACAAATGTAAGGACACCAAGGGGGGAAAGCCGCGGGGTGGTGGGAGTGGTGGTGTGATGAATTGGGTGATTGGAATTGACATGTATACACTGATGTGTATCAAATTGATGACTAATAAGAATCTGCTCTATAAAAAAATAAGTAAAATAAAATTCAAAAAAAAAAAAAGAACTTTGCCCATAGGTGAGCTAGAAATCTGTGGCAAAGATTTTTATTTATAAAAGCTGGTTGTCAGTTTATTCAGATTTTATAGAGGAGAAATAAACAATATATTATAGTGTTGGAGATGGTGTATATTTGAGTTGGACAAATCTTCATTTAAATTCCATTCTGCTTTCTAGTGGCTGTTTGACACTGAGCAAGTTTCTTAATCTCTCTGAACCTTTTTCCTCTTTATATATAGTTTAAATAACAGCTCAGTGGGTGAATTTAAGTACAAAATGAGATGCTTTATGTAAATTATTTAGCATAATGCCTTTTAAAATATTCAAAGTAGTTTTATTATAATATTACATATATTTATAATTGCATTAATGTAATAACTAAGTTGTATGATTAAATCAACACATCTTTATTTATTGCTAAAATGTGTCAAGCACTGTACTAAGTTGTGGGAATTTGAAAATAAGCAAATAGTTTGTTTATAAGCCTGTGGGGGAGGTAAATATCAATCAAATAATCATACAAAGTAATGTAAAAAATTACAGTTGTGATTAGTGTTAAGGAGAAATACATCATGTTAAGGAACTGAGTCTTTATACTAAAGTTAAAATTAAATTAGCTTTAAAACAGGGGTTTTATAAGGCTTATTAAGGATTTTAATAATTTTCCTAAAAGAAAGAGAAGTCAATAATGTGTTTAAAATAAAGTGTTAATATGATCAAATATTTGTGTCAGAAAGTTGTCCTGATCACAGCCTGAGAAAACAGCTAAAAAGAGTCTAAGAGTGGATGAGAAGAGGCCAATTATCAAGTGATTGCAATACATCAGCCTACAGATGGTGGTAGATTTTGGTTGTGGATATTGATAGGAGTTAAAGATTTTAGAAAAATTTATGATGTAAATTGAGTGAACTTGGTAATAAATGAATAAGGATGATGAAAAGGAGATGTCAATGCTGACACCTAGATTACTGACATGCCTAATGAGGTGGATGGTGTTGCCATTGCAATAGCATTGATAGTAATTAATAATGAAAATGATATATCTGGAAAATAGCCTAACTTAAGGGCTGAGCAATCACTTTTGAGGTTAAACATGTCCTCCAGAAATGTAACTCATGGTTCCAAATGAGTTAGAACAGAAAACAGTTGAACGTTGAGGAGATAAGAAAAATGCCATTGTTTCCAATACATTCTGATTTTGAAAATCACAAAGGTCAAAAACCTATGGGTAGTAGCTCTACTTCTGTTCAAGATGGAGTAACAAGGATCAGATTTACCTTCCTGCTTAAACAACAAAAAAACAGACAACATGAAACAATGGTTTTAAAGTCACTGGACTTTAGGTATGTTTAGTGATCCCTGAGAGATGAGAAAATAAGATGAACTCTGTGAACATTAAAACTTATAGATGTAGATGGTTTACAGGTGTGGTCCAAAGAGCAAGAAAGCAGACAGACTCCAATGTATTCCCTGAATTATAGAGACAAAGCTGAGATTACAGAAAGAATAAGATAGCTATTGTCCACAGGAAAGACTACAGATAGAAGGGAAGAGCACGGAGAGAAAATTTCAGGAATCTGGAGAGTTTCCCCTTTGAGTATTTATATGGTACTGTAGTCTATTAAGTGAGTAATAGCATTATGTCTAAAAAAGCAATGTATATACCTTAATTAAAAAGTACTTTATTCCTAAAAAATGTTAACCATCAACTCAGCCTTCTGTGAGTTGTAATCCTTTTGCAATAGTAACATCAAAGATCACTGATCACAGATCACCGTAACAAATACAATAACAATAAAAGTTTAAAATATTGTGAGAATTACCAAAATGTGACACCGAGGCTCGAAGTGAGAAAATTCTGTTGGAAAAATGGTGCTGATAGACTTGCTTGATGCAGGGTTGCCACAAAGTTTCAATTTGTAAAAAACCCAACTGTGAAGTGCAATAAAGCAAAGCACAATAGGACAAGGTATGCCTGTATACATAAGGATTTTATATATTTGTATATACATATTTTCCTATATATATAAAATCTCTCTTGTATATATATATATATATCCTCTGAAGAAACCTCTAAAATAACAAAACAGTATAATTAGTAAGTCAAAAAAAGGAAATAAAATAGAATAACAAATTAATTCAAAAAAGAGAGAAAAGGATGAAAAAGTAAAAATAGATTGGAAATGTAGTAAACAAGTAAGATGTAGATAGTACATTTAAAATTAACCACATAAATAATAACCAAAAAGTAAAATGCAAATGGTCTAAACACACCAATTATGAGGGAGAGCTTTTCAGACTGGACAATAAACCAGGACTCAACTATATGCTGCCTAAATGAAACATGCTTTAGATACTAACCCCTTATCATATATACAATTATAAATATTTTCTTCCATTTTATAGTTTTTTTCACTAGGTATATGGTTTCCTTGTTATGCAGAGTTTTTTAGTTTGATGTAGTCTAACTTGTCCATTTTTACTGTTGTTGCTTATGCTTTTGTTGTAATATTTAAGAAATCCCTGCTAACACCAATGTCATGAAAATTTTCTATGTTTTCTGTAAAAGTTTTATAGTTTCATATCTTATGTTTAAATTTTTAATGTATTTTCAGTTGATATCTGTGTACTGTGTAAGATAAGGATCCAATTTCATTATTTTGTATGCAGATGTCAACTTTCTTTGGACATACAGATGTCATTTGTTAAAGAGACTATTCTTTCCCCGTTGTGTATTCTTGAAACCTTTGTCAAAGATCAGTTGAACATATATGTATGAGTTTATTTCTTGGATTCTTATCCTGTTCCTTTGTTCTATATGGCTGTTTTTATGCGTGTTCCATACAGTTTTAATTACCGTGGATTTGTAATATATTTTGCAGTCAAGATCAGGAAGTGTAATGCCTCTAGCTTTGCTCTTCTGTTTCAAGACTGCACTGACTATTCAGGGTCTTTCATGGTTCCATATGCATTTCAGGATTATTTTTACTATTTATGTAAAAAAAAATTCAGATAGCAGAAAATATTTGCAAACCACATAACTGAAACGGGATTAATATCCAAAATATATAAGGAACTAAAACTACTCAATAGCAAAAAGTATAAATGATCCAGTTAAAACTGGACAAAGGGCTTGAATATACATTTCTCCAAAGAAGACATACAAGTGGCCAACAGGTATATGAAAAGATGATCAACATTGCTACTCATCAGGAAAATTCAAATCTAAACCACAAGGAGATAACACCTCACACTGGTTAGGATGGCTATTATCCAAAGAACAAAAGATAATAAGTTCTTGTAGAGGATGTGGAGAAATCAGAGCCCTTGTACACTATTGGTGGGAATATAAAATGGTGTGGCCGCTACAGAGAACAGTATGAAAATTCCTCAAAAGATTAAAAATAGGATGAATACATGATCCAGCAATTCTACTTCTGGGTATATATTCAAAAAAACTGAAATAATGATTTGAAGAGATAGCTGTATTCCCATGAATATTGCAGCATTATTCATATTAGCCAAGATGTGGAAGCAACATAAATTTCCATCAATGAATGATGGATAAAGAAAATATGGTATATACATATAATGGAATATTATTGTTTAGTCTTTAAAAAGAAGGAAATCCTGCCATATGGGGCAACATGGATGAGCCTGGAGGACATTATGTTAAGTGCAATAAGCCAGTCACAGAAGGACAAACACTGCATGATTCCACTTATATAAGGTATATAAATTAGTCAAACTCATAAGAACAGAGAGTACAATGGTGGTTTCCAGGGGCTGAGGGAGAAAGAAATGAGAGATGCTATTCAGTTACATAAGATGTATAAGAACTAGAGCTCTGCTATACAACTTTATACCTATAGGTAACAATACTGTATTGTGCACTTAAAAATTGTTAAGATTGTTGATCTCATGTTGTGTTCTTACCACAATAAAAATAGAATAAATTAAATGAAATACACTCTAAATATAAAGACTCAAATAGATTAAATAGAGAAAATATACTAACACTGGTCAAAAGAAAGCAGGAGTAGCTATGTTAATGTAAGACAAACTTGATTTCAGAGCAAAGAATATTATTGAGGTTAAAGAAGACTCCTTCATAGCAATAACTCTGCCAATTTATCAAGAATACAACAAATATTAAGTGTTTGTGCACCTAACAGCAGAGCTTCAAAATATATAAAGCAAAAACTGATATAACTGCAAGAAGAAATATATAAATCAAAATATAGAAGCAGATATTTCAATACCCCTCTCTCAATTATTTATGGGAGAAGAGATAGAAAACAAATAAGGTTATGAGTTCAACATTATCAAACTTCACTCTTGACATTTATACAACACTCTATCTTACAATGGAATACACATGCTTGTCAAATATACATGCAATATTTATTAAGATGGACCATATTCTGCGTCATAAAATACGTCTCAATAGACTTTAGAAAAATTAATCCACATAGGGTATATTCTCTGACAACAATGGAATTAAATCAGTTATTAATACTAGGGAAATTATTTTTAAAATCTCCAAATAATTAGAAAACAGATACAACACTTAAAATAACCCATTATTCAAGAAGAAATAAAAGGAAAATTGACAAATATTTTGAACTGAATGAAAATGAGAATACAACATATTCAAATTCATAAAACATTGTTAAAAAGCAGTATATAGAAGGAAATTGATGATACTGAAATATAATAGAACTGTATTAGAAAATAATAGAGGTATCCATAATGAAGGCCTTAGGTTCCTCTTTAAGAAACTATAAAAAGAATAGCAAATTAAATGCAAAATGAATAAAAGAAAGGAAACCATAAAGGTAAGCATGAACATCAATTAAATTTATACAAGAAAAAAAGTAGATAAAATCAATGAAACCAAAAGCTTAATCATTAAGAAGATCAATAAACTGACAAATTTATTGGCAGATTGAGCAGGGAAAAGAGGGAGAATACACAAATTACAAATATCAGAATTTAGAGAATGGACATCACTGTAAATTCTATAAATATTATAATGACAATAGATTCAACAACTTAACAGAAATGGGCAAAATCCTTGAAATGCACATCTTAATCAGGAAGAAAGAAAGAAACTGAATAGAACAGCATGTAAAAGAAAATAGAAATTATAGCTAAAAACCTCCCCACAAAGAAAACCAGGCTGGAATGGATTCACTAGCTAATTCTAGTAAACATTTATAGGAAAAAATAATACTTTTTCTACACAAATTCTCCCATAAAATCGACAAGGAAAGAATATATTGCAACTCATTTTATAAAGAGAGCATTCCCCTGATATAAAAATGACAAAAAATTACATTATTACAAGAAAGAACCTACAGAGTAATATCTTTTGTCAAAGTGGATGTAAAAATCCTAAACAAAACTTTAGCAAATCAAACCCCAAATGTATAAAAGACTAATTCACAATGACCAGATAGAGTCAGTCCCAGGAATGCAAGATTGGATTAGTATTCAAATATCAATCAATGTAATTCACCATGTAAACAAAATAATAAAGAAAAACCACATGATCATCTCAATTGACAAAGAAAAAACATTTGGCAAAATCTCATATTTGATTTCTTTCCACAAATGTTTTGGATTAATTAGATATTCATATTAAAAAATGAACTTTGATCCATACTTTATTCCAGATTGAAAATTTAACAGAAGTAGATTACTGACATAAATGTAAAATCTAAAACTATAATATTTCTACCAAAAAACCATAGGACAAAACATTTGTGATTTTGTCAAAGATTTCCTTTAAAGAATGAAAAGATCAATTTAACCCCTCTAAAATTAAAAAAAAAAATCTGCTTTTCTAGAAACATGTTTAAGGTAATGAAAGACAAGCCACAGACTAGGAGAAAATATTTGCAAATCATGTAATTGAGTGGCCACAATATATATTAAAAAAAACCGTCAAAAATCCATTTTTTAAAATGCCAATTTAAAAAAAAGGCCAAAAGTTTTGAAAAGCTATTTAATCAAAGAAGATACATAATGGAGATGTTCATCATCATTTATCAGTAATTGGGGAACTAAAATTAAAACCACAATAACACACAGCTACACACATATTAGGATGGCTAAACATTAGAAACATTGACCATATCAAGTACTGGAAGAACTGTTTATACTAGCCCAAACTGGAAACAACCAGAATATCCAATAACAAGTGAATGGATAAATTAGCTGTAGTATATCCATACAATGGAAAACTACTTAGAAACAAAAAGTTATGAGTTACTGAAACACTCTACAACATGAATGATTCTCTAAATAATTCTGTTAAGAATAAAACCAGATGCCCTCCACCTGCTTCACTGGGTGGGGTGTTGTGCTAGGACCTTGCTTCAGAGAGGGAGACCTTCAAGATGGTGGAGGAGTAAGACGTGGAGATCACCTTCCTCCCCACAAATACAACAGAAATACATCTACATGTGGAACAACTCCTACAGAACACCTACTGAATGCTGGCAGAAGACCTCAGGCTTCCCAAAAGGCCAATAACTCCCCATATAACTGGGTAGGGCAAAAGAAAAAACACAGACAAAAACAATAGGGACAGGACCTGCCCCAGTGGGAGGGAGCTGAGAAGGAGGAAAAGTTTCCACACACTAGGAAGCCCCTTCACTGGCAGAGATGGGGGGGTGGCGGGGGAGAAGCTTTGGAGCCACGAAGAACAGTGCAGCAATAGTGGTGCAGAGGGCAAAGCAGAGAGATTCCTGCACAGAGGATCGGTGCTGACCAAAACTCACCAGCCTGAGAGACTTGTCTGCCCACCTGTTGGGGCAGGTGGGGGCTGGGATCTGAGGCTCGGGCTTCAGAGGTCAGATCCCAGGGAGAGGACGGGGTTGGCTACGTGAACACAGCCTGAAGGTGGCTAGGGTGCCACAGCTAGCCAGGAGGGAGTCCAGGAGAAAGTATGGAGCTACCTAAGAGGCAAGACCATTGTTTCAGGAAGCGCGAGGAGAGGGAATTCAGAGCACCACCTAAATGAGTTCCAGAGACGGGCACAAGACACAGCTATCAGTGTGGACACCAGAGACGGGCATGAGATGCTAAGGCTGCTGCTGCAGCCACCAAGAAGCCTGTGTGCAAGCACAGGTCACTATCCACAACTCCCTTCCCAAGAGCCTGTGCAGCCTGCCACTGCCAGGGTCCTGTGATCCAGGGACAACTTCCCTGGGAGAACACGTGGCATGCCTCATGCTGGTACAACATCACCCCAGCCTCTGCTGCCACAGGCTCGCCCCGCATTCTGTACCCCTCCCTCCCCCTGGCCGGAGTGAGCCAGAGCCACCTAATCAGCTGCTCCTTTAACCTCATGCTGTCTGGGCAGGAATAGATGACCTCAGGTGACCTACACGCAGAGGCGGGGCCAAATCCAAAGCTGAACTCCAGGAGCTGTGTGAACAAAGAAAAAGGGAAATTACTTGCAGCAGCCTCAGGTGCAGCAGATTAAATCTTCACAATCAACTTGATGCACCCTGCATCCGTGGAATACCTAAATAGACAATGAATCATCCCAAAACTGAGGTGGTGGACATTGGGAGCAACCACAGACTTCAGGCTTGCTGTATGCGATTGACTGGATTCTGGTTTTAGGTTTATATTAGTTTAGTATTTAGAGTTTATAATCACTCATAGATTTGATTATTGATTTGGTTGTGCTCTTCCTTTTTTTCATCTTTTTATATATAGACATATATTTTTTTTTCCTTTTTCTCGTTTTGTGAGTGTGTATGTGTATGCTTCTTTGTGTGATTTTGTCTGTATAGCTTTGCTTTTATCGTTCGTCCTAGGGTTCTGTCTGTCCATTTTTTGTTTTAGTATAGTTTTTAGCTCTTGTTATCATTGGTGGATTTGTTTTTTGTTTGGCTGCTCTCTTCTTTCTTACCTTGGTTTTCTTTTTATTACTTTTTAATTTTATAAATTTTTAATAATTAAAAAATTTTTTAATTTAATAACTTTCTTTCTTTCTCTCTCTCTCGCTCTCTTTCTTTCTTCCTTCCTTCCTTTCTTTCCTTTCTTTCTCTCTTTCCTTCTTTCTTTCTTTCTGTTTTTCTCCCTTTTCTTCTGAGCTCTGTGGCTACCAGGGTCTTGATACTCTGGCCGGGTGTCAGGCCTGTGCCTCTGAGGTGGGAGACTCGAGTTCAGGACATTGGTCCACCAGAGACCTCTCAGATACACATAATATCAAACAGCAAAAGCTCTCCCAGAGATTTCCATCTCAACGCTAAGACCCAGCCCCAATCAACAACCAGCAAGCTACAATGCTGGACACCATATGCCAAACGACCAGCAAGACAGGAAAACAGCCCCACCCATTAGCAGAGAGGCTGCCTAAAATCAAATAAGGTCACAGAAACCCCGAAACACACCACTGGATGTGGTCCTGCCCACCAGAAAACAAGATTCAGCCTCATCCACCAGAACACAGGCACTAGTCCCCTCCAGAAGGAAGCCTATACAACCCACTGAAACAACTTAGCCAATGGGAGCAGACACCAAAAACAATGGGAACTACAAACCAGCATGCTGTGAAAAAGAGACGCCAAACACAGTAAGCTAAGCAAAATGAGAAGACACAGAAACACACAGCAGATAAAGGAGCAAGGTAAAAACCCTCCAGACCAAACAAATGAAGAGGAACTAGGAAGTCTACCTGAAAAAAAATTCAGAGCAATGATAGTAAAGATATCCAAAATCTTGGAAATAGAATGGAGAAAATACAAGAAACATTTAATAAGAACTTAGAAGAAATAAAGAGCAAAGAAACAATGATGAACAATACATTAAATGAAATTAAAAATTCTCTAGAAGGAATCAACAGCAGAATAACTCAGGGAGAAAAACGGATAAGTGACCTGGAAGATAAAATAGTGAAAATAACTACTTCAGCGCAGAATAAAGAAAAAACAATGGAAAGAATTGAGGACAGTCTTACAGACCTCTGGGACAACATTAAAGTCACGATCATTCGAATTATAGGGGTCCCAAAAGAAGAAGAGAAAAAGAAAGGGACTGAGAAAAATATTTGAAGAGATTATAGTTGAAAACTCCCCTAATATGGGAAAGGAAATAGTCAATCCAAGTCCAGGAAGTGCAGAGAGTCCCATAGAGGAAAATCCAGGGAGAAACATGCCAAGACATATATTAATCAAACTATCAAAAATTAAATACAAAGAAAAAATGTTAAAAGCAGCAAGGGAAAAACA
Organism: Orcinus orca; assembly: GCF_937001465.1. Classification (NCBI taxonomy): domain Eukaryota; kingdom Metazoa; phylum Chordata; class Mammalia; order Artiodactyla; family Delphinidae; genus Orcinus; species Orcinus orca. The sequence continues at coordinate 75,464,626 of NC_064562.1, read as the reverse complement.
ACAAATAACACACAAGGGAATCCCCATAAGGTTAACAGCTGATCTTTCAGAAGAAACTCTGCAAGCCAGAAGGGAGTGGCAGGACATACTTAAAGTGATGAAAGGGAAAAATCTACAACCAAGACTACTCTACCCAGCAAGGATCTCATTAAGATTCGATGGAGAAATTAAAACCTTTACAGACAAGCAAAAGCTGAGAGAATTCAGCACCACCAAACAAGCTTCACAACAAATGCTAAGGGAACTTCTCTAGGCAGGAAACACAAGAGAAGGAAAAGACCTATAATAACAAACCAAAAACAATTAAGAAAATGGTAATAGGAACATACATACCGATAACTACCTTAAATATAAATGGACTGAATGCTCCAACCAAAAGACATAGACTGTCTGAATGGATACAAAAACAAGATCCATATATATGCTGTCTACAAGAGACCCACTTCAGACCAAGAAACACATACAGGCTGAAAGTGAGGGGATGGAAAAAGATATTCCCTGCAAACAGAAATAAAAAGAAAGCTGGGGCTTCCCTGGTGGCGCAGGGGTTGAGAGTCTGCCTGCCGACACAGGGGACACGGGTTCGTGCCCCGGTCCGGGAAGATCCCACGTGCCGTGGAGCAGCTGGGCCCGTGAGCCATGGCCGCTGAGCCTGAGCGTCCGGAGCCTGTGCTCCGCAACGGGAGAGGCCACAACAGTGAGAGGCCCGCGTACCACCAAAAAAAAAAAAAAAAAAAAGAAAGCTGGAGTAGCAATTCTCATATTAGACAATATAGACTTTAAAATAAAGACAATTACAAGACACAAAGAAGGACATTACATAATGATCAAGGGATCAATCCAAGAAGAAGACATAACAATTGTAAATATTTAGGCACCCAACATAGGAGCACCTCAATACATAAGGCAAATGCTAACAGCCATAAAAGGGGAAATCAACAGTAACACAATCATAGCAGGGGACTTTAAAACCCCACTTTCACGAATGGACAGATCATCCAAAATGAAAATAAATAAGGAAACACAAGCTTAAACCCATACATTAAACAAGATGGATTAAATTGATATTATAGGACATTCCATCCAAAAACAACAGAATATACTTTCTTCCCAAGTGCTCATGGAACATTCTCAGGATAGATATCTTGGGGCACAGATCAAGCATTGATAAATTTAAGAAAATTGAAATTGTATCAAGTATATTTTCTGACCACAATGATATGAGACTAGATATCAACTACAGGAAAAAAATCTGTAAAAAACTAGAAACACATGGAGGCTAAAAATACAGTATTTAATAACCAAGAGATCACTGAAGAAATCAAAGAGGTAATCAACAAATACCTAGAAACAAATGACAATGAAAACACGACGACCCAAAACCTATGGGATGCAGCAAAAGCAGTTCTAAGAGGGAAGTCTCTAGCAATACAATCCTACCTCAAGAAACAAGAAACATCTCAAATAAACTACTTAACCTTACACTTAAAGCAATTAGAGAAAGAAGAACAAAAAATCCCAAAGTTAGCAGAAGGAAAGAAATCATAAAGATCACATGAGAAATAAGTGAAAAAGAAATGAAGGAAATGATAGCAAAGATCAATAAAACTAAAAGCTGGTTCTTTGAGAAGATAAACAAAATTGATAAACCATTAGCCAGACTCACCAAGAAAAAACGGGAGAACACTCAAATCAGTAGAATTAGAAATGAAAAAGGAGAAGTAACAACTGACACCACAGAAATACAAAGCATCCTAAGAGACTACTACAAGCAACTCTATGCCAATAAAATGGACAACCTGCAAGAAATGGACAAATTCTTGGAAAAGCACAACTTTCCAAGCCTGAACCAGAAAGAAATAGAAAATATAAACAGACCAATCACAAGCACTGAAATTGAGACTGTGATTAAAAACCTGCCAACAAACAAAACCCCAGGACCAGATGGCTTCACAGGTGAATTCTATCAAACATTTAGAGAAGAACAAACACCTATCCTTCTCAAAGTCTTCCAAAATATAGCAGAGCGAGGAACACTCCCAAAATCATTCTCAAGGCAACTGTCACTCTGATACCAAAACCAGACAAAGATGTCACAAAGAAAGAAAACTACAGGCCAATATCACTGATGAACAGAGATGGAGAAATCCTCAACAAAATAATAGCAAACAGAATCCAAGAGCACAATGAAAGGATCATACATTATGATCAAGTGGGGTTTATCCCAGGAATGCAAGGATTCTTCAATATATGCAAATCAATCAATGTGATAAACCATATTAACCAACTGAAGGAGAAAAACCATATGATCATCTCAATACTGCAGAAAAAAGCTTCAACAAATTTCAACACCTATTTATGGTAAGAACACTCCAGAAAGTAGGCATAGGGGGAACTTTCCTCAACATAATAAAGGCCATATATGACAAACCCACAGCCAACATCATTCTCAATGGTGGAAAACAGAAATCATTTCCTCTAAGATCAGGAACAAGACAAGGTTGCCCACTCTCACCACTATTATTCAACCTAGTTTTGGAAGTTTTAGCCACAGCAATCAGAGAAGGAAAAGAAATGAAAGGAAGCCAAATTGGAAAAGAAGAAGTAAAACTGTCACTGTTTGCAGATGACATGATACTGTATACAGAGAATCCTAAAGATGCTACCAGAAAACTACTAGAGCTAATCAATGAATTTGGTAAAGTAGCAGGATACAAAATTAATGCACAGAAACCTCTTGCATTCCTATACACTAATGATGAAAAATCTGAAAGAGAAACTAAGGAAATACTCCCATTTACCATTACAATAAAAAGAATAATATACCTAGGAATAAAACTGCCTAAGGAGACAAAAGACCTGTTTGCAGAAATCTATAAGGCACTGGTGAAAGAAATCAAGGATGTTACAAACAGATGTAGAGATATACCATGTTCACGGATTGGAAGAATCAACTTTGTGAAAATGACTCTACTACCCAAAGCAATCTACAGATTCAATGCAATCCCTACCAAATGACCAATGGCATTTTTCACAGAAGTAGAACAAAAAAGTTCACAATTTGTTTGAAACACAAAAGACACTGAATAGCCAAAGCAATCTTGAGAAAGAAGAATGGAGCTGGAGGAATCAGGCTCCCAGCTTTCAGACTATACTACAAAGCTTCAGTAATCAAGACAGTATGGTAGTGGCACAAAAACAGAAATATGAATCAATGGAACAGGATAGAAAGCCCAGAGATAAACCCATGCACATATGGTCACCTTATCTTTCATAAAGGAGGCAAAAATATACAATAGAGAAAAGACAGGCTCTTCAATAAGTGGTGCTGGGAAAACTGGAGAGCTACATTTGAAAGAATGAAATTAGAACACTCCCTAACACAATACACAAAAATAAACTCAAAATGGAGTAAAGACCTAAATGTAAGGCCAGACAGTATCAAACTCTTAGAGGAAAACATAGGCAGAACACTCTATGACATAAATCACAGCAATATCCTTTTTGACCCACCTCCTAGAGAAATGGAAATAAAAACAAAAATAAACAAATGGGACCTAATAAAACTTAGAAGCATTTGCACAGAAAAGGAAAAAGACAACCCTCAGAATGGGAGAAAATATTTGCAAATGAAGCAACTGGCATAGGATTAATCTCCAAAATTTACAAGCAGCTCATGCAGTTCAATATCAGTGAAACGAACAACCCAATCCAAAAATGGCAGCAGACCTAAATAGACATTTCTCTAAAGAAGAGATACAGATTGCCAACAAACACATGAAGGGATGCTCAACATCACTAATCATTAGAGAAACGCAAATCACAACTACAATGAGGTAACACCTCACACCAGTCAGAATGGCCATCATCAAAAAATCTACAAACAATAAATGCTGGAGAGGATGTGGAGAAAAGGGAACACTCTTGTACTGTTGGTGGGAATGTAAATTGATACAGCCTCTATGGAGAACAGTATGGAGGTTCCTTAAAAAACTAAAAATAGAACTACCATATGACCCAGCAATCCCACTGCTGGGCATATACCCTGAGAAAATCATAACTCAAAAAGAGTCATGTTCCACAATGTTCACTACATATCTATTTACAATAGCCAGGACATGGAAGCAACCTAAGTGTCCATCACCAGATGAATGGGTAACAAAGATGTGGCACATACATACAATGGAATACTACTCAGCCATGAAAAGAAACGAAATTGAGTTATTTGTAGTGAGGTGGATTGAACTAGAGACTGTCATACAGAGTGTAGTAAGTCAGAAAAGAAAAACATATACTGTATACTAACACATATATATGGAATCTAAAAAAAAAAATAAAGAAGAGATGGTTCTGAAGAAACTAAGGGCAGGACAGGAATAAAGCTGCAGACATAGGTAATCGACTTGAGGACACAGGGAGGGGGAAAGGTAAGCTGGAACGAAGTGAGAGAGTGACATGGACTTATATATACTACCAGAAGTAAAATAGATATCTAAGGGGAAGCAGACCCACAGCACACGGAGATCAGCTCAGTGCTTTGTGACCACCTAGAGGGGTGGGATAGGGAGGGTGGGAAGGAGACACAAAAGGGAGGAGATGTGGGGATATATGTATATGTATAGCTGATTCACTTTGTTATAAAGCAGAAACTAACACACCATTGTAAAGCAATTATACTCAAATAAAGTTGTTAAAAATCAACAAAAATTAAAAAAAGTAGAAACCAAACCATAAAAAAGGAAAAAAGGAGATATGTCTATTAGTCTATTATTCTATTATTCTCTTTATATATTGTTCATTTCTACAAAATGAAACCTAATCTCTAATGAGAGAAATTAGATCAGTGTTCTCCTGGGGAACTACCAAGGGCATGAAGAAAATTTAGGGTGATTAATATGTTAATTATCTTAATTTTGTTGATGGTTTCTCTGTGTATACATATGTAATTTTTAAATTTTATACTTTAAACATGTACATTTTATTGCTTGCCAATAATATATTTAAAAAACTAACCTCTTAATTTTAAGAAATTCTGTTCATCAGGAGGCATCACAAAGACAATTGAAAGAAGAAGAGGAAAAAAAGCCATAGACTAGTTTAATTAGCACTTAGTGATATCATTAGCATGATAGTTTCCAGCTGGAAGTGCAGACGCTTCCTATGGGCAAACGGCTGAACCAGCTCTGACGACTGTAAACCATGTAGCCTTAAGAACTGTGGTGAGCACCAGTGTCTTGTTATAGGTAACAAGAGAAAGGAATGAGGAGAAAGGAATATGTCCAGTTAGATGCAATAATCCCATTAACATTTTCTTCTGTGTTCTTGCTCCAGAGAATTTATGCTAAAGGTTTGAACCTGCATGTGATGTCCAGGACTAAAGGAATATTACCATCATGTGTTTGCCAGATGTTGTTCCATGCAGAGATATATGATATAGTTTTTTCCCCAACTTTTACATGATTTTTAAATTAAAAATACTCAATGCATAGAATTATTTTCCCCTATTAGAAATAATATAATCTATATTAACAATTAGGATAATTATTAACTCATTGATAAAACAGGTACTGAGAATTAAAATGATCATGAATAGATTATGGAGACTTGAGAAGTCCCACAATCTGCCATCTGCAAGCTGGTGAACTGGAAAGCTGGTGGTGTAATTCAGTCCAAGTTCAAAGGCCCAAGAATTGTGGGGGCTGCTAGTGTAAGTCTCATTCCAAGTCCAAAAGCCTGAGAACCAGGGGCACCAATGTCGAAGAGCAGAATATCAGTGTCCCAGCTCAGGTGAGAAAAAGCAAATAGAGCCTTCTTCCACCTTTTTATTCTGTGCAGGCCCTCAGTGCATTGGATGATGCCCACCTGTATTGGTAAAGGCGAAATTCTTTGTCAGCCTATCAATTCAAATGCTCGTCTCTTCAAGAAACACTCTCACAGACACACCCAGAAATAATGTTTCACCAGCTATGTGTGTCTCTTAGCCCAGTCAAGTTGACACATAAAATTAACCATCACAGTGTTGATCAATTTCTTGCTAATTGCACTGAGGATTTTAATTAAACGTCAAAGAAAAATTTCAGAAAACAAAATAATAATCATGAACATATCTCAAATACTAGATTGATCACATTGCTATGAGTAGACAAATTTTGCACAATTAAATCAGAAAAAGCCTTATTTAGCTGCTTCATAAGGATTGTTTTCATTAAGATGTACATCACGTTATCCTTTTTCATGTCATTTTACTATCATAATCGTGTATCTACTCTTTCTCATGTCTGTTTAATATAATTGTGATACGCACAGTTCTAGTAATGAAAATAAAAATATTTTATACAAACCAATGTCAAGGTAAGTCTATGAGTTTTGTACATTATATTGCCAACATTTATAGGGAAGATTTTCTCCATAAGCCTTGAGTTTACATGGTAAGTTTTCTAACTCTGTGAACTGAATATATATCTAGAAAGCATATTATAAAACTTCAAGGCACTTCCTTTCATCTGACAAATATATGTTGTTAGGTTTCCCCATTGACCTTATTATCCCTTTCCTTTGAATCACAACAGGTCTTATGTAGCAATATGAGAAAATGGCCAAAATTTCCTGACCCCGCTCGTAAAACTAATCAGGGAATTCCCCCAGCAAGCAAGACCATTTCAATAGCCATCTTAAATCTTTCACGAGGCTTCTAAAGTTCAATTATGTCTAGATAGCTGCTTCTATATTACTTCTTCCCATGTTCTTTAAAGCAATCATTATTGTCATTTTTATTTGTGTACATATCTTCTTTTTTACACAATGAAAAAACCGAATACAATCTCAAATTTTTATTCTATTAGAGGAAAGGAACCTTAAGAGAAAGCAATGATTCTGGCACCCTACAAACCAGTAAATTTAGGATACATTTAGAGAATATCTGTGATTTTTGACAGCTCTTTCAGGCCTTGACCCAAAAGAACCTGTTCTCTCAGTGCAAAATAAAAATTACTGATTGGACTACTGTGAGGGATTATTGTGACAGGGATGGAAAGAGTGACTGAAAAATAATAGAAATATGAGAAAACAGAGTAATAAAAAAAGAAGAGGGCAGAAGAGAGGAAAGGAAAATGCTTAAAGCAGGAACACAAGAAAGAAGGAAAGAAAACATAGCAAACTCTAAGTCCAAAAGCAAGGAACACACAAGGATGGCCATCCACACAAAAACGCATGCCCAATAGAATTAACCATACCTTTTTTAGCTTTGATAACTTGTTTCAGACAAAGCATTCCTACAAAGCATATTTCCCCATTCCATAGTTGCTTAGTCTGGGGTGAATAGCACTCACTTGAAGAAATTTGTTATACAAATTCAGAAAATATCAAGAGGTAAAGTTGGAGATAATCATACTTATATAATTTCAATACAATACTGGCTGTACCATGTAATGCCCAAGACAGAAAACAGAAACCACTCACTCTAAGGAAAAAAGAATTTAGTATTAGAATTACTAATACTAAATTGTTGAAAAGGCTAAAGGAGCCAGTTCAAGGCTGGGGTTCCAGGGTGATACAAAGAAGAATCTAGAACCAGCCCGCTTTTGAAGCTAGGCTGCTGTAGGTTGGGCCATAATGCCTTTTCTACTTCCAGAGAAGCTCTGAATAGCAAAAAACTGAAATGACACACAAAGCTGTAACCCAAGGAGTAAGCAGTAACATCAAGAGGTTACTGCTTCTTTCAGAAAGCTACAGAATAAGCACTGGGCACCCCGTGCAAGAGGGCCATGAATTTCCTAAATAGCAGGTGTAGCCAGAGTTGAAGGAAGAGGGCCTTCCTGGACTTTGACTTTCAAATTTTATGGGAGCACACTTAATTGGTGAGCACTAATTCATATGTAGAATTCTCTCTCGCTGCAAGGGAGTTTAGAAAATGTAGGTTTCAGCATTCCAAAACCTCCAAATAAAAGATACATAGAGATTGAGAGAGCCACTCATAATATTTTAACACATGAGTATATATATATATATAGATAGATACATAGATAGATAGATATCTTTATCTTTCTGTCTATATCTACATATCTATATCTATCGATCTATTATCTATCTACCTAGAGAGAACTGAATTTTACATCTAGCAATATAAAATAAACGTCCCAGGAGTTGCATACAAATAGTACCAGAAATATGCGTAGTTTTTTGGAAAAATTGGATACGTTTCTTTTTACCACTAATATTTGGAGTCTCTAGAAAGTAAGATGAGATGACAAATATGGATGGCATATAATAGCATGTAATTCTTTTCTAGAAACTTTAATTTGGCCATTACTTGATAACATTATGGGGCTCAGAAAATATCTGTTTTTATTAGTTTAAAATACCTGCAATCTTTTAGATAAACATGAAACAGGGATTTTCAAATTTGGTGATTTTGATATTTAAATAATATATCTCAAATCTCATACGAAACGTGCTAAATAAAGTGGATGATTTGAAAATGTTGAATAAATGTTGCATCTTCCCCAAACTTGCTTAACTTTTCCACTCAGAATACATGGCTACTTAATAGGAAGTACTTTTCACAGAGGCGTGTTTGCATAGATAATTCACTAGCAAAACTTAATATGAATTAGCAACTCCCAGTGCACAATAAGATATGGGTCATCAATAGATTTGCCATTCTCTTTTCTATTCCTTTCTTCATAAAATAAAATATAAGGCAACATTCCCTTCATTTTAGACTCTATGTACCAAAGTAATTCCTCCAAAAGGTGGTATTTTCTTATTAAAAATTAATATAAACACCTACGCTGTTTATATCCTTAATAGCTCTCATCTAGATAATACAGTAAATTTCTGACTTATTTTTTAACTTATCTTATGTCTCTCCTTAATACTCACTAATTCATCCTAAAACATTATTCTAATTCTTTCACTTCCATGTTCATCTTTTTACTATTTTCAATGGCTCCCCATCAGTCCCTCCACTTCCTTAGTCCAGTTTCTTTTGACTAAAAAATGTAGTCCAAATTCTTTACTTCATCACTCAAGATCACCCTTGTCACCACAATTCTATCACCTTTCCATTGCCCTAGGCATCGTATAGCGTTTGTAAAGTTCATGTGTTATGTTGCCACCAGTCATTTCCCATTTTTTCTCCATATTCTTTCACTGCCACACATTTTCTCATGTTGTTTATTTTATAATGTCTTTTCTTCTCCATCTCCCCACTGTTGACTCCTGTTCATTCTTCACAAATCACCTCAAATGTTACCTCGTTTAGATTTCTTTCCCCATCACCCTCACCAGAAGTGATTTATTTTTCCTCTGAAGTTTTAAAGACGTATTTCAGTGTCTCTTATGGCATGTGACAATCTCTCTTGTTTAATAATTATTTTGTGTCCCCTGCTATGCTACAAGCTGAGGAAGGAGAGACAGAGTTTACGTTTGTGTCCCCACAGTGCTAGCTAGCATCACGACATAGACTGAGTAGACACAAAATTATTATTGATTGAAAACACATTTGTGAATCATTCTAGAGAAAGAAACTATCTTCTATTTATTAAAAACATGAAAACAACTTCATACTCAGTCTTCTTTCTTTTTTTTTTTACCTCTGACATTCTACAGAGAGTAGCTTGAAGCAGTTTTGCAATTTTCTAAGAAATAATTCGTCCATAGGCTTTTTCTTATTACTTCACATAATCTACTTTATAAAATTCTGAGCTTTCATTATAAATCAGAGTTTAAAGTTTTCAGATTCATGTAGAAAATTGTATTGGGGATTATATGACAAAATCAATGCATGAGCAGCTTTTAAAATACCATTTTATACACTACATAATTGTACATTTGTGCTAATTCCTTTTATCTGCTTTTTCTTAGAAATACTTAAAATAGGTTACTGTTTTTCATATTTATAATAGATTTATCACACTAGTTTTTAAGACAAGACACTTCTTGTGACAAATTAAAAAATTAATAAACTAAAAGCCGGCCCTCCTTTTTTTTTTTTTTTTTTTTTTTTGCAGACGCGGGCCGCTGTGGCCTCTTCCGCCACGGAGCACAGGCTCCGGATGCGCAGGCCCAGCGGCCATGGCCCACGGGCCCAGCCGCTCCACGGCATGTGGGATCCTCCCGGACCGGGGCACGAACCTGCATCCCCTGCTTCGGCAGGCAGACTCCCAACCATTGCACCACCAGGGAAGCCCCGGCCCTCCTATTTTAATTTAGGAACACTGATGAAAAGTAAAATAGACCACCAATACACACATAGATACACACACACACACACACACACACACACACACACACACACACAATTAGTTTATACAAATTACTTGAAACATTGTATTTTAAATAATAATATTAAATTGAATATAATAGCCTACATATATAAGTGTTTTTTAATTATATTGCATGATATGGAGATTTGAAATAATGTAAAGCTATATAACTTCGGGAGGGAATCAGATTTATTTTATCACCATTTACCCAGAATGTTGCAAGTCAGTTTGGACAGAGAAACACTGAAATCAAATATGATGTGATTTAAATAGCAGAGAAAAGAAAACAATGGAAGTTGCCTCGATTGAACACTTATTTAGGTATTAGACTGAGACTTAGGAGCTGAACATTATATGCAGGATAGTATCATATATAGGACATTTTTGAGTGTTTCTTAATTTGAAAAGTTAGGCAAAATCTTGTTACTTACATTCTGAGAATTTTAAATCAAACTCTTCTCTCTTCAGCTGCTTCCTTAAGATATCCTCCCCCTCACCAACACATATTATCATAAACAGATGGTCATTACTCTTACCAGTATGACCCAAATAGCTTCCTAACCTATCATACACCCAGCTACTGCCATTATAAGTGATTATTCAATATTGCAAATGTGATAGACTTTTCCTTATATCAAATATTTTTATAAATGTCCATTTTCATCAAAATAAACTCCAAATTCATCCTGGAATACAAGGCCTTTCATGACCTCAGTCTTACCCTACATTACCCAGCTTCAATTTTCAACACTCCCTCTTTGATTTTATTTAAGCAGTTCAAAAATGCATATGGGAGTTCATTAACACATTAACTTATGACAGATTTTTTAAAAACCTCACCATTTTATGTTGGGACAAAGCATAATAAAAAATTTAAATGCAAACTCAACTATTCAATTGTTTTATAACTACATATTAAAGACATATGATATTTCAAGCACAAGTGAGCCTTTAGGATTCCAAGATCAAACAAACAGCTCTTAAGAAACCAGGTCTCTAAGGAGGACAAAGAATTTGTACTTAGTTGTCAGATAACAAATCGAATGCGTCCAGAGCTATTGTCTTGTGAAGACTCGGTGTTTATTTCTTTCTCAACTCTAGAATGGTTTTATTGTTTAGTTTATTTCTTTGCTTCATATTGCTTTGCTTTGTTGCTGAAGGTGTGTTAATGATACTGAGAAGAATTAAGAGATTTGCCAATGACAGTAAAGACAGCCTACTCAGCCCTTGCTAGGGTTAGAATGAGGATGAAAATATGGTGGTTCCAGAGTTCAAGGTGAGGGCAGCAGGGAGATAAGGGGAGACTCAAAACAGACCCAAAAGTAGCTGTTAAGAGCAAGGTAACAAGAGAGAAGGAGATTGCAGCATGGATTGAGCCAGGAGTGGGATTAAAAAGCAAAAGAAGAAAACTGGAAAAAAAAAGAAACTCGTCAAGTACATTAGAGGCAGGTGACATTGAAAGTGGAGTGTAAGTTAACCCCGAGTTCTCCTTGAGAAAAAAAATCCCCCTCGGAAAACACAAAGTCCTCTTCCTGCGTTTCTGATTTCAGACAAAATTACCTGAAAAAATATTTCAGGCACAGCTAGGCTCTCTAAGTATTCAAGATATCTCAAGTAGGTCACTTTGAAATAATTCTTCTAATTCATTCAGAAATTACTGATTAAAAAATAAGAATCATAAATAGCAGAATGTCCAGTGTTCAGAGAAGGTAATTCTTACCCTCCTGTGTGCCTGACAATATGAACAAACTCTAAACTATGGGAGGAGGCAGGGAATCCAGGAAAAGTGATATTCCATTTGTTGACTTCTGAGGTATGTTGTTTATAGTTTACAAGTTCATTTAATTGCATAGGTGGAGTTTCACAGTCAGTAGAATGATGAGGGAAGCAGATGGCATAATCTTTTATTAAAAACTTAGCCACCTTCTTATATATGTGATAGGTCTTACTTCATTCTTTGGAATTTGCATTTTAAATGATTAAGGATCCAATAGGACAGCATGAAACCTCATTAAGAAAGATATATTTTCAGGCCTCTACCTGAAGGGCAAGTGGTGATTTTTCCACCTCATACTCCTCAGTTTAAATACCTGCTGATTTGTTTTAGCTCTACTTACTTCAAAGTATTTCAGCCACATTAATACATCTTTTAACTAGAGAAACTGACAGAATACAAAATCAAGCTTTTAGCTATATCTTAAAATAAACAAACCAGAACATTTTTCATTTATGAAGCTTCCACTTTCTATGACATTGTGTAATATATTAGTGGTTAACTAAGGGCTTCTCTTGAGCCTAAGGTAAGAGGGGATTAAAAAAACCTCTGTGATTTTTCAGTTCATTTTGAAAACTAACAGCAGATTTGCTTTTAAACAAATGCTGTGTCTTTAGCTGCTGCTTTGAAGTAAGAAGCTGAGAGTAATAGGGGTGGTAGAGATCATACATTCTCACTGTACATATAGTAACAGCGGTATAATAATTAAGGTTTAATCAGAGCATTCTCCTGCTGCTTTCCCAATCACTGTTGAGGTAATAATAGCATTATAGATTAGGTAGCAACTTGCAACAAAGTTAGGCAACTGCATCAAAAAGCAATATTGATGTATAAAGAATTAGGTAAACTTAGTCAATGAAGCATAACATCTCATTCATATTAACCTCCAGCAGGGCCCTTAGAGTCCCAGGCATTGATCCAATCATTTGCTTGCCTAAGTATTTTCCACCTTCTGTGAAATTGCTTACCTCCTTTCTGAAACACCCACTCTCTTCTTTAGAAATGCTTTGTATTCTCTTTCATGGGGATATCCTAAGAAAAAGAAATGGTGGGTTATATTCAGCAAAAGACAGTACTGAAGCAGTTAGAGTTGTATACTAGAAAAGCATCCAGAAAAAATGTGGGTGGTTTTTTCACTTGTCTCAGACCTGGAAGGGTTAATTCAAGCACAGAAGTCCTACTGATTTTACAGGATAGTGGGACTTCCAAGGCACATAAGCCCTTTAGGTGTCGGGTTAAAGGAGAATGCTGGGTGTGTGTGTGTGTGTGTGTGTGTGTGTGTGTGTGTGTGTGTGTGTGTGTGTGTGTGTGTGTGTGTGTGTGTTGAATAGTATGTGGTTTTCTTTTGCTGATTTACTTTATTTTTTATCCCATTGTTGATTATATGCCAACCAACGTTTTTCAACTCTACTTCCATGATAAACAATAGACATTTTATAGGCAAGGGTGAGCATTTAAGTCCATGAAAAGAATAGTCATTCTCAGAATGGAGGAAGAGGGTTTAGTCTAGGTGAATTTGGGAATATGACAGCAGAGACTTTGAGTGACCACTATAGATTCCACTGAGAAGAGGATTTCTACACTGACCTCTGTAAAAACATAAAGAATTGTTATCATGTCTCTCATTGATCTACGACATTAGATGATAACCAGAACTGCCATGAAAACGGTTAAGAGTATTAAGTCAAGGTTCACTGACAGACACTTTGACACCTAAGGACAAGGAGATTATAAAGAAACACAAAAGCAAGTGCTCAAATATTTTTCCTTAGTATATAAATTTCCTCTAATTCATCTGGGGACAGGAGCACATCTAAATGCTGGAGAAGACGGAAGTGAGCCGAGTCTGTTCTACTAAAGTGTCAGAAATAATCTGTCATAAATTATCTATCTATCTATCTATTTAAGCTTATATAAAACAGACATTTATTTCTCATAGTTCTAGAGGCTGGAAGTATGATGTCAGGGTGCCAGCATGATTGGGTGAGGGCTCTCTTCCAGACTGCACACGTCTGTTGTATCCTCACATGGTGAAAGGGGCTGCATAATTTTTTTTAAATGTACTTTGTTCCAAAATGAAAATAATTGGCTAATCAAGTGGGTTACCATCTTGAATAAAATGTAATTAAATTTCCGTAACTAATTTTTCATATTTAATCAAAATTTGATATAAACATTGAATGTATTATATAATAGCATGAATGTTTGGAAGAAAACATTCCTTCAAAAGAAAATTGTAAGTAATGTTTTTTTAATTATGGAAAACAATTTCACAACATAAAACATTTATGAAAAACCTTTCCATAATCTGCTCTGTCATCAGTTTATCACAGGGCTTTTCACGGAAAAACATCAGAACGAACAGAGACTGTCATACATTGGCTATATTTCTAACACTCTCTTAATAAGGGAAAATATTGGGACAAGATAACCTACTTGCTTTCTGTCATTTGTAAAAGATTTGATATCCAGAAGTTTCTCATCATAATGAACAAAAATCAGTCTCTGAGATTAAAATATGGGTGAGCAGATTACAGGTAACTTCTTTTCTAGTCAAAATTTCTTTTTTTTTTAAATAAATTTATTTTTTGGCTGCATTGGGTCTTCGTTACTTAGTGGGGTGTTTCTCTAGTTGCGGTGAGCGGGGGCTACTCTTCGTTGTGCTGCGCGGGCTTCTCATTGCAGTGGCTTCTCTTGTTGCGGCGCATGGGCTCTAGGCACGCGGGCTTCAGTAGTTAGTTGCGGCACGCAGGCTCAGTAGTTGTGGTTCGCAGGCTCTAGAGTGCAGGCTCAGTAGTTGTGGCGCACGGGCTTAGTTGCTCCGTGGCATGTGGGATCTTCCCAGACCAGGGCTCAAACCCCTGTCCCCTGCATTGGCAGGCTGATTCTTAACCACTGAGCCACCAAGGGAGTCCTAATCAAAATTTCTATATGCTTTGACCGATGGGTTCAGTTAAAAATATTTCTCTCTCTCAATTTCCCTCTCTCTCTAGATCTATTTACAGAAGACACAATGAAAACCACCAATCCCCTATTAATTACTTAAATAACTACATGTCCTTGAAATTTTTCTCAGAAGTGTTTCATCCTCTAGATCTTTCACCTCCAGATATTAATGCTTGTTAGAGTTTAAGGGTGCATGATCTTTAAAGGATTTTTTAAGTAATAAAATGCATAAACACAAGATTTAAGGTTGCTTTAAAGTTATAACTCAGAAAGCCTTTAGGTATTTAAAAAATGCGAACATGTACCCAAATTAATGAGAACTGAAGAAATTGCTTAAGTAATTTTAAAACAACATTGCCTGACTAACTTAGATATACAAAAGTATTTTCCTTAAACAGAAGCTTCATGTTTCTTTCCACTGCAACATATTTATCCTGCATTTCCTTTTTTTTTTCTTTTTTCTTTCTTCTTCATTCATGAAATAGAGAATCTGATAGGGGAACAACAGGGAGTAGAATACATTTAGTACAGGAAAAATATTAATTGCTTGAAAATGCGAAGTGAGGGAAGAAATCAATTGTGAGTAAACAGCGCAGAACGAAACCTCTTGACCTTGTCAGATGCTTTATGGGAGAGACCCTTCAATCAGAAATGTGCTGATGCTAAATTATCACAGGATTTGATCTATCCTCTAATAATTGAAAACTCCCACTCCTGGAAGAGAACCAGTTTTCTGAACAGCCACTAATTTTTCAGAGTGGAAATTTAGTACTGAAGAGATTGCACATGTATCCACTAAGATTTGTATTTATATTTTATGGGCCATCACATTCCACATTAGGCTCTGATTGTAAATAGCTACATTGTGTTTTGAGATGCACTCTTCTGTGATGTGCAGTTGCAATTCTTTAAAATGCCATATATAGTTTAACGTTATTACCTTCAGTATCTTTCCTTTAAATATCAGAGTATGTGAAAAACTTAACCATGAACAGAGATAAATGCCGTTAACTGCAACATCAGGGTTCAATCTTAGTTGCTTACATCTTGCCTATAAAGAAGATGCTAATTTCAAACTCATCAGGTGCTTTGTACAGGGACATAAAAATAAAGAGGATAATAATTTAAATTTCTATTCAAAATTTCCACTTAGTTTTATGTGTGCAATATACTTTGTGTCATTTTATCATTTTAAAAAATCTCTCATCCTAAGATTATTTCTGAAAAGTATCTAAAGCAAATCTCTAACTGACAATTCATGTGAATGTGTAATGAAATGATCTGAGATGATTTTGTTGGCTATTAAAATAGCTAGCCTAGAGATTCCTAAGAAATGTAAAATGACTTTTATTTGAAGCTTTAATCCCTATTGTACCTCATTAATATCTCTTTTTTCTACTCAGGTATGTATAACACCTATAAGAGGAAAATGAGAGAATACATACCAAGGATGAAGGCACTTTAGGAAAAAAATGCTTAAAGTCCAGCCTACAATTAAAAGCAGATTCTGAACAGTACTATCCTCTGTTAGTTGAAAAATATAAAAGAAGTTTAAAAAATTTAAACTTGTCTATGTACATAAACATTAGTTAACTTGCAGACTCAATAGTCATTCAACAGCTAATCTGAGCACTTACCACTAGGATTATGCAGGATGCTCAAAACACAATGAAGAATATGACAAAGTCTCTGCCTTCAAGGAAATTACTGTGGGAGGCAGACAAGTTGGTTAAGTGCAGTAATTGCCATACCTGCCATAGGGATGAGAGTAAGTACAGAGGCTTCAAGTCTGGGCTGTGGGAAGTGGTTAGGGTTGACTCTCAAGAAGTGACTTTCACACTAAAACTTGACATATGATAAAAGTATTTAAGCAGGAAAGTGGCCTGATCTTATTTGCTCTTTACATTGCTAAAGAACTTCAAAGGAAAGAAAATGAATGGTGGTGACTTTTCGAAGTCAAATGATGTCTATAAAAAAGCAATGTGGGGACTTCCTTGGTGGCGCAGTGGTTAAGAATCCACCTGCCAACGCAGGGGACACGGGTTCTAGCCCTGCTCCGGGAAGATCCCACATGCCGCGGAGCAACTAAGCTCATGTGCCACAACTATTGAGCCTGCGCTCTTGAGCCCACATGCTGCAACTACTGGAGCCTGCATGCCTAGAGCCTGTGCTCTGCAGCAAGAAAAGCCACCGCAGTGAGAAACCCGCACACCGCAACAAAGAGTAGCCCCCGCTCACTGCAACTAGAGAAAGCCCCTGTGCAGTAATGAAGACCCAACGCAGCCAAAAATTAATTAAAATTTATTTAAAAAACAGCAATATGTAACAGATGGCAACAGGAACATGAAAAGACGCTCAATATCACTAATTATTAGAGAAATAAAAATCAAAACTACATTGAGGTACCAACTCACACCAGTCAGAATGGCCATCATTTAAAAAGTCCACAAATAACAAATGCTGGAGAGGGTGTGGAGAAAAGTGAACCCTCTTACACTGTTGGTGGGAATGCAAATAGGTGCAGCCACTATGGAAAAATTACGGCGGTTCCTCAAAAACCTAAAAATAGAGTTACCATATTATCCTGGAATCCCACTCCTGGGCATATATCTGGAGAAGACTATAATTTGAAAAGATACATGCACCCCACTGTTCACTGTAGCACTATTTACAATAGGCAAGACATGGAAACAACCTAAATGTCCATTGACAGATGAATGGATAAAGAAGATGTGGTACATATGTACAGTGGAATACTACTCAGCCGTAAAAGGAATGAAATAATGCCATTTTCAGCAACATGGATGTACCTAGAGATTATCATACTAAGTGAAGTAAGCCAGAAAGAGAAAGACATACCGTATGATATCACTTATATATGGAAATCTAAAATATGACACAAATGAACTTATCTACGAAACATAAACAGACTCACAGACAACTTGTGGTTGCCAGGGAGGCGGGAGGGGGAGGGATGGATTGGGAGTTTGGGATTAGTAGATGCAAACTATTATATATAGGATGGATAAACAACAAGGTCGTACTGTATAGCACAGGGAACTATATTCAATATCCTGTGATAAACTATAATGGAAAAGAATATGAAAAAGAATGTATATGTATGTACAACTGAATCATTTTGCTGTACAACAGAAATTAACAAAACATTGTAAACCACCTATACTTCAATAAAATATATTTTTAAAAAAAAGTAATACGTAGAACGATCCTTTGGACCCATGAAGAGAAAAATTTAATTGCCGTGGGAAGCTGCTTCCAAAACTGACAGTGGCAGCATATAGACAGGAAACTCTTTGCTCTTTTGTTCAAAGTATATGCGATCTACTTGATAAAATAATGTCTCCTGGTGTCTCCCTGCTAAATTCTACATATTTTCTTCATCTGAAACTACTCAGACAAATACCTGTAATTTTAGTTCAGTGTATACCTCCAGACAACCTGATACTTTCTTAGTTGATAATGTGTTAGAACACCAAATTCTGAGGAGAAGAAAGAAAAATTTGGGGGTAGATACAGAACTGGACTTGAATTATGTATTTGGGGGATAATTTCTCAAACCTCCCAAATGATACTTTCTGAACCTCTTGAGAAATTATAAAATAAGGATAATAATTACTTCACAGGATTTTTGAGAGGATTAAATGAGGAAACACATAGTCTGGAACATAGTATCAGCCAAATAAATTTGTGTCTTTTATTCTCCTTAAATTTGTTAATCTTATTGGACAAATTGAATTTTTTTTTTTAAATTTCAGCCTAATTGTTTTTGTTTATTCAGTGAACTGCCATTTGGAGTGAGTTGGATGGTCCATGGAACTGGAATAAAAATACCTCTTTTACTAACTAGACATACAAACTATTGTAAATTCCTTTATGTCTTTGCGTCTGAGTATACTCATTTGGTAAAGAAGCATATTGAACCTGATGATCCCTGGTATCCTTTCTTGTTTAAAAAAAAATGATTATTTTATAAAATGAAATGGGGATTAATAGTATACTATGTACCAGAAATTGAGGGGTGAGAAAGGCTAGTATTCATAATAATGTAAAAGAACATCCATAGTCCAGAACAGAAGTAAGCATGGAAGTATTTCAATGTCTGAGTGATGGACTAACACATATAATAAACACTGACAGAAATAGGTCTTTTCAAATGCAGCATTCCATAAAGGATTCCATTAACCTTATTTTCATACTACAAATAGAATTCTTAATCTAATAGTTGGGAAAGTTTATGATTGCTAGATAAAATATACAAGATGTCCAGTTAAATTTGAGGTTTAGATAAATAACATTTTTAAGTATAATATGTTCCATGCAATATTTGGGACATACTTATACTAAAAATTTGGTTTTTACCTGAAATTCAGATTTAATTGTACATCCTGTATTCTTACTTCTAAATATAGCAACACTAATAGACTTTACCAAATACGTTATCTACATTTAAGAATACATTGACGGTTTCTTTAACCTAAGATTTAATTAAGAAAGATTAAACCTGGCCCAGGTAATTTATTCATTATTCATTAATTTATTATTGAAGTGTCTCAGAAATCAAATCCTGCGCTAGGTATTGGGTAGTCAATCTTTAACAAACACAATGCATACCCTAATGAACTTCATAGAGATATATGCCATAGAGATAAATGCCACATAGAAAAAATGATTTTTAGTGGATCTTCATATGCCTTCAGTTACCCTTCAAGAAGAAACTAGTGACAACTATTAACCTCCATGGATAAGATAAAAAACTGATTGTCTGAAACTCTCCAGTGGGTTTTACACTTATTAAATATATTCTAAACCAATAAAACACATTATTCTTAATGTGTTATATTGGTTTAAACTGTGAATCACTATATTGTACATCTGTAACATATAATATTGTACAGCAACTATACTTCAATAAAAGTAAATTTTTAAAAAACTCAACTAAAGTCAAAACTTCTTAAATCACTGGGAATTTTAGAAACAGGTTCATTTAATGATTATGGTAATAGCACTGTCCCAGTCTGTCTCCACTTCTGTGCACCCCACTATGTTCTGGTTCAACCATACTCCAGGATATTTACTTGTCTCATGGCCTTTATTGTCGACCACTGATTGTTCCTGATCTTTAACTTATTGACTCTGTGAGTCATTGCACTGTACTTAAAAAACAAAACAAAAACCAAAAAAACCCAAAAGCCTGTCTCTGTCATTGCAGCGCTTTCTGTTTTATATGTTTATGGAGGACTCATTCTCTCTGTGTTACCACCATCAACACTTTCCTGTGAGCTGTGGGAAAGGGCTGACACACCCTCCTGCAGAAACCGTCACTTCTTCTTTGGAATGCATTCTGGAAACAGAGTTACATTTCCTACGGAACACTTAACTCTTACCATTCCTCTCTCCAATACTGGTCTCCCTATCTCTCCCCCAAAAAGGTAACACAGGATATTTAATAACTTTTGTCTAAGATTCTGTGAATTACAATGCCACAAACTTAAACCATACCTATCAAACATTTCCAAATAGATTTTAAAATGTTACCTGTGCTGCTAACCTTGACTGTGTCCATTAAGTAAATAATACTATTAATTCATATTAAAAAACTCTCAAATTTAAAAAACTAGAATATGTATGATTATGTGTTTAAAAGGGAAAAAAGCTATTGTTTTATCAATTTCCAAACCATTTGAAAAAATATGGCAATAAATGAGAACCAAATTTAAATGTTTTCTGCTTATATACTGACTGAGGTTGTATGGTAAAAATAGAAAATAAAATTAGCTTGGAAGGAAGAAACCAAGCCTCTGACTCTAAATAACTGTACGTCATTTAGAGATTTATTTAACTTTCTTGGCTTCAGTTTCTCCATCTATTACATAGAAGGTAGGAATGGCAGGGGAGCAATTTACTATATATTCTCTAGATTTTTCATCTAAGCCTAAATTTTATCTTACACTCAGTGATAAAGGCTCAGCCCTATAAAAAGAAAACACTTCTTGGAAATGTGTGTGTGTGTTTGTGTGTGTGTGTGTGTTTAATCTGTCTCCAAAACAATTTAAATACAAGTCAAGTGAACTTATTACCCATCTACTGAAGGTTAAATGCATCTAAAGTATTAGTCTAGTTACAGTGTACTTTTCTCATTATTAACAGAATATAAAATATACCCATTTTCTTTTTCAGGTGTCTGGAAACCCATACCTTTTTCCCTCACTTTGTAATGTTCTATTTATGATTATAAAGGCACAGCCATAACAATAATCCATCAAAGAATATTTCAGTGGCCTCCTTCATAGAGGAATTCAAAAATTGTTATGGCTTCAACCCACCCACTGAAACACCCACAAATGACTTTGAGATTCTGTCACATTATTAACCTTATCAGTTCTGCAAGATGCTATTCTTGGAATCATATTTATACAGACCACAATTTCCTTAAGCATTCTTGGTTTTAGAGCAACTAAAACACTGGAGATGGTGGGGAGGAGTTTATCACTCTTGTGACTATGGAATTGGATAAAACTGAGCTGAAATAGATCATTTTCTGAGCCTTGTAAGTATATGTAGTATCCTTTTTCATTCCTCTTTGCATCATTCTCTCAACTCAATTGTCTTTGGCTCCCCGTTTCTTGTTTCTGGAGCCCTCAGATCCTTATGTCAATCAGTTGCTCATTTTACAGATTTTGCTTCTTTGGCTTCCACTTCTTGTCTGACCACCTCAGTTAACCACCTGTTGCGGTAGAATAAATTGATTTCTGTCTTTTCCTGCTGTAGGTTCCAAGTACTTTAATATTTCAAACTTCCTCTCCTTCCCCAGTACCCTTCTTCAACATCCCAAATGATCGATCATTTCTTATATAGGTAATAAATGTGTCAACACTCTTTTTAAAGTGTTACATTTTCACTGCACTCACTGTGGTCAGAAGTAATTCCTCAATATCTGGCATTGAAATTGCCTGTTTCAAAAGCCCCCCCTTCCCTATCCACACATCTGGGGAAATAGAGATAATTGCTGCACTTATGCTGATCTTGTCTTTAGAGCTTTTCACACATCAAAAGCAAGGCCACTTTTTCCTCATTAGTGCAGCAAGCACCTGTCCACACATTGTGATTTTAAAGGCTGTGGGAAGATCTTACTGCTTCTCCAACAATCTTTTCCCATGCCTGTAATTCCTTTAATTGGGAGAAAGCCTTTCATATAAGAAAACATAAATGGCTGATATGAGATCATTTCCTAAGGAAAGGATTAAAAAATTGAGAGGAACTAGAAAACACAAGGACACTCTGCAGCATGAACCTGAGGAAAGGAAGTATATAAATGAGATGTTTCATAAAAAGGGAATCTTAATTGGGAAGCGGAAATTGAGAACAAGACATGCTCTTCCATTTCTACTTTTTGCTTTCTGCAAACCCCATTTTGCTTTGTGTCTGACCATTGATTCCACAGCTGAAAAGTACTCCTTAAACATAATTTAAGTATCAAAACCATTATGGACTTCATCACTGTTCTGTTGATAAAGTATAGATATTTGAGTATACTTGAAAATATTTTCCACCAGAAATGACCTACATCACTTTTCAGTTTCTTTCAAAAGCCTAGACTATATGAACTATTCCAGACAATTTACAGGGGCATTTGCAAGCAACTACTGAATAGCATTATGCCAACTGTCCTCAAATGGAAAGAATTTATCAAATTTCCCATTGCATCAAGCTTTTATTTAGCATGAATATATATCAAGTTTCACAAAAATATATTTAAGACTAAAAATAATCCTATTTCATATAAGGAAAAGGAATGTAAATATGTAATTAAGGCATATGTTAACCCAGCAGCAATTAACTGAATGCTACTAAACACTGGTCGATACAAATAAATGCTCAGAATTATATCAATAGCATTTCCAATTATGATATATCTTTCAATAAAGACAAGGTGACTTCAGCGGAAGCTATTGAATTGTAAAAGTAGACTGAATAGTTGGAAAGGTACTGGATGACTTTGAACACCTAGTGTCTAGGGTAGCTAGATATGTACTAAAGGGACAGCAGAATGAACAATAAATGCCAGATAAAAGCTGAGATAAATTTGCAAGTTATTTCATTTGAAAACCAAAGGGAATATTTTATCAAGATAGATAATATAAAAGTGTAATCATGGATAAATTTTCTTTTCTTGACATTAAATAGCCAAATTCTTTATAGGGTTCTAGAGCACTTGTTATCCATTTCTACTTGTAAGTAACAATCTTCCTAGGCAGGAGTAGACCTCCTGGGGTATTATATGTGAGATTTTACTGGCCCCCAACAAGTGAATTATATATCCATGATATATATATATCTGACAATATTAATGACTGATTTTATATTGTATTGGTTATTTCAACTACTAATGTGAAAATACATTTCAGACATTCTCTAAGGTAACATTTTGCTCCGTGTTTTACCAGGATAAAGCGATAACTTTTTAATATCTTTTTTTTACTATTCAAACATTTTAAATATGCTAAATTAAGCCTCAAGTGAGTTAGGTTTTAATCAAGCCTTCTTGATTTATGTGTTTTATTAATCTAGTTCAATTCAAATAACCATTTATTGAGGGCAGAATCAGTGCAGACACTGTGTAAGGTACAGTGTTCTTGCATTTGGTTTGAAATGAGGAGGCTACGAAAATTGCAGGTGCTGAAAGTAAAGCTGAATAGAACCGAGAGTCTGAGAACTATGACTCAGCACTGTGTTTTCACTGCTCCTTAGGGTCTCCCTGCACCCTTGCCCACACCTTATGATTAACCCCTGGTAATCAATCTTCCTTGAATTATCCTAAATTGACTGCTATCCATTTCTACTTGGACATCTGACAGAGCTGACTCCCAAAAAACAGAAACCTGTTTAGGGGGCTGTTTCCCAATACCTTATAAATTTTCCATTTCCATATCATAACACCAAGCAAGGAAAATATTTCCTATAGTTTAGAAAGCCCCAAATCCAATCAGAAAAGGTTTTTGGTGTAGGGAAGGAAAATATAGCGAATATTCAGTAATTAGAATGATGATATATCAATATATTATCCTATACATATTTAATATAAAAATAATATTTCAATAAAATAGCCACATAAATGTATAGCAGGTTATATTGGGACTTTATAAACTATAAGTGCTTGTGAATTTGGATATGATTTTATTTAAAGGGAATAAAATGAATTGTATAAGCCAATGAATGTTTTTGACATAGAAAGGTCAGAAATGATGAAAATTTGCTAAACTGTCTTCTCTTTAATTAAACTGAAAATATCAATGACATATATCATGCTCAACGTTCAGTAATAAATTTTTAGTGAGCATATTTTGATGTGAATTCCTGTAACAAAAAATATATATACTTTATATGTAAATGTATATTTAATTATTTAAATATGTATAGCCCAAAACAGCCAAAGTCACTGAGCCTGAATCAATATTTTGCAGATGATATAATTAAAAATAATTAAGATAGATAACTTAGCTACATCATGGCAGAACTTTGACAAGAACTTTAGTTTCCTAACTCCCAATTCTGTTCTTCTGTGAACAGAACTCTTCTTATGATGGTACCATTCCTAAATGCCTATATAATTTAACATATTCACAATTAAGAAAACCACTTTTATTGTGTTTTTTCCCTTGCACTGATTTTTTTGTTTGTTTTGCATCTACTCTAATAAGAAACATTAATAGGTTAGTCGAACAACTGGCTGTAGTTTAACTCTAATAATCATATTTAGTTGGTTTTTAAATTGTTGCTAGAAGTATATGTACAAACATGATTATCTTTATAAATCCTCTTGACAATTTTTACAAATACAACTTTAATTTACTGAAATGAACTACATTCTTTTAAAATAAAAGACAGATGCATGTTTTTCCCCTGCTATTCGCTGGGACAATCTTGGCATCTGACACACTCCTTCCACTACCTTAAATCTTGCCTTTTTAACATAATTTCTCACCCCACCCTCCTGCCAAAAAAAGCCCTCAGAAATATACTTTAACGTATAATTTTCATTTTTCCATCTTTACTCATCCTTTCCTCTCTCAGAAATATTATTTTGCCAACATTTTTGATGGTCAAAATGAAATTTTCCTTCAAGCTCAATTCAAATATTTCTTCTACTTAAGTGTACTTTCTGATCACCTTGGTCAAGAGTAATTTCCTCCTCTTATCTGTTCTTATAATTTCTCTGTTCTAATATTTACATGCACTATGTACACTGTTAATATGTTGATACCTGACCTAATCTCCACACTATTGAAAATGTGAAGAGGATCATTAAGATGAAAAGAACTGTGTGCTCAAGTGAAGATGAGTGGAGGATAAAAATGAAAATATAAGTTGGGAACCCAAAGTGGTAGAACTTGAACTTCAGAATAAGGGACATGACCTCACTTCAGTAAACACTAGAGAGGTGAGAACCAAATTTCTCTTTATTTTTGAACCAGAAAAATATTTTTAAACTAAAGATTAAGAAAAGAGACCATTTCATACCATGGACCATTTTGGATCCTACATGTTGCTTCCTATGATAGTTGGCCACGGTTATCATTCAAATTGTAATGCTGAATTTAATATATAGACACACATATTGTTTATAAAGCAGTTCATTGGACAGGACTACTGAATCAAAAATAATGACATTTCATGAATCTGAGTATCTGCTATTCAACAATTGCTGTATTTTTCCAACAATAAGAACACATTTCCAACTACGCCTAAAATGATCTTGAGATTCTTT
Organism: Orcinus orca; assembly: GCF_937001465.1. Taxonomy (NCBI): domain Eukaryota; kingdom Metazoa; phylum Chordata; class Mammalia; order Artiodactyla; family Delphinidae; genus Orcinus; species Orcinus orca. The sequence goes on along the minus strand of NC_064562.1, from coordinate 75,438,855 downwards.
TATGAATATTTTCTCATTCCTTCTGCCAGGATCTATTGTAATCATCACTTCTTTTCAATGGAATATAATGTTTTTAGACTCTTCAGCAAAAATACCATAACATCACATTAATCATACTTGGCAAAACATAAAACACAAGTCACTTATAAGCATTGATTTTTTCCGAACATCTCTATGAACTAGTATAATATTGTGCAGGTTTTGCAGATTGTATTTAAGATCTATTTTTTAACACTCAACATGTGTATGTGGATCACTGCACACAATATTGCATCACAAATATTTGAACATAACTGAGTAGTTATATCCCAGATATATCCCACTGACATTTTCTATAACGCAAAATGGTGACAGCTGTTTTCCTTCTTATTCATTTTCATAAGAACATCCCACTTCTATTTTTTTTATAAACCATCAATACATATTCTAAAATAAGATACATCCTTCAGATGTAAACCCAAGTGTTCAGAGACTGAAAGATCTGCTTCCACACCTGTATCTTTTTGGCAGAAAGATGCTTCATTTGAATAGAAAAAAAGATAAGAGTGGGAGCCAGGAACAGTCATATAATGTGCTTTGGCAGCCTTTCTACGCCACCATACTTTTATTTTTAATCTCTAGGGATAATTCACAGAGAAAGAATCTCCTAATGTGTTGCTGAAATATGTATTATATTGACAGCAAAAAGAAAACTCACTCAGTTTTCTTAAATGTTTAAAAAGATACACCTACTTCAAGATGTTATGGTATGTTAAACTATGAAGATGGAAACATATACTACAAATTAATATTAAAATATTTCTCACATGATCTTCAGCTGTAATAAGTGCCAGGTCTCAAAAATACAATCTGTAATGTTTACTGAGATATGTGGAACAGATTTAATTTAAGGGGAAAAAAGTATATTTCTATGTATTTGAAAAGGTTTCAGATTCTCATTTATGTTTATACACATCTTCAATTAATATTTGTGTTATGGAACTCAGATGTAAAAGAAAGGGATGTATTTAAAAATCTATTACCCCTACTTCTCTCTTTTCCTCTCTTCTCTTCCTACTCCTTCCTTTCCTTTATTTGTTTCAAATTTTATTGAATACTTTCTATGTACCAGACCCATACTCAGTTCAGAAGTTTCAAGATAGAATAAAACTAATGATTAAGTGTAGGAAATCGATAATATTAAGGCAGGCTTAAAAAGTGTGTGCTCAGTAGAGTTAAGGTGATTATATTCATTCAGCTTAAAAGATTAACACTTACTCTGCTTTAGGCACTGGAGTCTCCACATTAAATAGTATTCCAGGTTCACCAATGTCATGACTTTCCTTATCTAAGGTGGACAGATTTGGTGATAATTTCATAGTCTTTTTTCACAGAATTTTTTTAACCTTTTGTCTTTTATATAATATGTAGAATTTATGCATTAAGATTCTCTTTCTTATCACTTAAATTAGGGACATGTCCGGCAAAGCTGTGCCTTTTTGTCAAGATTTTGAGAACCGCCACCTCCTTCACAAACTTCTCCAGTGATTTTAGTGGTGGGTGAATCACCAGGAATCAAGAACAAACAAAGTATTGAATAGTAAGTTGACTGATTAAAACCTCCAAGGAATAATATTTCTCAATTATTGTCATATGTTGTATATGACTAATTGCTACTGCTTCCCCTTTTTCTTCAGATAATTCCTTCCCAACACTTACCACACCTGGCACTCTTCACATATATGGTTTGAGCTGTTGTGTTGATGGGAAAATACTGAGAACAATGTTTCCAAGGGGAAGAAAGTTTTAAAAGAGTTGAGGTTTGAGAAATTCAACACGTAGCATCCCTCTTAAGTTCCAAACCAAGTAAAAAAGATGAAAGCATCAACTGAAAGAGACGGAAATGTTTGCTTCATCCCTGACAGTGCTGTTGCAGGGCACACCTCAGTGTGAGAGCCCCATGTCCCAGTCCACTTGAACAGCTCATCAGAGGAAGTGCTGGACTTTTCAAAAAGGTACATCTACCCAGGTCACCAACTTGACCCGGATAAATGGGAGAGGATATAAATAGGGATCTCTTTCATATACTCTGAAATTTTCTCCATCCAACTGAGAAATGCAGACCAATGGCTGGAATTTATGAATGAATTAACTCACTCTACCTTAATTTGGAGGAGTAAGGAGAGGGCCAAAGGTGAAAGGAAACCCCTTCCTATGTAAACCAGAGAAATGTGAATTACCTGAATAAACCTCCCCTGCAGAAACTACATACATTTCTCTCAAAAAGGACCCTATACACAGTACCATGCAGTTTATGATACCATGTTGGTGATCTCCAAGAAGCCAATAAATTCTTCTAAATTTCTTGAAGCTGGCTTGGTTTCAGCCTTCATTTTATTTTTACAGAAGCCCTTGGGGACATGATTACTGAGGAGGTAACTCAAATATTAAAAAATTATTATAGTACAGTAATACGCAATGTCATGCCTGTTATATATGAGAGGAGAAGAAAGAACAATTTTCTGCCAGCTAGTATGCCTTGATTTTTGACCTGCCACATAGTAGAAATTGAAATACCATGAGTAAACGAATATTAAGGACAATAAAGTGTTCCATTTTTATTTTTTAACTCATGAGGACAGCCTACTAATTAGCCACTTAAAAGATAGTATTTCCCACCAGAAGCATAGGACTCTCCTCAAGAAGTAGATCAATATTAGCCCTACCCTTTGACAGGAAAGAAGGGGAGAATAATATAGAAAACAATTTGATTATTTCTCTATGATTGTTAAGGTGCAAAAACAGCATTAAAAGAAGAAACATGTATTACTAATTAAAATAGAAAAACTTTATGCTATAGTGACTAAACAAAAACTAAACAAAGATAGGAGTGTGAGAACCACAGAAACCCCAAAAATATGGAGCTCTAGAAGCTAATACTTTAGGTTTATAAAAGATAATATAATATTTTGTAAATGATTAGGTACTAGAAGAAGAACCAGGAGTCTGATGTAAGTGAAATCTTCATTGCTAATTTTTACTGATAAAATAGTGATGGTAAAATAAGGACCACAATGTATAAAACATATCTAATGAACTCTTTCTCTATGTGAAGTTTAACTACCTCAGCACATATTCAAATACATATACTTTTGTTTTGTTTTTTTCTCTAATTTATATTGAAGCCCCACTACAAATCCAGGAAATATAAATTAATTGAGGTAGAAAAATCTGACCATGCAGGGCTCCCTGGTTGTTATGGACTTGAATAGTGTCCCCCTGCAATTTATAAGTTGAACTCCTAACCCCCTGAAGTACTATTCAGAATGTGACTGTGTTTGGAGATAGTTCCTTCAAAGGGGTAATTGAGATAAAATGAGGCCATTAGAGTGTGCCCTAATCTAATCTGACTGATATTCTCATAGGAAGATGATATTAGGACACACAAAGAGGAAAGACTATATGAAGACACAGCAAGAAGGAAGCCATCTGCAAGCCAATGAGAGAGGCCACAGAAGAAACCAGACCAGCAGACACCTTGCTTTTGGACTTCTATCCTCCTAAACTGTGAGACAATAAGTTTCTGTCTGTAGTTTTGCTACAGCAGCCCTACCAAATAAAACACTACCTTCATTCATTAGGGGCTGCGCGTTGCTTGCATGTGCCAGGAAAGTTGATTCTAGACTAAAGGGAGCTTGGCTTCAGGATTACTAGATACTTAAAAGTTACTCAAAAGCAAACAGAAATCAAATAGGATATACAGATATTGAAAAAGCAGCTTCCCAAGTTATACATTTTAATGCTTTAAAATTAATTTCTTGTTTAAAAATTACAATTTCCAAGTTTGAAGTAGCTCACATGCCTTCATCATGTACATCCATAGGTAAAATTATAACTAATTTTAGCTCTTGACTATGAAATCAATAAACTGATTTTAAAGATGTTTATGAAAATTAAACTCTCCATTAAAGACTAGTACTCGTACTTATTAAAATAATTACTTTTGTCAAAATAACAGAAGCATCAAAAAGCTTAATTAATGAACTGGCATTTGAAATTATTCCATGAAGCAGGTATTACCCTATTTTCTTTAGCTCCATTTTAATATATGCATTTAATACTACAGTATGATATTCACATCCGTCAACCTTAATAGGTTTTTACTATAGTTTCTATATGTCGTGTTTGCCCATGTTTATGTTATTCGATTTTCTTAACACAAACCTAACCCTGTAGCATCAGGCAAGACACTGTAACTTCCAAGTCTGCTCCCTACTCATTCCATAACTGACTATGACATATTTTCCATTGTAGCCCAACCTATAATGGAGCCTTAGAACAGAATCAAAGTCATATTTATTAAATATACTTAAATTGTGAAAGTGTTATGCAATTAGACATAAAATAGGCATTGCATATACACAATCTTATAATCTTTTAAATTGAAATAACTAATTTTTTGATAATATAGATTAGAAAGAATAAAAAATTAAATCCATGTTCCCATTACAGAGATAAGTTTTTTGGAATTATTTATTTCAGGTTAATATTGCTTAATCTGATCATACAGCATTGACAATTTTATACACTGTTTTATTTCAGCAATTTTTTCTCTGTGGTGTGGTATTTTTTCATATATTGCATTTGAGCTAATATCCAATAATTATGTTCAAGTGCTTGCATTAAAAATCAATCTTGGCTAGCTTTATAGCAAAGACACAGTTCAGGATGTTGGAAGAGGTAATCAAAAAAGCATTTACGAACATAAATTTATTCTGATTCAACAAGCTTTTTGAGCCTTCAAATCAATTAAGCAATTAAGTTAATTTAGCAATTAAGCAGCTATGTTAGTTCACAAAGAGGAAAAGGAACAGGGAGGAGTGTATGGCACACACTGTCATCATAGGGACAGATCAGGTCCATCTCTCTCTAGGTCCTTGGAAGAACTCTTCCCTTCCAGCTGGTGCCTAATGGCCTCTGTTCACTGATAACCTGCAAAGTTATCTGCCCAAGGAGTTGCTTATTCTCTGATATTTTTCACTCCAGTCCATGAAAATTTCCACCATATTCTGAGGAGATGCAAAGACAAATGTGGTAGCTCACTGATATTCAGTGGTATAGAGGGCTTTTTATACTACGTATGACCCTGGGTGTCATAGACACACCTTATAGTCTAGTTGTTCAAGGTTACTTCATTTTTATCAGTGCATTTGTATCTGTAGTATATGAGTATGTTTAAAAAATAAGTCACTCGTTTATAAACTATGTTGTATTTTTTTACATTAGGGCAGTTTATATCTGAAGCATACAGCAGGCCATTATTTTTGAGTGAGTTAAACTAACAAGAGGGTGAATAGTTTTACTTACTTTACGTTGCTTATTTTTCTACACAATGCACCATAGTAAATAATTCAGGATAAGACATCCTTTACATAATTTATAACTTACTCATACTCCATACATATTAGTAAATAACATCATCTTTGATCATATTTTAAACATACATTTACTAGTGAATAAAGTTATCTGTATGAATTTTTTTCAGAAATGAGACATATTGAAAACACTGATGACATTTTTAATCTGTTCCAATTAGTGATGTAATTAGTTTAAAAACATCTTTGATTCTGACAAATATTTGATTCTCACTTGTATTTTCAGAGCTGCTATAGACTTTAGTGGTATTTTTCCTATATGAATATTTTCCTGGGTACTTAAAAGGAACTTTAGAAATTGATTTATAGGCATTTCATCTTCTTTTCGACCTGTATACTGTAAATTTCAAAGACACTATGTGACCCAAGATTTGAATAACCTAATACAGACATGTGCAATTGAACTAGATTTTTAAATAGTAGCAAAACTGATTAAGTGAATTCACTGTTATCAAAGGATATGGAAAAAGAAGACTTACTGTGAAAAATGAGAAACTATGAAATTAATGATGACTCTAAAACCACCTAGATCCGCAAATTCATTTAAAAAATCTATCATTAATATGTTCTAGCCTAGAAAATAAAGATAGTGATTAAAACCATTAAGTGTATATTTCTCATATCTCAAAATAACCTAATCTTTCCCTGTGGTGAATACGTTTCTTAGGATCTTAATGAAAATATCCTCATGAGGTCTGAATGGAAAAATAATCTCTAAAATGAGTTTTTCTTGCTCTGACTCTAAGAAACTGTTAAAAGGAAAACATGTTGAGCTGTTCATTCATTTGTTCTTTTTTTAATTTAAAAATATGTACTAAGTAATTATTATTTGTTTGACACCACTTTATACACTAGGAATTTAAATACAAGAGGATGCTGCAAGGATCCTAATTGTTTTCTAAAACCTTATCAAGTAGAAGCTAAAAAGAGGAGTGAATTAAAAATTAAAGCAGTATTTCTGTTTTAAAATTCCAAAGATTTAAATTTATATTAGGAGCATACTATTTATTTTTGGAAGCCCAAGAAATGCTTGACCTCTTAGATTCCTCCCCCCAAAACCCTCTGATTGAAAAAATAATAATTATTGTCTCCTTTTTATAAAACCATTTTTGGAAGCAGCTTAGAGAGAAGGGAACAAATTAACCCTACTGTTGTCCTGAGCCAGAGGCCTGTCTCTACCATAAAGCTAAGAAATAGAGGGAAAGCAGAGTTCCAAGGCCAGATCTGAATCACACGCCTTGCCCTGTAATAGGGTGCAGGACACCCTGCCTGAACTACCAGCAATGAAAATGTCAGTAGAATGGATGGCTCCCAAAAGGAAAGGAGGATTCTGTACCAGAAGTAGTGCTGTGCAGGCTAACACAACAGATGTCCACTTTGCAGACATTCGGCAAGTAATTATAAGAGGGATGCGTGTTATTAAATTGCATTTAAGAATTCATTACCAAGGGAATTTAATGTAACACTTGTCAAAATCTTCCTGATGTGTAGAATAACCGGGAATCTACCAAAAAGCAGAGAGATGTGAGAAAGTCAAAAGAGATATTTTAGACAGAATGAATAGCAAATGAAAGAAAAAATTTGAAATGTTGTGGAATATTTAATAAAGTGACTAAAGTTCAGAATGGTTGCAATCTAAGGAACAAGGAAGAAAGAGAGACCAGCAGAATGGCAGGGCAGAGGTACAGAGAAGAAAAGACAAAGCAGACTATAGGCCATGGTAGGAATTTTAAACTTGATCTTAAAAGCAATGGGAAACCAGTTAAATCTGGGATTAACATGATCTAATCCATACTTAAAAACTGTAGTTTTGCTGTTGTGTGTAAAATGGAAGGGGGTGCAACAAGGCTTGTGGAAGAGGGACCATTTCACAGGCTGACAGTATTTTAGACAGTAGGTGATGATGAATTGGGATAGGATGATAAAGGGAAAGAGAAGTGAACAAGTTCAAAGCTACTTAATGGGCAGAAATAGAACTTGGGACAGAATAAGAGAAAGAAAGAGCTAATTGATTCATCTAACACATTTATTGAACTACTGCAAGATTACTGGCTTTGGCTGTACAACAAACAAAATGAATAAAACAAATGAAAATCCCTGCCACCATCAATTACACATTCTAACAGAAAAAGAATTCTCAGAGTTCAAGCTACAAGTCTTTGGATTCAAGCTAACATTAATTGAGAACTTATACTGTAAGATAAAGGCCATATCTAAATCTGTCACAGGTTTGATTCACCATCATTGAAATTCCCTAGTCCCCCAAATAAATTGTAAAATTGTAATAAAGTGATGCAGCTCCAGAAGGAAAAATCTTCCAGTTATTTTATGTGTGGATAGTAGACTAAAGAACTCCTACTGAGAAGAGTCTAGGTCAGCCTAATGGACCTGGCTGCCTCAGAACTTACTCCTCCTCTTAAGACAGGAATCTTCACTTACCCTTGCCCAGAAAGACCACTATGATTCATTCTTCCTTTACCATGTTCCAAATGGCAACTTTTATTGTCATTCTCCTGCACCATTGTGTTTTAGATGTATAAGAGTTTATAAAATTTATCATTTCTCCACGGATTATTGGACTGTGATGAGCTCCATCCGTACCCATATAAAAGGAATGATAATCATCCTGGATGTAGAACTGGGCAGGTTATGTATTATTTTCCTCTGAGGACAGGATGAGTGAATTTTCAATTGCCTATAGGATAGTTGCATTATGTTAAGAGAGAACATTTTTTAAATGAAATGTATAGGAAGAAAAGTTCTGAGCCCCCATAAAAGTGGTAGAATATAGCTGGTTTATTGTGCTTTTGCCTATAGAGTGTTTCTACTCCTGATAACAAATGCTCTCTCTTTCTTTCAGCACCTATCCCTCACCTATGCTCTGTCCTTGTGATCTGTACAGGATTGATGCCAACTCCAGGTTCCAGAATGTGCAAATGGTATGAACCCAACCATTCAGAGCACTTCCTTCCTAGATCATATTGACTGGTTCAGGCATGGTCATAAAAAGGAAAACATAGTTATAAGAGGAAGAGGGAGATTCCTGACCACATTGTTTGAATTCACAAAAATACTAATGGCAAATCATCTCTAATACCTGCTTTTTCAACGAGTACTGCGTCTGTCTTGATTACTGATTATTCTGTATATCTATTTTTCACATGCAGTGGTTAAGTACCTGAAAGATAACAGGAAGATAACTGTTTGTTTAATTGAATCAAATCAAATTCAATTGAATATTTTAAGTTGTTTCTGGACTGTGAAAGTATAATTCTCAGATGAAAGTAGAAAAGAGTAAATTATACCACACAATGAAATGTGTGCTAAGTAACTCTGAATTATTGATCTTCCTTCCATTGGACTCTTCACCATAAATCTTACATCTTTTCATGCTCTCAGCTCAAACTTCTAGCCAATGTACAAGAGAAAAAGGCTCTACCTGCCAGGTCTACCCCCTTCCTTTATAATATTCAGAAGACATTTTTAACATATTAGAGCTTTTTCATGATAGATTCCTTAATCTTACCTTTAGTCTATTATGCTGCATCGTCTCTTCTTTATTTATAGGTAAAAGGCTTTGTTGAGTAAATATTTGAGAAAGGGAACGTAGGAAAAGTAGAAGTTATGGGTACGAATATGAGTTGAGTTTCAGATGTATGGCGATGACATATTGTATGATATCTGGGTGGAGCTATCTGATATATTCTGTCTGCAGAATGAAGAAACTTTTTGAGTTGGAAAAACACATTTCAGGGTTATCATCTTATAGATGCAAAGTAATTGTAGACAGAGGAGTAGATGAGCCTATTCAAGGAGACTAAGAAGTGAAGAATGGAGGCAAGGACCAACTAATGTTAAATGGTACAAAAAACCACAAAGAGATAAATGTAAGAGAAGACAATAAAAGACAAAATATTTTATGAATTGGGATTAATGTAATCTGAAGGCAGTCAAGTAAAATTCATTAATTTGTTTGTTCAACATTTATTAAACTACTACTATATTCCAGGAATTGTTCTAGGTGTTGAAGAAACAGGACTAAATGAAACAGAAAAATATTTCTGTTCTTCTAGAGCTTAAATTTGTCTATTCCCCTGCCTTCCACACACTGCTACCACAAGGGAGACTACACAGAGGGGCCCATGAATGGATCAAGAAGAGCTGTCCCACTCATGCAAATACTGAATATCCATCTCTAGTTCAGCATAGTTTAAGACTGATCAAGAAGAGCACTACATTGCCACACTGATCATAGATAATGAAATAAAATGCATATTTAAAGGCAAGACAAAAAAAATTTAAACAAAATGTTTTCTCTGCTTCTTGGGCCTCCACCCCCTTTCTCTAATGTGCCTTATGTATCTGCACTATGCATTAACCAGACCTCCCCAATGACAGAAATACCTGCTCAACCATAAAGATCAATTTTTTTTTCTTCTGGCATCAGCCTTGTAACTCCTTATAAGATAACATTACTTACTTATGACCTTATTAATGTTACTAGCTATATTATCTGTACCCAGCCTATTTTACAGATTATTGTTTCTTGAACTACCAAATGTGTGACTGAGCTTCTGATAAAAGTAATGATGACTAGGTGACTTGAAACGATTGACCAAACAAATAGTTCTATAAGATCAACGACTTAATAGTGCAACTCTAGATATGGAAAGAAACGACAAGAGGAAATCATTTTCTGGACCATGACAGACTAGTAAGACAGGCAGTCCAGAGGATTTGGCTATTGTTAACAGGACCTAGTCCAGTAATAGTACATTCAGTGACCTTTCAATGAAATCCTCGCGTAACGTAGGAATGAGCATTCCTAGCACTGTGGGACAAATTGGTCACGAAATGCCTCCAAACCTTGGTTGAAATTAAGGCCAAAAGGGAGGGAATTGTAAAATAAAGAATGTTGCCCACCGTCCAGTTCTATGAAAATCAAGTCATTAGCCATTGCAGTCGCTGACCTACAGAACATCTTGAGAGGGATTCAGGGCAAAGATCAGAAGGAGACATTTTGTGCTCTGGGAAAACTGGCAGAACTGGCCCTCAGATAGCTTGATATTTTCAGGAGAAAATTTTATGAACACAGGTTCTTGCATTTTCCCATACTTAGAAAAGCACTAAATCCATTAACTAAAATATCTGTTCCTCACAAATAATAATAACCTTCTACCAAGATGTGTGCTTGATTGCAGGTACCCCTTCACCAAAATCACATATATACAGGCCTCCTGCTCTTACCTCTTCAGGACAGGCCTCAGAGCTATCTGAAAGGCTGTCTCCTGGGTTATAATCCTCAGGTTGTCACACATAAAATTCTCCATTTCCCTTAGATTGACTACTGATTCATTTTTTCATCGATAGAGGCAAGAGAAAAGATTAACTGAAAAGGCCCATTGGGTTGACATATCTTTAAAGGCCTCAAAAGAGGTAGGTACAGCCAGTGCTGTAGAACTGACTGACACACAGCAAGAACTTGAAGAGGAGGTGGTGTGACTGCTCTGGGTGCTGATGGCTAGGGATTCACAGGGTAAACAACACTTATTGCTACCCCCACTGACCACAAATGCTATAGATGAGGGTGGCATCATGCTCAGAGCACCCATAGGTGACAGCTGACATGTGGGCTCACACCAACTGAAGCTCAAGAATTGATATTGGTTATGGGTAACCCAGAGCCCTGACCTCAACCTGTGTGCTATGTAAGTGAGAGTGATCAAGAACCAGTGCATCAGCACTATTCTGACCAACCAATATCATACTACAGTGAGAAAGAAATACTGTGCTGACCAGCAGATTCAGTCTTTTCACCAGGCTGTCCTCCTGGAACCAGGGCCCTGGGAAAACTTTATGGGGGGAGTCACAGAGCACCTCAGTACACCTGGTCAACTCCACACTTAAAGTAGAAGGTCGGAAAACTCTCGAAAAGGAAAAACAGGGACCGTGTCCCATGAGATTCACAGTGGGAATTCAGTACACACCATCACACAGTATTGCCACAAAACTTAAAAGTTCAAGGACAACACTTTTGGCCACCAAGTGGCCTGGGCCTGTGGCACTCTGCCCAGATGGCACTGCTGGCCCAGGCTGCTCCCAGCCACCAGAGTGAAACTTAGAAGAATTGAGAAAAGCACTTCAAAGCGCAGGAAACCCTGAGGCACCAGCCTGAGCAAAAGGTCCTACTTTCCAGGTATAAGGGTCATATCACAATGCACTTCTTAAATAATCTATTAGCCCTGAAATCCTTGTCTCATTCAAGTTCAGTTTCTAAGAGAGATACGTTCACCTAAAATTAACAAAGAAAATATTCAAATAACCAGCAGAAATGATTGTTTCTACTGACTGAACTTAGTACAAATCTCAGTTCCACCACAGGAGCTGGAGAAATAGGCATATTATTTAATTTTCTAAGCCTCAGTTTCCTCTGAAAGCAATTCTTTCCTTATGATACTATTCTGAGGATTTAAGAGATAGAATATGCTAAGTTCCTATTTCTGGCCCAAAATAAACACTCAATAAATAATAACTTTCAATAACTAATTGAAGTACTCTTTACTGTAATTTGTGATGATGAAATAAAGTAAATGTTGTTTATCCTTTAATTTCCTCCCTCATTCTGATGGAAAATACAAAATATGAATACAGCTTAGATGCAATAAATATGCTTCTTCTGAAACACCAATGACTAAGATACACAATTTAAAAAAAAGAGAGAATACTTTTATATGAATAATAAGGTAAAAACACCCTAGTAAAATTGAGGGCCAGAGGAAATAACCAAAAATGCTAAAATAACCATTATATTTAGTTATTGGAGATGAGGGGCAAAACCCACTTATATTAATTGGGCAATGCCGAATGATAAAGAAACTAGCTTATTTATAGTAAATGTCATATTAAAAATGGTTTAGATTTGAGGTACACCATTTAAGCATTCCTATCAACTAATATTACCATTAAAATAAACTCTCTAACCATGTAAATAAAACTTGGTTCCTACGACAATATGACCTCCTGGTTCTCCTTCCAACCTTCTGGAAGCTTATTCTTTCCACAAATACTTACTGTGTACTCTACTCTGTGCCTGATCTAGTCCAGACACTGGAGAGCTCTCTTATCGTTTGGTGAAGAAATAAACAATAAATTAATAATCACACATAAAATAATACTATTTCTTCTAAGGCATATTACTGGATACCTTTTACTTTTATATAAATATCTATATTTCCTGTGGCTTATCATCACTCTATATCCCATCCAGATGTTCTCAATTATTCCTCAAATATCAAATAGGTATAGACCGTTGAGTTTCAAAGCCATATGTTTTGTACCCAACCTCTTTGAGTCACAGCTCTGAATTTCCAACTACTCTGATAGGACAAAAACAGAATTTTATCTAAGCTGATCCCTGGCCTGCTCTACTCTAGACACACTCAAAAGAAAAGCCTTTTCTATTTGCCTTTCATTTTTCACATCCTGTTGCTAACAAAATCTGATTTTGTAACTTTTGAATTGTTCATTCATCCATTCATTCATTTATCGAAACTCTTTTTTTTACCACTTATCGTATGTCAGGCACCAGGAATAGAGAGAGGTTTTTTAAAAACATCATTTTTAAAAGAAGTTATTTCATGCAAAAGATGATCCACTATAAAATAGAATGAAAAACAATATGAAGCAAAGTCATACATCAGCATAAAGGGGGAACCACTCTGATTGAATGGAGTGGCCTAGAAAGAATTCCAAGAAAAAAAAATAAGGTCACTGTAGTTATAACATGAAGAGCAAATAAGGACTGTTTAGATGTTAAAGCAAGCTAGAAAGGGGATTCTAGACAAAGGATCGGCTGGCACACTGGCACTGATTTGAACATCTTAGAATGTGCCATGACATTCTAAGATGTTCAAATGTTTTATTACGATTCAAGTCAATTAATCAAGTATCAGGAAATACCTGATAAGATAAGAAGGAATAGTCAGGTAGGACCTAGTTAGTGCTTAAATATTGTCCTGAAAGCTATCAGACTGTTATTTGACTGGTATAAACAAGGGATTTGCATCATATATGTGTATTTTGGAAAACCACTCTGACAGTATTGTGGAAAAAGAATGTCAATGAATACAAGTTTGGATGCAATATAACTTGTTAGGAACAAACTGAGTCTTGGTGAGATTAGTTGGCTCTCCCAACATCACTAACCTAGGGTTGTTTTCTAGGTTTCTCTGACTCCAAATCTTATGCTCTCATCAACCCTGCTATATGGGCCAAGATGTTCACCAAGAAATAAATATGTCATAACTTAGTCACGTATTTCATACCTTCCTCTCTAGTCTCATCTTGCACCACTTTACACTTCATAACATTTACTCCAGTGAGACTGAACTTTTAGTTCACCCAAACATCAGGACATGTCATACTTCTGGAGCATACAGCATACATCCGTATCTGCAAGTGGTGCAACCATTCTACAAAATTACTACAGACCCCCACTGGAAGTTTGTTTTGGATGTTAAGACTGCTGATGTCACACAGAAAGAAAAATGAGGTTTTTCTGGAGAGATCTGATCTGTCCTCCCAAGCTGGTCCAAAAATGGCTTGAGAGTAAGGAAAGAAGAGTGACTTGGGGTTTTTATGGTGGTTAAGAGATGGGATTCCTGCTTTTTGGCAGGGGCTTGTATGATTTGAAACTCCCACTGGTGCCAAAGGAAAGAATGTCTGCACTGTCTTATCAGTTTGCCCATGTGTGGAGGCAGGGAGGAGGAAGGGGTGTGAGACTTAAAGCTGTCAGCAGTCAAATTTCAAAAGGCTGAGTCAGACTTATTACTACAATTCTCTCAGGAAGCTGTTGACATAAACCCACATGATTATCACACAAACAGGCATGACTTCTGTAATAAGGTTCACCCATTTACCCTGCTTTTATTTTTTCTCCATAGCTCTTAGCACTACTTGCCAAATTTTATTTCCTTATTGCTTATTGTCTGTCTTTCATACTAGAAAGTAAGAGCCATATTAGATTCTTGGTCTATTTAGCTCACTTCTAACTCTCCAGCAAACTAACAGTAGGTGCTAAATAAAGACTTTTTGAGTAAGTTTATAAAAAGTTGAGGGAAAAGTGCATTGCAATAGAAGATATTTGAAAATAAATCTTAAAGCAGGCAGGATTTGAGCTGAATTTTAAAGTAAGAATGTGATTTCAACAGACTGATAAGATATCTAAAGCAGGGAAATGAAGTAACTTAAAAAGTAGTCTGGCTTAATCTTGTACTTTGGCAATTTTTTCACTCTACTTTGCCTCCAATTTTTCAACATTGTCATTTAGTATTTACTTAGGGGTGTCTCACCTGTCTACTGATGCAAAAAGGAGTTCCAGTAAAAATGGTTTTGACAGTGATTGAGTAAATGCTCTTTGGTGAACTTGTTTTCTCTGTGGCATTAGGTATGGCTCATTGGTGCTATTAATGGAGAAGTTTAAAAGAACTGAAATGATATATGAATTCAATGTCCCCCACAAACTATACCTGAGGTGTCAGAACAACATACCAAATGTGTTTATTAAACTGTGAGTACAAAGACTAAAACTCAGGAAATTGAATCTGCATTGTTATTAATGGAGTTATGAAACTTATGCATATTAACAGAGTAGGCATTGCCTTAAGAATAAGCAAGGCAGTTTTTATAGTGATCTCATAGCATCTGTCTTAAGTGTCGTAGTACCTTTCTGTCCAACTTCAACTGCTTCTAATATTCCCCACTCCACTCCATTGTACAGATTATTGCAAGATTAATTCTTTTGAAGCAAAGCTGAGTTCTGATTACTCCTTTTATTCATTTTATTCCACCAATATATATTGATCACCTATAACACACAAGGCAATATTTAGATGCTATAATATATACAGATAGTGTCCTTGTTCTCACGAAGCTCAAAACCTTCTATGGTTTCCTAATACCTAGAAAAACATTTTACGAGGAATTTATGTTACCGTGACTTGGGGAAGAAAAGATACAATGGTCAAGCAATGTGAAAAATTTTGGATTCAGTAAATTTTAAATGTATATTATGCCTTAAGGTCTTTAAGGATGAATGTAGTATTTAATATATTCCAGATTTTTTTGTTCAAAACTTTGTGTGCATATGTGTGTATGTGGAGCAGCTTTTGTGGGGATGAGAGAGGTAACATTCTGCAGAAATGCTTCTTTATTTTGTATCTCACACAATTTCATAAATGTTCTATAAATGGATTTCCACAAAGCAATTTCCATTGACTCTGCTGAGGATAAAATAATTTATTGATTAGTGCAAAGTAGTAAAAAATTAGATCTCAGATATTTTAAAATGACACTGTAGAGGTTTTGGTAGACTAACTGCAAAATGCCTTACAGGAAATGATGAAGATTCTGTTTCTCATTCTAGGATTCATATCATTGACAAATTTGCCCTTAAGCCCCAGAGTTTGACACCCACAACATGAACAACAACAAAAAATCAATATGCCATTTTGAAAATTCTAACTGTATTCTTTAGTGTGCCAAAAAAGAGCCATCCAGTTTATTCACTCATATGCAAGTAGTATTCAGCACTAAAGGATGAATATCAACATATGAAAAGATGCCTGCATTTTCGGTCCATAGTCCACAAAATATCAGTTCGAAGAGCACATTCTATTTTTGAAAGAAAAAGAATGATGAAGCATAGGGAGTAGTGACAGTGAAATTATTTAAAACTTCACTTTCAAAGTAAGATCATCAGAGAAAGGAAATTTGCTCTATGTAGAAATCATGTTTTGTTAACAACCTGTGGCAGTAAGGGCTGAAACAGCATTCTTAAATACATCATCCAAATTTTCATTATTCCCCCCAAAGACAGAGTGTACTGTTTAGTTGTTATTAATGTTCAACTTAAGAGCAAATTGCAATGGAAATTCTGTTGAGGTGGACCGAGATCTCCTGCAGCTATTTACTAGTGCTAAAAACAAATTGATCGCATACCTTGCAAATTGCATATACTCAAGAGAAGCATTGTTCAATAAAAGACAAATGTAGGAAATAAGCTAGACCATTACACCAAATTTAATAAAAGCAAACTTTTGATGAGTTAAAAAATTACATAACATTTACATATGTCTTTAACAACACTGCTTATTAGAAAAACACTCAATTAGATTCTAAGGATTATTTTGAGAGACCTGGATAAATTCAATAAAACAAAATGTCTTGGATCTGAGTACATCTTCACTCACTTGAGAAATGTAGACAGTATACTTCACTATTTAGTATAATGGCAGGGTATATTATTTTAAGCAACATAGTCATAGAGAAAGACATTAAGTCAAGAAAAGGTGAGCTCATATCAAATTAAAACTGACACTTCTTAGATAAATAATTATTTTTACATACTCAGTTTCTATCCATAATGCCAAAATCATCAAAAAAAACCTATATTTACTGGTGTACATGTGGATCTGAAATTAAAATAATGGTAATGATAATGATCAAAATAATAATGATAATAATGATGGCAAAAAACACAGGACAGAATGGCAAAATCCAATACTTGTTTGAAATGGAAAATTGCCCTGCAGGTATCACTGTTGACAAAAATCATATATTTAAACTTCCTTATAAGCATCATAATGCCATTTATAATAGGAAGCATAAAAATGAGTACATACAAATTGCAGAGTTAACCTGTCTTGGCTCAAGTGAGCCCATAGGTCTGGCCAGAACTTTCCCATCAATATGATCATGGCACAATTTAATTACAAAATGAGGCACATATACATAGTGAAAGGTATGCATTAAAACCTGCACTGGAATCAAAAAGAACTATGTGTATACCTTCACACGTGCTACATACTAGTCTGGAACCTTGAAAATCATTTTTTAATACTTCCAAGTCTTAATATTATCATTAAATCATTATGGTACATAAAAAATATATAACACTTAACAAAATGACAAATACTAATATATTAAAAAAACACCTGGCAGAATTACTAATATAACAATTTTTCCTTCTTCTTTCCATCCTTTGTTTTGTTTTGTTTGT
The DNA here is from genome assembly GCF_937001465.1 of Orcinus orca. NCBI lineage: Eukaryota > Metazoa > Chordata > Mammalia > Artiodactyla > Delphinidae > Orcinus > Orcinus orca. The sequence goes on along the minus strand of NC_064562.1, from coordinate 75,421,383 downwards.
TTGGTCTTTTTCCTCTTATTTTATTAATACACATGTTCAAAAATCATGGTTAGTACGGACATTTCCCTGACGTTTATCCATATTATTTTTTGGATTTTTCAAAGAACAAATTTCTCTTCCTTTTATTTAGCATTCTTCTCATCACTATTATCTAGTCTGTTTCATCAGTATATTATAAATTTGGACAAAAATAACCTTCTTTTAAACACTTCTTCAAGAAATTTGGAAAACAACTTAGCGTTCTACATTGTTTCACAAGGAAAACGTGTGCATTGTTATCCTAAGATAGCCTTGAAAGCTGGCTCAGTCGACTGGTGAAGTCCTGTCATCAATAAGTACAGTGATAGATCATGTATTACCTACCCTTTGGAGTTCAGCCCCAACAAGAGTCCTCCTTCCTGGTGTCCTTTGAGTTTGGCTCTGAAGCAAAGGAAAGCTTACTCTTGGAGCAGAGAACCGAGAGGTGTGAGCTCCCGCTCTGGCGAACCGCCTCTCCAGACAGGCCTTGGGCGGGGCTCCTCAGTGGGAAGGGGGGAGGGAGCGGAGTCCTCGCCTGCTGCTCACGTGACTCCAGAGCCATGCCGGTGCAGCATCTCTGCGCATGCCCAGCCGCCGCCATCTTAAATCAAAGTAGCTTGTGGGAGCTGCTGCGCACTTCCCGAACTGAGGTGTCTGCGTGGCTGTTTCACACTACGGACTCTGGTCTGGAGGGCTGATGCGCGCGGCACCCTGTGAGCAAGTGACGCTAGACTGAGCACAAAACAAGAGGTTAGACCTTATCATACCAATTTTTCTAAGAAACCTATGCGTAGTGAGTAGTAGTAATTTTAGTAATTTCCTCCTTCCTTCCATCCTTCCTACAAAAAAGATATTGTGCCGCTTTTTTTGTTTTTATGTTAAACATAGTCGTTTTTTTTTAAAATTGTCTAATTGATTCTCTTTACATGTTAATGTAAATGTGGATTGGGAAGAGTGTCTCCTTTCTAGCCAGATTTCAAATTTGCAGCCTTTTTATACTGAAATAGAAAATATCCTCAGGGCAAAACAACCATTTTAGCTCTCCCTTATCTTTCTCAACTCTCTTGTTTCACTAAGATTTGGGCTGAGTAATTCTGTATTAAATTTATCAGCATTTTGATGTTTCCATAAAGTTTTCTTTTTCTTTCTTTTTTTAAAAATAAACAGGCATTTCATTTTTTTCAATGGAAGAATATTTTTGAGCAAACTTGTTTATCATAACTACACCTCAGAATCCATTACCTATATTAAATTAAAAAAAACTTTTAATGATACAGGTAGAAATTTATTTATACTTCAGTTATGAATAATAATGAAAAATATTAATCCAATTGTTCAGAAATCGTATTGCAATAGGGAAGAGAGATCAGGTTCAACTTCAAATATAATGAGGACAAGTGAGGATTTATAGCCAAATAGCTGGGTGAGGTGGTTTGTGAATATAAAATTATTTAGAGGAGACATCAAGAGTAGAAGATTCTGGTTAAATCAGCTTAACAGTATTCTTGCAGAAGACAGGCCAGGGGTGATCAGATATCAAGGGTGGGGGGGTTCAGTTATTTCCATTCTCATCCTTGGTCATTCAGCTGTGGCCATAATAGCGTAGGGGAGCAAAATTTGCCACCCTAAATGGTCTCTTTGGCATGCAGATTATTTCAAGGTGAAAACAATGAAGCCCAAAAAACTCAGGAAGAAATTTTACCTTCCCCCTAACTAACTAAAAATAAGTTTAGATAGAACACCTGGTCCTGAAATAAAGCTATCACCAGAGATATCTGCAAAGAATATAGGCTAGGTGTGGTGGAGAAACTCTGGCCTAGAGATCAGAGCCCACTCTGTGTCCCATTATCTGTGCATGGCCTGGCAAACAATTGTTCACCAAACATTTGCTTTTCCATCTTCATATGAATCGCTCTCCTCCCCTTTGAAGTCTCAAACCACCCCCCCAACATTCTCTTTTGTCTTTCGTTGAAGATGGTATTTAAGGTGAGGGTTTCTTCTATTTTAAGTTACTCAGTTTTCCTGGGTCTCTCCCATGTATGCATGGTATAAACTTTTGTTTGGTTTTCTCCCGTTAATCTGTCTCATGTCAATTTGATTCTTAGACCAACCTACAAGCGTAGAGGAGAATTTCTTCCACTCTGACAATAGCTTGTTGGCTGCAATTTGGAGGCATCAACATGCTTCTCAGGAACTGTGCACTTACTGCTTCCATCTCCCTCAGATACTTTCTTAATTCGCTCTCTCTTAATTTTGGTTGCTGCTCAAATGTCACCAGAGCAAAAAGTCTTTACCAGCCATCCTCAGTTTAAATAGCATCTTGCCATCTAACTTTCTAACTGCATACTCTGTTTATTCTTTTCCATTGCATCTATAGTTCCTAGTAGTTTATGTTTTTTGTTATTTTCTTTCAACCACTTTACTGTGTTCTGGAATGTAAGCTCCAGGACTGCAGAGATTTGATGATTTTATTAAAAATGGTATCCTCAGCACCCAGAAGAGCTCTTACAGGTAGCAGGTATTTAATGCTTATTTTCTGCCTAAATTATCTCCATCTAACTGGTGAGAAAATTGTGATTCACAGACTTCATAAAATTTACCTAAAGCTGCATAACATGTAAGATACAAATCAGCTGACATCTTTCCAAAAATTATGTCTTTAAACATTTAGTAGGACACATTTGTAAATTACTGATAACAATGTAAGATTTATTAAAAACAATAAAAATGTTAACAATTGTCATGTACTTAAAATACAGAAATTATAAGTTTAAAAAAATCGTACAGTCAGTAAAGAATGAAGGTGGGGGGAATCAGATATAAGAATTCAGAAATATTACAAATGCTGCAATATTGAGCGCTAATTGACTAAAAGATGTCTAATTGTAATGATTTTTAAAAATGAACTGTTATATAGTGCTTTTCCTTCATCAGACTTATGCTAAAAAGACCAAAAATTGTAGTACTCATATATTATCTAATCCTATATACAATTAGGTCGTACAATTCAAAGCAGTAACTGTCAGATACAGAGTATGGGTTTCATTCCTGTTCCTCTGATTTATGAATTTTTATAACTTTATCTTATAAAAGCTTTCATGTGTTTTACATATTCATGTGTTTTGGAAGTTGTACACTTCTTACTAGTGGTAGGGGTTAGAACAGAAAGCACTCAGAAATGAACCATAAAAGTTGAAAGAAAGACAAATGCAGATATCGCAAAATAATTATTTTTAAAACTTTTGGATGAATATGTGAAATTAGAGATAAAAGAGCAGGTAGAATGATTACTTGATAAATTGGAGTATTGTGTTTTGAAAGGAAGGCAAATACTAAGCAACAAAGACAATTCTGAGACTACTTAATTAAACCCTCTCACGAAAGAAAAAAAATTCCTGCTCTTACCCATAGTTTGAGGCTGTCTTTGGCATAAAAGATATCGTTGTAATTACAGTGATGTACAGCACAAGTACCAAATTATGTTTATTAGTGGATAAAAGATTCACATGTAGTATTTTTTGTGTTGTTAAAAATGAAAATTACACGAACTGTCTTTGATAGAACATAATAGAACGTTTTTGCTATAATGATATATTTTCTTTTTAAACGGCTGTAACTGAAAAAGCTGTAGAAGTGACTTATCTTTAGTAATTTCATTAACCACTGCCAGTTAGGATCTTAAGAAATTTATAGTAACTTAAAATACAAAGGATAAGACTATTAGAAATCATTGCAGCATAACTTATCAAATTAAATGTAAAATAAAAGATTTAAATTCGGGGATATGTATATCAGTGAAATAACTCAGTTATGCAAATTATAAATCTGATAATTCACTTGTTAGGATGTTTATTATAACAAATCTTGAAGTAAGCTACTATGCTGTATCTGATTAAATTTTGGAGAAAAAAATTCTTCTTGATAAAAGAGCAAAATTAGTTCATTTCTTAAAATGCATTAAACCTTTGTCAACTGACCTATCATTTAGTGTACTAAAGTAAGACTGAACTTTGAAATATTCATATGTGGACTTACTGCAGCAAATATGTAGCCTTAGTCAGACTTCTGGCGCTCTGCAAACTTCTCAGCTACTTTCCCTAGATGTGTATACTTGGAGAATTTGAATTAACATTATTAATAATTAAAGAAAAAGTCATTGGCAGTATAAACATTTGGTGCATACATGCTCATATGAAAACACACATATATACAAGTACTTGGGTGTGTGCACACACACCCACATTGTGATGAAGCAAGATAACAATATTCCCAATATTACTGAATTCTTCAGTAATACTATTTTAATTCTTTAACTAAAGCATTGCAAAGGTAGGATCAAGAACTATGTAAGAAACTGGAAAGCAAGATAGGTATAAAATAATGGCACAGTGAAGTCTTTAAAAAAAAAGCTAATATAGAGAAATCAAGTGACAGTTCAATTTGTATGAAGAGGCAAGCAACATTCCACTTATGGCTAAGAAACATCTAAAACAATAGGGAAAAAAATGCATGCTCCTCAGAAATAGCTGGGAAAGCCATTAATTTGAGGAAGACACTGCATGAAAAAAAATATGAATAGAGCTTGGATAATGGGAAAAAATTGATAAAATTCTTAATATGGACTCTATATCAAGTTATAGCAAATAAAGTAGGAAGTTGAGTGAAATGATCGAATAGCAGTCTAAGACTATTCAGTGTAACTGAAAATTTACTTTGGTTTTTTTATTAGTTTCCTAGGGCTGCCATAACAGAATATCAAAAACTGGGCAGTTTGAAATGTATTTTCTCACAGTTCTGTAGGCTGGAAGTTCAAAATCAAGATTTTGGCAGGGCCAGGCTCCTTTTGAAGCCTGTAAGAGAGGATTTTTCATTGCCTTTCCTAGTTTCCAGTGGTGGCTGTCAATCCTTGGTGCTCCTTGGCTTGCAGCGGCATTACTCCAGTCTCTGCCTCTGTCCTCACCTGGTGTTTCCCTGGTGTCTTCACATCATCTCCCTACTATGCATGTCTATCTTTGTGTCCAAATTTCCTCTTTTTATAGGTTCACTGGTCATGTTTGATTAGGATCAATCTAATGGCTTCATTTTAAGTTGATTACTTCTGTAAAGACACAATTTCCATATAAAGTCACATTCTGAGGTACTTGGGGTTAGGACTTCAGCATGTCAGGGGTGATAAGGGTGAGGAGGAGATATAATTCAACTAACAGTTTTATTCCCAATATGTTGCACAAGAAACATAAGAACTGGGCCAGGTTCTAAAATTTGCAGAGGCAGTTTACATAGAGATGGAGAACTGAGCTTCAATTCAGACTTACTCTGCCAGTTAATCAGAGTGCATGGCATCCTCTGGCACATTGCTGCATCACAGAATCTCTTCATCTGTAAATAACAGAACTCCCCATAAAATTTGTGAGGATTACCAGAATCCTGACCATGAAAAGTCCAATCTCTAAAATACCCTGCTAATCAATATCAGAGGAGTAGCCACTGTTCAGTTTATGTAGCAAAGTCAGCTGGCCTACATATGGATAAAATCTCAGACCTAGACCTTATGACTGGTATTCTAATCAAGGCACCAAATTAACCTCCATCTTGTTCATGAAAAAATCCTTCCAGATGTACATAAGCAACGTTTTTTATCTCACTATTTCAAAATCTGGTTTATGATTTAAATAATTGTTTAGAACTCTACAAATTAAAGCTATTTTAGATAATTTGAAACATGTTTAATTTCCTCTGAGATGCTAAATAAGCTTACACACTTTTAAAAGTTCAGAGTAGAACAACTGTTATTAACTTTTTTTTTTCTTTTTTGTGGTACGCGGGCCCCTCACTGTTGTGGCCTCTCCCGTTGCGGAGCACAGGCTCCGGACGCGCAGGCTTAGCGGCCATGGCTCACGGGCCTAGCTGGTCCGCGGCATGTGGGATCTTCCCGGACCGGGGCACAAACCCGTGTCCCCTGCATCGGCAGGCGGACTCTCAACCACTGTGCCACCAGGGAAGCCCTGTTATCAACTTTTTTAAGAAAGTTAAAAGGAAAGATTATTAGTGCTATAATTCTATAGTATTTCTAATAAGATAATATCACTCCATGCTATAACTATTTCACATTATTTTGTATTAAAAGTGAAATCCCAACATGCTTTTTTTTTCACTTGTGCGTATATACCATTAGATAGAAAATAAAGATGTGGAATTATGCTTAAAAGAGTGAAGAGTTCTTTATCAAAGATTTTCAGATAAAGAATATTTTTTATCCTTATAAACTATTTATTATAAACTACTTATAAACTGACTTATTCCTACAGTTAGGAATATAATGCAGCTCCAAATCCAAAAGACGTAGTGAAACGTGCCCAACCTAATACTTATAAAGCCACTGGATTTGCTTTTTTATTTCACCTTTGCTTTGTTTTCAAAAGTAAACTTTTTATTTTATGATAACTTGTAATTTACAGAAAATTTGGAGAGACAATGCAGAGACCCCACGATAGCGTACACTGTTTGCTGTAATGTTAGCGTCTTGCATTAGTGTGGTACATTTGTTACAACTTATTAACCAATATTGACACATTATTATTAACTAAAGTCTGTACTTTATTCAGATTTCCTCTATTTTTTGGGGGGGGATACACGGGCCTCTCACCGTTGTGGCCTCTCCCGTTACGGACCACAGGCTCCGGACGCGCAGGCTCAGCGGCCATGGCTCACGGTCCCATCCACTCCGCGGCATGTGGGATCTTCCCGGACCGGGGCACGAACCCGTGTCCCCTGCATGGGCAGGGGGACTCTCAAATACTGCGCCACCAGGGAAGCCCAGATTTCCTCTTTTTTTTTTTTTTTTTTGCGGTAGGTGGGCCTCTCACTGTTGCGGCCTCTCCCATTGCGGAGCACAGGCTCCGGACGCGCAGGCTCAGCGGCCATGGCTCACGGGCCCAGCCGCTCCACGGCATGCAGGATCCTCCTGGACTGGGGCATGAACCCGTGTCCCCTGCATCGGCAGGCAGATTCCCAGCAACTGCGCCACCCGGGAAGCCCCAGATTTCCTCTATTTTTAATGAATGTCTTTTTTTGTTTTAGGATCCCATCCAGAATACTACATTTCATTCAGATATCAAGTCTCCTTTGTCATCACATATCCTTAGATAGATAGAGATCACAACAGTTTCTCAGACTTCCCTTGTTTGAATACCTTGACAGTCTTGAGGGGACCTTATCAGGCATTTTATAGAATATCCCTTAATTGTGACTTACCTAATGTTTTTCCCAAGGTTAGACTGGGCTTGTTGGTTTTGAGGAGATAGGCACAACAGAAATACGATGCCGTTCTCATCACATCATGTACATACTGTCAACGGGACTTATCACTGATGATGTTAACCTTAATGACCTGGCTGAGGCGGTGTTCGTCAGGTTTTTCCAGGGTAAAATTGCTGTTTCCTCCCCTTACATACTGTTCTTTTGGAAAGAAGTCAATATGTACCACTCACACGTAAGGAGTGAAGAATTTCTATCTCATTTTTGTTCTGCCTGAGGAACTTTTAACATTTCATGTAAAATTGGTATGCTGGAAATAAATTCCCTCAGCTTTTGATTATCCATGATTGTCTGTATTTCTCCTTCACGTTTGAAGAATAATTCTACTGAATAAAGAATTCTAGGTTGGCGTTATTTTCTTTCAACACTCTGAAGATAGCACTCTACTCTCTTCTTGCTTGCGTGGAAATGAAAAGTCTGCTATAACTCTTATCCTTGTTCCTCCATAGATAAGTTGTTTATCTGCGTCGTCCTGTGGCTCTCTTCAAGATTTTCCTTTTCTTTGATTTTCTGCAGTTTGAATAGGCAGAAGTATTTTTTGATATTTATCCTTCTTGATGCTCTCAGCTTCCTGGATCTGTGGTTTGAAGTCTGTCACTAATTTTGGAAAGTTCTCCATCATTATTATTTCAAATATTTCTTCCACTTTGTTCTGTCTTTCTTTTACTTTTTATATTTCATGTCTGCATAGGCTACATTTTAAAAAATTTTATACTGCATTTCTTAGATGATCTCTTCTGTTTTTTTTTCTCTGAATTTTATTTTGCAAAGTTTTCATTGACCTATATTTGAGTCCACATATTCATTCCCGGTCTGTGTGTAGTTTACTGATGAACCCATCAAAGGCATTCTCTGTTATACCATTTTTTATTTCTAGCATTTTCTTTGGATTTTTTCCCTTAGAGCTTTTATCTCTCTGCTTACATTATTCATCTATTCTTTCATATGGTCTACCTTTTCTGTTAGAGCCCTTAACATATTTATCACAATTATTTTATAACATCTGTTAATTCCATCTGTGTCTCATCTGGGTCTGATTCTGATGCTTTCTTTGTTTCTTCAGACTGTGTTATTTCTTGCCTTTCATGATATCTTGATATCTTATAATATTTTTTTGAAATCGGGTCATGTTGTATCAGGTATTTAGTATTTTATGTTAATCTAGCTATATATGTTGTGATATGGGTACTAAAGTTTTCAAATTTCTCTAGTGTCTTTTATTTTAATCTTGGCTTAGGGGTTTCCCTATACACTGTTCATCAAAAAGAGTCTGTGTATGGAAGCTCTGTCAAGTGTAATACTGTTACTGTACTGAGGTTTGTAAATGGAGTGGCAGAGTGTTGGGGAGGGAGTGTTTATATATTATCTTCTGATTAAGTCTCAGTCTTCTAGTGTGCCTGTGTCTTGGACTGTGGTCTTCACAAGTGTTTTTGTACCTCCCCTGATGGTATAATATTTTTCTCCTTGTCCCCCACTCCCTTCCCTGGCTGCAGCTTTCCTTATTTATTTATTTATTCATTCATTCATTCATTTAGAATTCCTGTACCCTGTTGATTATGTTATTTTCTTTTCCCCTTAAGTTAAGCTAGAAGTATAAAAGGACATGAGGTGAGAAGCAGTTCCTTTTCCTAAGCTCGGGTAAAGTTTCAGAATTGCACTCTGTCAAAGCCCTTCTTGGAGAGTAGGCTTTAGTTATAGAGAAGGGTCTGGGCATGAAAAGAAGTGAATCTTTCTTGGATTATCACTATGAGTTTCCTGGAGGTAAAGTCCACAGAAACATACTCCCCACAACACTGCAAGCTTCTTAATCTCATGCTAGTCCACACTCAGCACCATCCATTGTTCAATATTATTGGGTAAGTCTTCCTAGAGTTTATGGCTCCTACAGCTTTTGTTCCAAGGAAGCAGATCTTGGCTGTGACTATCTAGATTCATATGTCTCTCCAGAATTCAGGATGGAAGTTTTCCCTGTAATTCCAGTTCCCTGATTATTCCAAGAAAACTCATTGATTTTCCATTTGTCTGGTATTCTCTTGTTGTAAGGATGAGTGATTATTTCCAAGCTCTCTACTTGTCACAAGTGAAACTGGATGCTCACTAAAATTATTTTTAATTAAAACATCCCTATTGAAGTGGCTGTGGATAAAATTTTAGTGTTGAAGGACAGGTACTTGTTTAAATATATATATAATGTTTTAATAACAGAAAAAATAATCTTCCATAATAGGATTGCATGAGAAGAGGGAGGAGAGACAACTCCCTGAGATACAAATATATGCAAGGCAAAACCTAGTAAAAGTCTAGCATAGTTTTTCATTTTTTTTCCTCCCTGGATTAAAAGGCAGAAGCAGATATCACAGCTTACTGAAACAATCTTATGAGCAACATCATTTTCATAAAGTTCAATGTAACCAGTAGACCCAGGAGAGTATATTGCTTTCAGCATTCAACTCAGGTCATGATAAAACAACAAATTCAACTCTATGTACATTTTATTATTAAAGCTGATTTAGTGTATAAAATATGACCACTAATTTTTTATCAGAGACACAGTTAATGAATTATATATTTTTGATATCTCCATATGGAATGACTAGTAGAATCAATCAGAATATTTATCAATAATAGACACTTCAGTCCAAGCTCATCCTACTGATGTTAAAAAATATTTTGTATACTTATTTTCATTAAATAACATGTACAAAATATTCATAGTAGCTTCATTCAAAATAGCCATATTATCAATAGCAAAATGAATTAATCATGGTACACTCAACAGTAGAACACAATATAGCAATGAGAAAAACAAACTGCCAAATTCACAATAATATTGATGATTTTACAAATGCAGTGTTGAAAGAACAGAGACAAAAAAAGTACAAATGTATATTCTATTTGTATAATGTTCAATAAATAATCTATGTTTTAGAAATTGGGAGAGGGGTTATGTTTGAGGACATAGTGACTGGTGGGGGGATGAAGAGTACTTAATAGCATTCTGAAGTGGGTTCTATTTAGCTGAACATGTTCAACACTGAACATTCATGAAGTTACACAGTTATGTATGATTTGTGCTCTTTTCTATAAGTATGCTATACTTCGATGAAAAGTAGAATGTATGATTAAACTATTTTAAAATATTGCCTGATGAATAAATTATGTAATTAGGAGTAGGTGATTGTCTCTATTTTTTTTTTCTTCTACATGAAAACTTTAAATTGTCCACCTTTATTTCTGGAATTCAAATATTCTTATAAGGCATTCAAGGAGTTTCAGAGTTGTAACCAATTTCACCTTTCTAGTGTCATTTTCCATTTCATTTTTTCATATAATCTTTGCTCCAGTCTCCCCAAATCACTTGTTATTCTCTGATATTCTTTTAGATTCTGAATATTTAAATTCCATATTCTTTAAACCATACCTCAAATGCTAATCTTTCTTGATTCTCCCAGCTCATCCTGTGTGTTGGCTTCTGTCAAGTACCAGTAGGTAGTAAGCAACTGGGGCCATACATTTAGCCTATGCCTCGCTATTCTACATGTTAGAGTTCATCCTTGCTGTTATTTAAATGAGAAATATAAGACCATACTTGTGGGAGTTTTTAGATGCAAGCAAAAGAAAATGACATTAATTAAAACAAAGCTATTTTATTGAGAAAATACTAAATAACCCCAAGAATTGTTAAGTCTTAAGAACCATTTGTTCCTTAAGTGAGAAGAAAGAAAGAATGGGATGACAGCCAGATGTACAGCAAAATTCACACCATAGAAGCTGTGCAGTAAATAACCTCCAAAATTTTTGTGGTTACAATAATAAATGTGGGTTAAGCTTCAGGTTTCCAATGAAGACAGAAACTGCCTGGGAAACGAGAATCAGCCTGTGAGCTTAGATGCTTATTGTTTCAATATCCAAATCCTTCATTACTAAATAAATTTAGGTATTCAGTCCAAATGACTATTTATTTTCCATATATGTTCTCTTGTAGGAAAGGCAGTAATTTTTCTTTGTATAAAGTAAATTCCATTTTTACATTGCAGTGAAATTATTGCATTGTATAACAACATTGGTTAACATGAATTGTGGCAAAATGGTTTATGTTTTTAATTTATAGTACTGAATAATAATAAACATATTGGACTTACATAGGGGTTTACTAAAAATTAATGCACTGATTAGTAAAAGAAGTGGCTCTAATAGAAATTTATCATGCAGGAATATGCAAGGAGTAAACACACAATGGAAGTTAGTGCAACCTTAGAAATTATTTCATCCTAAATTTCCTTCTTTTTTCCTATTAGGGATTTCCTTTTAACCAAAGCTTCTACTACTGCCAATTAAAGCAGTAAAAATGGCCTCAGAAATTGTTTCCGCCTGCTTTATTAATTAGTTTTCTACTTCAGACCAAAGTTCTTTGCTACAAAGTGTCACAATTGCATCTTTCAGTACAAAAGCAAATCAGAGTCCTATCTTTGTTTCTTCAAAAAGTGATAGTCTGAAGTATTTGATTGAATATGGATTGTTCAGAAATAACCGCTGTGTGGAGTTTGTATCTTATAATCCACCTCAAATACATTTGCACTCTGTATAGCTATTGTTTATCACCAAACCACATATTTTCCTGATGTCAAAACACATTTTCATTCTATATCAGGAAAATACATTTTAGACAGGCAAATTCTCTCTACAGTGAAGTTAAATGTATATAAAGTACCTAAGCAATACAGTTAGAGAATTTCAAGTAATTATAAAGCAATGAGAGGTATAAAGTAGTTTATATACTTAGAGTACTAAGATTCTGAAATAAGATGCAATATAATTTTTACTGTTGATAATTGTAGAGTAATATTGATAAACAGGAAAAGATAATTTGTCAATGAACCCATATCAGAATCAATACCCTCTAAAATTGCTTTTATTTAACTTCTTTTTAAAGTACATACAAATAAATATTTAGCAAATTTTTATTGAGTGCATAAATTATGGCAGACCCTAAAATAAGAAACGGGGAAACAAAGTTTAGTAAGGCACACAATAGATAATTTCATAATTTTCTTGAGATGTAATTCATGCTCGCAAAAGAAATGTCAACTGAGAAACATTTTCAAAAATGAAGATTTCCCTTGTACTAAAATGTCTCTTTAGAAAAAAATAAATGTCATCACAAATGATGACACTGGAAAAAATATCTTGTAGCATTATTGTATTGTAAACATGCTCTTCGCTTATCTGTGCACACTCTTATTAATCTCATTCATTCAACCACAAATATTTTTTGAGTACTTATATCACCAGCATCTGGCAGGGTAATGGCACATAGTGTCCAAGACATACACATAGTCTGCTTTCATGGAACTTACATTCTAGTGGAGCATTTAGGCATAAATGCATAATCGTAGGTGCTATGATTTCTGCTAAAGAAAAGGAGAGATAAAGTGGTTAGGTCCCCAGTATCCAACAAGGTAGTTTGCCAGTGTGACTTTTTATATGATAAAATGAGAGGTGGTATGGGGTAAGTAGGGCCAATGATTTCATTTTTGGGGAAATATTATCTTTGGTTTACATAGGAGGATTCTCTGAAAAAAATCCTCAATATTTCTGAGTCCTTAGCACTTGAGGAGAAGCACAGCTTCCTGTGACTCTAGAGAATTGAGTACAGAAATATGTCCTTTGAGTAGACATTCCTTATTTAGGAAGGATTCTTTTGAGAAGCGTTATTAATCATTCAGACCTAAACATTTTACTCACTCAATTTTCTTGATTTAACTCCAGACTTGGTGAGGTTATAGAAATACGAACACTCTAGACACAACTGTTTATTCTTTCATTTATTTATTTATTTATTTGTAATTTACTTATTTTATTTTATTTATTTATATTTGGCTGCACTGGGTTTTGTTGCTGTGTGCGGGCTTTCTCTAGATGCCCCGAGCGGGGGCTGCTCTTCATTATGGTGCGTGGGCTTCTCATTATGGTGGCTTCTCTTGTTGTGGAGCACGGGCTCTAGGCGTGTGGGCTTCAGTAGTTGTGGCACGTGGGCTCAGTAGTTGTGGCTTGCAGGCTCTAGAGTGCAGGCTCAGTAGTTGTGGTGCATGGGCTTAGTTGATCCACGGCATGTGGGATCTTCCCAGACCAGGGTTTGAACCCATGTCCCCTGCATTGGCAGGTGGATTCTTAACCACTGTGCCACCAGGGAAACCCCTCATTTAATTATTTAAAGTGTGGAGCATGAGGAAAGAGATTATATATCTCAAATGGATAATTTATTTGGTTTGATGTTAATTGAGGAGACTGGCAATTCCTTTTGTTTGCTGAAAACATTTTGTAGTTTCCTGGAACTAGAAGCAAAGTAAATAAAAGGAATAAGCCCTGAGTGGAGATAGAGTACTATGCAATCCAGTAATTCAGTTTGTTTTCAGAATACAAAAGCATTAATTGGCAGTTTATTTACTGCCACAATAGTCCATTCTGTTTCCTTTTTTTTTTTTTTGCTGCTTGATTCAGAATGTTTGAGCTTGACTGTACGGTATTGTATAATCTGTAGTACAAAACGCTATGTTGCTTTATAGTAAGAGATCTAACTTAGCCTTAGGTTTCTAAGAAGTTTTCTGAGAGTGCTAAATATGAGACTACAGAGGATAAATAGTCATTTGACGGCTTGAAGTAGAGGAAAGGAGGGGGTGGCGTTGGAGGGAAGAGATGGAAAATCCTGAAGCACATGGAATCATTTTTTTCCAGCTCTATTGAGATATTATTGACATATAACATGTAAGTTTAAGATGTAAACATGATGATTGATACAATATATATTGCAAAATGATTAGCACAAAAGGTTTAGTTAACACCTCCATCCCTTCATATATTACCTTTTTACCTTTTTTTTTTTGCAGTGATAACATTAAGATCTACTCTCAATAACTTTCAAGTATATAATACAGTATTGTTAATTGTAGTCACTGTGCTGTACATTAGATTCCCTAAAACTTATTCATCTTATAACTGAAAGTTTATACCCTTTGACCACAATCTCCCCATTTTCCCCACCCTACAAGCCTCTGGTAGTCACCATTCTGCTCTCTATTTCTATGAATTTGACTTTTTTCAGATTCCACATATAAGTGAGAACATACAGTATTTGTCTTTTTCTTTCTAATTTATTCACTTAATGTAATGCCCTCAAGGTCCATCCATGTTGTTGGAAAAGGCAAGATTTCCTTCTTTTTTATGGCTGAATAATATTCCATTGTGTGTGTGTGTGTGTGTGTGTGTGTGTACAAATCTTGACATGAGGTCACAGACATAATCAGAGGTCAGATAACTTAGTACTTAGTATTTGACATTAAAAATATTGAATTGTTCTGTATTTGTAATGTACAGAGATATCAACTCACTGTGCTGTGCACCAGGAACTAACATAGTGTTGTAGGTCAATTATACTTTAAAAAAAAAAAACAAATAAACTCATAGAAAAAGGGATTATGTTACCAGAGGCGAGGGGTGAGAGTAGGGAGAATTGGGTGATGGTGGTCAAAAGATACAAACTTCTAGGTATAAGATAAATAAGTACTAGGAATGCGACACAACATGATTAACATAGTTAACACCACTATATGTTATATACAAAAGCTGTTAGGAGAGTAAATCTTAAGAGTTCTCATCACAAGGAAAAAGAATTTTTTTCTTTCATTTTGTATCTATATGAAATAATAGATGATCACTAAAGTTATTGTGGTAATCATTTCATAAGGTATGTAAGTAAATAAAATCACTGTGCTTATACCTTAAATTTATATACTATTGTATGTCAATTATATCTCAATAGAACTGGAAAGAAAAAAAAGAATACTGAATTGTGCTTAAAGCAATGAGCAGTCATTAGAGGGTTTTAAGCAATGAAAACTAAAGCAAATGTTGAAAAATAGAAGACAGAAAAATTAGACTTATGATGCAAGATCAACTTCTGGACTCCTAATTCTCCTAGTTTGTCAAGCTGACTCTGAAAAAGAGATGATTACTAAAAGTTCCTTCCTAATTATTTATGAAAGCACTTCAGAGAGATTGCACTCATGTTTTTTTGGTCCTCTCCTTTTCATTGAGTCTGTTGTGGAGAACAGGAATGTGATTAATTGTTCCTCTTCTTGCTTCTCTGTATACAAATGGGGATAGCACAGTACCAATGGGCCAAGATAATGTTCAATCAACGCACCATCTTATTTCAAAAAAACTCCATCCTACAGTCACAGTCTGTTCGTGCAGCTAGTCTTCTTTGAAATGCAGCTTTGAGTAAGATGGGTTAACAAGGTAGAAAGTACAAATTCATCATCATAATTTCTACAAAATTTTAATTACATATAATCACAAATTCTTTTTTCCCAGATGAAGGGTTTAGATAAAAATAAATGTTCAAAAACCTAGATTTTTTTAAAAAAGAAACCTATATTTGGTATACTACAGACACTTTAAAAAAACTTACTTTTTCTTTTTCTCTAATATCTTAGAAGAAAAAGAGACTGTGATATTTAAACATTCTAAAATGCATACATATTGTGAAACATTAATATATATTCTTATTCTCATAAACTTGTATATAAATAAATACATTCATATTTGAATTATATTTTCCTTTGGTTGATGGCCAAAACCAGTGTTTACTTTTAGATTAATATAAGTAGTTATTTCTTAAGTCAGCTATTTTATTGTCAATAATTTGTATTCCTCTTTGTTTCTTCTGTTCATACTTTGGGGGAAAATTAATACCATTTTCTCTATTTTTAGCAACTTAATTTACTATGTGCTTTTTAAGAATGAATATCTGCTCCCAGAGTCCTACAAAATTCAAAATGAACAAGCCTGACATCTGTTTGCTTACAAGCTATGAAAAAATCAAAACAGAAATAAAACCAAAATCACAGATTTTACAATTCTTAATGTAAATTTATTATGCAATATATTGTTTAATCCCTAACCTATGTTTATATTCATATTAACATGTACATTTAGCATAGACCTAATCAAAATGTAAACTTTGTCCTTTTTGTTATTAACAAAGCAAGTTAAGATTTTTCTGGACAAAAAAATGCTTTAATATCTGTATTCACTCTATCCCCACTAATGGTGTGTTTCATTTAATTTGTCTTTTCAAGTATAATCTATAGGCATATTCTAATAACACTGTTATCAGCTCCCTTAGAAATCTCAAATTTTCTTAAAAAGAAAATGCAGTGAATAATGACACCAATATAGTGGTTATTAGTACTATATAGCTATATAATACTTACTTCCCTCTACCTTCCTCATATGGGTAGGAATGGACTTCTGGGTTACTTGGGAGTGGTGATTAGCAATGAGGTGTTATGTGTGGCTCCCAACTAGAGCTTCTAATTGCAGAGTAAACCTCCAAAATTTATTTCCTATTGTCTTGATGACTAGCAGTGTTCTAGAGTGTCTACTCTACCAGGCTGGATCCTGCAGTGAGGACATTACAGAAATGAAAGAAAACAGTCAATCCTTGGCAAGAAATATACTTTTATGAATTTGAGGTAGTGAAATTATGGGTTTGTTACTAGAGCATAATAGACCTATACTAATACACATAATAAGCAGTAAAAAAATTTTTAACTAAATAATTTTGAGATTTTAGCTTTAGGTTACAAAAGATAAATATACCCTGAATGCCTTCAATACAAAGTTAGTGACCAGAATGGCAATGAAACTTGTTTTGCTGCCTCTTTATACACTATATTATGCACTAGACACAGTTCTTTTCCTCCATGCCAACTTTTTACAGATGCAAGTCTAAAGATAAAAACATGAATTTCAACAGGGAGAGAACTAATGAGTCCCCATGGGTAAGTTACCTTTGAGATCTTCAGGGGATAAACATTTGAACATTATGACCTTTAACATGTCTCAAAGAGAAAAAATAACTTTTACCATTGCAAAGTAGTTCTGTTTACCAAGTCAAATCTGTCAGGCAGGTCACCTGGACCTCATAAAAAGTGACATCAAAAGTAACCAATGCGGGCTTCCCTGGTGGCGCAGTGGTTGAGAGTCCGCCTGCCGATGCAGGGGACACGGGTTCGTGCCCCGGTCCAGGAAGATGCCGCGGAGCAGCTGGGCCTGTGAGCCATGGCCGCTGAGCCTGCGGGTCCGGAGCCTGTGCTCCACAACGGGAGAGGCCACAACAGTGAGAGGCCCGTGTACCACAAAAAAAAAAAAAAAAAGTAACCAATGCATGTAACAGAATCCAAGTAACATAGATTGTACTTGGTGGCATAACTATACTTACTCTTTACAAGGCAACTTATCCCAGGTAATAATTAAAATAATATGTTCATATGGGTTGAAATTTAAAAACATGTAAAGCTATAGAGGCAATACTCTTGAGCAGGCTTAATTTAATATGCTTTATCAAACACCTAACAAACTTTATTAAAATATTAAGATAAGTATTACACAATATTTGAAGTGTGTATGGATCAGGCATATATTATTTCCACTCTACTATTAAATAGTGCTGGTTTCCAAGGCAGCTATTTAATTCTTCATAATCTAGTTCCAAATTTCACTTGACCTAAATTTTTTTTTCTACCATATTTCTTTTTTTGCTAGATAGTATGCAGAGATTTCAATTAGCTCTAAATTTTAAGGGTTTTAAGAACACATGATGACTTAAATACAAGCATTTTTTCTTTTGATTCAATTTAACCCTCAAACAATTGACCCACATAGAAAGAGATGAAAGATCCTGATTTCACAGATATCCTAAACTACATCAACTAGAAAGGTTCCAGCCATCCTCTATCCACATCACCACCATTCCTGAATGCCTTTAGGTCATCTGATTTAATCTCATTATATCCTTTATTTCTGTGTACGTGCTGACACCTAACACCAGAAGCTCAGAGTTCCCCCCTAAAATCTTTGCACATCCTCTTCACTCTTTCCATCTTCCTCTCCGCCCTAACTCATGAAAACCTGACACAGTGCCCTTAATTTCCCAGTCCATAATCAACAAATTTCTCTACATTCTCAAACACTTCCTGAGAATCCTTATCCCCTTTTGCTCTAAACCTGGGCAACGTTTAGACTGCTTCTGCTGCAGCCCTCTAACACAGTTACTATTCTTTCTCCCATTTCATTCATAGCACTATGTTTAAGTTAGAATAATCTCCTTCTTTATCCTCCTTGACTCTGGCAAACAGTTTTCCCTCCTGCCTTCCTTAAAAACAATACTTGAATCATGCTACCCATATTCTTCTCTACCTTCAAATATTCAACTTTCACTCTGCCTAAGCCACTTATTTCCATAGAGTTAATCCTATACCTTGTCATTACCAATTACTGTCACACATTGACCATCTTGATGACCTCTCTTTCCTGATTATCCAGGTTAATTTTATGGTCAGTTCTCATAATTACTTCCTCTCACTTATCTCAACTCCTTAGTCCCTCTCTCACTTGGCCTTACATGCATGAAATATCCATAACATTGTTTAAATGTAATTATCTGCCTACTTTGAGCCTGAACTTATACAGGTAAACTTATTAGAAGAAAAACAGCAATCACACTAATTGGTCTCCCTTTAAAAATCATGACCACAACCTCAAGGGAGCTTAAAGCTATTTAGAAACCACATTGCTATCTTTAGCATCACTTCCCCATTTCCCTCAAGCATTCTTTTTTACCTTCTCTAGTCGCTTCAAAAACTAGTAACATGGATGGACCTAGAGGGTATCATGCTTAGTGAAATAAGTCAGACAGAGAAAAGACAAATACTGTATACTATCACTTATATGTGGAATCTAAAGAATAAAACAAACAAATGAATATAACAAAACAGAAACAGACTCACAGGTATAGAGAACAAACTAAAGGTTACCAGTGGGGAGAGGGAATGGGGGAGGAGCAATATAGGAATAAGGGGTTAAGAAGTACAAACTACTAAGTATAAAATAAAGAAGCTACACGGATATATTGTATAGTACAGGGAATATAGCCAATATTTTGTAATAGCTATAAATGGAGTATAATCTATAAAAATATTAAATCACTATGCTATAGACCTGTAACTAATATAATATTATAAATCAACTATACTTCAATAAAAAAAAAAAAATATGCTGTGACTCTCCCCACCCTCCAAAAAAAAGAACATGTTTTTCTTCTCTTATTCTTAGTTAATGACCTTTCTTCTTACTTCACAAAGCAAGCTGAAGTAATTCTAAAAAACCTTAATAGATTCCTAACACCACATATGGACAACTATCAGCATCCGTGCCCATATACTCTACCTTTCTATTAAAATAGAACTATTAGTGTTCATTTCTTAAGACAATTCCTTACCTCTTATTAGATAACATCCCTGTCATCTACTCACTCCTCAGTTCCCAACTCTATATTGGATAATTATCATCAGCATACGTATAAACATCCTGCTGTATCTCCATTCTAAAAAAAAAAAAAAAGAAAGAAAAAAGAACAAAAACAAAACAAAGTAAAGCAATCAAAACAAAAATAATTCTGATAAAATTTTCAGTGTCAATTTATCTGCTTTTTCTTTTCAGAAAATACCAATTTCTATCTTTGCATTTTGAACCCATTCCAAACAGGTTTCTTATCCCTGTTATTCAAACAAATTGATCGTATCCGGTTCATCAATGACCTCCAAATTGCTAAATCCAATACCCAATTTCAACTTTTAATTTTACTTGGCCTATTAAACAGCATTTGACACAGTTGATAATAACTTTTCCCTTATACACTTTTTAAATTTGTTTTCCAGCTACCAAACACTTCCCCCCACCTCAGTTTGATTTGAAAACACGTTCCCCATTTATCAGAAAAAAAGTTGCAACGCTATTTCAATCACCCTACCAACAACTATGCAATTTATGGGAACATATTACTTCAGACCATTATAATATAAGCTAGCCTCACATGCATGCATAAAACAACCCTATTAAATGTGACTTAGAACCACTTAAATTTTTCTAATAGATTTACATAAAATTTAAATGCACTTTCTATATTTCTATACCTTCTGTTTTTTTCCAACCCATCACAATTTGGTTTCTGACCTTTATACTCCTAATCACAAAACCAATAGTAAATTCAGCAAACAGACACAGAAATGGAAATCTTTCAACATAAAGCTTAAGAGATACCCACATTATAGGGCAGACAACTAAAATATCAATAGAAAAAGTAGGAAGTACAGTAAAATGAGAGATAAGAGATGTGCATGAGTATTCACATATTGCCTATAAGTTTATCTGTAGATAAGAAAAGACATCAGTTTAAGTGTATGGCAATAAAAAGTAAATAAAAGGGAAGATTAAAGTAACAGTTCAAAGAAACAGAGCTATAGGGATATTAGGCATATGGTGAGTGATTTTATGATACCCTCTGGGTACTATTAAAACACCCGCAAGTAATCTGATTATTTGTCCCATCTGGAATCCACAAAGCTTCAGGTTAGCTGCTATGTACCTAACTGCATGCCCTTAAAATAATTGGTGTTGTCTGAATTTTTTTTCCTTATTAGCATCCTTCATCCCTGCCAAAAATGACATGGAAAGAGTACCCAAAGTGCATAACTAAATATGACAAAGGAGTCTCATCTGTTATTTTTATTTTATCTTTGCAGACTGAAGAACATTTTTATTTCATCCTGTCTCATCTAGTGCCTTTGGTTTAGAAATTCTGCTAATTTGAACCATATCCTAGTCTACATTCCAATCAATACACACGTGGCTATATGAGTATTGTATGGACCACTTTTTGCAAGTAAAAGACATTCCAAACCTTTTAAAATCAATTAATAAAACCATATATCATTGATGTATCTTGCCTTTGTGTACTACTATACCCTCCTTAAAATTTGTCTCTGTTTTAGACATTTTTTAGCAGTGCCAATTTAAGAGGTAACCATCAAAATATGTTTGAATTTTTAATACTTTCACACAAGTTTCAAAGTCAGTTTATTAAATAGGATGCAAGGAAGTCCAGTCATTGCACAAAGAATTAATAATTTCAACTTTATATATTATAATGTAGACTAAGTAAATGGTCCTTTGGTAACATTTCCCTTTCCCTTCCTCTCCCAATCTCCTTCCTTCCTTCCTTCCTTCCTTCCTTCCTTCCTTCCTTCCTTCCTTCCTTCCTTCCTTCCTTCCTTCCTTTCTTTATTTCTTTCTTCCTTCCTTCCTTCCTTCCTTCCTTCCTTCTTTCTCCCTTTCTGTCTTTTTTTTTAAGGTATTGAACTAATCAATCAAAACAAGAAAATTCTGGTTCATTATATCATCATATCTTTCGTGGTGACTTGAGAGTCAGTATTTAGGTTCTTCCAGATCAGGAAGGCTAGTAAATCCAACAATAGGACCCCTTAACAAGAACAATTTTCAAAACCAACTTATTGGAAATTACTTGGATATGCCCATAGCAAATCTAGATATTAGCTATAAAGAAGATTGAATATTTATCTAATCTTGTTCTAAACTCTCATTCTCACATTTGGAATACATTTAGGTCCACTTCTATTTAATATCGATGGATTTGATCATCTTTATTTGTAGTTCCAAAATTTTCCCAGTTTTAATAAATTTAAATTTTCTCTATCTTCCTGTTTTCTGTCACGTTAATTTCAATTCATTTTCCTCAAGCTAGCTGTCATCACTTTCTTTGCCAAAGTATCGTTTAGAACTTTCATATTCAAACCAGCCTCTCTTAATTCCCAATTTAAAAAAAACAAAAAAACCCTCTATGGAAATGGAGAAAAGAAGTACTATCTAACAGCAATAAAATTCAAGTGAAACAGAAAACATACACACAATATTGTGGGAATTCACTATAAATATAAAGCAGATGAAACTAGATTAAATGGAAACATTCTAATATTTACAAGACCTTATCTCTGTACCAATCAGAATATGGATAGCAATTTATTTTTATGTGTATGTCTTTTGAGGGTTGGGAAAGATGGAAAATAAAATTTCATTTTCCTCACACAGCACATCATCTCTTTGAACCCATGCAAATGTATGTTACATAAGAATTAAGTGGGAAATAAGAAGGGGTTAATATACATGAGGTCGACCCACTGAAGCACAATGGGTAAATTGTTGGTAGGCAATATTAGACTAGGGATGGAGGGGGCTGTGCACTTGGAACCTGAGTTAGGACCAGAGAAGGATATTTGAACATCCTTAGTGGATAATAAACAATCAATAACACACATTTTCTATTCTTACCAATAAGGAGTCTAAATTAGTTTTTTTTACTTCTAGAATGAATTATCAAAATATAACAAAAAATAGAGTCTAGGGAAATATAATGCAGAACAAGGTAAATGGGATGCGTTTAATTTTTATCCAAAATCCAATTTTGCAATTATTCTCTCAGGTTTTAAATTTCAATGTAACTTTAAAACTTAGCTACTCATTTTATGAGTATTTATTACTTTATTTTAAAATCATATCTCCTAGATTTACATAGACTGAGGCATGAAACTTTGCTTAGCAATGTGATAATTGCATTTCTGTTTTTTTATATTGATATGAAAATAAAGACATAATCATTAATTTTTAAAGATGTATTTTTAAATTTTTAAATAATTTATTTCAACTCAATAGATTTTTCTTTGCATATGTCTATATACATATGTAATTTTTAATACATTAATATGGCTTTAAAGATATATATAACTATTTTAAGTATATTCCCTATTTATAAGTTTTCAAGAAGGCATTCATAAGTATCTTTGATTAAAATACAAATCATTTTGAAATTTTTGAAAACTTACAAGTTAACATGTATATGTAGTTAAATTGTGTATGTGTGTATGTCTATTTTATTTGGCATGGCCACTGTAGAATGTTTCCTAAACTCAATTACAACCTACTCTTTCCCTTGATTTCCTCTACTACAGAGATAAGAAAGATAATATATTCCTCTTTTTAAATTGGCTGGCAGTTAGGGATGGCCAGGAATCACAGTTATGGCCAGTTAGATATAAAAAGAAGTATTTATTGTGGGTTGCCTTTTTTCTTTTAAACAAACAAACAAAATTTAAAGAGGAGATCGTTTGTGCCTTTCATTTTCGTCATTCCGGCAACGTAGATGCAAAGTCAAGAGATAATGCAGCCATCTTGTAAAAAAAACACACACCAAGAATGGAAGGGCAGGATGAGAGCAGGAGCTAGGGTCTTTTACGACATTACTGGACTGCCATACACACCCTGGCCTGTCTTCCTTTGAACTTCTCATTATTAAGATGAATAAACCCATTATTGTTTAAGGCACTGTATTACAATTTTCTGGTATTTCCAAATAAAGTAATTCTAACTGATATAACTAGCTTATACATTCTAAAATTTTTCTAGATGATTTGTATTTTAATAAAATATATCATTCCATGAATGCCTTTCTGAAGGTCTATAAATAGGAAATCTACTTTAGTAACAAAATAGTACTCTCAATTTTTAAGTTTTTCTATTGCTGTCATTTTATGATGGTGGCTGCATGGGTTAAACTAAATATTTAAAGTAAGAATCTTGATTATTTTTCTCTGAACATAGCTATAATATGATTTTCACATATTGTCTTAAGTTTTACTTGTGTAACATGAAACATACCTTCCTTCAAAATAAAGCAATAAAATATTGAAATCAGAAATGAATATTGAAATCAGCAAATACCTGTTAATTGCTTAACATAGTACTAAAGCAGGCTTTATTGAGGAAACAAGAAAACATATACTCTGTCATGAGACAATGTCAAAAAAATTTCATATGAGAAAAGAAAGCAAATAATATGTAAACTCTCCTCCAAATGATTGAACACAACCCCAAGTTCTATAACAAGTCTATTCTACCAGCTTCTGAGACATCCCCTGTTCCACATGGTCTGCAGCCTCTTTTGGTGAAATGAATATCAACTCTATTTGGCAACAGATGTTCCTGGTGGTCTTTGGTGACTGGTGGTCATTAACAGAACCAAAACGGTTTCATATTGGTTAACTGAATATTTTTATAGTATTAACCCTTTGCAGCAACATTAATTCAAGTGAATACAGTGAGATGAAAATATCACTGTAAACCAAAGTACAATCCAACTGCATTACAGCTGTCTAACTGTACACCAACACTGCCCTATGTTTATTGCTAAGTACCTTCCTGTAGACTATCAAGGGAAATGATGCAGTTAATTGTTATGCTAATGAAACAGGATGACATGGCTGAGTCAGATAACTGATTTTGGAAAAGAGAGTAAGATAAATCTGCAGTGATCATTTGAAGCTGGTTTGATACCCTGAGCACCTGGATGTTATTTACTTTGAGAATAAATAGGCATAATATAATTTGTTTGTGAACATTAATTTGGTACCTGTGAATAGGAATAAGAGGCTGTGTAAATATCACAAGGGTGTCAGAAAAGTGAAAAAGGAAGAAAATATATTAATAGATATTTTCAATGGGCATTATATATGCTTTCTCAATACATTATTTTAATTAGTTCCATATAGGACCATAATTGTATGTTTTCTGTAGACTTTCAGTTCTTTCAAGACAGTATGCTTGATTTTTCAAACTGAGTTTGTTTATATTCCTGCTTCAGTTATTATAGAAAGCATGTACTCAATAAAATTCTACTGAATATTGAACTTTATTTTCAGAAACATGATTTTGCTTTCTTTTTTTTTCTTCTGTCTTTGATGGATGAGAACTTAAGTGATTTAAATTCAATATGAATTATTTGGGGTCAAATTTGTAATCATGCTAAATCCTTCATGTTTGATAAGCTACTCAGCAATAAATATGTACACTATTGACCTAGTAGCTTTAGAAATCTTATCATCTCCTTCTCTAATAAAGCATTTGACTCTGGTATTGAGCAAAGGATAACACTTATAATTGGATATGTCAATAAATAGGTACAAAATGAAATTTAAAACGGCTATTGAAATCAGTTTTGTTGTCATATATTATGGCTATCAGTGAAATAGAGTAAGGATTATAATACATTAAATATTTCATGCTAATTATTCTGGTATTAGATTTGTTTTCTTGTCACAGTTGAATTGTGTCTGCTTATCACATAGCTACTAAAGAGATTTCCCAATCTACATAACATCTAATATCCGCATTACAACAAATAAACCACCACAATGATTTGCTAATTAGGACTATCTATTACAAATATTCAATGACAAGAAAAGGCCTGAAAAATTGACAGAGATTTTCACTTTGCAATCAGATTCGTTTTTGCCTTCTCTCACAGACATAACATATTCTTGAAATTAGAAGTGATAGGGAAAGCAAAAGAAAGGAATAAAAACATAAGAAAGACATCATACAATCTATTTGGATTAATTATCAATTCCCTAATTAAAATTTTAAACTATTATTTACCAATAATTAAAATAGGTATACATTGATAGTTGATAATACCTATCAATTAAAATAGGTATACATTTCCATGAAATGGGGAAACAACAAAAATATATTATGACTAGAAGCAAGAAGAATTACAATCCTGCAGCCTGTGGAACAAAAACCACATTCACAGAAAGACAAGATGACAAGACACAAAGCTATGTACCAGATGGCGGAATAAGATAAAGCCTCAGAAAAACAACTAAATGAAATGGAAATAGGCAATCTTCCAGAGAAAGAATTCAGAATAATGATAGTGAAGATGATCCAGGACCTCAGAAAAAGAATGGAGGCAAAGATCAAGAAGATGCAAGAAATGTTTAACAAAGACTTAGAAGAATTAAAGAACAAACAGAGATGAACAATAAAATAATTGAAATGAAAAATACACTAGGAGGAATCAATCAATAGCAGAATAACTGAGGCAGAAGAACGGATAAGTGACCTGGAAGACAGAATGGTGGATTTCACTGCTGCAGAACAGAATAAAGAAAAACGAATAAAAAGAAACAAAGACAGCCTAAGAGACCTCTGGGACAACATTAAAAGCAACAACATTTGCATTATAGGGGTCCCAGAAGGAGAAGAGAAAGAGAAAGGACCTGAGAACATATTGAAAAGATTATAATCGAAAGCTTCCCTAACATGGGAAAGGAAATGGCCACCCAAGTCCAGGAAGCACAGAGAGTCCCATACAGGATAAACCCAAGGAGAAACACGCCGAGACACATAGTAATCAAATTGGCAAAAATTAAAGACAAAGAAAAACTATTCAGAGCAGCAAGGGAAAAATGATAAATAACATACAAGGGAATGCCCATAAGGTTAACAGACGATTTCTCAACAGAAACTCTACAAGCCAGAAGGGAGTGGCATGATAAAGTGATGAAAGGGAAGAATCTACAACCAAGATTACTCTACCCAGCAAGGATCTCATTCAGATTTGATGGAGAAATCAAAAGCTTTATAGAGAAGCAAAAGCTAAGAGAATTCAGCACCACCAAACCAGCTCTACAACAAACGCTAAAGGAACTTCTCTAAGTGGGTAACATAAGAGAAGAAAAGGACCTACAAAAAACAAACCCCAAACAATTAAGAAAATGGTCATAGGAACATACATATCGACAATTACCTTAAACGTGAATGGATTAAATGCTCCAGCCAAAAGACATAGACTTGCTGAATGGATACAAAAATAAGACCCATCTATATGCTGTCTACAAGAGACCCACTTCAGGCCTTGGGACACATACAGACTGATAGTGAGGGGATGGAAAAAGATATTCCATGCAAATGGAAATCAAAAACAGCTGGAGTAGCAGTACTCATATCAGAGAAAATAGACTTTAAAATAAAGAATGTTACAAGAGACAAGGAAGGACACTACACAATGATCAAGGGATCAATCCAAGAAGAAAGTATAACAATTATATATATGTATGCACCCAACATAGGAGCACCTCAATACATAAGGCAACTGCTAACAGCTCTAAAAGAGGAAATCAACAGTCATACAATAATAGTGGGAGACTTTAACACCTCACTTAAACCAATGGACAGACCATCCAAACAGAAAATTAATAAGGAAACAGAAGCTTTAAATGACACAATAGACCAGATAGATTTAATTGATATTTATAGGACATTCCATTCAAAAACAGCAGATTACACTTTCTTCTCAAGTGCTCATGGAACATTCTCCAGGATAGATCAAATCTTGTGTCACAAATCAAGCCTCAGTAAATTTAAGAAAA
Organism: Orcinus orca; assembly: GCF_937001465.1. Classification (NCBI taxonomy): domain Eukaryota; kingdom Metazoa; phylum Chordata; class Mammalia; order Artiodactyla; family Delphinidae; genus Orcinus; species Orcinus orca. Next base: position 75,393,862 of record NC_064562.1, on the reverse strand, counting down.
TTGAAATCATATCAAGCATTTTTTCTGACCGCAACTCTATGAGATTAGAAATCAGTTACAGGGAAACAAATGTAAAAAACACAAACACATGGAGGCTAAAAAATATGTTACTAAGTAACCAAGAGATCCCTAAAGAAATCAAAAAATACCTAGAGACAAATGATAATAAAACACGACAATCCAAAACCTGTGGGATACAGCAAAAGCAGTTCTAAGAGGGAAGTTTATAGCTTTAAAAGCCTACCTCAGGAAACAAGAAAAATCTCAAACAATCTAACGTTACACCTAAAGGAACTAGAGAAAGAAGAACACACAAAACCCAAAGTTATTAGGAGGAAAGAAATCATAAAGATCAGAGCAGAAATAAATGAAATAGAATCAAAACAATAGCAAAGATCAATAAAACTAAAATCTGGTTCTTGGGGAAGATAAACAAAATTGAAAAACCTTTAGCCAGGCTCATCAAGAAAAAGAGGGAGAGGACTCAACAAAATTAGAAATGAAAAAAGAGAAGTTATAACAGACACCAGAGAAATACAAAGCATCCTAAGAGACTACTACAAGCAACTCTATGCCCATAAAATGGACAACCTGGATGAAATGGTCAAATTCATAGAAAGGTATAACCTTCCAAGATTGAGCCAGAAAGAAATAGAAAATATGAACAGACCAATCACAAATAATGAAATTGAAACTGTGATTAAAAATATTCCAACAAACAAAAGTCCAGGACCAGATGGCTTCACAGGTGAATTCTATCAAACATTTAGAGAAGAGCTAACACCCATCCTTCTCAAAATTCCAAAAAACTGCAGAGGAAGGAAGACTCCCAAAATCATTCTGTGAGGCCACCATCACCCTGATACCAAAACCAGACAAAGATACTGCAAAAAAGAAAATTACAGAACTATATCACTGATGAACATACATGCAATAATTCTCAACAAAATACTAGCAAACAGAATCCAATAACACATTAAAAGGATCATGCATCATGATCAATTGGGGTTTATCCCAGAGATGCAAGGATTCTTCAATATATGCAAATCAATCAATGTGATGCACCATATTAACAAATTGAAGAATAAAAACTATATGATCATCTCAATAGATGCATAAAAAGCTTTTGACAAAATTCAACACTCATTTATGATAAAAACTCTCCACAAAGTGGGCATAGAGGGAACCTACCTCAATATAATAAAGGCCATATAGGACAAACCCACAGCAAACATCATTCTAAATGGTGAAAAACTGAAAGCATTTCATCTAAGATCAGGAACCAGACAATGATGTCCACTCTCACCACTATCATTCAGCGTAGTTTTGGAAGTCCTAGCCACGGCAATCAGAGAAGAAAAATAAATAAAAGGAATACAAATAGGAAAAGAAGTACAACTGTCACTGCAGATTACATGATACTATACGTAGAGTATCCTAAAGATGCCACCAGAAAACTACTAGATCCAAACAATGAATTTGGTAAAGTTGCAGGATACAAAATTAATGCACAGAAATCTCTTGCATTCCTATACACTAATGATGAAAAATCTGAAAGAGAAATTAAGGAAACAGTCACATTTACTATTGCAACAAAAAGGATTAAATATATTCTTATACACTAATGACGAAAAATCTGAAAGAAAAATTAAGGAAACAGTCACATTTACTATTGCAACAAAAAGAATTAAATACCTAGGAATAAACCAACCTAGGGAAACAAAAGGCCTGTGAGCAGAAAACTATAAGACACTGATGAAAGAATTTAAAGATGATACCAACAGATGGAGAGATATACCATGTTCTTGGATTGGAAGAATCAATATTGTGAAAATGACTGTACTACCCAAAGTAATCTACGGATTCAATGCAATCCCTATCAAATTACCAATGGCATTTTTTACAGAACTAGAACAAAAAGTCTGAAAATTTGTATGGAGACAGAAAAGACCCTGAATAGCCGAAGCAATCTTGAGGGAAAAAAACAGAGCTGGAGGAATCAGACTCCCTGACTTCAGACTATACTACAAAGCCACAGTAATCAAGACAATATGCTGCTGACACAAAAACAGAAATATAGATCAATGGAACAAGAAAGAAAGCCCAGAGATATACCCATGCACCTATCATCAACTAATCTATGACAAAGAGGCAAGGATATACAATGGAGAAAAGACAGTCTCATCAATAAGTGATGCTGGGAAAACTGGACAGCTACATGTAAAAGAGGGAAATTAGAACACTCCCTAACACCATACACAAAAATAAACTCAAAATGGATTAGAGACCTAAATACAAGACTGGGCACTATAAAACTCTTAGAGGAAAACATAGGAAGAACACTTTGACATAAATCACAGCAAGAGCTTTTTTGATCCACCTCCTAGAGTAATGGAAATAAAATCAAAAATAAACAAATGATACCTAATGAAACTTCAAAGCTTTTGTACAGCAAAGGAAACCATAAACAAGACGAAAAGACAACCCTCAGAATGGGAGAAAATATTTGCAAATGAATCAACGGACAAAGAATTAATCTCCAAAATATGTAAACAGCTCCTGCAGCTCAATATTAAAAAAACAAACATCCCAATCCAAAAATGGGCAGAAGGCCTAAATAGACAATTCTCCAAAGAAGACATACAGATGGCCAAGAAGCACATGAAAAGCTGCTCAACATCACTAATTATTAGAGAAATGCAAATCAAAACTACAATGAGTTATCACCTCACACCAGTTAGAATGGGCATCATCAGAAAATCTACAAACAACAAATGCTGGAGAGGGTGTGGAGAAAAGGGGACCCTCTTGCAGTGTTGGTGGGAATGTAAGTTGAAACAGCCACTATGGAGAACAGTATGGAGGTTCCTTAAAGAACTAAAAAGAATTACCATATGACCCAGGAATCCCACTACTGGGCATATACCCAGAGAAAACCATAATTCAAAAAGACACATGCACCCCATTGTTCATTGCAGCACTGTTTACAATAGCGTGGTCATGGAAGCAACCTAAATGCCCATCGACAGACGAATGGATAAAGAAGAAGTGGTACATATATACAATGGAGTATTACTCAGCCATAAAAGGAATGAAATTGGGTCATTTGTAGAGATGTGGATGCATCTAGCGACTGTCATCCAGAGTGAAGTAAGTCAAAAAGAGAAAAATGATATCGTATGTTAACACATATATGTGGAACCTAGAAAATGGTACAGATGAATCATTTTGCTGAGCAGAAATTGAGACACAGAAGTAGAGAACAAACATATGGACACCAAGGGGGGAAAGCGGCGGGGGGTGGGAGTTGTGATGGGATGAATTGGGAGATTGGGACTGACGTGTATACACTGATGGATATAAAATGGATGACTAATAAAAATAAATAAAAGATAAGCATAAAAAATATTATGACTAATTATCAAACAAAGTGTTACTGCAAAGGATTTATAATCTCTGTTCAATGTAGCAGAAGCTTAACTTAAAATTTTTGTGTGTAGTAATTAGCAAAATATAAACTTCCATATAGGAAAATTATACTTACATAAAACAAAATTAATGTTTTAGTATTCAGTAGCACTTTCCATTGAATTTGTTCTAAAAATGCAATAAACATTTTAAAAATTTACTTACATTTGATATTTTGAAAATATTTGTCATCAGTATTGTCCATTTACTCCCAAATCATTCTGTTTTATCCATCCTGGTCTGTGCCTGAGAAGGCTGAACATCATGAACTGAGTCAACAGGCTCTCTTGCACTTGGACTTTCCACTGGTTTCAGGACTATAGGAAAATTAGTGGATAAGGTGTCAATGAGGATGAAGTATATATTCTTCTGGCTTTGTTTTTGTCTGGCTACAGATTTGCTGTGGCTGTGTTGTGAACAGAAGGCCCAGTTCCTGTCAGGTAGCTCTCTTAGTCTCCAACACTCTCTTCAGGTTCTGGTAACCTCTCTGTCGTCTTGACCCCTTGAAGACTAGAGCTGATGATACTTCTTTCCCTATTGGGGCTAACCTGGAGGCTTCACCTTTATTTGTTTGTTTTCTTTCACTATGACCATGTCTTTGTGAATAGCCACTTTATTCAATCCTCTTTAATTGTTCCATGTTAGTATACCATCTGGTTTGTGATGGAATTTGGACTATAAGATTTTTTTTTAATTGTAGTATAGTATTTTCATGTTGGACAATATTATAACTCAAATATGCAACATTATCAGAAAGGTAATGTTGGATTTTTAATATACAGACACATTAAACACATGAAAATTTTAAACTATCTTTAGTAAGTACTGACTACACAATTGTCTACTAAGTTTATAGTCAAATTTAACATTTGTTTGATGAGTAGTGTCATTATAATTTAAATATTTTATTAATCGTTATAATTTCATGTACAAATATAGATGGCATGGATCAAAAAACACTTTGCAAAATTGTTCTCTAGAAAAGGTTACCATTTGTACTAGTACCAATATCATAAGAAGGTATCTATTTTTCAAGCAGTAACTGTATAAATTTATAATTCTCTTTAAATTTTGCCAATAAATAGACAATAAGTTGTATCTTATTATTATTTTAATTAGCATTTTAGTTGCCAGTGAATTTAAATAAATTTAAATTTATTTTCTTATGTTTATTGGCAAAGTGCATTCTTCTTTAGTGAAATGGCTTTTCACAGTTTTACCCATTTACAATGGAATTATTAAGCTTCTAGAGGTCTCTGATGTCCAAATTCTGTTACAGGCAAATTTTGGATGGTGATGTTATACTCATTGTTATCGGGTAGGCAGGGAAAGGAGGCAGTTCTAAGTCCAGGTGATGAGTTTTGTTTAGGAGAAATGATAAACTTCTGGTGATTAAATGACATCCAAATAGATATGGGTAGTTGATTATAAAGTCTGTTAGAGTTTGATAAAAGATTTGTACTGAAAATAGATTTTAGAGACTTCAGAATATATTAATATATAATTGAAACCATCTAAGTGATTAGTGTATAAACTGATAAGAAATGTGACAGTATTGTAAACAGTACCAATTTTATGTGGTGAACTTATAAAGAAGTTCACATAGAAGAAGTGCAGAGAGGGAAGAGGACAATTAGAAGCATGTAATATCATGGAAACCAACGGAAGTGCAAGAATTCAATATTATCACATATGGGTAAATGTCAAATAAAATGAAAACAAAATGATGCATTGTTTTTATTAATAAAAGTAGTTTATTAATGACTTTGTTGAGAGACATTTCAGTGTTATGGTAAATCGAGCAGTATCAGGTTAAAGAGAGTGACGGATGAGTAACTGGAGACGTGAGTGAAAAAAATTCATGAAAGAAGTTTTATTATGAAAGAAAATAGAGACAGCCTTGGTTTTAGGAAGACGTGGAACTGAGGGAGTTTAGTTCTAAAAATTAAACACTGAAGAGAATTGAGCATATTTAAATTCTAATGGGAAGAAGATAGTTGGGTCAGAAAACTGTAAGAAACAAGAGACAAGGGGTGACGGATAGATTTATGTGCCAGAGAGAGTATGAAGGGATAAAACCCAAAGCATAAACTGAAAACTAAACTTAAGAGAAGAATCAACACTTTGTAATAAGAGAAACTTAGAAATCATAGGTTAAGATGCAATTATATGTATCAGTGCATTGGCATTAAAATAAGTATTATTAGTTTGAGTGCACGAATATTCTCTGGAAAAAGAAAAGTGATTTTTTTTTCAGCGTGATGGGAAAATAAGGTGGGTGGTAGGATTAAAGATTTGAATGTCATAGAGAAATTTAAAATAACTGCTAGGGACAAGCTTAAGCAGACTTGGGAGAAACACATGCCCGGTAAAAGACCTGAATACAGAATATACAAAACTGTTACAACTGGAGAACAAGACAATGACCCAATAAAAGTTGGGCAAACATATTAACAGATATTTCACAAAAGAAGATTTACAAATATATAATTAGCATATTAAAATATTCAACATCTTTAGTCATTAGGTAAGTGCAAATCAAAGCCACAATGAGATACCACTTCACACCATCTAGGATAGCTATAATAAAAAAAAAGAAATAATAACTAGTATTGGCAAGGATGTGGAGAAACAGGAACCTTCATATATTTCTGGAAAGAAAGGAAAATGTTGCAGCTACACTGGAAAACATTTTGGTAGGATCTCAAAGAGTTAAACATAAAACTACCGTACAACCCAGTCATTTCACTCATAGGTATGTAAACAAGAGAAATGGAAACATGAAGACTTGCATAGGAACGTTCATCATACCATGATTCATAATAACAAAAACTTGGAATCAAGCAAAATGTCTATCAGTTGGTGAATGGATAGATAAATATGGTATATATCCGTAAAATGGAATATCATTCAACAAGAGGAACAAACTATTGATGGTATTTTATGGATAAACCTCAAAATCTAGAAGCCAGGCACAAGAGACCACATATTGCATAATTTCACTTATATGAAATGTCCAGAAAGCAAATTTATAGACAGAAAGTAGATTAGTGGTCACTGGGGTTAAAGGTAGGAGCAGAAATTAACAGTAAATGGGCATGGGAGATTTTATTGAGGGAATGAGAATGTTCTAAAACTGATCTATGGTGATGATTAACCACTTGGTAAGTTACTAAAAATCACTATATTGCACACTTACATGTTATAATATGTAAAATATGCTTCAATAAACATACCTTAAAAAATAGTCATTGAGGTTTTCAAGATGCTAAGTAAGAAATGTATGAACAGCATAACAGAATGGGAACCATTCTGACTCTGTTTTAGCTAAAGACCCAAAGTCCAGGTACAAAATAATAGAGGTCAATTTATTTGACATTTCTTTCCGAAGATGTTAGAAAACTTCTTTAGGTATTGCAAGGGAGATTGTTTAAAGAATGTTTTAGTATTTAGCTCATACTTCATATCAACATATAAAAGAATGAAAGTTAAATCTTAGAGAAGAGCTTTAAGATTACCTGGAAAGCTTAATATGTCTCCCAGAGTAAGTGACAGTGGGAGTTACTGTTTGATTCATTCATCACTCATGAGAATAGCAGCCTGCCTTACTGCTCTGATGGTGGAGAAAAAAGAGTCTACATTAGAATTGGTCTGCATTCCCAGAACTTGTTGGGGTAAAGGAAAAATATATATTTCCTGTGCATTAGGTATGAGCCAAGTGGGAGTTACAGAGCCATTCTGTGGCCATCTTGAAGGTACTCTGCCTTAGAAGGCTTTCTGAATGAGCAGTGGTATCTTCACAGTGTGTGGGTGGACCACCAAAAACCAGAGGCTGACACTAAACCAAAAGAGGTGAGCCAGAGGAGGCTTTACCCATATTAAGGGAAGGCAAATGAGAAATATCCCGGGAGAGGGTATGAACCAACAGATCACATCAAAATATTAAGATTTGTTAACACCCTCCAAATCAATAAAGGACTAGTGTCATGTCATGATATTAACAGGTGAGTAAGATCTTTCTTTACTATTATACCTTTTCTGTCTCTTTGTTGAGCTGAAACTACTACAAATCACAACTAGAAATCTACAAGCAAAGGGAATGAGGAAAGCTAGTGAAATAGAAGAGAGCCCAAATTTCTGTCACTTTAAACTGTAGGCTTGATCTAGAAATAAGCCAAAAATGAGGAAGGGGGAAATTTAAAATGAATATTAGAGGTTTTATCATTATATGATACTGAATTATCATTTACTGAAATTAAACTGTTATTTGTAACTACAGTTAACAGAGAGCTTTTTATTGTCTGACTGTGATTTGAAAATTTTCAACCTAGAGAATTTTAATGGGGAAGCAAAATGTCAACTTTTGATTTCTCTGTGTCAAGTTTGAATTTTTTGACAATGCTTAAAAAGAGATAGACTGCTTGGCAGTATGAAAGACTCATTTGAAAGTAGAGATTATAAAATTATGGTTATCTGTAGTCAGTCTGGGCATGTGATTTTTTTTTTTTTAGTAAGCAGTGATAGGATATTGTAGTTAAGAATAAAGACAATGGAACCAGGCTGCCTGCATTTCAATCCTGGTTGTGCTGCTTAAAGGCTGTATGATTTTGGTCAAATTACTTAAGTTCTTTTTATCTCCAGGTATTCATTTTTTAATAATGGATTAATGGTAGTGCTTACTTTATGTGATTTGAGGATTATAAAATTGGTATATATTAGCAATTAAAATAGCAAATGGTACAGGGTAAGCATTCTATTAATGTTACCTATCAATATTATAAATGTTCCTCAGCAGCTCTCAATTGCCTATGAATAGGAAAGGGATACGATAACGTATAAAATTATGCAGAATTGGGATGTGATGCTATGAAATGATAATGGGTGAGTTAGAAAAACTGACTACAGATTAGTTAGAGTAAAGGGCTGAAGAATCTATGCTGGATAAGTAGAATGTAAGAGCAGGAGAGGGCTAATAGGGAGATACAAGATGACGATTGCTTTGTAAAGCAAATGAAAAGATAAATAATCACATATTATGGTATCAATGTCATAGTTAAGTAAAACATTGAGGGTTATGGGGCCAAATGTCTACAGGAGATTTCAGAAATGTAGAAGGCTGAACTAATGGAGAGTATTTGAAGGTCAGGGGAAAGTAATCTCTTGGTGGACATTTGGAGATAGACTATTAGGCTTGTGATGAGAAAGCCCTAGGGGTGACAATGGGAGTGGTGTCTACAGTAAAAGCAGAGAAAAAGATGAAGGAAGAGAGACAGAGAAGGTCAGGATTTGAGTATTGAGCTATTTGTGTATGGTTTTGAAGGTCACTCAGAATAATAGCTATAGGAGAAATTAAAACTTTATAAAATGATGGTAAATAACTAGGGCTTTAGTAAATGCAAATGGAGAGGAATAATGGAGTGTGACATATGTGGATTTCATTAACTATATTTCATTAACTATATTGTACAATTCTGATCATAATGCTTGCTACATAATTTGCTTCATAAGTATGACTTCAATAAAGGCATGTGCCTTAGAGGAGCTGGGATTTTCTTGCTGTTGGAAAAGCAATGGTCTGGAAGACACAATGTGGAATAAGGAGGGTCTGACCTCATATCTGACTCTATGGATAATTATAATGGGAGATTTTGTGGGTTATGGGAGCAGAAGCAGTTTCCATCTGAAAAAGCTGCAAGCAAATGGTGTAATTGGAGGAAAGTCAGGAATTATTCAAGACAGGTACAAAGAATGATATGTAAGAAGGTGAAGCATACGAAAAGCTTATTCACCATCGAATGGGATGTCATAGAATGATTTCAGAAGGAGAACATGGAGCCTGATCATATTTGTCCACTACATTGACAGTGTCATGCTGATATATCTGTTGACAAAAAAGTATTAATTGCCCCAAAAGTCTAGGTAAGATACATGTTTACACATAAGGTAAAAGCTTTATTCATCCACTCATTTGAAGGCCAGACATTATTCTAAGCACTTTAACATAACTGAGAAAAGAAAAAAAAAGACAATGTTGGCTGAAAGGCAAAAGATAATAAATAGAAAACATAAGTTATTACAGAAAGTTAAAAGTGTTATAGTATTTTTTAAAAACTAGAGCAAGATAAAAAGTTTCAATAGATTTGGCAAGGGTGGGGTACAGATTAATATGTTAGATACTGAGAGTTAGATATTTGACCAAAGTATTGAAGAAATTGGAGGATGTATCCATGAGTACATCTGGGAGAACATTCCAGTCAGAGAACAGGACCAGTGCAATGCCCTAAGGGAGACTCTTAACACATTAACTCGTGTCAAAAATGATGATAGTTTGAAACATAGTGATAGCATTTGAGGTTACAAAAAGTGTTCAGAATCAGATATTTTGATAAATTAAAAAAGATAGGGCCCATGAATTAACAAACGATAAAAGTGTTCCACAGCCTGAGGGGCTTGATTATTTCAGTTATCTGAGCCTGACAAATAAATGCCTAAAGGTGAACAGATATCAAACAATGAAACCCCTACAAACTTATAGATGTAATGATTTGGATATCTAGATAAATGATTTTTCTTATTTTATCTATTCTATGCTGTGAGGTACAGGTAGGAAAAACTGAATTTCTATTTTTGCCTCCTTTGGTTCTAAAAACCTCTGAAATCAAAGAAGCATATTATAAGACCTACATAGAGATGGAAGAGAGGAATAAGAGGTTATAATCAAGTAGTAAATTTTTCATTCCCCCATTTGTCTAAAATTCATGGTAACTTAATTTCACTTTTAATAAAAGAAGCTTTCAATGGGCACAGCAATGTTTCTTTAAAGTCATTTGAACTTTACAAAATTGTATTTCATTATATGATAATAGAAATACAATGAGGCCTTCAACAAGTGGGAGTAAAACATTTATAAGTCCAATTTTTTAAGTAGTATTATTTCACTGAAGAAAATACACATCTGGTATTTATTATATGAAACTCATTGGGTAATATAAAAAATGAACTGAGGATAACAAAATAAAAAAAAAGTAAGAACAACATCAGACAAGGAAACTAGTAGAGGGGTGTTTGCCTATTTTCAGTCAATTTATATTCAAAAGTAAGTTCACAGAACATTTTTATACAGATGCCATAGGAATCAAAAATTAATGAGCCATGCCACTAAAGCATAGATCAATATATTTGATTATTAACTGCTGCTGTACTCTTTGTCAGCATGAGTTCTGAGTTTTGTAAACTTATTTTTGCTTATGTCTGGAAATTTTTCTAAAAAGTAATATGGGACCAGTTCAATTAAATGTCCCACTGTAAGGAAAAGGTTATAGCTTGGGCTAAAAACATTTCATTTCTAATTTTTATTATTTAATAACTAGTGAAGCAAACCACTTATACACTAAGAAATGTAATTGCTAATTACATCTTAAGTTCGTTGCTATTGTTTCATGTCAATGGTAGTAGAAAATGAATGAACAGCATTTTCCAGTTTTACTCAGAGAATCAGTTATTGAAAGACTTAATGGAAAGGAAAAGTGAGAATTGGAATAAATTTTATATTTCAACCTGATAAACTATTAATGAAAAATGTATTTTTTAAAAAGGAATTGCTAGTTAAGCAATTAGGTCAGCTACAAAAGATTAATAATAATGGCTTATTAATAAGATGAAATAAGATTAATTAATATTTCCTACAGAGAAGAATTTATTCCAAGAAGAAGAAAGTTATGAATCAAAATTTTGAGTTATGCCAGCAGTTTTAAATCATGCTGGTGTTATGAAGCCAGGACATAACGTAAGTAGAATTACAGTTAAATTCAGGTGGTAGGGAGTTTAAGAACTATTAATGATTGTAGGGGTATTTTTTTCTAAGGAATGAGTGGCCCAAAATGAAATTGTCTCTTAAATTTGGTGAACTTGAACTTATTGCTTGACATGTTTGACATTAAAGAAATTTAATCTAGTAGGCAACTTTGCTGATATAAACACAGAACAAGAAGTACCTAAAATTTGGTAAGGTTTATCTTCAGATGAAATTAGGCCAGTGGGGCCAAGATGCATGTTCAGAAAGAAATAGATTAAAAATCAGAATGCAGGGTGGCTCAGATTGTTCATTTCATATGGTTAGAGTTTTGCATGGACAATGTGACTACATACTCTTGCAGAGTCTAAATTCAGCATTAGCACTATGAGAAGAGAAGCCTCCAAACATCATCAGGTCTAGTTCTCATTGACCTCCTGGCTAGGATAAGATAAATGTTTTTTTGTTTGTTTGTTTTTGTTTTTATGATGAAAATAGGTTAGTCTAAGACAGACAAGATTAATCAGGTTCCAGTGGCTCACAACATTCAAAGGGATGGCTCACCCTGGGATAAGCTCACAGTTGCCTTATCTAACCTACCATTCATAATCCAGTGAGAAATATAGAAGCAAGAGCTGAACCTTCAAGAAATACAATATTAATAATGCACTGATTAAAAGGAAAAAAAGAATCTAGTAGGAAAAAAGTTGATCTGGAAGTTTTAATTTCTTAATATTCTATGCTTCAAAATAGTCATAGAATATTCCAGGGGTTTTAATAAAACATGTAGCATAAAAATTAAAGATGCATCACACCATAAATTGATAGATAACTTCTAAGTATATTTATTAAAGTTAAGCAAAAAGTAATTGGTTATAATGAAAAATAAATCAATTTTATATGAAATATACTTCCAAATTGATGTACAAAGTACTTATGTCTCTTGCTGATGTAACTTCCTCAATTTGGGGGATTTTTTTAATTGCGTAGGAGATTAGCCTAAGAGATCTCATTTTATGATTTTTGTAAACTAATATAAAAAATTTAATTATGAAAAGTAGAACATAAAAAAAGATGAAAAGGAGCACATTATAAAACTCTTTCACCTACAGCTTGATTCACTGGAAAGAATTTTTAAGCATTCTGTTCACTTAAAATATTCAGTTTATAAAATCAGATTCTCATAGAACTCTTTTGGAACACATATTTCAAAGAACAATTTCTAACATACTAAATATCTTTTTTTTGAACACAGATGAAAAGTGGTCCAAGGTTAATTTGGTAGCTGTAAAAGGATATTCCAAAGGCTAAAACTGATTGATATTGGACATATGTAATTTGTAAATTAATACCTATTTGAGGTTAAATACAGGTTATTCAAGTGTTTGCACACTATATTTGGATTCCAAATACAGTTAATGGAGGGAGAAATAAAACTTCAAATCAGTGAGTAGTTGAGTTAAAGTTTATGGAAGTTTATGTTACAGGTGGGAAATGATACAATAGGCATATTCTTTGTGCATGTGAGGGAAAAAATATCAGGGTAAAGGGCAGCTACGTTCAGCTTTTCTCTGAGGAATTAAGGCAATGTAAATTTAATTGATTTTCAAATACTTTGCATTCTCATTCATTTTATAAATTTGTGGTTGCTTCTTACTTCTTAAGAGATTTACATTTTCAAAAGTTCCATGCTAAGCTTGTTTCTTCATCAGTCTTTTTTCCTTTCAAATATTTCAAATGTTATTTCTGTTCTTTTAAAGATGGCCTTACATTACCTGGAAGCTTTTAGACCTATTCATTTCTATTAACTGATAAAGTTTATAAACCTAACAGAGATATATGTTCACTTCCCCAAACCTGCATATTCTTTTGACTTCATCACCAATTGTCATGCTTGACGCCTCCTTCTCACAGGTGACACTGATTAGTTACCAAATGCTGTAAATTCTATCCAAACCCTTAAAGCCAATCTGTATCAAATTACCTGTTCCTAATAATCGTGGACCCACATTGTTAGAATTGCATCCTAAAACCCACCTCTAATCTTTCCCTGAGCTAATTGTCTGCACATAGCAATCATATTTAACTTGGAGATAAAATTTACAATTAAAATTACTATAATATAAAGCTATATTTCTGTTAGAGTTTACTGCTCCAATTTAAAATGCTTATTTTAAAATTTTGAGTCCTATTTTCCTGCTTTGATCTCTTGGGGAGGAACTTGGAAATCTACATTTTCTACCAGTTCTTCAGGTGATGCTCATGCATGATGACCTTTGAGAGCTAAGATTATTGTTCAAAACCCTGCTCATTGGAATCACCAGGAGGGCTGGTTAGAAAGGCAGATTACCATATTCCCGTGTGGGAAATTCTGACTCAGGAGGTCTCAGGATAGCTCTGTGAATATAACCCAGGTTGGTCTGGTGTACTAAGAGACTTGACTTTCAGGATTCCTTAGCCTTCAGAATCGACGCTATACTTTATTTTTATATATATATATATATATATATATATATATATATTTGTTTGTTTGTTTGTCTGTTTTGTTTTGTTTTGCGGTACGCGGGCCTCTCACTGTTGTGGTCTCTCCCGTTGCAGAGCATAGGCTCCGGACGCGGAGGCTCAGCGGCCATAGCTCACGGGCCCAGCCGCCCCGCAGCATGTGGGATCTTCCCGGACCGGGGTGCGAACCCGAACCCGTGTACCCTGCATCAGCAGGCGGACTCTCAACCACTGCGCCACCAGGGAAGCCCCGACGCTATATTTTAAAGGTAAATGTTTAATTTCTTAACCTAGGTATCTCAAACATGTCAGTGCTATGGTCAAAAATTGACAATTATTCAATGTTGTCTACTATTAGAGCTCTTTTTTACAAATCTTTGTAATGTTCCCTGATTCAAAGAAGAACAGACTTGCCTACTACTATTGATCTTAGGCACGTTCCTTCTCTTCTGGTTAAACTGGATTTCTTCCCTTTGTTCTTATTAAAAAACGGTTTTAACTCTTCTATTAGGTGAAATTTATAAGCAGTCTGTTGTAACCCCAATATTGGGAATCAGATTATAATTGCATTAAATGTACTCATGAATTTTGGCAGAAGTTATATCTTAAACTGTTGAATCATCTTCTGCAAAAACTTAGTGTATTTCTGAATTATTTATGTACCTATATATGTGTGTATATAAGTGTATATATATGTCAGTATTTTTTCTGGTTTTTCTCATATAGATCTTGCACATTTCTTATATTCGTGTCTAGAAATAAAAATTATATATCCAGTGAAAGATTTATTTCGTTATCACATTTTCCAACTGATTAATTCAGACATGGGAAGTCGCTTTTCCCTCCATACAATACAGATGTTTTAATATGTGTAATAGTGGTCTCTTTTTTTTCAGTGTGTGCATTTCTTTTCTTTTCTTCATCCCATGACATTAGCTAAAGTCTTCAGAATGATGTTGAACGAGAGTGTTGATGGCAGACCTTAACTGACATGTCCTTGTCTTTAGTGGCAAAAATAATAATAACAACAGTAACAACTGAAACTTAATAGTGCTACTATGTGCCAAGGTGTTGCAAACATTTTACATGTATTACTTCTTTGAATTCTCCCAAGAATAACATGAAGCAACTGAGGCAAAAAATGTTAAATGATTTGCCCAAAATACTAAAGCTAGAAAGTAGAGCAGCCACATTTGAGCCCAGGAAGTTTGCTCCTTAGTTTAATGTTTGCAACCAATCTTGGTAGGCTCTCCTTATTGTGTGATTATATTAAGACAAATTTCTTTCATAATTTATGCAGAAATTTTTATGTACTATTGAAAGGTACCAGCTGTTTTTTGTAAATGTGTTGATACGACATTAGTTTTCTTCTTTAAGCTATTAATGTAAAAATTCATAGTAATTTATATCCTAATTTTGAACATTCCTACATTTGTGGGATGAGGAGAGAGACTTGGCCATGGTGTATTATTTTTTCAGTTCATCCCTGTATTCGCTCTACTACTGGTGTACTAAAAATTTGGCATCTTTATACATGGATTAGAGTCTATATTTTCTTATGTTTTATAAGTTTTTAATAATGGATATTGCTTGCCTCATAAAATAATTTAGTAAGCTTTCTTTTTCTCTATATTATTTTGAATATCATAGAATTATGTGCTTCAATTTTTAAATTTAAATATAGCCTAGCCTATACCTATAAAACTGTATTACCTGTGATATATTTACTAGTAAGTCTTTGACAATCCCTTCAGTTTTTTCTTTGGTTGTGTGGTCAAGTATACACTAAGTTTTAAGTCAATTTTGCCAACAAGTTTTCTTAAAAAGACCATCCAAAAAGTTTATGGAAAATGGAAGGGTTTTTTTGGTGTGTGTGGTTTAATTAGTGCCTTACAAGGGATAAGAAAGTGTCTATAAAACAATAACTGAATGCTATGAAAAAACTTTAAAACTTTTAAATGGATTTAGCTATGAAGAAAACAATATATAATCAAATTTTTGAGTTGGAAGATGAGCTGATAAAGTTTCTGAGAATATATTACAAAATTATGAATGAATGGAAAGTAACAAAGAAATGTTTGAAGATGTGATAGGTAAAACCAGCAATTTTAACAATCTGTCTCTTTGGATCTCTAAATAAAGAGAAGTAAAAACATTGACAAAAATATAGAACCAGTGAAATGGTAAAGATAATTTCTGACAGCTGAAGAAAAACCTTAGGATTCTGATTGAAAGAGCCTAACCATAAGAAAGATTAATAAAAAAATTTCTATTCAGATATGTCCTTTGAAACTTTTTTTCTAATCTAGGGGTATGGAAAAAATACTAAACCTTACAGCATAAATAAACAGATTAATTACATAAAGGAGAATCTTACTGGTATTATAATTTACAATGAAAACACTTTTTTACCTTATAATTTTGTAAGTGATTAAAGAAACATTTAATTATGAGAGTAAAATAGAGTTTTTGTTTAGTATTTACAAGCAATTGACTGTGAATAGAATTTTTAAAAAATAACTGCTAGAGGGAAATTTCTAAACATTTTTAAACTTTAGAAATAGCAGAAAACTACCATGCAATAAAACAAAAACATAGGAGAAATTTATTTTGAATATACATGTAAACACTACATGAAATATTTTCAAACTAAATTTATTGATTTTTTTAAAAAAGAATATTACATGTTAATGAGAAATTCAAGATTGCAAGATTAGATCTACACTTGGAAATCTATTCACTGTATTATCAGACAACAGAAAAAGAATGACAGTTTTGATAAGCAAAATATTCATTGTAAACCTTGGCAAGCTAAGAAAGAAGTCATTATAGGAATGTCAAATGTACCCTAAATATCTAATACAAATATTAAACTTCATTGGTAAAATGCTAGAAATAATTCTTATTCAATTCCAAGACAACACAATGATATCTGCCATCATTGTAATCTTTCAATTCTTTTCATTTGATGAATGGTTTTGGAAAAATAGCAGAATTCTAACCCACACTACACTCAAGAAAAATAAACAGTTGAATATGTACATAGTTGTCTGTAAATATACGGCAAAAATGTCTGAAGAAAGCTGACCAAATTATTAACTCTAGTTATCTCCAGAGATGGGAGGAGGGCAAGTGTGGAGTGGTTTCTTTTATTCTGAATTAGTTTAATCTTTACCAAGTACACATACTTTTGTAGTTTAAAAAGGTATTAGTTAGCTATTTAACCAAAGAGAAATGCTCTCTTAAAAATGCATGGGGTAGGAAGAGTATACAAGCCTAGAGAACAGTGTTGCTTTCTATTATTAGAACATCAACTTTGGGGGATTTTTAATCTAAATTTTCATCATGTTTTACTTTGAAAGAAAATGAATCCATTTTACAGACACTAATTCACATTAACGCAGTTTCTGGGTTCTATGTTCTAGGAGGAACTATTAGAGTAGGTTCAATAACCAATGGAAAATCTTTGTGCATTTTCATCTAGCTAATGGGAGAAAAAAATTATATATATGAATATATGTAAATAATATGTTATTAAAGTGTAAATTATATATAATATAAAACATGAAACTATTTAAATTTTAAGTAGAATGAAGTACTATATATCATACTGAATTAAATTCAGAGTGAAAAAGTTATGAGGGATGGAAAGAAAAAATGAAATATATAGTTCTCAGTAATTTTATAAACATCTGAGTTTTGAAAAACTAAACTTGGCACAACAGTAAGTAAACTAGGTGAGGAAAAAAAATATAAATGTCCAAAATTATTTTATCTCACCAGAAAGCACAAAAATCTTTTAGAATTCTTCTAAATTGGCTGAGTGTCAGATCACCATGCATAAGAAAAATAATAAAATTTGTGAACCTTACAGCTTCACAAATACGGTGAATTTTTTAGAGGTAAAATATTTCTAAATGTTTGATTTCATTTTGGCACTTTCTTAGGAGTATTTACCAAACTAGCCTTGATGATGAGAATCGTTTGGGACGTTTGTTATATAGCTTTGCAGATTCCCTCTTACCTATGATTTATGAGGCTTCGGGTTTCTCCCAGGTGTTTATATTTCTAATTACCCAGGTGATTCCTATCATTAAGGAACCTTGGCGAACATTGTTTAAAGAAGGTTTTGAAATCAGCTGTATGAAACAACATATGCAGTTGAAGCAATAGAAAAAGAAAACTGACAAAATTCAAAATTTCTCCCCCCAAAGGGGAGTCAATGTCACGTAAAACCAACTCTAAGTCAAATGAGGTTTTATACTTTTGGTAGACAGTGAACTTAAATCTACCTTTCCTATTCTAAAGTATTTGAAGGCTAAGATATAGGAATGTTGATCTCTATCTTCTAGAATTTTACTTCATTTTTTAATACTCAATTTCAAATGTTCTTCCAATTATGGAAGTTAAAGATGAAAACAGATACAAAAAATGAGATTTTAAATAATTTTTTATCTGGTACAGAACAACATTTCTTCTGAATTACCTCTCTGGAATATATTAGTGTTAAGAGGACACTGAATTTATAGTCTGCTTAAAAGAAAAAAGAAACAGTTTAAAAAAGTATTTTCATAGTTTGATTAAACTTTAAATGCCTAACTGATATATATATTTGACAGGGAATTCAACCTATTTCCAATCTTTAAGGGAAACTGCCTTAAAGCCATTCTAGAAGACAAGTGTCTAATCCTATCTTCTGAAGTTCCCAGAAAGATTACATAATCCTTCAATAACGCATACTAACATTTAACTTTACCTGCCAGAAAAATTTAATTTTGTTTACCAAACTGAACTTCTCCTCATGATTCCTCTATGATTCCTTTCCAAAATTCCCATAGAACATCCTCAAGCTATTGGCTAGATCTGTTCTCAGTTCCATCGTGTGGTAGGCAGGATTTTGGTTTCCATGATGTTACACCTGCAAATGTGTTACGTTACA
The DNA here is from genome assembly GCF_937001465.1 of Orcinus orca. Lineage (NCBI taxonomy): Eukaryota > Metazoa > Chordata > Mammalia > Artiodactyla > Delphinidae > Orcinus > Orcinus orca. The sequence continues at coordinate 75,375,161 of NC_064562.1, read as the reverse complement.
TGGCAAAATAAATCTGTAGATAGAATTAATAATGTTAATAAACTGACCTTAAAATTGAAGATTACATTGTATGATTGATATGGGCCCAGTGTCATCACATGGACCCCTAAAAGCAGAAGAGGAAGGCAGCAGAGTCAGTCAGAGATACGGTGTAAGAAGAAGCAGGAGAATTGAACAATAAGGAGAAGTCAGAGATCCAAACCATGAGAAGGACTCAACCAACTATTGCTGACTTTAAAGATGGAGAAAGATGGTTACAAACCAGGCAAGGTAGGAATCTCTAAAAGCTGGGAGCAAGCACCAGCCAACAATGATACAGGGAATAGGGACCTAGTTCTACATTTTAATAATATGACCTGACAGTGGATTCCCCCCAGAGCCACCAGATAACAGCTCAGGCTTGCTGGCACCTTGATTTTGTCCTTGTGGGTCCTGGTACAGAGGAATGAGCTGACCTTACAGGATGTTCATCTAGCTATGTATACAAAGAACTGTGAAGTGTCTGATATTTTACACTACTTCCAAGTTAACTAGTTAGTCTGCAAGTTTCATGGATGCTGGCAGAATACTTAGGACTTGGGTTAGAGACAAATGATGGTCTTCAAACAAATTGTGCTGGAACAAATTAGCATCCATATGCATACATAGTCAAAAAAAAGAAAAAAAAAAGAACCTAGATATAGGGTGTTATTACTCACAGCAATATCAATAGCCAAAGTCCCAATTCCCACAGGATAATGTAATGGGAAGGGAGCCAGGTGGTGTCTTCCCAATTGGGGATTGTGTTACATGAGAACACAAGCTTAGAGATTCTGAGTCTTTTTAGGTGGTAAACCTGCTTGATTTTGTTCTAGAGGGAGAAAGTGTATTTATTATACTGCATAGTACTCATATCTGCCCTTTGCCCCATAGGAAGGTAGTTTATCTTCAAGGCTGTTTTATAAATAAACATTATTGAAAAGATAGTCCAAATCAAAATGATAGTGTTCCACTCATTTGTACAGTTACCTAGGTCAGCACCTTCCCCCAACCCCAACCTTCAGTGAGTTGGTTTCATACATTTGTAATATAGTTAGATTGTTTTGTCACATTCCACATTTTATCCTGGGATCCCTCAATCTCCTAAATGATATATTTATTTGCATAAATTAAGATTCCCTTTTTGTGCTATGAAGTTTTATGTATAATGTCATATGTCCACCATTACAGTGTCATATAGAATAATTTCACTGTGCCCCAAATTGTTTCACATATTCAACCCTTCTTCCCATCTCCCTTAGCCTCTAAAACTACTGATATATTTAACTGTTAGTTTTGTCTTTTCCAGAATGTCATATAATTGGAATCTTACCATATGTAGTCTTTTCAGAAGAACTGCTTTCACACAGAAATAAGCACTTAACATTCAACCATGTGTTTTTGTGGATTGATAGCTCATTTGCTTTTATCACGAAATAATATTCCATTGTATAGATGTACCACAATTTCTGTATTCATGCACCTATTGAAGGACTGCGTGGTTGCTTTTAGTTCTGGCAATTATGAATGAAGCTGCTATAAACATTCACATGCAGGTTTTTCTGTGGATATGCATTTTCAAATAAGTTGGATAAAAACCTGGGAGTGTGATTGGTGGTTTAAATGGTATGAATGTGTTTAACTTTGTAAGAAACTGCCAAAATGTCTTCTGAAGAAGTGACTTAACAATTTGCATTCTAACCAGCAATGAATGAGATTTTCTGTTGCTTTGCCTCTTCACCAGCAATTAATATTGTTATTTTATTTTTATTTTTTTGGTTCTAGACGTTCTAATATCATTTTGATTTGCATTTCCTAATGACAAATGTTGTTGAGCATATTTTCATTTGCTTACTTTTTCTTTCCATATATTTTCTGAGTTGTCTGTTCAGATCTTTTGTCAGTTTTTAAGTTGCATTGTTTGTTTTCTTCGTATTATTATTTTTAAAATTTATTTATTTTTGCCCGTATTGGGTCTTTTTTGCTGTGCACTGGCTTTCTCTAGTTGCGGCGAGCGGGGACTACTCTTCGTTGAGGTGCGCAGGCTTCTCATTGGGTGGCTTCTCTTGCTGCGGAGCGCGGGCTCTAGGTGTGCAGGCTTCATTCATTTTGGCTTGTGGGCTCTAGGGCACAGGCTCAGTAGTTGTGGCGCACGGGCTTAGTTAATCCACAGCATGTGGGATCTTCCTGGACCAGGGCTTGAACCTGTGTCCCCTGCATTGGCAGGCGTATTCTTAACCACTTCGCCACTAGGGAAGCCCTGTTTTCTTATTATTGAGTTTAAAATTCTATGATGGTTTCAGAAAACAGTGCATTATAATGTGTGTTTTGTGAATATCTTTTCCAAGTCTGTGGGTTAATTTTTAATTATCTTAATAGTATCTTTTTTTTAACATCTTTATTGGAGTATAATTGCTTTACAATGGTGTTAGTTTCTGCTTTATGACAGACTGAATCAGCTATACATATAAATATATCCCCATATCTCCTCCCTCTTATGTCTCCCTCCCACACTTCCTATCCCACCCCTTTAGGAGGTCACAAAGCACTGAGCTGATCTCCCTATACTATCCAGCTGCTTCCCACTAACTATCTATTTTACATTTGGTAGTGTATATATGTCCATGCCACTCTCTCACTTTGTTCCAGCTTGCCCTTCCCCCTCCCCGTGTCCTCAAGTCCATTCTCTATGTCTGTGTCTTTATTCCTGTCCTGCCCCTAGGTTCTTCAGAACCTTTTTTTTTTTTTCTTAGTTTCCATATATATGTGTTAGCATACGGTATTTGTTTTTCTCTGACTTACTTCACTCTATATGACAGACTCTAGGTCCATCCACCTCTCTACAAATAACTCAATTTCATTTCTTTTTAGGGCTGAGTAATATTCCATTGTATATATGTGCCACATCTTCTTTATCCATTCATCTGTCGAGGGACTCTTAGGTTGTTTCCATGTCCTGGCTATTGTAAATAGTGCTGCAATGAACACTGTGGTACATGACTCTTTTTGAATTATGGCTTTCTCAGGGTATATGCCCAGTAGTGGGATTGCTGGGTTGTATGGTAGTTCTATTTTTAGCTTTTTAAGGAACCTCCATACTATTCTCTATAGTGGCTGTATCAATTTACAGTCCCACCAACAGTGCAAGAGTGTTCCCTTTTCTCCACACCCTCTCCAGCGTAATTATCTTAATAGTATCTTTAACAAAGTAGTATTTAATTTTAATAACGTCCAACTTAACAATTTTTTCTTTCATGGATCAAGCTTTGGCATTATATTTAAACCTGAGATTGCATAAATTTTGCCCTATGTTTTCTTTCAGCATTGGTGGTATAGTAGTGAGCATAGCTGCCTTACCCTAGGTTTTCTTTCAGAAGGTTTATAGTTTTGCATTTTACACTTATACCTGTGATCCATTTTGAGTAAATTTTTGTGAAAGATGTAAGGTCTGTGTCTAGGTTTATTTTTTTGGCATATGGATGCTTATAGCCCAACTGTTCAGTGCCATTTGTTCAAAGACCATCCTTTCTTCATTGAATTTCATTGGCTCCTTTGTCAAAGATCAGTTGTCTATATTTAAAAGAATCTATTTTTGTGTTCTAAATTCTGTTCTATTAGAATGAAAGTCTGTTTTTTCACCAGGATCATGCTGTGTTGCATACTGTAGTTTAATAATAAATCTTAAAATCATGTATTCTGACTCCCCCAACTTTATTCTTCTTCAGCATTGTATCATCTGTCATAGGACTTGTGCCTTTCCATATAAACTTTAGAATTTGTTGATATCTACAAATTGCTTGCTAGGATTTTGAATATGATTGCAATGAATCTATGGATCAATACGGACATATAATGACAATGTTTAGTTTTCTAATCCATGCACATGGAATATCTCTATATTTGTTAGATCTACTTTGGTTTTTTAATCAGAGTTTTAAAGTTTTCCACATATAGATTCTGTAAATATTTTGTTGCATTTATACTTAAGAATTTCCTTTGTTAGTGCTATGTTAAATGGTTTTTTTTTTTTTTTTTTGCGATATGCGGGCCTCTCACTGTTGTGGCCTCTCCCTTTGCGGAGCACAGGCTCCGGATGCGCATGCTCAGCGGGCATGGCTCACGGGCCCAGCCGCTCCGCGGCATGTGGGATCTTCCCGGACCAGGGCACGAACCTGTGTCCCCTGCAAAGGCAGGCGGACTCTCAACCACTGTGCCACCAGGGAAGCCCTAAATGGTATTTTTAAAATACTAATTTCAGTTGTTCATTGCTTGTATATAGAAATGTGATTGATTTATGTGATTCATTCCAGTAGTTTATTGTGTAGACTTAAAGATATTTCCTGTATACAGTCATGTCACGTGTGATATAGTTTCATCTATAAAATCTTGCATTCTTTTCTTGTCATACTGCATCAGCTAAAACTTCCAGTGTGACATTGACTAGAAGTAGTAAGAGAGGACATCCTTATGTTGTGCTGGAGCTTAGACGTAAAGTGTACTGTTAGCTGTAGGCTTTTTGTAGATGTTCATTATCACATTGAGAAAGATGCCCTGTGTATGTATGTATTTTTCTGGTAGTTTTAATTCTGAATTAATTTTTTCAATTTTTTTTTGTATCAACTGATAAGATCATATGATTTATCTTCTTTATCCTATTGATGTAGTAGATTACATTGATTTTTTTTCAAATATTGAACCAGCCTTGCATACCTGGGATAAATCATACTTTTTCATGAAATGTAATTCTTTTTATACATTGTTGGATTTGATTTGGTAATATTAGGTACAGAATTTTTGCATCCATATTAATGAACAATATAGTGTCTGCTGCTTCTTTCTTTTGCAAGTAAGGTAGTGCTGGCCTCAAAAAAATGAGACAGAAAGAGTTCTTCTTGTTTCTGTTTTCTAAAAAACATTTTGGAGATTTGAAATCATCTCTTCCTTCTGTGTTTATAAAAATTCACCAGTGAGACCATCTGAGCCTGGAGCTCTCTCTTTTGGGACATTGTTAGTCATTGACTTATTTTTTAAATATATGCTTATTCAGACTATATATTACTCATTGTATGTTTTCTTTCTACCAGTTATGAGATGTAATTGACATACAGCATTCTGTAAGCTTAAGGTGTATGGCATGATTTGACTTGTGTTCATCATGAACTGATTATCACAATAAGTTTAGTGAACATCCATTGTTTTATATAGATACAAAAATAAATAGAAGAAAGTATTTTCCTTGTGATGAGTACTCAAGATTTGCTTTTAACAGTTTTCATATATAACATACAGCAGTGTTAATTATATTTATCATGTCATACATTACATCCCTAGTACTTCGTTATCATATAACTAGAAGTTTGTACCTTCTATCTGCCTTCATCTAGTTCCTCTTTCTACCACGCCCTGCTTCCGATAACCACAAATGTGATCTCTTTTTCTGTGAGTTTTTTTGTTTTTGAAGTATAATTGACCTACAACACTGTTAGTTCCTGTTACACAACACAGTGTTTTAATATTTCTATATATTTCAAAATTATCACTGTGATAAGTCTGGTTATGATCTGTCACCATACAAAAATATTATGTAGTTATTGATATTCCTCACACTCTACATTTCATACCTGTGACACATTTATTTTGCAACTGGAAATTTTTCCATCTTAATCTCCCTCACTTATATTTTTCCTCACTCCACCTACCTCTCCTCTGGCAACCACCTGTTTTTTCTCTGTATCTATAACTCTTTGTTTGGTTATGTTTGTTTGTTTTGTTTTTTAGAGTCCACATATAAGTAAAATAATGCAGTATTTGATTTTCTGTCTGATTTATTTCTCTTAGCATAGTACCTTCTATGTCCATCCATGTTGTCACAAATGGCAAAATTTCATTTTTTATGGCTGAGTGATACTCCATTGTGTGTGTGTGTGTGTGTGTGTGTGTGTGTGTGTGTGTGTGTGTATATATATATATATAAAACATTTTCTTTATCCATTCATCTGTTGATGGCAATGTGCTTCCATATCTTGACTGTTGTAAATAATGTTGTAATTAACATAGGAGTGTACATATCTTTCTGAATTAGCATCTTCAATTTCTTCCAAAAAATATCTATTAGTGGAATTGCTGGATCACATGGTAGTTGTATTTTTCATTTTTTTGCCATACTGTTTTCATAGTGGTCATACCAATTTACATTACCACCAACAGTGCATGAGAGTACCCTTTTCTCCTAATCCTCTCCAATACTTATTATTTGTTTTCTTTTGATAAAACCCATTCTGACAGATATGAGGTGATATCTCATTGTAGTTTTGATTTGCATTCCCCTGATTGGTGATGTTGAGCTTCTTTTTATGTGCCTGTTGACCATCTGTATGTCTTCTTTGGAAGATGTCCAATCATATCCTCTGCTCATTTTTTAATCAGGTTGTTTGATTTTTTTGATTGAGTTATATGAGTTCTTTATATATTTAGGATATTAACCCCTTATTGGATTTATAGTTTGCAAATATCTTCTCCCATTAAATAGGCAGGTATTTTGTTTTACTGGTATTTCCCTTCACTGTGCAAAAGCTTTTTATATTGTTGCCATATTTATTTATTTTTGGCTTTTGTTGCCATTGGCTGAGAAGACTTATCCAGAAAAAAATGATACTTAGACAGATGTCAAAGGGTCTACTGGCTATTTTTTCTTCTAGACGTTTTATGGTTTCAGGTTTTACATTGTCTTTAATCCACTTTGAATTTATTTTTGTGAATGGCATGAGACAGTAGTCCAGTTTGATTTTTTTTGCATATAGCTGTTCAGTTATCCCAACGCTGTTAATTGAAGAGTCTGTCTTTCCCCATTATTCTTGCCTCCTTTGTCATATATTAATAAACTGTATAAGTATGGGTTTATTTCTGCAATCTATTCTGTTCCAATGATACATATCTGTTTTTCTGCCAGTACCATAGGATTTCAGTACTGTAGCTTTGTGGTATAGTTTTAAATTAGGGAGCATGATACATCCAGCTTTGTTTTTCTCTCTCAATATTGTCTTGGTTATTCAGTCTTTTGGGTTTCCATACACATTTTAGCATTATTTGTTCTAGTTCTATGAAAAATACCATTGGTATTTTCATAGGGATTGAATCTGTAGCTCACCTTGGTTAGTTTGGTCATTTTAACAATGTTAATACTTCCAATCTATGAGCATGGAATATCTTTCCATTTGTTTGTGTCACCTTCAATTTCTTTCATCAGTTTCTCATAGTTTTCCAAGTGCAGGTCTTTTACTTCCTTATTTAGATTTATTCCTACATATTTTATTCTTGTGATGCAGTTGTAAATGAGATTGTTTTCTTCATTTCTCTTTTTGGTAGTTTGTTGTTAGTGTATAGTAATGCAACAGATTTCTATATAGTTTGTGTCCAGCAACTTTACCAAATCCATTGGGTTCTAGTAGCTTTTTTGTGTGATCTTTTGGATTTTCTATGTATAGTATCATGTTATCTCCATCAGTGATGGTTTAACTACATTTTTCTAATTTGGATATTTTATAGTTCTTTGTGTTGTCTGATTGCTAAGGGTAGGACTTTCAATACTATGTTGAATAAAAGTGAAAAGAGTGGGCATCCTTGTCTTATTCCTGATTTTAGAGGAAATGATTACAGATTTTCACATTGAGTATGATGTTAGCTGTGGGCTTATAACATATGGCTTTTATTATGTTGATGTATGTTCCCTCCATACATATTTGTTGAACATTTTTTCATAAATAGTTGTTGAGTTTTGACAAAAGGCTTTTATGTATTGAGATGATTATATGTTTTTTATTCTTTGTTAATGTGATGTATCACATTGATTTGCAGATATTGAACTATCCTTGCATATCTGAGATAAACCCCACTTGATCATGATGTATGAACCTTTTAATATATTGTTTAATTCAGTTTGCTAATATTTTGTTGAAGATGTTTGCATCTATGTTCATCATTGTTATTAGCCTGTAAGATTTGCATATATGTGTCTGATATATTTGTCTGGTTTTGATATGAGGGTGATGTTGGCCTCACAGAATGAGTTTGGAAGCATTCCTTCCTCTGAAGTTTTGTGGAATAGTTTGAGAAGAATAGATGTTAACTCTTTTCTAAATGTTTGGTAGAATTCAACTGTGAAGCCATCTGATCCTGGACTTTTATTTGTTCGGAGTTGTTTTACTACTGATTCAATTTTATTTCTGGTAATTGGTCTGTTCATATTTTCTATTTCTTCCTGGTTCAGTCTTGGGAGATTATACTTTTCTAAGAATTTGTCCATTTCTTCTAGGTCGTCCATTTTTGGCACATAGCTATTCACAGTAATCTTTTTTGATCCTTGGTATTTCAGTGATGTCGGTGGTAATTTCACCTTTTTCATTTCTCATTTATTGATTGGATCCCTTTTTTTCTTGATGAATCTGGTTAAAGATTTATCAATTTTATCTTTTAAAAAAAACAGCTCTCAGTTTCATTGATCTTTTCTATTTTTTTTAGTCTCTAGTTCATTAATTTCTCTTCTGATCTTTATGATTTCTTTCTTTCTACTAACTTTGGGTTTTTGTTCTTCTTTTCCTAGTTACTTTCTTTAGGTGTAAAGCTAAGTAGTTTATTTGAGACTTCTCTTGTTTCCTGAGGTAGGCTGTATCACTATAAATTTCCCTCTTTGAACTGCTTTTGCTGTTTTCCATAGATTTTGGATCATTGTGTTTTTGTTTTCATTTACCTCAAGGTATTTTTTTAAATTTCTTCTTTGATTTCTTCAGTGATTCATTGGTTGTTTGACAGCATGTTATTAGCCTCCACATGTTTCTTTTTTTTCAGATCTTTTCTTGTAGTTGACTTCTAGTGCCATAGCATTATGGTCAAAAAAAGATGCTTGATATGATTTCAGTTTTCTTAATTTTACTGAAATTTGTTTTGTGGTCTAGCATTTTATCTATACTGAAGAATGTTTCATGTTCACTTGAAAAGAATGTGTATTCTGCTACTTATTGATGGAATGTTTATATATATATCCTTTTGGTCTAACGTGTCATTTAAGGCTGGTGTTTTTTTATTGATTTTCTGTGTAGATGATCTGTCCATTGATATATGGGACATTAAAGTCCTCAACTATTATTGTGTTACTGTCAGTTTTCTCTTTGTCTATTAATATATGCTTTATGTATTTAGGTGCTTCTATGTTGGGTGTATGTATATTTGCAATTGCTTTATCTTCTTCTTAGATTTATCCCTTGATCATTATGTAATGTCTGTCTTTGTCTCTTAACAGTATTTTTTTTTTAAGTCTATTTTGTCTCTTGTAAGTATTGCTAATCTGGCTTTCTTTTCATTTCCATTTTCATGGAATACCTTTTTCCCTCTCCTCAATTGCAGTTTGTATGTGTGTTAAGATCTGAATTGAGTCTCTTATAGGCAGCGTATATATGGGTCTTGTTTTGTATCAATTCAGCCACTGTATTTTTTTGATTGGAACATTTAGTCCGTTGACATTTAAAGTAGTAGTTGATAGGTATGTACTTATTGCCACTTTTTAGTTGATTTTACGTTGTTTTTCTTTTTTTTTTTCTTCTTGCCCTCTTCCCTTGTGATTTGATGACTATTTTTAATGCTATGTTTGGATTGTTTTTTTTTGTGTGTGTGTCTATCTATTATAGATTTTTAGTTTGTGGTAACCATGAGGTTTATATATATATAGCAGTCTTTGTATTACATGATCATTATAAGTTGCTGATCTCTTAAATTTAAACACATTTTAACAAATCTCCATTTTTACCCACCCATGTTTAATATTTTTGACGTCATGTTTTACTTCTTTTTGTGTATCCTTTAATTATTGTGGATATAGATGATTTTATTGCTTTTGGTTTTTAACCTTCCTACCAGCTTTATATGTTGCTGATTTACTAACTTTACTGTATATTTTTCTTTACCAATGAGATGATTCCTTTTGCAATTTTCATATTTTTAGTTGTAGCCTTTTCTTCTTCACTTAGAGAAGTCCCTTTAACATTTCCTGTATAGCTGGTTTGCTGGTGTGGAAATCTTTACTTTTGATTGTCTGTAAAATTTTGTTCTCTCTGTTATATCTGAATGAAAGCCTTTCTGGGCAAAATATTTCTCATTTTATATTTTCCCTTTTCATCACTTTAAATGTATATTGTGCCACTCCCTTCTGGCCTACAGTCAGCTGATAGCCTTATTGGAGTCCCCTTGTGTGTAATTTGTTGCTTATCCCTCATTGTTTTAATATTCTATCTTTGTCTTTAATTTTTGCCATTTTAATTACAGTGTGTCTTGGTATGGTCCTCTTTAGGTTGATCCTATTTAGGACTGTCTGTGCTCCCTGTACCTGTATGTTTGTTTCCTTTCCCAGGTAAGGGAAATTTTCAGTTATTATGTCTTCAAATATGTTTTTGCTCCTTTTTTCTCTCTTCTCCTTCTGGGACGTCCATAATGCAAATGTTAATATGTTTTATGTTGTCCTTAGAAGTCTTTTAAACTGTCTTCATCTCCTTTTATTATTTTTCTTTTTTCTGTTCAGCTTCAGTGATTTCTGCTACTATCTTCCAGCTCACTGATCTATTCTTCTCTATTTAATCTACTATTGATTCCTTCTAGTGTATTTTTAATTTCAGTTATTTTATTCTTCATTTGTGTTTTGTTGTTCTTTATATTTTCTAACTCTTTGTTAAAAACTTCTAACTTCTCAAACTATTCATCCAATCTTCTCTTGAGTTCTTTGAACATCTTGTGATCATTACCTGGAACTGTTTATTGGGTAGATTACATATCTCCACTTCACTTAGTTCTTCTGGGGTTTTATCTTGTTCCTTCATTTTGAACATATTTCTCTGTCACCTCATTTTCCTAATTTGCTGTTTTTATTTCTATGCATTTGGAATTTGGTTACGTTTCCTGACCTTTGAGAAGTGGCCTTTTGTAGGAGACATCTTATGTGTGCCAGCAGTGCACTTCTTGCTGGTCACCTGAGATACGTGCTCTAGGGGTGCCCCCTACATGGGTTGCATGGGCTGAATACTATGGGCAGCCTGGTAGGTGTGGCCTCACTCTGTAAGATTTGGCAGTGTATCACAAGAAATTAGTCCATTTCATTTAAGTTACAAATTTGTAGCCATAGAGTTTGCTCATCATATTCTTTTAATTTCTTTATAATGTCCAAATGATCAGTAGTGTTAACCCTTATTTCATTTCTAGTATTGGTAATCTGCATTCCCTCTTTTTTTTTTTTTCCTTGTTTGGCCTAACTAGCAGTTTATCAATTTCATCGCTCTTTCAAACACCCAGCTTTTGGGTTCATTGATTTATTTTTGTTTTCTCTATTTTCACTATCATTAATTTCTTCTCTAATTGTATTGTTTGTAATGCTTGCCTTAGAATTAAATAAGTCTCATTTCTCTGGTTTCCTAAGATGGAAGCATAGGTTATAGACTTTATATTTCTTTGTTTCTAATATATAGTGCTGTAAATTTTCCTCTACATGCTATTTTTGCTGCATCCAATAAATTTTGTATTTTCATTATCATATAATTTAGTTAAAATATTTTAAAATTTCTGTTGAGACTTCATTTGCTCTTCATCTTATATTGAAGTGTGTTGTTTAATCTCCAAATATTGGGGGGATTTTCCAGCTGTCTTGATAATTTCTAGTTTAATTTCACTGTAGTCTGAGAACACACTTTGTATGGTTTTTATCCTTTACAATTTGTTAAGGTGTGATTTATGGCACAGAATGTGGTCCATCCTGGTGATTGTTCCCTGTGAGTTTAAAAATAATGTGTATTTGGCTGTTATTGGAAACACTATTCTATAAATGTCAATTAGATTGAGTTGATTTATAATCTTGTTCAGTCAACTGTATCCTTACTGACTTTCTGCCTGTTTGATATAGCAATTACTGAAAGAGACGTGTTGAAGTCCCAAGCATAGTAATTTGTGTATCTCTTCTTAAGTTCTGTCAGTTTTGTTTCATCTATTTTGATGTTCTGCTCTTGGGTATATACAGACTTAGTATTGTCTTGTTGGATAATTGACCCTTTAATCATTATGGAATACCCTTCTATTCTCTGATAATTTTACTGTTTGGAAATATGCTTTGTTTGAAATTAGAATAGCTAATTCCACTTTCTTTGATTCATTTACAGTGTGTTTTTTTCCAGCCTGTTGTTTAGAACCTATGTGAATCTGAGTGTTTATATTTATAATGAGTTGCTTGTAGATGGTATACAGTTAGTTCCTTTATTGTTAATCAGTTCTTCCAGTCTATCTTTTAATTGCTGCATTTAGACCATTTACTTATAAAATGGTAATTGATATAGTAGGATTAATATCCACTATGTTTGTATCTGTTTATTTATTGCATTTGTTTATTTCTTCATTTTCTTTTCTAACCTTCCCTAGTTTAATCAAGCATTTTATATGATTCTGTTTTATATCCTCTCTTCAAGTATCAATTACAGTATTTCTTAGTGTTTGTCATAAAGTTTCCAATATATATATTTTTATCAAATCTAAGTCTACCCTCATCTAATACTATACCACTTCATGTGTACAGAAGGTACTAGATAATGGAGTATTCCCAATTCTTCCCTCCTTGCTTTTGTGACATTGCTGTCATTCATTTCACTTATCCCTATGCTATAGCACCCAATATATTGTTACTATTATTACTTTTAAAAGCTATCTTTTAGATAAATTAGAAATTAAGAAACTTGTTTTTAGGCTATTGTGCTAAGGAGTAAAGGAAAGAAATACAGTATAAATTTAAAGACCTAAGGGAAGCAGATAAAATGGTTTTGGAATTTTAAATAATAAAGTTTGTTATTTTTTAAAATTATTAGATACAAGAGCTTCCTTTGATATGTGAAGTAACAGAAGTGTTTACCAAAGGACAATAAATTTGCTTCAATTTTATTTTTGGGTAGATTCTATTTTATTAGTTGGCAAAAAATGTTTATGAGAAATTATCTGGGTAATGTATGATAAAGTGATAAAAGGAATTTAAATTTAAAATGTTACATTAAATATGTATATATAAATTAATGTAACATCTTAAATATGGTATGTATAGATATAGACATATAGATATAAATTTTAAAGGCTGGGACTTTTCCTTAGAGTCCCAACATAATATTAAGTGTCAACTTTCATAAATAATTGTTTTTTCTTATTTCAGTGTCTAGGTTTTAAGATTTTACATTAGTACCTTACTAGAGTATTTTTTATTTGAGAAACTTAAATGTAACAGGTATAAAGAATGTTGCAGGAAATTATCTACTACCACTGCTGTGTCTGTGGCAGTTGCTGTCATGTTAATTCTTAATAAGCATGTAATTAAGTGGTATAACCACTGTATCAGAAATAAGACAAGATGATTCAGTGTTTGGAAAATGCATGCATACTCACATAATAAAGTTAACTTCCTGGTGGTGACTTGCTGCTAGATATTTCGTAAGAGTCATCTTGCAGAATTAAGATCTCAAGAGCACATTAAAGAGCTTTTCTACTCAGCACATTTGAAAGCATAATTATTACCAAGCATTTGCTATTAAAACATTATCAAATTATGTTTATAGAATATTATTCACTGAAAACTTCATAGCTATTTCCCAACAATGAGCTTGACCATATTAGTGCTTTGGGAATGCTAGTATTGACTTCTTCAAACTAATAAAAAGCCAATGTAATAAATTATGACTAGAGAGTAAAAAAAAATAACCCTTACTGGCCATAAGATGTTAATGTAGTCATAAAAGATTTCCTCCCTACTCAGCAGTAGATGCTGAACCACATACCATGAGGGAAAGTACAGATAGGAATTCCTGTGTAGAATAAAACAGTACTAAAATGTAGAAATACATGAAAACCCTTCATTTTTTCCCCCAACTGTTTCTTGTTAGTAAGCATTTGCACAAATCTTTAATAAGTGAGTCTTTCCAACATATGATTATTAAATTAGTGACTAATTAATAATACATTTTATCTGTGTCAGTCATTGTGCATGCTATTGACTTATTTAATTATCACAGCAAACCTTCAAGGAATGTATAAATAATCCTCTCCAAGTTTTAAAAGATGAAAATACTGAGGCTTAGGGTAAATAAATCACTTGCTTAAAGTCATATTCCTGCAAGTGGAAAAAGCCAGGTTTGACTTATCTTTTTGGATTTTTAATTTATTTTTGGTACTGTTAATGGAGAATATCCTAGAACATTGTACTTATTTGACAATAATTTTCTCTTATCCATTTTAACTAAGTGACAGAGAAGTAAGTTTGTTGAAAATGGATACATTTAGACTACTAACTTCTTAACTGTATTATGTTCCAATTTCATTTACCGGAAGGTAGAGGGGGAACAAAGAAAGCCACTAATTTCAACTTAATCATGACCCTCAAAAGACATCTGGTTGGAAATATGGAGGAGACAGGAAACTTGGTGGTACATGAGCACATCATCTTAGGATTTATAAACTGATTCATCAAAGAGATATATTGGGATTTGCCAGACATATAACCTAGGTACTTACAACAGACTTCTTTTTTTGTATAACACTGTGATATGGAAAAAGACTTGGGCTCAGTGATAACAACTGATATTGACCTTACTGGACTGGTATTCATTGTCTGTCTAGTCTAAAATAAAAGATGGGTGCTGTCTGATATGGTGGTTCCTAATTAAAGTTGGAGGACTTTGTTCCCATAATTCTCTTATATTATTCCCTATCTGGGATGTTCATTTTTTTAAAAAAATTATGATTAGGATGTAATTGACATAGCATTGTATAAGTTTAAGGTGTAGGCCTATTGATTTGATACATTTGCTATATTGCAATATGTATGCCATTGTAGCTTTAGCTAACAACTCTGTCATGCCACGTGATTATTTCTTCTAGTGGTGGAAACAGTTAAGATAGACTCTTAGAAATTTTAATACTTAGAATACATTTGTCTATAATTATTGTATAATTACATACAGTTTGTTTATAATTATTGTATACTGTGTGTTAGATCTCCAAGCCTTATATACCTATTAGTTGCAGTTAGGTACCCTTAAATCCAGGATGTTCAGTTTTTAACCTAGTTGGTGATTTTGAAGTTTCAAGCCATAAAGAAATAACCATTTCATTAATTGAAAAAAAATATGATGTATTTATATAAAGAAGTCCTTGTAACATAATAATTACAATAACTGATTGAAATATATACTATTGCTCATTATGAAGAATTAGTTATGAATTAAGAAAATGTTAGCTTAATACTGTTTGGTGTTTGTGTACTTTCTATACTATCTCAAAGTAGTAAGTAAAACATTATAAAACATACAGGAAAGATAATTTTAGAGATTTGGACCTTGATTAACAAAGTTTTTAATTATGTCATGAAAATATTGTATATATCAATAGAAAAGTAATATCTAATGTATACCATTTTAATAATTGATATTATTTCATCCAATGCAGTTTAAACACCCACTTAACCTCCAAACTTTTCCCTTGATTTTATGTTACTTAGATCATGTTTATACATTGTATGAAGTCTGTAATTACTGTGTAAACAAAATTATGAAGAGAAAACAAGAATAGCAATAAAATTGTTTTGATGTATCATTTCATATACTTTCATGACTCAAAGAAGAAACAGAAAATGTTATTGGTTTCTCACTTTGAATACCTACAAGGGAGATTTTACCCCAATTTATTTAACTATATAAGAGTAATAATTTAAAGTACATTTTTTTAATCAAAAAATAAAAACTGTACATGAAATATGGGGAAAAATATCATTCCTTCAAGAGTGAATATGTGCCCTTTCTTTAGGATATCATCTGAAATTAAGACAAAGAAATGTAACAGAGAAATAAAAATTTCCCGGTTGGAACACCAAAACCTATTTTTCAGGATATTGACCTTTGTTTTAAAGTATTAAATCTTGAATAGCAACTATAGTTATTATTGAAATTTAGATTATGAATCTTACTTTGTTGCTTCTGGGTATTATTCACGTTGACAGGCGGAAAAGAGAGTAACTTTGAAATATATGAAACATTTATAGAGCCTAGTTCCCAAACTATTCCAAATGAAATCCTAAAATTAGTAACCTGAAATATTATATATGTATAAGTATTTTCCTTTACAAAATGATATTGGGGTCTCAATCCTATGGGTTCAGGCTCCCATTAAGTATTATAGTTGTGACATAATAATAGTATGTATAATCTAGGCTTACAGAATTATTATAATTTAGATTGATATTATAATTTTGTAGAAATATATTTTGAAATATATTTTGAAAAATATCTATAATAAATTTATGTGAGAATTCAAAAGCTGTTGAGATTTAGATCATTAGAGTTATAAAACGAAACAAAAATGAAATTCAATCTTGGGGATCCAGTTAGATAACTTGGAATGGTCTCAGTGAAATCATAGAAGATAAATCTTACTGGATGATCTACATTGTCAGGACTGAAATTCTGCTATACTAATACTATACTATAAAGTATCTTCTGTCTGAGAAGTGCAAGTTGAAATAAATGAAGAAATAAAAAATTATACTGCAGTAGACAGGATTGTAGAAATAATATACAAGTCACAAGAAGACATGTGATATTGAAACCACATTGTATTGGGGAGTCTAAAAACCTAGTATTTATTACTAGCTATGTCACCATCTTATAGTCTTGGGTGACATTTTCCCACTTAAAATAGATTCTAATCAATTTTTTAATATCAAAGATTAGAAGCACCATTAAGAATTTGCAGCAACATGGATGGACCTAGAAATTATCATAGTAAGTGATGTAAGTCAGAAAGAGAAAGACAAATACCATATGGTAGCATTTATGTGCAGAATCAAATATAGGACACAAATGAACTTATTTACAAAAGAGAAACAGACTCACAGACATAGAAAACAAACTTATGGTTACCAAAGGGGAAAGGGCTGGGGGAGCGACAAATTAGGAGTTTGGTATTAGCAGATAAAAACACTATATATAAAATAGATAAACATCAGGGTCCTACTGTATATCACAGGGAACTATATTCAATAGCCTGTGATAAACCATAATGGAAAAGAATACAAAAAAGAGTAACACACACACACACACACACATATATATATATATATATAACTGAATCACTTTGCTGTACACCAGAAACTAATACTTAGTGATCAACTATACTTCAATAAATAAATAAAAATGATGTAAAATTTTTAAAAAGAATTAAACTAGAACGGAAATATAAAATATCTACTTTGGGGATAGCATTTGAGTGTGCAAGTGTGTATGCGAGTGCACATGTATTTCAGTGTAATATTTCAAGGTTTAAATACAGATATACAGATATATAGCCATGGCTACACTTATTCAAACAGTTTCCTTTAGGTCTTTGAACATATTTAAAATAGATTATCTAAAGTCTCATAAGTCCAACATCTGGGTGTCTTTGGGGACAGTTCCTATTGGTTGCTTTTTTTCCTGCATATGGACCAGACATTCTTGTTTCATTGCATGCCTCATAATTATTTGTTGAGAAGCATAAATTTTGAATATATAATGTGACCACTCTGGAAATAAGATTCTTCCCCAGGATTTGTTTTTGTTGCAGTTTGTTGTTGTTCTTTCCTTGTTTAATGCCTTTTCTGAACTAATTTTATGAAGTCTGTATTCCTTGTCATGTGTAGTCTCTGACATCTCTGCTCTGTTAGCTTCGTGGTAAGCTAATAATTGGAGAGAGATTTTCTTATGTGCTTGGAACCAAAATATTTCCCAGTCTTTGCAGTCTGTGAATGTGCTGGGGGCACACCTTCAATGCTCAGGCAGGCAATTTACAACTCTGCCTTAGTCTTCAATTTTTGCATGCAGAGTGCCTCAGTTTTTGCTAGAAGTGAATGCTTAGCATCTTATCATGTCTTTCCTGAGCATGCACAGAACTGGGCATGCATGTAGCTCTCTAGATTCCCACTTTTTAAAGTCCTTATTCCCCCAAATCATTTCATTCTCCAGCCTTTTCTTCCAAGATTATTTTTTAAATTTTTCTATTTTCTATTGGACTGTAGTTGATTAACAATGTTGTGTTTGTTTCAGGTGTACAGCACAGTGATTCAGTTATACATATACATGTATCTATTCTTTTTCAAATTCTTTTCCCATTTAGGTTATTACATAATATTGAGCAGAGGTTCTTGTGCTGTAGAGTAGGTCCTTATTGGTTATGTATTTTAAATATAGCAGTGTATACACGTCTTCCAACATTCTTGATTAATGTTTGTTTGCCAAAATTTCTACCCATTATCTCAGTGACTAAAATATCTACCTACAAATGTTTTGACAAATGCCTCCCAGGTAATGGTTTTAGTGCAGGGTGAGTTCTGAATCAAGGAAGATAAAGACAAATATTTTGAGTGGGTTTTCCTGGGAGTCATTAGACAGATTAAATAAGGACAATTATTTGGGAATGAGGTCAATGCTGCTCTTTCCAGTATTGGTGCCAGAAATGTTTTCTGTTATTTTCAACTGTACCTCTGAGTTGGAAAGTGGGGAAAGGGACAAGTTCAAGTTAAAATGCTAACAAGTCTTATGTTCTTACAGAGATTCAGCCATTTTTCTTAAAGGAGCAATTCCCAAATTGCTGCAAGCTTTTGGTTAGTTTTCAGAGTTCCAAAATATTGACTATGGCAGTTTTTGCCATTTTTTTTTATTGCTTCTGTGGTGAGGCAGATATTTGCATTCCCTTACTCTGCCATTTTTACTTACATCCTTTACTTTTTTTGTTTGTTTGCTTTTGTTTTTGCTTTTCCTACAGTTGACCCTTGAACAGCACAACTTGAACTGTGCAGGTCTACTTATATTCAATTTTTTTTTCTTTTTTACTAAATACATACTACAATACTACACAATCCATGGTTCTCTGAATCTGCAGATGCAAAACCACAGATATAGAGGGCCGACTGTAAAGTTATACACAATTTTGACTGTGCAGAGGGTCACCGCCCCCTAGCCCCCAAATTCACAGGTCAACTCTATTTGCTTATTCTCAAATATGGCTCAGAGTTTGTCAACAGAGAAGATGTATGGTCTATTCTTTGTCCTCATTATAATTTTGATCACTTGATGAAAGCTTTTCTCAAATTAATAACTTGTCACATGCATCTTTCCTAACCCAGCTTCTAAGGCCTAGCATTTTTTCTGCCTGATGTAGAAGTGCTGAATCCATGTGTGATAATAACATTCTCTTAATTTCAAAGTAGAGTTTTTGGTATCCTTAAATAAAATCTGCATTTCTATAAGAATCCATTGTACTTCTTTCACATTCACCACTTAAGCTGTTGAACTTAATCTTTAGTTAATAAACCTTTTCCAAGTTTCAGTAGATTACTACCTACAATCCCTGACTCAGTCACCAATTAATGCCTTTTTATTTGCCAAAAGTTGAAGTCTCTGAATAAATTAAGAGGTGGGGGGTGCATTACTGACAGAGGAAAAATTCTGTGGTCACCAGAAAAGTAGTACCACATGAGAGTGTATTTCAGGAGCATTTTTGTCTATTTCTCTTGTTTTGTTTTCCTTTTTTTTTTTTAATCTCTATTTTATTAAGAACATACATGAGTCCTCAGTTGTATTTTTCTTTCTAGTTACATCATTTTTATGCATTTTGCATAACTTTCATGAACATTTTGTTAATAGGCTGATTTCAGATGTTATATATTGTGTTTTCTATGAATGATAATACATTTTAGGAAAGGATTAAAGAGACTGTTAGCTAAATGAAATTTCCTAACAAGTTTTAAAAATGGAAAGTCACCTGGAAAATCTGTAACTAATGTAGAGGCTGGAATAGAAAGGAAAAAAGCAACAGGAAAATTATGGTAAGTTGTTTGAAAGACAGATTGTAAGGATGATGAATTTTAGCAAACAGGATCTTAGAAAGGAGACATATATGAGACAAAATTTAGGATGGTACTGACATGATTATTTACTGATAAATTACAAGTAGAAAGATGGACAGCCAAGGATAGTATCACAATTCATAATCTGAGTAACTGGATAAATGATGGTATTATTAGTCAAGGGAAGAAATAAGAAATGAGTAACATGTTTGGATGGTAGAGAAGGAAATGTTTGGTTTTTATTCAGAATATCAGCAGCAGAGAGACAGTCTAGATCTGGAGATGGACATGTGGTAGGTGAGGTGATAGTGGACGAATAGTTCACTGAGCAAGGGAGTGAAGACAGAGAAGAAAGAGGAGGAAATAAGGAAAATGAAGTTGAACACAAAGAGATTCAACTAAATTAACATAAAAATTGAAACTACTGACTTTACAATGCTTTATAGACCTATTCAAAAATATTTTAAAACAAACAAACAAAAAATACCCACACAAATGATCAGAATACATTATACTGTTTTTTTCACTCTTTATGACATTTATTGTTTGGGATAAAAATAATACCAACTGTGCTATTGTAAAATACACCTTTGATATCTGTAGTTGATGTATCTTTGTGAATATCAGTTTTGTAAAATATTACCATTTCCCTCTTATTTATCTATATTCAGTTTGTTCCAGAAATGACTAGAGATGAGTTAATACCATCTATGCCTTATTATTTTCTTCATAAAATTTCTCCTTTAAGCTAAGAACCAGACCTCTTAAATTTTGCTTCAGCCATCTCAAAGCCTGAGAGCTGGATTTTTCTTCAGACAATTAAAAAAAAAAAAAAGATGACGTTTACATTATATAAATACAAAGCCACGTTGGGATGCAGAAGTTGGGAGGTCAATAGCTCAATAACTAGTTAAGTGACTCCTTTTTTCACATTAGCTTGAAATTGAATTTGCTTTCAATTCCTTCCTCAGCTGATGTGGTTGTTACTATATTTCACTAACCTTCTGGTAGATCAGCACAACATTGTAGAAGCTGCCAGTGTTAAACCCATGAATAACAAGATTCTACTGCATTTGGTTCAAAATGTGATCCTAATGTCCAGCTCAAAGGACAGATTTCTGGTTTTATAGATCACTCATCCTTAAACTGTCAAATCATAAGTTGGAGAATAAGCAAAAAATTATGAGTTCACCAATACTTAAATGACTTTGAATGAGAAAACTAGAGCA
Organism: Orcinus orca; assembly: GCF_937001465.1. Classification (NCBI taxonomy): domain Eukaryota; kingdom Metazoa; phylum Chordata; class Mammalia; order Artiodactyla; family Delphinidae; genus Orcinus; species Orcinus orca. Next base: position 75,353,978 of record NC_064562.1, on the reverse strand, counting down.
GATTAGGAGAGTTGTAATTAATTCAAAGTACCTACTTTAGGTACTCTTAGATACTAAGGACAGTTGAATAAAGTCTAGATAAAGATTCAGTAATGTAAGCAGGGAATTAAAAGCAATGCAAGAAGTACTCTGATAAGGAAGTACAGTCTTATGAGAGCCCACCAAGGAAATACTAGGATTTAAGTTAGTGGGGAGAGGTGGTAGTCAAGAAAGAACTCCCCCAAAATTATATATAAATGAAGCTTGAAGAGTCCAGTCATGGAAATCTCTCAATCTCTCCCCCAGACAAAGAAAATACATGGAAAAATCTGGATGCTAGGAAAGCTTGTAAATTAAAGAAATGAAAATGTTTAGTGTGTAACAGCATGCTCACTTGTTGAGTCTGTGTGACAGGAAGCTGGAGAAGTGATCTGGTGCCCTGTGCTGCAGAGGTTGGACTATCTAAGGGCAAAAATGGACCCAGAAGTGAAGTGACTTGATTAGATTTAGGATTTAGTATGATTATTCTGGCTCTGGTGCCAGATTCATATTGTAATTGAAAATTTTTTAAGATATTTTTCCTCCAAAAATAAAGTAGATAAGAGATAACATATGTCCCAGAATATTTTGATATATAGAGTAGAAGGAGCATTGGAGTGGGAATCTTAAGATATATATTAAGTCCTAATTCTGCCATTTACTAATGGTGCGGGTTTGGCCATGTTATTTAATATCACTTTAAATGTAAATCTATAAATTAAAAATGTAAAAATTTTTAATAATGCCTATTCACAAAGTGGTTTTAAATAACAAGACCTTGAAAGTGCTTTGAAAATTAATAATAAAATATTGAATATTTTTAGAAATATGGCTACGAATATAATATTTTAAATGCCTATCAAGAAAGATGAGCACTATATTAGGCTTCAAAAACTATAAATCTAAACTGCAAAAGGAAAATATTTTCACATTTATGAGTGAAAACTCTTTGAAATAAATTAAAGCTGGGTCATATGGTAGCTCTATTTTTAGTTTTTTAAGGAACCACCATACTGTTCTCCATAGTGGCTGTACCAATTTACATTCCCACCAACAGTGTAGGAGGGTTCCCTTTTCTCCACACCCTCTCCAGCATTTATTGTTTGTACACTTTTTGATGATAGCCATTCTGACTGGTGTGAGGTGATACATCATTGTAGTTTTGATTTCATTTCCCTAAAAATTAGTGATGTTGAGCATCTTTTCTTGTGCCTCCTGGCCATCTATATGTCTTCTTTGGAGAAATATCTGTTTAGGTTTTCTGCCCATTTTTTGATTGGGTTGTTTGTTTTTTTGATATTGAGCTGCATGAGCTGTTTGTATATTTTGTAGATTAATCCCTTGTCAGTGGCTTGGTTTGCAAATATTTTCTCCCATTCTGAGGGTTTCTTTTCATTTTGTTGATGGTTTCCTTTGCTGTGCAAAGGCTTTTATGTTTAATTAGATCCCATTTGTTTATTTTTGTTTTTATTTTCATTACTCTAGATGGTGGACTGAAACAGATATTGCTGCAATTTATGTCAAAGCGTGTTCTGCCTATATCCTCCTCTAAGAGTCTTATAGTATCTGGCCTTACATTTAGGTCTTTAATCCATTTTGAATTTATTTTTATGTATGGTGATAGGGAGTGTTCTAATTTCATTCTTTTACATGTAGCTGTCCAGTTTTCCCTGCACCACTTATTGAAGAGACTGTCTTTTCTCCATTGTATATTCTTGCCTCTTTGTCATAGATTAGGTGGCCATAGGTACATGGGTTTATCTTTGGACTTTCTATCCTGTTCCATTGATCTATATTTCTGTTTTTGTGCCAGTACCATACTGTTTTGATGACTCAGCAATCCCATTTCTGGGCATATACCTGGAGAAAACCATAATTTGAAAGGATACTTTGCACCCAGATATTCATTGAAGAACTATTTACAAGTGCCAGAACATAGAAGCAACTTAAATGTCCATCGACAGAGGAATGGATAAAGATGTGGTACATATATACAATGGAATATTACTTATCTGTAAAAAGGAATGAAATAATGCCATTTGCAGTGACATGGATGAACCTAGAGATTGTCATACAGAGTGAAGTAAGTCAGAAAGAGAAAGACAAATATCGTATAATATTACTTATATGTGGAATCTAGAAAAATGGTACAGGTGAACTTATTTGCAAAGCAGAAATAGAGTCACAGATGTAGAAAACAAACTTACAGTTACCAAGGGGGAAGGGGTGGGTAGGATGAATTGGGAGTTTGGGATTGACATATATACACTACTATGTATAAAATAGATAACTAATGAGAATCTATTGTATAGCACAGGGAACTCTACTCATTGCTCTGTGGTGACCTAAATGGGAAGGAAATCTAAAAAAGAGTGGATATATGAATACGTATAACTGATTCACTTTGCTATACAGCAGAAACTAACACAACATTGTAAAGCAAATATACTCCAGTCAATCAATAAATCAAAGCTATATAAATAAAATGAATTCATAAATCATATATAGGTTAGAACCCACCTGTTACATAAACTGCAACTATTGACATTTTTAGTTATTAATAATTTTGTATAGTTTATTAAAATTAGGAAGACATCAATTATAGTTTAAATGTATCTATTACATTAGACATTTGCTTATAAGGGCATTTATGTAACAAAATTAAAATTATAATGAGATTTGTACCATAGGCATATGATTGAAACCACTATGACAATTTAACTCATTTTTTAATTTTTAAAACTAGTTTTACTCTATCATAGGTACTTTATAGGTGCCTTTTAAAATATTTTTAGAATAATCCAGAAGATGAATAAATAAAATTATGACAGTCATTATCACTTATTGAATAACCAAATGGAAGTAACTGTATATTTTAAGTCAGTTTAAACACTTACGGTTTTTAAGAACATACAAAATGCAGAACAGAATAAAATGCCATTAAATAAAATGCCATTAAATAAAATGCCATTAAATAATATTGAAATTAGGGAATAGGATAATATTTGAGGGAAAGGGTGGATTGAAAAATAAACTGAGTCCTGTTTGGGTAAATTGAGCTTGAAATACTTGAATGGCATCTATAAGATTTTTGAGAAAATGTTTAACAGGCCTTTAGAAATGTACGTCTGAGTTCAGGAATGGGCCAAGGGTTAGAGACATAGATTTTGGCATCAGCTACCTAAAAGTAATATTTGAAGTCTTGGGATTAAAAGAGCTTGCAAAATAAGGGAAGCTTATGCTCAAAAGTTGGAAAGAGGAAAGTAGAGCAAGTACATAAAGTTGAAGAGGAATATCTGATAAATAAGAGGACCAAAGGAAACCAATGTCACAGAAACCCAAAGAAAAGAAGATTTCAGGAAGGATGAATTGCTTCTTAGTGTGGAAAGTAGATTAAAAATGAAAATTTAAAAATTACCATGAAATTTCAACAAATGAAAAATTTTTTTAAAGAGGGAGTTTTAGAGGTTAAGCCCAACATGAAACTAACAAATATACTGAAAGAAGAATAGGTAAATTATGTTACGTGCAGAGCAAAACTGACAAAGGACGAAATCACCTTTTGTATCAAAACCATAGAAAAATCCACAAGTTGAGTGATATTTTATAGAAATCATCGAGGGAAGGAAAATGATAGAAGCTTGCCTGAAAGAATGGTCCAAGAATAAGGAATAGCATGATATACGATGGTCAGCCTGTATTTTTGTATATCTACTGTGAATATGCTGATAAAATTATACTCTTTCCCAAGTAAAAATAATAGCTAATTTTCTGAAAGATTATTGTGTTTAGTAAGCATTCACTAAGTGTTAGGTATTTTTATTATAGACAATTTTCTGGAAGTATTACATGTAGTATCTCATTTAATCATCACAAAACTCTCAGGGAGACAGTATTAATGTCATCCCAATTTCATCGTTGAAGAAATTGAGGCTTGAAAAGCTTAGTATTGTCCAACAGTTACTAACAGAGGCATTCAAGAATCAGGGCTTGAACTATTAATAGTTAATTCTCTGCTGCCTTCCTGATATATTCTCTGAGAAGTTTACTAAGCTTTTATTTTTATTTTTAAAATTAAAAAAAATATATTTTATATTGGAGTATAGTTGATTAACAATGTTGTGTTAGTTTCAGGTGTACAGCAGAGTGATTCAGTTATATATATACATGTATATATTATTTTTCAAATTCTTTTCCTGTTTAGGTTATTACAGTGTATTAAGCAGTTTCCTGTGCTGTACAGTAGGTCCTTGTTGGTTATCTATTTTAAGTATAGCACTGTGTGCATGTCAATCCCAAACTACCACTCTACCCCTTCCCCCCACCCTTCCCACCTGATAACCATAAGTTCACTCTCTATGTTTGTGATTCTATTTCTGTTTTGTAAAATAAGTTTGTGTCATTTTTTTAGATTGTGCATATAAGTGATATCATATCATATTTGTCTTTATGTGTCTGACTTACTTCACTTAGCATGATAATCTCCAGGTCCATACATGATTGCTGCAAATGTCATTATTTCATTCTCTTTAATGGCTGCATAATATTCCATTGTTTATATGTACCACATCTTCTTTATCCATTCCTCTGTCAGTGAACATTAAGGTTGCTTTCATGTCTTGGCTATTATAAACAGTGCTGCAGTGAACATTGGGGTACAGGTATCCTTTCAAACCACGGTTTTCTCCAGATGTATGCCCAGGAGTGGGAGCGCTGGATCACATGGTAGCTTTAGTTTTAGTTCTTTATGGAACCTCCATACTGTTCTCCATAGTGGCTGTACCAATTTACATTCCCACCAACAGTGTAGGAGGGTTCACTTTTCTCCACACCATCTCCAGCATTTATTGTTTGTAGACTTTTTGATGATGGCCATTCTGACTGGTGTGAGGTGATACCTAATTGTAGTTTTGATTTGCATTTCTCTGATAATTTGTGATGTTGAGCATCTTTTCATGTGTTTTATGGCCATCTGTATGCCTTCTTTGGAGAGATGTCTATTTAGGTTTTCTACCCATTTTTTGATTTGGTTGTTTGTTTTATTGATATGAGCCTCATGAGCTGTTTGTAAATTTTGGAGATTAATCCCTTGTTGGTCCCATTGTTTGCAAATATTTTCTCCCATTCTGTGGGTTGTCATTTTGCTTATGGTTTCCTTTTCTGTGCAAAAGCTTTTGAGTTTAATTAGGTCCCATTTGCTTATATTTGGTTTTATTTTCATTACTCTTGACAGTGATTTTTGTCAAAGTTTGTTCTGCCTATGCTTTCCTCTAAGTTTTATAGTGTCCAGCCTTACATTTAGGTCTCTGATCCATTTTGAGTTTATTTTTGTGAATGGTGTTAGAGAATGTTCTAACTTTATTCTTTTACATGTAGCTGTCCAGTTTTCCCAGCACCACTTATTGAAGGGACTGTATTTTCTCCATTATTTATTCTTGCATCCTTTCCATAGATTAATTGACCATAGGTGTGTAGGTTTATCTCTGGGATTTCTATCCTGTTCTGTTGATCTACATGTTTGTTTTTATTCCAGTACCATACTGTTTTGAAGATTGCAGCTTTGTAGTATAGTCTGAAGTCAGGAAGCCTGATTCCTCCAGCTATGTTTTTCTTTCTCAAGATTGCTTTGGCTATTTGGGGTCTTTTGTGTTTCCATGCAAATTTTTTAATTTTTTGTTCTAGTTCTGTGAAAAATGCCATTGGTAGTTTGGTAGGGATTGCATTGAATCTGTAGATTGCTTTGGGTAGTATAGTCAGTTTGACAGTATTGATACTTCCAATCCAAAAACATGGTATATCTTTCTGTCTGTGTCATGTTTGATTTTTTTCATCAGTATCTTATAGTTTTCAAAGTACAGGTGTTTTGTCTCCTTAGGTAGGTTTATTCCTAGGTATTTTTTTCTTTTTGATGCAGTGGTAACTGGGATTGTTTCCTCAGGTTCTCTTTCTGATCTTTTGTTATTAGTCTATAGGAATGCAAGAAATTTCTGTGCATTAATTTTGTATCCTGCAGCTTTATCACATTCATTGATGAGCTCTAGTTGTTTTCTGGTAGCATCTTTAGGGTTTTCTTTGTATAGTATCATGTCATCTGCAAGCAGTGACAGTTTTACTTCTTCATTTCCTATTTGGATTCCCTTAATTTCTTTTTCTTCTCTGCTTGCCACCGCCAGTGTCCTTGTCCCCACAGTGAGCCACAGCGGCCCCCCCCACCTCTGCAGGAGACCCTCCAGTAGTAACAGGTACGTCTGGCCCACTCTTATGAGGTTACTGCTTTTTTCCCTGGGTCCTGGTGTGTACAAGACCCTGTGTGTGCCCTCCAAGAGTAGAATTTCTGTTTCTTCCAGTCCTGTGGAATTCCTGACGTCAAATCCCACTGGTCTTCAAAGCTACATTCTGTGCAGGCTCCTCCTCCCATTGCCAGACCGTCAAGCTGGGGAGCCTGTGTGGAGCTCACAACTTTCACTCCTGTGGGAGAACTTCTGTGGTACAGTTGTTTTCTAGTTTCTGAGTTGCCTATGCAGCGTATGTGGGATTTGATTTTATTGCAGTTGAGCCCCTCCTGCCATTTCATTGGATGTAGGATATCTTTTTCGGTAGGTTCCTGCATTTCTTTGTCAATGGCATTCAGAAGTTAGTTGTGATTTTGGTGTTTCTGTAAGAAGGGAGAGCTCACATCCTTCTGCTTCTTCATCTTGTCTCCTCCTCGCTTTTTATTTTTATACCTTACATCTAAGTACATTTAATTCATCATAATAGAATAATTTTTTTTGATCCCCTACTAGTAGTAGTCACTGTTTTAGGTGCCGGAGATACATCATTAAGAAGGTAGGCAGGATCTCTGTGCCTTTGGAGTTTCCATTCACTTGAAGCAATAATCCAATGAGCATAGGAGTCAGGGAGAAAGATCAGAGCCAGGTCAGGGAAAATGCTACTGAGCTTTTTTAAAAAAATGTCACAAAACTTTGGAGTTAAGGAGAATTAATATTTCTTAGTGTAATCCTTATTTTGTAAATGAAAAAAAGTCTAGAGTGGCTTGAACTTACCCTGGGCAGTAAACACCTAGCCTGAGAGCACAGGTCTAGAGCTCTAAATTTGCTTTTCTTTAACTACTACTTGAACTTCTCATAAATGATTTCTGAACTTTGAATCTTACTTGAAGATTCCACTGTTTAACAGAAGGTGAAAAAACTTTATATGACTAATAATGCTGTAGTAATTATAGCTTGTAATTCTCCCTAATATTTCATTTTGCTGTTGGCAGTTACCCATTTTATTGCTTACTGTCTGCATCTGTTTTTCTCTAGTGTTTTTAGAGTTTGTGTATATGCTTTACCTAGATCAAGAATAGCATTGAGAACCTTAGATTTCAGTTTTCCAGAGGACAGGATTTAGACAGAGTAATGAATTTCGTGCTATTACTTTATTTAGATCCAAGTTTAAAGAGGCAACTAATATGCTTTGAATGTTTAAAACAAATGACCTGGATTCAACACTGTGTTCTAGTCCTGGTATTAACTGGGAAATTTTAAACAATTCACTTAACCATTCAATTGCCTTATCTCTATAAGAAGAATCATAAAATAATAATGGTAACTAATCAAAATAACATACTACTAATCTTTGCTATACATACTTTCGTAGATTTTGGTGTAAAAGAATAAGAAAATGCATAGTAAAAATTATATGGAATGGAAAACACATTTCAATTTAAATGTCAAAACAGAAGGATGAATGATAGTGACAAGGGGCAGAAAATGTGAAGCATCTAAATATGGTGTTTTCTGTTCAAAAGACATATGAGCTATAAGTTTACAATTTTGTTTTAATGTCAGAGATAAAGAAAATCACAGATTCTTAGAAATCAAAGGATTTCCGATTATTTTGTCAGCTTCCTTCTTTTATAATTCAAAGAACTGAGAAATAAGGCCACTAGCCAAAGTCTCACAGTAGAACTAAGACTCTGGTATTCTGATTGCCTGTGTGTGTGTGTGTGTGTGTGTGTGTGTGTACACATACACATATATATATCTTTTTTTTCCCAATGTACCCTGTTGTCTCACAGAGACAGACAACTAGCACACTTAGTCTCAGTGTGTAGAAGGAAAACAGATAAATGATCATTGGTTGAATCCAATTCAGTCATCAATTCAAATGACTGACATGTTCAAAATCTACTCTAGGCAATATACTGACAATCTCAGAAAAAAGACACATCACCCAGTACTCACTGAAAATTGCTGAGGATTGTGGATTCCCTTAACACAATGTATAGTGATGTGAATCCTTGGTCAAAGTTCCAATAACCCAGAACACCACAATTCCATTCTGTGATTAATCAGTGTCTACCTTCCTAGTGCCTTCAGCAGCTTAAGAAGCATCAGTTGGCACTTTGCCAGAGTTGACAGCCTCCTCTCATCTGACACAAAACAAAGAAAAATGTGTTTCCCAGATGTATTAACATCAACATCTGGTCCTATCAATGCAGGAAAAAACATAATTCTCTAAAAAGCAAATGCATAATATGTACTTCAAGGCCGGTGCATATCTTGCATTTCAATATGACACAAGTTTCAGCTCTCTTCTGATTTGGCTTTAGTCTCTCATTTAAAGGTTGCCAGCTGCAACAAGAGTGTTTGGAGGAGTCAACCTAGGTCCACAGTTAAGTCATTCTAGGATGAACGTTTGCTCTTGCTGAACAGCAGGATCCTACAAGCCAATTCAAAATGAGTGAAAATATCATTATGCTTAAAAAAGTTCAATTATAGATTCAAATGCATCTGTTATCCATCACTTTTAATCATTGTCATTGTCTGATAAGAGAACCAAAGAAAGAAAGCTCAGTATAGTGCTGACGGGTCTGTCTACAAAAACATTCAATTTGCCAACTCTTTTTCAGAGGGGAAAAAATAGATCAAGTGGCAGCCTGTGTGTGTTTTAATGACTTAGGCTTGCTGGGAAACATATATTACACAATGCAAAATAAAAGAAATTCCCCCTTTTTAAAAATACTTATGTATTTATTTTTGCTTTGCTAAAGGAATTCACAGATCCTCAAAGTAATCACCTATGAATTTCATGTTATAGTTCAACATAAGCATTATAATGTACTTGTTATATAAAATAAGGTAGCAATCTGAGAAGTCTCTCAGAAGCGCAACACCCCATTAGTGATACATTCTTATATTAAAGGGACCGAAAATAATAAGGTAAATCAGATAGTTTTTATGAAAAAGTTTCCCACAGATACTTTTCAGCAGCTTTATTAGATTTAAATTATTTCTTTTAAAATGCATTCTCCTGTGTAGGAGAACATTTAATATCTTAATGTATCTTACTCTAATCATTTATACAGGTTGCTGTCTTCTTTATGTCTACCTGGGATCATACAACAGAAATGAGAATTTTAATTGGATCATACAACAGAAATGAGAATTTTAATTGGAGTAAAGAAAGTTTAGTATGTAGAATATTTGAAATTACAGCAGATCATTCTCCAAACAACTATAGGAACATATGTTAAAACAAAACAATCACTGAAACAAAAATGTTAAACATTTCACTTCTCATTTTTATTAGGTCATATGTCATTGATTAAGAACATGAAATTTGCACAAAACTTCATTGTTAAAACATGTTTAAATCAGCTTGATTTTTTTTTTTTTTGGCTAAATCCCAACGAAAAGAAATAAATTCCCAGAAGAACATTTGCCACCTCAGCAAATCATCAGATTCAACAGTTATGTACCCCAGGTCATTCATACACCCACACTGAAAGCTTACAGAATAAAAAGAGGGTGATCATTGTGAAAGATACTTTAAAAAAAAAGCACAACTAATTTTTTCAATAGTTTTTTCAGATTTGCAAAACCTGATCTATAAACCTATCTGTAAAATAGAGTACCTCATAATCCTGACAAAACATTGACTTATAGTTAAGAGCATCATTTTGGAATAGAAATTACAAGTAAGATAAAATCACTAAATGACTTGCCTGAAGCAGTAGTGACCAGCATAATAATTTTGAATAGTTTGAGTCTATTTCAGTTATTAATGTGAAATCTAGGAAAAGATAAAGATCTTATAGTATAGTTCTATTGTAATACATTTCTACAATATTAATAGCTGCTGATTATTTGGTACCTGTTATATTTGAGGCACTGTTCTGGATCTTTTCCATTTATAGATAGGGAACTAGAATAAAATGTTTATTTTGTCAGTGTTATATAGCTAATAATTACTATAACTAGGATTCAAATGACTATCAAAAATCTTAATCTCTCCTAAGCTTATTTGTCCTCCCTAAGGATCATGTTTGAGTATAATCCATAAAGCAGTTTTTCTAGATATTTCACAGAGCATTGTTTTGACCATCAAGGTAATGTTCACACCAAAACTATTTCATTCTTTCATTCACAGTTTGTCCCTGGGCTGAGTATTCAATACAATGGTAAAACCAAAACACATGGAACTTGTCCACAGGGACCTTTTTCTGTTTCATTTGGCTTTTGTTTTTTAGTAAAAGAAATAGATTTAAACCAAATAGTTGAATAGATATGTAATTATAAATGGTGTAAGTGATATAAAGGAAAAGAGAAGTTTAATTTGAGGGGGGATAACAAGAGAAACTTGATTCAATATTGAGAACACAGGGAAAGTCACTCTAAGGAAGTGATATTTAACCAAATACCTACTGGAAGAGCAGGGAAAGCCAAGGGAAGAGTGGATCAGAGAAGTCTACACAGAGGAAACAGTGGTTGTGAAAACCTTGAGTTTGAAAGGAGTGGGTAATGAAACACATTAAAACACAACAAAACAACAAAAAAATGATACTAGATCATCTTGATGGAGGAGAGTTTATCGTGTGGTTAGGTTGAAGGGATTGGGCAGGAGCACAGGGTTATTATGACTATAGGTGAGAGACTTAGAGCAACCATCCATGACACAGGTGTCAGAAGAGAGGGCAGGAAGTGCAGACTGAGAGGCTATACATGTGAATTTTTTACATTTAAACCATTTTGACAAAGCAAGACCATCAAGTTTTTAGTTAGCCGTCACACTGTTTCACAATATGCAGTTACAAAATTCAAAGGCCATTATCAAACTAAGTACTATCGATGTCAAGCATGTGCCACTGGTAAACAATTATAGTGGAAATTTTAAATATGTCAATGTATATTGGTTTGAAATATTTTTAATGTAGAATATAATTATTTAATGTTTTGTCTAAATATGTTGACTTAAAGCACTTGCCTGTGGTCATATGCACAGAATTAATAAAAAATGACTTAAAATATCATAGCTTCCACCCCAAACCAATCCTAATAAAACAAATGCAGTTTTGGCAAGATCTGTACAATGTCAGTGATACATAATTATTCATACCTATAAAGGAAAATACAGAAATAAAAGATACATTATTTAAAGTCACTACAATGTATTCAAAATGTATTGGCAAAAAAAGAAAAGGCACTCTACTACTTTGTGTGTCTGAAACAACAAAACAAAACTGCACTCAGTAACAATGATATTCTATTTAGTAGAAATGCCACAAAAAAGCTATGTGATTAACAGTGTATGATTCTGGCAGAGGAAATAAAGTAAATGTAAAAGTTTAACAAAATCTAAGAGTTAGTATCTTAATCACTGGAAGTAGAGTTAAGAATTGAGACCTTTCTTTTGTGTCTGTATGAATTCAGAAAGCTATACCTTAAGGCAACTCTCTTCTTTCTTAAAAAGGTATATTTTAGTATAGATCAATTACCTAGGAATGTCAGCTAAAGCCCACACATATTTCATTGTGAAGAACAAAAATACCTCAGCTATAAATCATCACAAACCTTTTGATATTTGGCAGTCAGTTTTGGGAGAAGATTTTTGAAATAATGTTTTTCTTTCAAATCCTAGAAAAGTCTAATTAAATGAATATAATTTTTGTATTTATTATAGTTTTTAACAACATAGCATATATTTTTCAAATTTGTATTTGTAATGGGAATCACAAACTGCCATAACATGACTTCTTTAGTTTTACAGCCTTTAGCAGTCTCACTTAGAACACATTCATAGCCTGATTCTCCTTGAGCCCTCATGAATCTTGATTTTACGGCATAAGCACAAATGCAATAGACACGGTTCTCATTTAAATTATGTGAAATTGATATTGTGCTGCATTCAAATGCCATAAGAAAGAATGTATCCGCTCATGGCAGGGGTGTCAGAGTCAATGGAGACTAAGGCCCTTAAGAGAGAATGCCCTAGACTTTACCTTTTTACGAACTTCAGAAACCTTTCCAAAGAGAATTCTGATACTGTCAGAGTACTTCTAACACTGGATTTTGTTACAAGACATAATGCTGCCTTCCTAATGAAAGTTCACATAACCCACTGAAAGTACAGATGTTTTTAAGTAATGTATTGTTGCTAGAGATCAAGACTTTGTTTTATTGATACATAGAAGTGGCATTAAGCTACCTTCTTGTGGGTCTCCGAAAAACCTATTTGCTCCTACTTATTCCCCAATGACATGAATATATCTATCATTTCACAAGATAGACAATCGAACTGTGTAAATGTGAACAGCTTTCCAGAGATTAACAATGTATCTGGTTAATTCAGGGGGAAAAATTGTCTTCTGAAGTTGTTCAGAATGCTGAGAAGAGCTGAATTCTACACTGCTGTTTCTCTTCTGCTATCAGAAAGTGACAATTAATTAGAAATGCTGTTCACTTGTCCTTCTAAGTTTAAGGCCAGAAATGTACTCTGAAGTGTCTTCTAGTGATTTCTTCTTCAAGCCCCTACCCAATTCTATTATGTCTGGTTGCTAATATATTAATCACTTGTTTTACTGATGTTTAACCTTAGTTGGGTATGTTTTCAGTTCTGCTTATAAGCAGAGTAATCCATCCAAATTGCTTTTTCTATTGAAGTATAGTTGATGTGAAATATAGGTGTACATTATAGTAATTCATAATTTTAAAGGTTATACTCCATTTATAGTTATTATAAAATATTGGCTATATTCCCTGTGTTGTACAATATCCTTGTAGCTTATTTTATGTATAATAGTTTGTACCTCTTAATCCCCTAGCCTCATATTGCCCCTCCCCGCTTCCCTCTCCGCACTGGTAACCACTAGTTTGTTGTCTGTAACTGTGAGTTTACTTCTTATTTGTTATAGTCACTAGTTTGTTGTACTTTTTAGATTCCACATATAGGTGATGTCATACAGCATTTGTCTTTCTCTGCCTGACTTATTTCACCTAGCATAATATTTCTTTGACCTTCCCAATCATTACTCTGAACTCTTTCTCAGGTAGATTGCCTATCTCCTCACTTAGTTCTTCTTCTGGGGTTTTATCTTGTTCCTTCATCTGGAACATGTCCCTCTGTTGCCTCATTTTGCCTTAGTTGCTGTTTGTATTTTTATGTATCTGGTTGGTTAGTTATGTTTCTCAACGTTGGCCTTCTGTAGGAGACATCCTGTACATCCCAGCAGTGCACTCTCCTTGTTACCAAGCTATAATGTCTAGAGGTTTTCCCTATGAAGGCCATGTGACTCGTTGTAGCAGGCTGACTCTGTTAGTAGTCTGGTAGTATTGTTTAGCCCCTAGTCCAGTTGGTTGCCAGGCCCTGCCTTGTGCAGAAGCTGCCAACTGCCTGTTGGTGGGGCCTGGCCATGAGGTGGCTGACTGCAGAACCCCAGGGGGCCCTGGGGCTAGTGCTGGTTCACTGGTGGGTGGTGTCAGGGTCCAGAAGACTCTGAGTCTGTTGCCTGCTTACTGGTGGGTGAAGCCAGGTCCTTGGGTTAGTGCCAGACTATTGACAGGCAGAGCCAGGTCCTGGAGTCTGGCTGCAGGGCACAGGGTTCCCAGAGCTAGTGTCAGATTGCTGGTGGTGGGTGTCCAGTTTGTCACACAGTTGGGTATGGAGTCCAAGTTGTCCTGAAGCTTGTGTTGTTCTGCTGGTGGACAGGTTCAAGACCCAGCTGGTCCAATGGCAAGGTCTGGCCTGCTGTGAGCAGACTGGGTCTGCAGGCTACGGGGTTATGATTTTCTTGTGTCTGATGTCTGCCCCCTGGTGGGTGAGGCTGGCCCAGAGGCTAGTGCAGGCTTCCTGAAGGGCAGGGCTGGTGCCTTGCTCACTGGTGGGTGGAGCTGGGTCTTGGCCTTCTGGTGGGCAGGACCATGTATAGAGGCAGCTGTGGGCTCAGGAAGTCACTAGGCATCATCCTGTCTGCTGATGGGTGGGGCTGTGTCCCCACCCAGTTAGTTGCTTGGCCTGAGGTGTCCCGGCACTGACATCTACAGGCTGTTGGGTAGAGCCAGGCTTTGGAGCTCATGAACTAGAGAGAGTATAGCACAATGGTGCCTGCCAGCACCAGTGTCCATGTGGGTTAGAAGGAGTTCCCCAAATGGCTTCTTCCAGTGTCTGTGTCCCCAGTGTAAGTCACAATCAGCCCCCTGCCTCTCTGGGAGACTCTCTAAGAATAGCATGTAGGTCTGGCCCAGGCTTCTATCAAATTACTGCTTTTGCCCTGGGTCTCAGTGTGTGTGAGATTTTGTGTGTGCCCTTTAAGCATGAAGTCTCTACTTCTCCCAGTCCTTTGGGACTCCTGAAATTAAGCCCCCCCTGGCTTTCAAAGGCAAATGCTCTGGGGTCTCTTCTTCCCATTGCAGGACCACCAAGCTGGGGAGCCCAAGATGGGGCTCAGAACTCTCACTCCTGGAGGAGAACCTCTGCAATATAATTAACCTCCATTTTGTGGGTTGCCCATCTCGGGGTATGGGACTTGATTATATCATGAGTCCACCCCTCCTACCTGTCTCATTGTGGTTCCTTCTTTATGTCTTTAGCTGTAGAAGATCTTTTCTGGTAGATTCTGGTCTTCTTCATCAATGGTTGTTCTGCAAATAGTTTCAATTTTTGTGTGCTCATGAGAGGAGATGAGCTCAGGGTCTTTCTACTCCACCATCTTGGCCAGTCTCCCACCCAAAACTACTTTTAATGTGATGAAAATTTAGGAGTTCCTGGACTCCAACTAAGGTTTATTATCAGAATTAAAACATGACCAAAATGTCAATTATAGTGTGATATGAAAAAAAAAATCACGTGATGATGTCTACAGAAAATATGTAAATAAATATGGAGAGTATTTGTCAGGTGTCAAAAATAGTACTCAGTGAAATAACTTGCTTCATCAAACACTATTCCTAGTGAGGGCAAGTGGGTTGTAAGGATTTAAGTTTTAAGCAGACAAGTGTCTGAATCCTAGTTACGGTACTTATTATCAATGTGACAGTGACCAAGTTACTGAACATATTTTATTTCAAATCCATCATCTATAAAATGAAGTTAAGAAATAATCAATAAAAAGGAATGTTGTGCCATAAAAGTGAAATAAGTTTATCAGGTTTATCAAATGCTGATCAGGTAAGGTATGACCTGACTATCTGGCAGAGATTAGTATGACTATACTAGAATAACTACCCTATGTTGGAGAATATTTTAATCAGGTTTCCCCATGACCTGGAAGAAATATCTCTCAAAACCAGTAGTTCTCAAACTGCATATCAGAATCACCTAAAGAAGTTTTTCAAACTTCACATGCTGATTACAGTGTATGAGTTCCTTAAAAAATTGTGTTTTTTTTCCCCCCTGAATTTCTATGAAGTGTTAGGGTGAGAATGAAGTGAAGCAGCTATATTATCTCCCCAGGTGTGTTGAAGATTGACTCACCGTCATATCAGCTCCATTTGAGACCTTCTGCTCACAACCATGTGTATCCCTTTTTTGGGCTACTATGTTCAAACACAACTGACAGATTCTGATTATGAATTTGTTGCCCTGTGATCTTGATAACATAAAGCATTGTTGGTTAGGAGAACATGAACTTTCTGGGAAAGATATAACTTCCACAGTTAAGTAATGAATTGGAATCTGCTTTATACATCATTACCTTGTTAATTAGCATGATTCAGCCTCTTCAGACCAGATCCAGTTTGGCTATACCCAAAAATAGAGTTTCAAATCTGGAAACATTGAGGACCACATCCTGGCTAATGATGATTCCACAGGGCCACCACACGTGTTGTTGCTTTGCCAAGTTGAGCTTTTTGCTTCTTTCCCTTATCTTTCTGCTTTTTCTGCATTTAATAAAGAATGAATATAGAGCTATAGGGAGGTTCAAAATCATTTTTATGGTAACGTTATTTTATAGTAAAAACTAGACAACTGAGTCTTTATATCACCCAACATAAGCATGTAGGGCAAATATGTTTTCTGAGGGGCACAGATCCCTATTTAGATGGGTTAGATGGATTTTCAGATCTCAGTCATGCTGACCGACAGCTTTAGAAGACTTTTTATTTATTTGAAGCTTATTACAGTTTTCCCTTCAGTATTGACAAATAGTTTTTGCCTGAGTATGTGGTTTCTTAGATCTGTATTTTAAATCTAATTTTAAAGTGATCTCTGCTTTTAAAATAAAGCCAGTTAACACCTCTTTAAGAGATGATCCATTGTCAAATTTAGTCGACTCCATTAATCCATTTAACCAGAGAATTAGAATTTTTTCTATATTTCACATTAAATTATATCACATTAAATTTATTTTCAATACTTAGAGTAATATAGAAAAAATTTTTAAGCTATAATAATACATGGTAAAATATTCCAAATCAAGAATTTGAACAAACATGTATATTCTGATGAAAAATGTTGTGCAGAATTGTTTTGGTATTGGACAGAGTGACATACATACAAAATGTCTCCTATCCTTGCAAATTTTTTTAGGACAATGTGTTTGGAACCAGCATTAAAACTAAATACTCTCATTTTTTGTTTTTTATTCCATTTCTGTTAATCCCTTCTTATATTTATGAACCATTTAAACACTGAAGATTCTAGGCATCTCCCTTATATTTGACTTAGTATAAGGCGTAGGGAAAGTATCCAGTTCTCCTCTTTCTACAATTTCAAGCTGAGAGCCACAATTAGATCTACCATTTCTCTGTCATACTTCCTGTCAGTAGAGAGTACTAAACATTAAAAGGGCAATATTTGAAAATGGCGTGCAGTGCACAAGACTGGGATTCAAGGTTCAACTTTACTGGTACTACCACTGAGTAAGTTTTGATATGTGATTTTTATCTCTCCGTACTTCCATTTCCTCATCTGGAAAAAAGGCAGGTCATAACAAAGGACATTTACTGAGTACTTACTCATGCTAGCAGTTCACATATGCACTTTTAATTCACTCTAATGAATACAGGAGATGAGTAATATCCTATTTTAAGGAGGGGGAAACAGGATCTGAGATACTAATAAACTTATCAGAGACTGTAGAACCAGAAAGTTTCAGTGCTGATTTCAACCAGGTCTGCTTCTATCCTAAATCCATATAGTTCTGCTACTATTAATATCTACCTCAGAGATACTATTAAATAGTGATTTTAAAAATTTTTGTATAAAATATAAAGTGACATAGAAATGGTAGCTATCATTGGAACTTATGGTACTCTGACATTGTCTAGTCTCTCAAGGCTTCTGTATATATATTGGACATTGATCAGCATCCAGGTTTAAAGATAAGATAAAAATTCATGCTCCAGAATGCACTGCCTTTGGAAGGTTTGAATTATTTATAGTAATAAGGAGAAATGTAAATGTAAAATGTGGAAATCATTTAGACTAGGTAGGAAGATACTATGAGCATTAAAATTAAGTTTAAACATACAAAATTAAAGGATCATGATATTTATTTGCTGTTGCTTATCAAAACATTGAAATAACAGTTGTATGAACTGTATTTTGAGTACATATGTGTACATGTGTATTTTGAAAAAGCTAATTATAAATAATATATGCTGAGTGGTAGGTCTTGTGATCTGTGTTTATGCACATTATATAAATATATATGTTTATGTATTACATAGTTTATACAATTTAACTACATATGTCATAAACATGGGCAAAATTTTAGAAGGGTTCACTCCAAAGAGATCATCCTCCTGGTATATTGGTATTTTAGGTCATTTTTTCTTAATTGAGCTTTTCTCAGTTTTCTTTGACTTCTGAATCAAGTAGAATTATTTTCTTAAATAGAAAAAATACAAATTATTAATAAAAAACTCTGTTAGCCAATTGCACAGAATTTTCTTACAATTAACATAAACAGGGAAACAGCTAGCAATTCATGAAAATAAGCCTTTCTGATCTAGCATCATAAAGTAATTTATAGCAACTTAAAAGACAAATAAGTACAGTTCTTATTTATATTCAATTACTGTTTTGTTTTTATACTGATCCTATGTTGACCTTTTGCAAATAGAGGATTTTAAGATTTACTTGTAAAGAGAGAGAAAGTGGTCGCATAGTTAGCTATTAACCACAGCATTAGTTAAGTTAAATACAAGGTGGCCTTTAGAAAACATTTTCTAAAATCGTGTATTTTGATAGTACTTGTATATCAGAATATTGAAATCACACTTAGAGTGCAGAGAAATAACTGCTTTGTTCATCTACAGTAAGAGTTCTTAAACTTGATACTGTGTATGTACTGGATGAGCAGACCCAGACAACACTTCAGAAGGTATTTTTATGCTATATACTAGAATAGAAGTTTGAGTACTATAGGGTATTTTTCTAACTGACTTCAAAAGAATTTTGGTAAACAGTCTTTTCTGTGCCTTTAACTTTATTTATATTTATGCTTTTGTTTGCATATGGTGAGATTATTGTTCTCGTACTCAACATTGAACTGAAATTAACTATAAACACCAGGAGGTAGGGCACAGCATTATATTATTTTCAATTAAAAGAGGGGAGGGAGGGCATTGTTTACATTTTCTTAGTCACCCAGTGCACTCAATTAATCATTTCAGATATTCCACTTAGAGCCTAACTAAATCCTTATGGCTTTGATAGTTTGAAACAAATGCCTTTAATAAAAAGCACATCATCCAGGATATGTGTTAATAATTATGTTTTGTATTCAAATAGGGAGAAAGAAACAAGATACTGGAGGTTAATTTACTGATGAAGGGAGGAAAGTTGACTTAAGGAATCCTAAATACGAGGTCATGTTACTTCAAGGAGAGAATTTAGTTAAAATGGTAGTGCTCCCAGATGCTTTTTAAAGCAAAGCAAATACATTTTTTTATATATATATTTATTTATTTATTTATTTATTTATTTATTTATTTATTTATTTATTTTTGGCTGCATTGGGTCTTCCTTGCATGCAGGCTTTCTCTAGTTGTGGTGAGCATGGGCTACTCTTTGTTGCAGTGTGCAGTCTTCTCATTGTGGTGACTTCTCTTGTTGCAGAACATGGGCTCTAGGCACACAGGCTTCAGTAGTTGTGGCACGTGGGCTCAGTAGTTGTGGCTTGTAGGCTCTAGAGCACAGGCTCAGTAGTTGTGGCACACAGGCTTAGTTGCTCCACAACATGTGGGATCTTCCCAGACCAGAGCTCGAACCTGTGTCCCCTGCATTGGCAAGCGATTCTTAATCACTGCACCACCAGGGAAGTCCCGCAAATACAATTTTTTTTTAAGATTCTCACCTTCAATGGCTGCCTTCAGGAATTTCTAGTGATAATGCTCCAAGAATAACAAAATCACAGTGGCAAAAACAAAGAAACAAAAATAATAACAACAAACAAAACACAAGCCATCATGAATGACAGAAAAAAATGGCAAAGCAGAGATGCACAAAGATTTCAGATACTGAAATTATCAAGCATAATGTTAAAAATATAAGGCAATAAGAAGAAATTAAAAATATGAGTAAAGGGTAAGGGGTTAAAAATTCACAAGCATATATGAATACAATGTAAATGCATGTAAAAATCCTACAAATTAAACAGCAATTTTATATAAATAGTATTAACAGTGGACTACAAGAAGCTGCAGGGAATTTATATCCTGAAAAATTGATGTAAAGAAATTATCAAAATTATAACAGAAACAAAGAGGTTAAAAACATGAAAACATTGAGTAGAGACATAGAGAGCAGAGAGAATGTGTCATATACATGCATTTGGGGCTTCTGAAGGAAAAGAGAAAGAAAATGAAAGATAGAATATTCAAGAAAAAGGATGAGAATTTTTCATAAATAATTAAGTATAATATGCCAGTGATTCGACAAGGCTGCTGAATCCCCTCAAAAATATAAAGAGAAATACACACCTAGATACAACAAAATAAAATATAGAACACCTAACACAAAAAGAAAATTCTAAAAGCAGCCAGAGAAAAAATGACGATTAACTTCTGTGGAATTGATATTAAAGTGACTCCTGAACTTTCCAATAGAAATAGTGGAAGCCAGAATACAATGGAGTAACATCTTCAACACACTATGAGAAAATGAATGTCAACATCAGATATTATATGAAGGCAAAATACCTTTCAAAAGTTAGAACCAAATAACATTTTAAACAAAACATTTTAAAACTAACAAATTTACTGAGAAAATAAAAATTAAAGGATATACATAAAGATATAAGGGCAATTATCCTAAACAAAATGTCTGAAATGCATTAAAGTATACTTTGTAACAAAAGTTATAGATGTGACATTTAATCCAAGCTCTTAAATGTCTTGCTTTTTAAAATAAATAATGTTGCCATTAAGTACAACTCAAAACAATGAAAGAGAAAAAATAATGGGTGTGGAGAAGATCATGAATTTATTTTTTATTTTTGTTCAGCTTCAAGTGCCTTTGAGAGATCCATGCCAAAATGCCAAGTACAAAACTCATGAGAGATCTCTGGGCTGGAGATAAAATATGTGAATAATATGCTTACAAGTGGTCATTGGCAATAATGGGCATGGATGAGATCACTCTAGGAGAGGATGTAAAATGAAAAGGAAATAGACTAGGACTTGGCATTGAAGAACTGCAACATTTAATAAAGAATCTTGCTTGTGAATTGAACATTTGAATTTAGGTTTTTAAAGTGATTTTTACTTCTTAGAGATTTAGTTCATATTAATATATTTCTCTATCCAATGTTAATCCCAATTTCTTCCCCTCAATATGATATTGGGCCAAACAATGCTCTAGAGTCCATAAAGCTCCTAAAATTAGATGTAAATATAAAGTATTACATTATTGAAAATCATTAGTCAATTCAATGACTCTTAATTGTATTAATAAAATACATTAAATAACTGATCCATGATTCATTTATCACTTCTCCAAGGAAAATTGCCAAGCCTACATTTCATGCACCTATCAAAAGTCACTAATTAGCATTGCCACCCCTGTACTTCCCAAATTCCCATTCCAGGGGGGTGGGGAGAGTAGTTCTTTGGCATTGAGAGAACATTTGATAGCCTTGACCACCCAAGCTCAGTGGGTGTCAACTAGGAGATGATCTAACTGAAAACTCTACACAGGATATCAAATTTGTAAACTATATAGGTGTAAATTTTATTTTTTTCTTGATAAATGGCACATTCTTGCTGTTTTCAAACCCAAGATTTTTAGTGCCTCTTTTCAAACATAAGCTATGTTTCCTCTTAAGCTCCCTCATCTAATTATACTTTACCTTTCATTACTATCTGTGCAAAAGTTCCCTTCCAGACCAGCTGACATGGTTGTTTTCCTGTTGATACATTTTGAGTGTTTGTTCTTGAACTTTGTGTAAGTCTTTGCTCTAGACTGGAATCAACTCCACCCTTTCCCCAGCCATTTTCTCCTCCAAACTTTAAAATCCCTATTTAAAAATCCCTGGTAGGTGCACTCATTTTGACAATTATTGGACTTCAGTCATCTCAATGACTAAAGATAGTCATCTCAATGAGCTCAATGTCTCTTTCAGAACTTAAGTACATAATTTCTTCTATAGGCATTTGGCAGATTTTTCTGTCCTACATTTTAACATGTATTTGCCCTGTATTTCCCCCTTCTGTATAAATTTTAGTTACTCTTAATATTTTTCATAGGACCTAATAAAATGCCATTCACAAATCAGGAAACAGCAAAACATTCGTTATTATCTATTCTGGTTGATCATTGAATAGTAGCTTGTTTTTCTAACCTATTCACTTTGAGAACCATCTGATTTCTAAAATTTGATAGCATTTTATGTATAGTCTTTTAGCTGTCCAGTGGGGGAAAGCTACATTTATACAATGTAAACTTTTATCTGTGATACTATAAAACAGGCACACTAAATATTTGCCGTAATAAAGAGTCTTAAAATATGTAGCAATCCAGAAGCTAATCTGATTGAAAACACTTCAGCATCTTACTTTAGAGTGATAGGCTTGACTATGTGCAAATTGTTTAGGAAAAGTCCCTAGGTAGTTAGTTGAGAACTCAATACTTGCCTTGGAAAGAGGCATCATAAATAAAGATATGCTTCCTTGATTTATCAATGAATATTTCTGCTCTTTCTTTTGAATAGTAAATCATGTTGAGAAAATACACACATATAAATGTGTCAAGGCATATTATGGCATGACAATAGATTGTCAGCATGTTTACAGATGCCATTATTATAGTAAATGGATGATTGATGAAAAGAGGCACTGACCTAGAATTAAAAGAAAAAAAACTTTAAAAAGTTGTTCCAAATTCCAGGCAACTACATTCAGTAATATTCATAGGGCCACAGTGGTTAGATGTTGTATCTGTTTGCAAAAAATATAATGGCATTTGACAGATGTCATAAGATTTTCAACACAATAGCATAGCTAATAAGGGAACTTATAATAACTTTAAAAAAAATGTTTTAGTGGCTGAATTTAGATTGTCATTACTTCCAACTCTCTAATAGTATTGAGGGGATACATGGTCACCTGAAAAGTACTTTATGCTATTTTAAAGGAAGTTATTATACATTTCTAAAAATCTCACATCAAAGGCATTAAATATGTTGTATAAATATAAATATGCTGTATAACAAGCTGTACAGAGGTCAAATGAAATACAACTATAAAACAAATAAGTTAACCATCTCCTCTTATAAATAAACCATGTCCACTTATGATTGGTTAAATGTAAAAGAATAACTTGGTACTAAATGGGACCTTATTTAATTCATGTTCAAGACTGTTCAGGAACATAATTTATAAGTATTCTTAACACAAATACAATGAAATCTACAAATATGTACTGCTAATGTACAGCAAAGAGAATTTGTGGTAGAGTAATATACTTTTGCAACTAATTAAGGGAAAATATGGAAATGTAATTCCACTAGGGCTAGTAGCTACTGATATTGCCTATTTTCATATTCAATTTTCTTTGCTCCTGAATGGCATTTTTGATATTGTACTAAAAATAGATTTTCCCCTTGACAGGAAAAATCTTCCAAAATAAATAAGATGTTATTAAAAATGAAAACAAAATTATTAAATGTTAGATTGTATTTGTGTGCAAATAAGGATTATTTCTAGGCCTATTCACATCTGTTTCATATTTTACTTTCTCTTTTAGTTATTATTTTATTAGTATGTTCTATGTCTTAGAGGGCACATATGCATGTGCATGCATTAGTAAGAGGAAGGATGGATTTTGAGTGGCAGAAAAGTATCTTTTCTATAACATTGTCTTAGTGGTGAAAAACCAGTTGTGTTTCCCTTGTATCACCCAATTATTTTCCATAAAATATTTCTATAATTATTTTTATGCTCCATATAATTGAATATGTAAAAATTTCGTCATTGCTCAGTAAGATCATTGTAATAGTATTTTAAGGCTGCTGATATTAAATGCATATTTTAAAGCTCTCATCATAGTCATTTTGATCTATATCTTAATTCATTCCATGTTGCCTTAATGAGTTGATTGTGCTCATGAAATAATGTCTGGAAGTTTGTTTAGAGTGCTTGCAAATGGTTTACTTCCTTTTCTTTTATCTGTTAAGCGCATATTGCATTTTGAAGAATATCTAACAGCATGATTGACACAGTATTTCAACTTCAGGATAAATTCATTTTATGCAAGAAAAAATAAGTTACATAACAACATATTTAAAATCATATGAGATAAGTAGGAAAAAAAACCCAGGCTGAAAGAGGAGTTTAAATGCTTATGATTCTGTTGTACCTTTGGGGGTTTTATTAGCAAAGGGCAAAATATGAATTGAAAACCAAAATGTCCTACATCCAAAGATTTAGCATAGTCTTATATACACATCAGTTATTTAATA
Organism: Orcinus orca; assembly: GCF_937001465.1. Lineage (NCBI taxonomy): Eukaryota > Metazoa > Chordata > Mammalia > Artiodactyla > Delphinidae > Orcinus > Orcinus orca. The sequence goes on along the minus strand of NC_064562.1, from coordinate 75,329,791 downwards.
AGTGTTTACTAAAACTGATGATGTCTAAATATTCTTCCAAATGTTTTTAATGTTGAAAGATGTTTTCTATGCCACCTACAAAATTATTTTATTTTCAGTATACTGTAGATAAAAAAATAATTATATAGTGTTAGTACCCTGAAATTTATCTTCTGAAGTCCTTCCCATATAGAGGCAAATCTTTATTGATTTTGTGATTTAAGCATAGGCCAGAGTACTCAATACAATCTCCCACTGGCTTTGTTGAATTGCACAGCATATTATGTTTTTCACATTGTTACAATATATTACTTTTCCCAGAGGAATACATCAGCTTGTAGACTTTCACTTACTTCCTATTATCTATAAAATATCTGCATAAGATTTTTAAATTTTCTTTAAGAAAACTACCTAAAGTAGAGCTCAATAATTTTCCTCCAACTTTCTTAAAATTCTTTTTGCTGCCAACTTCCCTATCTTCATAGGTTGCCTCCTTATGTTCCTGATCTCAAGAGTTCATAATTTTGTAATCCATTCTACACTTTTTCTTTTAGCCAAACAGCAACATCCACAGGTGTCAACAAAAGTTCTGTTTATAGGAGCAAATGCCACTGAAAGGAGAATATTATTCAGTATGTTTAAAAGTTCCATATGATAATTTTTTTGAATTCCCTTTTCACTATTTTAAATAATTTTATTGAAAATCAGGACAGAAGCATATTTTATTGATATTGTTTTCCTAAATAAACTCAAGAATATTTTAAACATGCACATAATATCCATATCATTTTAATAATAAGTACATGGGTTTTAGAATGCTAAGACAAAAATTAGAAGAAAATAATAATAAAACTTGTAAAGGCAGGAATAAAAAAAGGTCATTAGTACTATAGTAATCTTACTAATGTATTTAATACTCTATCAAAAAATCACAAAAGCAATAAAATAATATTTAGAATATTACTGTAACAATATGAAGATACTCAGGAAAAAAGCTTACAACTTTGAAATACATTTAAATATATAAAAATAGGTAAAGAAGATACAAAAGTGTGCATTTTCAAAATAACTAGTGTTGACTGAAATTCCAGGGAGTACTAGGAACTAAAATTAGAAAGAGTTGCTTGTTTTATGGTCGTAGAATATTCTCAATTATACAATTGCCAATATCTTTAAAGAACTGAATGTGATAATAATATTACAAATAGTACTGTTTTCAACAAATATCATACTTACAAATCTAGCCTAAACATTTTTTATTAGTAAGAAACAAATTATATCTAAATTTTCTTAATATCAGAGTTTCAGGCTTGTGTTCCCTCCAAATTTCTATGTTGAAATCCTAATCCCCCAATGTGATGGTATTTGGAGATGAGGCCTTTCAAAGGTGATTAGGTCATGAGTGTGGAGCCCTTATGAATAGGATTAGCACCCCTACAAAACAGACTCCAGAGAACTCTCTAGCCCCTTCTGCCATTTGAGGACACAGCAAAAGGATGGCCTATGATGTCTGGTGAGGAAGCAGACTTCCAAGACACCATATCTGTCACAATCTTGATCTGGGACTTCCTTGCCTCCAGAATTGTGAGAAATAAATGTTTGTTTCAGCCATGCACTCGATGGTATTTTTGTTATAGCAGCCCAGACTAACTAAGACAAGGCCGGAGCCCCTTCTCTTTCATCTGAATTGATTCATTTTTATACTTAGCATTCTTTCATTCAGTAGGTATTTATTGAGACCCCATTATATGTTGAAGGGAGAAGATGCACTGATTTCATCATGCTTGTGACAAATAACCCCAGCCCCACCACAACCACCTGTGTCATCTATCTTTGCCTTTTATTTCTATTTCCAGATCAATGTTTTCCCTTCTTTCCAATGAAATTTAGTTTCTCTAAAACACATGATACCAACTCTCTCTGCACATTGCAAATACACACCATTCTCCCTGTTATGCTCTCTTTCTTGAAGACATTTGAATTCTGTTTTCTAGATTTTTATTCATTATTACACAGGCCTTGTGATTTTATTATTCATTATGATTGTCCCAGCACCCTGGTCTTTTATTTTCTTGACTTCCTCACCTACAGTGATCTTATTCCTAACCTTTTCTCACCTCTCGATGCCTACATTCATATCTTAAACATTACCAATAATGTCACCACATTCAGGCCTCAACTGAAATCATCCTTCTCTGTGACTACCACCTCTTTCTGGTTCATTTCTTTTAATACTATCCTTCTATAAAATTTGAACTCTACCAGGCACTATCATATTAACTTTTTTCATATCATCACTTACATTCATAACTAGCATCTTAAGTTATTATTGTGGTAAATGTTAACATGAGTCCTACTCTCTTAGCAAAGTGTTAAGTGTAAAATATGATTTTGTTAGCTATAGGCATAATGTTGTCCAGCATATCTCTAGAATTTATTCATCTTGAATAACTGAAGTTTAAATCCATTGAAGAGCAACTCCCCATTTCCATCTCCTCCAAACCTTTGGCAACAACCATTATATTCACTATTTCTATGAATTTGGCTATTTTAGGTACCTCATATAAATGGAATCATGCAGTATTTGTCCTCCTGTGACATATTAGAATTTACATCCAGAAGTGGAACTTCTGAATCATGTGATACTTCTATTTTTATTTTTTTGAATAACTACCATACTGTTTTCTAAAGTGGCTGCACCGTTTTACATTCTGACCTGTAGTACAGAAGAGTTTGTTTTATAATGGCCATCCTAAAATGTGTGAGGTGATATCTTGTATGGTTTATTTGCATTTCCCTGATAATTAGTGATATTGAGCATATTTTCATATACCTATTGGCCATTTGTATGTCTTCTTTGGAGAAATATTGCTTGAAGTCCTTTGCCCATTTTAAAAATCAGGTTGTTTTGTGGTTTTCTTCTATTTTGCTATTAAGTTGTAGGGGTCCCTTTATATAATTTGGATATTAACATTTTATCAAATACGGGGCTTGAAATATTCTCTCCATTCTGTAGATTGTCTTTTCACTTTGTTGTTTCCTTTGCTACTCAGAAGCTTTTGAATTTGATATAGTCGCACTTGTCTATTTGGCTTTTATTACTATATTTGTGTATTCTTTAATTTCTTTCATCAATGTTTGTAGTTTTCAGTGTACAAGTCTTTTACCTCTTTAGATAAGTTTATTTTTAATTATTTATTCTTTTTTATGCTATTGTAAATACAATTGTATTCATAATTTATTCTTTAGATAGTTCATTGTTAGTGTATAAAGATGCAACTGAGTTTTGTATGCTGATTTTGTATCCTGCAACTTTGCTGAATTTGGTTATTACTTCTAATTGTATGTGTGTGCAATCTTTAGTTTTGTACATACAAGATCATGTCATCTGCAAACAGAGATAACTTTTTTCTTTCCAATGTGGATGACCTTTTGCTTTTTCTCGTCTCATTGCTCTGGCTAGAACTTCCAGTACCATACTGAATAAAAGTGGCTAGAGTGAGTACCCTTGCCTTTTTCTTCATCTTAGAAACTTTTGTTTCATGTGCTGTCATGGTAAGTCACCATTTTGTATGCCACCTCACCATCCTTGGCTTCTTTCTTCCTCCACTGTACTTTTATTTTTGAGGTGATTTGTTATATGACAAGAGCTGTCTACTAAATCTCTCAGAGGCTGTCACTTAGTAGCCACAGTGATGCTTTTTAATGATAATTCAGATCATATCACTTTCTTCCTTAAAATATCCAATGAATTTAAATTATAAATACAACATACAGACAATGGAACCTACATAATCTAGTCTTTAGTTTCCTCTTGTCTATACCACCTATGGCTCTATCCCTACTGGCGTTCCTATTCATCTTTGAAAATATAATACTAATTCTTTCTTCAGCATTTTTGCCATGCCATTCTGTATTCTTGGATCACTCTATTCCAGATTTTTGCATGGCTCACTTTTTTGTGATTTAGGTTGCTGCTCAAATGTAACCTTCGTAAGAAGGCCTTTTCTAAACACTCTATTTAAAATTGTACCTATTTCCATTCTATTTTCTATCTTGCTGTGTGTTTTTTTTCCCATAGCTCTTATCACTTCTTGGCATTCTATTCATACCAATGTATTCAATGTATTGTTTCTGGTGTACTAGAATATAAGCTCTAGGTAGGCCTGGACTTTATCTTTTGTATTCACTACTGGATTACTAGTGACTAGAAGAGTGTCTGGCATTTAGTAAGCATTCATAACTATTTTCTGCATGAATAGCATGGGAACAATATGGCTGAGAACTTATACCAGGAGAAAAATGGGAGTAAAAACATTCCAGGTAATGTGAATAATACATGCTTAAAGTAGCAAGCATACTGGAAGTTTGAGTAACTGAAAGAACACCAGGTTAACAGGATATGTGGTGAGCAAAAGGAAAGTACACATGGAAAGGAGTTCTTAGAGAGTCTATACTAGTTAAAATCTGGATTATGCTAATTGTCAAAGTCCATACTATGGGCTTTATCTATGAATTTTATCTGAAATGAATCAGGAAGCCATTGAAAGATTTTAAACAGTAGAATGACATGTACCCATTATGTTTTAAACGTATTTCTGAAGAAATAGTTATTTGTATAGAAACACAAATGATTTTACAAATGAAACTCAAAAGAGAAATGGAAAATCTCTGCTGTGATATTTACCTGTTCTAAAAAACTGTATAAGAGACTATACATATATACCTGGGATTTCAGTTGAAAATTATAAAGCAGGGTGATAACACAGGTAAGACAATGAAAAATAAAATTTGCTACATCATTTAAAAAAACATGGAATATTTACTGCAGTTTACTGTCCTCATGGGTCTGTATCCTAAAAATTTGTTCTCAGAGTAACATGCCCATATGGAATAATGATTGTTTATATGTGAGTTTATTTTAATCATTAAGATGGCATCTTTCATATCTCTTCTAAATGGAAAAGCGTATCTTGTAAAAGGAAAAGAAAAAATAATTTCCCATAAAAACATTGATATATCAGAAAATCCCTGCTACCTCAGTGTTTGTATGTGATTATCATCCATTATTATATATTAACATGCTTTTTTATAGTGCCTGAACACTATTTAAAGACAATTAAATATTGTTTGTCTCAAAAACAGCAGTTATTTCTTGAAACATATGTCCTCAATAAATCACAAAAAATGATTTAACAGATGGCACTAATATCAACACAGAACTTTCAGCAGCAGTATCAGAGTTTGACTTCTGGTTTCTAAAGAAAATACCAACATCATTATTGAAAAAATTAAATGCTTTCTCCTTCTCTTTCTCCTCCACACTTTGGGCCATATCAACATTTATAAACCATGAGTAGGTATGCAATTTAGAGTTAGAGATGTAGACATATATCTGTATGTCATAAACATAGACAATGATACATTCAGCTTATAAATCAACTCCTAACTGAAACAATTAATTCCTATGATAATTCCAGCATGCTAACCCTTTACCACAGCTATTAAAGAATTTGTCCCTAAAGCATGTTTATTTGACTAGGGTAGAAGAAACAGGCTTGAAAACAGTCAGGAATGTGGTAGCTCCAGAAGGTTACTGGAACAACTTGACATCAGGCTCTGAGTAACTATTTTTCCTTGCACCACTTTTTCTAGATTCTTAGTCCCTAGACTAGAGAGAGGAATTCTATTGCCTGAGCACTCCTTGGCATTGAGACTATGAGTCTAGTGGAGAAAATCTCGAAGTATTCTATAATATTTGTAGTGAGAAAATAGAAAATTTTTTTCAACAATCCCATCAGGACTGGGCATAATTTGAAAATATTAATCCCTCAAAGAATACCAATTTGCTGTTAAGGAAATAAGTATTGGATGCCCACAGTAAAGGATTTGTAAAATATACCCTAAATTCTACTTTTATATTTATTTCATCTTTATTTCTATATTTCTGTATTATTTCATCTTTATATTAAGATAAAATTTTTCTATTTAACAATTAGAATATATGTTTATATTTTTATAGTCAGAATCTATTTGAATATTTAAATCAATTTTAGTGAAAAACCCTTGGACTCTGTACTTAGTAAATCTTGAAAAACAGCCCTAATTCTTAACAATGTTGATAAGAATATTTCTTCATAAGGTTCTTATAAAAATGAAAAGGAATTGTATTTAGGGGCAAATCATATTAGGGTTGGGATGATCATCCATACTGATTTCAGCTCTGTAATCTGGCTACTTGATTTCTAATACATATTTAACCATCCCTAATCAGTAACACATAGTACCTGAATTACTGATCATCATCAAACACTCCAACTCTCTGCAATTCGTATTTACAAATAAAAAACTAATTAAGAAAATCAATATTTATGGAGTATTTTTGAAGAACTTACTATTCATTCTTTTTTCAACATTAGGCATTCTCAAGCTTTCCCATCAATAATAATTACATGGGATAAGTCTAAATATTTAGAATCCCAGGCACTAATCCAAGAGATTCTGATTTAATAGGTCTGAGATTAGTTGTGGGAGTCATCCTTTTTATCAAAAGTCCTACTGATAGTGATGTAGGCTACCCACATTCCATCTTTGAGAAATGTTGCTTTGGTTTAGTACTACTTATTAAGCAATTTTTAAATGTTTTTGTTGTTGTTGAGAATAATTGACATACAACATTATATTAGTTTCAGGTATACAACATAATGATTTGGTATTTCTATATATATGAAATGATCACCACAATAAGTCTAGTTAACATCCATCACCACATATAGTAACATGTTTTTTTCTTGTCATGAGAACTTTTAAGATCTACTTCCATAGCAATTTTCAAATATACAATACAGTATACATAGTCACTGTGCTGTCATTACATCCCTGTGTCAATTATAACTGGAAGTTTGTACCTTTTGAAAACTTTTACCTATTTCACCTATCTCTTCATAAGGATAGGCACCTCTGGCAACCACCAATCCGTTCTCTATATCTCGGAGTTCAGAATTTTGCTTTGTTTTTAGATGACACATATAAGTCAGATTATAGGGTATTTGTCTGTGTCTCTCTGATGTATTTGCCTTAGCATAATGCTCTCAAGGTCCATCCATATTGTGGCAAATGGCAAGATTTTCTTTTTTTTATGGCTGAATAATATCCTGTTATATATATATATATATATAAAACATATATATGCCACATCTTCTTTATCCATTCATCTTTTGGTGGACACTTAGGTTGTTTCCATGTCTTGGCCATTTTAAGTAATGTTGCAATGAATACTGGGGTGCAGATATCTTTTTGACAGAGTGGTTTTTTTCCCTTCACATATATTCCAGAAGTGGAATTGCTGTATCATATGGTAGTTCAATTTTTAACTCTTTGAGCAAACTCCATACTGTTGCCCATAGTAGCTTCACCAATGTAATTTCCTATCAGCAGTGCACAAGAGTTTCCTTTTCTTAACATCCTTGCCAACATTCATTATCTCTTGTCTTTTTGGTAATAGCCATTCTAACAGATGTGTGGTGATATCCCATTGTGGTTTTGATTTATATTTCCCTGGTGATTAGTGATACTGTGCACATTTCATGTACCTGTTGGCCATTTGTATGTCTTCTTTGGAAAAATGTCTATTCCGATCCTCTGCCACTTTAATCAGGTTTTGTTTGTTTGCTATTGAGTTTTATGAAGTCTTTCCATATCTTGGTTATTAACTTGTTATCAGATGATTTCCAAATATTTTCTCCAGTTTGTTAAGTTACCTCTTCTTTTAGATGATGGTTTCCTTTGCTCTGCAGAAAGCTTTGAGTTGATGTGGTTCTACTTGTTTATTTTAACTTTTGTTGCCATTGCTTTTGGTATCAAATCCAAAACATCATTTTCAAGACCAATGTCAAGGAGCTTACTGCCTATATTTTCTTCTAGGAGTTTTATGGTTTCAGATCTTACTTTCAAGTTTTTAATGCATTTTGAGTTAACTTTAGTGTATGATGTAAGATAGTGGTCCAGTTTCATTATTTTGCATAATAACTGGGTTGTTCAGTTTTCCCAACACAATTTATTGAAGAGACTGCCTTTTCCCCGTTGCATATTCTTAGTTCCTTTGCCATAAATTAATTAACCATATATGGTTGAGTTTATATCTGGGCTCTCTAATGTTGTCCATTGATTGTTCTGTCTGTTTTTGTCAGTGCCATACTGTTTTGATTTCTATCATTTTGTAATATAGTTTAAAATCAGGAAGCATGATCCCTCCAGCTTTGTTCTTCTTTCTGAAGGCTGCTTTGGTTATTTTGGTCTTTTGCAGTTTCATACAAATTTTGAGATTGTTTGTTCTAGTTCTGTGAAAAATGCCATTGGAATTTTTATAGGGACTATGTTGAGTCTGTAGGTCGCCTTGGGTAATATGGACATTTTTACAATATTAATTCTTCTGACACATGAGCATGGAATATCTTTCCATTTATATGTCTGACAATTTCTTTAATCACTTTCTCGTAGTTTTCAGTGTAAAGGTCTTGTACAGGTTTTCATTTCCCTGATTAAGTTTTCAGTGTAAAGGTCTTGTACAGGTTTTCATTTCCCTGATTAAATTTATTCCTAGGTATTTTACTATTTTTTATGGAATTGTAATGGGTTTGTTTTTTTAATTTCTCTTTCTGATAATTATTAGTGTATAGAAACACAACAGATTTCTGTATATTGATTTTTATATTCAGCAGCTTTACTTAATTCATTTATGAGTACAAACAGTTATTTTGGTGGAGTCTTTAGGATTTTTTATACACAATAACACGTGTTTTGCAAGCAAGTGTACTTCTTCCTTTCCATTTTGGATGCCTTCTTTTTCCTTTTTCTTGCCTAATTCCTCTGGCTAAGACTTCAGTACTATGTTGAATAAAAGTGGTAAGAGTAGGCATCCTTGTTGGTTCCTGATATTAGAGGAAGTTCTCTCAGCTTTTTACGGTTGAGTACAATGTTACACGTAGGCTCGTCATACATAGCCTTTATTATGATGCTATATGTTCTTTCTATACCCACTTTGTTGAGAGTTTTTATCATAACTGGATGTTGAATTTAGTCAAATTTTTTTTCTGTTTATTTTAAGATAATCATATATTTATCATTTCCTTAATGTGTTGTGTCACATTGATATGCAGATGCTGTATCATCCTTGCATTCCTGGCATAAATCCCCCTTGCTCATACTATATGATTCTTTTAATGTATTATTGAATATGATTTGCTAGTATTTTGTTGAGGATTTTACATCTATACTTCATCAGAGATATTGGCCTGAAATTTTCTTGTGGTATATTTGTCAGGTTTCTGTATCAGGGTAATGCTCTCCTCAGAAAATGCTTAGAAGTGTTCCCTCCTCTTCTATCTTTTGGAAGAATTTGTGAGGATTTGCATTAATTCCTTAAATATTTGGCAGAATTCACCAGTGAAGTCAACTCGTTCTGGAATTTTTGGTTTCTGGGAGATTTTTGATTATCAGTTCAGTCTCCCTACTAGTAATCAATCCATTCAGACTTTCTCTTTCTTCATGATTCAATCTTGGAAGGTTCTTTGTTTCTAGAAATTTCTCCATTTCATCTAGGGTGTCCATTTTTTGTCATATAATTTTTTATAGTAGTGTTTTATGATACTTTGTATTTCTTTAGTGTCAGCAGTGACATCTCTTTCATTTCTGATTTCAATTGAATCCTCTGTAATTTTCCTCTTGGTGAGTCTACCTAAAGGTTTCTTAATTTTGTTTAACTTTTTTAAAAAGCAGCTCTTGTTTTCCTTGGTCATTGTATTTTTTTCCCTCTATTTTACTTATATCTACTCTAATCTCTATTTTCTTCCTCCTACTAACTTTGGGGTTTATTTCTTATTTTTATAGTTTGTTGAGGTGTAAAGTTATACTGTTCATTTGGTATTGCTCTTGCTTATTGATGTAAGCATTTATTGCTATGAAGCTCCCTTTTAGAACTGCTTATGCTGCATTCCAATTGTTTTGATAAGTTGTATTTCGATTTTCATTTGTTTCAAGGTATTGTTTTAACATGTTTATTGGAGTATAATTGCTTTACAATGGTGTGTTAGATTCTGCTTTATAACAAAGTGAATCAGTTATACATATACATGTATCCCCATAACTCTTCCCTCTTGTGTTTCCCTCCTTGCACCCTCCCTATCACACCCCTCTACGTGGTCATAAAACACCAAGCTGATCTCCCTGTGCTATGCAGTTGCTTTCCACTAGCTATCTATTTTACGTTTGGTAGTGTATATATGTCCATGCCACCCTCTCACTTTATACCAGCTTACCCTTCCCCCACCCCATATCCTCAAGTCCATTCTCTAGTAAGTCTGCATCTTTATTCCCGTCTTGCCCCTAGGTTCTTAATGACCTTTTTTTTTTCTTGTTTTTTAGATTCCATATAAGTGTGTTAGCAAACGGTATTTGTTTTTCTCTTTCTGACTTACTTCACTCTGTATGACAGACACTGGGTCCATTCACCTCACTAAAAATAACACAATTTCGTTTCTTTTTATGGCTGAGTAGTATTCCATTGTGTATATGTACCACATCTTCTTTATCCATTCATCAGTTGATGGAGACTTAGGTTGCTTGCATGTCCTGGCTATTGCAAATAGAGCTGCAGTGGACATGTTGGTACATGACTCTTTGAATTATGGTTTTCTCAGGGTATATGCCTAGTAGTGGGATTGCTGGGTCGTATGGTAGCTCTATTTTTAGTTTTCTAAGGAACCTCCATACTGTTCTACATAGTGGCTGTATCAAATTACATTCTGACCACCAGTGCAAGAGGGTTCCCTTTTCTCCACACCATCTCCAGCATTCATTGTTTGTAGATTTTTTGATGATGGCCATTCTGACTGATGAGAGATGATATCTCGTTATAGTTTTGATTTGCATTTCTCTAATGATTAATGATGCTCAGCATGCTTTCATGTGTTTGTTAGCAATCTGTATATCTTCTTTGGAGAAATGTCTATTTAGGTCTTCTGCCTATTTTTGGATTGGGTTGTTTGGTTTTTTGATATTGAGCAGCTTCTAAATTTTGGAGGTTAATCCTTCGTCATTGCTTCATTTGCAAATATTTTCTCCCATTCTGAGGGTTGTCTTTTGGTCTTGTTTATGGTTTCCTTTCCTGTGCAAAGGCTTTTAAGTTTCATTAGGTCCCATTTGTTTATTTTTGTTTTTATTTCCATTTCTCTAGGCGGTGGGTCAAAAAGGATCTTGCTGTGATCTATGTCATAGAGTGTTCTGCCTGTGCTTTCCTCTAAGAGTTTGATAGTGTCTGGCCTTAGATTTAGGTCTTTAATCCATTTTGAGTTTATTTTTGTGTATAGTGTTAGGGACTGTTCTAATTTCATTCTTTTATGTGTAGCTGTCGTGTTTTCCCAGCACCACTTATTGAACAGGCTGTCTTTTCTCCATATATATTCTTCTCTCCTTTATCAAAGATAAGGTGACCATATGTATGTGAGTTTATCTCTGGGCTTTCTATCCTGTTCCATTGATCTGTATTTTTGTTTTTGACCAGTACCATACTGTCTTGATTACTGTAGCTTTGTTGTATAGTCTGAACTCAGGGAGCCTGATTCCTCCAGCTCCATTTTTCATTCTCAAGATTGCTTTGGCTATTCAGGGTCTTTTGTGTTTCCATACAAATTGTGAAATTTTTTGTTCTAGTTCTGTGAAAAATGCTTGTAGTAGTTTGATAGGGATTGCATTGAATCTGTAGATTGCTTGGGGTAGTATAGTCATTTTTCACAATGTTGTTTCTTCCAATCCAAGAACATGGTATATCTCTCCATCTATTTGTATCATCTTTAATTTCTTTCATCAGTGTCTTATAATTCTCTGCATACAGATCTTTTGTGTCCTTAGGTAGGTTTATTCCTAGATATTTTATTCTTTTTGTTGCAATGGTAAATGGGAGTGTTTTCTTGATTTCACTTTCAGATTTTTCATCATGAGTGTATAGGAATACAAGTGATTTCATGCATTAATTTTGTATCCTGCTACTTTACCAAATACAAGGATTAGCTCTGGTAGTTTTCTGGTAGCATCTTTAGGATTCTCTATGTATAGTATCATGTCATCTGCAAACAGTGACAGCTTAAATTCTTCTTTTCTGATTTGGATTCCTTTTATTTCTTGTGCTTCTCTGATTGCTGTGGCTAAAACTTCCAAAACTATGTTGAATAATAGGGGTGAGAGTGGGCAACCTTGTCTAGTTCCTGATCTTAGTGGAAATGGTTTCAGTTTTTCACCATTGAGGATGATGTTGGCTGTGGGTTTGTCATATATGGCCCTTATTATGTTAAGGTATGTTCCCTCTATGCCTACTCTCTGTAGGGTTTTTTATCGTAAATCAGTGTTAAATTTTGTTGAAAGCTTTCTCTGCATCTATTGAGTTGATCATACGGTTTTTCTCCTTCAATTTGTTAATGTGGTGTATCACATTGATTGATTTGCGTATATTGAAGAACCCTTGCATTCCTGGGTTAAAAGCCACTTGATTGTGGTGTGTGATCCTTTTAATGTGCTGTTGGATTCTGTTTGCTAGTACTTTTTTTTTTTTTTTTTTGCGGTACGAGGGCCTCTCACTGTTGTGGTCTCTCCCGCTGCAGAGCACAGGCTCTGGATGCGCAGGCACAGCAGCTATGGCCCATGGGCCCAGCCTCTCTGTGGCATGTGGGGTCTTCCCTGACCAGGGCACGAACCCGTACCCCCTGCATCGGCAGGCGGACTCTCAACCACTGCGCCACCAGGGAAGCCCCTGTTTGCTAGTATTTTGTTGAGGATTTTTGCACGTATGTTCATCAGTGATATTGGCCTGTAGTTTTCTTTCTTTTTGACATCTTTGTCTGGTTTGGGTATCAGGTTGATGGTGGCTTCATACAATGAGTTTGGGGGTGTTCTTCCCTCTGCTACATTTTGGAAGAGTTTGTAAAGGATAGGTGTTATCTCTTCTCTAAGTGTTTGACAGAATTTGCCTGTGAAGCCATCTGTTCCTGGGCTTTTGTTTGTTGGAAGATTTTAAATCACAGTTTCAATTTCAGTGCTTATGATTGGTCTGATCATATTTTTTATTTCTTCCTGGTTCAGTCTTGGCAGGTTGTGCATTTTTCAGAATTTGTCTATTTTTCTAGGAGGTCCATTTTATTGGCATACAGTTGCTTGTAGCAGTCTCTCATGATCCTTTGTATTTCTGCAGTGGCAGTTGTTACTTCTTTTTCATTTCTAATTCTGTTGATTTGAGTCTTCTCCCTTTTTTTCTTGGTGGGTCTGGCTAATGATTTATCAATTTTGTTTATCTTCTCAAAGAACCAGGTTTTAGTTTTATTGATCTTTGCTATCATTTCCTTTATTTCTTTTTCATTTAATTCTGATCTGATCTTGATGATTTCTTTCCTTCTGCTAACTTTAGGGGTTTTTTTGTTCTTCTTTCTCTAATTGCTTTAAGTGTAAGGTTAGGTTGTTTATTTGACATGTTTCTTCTTTCTGAAGGTAGGATTGTATTGCTATAAACTTCCCTCTTAGAACTGCTTTTGCTGCATGCGATAGGTTTTGGGTCATCCTGTCTCCATTTTCATTTGTTTGTAAGTATTTTTTGATTTCCTCTTTGATTTCTTCAGTGATCTCTTCGTTATTAGGTAGTGTATTGTTCAGCCTTCATGTGCTCGATTTTTTTACAGATTTTTTCCCGTAATTGATATCTAGTCTCATAGTGGTGTGGTCAGAAAGCATACTTGATGCTATTTCAATTTTTTAAAATTTACCAAGGCTTTATTTGTGACCCAAGACATGATCTCTCCTAGAGAATGTACCATTAGCTCTTGAGAAGAAAGTGTATTCTGTTGTTTTTGGATGGAATGACCTATAAATATCAATTGTCTTTCTTGTTTAGTGTATCATTTAAACCTTGTTTTTCCTTATTTATTTCCATTTTGTATGATCTTTCCATTGGTGAAACTGGAGTGTTAAAATCGCCTACTATGATTGTGTTACTGTCGGTTTCCTCTTTTATGGCTGTTAGTATTTGCCTTATGTATTGAGGTGCTCCTGTGTTGTGTGTATAAATATTTACAATTGTTAAAAATTCTTCTAGGATTGATCCCTTGATCATTTTGTAGTGTCTTTATCTCTTGTAATAGTCTTTATTTAAAGTCTCTTTTGTCTGATAACGAGAATTGCTACTTCAGCTTTTTCTTGATTTCCATTTGTATGGAATATCTTTTTCCATCCTCTCACTTTCAGTGTGTATGTGTTCCTAGGTCTGAAGTGGGTCTCTTGTAGATGGCATGTATACGGGTCTTGTTTTTGTATCCATTCAGCCAGTCTGTGTCTTTTGGTTTGAGCATTTAATCCATTTACATTTAAGGTAATTATCGATATGTTTGTTCCTATTACCATTTTCTTAATTGTTTTGGGTTTGTTACTGTAGGTCTTTTTTTTCTCTTGTGTTTCCTCCCTAGAGAAGTTCCTTTAGCATTTGTTGTAAAGCTGGTTTTGTGGTGCTGAATTCTCTTATCTTTTGCTTGTCTGTAAAGGTTTTAATTTCTCTGACAAATCGGAATGAGATCCTTGCTGGGTAATCTTGGTTGTAGGTTTTTCTCCTTCATCACTTTAAATATGTCCTGCCACTCCCTTCTGGCTAGCAGATTTTCTGCTGAAAGATCAGTGGTTAACCTTATGGGGATTCCCTTGTGTGTTATTTCTTGTTTTTCCCTTGCTGCTTTTAATATTTTTTCTTTGTATTTAATTTTTGATAGTTTGAGTAATATGTGTCTTGGCGTGTTTCTCCTTGGATTTATACTGTATGGTACTGTCGGTGCTTCCTGGACTCGATTAACTATTTCCTTTCCCATATTAGGGAAGTTTTCAACTATACTCTCTTCAAATATTTTTTCAGTCCATTTGTTTTTCTCTTCTTTTTCATTGACCCATAAAATTCGAATATTGGTGCGTTTAACGTTGTCCCTGATGTCTCTGAAACAGTCCTCAATTCTTTTCATTCTTTTTTCTTTATTTTGCTCTGCAGTAGTTATTTCCACTCTTTTATCTTCCAGGTCACTTATCCGTTCTTCTGCCTCAGTTAATCTGCTATTGATTCCCTCAGGAGAATTTTTAATTTCACTTATTGTGTTGTTCATCATTTTTTCTTTGCTCTTTAGTTCTTCTTGGACCTTGTTAAACATTTCTTGTATTTTCTCCTTTCTATTTCTAAGTTTTTGGATCATCTTTCCTATCATTATTCTGAATTCTTTTTCAGGTAGACTGCCTATTTCCTCTTCATTGGTTAGGTCTGGTGGGTTTTTATCTTGCTCCTTCATCTGCTGTGTGTTTCTCTGTCTTCTCATTTGGCTTAATTTACTGTTTTTAGGGTCTCCTTTTCTCCGGCTGTGGCTGTGTAGTTCCCGTTGTTTTTGGTGTCTGCCCCCAGTGGGTAAAGTTGTTTCAGTGGGTTTTGTAGGCTTCCTGGTGGAGGGGAATAGCTCCTGTGTTCTGGTGGATGAGGCTGGATCTTATCTTTCTGGTGGGCAGATCCATGTCTGTTGGTGTGTTTTCGGGTGTCTGTGAACTTATTATGATTTTAGGCAGCCTCTCTGCTAATGGGTGAGGTTGTGCTTCTGTCTTGGTAGTTGTTTAGCATAGGGTATCCAGCACTGTAGCTTGCTGGTCGTTGAGTGGAGCTGGGTCATGGCATTGAGACGGAGGTCTCTGGGAGAACTTTGCCATTTAATATTACATGGAGCTGGGAGGTCTCTTGTGGACCAATGTCCTGAACTTGGCTCTTGCACCTCAGAAGCACAGCCCTGACGCCTGCCTGGAGCACCAAGAGCCTGTCATCCACACAGCTCAGAATAAAAGGGAGAAAAAAAAAGAAAGAAAGGGGAAGATAAAATTAAATTAAATAAAGAAAAAAGTTATTAAAATAAAAACTATTAAAAATTTTTTTAAATAAAAATGAAAGAAGGAAGGAAGAGAGCAACGAAACCAAAAAACAAATCCAGCAACGATAACAAGTGCTAAAAACTGTACTAAAAGCAAAGCAAAACAAAACAAAAAATGAAACGGACAGACAAAACCCAGGACAAATGGTAAAAGCAAAGCAATACAGGCAAAATCACACAGAAGCATATGCATACACACTCACAAAAAGAGAAAAAGGGAAAAATATATATATATCGTTGCTCCTAAAGTCCAGCTCCTCTATTTGGGATGATTTGTTGTCTATTCTGGTATTCCACAGATGAAGGGTACATCAGGTTGATTGTACAGATTTAATCCACTGCTCCTGAGGCTGCTGGGAGAAATTTCCCTTTCTCTTCTTTGTTTGCACAGCTCCTGGGGTTCAGTTTTGGATTCGGCCCCGCCTCTGCATGTAGGTCGCCTGAGGGCATCTGTTCTTCGCTGAGACAAGACGGGGTTAAAGGAGCAGCCGATTCGGGGGGCTCTGGCTCACTCAGGCTGGGGGGAGGGAGTGGTACAGCATGTGGGGCAGCCTGTGGCGGCAGAGCCCGGTGTGATGTTGCAACAGCCTGAGGCGCGCTGTGTGTTCTCCAGGGGAAGTTGTCCCTGGATCATGGGACCCTGGCAATGCCAGGCTTCACAGGCTCCCAGGAGGGGTGGTGTGGATAGTGACCTGTGCTCACACACAGGCTTCTTGGTGGCTGCAGCAAAAGCCTTAGCATCTCATGCCCATCTCTGGAGTTCGCGCTGTTTGCCGCAGCTCGCGCCCATCTCTGGAGCTCCTTTAAGCGGTGCTCTTTGTCCCCTCTCCTCGCACACCAGGAAATAGGTAAGAAAAAGTCTTTTGCCTTTTCGGCAGCTCGAGACTTTTTCCCGGACTCCCTCCCGGCTAGCCGTGGCACACTAGCCCCCTTCAGGCTGTGTTTACACAGCCAACCCCAGTCCTGTCCCTGGGATCCAACTGAAGCCCGAGCCTCAGCTCCCAGCCCTGCCCACCCCGGCGGGTGAGCAGACAAGCCTCTCGGGCTGGTGAGTGCTGGTCGGCACTGATCGTCTGTGCGGTAATCTCTCCACTTTGCCCTCAGCACCCCTGTTACTGCGCTCTCCTCCGTGGCTCCAAAGCTTCCCCCGTCCGCCACCCGCAGTCTCCACCTGCGAAGGGGCTTACTAGTGTGTGGAAACCTTTCCTCCTTCATAGCTCCCTCCCACTGGTGCAGGTCCCATCCCTATTCCTTTGTCTCTGTTTTTTCTTTTGCCCTACGCAGGTACGTGGGGAGTTTCTTGCCTTTTGGGAAGTCTGAGGTCTTCTGCCAGTGTTCAGTAGGTGTTCTGTAAGAGTTGTTCCACATGTAGATATATTTCTGATATATTTGTGGGGAGTAAGGTGATCTCCATGTCTTACTCTTCCACCATCCTGAAGCTCATCCTTCAAGGTATTTTTTATTTCCTCTTTTGATTTCTTCTTTGACTCATTTGTTGTTCAGTAGCATGTTGTTAAGTAATGGTAAACATATCAGAGGAACATATCAGAATCATTCGTGAAATGTCTTGAATTTGTAGATGACTTTAACCTCGAGAAATACCAGAATGAAGAAAGTTAGGAAGGGAAGACTGATTTGTTCATTTTGGGGAAAAAAACCCAAAAATGTAGCTGATACTAATATACACCCATCACATTTTAAAGACTTCTGTTCTAAATATTCTCTATTTTTCTGAATATAGAACTGTATCTATATAGTTAATTGAATTGAATTTCTAATGGAAATTATGTCTATGGCTTCAACATTACTACAGTATTTCTGCCCACTTCTGTTTTTTGTCTCCTCTATTCCATGCATTAAATCCAGAGCAATAGTTTTGAAATACATATTTGCTAATGCCCCTGCCCCTAGTAAAAAGCATATTTTTCTTTCCGTTATGCTAGGATAATGACTAAATTTATTAACATACACTGTTAATGAATTCACATGGGCTTCCATTCGTGGGCTCCCTACCACACACCTTTATACCCTTGTCTTTTGTGTTTTCGTTTTTTTTCTTTTGTCTGCATTGGGTCTTCTTTGCTGTGTGCAGGCCTTCTCTAGTTGTGGCGAGCAGGGGCTACTCTTTGTTGCGGTGCGCAGGCTTCTCATTGCGGTGGTTTCACTTGTTGTGGAGCATGGGCTCTAGGCACCTGGGCTTCAGTAGTTGCAGCACACGGGCTCAGTAGTTGCAGCGTGTGGGCTCAGTAGTTGTGGTGTGCAGGCTCTAAGGCGCACAGGCTCTCTAGTTATGGTACACGGGCTTAGTTGCTCCGTAGCATGTGGGATCTTCCCGGACCAGGGATAGAACCCATGTCCTCTGCATTGGCAGGTGGATTCTTACCCACTGCGCCACCAGGGAAGTCCCCTATTGTGTTTTCTGCTACTCTCCTTCCATTCCTCAATTGTCCCATCCTCCTCAAATCTTTACAACTGTAATACCCTGAAATTTTATCAAGTAAAATTGCCTCTTTTATCAAGTAATACTTTACAACCGTAATACTCTGAAATTTTTTGTTCTAGCTCTGTGTAGAATGCCTGTGGTAGTTTGATAGGGATTGCATTGAATCTGTAGATTGCTTTGGGTAGTAGAGTCATTTTCACAATGTTGATTCTTAGAATCCAAGAACATGGTATATCTCTCCATCTATTTGTATCATCTTTAATTTCTTTCATCAGTGTCTTATAATTTTCTGCATACAGGTCTTTTGTCTCCTTAGGTAGGTTTATTCCTAGATATTATATTCTTTTTGTTGCAGTGGTAAATGGGAGTGTTTTCTTGATTTCAATTTCACATTTTTCATCATTAGTATATAGGAATGCCAGAGATTTCTGTGCATTAATTTTGTATCCTGCTAACTTACCAAATTAATTGATTAGCTTTAGTAGTTTTCTGGTAGGATCTTTAGGATTCTCTCTATATAGTATCACGTCATCTGCAAACAGTGACAGCTTTACTTCTTCTTTTCCGATTTGGATTCCTTTTATTTCCTTTTCTTCTCTGATTGATATGGCTAAAACTTCCAAAACTATGTTGAATAAGAGTGGTGAGAGTGGGCAACCTTGTCCTGTTCTTGATCTTAGTGGAAATGGTTTCAGTTTTTCACCATTGAGGACGATGTTGGCTGTGGGTTTCTCATATATGGCCTTTATTATGTTGAGGAAAGTTCCCTCTATGCCTACTTTCTGCAGGGTTTTTAATCATAAATGGGTGTTGAATTTTGTCGAAAGCTTTCTCTGCATCTATTGAGATGATCATATGGTTTTTCTCCTTCAATTTGTTAATATGGTGTATAATGTTGATTGATTTGCGTATATTGAAGAATCCTTGCATTCCTGGGATAAAAGCCACTTGATCATGGTGTATGATCCTTTTAATGTGCTGTTGGATTCTGTTTGCTAGTATTTTGTTGAGGATTTTTGCATCCATGTTCATCAGTGATGTTGGCCTGTAGTTTTCTTTCTTTGTGACATCCTTGTCTGGTTTTGGTATCAGGGTGATGATGGCCTTGTAGAATGAGTTTGGGAGTGTTCCTCCCTCTACTGTATTTTGGAAGAGTTTGAGAAGGATAGGTGTTAGCTCTACTCTAAATGCTTGATAGAATTCTCCTGTGAAGCCATCTGGTCCTGGGCTTTTGTTTGTTGGAAGATTTTTGATCACACTTTCAATTTTAGTCCTTATGATTGCTCTGTTCATATTTTCTATTTCTTGCTGATTCCATCTTGGCAGGCTGTGCATTTCTAAGAATTTGTCCATTTCTTCCAGGTTGTCCATTTTATTGGCATAGAGTTGCTTGTAGTAATCTCTCATGATTCTTTGTATTTCTGCAGTGTCAGTTGTTACTTCTCCTTTTTCATTTCTAATTCTGTTTATTTGAGTCTTCTCCCTTTTTTTCTTGATGAGTCTGGCTAATGGTTTATCAATTTTGTTTATCTTCTCAAAGAACCAGCTTTTAGTTTTATTGATCTTTGCTATCGTTTCCTTCATTTGTTTTTCATTTATTTCTGATCTGATCTTTATGATTTCTTTCCTTCTGCTAACTTCGGGTGTTTTTGTTCTTCTTTCTCTAATTGCTTTAGGTGCAAGGTTAGGTTGTTTATTCGAGATGTTTCCTGTTTCTTAAGGTAGGACTTCATTGCTATAAACTTCCTTCTTAGAACTGCTTTTGCTGCATCCCATAGGTTTTGGGTTGTCGTGTCTCCATTGTCATTTGTTTCTAGGTATTTTTTGATTTCCTCTTTGATTTCTCTAGTGATCACTTCGTTATTAGGTACTGTATTGTTTAGCCTCAATGTGTTTATATTTTTTACAGATCTTTTCCTGTAATTGATATCTAGTCTCATAGCATTGTGGTCAGAAAAGATACTTGATATAATTTCAATTTTCTTAAATTTACCAAGTCTTTGTTTGTGACCCAAGATATGATCTATCCTGGAGAATGTTCCATGGGCACTTGAGAAATATGTGTATTCTTTTGTTTTTGCATGGAATGTCCTATAAATATCAATTAAGTCCATCTTGTTTAATGTATCATTTAAAGCTTGTGTTTTCTTATTTATTTTCATTTTGAATGGTCTGTCCATTGGTGAAAGTGGAGTTTTAAAGTCCCCTACTATGAGTGTGTTACTGTCTATTTCCCCTTTTATGGCTGTTAGTATTTGCCTTATGTATTGAGGTGCTCCTATGTTGGGTGCATAAATATTTACAATTGTTATATCTTCTTCTTGGATCAATCCCTTGATCATTATGTAGTGTCCTTTGTCTCTTCTAATAGTCCTTATTTTAAAGTCTATTTTGTTTGATATGAGAATTGCTACTCCAGCTTTCCTTTTATTTCTGTTTGCAGGGAATATCTTTTTCCATCCCCTCACTTTCAGTCTGTATGTGTCCCTAGGTCTGAGGTGGGTCTCTTGTAGACAGCATATATATGGGTCTTATTTTTGTATCCATTCAGCCAGTCTGTGTCTTTTGGTGGGAGCATTTAATCCATTTACATTTAAGGTAATTATCGATATGTATGTTCCTATTACCATTTTCTTAATTGTTTTGGGTTTGTTATTGTGGGTCTTTTCCTTCTCTTGTGTTTCTTGCCTAGAGAAGTTTCTTTAGCATTTGTAGTAAAGCTGGTTTGGTGGTGCTGAACTCTCTCACCTTTTGCTTGTTTGTAAAGGTTTTTATTTCTCCATCAAATCTGAATGAGATCCTTGCTGGATAGAGTAATCTTGGTTGTAGGTTTTTCTCCTTCATCACTTTAAATATGTCCAGCCAGTCCCTTCTGGCTTGCAGAGTTTCTGCTGGAAATTCAGATGTTAACCTTATGGGGATTCCCTTGTGTGTTATTTGTTGTTTTTCTCTTGCGCTTTTAATATGTTTTCTTTGTATTTCATTTTTGACAGTTTGATTAATATGTGTTTTGGTGTGTTTCTCCTTGCATTTATTTTGTATGGGAGTCGCTGTGCTTCCTGGACTTGATTAACTATTTCCTTTCCCATATTAGGGAAGTTTTGAACTATAATCTCTTGAAATATTTTCTCAGTCCCTTTCATTTTCTCTTCTTCTTCTGGGACCCTTATAATTCAAATGTTGGTGCATTTAATTTTGTCCCAGAGGCCTCTGAGTCTGTCCTCAGTTCTTCTCATTCTTTTTTCTTTTATTCTGCTCTGCAGTAGCTATTTCCACTATTTTATCTTACATGTCACTTATTCGTTCTTCTGCCTCAGTTATTCTGCTATTGATCTCTTCTAGAATATTTTGAATTTCATTTATTGTGTTGTTCATTGTTGCTTGTATTCTCTTTAGTTCTTCTAGGTCCTTGTTAAATGTTTCTTGAATTTTCTCTATTCTATTTCCAAGATTTTGGATCATCTTTACTATCATTATTCTGAATTCTGTTTCAGGTAGACTGCCTATTTCCTCTTCATTTATTAGGTCTGGTGGGTTTTTATCTTGCTCCTTCATCTGCTGTGTGTTTTTCTGTCTTCTCATTTTGCTTATCTTACTGTGTTTGGGGTCTCCTTTTTGCAGATGTAGGTTCGTAGTTCCCATTGTTTTTGGTGTCTGTCCCCAGTGGCTAAAGTTGGTTCAGTGGGTTGTGTAGGCTTCCTGGTGGAAGGGACTAGTGCCTGCGTTCTGGTGGATGAGGCTGGATCTTGTCTTTCTGCTGGGCAGGTCCATGTCTGGTGGTGTGTTTTGGGGTGTCTGTGGCCTTATTATGATTTTAGGCAGCCTCTCTGCTAATGGGTGGGTTTGTGTTCCTGTCTTGCTAGTTGTTTGGCATAGGGTGTCCAGCACTGTAGCTTGCTGGTCGTTGAGTGAAGCTGGGTGTTGGTGTTGTGATGGAGATCTCTGGGAGATTTTTGCCATTTGATATTATGTGGAGCTGGGAGGTCTCTCGTGGACCAGTGTCCTGAAGTTGGCTCTCCCACCTCAGAGGCACAGCACTGACTCCTGGCTGCAGCACCAAGAGCCTTTCATCCACAGGCTCAGAATAAAAGGGAGAAAAAGTAGAAAAAAAGAAAAAGGGTAAAATAAAATAAAATAATATAAAATAAAATAAAGTTATTAAAATAAAAAGTAATTACTAAGAAAAAAATTTTTGAAAAAGTAAAAAAAAACAGAGAGAACCCAGGACAAATGGTGAAAGTGAAGCTATACAGACAAAATCTCACACAGAAGCATATACATACACCCTCATAAAAATAGGAAAAGGGGAAAAAATAATACGTCTTGCTCCGAAAGTCCACCTCCTCAATTTGGGATGATTCCTTGTCTATTTAGGTATTCCACAGATGCAGGGTGCATGAAGCTGTTTGTGGAGATTTAATCCACTGCTCCTGAGGCTGATGGGAGAGATTTCCCTTTCTCTTCTTTGTTTGCACAGCCCCTGGGGTTCAGCTTTGTATTTGGCCCTGTCTCTGCGTGTAGGTCGCCTGAGGCGTTTGTTCTTTGCTCAGACAGGCTGGGGTTAAAGGAGCAGCTGATTCGGGGTCTCTGGCTCTCTCAGGCCGGGGGTGGCAGTGGTACGTATGTGGGGCCAGCCTGTGGCGGCAGAGGCTGGCGGGACATTGCAGCAGCCTCTGAGGCATGCCGTGCGTTCTCCCGGGGAAGTTGTCCCTGGATCACAGGACCCTGGCAGTGGCTGCCTGCACAGGCTCCCGGGAGAGGAGTTGTGGAGAGTGACCTGGGCTTGCACACAGGCTTCTTGGTGGTGGAAGCAGCAGCCTTAGCACCGTTTCTGGGGTCCACGCTTTTAGCCACGACTCACGCTCGTCTCTGGAACTCCTTTCAGCAGTGCTCTTAATCCCCTCTCCTCGGGCACCAGGAAACAAAGAGGGAAGAAAAAGTCTCTTGCCTCTTCTGCAGGTCCAGACTTTTTCCCGGACTCCCTCCCGGCTAGCCGTGGTGCTCGTGCGCCTTCAGGCTGTGTTCACGCTGCCAACCCCAGTCCTCTCCCTGGGATCCGACCGAAGCCCGAGCCTCAGCTCTCAGCACCCCCCCCACCCCACCCCCCACCCCCCCGCAGCAGTGAGCAGACAAGCCTCTCGGACTGGTGAGTGCTTGTCGCCACTGATCGTCTGTGCGGTAATCTCTCCGCTTTGCCCTCCGCACCCCTGTTGCCGTGCTCTCCTCCATGACCCCAAATCTAACACCCGGTGACACCCGCAGTCTCCGCCCGTGAAGGGGCTTCCTAGTGTGTGGAAACCTTTACTCCTTCACAGCTTCCTCCCAGTGAGGCAGGTCCCGTCCCTATTCTTTTGTCTCTGTTTATTATTTTTTCTTTTGCCCTACCCAGGTATGTGGGGGCTTTCTTGCCTTTTGGGAAGTCTGAGATCTTCTGCCAGCGTTCATTGGGTGTTCTGTAGGAGTTGTTGCACGTGTATATGTATTTCTGATGTATCTCTGGGGAGGTAGGTGATCTCCACGTCTTACTCTTCCGCCATCTTCCTCAACTCCTCTCCAATTATTTTAAATTTTTATGTGTCATCATCTAGTAAGTTTATAGCTACACTAGCCTCAGTAATAAATCCTAATCCCTAGAACTATAATAAATATACACCATTCACAAAGTCAGGTTAGGTCCGAAGATGAAAATCCAGAGTATCTCAGACCTTTCAGAATTGTCCCTAAGTACCTCAGGTTTAATATTTCAACATTTTATTTTATTCTTTAGGCAAATAAGGTACTTGGTTGGCAAAAACAGTTTGTTCAGATTTTTCTGTAGGATGATATGAAAAAACTCTAACGGGCTTTTTGGCCAACCCAGTATTTCATATTTGTGTTACAAAATAAATTTTTAGTTAATGTAAAAATGATCATAATGGTTATAAGTATTTGGCTTTTATTACTCTATTTGTTTTATACTATTGTATATTGTCAATAACTCTCAACAAGTTCATGACTTAACTTCCAAAATCATCATTTATCTGCCAAATTCTCACATTTTAATGGTGATTCTTTTTTTCTGAAGCTTTAGAAATAACTCAGCTTCCTTAAATGCTATTTTCCTTTTTCATAAAATACCCTTGACTATCACCCATATTGATCTTTTTTTCCAGTTTCCTCTTTCCTACCCTTGACACATTAGGGTTTCCCCAGGGATTGGCCCTTTAGCCCTCACTTTAACTCTAGATATTTAACCGATAAAATTTTATACATTATCATGATTTGTAGCACCAACAGTGACCTATTTTTTATCTCCAGGTTATATATTTCTCCCGAATTTTAAATCAAGATGTTAAATTTATTAAATCAAATGTTTTGAGGACTTTCAATTTGCTAAGCTTTTTTGGAGAGGTTGGAGATATGGTCCCTACAAAATTATTCTTACATGCTTAGAAACTACTAATACATGAAACTCAATGTGCCCCAAAATGAAGTTAACTGAGTAACCTCTGTCCACTACTACCAAACCCCCAGAACATTCTCTTCCTCTTTTTATCCAGTTGAGATAATTGACATATAGCACTGTATAAGTTTAAGGCATATAGCATAATGACTTGACACACACACACATATATATATATATATATATATATATATAGTAAAATGATTTCCACGATAATTTTGGTTAACATCCACCATTTCATATATAGAGAAAAAAAGTTTTTTTCCTTGTCCTGAGAGCTCTCTGGATTTACTCTCTTAACAACTTTCCTATATATCATACAACAGTCTTAACTATAGGCATCATGTTGTACATTATATCCCTAGCACTCATTTATCTTATAACTGGAAGTTTGTACCTTTTGACAATCTCTATCCAATTGTCTCTCCGCTGCTCCCTGCCTGTGGTAACCATAAATCTGACCTCTTTTTCTATGAGCTTGTTTTTTGGGGTTTTGGTTATTTTTTTAGATTCTACATATAAGTGAGATCATACAGTACTTGTCTCTCTGTCTGACTTATTTTACTTAGCATAATGACCTCAAGATCCATCCATGTTGTTGCAAATGGGAGGATTTCCTTTTTCAAATAATATATTAATGGCTGAGTAATATTCTATTATATATATATGTATATATATAATTTTCATTTTCTTTATTCATCTGTCAGTAGACACTTAGCTTGTTTCCATGTCTTGTCTATTATAAATAATGCTGCTCTGAACATGAGGGTGCAGATATATCTTTGACACAGTGGTTTTATTTCCTTCCAATATATTCCAGAAGTGGAATTGCTGGATCATATTTTAGTTCTATTTTTAATTTTTTGAGCAACTTCCATACTTTTTTTCATACTGGCTATACCAGTTTACAATCCCATCAGTAACACACGAGGGTTCTTTTTTCTCTACATCCTTGCCAGCATTTGTTATCTCTTTTGATGATAGCCATTCTAACAGGCATGAGGTGATATCTCATTGCAGTTTTGATTTGCATTTTCCTTATGATTAGTGACATTGAGCATTTTTTCATGTTCCTGGCGTCCATTCATACACCTTCTTCAGAAAATGCTTTATTCAGGTCCTTTGCCCATTTTTCAATTGGATTATTATTATTATTCTGCTGTTGAGTTGTATGAGATCTTTATATATTTTGGATATTAACCCCTTATTAGATATATTGTTTGCAATTTTTTCGTTCTGTATGTTTTCATTTCATTGATCATTCTTTTGCTGTCTAGATAGTTTTAATTTGATGTACTCCCACTTGTTCATTTTTTATTTTGTTACTGTGGTTCTCTTGCTCTGATTACTGCTATACCAATTGTGATTTTGCCCCCAAAAGAAATATGTTTGTGTATTTTTTCTCTTACATATAAATTATTACAAAAATTCCATTACTTCTTCTGAAATCTTTCCAATTCCATCACCACTGTCACAGCTTTTCTTCAGTCCTTATGTGTTAACTAGACTATACCAACTGAGAAACTGAATATACAAATGAACACTGTCTAGACCATGTATAAAAATAGAAACCTGTCTCACAACGTGCAGCAACCTGCCCAGGAAACCAACAATTTTATGTGCAATAACCAGCCAAGGGAGCCAGCCTGTTATAAGTCAGACTTATAGGAAGTCAGAGCACTATCTGTAGTAACAATACAGGAAGCTAAATGATAACTTCTGTAACAGTTGGCCCAAAATGGCCAGGCCTTGGTTAGTAACGAATAGCTTCCCTAACTTCTATCCCAACTTAGGACCAACCAGAGAAAGCTTCCAACTTAGGACCAACCAAAGAAAGCCAAATATGTACACTAACCAATCACACAGGATGCCCATTTCTAGTTAGCCCACCTCTAGCTTCCTCATGCCAATAGCCTCCAATCAGAGCCTACCTAGAACCTTCCCTTTTTTCATTGTAAAGCATTCCTACTCCTCTGTCTGCCTTTGAGACTCAGCCAAAACAAAAGTGATGGTGGCTGACTCCCTTGCTATAGCAAGCTGTGAATAAATAGCCTTTGCTTGTTCTCGTTTGGTTGCTCTTCATTTATTTCCACACAACAAAGTCCTGACTAGTTTCTGCCCATTGTCCGGATATTTCCAATTGGTTTCACTCTACAACTAGAGTGATATTTCAAAACTCAGAACCTGTATTGTCACTGATCTGCATATTTTTCAGTGGGTCCCCGTTGCCTTGGGGACTGAACTATAAAGTTCTTCAGCCGATCACAGAAGTCCACAGTCTCAATTCTTACCATTTCCCCAAGTAAAACATCTTGCTGATCTCATAATATACTGAACATTTTCATTCCTCCAATTGTCTGAACAATCTGGTTTCGTTTCCTTTAATGAGTTTGTCTGCTTTATCCACCTGTTTAACTCTTTTCTTTTCCTTTGAGACTGGATTAACTTTTTCCTTAAAGAATCTTGCTACCAAGACTTATTTGACTTTTTCTCTTCTATACTCCAATAATATCCTAAGGTTACTTCTACTTCACATTATTAAGATCAAACTATTTTATATACTTTTATCTGTATCCTGTTAAACTGAATCTCAAGTGTGAAGTTCTAGTTTTAATCAATTTTCTATTCATGGAAATTAGACCAATTCCTAGAGCATAGTAGGATCTCAACAAATAATATTGGCTATTTTATTTCTGGCTTTGATTTGTTACCCATATAAATTATTTACTAACCTATTAGTAAATAATATATATAACTGTATCTTAATATTATTAAATAATTATTAGTAATTGATAGCTAATGAACATAAAATATTAATGTTATTTTTCAATATAAAAATACAGGTTTTGACCATCATCAGTAATTGTATACATCTTATCCTGATGAGCAGCATCAAAAAAACCTAACAGAAGCAATGCAGTATATATGTCCTATAGGGTTTGCTGAATATTGGGCATATTTCAAGTGCCTCCTCCCATTCACTCAAGACCATCATTTCCCAGACCCTCAGCCACTGAGCATAATAGCTTAAGCCCATGTGGTTTTGCTGCCTGGGGTGGACTAGATGTTTGCGTTAGGGCTGGGCCTTATTTTTCTATCTCTATACAATTATGTCTGCCACATGACCTCAATTCATGGTTTCTCTCACCACTTCCAAATTGAATGAAGCACCCACCATAGGGCATGAGATCTGGCGTCCTGACCAACTAAAGAAAGATTAGCACATAAATATTAGAAGCGAAATGGAGTTTTTTCCCTATGGGGAAACATTAGTCATTGTGAAAGAAGTCTAGAGAGATTTGGGCAAATAAATTTGCTCTTTTTCCTACCCCCAGTTGGCTGTATCATGCTGGGGAGATACGTCCTATGTTGCAGAGTGCGTGTACCTCTTGAACAGCTAGTTACATCTCCTTGCATTTACTGGTGAATTTAATAAAGTATCACCAGCATTGCTACTCATCCTTTCCTATTTTACCTTCCATTTCCCTCATTCTTGTTGCCCTGTGATTGTAACTCCTAAGTCAACGACTAACAATAATCTTTGCCTCAGGTTTTGTTTTATGGGGATCAAGGTCTAAAATAGGATGGATATAAATGTTAGCCTGCAAGAGCTTATAAATTAAATGAATGAAAAATGTTGTATAACCAACAGTAACAGAAATCTTGTCTTTGTCAACATGAAGTTTTTAGTCTCTTTATATTGTTACATATAGATCTAGTAGGATGCTAAAGTCAAATCCCAAGAGTTTGTGCATGTATTAATACTTGTTATTCTATGCATAAGCACTGCTGAAACACTGAAAAATCTCAATAGGTATTTGCTAAGAAAAGTAAAGCTAGTAATGTGTTTACATTAAACAACCAATTTCAAAGGGCTATTTTATTCCAAATATATTTGGAATGGGTTCAAAGGATAGAAAACCTAGTGATCCCTGATTTTGTGAGCCATGCTAGTGATCTATATGCACATTTTGCTTCCCACTTACCCCTTTTCTGCATTAGTCCTTGAAAACCTCTGACTTAAAGGCTCTGAGGAAAAGCATGAACAAAAGGTATAATCAAATACAGAAAAGGAGACGTTTGCTGCAATTGATGCCTGACAAAGCCGTAAACACTTCATGAACACTGGAGACATATGGTTGCCACAGTAGGAGTAAATAGGCCTGCTATTGCAGAGCCCACGAAGCCAAGGATCCTGTGGAGTGTTTTGTAAGTTCTATATAGAAAGGAAGGTATTTGTTGTGTCCAAATAGGTACATGGATTGCTTCTTATTTTTTTAAAATATAAAATCCATCATTTCTACATGAGTGGCTGTTTATCCATATTGGCACTCTGGAGACACCTTAATCTACTTGAAAATGACATTGAATTTGATGTCATGATATGCTTCAAAAGAGTAGGTCTGTTCACAGAGAAAGATTGCAGTTCAGCAGTACTAACTTCATGGGACAAGAAGAAAGATTTTAACTGAAGTGTGGGCGTAGGGCTGTGCATGGCTGGCTGAGTTCTCCCTGTTATCAACATGAGTGTACAAGAGAAGAAAAGAAACAAAGGTTCATTGCTAGATGGTAATAAGGGCTTCAAAATGAGTAATAAACTTGTAATTTCTAAACGCATTGATCCATAGGATTCTAATCAATTTTTCAAAATGGAAAAATATTCTGAGAAAAGAGACCATTTTATACAAAAAGAATGGATATTCTATTTTTCTGATTTTGATTTATTTACTTTTTTGTTGTTGTTCAGGTATAGTTGTTTTACAATGTTGTGTTAATTTCTACTGTACAGCAAAGTCGAGTTCCCTGTGCTGTACAGAAGGTTCTTATTAGTTATCTATTTTATACATATTAGTATATACATGTCAATCCCTATCTCGTAGTTCATCCCACCATCATAGCCACTGCCCACTTTCTCCCCTTGGTGTCCGTACATTTGTTCTCTACATCTGTGTCTCTATTTCTGCCTTGCAAACCAGTTCATCTGTACCATTTTTCTAGATTCCAAATATATGAGTTAATATATGATATTTGTTTTTCTCTTTCTGACTTACTTCACTTTGTATGACAGTTTCTAGGTCTATCCTCATCTCTACAAATGACCCAATTTCATTCCTTTTTATAGCTGAGTAATATTCCATGGTATCTATGTACCACATCTTCTTTATCCATTTGTCTGTCGATGGACATTTAGGTTGCTTCCATGACCTGAGTATTGTAAACAGTGCTGCAATGAGCATTGCGGTGCATGTTTCTTTTTGAATAATAGATTTCTCTGGTTATATGCCCAGTAGTGGCGTGGCTGGGTCGTATGGTAATTCTATTTTTATTTTTTAAGGAACCTCCATAATGTTCTCCATAGTGTCTGTATCAATTTACATTCCCACCAACAGTGTAGGAGACTTCCTTTTTCCCTACACCCTCTCCAGTGTTTGTTGTTTATGGATTTTCTGATGATGCCCATTCTGACTGGTGTGAGGTGATACCTCATTGTAGTTTTGATTTGCATTTCTCTAGTAATTAGTGATGTTGACCATCTTTTCATGTGCCTCTTGGACATCTGTATGTCTCCTTTGGAGAAATGTCTATTTAGGTCTTCAGCCCATTTTTTGATTGGGTTGTTTGTTTTTTTAATGTTGAGCTGCATGAACTATTTATGTATTTTGGAGATTAATCCTTTGTCTATAGATTCATTTGCAAATATTTTCTCCTATTCTGAGGGCTGTCTTTTTGTCTTGTTTATAGTTTCTTTTGCTGTGCAAAAGATTTTAAGTTTCATTAGGTCCCATTTGTTTATTTTTGGTTTTATTTCCATTACTCTAGGAGGTGGGTCAAAAAGATCTTGCTGTGAGTTATGTCAAAGAGTGTTTTTCCTATGTTTTCCTCTAAGAGTTTTTACAGTGTCTGGTCTTACATTTAGATCTTTAATCCATTTTAAGTTTATTTTTGTGTATGGTGTTAGGGAGTGTGCTAATTTCATTCTTTTACATATAGCTCTCCAGTTTTCCCAGCACCACTTATTGAAGAGACTGTCTTTTCTCCATTGCATAGCCTTGCCTCCTTTTTCATAGATTAGTTGACCATAGGTGTGTGGGTTTATCTCTGGGCTTTCTGTCTTGTTCCATTGATCTATATTTCTTTTTTCTGCCAGTACCATATTGTCTTGATTACTGTAGCTTTGTAGTATAGTCTGAAGTCAGGGAGTCTGATTCCTCCAACTCCATTTTTTTCCCTCAAGATTGCTTTGGCTATTTGGGGTCTTCTGTGTCTTCATACAAATTTTAAGATTTTTTGTTCTAGTTCTGTAAAAAATGCCATTGGTAATTTGATAGGGATTGCATTGAATCTGTAGATTGCTTTAGGTACTATAATCATTTTCACAGTATTGATTCTTCCAGTCCAGGAATGGATATTCTAATGCAATATTTCTATGTATACTAGTCATGTGCTTTTAAAACATACTTTAAAGAGCAATGAGACTTTTTTTTTATCATTTATGCATTTTTTCAACTCTTGGTATCATTTGAAATCTGAAGCCCTATAGGTAGGTGAGAGAAAGTGAGCAGCTTACAACAGGTATTAAAACGACTATTGAATATCTGTATACTCATTTTGAAAAAGACTGTTTTCTTAGTCTATCCTAGGGCACAGAATATTGATATAAAGCTCATGGTTAATTACTTCTCAAACACAGGTGTTCACAGTGAACTTAACTGAGGGATTTTTAAAACTTGCTCCTCGAAGTCAAGAAACATAATATATGTACTCTATCTAAACAAAAGAACTCCAGAAATTAACTAAAAGTCTATTGGAAAAAAAAGGAAAAACATCACTTTCATGAAAGTAGAATGAAGCTTAAAGTTTTGAGGAGTGGAATGAACTCTGTTTGATAAAAGATACTCTCTAAAATTAATAATTAACTTCTGTATATTCTTCAAGTTTTGCTTTACACTAGATATTTTAAAATAAATACAGCATATAAGATCTACAGCATATAAGATCCCTCATAACCAGACTCCAGATTATAGTCGCACTTTCATCCCTCTCAACCATGTACCCGATTCTGTAGTCAAATCTCTGATCCCCAAATCCGCAGAGCATTTTATTTATCTTTGCCTTTGTTTATGCTACTTTCTTCACCTGGTAGTCCCTCTTCTATTCTTCTTCCCTCATCTACACTGTCTCCTTTTCCATCCAGCAAACTCCTACTCACTTTTAAAGGTGATATCTTCTCTATAACTTCCTGAGATCATCCCCCTTCCATTTCTCCTTCTAGGCAGAGTCAATTTTTCCCACAAATGTATCCCATTTAAATGTTAATAGTGCCTTTGTTTTAGCCCTTATCATCTTGTATTGTTATTTGCTACTGTAATTGTTATTTGAAACTACCTTATGTTTCCTGAGCTCTTTATAGAGGAAAAAAATTAATCTTGATCATTTATGTAAACTCTGCTCCTACTTACAGGGATTAGCACATGGTTATAGTGCAATAAATATTGTTGGATTGATGAAGATAGACTTTTATTACATGTCTCTTTAGTGTATATTTTCTATATGTATAGTAAGCTCATGTTTTCAAAATGATTTCTTATAAATGATTCTGTCTGTGTATGTCTGAGAAGATTTTTATTTCTCACATAAGTGATGGCTGAATTGAACATACAATTCTAGGGTTATATTTTTTTCTTTACAATTCTGGATATAACATCTTTCTCTGATAACCAGAAGAAATTATAGGCCAAACATTGCTCTTCCTGCTTTCAGCCAATATCCTTTCCTTTTGAAAATTTTTGTCACCTTTCAGCCCAAATGCTTTGTTCTTGTCATTCACTTGGCCACATTTTGTTCTGATGTGCCTCTCTGTCCAGTGATCCATTGATCACTTCTGTGATTTTCTCATCATTCTAGTCATGTTGTTCAACCATAGTCTTTTTTAAAAACTTTTGAAGTTTTCTTTAGCATGTATCTCTGCTAGTTAAAATGTAATAAACACCCTGTAGAAGTAATGATTTTTGAGGTCTCAGGATTATGTGTAACTTTTCTTTCTAAATAACAAAAACTCAATTCAGTGTTCTGCATATATTGTCCTTCAAAACAAAATTCTTCAATAAATCAAATAATTGAGCAGTACTCTGTAGGTCACTCACCTTTTCTATTATCAGTTTCATTAAAACTAAAAGTTAGTACTGGATGCAAAAGTTTTCTAATTTTTCACACCATGCATCCTTTTAATAAAGCACACTAGGTTATGCCGAATGATTGTGTATTGTTGAATTGTTGCGGAAACACATTAGGTCATCAACAAACTTTTTTTTAATTGAATGACTTGATGTATCAATCAAAATCCTTGTCTGATTTATAGGTTTGAAAAAATTTATTGGAGCTCTGTTAGCCTGAGAGGGTACTTTTTTCCATACTCATTACCCACCTTGCTGGCATCCTGAACAGGTAAAACAAATAAATCTTACAGTGGGAAAATGGCTTTCATAATGGTAATAAAAAAACAGGACTCTGGAATCAAGCACATTTTGATTTCATATTTACTACTTAGCTGTATGATGAAAAAGTTAATCTCATTTTTCTTATTGTAAAATGAAATCCTTCTTCATAGTGCTGTTGTCAGAATTTAACGTGAATATGTAAGTAAAAAATTTGGCACGGTAGTCAACCCTAAACATGACTTTATCTAGAAGAAAGCAAAATTTTTATAATTAACTTTTTTAGTAAACCACTCTTAACTGGAGAATTAAATAAGAACAGTCAGTGGAAAAATAGAAAGCCCTTGTCTTTGCTTTTTAAAAAATGGTACATTTTAAAGCACTTTTAAGAAGAGCTTTCACAGAAAACAAGTAGTTTTATCCCTACTTGTTGAGCCTTTTAGGGCAGAATTAAGATGTATTACTGGATGGAATCTTAGTTCTTTCAGGAGAGCTCAAAAAGAAGGCTAAATAACTGTAAACTTGGTGAAATCTAATTGTATTTCTCTGTTTTGCTAAATAAACTATTTGCTTCCTCCATCCTTTGCCATCCTCCTACACAGTTAGGGGCGTTTCCAGTCATTTGGCAATTTGTTCATAATAGGGAGAATAATGTATAATCAAAACTTGATTTCATGCCTGATTTGATTACAGGGTACTGATTAAACCAATGCTAGCAAATTTTGTTTAATTCAGTAATTAGGAGAGGGGTGATTTCCCATACATCTTTGAGAGACCAATCACTGTAGGTAAAACTCCCTGTCCTTTACGACGGGGAGGCCTGAATCAGGCTTTATATAATGTATTCATTCTGTTAAATGTAAATTTATTAACAGGTTTTTATGTTTTCCCAAGAAACTGGGACTTTTTAGGTCCTGAGTAAATGAAAGCAAAGCGATCTCCTTGTCTCTTGAGTTTAATGACATTTATTACTTCAGAGTCTTGACAAGTCCCATTATTACATTTCACTTTTTGAAAAGTGGCTGTATGCTAAGCCTGGTACCTGACATAGCATTAGATATCTTGCCCAGTAGGTTTACAAGTTAATTCATTAAACCAAATCATTTTCATTAGAACACTGGCCTGACATGTTACCGGTACCACTAAAATAATTTTATTCTGTCCATTATAGTAAGTGATACGTCTGATACAGTTATTAAGTTAAAGTGTTCTCTCAAATTCTCATGTTCAGTTATTCTTGCCACCACTCACAATGTTGATGGCTCTCTCAGGAAGCATTACCTATAAGGATAAATTCCAACTTTGTTTCTTGGTATTGATATTCCTCCACAGTTTGGTCACAGCATACTTTTCCAACCTCTTCCCCTACTATTCTGTACCCAAATCTTCCACAGCAACCAGGCTGCCCTATTCATGTCTGAAGCTCTGCTAGGAACACTGTAGCTGCCCAATACTTCTCCTTTGAAAGAGAAGGCTTCGCCTCTCCTTTGTTTAGGCAAACTTCCTTTGTGATCAGATCCAACCCCACATTTTTCATGAAGAGTTTCCTTTCTTCTTCTCATCTGTACATCTCTTTTACACATAACATTACATTCTGATAAAAATAGCCCTTTTTCTGCTGTCCTTACTGTGCTGCTAACAGGTATCATACTTACTTCTCAGGTGACTACTCCTGGAACTTCTAATTTGGTTTTTATCTTGTGTAAGGATATAACTACTCTGTTGTAGTTTTCTCTATCCACCCAAAATGTAGCACCAAATGCATAGAGAACAGCGCTCACGTTAAAAATGTCTCAGTACTTGCATATTGTATTTTGTCTGGAGTCAGAGGAGAGGTAATGCCTCTCTACCAAAGGCACTCTTAATAAAATCAGCTCTAAGTTCTCACTTCATAGATTGGTGGTCACTCTTCTCATTTCTTTGCTTCTATTGAGGTTATGACATGCCTTAGACCATAGTTGCTTCCAGCTATATTTTCTATAATTGTTGAGTAATGTTCCCAGGAAAAAGTGATATTTGCTAAATCCCTAACCTGTATGGAGACTTCTATAAATTTGTAATTTCAAATTCAACTTTAGCTCTATGTGTGCTATATTATATATTCCTTGAATCTTCTTGAACTTCACTTCTTGGACGTACTGAACAGTGCTATTATGCTATCACTTGTACATTTTTTTCAGGCATTATAGTACAAAAATATTAAACAAATTAGAAAATAATAAATTAATTAACATGAAGCCACAGTAGAATAAAGAGCAGAGATTTCACATCTTACTGAATTTAAGATAACTCAATCTATTGCTTATTGGCTGAGTATTGGTGAAATGGTGCAAAAAAACTTTTAACCAAGGATATTTACAATAGATTTATTCACTAGGTTTCATTGGCTGAGAGCATAAGACAGGAATAAAATGTATTCAGTATATTAATAGTATAATCTATTAGATTGGTACATATATAATGTATGTTTATGTATATGCACACATATATATTAAATATTTCAGAGAAAAATAACATTATAATAGTTCCCCCAGGATGCTGAAAGAATAGGCTATGCTTATGTTAAAACCACAAAAAATGGGTAAGTATGTTTGGATAATTACTTCAGTAATGTAAAATAGATGATTTGCTACTTCAGTGATTTTCATGTACTGTATATTCAATAAATTCTGATAATATTAATATATTTGCAATATTTTTGGAACCAAGGATTTCAAAACTCAGTCCTGGATATTAGATGCTAATAATATTAATGAAAAGAGATGTGGCATTATATAACTATAAAATAATGTCGACTCCTCAACTCACATACTATACATGCTATTGTGATGAATTCTTAATGTGTAAATATTGCTAGGCTACAGTCCCTAGTTATTCAATCAAACACTAATCTAGGTATTGCTCTGAAGGTATTTCCATAGATGTGATTATCATCAGTTGATTTTAAGTAAAATAGAATTTTCCAGATAATCTGGATATGCCTGATTTAATCATTTGAAATGCCTTAAGATCAGAGCTGAAGTTTCCCTGATGAAGAAGAAATTCCACCTGTGGACAACAGTTTCAGCCATGGCTAGCAGGGTCCCACACTGCCTTTCCTGACAGATAGCCTTTCCTGACAGCCTGCCTCATACATTTTGGGCTTGCCCAGCCAGCCCCAAGATCCCGCAAGCCAGTGCCCTGCAATCGGTCTCAATTTATATCTACTGTTGGTCTGTTTCTATGGTTGAAGCTTGACTGATGGAACTGTGCACACTCAGTGTGTGTATGTGTGTATGCACTTATATACAAATATGCAAGTATGTAGGTTTATACACACACACTCAGATCTGTTAATAGAGTAAGCAGATAATCCACTTAGGGTAGATAATATGTTCACTCGATAGGGTGGCTTTTTTATGCTTAGAACAAAATGGTGGCCAACAATTAGCCAGGTAAAAAAGGTGGGCGGTGGACTGAGTATTATGAGCACATGAATCAGTGTGTGCAAAGGCTTGGAGATCAGAATGAGTAGGGTGCTGTCTGGAAATATAAGATGGATATGGAACCAAGACTATAAGTTTGAGAGGGTCAAGAGACTAGACCGGTACTGGCCAAGTCCCAGGGAATTTAGCCTTGCTCAAAAATTTGTATTTTGTCCTAGTGTAATGTAGTTAAAACCTGGATCTATACCTTCTGGTGTCTGTGACCTTAGGCAAGTCCCTTTAGCTTTGGTAGTATCAGAACTTTTTTAGTTTTGCCTTGAATATTAGCTTTCCTGCCACTACTTTTTAACAAAGTGGTTTGTTTTCTAAAGTCCTAACATAGTAGGTATGCCCAGGCAAGTTGGTTGATAGATGAGTGTCCAGGGCTCTTGTAGAGAAGGAGGACAGCATCTCAAACTTATTACTTAGGAACACAAAAGGTGGCTCAAACCCATCACACCACCATATGTTGACAGCTGAGAACACTGAAAAGGGAGGAACCAGGATAGAAAAGTCTTCTTTTCAAGTTCCTGAAAACTGCAGCCCAAGGTGGCACTGGTGGCCTATTTATTCCCTGGAGCTCTGGAAGAGTTCTGTTTATGTAATTCTAGGCAGAAAATGTATGTTTTATCTTGATAAAGAGGGATAGTTTATGATTAGAGGAATATTTCCTTAGTGTTTGTAATTGAAATAGAATTGACATATAAAGTTAGTTTCAAGTGTACAACATAATGATTCAGTATTTGTATATATGGATATGATCATCATCACAATAAGTCTAGTTAATATCCATCACCACACATAGTTACAAATTTTCTTTCCTTGATGTGAGAACATTTGAAACCTACTCTATGAGGAGCTTTCAAATATACAATACAATATTAACTATAGTCACCATGCTCTACATTACATCCCGTGACATTTATTTTATAAATGGAAGCTTGCATATTTTGAGCCCTTTAACCCATTTTGCCCAACCCACACTAAGCTTCTGCAACCACTAATCTGTTCTTTGTATATATGAGCTTGTTTTTCTTCCCAGATGCCACATGTAAGTGAGATCACACTGTATTTGTCTTTGTCTGTCTGACTCATTTCACTTAGTATAATGCCATCAAGGTGCATCTGTGTTGCTGCAAATTGCAAGATTTCCTTCTTTTCATGGCTGAGTAACAATCCTTTGTGTGTGTGTGTATATATATATTATATATTATATGTATATATATAATATATATTATATATATTATATATATAGCAATTTTCTTTATTCATCTGTTGATGAACTTAGAATGTTTTCATGTCTTGGCTACTATAAATAATGCTGCACTGAACATGGCAGTGCAGATATCTTTTAGAGTTTGTGTTTTCATTTTCTCCAGATAGATACATAGAAATGGAATTGCTGGAAAATAGAGTAGTTCAATGTTTTACTTTTTGAGGAAACTCCATACTGTTTTCCACAGTGGCTACCCAAATTTAGAGTTCCACCAGCAGTTCACAAGGTTTCCTTATTCTCTGCATCCTTACCAACATTTGTTATTTCTTATCTTTTTGATAATGGCCGTTCTAACAGGCATGAAGTGATATCTCACTGTGCTTTTGATTTGCATTTCTCTTACGCTTAATGGTGTTGAGTATGCAACTGTCAGTCATCTGTATGCCTTCTTTGGAAACAGTCTGTTCAGGTTCTCACCCTTTTTTTGTTTTGTTTTTATTTTATTTTATTGAAGTATAGCTGATTTACAATGTAGTGTTAATTACTTCTGTATAGCTAAGTGATTCAGTTTTATATTTATATATATATATATAAATATAAAACTGTGCCATATAATAGGGCCTTGCTGCTTATCCATTCTACATATAAAAGCCTACATCTGCTAATCCCAACCTCCCACTCCATCCCTCCCCCAACCCGTTCCCCCTTGGCAACCACCAGTCTATTCTCTATGTCCATGATTCTGTTTCTGTTTCATAGATAGGTTCACTCATGTCACATTTTAGATTCCACATGTAAGTTATATTATATTGTATTTGTCTTTCTCTTTCTGACTTAACTTCAGTTAGTATGATAATCTCTAGTTGCATCCATGTTGCTGCAAATGCCATTGTTTTTTTCTTTTTTATGGCTGAGTAGTATTTGCTGTATATATGTAACACATCTTTATCCATTCATCTGTTCATGGACTTTTAGGTTGTTTCCATGTCTTGGCTATTGAGAATAGTGCTGCTATGAACATAGGGGTGCATGTATTTTTTCAAATTATAGTTTTGTCTGGATACATGCTCAGGAGTGAGATTGCTGGATCATATGGTAATTCTATTTTTAGTTTTCTGAGAAACCTCCACACTGTTTCCACAGTGGCTGCACCAATTTACATTCCCACCAACAGCATAGGAGGGTTTCCTTTTCTCCACATTCTCTCCAGCATTTATTATTTGTAGACTTTTTAATGATAGCCATTCTGACCTGGTGTGAGGTGGTACCTCATTATAGTTTTGATTTGCATTTCTCTAATAATTAGCAATGTTGAGCATCTTTTCATGTGCCTCTTGGTCATCTGTATGTCATCAAATACAGTCCATATATCTGGGCTATAATTTGCAAATAACTTTTCCTGAAATAAAAACAAATGCTAGTCTTCTGCCCTTGATTTTTGGTTGCACATTTGATTCACACAATAATCCTGTGATTTAAGGAAGAAATGTAGTTCTACTAAGTAAAGACACAGAGTTGTATTTTTAAAATGCCTGTGTTTTATGTATTATGCCAAGTTGTTATACCAAGGTGTCTTCATTTTAAACCAATAACCTACCAGTTTTGGACTGCCTGGTGATTCTGCATTGCCCATGCTTCTGCAACTTTACCATTACTGTGGTATATCTGAAAAATAGAGAGATATCTTTGGTTTGTCTTCTCAAGTTTTTAAACAATTCTGAAAGGAGGTCCTTGAAACAGAGGATAATAACTATTAATGAATGTAACATAAAATTTAAAGAATATATGTAACCTAGAAGTATCAAACTTCCCAAGGCAGCAACTGTCAACAGCATGGGACTCTTCTGTGATTTATACTGGCAAGCCTAACACAGCATTCTTCATGATTTTTAAGGGAATTGAATTCAAACACAATGAAAATACATAAAACAATGTGAAACGTGCATAACAATTCCCAAGAAGACAATTTGGGCTTAGAAATATTTTGAACTTCAAATCACACAATTCAATTTTATATCTGTGATCTCACACTACAAAAATCAATTCATATTTTAGACCTATCAATTTTAAATTCCTTAAGGAAAGGAAGCGTCCAAATCAATTTTGTGATAATCAGCTACATCTTTGTAAACGTGGATATATGTATTTTCAACATAATAATTTATTTATGTTGGTTATGCTGGGTCTTAGTTGCGGCTCCAGGGCTCCTTAGTTGCAGCATGTGAACTCTTAGTTGTGAGATGCACATGGGATCTAGTTCCCTGACCAGGGATTGAACCCGGACCCCTGCATAGGGAGCATGGAGTCTTATCCAGTGTGCCATCAGGGAAGTCCCTATAAATGTATTTTTAAATAGCTTTCTCTGAATGCATTAAGGCTAAAGATATATAATGTTTAATTTACAAATATGAAATAAGTGCTTACTTAAATTTAAAAAAAATGTAATAAAAAAGCCAAAAGCTACAATAAATGATTTTTTTACTGAAGATTTGATGGTGGAAATCAGCTACTATTTTTTCCTTTGTGTTTTACAGAGAAACTCCTAGTTTTCACAAGAACACTCTGCATGTTACTTATGATAAGTGGCCCTAAAATGTAATTTCCACAAGGAACAGAATTTTTGTTTGCCTTATTCACTGTTGTAATCTAAAAGGTCTAGAAATAATGCTTGACCCATAGTAGACACTCAAAAAGCTTTTGCTGAAAGTCTAAATAATCACTTCTTGATTATTGACTTCTTGACTATCAGGTCAGTAGTCATAAAAGTTTAGAATATCAACCCCATAATTCAATGTGTTCTCTTTTGCTTTTGATTAACCATATAGTCCTCCGAGGAGATAGAGATTACTTCATTTTAATTCAAGGGAAACAACAAATAAAAAAAGGGTTGACAAGGATTGCTTTTGTGGGAACAAAACAATGAAAATGAGAACGTTTTTACAAGATAAAGTAGGTTGATTCTGTTGTTTTTTGGGATTAATATTATTGTTTTTTGTCTCTATTTTTATTTTTTTCCTACACAAGAAGCAAAACACTGAAGTAGAAAAAAACTGGAGTAAATACTCAAGTTTTCTTCTGGAATGGCTCTGAGGGCAGAGGTTGGAAATCTAATCTTAAAAGCAAATCTTAAGGATCCCCTTTGTCCAATCACTCTTCTACTTATCTTCTTGGCTCTGCATTTTCTTCCAGTTATTCTGTCAGCCTGTGGTAACAATATAAGGCCACCAGGAAGAAGTATAAATCTTAAATCCTGACCTTCTGTTGTTTAGGAGATACTTTTGCCAAGGTTATATCTTTGTAGATTTTTTTTTAACCAATAAATTGAACATAACATTTTTTCTAAGATCTGTGTAGATGAAATTTCATCACCCGTCCTTTCTTTTATCTTTCAAAACAGCATTCCTCTTGCAACAGTAAGTACAGAATCACCCAAGCTGCTTAGGAAAAGGGTCCCTGCTACCCCTATTTTGAGGGGGAAAAGATATCTGGAGTCAAGGTAATAGAGAAGATCAGTGGAAATAAGTTATATCTATATGTTATCCTGGAGATGTATTTGCTATCACCAATAAAAAATGAACACCCTCATGCTTACCTGAATACCTCAATGCATTTTTTTTTTCTCACCTTTGGCTTGATTGATTATTTTTTCAGTTAATGTTACAGACCATACTGCAGGATCAAACAGATTTCCATGGCAAGTATCATCATTTCCCATTGTTACTACCATAAATAGATTTGGCTTTTCTAGATTCAGCAACTTTGGTTTGTCCTCTGCTTACAGCTGCTCTTTTTTTTCTCTCCTCTTTTCTGCCATGCCTTTTTTCTCTTACCTGATTTTCTTCAAACTCATCTGTTAGCACTTTATCTCTTGTTCTCTCTTTTTTTTTACATTTTCTTTAACTTTTAATTTTATATTGAGATCTTAGTTCTCTCTTTCTGATGCTACTTCCCTCCCTGCCCACATTTTCCTTCCCCATATCCCTTTTTATTTCAAGAACTCGTAATGGGCTCAAGTTCTTTCAAATGCTGGAGGGAGGGGCTATTTACCCTTCAGGAAGCCTCCATCACAGAGCTTTGAGAAGAAAGAATGGCCGTTGCCACTAGGAGGGCAATTCTTGCTAAGAATCAAAACAATC
Source organism: Orcinus orca (assembly GCF_937001465.1). Taxonomy (NCBI): domain Eukaryota; kingdom Metazoa; phylum Chordata; class Mammalia; order Artiodactyla; family Delphinidae; genus Orcinus; species Orcinus orca. The sequence continues at coordinate 75,287,696 of NC_064562.1, read as the reverse complement.
TTCTATACTGTTTTCAGTTTCTTCAGTTTAAGGCAACTCCCAATAGAATAAAAGCCACATATCATACGTGGCATCTTTTTGGAACGGCAGAACTTGAATTCAGTGTATTAGAAGCATGGCGATTACTCTTTTATATTTTCCTCTTTATTCTTCCCTTCAGTTTTCTTTGGCACTCCCTTTGACAACAAACTTTAGGAATGCATTAACACTGGATCACGTGCGCTATTTTACCTGTGGGAAGAGGTGAGAATGGAAAAGACAGTAGTGAGGAGAAAGGAAGTTCTGATATAATTAACCTCTGGACAGGGTTGGAAGTCTCCTCAGTGGTAGAAATGTGGTTGGTGTTTACTGAAATCTTCACATCTCAGGAACACTTTCCTAGCTGCATAGTAAACTCTTGGATAAGCTGAAGAGTGAGCATAATTTAGAATCCCCATTAGGAAGATTCCATATAGAGAACTGAGTGTTAATAAAGGCATAATCAGGGTAGGGAGAGAGAAAGGGGAAGCAGCAAAAGTAATGAAAGAGGTAGGAAAACAACTGGAATAGTTGGTCATTTTTAAGACTGGTCCTGATTACTAACACTATATCCTGTGAGAATCTCTCAGGGACTCAGGGAGAGGTAACTCTGCTTGTCTATTTGTAAATAAGATTCATTTTTGTGTCTCACAGAAAAAGTGTAGGTAAATATAATAGGTCAGGGCTTGAAAAAATGCTTATGTATTGTTGTAATGGAAAGAAAAAATGGGAAATGTTCTTAGCTTTTGTTCATCAACTTACTAGTGTATGTGCTTAGAAAAGCCAGTTAGCTCCAGATATCTCAAGTCCTCATATATAAAATAAAAATCCTCTATGATCCTAAATTCTACAATTATAGAAGAACCTCATTGAGATTATTTAATAATAACAATAATTCATATTTATTAACATATTTTATGCCAGGCACTATGCTAACATTTGCATACATTATCTCAGTTAATATTCACAACAACCTAACAACGTTAGGGATGCAATAAATTATTTCCACTCTATACATAAAGAAATAAAGGAACCAAATAACTTGACCAATATGATATATCTTATAGGGGATAGTGCTGATATTTAAAATTTTAGTCCAAAGCCCAGAATACTAACCATTAGATTATATATCTTATACTATGCTTGTCTCTTCCTCCTCACATTTTTCTTCAAAAAGCAATACTCCTGGCAGTCAAATTATCCACCATATTATATGCATGCAATCTTTTTTTTTTAACTTTTTATTTTATATTGGAGTAGAGACAATTAACAATGTTGTGATAGTTGCAGGTACACAGCAATGGAACTCAGCCATACATATACATGTATCCATTCTCTCCCAAACTCCCCTCCCATCCAGACCGCCACATAACGTTGAGCAGAGTTCCCTATGCTATACAGTAGGTCCTTGTTGATTATCCATTTTAAAAATAGCAGTGTGTACATGTTGATCCCAAACTCCCTAATTATACCTTCCTCCCATGCTTCCCACCCGCCCCAGTAACCATAAGTTTATTCTCTAAGTTTATGAGTCTGTTTCTGTTTTGTAAGTTCATTTGTATCATTTCCTTTTTTTAAATAGGTCTTTATTGGAGTATAATTGCTTCACAGTACTGTGTTAGTTTCTCCTGTACACCAAAGTGAATTAGCCATATGCATACATGTGTCCCCATATCCCCTCCCTCTTGAGCCTCCCTTCCATCCTCCCTATCCCACCTCTCTAGGTCATCACAAAGAACCGAGCTTATCTCCCTGTGCTATGCTGCTGCTTCCCACTAGCTAACTATTTTATATTCGGTAGTTTATATATGTTGATGCTACACCCGCTTCCCCCTTCCACCCCATGTCCTCAAATCCATTCTCTATGTCTACATCTTCATTCCTGCCCTGCAGCTAGGTTCATCAGTACCATTTTTTTTTTTTTTTTAGATTCCATATATACACATTAGCATACGGTATTTTTTTTCTCTTTCTGACATACTTCACTCTGTATGATAGACTCTAGGTCCATCCACCTCACTACAAATAACTCAATTTCATTTCTTTTTATGGCTGAATAATATTCCATTGTATATATGTGCCACATCTTCTTTATCCATTCATCTTTCGATGGACATTTAGGTTGGTTCCATGTTCTGGCTATTGTAAATAGTGCTGTAATGAACACTGTGGTACATGTCTCTTTTTGAATTATAATTTTCTCAGGGTATATGCCCAGTAGTGGGATTGCTGGGTCATATGGTAGTTCTATTTTTAGTTATTTAGGAACCTCCCCTCCATACTGTTTTCCATAGTGGTTGTATCAATTTACATTCCCAACAACAGTGTAGGTGCGTTGCTTTTTCACCACATCCTTTCCAGCATATATTGTTTCCAGATTTTTTGATAATGACCATTCTGACAGGCGTGAGGTGATACCTCATTGTAGTTTTGATTTGCATTTCTCTAAAAATTAGTGACATTGAGCATCTTTTCGTGTGCCTCTTGGCCATCTGTATGTCTTCCTTGGTAAAATGTCTATTTAGGTCTTCTGCCCATTTTTTAATTGGATTGTTTGTTTTTTTGATATTGAGCTCTATGAGCTGTTTGTATATTTTGGAGATTAATCCTTTGTCTGTTTTTTCATTTGCAAATATTTTCTCCCATTCTGAGGGTTGTCTTTTGTCTTGTTTATGGTTTCCTTTGCTGTGCAAAAGCTTTTAAGTTTAATTAAGTCCCATTTGTTTATTTTTATTTTTATTTCTGTTACTCTAGGAGGTGGGTCAAAAAAGATCTTGCTGTGGTTTATGTCAAAGAGTGTTTTTCCCATGTTTTACTGTAAGAGTTTCATAGTGTCTGGTCTTACATTTAGGTCTTTAATCCATTTGGAGTTGATTTTTGTGTATGGTATTAGATAGTGTTCTGATTTCATTCTTTTACATGTAGTTCTCCAGTTTTCCCAGCACCACTTATTGAAGAGGCTGTCTTTTCTCCATTGTAGGTACAGGGTAGAATGCCCAGAGAACCCATGCACATATGGTCACCTCATTTATGACAAAGGAGGTATCATTTCCTTTTTAGATTATGCATATAAGGTCTATCATACGATCTTTCTCTTTCTCTGTCGGACTTACTTCACTCAGTATGACAATCTCTAGGTCCATCCATGTTGCTGCAAATGGAGTTATTTCATTCTTTTTAATGGCTGAGTAATATTCCATTGTATATATGTACCACATCTTCTTTATCCATTTTTCTGTCGATGGACATTTAGGTTGCTTACATGTCTTGGCTATTGTAAACAGTGCTGCAATGAACATTGGGGTGCATGTATCCTTTTGAACCCGTTTTCTCTGGACATATGCCCAGGAGTGGGAGTGCAGGATCATATGGTGCCTCTATTTTAGTATCTTAAGGAACCTCCATACTTTTCTCCATAGTGGCTGTACCAATTTACATTCCCACAAACAGTGTAAGAGGGTTCCCGTCTCTCCACACCCTCTCCAGCATTTATTGTTTGTGGATTTTTTTGATGATAGCCATTTTGACTAGTGTGAGGTGATATCTCATCGTAGTTTTCATTTTCATTTCTCTAATAATTAGCGATGTTGAACATCTTTTCATGTGCCTCCTGGCCATCTGTATGCCTTTTTTGGAGAAATGTCTATTTAGGTCTTCTGCCCATTTTTTGATTGGGTTTTTGTTTTGGTGATATTAAGCCCATGAGCTGTTTGTAAATTTTGGAGACTAATACCTTATCAGTCACATCATTTGCAAATACTTTCTCCCAATCTGTGGGTTTTCTTTTCATTTTGTGTTATGGTTTCCTTTGTTGTGTGAAAGCTTTTGAGTTTAATTAGGTCCCAATTTTTTTTTTAATTTATTTTTGGCTGTGTTGGGGCTTTGTTGCTGCACACAAGCTTCTCTAGTTCTGGTGAGTGGGGGCTACTCTGCATTGCAATGCACGGGCTTCTCATTGCGATGGCTTCTCTTGTTGTGGAACATGGGCTTTAGGCACATGAGCTTCAGTAGTTGCAGCACCCTAGAGCATGTGGACTTCAGTAGTTGCAGCACGTGGGCTCAGTAGTTGTGGCATGTGGGCTCAGTTGTTGTGGCGCACATGCCTAGTTTCTCTGCGGCATGTGGGATCTTCCCGGACCAGGGATCGAATCCGTGTCCCCTGCATTGGCAGGTGGATTCTTAACCACTGCATCACCAGGGAAGTCCAGGTCCCATTTGTTTATTTTTGTTTTTATTTCCCTTATTTTGGGAGATGGATCAAAAAAAGTTATTGCTACAATTTATGTCAGAAAATGTTCTGCCTATGTTTTTCTCTAAGAGTTTCATAATGTCTGGTCTGACATTTAGGTCTTTAATCCTTTCTGAGCTGATTTTTGTGTATGGTGTTAAAGAATGATCTAATTTCATTTTTTTACATGTAGCTGTCCAGTTTTCCCAGCACCATTTATTGAAGAGACCGTTTTTCCACCATTGTGTAGTCTTACCTCCTTTGTCTTAGATTAATTGACTATAGGTGTGTGGGTTTATTTCTGGGCTTTCTATCCTGTTCCATTGATTTATAGTTCTATTTTTGTGCGACTACCATACTGTTTTGATGACTATAGCTTTGTAGTATAGTCTGAAGTCAGGGAGCCTGATTCCTGCAGCTCCATTTTTCTTTCTCAGGATTGCTTTGTCTATTTGGGGTCTTTTATGTCTCCATACAAATTTTAAGATTTTTTTTTTGTTCTAGTTCTGTGAAAAATGCCATTGGTAATTTGATAGGGATTGCATTGAATCGGTAGATTGTTTTGGGTAGTATAGTCAATTTGACAATTCTGATTATTCCTATCCACGAACATGGTATATCTTTCCATCTGTTTGTGTCTTTTTTTATTTCTTTCATCATCATCTTATAGTTTTCTGAGGATAGGTCTTTGTCTCCTTAGGTAGGTTTACCCCTAGGTATTTTTTTCTTTTTGATTCGATGGTAAATGGGATTGTTTCTTGAATGTCTCATTTAGGTCTTTCATTCTTAGTGTATAAAAATACAACAGATTTCTGTGTATTAATTTTGTATCCTGCAACTTTACCAAATTCATTGATGAGCTCTGGTAGTTTTCTGGTAGCGTCTTTAGGATCTTCTATCTATAGTATCATTTCATCTACAAACAGTGACAGTTTCCCTTCTTCTTTTCCAATTTGGATTCTTGGATTCATTTTATTTCCTTTTCTTCTCTATTTGCTGTAGCTAGGACTTCCAAAACTATGTTGAATAAAGTGGCGAGAGTGGACATCCTTGTCTTGTTCCTGATCTTAGAGGAAATGCTTTCAGCTTTTCACCATTGAGTATGATGTTAGCTGTAGGCTTGTCATATATGGCCTTTATTATGTTGAGGTATGTTCCCTCTGTGCCCACTTTCTGGAGAGTTTTTATCATAAATGGGTGCTGAATTTTGTCAAAAGCTGTTTCTGCATCTGTTGAGATAATCATATGGTTTTCATTCTTCAATTTGTTGATGTCGTGTATCGCACTGATTGATTTGCATATATTGAAAAGTCCTTGCATCCCTGGGATAAATCCCACTTGGTCAAGGTGTATGATCCTTTTAATGTATTGTTGGATTCAGTTTGCTAGTATTTCCTAGAGGATTTTTAGGTCTATTTTCACCAGTGATATTGGCCTGTAATTTTTTTGTGTGTGTGTGGTGTCATTGTCTGGTTTTGGTATCAGGGTGATGGTGGCCTCATAGAATGAGTTTGGGAGTTTTCCTTCCCCTGCAATTTTTTGGAACAGTTTGAGAAGGATAGGTGTTAGCTCTTCTCTAAATGTTTGATAGAATATGCTTGTGAAGCCATCAGGTCCTGGACTTTTGTTTGTTAGGAGTTTTTTAATCACAGTTTCAATTTCAGTGCTTGTGATTTGTTTGTTCATATTTTCTGTTACTTCCTGGTTCAGTCTTGGTAGACTGTACCTTTCTAAGAATTTGTCCATTTCTTCCAGGTTGTCCATTTTATTGGCATACAGTTGTTTCTAGTAGTCTCTTATGATCCTTTGTATTTCTGTGGTGTCAGTTGTAACTTCTCCTTTTTCATTTCTAATTTTGTTGATTTGAGTCCTCTCCCTTTTTTTCTTGATGAGTCTGGCTAAAGGTTTATCAATTTTCTTTATCTTTTCAAAGAACAAGCTTCTATTTTCATTGATCTTTTCTCTTGTTTTCTTCATCTCTATTTCATTTATTTCTGCTCTGCTGTTTATGATTTCTTTCCTTCTACTGACTTTAGGTTTTGTTTGTTCTTCTTTCTCTAGTTGCTTTAGGTGTAAGGTTAGGTTATTTGAGATTCTTCTTGTTCCCTGAGGTAAAATTGTATTGCTATATACTTCCCTCTTAGAACTACTTTTGCTGCATCCAGTAGGTTTTGGATTGTTGTGCTTTCATTTTCATTTGTCTCTAGGTATTTTTTGATTTCCTCTTTGATTTCTTCAGTGATCCATTGGTTGTTTAGTAGCATATTTTCAAGCCTCCATGTGTTTGTGTTTTTTATAGTTTTTTTCCTTGTAGTTTATTTCTAGTCTCAGCCTGTGATCAGAAAAGATGCTTGATGTGATTTCAGTTTTTTAAAATTTACCAATATTCGCCCTGTATGTGATCAGTCCTAGACAGTGTTCCGTGTGCACTTGAGAGGAATGTGTATTCTGCTGCTTTTGGATGGAATGCTCTATAAATATCATTTAAGTCCATCTGGACTAATGTGTCATTTAAGACCTGTGTTTCCATATTGATTTTCTGTCTGGCTGATCTATCCATTGAAGGAAGTAGGGTGTTAAATTCCCCCATTATTATTGTGTTACTGTTGATTTCTCCCTTTATGGGTGTTAGTATTTGCCATACATATTGAGGTGCTCCTATGTTGGGTGCACATATATTTACAATTGTTGTATCTTCTTCTTGGGTTGATCCCTTGATCATTATGTAGTGTCCTTCTTTGTCTCTTATAACAGTCTTTATTTTAAAGTCTATTTTGTCTGATATGAATACTGCTGCTCCTGCTTTCTTTTGATTTCCATTTGCATGGAATACCTTTCTCCATCCCCTCACTTTCAGTCTGTATGTATCCCTAGATCTGAAGTGGGTGTCTTTTAGACAGCATATATATGGGTCTTGTTTCTGTAT